>NC_060127.1:192855861-195355861 GCF_021461395.2 Schistocerca americana
GCGTTTTGTGTAATATGGAAACTTGTCCCATGACAATTATTTTAGTCCCATGTGATTCCATTTTGAGCAAGTTTTACTATACTTCAAAATGACAATAATTAAGAAACATACATGACACCAGGGCAGGCCAGTTTTCTGCAGAGATCACAACAGATGGGTGAACATTCTTCTGTATGGCAACAAACCGCATGACCACATAATGACTTTAAAAAAAGCATATCTGCTGAACATTGTCAAGTTAGGGGATAATCTAGATTACCGTAGAAACAGAAGCACAATTTCAAACAGGCAAGGTCGCTATTGTACAGCATTTATTGTGATGACTGGTTTCAGCAAACTACATTGCCATATCAGATCTGTAAAGCCGCGCTGGTATCATATGTAAAGATGTAAAACAACTTAATATAAACACGAAATGTTGTTGTTGTGGTCTTCACTCCTGAGACTGGTTTGATGCAGCTCTCCATGCTACTCTATCCTGTGCAAGCTTCTTCATCTTCCAGCACCTACTGCAGACTACATCCTTCTGAATCTGCTCTTGGTCTCTTGGTCTCCCTCTATGATTTTTACCCTCCACGCTGCCCTCCAGTACTAAATTGGTGATCCTTTGATGCCTCAGAACATGTCCTACCAAGCGATCCCTTCTTCTAGTCATCTACATCTACATGATTACTCTGCAATTCACATTTAAGTGCTTGGCAGAGGGTTCATCGAACCACAATCATACTATCTCCCTACCATTCCACTCCCGAACAGCGCGCGGGAAAAACGAACACCTAAACCTTTCTGTTCGAGCTCTTATTTCTCTTATTTTATTTTGATGATCATTACTACCTATGTAGGTTGGGCTCAACAAAATATTTTCGCATTCAGAAAAGAAAGTTGGTGACTGAAATTTCGTAAATAGATCTCGCCGCAACGAAAAACGTCTTTGCTTTAATGACTTCCATCCCAACTCACGTATCATATCTGCCACACTCTCTCCCCTATTACGTGATAATACAAAACTAGCTGCCCTTTTTTTCACCCTTTCGATGTCCTCGGTCAATTCCACTTGGTAAGGATCCCACACCGCGCAGCAATATTCTAACAGAGGACGAATGAGTGTAGTGTAAGCTGTCTCTTTAGTGGACTTGTTGCATCTTCTAAGTGTCCTGCCAATGAAACACAACCTTTGGCTCACCTTCCCCACAATATTATCTATGTGGTCTTTCCGACTGAAGTTGTTCGTAATTTTTACACCCAGGTACTTAGTTGAATTGACAGCCTTGAGAATTGTACTATTTATCGAGTAATCGAATTCCAATGGATTTCTTTTGGAACTCATGTGGATCACCTCACACTTATCGTTATTTAGTGTCAACTGCCACCTGCCACACCATACAGCAATCTTTTCTAAATCGCTTTGCAACTGATACTGGTCTTCGGATGACCTTACTAGATGGTAAATTACAGCATCATCTGTGAACAACCTAAGAGAACTGCTCAGATTGTCACCCAGGTCATTTATATAGATCAGGAACAGCAGAGGTCCCAGGACGCTTCCCTGGGGAGCACCTGATATCACTTCAGTTTTACTCGATGATTTGCCATCTATTACTACGAACTGCGACCTTCCTGACAGGAAATCACGAATCCAGTCGCACACTGGGACGATACCCCATAGGCCCGCAGCTTGATTAGAAGTCGCCTGTGAGGAACGGTGTCAAAAGCTTTCCAGAAATCTAGAAATACGGAATCAACTTGAGATCCCCTGTCGATAGCGGCCATTACTTCGTGCGAATAAAGAGCTAGCTGTGTTGCACAAGAACGATGTTTTCTGAAACCATGCTGATTACGTATCAATAGATCGTTCCCTTCGAGGTGATTCATAATGTTTGAATACAATATATGCTCCAAAACCCTACTGCAAACCGACGTCAATGATATAGGTCTGTAGTTCGAAGGATTACTCCTACTACCCTTCCTAAACACTGATGCGACCTGCGCAGTTTTCCAATCTGTAGGTACAGATCTATCGGTGAGTGAGCGGTTGTATATGATTGCTAAGTAGGGAGCTATTGTATCAGCATAATCTGAAAGGAACCTAATCAGTATACAATCTGGACCTGAAGACTTGCCTGTATCAAGCGATTTGAGTTGCTTCGCAACCCCTAAGGTATCACTTCTAAGAAACTCATGGTAGCAGCTGTTCGTGTTTCAAATTCTGGAATATTCCATTCGTCTGCCCTGGTGAAGGAATTTCGGAAAACTGCATTCAATAACTCCGCTTTAGCGGCACAGTCGTTGGTAACAGTACCATCGGCACTGCGCAGCGAAGGTATTGACTGCGTCTTGCCGCTTGTGTACTTTACATATGAACTGAATTTCTTCAGATTTTCTACCAAATTTCGAGACAATGTTTCGTTGTGGAACCTATTAAAGGCATCTCGCATTGAAGTCCGTGCCAAATTTCACGCGTCTGTAAGTTTCAGCCAAGCTTCGGGATTTTGCGTTCTTCTGAACTTCGCATGCTTTTTCCGTTGCCTCTGCAACAGCGTTTGGACCTGTTTTGTGTACCATGGGGGATCAGTTCCATCTCTTACCAATTTATGAGGCATGAATCTCTCAATTGCTGTTGCTACTATATCTTTGAATTTGAACCACATCTCGTCTACATTTGCATAGTCAGTTCGGAAGGAATGGAGATTCTCTCTTAGGAAAGCTTCTAGTGACACTTTATCCGCTTTTATAAATAAAATTATTTTGTGTTTGTTTCTGGTGGATTTGGAAGAAACGGTATTGAGCCTAGCTACAATGATCTTGTGATCATTAATCCCTGTATCAGTCATGATGCTCTCTATTAGCTCTGGATTGTTTGTGGCTAAGAGGTCAAGTGTGTTTTCGCAACCATTTACAATTTGCGTGGGTTCGTGGACTAACTGCTCGAAATAATTTTTGGAGAAAGCATTTAGGACAATCTCGGAAGATGTTTTCTGCCTACCACCGGTTTTGAACAAGCATTTTTGCCAACATATCGAGGGAAGGTTGAAGTCCCCACCAACTATAACCGTACGAGTGGGGTATTTATTTGTTACGAGACTCAAATTTTCTCTGAACTGTTCAGCAACTATATCATCGGAGTCTGGGGGTCGGTAGAAGGAGCCAATTATTAACTTAGTTCGGCTGTTAAGTATAACCTCCACCCATACCAATTCACACGGAGTATCTACTTCGACTTCACTACAAGATAAACCACTACTGACAGACACAAACACTCCACCACCAAAATCTGCCTAATCTATCTTTCCTGAACACCATCTGAGACTTCGTAAAAATTTCTGCAGAACTTATTTCAGGTTTTAGCCAGCTTTCTGTACCTATAACGATTTCAGCTTCTGTGCTTCTATTAACGCTTGAAGCTCAGGGACTTTCCCAGCACAACTACAACAATTTACAACTACAATTCCGACTGTATTTGCCATGCACCCTTTGAGATTGCAGCCCATCCCATACTTTCCCGAGGCCTTCTAACCTAAAAAACCGCCCAGTCCACGCCACACATCCTCTGCTACCCGTGTAGCCGCCAGCTGAGTGTAGTGAACTCCTGACCTATTCAGCGGAACCCAAAACCCCACCACCCTATGGCGCAAGTCAAGGAATCTGCAGCCAACACGGTCGCAAAACTGTCTGAGCCTCTGATTCAGACCCTCTACCCGGCTCTGCACCAAAGGTCCATGATGCTGCAGATGGTGAGCTCTGCCTTCATCTCGTAAGCAAGACTGGCAGCCTTCACCAAATCAGATAGCCGCTGGAATCCAGAGAGAATTTCCTCAGATCCAAAGTGACATACGTCATTAGTGCCAACATGTGCCACCACCTGCAGCTGGCTGCACCCTGTTACCAAATTGTGCCACAAACTCCTCTTCTCCCCAATTCTATTCAATACCTCCTCATTAGTTACGTGATCCACCCATCTAATCTTCAGCATTCTTCTGTAGCACCACATTTCAAAAGCTTCTATTCGCATCTTGTCTAAACTATTTATCATCCATGTTTCACTTCCATACATGGCTACACTCCATACAAATACTTTCATAAACGACTTCCTGACTCTTAAATCTATACTCGATGTTAACAAATTTCTCTTCTTAAGAAATGCTTTCCTTGCCATTGCCAGTCTACATTTTATATCCTCTCTACTTCGACCACCATCAGTTATTTACCTCCCCAAATAGCAAAACTCCTTTACTACTTTAAGTGTCTCATTTCCTAATCTAATTCCCTCAGCATCACTCTAATTAATTCGACTACATTCCATTATCCTCGTTTTGCTTTTGTTTATGTTCATCTTATATTCTCCTTTCAAGACACTGTCCATTCCGTTCAACTGCTCTTCCAAGTCCTTTGCTGTCTCTGACAGAATTACAATGTCATCGGCGAACCTCAAAGCTTTTATTTCTTCTCCATGGATTTTAATACCTACTCCGAATTTTTTCTTTTGTTTCCTTTACTGCTTGCTCAATATACAGATTGAATAGCATCGAGGAGGGGCTACAACCCTGTCTCACTCCCTTCCCAACTAGTGCTTCGCTTTCATGTCCCTCGACTCTTACAACTGCCATCTGCTTTCTGTACAAATTGGAAATAACCTTTCGCTCCCTGTATTTTACCCCTGCCACCTTCAGAATTTGAAAGAGAGTATTCCAGTCAATATTGTCAAAAGCTTTCTCTAAGTCTACAAATGCTAGAAACGTAGGTTTGCCTTTCCTTAATCTTTCTTCTAAGATAAGTCGTAGGGTCAGTATTGCCTCACGTGTTCCAATATTTCTACGGAATCCAAACTGATCTTCCCAGAGGTCGGCTTCTACCAGTTTTTCCATTTGTCTGTAAAGAATTCGCGTTAGTATATTGCAGCTGTGACTTATTAAACTGATAGTTCGGTAAATTTCACATCTGTCAACACCTGCTTTCTTTGGGATTGGAATTATTGTATTATTCTTGAAGTCTGAGGGAATTTCGCCTGTCTCATACATCTTGCTCACCAAATGGTAGAGTTTTGTCAGGACTGGCTCTCCCAAGGCTATCAGTACTTCTAATGGAATGTTGTCTACCCTGGGGCCTTGTTTCAACTCAGGTCTTTCAGTGCTCTCTCAAACTCTTTACGCAGTATCATATCTCCCATTTCATCTTCATCTACATTCTCTTCCATTTCCATAATATTGTCCTCAAGAACATCGCCCCTGTATAAACCCTGTATATACTCCATTTCACCTTTTGTTTTCCCTTCTTTGCTTAGAACTGGGTTTCCGTCTGAGCTCTTGATATTCATGCAAGTGGTTCTCTTTTCTCCAAAGGTCTCTTTAATTTTCCTGTAGGCAGTATTCATCTTACCCCTTGTGAGATAAGCCTCTACATTCTTACATTTCTCCTCTAGCCATCCCTGCTTAGTTATTTTGCACTTCCCGTCGATCTCATTTTTGAGACTTTGTATTCCTTTTTGCCTGCTTCATTTACTGCATTTTTGTATTTTCTCCTTTCATCAATTAAATTCAATATCTCTTCTGTTACCCATGCATTTCTACTAGCCCTCATCTTTTTACATACTTGATCCTCTGCTGCCTTCACTATTTCATCCTTCAAAGCTACCCATTCTTCTTCTACTGTGTTTCTTTCCCCCATTCCTGTTAATTGTTCCCTTATGCTCTCCCTGAAACACTGTACAACCTCTGGTTCTTTCAGTTTATCCAGGTCCCATCTGCTTAAATTCCCTCCTTTTTGCAGTTTCTTCAGTTTTGATTTACAGTTCATAACCAATAGATTGTGGTCAGAGTCTACATCTGCCACTGGAAATGTCTTACAATTTAAAACCTGGTTCCTAAATCTGTCTTAGCATTATATAATCTATCTGAAACCTTCTAGTATCTCCAGGGTTCTTCCATGTATACAACCTTCTTTCATGATTCTTGAACCAAGTGTTAGCTATGATTAAGTTATGCTCTGTGCAAAATTCTACCAGGCGGCTTCCTCTTTCATTTCTTAGCCCCAATCCATATTCGCCTACTACGTTTCCTTCTCTTCCTTTTCGTACTGTCGAATTCCAGTCACCCGTGACTATTAAATTTTTGTCTCCCTTCACTACCTGAATAATTTCTTTTATCTCATCATACATTTCATCAACTTCATCATCATCTGCAGTGCTAGTTGGCATATAAACTTGTATTACTGTAGTAGGTGTGGGTTTCGTGTCTATCTTGGCCACAATAATGCGTCCACTATGCTGTTAAAATTGAAAACCATCTTCAAAAACATAACAGGAAGCACTGTACCTTCAATGTATTGTCTAATAAATGAGTAGTGGATCCAGTCATATAACATGTTCACATTATAAAAACAAACACAATAAAACATACATGTCATAAAATGTAAGCAGCATTGAGTACTAGCACCCTTGGACTTTGAGCTACAAGTTGATAGTTTAATACACTGTGAATTGTGTGTAGCAAGCTACATGGCACTATTTGTAATGAATATATTGTAGAGCAAGTTTATTTTTATTGTATTACTTAGCAAGTTGAAGGATTGCTTATTCCTGTGGTCTTGTCATCTGTGTCTTTCACACCAAGGCCTTGAGCACCATACTAGTACCTAAACTTCAATCTACATGTTGACAGTGTAAATATTGTGATTCTATAAAGCCATTTAAGTGATGTCATTGCATAGCTTTTGTACTTGTAATGATGTGTTTGTGGTAGTTATAAGTGGAAAATTTAATGTTCCCTTTGTAGTTCCTTCATGTTCAACTGCACCGATGTATCGAAAAACATTGTATGGTTGTCAAGGCTTTATGCTGCCTGCATTTTATAACATGTATATTTTTATAGTATTTATTTTTATCATATGAACATGCCATATGACTGGCTTCACTACTTGTGTATTAATGATATATTGAAGATGCAGTGCATCCCATTATGGTTTCTATGGTGGTTTTAAATTTTATATAACATTAATTTAGAATTATTATAACAAAATAACTGTAACATACTCTGATTTTGGATTACTTATTTATTGTATGTCTGCAGTGTAAAATTTTTGGATCATTCGTTTGTCTTTATACTTTATATGACACGACTTATTTTTGTTTGCAACTACTACCAAAGTCGCCTGGTGGCTAGTTGTAATGTGTGTGATGTTTACAAGAGAATCTCACTCTTTATTCTGCTAATTTATGAACACAAGCTTGTATAATCAGTGCAATATGTACCTTGTTTTGTGTAATAATCATTTTATACTTGACTTGCTGATACACTATTGTTCTCATGTTCACGAAATATCGTTCTATGCTAAGATATGATATCCAACGCATTTGGTCAAGATTCAATGAATGTATTTATTTATTTATTTATTTATTTATTTTATTTATTCCATGTGATCTGATGGTACACAGTGTGTTGCAGATGTCAGAAGATATCAGTTAACATTGTTAACATATATTAACATAGGCCTATAGTATCCTAATGTATTATATTGCTCAATGTTTTCAACTTAACACAAATAGCAAGATTACTGTTCTAAGTATTCATTTACAGAGTAAAAACAGTGCCACACACAACAAATATGACTTCACGGCTTTGCTAAATTGTATGTTGTCTTCGATGGACTTAGTACATGTGGGAAGATTTTTGAACAGTTGGAGGCCCTTGTGGAAAGCTCCCTTTTTACACAGTTGAGTGTTTGTACGTATAACATGCAGATTTGCATTTTTTCTGGTGTTGTGTTCATGTATTTCATTATTTTTTACGACTCTGGGGTCAGTTAGCACTATGTGGTTTCTGAAAAATTTTAGTGTCTCGAGAATGTAGAGGCAAGGCAGTGTAAGGATTTCCAACTTTCTGAAGATGAGTTTGCAGGAGTCTCTGGGTTTGCTCCCAGTAATAATCCTCATTGCGCTCTTCTGGATTCTGAATGTGCTCAGAGCAGTTGGAGAATTTCCCTAGAATATTACACCATATTTTAGGTGGGCTTGTATGTAAGCGCAGTACGTGCTGGTTAATGTTTTCAGGCTAGCACGTTTTCAGTACACTCAATACATAACAGCCAGTACAAATCCTGGCATTTACCTTTCCTGTATGTGTATTCCATTTCAGGTTATCTTGAACCCACAGACACAGGAATTTGAAAACAATGTCGGTATCTATTGGCTGGTTATTTACAGTGACAAATGGCTGAGAGTAATTTGCATTTTGTGTTGTGTGAAAGTTCATGGAAGCTGTCTTTTTGGTGTTGATAGTTAATCTGTTGATTTTAGCCCAGTTGCTCAGTTGTTCAGTGGCCAAGTTCACAGCTTTTTGCACAGCCTCTGTATTCTCCCCTTTGAGGAGTACAGTTGTGTCATCAGCATATATTATTGTTTTGTGTGCATCAACATTCAAGCTCAAGTCATTAATATACAGGAGGAAAAGTAGGGGTCCCAATACTAAGCCCTGTGGAACACCTTGCTTTACAGTTTTATTACTTGATAGTATTTCAGTTATTGAGTTGCTTTGTCTATTAGTGTATTTCATGCTGACTCTATCATCCGATTGGTTAGGAATGTAGCAATCCAGTTGTTTGCAATTCCTCTGATACCATAGTATTCTATTTTTTCCAGTAATATTTTGTGGTCAACAGTGTCAAAAGCCTGAAGAAGGTACATTATATTCCACAGTATAGTCCATTTTTCTGTTAAACTGTATTACGCAAGTTTATGTCTGATCCCAGTGTGCTTGAAGATGTTGATCTATGCTTTACAGATCTGATGACGGCAACATAATTTGCTGAAACCGGTCATCACAATAAATGCTGCACAATAGCAACCATGGCTGTTTGAAATTGTTCTTGTGTTTATACTTAAGGAAAAAGTAGGTTGGTGAGGGAGGGGAGGTAAAGGACAGGAAGAAATCACTGATTAACTGAATTAAGTAACTTGATCACTGTTTGTGAAAAGAACTCAAAGTAACACATTAATTAGCAATACATTCATAAACTACATCCATATGATGTGTTCAAATCATTAGTTACCATCACTTACTCATCCGCCTGTTCTCCTGCCATTTCTTTTTTCTTTTCAATTTCCTGTTTCAGGCGAGAAACTTGTTGCCGTAGATTTTCTATTGCTTCTTGTGCATTTTGTTCCCGTACATGAGCAGCATCTGTTAGTTTCCGAGACCACTCTAAGTCCTGCAGTGAACAAATTGTGGAAAAATTTAACTTAATTACAGAATTAATTTTAAAAAAACTTACTTAAAAAATAATTATCTCCCAAATAAAAAAATGATACATTGGGTAATTATAAGCTTACCTGCTTGAGCTTTGCTATGATATCCCTATTTTCTTCCACCTGAGCCACTGCTACAGAACACTTTTCTGTACACGACTCCACATTTGATTCAAGCTCCTGACATTTTAACGCTAGAAGTTTTTCATTTGCATAAGTCTTGTTAAAGAACTCATAAACATTAGTAAATGCCCGTGCATATTTTTCGAGACCATCTGTTCTTGACAATTCAGTAACTGCCTGGAAAAAAGTATCAATGGTAGAATTCACTGACCATGCTCTCAGACATAATGTGTACTTCAATATATATTTCATTCATATGCAAAAACTTAATAAGATGGATTACACAAACAATATCATTACAGTGTTAGTGGAAGGGATACGTGTTTTACAACACGAGTGCAAAAAATCCCTGCAGCTGAACACAATGGGTATAAATAAATCGCTCAGTGAACTTCAAGGGAATCATAAGCTATAGTAGCAAAAATACAAGACATAATGTGAGTAAAAAGTATGGGAGAGTAGGCAGTATTGGCGTATGCGAAACGAAGTTCCGTTCTTGGTGTGCACGAAAACACACGAAAAATCGTCAGAATGGAATTATGATACCAATGTCTACAGGGTCAGACAAAACCCACCTATTCAACTACAAAACAGGTATGAAGTGCTAAGCGAAATAAGTGATGATAGTGCTTCAGAAAATATTTTTGAAAATACACAGGTACGTTTCAGCCATTGCTGCTCCCCTGAATAGGCCTACGTGCAATCCATGTCAACATATGCCTATGTCACAGCAAAAAATACATAATCATATGGGAAAATTGCACATTTTAGCTGATAGCCACGGACGCAGAATAGCCTCTCTTGTTAATGAGACATCAGTTTCATGAGTTATGTCAAGCCTGGGGCTTCCCTTTCGGAGGTAATTAAGAATGTTTACACTGATGAAATTATATCAAATTGACTTCAAAAGACTTTGTAGCTTTGTTTGGTGGCTCTAACGATGTATATAAAAATGAAACCTCTACAACCTGCTCAGAATTGAAAAAGCATCTGGCTCATTTGTCACATACAAACATTCTCTTTGTCAGCATTCCACATCGCTATGATCTGCCACCTTGGTCTTGTGTGAACAAAGAGTTTAGTACTGCTAATGAGAGTTTTTCCAGTATATGCAGTCAATTCTGAAATGTTTGTGTTGTTGATATTAGTGGCATTCGTCAGAGATTCCACACTTCTCATGGCCTTCATTTGAATGGCCTAGGGAAGAAAATTGTAGCACAAAAAGTATTGGATGAAATAAAAAGGCACCATCAAACATCTGCAGCACCATCAACAACAGTAACAGTATCATCACAAAAATCAATAAAAGCAGATTCATCACAAGTAACAACAACAACAGAAGCAACAGCAACATCAAAATCATCACCAGTAGCAGCAGTAAAATTATCACAAATGGTCAAACCACCATCAGTAACAGCAACAAAACCATTGGCAAAAAACAACAGCAAAACCAACAGATACTACAACAACAGATCCACCATCAACAGAAACAGTGCCAATAAAAGAATCAAAGGCAGCAACCGGACGAAGAATCCTGTCAGTACCACCACCACAACCACTACCACCACCACCACCTCTGGCCGCAGAAGCAGCAGCAGCAGCAACAACAGCAGCAGCAACAGAACCAACAACAACAGTAACAGTAGCAACAGAACTAACAATAACAGAAGCAGCAGCAGCAACTAAACCAACAACAACAGTAGCTGCAGCAACAAAATCATGAACAACAGTTGCAGCAACAACACACTGCTTAAGAAGGAGCAAAGACAAGGTACATCTACATCATTAAATAAGGATTTTTTATGGCTTCAAACAAAGAAAAGGAAAAGATTGTGAAAAACCAGCTAGAAAATTTGCAGATAAGTCACAACTACTATGAAAAAGCAGCACATTACTAGGTAATGACAAAAGAAAAAATACTTGCAAACCAGTCAGGATAAAGTGTCAGAATATTTAGTGCCTCAAAAACAAAGTACTAGATTTAGAAATAGCTTTAAACAATCTTGCTGATGTCTCTTGAATTTGTTTATCTGAATACTGGTGCAAGGCTAGTGAATTAAGTCTCATAAATACAAGCAACTTTAATTTAGCATTACATTATTGCCGAAGTGTTTTTAATACTGGTGGGGTATGCATTTACTCTAGAGTAGGACCGCAGTTCAAAGTGAAAACAGAATTAGACCATCAAAATACAGAAAAAACATTTTGAATCATGTTCCATAGAGTTAAAAACTGAGGAGAAGAGTGAAAAACTAGTTGTCATAACAATATATAGATCACCACTGGGCGACAAAAACATATTCTTCAAAAAAATAGAAGCAGCATTACACACTTTTTATAGTAACAAAGTGAAATTATTGTTATGTGGGGATTTTAATATTAACCTGTTAACTGAAAGTGATGAAAAAAGATAGCTTTTGAGTATACTAAGCAGCTTTCATATGAAACCACTCTTTACAGATGCCACCATAATAACAGAATTGTCACTTCTCTTTTAGACAATATTTTCACAAATATGGATAATGGTATCACTGAGGCACTAAAAATAAACTTAAGGTCTTTCGGATCACAATACACTATTAGCATACACAAATTCCTCTGTTCCCAAGGCAGTAAAATATAAGTGGGAATGCAAAACGCACTTCTATAGAGAAAAAGTGAATACTTTCATCCAGTTGTTAGCTAATGAAACCTGGGAAGATGTCTTTGCACAAACAACAACCGAGGTATCTTTCAATGCTTTTTCTAGGACATTCATGTCCCTATTTGAGATGTGTTTTCCAAAAAAGCTCACAAAGATCAATTTCATGCCTAAGAACACAAGCCAGTGGGTAACACCTGCTATTAGAGTATCTAGTCAAACACTAAAACATATCAGTCAACTCAAAAAAGACATCAAAGATGAACAATTCACAGATTTTGTTAAGACATATAAGAAAATTTACAGGAAGGTGATCAAAAAAGTCAAGACAATGCACAATGACAGTGCAATTGCTGGGTCAGCAAACAAATTGAAAGTTATGTGGAATGTAGGAAAAAAAGAAATAGGCCCAAAGCAAAAATGTTAGAAATCTAGATGACTTTGTTTTAAAAGATGATCAAGGTGTTCTTAGTCAGAAATCTTACTTTAGCAGATTTCGTTAATGACTACTTCATAAATAGTCCAATCAATCTGAGCAAAAATTATTCTAGGAGTAGTAGAACATCAATCCCAGGAGAACAAAGTGTTAATTCAATATTGCTACCTCCCATGAACAAACGGGAAGTTAATCGAATAATGAAAACAATGAAGAATAAAATGTCCTCAGGGATTGACGAGGTACGTTGTTAAGTCATGACGAGATGTGCTAGTGTCATATCAGAATCACTCTCACACGTCATAAACATATCATTGTCAAAAGGAGTCTCCGCAACGATTAAAATATGCAAAAATAAAACCATTGTATAAAAAGGGCAATATACATGAAATGGGAAACTATAGACCAATAGCTTTATTATCAGTATTTTCAAAAGTAATAGAGACAGTCATGAAAAACAGAATTACAAATAACCACGAGAAATTCAATGTATTGTCTGTAAACCAACACGGCTTGTCAAAGGTATGAGTACAGAGTCAGCCATCACCCAATTCATTGACAACATTGTAACAGGGCTAGATAGGAACAACAGTACAATAGGAATAAACTTGGACTTATCAGAGGCATTTGATACTGTCCAACATGATATCCTGCTAGCCAATTAGAATCTGTTGGTATATGAGGAGTGGCAAAAAAGTGGTTTCAGTCATATCTGCATAATAGGAAACAGATAGTAGAAATTGCATCAACAAACAGTAAAAACCAACGTATTGTTTACAGATCGGATATTCAGAGTGTGCCAGTTGGGGTACCGCAGGGGAGTGTTCTAGGACCTCTCCTATTTCTTCTTTACATAAATGATATCAAGATTCTAGTAAATGTTACTCACATAATCCTGTTTGTGGATGACACAAACATTGTACTAACTGACATCGGCGACCAGAGTTATAGAATATTTGCAAAATTGGTTTGAAATGAACAAATTAACCATAAATATCTCTAAAACTAATTATATCCATTACAGGAAAACAAAGTCACACTCTGATCTGGACCTCAGAATACAAAATAAAGAAACTGTGAGAGTTGCTACCACAAAATTCTTAGGTGTACATATAGATGAAAATTTAGACTGGAAATCCCACATCCCGTATCTCTCTCATAAGTTAAGCTCTGCTTGCTTTGCATTATGTGTTATTAGCTTTGTATGTTGTAGGGAATGTAGCATAACTGTTTACTTTGCTTATATACACTCCTGGAAATGGAAAAAAGAACACATTGACACCGGTGTGTCAGACCCACCATACTTGCTCCGGACACTGCGAGAGGGCTGTACAAGCAATGATCACACGCACGGCACAGCGGACACACCAGGAACCGCGGTGTTGGCCGTCGAATGGCGCTAGCTGCGCAGCATTTGTGCACCGCCGCCGTCAGTGTCAGCCAGTTTGCCGTGGCATACGGAGCTCCATCGCAGTCTTTAACACTGGTAGCATGCCGCGACAGCATGGACGTGAACCGTATGTGCAGTTGACGGACTTTGAGCGAGGGCGTATAGTGGGCATGCGGGAGGCCGGGTGGATGTACCGCCGAATTGCTCAACACGTGGGGCGTGAGGTCTCCACAGTACATCGATGTTGTCGCCAGTGGTCGGCGGAAGGTGCATGTGCCCGTCGACCTGGGACCGGACCGTAGCGACGCACGGATGCACGCCAAGACCGTAGGATCCTACGCAGTGCCGTAGGGGACCGCACCGCCACTTCCCAGCACATTAGGGACACTGTTGCTCCTGGGGTATCGGCGAGGACCATTCGCAACCGTCTCCATGAAGCTGGGCTACGGTCCCGCACACCGTTAGGCCGTCTTCCGCTCACGCCCCAACATCGTGCAGCCCGCCTCCAGTGGTGTCGCGGCAGGCGTGAATGGAGGGACGAATGGAGACGTGTCGTCTTCAGCGATGAGAGTCGCTTCTGCCTTGGTGCCAATGATGGTCGTATGCGTGTTTGGCGCCGTGCAGGTGAGCGCCACAATCAGGACTGCATACGACCGAGGCACACAGGGCCAACACCCGGCATCATGGTGTGGGGAGCGATCTCCTACACTGGCCATACACCACTGGTGATCGTCGAGGGGACACTGAATAGTGCACGGTACATCCAAACCGTCATCGAACCCATCGTTCTACCATTCCTAGACCGGCAAGGGAACTTGCTGTTCCAACAGGACAATGCACGTCCGCATGTATCCCGTGCCACCCAACATGCTCTAGAAGGTGTAAGTCAACTACCCTGGCCAGCAAGATCTCCGGATCTGTCCCCCATTGAGCATGTTTGGGACTGGATGAAGCGTCGTCTCACGCGGTCTGCACGTCCAGCACGAACGCTGGTCCAACTGAGGCGCCAGGTGGAAATGGCATGGCAAGCCGTTCCACAGGACTACATCCAGCATCTCTACGATCGTCTCCATGGGAGAATAGCAGCCTGCATTGCTGCGAAAGGTGGATATACACTGTACTAGTGCCGACATTGTGCATGCTCTGTTGCCTGTGTCTATGTGCCTGTGGTTCTGTCAGTGTGATCATGTGATGTATCTGACCCCAGGAATGTGCCAATAAAGTTTCCCCTTCCTGGGACAATGAATTCACGGTGTTCTTATTTCAATTTCCAGGAGTGTACATTCTGCTATTACCTATGGCCTAACCTTCTGGAGTCATAGTAAGAAAAATCTCAAAACCATCTTCACTCTACAAAAACAAGCTTGTTAGAATAATTACCAACAGTTCAAGGCTAACTCTTTCAAAGCAATTATTTCAACAGCTAAATATTCTACCCCTACTGTGCCTCCATATACAAAAAAGCGTAATTAATGTAGAAAGAAATATTGACAATTACCAATCCAACTCGGATCTACATACTTACAACACAAGAAAGTGCAATGACATTCATATTAAAAGAGTTAACAAGGCTTTGGCGCAGAAACAAACAAACATACAAGTAAGTAGATTGTATAACAAACTACCAGTAAAGATAAAAGAAATAAAAAAATTGTCTTCATTTAAAGAAGCAATTTTTAATGACCAACTGCTATTATAGTGTAATCGAATACCTGGAATAGCTTCATACAAAACAATTATATTTATGTACTCTGTGCCAATAGTAATTTTTATCTTACTGTAGCTATGGTCTAAATAAATAATATGTACAAAAGTGTTGGAATTATTGTGTGTTATATCTAAATATCAACTGTGTATTCCATGTAAAAAGTCTTTCTCATACATTAATGTAATTAATCAAAGTTGTACATGCTATTTCAATGCAATGTGATGTGTAGTCTACTATGCACATTTGTATTGTGTAGAGTATTGTTCACTCACTCTCTCTCTCTCTCTCTCTCTCTCTCTCTCTCTCTCTCTCTCTCTCTCTCTCTTAGGTCTTTAAATATGTCTGCTTGTGTCTGTATGTGTGGATGGATATGTGTGTGTGTGCGAGTGTATACCTGTCCTTTTTTCCCCCTAAGGTAAGTCTTTCCGCTCCCGGGATTGGAATGACTCCTTACCCTCTCCCTTAAAACCCACATCCTTTCGTCTTTCCCTCTCCTTCCCTCTTTCCTGATGAGGCAACAGTTTGTTGCGAAAGCTTGAATTTTGTGTGTATGTTTGTTATTGTTTGTGTGTCTATCGACCTGCCAGCGCTTTCGTTCGGTAAGTCACCTCATCTTTGTTTTTTTTATATATATATAAATATATATTAAAAACAAAAATTCCATGACTTACCAAACGGGAAAGCGCTGGTAGATAGACACAATAAAAAAACACACACAAAATTTCAAGCTTTCGCAACCAACGGTTGCTTCGCCAGGAAAGAGGGAAGGAGAGGGAAAGACGAAAGGATGTGGGTTTTAAGGGAGAGGGTAAGGAGTATCCATCCACACATACACAGACACAAGCAGACATTTCAATATTGCTGTGACTTACCAAACGAGAAAGCGCTGGTAGATAGACACAATAAAAAACACTCCCCACGTGTGTGTGTGTGCGCGAGTGTATACCCATCCTGTTTTCCCCCTAAGGTAAGTCTTTACGCTCCCAGGATTGGAATGACTCCTTACCCTCTCCCTTAAAACCCACATCCTTTCGTATTTCCCTCTCCTTCCCTCTTTCCTGACGAAGCAACCGTTGGTTGCGAAAGCTTGAAATTTTGTGTGTGTGTTTGTGTGTTTTTTTTATTGTGTCTATCTACCAGCGCTTTCCCGTTTGGTAAGTCATGGAATCTTTGTTTTTAATATATTTTTCCCATGTGGAATGTTTCTTTCTATTTTATATAGGTATACACTCGCACACACGCCCATTAGTGTGTGTGAGTGTACACCTGTCCTTTTTTCCCCCTAAGGTAAGTCTTTCTGCTCCCGGGATTGGAATGACTCCTCACACTCTCCCTTAAAACCTACATTCTTTCGTCTTTCCCTCTCCTTCCCTCTTTCCTGATGAGGCAACAGTTTGTTGCGAAAGCTTGAATTATATAAAACAAAGATGATGTGACTTACGAAACGAAAGCGCTGGCAGGCCGACAGACACACAAACAAACACAAACACACACACAATGTTCAAGCTTTCGCAACAAACTGTTGCCTCATCAGGAAAGAGGGAAGGAGAGGGAAAGACGAAAGGATGTGGGTTTCAAGGGAGAGGGTAAGGAGTCATTCCAATCCCGGGAGCGGAAAGACTTACCTTAGGGGGGGAAAAGGATGGATATACACTCGCACACACACACATATCCATCCACACATATACAGACACAAGCAGACATATTTAAAGACAAAGAGTTTGGGCAGAGATGTCAGTCGAGGCGGAAGTGCAGAGGCAAAGATGTTGTTGAATGACAGGTGAGGTACGAGTGGCGGCAACTTGAAATTAGCGGAGATTGAGGCCTGGTGGGTAACGGGAAGAGAGGATATATTGAAGGGCAAGTTCCCATCTCCAGAGTTCGGATAGGTTGGTGTTGGTGGGAAGTATCCAGATGACCCGGACGGTGTAACACTGTGCCAAGATGTGCTGGTTGTGCACCAAGGCATGTTTAGCCACAGGGTGATCCTCATTACCAACAAACACTGTCTGCCTGTGTCCATTCATGCAAATGGACAGTTTGTTGCTGGTCATTCCCATATAGAATGCATCACAGTGTAGGCAGGTCAGTTGGTAAATCACGTGGGTGCTTTCACACATCGCTCTGCCTTTGATTGTGTACACCTTCCGGGTTACAGGACTGGAGTAGGTGGTGGTGGGAGGGTGCATGGGACAGGTTTTACACCGGGGGGCGGTTACAGGGATAGGAGCCAGAGGGTAGGGAAGGTGGTTTAAGGATTTCATAGGGATGAACTAGCAGGTTACGAAGGTTAGATGGACGGCGGAAAGACACTCTTGGTGGAGTGGGGAGGATTTCATGAAGGATGGATCTCATTTCAGGGCAGGATTTGAGGAAGTCGTATCCCTGCTGGAGAGCCACATTCAGAGTCTGGTCCAGTCCCGGAAAGTATCCTGTCACAAGTGGGGCACTTTTGTGGTTCTTCTGTGGGAGGTTCTGGGTTTGTGGGGATGAGGAAGGGGCTCTGGTTATTTGCTTCTGTACCAGGTCCGGAGGGTAGTTACGGGATGCAAAAGCTGTTGTCAGGTTGTTGGTATAATGGTTCAGGGATTCCGGACTGGAGCAGATTCGTTTGCCACGAAGACCTAGGCTGTAGGGAAGGGACCGTTTGATGTGGAATGGGTGGTAGCTGTCATAATGGAGGTACTGTTGCTTGTTGGTGGGTTTGATGTGGACGGACGTGTGAAGCTGGCCACTGGACAGATGGAGGTCAACGTCAAGGAAAGTGGCGTGGGATTTGGAGTAGGACCAGGTGAATCTGATGGAACCAAAGGAGTTGAGGTTGGAGAGGAAATTCTAGAGTTCTTCTTCACTGTGAGTCCAGATCATGAAGATGTCATCAATAAATCTGTACCAAACTTTGGGTTGGCAGGCCTGGGTAACCAAGAAGGCTTCCTCTAGGCGACCCATGAATAGGTTGGCGTACGAGGGGGCCATCCTGGTACCCATGGCTGTTCCCTTTAATTGTTGGTATGTCTGGCCTTCAAAAGTGAAGAAGTTGTGGGTCAGGATGAAGCTGGCTAAGGTAATGAGGAAAGAGGTTTTAGGTAGGGTGGCAGGTGATCGGCGTGAAAGGAAATGCTCCATCACAGCGAGGCCCTGGACGTGCGGAATATCATCAATGGTTACATGGATGGTTTCTGGGGGTAACAGATTGGGTAAGGATTCCAGGCGTTCGAGAAAGTGGTTGGTGTCTTTGATGAAGGATGGGAGACCGCATGTAATGGGTTGAAGGTGTTGATCTACGTAGGCAGAGATACCTTCTGCGGGGGCTTGGTAACCAGCTGCAATGGGGCGGCCGGGATGATTGGGTTTGTGAATTTTAGGAAGAAGGTAGAAGGTAGGGGTGCGGGGTGTCGGTGGGGTCAGGAGGTTGAAGGAGTCAGGTGAAAGGTTTTGCAGGGGGCCTAAGGTTCTGAGGATTCCTTGAAGCTCCGCCTGGACATCGGGAATGGGATTACCTTGGCAAACTTTGTACGTGGTGTTGTCTGAAAGCTGACGCAGTCCCTCAGCCACATACTCCCGACGATCAAGTACCACGGTCGTGGAACCCTTGTCCGCCGGAAGAATGATGATGGATCGGTCAGCCTTCAGATCACGGATAGCCTGGGCTTCAGCAGTGGTGATGTTGGGAGTAGGATTAAGGTTTTTTAAGAAGGATTGAGATGCAAGGCTGGAAGTGAGAAATTCCTGGAAGGTTTGGAGAGGGTGATTTTGAGGAAGAGGAGGTGGGTCCCGCTGCGACAGAGGACGGAACTGTTCCAGGCAGGGTTCAATTTGGTTAGTGTCCTGGGGAGTTTGATCATTAGGAGTAGGATTAGGATCATTTTTCTTACATATATATATATATATATATATATATATATATATATATATATATATATATATATAGTTATATTTCCTACATATATATATATATATATATATATATATATATATATATAATTCAAGCTTTCGCAACAAACTGTTGCCTCATTAGGAAAGAGGGAAGGAGGGGAAAGACGAAAGGATGTGGGTTTTAAGGGAGAGGGTAAGGAGTCATTCCAATTCCGGGAGCGGAAAGACTTACCTTAGGGGGAAAAAAGGATGGGTATACACTCGCACACACACACATATCCATCCACACATATACAGACACAAGCAGACATATTTAAAGACCAATATCATCCATTCTATGACATTAAAGAATTCTTTGAGATGCCTGAGGAGGATATTAGCATTTAAAAGTTGTCTGTGGTTAAACATATTATTGTGTGCTGTGGATAATCGTGTGTGATTACGTAGTGTACACAATAAACAATACTATATTATAGCTTACTGCATTAACTTTTAGAAGCTATCCTGGTGTAATTTGGGACACTGCCATGCTTAAAATGTATTGTATAATGTACTGACACTAGTTTATTTTATTATTCTGTATGCACTAGTACATCCTGTATGACGAAGCCAATATCATTGTAAAATGATCTATAGTGAATAAAATTGTTGATTCTTGAATGCATATTGTGATGGTATGGAGTAAAAGTGGTAGACATATTTATGGCAGATATTGTATTGGGTACAGATTCCCGTGGTAGAGATGCATACGGTAGAGTTCATGTGGGCGAAATCTAAGTCCAGTAGGAAAAAAAACCTTCCAAAAACCAACTCAGACTGTTGTTACACTAGCTCAACCAACTAAACGACTAACTGCAATATTACCACAGACGACTGGTTTAGCTGAATCGAGTTACCAACACGTCTCAAAACAAAAATTGACTTAAGTGGATGAGAGAGAGAGAGAGAGAGAGAGAGAGAGAGAGAGAGAGAGAGATAGAGAGAGAGATTCCAAAATTATGCTTAAGTGCGAGAAGCAAGGAAGTTAGTTATTTAATGTGTGCATTCATACATGATCTGAGTCTAGTTTCATTTGTGCCAAAGGAGGGTAGAGTTGTGATTCTAATTCCATTTGTGCATCGTGATGAATGTAAAGATGGTGATACAGATGAACTACAAATAATATCATACTCTTTAACTGATTAAATATGATGTTGATGCCCTGGATGGCAAGTGTAGCAATTATTCAAATGCAGAACCCTCCAGCCACAATTTTGCATTGCTGCCCTGAACTCCCTAGCATTAATGACCAAAAAATAAAGCAGGAAATAACATAAATGCACAATTGTGCATGCAGGGCATGAAAGGGATACAGTCCCCTCAATCATTTGTCTGTCGCGTTCTCGCACAGCCATAATCGAGCTGCAGAAAGCGACCTGTTCAACGCAGATTTCGATGTCAACTGCCGGAATAACATAAACACGGCTCAAGTAGATACATAGGGCCTAACTGATCTCCGTCGCCATTTGCTGGCTGTGTTTGTCGCACAGCAGAATCATACCCACTGAGTCATACTTAGGGGAAGTCCATTAATTACATGAGGTGTGTTCTTTAAAATCTCCCTTGGTACGATTTGTTGGATGTGGTGGGACGCCCTCATCCACTCACATGTAGACTTGGCCACTATTTCTATGTTTCGATACAGTGTATCGATACGTGGAACTGTTCCAGTGTTTCGAAACAGTGGTGTTTTATTCCGCTCCGTCTCGGATAACGGGACCAGATTCGATCTCGAGCAAGACACGAAAACTGTATCGTTGTTTCCAAGTAACACTGTTTCAGTCGACTTGTGCTTGGAACGGACTAATCGTATCGAAACAGTGATGTTGGATTCCTCTCTGTCTCGGGCGAAATTTGGGCACGGCACAGGTACTGAAACACATTTAACATACTGCTTCATAAAACACTTTCAAGAGTGTCGAAATCTTTTTGACACGCAACAGCATGAAGTTTAAGAATTCCGAAAATAAAGCTTCGTTTCTAATTGACTGCTCTATTCTGAAATGGCGCAATAACTGCTTTATAAACACTAACAAACAATAAAATAACGCACACTGCCCCCATTCAAAATACCGTAACAGAAGGGTGAAAAACATTGAGTTCAATTACACACCTCTTATAACATACGCTTCTTTGTTCATGTAATCATATTAAAAAACGCAGGTAAACTTACAACATTTTGAATACAAAAAGGCGTAGAGTGGCAGTTTTAGACATATTTATGTATACTTGCAAGCAGTCTGATTGACGGATCATTGATGGTGTAATTGTGAACGGGAAGGGCTGCGAAGCGTGGTGGTTTTATAGTGAAGGTTCGAAATACCTTACGGGACATAACTTTTTGATCTTATATTTTGTTATTTATTCGAATTACGTGCCTTGATTTGTGAGTCTATAGTCAATGTGCCTAATTTCCACAATGATTCCTTTTGTGTACATGAAAATTAGCAGGACGGGTTTATTATCCATACTAAAGGAATGTGGAAATCCCAGTAGCGGATCCGTTGTTTCTGCAGTTTGCTCCCGCCTCCGGTTGCGTTCGTGTTGGTTCTTGTGTCTTGAGCTATGGCGTTACGAGGACCGGTGTGGGATTATTTTCTGAAAATGTTTCCAGAGAAAATTGAAAGTAACTTGTGCTCGGCAATGTTGTATCTTAAAAGTAGTTCAGCTTGTTGCTTAAACAGACATTTGCAACATACGCATCCAACAGTTAAATTAAGTGGAACTCGTTCGACACCAGTTTTTATGAATCGGGACAGTGACGAAGCCAGTTCAGTTTCCAGAGCAACTGTTCAGGAATCTGGCCATTTCAGTGCCTCTGCGTCAACATGAACAATCTTTGCAAGAAATACCCAGCACTTCTGGGTACGTGTGGTAGATCGTGAAGAGGAGCTCGTGAATGAGTCGTTCAAATGAACGCTACACTCCAGTGAAGTCTGAACTAACTACTGAATTTCAATGAACTCAAACTCTTCACAGATAGCACACTCCACACATTTTTATAGTTCACTCACTCTCTTCTCCTCTCCCACTACATCGGCGATACGTCACTCGTTCTCCCTTCACTTCAGTCCTCCCTCTACAGCCAGTCGACGAATCGCGTGATGTTTGTGGGTGAAGTTAGTTTAGGAGGTGATCGGCGGTGAGGGGCGAGGGGAAGGCAGCGTCAGCTGCTTCCTGCAGTGCTGACATCATTACCCGTGACCATTTGTGCAATTATACTTCGCGTCTACGGTTAGGCTACCATTGGCAGCGCTTGTAGACAAATGAATATTAAAGATACAAACGAAGAGGCTGGCTGTGTGAGCACGCACAGCCAACATTAAAATAAATTGCTTACCTTGTGAGTCTGGAACTGAAGCATACGTGGAATACGCGCTTGAAAGATAATCGTCCATGTAGGAATGTTTATCTCGTGCAAATTATACTAAATGTCAATCTGAGGATTATCCTAGTTAAATTTTTAAAAAATACATATATATTTATGAATAAACATCAACGGATTTGGCGAATATTCAGAGATTTCCGTTTAAGAACATGATTTGTTCCACTTTTTTTCCTGTCAGGCGATTTCTTCTGTCAGTTATAAGATGTCCTGCCTTCGAGAACACTCTTTCACACGGCGTGGAGGTTGCAACAACGATTTTTGCAAGTTCAAAGAGCGACAGCCGTTTAGACCACCACTGAAGTGGATTTCCTTGTCTCTGTAGCAGGGGCTCTTGTAAATATTTGTCCACTTCCACTATTGCAGCAGCTCTCGGGTGTGGATTACTCAGCAGCCAGGAAAACACTTCGTCAAATTCAAGCCAGAGACTAGAAGTAGATTCAGTGGTTGAAACTGAGATTGTTGCAGTAGAAGTGGATGTGTTCGTCACAAATTTCTCACAGTGCCTGATCAAATCTAATTTCACCTTCTCAGCAGAATTTTTATCAGAAAAACCACGTAATTTGAACAGGAGATCCAATGAAGTTGCTTCCGCGAAAATGGAAATCGTCGTTTCAGGTCTTCAGCTAACTTTTCGGCCATCTGTTGCATGTCTATATGAATTTCAGTGTTATTAACAAACCTACAACACCATTTTTTCAACGAGCAACTAAGGAGTATAACGTAAGAAGCAGTGACAACATTTTCACTTGACATTTCCTCAGTGCAGTCTTTGAAAACTTTCAACAGGTCACAGGCTTGTGTTACACTTGCAGTGTTCTCTGCAGTCAGATTTGGAAGATCCGGATAATTCAGAGTGATAACTGTCATTAAGGAATTCTTAACCTCGATTATTCTTCGCAGCATATCATAGGCTGGATTTCATCTTGTAACAGTGTCCTGTTTTAGTGTCAGAACTCGCTCTTTTAACTGTTCCTGCATCTTTTTCAGTTTCGTGCAGACCCGCGAACTTCTTTTAAAAATTTAACTTTTTTTTTACTTTATTCAGAATGGATTGAATGTGCGAAAGCCAATTCTGAACAACTAAATTGAGTGTGTGTGCAAATCAGGGGATGTTTTTCCAGGCTGTGAGTCACAGCTGCCACAATATTAGCAGCGTTGTCACTAACAACACACACGACTTTTTCTTGAATGTCCCATTCCCTTGTGACACGTCGCAGTTCGGAGAGTTTTTCTGACGTGTGCCTTTCGTCGTATTTAAAGCACTCTAGGAGGGAAGACGTTAGCTCCAGGTCTTTAACGTAGTGTGCTGTCACCGACAAACAACTCTCATTTGTGGTTGAGGTCCACCCAGCACAACCGTTGAGGTCAGCACAACCGCTTCCGCAGAATTAATTTTGACTCTTACAATTTCTTTCATCATGGCGTACTGTTGTTGTAGTAATGTAGTGGAAATAGTCTTCCAAGCTGGCATTCTGTAAGCACCATTCAATTTGCCTACAAAACTTTGGAAATGTTCCTTTACAACAGTCTCCAGAAGTGCGAAATGTCCTGATTTCTTTTGTTTGAAAAAGGTTTCGGAAAATACATAGGTAATGCTCCGTGATGTTGATGTCTGCTGTCTGATAATGAAGCACAGTGGTTGGAACTGAGATTGTTGCATTAGCAGTGGATGTGTTCGTCACAAATTTCTCACAGTGCCTGATCAGGTTTAATTTCACCTTCTCAGCAGAATTTATTTTCATTTGTTATTTTCTGGCACCGACTGCTGTTCGCTTCTGGCAATTGCTGATGTTGGTTCCGGATTGTCCGGGTTATTTGTCCAAGAAGTATTGGAAGATGTAGGGGCAGGGGGCGCTAAGGAGGAAAGCGCTTGACTGACAATGACACTGTTGGATGCAGCACTCGAACATGACGCGCTAGATTAAATGTATTTCCTCCTTTATATGAAATACACTTAGAACAACAGTTGCGCTTTTTTTTCCCATCACACAAATCAGCGAAGAAACCCCAAATTTCATTACTTTCACGCGATCGCGAGTTGCTAGCCATTGTATAAGAGTGAACAGACACAAAAACTGCTTTCCAAATAAAATAAAGAGGGATTTTATCCAAAATCATACCAATGACTACAGGTGACAGTTTACATTTTGAATTTGGAGGGTTACTATTCTCAACAAAAATAAAATCTACAGGAAAACTTTTGAATAATTGTATAATTAATGTAGGTATATAGAGTTTGTGACAGTGGTAAACATACTCATGCTGTTCTGGATTAAATTTTAAAAGGAACATAAAATTGGACTGCTTTCATTCGCAGCCCTAGTTTTCAGTCCATGAATACAACAAATAAGGTTTCACTTGGGAGATAAAGACCTTTTTGGATGCTTCATGAGAAAATATTGAGTAAGATTAAATGTAATACCTTCTTTATATGTGACAGGCTTCTCTGTTTATCTTTCCTTTGTCACCTTCGACCATGCTCTATTTAAGTTAACTCAGACGCTGTAAGAGCATAAAACGTTGTGTGCATGTTACTGCATAGTTAGGCCATGTGTTGGTAAAATTATGAAGTATTACGAAGCTTTATTGTACGAGTGAGGTGAAGCGAGCGTAGCCGCGGCTGAGTGGTGAACTGGGCAACTTTGACAGGCTTCCGTACTTCATGAATGAACTACTTCACTTGAATGCTTCACGGCAAAGAGTGAAATGAATGAAGTAGTTCACGGGAATGAACGAGTTCGACCAGTCTCTAGTGGTGGACAAACAAAGATTATTAGATTTTCACCAAGACCAGTGCCTTCATCCAAACGAGCCAAAATAGACGAAAAGATTTTAATACTTGTTGTTAAAGAATATCTTCCATTTAATGCAGATGAGAGTGCAGAATTCAGAAAAATGACTTATTTATTAAATGAAGGATTTTGGAACATACGAATTGTTGTTGTGGTCTTCAGTCCTGAGACTGGTTTGATGCAGCTCTCCATGCTACTCTATCCTGTGCAAGCTGCTTCATCTCCCAGTACTTATTTCAACCTACGTCCTTCTGAATCTGCTTAGTGTATTCATCTCTTGGTCTCCCTCTACGATTTTTACCCTCCACGGTGCCCTCCAATGCTAAATTTGTGATTCCTTGATCCCTCAGAACATGTCCTACCAACCGGTCCCTTCTTCTTGTCAAGTTGTGCCACAAACTCCTCTTCTCCCCAATTCTATTCAATACCTCCTCATTAGTTATGTGATCTACCCATCGAATCTTCAGCATTCTTCTGTTGCACCACATTTATAAAGCTTCTATTCTCTTCTTGTCCAAACTATTTATCGTCCATGTTTCACTTCCATACATGGCTTCACTCCATACAAATACTTTCAGAAACGACTTCCTGGCACTTAAATCTATACTCGAAGTTAACAAATTTCTCTTCTTCAAAAACGCTTTTCTTGCCATTGCCAGTCTACATTTTATATCCTCTCTACTTCGACCATCATCAGTTATTTTCCTCCCCAAATAGCAAAACTCCTTTACTACTTTAAGTGTCTCATTTCCTAATCTAATACCCTCAGCATCACGTGATTTAATTCGACAACATTCCATTATCCTCGTTTTGCTTTTGTTGATGTTCATCTTATATCCTCCTTTCAAGACACTGTCCATTCCATTCAACTGCTCTTCTAAGTCCTTTGCTGTCTCTGACAGAATTACAATGTCATCGGCGAACCTCAAAGTTTTTATTTCTTCTCCATGGATTTTAATACCTACTCCGAATTTTTCTTTTGTTTCCTTTACTGCTTGCTCAATATACAGATTGAACAACATTGGGGATAGGCTACAACCCTGTCTCACTCCCTTCCCAACCGCTGCTTCCCTTTCATGCCCCTCAACTCTTATAACTGCCTTCTGGTTTCTGTACAAATTGTAAATAGCCTTTCACTCCCTGTATTTTACCCCTGCCACCTTTAGAATTTGAAAGAGAGTATTCCAGTCAACATTGTCAAAAGCTTTCTCTGAGTCTACAAATGCTAGAAACGTAGGTATGCCTTTCCTTAATCTTTCTTCTAAGATAAGTCGTAAGGTCAGTATTGCCTAACGTGTTCCAATATTTCTACGGAATCCAAACTGATCTTCACCAAGGTTGCCTTCTACTAGTTTTTCCATTCGTCTGTAAATAATTCGCATTAGTATTTTGCAGCTGTGGCTTATTAAACTGATTACCGGTAATTTTCTCATCTGTCAACACCTGTTTTCTTTGGGATTGGAATTATTATATTCTTCTTGAAGTCTGAGGGTATTTCGCCTGTCTCATACATCTTGCTCACCAGATGGTAGAGTTTTGTCAGGACTGGCTCTCCCGAGGCCGTCAGTAGTTCTAATGGAATGTTGTCTACTCTCGGGGCCTTGTTTCGACTCAGGTCTTTCAGCGCTCTGTCAAACTCTTCATGCAGTATTGTATCTCCCATTTCGTCTTCGTCTACATTCTCTTCCATTGCCAGAATATTGTCCTCAAGTACGTCGCCCTTGTATAGACCTTCTATATACTCCTTCCACCTTTCTGCTTTCCCTTCTTTGCTTAGAACTGGGTTTCCACCTGAGCTTTTGATATTCATACAAGTGGTTCTCCTATCTCTTTAATTTTCCTGTAGGCAGTATCTATCTTACCTCTAGTGAGACAAGCCTCTACATCCTTACATTTGTCCTCTAGCCATCCCTGCTTAGACATTTTGCACTTCCTGTCGATCTCATTTTTGAGACGTTTGTATTCCTTTTTGCCTGCTTCATTTACTGCATTTTTATATTTTCTCCTTTCATCAATTAAATTCAATATTTCTTCTGTTACCCAAGGATTTCTACTAGCCGTCGTCTTTTTACCTACTTGATCCTCTGCTGCGTTCACTACTTAATCCCTCAGAGCTACCCATTCTTC
This sequence comes from Schistocerca americana, assembly GCF_021461395.2. NCBI lineage: Eukaryota > Metazoa > Arthropoda > Insecta > Orthoptera > Acrididae > Schistocerca > Schistocerca americana. Next base: position 192,883,617 of record NC_060127.1, read on the forward strand.
TTCTACTGTATTTCTTTCCCCCATTTGTGACAATTGTTCCCTTATGCTCTCCCTGAAACTCTGTACAACCTCTGGTTTAATCAGTTTGTCCAGGTCACATCTCCTTAAATTCCCACCTTTTTGCAGTTTCTTCAGTTTTAATCTACAGCTCATAACCAATAGATTGTGGTCACAGTTCACATCTGCCCCTGGAAAATGTCTTACAATTTAATACCTGGTTCCTAAATCTCTGTCTTACCATTATACACTCCTGGAAATTGAAATAAGAACACCGTGAATTCATTGTCCCAGGAAGGGGAAACTTTATTGACACATTCCTGGGGTCAGATACATCACATGATCACACTGACAGAACCACAGGCACATAGACACAGGCAACAGAGCATGCACAATGTCGGCACTAGTACAGTGTATATCCACCTTTCGCAGCAATGCAGGCTGCTATTCTCCCATGGAGACGATCGTAGAGATGCTGGATGTAGTCCTGTGGAACGGCTTGCCATGCCATTTCCACCTGGCGCCTCAGTTGGACCAGCGTTCGTGCTGGACGTGCAGACCACGTGAGACGACGCTTCATCCAGTCCCAAACATGCTCAATGGGGGACAGATCCGGAGATCTTGCTGGCCAGGGTAGTTGACTTACACCTTCTAGAGCACGTTGGGTGGCACGGGATACATGCGGACGTGCAGTGTCCTATTGGAACAACAAGTTCCCTTGCCGGTCTAGGAATGGTAGAACGATGGGTTCGATGACGGTTTGGATGTACCGTGCACTATTCAGTGTCCCCTCGACGATCACCAGTGGTTTACGGCCAGTGTAGGAGATCGGTCCCCACACCATGATGCCGGGTGTTGGCCCTGTGTGCCTCGGTCGTGTGCAGTCCTGATTGTGGCGCTCACCTGCACGGCGTCAAACACGCATACGACCATCATTGGCACCAAGGCAGAAGCGACTCTCATCGCTGAAGACGACACGTCTCCATTCGTCTCTCCATTCATGCCTGTCGCGACACCACTGGAGGCGGGCTGCACGATGTTGGGGCGTGAGCGGAAGACGGCCTAACGGTGTGCGGGACCATAGCCCAGCTTCATGGAGACGGTTGCGAATGGTCCTCGCTGATACCCCAGGAGCAACAGTGTCCCTAATTTGGTGGGAAGTGGCGGTGCGGTCCCCTACGGCACTGCGTAGGATCCTACGGTCTTGGCGTGCATCCGTGCGTCGCTGCGGTCCGGTCCCAGGTCGACGGGCACATGCACCTTCCGCCGACCAATGGCGACAACATCGATGTACTGTGGAGACCTCGCGCCCCACGTGTTGAGCAATTCGGCGGTACGTCCACCCGGCCTCCCGCATGCCCACTATACGCCCTCGCTCAAAGTCCGTCAACTGCACATACGGTTCACGTCCACGCTGTCGCGGCATGCTACCAGTGTTAAAGACTGCGATGGAGCTCCGTATGCCACGGCAAACTGGCTGACACTGACGGCGGCAGTGCACAAATGCTGCGCAGCTAGCACCATTCGACGGCCAACACCGCGGTTCCTGGTGTGTCCGCTGTGCCGTGCGTGTGATCATTGCTTGTACAGCCCTCTCGCAGTGTCCGGAGCAAGTATGGTGGGTCTGACACACCGGTGTCAATGTGTTCTTTTTTCCATTTCCAGGAGTGTATAATCTATCTGATATCTTCTAGTTCAAATGGTTCAAATGACTCTGAGCACTATGGGACTCAACTGCTGTGGTCATAAGTCCCCTAGAACGTAGAACTACTTAAACCTAACTAACCTAAGGACATCACACACATCCATGCCCGAGGCAGGATTCGAACCTGCGACCGTAGCGGTCGTGCAGTTCCAGACTGTAGCGCCTTCAGCCGCTCGGCCACTCCGGCCAGCATATACCTTCTAGTATTTCTAGGATTCTTCCATGTGCACAACCTTCTTTTATGATTCTTGAACCAAGTGTTAGCTATGATTACGTTATGCTCTGTGCAAAATTCTACCATACGGCTTCCTCTTTCATTTCTTTCCCCCCAATCCATATTCACTTACTATGTTTCCTTCCCTCCCTTTCCCTGCTCTCGAATTCCAGTCACCTATGATTATTAAGTTTTCGTCTCCCTTCACTATCTGAATAATTTCTTTTATTTCGTCATACATTTCTCCAATTTCTTCGTCATCTGCAGAGCTATAAACTTGTACTACTGTCGTAGGTGTGGGCTTCGTGTCTATCTTGGCCACAATAATGCGTCCACTATGCTGTTTGTAGTAGCTTACCCTCACTCCTATTTTTTTTATTCATTATTAAACCTACTCCTGCATTACCCCTATTTGATTTTGTATTTATAACTCTGTATTCACCTGACCAAAAGTCTTGTTCCACCTGCCATAGAACTTCACTAAATCCCACTATATCTAACTTTAACCTATCCATTTCCCCTTTTAAGTTTTCTAACCTACCTGACCGATTAAGGGGCCTGGCATTCCACGCTCCGATCCGCAGAACGCCAGTTTTCTTTCTCCTGATAATGACGTACTCCTGAGTAGTCCCCGCCCGGAGATCCAAATGGGGGACTATTTTACCTCCGGAATATTTTACTGAAGAGGACGCCATCATCATTTAACCATACAGTAAAGCTGCATGCCCTCGCGAAAAATTACGGCCGTAGTTTTCCCTAGCTTTCAGCCGTTCGCAGTACCAGCACAGCAAGGCCGTTTTGGTTAGTGTTACAAGGCCAGATCAGTCAATCATCCAGACTGTTGCCCCTGTAACTACTGAAAAGGCTGCTGCCCCTCTTCAGGAACCACATATTTGTCTGGCCTCTCAACAGATACCCCTCCGTTGTGGTTGCACCTACGGTTCGGCCATCTGAATTGCTGAGGCACGCAGGCCTCCTCACCAACGGTAAGGTCCATGGTTCATGAGGAGAGGACATATGAATTACCTCGAAGAAAACGGTCTATTGACACACAGTCAACATGGATTTAGAAAACATCGCTCTTGTGAAACACAACTAGCTCTTAATCGCATGCCGGCCGGAGTCGCCGTGCGGTTCTAGGCGCTGCAGTCTGGAACCGAGCGACCGCTACGGTCGCAGGTTCGAATCCTGCCTCGGGCATGGATGTGTGTGATGTCCCTAGGTTAGTTAGGTTTAATTAGTTCTAAGTTCTAGGCGACTGGTGACCTCAGAAGTTAAGTCGCATAGTGCTAAGAGCCATTTGAACCATTTTTTTTCTTAATCGCATGAAGTGTTGAGTACTATTGACAAAGGATTTCAGATCCATTCCGTATTTTTGCATTTGTAGTTTGTAGAAATCGACGGAAAGTCATCAAGTAAAACGGAAGTGCTTTCTGGCGTTCCCCAAGGTAATGTTATAGGCCCTTTGCTGTTCCTTGTCTATACAAACGATTTGGGAGATAATCTGAGCGGTTGTTTGCAGATGACGCTGTCGTTTATCGACTAATAAAGTCATCAGAAGATCAAAACAAACTGCAAAACGATTCAGAAAAGATACCTGAATCACTCGAAAATTGGTAGTTGACCCTAAATAATGAGAAGTTTGAGGTCGTCAACATGAGTGCTGAAAAGAATTCGTTAAACTTCGGTTACATTATTAATAAGTCAAATCTAAATGCCGTAAATTGAGTTAAATGCCTAGGAATTACAATTACCAAGAACTTAAATTGGAAGGAACACATAGAAAATGTTGTGAGGAAGGCTAACCAAAGACTGCGTTTTATTGGCGGGACACTTAAAAAATGTAACAGATCTACTAAGGAGACTGCCTACACTGCGCTTGTCCGTCCTCTTTTAGAAGACTACTGCACGGTGTGGGATCCTTACCAGATAGGACTGACGGAGAACACCAAAAAAGTTCAAAGAAGGGCAGCACGTTTTGTATTATCGCGAGATATGGGAGAGAGTGTCACTTGGGCTGGACGTCATTAAAAGAAAGGCGTTTTTCGTTACGACGGAATCTTCTCACGAAATTTCAATCACCAACTTTCTCGTCTGAATGCGAAAATATTTTGTTGACACCGACCTACACAGGGAGAAACGATCACCATGATAAAATAAGGGAAATCAGAGCTCGTACGGAAAGATATAGGGGTTCATTCTTTCCACGCGCTGTACTAGATTGGAATAACAGAGAATTGTGAAGGTGATGAACCCTCTTCCAGGCTGATAAATGTGATTTGCAGAGTATCCATGTAGATGTAGATGTAGAGTAACACTCAGTCCTTGAATTTATACTAGATCTAACTTAAATGGGAAGTATTTTGTAACAGAGCAATGAAGGTGCGCTCCTCTTAATGAAAGAGGCTAAACAATTATTGTATAAGAAGTGACTTTAATTTAAAGTAAGCTGCAAAGTACTGTTAGAAAATGGTTCAAATGGCTCTGAGCACTATGCGACTTAACTTCTGAGGTCATCAGTCGCTTAGAACTTAGAACTAATTAAACCTAACTAACTTAAGGACATCACACACATCCATGCCCGAGGCAGGATTCGAACCTGCGACCGTAGCGGTCGCTCGGCTCCAGACTGTAGCGCCTAGAACCGCACGGCCACTCCGGCCGGCCGTAGAGTTACACTACATTCGATAGTATGTTAGTCTGTCATACAGGGAGTGGGCAGAATTATCGAAGCTCCAAAAGCACTAAATATCTCCATACCTAATAAGGGGTAAAAATACCGTTGGCATACAAAAAAATTTCCAGTTGTCTTGGAATTGACAAGTCCGGTCCCAGTGAATATATATTCTAAGGAATATTATACCATTATTGCTACAAAACAGTGGAAAGTTCAGGTAATGATAATGGATGGGATTCACGCACCCTCCTCTCAAAAGTAGACCAGAAAGGCTAAATAGTACTGAGTTCTGTGCTGGCTGTTATCGTATTCAAACAACCAGTCCTGGACGATGCGAGCTGTGTACACAGGTATCCTGTAGACTTGGAACACAGCATCACCACTGGCGAAATAACACTGGTCCGTGCTATGGATCAGCTAAAATATTCTCACAAACTTTGGCACTAATATGATGATGATGATGATGATGTTTGGTTTGTGGGGCGCTCAACTGCGCGGTTATCAGCGCCCGTACAAAGTCCCAACCTTTGCTCAGCCCAATCTCGCCACTTTCATGAACGATGATGAAATGATGAGGACAACACAGTCACCCAATCATCTCAAGGCAAGTGAAAATCCCTGACCCTACCGGGAATCGAACCCGGGACCCGGCAGTAATATGGCTTCGCAGACTAACCTTGGGGTCCATGCAGCATCACAACATGGCTGCCAAAATAATTATCCAGCGATCGCTATGTTTCACTCTTTGGACGCAACCTCAGCGAGATGTTGGGAACAGTATGAGACAAGACTCATCCGACCAAATGAGAACTGATGAGCAGCTTTGGATTTCCAGTTCGCCCTGCAATTCCAGCTAATGGAGCTCCTTTTTCGTGTTGTTTTGGTACTGACGGGGTTCGTGAGTGAGTCATTTGGTTCTACAGTGACTTTTACAGCTGTCGTTGTCTTACTTTTCAACATAATCTTCTTCACTGCCCGTCTGTCATGCTCGATCGTTATATAATTCCGTACGCGTCGTGACTTAGCGCATCATGTTTTTCCGCTTTCCCTGTATGTGGTATAAATCTTCGACACTGAGCCTCTTGAAACGCGAAAAATTTGGGCTTCCTTGGTCACGAAAGCACCGACCATACGAACACCAACAATTTGCCCTCGTTGGAAATGTTTAAGCGCCGACATGGTGCACTCACGGCTACACAGAACTCTGTTCTGATCACAACCGATGCTCGCAACGTATAGAGGACATTGCACACGTACCGTTTGTGGTCAAATATAACAGCAGAACCTGCTGGGTTGGCCAATATCTGTATCTATGTTCGAGCACGGATTTCTCGCGACGTTTACATGTGTTTGGCCAATCCTTGTACGTTTTACGCGATGTAATTTTGTTATTGTATTGGCTCTGAGCACCCTGGGGCTTAACTTATGAGGTCATCAGTCCCCTAGAACTTAGAACTACTTAAACCTAACTAACCTAAGGACATCACACACATCCATGCCCGAGGCAGGATTCGAGCCTGCGACCGTAGCAGTCGTGCAGTTCCGGACTGTGGCGCCTAGAACCGCACGGCCACCGCGGCCGGCTGTAGATTAGTTCAGACTTTCTTTGCACGACAGTATTTAGCATGGATAGGGACTGCGACTGCTGTGTTCGGATGCGGGCTGAGTTGGCATCCCTTCGCTCCCAGCTTCAGGCAGTCTTGGCTTCGGTAACTCAGCTTGAGGCTGTTGCCAATGGGCATCACTGTGGAGGTCCGGACAGGGGTTTGTCGGGGACGGCCAGCTCGTCCCACGCATTCCCCGATGGGACTACAGCTGTGGCAGACCGGGATACTGCCCACATTGAGGCTGACCCCTCACCTGTGGGAGAGTGGGAGTTCGTCTTGAGGTGTGGCAGGAGGGGAAAGACATTCCGGAGGCCTCTCCAGTTTGTCTGTCGAACCAGTTACAGGCTCTGTCTCTGGCTGATACTGATCTTTGGCCGGACATGGCTGCTTGTCCTGTTCCAGAGGTTGCCCCTCAGTCTGCAAGATCTTGGCGGTCACAGAGGGTGGGCTTATTGGTAGTTAGGAGCTCCAACGTCAGGCACGTAATGGGGCCCCTTAGGGATATGGCTGCAAGGGAGGGGAAGAAAACCAAAGTGCACTCCGTGTGCATACCGGGGGGAGTCATTCCAGATGTGGAAAGGGTCTTTCTGGATGCCATGAAGGGTACAGGGTGCACCCATCTGCAGGTGGTCGCTCATTTCGGCACCAATGATGTGTGTCACTATGGATCGAAGGAAATCCTCTATGGCTTCTGGCGGCTATCTGATTTGGTGAAGACTGCCAGTCTCGGTAGCGGGATGAAAGCAGAGCTCACCATCTGCAGCATCGTCGACAGGACTGACTGCGGACCTTTGGTACAGAGCCGAGTGGAGGGTCTGAATCAGAGGCTGAGTTGGTTCTGCGATTGCCCGACTTACGCCATAGGGTGGTGGGGTTTCAGATTCCGCTGGATAGGTCAGGAGTCCACTACACACAGCAGGCGGCTACAAGGGTAGCAGGGGTTGTGTGGCGTGAACTGGGCGGTTTTTAGGTTAGATGGCCTCGGGCAAGTACAGAAAGGGCAACAGCCTCAACGGGTGTGGGGCAAAGTCAGGACATGCAGGGACCAAGCAACAATCGGTATTGTAATTGTAAACTGTCGAAGCTGCGTTGGTAAAGTACCGGAACTTCAAGCGCTGATAGAAAGCACCGAAGCTGAAATCGTTATAGGTACGGAAAGCTGACTTAAGCCAGAGATAAATTCTGCCGAAATTTTTACAAAGGCACAGACGGTGTTTAGAAAGGATAGATTGCATGCAACCGGTGGTGGCGTGTTTGTCGCTATTAGTAGTACTTTATCCTGTAGTGAAATAGAAGTGGATGGTTCCTGTGAATTATTATGGGTGGAGGTCATACTCAGCAACCGAGCTAGGTTAACAATTGGCTCATTTTACCGACCTGCCGACTCAGCAGCATTAGTGGCAGAACAACTGAGAGAAAATCTGGAATACATTTCACATAAATTTCCTCAGCATATTATAGTCTTAGGTGGAGATTTCAATTTACCAGATATAGACTGGGACACTCAGATGTTTAGGACGGGTGGTAGGGACAGAGCATCGAGTAACATTATACTGAGTGTACTCGAGCAATTAAACAGAGAACCGACTCATGGAGATAACATCTTGGACCTACTGATAAACAGACCCGAACTTTTCGACTCTGTAAGCGCAGAACAGGGAATCAGTGATCATAAGGCCGTTGCAGCATCCCTGAATATGGAAGTAAATAGGAATATAAAAAAAGGGAGGAAGGTTTATCTGTTTAGCAAGAGTAATAGGAGGCAGATTTCAGACTACCTAACAGATCAAAACGAAAATTTATGTTCCGACACTGACAATGTTGAGTATTTATGGAAAAAGTTCGAGGCAATCGTAAAATGCGTTTTAGACTGGTACGCGCCGAGTGAAACTGTGAGGGACGGGAAAAACCCACCATGGTTCAACAACAAAGTTAGGAAACTACTGGGAAAGCAAAGAGAACTTCACTGCAAATTTAAACGCAGCCAAAACCTCTCAGACAAACAGGAGCTAAACGATGTCGAAGTTAGCGTAAGGAGGGCTATGTGTGAAGCGTTCAGCGAATTCGAAAGTAAAATTCTATGCACCGACTTGACAGAAAATCGTGTGTGTGTGTGTGTGTTTTGAGGTTTTCGGGCGCTAAACAGCGTGGTCATCAGCGCCCAAACGCATAGAAACAGGAACACATGCGGTGAAGGGACGAAGACGGACAGCGAACAAGGAGAACGGCTAAAAGACCCTGATGCAGTTCCAAATCCTCACATACAGAGGCAAAACAAGAGGGGAAGAAACGCACTAAAAAAGGAAAGGAAACACAAGAAAAAGAGAACACAAATCGAAGTGAAACAAGTAGGTAATCGTGACTGGCAGACCACTTACCTAAAACCTGGGTGAGCCAGTCACCCAGCAGCACATTAAAATCCTCTCCCTAAAATCCGAGGCAACAAATTGGATAGGACACAAAACCGTAAGACCTTAACCACAGTCGTTGCGTCGTCTTGCAAAATAGAGGGCAAATCCGGTGGCAAGGAAACCACCGCCCTCTGGTCAGAGAATAAAGGACAGTCAAGTAAAATGTGGCGGACAGTAATCTGGACGCCACAAGCACTGCAGATTGGGGGGTCCTCCCGCCGGAGTAAAAAACCATGCGTTAAGGGACTGTGCCCAACGCGGAGGCGAGTGAGGAGAACCTCATCCCGCCTGCACGACTGGTAGGACGTACGCCATGGCCGCGTGGTGGCCTTGACCAAACGCAGTTTATTTTCACCGACTACCAGCCACTCCTCTTCCCATTGACGCATAACACGAAAACGCAAAAGGGAGGTAACAGCATGGAGGGGGACGGCACATTCAACAACTTGAGGGAGGGAACATGCATCTTTGGCAGCCACATCCGCCAGTTCGTTTCCCCTAATACCCACGTGCCCCAGCACCCAGCAGAAGGAAACCTCCTTCCCCTGTCGTTGCAGGTGGAATAGGGCATCATGGATGTTCTGGACGACCGTATCCGCTGGGTGCTAGTGTTGCATGGTCTGAAGGGCACTCAGGGAGTCAGAACAGATGAGAAACTTAAGACTGGGAACACATCTCATCTGCTCCAATGCCCGCAAGATCGCAAACAATTCGGCATCAAAGATGGTAAATGCCACAGGAAGCCGTAACTTGACGACTCGATCAGGGAAAACAACAGCACAACCTACAGAGTCCCCCTGTTTAGAGCCATCCGTAAATACTGGTACATGGTCGGGATGCTGGTTTAAAATATCGTAAAATAAGGAGGTAAAAACAAACGCAGGAGTGCAGCTCATCCGGTACTCTGACAAGTCTAAAAGGACGCTGGGCCTCTGGAGCAACCAGGGAGGCAGGCGGGTAAAACCCTGGAGTTGGGGTGCCACACGCTCCTCACCAAGGGACTCAAGCAAATGCTTGGCACCAATCCCAAATGGTCTCGTTTCCCTGGGACGACTGGAAAAGAGGCGTTCCATAGGCGGTCGGGCAACAGTAGGGTACGCAGGGGAGGTAGGACAGGCAAGGAATTGACACACCCGTCGCACCGTGAGGAGTTTCCGCCGCATGGCGAGCGGCGGTTCCCCTGCCTCAGCACGCAGGCTGGGGATGGGACTGGTACGGAAGGCACCAGTGGCGAGCCTGATACCCTCATGGTGTACTGCGTCAAGAATCTTCAGATACGAAGGCCTCGCTGGCCCATACACGGTGCATCCATAGTCAAGACGCGACCGGACGAAAGCCCTATAAAACTGCAGCAGACGCGCCCGATCTGCTCCCCAGGACCAATGGCTCAGACACTTCAAAATATTCAGTGCCTTCAGGGCCCGCACCTTGAGGTCTTTAAGGTGCGGCAACCACGACAACTTGGAATCAAAAGTGAGGCCCAGGAACCTCACAGTGTCTCTAAAAGGAAGAATGGTGTCCCTCAGACGCAATTCAGGGGAGGTAAAAGCACGTCGAGAACGATTAAAATGAACACACAGACATTTGTCTGCACAAAAGGTAAAACCCGTCTTTGCAGTCCATGCCTCTAATCGCTTTATCGTAAGCTGCAGCTGCCGACTAGCAGTGACAAGACTGGAGGAAGAACAGAAAACAGCAAAATCGTCCACAAACAAGGAGCACTGGGCAGGACTACGGATAGTGGACGTGATACTGTTAATGGCGATGGCAAAGAGGGTGACACTTAAAACGCTTCCCTGAGGAACACCATTCTCCTGCACGTACAAATCAGATAGCACATTACCAACCCGATATCGAAAGAGGCGGCGGGAAAGAAAGGACCGAATGAAGATGGGGAGATGGCCACGAAAGCCCCACTGATGGAGTTGACTGAGGATAAGGCGGCGCCAAGTAGTGTCATACGCCTTATTAATGTCAAAGAATACACCTAGACAATGCTGGTTACGTAGGAAGGCCTGCTGGATGGCCGCCTCAAGCAGGGTCAAGTTGTCTATAGTTGAACGACATCTCCGAAAGCCACACTGAGAGTGGCTAAGGAGCTGCCTGGTCTCAAGCAGCCAAACCAGGTGACGGTTGACCATGCGTTCCAATGTCTTCCTGACACAGCTCGTCAAAGCAATACTCCGATAACTACTGGGATGCATTTGGTCCTTCCCCAGTTTGAGGAGGGGAATCAAAATCGCCTCCCTCCACAAGTCGTGGAACGTGCCGGATGACCATATCATATTAAAACAATTCAGGAGAACTTCCTTGGATGGCAGCAACAAGTGCTGCAGCATGCTGTACAGGATTTGATCATCACCTAGCGCAGTATCATGAGCCACAGACAGCGCTGAATCCAGTTCCCACATTGTGAAGGGGCAGTTGTAGGATTCAGAATTTGGAGACCGGAAGTCCAAGTGATCCCTCTCGATGGCAGTGCGGTAGCGGCAGAAATCTGGATCACAGTTAATAGTGGCAGTAGATACCGCAAAATACATGGCCAGTGTTTGGGCAATGTCTCTCGGCGCCGTGAGTAGACAACCCTGATGCAGCAATGCCATGACAGGTAGTTGGCTGCGTTTCCCGGAAATCCTCCTGATGGCTTCCCATACTTTCGTAGAACTAGTGGAGCGGGAGATGGAGTTCAAGAACGATTGCTATGACCATTGTTTGCTCTCTTTAATCACTCGCAGCGCCTTGGCCCTTGCCACCCGAAAAGCCGCAAGATTGTCAGCTGAGGGACGGCACTTGGAGCGGCGCAGAGCTGCACAGAAGGCTCGGATGGCTGAGCGGCACTCAGTGGTCCACCAAGGGACAGGACGCCTCTTGGGATGACTTGAGGACCGTGGGATCGACAATTCAGCAGCATGGGAGATCACGGCTGTAACATGGTCGACCCATTCATGGACGCTGGCACGGTGTTCCAAAACAGCTAAATGGCTGAAAAGTGTCCAGTCAGCTCTGCAGAGGTCCCACCTGGGCGGCACTGGTAATGCCACAGTCTCATCCAGGAGGCGAATCCAAAGGGGGAAGTGGTCACTAGAATGGAGGTCAGCGGCAACCTCCCACAGAGCAGAATCCGCGAGTGCTGGAGAGCAAAAGGAAAGGTCAATAGCTGACAACGACCCAGAAGCAGTACAGAAATGAGTGGGAGCACCAGAGTTGAGGATGCACAGTTCTTCGGAAACCATGAGGCTTTCCAGAATACGAGCCCTGGGGCAAGTAGTCGTAGAGCCCCATAAGACATTATGAGCATTGAAGTCCACCAGAAGGAGAAATGGTCGGGGGAGTTGGCTAATAAGGTCTGTGAGAGCCTCAGAGTCTATTGCATCCTGAGGCGGTAAGTAAACGGAACAGATTGTGAGCCTCCGCCTCACAAGAAGGTCAACTGCAACTGCTTGCAAGTCCGTAACGAGAGGGAGCTCAGATGAGTGGTGCATGTCACGGACAAAAACCGCAACACCACCCTTTGCCCTTTCCCCCATCAGATCATCTTTTCGATACACGGTATAGCCCCGTAAAGAAGGAGCATCAGTGGCCCGAAAATGTGTCTCTTGGAGACATAAGCACAAGGGGCGCTCTCGTACAAGGAGTTGTAATTCTGCCACATGCTTCCTGAACCCATTCAGGTTCCACTGTAATATGGGAGCCAGTGATCAGGGTGGCTGAATTTTCACCCTGCCTCTGTGCTTTGGATGAGAGCCCGTACTGGCCGGAGATCTATTCCTGGGGCGAGAATATCGCCCCCGGTCGACATCAATGTCCATCAGCTCCGATGGCGACCCAAGGGAGATGTCAGACAGTACGATGGCATCGTCATCGGACTGACCCTGACTAGTCTCCTCAGGTGACAAAACCTTCACCTTCAGCGTCTTCGTCTTAGGGGGCTTAGAATGCAGAACCTTGTCAACAGTTGGAGCTTTACTCTCCTGGGCAGAAGGTGATACATGGGGAGGGGCAGGAAGTACCCCAATGTCAGCAACCACGGCCTTGTCCGACGTTGTGGGGAGAGCTGCAGGTTGTAAAACAACCGCAGCAGCACAAGTGCACTGGCAAACGCAGGTATTAGTGCCGGCACTAGCAACATCCGTTTGTGTAGCAACAGTGGCCAACTGTACCGGTTTCTGCAGAGTGGAAGCGAAAGATGTAGTAAACAAAGGAGGCTGCATGGCCTTAAAGAGCTTCTTGGCCTCACCATAGGGGATGCGCTTAGATGTTTTGATCTCCTGTATCTTCCGTTCCTCGAGATAGATGGGGCAGACCCGGCTCAAGACAGGGTGACTCCCAGAGCAATTCACGCACTTCACAGGCGATGAACAATCGGCTCCTTCATGGGCAGGCTGACCACATTTACCACAAGTGTCTATCCCATTGCACCCCACCGTAGTATGCCCAAAGCGCTGACATTTAAAACAGCGCATTGGGTTGGGGAAATATGGCCGTACTGGCAAATGTAAGAAACCCGCTTTAACATGCTCTGGGAGTCTCGGGCAATTGAACGTGAGAATAAACGAGTCGGATTTGACTAGGCCCCCATCGACTCGTTTCATAATATGCTGCACGTCGACAATACCTTCGTCAGCCCACTCAGATTTCAACTCGTCCTTGGGGATATCTACCAAGTCCCTACATGTCACAACACCCTTACTATAGTTCAAAGTGGAGTGGAGCTCAGTCTCGATAGCGTACTCTCCGAGACAGGTTGCTTTCCGAAGAGAAGTGACTTGACAGGAACTAGAAGTTTCAACTAACAGAGTCCCATTGCGCAGTTGCTTCACAGATTTCAGTGTTCCTGCAATTCCCTCAAGACCCTTGTGGATTTAAAAGGGAGAAACTCTCTCAAAGCTACCTTCCTTCCATTTGACAATCAAAAACACATTCTGGTTATCAGCATGTGCTCTGTTAGGACAGTCTGATAAATCTCTAGTAACACCAGGCGCTGGAGGACTCGCAGCACGAAGTCGCTTTTTCGATGGGGTGTGTTTTCCTATCAGTGGCCCACCCAATCCACTGGTAGGGGGAAATGTAGAGGTCGACGGGTCCATTGTGGTCCCATGAGCAGCTAGGGAACTAAAGGTCCGCTCAGACAGAGCCCTGCGCGCCTGAGTAAGCCTTATACAACTGGGGTGTGGCAGGTGCCCCAGAGGTTGCCCGCTTGCGACTGTTCCACCCCAACAGCCATGTATCTTATAGGCGCGCAGCACACCGTAAGATTGAAGGGTTTTTATAGAGGTTTACCTTCTTCGCAAGGCGGTCAAGCCAAGATTACCATTCCCCACAGCACACAACATTCCACCGCCGCGCCATGCGGTGGTTGCTGAAGCATGTTCGGGGTTTACGGTGACAGGAGACTGGCGGCGCTGACCAGTCCCCAGCTCAGGACCCCGGGGTCGCCAAGCCCGTACTCAGCAAATGAATGCTGAGCCCCTGGGGGGGGGGGACAGAAAATCCTAGGAAGTTCTGGTCCTACGTTAAATCAATAAGTGGTTTGAAACAGCATATCCAGACACTCTGGGATGATAGGCATTGAAACAGAGGACGACACGCGTAAAGCTGAAATACTAAACACCTTTTTCCAAAGCTGTTTCACAGAGGAAAACCGCACTGCAGTTCCTTCTCTAAATCCTCGCACGAACGAAAAAATGGCTGACATCGAAATAAGTGTCCAAGGAATAGAAAAGCAACTGAAATCAGTCAACAGAGGAAAGTCCACTGGACCTTATGGGATACCAATTCGATTCTACACAGAGTAAGCGAAAGAACTTGCTACCCATCTAACAGCCATGTACCGCAAGTCTCTAGAGGAACAGAAGGTTCCAAATAATTGGAAAAGAGCACAGATAGTTCCAGTTTTCAAGAAGGGTCGTCGAACAGGTGCGCAAAACTATAGGCCTATATCTTTGACATCGGTCTGTTGTGGAATTTTAGAACATGTTTTTTGCCCGCGTATCATGTCATTTCTGAAAACCCAGAATCTACTCTGTAGTAATCAACATGGATTCTGGAAATAGCGATCGTGTGAGATCCAACTCGCTTTATTTTTTTCATGAGAACCAGAAAATATTAGTTACAGTCTCCCAGGTCGATGCCATTTTCCTTGACTTCCGGAAGGCGTTCGATACAGTTCCGAACTGTCGCCTGATAAACAAAGTAAGAGCCTAGGGAATATCAAACCAGCTGTGTGGCTGGATTGAAGAGTTTTTAGCAAACAGAACACAGCATGTTGTTCTCAATGGAGAGACGTCTACAGACGTTAGAGTAACCTCTGGCGTGCCACAGGGGAGTGTTATGGGACCATTGCTTTTCACAATATGTATCAATGACCTAGTAGATAGTGTCATAATTTCCATGCGGCTTTTTGCGGATGATGCTGTAGTATACAGAGAAGTTGCAGCATTAGAAAATTGCAGCGAAATGCAGGAAGATCTGCAGCGGATAGGCACTTGGTACAGGGAGTGGCAACTGACCCTTAATATAGACAAATGTAATGTATTGAGAATACATAGAAAGAAGAATCCTTTATTGTATGATTATATGATAGCAGAAAAAACACTGGCAGCAGTTACTTCTGTAAAATATCTAGGAGTATGCGTATGGAACAATTTGAAGTGGAATGATTATATAAAATTAATTGTTGGTAAGGTGGGTGCCAGGCTGAGATTCATTGGGAGAGACCTTAGAAAATGTAGTCCATCAACAAAGGAGGTGGCTTACAAAACACTCGTTCGACCTATACTTGAGTATTGCTCATCAGTGTGGGACACGTACCAGGTCGAGTTGACAGAGGAGATAGAGAAGATCCAAGGAAGAGCGCGTTTCGTCACAGGGTTATTTGGTAAGCGTGACAGCGTTACGGAGACGTTTAGCAAACTCAAGTGGCAGACTCTGCAGGAGAGGCGCTCTGCATCGCGGTGTAGCTTGTTGTCCAGGTTTCGAGAGGGTGCGTTTCTGATGAGCTATCGAATATATTGCTTCCTCATACCTCCCGAGGAGATCACAAATGTAAAACTAGAGAGATTCGAGCGCGCGCGGAGGCTTTCTGGCAGTCGTTCTTCCCGCGAACCATACGCGACTGGAACAGGTTGAGGACATCATACACATACATGCCCGAGGCAGGATTTGAACCTGCGACCGTAGCGGTTGCTCGGTTCCAGACTGTAGCGCCCAGAACCGCACGGCCACTCCGGCGAGCGACTGGAACAGGAAAGGGAGGTAATGACAGTGGCACGTAAATTGCCCTCCGCCACACACCGTTGGGTGACTTTCGGAGTATAAATGTAGATGTAGATGTCGATGTACCTCAAACAAACTGTTTTTAGCAAGAACTGTAAGTGATGTAGACCAACATCTGCCATGATACAGGTATCACAAAGGCGTTACACTGTATGAATTGTTTTAAATTTTAGTCTGGATTTATACTTCAAGGAAACATACAAATTTCTGCATTTCAGTTACCTTGAAATGTTTTAACATGTTTTCCAGTCCTATAAAGTGTACATTCTATCAAGCTGTATCCAGCTAACTTGTGAATGTTTGATGAAAAACTGCCATACTTGACCATTTTGCTATATGCCCAACTCTGTTATGGTAATTTTTTTATCTGTCTGCATCAGTTACTTTGCATGCTACTCTGTGTGACAAACAATGGAAAATTTAACTGTGTAGAAAAATGTGAGTGGCACACTCGTAAAAGTTAATTCGGTGCCTCGCTTGCCAGAATGCTATCTCAATAAATTATATCTCATGATATGACTTTTCAAGAGCACATACAAATTATCATTCATAAAATCTATCAAAATTGGGCACTAGAATAAAGTAAAACGTGTTTGGAAAATCTCTAATGTCAAACACACTAAGTGTGTCCTAAGGCAATAGGAAAGTCACATGTCACGAAAGCAGCACATTTGTCACAGGAAATACGAAACTGTTAAGACGCCTAAGTGAAGGTTTCATATTTTCTACGATGTGATTGGCTCTCTCGCACCTCGCACCTCTTTTGTGTTTTTATGACGAGTACAAATTCAAGATGATGTAATGTGACGGCCTATGCTATTAAAAAACACCAACTGTTTCACTGTTTTGATACAGCGTTTCGAAACATTACATTGCACTGTTTCATTTGTTTCGAAACAGTTATGTGTTTCCATTTGCCCATCTCTACTCACGTGAGGTTTACCTGCAATTGGGTAACAATGCGTAAAAATTAACTGTTTAATTTCTTTTAAAGAGTTAGTAGAACACTAATAAAACCATGTTTTATTTATAAAGCGTATTAAACAAAGTAGGGAAAGACAGATGACAAGTTGCATAGAGGCATAATTAAGATATTTACACATAAGCTTTCGGCCACAGCTTTCTTCATAAACAGAAACATACCCTGTTGATATTTCAACCTGGAATTTCCATTGTTTGTGTTAAAGAGTGTTTTTAAGACAATATTAAAAACACTTTGTTTCATACTTTCCTACCCTGAGAAGTATTCAGACTAGAGAAGGGCAAACTGAAACTCGTAACTGTTTCGAAACAAATGAAACAGTACAATGTAATGTTTCGATACGCTGTTTCGAAACAGTGAAACAGTTTGTGTTTTGTAATCTAATAAATCCACACATTTTATCATCTTGAATGTCTACTGTATAAGTATGTCCATATAAACACAAATGAGGTGCGAGAGCGCTAATCATGTCGCAGAAAGTATGAAACTATCACTTAGGTGTCTTGGCAGTTTCGTATTTCCTGCAGCAAATGCTCTGCTTTCGTGTCGTGTGACTTTCATACTTTTCAATTGGCTGAGGACAGCCACAGCTGAAGACAGAAGAACCACCACGAACGGAACTGGAGGTGGGAGCAAACTGCAGAAACAACGGATATGCTACTGGAATTCCCACATTCCGTTAGTATGGGTAATATACCCATCCTGCTAATTTCCATGCACACAAAGGGAATCATTGTGGATAATAGGCACAGTGACTATAGACTCACAAATAACACCAAGTAATTCGAATAAACAACAAAATATAACAGAAAAAAATGTTGTCTTTCAAGGTGTTTCGAACCGTTACTACAAATTCAACATGCTTCCCAGCCCCTCCTGTTCACTATTACACTATCAGTGACATGTCAAACAGATTGCTTGCAATTATACCAACATCAAATTTATTTATATGTCTAATAACTGTCACTCTACGCCTTTTTTTATTCAAAATGTTGTAGGCTTACTTGCGTTTCTTAATATGGTTACTGTACATGAACAGAGAAGTGTATGTTATTAAAAAAGTGTAATTTAACTGAATGATTTTCACATATTTATTACTTCGAATGTGAATAGTATGCATTGTTTTATTGTTTGGTTAGTGTTTATAAATCATATGTTACGCCATTTCGGAATAGGGCAGTTAGCTAGAAACGAAGCTTTATTTTCGAATGTCTTAAGCTTCATGCTATTGCTTGTCAAAAAGATTTCGACACTCTTGAAAGAGGTGGTATGTTGTGTTTCAGTACCTGTGCCGAGCCCAAATCTCGTCCGGCACAGAGCGGAATGAAACATCACTGTTTCGATACAATTAGTCCGTTCCAAGCACAGGTGGACTGAAACAGCCTTATTTTGAAATAACGATACAGTTTCTGTGTCTGGTTCGAGATCGAATCTGGTCCGGTTATCCGAGACAGGGGCGGAATGAAACACCACTGTTTCGAAACAGTGAATCACAGCCGTTCCGAAACACTGAAACAGTTCCACGTATCGATACACTGTATCGAAACGTAGAAACAGTGGCCAAGTCTAATTCAGACAGACAAACAAGGGCAGATTGACAAAAAGGCTACACCAAAATAGTCTTAACCATTTTAACGGATTCCTGCAAAAATTACGTTTTATTGTCATATTATACACATTAAATGTCACTAAACCTTTATTTACTTTTCAGATGAAAGACAGCATGATTACGAAGCTTTTCTCTCTCTTGATTCATATGATCACTAAAAGAAATCTCGTCGGTGAACTTCGGCTTAGCTTTCTTCCACAAAACGTGTTTTGACTTGTTGGCATGCCACATATTATATACGTTTTGACACAAATTAATCCTGAACACAATAACACTGGATTTATATGTGTTGTAGAAAACTGCAAATAAGTCACTGACTGACCAACTTTGAGCGGCACAGCAGCGAATTCTTGTTTCAAATAGAAATAGGGGAATAGCGGTACAGCAGCGAACTCTTCTTTCAAAAAGGGGAATTACGGGCATAGACACGTGGAGGTCATTCGGTTCAGTTCAGTTCAGAGAAGACAGGTGGAAGTGTAACATAGGCTATGCTCCACATTAACTATAAAAAACAAAAACAAATTACTATCCATTATAATAATGCATGTATATTCTCTGAATGAAAAGGTTGACATGAGATTTTCATTGCCCCCCCCCCCAAATCCGCTTAGCTGCGGTTCTGTCAGACCTCTCCTCCGCATTTTGCGCTCACGTAGTTAATGGATGTCTCCTTACTTAAGGCGGGCTCTCACATGCAATAAAAGTGTCGCCACAGTTATACACGTATAGTATTGATGGATACTGCAGTTGCATGCATGAATTCCCAGTTTTCAGTGGCGCAAGTTAAGAGAGGCAACTTTTGTCATGCCACTAAGATTCGACTCGATTGTACTTTGTTGGGCCACTTTCCTTCCGCCATTGCTCCCTCGTGGCAAGACAGTATTTCAAAACCCGAGCATTCTGTTGCAGTTATTGTGGAGTAATTGCTGCTGTACTCCTGGCTCTGAGCACTACGGGACTTGAGGTCATTAGTTCCCTAGAAGAACTACTTTAACCCAACTAACCTAAGGACATCACACACATCCATGCCTGAGGCAGGATTCGAACCTGCGACCATAGTGGTCGCGCGATTCCAGACTGAAGCGCCTAGAACCCCTCGGCCACAACTGCCGGCGCTGTACTCCTGTATTCCATTCCTTTTACGTGTGTTTTCACTTTTTACTGAAAAACCTGAGAACCATGGTCGGCAGGTACACTTTCGCAACATCTCAAACTACAAGAACAGCAAACTAGTTTGATTTTCTGGAGCAGAAAGAGAGAGACAGGTGTATGTGTATTAACGCCCCCCTCGATCGAAACCAATTGTGGGCTGCCCACCTATGACGTATATGATGAGTGTTGGGCAGCAGTGTTGCTGTAGTGGGGCTGTTGAAGAGCACGACCTGGTCGATAGGGCATGGGGTCAATACGACGCCATTCTGTTTTCGAGACCTCAGTCGAGTGGCCACCTGGCATCATCTCCCGTGTTAACATAGTCTACGGAGCCAAGTACATCAGTTAAAAAAGGAAAACGCCATTGTTTGCACAAGGAGGAAAGTTTGAAAAGATATCCATTCCAAGAACCGGGTGCTTCCCAAACTCTACAGGGTGCAACAAAGCATTTCATATAGCACGGTGGCACAATAACTTAAAAAACTGAAGAGACAAGGACGTTGTTGGTTCAGTCCCATACTGTTAAAAGTCTATTCTACTGGCAAATTTCAAGGTGGTTTTCGGAGATTTCTCACTTTCATCCTGTCAAATACTGGTCCTGAGTTCCAAACAACCCAGAAAATGTACCTTACATAACGCATTTTGTTTCAAATGTAATTACACCGGTCCACATAAAAAACAGAAATCACAGAACTAATGCAATTAACCCATTTTAAAACATTATCAGCTGTGAAGTTCTGTATGCAAACAAAGTGTTTTCAGAGTTGAATAGGCATTTGTTAGAATTTATTCCTTTTTCGTCCACTTCCATTTAGTGTGGCATTTTTTGTTGGTCATTCCTGTTGAAATTCAACAGGATTTTCTCATTCGCTCAGATTTTATTTTAATTTTGAGATTTGGAATCTATGTTAACCTAACATTATTGGAATATCAACAAACTTTTTGTGAATATTTACTAGCTATACTTCATAACTCATCTGAGAGCTGGATTTAATTATCTGAGAATATAACTTTACGATTGTTGAATCAGAAAAGTGGCATACATACTTATACTAATAATATAAAAGGATGTATTTCGCATATGCCAATGAAATAGCATCAAAGTCAATCCACATCAGATTCTATACGCAATTCGCGACTGAGGTAGCCCCTGTGTTAACTATAATCCACAGAAGGTCCCTTGAACAAAAAATTGGGTCCAGTACTTGCAAGAAAACACACCTGTCTACAAGAAGGGTGGCGAAGTGATTCACTAAACTTATCCATTCCAGGTAATGTCTTAGAACATATTTTGTGCTCAAACATAATGAGGTGTCTTGAACAAAAAAGCTCCTCAAAGCCAACAGGCATGGGTTTCGCAAACATAGATCATGTTCACACAATTCGCGCTTTTCTCACGTGACATCCTGAAAGCCAAGGAACAAGGCAGTCATGTAGACGCAGTATTTCTTGATTTCTGCAAAGCATTTGGCTTAGTACCACACCTACGCTTATTGTCAAAAAGTATGATCATATGGGGTATCAAGAGACATTTGTGACTCGATTAAGGATTTCCTGGCACTGAGGACACAGCATGTTATCTTGGATGAAGAGTCATCGGAACATGTAGAAGTAATTTCGGGCGAAGTTCAGGGAAGTGTAATGACTAATGAGTCCCTTGCTGTTCAACTTGTATGTTAATAATCTTGCAGACAAGATTAATAGTGAATTCCGCCTTTTTTCAGATAATGCCGTTATCTCACACGAAGTACAATGTGAAAGAAGCTGTAAAAATATTGAGCCAGATCTTGATAAAACTTCAAAGTGTGTAAAAAATGTAAAATTGTCCACTTCACAAAAAGAACACTGTTTCCTCTGAATACAATGATAGTGAGTCACAGCCTAGAATATTGCTCAAGTATGTGGCACCCATCCCAGATAGGACTAACAGCGGATATTGAACGTATACAGAGAAGGCCGGCATGAATGGCCACGGATGTTTTTAATCTGTAGGAGTGTGCCAAAGAGGTGATGAAGGAACTCAACTGGCAAAATCTTGGAGGTAAACGTGAAATATCCCCAGAAGGTCTACTAACACAGTTTCAAGAACCGGCTTTAAATGATGACTCTAGCAATATATTACAACCCCCTACATATCGCTCCTTGCTGGTGGCTAGGCAACTGAAGATGTCGGACAGCTGCAGTTTGCACAACGTGATCCGGTGGCAAACCTGTGAAGACTATTTTGAACTTAACATTATTCGAAAACAATATACAGTATTTTATAAATGTTTAGCTATATTCGATAACTCGTTGTTTCATGGATGTCGTATGATAATATCACTTTTCTGGATAAAAAAGTAGCATTCAGACTAGATTAACCTTTTATACATCGGCATGGAATTTACTGCCTTAGTAGCACAACAAATCGAGAAAAAAGGACGTGTCTTGGATGGATATTTAATTAGTTGTAGCATTAAAACTGCATATTTGCGCGATAATGAGATATAAATACGAAATCCACCAAATACGGCACAATATCTACGGAAACTATGAAATCGAGATTGCACTGTGTGATGTGCTTTTGTGTGCGATGTGCTTTTGATACACAATCTGAGCGCAGGACACGTGATCTTGTTAGACAATTACAGCGAGCGTCATCTATTCGTCAACGACAACATGGCTATTTCGTCGCGTGCACTCAAAAATTAATATACATACAGTATTGAAATAAATAGAGCCATGGCTTCACACATAATTTTAGTTGTCACAAATATTGGCTGCATTTTTTTCGTCAAAGATGTGATTAGGGTGGGAAGCAAGAGGACATCTTAAATCGATACGAATGAAGCAATGACATGGCTATGCTTGTTTGCGAGAATTATATGGCTGTTTTACTCCGAATATGTTGTGGTTTCCGTATCGCGATTTCATAGGGTATGGTACGGCTTCGACGTAACAACAGAATTTATTCCAAAACTGTGAGATTGTTACCTAGTAATCGTAATTTTATTACTCCTGGATGTCATACGATAATATAATTTCAGTTCTTTAAATAAAAAAGTAGCATTCATATTGGGTCGAGATTAATGAAATCAAAAGGTTGCATATTATACTGAAACAGGTATATTCTTTAGATACCAAGGTAACCTATCTTAGGAGTTTTAAGTGGATAATTATCCGTCGTTTCAAATACAAAGCGTTTTGTACATATGTGGTCAAAATTTGTGCTTGAGGCATTGCAAGTTTTCAAATTCGCGGAATCATTTATATCAAAGGAAAGAGTTTTGCCCTCTCTTTAATAAACTTCCATGGTCAAATACATTACATACATTGAAGACTACTAATACACACACTAAGCGAAGGGCAAATATAGATCGGATTGGTAAAAAAGATGGGATGGAAGGTAACGATCGAATAGGGGAGTGCTGGTCGACCAGCTCAGCGATCTTTGCTCTAGTACACTGTTGCTGTCGTATTTGATTTTATTTACTATTGGCATAATTTCGAGTTTTGATGAAGTATGACATGACCACGGTTATTTACTCGTCTTTGATTGTTGAATGCAATAAATAGAATCCGTTCGTTATGTAATGAACAACAACTGCAGAAATTCATATTTTCCTGGCCGATATATCAAATTAGCTTTTGCATTTCACCATAAAGCGGAGAGGCGTTGAGTAGCAGATATGCACAACAAGGCCGTCAGCAAGTGAGCTTTCGTCCAACAAGGCCTTTGTCGAAAACAGACAACATACACACACACACACGTAAACGCAAATCACGTGTGATGTGTGTGTGTGTGATTACGTGTGTGTGTGTATGTGTGTATGTGGTCTATTGTCGACGAAGGCCTTGTTGGACGAAAGTTTACTTTCTGACAGTCGTTTTGTTGTGCCTATCTGCTACCCAACATTTCGGCTGAATGGTGAGTAGCAACTACCCTTTTCATCATTATTGTTACATTCCATCCTGGATTTTTCATTGTTCAACTTCTGCAACTACCATTATTAAGTGCACGATAATGCTGAAAACTTACTGTTTCGTATTCTCTTTGTATCGCACCAAAAGGCGTGTCAGCGAGTGACGTGGCTACTTGGTCGGTGCTTGAAACCGCCGACTGAAAGACAAGAGCACAGTGATCAAACCATCCATACAAAGCATGCGCGTTACACGCGAAAAAAGTAAACAGCCCATGCCATACCTCTTCCATACCAATATCGTCCATTTTATCGTCTTCTTTCTCCATGATTCAGTGCACGCAATACCTCTACGTGACACTATTTCGTACAAAGGAAACAGCGAGATTTTCAATAGCAATTTATCTGCTCCTAAACCACTTGCCACAGCGCATGAGAACGCTTTCACGAGGCTGTTTGCAGTGTTGCTTAGACGACAGTTAGTTGCATGTTCCGTGGATCTCTCGCAAAGACGCTGGCCGTCAATTAGTTTATGGTTGAAACACTTTGTAATACACTTTCTTAGTGAAAAAGTGGCGATTTATAAACATTTACACGATTGTCTTTTAATTAATCTTCGGCTATGATTTGACTTGGTATTGTTGGGGACGGTTAAATTCTACTTACAGCTGCGGCGGCGTAGCGGGCCAATGTTGGCAACGATCGTTGAATGCTAGGAATTGTGTGACGTTCATATTAACGCAAAGGTTTTGTTATGAAAACCGGGGGGCAGTTCAAATTGGATGCGCAGATCGCTGAAAAATTTGTCGTTTTGCGCGTGTCGTCATCATCGGAGCACTTGAGAGCGCGCAACTCCATTGTGTATCGAGGCGAGCAAGGCAGCTTGTCGTGCTTTGCGACGCCTGATAAACGTTGTATTTTAAAGTACCTCGCTGTGCTGTTTCAGGATGCCTGTCGTACAGCAGGAAAACAAAAGTTTCGGATGTAATCTATCATTTGTATCCAAAAGACATTCAGTTGCAGAAAGTCTGGATAACGAAGTGCCACCAGAAAGATCGCTTCGATATTACAACAACGTGTGTTGTTTACATTTCATACCTGATGGTTAAGTCTGTGACTCACGTGTATGACTTCGTAATGTATCACCTAGGAAAGTGTTTAAATCAGGCACAGTACTGAGGATAAATATAACAGGAAGTGTTCCCAGAGTAAGTGGTAATGCAAGTGCAGCTGATGCAGTTTCTTCAGGTAGGACAGACACAGGGTGACCATATATTTCCATCTGGAAAAGAATTCATACGCAATGTGATCAAAGTTATCCGGTCACTTGGCTGTAAATGACTTACAAGTTCGTGACGCCCTCCATCGGTAATGCTGGAATTCAATATGGTGTTGGCCCACCCTTAGCCTTGATGACAGCGTCCACTCTCGCAGGCATACGTTCAATAAGGTGCTGGAAGATTTGTCGGGGAATGGCAGCCCAGTCTTCACGGAGTGCTGCACTGAGAAGAGGTATCGATGTCGGTCGGTAATGCCTGTCACGAAATCGGCGTTCCAAAACATCCCAAAGGTGTTCTATAGGATTCAGGTCAGGACTGTGCAGGCCAGTCCATTACAGAGATGTTACTGTCGTGTAGCCACTCAGCCACAGGCAGTGAATTATGAACAGGCGATCGATCGTGTTGAAAGATGCAATCGCCATCCCCGAATTGTTCTTCAACAGTGCGAAGCAAGAAGGTGCTTAAAACATCAATGTAGGCCTGTGCTGTGATAGTGCCACGCAAAACAATAAGGGGTGCAAGGCCCCTCCATGAAAAACACGACTACAGCATAAGACCACATACCTCCGAATTTTACTGTTGGCACTACACACGCTGGCAGATGACGTTCACCGGGCATTCGCCATACCCACACCCTGCCATCGGACCGACACATTGTGTACCGTGATTCGTCACTCCATAAAACGTTTTTCCACTGTTCAATCGTCCAATGTTTACGCACCTTACACAAAGCGAGGCGTCGTTTGGCGTTTACTGGCGTGATGTGTGGCTTATGAGCAGCTGCTCGACCGTCAAATCCAAGTTTTCTCACCTCCCGCCTAACTGTCATAGTACTTGCAGTGGATCCTGATCCAGTTTGGAATTCCTGTGTGATGGTATCTGCCTATTACACATTACGGTCCTCTTCAACTGGCGACTGCCCCTGACAGTTAACAGACGAGGTCGGCATGTATGCTTTTGTGCTGTACGTGTCCCTTCAGGTTTGTGCTTCACTATCACATAGTAGACAGTGGATCTAGGGATGCTTAGGAGTGCGGAAATCTCGCGTACAGACGTATGACACAAGTGACACCCAACCACCTGACCACATTCGAAGTTTGTGAGTTCCGCGGAGCGCCTCATTCTGCTCTCTCAGGATGTCTAATGACTACTGACGTCGCTGATACGGAGTACCTGGCAGCAGGTGGCAGCACAATGCACTTAATATGAAAAACGTATGTTTTGTGGGGTATCCGGATACATTTGATCACGTGGTATATCAATTGAATTGTCCAAACATGTAATATTTATTTGTTCATTTAAAAATGCATACATTTAACTTTGCCTTCTCTGATGAACACTTACGATTGTGCACTTCAACTTGGTCCTTTCTTATTATATTTTTCTGAGATTCCCACATATTCGAGAAGGGAGGTCTCTTTTCTCGTGGCATTCCAAAACTGCGGCAGTTGTAGTCAGAGTTGGTTTTTATTTTCATCACACTTTCCATTTTCTCTGCTGAAAGCCTATTTTTTCTTCAGACTAACACTGAAAACTCTTTCACAGTCTGCATCGGCTCCTGAAATAGCAAAAATGAACTCCACGAACATTTGAAATTCTTTATTTCACTCACAACCACCCTTCACACAGCACTGTAGGACAATCTCCCATTTCTTCTGAAGACACACGTTATTGGTTCTCCAGGATTACAAGTATTCTTCAGTTACAAGCTTTATCGTACAATATCAAAAATAATGTTTTCGTCACCATGGTATTCTCTTACATTTTCGTACAGTTCAAAGCGTGATTTAAATTCTTCGTTTGTTACAATAGAATTTAACAGCAACTTCCTTACTTCAAGCACATCTTCGATAAATCGTTTAGATCAATTTTTTAAGTATAGGTTACACTCGTAGTAAAATATCCTGACAATTTCTTAGAACACCATTCTCGTTAATGTGTTCTGCAGTGTCATTACTGTAAGTGGAATAAATGTATTCGCTTGCCTGTCTTCTAACTTCTGAAGTAGAATGTGATACGGCTTCTGCAGCACTTGTTAGCAGCAGACACAGTGGCTGCCCCAAAGACTGAGACGGCGTGGAGTTTTACAGTTGTTTATTGAACTTTCTTTACAATTTCTCCCTCGTCGTCGCTGCCCAGCCCTGCGGATCCCTCCGCCTGGCTGCTGCTGTGTAGATTCTCCGACAATGAGCGCAACGCGCGCCGCTGATCGCCATCGGGAGCCTCAGGCCAGCAGTGGTCTGCTGAAGCCAGGATGCCCTGTGGTTGAGATGAACTTATCGCCGCTCGGCGCCCCCAGCACGGGCACGCCCACGGAGGCGCGTCGCCGTGAGGTCAGCTGCCGACACCTGTTGCACCGGCGGCTGCGAAGCCGTCAGTCGCGATGTCCGCGAGGTCCCGTCATGGACGGACCTTGCGCCGTGGACCCGGGTTGCCGTGAAGCCCGGGCGCCAGTCGCCGGCGGCGCCTGTAACCGAGACCGCGCTGCGGCCGATCCTGCTGGAAGTTCTCGCTGTAGTTAGTCAGCCATGATGCCGACCGAACTCGGGTCGACCCCCAGAACTGAAGTTGACATCTGGCGGCGAACGGATGACTCCTACGAGCTGGAACAGACTTCCGGAATCGTCACCTACGAAGATTGAACATTCGGACACGGACCACGTCCGTCCTCAGATCCGAACTGCTTCCTATAGGCTTCTGTCTGTTTCTGCCTGCCGTCCACTGTTTATATCCGGCAGGAGGACGTTTTTTACCCTCGGTGGTAGCTTTTTGTAATTACTCCCGCAGTATATTGCAGTGTAACTTAGCGTGCTGGCCTCACTTCCCCTTACTCAGCACTCTCCAGGCTTCGCTTGGTCCATGTGCATCCTTGCGTCAATCTGTTGGTAGTCTGCTGCTGCCAGCGAGGCTATCTGTGCGTGCTGATTTCGCGACGCCTCGGTCGCCGGCGTGCCTCTGTTTAGCCATTCTGCACTGTGTGAAGCAAAGCTTACTACATGTGGCCGCAACACCGCCTCCTAAAAATTAAATTCATCCCCGAATTTACCCTATACGTTAACTCTAGTTCTATCCTATATTGTACTTCTACCCTGTATACATCCAGGTTGCCCTGACTTATGCCCTACTGGTAATCCATTCTACAGGAATCTCATGGAGCGGTCTTGCATTAACATGTTGAATCCTCTGTTTTAATAAGACATATACCACACCGATAAATACAATCAACAAGGTAATAGTACTGGTTGAAATACCAATGGTCACTATGCTACATTTCCGCCTGGTATCGTACTCCTCCACATGCCTTAATAATTGCTGCATTGAAATTTGATCTTTCTCCGAATCTACTAGTTTATGTACCGTTTGCAACAGTGTAGCATCCAAGGTGTTGTTAATATACGTCAAATTTTCTCCTGGAGCGATGCTGAATGACGCATCTGGCCAGTACAACGTAAGATGAGTATGTGTAACCTTGGTGATTCCCGTGACTGTCACTGATAAGCTGAAACGATCCCCTACTATTTCACAATTTGTCCCGTCGATTAGCAAACCACTGTCCCGTAATTCCATCTGCGTGGATGCTGTCTAATTCCCATTGCCATAACACTTGGCTGATATCCTCTCCGTAGTGAATACTGAATCCAACCAATGCCTCCCATCTTGCTGATAATGTGGCGTAGGCTTCACCATAGTTCTCCGACACTCCGAAGCTTCTGCTTCTGCCCTACATAACTGGATCTCACACGAACCTTGCCCGTGAAAACAACCCGTGATGGACAAATGAAAACCGACGCCATTAGACATCTACTCAACTCTAAACTTGACATAGCAGCATGAGTATAGCCCTCCTTAGAAATTAATAAAACCTCCTGTGTCCTGAACTGTACGCCAATCACTGTTAACACATAATTTTTCCATGCTGCACTCCTATTAAGTGGGCCCTAATACATCGATTCTGATTTGTTGGAAAGGTCTGTCTGCCTCTGGTAATCTTTGAAGCTGAATCTTTTGATGGCTCAAGTCCGCAAGCTGTGCACATGGCACACAATTCCTGTCGTACTCGTCCACGTCTTGATGTCGTGAGTAGTAGAGAAACCTATGTGCCAATGCACTCTGCATTGGTGCCCAATTTATTCAAGATGGCGGCGAACACATCATCTAAGATGGCTGCATGTAGACTTGGCAACGGTGCATGACGTCATCCAAGATGGCGGCTTTTGGTGGGAAAATAGGCCAATTGTGCTATGTCCACTAGCCTAAACCTCCAGAATAATGGTGGGAAGTTTGAATTATGGCGGGAAAATAGGCCAATTAGGCTAAGTCCACTAACCTGACCCTCCAGAAGAAATTGGCGCCAAATTCAAATTCCAACAAGATAATGCATGCAAAACTCTACTTGTCTTTATTATTATTCATTATTATTGATTATCATTTATTAACATTCATTATCATTTATTATTATTTATTATTATTTATTATTATTATTCTTTCCTGTCTCAGACATTATGTCTGGTTAAAAATGGAAAGTGATGCGGACCTTGATCAAGCGTGACTTCCTTTTAACTGTATGGTATATGTTACATTGCATTTAGGAACTTTCAGGTAACTGAACATGTATCAATAATTACAGATTTCTGTAGTTGCATATATACGTTTGGATGTAGCTGTATGGCGTTGATGTACTGGTGGATATTGTGTGGTATGACTCCTGTAGTTAATAGTATAATTGGTATGATGTCAAATTTATCCTGATGCCACATGTCTTTGACTTCCTCAGCCAGTTGGATGTATTTTTCAATTTTTTCTCCTGTTTTCTTCTGTATATTTGTTGTATTGGGTATGGATATTTCGATTAGTTGTGTTAATTTCTTCTTTTTATTGGTGAGTATGACGTCAGGTTTGTTATGTGGTGTTGTTTTATCTGTTATAATGGTTCTGTTCCAGTATAATTTGTATCCATCATTCTCCAGTACATTTTGTGGTGCATACTTGTATGTGGGAAAGTGTTGTTTTATTAGTTTATGTTGTATGGCAAGTTGTTGGTGTATTATTTTTGCTACATTGTCATGTCTTCTGGGGTATTCTGTATTTGCTAGTATTGTACATCCGCTTGTGATGTGATTTGTTGTTTGCAAAGTCTGCATTTATCTGTTGTGGTATTGGGATCTTTAATGATATGCTTGCTGTAATATCTGGTGTTTATTGTTTGATCCTGTATTGCAATCATGAGTCCTTCCGTCTCACTGTATATATTGCCTTTTCTTAGCCATGTGTTGGATGCGTCTTGATGGATGTGTGGCTGTGTTAGATGATACGGGTGCTTGACATGTAGTGTTTTCTTTTTCCAATTTACTTTCTTCGTATCTGTTGATGTTATGTGGTCTAAAGGGTTGTAGGAGTGGTTATGAAATTGCAATGGTGTAGCCGATGTATTTATATGAGTGATTGCTTTGTGTATTTTGCTAGTTTCTGCTCGTTCTAGAAAAAATTTTCTTAAATTGTCTACCTGTCCATAATGTAGGTTTTTTATTCCGATAAATCCCCTTCCTCCTTCCTTTCTGCTTAATGTGAATCTTTCTGTTGCTGAATGTATGTGATGTATTCTATATTTGTGGCATTGTGAGTGTGTAAGTGTATTGAGTGCTTCTAGGTCTGTGTTACTCCATTTCACTATTCCAAATGAGTAGGTCAATATTGGTATAGCATAGGTATTTATAGCTTTTGTCTTGTTTCTTGCTGTCAATTCTGTTTTCAGTATTTTTGTTAGTCTTTGTCTATATTTTTCTTTTAGTTCTTCTTTAATATTTGTATGATCTATTCCTATTTTTTGTCTGAATCCTAGATATGTATAGGCATCTGTTTTTCCATCGCTTCTATGCAGTCACTGTGGTTATCCAATATGTAATCTTCTTGTTTAGTGTGTTTTCCCTTGACTATGCTATTTTTCTTACATTTGTCTCTTCCAAAAGCCGTATTTATATAATTGCTGAATACTTCTGTTATCTTTAGTAATTGGTTGAGTTGTTGATTTGTTGCTGCCAGTAATTTTAGATCATCCTTGTTTAGCAATTGTGTGATTTTGTGTTGGTATGTTCCAGTAATATTGTATCCATAATTTGTATTATTTAGCATGTTGGATAGTGGGTTCAGGGCAAGGCAGAACCAGAAAGGACTTAATGAGTCTCCTTGGTATATTCCACGCTTAATCTGTATTGGCTGTGATGTGATATTATTTGAGTTTGTTTGGATATTAAGTGTGGTTTTCCAATTTTTCATTTCTATATTTAGGAACTGTATCAATTTAGGATCTACTTTGTATATTTCCAATATTTGTAGTAACCATGAGTGGGGTACACTATCAAAAGCTTTTTGGTAATCAATGTATGCGTAGTGTAGCGACCTTTGTTTAGTTTTAGCTTCATATGTCACCTCTGCATCTATTATCAGTTGCTCTTTACATCCTCGTGCTCCTTTGCAACAGCCTTTTTGTTCTTCATTTATAATTTTGTTCTGTGTTGTATGTGTCATTAATTTCTGTGTAATGACTGAAGTTAATATTGTGTACATTGTTGGTAGGCATGTTATGGGGCGATATTTGGCTGTGTTTGCTGTGTCTGCTTGATCTTTAGGTTTCAGGTAAGTTATTCCATGTGTAAGAGTATCAGGGAATGTGTATGGGTCTGCAATGTAACTGTTAAATAATTTAGATGTGAATGTGTTGAGGTGAATTTCTTTAGCCAGAAATTTGCTATTTTATCTTCTCCAGGGGCTTTCCAATTGTGTGTAGAATTAATTGCTCGGGTGACTTCATGTTGCAAAATTATCACTTCGGGCATTTGTGTTATCATCTTGTATGTGTCTGTTTCTGCTTGTATTCACCGTGCATGCCTATTATGTTGTACCGGGTTTGACCATATGCTGCTCCAGAAGTGTTCCATGTCTGTTATGTTTGGTGGGTTGTCTATTTTAATGTGTGTGTTATCTATTGTCTGACAAAATTTCTTTTGGTTTGTGTTGAATGTTTGCCTTTGTTTCCTTCTATTTTCACTTTTTTTGTATCTTCTAAGTCGTTTGGCCAATGCTTGTAATTTCTGCTTCTTTTGCTCTATCGCTTCTTGTTGTGAGATTTTACCTAACCTTTTTCGTTTTTTGTCTGATATTTCATTTCTTATAAATTGTGTTAGCTGTCTGATGTCTTTTCTCAGTTATTCTATTCTCATCTGTAGCCTGTGTTGCCATGCTGGTTTTGTGGGTTCCTTCTGTGTGTTGGTTTGTTCTGATCTCTGCCTAGTGCGTATATTTAGTGTAGTGAGTACTCCTATATAAACCAGTAGTTGTAACTCTTCCATAGTTGTATTTTCATTTATTTTGTTGTGTGTGATTGTGTTGATAGTTGTTATTGTTGTTTCGACTTGTGGGTTATTTGGTGGTCTATGCAAGAATGGTCTAATGTCTGTATTTGTGTCTTTGCACTCTATATATGTCAGCTGAAATTTTTCTTCTATATCTAACATGTACGTCACTTCGTGTTCTATTTGTGCTTGTTCTGGTGGCTGTCTTAAGATTTTGTTTTCCTCTGATTGTGTAATTGATGCATGTTGTTCTTCGTTTGTTTGCTCTGGGATGTCTGAGTCCATTACTGTATTTTATTCTTCTTCTGATTGCACATTATTTTGTTCTAGTATTTGTTGTACTTGTTGTTTGATGTTTTCTAATTCTGACTGGGGTATCCTATTATTTTTGATTATTACATGGATCTGATCAGCTAGTTATTATTCTGTTAAAAATTTTAACTCTGGGTATCTGGTAATAAATTTTGTGTGTACTTGTGATCTGTATCTAGTTGTGTTGGTTCGTAAGTTTGTTGCTTGGTAATAACAGAACATGAGGTGTCAGTTAATTTAACTTCATTTGACCATCTCATCCTCTGTCTTTGTTTTCCTTCTAGGGTGGTTGCAGGAAGCATATCCTGCAAAACACCTCTATTTGGATTTAAATCATTTTCCGTGTGGCTAGCAGTGTCGTTACCATTGTGGACGGGCATAGGGTTCAAGCATCGTCCCCGACCATGACAGCACTTGTCCGAGGCTTCATTAGTTCTGTCCTGAACCAACTAATCACACTAAAAGGGGGGTTAGCCCTATTAGTGGTTTGTTCTTTTCGTCGCCTTTTACGACTGGCAGAACATACCAGAGGCCTATTCTTTTCCCGGGCCTCCATGGGGTTATTATTATTAATTATTATCGGCCTACCTCCACTAGATAATTCGCGCCAAATTCAAATACCAGCACGATAATGCCTGCAAAACCGTACTTCTTTCTATTATTATTACTGTTTATCATTCACCATTTATTATTATTTGTTTGTTATATCGGCCTACCTCCACTAGAAAATGGCGCCAAATTCAAACATGATAATGTCTCGAAAACTGTACTTCTTTTTTTTATTATTTATTATCATCCTTTTTTTTACAGTCAGATTGACCAACTAGGATCACGTTAAAAACTTCAGTTCCTCTTCTTCCTTTGTTGTTGTTTCCTATTTTTCCAGTATTCCCTCATTTTCTCCCCATGAAGTCTCTTCCTTCCTTCTGTCCATGATGTTCCCGATTTTTTATTTCTTCTGCTTTGAAAGCCTTCCAAATTTAGTATTTTGTTTTTAAAACGGTTTCTTTCTGCTATTTCTGATTCTTTGATGTTGTTTCTTTCAAGATCTTTTCCTACTTCTGTAAACAATGTTATTATCGATTTCTTCTTCCAGAAATATAGGAGTATTTGTTTTGTTAGTCTATTTCCATCCATTTGGTAGAGATGTCCAAAAAAGGTTGATCTTCGTTTGGCCATTACTTCAGATATTTTTTCTATATTTTTGTAGATATCCTCATTACTTATTTTCCAACTAACTGCAGTTTTCATTGCACCCATTATTTTCCTAATAATCCTTCTTTCCAGTACCTCTAGTTTGTCCATCTTATAGTTCATCGTTAGGCATTCAGATCCATATCAACATTCTAGTCATACTACTGTGGTGTAATGTTTTTGTTTTGTTTTCCTAGATATACATTTCTTGTTGTCAATATTCGTGAAACACTAACAGGTACAGTATCTAAAGTCAAATTTATGGGAGAAGTATCTCAGCCTTTTGAAATAAAAACTGGTGTTAGACAGGGTGATGGTTTATCACCTTTACTGTTTAACTGTGTTCTATAAAAAATTATAAGGATCTGGAATTCGGAGCTAAAAAATCACAAAATTGAACCAATAACTCTGCGAGGGAAAACAAATGGAATTAAGGTAAATTGCTTGGCATTTGCGGGTGATTTCGCAATACTTTCAGAAAACCTGACAGAAGCAGTTACTCAAATAAACATTCAGGAAAAATTAGCAAACAGAACTGGTCTCAAAATTTCAGCTGAAAAAACAAAATTCATGACAAATATAAAAAAATGCACGAAAATAGATTTATTATCATTTATTATTATTATTTAGCCAAGATGTCCGATTTTCCCGGCGAGAAAGCCATTTGCCTTACATCCATAACAAAAATCTATCACAAGTTCAAATGCCAGCACCATAATCGATAAAACGTACGAACTTTCGCGCTCACTTATCTTATTTCACTAGTAACCTATCAAAATCACGACAAATAATAAAGTGCACTTATAGTAACCTAAGTCACGTCCTTTGATTTTGCAGGGGCAAAGGGACTGAAGTCTTTATTTCAAGCAGTATGGTCATCACTTGTTCTCCATCACAACCAGTACACATTTTCGAGATCGCAGCAGCGCCCAAGGCAGTCGCCACGACGTCTGCGCTCCAACTGAATTAGTTCAAATCGCCGCCACCCCCTGGCGCTGCCAGGCAGCGCGCGGGCTGCGGCCCGCAGCGGTGACGTGAGGCGGCGAGCTGGGGCAACACCCGGTCCGCGCTAGTCGCTGGACCGGCGATCGCTCCCACGTCGCAAACGTGCTTTCGCTGGACACGCTGGAGCTTGCCGAGGTTGACGTCACAACGGTCCCTTGTCCGTTCACCATGTGTATTAGTCGCCTCCGCACGTTTCCCGCCAAAATTGTTTGCCTCGGAGCTGAATCACACAACGGTCGGCCGTTCAGCTCAGCACATGGTTCGACAAAGAACGCCCTGCCACACTTTTGGTGCGAAAGTTGCTTTCTTGGGCACGTTCAAACCTGTCAATATCGACCGTTCGCCACCCACCACGTGATTTTGTGCGATCGAGAGCGCCGTGATACACTTTTGGCGCCAAAGTTTGCTCAACAGTTGAATCAGCCATGACTGTATAAGAGCACGTTTACTCACCACAAGACCCTCGCTAAGTTAATTCACTCTCTCTCGCGCCGCGCCACCGCCCCGCTCACGTCTGACCGCTTATGTCACACACCCTCGATCGCCTCCTCCATACACGCAACGGACATAGTCTTCTGTAAACATGCTAACACCCACATCGCGCATCTAACCTATCAATTACCTAAGTACTTAATTCCAATGCAACTTTAATCATATCAAATAATTCAATTTACAATTTCATATACGTTTGCAAAGGTGTTCAACTACCTACTTTCAAATACTTATAGAGGATCAGACCCCATCCTCTTCCTAGGAACCTCGACGAGTTTGAATTCTCTCAGTAAAGAAACGTCACTTGCGCTTCCGCTATCAACCTAAGAAAATTGGACGTAAAGAAAGGGGACTTGTACTAACCTCATCCACCGGACCACCACTTCCTCCTAGGATCAGGCGCCAAATGTGAAATCAGCCAGTAAACAAAGCTCACTTGCGTGACGTCAACCTCGGCAAGCTCCAGCGTGTCCAGCGAAAGCACGTTTGCGGCGTGGGAGCTATCGCCGGTCCAGCGACTAGCGCGGACCGGGTGTTGCCCCAGCTCGCCGCCTCACGTCACCGCTGTGGGCCGCAGCCCGCGCGCTGGCTGGCAGCGCCAGGGGGTGGCGGCGATTTGAACTAATTCAGTTGGAGCGCAGACGTCGTGGCGACTGCCTTGGGCGCTGCTGCGATCTCGAATATGTGTACTGGTTGTGTTGGAGAACAAGTGATGACCATACTGCTTGGAATAAAGACTTCAGTCCCTTTGCCCCTGCAAAATCAAAGGACGTGACTTAGGTTACTATATGTGCACTTTATTATTTGTCGTGATTTTGATAGGTTACTAGTGAAATAAGATAAGTGAGCGCGAAAGTTCGTACGTTTTATCGATTATGGTGCTGGCATTTGAACTTGTGATAGATTTTTGTTATGGATGTAAGGCAAATGGCTTTCTCGCCGGGAAAATCGGACATCTTGGCTAAATAATAATAGTAAATGATAATAAATAATAAAAAATAGAAGTACAGTTTTGAGTCATTATCGTGTTTGAATTTGGCGCAATGTTCTAGTCGAGATAGGTCAATAATAATAACAAATAATAATAAATGATGAATGATAAAGAATAATAATAATAAAGAGAAGTACGGTTTTGCAGCCATTATCGTGCTGGAATTTGAATTTGGCGCGAATTTTCTAGTGCAGGTAGGCCAATAATAATAATAATAATAATAAATAATAATAATAAATGATAATGAATGTTAATAAATGATAATCAATAATAATGAATAATAATAAAGACAAGTACGGTTTTGCATGCATTATCTTGTTGGAATTTGAATCTGGCGCAAATTTCTTCTGGAGGGTCAGGTTATTGGACTTAGCCCAATTGGCCTATTTTCCCACCAAAAGCCGCCATCTTGGATGACGTCATGTTCCGTTGCCAAGTCTACATGGAACCATCTTGGATAACGTCATCGCCGCCATCTTGAATAAATTTGGCACCATTGCAGATTGTGCTGGCACATAGGTTACTCTACTACTGTCGTGTTCTCCACCAAAACGTCTCCGCTATCCGCCTATCCATAGCTCTTCTCTCGCCATGTGCTGAAAGAAAATGCGCCTGTTGCAAAACTTCAGATCTTAATGCTGCTGCTACGACGACGCGTAGACCGCATTTCGTCGAGCTGCAAAGTAACCCGCCCTGTACTGGCAACTGCGGTCGCTTTCTGAACAATTGACCATCACTATACACGGCTTGTGTCCTTTTCCACTCATCTTCAGTCACCCCTGTTACTTGTAATACTGCCAGTTTCCTGCTCAAGGCGTCAGCATTGGCATGTTTCACACCTGGCTTGTGTATTACCTCATAATCGAACTCACTGAGTTTCAGCGCCGATCTCACTAGCCTATTCGCTGGGTCTTTCAGACCTAATAGCCATTTCAGAGCTGAATGATCCGTCACAACCTTTAACCTTCTACCGTACAGATAACATCGAACGTACGAAATCCCGTATATTACCGCTAACAATTCCTTCTCCGTCGTGGAGTAATTTTGTTCCGCCTTGTTCAGTTGACGAGACGCGAACGCAATCGGATGTTCTTTTCCAACAATTTCTTGCCCAAGTACAACCCCAAGAGCATGATTAGACGCGTCTCATTGTAGTATAATCTCCTTCGAAAAGTCTGGAAACTTCCAAACTTGATCTGATGTCAGTATCCGTTTCAACTCTTGAAATGCTTTCTCGCACTCTGGTGTCCACTGGAAAGTAACACCTTTTCTTAGCAACTTGGTAAGTGGCCTCGCTATTTCTGCTAACCCCTGTGCGAATTTTCGATAATAGCTCGCAAGACCAATATACGATTGCAGTTGTTTAACCGTTTGCGGAACCGGAAAATCTCGTGCTGCAGAAGTGAGACGAGGATCTGTTCGTACCCCATCCTGATAACGTGCCCGAGATAATTTACTTGTGCTTGAGCAAAATGGCATTTGTCCAAACTTAATGTTAGCCGTGTTGCCTCTAATCTTTTAAACACCTCCTCTAACCGTTCCACATGCAGCTCTATATCTCTTGAAAAAATTGTAATGTTATCCAGATACACCATGCATTTTTTCGATTTCAACCCGCGAAGGACTCCATCCAACAACCTCTGAACTGTTGCTGGAGCGTTTTTTAGTCCAAACGTCATTCTTTTATACTCGAAGTGACCACAGTGCGTCGTAAATGCTGTTTTTGGCCTGTCCTCCGGACATACTTCAATCTGGTGATAACCGCTTCGCAAATCCATAGTGGAAAAAAATTTACAGTGCCCTAGGTTGTCTAACGTTTCTGTGATATTCGGAATCGGATATACGTCCGCCACTGTCTGTTCATTCAAATGTCTGTAATCGCAACAAATGCGAAATTTTTTTGACCCATCCTGTGTCTTTTTCGGAATTAGGATCACGCTACTAGACCAAGGACTATTATTGTGCTGGATTATCCCATCTTCCAGTTGTTGCTCTATTAATGGCTCTACTACTGGTTGTAATTGTTTCGGTAGTCTGTGTGGCTTATGATACACCGGAGCGTGATTCCCTGTCGGAATACGATGCTGTGTTATCGGTGTAGCAGGTAACGTACCCTGTGCTTCAAACAATGCTTTATACTTTAGTAATAATGCTTCCATACCCGAACGATCATTTCCTCTCAAATGATTTACCATGTCACGAAGTGCAGACATGCTGACCGTTTGCTTTACTTTATAGTCTAGCCTCAAACTATCGATGTCCTCTTCATCCATTAACTCTACTGTGGCTATTACTAAACCCTTCGGCAGATCGACATCATCCCGCCTGAAGTTATCTAAACTCACCGGAACCATAAATTGCCCGTTTATGTCCGTTACCCGTGATACACTCTTACGAATAAAGCAATGCTTTTCGTCTAAAACCTCATTACTCGGTAGTGGCTCTACTGAGAATAACCACTGCTGTGGCACATCGACATCTACCGGTACCCAGATCAACTTCCCTGTATATGTTCGTACTTTGTCACACGAAATCACCTTTAATGCACTTGTACGCAGTTTAGTTGGTATCACCTTAGCTATTGTTGTGGTTGGCAGGAGAGCCAACACCGTTTTACTAGAGGCCGAAAGGCACGCGTTTTAGCTCACGCAGGCTGGCGTGAGGTCTGGAACATGACAAGGAAATTATAATTGAGAAAAACGGACGTAGCTGGTGGAATACTTAACTTTAATCCATTAATGGTGAACGTTGGTCTTGCTG
This sequence comes from Schistocerca americana, assembly GCF_021461395.2. Classification (NCBI taxonomy): domain Eukaryota; kingdom Metazoa; phylum Arthropoda; class Insecta; order Orthoptera; family Acrididae; genus Schistocerca; species Schistocerca americana. Next base: position 192,922,528 of record NC_060127.1, read on the forward strand.
TTACATGATTCACAATGTTAATAGCAACTGATAATGGCGCCTTGCTAGGTCGTAGCAAATGACGTAGCTGAAGGCTATGCTAAACTATCGTCTCGGCAAATGAGAGCGTATTTTGTCAGTGAACCATCGCTAGCAAAGTCGGTTGTACAACTGGGGCGAGTGCTAGGAAGTCTCTCTAGACCTGCCGTGTGGCGGCGCTCGGTCTGCAACCACTGATAGTGGCGACACGCGGGTCCGACATATACCAAGGGACCGCGGCCGATTTAAAGGCTACCACCTAGCAAGTGTGGTGTCTGGCGGTGACACCACAGCTATCGTGCACCTTACGACTCTGAAACATTTGCGACGGCTGTACCCATTGAGAACAAGTTCCCATCGAGTTCCAGCGTATGTTGCGAAAGGTCAATTTTGGTTGGTTGGTTGGTTTGGGGAAGGAGACCAGACAGCGTGGTCATCGGTCTCATCGGATTAGGGAAGGATTGGGAAGGAAGTCGGCCGTGCCCTTTTAGAGGAACCATCCCGGCATTTGCCTGGAGTGATTTAGGGAAATCACGGAAAACCTAAATCAGGATGGCCGGACGCGGGATTGAACCGTCGTCCTCCCGAATGCGAGTCCAGTGTCTAACCACTGCGCCACCCCGCTCGGTAAGGTCAATTTTGGCGTGATGTTTAAGCAGAAAGTCCAACTCAAGTATCACTGAAAATCCCTGTCCCACAGTTGACAACACCTCCATTTGCTCCCAGAACCACACGTTCCCTATCTTTAAACTTGAGCTGTGCTGTCCCTAGTGCATCTAATATTTTATCACCTACTGCGCGCAATGTGTATCTCGGAGCTTCCAATCCTTTCTTGCCCACGAGGTCCACACTGACAACTGATACCTGCGCTCCACCATCCACTAAAACTCTTTGCCAAACCATCAAACTACAATCCGCCTCTTCGTGCACTCTCTGGGAATGCCTCCCGACGGCAGGAACACTCCCTTTTTCGTTTAACAGTTTTTTACCTGCTGTAGCATTAACCCGTTACTTGGCTTTACACTGCTGTGCCTTATGCCCTATTTTCTGACAACTGAAACACTGCAGTTCCCGACATTGTCCCTTAAAATGACCTTGCTTCCCACAATGATAACACTCTTTGGAAGACGAAAAAAATTTCTTCTCATTGCGACTTCTAGTGGCGCTATCCACTTCCTGCAAATGTGTAGCTACGCGCAATGCTGCTGCTAAGTCACTTGAATTTTCCATCCGTATCCGGCGTGAAAAATCCGGCGAGACCCCTCGCAAAAATGCGTCTAAAGTTTCTCTGCTCCTTTCAATAGAACTTCATTTGCATTCGCATCTTGCGTTAATTCATACGTGTGCCGCATTCGTTCTCCTAAATCTGTCTGAAAATTCTTCCACCGTTTCGCCCATTTTTTGCATCATCCTTCCCAATTTTTCTCTAAAAAATCTGGCACTGTTTTGTTTCCTAAGCCTTTGCAATAAACCCTCAGCCAACTCTGTGAACGTAGTAGCATCCTTTAACTCTTCATGGTATACCACATAAGTCTTTGCGTCACCTACTAACCATAACCTCGCCATTTGCAAACACATTTCATCCTACGAGCCACACAGTCTAGCCGTACTACGTACGTCACCCATTAAAACATTCACATCCTCTGATGTTTTACCCGCGAAAGAAGGTATTAAATTAGCCGCTGAACAATCTGCCACACCGGAAAAGACAGTACCCTTGCATTCTACACTATCGCTTCCCGAGCCTGATTGAATATTTTGCAACAATTGTCGCTCCATCCACTGCATGTGATGCTTTTGCAATTTATTTTCTTCAGTTTCTTAACTTGCTCTGTCAATGCGACTACGGTGTCACTTGTCCTGGTTGCACGTGTCTCTGGCATTTTCCGTGTGGTATACCTCACCTCGCAAAAATAAAACTGTATTACCCAGAAGCAAGTTAATTCTTAGCACGTCTAATGGCAAGCCATCTAGACTTACCACATTGCCTCGTTTCGTGACCATAGAAGACACACACACATCAAAAGTGCTTGGTACAAATTTATTGCAATGAGCGACGTGACCTGTTAATCCACACATTACACATTTAGATGATACTAAGTTAATGTGACTATCATTCCCACGAAACCGCGATAAGTCTACAGGGCTGCTAGAGCTTCCAAATGACACCCTCACACCCCTTAACGTTACCCTCGACATGCCTATCTACACAGAAAACATAGAGAGAAGGCAGTTGCTAGACTCACCCTATTCGGTGTTTCTCGGTTGCTCCGCACGGTGCTAGTCAAAGCCGTGGCGTGGGTGCGTCTGGCACCGCTTGTTACATCTTCTGCACCACTTGTTAGCAGCAGAAACAGTGGCTGCGCCAAAGACTGAGACGGCGTGGAGTTTTACAATTATTTATTGAACTTTCTTTACAATTTCTCCCTCGTCGTCGCTGCCCAGCCCTGCGGATCCCTCCGCCTGGCTGCTGCTGTGTAGATTCTCCGACAATGCGCGCAACGCGCGCCGCTGGTCGCACTCTGGAGCCTCAGGCCACCAGCGCTTCCCTGAAGCCAGGACGCCCTGTGGTTGAGATGAACTCGCCGCCGCTCACGGAGCCGCGTCGCCGTGAGGTCAGCTGCCGACGCCTGCTGCACCGGCGGCTGCGAAGCCGTCAGTCGCGATGTCCGCGAGGTCCCATCATGGGCGGACCACGCGCCGTGCACCCGGGTTGCCGTGAAGTCCGGGCGTCAGTCCCCGGCGGCGCCTGTGACCGAGACCGCGCTGCGGCCGATCCTGCTGGAAGTTCTCGCTGTAGTTAGTCAGCCACGGTGCCGACCGAACTCGGGTCGACCTCCAGAGCTGAAGTTGACATCTGGCGGCGAACGGATGACGCCTGCGAGCTGGAACAGACATCCGGAATCGTCACCTACGAAGATTGAACATTCGGACACGGACCACGTCCATCCTCAGATCCGAACTGCCTCCTAATGACTTCTGTCTGTTGCTGCCTGCGCTCCACTATTTATATCCGGCAGGGGAACGTTTTTTACCCTCAGTGGTAGCTTTTGTTATTACTCCCGCAGTATATTGCAGCGTAACTTAGCGTGCTGGCCTCACTTCTCCTTACTCAGCACTCTCCAGGCTTCGCTCGGCGCTCGGTCTGTGTGCATCCTTGCGTCAGTCTGTTGGTAAACTGCTGCTGTCAGCAAGGCTATCTGTGCGTGCGTCGCTGGCGTGCCTCTGTTTTGCCATTCTCCACTGCATGAAGCAACGCTATATGTGGCCGCAACAGATTATACGAGACCAAGAATTCCAAAATGAGTACAGCATGTGTAAATAAAGGGAAAGTGTAGAGCACATAGAGAAAAAGATGCAAAAGTGTACATGTACTGTTTTAGAGTACGTCTGGTCACCCTGGGCAGGCAGGTTGCAGGCAAGGAAGACAATACAAAGTGCACTTGAGCATCTGGTTAATGTGTCTCCCAAAAGAAAGAAAAACGGATCAGACAACAGCTGCAGATGAATGTGATATTGACAGTAAACAAATTAGGGAACTTCGTAAACGAATAGAAGAATTAGAATACAGGAACAACAAACAGACAGCTATATGTGCAAAACTGAGGCATAGTGAGAAGTGCCTGAAACTAAAAGTGAAACCTGATGTTGCGAATATAAAAACACCACCCGAAGTATCAAAAGAAGCGACTGCAGAAGAGGGCGACTGCAATATTAGACAAACTGTTTTCAAGAACGCAGATAAACTGCTTTCTGAGTGGAAAGAAACAAGCAAAATGGCAAAGAGAAGACATCTGTAAAGCAGTTACTCTTCGTTTAAAATCAAACGTGGTAAAATAATCTATTATAAACTGAGTGAAAATCCAAATCTACAATAGCTGTTTATTGTTTCTTTCTCTGCATGACGATCGGTTTCATGCCCTGGAGGTATATCTCCAGGTCATGTAAAACCAATACTTGTAGTGCGACGACTTCCAAGGTACAAGTGCGCATAAAAACATGTCACTCCGCGGTAAAATCGTGGATGAACCGCCAGATGGGCATCCGATCCGAACCGTGCATGGTCAGTAAAAAATCTCTCAAACTGTCAAAAGACGAGCGCGGACAGCACACGGCAATCCGTGTCTGATAGGATAAAACCATCGTCAAACTCCACGGAGGAAACAAAGAATTAAAAGACGCACAATCCTTGGGAGTCGTCACATACTAAAATATATTGGCAGGTGTCAAATAGAACTGCACGTTACAGCGTTAGGCACACACTCTTCAATTGTACGTGTGCTCACATTCGAGGAAATGAATGTAAACAGCAATTTACATACGATTCTGTTGAAGATCGTGTTGTAGCGCCGCACACTAACGTGTTGTTTGATATGGTACGCGCCGGCTTCTGTGGCCGAGTGGTTCTAGGCGCCTCAGTCCGGAACCGCGCTGCTGCTATGGTCGCAGGTTCGAATCCTGCCTCGGGCATGGATGTGTGTGATGTCCTTAGGTTAGTTACGTTTAAGTAGTTCTAAGTCGAGGGGACACCCGTAGTGCTCAGAGCCACTTGAACCATTTTTGATATGGTACGCAATTTATTTTCAGGATGGAAGCAACCAGTCTACTATGATTTTTGACACACCGCTACAGGTGATCAACTGAACACACTCATCTGCTCCATACATCTTGTTGGCTACAATGATGCTGCGGAAGCGTGTGATCTCAGGACAAGAAACTGATCTGTTCGGAAAGGTCTTAATGTAACAGAGACAAATTCCTCCTTTCCAAATCCGCAATGTGAAAATAAAAGAATCTGGGTGTTTTCAGAGTTCCACATTTATTTAAATAAACGAGTAACCACTTTCAGGACGATGGAATAAGATTTCCAAGTGGGAAAACTGTTAACAAATCTTCTTGCATTAAATAGGAGTGAAATAAAGTTGTGTCCTAAACCATCGCCAATCCACCTCAGTGTCAAGGACAGAGAACGACCAAGGGTTTATGTAGCTATGCAACTTTTTCGAGTACGAAGGCTAAAGCCATAAGATACCTGATGCTCGAAGAAGACGAAGCGGCAATATTTTTTTTTTTTTCCAGTTTGTAAACGACGTATGTGACTTCCTGAATGCCCGGAGATCCAACGACAAGAATACGTTATCCTGTGGTGATGGGATGCACAAGGTCATTCGGGAAAGAATATTAAGGGACTGTACACGTGTGCCGGAAACAAGTGCGTAGGTAGCACATATCGTTTGCTCTCAATCCAGAAAGGCATCATGATAACTATTCGGTCGGTATTTGGACTGTTTTCAGACCTTCAGCCAATGCAAATGAGACATATTGCAACTGCAAAACTGAACGAAGACAGAGTGAAAAATTTTTTCTCGCAGGTGAAAGGACTTAGAGGACTTGCTTATTTCCACTTGAATCCTTCTTCAGCAGAAGTGAAACATCGACTCCAACCACTACTCTTGGAGTACAGTGCTATAAAATGAAACGTCTGTACAGGCAGATGACAGTGATGGACCCCTGACGTCACGTTTGTTCAGAGGAATTTTGCCCGGCATGAGCAAAGCACTGGAAATGGTAGATGGTGAAGAAAGAGAATTGCGAGATGTTAACTTACCTCTACAACCTGCAGCAGAAGATCAACTGTCAGCAAGGAACCCGACTGCTTTGCTGAAGAACTCCTGTGTCTGGTAGGGTACAACGCGAAAAGAAGTATAGCGACACGCTGGGAACACAGTCTAGTGACATTTTAAGTCCTTCTCCATCGAATGTGGAACATTTTGGCCGCACTGAAGTCCTATCTCGCGGTAGGCTTAGAGTTCCTTTCTACAGGGACATGGCGGGAGACGCAAGATAAATGTCCAGAGAAACCCAACTCAAAACACTGGTGACTCACTGTAGCCACCTACCTTAAAACTTGCATGAAAGAAAAAGCTGTTTATCTCAGCATTATGTAGCAGAAGTTAAACTAACGCCTACGAAAGAAACGACGTCTGTGACAGGCTACAAAACTCTAGTGGGTGGAGATGTAACAAGTACGAACGCCCTGATTGGCCAGAAAGAAAACGTGTGGCCACCAGTTTTGATATAGGGAAATTGCAGACAGCGTAACTGGCTTCTTATTTTGCAGAAAATCGCCGAATGTTCGAGCATGGCGACATGCGCCGCACTGAGACGATTGCGAGGGACATTATGTGAACACTTGTTGAAAGGCTCTAGTGGAGTTAAACTGCAGCCTCCTAGTATGGAGAGTAGCACGGAGCACTGACAGTTAATGCTTGCAAGCTATTTGAGAGCAACGTCGTACATGCTATTCCAGCCAAACAGCGTGTACCGTGCCAGTTAGCTTAGCTAGGGAATAACTAAGAGTCTTGGCTTCACCAAGAACGTAGAAAATGTATGCAACTGGTGTTTAACAGCTGAGAGAGATTTAGAGTAGGTTCTCAGGTTGACAGCTCGCGCCGACAGAGGACACTGCGGCCGCTGGTGCTAGCTCGTGCCACACCAGCAGGTGATATTCGATTGACACTCGGAACTGCGGTCGCCTCTGTCTCTCCTTATTGTCGTATATTCCACCATAACCTGCAGTTAAACATATTCACGACTGTCGGGCTTGATTTAAGCAGAAACACGAGATGTCTGATCTAACGAAAACGACTGATCAGCCACTGTAGAGTTACGAATTGTTTTAATTGTGTACTTATTTTTGATTGCTCTTTACTGACCATGTAAGACGTCGTGGTCCCCTGACCTTCATTGCTTACATATTCCGCCCTCACAATCATATTCCGCGCATCAAGACGCTTCATTCGAACCCAAACTCGATAAGATAAAGCCAATGTCGTATGAAATCATGTAAACGATATGCAAATAACTAATAAATCGCAAGTGCGCACCGTGGTTGAAATACTCGAGGCTGGCGTACACACATACATTCCAGACACGACGGTCACAGGAGCTTTTAGTTCGAGAGAGGCAACCGCACGCCAGGAGGCCGGTCCCAACCCTCTACGTCGGCCGGTGGCCGCCCGTGGAGCGGACAGCGTTCGCCCGAGGGAAAGGAGGAACGACCCCGTGTACGGCTTAAAAGCAAATTCCGCTACATTGTGTGGGAGCGGCCAGTCTAAGCATTCTTTACACATAGCACGCAGTTTCAGAGATTTTCACAGGGAGACAGCAAACGCCAAACGCCGATACTACAGATTTCCGGATTGGTCGCTTTAAACGAAATGTCATTCTCGCGTTTTAGGAGAACAATGCTGATTGGCAGACGATATTTCTGACGCCTTGAGCTGAAGGAGTAATGGAAGAGACCGAAAGACATACCCCTTCACGTCTGGCATGGAGAGGCGCCGTTCCGTTGTCACTCTTGGAGCGAGGAACAAGTCTCTCCTCAGTACTTCACTGGGAGAACACCTCTGTCGAGAGCGAATCGAAGTGCGACTCTCTATATTGAGTCCTTGCGATTAAGCGTTGTTCACTGTGTTGGCCAACACACTGATTGTGTGGTGTGAATGGACAGAGTTATAGTTAAACGCCTGCGAGTGAATTTTTGAGTGGCATCGTGGTGGACTGGTTATCTGACCGGTGTACCACGCCAATAGTTAGACTAGGGGCGAATAGGAATCCTTGACTTCATCAAGGCATAGGAAGAGTTTGATTGGCGAAGGTCAATCCAGGGAGAACGAGAGTTATCTTATTTGTCAGCAGCGAGCGGCGCCGACAGCAGTCATCGCAGCTTACAGTATTGTGCGCTACAGCTATTGCGAGCCCCATATTTCCTCCACAACAGTACACTTCACTGCATTTCACACGCGACAGCCTCGACCGTACCTAGCAACATTCTAAAGGATAATTATTCAAGTTGAGTAGGTGCACCTCTCAGCCATTCTGCCAAGTCAACACCCATCTTAAACTTTGAATAGAAATTTCATTAGTGAATCCTATCCTTGAGAGGTAACTTCACATTCCGAAAAGAACCAGGATATAACTTGTTCAATTCATAACTAAAAGTGCCATTGTGATTTCTCAGAATATTTGCAAAATAAATAATAACTTTCGTTAGTTTCATGTTTTTCTTACACTAACTAGCACTACTCCAGTACCTAAGTATCCTACTAGTTCCGTAAGAAATTTTGTGAATTTTCGTGTCAATTCCTTACAGTGGACGACTCCAGAAGATATTTATTGCTGAAAGTTTTTCAGGCATTTCTCTTTAGAACGTTGGGAGCGTCTGTCTGACTTCTGTAGTAGTGTGTGGGTGGAAATTGCATCTTACAGGAGCCACACGGTAAAGGGTACATCTCAGATTAATCCGTTGCGCAGAATAACAGAATCTCAGATCAACCCCACACACACAACCGCCATTCAATTTTGTGTTTTTTCATTGTGCATTTAAGCGTAATTGATATCTCTGGTCCCAACTGTATTTGTTTGTATTTTTATCAATCCCCTAACATGGTCATCAACCATTTAATCATTGAAGAACCTTATAATAGTTAGTAATTTTGCCTCACAGTTGTGAACACCCAGTATCAATATTTTACCATCAATCCCCTAACATGGTCATCAACCACTTAATCATTAAAGAACCTTATAATAGTTAGTAATTTCGCCTCACAGTTGTGAACACCCAGTATCAATATTTTACCATCCTGTGAGTAATTTTGCTAAGATTGCTATTTCATGAAATATAGTTACACCTGAACCCATACACTAATTTCTGTTAGCGGTAATGTTTCCTTTACAGGCAATGTAGTGGAACTGACATTGAGATCATTACGTGATTACATCACTGTCTGTACTACTGCACTCTTCTGAACTCTGCATGCATGAGATGGTATCTTCCTACCTCGCATGCCGTAGGTTCAACATCAAATTCCTAAAACGATCACAGAGTGTCCTTGTGCAAGTGTGTCGGGAAGATAGATCAGAACCAGTATCAAACATGTTAGATAATGGCGACCCTCTCAGGATGGTAAAATATGAGGGTAATCCCAAAAGTAAGGTTTCCTATTTTTTATAAGTACAGAACACTGTTTGTGTGGCAGGTGGTCACACTGTTATGAAGAGTGCTTCACTCACAGCTCTAGACAGATGTACCATAGTTCTAGAGTTCTTTGTACAAAATTTCAATAGTTCTGCAGTATTTAGCGACGAAAACAACAATACTCGAAAAAATTTTCGTATCAAAAACATTCTTTGTCTATGAGTCGTGTGAAGTTAGCACCCCTTTTTCGAGAAATATACATTTTTTTCACAGCTCTAGACAGATGTACCATAGTTCTAGAGTTCTTTGTACAAAATTTCAATAGTTCTGCAGTATTTAGCGACGAAAACAACAATACTCGAAAAAATATTCGCATAAAAAACATTCTTTGTCAATTTCCGCATAATGTAAATAAGTACAAGAGTTCTGAACACAGTTCTGAACAGAGCTCCAAGAGTTCTTTCGAAAATCCATGTAACATTTTTTTGTGCAGCTAATAGTTTACGAGATAGTTGCATTTTAATGAGAAAATCTTTTCACTTACTGTGAAGTTGGCACCCTTTTTTTCATAAATATATATTTTTTTCAGAGTTCTTGATAGATATGGCATAGTTCTAGAGTTCTTTGTACAAAATTTCAATAGTTCTGCAGAATTTAGCGAAGAAAACAACAATAATCGAAAAAATTTTCGTATGGCAAACATTTTTTGTCAATTTTCGCAAAAATTAAACTTGTACAACAGTTCTCAGGACACTTCTGAACAGAACCCCAAGAGCTCCATCGAAAATCCCAACAACGTATTTCTATGGGGATAATAGTTTATGAGCTAAATTGATTTAATGTGGGAGACACTTTTTCTACGGAAAATATAAATATATTCGTACAACAGTTATGATGACAGTTCTGGACTCCACGTGAAGAGTTCTATCGAAAATCCTAGTAGCATTTTTTTGTGCAGGTAATAGTTTAAGAGGTAATTGCAACTTAATTAAGAATTCCATAAGAGCTCCTACTGTGAAGCTAGCACCCTTTTTTTCAGAAATGTTTATTTTTTTCAGAGTTCTTGATAGATAAGTCATAGTTCTAGAGTTCTCTGTACAAAATTTCAATAGTTCTGCAGAATTTAGCGAAGAAAACAACAATATTCGAAAAAATTTTCGTATCGAAAATATTCTTTGTCAATTTCCGCAAAATGTAAATAAGTAAAAGAGTTCTGAGCACAGTTCTGAACAGAGCTCCAAGAGTTCTTTCGAAAATCCAAGTAACATTTTTTCCTGCAGCTAATATTTTACGAGATAATTGCATTTTAATGAGTAAATCTTTTCACTTACTGTGAAGTTGGCATCCCTTTTTTCAGAAATTTATATTTTTTTCACAGTTCTTGATAGATATGGCATAGTTCTAGAGTTCTTTGTACAAAATTTGAATAGTTCTGCAGAATTTAACGAAGAAAACAACAATACTCGAAATAAATTTCGTATAGCAAACATTCTTTATTAATTTCGCAAAAAGTAAATTCGTACAACAGTTCTGAGGGCAGTTCTGAACAGAACCCCAATGGTTCTATCGAATATCCTAATAACAATTTTTTGTGCAGCTAATGGGTTACGAGATAATTGCAATTTAAGGAGGAAACCTCTTCACTTACTGTGAAGTTGGCACCCTTTTCTTCAGAAATATATTTTTTTCAGAGTTCTTGATAGAAATTCCATAGTTCTAGAGTTATTTGTACAAAATTTGAATAGTCCTGCAGAATTTATCGAAGAAAACAACAATACTCGAAAAAATTTTCGTATCGAATACATTCTTTGTCAATTTTCGCAAAAAGTAAATTCTTACAACAGTTCTGAACAGAACACCAAGAGCTCTATCGAAAATCCTAATAATACTTTTTTGTGGCGATGATAGTTTATACGGTAACTGCTTTGATGTTAGACCCACTGTCTCCATAGAAAAAAGTAAATTCGTACAACAGTTTTGATGAACAGTTTTGGTTAACACCCCAAGACTTCTATCGATAATTATAATAACATTTTTTGTGGTTATAGTAGTTTTGATTAATTGTGGGGCTCACTTACTTTACAAAAAAATTATGTCTATTCGTATGTTCTGATGACAGCTCTGGATAGCATTGTAAGAGTTCTATCGAAAATACTAGTAACATATTCTGTGCAGGTAATTGTTTACGTAGTAACTGCATTTAATAAGGAATGCTTATGAGCACTTCCCGTGAAGTTTGAACCCCTTTGACGAGAAATATACTTTTTTTCATAGTTCTTGATATATATGCAACAGTTCTAGATTTCCCTGCTCAAAACACGAATAGTTCTGCAGAATTTCGGGAAGAAAACAATAACTCGGCAAAATTTTGATATGGTAAAAAATTATTTGTCAGTTTGGAAAAAATAAATTTGTATAACAGTTCTGTTGGCAGTTCTGGAAAGCACCTGAAGAGTTGTATTGAAAATGATAAGAACATTTTTGTGGCGATAATAGTTTATACGATAATTGTTTTAATCTGATACTCACTTTCTCTACGATAGCAAAATTCGTAGAATATTTCTGATGACGGTTCTGAATAGCACCCACAGAGTTCTACCAAAAACTATAATAACATTTTTTGTGGGGATAACAGTTAATGAGATAATAGCATTTTCGAGAGACCCACTTGGTCTACATTATAATAAATTGGCACAACCCTTTTGCTGACAGTTCTGGATAGCACCGAAAGAGTTCTTTTAAAAACCCTCATAACATTTATATGGTGCCAGTAGATTATAAAATAGATTGTGTGTTCACTCTGCAGTGGGTGTGCGCCGATGTGAAACTTACTGGCAGATAAAAACTGTGTGCCGGACCAGGTCTCTAACCCCAGGCTATGACGAAGGAATATCGTCACAATATCCTTTCGTCCAGGAGTGCTACTCCTGCAGTTTTCGTAAGACAACTTCTACGAAATTGGGAACGCAGGAGATGAGGTACTGCTGGAAGTACAGCTATGAGGAGGATCGTAAATTCTCACTTTTATTTTGGAAAACCGAAAACCCGGATATACGAGGGCTGTCCAAAAAGTAAGTTCCGATCGGTCGCGAAATGTAAACCACTGGGAAAATCCTGTAAAGCTTTGCACAGATGTGTTGGGCAGTGTCTCTAGTGTGCCCGTCGATCGCGTCGCTTCGCTCTTCTCTGTTTTGAGTGAACAGTGAGCACGTGAAGATGCGTAGGGACTGGTTAGAGATTTCGCCTGTGTCATGCATCCCACATAACACAACTGTCGAGCAGTTCCTTCTTCATGCCAATTCTCGGCTGCACACTACAGTCATGTATTGAATTAGGATTTAAACATACTACTTAGTTCGTTTGTACAATATATTTATTTAAATATACATACATTTCTATACATTGTAAAGACTTTTGACTCTCGCTGTAGAGTAACTCATCAAACATCCACACTTCTTTCTAACTAGAACAAATGTTTGCAACAATATTAACGACAGCAATTTCAAATTTATTCGTTACACACAGCACATGTTTTTATGTATCCTAGCGTCTGGTGATGTTGCCACATAACTTTCAGCCATGAGGGTCCTGGGCATATTTTTAGCTGTTAGTGGGTCCTGGCTGTCATGAGAGCTCAAAACAATTACTGTTTTACGTAATAAAATTCATCTGGTTCTTCCTCATTCTAGCCGGCCGGAGTGGCTGAGCGGTTCTAGGCACTACAGTTTGGAGCCGGGCAACCGCTACGGTCGCAGGTTCGAATCCTGCCTCGGGCATGGATGTGTGTGATGTCCTTAGGTTAGTTAGGTTTAAGTAGTTCTAAGTTCTAGGGGACTGATGACCTCAGCCGTTAAGTCCCATAGTGCTCAGAGCCATTTGAACCGTTTTGAACCATTTCCTCATTCTAAAAATATACACTTCATGTACAGTATCTCGTAATTCTCGCGTTTAAATGTCATTTTGTTTAATTTGGCGTGCCGCGCCGGATTAGCCGAGCGGTCTAGAGCGCTGCAGTCATGGACCGTGCGGCTGGTCCTGGCGGAGGTTCGAGTCCTCCCCTGGGCATGGGTGTGTGTGTTTGTCCTTAGGATAATTTAGGTTAAGTAGTGTGTAAGCTTAGGGACTTATGACCTTAACAGTTAAGTCCCATAAGATTTCACACACATTTGAACATTTAATTTGGGCGCCGCAGTTTCCGTAAAACCTCGTTTACGAAATCCCTTTGAAGAACCTGTCGACTGTCGTATGTGCAGGAAAAATGTTTACATGGCATAAAACAAAATCAGAATGCGTGTCAACAGTTGCAATACGTTTTAATGGTGGAGTAAAAATGGTTCAAATGGCTCTGAGCACTATGGCACTTAACTTCTGACGTCATCAGTCCACTAGAACTTAGAACTACTTAAACCTAAATAACCTAAGGACATCACTCACACACATCCATGCCCGTGGCAGGATTCGAACCTGCGACCGGAGGGTCGCGCGATTCCAGACTGTAGCGCCTAGAACCGCTCGGCCACTCCGGCCAGCCTGGTGGAGTAAAGATTAAAAACAATGAGCAGAACAGGCATCAAAACTAGGAACAACATGAAAATTGTGCTGGTATGGGCGGACAGGTAACATGTCACATAAACTGAAAAAGCTGCTAAAAGCATGAAAAAGGAGGCCAGAATAACAAAGAAAAGAAGCAAAACTAAAGAAAATGAAAAGGACATGAAAGGTATCAACAGGATTATGGAGCAGGAATGGTTTGCAATGTCGTCATTGAGAAGAAAATGGCATACAAATCTTTAGTTTCAGTTTTCTGCAATCAATGTGTTTGCATACAGAGATACTGTTACCGGTATCTCATCCACTATTAAAGCTACGTAAACAAAGATATGGATGAATAATAAAATAGTGCTTGCCTACACAATGAACCACATTATTCAGCAATGGATTAAATATTTCAAGCTGCAGTATGTCATATTGTGTTCTTAAATTATTAGGAGAAAAAATTTTCTCTTAAAATATATTGTTTTTAAAATAATCAAAACATGAAACTGAAAATTATTACTGGTTTGCTGTTTCAACAAGGTAATAATTCAAAGAATAAAATTTGTTTTTTATCTTTTATTTGGAATAGCGTGTAGTACATTGAACCCAAAATAATAATTACGTGTAACTCTGTATGTAAGAAAAACATCAATATTCACAACACAATGTATTCCACAGATTTACAATGTATTTCACCTAGAGCTCACAATATACCAATTCTTTGATAGAAGTTTCATTCCTGAATCTATTGACAGTCTTGCATTATTAAATTTCAAAGTACCAGGAAAAACTACAGGCCGTGATGTACAGGTCCCCTTAACAGCTCTTCTTCAGGATACACTAAAACCCAGAAGGAAAAACATATGTAGAGAATTCAGTAATAAATAAGCATAGAATTTATGAGGTGTGAAACAACTGTGAAAAATGAGTACAAAAAATATACACGTGAAATTTAGGGCAAAAATGCTCTTATTCTAGTAACTAAAAACAAGAGGACTGTGGTTCCAGAAACAAAGATACGAAGAACTAACATAAGAGCTGTATTTGTAATATTTAGATATCAACTCTTAGCAACTGTTTACCTTATATAGCAAAGTTCCTATGTAGGAACTACTTGTTTCGTCTCGTCGGTCTTGTACCTGCCATTTGAAAATTTTCCTGTCTTGACATACATGAACAGGTGTGGAGAAATTATCGTTCCTTTTGAAACTCTCTGTACATCTTTATACATTTCATCGTAATGCTTCCAGTAGGTTCCATCGAAGACATACGCCGTGTCGTGTTTGATGGAGCTATTATAATGAATGGCACCAACGGGAGTGCACTCTTGATTTCGACTATGATTTCTTTCGTGATCGTTTGCAACACACATTTCTTCCTTTTATTCGGAGGAAACTGATTTTCAGTTAATGGACAAGTCGTTATACTAGTATCCATCATCAAGTAGCATCCAGATTTCTTTTCTTCGACAGCTTCTTCTTTACATTTCTTGCATTTTATGATGGTCTTTAGACCTCCATTTGTTGCATCTACAGCCTCTTGCATGAAATTATAACCAAGTCTGAAAAGCACATACGTATCAACGGAAATATAATGTAGTTTCACATAGCGCGAATTTAGGCACGTCAGACACGATATCTTTTTGTTGCAAATCGGGTTATCTTTTAATATTGTCTCGTATAATTCACCAACATTCGCCTCTGCATTCACAGACAATATTTTTCGAGAGATTACTCTTTTTTTTAGGAACGGTATCACATATAAAATATCAAATCTCTGCTTAAAATGCTGGTAGTTTATAATTTTTTTGTCCAAAACATCCAAAGCCAGATCCAAAAATGGATGGCTCACCATTTGAATAATAATTTTGAAATCATCACTGAGTGATATTGCTTGCATGAATAAGGTTATCAAATAATCGAAACCGCACGTTCCCTTCAAGTTGTAGGTAGCAGATTTG
The DNA here is from genome assembly GCF_021461395.2 of Schistocerca americana. Classification (NCBI taxonomy): domain Eukaryota; kingdom Metazoa; phylum Arthropoda; class Insecta; order Orthoptera; family Acrididae; genus Schistocerca; species Schistocerca americana. The sequence continues at coordinate 192,938,022 of NC_060127.1, forward strand.
AATTTGCTTGAGGACCCATTTGGGAAAAGTGGCAAATTAATGTCTATGAATTTCTTAGTCGAATTCCACTTTGGGCAATCATCTAAGTAGTTTTTCTTGCTCTTAGTTTGCATGCTTGATGTGACAATGATTTCATTGTGAAGCTTTTTCAGCATTTCACTCTCCTCCATTTTATTGTTACAGGTCTCTCGATTTTCTTCTGTTTTCGAACCACAGGATGAAATTTCATTGACGTCCCTGGTGAAGCATGATTCTCGATAGTCTTTTGTGTAATGACATATCTCTTTAGAGTCCAATTTCAGCAGTAAATTATTATCTGAAGAGCGCTGAAAACACCCATTATCACTTTTGACTGAGATACTGTTGTTCTCCGCATTCATAACAAGTGCGCTCGAAGTAGGAGAAAATCTGTATTCAAAACTATTAAAAATTTTGTTTAACTCTGTCTTATTGGCATCATCGAGTTGGGTCTCACTTCGTAAGGTATTGTTCAGTGTGCTCTCAGAATTATCAAGGATATGATTGCTTTTGGAGTTTGTTATCTTCAGCTTCTTATTTTTTCCTCTCCAGTTTTCTTCTTCATGGTAAGTCAACGATGCTTCAGTTGGTTTGTGCTTCACAGCTTGCTTTGAATCTTGTTTTTCCATCATAAGTGGCGCTAACAGTTTTGCTTCCTCACTCAGCCACTTCAAATGTTGAAAAATGAATTTGTCTACTCGTAAAGGCAGCTTGTCAAAGCCCATTGACTTTAATTTTGAAAATTGTCCTTCAGTCGCTGCTGACAAACGAATAGATGAAGGAATATGGAAAGAAGGATACATCACAGCTGTCCACAGTGGTATATAGTGCATCAACTCTTTCAGCATCTCTGCAGCATTAAGAATGTTGTACGGATTCACATCAAAGAGATTGTCATCCTTAGTCTGATTCGCGATGACTTCAGCTTCATTGTAGATACGTTTTGCCCTATCAATCCACGCGTTTGCAGTACATTCCAAAAGACAGTCATCATTGTTTTCAACATCATCAGTTTTCTTGTCATCATCTTTCTTTTCGTTAGTATATGAATGACGTGGAACACCTCTGATAATGTTATCAAGGTGGTGCTGATGTTCCATTGGTGCATAATCTTGACCGCACTCATCAATACCAAGATGTTCACTCAATGCAACAACGAAAAGTGAGCGCAAAGCACTTTCAATATCACGAAAATCTGTCATCATGTAAATATGGGCCAAAACTCGAAGATGTTGTGATTTACCTCTCGAGAAGCATTTCCACCTCGAAATCATGACCATAAAGTGGTATAAACCTATTCTCAAACAACACGAGGGTAGAATTACTCTTTCATGCAAAACAATATGGCTATAACACCTATTCAAATAATCTGTTAAGTCCGAGCAATTGGCTATTGCCCTAGAGATGGCAACCAACAAAGGCTTACGAAAATCAGTTACCATGATTTTTGGTCTGGGAGCTCCAGATCTGACGATTCCCATAAAGAAAAATGACAAGAATGATGCGTCATGCCTAAAGGATATCATCTGATAAGTTGGGCAACTGATTGATGATCGATTGACGATATTTGGATCTTTACTAGTGACGTTTACTTCGCGGATGCACATGTACTGATACAGGTATATGCACTTTGACTTAATTTCCACACATTCAGCCCTGTTTGACAGATCCCCAAATCGTGAAATAACTCAAAATGCAACGCCACCTGTAGCATCTACTGAATCGTACACACTGCTATTGGTTTGATGACAATATTTGTGCAACTGACTTTGATCTTTCAGCCAATATACGCAGAAGAATGGGTCCAATCCGATTGCGTGAATTTAGTCCCGATGGGTTGTATGTTTTGCAATTTGCAGGTTTTCAACAGGATTACTGGTTGTTATAACAAATCGTTTGTCCCTTTCCTCTTCTTTAGCCTTTCTCAAGACATCAGCATTTGGCAAATTTGGAGGAATCATATCTTCGAAAGACTTATTTTTCGCTTCATAATTTCGCCAAAGAGCTGCAGGCATCCTGTTATCAACCAATTTAGCAGCTACCTGTTGTCTTCTCGTGCCACGAAGCTGTCTTCTTTTCAGGTGGATACTATCGTCCGAAAAGTTTGAAAGTCTGCAGTTTAGAATAATATCGTTCTCCTTTTTTGGCTTCTTCAGAGCAATCCCTTCGAAATTGGCTCCGCATTCCTTCGATCTTCAAGAAATACTTTGAACTTGAACTTTCTCACAATTCCGCGTATTTGAAAGAAAAGGCACATGGAATTTTGTGATGTTCATAAATTTTATCAGCCATCAAATCAGTCCATTTCCCTATTTCCATTCTTGAAGGCTTTCCAAGTTTCCTCTCTGTTGGTTTTATGGTAGACCATTTTTCTGCTGACAGTAGTAAGTCGAATTGCTTTGTCATGTCCTTGTTGCACGAAGAACCAAAAACATTCCACCACTCATCTTTGCTGTCGTCGTCTTTTTCTTTAACGAAACATTCCAGCCTGAATGTGTTTCTAACAAAAGTAAGCAGATCATGACGATCTTCTTTAATTGATGTGTAAATATGTTTTGAAGACATTTTCGAGGCGATGTCGACCATGGCATCGGACAGTTTCTGGAAGACCGGATGAGACGGAGGGAGTTGAATGCCTCTATCATCGATCACTTTAAATTCCTCCATGCTGAGAAGACGTTTCAATTCTGGTAGATTGTACATTTTTATGGGCATTACGGTTCATAAATATCACTTACACAACAGCACCGACTGCACAACAGGCACCGACTGCACAAGAGCTCTGACTGAACGAGCGTAATGATTATTTGCATGAGAGTGAGCAGTATTGTTACGTTTAGTCATTAGGGGCAGATCAAGGAGCGAAATGCAGCGCTGGTGGGCGGCTTCACACGACGTGGCGCGCGCCACACAAAAAGTGCAGCTGTTGTTGTCATTAGCTTTGATGCTACCACGAGAAGCTTTGATGCTACCTCTATTGTAACTGCTACGCTGACGTCACTTGCCGATTGCTTAACAGACGCAGTTCACGTGTTCATTGTTTCCAGATGTAGTGCCACGACATCTGCATTGTTGCTGTGCTTTGTTTATTATTTTTTGGTCTTGAGAGGTCTCAGGGACGTATCATAGTTTTCATTATCCTTCCATCGGGCGCAGCTGTTCAGATTGACACATGTCGAAATTGTCTGTAAATTACTTGTCAACAATTTGCAGTATTGGCGCTGCTTCGCTAACAGCTTCCCTTCTCCGTATGCTTTTCATTGTTGTGTGATTCTGTAAATTACTTGTCAACAATCTACAGCACTGGCGCCTTCTCGTTATAGCTTCCTTTCTCTGTATGCCTTTGATTGTTGTATGGTTCAGTATCGACGTTAATGCTCTCTTGATGAGATATGAGCCGATTGCTCGTTTTTATCCACTGTGCCCTTTCGTATTTCATTTCAGCAATTAATTTATTTGTTTATCAACGTAGTAAGTAGTACAAAGCTAATCCAGAATGTAAACTGCACTTAAATTCTGTTTGAAGTGTTTAATCGTCAGTGTCCGCTGTCTGAACGTCAAATATCAGATTAATACACTGCGCCTGGTTGCGTTATTTTATAGGAATTTTAATTATTTTAAGTGGGAAGTACTAGATCATGCTGAAGAAATCCAAAGCATATTGTTCGAAGAGGATAATATTATTCGAAATTTACCTGGACCAAAAGGTGCAACCAAAGCAGCCTTTGTGATGCTGTAATTACCTCATAGATGATAATATTTGTCTATTGTAGTTTTGTGTTCCAATCAGAATTTTGAGAGCATCAAAGCTTCATTTCAGCATGAGAGAGGGGTAAAATCAACAGATGTTATTGAATTGACAGCCTTCATCAGTCTCTTGTTTTTAATTGTTGTTAACAAAAGTAAAGCCAGGAAGATCTGTGTGGAACTGATGGTGATGGCATTGAAAAACTTCATCTCGCAAATGAACATAAAACGTTTCAAATTTATTGTGGAGTGCCTTACATTTTACAGTCGCGCTATTCGTGGCGAAAGAAGACAATTAGACAAGCTAACAGCTATTCGGGAAATATTTACTGTGTTTGTACGCAACTACCACAAATCTTACACCCTTGGAGAAAATGTTACAGTAGACAAGAAGCTGGAAGGATTCTGTGGAAGGTACAGTCTTCGCCAATATGTACCTATCAAAACAAACGAGTGTGGATTCTTAAGTGTGGATTCTTAAGTATTTTACCTGTACAATTTGGAACCAGAACGATTTACCAACTGAGCAATAAACATTTTGATGTTGTTCTGTGACTGTGTAAACCTATATATCAGTCAGGTCGAAATGTGATAGCGGACAACTGGTTTACTAGTACTGGAATGATAATAGAGCTATGAAGCGAGAATTATTCTTTTGTTGGCATGATGAAGAAAAACAAGCGTGAGATTTCTCTAGAGTTTGCTATCAGTAAAAGAAGGGCTTCCCACATTTCCTTTTTTGGCTTCCACAAGACTGAACTCTAGTTTCCTCCGTACCTAAAAAGGGGAAGTGTGTGATCCAGGCATCACGTTTGCATGAAGATAATTCGATAGATGCTGACACTGTAAATAAACGGAAGCCATCCATCGTAAATTTTACAATACCGTTAAGAGTGATATTTTCACAGCGGATAAGCCGAATGCTTTGTACAACGCTGCAAGAAATGTGCGCCGCTGGTCAATGGTTATATTTTTGTAATGATCAGTACAGTTGGAATCTATGCACAAATGATTTATTGTGGCAACAGTAAGAATTGTATCAGAAGGAAAGGGTTCCTGAATCAGCTATGTTATACATTGTTGTTTTCTTCGCTAAATTCTGCAGAACTATTGAAATTTTGTACAGAGAACTCTAGAACTATGACTTATCAAGACCTCTGAAAAAAATATATATTTCTGAAAAAAGGGTGCCAGCTTCACAGTAGGAGCTCTTATGGGGTTCTTAATTAAGTTGCAATTACCTCTTAAACTATTACCTGCACAAAAAATTCTACTAGGATTTTCCATAGAACTCTTCACGTGGTGTCCAGAACTGTCATCATAACTGTTGTACGAATATATTTATATTTTCCGTAAAGAAAGTGTGTCCCACATTCAATCAATTTATCTCATAAACTATTATCCCCATAGAAAAATGTTGTTGGGATTTTCGATAGAGCTCTTGGGGTTCTGTTCAGAACTGTCCTTAGAACTGTTGTACAAGTTTAATTTAGGCGAAAATTGACAATAAATGTTTTCGATACGAAAATTTTTTCGATTACTGTTGTTTTCTTCGCTAAATTCTGCAGAACTATTGAAATTTTGTACAAAGAACTCTAGAACTATGGCATATCTATCAAGAACTCTCAAAAAAATAAACATTTCTGAAAAAAGGGTGCCAACTTCACAGTAAGTGAAAAGATTTTCTCCTTAAATTGCAATTATCTCGTAAACTATTAGCTGCATAAAAAAGTGTTACTTGAATTTTCGATAGAACTCTTGGAGTTCTGTTCAGAACTGTGCTCAAAACCGTTGTACTTATTTACATTATGCGGAAATTGCCAAAGATTGTTTCCGATACGAAAATTTTTTCGAGTATTGTTGTTTTCGTCGTTACATTTTGCAGAACTACTGAAATTTTGTCCAAAGAACCCCCAGCAGTATGGCATATCTAACAAGAACTGTGAAAAAAATGTATATTACTCGAAAAAGGGGTGCTAACTTGACACGACTGTAAACATGCGCACGCCGCACTGAGCCGCTCAGTCTTGGCTTGGCAGCCGTTGAGAATGGACCTCCCATTGGGAGAATCGCGTGCAGTTATTCGGTTTTTGAACGCAAAGGGCACTGCACCGATTGAAATACATCGCCAATTGACGGAAGTGTATGGTGAGTCGTGCATGGACGTCAAAAATGTTCGTAAGTGGTGTAGAGAGTCTGCAGCTGGTCGGACCGAAATTCACGACGAACAAAGGAGCAGGAGACCGTCAGTTTCTGAGGAGACAATGTTGATGGTTGAGCAAAGCATGCGTGAAAATCAGTGGATCATATTCTGTGATCTCTGCACGTTGGTTCCTGAGGTTTCCCGAAGCACTGGTCACAGAATTTTAACGGAAACATTGAACTACCGGAAGGTGTGCGCAAGGTGGGTGCCATGTATACTGACTGATTACCACATGCGGCAACGAGTTGATGCTTCCCGCGCATTTCTTCACTGCCTTGTAGCCGAACAGGACAACTTACTGGACTCAGTTGTCACGGGTGACGAAACCTGGGCATACCACTTTATACCTGAGATCAAGCAACAACTCGCCAGTGGCGGCATCCTTCTTCGACAAAGCCGCGAAAATTCGAACAAACACAGTCTGCTGGTAAAGTCATCACAACAGTTTTTTGGGATCGCAAAGGGGTATTGTTGATCGACTTTATGCCAACTGGGACCACAATTAACGCTGGCAGGTGAGACTCTGAAAAAACTCAAATGGGCAATTCAGAACCGGAGAAGAGGACTGTTGAGCAAGGGCGCACACATTCTCCATGACAACGCTCGCCCACACATCGCTCGGCGAACCGTGGCCCTCCTGAAACAGATTCAGTCCCTAAGTTAGAAGAACATTTGGCCGGAAAGCGATTCACCTCCGACGACGAGGTGAAAGACGAGGTTCATAACTTTCCGAACAGCATGGGGGCGAGCAGGTATGAGAGGGGATACAAAAACTGCCACGACGTCTACAAAAATGCATCGACAGAGATGGTGATTATGTCGAAAAATAGCTAAATGTTCAAGTTGTAAACTGATTAAACCACTGTAGAAATAAACAGGTCTATGTACTCACCGATTTTGAAAACGAAGAAGATTAAATTGAAGGGTCCCATCAAAAACCATGCCGCGGATGTCAATAAACAAACAAGGGTAACTCTCTCGTGCCAAGGTCAAAAGATCGAAGCCAATTTCGTTATCATACCGAAGTTAATGGTGGACATGACAATAGGAGCGGATTTTCTGAATGAAAGACGAGCAGTGATAGACTTGGGAAAGGGTAGCGTGACATTTGAGAGCACTACACTTCTCTTTGAGCCAGAGCAGTATAGTGTCAAACGTAGGTGGAAAAGAAAGAGCCTTCCAGACCCAAGGAACGATGTTCCACTACACAAACAAAATGTGTAGACAGAACGAACTGAGCACAGAATGAGATAGGTAAAAGTTTAAAACTTCATCATGTAAACCGTATTTAAAGGTATGATGAATAATCACTTATAGGATTCAGTAATTAATATCAAAGGAGCCATCAAGCATGTTTCAGACACGACATGACCAGGAATCTGAGGAAAAGAAGAGTTAGAGAACTGAGAAGTACGTTACATTTTTATATGTGGCAATTAACATGATATACAGAGTTTGCAAAGGTGATGATCTAATGGCATGACATACTAACATACCACACCACGACATCACACATAAGGAACATAAGAAGTTTCATTACTTTAAGACATCAGTAACAAATTGGAACATGATAAAGAAACTAGAATAATAACTGTGCCATGTAGAGACTTTCTTAAGAGGTGTAAATTAGGCATATGGTAGCGTATAAGAAAAGCCAATACTCCACGAGACTCTGCACTAAAAGCTCTACGCTTTTATGAGGGCCACACCAAACTACGGTAACATCCTGCTGCAAAATTCGACGAAGAACAATGCTGCCCACACAAAGGTTCGCCGACAAGCATCTCGCGCAAGAACTTCAGCTTCGTACAACACACATACCTAGACATTGTGTGAAAACAATGGTCGAAATTACGTAAAGATCAGTGTCAGACAGTGAAAAAGCTGCAAAAAGCACAACAATTAACGTAGGACTTCACTGTATTCATATCCATTTGATACAATTTACATCTCTCTATACAATATGTGTAAGTGACTGAATAAGGACTGTAAACAGTCTTTTCATAATCTTTGTTTCATGAGCAATGCGTGAGAAACGTTTTAGTAAAGAAATGCTTTATGTACTTATAACGAAATTAGAATGATATGTTAAAAAGAAAATCTGTTCATGTATATTTTGTCTTGAAGATAATATTTTGGTAATGTTAATTTACTGTCTGTGAGTGTAAATATTTTATAATTTTATTCATGCATAGTTATCAATTATCAATCAATTGTCATAGTTATCATCTCCCCATGAACCATGGACCTTGGCATTGGTGGGGAGGCTTGCATGCCTCAACGATACAGATGGCCGTATCGTACGTGCAACCACAATGGAGGGGTATCTGTTGAGAGGCCAGACAAACGTGTGATTTCCTGAAGAGGGGCAGTATCCTTTTCAGTAGTTGCAGGGGCAACAGTCTGGATGAATGGCTGATCTGGCCTTGTAACACTAACCAAAACGGCCTTGCTGTGCTGGTACTGCGAATGGCTGAAAGCAAAGGGCAAAACTACAGCCGTAATTTTTCCCGAGAGCATGCAGCATTACTGTATGGTTAAATGAAGATGGCGTCCTCTTGGGTAAAATATTCCGGAGGTAAAATAGTCCCCCGTTCGGATCTCCGGGCAGGGACCACTCAAGAGGATGTCGTTATCAGGAGAAAGAAAACTGGTGTTCTAAGGATCGGAGCGTGGAATGTCAGATCCCTTAATCGGGCAGGTAGGTTAGAAAATTTAAAAAGGGAAATGGATAGGTTAAAGTTAGATATGGTGGGAATTAGTGAAGTGCGGTGACAGGAGGAACAAGACTTTTGATCAGGTGAATACAGGGTTATAGATACAAAATCAAATAGGGGAAATGCAGGAGTAGGTTTAATAATGAATAAAAATTGGAGTGCGGGTAATCTACTACAAACAGCATAGCGAACGCATTATTGTGGCCAAGATAGACATCAAGTCCACACCTAATACAATAGTACAAGTTTATATGCCAACTAGCTCTGCAGATGATGAAGAAATTGAAGAAATGTATGATGAGACAAAAGAAATTATTCAGGTAGTGAAGGGAGACGAAAATTTAATAATCATGGGTGACTGGAATTCGAGAGTAGGGAAAGGGAGGGAAGGAAACATAGTAGGTGAATATGGATTGAGGGTAAAAACTGAAAGAGGAAACTGTCTGGTAGAATTTTGCACAGAGCATAACTTAATTATAGCTAACACTTGGTTCAAGAATCATAAAAGAAGGTTGTGTACATTGAAGGATCCTGGAGATACTAGAAGGTATCACATAGATTATACAATGGTAAGACAGAGATTTAGGAACCAGCTTTTAAATTGTAACACATTTCCAGGGGCTGATGTGGACTCTGACCACAATCTATTGGTTATGACTTGTAGATTAAAACTGAAGAAACTGCAAAAAGGTGGGAATTTAAGGAGATGGGACCTCGATAAACTCACTAAACCAGAGGTTGTACAGAGTTTCAGGAAGAGCATAATGGAACAATTGGCAAGAATGGGGGAAAGAAATATAGTAGATGAAGAATGGGTAGCTCTGAGGGATGAAGTAGTGAAGGCAGCAGAGTATCAAGTAGGTAAAAAGACTTGGGCTGGTAGAAACTCTTGGGTAACAGAAGAAATATTGAATTTAATTGATGAAAGAAGAATACATAAAAATGGAGTAAATGAAGCAGGCAAAAAGGAATACAAACGTCTCAAAAATGAGATCGACAGGAAGTGCAAAATGTCTAAGCAGGGATGGCTAGAGGACAAATGTAAGGATGTAGAGGCTTATCTCACTAGGGGTAAGATTGATACTGCCTACAGGAAAATTAAAGAGACCTTTCAAGAAAGGAGAACCACTGGCATGAATATCAAGAGCTCAGGTGGAAACCCAGTTCTAAGCAAAGAAGGGAAAGCAGAAAGGTGGAAGGAGTATATAGAGGGCCTATACAAGGGCGATGTACTTGAGGACAATATTATGGAAATGGAAGAGGATGTAGATGAAGATGAAATGGGAGATATGATATTGCGTGAAGAGTTTGACAGAGCACTGAAAGACCTGCGTCGAAACAAGGCCCCCAGAGTAGACAACATTCCATTAGAACTACTGACAACCTTGGGAGATCCAGTCCTGACAAAACTCTACCATCTGGTGAGCAAGATGTATGAGACAGGCGAAATACCCGCAGACTTCAAGAAGAATATAATAATCTCAATCCCAAAGAAAGGAGGTGTTGACAGATGTGAAAATTACCGAATTATCAGTTTAATAAGTCACAGCTGCAAAATACTAACGCGAATTCTTTACAGACGAATGGAAAAACTGGTAGAAGCCGACCTCGGGGAAGATCAGTTTGGATTCCGTAGAAATGTTGGAACACGTGAGGCAATACTGACTTTACTTCTTATCTTAGAAGAATGATAAGAAGAGGCAAACCTACGTTTCTAGCACTTGTAGACTTAGAGAAAGCTTTTGACGATGTTGACTGGAATACTCTCTCTCAAATTCTAAAAGTGGCAGGGGTAAAATACAGGGAGCGAAATGCTATTTACAATTTGTACAGAAACCAGATGGCAGTTATAAGAGTCGAGGGGGATGAAGGGGAAGCAGTGGTTGGGAAGGGAGTGAGGTAGGGCTGTACCCTCTCCCTGATGTTATTCGACCTGTATATTGAGCAAGCAGTAACGGAAACAAAAGAAAAGTTTGGAGTAGGTATTAAAATCCATGGAGAAGAAATAAAAACTTTGAGGTTCGCCGATGACATTGTAATACTGTCAGAGACGGCCAAGGACTTGGAAGAGCAGTTTAACGGAATGGACAGTGTGTTGAAAGGAGGATATAAGATGAACATCAAGAAAAGCAAAACGAGGATAATGGAATGTAGTCGAATTAAGTCGGGTGATGCTGAGGCAATTAGATTAGGAAATGACACTCTTAAAATAGTAAAGGAGTTTCCCTAATTGGGGAGGAAAATAACTGATGATGGTTGAAGTAGAGAGGATTTAAAATGTAGACTGGCAATGGCGAGGAAAGCGTTTCTGAAGATGAGAAATTTTTTAACATCGAGTATAGATTTAAATGAAAGTATTTGTATGGAGTGTAGCCATGTATGGAATTGAAACATGGACAGTAAATAGTTAGACCAGAAGAGAGTAGAAGCTTTCGAAATGTGGTGCTACATAAGAATGCTGAATATTAGATGGGTAGATCACATAACTAATGAGGAGGTATTGAATAGAATTGGGAAGAAGAGGAGTTTGTGGCACAACTTGACTAGAAGAAGGGATCGGTTGGTAGGACGTGTTCTGAGGCATCAAGGGATCATCAATTTAGTATTGGAGGGCAGCGTGGAGGGTAAAAATCGTAGAGGGAGACCAAGAGATGAATACACTAAGCAGATTCAGAAGGATGTAGGTTGCAGTAAGTACTGGGAGATGAAGAAGCTTGCACAGGATAGAGTAGCATGGAGAGCTGCATAAAACCAGTCTCAGGACTGAAGACCACAACAACAACAACATAATTATCAATGCAACATTTCTTAAAAACCACATTGTCTGTTACAGTAATATTTCTTTATTAATAATATGTCTGTATGAATATATTTTGTGACTCTAATATTTTTGAATTTGCATAAATCAGTAATAGAAACTTCTAAAATTTTGACATGATTAGGATTTGCTAAAGTATTATTTTGTTGCTTACATTACTTGTTAGAATCATAATATTGGCAAAACAAACAGTGGAATGTAAACACTACATTTTGGATTATGTATAAAGTATTTATCTTTTTAAGTTTATTTAAATAGTAAGTAGTTGAGAAAATAGTATTAAAAGATCGATGTGAAAGTCTCCTCATCTTCGATATAAAATCTAAAATACACACAACACATTTAAATAAAGAAAAAAAAACAAATTTATATTAATATGAAATGTATTGTCTTCTCTTAAGGGAGACAATTAAATCATTAACAAATTTAAACGTGTTAAAAATTATATAGACAAACTAATAGAACTAAATAGAATAGGGGCTAGACCAAGTGGCTGACCAATATTCAGTGCTTGAGAAAAAGTATAATTTTTGACTGACTTAGACAATGCCTCAACCATTGTCTAATTTCAGTACAAAAATTATCACGGAAGGGTGGTGATATGCAAGTGTCAAACAAATAACACACCTTAAATTGAATTCCTGAAACAATTCCAGTTAAATCAATATGTCACACGACATAGTTACGTGAAATTATATGAATTTTATTAATGTGAAGATTCAATAAACAGGCCGGCATTTTGTGAATGTAAACCACTTACACTCACACTAGTTACTGCATGCAAGCAATTTCCCCGACCCGACCTATGAGACGCAGTTCTGAGGGAAAGAGAATTTTACGACGGCACGGCCGTTCCATGCTGTTGAAACCCTCGTCATGGGACTCCTAGCAGTCACAATGAGATGCCATTGCATAGGCTAGCGGTAAAAGCAGCCCTTGTTCCTGCTTTTAACGATGACCCTTCGAAAAGTCTTTCTACAGGAACACAGCGGGACATGCAAGATAAATGTCTAGAGAAACCCAACTTAAAACACTGATGACTCATTTCAGTTACCTACGTTGAAACTCACATGAAAGAAAATGCTCTGTATCTCAGTATTATATAGCAGAATTAAACTCTACGCTACGAAAGAAACGACGTCTGTGACAGGCTACAAAACTCTAGTGGTGGAGATGTAACAAGTACGAACGCCCTGATTGGCCAGAAAGAAAACGTGTGGCCACCAGTTTTGATATAGGGAAATTGCAGACAGCGTAACTGGCTTCTTATTTTGCAGAAAATCGCCGAATGTTCGAGCATGGCGACATGCGCCGCACTGAGACGATTGCGAGGGACATTATGTGAACACTTGTTGAAAGGCTCTAGTGGAGTTAAACTGCAGCCTCCTAGTATGGAGAGTAGCACGGAGCACTGACAGTTAATGCTTGCAAGCGATTTGAGAGCAACGTCGTACATGCTATTCCAGCCAAACAGCGTCTACCGTGCCAATTAACTTAGCTAGGGAACAACTAAGAGTCTTGGCTTCACCAAGAACGTAGAAAATGTATGCAACTGGTGTTTAACAGCTGAGAGAGATTTAGAGTAGGTTCTCAGGTTGACAGCTCGCGCCGACAGCAGCCACTGTGGCCGCTGGTGCTAGCTCGTGCCACACCAGCAGGTGATATTCGATTGACACTCGGAACTGCGGTCGCCTCTGTCTCTCCTTATTGTCGTATACTCCACCATAACCTGCAGTTAAACATATTCACGACTGTCGGGCTTAATTGAAGCAGAAACACGAGATGTCTGATCTAACGAAAACGACTGATCAGCCACTGTAGAGTTATGAATTGTATTAATTGTATACTTCTTTTCAATTGCTCTTAACTGACCCCCATTCAATTTTGGGTTTTTTCGTTGTGCATTTTAGTGTAATCGATATCTCTGGCCCAATTGTATTTAATTTGTTTGCATTTTTATCAACCCTCAGACATCTTACCATTAAGGAACCTTACAATAGTTAGGAATTTCGCTTCAGAGTTGTGAACACTCAGTATCAATATTTTACCATCCTGTACGTAATTTTGCTAACATTGCTATGTCACGAAGTCATACTTGGAGTAAAAATGAACCTTAATAACGAAAATCTAAGATCTTCATTTTTGCTAACATATAGTTATACCTGAACTCGTACACTAATTTCTGTTAGCGATAATATTTCCTTTCCAGGGAGTGTAGTGGAACCGGCATTGAGATAATTGTCTGATTACATCATTGTCCGTATTGCTGCACTCTTCTGAACTCTGCATGCATGAAATGGTATCTTCCTACCTGGCATACCATAGGTTCAACATCAAATTCCTAAAACACTCACAGAGCGACCTTGCGCAACCGTGGTAGGAAGATAGATCAGAATCAGTCTCACACTTGTTAGAAGCGACACATAGGGGGTTGGGGTTGTAGTATACTCATTGAGTAACCATTTAAAGCTGGTTCTTGAAACTTTTCAATAGACTTTCTCGATACAGTTTATGACTGTCTTCAAGATTATGCCATTCAGTTCCTTCAGTATCTGTGTGACACTCTCCCATGGATTAAGCAAACCTGTGTATATGCGTGCAGCCCTGCTGTCTATATGTTCAATATTCCATGTTAGAGCTATCTAGTATGGGTTCCACATACTTGAGCAAGACTCTAGGACTGGTCGCACAAGTGATCTGTAGTAGTGGGGCAAGGTTCGTGTCAGGCCACTCTGCTTTGTTGCTAAATTTATTCAACATGGCGGCGATGACGTCATCCATCATGGCGGCTTTTGGCGGGAAAATAGGCCAATTGTGCTACGTCCACTAACCTAACCTCCAGAAAAAATGGTGGGAAGTTTGAATTTTGGCGGGAAAATAGACCAATTGGACTATGTCCACTAACCTAACCCTCCAGAAGAAATTGGCGCCAAATTAGGTTAGGCTTTACCGTGACTGTTACTGACATTAAATGAAACAACAAGTTTACTGTTACTAGTCACCGTTTTATTTTTTCCACGACGCGTTTCGAAGGTTTAAACCTCCATCATCGGGTGGATTTACATTAGTTAGTGTTACATATGTGTGTATGTTGTGTTACGACATTTGGAGGAACTTGTGGCACTGCCTAGTGGAGAAACAAGACACTATTTCAGAATATGGTTTTGGATAACTTTTGACAAAAAATTAAACTGATATTTAATGGTAAACTTTAATAAGTAAACTAGAGTACCTCCAGTGGTCACAGGTTCCTTTTTCTGTCGTAACACTTCACATGTATACTGCCACATTTGTAAACAAATATGGCGTCTTGAATCAGCTGGGTGCAAGGTTCGTACAGCAGAAGAGATGACATAATCGCAAAGTGCAAAGAATATACATTGTAACAACATTATTACAGAATAATCGTTTAAACCATTTGGAGGTGTTTGTTTTGAGGTGTCAAATATATGTGTGTGTACTTCAGGTGGTATATAAATCCAATTTTGAAAGGTTAAAACAGCTAAACATTCGTACTCGTTTATGCAATCAGGTGAAATGTTAATGTTATATCCTAGCCAGTAATGCCACCCGAGCCCGCTGCCAAAAGGTTGGCAGCATCAAAGTCCGGACGCCGTCCGCATAAGCAGCGCCAGCGAGACAGGAAATCGCCGCAAGTCTGCGCGCGCCACCGCTGGCTTCTGGTTTCTTAAGCGCTGGAGTCGCGAGCGCTAGGACAGTTCTGTATTCGCCGCTCAGTTGTATACTCGCCACCGAATTGTGTACTTGCTAGTCAGTTGTGTGTTCATCGCAGCAGAGTTGTTGTTTGTCGTCAGCCGACGCTGACCTAACCGCTCCGACTCGAACTAGACAGATTTCTGTAGACACGGAGTTCACTACTGTTTCTGTATCTTCGTTAATAAAGATAAGTACCAACTTTTATTTAACCAGTGATTGGGTTTTCATCTTTCTGTTCACTGTTCCAGCGGACCGGTCGGCCCGCTATTAAAAGTGTGGCGGTGACTTCGTAAGCCGTTTCTACAGCGAATTGCTTGTCTCTACGAACGCCGCCACAAAAGTTAAAATGGCTTAAACTTCATACTTGCTAATAACCATTAGGTAAAATGTTACAGGCTTGAATTACAATGGTCATATTGGCTACAGCAGTAAAATCATACATAGATGACACTCTTGGAAGAAAGAGAGAGAGAGAGAGAGGAAGGAGTGATTATATGAGAGCAAACATTTACATGGCAAGGAGTCTTAAGATTGCATGTTGCATATATTAGCTGCCTAAAGGTTGGGGTAATACACTGGTTAATGTTATAAAATATGCAGATAGATATACATTTGTGCCAGTAGTTGATGTACATACAGTTTTAAGCTGACAGGGGGTACAAGCTGTTGGTGTGATGAATTATCTGTGAATGAGGTCAATCTCTTGTATTCTTGGCGGCTGTCAATATTTATGGTAAATATTAGGATATGTGCATGTATGTGTGTGTATGTGTGTGTGTGTGTGTGTGTGTGTGTGTGTGTGTGTGTGTGTGTGCATTTTAAGAGTGTAAGCAGTTGCTGAAAACAGAGATGATATCATTGTAAATATTGTCATTTTTGTCATTTAAGATGGATTCTGGTTGTTTCATTTGGTGTTTGTATATTTGGAGTGTTTCAAGGATGTCTAGTTTTCTGCCTTTTGGTTGGATGTGTGGGATGCTAATACTTGTGTTGTTAACATGGTGTTTTGTTTCATGTAGGTGGGTAGCTATTGCTGATGTGTGGTATTTTTTGTTTTTTAGTGCTGCCATGTGTTCCTTGAACCTAATCTCAAATGATCTGCCTGTCTGGCCTATGTAGAAGCAGTCACAGTCCAAACATTCAATTTTGTACACACCTTTGTGATGAAATGGGTTTCGTGTGCCGATGTTGTGGGGTAACTTCTGTCAAATCTTGTTGTCTGTTGTAAAGGATATGCTTATGCCTTTCCGTTTGAAGACATTAGCAATCTGGTACGAAATGTTACCCAGAAAGGGGATTGTATGCAAGACATTATTTTCTTTTTGTTTTTTGTGTTGTGATTGCTTTGCCATTATTGAGTGTTTTAGAGTGTCTATTATGGAGTTGTTATAGCCATTTTCAATAGCTGTTTGTTTTATTATTTCAATTTATTGATCACGTTTATCTTCTGAGAGTGGTAGTTGGATAGCTCTATTAATCATGTACCGGTATGCTGCCATTTTGTGTGCTGCGGGGTGGCAAGAGGAGTTGTGGATTGTAGTATGTGTTGTGGTAGGCTTCCGATAAATTTCAAACTGATGTCTGTTATTCTTTATTGTAATGGTAAGGTCTAGGAAATTTATACTGTCATCTTTTTGGTGTTCAACTGTGAATTTTATGCTTTCATGGGAGTTGTTGAAAAACTGATTCAACTCACTGATGTCATCTTTAGTGCCTTTGATTAAAATTATGATATCATCTACATATCTGTAGTAGTAGATGATATTTTTGAGGAGGTGGTGATTGGAATTCAAGATTTTGTCTTCTAGGTTACTTATAAATATTTCTGCTAACAATCCGGAAAGATTTGAGCCCATTGCCAGACCATCTGTTTGTTTGTAGATTTTATTGTTAAATTTAAAATAGTTGTGTGAAAGTGTGAATTCAAGCAGGTCCATTAGTTTTTTAATGTGAGTTGAAGGGATTTTTTTTGTGTTTATGTGGGTTGGCATTAATTATTTGTAGTGTGGGATCTATTGGCACAGATGAATAAAGGTTTTGTATGTCGAATGAGGCAAGTGTGGCTCCATCAGGTACTTGTATGTTTTTGACATATTGTGTGAATTCTGTTGTGTTTTTAAGTGTTCTCTCATTATTGAATGTGTATGCTTGTTTGAGAATTCTGAAGAGTATTTTATTGAGCTTGAATCTTGGGCTGTTCCTACAGTTCACTATGGGTCTGATGGGGGTCCCATCTTTGTGTATCTTACGTTGTGACCTAAGACAAGGTGCTTGTGGGCTCATTGTTACAATGTTTCTTGCTTCTTGGATGGCGAGTAGAAAGTTAATGTTGTTTAAAATGTGTTTAATCTCCTTTTGTATTCTGGCTGTTGGATATTTATGTATTTCAGTTATGTTGCTGGTTTGGAAGAAGACTAAAGTTTTTTCTATGTATGTTGTTCTGTCCATTACAACAGTTGTGTTGCCCTTGTCAGCTTTTACAATTATTGCATTATTCATGTTTAATTTAGTCT
This sequence comes from Schistocerca americana, assembly GCF_021461395.2. Lineage (NCBI taxonomy): Eukaryota > Metazoa > Arthropoda > Insecta > Orthoptera > Acrididae > Schistocerca > Schistocerca americana. Next base: position 192,955,755 of record NC_060127.1, read on the forward strand.
TAATGGTATGTGTAAGGGCTTCTTCTCTTTTCTTGTATGCTGGGAATGGTTTTGCAATTTCCTTTTCAATGATTTCGTCAATTTTGTGGCAGGCTGATATTCTGTCAGTTTGTTTCTTAAAGGCGATGGTCGAGATCTGTGTGACACAAGTGATGAGCTTCTCTTGGTTCTTTTGGTCCAGCGGAGCTTGAACATTGTGTTTTAAGCCTTTGCAGAGTAGTGCCTCTTCTTCTGCAGTGAATATTATGTTCGTGTTGTTGAGGAAAGGTGTGTAGAATGTGTGCTTCTTTTGGCTGTTTTGATTATATATATATATATATATATATATATATATATATATATATATATATATATATATATATAGGTCTCATATATATATATTGGTTTTATATATATATATATATATATATATATTTGACACCTCAAAACAAACACCTCAAAATTGTTTAAGCGATTATTCTGTAATAATGCTGTTACAATGTATATTCTTTGCACTTTGCGATTATGTCTTCTCTTCTGCTGCACGAACCTTGCACCCAGCTGATTCAAGACGCCATATTTGTTTACAAATGTGGCAGTATACATGTGAATTGTTACGACAGAAAAAGGAACCTGTGACCACTGGAGGTACTCTAGTTTACTTATTAAAGTTTACCATCAAATATCAGTTTAATTTTTTGTCAAAAGTTATCCAAAACCATATTCTGAAATAGTGTCTTGTTTCTCCACTAGGCAGTGCCACAAGTTCCTCCAAATGTCGTAACACAACATACACACATATGTAACACTAACTAATGTAAATCCACCCGATGATGGAGGTTTAAACCTTCGAAACGCGTCGTGGCAAAAATAAAACGGTGACTGGTAACAGTAAACTTGTTGTTTCATTTAATGTCAGTAACAGTCACGGTAAAGCCTAACCTAAAAATGTTCGCATTTAAAGTTAATCTGCCCAGTCAGGCAATCAAGGCTATTTTCGAGTACAAGAACAGTGCAGAAAAGGTCGCAATGACGGCACTACACATACACTTCAATAGGAATTGTCTCAAGAATAACGTCATCCCAAATTATGTCAAGATTGACATCAAAACAAACACAACAACTGCGAAGAAAACACTGAAGATCGCACGAAAACTCTGGGTGAAAAATGAACTGAAAGAACTTTATATTAAAAAACAAAAGTTCAACACACAGCTTTATAATGCAGAATTACAATTGGGAAAGTTGCTTCATAGATTAGAATATGATTCCATAACCAAAAAAGTCAAAGAGTACACCGAGTTCATCGTACAGAAAACGAAAGTTACACAGAAGAAAAAACTGGCCAATCTTATAAAGCAACAATTACCTTCCAAACCGAACCAAAACAGCCAAAAGAAGCACACATTCTACACACCTTTCCTCAACAACACGAACATAATATTCACTGCAGAAGAAGAGGCACTACTCTGCAAAGGCTTAAAACACAATGTTCAAGCTCCGCTGGACCAAAAGAACCAAGAGAAGCTCATCACTTGTGTCACACAGATCTCGACCATTGCCTTTAAGAAACAAACTGACAGAATATCAGCCTGCCACAAAATTAACGAAATCATTGAAAAGGAAATTGCAAAACCATTCCCAGCATACAAGAAAAGAGAAGAAGCCCTTACACGTACCATTAAGACTAAATTAAACATGAATAATGCAATAATTGTAAAAGCTGACAAGGGCAACACAACTGTTGTAATGGACAGAACAACATACATAGAAAAAACTTTAGACTTCTTCCAAACCAGCAACATAACTGAAATACATAAAGATCCAACAGCCAGAATACAAAAGGAGATTAAACACATTTCAAACAACATTAACTTTCTACTCACCATCCAAGAAGCAAGAAACATTGTAACAATGAGCCCACAAGCACCTTGTCTTAGGTCACAACGTAAGATACACAAAGATGGGACCCCCATCAGACCCATAGTGAACTGTAGGAACAGCCCAAGATTCAAGCTCAATAAAATACTCTTCAGAATTCTCAAACAAGCATACACATTCAATAATGAGAGAACACTTAAAAACACAACAGAATTCACACAATATGTCAAAAACATACAAGTACCTGATGGAGCCACACTTGCCTCATTCGACATACAAAACCTTTATTCATCTGTGCCAATAGATCCCACACTACAAATAATTAATGCCAACCCACATAAACACAAAAAAAATCCCTTCAACTCACATTAAAAAACTAATGGACCTGCTTGAATTCACACTTTCACACAACTATTTTAAATTTAACAATAAAATCTACAAACAAACAGATGGTCTGGCAATGGGCTCAAATCTTTCCGGATTGTTAGCAGAAATATTTATAAGTAACCTAGAAGACAAAATCTTGAATTCCAATCACCACCTCCTCAAAAATATCATCTACTACTACAGATATGTAGATGATATCATAATTTTAATCAAAGGCACTAAAGATGACATCAGTGAGTTGAATCAGTTTTTCAACAACTCCCATGAAAGCATAAAATTCACAGTTGAACACCAAAAAGATGACAGTATAAATTTCCTAGACCTTACCATTACAATAAAGAATAACAGACATCAGTTTGAAATTTATCGGAAGCCTACCACAACACATACTACAATCCACAACTCCTCTTGCCACCCCGCAGCACACAAAATGGCAGCATACCGGTACATGATTAATAGAGCTATCCAACTACCACTCTCAGAAGATAAACGTGATCAAGAAATTGAAATAATAAAACAAACAGCTATTGAAAATGGCTATAACAACTCCATAATAGACACTCTAAAACACTCAATAATGGAAAAGCAATCACAACACAAAAAACAAAAAGAAAATAATGTCTTGCATACAATCCCCTTTCTGGGTAACATTTCGTACCAGATTGCTAATGTCTTCAAATGGAAAGGCATAAGCGTATCCTTTACAACAGACAACAAGATTGGACAGAAGTTACCCCACAACATCGGCACATGAAACCCATTTCATCACAAAGGTGTGTACAAAATTGAATGTTTGGACTGTGACTGCTTCTACATAGGCCAGACAGGCAGATCATTTGAGATTAGGTTCAAGGAACACATGGCAGCACTAAAAAACAAAAAATACCACACATCAGCAATAGCTACCCACCTACATGAAACAAAACACCATGTTAACAACACAAGTATTAGCATCCTACACATCCAACCAAAAGGCAGAGAACTAGACATCCTTGAAACACTCCAAATATACAAACACCAAATGAAACAACCAGAATCCATCTTAAATGACAAAAATGACAATATTTACAATGATATCATCTCTGTTTTCAGCAACTGCTTACACTCTTAAAATGCACACACACACACACACACACACACACACACACACATACACACACATACATGCACATATCCTAATATTTACCATAAATATTGACAGCCGCCAAGAGTACAAGAGATTGACCTCATTCACAGATAATTCATCACACCAACAGCTTGTACCCCCTGTCAGCTTAAAACTGTATGTACATCAACTACTGGCACAAATGTATATCTATCTGCATATTTTATAACATTAACCAGTGTATTACCCCAACCTTTAGGCAGCTAATATATGCAACATGTAATCTTAAGACTCCTTGCCATGTAAATGTTTGCTCTCATATAATCACTCCTTCCTCTCTCTCTCTCTCTCTCTCTTTCTTCCAAGAGTGTCATCTATGTATGATTTTACTGCTGTAGCCAATATGACCATTGTAATTCAAGCCTGTAACATTTTACCTAATGGTTATTAGCAAGTATGAAGTTTAAGCCATTTTAACATTTCACCTGATTGCATAAACGAGTACGAATGTTTAGCTGTTTTAACCTATCAAAATTGGATTTATATACCACCTGAAGTACACACACATATATTTGACACCTCAAAACAAATACCTCCAAATGGTTTAAGCGATTGTTCTGTAATAATGTTGTTACAATGTATATTCTTTGCACTTTGCGCATATGTCTTCTCTTCTGCTGTACGAACCTTGCACCCAGCTGATTCAAGACGCCATATTTGTTTACAAATGTGGCAGTATACATGTGAAGTGTTACGACAGAAAAAGGAACCCGTGACCACTGGAGGTACTCTAGTTTACTTATTTAAGTTTACCATCAAATATCAGTTTAATTTTTTGTCAAAAGTTATCCAAAACCATATTCTGAAATAGTGTCTTGTTTCTCCACTAGGCAGTGCCACAAGTTCCTCCAAATGTCGTAACACAACATACACACATATGTAACACTAACTAATGTAAATCCACCCGATGATGGAGGTTTAAACCTTCGAAACGCGTCGTGGAAAAAATAAAACGGTGACTGGTAACAGTAAACTTGCTGTTTCATTTAATAAAGTGCACTTTTACTAACGTAAGTCACCTCCTGTGAATTCGTGGGAAAAGGACTGAAGGCTTTATTTCAAACAGTATGTCAGCACTTGTTCTCCAACAGAGTTATTACACATCTTAGAGATCGCAGTCCAGTCGCCACGAGGCCTCCAGTCCAACTGAATTAGATCATATGGCCACCGGCAAGCGAGCGGTCGCCTCACGTGACGGCCGTCTGATGCGTCCGCGGCCGCTGCCGGTCCAGCGGCCGCTCACGTCACAGCCTGCTGCCGCCGACTCGCGTCGCAGGCCCGCGTTGGTCCAGCGATGTAAACATGTTTTCGTGGACAGTGCAGTCCGCCCCCACCAACCAGCTGGCACCAAAGCTGCTCGCTGGACAGGATGGAACCTGCCGGCTCCGTAACGGTAGGTCGGTTGATGCAGCACCTGGTTGACAAATAATGCCCTTCCGCACGTTTGGTGGCGAAGTTTGCTCGAGAGTGAAATCCTCCGTGACGTCACCACGACGTCCCTCGCTAAGTTAATTGATCACCCGACTCTCATTATTCAATCCACATTCTGCGCTTACCTAAACCAAGATCGTCGCGAAAACACACGTCCATACACAGAGCCATCGCGCGCACCTCAGCAAGTGAATGTAACAAAGTTCGCATGACTACTTAATTAATTTGATCAATTAATTAACCTCTCTGATGCAGAAAACTGCCACGTCCACCTAGACATGGAATCAATTTTCGCCACTGCCACGCCCACCTGGACTTGAAATGAAGTAGTTAAAGGCCCTACCGAGCACCATGTCCCTTTACCTAATAGGTACTAATGTGTACTTCAGTTTACTAACGTGCACTAACGTCTACTAACCCACATTTTGTCTATACAAATAAGCCAAGGTTGAATTCTGATGGTCAGTTCGTGTTTCGCTACCAACACAAGGAAATTGTGACAAACGAAGCCACTAGCCTAAGTCACCTGTGATGACTCAAAATCGTCTGCTTTGCCTCTCACACACCACTAGCGCGAGACCGCCCACGTCACAGTCTGGACCTTTATACTAGCGTCGGACTATACCTCCGTAAATATTTTAGCTAAACTATAGTCCGAATACTGCTGTTCAATCCACATGGTCTAGGACATGGTCAGAGCACACCGCCAGTACCTAAGCCGAGCACATCGCTCGCCCCACCTGTAGTTAACCACTGAGAGACGGAGGCATGCTGCAATCACATCCCTCGCGCTCTCGTAGCTACTTGCCTCAGCAATTTGATCTAACAAAATCTGCAAGTAGAAAAAATAAGAACCAGATAGAACTCTCTCATACTCTATATCGTCCCACAAATACTTAACTTACATTTTATTTAGGCATCGAGTATATCTAACACTCTCATACAAAAAAACACTGGCCCTGATGTACCTGTTGTCATGTTGCACAGTCGGCACAGCGTCCTGTAAACCACTGAGTAACTAGAAACAGACAGACCAAAATATGTTATTCGCACTCTCTAATACCGAAGTCCTTGATGTCATTATACTTACAGTTAAATCTTACGATCGCGGTGTCAATTGATTGGCATTCCACAACGAGCTAAGTATCGGAAATACACTCTCTTGACCGCTGTTACTCTGGAAATATCTCTACCGTCCTTACGACTTCCTCTCTACTCATCACATAACATAAACAATATTAACTTTACAATACAATATATACAAACGCAACACAATGTAAACCACAGTAACTTTACAGTACAGTATATACACATTTGACACAAAACAGTGCACTTATCCAGTATATCTCTACAGCATGCGAAAAAAATATCCTATTCCTACAGCGTCTATATACCGCAATGCTCTCCAATCCTAGGAAAGCACCGTCAACCTGCTCTTTCTCTCTACAGACCCGCACTCAGAGCTAATCTTCCCTCTTACGTCAGCCGACCTAAGTCACCCTCGTAACTCTTTTTACAAATTCGGTATCGTTCCCCCTCAGCACAAACGCCTTATTGTCTCTCCTTCCTTGTCTGTTCGCTTTTCTACAAACATCCTCAGACTCATAGACTGCAAGAACACATGTACATTCTCCATAATATTACTCCATTTTAGCTGTACTTCTCAATATCACGCACTAGGCTACACCCTATGGATCACTAGTTCATCATAATCCAAAGATGTTGTTGTTGTTGTGGTCTTCAGTCCTGAGACTGGTTTGATGCAGCTCTCCATGCTACTCTATCCTGTGCAAGCTTTTTCATCTCCCAGTACCTACTGCAACCTACATCCTTCTGAATCTGCTTAGTGTATTCGTCTCTTGGTCTCCCTCTACGATTTTTACCATCCACGCTGCCCTCCAATACTAAATTGGTGATCCCTTGATGCCTCAGAACATGTCCTACCAACCGATCCCTTCTTCTGGTCAAGTTGTGCCACAAACTTCTCTTCTCCCCAATCCTATTCAATACTTCCTCATTAGTTATGTGATCTACCCATCTAATCTTCAGCATTCTTCTGTAGCACCACATTTCGAAAGCTTCTATTCTCTTCTTGTCCAAACTATTTATCGTCCATGTTTCACTTCCATACATGGCTACACTCCATACGAATACTTTCAGAAATGACTTCCTGACACTTAAATCAATACTGGATGTTAACAAATTTCTCTTCTTCAGAAACGCTTTCCTTGCCATTGCCAGCCTACATTTTATATCCTCTCTACTTCGACCATCGTCAGTTATTTTGCTCCCCAAATAGCAAAACTCCTTTACTACTTTAAGTGCCTCATTTCCTAATCTAATTCCCTCAGCATCACCCGACTTAATTAGACTACATTCCATTATCCTTGTTTTGCTTTTGTTGATGTTCATCTTATACCCTCCTTTCAAGACACTGTCCATTCCATTCAACTGCTCTTCCAAGTCCTTTGCTGTCTCTGACAGAATTACAATGTCATCGGCGAACCTCAAAGTTTTTATTTCTTCTCCATGAATTTTAATACCTACTCCGAATTTTTCTTTTGTTTCCTTTACTGCTTGCTCAATATACAGATTGAACAACATCGGGGAGAGGCTACAACCCTGTCTTACTCCCTTCCCAACCACTGCTTCCCTTTCATGTCCCTCGACTCTTATAACTGCCATCTGGTTTCTGTACAAATTGTAAATAGCCTTTCGCTCCCTGTATTTTACCCCTGCCACCTTTAGAATTTGAAAGAGAGTATTCCAGTCAACATTGTCAAAAGCTTTCTCTAAGTCTACAAAGGCTAGAAACGTAGGTTTGCCTTTCCTTAATCTTTCTTCTAAGATAAGTCGTAAGGTCAGTATTGCCTCACGTGTTCCAGTGTTTCTACGGAATCCAAACTGATCTTCCCCAAGGTTGGCTTCTACTAGGTTTTCCATTCGTCTGTAAAGAATTCGTGTTAGTATCTTGCAGCTGTGACTTATTAAGCTGATAGTTCGGTAATTTTCACATCTGTCAACACCTGCTTTCTTTGGGATTGGAATTATTATATTCTTCTTGAAGTCTGAGGGTATTTCGCCTGTTTCATACATCTTGCTCACCAGATGGTAGAGTTTTGTCAGGACTGGCTCTCCCACAGCCGTCAGTAGTTCCAATGGAATATTGTCTACTCCGGAGGCCTTGTTTCGACTCAGGTCTTTCAGTGCTCTGTCAAACTCTTCACGCAGTATCATATCTCCCATTTCATCTTCATCTACATCCTCTTCCATTTCCATAATATTGTCCTCATGTACATCTCCCTTGTATAGACCCTCTATATACTCCTTCCACCTTTCTGCTTTCACTTCTTTGCTTAGAACTGGGTTTCCATCTGAGCTCTTGATATTCATACAAGTCGTTCTCTTATCTCCAAAGGTCTCTTTAATTTTCCTGTAGGCGGTATCTATTTTACCCCTAGTGAGATAGGCCTCTACATCCTTACATTTGTCCTCTAGCCATCCCTGCTTAGCCATTTTGCACTTCCTGTCGATCTCATTTTTGAGACGTTTGTATTCCTTTTTGCCTGTTTCACTTACTGCATTTTTATATTTTCTCCTTTCATCAATTAAATTCAATATTTCCTCTGTTACCCAAGGATTTCTACTAGCCCTTGTCTTTTTACCTACTTGATCCTCTGCTGCCTTCACTACTTCATCCCTCAGAGCTACCCATTCTTCTTCTACTGTATTTATTTCCCCCATTCCTGTCAATTGCTCCCTTATGCTCTCCCTGAATCTCTGTACAACCTCTGGTTCTTTTAGTTTATCCAGGTCCCATCTCCTTAAATTCCCACCTTTTCGCAGTTTCTTCAGTTTTAATCTACAGGTCATAACCAATAGATTGTGGTCAGAGTCCACATCTGCCCCTGGAAATGTCTTACAATTTAAAACCTGGTTCCTAAATCTCTGTCTTACCATTATATAATCTATCTGAAACCTTTTAGTATCTCCAGGGTTCTTCCATGTATACAACCTTCTTTCATGATTCTTAAACCAAGTGTTAGTTATGATTATGTTGTGCTCTGTGCAAAATTCGACCAGGCGGCTTCCTCTTTCATTTCTGTCCCCCAATCCATATTCACCTACTATGTTTCCTTCTCTCCCTTTTCCTACACTCGAATTCCAGTCACCCATGACTATTAAATTTTCGTCTCCCTTCACAATCTGAATAATTTCTTTTACTTCATCATACATTTCTTCAATTTCTTCGTCATCTGCAGAGCTAGTTGGCATATAAACTTGTACTACTGTAGTAGGCGTGGGCTTCGTATCTATCTTGGCCACAATAATGCGTTCACTATGCTGTTTGTAGTAGCTTACCCGCATTCCTATTTTCCTATTCATTATAAATCCTATTCATTAAATCCAAAGATATAGACTTCAAATTAATTTTCTACAAAAGCCGAACTTTATCTATGTGCAGCATGCTGTAAACCACTTACATACTAGAAACAAACATACGCAAAATATTTCCACTCTCGAACACCAGTCTCAGTCATGTAACATATTCGATATCTTGGCTATAATTTACACGTCGTCAACTAAGGTCTAGAGAACAGACAAGCGTGTATCCAACACAGCACAGTTGATCTTCACTCAACTGAATAAAGGAAGCTAATGTGCAGAAGTAGACAACCGAACAATCTACATTCCATCGAATAACACTCCAACACAAATCAATCATCTATTGAAATTCTCATTTGATGACCATTATTAATTCGCTATTCGGTCGTCTAGAGCAGGGCTTCCCAACGTGTGGTCCATGGACCCCTTAGGGGTCCGCCGGCTCTTTATAGGGTGTCCGCGGCCACCTTTCACCAAATCGTGTAAAATAATGAGTAAAATTATTGAATAAAAATGTGAAAACCAAATTAATCACTATTTTTTTTCGTTTGAAAAACTTGTACTTTTACTTCAGGTGGTATTCCCAATTAGCCTTTGCGGTTCCGAAGTGAGAACGCATACACAGTTTAGTGCCGGAGAATGCGGCTTCTGTGATCGACTGTTTCGCAACAATACGGGGGTCGTTTGTGCGTCAGCTCACGACACTAGGTGCGCTGAAACCTTTTACGCATGCGCGGAGCGAACTTTGTCAACCAATCACAGCGCTCGCTGGCACGTATGCGGCCCCAGGCATCATTAAATGTTAAACTTGCTTTGTCGCTGCACTACCTACTTCATAAGTCGATTTTTGACCGGTTTATTACTTCTAACATTGATCGGTGGCTGAAGTCAAGATCATTGAAGAAGGGTACAGCTTCTCCATCGCCTTCACAACAAGGGAAGTTCCCAGTTGAAATGAATGAGGAGGGAGGACGATCAAAGGAAGAACAGGAACAGACATACAGAAAACAGAGCAAGCGCTCTCCGAATGTGGAGGTGGCTGGATATGCCTGGGTTACATTTACAGGCAATTTTAGAGCACAGAACGATATGTTATATCGCGGTCGCATGGATGGATCTGATATAAAATCGAAAGAAATGCGAAAACTGATTAGGGCATACGTATAAATTAACCTAATAACGCCGAAATGCGGTGAAAATGAGGACGTGCTTGCTTATCTTCTGGTTCGCAGATAGCAATTTGTACATGGAGTCAAGTATGCGGCAACAAGAGGAATGTAGGAAAACGATGACATCGAATCGAGCAGAATCAGGAAGGAAGTCAATTTTTTTCTCGTTGAGTTCGTATTATAGTGTATGTCTACTGAGGTAGCAGTGATACACGCGAGTTGAATACTGTATTTTATGCTTTTCAGGAGGACAGAGAATCATTTACGTCTAAACTTACCCACATCTGTGTTAAAGGACAACAGAGAGTGTACTGGATGATCGATTGAGATAGAGCTGTAATTAGGTAGGATTTAAACGTTGACTCATTTATTCTGGAGAAAGACAAGTTGTTTAAGGTCAATTTTTTTTCCCAGTGTTCTATCTGGATACTTTAGTCACGTGATATAGCCTGCGTTCTAGTCGTATGCAGCTACAATACTTTACACGTGATAGATTGGATGGTTTACGTAAAAATGTGTCGAACTACGTTGCGTATAAATATCACTCCGTCCTTGTTCTTCTTAACTGTATGCTATTAAATTAAGGCACTTCGAGATCTGTTACTATAGATCGATTGGTGTGATAAACTCCAAGACTTGGTTACATCTCGAGAAATGTGGTGCACTTGGAGGGGTTAGCACTAGGAAAGCTCTATTCAAGAGAGGTGAAGTGTAGCTATATTCGTCTGCTCGGTTGAGGATTAATTGGGTAGCGATTGTGGGGTAGGCTGGTCAATGCCGAAGTGGGGATGGTCTTTTAACGTAAGAGGGTGAGATTGCTCTGTGACCGCCAGACACAGAGAGAATGATCGAGTACTATGTGCGAGGTCTTAGGAATATGTATATCGTTGTCTGGTATACTTTGATCGTTTTTATGTGTTCGAGAATTAAGTGTGAATGGACGTACTGAGCAGTCATCTATCAATGCTCGCATTGATACTTGCAAAGTGGAGGAGGTATGGTTTAGCTATGATACTGAAATTGGGAAAACATGCTGTCACATGATTGGCCAGTGTTGGACTTACTGTAAAATTTTTCGCGATATCAGCTGTGCAGGATAATATTACAGCAGATCGGTGGTGTCTTATCCATCCCATCCGTGCATTGGGTACCACATAATGATTGAGCGACAATGCTTGTTTGAGTTGGGGAAGAAATTTTGGTTGATGGACTGCAACTTCTAGGGTTGCTAGCACCGAAAACGGTGAACAATGACTAGAAATGGAATGCAGAGTTATCAACAATTGGGTCATTGCCATATGTGAGTTTAAATGTAGAGGCCGTCAATCACTTTCGGGGGGTAGTTTGGAAAGTCACCACAACGCCACCAGGCTCTTCTAGTTTCTGTGTTGTGGCTGTCCTTTATTTAAAATCATTCAATGTTATACTATCGACTGTAAGAATATGATTTACAAGGTGCAAGTTATAGTTTCCTGTGAGCGGCAGTGCATCAGGCCGTGTTAATGTCTGTGCAGGGTAGGAATTCTAGTTAGAGATCTATGGCACGCTAAATTACTAGGACTGTGCTTAATATCGACGAGTACAAGGTGAATTTTATATTATTACATTAAGAATATTTTTGGTCTTCTAATTCACGAGTCTGGAGATGTCTGTGTATGTGGGGGTGTAAATACTTGTACAAAATTATTATAACAGGGTGGGTGGCATATAAGTAGAACAAGTGCCATGAAAGCGTGTTTTGAAGGAGTGAGCAAGTGGATGTCACGACTCATCTACGACTGTATCATTAGGACATGTAAATAAATATCTGATAATCTAAATTGAGGTCTTTTTTTCTTTTTAATCATATGTATGACTTCTGCTTGGAATTATGTTTGTATATTTGTTCTAAATGCATACTCATCTATGCTTAGAAAGGGAAAAGGGGAGTTTTGACACAAGTGAATAGGCTTTTATATATGAGAGTATTTAAGATTTGGCCGGCCGAAGTGGCCGTGCGGTTAAAGGCGCTGCAGTCTGGAACCGCAAGACCGCTACGGTCGCAGGTTCGAATCCTGCCTCAGGCATGGGTGTTTGTGATGTCCTTAGGTTAGTTAGGTTGAACTAGTTCTAAGTTCTAGGGGACTAATGACCTCAGCAGTTGAGTCCCATAGTGCTCAGAGCCATTTAAGATTTGTGAGTGGAAATTGTCAGTGCAGCGTGTATGACATCGGGTTCGCTGGCTGGGGGAGACACTGTTTACATGTCGAGTTGGAGATGCAGGGGAGGATAGAGATCTGCGCTATTCAGACTTCCATTTGTGCAGTGTATGTGGTTAGACAATAGCTGGAGTGCAGGTATAGAGAGAGCCCACTTCGACATGCTGGTCCTGGGCCTTAGTGGACGGCTTTTTAGATGGACAGATATGTGGCTTTGACATGCCGCCGCCGGCGCTCGCATTTCCGGCTAATGGTCAAGACAAGGTCCTGTTGCAGTAACTGAGATCGTTCTGTTTTCTAGACGGGCTGCAGAAGGTAATGGATATGTCTTTCTCTGACTTAAATTGCAGATATCAGATGCGCAAAGATTTGGAAATGGGGTCAGCTGAACGATGTGTAGGATGTGACTAAAGCCAAGCTGGAATTTTACTGTAGCATGCAGGTTTGGGAAAGGTGACACGTTTCGCACTGGGTGCAGTCATCTTGAATAATGGCAATTGCGTAATCAACTGATGTGATGAGAGAGCGCTCTGTTGGTTGTGATAGGAGCTAAACCCAGTTGAACTTGGAGCCATTTTTGTTAAGTAAACGAATTGTATGATCCTCCACCAAAATTCAATCTCCCTACCAAAATCGGACATCTTGAATGAGATCCTCTGCTGGTGGCGATGTGTACTAACCCAGTTGGACTCCGAACCTCGTGGAGAACACATGCGCATGATATAACTAATAATAAATAATAATAAATGATCATAAATGATAATAAATAATAATAAATAACTGGAGCAGCTGTCTGAATGCAGAGAGCTATTGGAGTGTATCGAACTGTAAGAGTTAACTTTGATGTCCTCTAGACGACCGAATAGCGAATTAATAGTATGTGTGGGGTGGCTTTGGTGATGAAGAGAGAATTTGAGAAGATGATTGATTTGCGTAGGAGTGTTATTCGATGGGATATAGATTGTTCGGTTGACTGCTTCTGCACATTTGCTTCCTTTGTTTAGTTGAGTGAACATCAATTGTCGTGTGTTGGATACACGCTTGACTGTTCTCTAGACCTTAGTTGACGACGCGTAAATTATAGCCAAGATATCGAATATGTTACATGACAGAGACTTGTGTTCGAGAGTGGAAATATCATTTTCGTATGTTTGTTTCTAGTTAGTAAGTGGTTTACAGCATGCTGCACATAGATAAAGTTCGGCTTTTGTAGAAAATTAATTTGAAGTCTGTATCTTGGGAATTATGATGAACTAGTGATCCATAGGGTGTAGCCTAGTGCGTGATATTGAGAAGTACAGCTAAAATGGAGTAATATTATGGAGAATGTACATGTGTTCTTGCAGTCTATGAGTCTGAGGATGTTTGTAGAAAAGCGAACAGACAAGGAAGAAGAGACAGTAAGGCGTTTGTGCTGAGGGGGAACGATACCGAATTTGTAAAAAGAGTTATGAGGGTGGCTTAGATCTCTTGACGTAAGAGGGAAGATTAGCTCTGAGTGTCGGGTCTGTAGAGAGAAAGAGCGGGTTGACGGTGCTTTCCTAGGATTGGAGAGCATTGCGGTATATAGACGCTGTAGGAATAGGATTTTTTTTCGCATGCTGTAGAGATATACTGGATAAGTGCAATGTTTTGTGTCAAGTGTGTGTATACTGTATTATAAAGTTAATGTGGTTTACATTGTGTAGCGTTTGTATACATTGCATTGTAAAGTTAATATTATTTATGTTATGTGATGAGTAGAGAGGAAGTCGTAAGGACGGTAGAGATATTTCCAGAGTAACAGCGGTCAAGAGAGTGTATTTCCGATACTTAGCTCGTTGTGGAATGTCAATCAATTGAGACTGCGATCGTAAGATTTAACTGTAAGTATAATGATATCAACGACTTCGGTATTAGAGAGTGCGAATTACATTTTTTCGTTTGTTTGTTTCTAGTTACTCAGTGGTTTACATGATGCTGTACTTTTTGGTGTGATCTTCTAGTCTATGAGTCTAGAGATGTTTCGTAGAAAAAAAGCGAACAGGCAAGGGGGAAGAAGAGATAGTAACGCATTTGTGTTGAGGGGAAGCAATCGTCGAATTTGTGGAACAGTTCCGAGAGGGACTTGGTTCCGTTGTTGTGGAAGGGCTGATTACCGCTAAGTGTCGCGTGTGTAGAAAGAAAGACCAGGTTCACAGTGCTTCCTTAGGAATGGAGAGAATTGGGGCATGTAGTCGGTATTGTAAAGTTACTGTGGCTTACATTGTGTAGGGTTTGTATATAATGGATTGTAAAGTTACTATTGTTCATGTTATGGGATGAGTAGAGAAGATGAGCGTGTGTGTTTGTGTGTGCGTGTGTGTAGATTGAGGGGCCTGTGGAGGTAATTTAGCGATCTCTGTAAAAGTAAGCACAGAAAGCCTCAGAAAGAAAAGCAGGATGGTACTTTGGTAACGGGTCCTTAGGAAATTAGGCCAGTAAATTCGATAAGAAGGAATAAGAATGATCAATCGGTTGTGCTGGGATATAGGAGGGTTGAGAACATTTGCGTATGTTGAGAGCTGGAAAGGTAGGAGGTTAGGAGCGCATTCAGTATTATTTTCGTGAACAAGTTCTGTTAGGGTAAGAATCTGAATTTACAAATAAGCTGAGAAAACACGAAAGCTAGCGTTTACTATTTCTGGGGACACTATACAATTTCGGAGAGGTTGACTGGGCTCTTATTTTTTACTTTTTTTTAATTTTTTTTTTTTTTTTTTTTTTTTTTTTTTTTTTTTTTTTTTTTTTACGTTGTCAGATGATCGTTTTAGATTGTGAGGGGAAGGAAGTGCTGGGATGTGTGCGGACGGTGTGTGTGTGAACTCGCTCTCGGCTATTATGACAACAGACGTGAAGGTGGAGATGTGTCGCAAATAGGCAGCCAAGCAATGGAATGCGGCCTTAACATGTGTGTTGGACCGCACTGAGTTAGGACGGTGACAGACGACGCGCGCGGCCTGGCTTGGATAGTCATGTTCAGCGTGTAGGTGATATGAATTTCTCAGGTGTTAGGTGTGAATGCGGCTGTCATCTAGTCATGTTTGAGGGGTTGAACAGTGACCTTTGAGCGAATTGAGAGCTGTCGGACGTGTGACTTAGTGTGGGACAGGTTGACTACGCGCGTCTGTTGAGTTATTTTGCTATGCGTTATTTGGACAGATTACGAGTACTGATGGTCTTTACAGTTATGTGTACTGCATTATTTAGGAGCAGTTTGATATTTTCCACTGA
The DNA here is from genome assembly GCF_021461395.2 of Schistocerca americana. Taxonomy (NCBI): domain Eukaryota; kingdom Metazoa; phylum Arthropoda; class Insecta; order Orthoptera; family Acrididae; genus Schistocerca; species Schistocerca americana. The sequence goes on from NC_060127.1 coordinate 192,971,603, forward strand.
AATTAGGAGCTGTTTGCGTGTCTGCCGACTGTGCAACATGACAACAGGTACATCAGGGCCAGTGTTTTTTGTATGAGAGTGATAGATACACTCGATGCCTAAATAAAATGTACGTTAAGTATTTGTGGGACGATATAGAATATGAGAGAGTTCTAGCTGGTTCTTATTTTTTCTACTTGGAGGTTTTGTTAGATCGAATTGCTGAGGCAAGTAGCTACGAGAGCGCGAGGGATGTGATTGCAGCATGTCTCCGTCTCTCAGCGGTTAACTACAGGTGGGGCGAGCGATGTACTCGGCTTAGGTACTGGCGGTGTGCTCTGACCATGTCCTAGACCGTGTGGATTGAACAGCAGTATTCGGGTCATAGTTTAGCTAAAATATTTACAGAGGTTTATGTCCGACGCTAGTACACTCCTGGAAATGGAAAAACGAACACATTGACACCGGTGTGTCAGACCCACCATACTTGCTCCGGACACTGCGAGAGGGCTGTACAAGCAATGATCACACGCACCGCACAGCGGACACACCAGGAACCGCGGTGTTGGCCGTCGAATGGCGCTAGCTGCGCAGCATTTGTGCACCGCCGCCGTCAGTGTCTGCCAGTTTGCCGTGGCATACGGAGCTCCATCGCAGTCTTTAACACTGGTAGCATGCCGCGACAGCGTGGACGTGAACCGTATGTGCAGTTGACGGACTTTGAGCGAGGGCGTATAGTGGGCATGCGGGAGGCCGGGTGGACGTACCGCCGAATTGCTCAACACGTGGGGCATGAGGTGTCCACAGTACATCGATGTTGTCGCCAGTGGTCGGCGGAAGGTGCACGTGCCCGTCGACCTGGGATCGGACCGCAGCGACGCACGGATGCACGCCAAGACCGTAGGATCCTACGCAGTGCCGTAGGGGACCGCACCGCCACTTCCCAGCAAAATAGGGACACTGTTGCTCCTGGGGTATCGGCGAGGACCATTCGCAACCGTCTCCATGAAGCTGGGCTACGGTCCCGCACACCGTTACGCCGTCTTCCGCTCACGCCCCAACATCGTGCAGCCCGCCTCCAGTGGTGTCGCGACAGGCGTGAATGGAGGGACGAATGGAGACGTGTCGTCTTCAGCAATGAGAGTCGCTTCTGCCTTGGTGCCAATGATGGTCGTATGCGTGTTTGGCGCCGTGCAGGTGAGCGCCACAATCAGGACTGCATGCGACCGAGGCACACAGGGCCAACATCCGGCATCATGGTGTGGGGAGCGATCTCCTACACTGGCCGTACACCACTGGTGATCGTCGACGGGACACTGAATAGTGCACGGTACATCCAAACCGTCATCGAACCCATCGTTCTACCATTCCTAGACCGGCAAGGGAACTTGCTGTTCCAACAGGACAATGCACGTCCGCATGTATCCCGTGCCACCCAACGTGCTCTAGAAGGTGTAAGTCAACTACCCTGGCCAGCAAGATCTCCGGATCTGTCCCCCATTGAGCATGTTTGGGACTGGATGAAGCGTCGTCTCACGCGGTCTGCACGTCCAGCACGAACGCTGGTCCAACTGAGGCGCCAGGTGGAATGGCATGGCAAGCCGTTCCACAGGACTACATCCAGCATCTCTACGATCGTCTCCATGGGAGAACAGCAGCCTGCATTGCTGCGAAAGGTGGATATACACTGTACTAGTGCCGACATTGTGCATGCTCTGTTGCCTGTGTCTATGTGCCTGTGGTTCTGTCAGTGTGATCATGTGATGTATCTGACCCCAGGAATGTGTCAATAAAGTTTCCCCTTTCTGGGACAATGAATTAACGGTGTTCTTATTTCAATTTCCAGGAGTGTATAAAGGCCCAGACTGTGACGTGGGCGGTCTCGCGCTAGTGGTGTGTGAGAGAGGCAAAGCAGACGATTTTGAGTCATCTGATTTGATCCATTATAAATGGTTTTTGAAAGCCTGCGACTGTAGATAGAATAGGTTTGTTTATAAATAAATAAATCTTCTGCTACCAGTCACGATTTTCTTTATTTTACTATTCTAACGACGCGTTTCGAGAAACAATTCCCATTTTCAAGTGGGTTTTTTTTATGTGTGTTAAGCCATTTCTTTTGTTGTTGTCAGTGTGTGTGAGTCTGCTTCATTTTGTTGACTTTTACTGTAATACATAAGAAACGCGGTTTTTAGTTGGGTATCAATTCTTTCTGTGAGGTTAGTGGCTAAAGTTTGAGAACAATTTGTACTTACAGTTTTCTAATGGGCCATTTGTGTAGAGAGTCACACACACTTAACATCACACACAACTTGTACATTTAACACATCGAAAATATCTTATATAAACAAAACAGTTACAAAGATCTTCTTATAGGTAGTTCACAGAGATAACATTATAGGTCTTCCACAGATTACGATATGCTTTTGTACAGAGGTTAATTTATCTTTACAATTTGGCTCATGAATTACTTATACTGATTTTACAATTGTGCTTATTTCTATGTTTTACTATTTTTATTTAAGTATATTATCGAAACATCTGAAGAAATTCACTGATTCACTTTCAAGTTTTTCATTTAATATTTTATCTTCATATTTTCTGTAATGTGAATATATCTCCAGTTCTTCAAGCAAATCCATTTTATGTCCTTTATTTAGTCGGTGGAGTACTTTGACATTTTGCTCTATTTTTCCAAATGGGTGTCCTGTATTATGTATGTGTGTTGCTATTGCTGATGTAGTGTGTTTGTTGTGTGTGTATGCTCTAATGTGCTCTGTGTACCTGGTGTTGATATTTCGGCCTGTTTGTCCTACGTAGAACTTGGAGCATTCCTGGCATGTTACCTTGTATATTCCAGAGTCTGAATATGGATCATGGCTACACTTTATATTATGTATTAGTTTTTGGTGTAGTTTATTGGATGTAGGAAACCCAATTTTTACTCTGTGATTTTTAAAAATATTTGCAATCTTCTGTGATACATTGCCTATGTATGGAATGCTAGATATATATTTGTTTTTCTCTTTTTCTTCTGTGGTGCAGTTTGTACCTGGGTTTCTCTTCACTTTGTCTAAGATTGTGTCAACCATGGAAGCATTGTAACCATTGGCAGCTGCAATCTCCTTCACTGTGTTTATTTCTTGTTGCATATTTTCTTGGTTCAATGGTATTTTTGTTGCCCTATGCAGCATTGACCTGTAAGCTGCCTGTTTATGGATTTTGGGTGACATGAGGTTGCAGGGATTGTGGTGTCAGTCATTGTGTTTTTCCTATAAATGTTGAATGTGCATGTGTTGTTGTGTCTTGTAATATTTAGGTCCAGAAAGTTGATTCTTTTATTTTGCTCATGTTCCACTGTAAATTTGATTTTCTCATTTAGATTATTGAAATGATTAAGAATGTCTGTGATGTCTTTGGTATCTCCTTTCACTAACAGTAGTGTGTCAGCTACATATCTCCTATAAAATTCTGTTTTCCTTAGGCAAGGTTCTTGGCTGTCAAATAATTTTTGTTCTAAGTGATTTATGTATATGTCAGCTATGGTACTGGATATACATGATCCCATTGCTAGGCCATCTGGTTGCTTATAAATGTTGTCATTAAAGGTAAAGTAGTTGTAACTTAGGGTTAGGTGAAGGAGTTCCATAAATTCGACAATCTCTGTGTATGAAAGTTTCTTGTGTTACATAAGGTTCTTTTGTATTACTGTTAGAGCTTCTTGTATGGGTATGTTTGAATAAAAGTTGGTGATGTCAAGCAATGAAAGCTATATATAAATACAAAAACCTCAAAATGAAAGTACTAAAAACAGTTGCACACATAAGATTCAACAAGCACTGTCAACAACTAGGCATAATTCCGAAATATATAAAAGTGAAAATATATTCTAGCAGCAACATAGCAAAACTTATAAAACATAAAACAGAAAAACTCTGGCTGAAAACCGAAATAAGGCAGTTACATAAGAAAAAGGACTTACTAAACAGAAAGCTACTCAACATGCAGATAGAAGCAGCAAACAACACGGAACCTACAGTTTATGACAGCATTTGCAGGCATATCCAGGAAATAGTCGACAAGGAGTACTTGACGATTTGCAACACACATAACAAGAAACTACAGACCTTGACATCCAAACAAGACAAGAGATCTAAACTTGAGATAACTGACAAAAGCAAACACACATTTTACAATAGAGTGGTAAACAACACTTACATAAAGTTCAACCAAAGAGAAAACGATCTACTCCAAAAAGGACTGAAATACAACATAAAACCTAACCTCAACAACCATACACTGAAACAGGTTATAGCTGCAACTAAAAGTGCAGCAGGTGCTGCAAAATTAAATTCAAATACAAAAGCAGCAATAGGTCACAGAGTAAGCAAGCTTCTTGAGAAAGAAATGAATAAAGATAAATTTAGATCTAAATATACAATAAATGATACAAAAACCTTAAAATCTGTAAATAATAAACTGAAAAACAACCAATCCATAGTTGTAAAGTCAGACAAAAGTAATACATTAGTTGTGATGAAAGAAAAAGAATACATAGACAAAACAAATGAATTTTTTGCTGCTAATAACATTGAAAAAGACTCAACCAAACAATTCCAAAGTAAAATTAAGGAACAATTAAACAACACACATTTCCTGCTGACAGAAACCGAAAAGAAATACCTTACATGTATGAATCCAAAAGCACCACACCTAAGAGCACAGCCAAAAATACACAAAAATGGATACCCGATATGTCCCGTGGTCAACTCTATAAACAGCCAAACATACAAACTGTCTCAAAAACTGAATAACATGCTGGTGAAAAATTATACATATGAAACAACATATTCCATAAAAAACAGCATGATTCTAGTCAAAGAACTGAGAACCAGAAAGCTCCCCCAAGATGCACAGTTTATATCACTTGACATCACCAACCTTTATTCAAACATACCCCATGCAAGAAGCTCTAACAGTAATACAAAAGAACCTTATGCACACAGAGATTGTCGAATTTATGGAACTCCTTCAGCTAACCCTAAGTTACACCTACTTTACCTTTAATGACAACATTTATAAGCAACCAGATGGCCTAGCAATGGGATCATGTATATCCAGTACCATAGCTGACATATACATAAATCACTTAGAACAAAAATTATTTGACAGCCAAGAACCTTGCCTAAGGAAAACAGAATTTTATAGGAGATATGTAGCTGACACACTACTGTTAGTGAAAGGAGATACCAAAGAAATCACAGACATTTTTAATCATTTCAATAATCTAAATGAGAAAATCAAATTTACAGTGGAACATGAGCAAAATAAAAGTATCAACTTTCTGGACCTAAATATTACAAGACACAACAACACATGCACATTCAACATTTATAGGAAAAACACAATGACTGACACCACAATCCCTGCAACCTCATGTCACCCAAAATCCATAAACAGGCAGCTTACAGGTCAATGCTGCATAGGGCAACAAAAATACCATTGAACCAAGAAAATATGCAACAAGAAATAAACACAGTGAAGGAGATTGCAGCTGCCAATGGTTACATTGCTTCCATGGTTGACACAGTCTTAGACAAAGTGAAGAGAAACCCAGGTACAAACTGCACCACAGAAGAAAAAGAGAAAAACAAATATATATCTAGCATTCCATACATAGGCAATGTATCACAGAAGATTGCAAATATTTTTAAAAATCACAGAGTAAAAATTGGGTTTCCTACATCCAATAAACTACACCAAAAACTAATACATAATATAAAGTGTAGCCATGATCCATATTCAGACTCTGGAATATACAAGGTAACATGCCAGGAATGCTCCAAGTTCTACGTAGGACAAACAGGCCGAAATATCAACACCAGGTACACAGAGCACATTAGAGCATACACACACAACAAACACACTACATCAGCAATAGCAACACACATACATAATACAGGACACCCATTTGGAAAAATAGAGCAAAATGTCAAAGTACTCCACCGACTAAATAAAGGACATAAAATGGATTTGCTTGAAGAACTGGAGATATATTCACATTACAGAAAATATGAAGATAAAATATTAAATGAAAAACTTGAAAGTGAATCAGTGAATTTCTTCAGATGTTTCGATAATATACTTAAATAAAAATAGTAAAACATAGAAATAAGCACAATTGTAAAATCAGTATAAGTAATTCATGAGCCAAATTGTAAAGATAAATTAACCTCTGTACAAAAGCATATCGTAATCTGTGGAAGACCTATAATGTTATCTCTGTGAACTACCTATAAGAAGATCTTTGTAACTGTTTTGTTTATATAAGATATTTTCGATGTGTTAAATGTACAAGTTGTGTGTGATGTTAAGTGTGTGTGACTCTCTACACAAATGGCCCATTAGAAAACTGTAAGTACAAATTGTTCTCAAACTTTAGCCACTAACCTCACAGAAAGAATTGATACCCAACTAAAAACCGCGTTTCTTATGTATTACAGTAAAAGTCAACAAAATGAAGCAGACTCACACACACTGACAACATCAAAAGAAATGGCTCAACACACATAAAAAAAACGCACTTGAAAATGGGAATTGTTTCTCGAAACGCGTCGTTAGAATAGTAAAATAAAGAAAATCATGACTGGTAGCAGAAGATTTATTTATTTATAAACAAACCTATTACAGGTGACTTAGGTTAGTGGCTTCGTTTGCCGCAATTTTCTTGTGTTGCTAGCGAAACACGAACTAACCATCAGAATTCAACCTTGGCTTATTTGTATGGACAAAATATGGGTTAGTAGACGTTAGTGCACGTTAGTAAACGGAAGTACACATTAGTACATATTAGCCAACGAACATGGGTCGTTAAAGGGACATGGTAATCGGTAGGGACTTTAACTACTTTATTTCAAGTCCAGGTGGGCGTGGCAGTGGCGAAAATTGATTCCATGTCTAGGTGGACGTGGCAGTTTTCTGCATCAGAGAGGTTAATTAATTGATCAAATTAATTAAGTAGTCATGCGAACTTTGTTACATTCACTTGCTGAGGTGCGCGCGATGGCTCTGCGTATGGACGTGTGTTTTCGCGACGATCTTGGTTTAGGTAAGCGCAGAATGTGGATTGAATAATGAGAGTCGGGTGATCAATTAACTTAGCGTGGGACGTCGTGGTGACGTCACGGAGGATTTCACTCTCGAGCAAACTTTGCCACCAAACGTGCGGCAGGGCATTATTTGTCAACCAGGTGCTGGATCAACCGACCTACCGTTACGGAGCCGGTAGGTTCCATCCTGTCCAGCGAGCAGCTTTGGTGCCAGCTGGTCGGTGGGGGCGGACACTACTGTCCACGAAAACATGTTTACATCGCTGGACCAACGCGGGCCTGCGACGCGAGTCGGCGGCAGCAGGCTGTGACGTGAGCGGCCGCTGGACCGGCAGCGGCCGCGGACGCATCAGACGGCCGTCACGTGAGGCGACCGCTCGCTTGCCGGTGGCCATATGATCTAATTCAGTTGGACTGGAGGCCTCGTGGCGACTGGACTGCGATCTCTAAGATGTGTAATAACTCTGTTGGAGAACAAGTGCTGACAGTACTGTTTGAAATAAAGACTTCAGTCCTTTTCCCTCGAATTCACAGGAGGTGACTTACGTTAGTACAAGTGTACTTTATTACTATTTGACGCGATTTTCATAGCTTGGGAGTGAAACAATAAGTGAGGGCGAAAAATTTCATCTTCGTAGGATGAGGCGGACTTAGTGCACGTGGCCCAATTGGTCTCTTTTTTTTCGCAGGTGTGACAGATTATTGTGTTTGAATTTGAATTTGTGAGAGATTTTTTGGTATGGAAGTAAGGGAATTGGCTTTCTTGCCGCAAAAATCGACCATCTTGAATAAATAATAATGAATCATAATAAATGCTAATAAATAATAGCAAATGATAATAATAATAAATAGAAGTACGGGTTTCCAGAGTATGGAGAGTGAATCTGAACATGGCGCGATTTTCTATGTTAGCGGAGGTAGGCCAATTATAATAAATGATAATAAAAAATAATAAATAATAAATGATAATAAATAATGATAATAAATAATAATAATAAATAATAATAAATGATAAATGATAATGAATAATAATAAAGACAAGTATGGTTTTGCAGCTATTATTGTTTTGGAATGTGAATTTGGCGTGAATTTTCTTGTGGAGGTAGGCCAATAATAATAAATGATAATAAATAATAATGAATGATAATAAATGATAATCAATGATAATAAATGATAATGAATAATAATAAAGACAAGTACATTTTTGCATGCATTATCTTGTTGGAATTTGAATTTGGCGCCAATTTCTTCTGGAGGGTTAGGTCAGTGGACATAGCCCAATTGGTCTATTTTCCCGCCAAAATTCAAACTTCCTGCCATTTTTTCTGGAGGTTAGGTTAGTGGACGTAGCGCAATTGGCCTATTTTCCCGCCAAAAGCCGCCATCTTGTATGACGTCATGCACTGTTGCCAAGTCTACATGCCGCCATCTTGGATGACGTCATCGCCGCCATGTTCAATAAATTTGGCAACAATGCAGAGTGGCCTGACACGAACCTTGCCCCACTGCTATTTGTAGACAGTCTCTTTTGTAGACTGATCTCACTTCCCCACTGTACTACCAATAAACCTAAGTCTACCACCTGCTTTACCCATGGCTGAACCTATGTGATCATTCCATTTCACATCCCTACCGTTATTTGTATGAGTTGGCCGATTCCAACAGTGACTCATTGATAATATAGTCATAGGATTGTAGGTTATTTTGGGTTTGTAAAGTGTAAAATTTTACATTTCTGAACATCTAGAGCAAGTTGTCAATCTCTGCACCTCGCTGAAATATCCTCAAGATCTGACTGAATATTTATGGAGCTTCTCTCAGTTGGTACTTCATTACAGATTACTGCATCACCTGCAAAAAGCCTGATTTTACTATTTATTTGTCTGCAATGTCATCAATATGCAAACTGAACAGCAAGGGCCCCAACAGTTTTCCCTAAGCACAACTGAAATTAATTCTACATCTGGTGATGACCCTCCATACAAATAACATGTCGTATCCTCCCTACCAAAAAGTCCTCAATCCAATCACAAATGTCACTTCATACCCCCTATGTATTGTACTCTTCACAATAAGCGTAGGTACGGTACTGAGTCAAATGCTTCTCATAAATCAATAAACACTGCCTCTACCTGTTTGTCTTGATACAAAACTTGCAGTATGTCATGTGAGAAAAGTGTGAGCTGGGTTTCACATGATCGATGTTTTTGAAATCCGTGCTGGCTGGCATTGAGGCGATCATTTTATTCAAGATACCTCATTATGTTTGAGCTCAGAATATGTTCTAAGATTCTACAACAAAAGGAAGTCAAGTATATTTTACGATGATTTTGTGGATCACTTCTATTACCCTTCTTATAGGCAGAAGAGATCTGTATCTTTTTTCTAAGAACTTGGCAAGGTTTTTTGTTCGAGGGATCTATGATAGATTATAGTTGGCTACTACAGCCGCAAATTCAGTATAGATTCTGACAGGGATTCCATCGGGGCCTGGCGCTTTGTTCAATTTTAACGATTTCAGCTGTTTCTCAACACCACTGACGCTAATACGTTTTTCATTTACCTTTTCAGTGGCAGAAGTATTAAATTGGGGCAATTCTTCTCGGTTTTCTTTTGTAAAGGAACACTTGAAAACGGAGTTAACATTTCAGCTTTTGCTCTGCTATCCTCAATTTCAGTTCCTGTCTCTTTCGCTAGGGACTGGACGTTAATTTTGGTGCCACTAGCAGCCTTTACACAGGACCAGAATTTATTTGGATTTTGTGAAATGTCGTTTGACAATATTCTGCTAATGGTAGTCACTGAAGACATCACGCATTGCTCTCTTGACACCCAAATGCGTTTCATTCAGCATCTCTCTATCTGTAGATCTATGATTTGTCTTACACCCACTATGCGGTAATCTGTTTCTTTACAGTGACTGTGTACCACGGAGGTTCCCTCCGATTATGAACTGTTCTACTGGGAACGTATCTATCCGGTGCTTGGTCAACCATTCTTTTAAACTCGAGTCAGAGTTCCGCTACATGCTACTGACTTGCTCCCCATTGAGATATTTTCAAGTTCCTCAGTGATTATTTTATCTAGTTTACTGAACATATGTATCTTTCTGCTTGTTTAACTTGTCCTTTGTACTTTGGTAATCGTTACTGCCACAACCGCGTCATGGCCACTGATACCATTTTCCATGTGGACATCTTCAAAGACGTCAGGTCTGTTTGTTGCCGTTAGATCCAATATATTTCCTTCATGAGCAGGGGTCCTAACTATCTGTTCTAGGTAGTTTTCAGAGAAGGCATTTGGTAAAGTTTCACAGGTTGTCTTATCACACCCACCACTAACAAAACTGTAATTGTCCCAATTAATTGTTGGATGATTAAAGTCTCCACTGATGATTACAGTTGCGGAACTTACCAACAAGTGAACTCAGGATTTCTCTTAAGTTTTCGGTTACATCAGGAGATGAGTCTGGTGGGTGATAGAAGGATACAGTTATCATGTTATCCCCACCGTTGATACTGAGTCTTGCCCAAAGAATCTCATGTGAAGCTTCAGTTTCTACCACGGTGGATTTGAGTTTCTTGCCTACTGCGACAAATACACGATCTCCATATTCCATTTGTCTATTTCTTCGATGTATACTAAAATTTCCCCCAAAAATCTCACTGCTATTCATTTCAGGTTTCAACCAGCTTTCTGTACCTAGTATTATATTAGCTTCACTGCTTTTCATGTGCGCTGCAAGTGCTGGCACTTTGCTGCGAATGTTTCGGCAGTTTGCCTTTAGGATTTTAATACTCTCACCAATGGGAGGCATTCTTTCGATCTTACACGAATACGTCTGGCTTTCCTAAAGTTATCTGGATAGGATGGAGAATCGCCTAATCTAAAACATTTCTGTGTGCACCCCACACACAGTCAGCTATCTCAGTAGCAGACTCTGACGTGTAATGCACACCTGACCAATTTAGGGGAACCCTACAGTTCTCAGCCCTATGGCGCAAGTCCCAACCTAGGTTGTCACAGAATCTTCGGAGTCTGTTTTAGTCCTTCCACTCGACTCTGAGCCAAAGAGCCACGATCGGTTCTGTGGACGAAATTGCAAATTGTGAGCTCCGTTGAAACTCCACGTGCAAGGCTGGTCTTTTCAACGTTCTGTGCCAGTCGCTGGAATGACCGAAGAATGACCTCAGAACGTAGACGACAGACATCCAACGTGCGCCACAATCTGTTTTTGTTGCTCCCTGCTCCCTCAATGGCTGCCGAGATAGCCTCTTCAACATGCTGAACCTGGCCCCCAGACAGCACACTGAGTGCACCCGGTGTCCTTTCCTGTTTCTTGTTGTCATTTCTCTAAGGGGTACCACTATTTTCAGCGACTTTTGCACAGACGACGATTTATAGACCCCTACCCTTTTGCGTTTGCCTCCTGCTGACACCATACAAAACAGGTTTGCCCAAAACAGGTGAAGTGAGTCCCACTGGCTCAACTGACGCAACAATTTCCTTGGAGAGTTTTCCAAGTGTCTTCGAAGATTATTAGTAATCTCTGCAATCAGTGATGTTCTATGTTCAGTACGCCAGTTGTCTCCAGCTTCCTTACGATCGATAAAATTGTTGCCTTTGCTGTAACATCGCGCACACTGAATTCTCTCCTGAATGACCGTTATGTTTTAACTAATGGAGCTGTCTTCCAATATGTTTTCACAACAAAAACCCACTCTCAAAGTATGCTTGTGCCAGTCTTCCAATTTGTTTTCACAATCAAAACCTGCGCTCGAAGTGCACACTGCATGTTTCTGCCTGCAGACTGCGAACGAATAAACTGATTTGCTCGTTGTTGTCACATGGCCCTATCAGCACACTCACAGATTTCACAAACCGTGACTTACGAGACTACGAACTAACACGAGCCTAGCAAACGCGGCATTATATCGGATGAAAGTGCTGATGCGCAAATACAACAAGCAACTTGCTAAAAGCGACCGGTACTTCTGATTCTCCTAGTACTACTGAGATTATTAAAACAACTTTCCCATTCCTACGCGCTTTCGGAGAGAAATTATGAGCCACTGAAGTAGATCAGGTTTATATGGATCACCCTGAATTGCGTTCTATACTGAACCCTGCTAAATTTTATGTGCGGTTCCGTCTCGGTCGTGTGGCGGCTCACTGCCGGGTGCAAGTCTCTTACGTGATGCAGTTTACACGACTTGCCTATCAGTGATGACGAGGCCAACACGATACTCAATCCCCAAGCGGAGAAAATCTCCAACCCGGCCGGGAATCGAGACTGGTCTCCAACGGTTGCAGCAGCCACGCTGACCCCTAGCTACAGAGGTAGATTTTATCTATCTGTCTGTATCCGAATCCCGATCCCGCTACTGCCGGGTCTGGGTGCTGACGAGTCCTCTCCATCTGTCTCGGTCCTCCCACCACTTTTCTTCCTCCACTCGCTGCCAGGTCACACCTCTCCTTTCTACAGATATTCTCTCTCCCATTTCCCACCGTGTTCTTGGGCGCCCTCTAGGTCTTTTCCCATCCATCTTTAGTTGTTCCATAATTTTGGGGACTCTCTGCCCATGCATCCGCTTAACATGCCCATACCATCTTAATCTCTTTTTTTTTTTCAATTTCTTCTCTCGTACTTACTTGTTTAAGGCCCTTTCTAGTCTCTACATTCCTTATTCTGTCCATTTTTGTTTTTCCCTTAACTGCTCTGAGAAATTTCATTTCCCCTGCTTGCAGTCTGCTCCAGTCCCTCTCTGTCATTGACCATGTTTCTCCTCCATAGGTGACAAATAGGGAAGTAATAATTCTTATACATAAGGAGTTTTGCTTTTTCTAAAACTTCCTTATTGCAAACCAAGTGTTTTATTGTTTAGTAGAATTTGCCTCCCTTGTGTAACCTCCTATTAATTTCGTTACTTATTCTTCCATCCCCAGATATTTCACTCCCTAAATTACTTAAACTTTCGACCACTTTGAGGGTTTCTCCATTCAGGGTAATATTTCCGTTGATCCCTTTCTCTCATCCAAATACCATTACTTCACTCTTATCTTTATTTGTTTTTAATCCATACCTTTTCATTATTTCCTTCCACGCATCAAGCCGTAATTGTACATCTACCTCTTTATCAGCCGATATTACCATATCATCTGCAAAACTCATCTTTTTGTCTTTTTCTTTTACTATATCTTTAACTGCCCTATTCATTCCCTCCATCACAACATAAAAAAGTGCAGGATATAGAATACTTCCTTGCTTAAGTCCTTGTCTTATTTTGAAGTATTCAGAGTTCCCCAATGGTGTTCTAAATATACAATTGTGTGCTCTGTACACTGTCTTTATTACATTAATGTATCCATCTTCTATATCTATTTTCTCCATTTCTTACCAGAGTCTTTCCCTGTTAACTGAATCATATGCCATTCCTATGTCTATAAAAACCATTATCACCCTTTTGTTATACTCCCAACTTTTTTCCATCACTTGACGGCTAGAAATATCAGGTCGATCGTGCTTCTTCCTTTCCTAAACCCATGCTGTTCTTCACTCAGCTCCTTTTCTATCTTTTCACTTATTCGATTTAGTAAAATTCTTTCAAAAATCTTGGCAGTATGACTCATAAGGGTTATTCCACTGTAGTTTTTACAAAGTATTTTATTGCCTTTCTTGAAGATGGGAACAATGTCTCCTATTCTCCAATCGTCATATATTGTACTATTTCTCCACACGCTTGATTGTACTCTGTACAGCCACTGCATTCCCACTGGACCTACTTCTCTTATCACGTCTATTGACACTTCATTAGGTTCTGAGGCTTTCCCCCCATTCATCTTCTTTATAGCTTTTTCCATTTCTTCTCGTGTAATTTGTCCTAATTCTTCTTCCCAACTTCTCTCAATTTCTCCATTATTTGTTGTTACCTCATGTACCTGCGCCTCAGCGTTTAACAGATTCTTAAAATGTTCTTTCCAGGTGGATTTTATACGCGATAGAATTCACCAACAGAAAAGAGGGTTTTCGCCATTCAGCCTGTTTTCGAGTGGACACGAGAAAAATTTGCATGTTTTATAATAATGATTTTCTTCTTGTCGTTAATATTTCAGTAACTGAATACAAACAATACCATTCTTTCCTTGCCACAACAATAGGCAGCCTCAGTTCCGTCCAGTATTGCCAGCTCATTTTCGACCGTGTTCCATGTCCCGACGGCCGCAAAATCTTCTACACTATTGACAAAAAAGACCAAAAAACTAATCACGTATTGGGTAGTGGCATTTCACCTTTGTCAACAATTTTGTACACTGAACAATAACTGTTTTCAAACAAAATAATCACAGTTATTTAATTGGATGGATAAAATATCTACTCACCAAGCGGCGGATGAACACACACTTAAAAGCCGTTGTAACTGGCAAGCTTTCGGAGCCAGTGGCTCCTTCTTCAGGCAGAAGGGTTGAAGGGGAACGAAGAAGGGTGAAGGAAAAGGACTGGAGAGGTCTAAGGAAAGGGGTAGATTTCGGGAAAGGTCAGGGGAGACTTACCGTACGGGATGAGAAGGAAAAGACTGATTGCTGGGAACTGCTTCGGACGAGATTTGAAAACCTGAGAGCTCGGGTGCAGACTCTTTACAGCAATACACCACCATTCTCACATTCTCACCTCACTCTTCACTGCACGTCATAACCCCACCAGCTTAGTTAAAAAGCAGATTTCCTGGGCCATCACATCCAATCCTGGTACTGCTGCCCCTGCCACAAAACAGCTTAGGAGCACACCATTGATGGCTAAGTATTATCCTGATCTGCAATGTGTTAATCAAATACTTCGACAGCGCCATAATTTCCCTAAAATCATGCCCTGAAGTGAGACCCATTCTGTCGGAAATTTTGCCCACCACCCCTAGAATAGCTTTGCGACGCCCTCCCAATCTCCGTATGCTCCTTCTGCACCTATCTCCCTACCCTATGGCTCCTACCACTGTGATCGTTCCCGCTGCAAGTCTTGCCCTACACGCCACCTGTAATAGCCTCTAACTGTCAAAACGTACATTATCAAAGGGTGAACCACCTGCAAAAGGACACATGTCATATACCAGGTACTATGTAAACACTGTTCAGCCATCTACATCGTCTTGACTACGACCAAATCATCAATTAGGATGAATGGGCACAGGCTGAGGGTGTATACTAGCAACTCGCAATATCCTGTTACAGAGCATGTTCTACAACATGACAATCGTGACCTCGGCGCCTGTTTCACCATGTGCGCCATCTGTATTCTCCCACCAGACACCACTTTCTCAGAACTCGAAAGGTGGGAACTAAGGTTACAACATATCCTTTGTTCTCGCCACCCACCTGGCCTTAATTTACGTTAATTTCTTCCGACTCAGCGTTTCATCACTGTAACTACTCTTTGCTTCACTCCGTTTTAGTTTTTTATGTATTTCATTGTCTTTCCTGTCTATTTTTCATTGCCCCCTCCAACCTCTGTTAGGTACAATACAATTAGCTTTTCACTCTTATTAACTTTTGCATGATGTTTAAGCAATTACCTCTGTCTGCATATTACCCTGTCTTCCACCTTTTTCAGCTCTCAGGTTTTCAAATCTCGTCTGATGCAGTCCCCAACAATCAGTCTTTTCTCCTCATCCTATAAGTCTCCCCTGACCGGCGATTCTGGGCGACTTTCCCGAAATCTACCCCTTTTCCTAGGCGTCTCCAGTCCTTTTCCTTCACCCTTCTTCCTACCCCTTCAATCCTGCGCGAACAAGGAGCCACTGGCTCCGAGAGCTTGCCGATTATAACAGTCTTTTATGGGTGTGTTCTGGCACTGCTTGGTGAAAAGATTTTTTTATCCAGCGAATTAAATTATTTTGTCAAAAATTGATTGCTTCCGTTGTTTAATATTCACAGTGCTATTTAGCAAGCTTATTGCTGTCAGTCTTTACGCCATGCGCGCCATTTTGTGCTTTCTACTAAAGGTGCCAGCCGACGGAGCAAAATTGTCTTTCTTTTGGAAATGAGACACTATTTCCAGTTATTCTCGATTCTGAAAAGAAATTACAAATTTTTAGTTATCACTTTCAATTTTATATATATATACAGGGTGGGCCATTGATCGTGACGGGGCCAAATATCTCACGAAATAAGCGTAAAACGAAAAAACCACAAAGAACGAAACTTGTCTAGCTTGAAAAGGGAAACCAGATGGCGCTATGGTTGGCCCGCAAGATGGCGCTGCCATAGGTCAAACGGATATCAACTGCGTTTTTTTAAAGAGGAACCCCCATTTTTTATTACATATTCGTTTAGTATGTAAAGAAATATGAATGTTTTAGTTGGACCACTTTTTTCGCTTTGTGGTAGATGGCGCTGTAATAGTCACAAACATATGGCTCACAATTTTAGACGAACAGGTGGTAACAGGTAGGATTTTTAAATTAAAATACAGAACGTAGGTACGTTTGAACATTTTATTTCGGTTGTTCCAATGTGATACATGTACCTTTGTGAATGTATAACTCCTGAGAACGCATGCTGTTACAGCGTGATTACCTGTAAATATCACATTAATGCCATTAATGCTCAAAATGAAGTCCGTCAACCTCAATGCATTTGGCAATACGTGTAACGAGATTCCTCTCAACAGCGCGTAGTTCGCCTTCCGTAATGTTCGCACATGCATTGACAATGCGCTGAAGCTTGTTGTCCGGCTTCGCCGGTGATCCCGATAGCAAATATCCTTCAACTTTCCCCCCAGAAAGAAATCCGGGGAAGTCGGATCCGATGAACGTGCGGGCCAATCCACCTGTCATGAAATGTTGTTATTGTTGTGGTCTTCAGTCCTGAGACTGGCTTGATGCAGCTCTACATGCTACTCTATCCTGTACAAGTTTCTTCATCTCCCAGTACCTACTGCAACCTACATCCTTCTGTATCTGTTTAGTGTATTCATCTCTTGGTCTCCGTCTACGATTTTTACCCTCCACGTTGCCTTCCAATACTAAATTGGTGATCCCTTGATGCCTCAGATCATGTCCTACCAACCGATCCCTTCTTCTAGTCAAGTTGTGCCACAATCCTATTCAATACCTCCTCATTAGTTATATGATCTGCCCATCTAATCTACAGCATTCTTCTGTAGCACCACATTTCGAAAGCTTTTAATCTCTTCTTGTCCAAACTAGTTATCGTCCATGTTTCACTTCCATACATAGCTACACTCCATACAAATACTTTCAGAAATGACTTCCTGACACTTGAATCTATACTCGATGTTAACAAATTTCTCTTCTTCAGAAACGCTTTCCTTGCCATTGCCAGTCTACATTTTATATCCTCTCTACTTCAACCATCATCAATTATCTTGCTCCCCAAATAGCAAAACTCCTTTACTACTTTAAGTGTCTCATTGCCTAATCTAATTCCCTCAGCATCACCCGACTTTATTCGACTACATTCCATTATCGTAGTTTTACTTTTGTTTATGTTCATCTTACATTCTCCTTTCAAGACACTATCCATTCCGTTCAACTGTTCTTCCAAGTCCTTTGCTGTCTCTGACAGAATTACAATGTCATCGGTGAACCTTAAAGTTTTTATTTCTTCTCCATGGATTTTAATACCTACTCCGAATTTTTCTTTTGTTTCCTTTACTGCTTCTCAATATACAGGTTGAATAACATCGGTGAGAGGCTACAACCCTGTCTCACTCCCTTCCCAACCACTACTTCCCTTTCATGTCCCTCGACTCTTATAACTGCCATCTGCTATCTGTGCAAATTGCAAATAGCATTTCCCTCCCTGTATTTTATCCCTGCCACCTTCAGAATTTGAAAGAGAGTATTCATGTCAACATTGTCAAAAGCTTTCTCTAAGTCTACAAATGCTAGAAATGTAGCTTTGCCTTTCCTTAATCTAGCTTCTCAGATAAGTCGTAGGGTCAGTATTGCCTCACGTGTTCCAATATTTCTACGGAATCCAAACTGATCTTCCCCGAGATCGGTTTCTACCAGTTTTTCCATTCGTCTGTAAAGAATTCGCGTTAGTATTTTGCAGCAGTGTCTTATTAAACTGATAGTTCGGTAATTTTCACATCTTTCAGCACCTACTTTCTTTGGGATTGGAATTATTATATTGTTCTTGAAGTCTGAGGGTATTTCGCCTGTCTCATACATCTTGCTCAACAGAGGGTAGAGTTTTGTCAGGAATGGCTCTCCCAAGGCCGTCAGTAGTTCTAATGGAATGCTGTCGAATCCCGGGGCCTTGTTTCGACTCAGGTCTTTCAGTGCCCTGTCAAACTCTTCCCGCAGTATCGTATCTCCCATATCATCTTCATCTACATCCTCTTCCATTTCCATAATATTGTCCTCAAGTACATGGCCCTTCTATAGACCTTCTAATACTCCTTCCACCTTTCTGCTTTCCCTTCTTTGCTTAGAACTGGGTTTCCATCTGAGTTCTTGATATTCATACAAGTGGTTCTCTTTTCTCCAAAGGTCTCTTTAATTTTCCTGTAGGCGGTATCTATCTTACCCCTAGTGAGATAAGACTCTACATCCTTACATTTGTCCTCTAGCCATCCCTGCTTAGCCATTTTGCACTTCCTGTCGATCTTATTTTTGAGACGTTAGTATTCCTTTTTGCCTGCTTCATTTACTGCATTACTATATTTTCTCCTTTCATCAATTAATTTCAATATTTCTTCTATTACCCAAGGGCCGGCCGCGGTGGCCGTGCGGTTCTGGGCGCTTCAGTGCGGAACCGTGGGACTGCTACGGTCGCAGGTTCGAATCCTGCCTCGGGCATGGATGTGTGTGATGTCCTTAGGTTGGTTAGTTTTAAGTAGTTCTAAGTTCTAGGGGCCTGATGACCTAAGATGTTAAGTCCCATAGTGCTTAGAGCCATTTGAACCATTTGTTACCAAAGGATTTCTACTAGCCCTCGTCTTTTTACCTACATGATCCTCTGCTGCCCTCACTACTTCATCCCTCAAAGCTACCCATCCTTCTTCTACTGTATTTCTTTCCCCCATCCCTGTCAGTTGTTCCCTTATGCTCTCCCTGAAACTCTGTACAACCTCTGGTTTAGTCAGTTTATCGAGGTCCTATCTCCTTAAGTTCCCACCTTTTTGCAGTTTCTTCAGTTTTTATTTACAGTTCATAACCAATAGATTGTGGTCAGAATCCACATCTGCCCCTGGCAATGTCTTACAATTTTAAACCTGGTTCCTAAATCTCTGTCTTACCATTATATAATCTATCTGAAACCTGTCGATATCTCCAGGTTTCTTCCATGTACACAACCTCCTTTTATGATTCTTGAACCAAGTGTTAGCTATGATTAAGTTATGCTCTGTGAAAGATTCTACCAGGCGGCTTCCTCTTTCATTTCTTAGCCCCAATCCATTTTCACCTACTACATTTCCTTCTCTCCCTTTTCCTACTACCGAATTCCAGTCACCCATGACTATTACATTTTCGTCTCCCTTCACTATCTGAATAATTTCTTTTATTTCATCATACATTTCTTCAATTTCTTCGTCAACTGCAGAGCTAGTTGGCATATAAACTTGTACTACTGTAGTAGGCGTGGGCTTCGTGTCTATCTTGGCCACTATATGGCGTTCACTATGCTGTTTATATTAGCTTACCCGCACTCCTATCTTTTTATTCATTATTAAACCTAGTCCTGTATTACCCCTATTTGATTTTGTATTTATAACCCTTTATTCACCTGACCAAAAGTCTTGTTCCTCCTGCCATAACCTATCCATTTCCCTTTTTAAGTTTTCTAACCTACCTGCTCGATTAAAGGATCTGACATTCTAAGCTCCGATCCGTAGAATGCCAGTTTTCTTTCTCCTGATAACAACGTCCTCCGAGTAGTCCCCGCCTGGAGATCGGAATGGGGGACTATTTTACCTCCGGAATATTTTACCCATCATCATTTAACCATACAGTAAAGCTGCATGCCCTCGGGAATAATTACGGCTGTAGTTTCCCCTTGCTTTCAGCCGTTCGTAGTACCAGCACAGCAAGGCCGTTTTGGTTAGTGTTACAAGGCCAGATCAGTCAATCATCCAGACTGTTGCCCCTCTTCAGGAACCACACGTTTGTCTGGCCTCTCAACAGATACCCCTCCGCTGTGGTTGCACCTACGGTACGGCTATCTGTATCGCTGAGGCACGCAAGCCTTCCTACCAACGGCAAGGTCCATGGTTCTTGGGGGTAGAAATATGCTATTCAATACCGCTTCTACCGTACGCGATCTATGTGCTGGACATCCATCATGTTGGAAGTACATCGCCATTCTGTCATGCAGTGAAACATCTTGTAGTAATATTGGTAGAACATTACGTAGGAAATCAGCATACATTGCACCATTTAGTTTGCCATCGATAAAATGGGGGCCAATTATCTTTCCTCCCGTAATACCGCACCATACATTAACCCGCCAAGATCGCTGATGTTTCACTTGTCGCAGCCATCGCGAATTTTCCGTTGCCCAATTGTGCATATTATGCCGGTTTACGTTACCGATGTTGGTGAATGATGCTTCGTCGTTAAATAGAACGCGTGCAAAAAATCTGTCATCGTCCCGTAATTTCTCTTGTGCCCAGTGGCAGAACTGTACACGACGTTCGCCGGCCGGAGTGGCCGAGCGGTTCTAGGCGCTACAGTCTGGAACCGCGCGACCGCTACGGTCGCAGATTCGAATCCTGCATGGATGTGTGTGATGTCCTTAGGTTAGTTAGGTTTAAGTAGTTCTAAGTTCTAGGGGACTGATGACCTCAGAAGTTAAGTCCCATAGTGCTTAGGGCAATTTTTTTTTTTTTTTTTTTTTTTTTGTACATGACTTTCAAAGTCGTCGCCATGCAATTCCTGGTGAATAGAAATATGGTACACGTGCAATCTATGTTGATGTAGCATTCTCAACACCGACGTTTTTGAGATTCCCGATTCTCGCGCAATTTGTCTGCTAGGGGAAAGGGGGAAACGTGCGCACCTAAGCGGAACTTTTTTTAAAAAAAATTTGACTTCGTTAAATAAAGTTTATTTTATATTAAAACTTAGAGCAACTATTCTAGTATTTATAAAAAATTAAGATAACCGAAAATATTCAAAAATAAACACACCAAAAACAAAATTCCAAGACACTACTTAAGCGCACGGTTTCACGAATATCGGGGAAACGTGCGCATCGGGTGGGGTAATTATGCGCATGTTAGAAGAATTGCTACGCAGTAATACCTGGAGAGGAAAAAAACAATACAAGGTTTCTTCCAAAAATTATATTGATAAGGCACATATTAAATTAGATTAAACACGAGTTCTAATCAAATTTTACAAAATTTAACATAGTTCAGGACTACTGGTTTTCAAATAAAATGCAAAGTTTTCTTTGATGTTAGGGGCCTATAGATTTAACAAGTTAGATAAGTCCTTCACTGCACATTACACATGTAAAATCTTTCGCAGAATCATTTGCGGTACAAGCTGCATGGTACCATCTTCCGCACAAAGTACTAGTGTACCACAGTTCACTGATCTCCACAAAGTCCGCAAATCTCGTCGTTGGCTCCTTGAAGTGCGCCAGGGTCAAACAGCTCCATGCCGATATCATCGTCATTACACAGTGGAACTTCGTCAACATCTGAATCGTCTGATTCTTCTTCAATCATCTTCTTTTTGTTTACTTTCTTTTGTAAGTGTTTCTTGCCAAAAGTCTGATTATCCTTTTTCTTGTTTTGAAGTCTCTTCTTATCCATACTTTCTTTTGCATTAGGTTTAGGCCAATTGCCGAGATTAAGCTTTCTAGCAAATTTTATGTTTTTATTGGCAGTTCTTCGCTGTTTCACCTCTTCTTTTTCCTTTTTTTCTGTATCCAACTCAAGCTTTATTTTCATGGGTGTGCTGCTTTTCAGAGTGCTGCTTTTCTCTGGGCTTTCTTGTTTAAACTCAGTAGGCTTAGGCCTATCAGAGTTCTTCTATAGGTCAAAAGCTGGTAGATAAGTCATAAACTTCTTATGGCTTTCAGTAAAACCTCCCGTGGATGTTGAGGAAGTAGGGTCATCAAATAGCAACACAGATGGACTTGTAGCAGTCGATCGGGGGGGGGGGGGGGGGGGGGGGGGGACGCTGGCCCAGGTCCCAACTTCAGGAGGGTCTATCGAGACCGCGGTGCACTCATTTTTGTCTGTGAGTGGGTGCACACAGTAGAATGGCTCAAGGACAAGGCGTCCATGATATCCCTGTGGGAAGATGCGAAGCTGCTGGTCAAGACGGCAGCTGTAGCGGGGCTTTGAATTTCGCCGCGCTACACTCGTTCCCTCAGATAAAAAATATCTCGTCGCAGCGGTATGAGCGCTCGACGGCAGAGAAACTACCAAAATTGTTAACTTTTTTTGTTTTTTTATTCCGTTTCAATTGTCTCTTGATAGCCGTAGCTTAAGGCAGGCGTGATCGGATGCTGACGTAAAAACTTAATGGCTAATCTTGATCTGATTGTAATGTGTAGACATTGTGGAAGTTATTAAGAAATTCGGTGGATGGAAGTAGCAAAGTGAATTAAATTGCATACAGTATCACGATGATTTTAATTGGTGTAAATTAGTGATCCTTGGACTATTGCAAGATTTCGGAGCAGATTTTTTCACGCTGAAATGAAAGAGATTTTTGAAGACGTGGACGCCGCCCGAAAGAAGATAAGTTAAATCTGGTAAAGGATGATCTCTCGTCTACGCCACTTCCCCCTGTCAGTTACATTCTGTTATTCTCTGTTTCTTTTCAATAACTTTTGTAGTGAAAATTGGTTTAACTTTTGCTCAAAAACGCCACACGGACCACCCCAACAATAGCTTTTCCTAATAACGAAGTCCGATAGCTTTTCTGTAATACAAAGTCCGATTTGCTTTTCATTCTTTCCCTTTTTCACGGTCTCTCTTCTCCCATTTATTTTTTTTATTAACCACTACAACTGGCGACCGTGACAGGACGCAATTTTCGGATGTGTCGTTTTTGAGCAAATTTGAAACTTTAATTTGTATTTTTCCCAACAGAGAATAAAATCCTGAAGTTTAAAGGGTAACGAAAACACCAACTTTATTGTACCTAAGCAAATGATAGCACAATATTGTAAAGAATTTTTGTAACTAATTCAATCTGTTTTTCTTTTCATGGCATATATTGATGCGAAACTTATTTTGAGGACTTTTGGTGATTATCCGATGGAGATGTATTAAGAAAATCCATATTTTGACGAATACGATGTACGCAGAAGTGTTTGACCAGCCGCTGCAGGACAGAAAATTTAATGGTGAGTCACACAATTATGTTTCATTCAAGCATTCAATAGCCAACTGCAGAACCCATTTTTCCCTTTCCACACATCCTGTAGTTTTCTTCTAGATTTTTCTAAAATTATCTATCTCTATTGTAGTTTGTGGTAATTATAGTATTGTTGTAGCATATGAAGATCGTGAATTTGACAGCCAAACAGTCATTTGTTACGAAAAATTTTGTCCGCCCTGCTGCATCTTTCTCAACCATTGTTTGCAATAGAGCAATCATTTACATTGACGAGAAAATATTTCAACCTAAATTTGAGTCAAATCTTTCTTAATCAGACTTATATTATTCCCTTTTTGACTTACGATTATACATTCTATTACAATAGAACGCGGTAAGGTAGAGATAGTTTCGGCAGATGAATTAAGTGAAGTAGATTCATCTTTCAACCAACAAGAAAGTCCGCGTTTCCCTCCATGGACGAGTTCACAGATCAATGCAATGATTTTGCCTCAAACTCGCAACATTTGTGATAATACACAGATGGCGACTTTAAATGACGAAATGTGGAATGGACGCGAGACTAGACCGTCAGCGCCATTGTTAACATCAATGTCAGAACCGAATATGAGACAAATTCAGCAATGTGACACAAATCGGACACAGGAAACTGACAAACTGGACCGACTATTAGAGTTATTTGCAGACATGAAACGAGACGTTAGTCAGAAAATTGACATATTAAACCATAGTATGACCGAAAATTTTGAACGGACGACAAAACAGATGACAGAATTAAATAACACCACTCAACAGCTCAGCCAGCGATTTGAGACATTGTCCGATCGAGTCACTAAACAGGAAGAAACTTTGGTTACATTCACACACGAAACAAAAAACAATATCACCCGATGTGAGAATCAGTTAACTCAAATAGTTAATGTGCAGCAGGAAGTGAACACCCGTGTGGAAGAGTTAGCTCAGGCCCACACTTCAGCTAGCTCCACCCAAGAAAAGCTGACTGAAGAAGTGGGAAATATTACCCAACAACTTACAATGGTAGTTCTTGAACAGACCCACCTCAAAGAAAAGATAGAAAAGTTAGAAGATCGAGCGGACCTCGCGTCACTAAACAACGACACCAACATGGCCGAAAGAATTGTACATGAATGTAAATTGTGTGACGACTATCTGGACAAAAAACTTGAAACAATTACACAGGACATACTTTCAAAAACAAAGACACATGTTAAAGACGAGACAAAACACATAGAAGACGAAGTGACAAAATTACGAGACAATGTTGTGTCGTGTTTGGCGATAGGTGCAAACGCATCGTCAGGAAACGACAAAACAGCTAAAACCATGGCTAATGACACAGACAGAACACCACCTATTGTGGAATCACCTATTTCAAATCAAAATTAC
This sequence comes from Schistocerca americana, assembly GCF_021461395.2. NCBI lineage: Eukaryota > Metazoa > Arthropoda > Insecta > Orthoptera > Acrididae > Schistocerca > Schistocerca americana. The sequence continues at coordinate 192,996,417 of NC_060127.1, forward strand.
AATGTGCCGCTTTCTTTTCCACCGAACGAGCAATATTACGTTACCGGCATGGCCGATGACACGTTTGTAAGACATGGGTATTTCCAGACATTTTCCAGTGAGGACAAGCACAAAGTCCACCCTATTGTGTTTATTAGATCATTTGACGGTGTTTTTCCACGTAGTTGGTCAGAAGTCGATAAAATCAGATACGTCACCAATCTCATGAGAGGACGAGCAGCTAAGTGGGGTGCCGCTATGAAACGGCGGTGCCTTACGTTTGAACAGTTCGAACAAGCCTTCTTGGACGAATTCTGGTCCGAGAATGAGCAACAGAGTCTAAGGAGAGAAGTGTGCAACCCCGAGACCTATGACCCTAAAAAAGAGACATTAAGACAATACTTTGAGAGGTACCTAGACAAGACACTGTACTGGTCCAAACCAGCCGACTTGCCAGCGATAATTGACACTTTAAAGAGCCACTTACCCTTTCCATACCGAGACAGATTAATAGGAGTACCGGAGAATGACGTTAAGACTTTCTTAAACTTCTTAGATCAAATGGACGTAGTTTACAGAGGCGATTCACGCCATTCAAATTTTACTCATATTAGTAACCAAAATCAGCACCCACCCCAAAGGAACCGTAGTGACGGTGGTTGGTGGAACCATCCGTCCGCGCCGCGACACAATACGATGCCTGCGCGCGAAACATACTCAAATGGAAACGTGTATGACGGTAGGAACAACCGCAGAAATTCGTGGAATAATAATAATAACAATAATTATCACCCATATCAAAATGGTAACTACAAGCAAAATGAAAATTACAGACAGTACAACAACAACAATAGGAGACGTGAGAATAACCGGTACAACCCGGGCTACTTTGACAGGAACATGACATATAACAGACATAATTACCACCAAAACAATACCAATCCCAACAATCACCGACAGAATATGTGGAACACACAAAATTCACGCATGACAAATCATAACCCTCCACGGAAACCGCCGCCGTTCCCCGGTACAGTTATGCACTCCCCGCCACGAAGTAGCAATAACAATTGCGGCGCGCCATCAGCTGACGCGTGGGCGCCAACCGGCCGGAATGTAAACATAGTGGAGCTGGTCAATGAACCCGGCCAAACACAGCAGACGACGGAAAACAGTCGACGACCGAGCTAAGCGCTCGTGCTTCGGTCGTGAGGTGTTGTAAGAGCGCAACGGCTGAGACGGTTTGTTTCCTCAGGTACGACGACAAAATGACAGCAGAACAGGAATTAACAAACCTATGAGGTTGATGACCTTGTTCTTTTGCGTTCACATCCCAAGTCTACAAAATTAAAACAATTGAACAGAAAATGGCAGCTATTATATTCAGGTCCTTTCAGAATAGCAAGCATACCTCACCCAGGTTGTTACTCCCTAGAATACCCGTTATCTCACAAGCCGAGGGGGCTGCATCCCCACAGACATTTGAAACCCTTTGTGCACTAAAACAACATAATATAATGATAACTAAGTTGAACATGAGCAAGTTGCTGTGAAAACGAGATCATAAATATTTGTATTGAATACACGAACATTAAGTTATACAGCCTAAGAACAGAAACATTCATTTATGGAAATTATATACTGCAGTTACACTTGCACACATAATTATGAAGAGAAGGTAAACCCAGGTGAGCAGACTTGCTGAATGAGAAAAGATATTCATATAGGAATGAGGTCTATGCAGGTTACATTGGTTGTTAATTGTAAATTATAAGGTGAATCAACAACTAGTTAGTTATTTCAAGGCACTATAATGAGAGGAAATAATAGCTATTGACATCAGTAATGACATAGGTATGTAGCAGAATGAATGAGGATGTAAGAATGAATGATCAGTATGAATGAGTTAATATTTAAGTTAATATAAGAATGTAAGTTACTGTGAAGTGGTTGGAGACAAGAGATTATTTGAGGAAAATATTATTGGAGTTTTATGAGAATGGAAGTGCCAAATGGCCCCACGTATGTGATATATTAATGTTTGATGAGGAATATGTTTAATGTATAAGGATATATATATATATATATATATATATATATATATATATATATATATATATATATAATGATGAATATGTGAGTAAGGAATGAGTGAGAATGTTTTGGTAATATTGTGCTACATGGAGAAGTGAGTAAACAGTTTATATCTTTAAGATTACATAAGAATTTCAGTTTGAAAGAAAACATTTGTGATGAGTTAGAACACGTGAGTACAAGACGTTAAATGTGAATCTATTTTCAGTGCCCTTGAAAGGGAATGAATGCAAGAAAAGCAGAGTGAACATAACGATGATTACAGCTGTGGAAAGAAGTGTAATAAGAATGTAACTTGGAAACACATTAGCTTTAATTTATTTCAGAAGTGTAACTTAGTAACCTTTCTTTAAGTTTTGTTACGCCATTGTGTGGAAGAAAACATTTATAGTTCGTGTTCAGACAGGAGAATGATATTTTAAGGAACTTAAGTTGAAACATAGTTTTTACACAGCCCTCATGTGAATGCATTTGTTAAAAAAAAAAAAAATACGAAAGTGAAATTTAGTGCCATATTAGCCTTTATTATAATTACATATGACAGAAAACCCTGAGGAAGCAAAAGATAGGAGAGTTATTAAGGCCGTTTTGCGACTCGTACAACACCTCCACTTAAGCGAACAGATGACAAAATTACATCTACGTTGAAGACATTTGACTTTTTAGGCTATGCAAGGTAAGTGCAAAGGAGCAGTGACCATCCGTGCAGCCGACGTCGAGCAACGGACAGTGAGAAAGAGACATTTTGCTGTCAATTATAATAATATGTTCTTTGTTTATAATTTATAGATAGAAATGATATATATATATATATATACTACATACATGATATTTAACCTTCACTAAAGTCGAAGAAAGTTCATGGTTGAACTCTTGAGAGGAAATTTGATATGTTACCATATAATACACATTATGAGAGAGACAATCTCTGAGATACATTTTCCATTTGTATAGACGGTATCCACAAGAAGTGGAGATATTGAGGAAGCACTGAGGGGACATGCGATTCACTCATGCAAGGATTTGTTAAGGTATAATACACTAAGTCATATGAACAGTCAGAACACAAACAGAGAATCTGTCATGATGTTACACTACACAGACTTGACGTAAGGACACTTACATTTACCCATGATTTGGTAAATTGTAAGCACCTCCTTTCACACACCCCTTGAAGGTGATGCAAACATTATAACGTATTGTGTACTCTTTTTAATGTATTAGCTGTAGGATTAGGTAGTTTTTAGGTAGTGAATAGTTTCTTCCATTCTATCTTTCTTTCTTTCTCCATTATCCTACCACATACTGCAGCTGGGTATTGTTTGTTTATGGAATGTAAGAATATATTGTGTGACAGTAAACTTTCAGGTATGAATAAAAAGACATGAAGAAAACTGAATATTGATGGCATTACAGGCCTGGTCAACCACTAGCCAGCCAAGATATGGAATCAAAGAAAAGAAATAAATATTAAATAAAGGAAAGCCCGTGCTTTTAAACATTAAGTCTTATATCCCTTGGCACGTCAAAACCTTAATAAAGAAAATCAAAATGACCATAAACCCCAATAAAAGAAAGCCAATGGGACTTAGTATAATTTTTTTTAGCGTAAATATTTCACGTGTATATTCTTGTAAATTTATATGTATTTGTATATGTGTTAAAACTTTGCATATTGTCAACATTTTGAAACATGACCACGAAATGTAAGCTTTCATAATTAACGATGTAAACATGCTTGGACAAAGTGAACTGTTAAAATGTAAATGTGGCAAAAAGTGATACAAACTGTGTTAAACAGTGAACGTTATAAACGACGAATTTTGTGTTGTTTGTGAAACTTATGGCGCATAAACCAAATAACTGTTTATAAATCGATATAAACTGCAGTTTACTTTGACGATAATGAGGATTTTCACACTGCAAATGAACGTTTGTTGGCAAGTGTAAACAATGTGGTGAAACACCTACCTTTGCGAACATCGACGCCGTTGTTCCTGGCCGGCCTTCAGATGCTTAGAGACAATAAACTCAGCACCTGTCGTAGGCGATGTGGAGGCTAAAAACTACATCGACCATATATGCCCCGGGAACAATAGTCATGAAAACGCACAAGGACCTGGAGTGTTGTGTCGTAACAGAAGACATGGACGTTGCTTCAGATCACGCACACGCTCAATCTTATGGTGTCACCGAACTTAACACGCCATTATGCTGGAATAACAACTTGTAATGAACACTATGTGAAAGTGAATACTGTGCAAGATTGTCATAACACAGCGATTTTGAAACTGCCGCACGCGAAATTCAGTGATGCTACTGCGCATGCGCAAAGACTACGTGCTGCCAGATGTGCATTGGGAAACCAACGCTGGGAGCACACAACATTAACTGCTTTGGTGAACAGCTTGTTCAAACAAACTGTATGTATATATATATATATATATATATATATATATATATATATATATTAATTGTGTAAAAAAGGATCCAAACTGTAATAATTGTATTTAGTATATAGGTTTAGAAAGTAAGTGTTGGTTAAGATTATCCCCTATGGATGCACGTGGCCTTTCCAATGAAAATTACATGTATTGACTTTTAGGTTTGCTAGCCTGCCACGCTAAATGTTTTAGCGTGACAGTCGAGGGGGCGATGTAGCGGGGCTTTGAATTTCGCCGCGCTACACTCGTTCCCTCAGATAAAAAATATCTCGTCGCAGCGGTATGAGCGCTCGACGGCAGAGAAACTACCAAAATTGTTAACTTTTTTTGTTTTTTTATTCCGTTTCAATTGTCTCTTGATAGCCGTAGCTTAAGGCAGGCGTGATCGGATGCTGACGTAAAAACTTAATGGCTAATCTTGATCTGATTGTAATGTGTAGACATTGTGGAAGTTATTAAGAAATTCGGTGGATGGAAGTAGCAAAGTGAATTAAATTGCATACAGTATCACGATGATTTTAATTGGTGTAAATTAGTGATCCTTGGACTATTGCAAGATTTCGGAGCAGATTTTTTCACGCTGAAATGAAAGAGATTTTTGAAGACGTGGACGCCGCCCGAAAGAAGGTAAGTTAAATCTGGTAAAGGATGATCTCTCGTCTACGCCACTTCCCCCTGTCAGTTACATTCTGTTATTCTCTGTTTCTTTTCAATAACTTTTGTAGTGAAAATTGGTTTAACTTTTGCTCAAAAACGCCACACGGACCACCCCAACAATAGCTTTTCCTAATAACGAAGTCCGATAGCTTTTCTGTAATACAAAGTCCGATTTGCTTTTCATTCTTTCCCTTTTTCACGGTCTCTCTTCTCCCATTTTTTTTATTAACCACTACACAGCGGAGCTTCTTAAGACCGCAAAGATATCATTATGGGTATCCAAGGTCCTTAAGGAAGTCTCTCCCAAGACTCTCTTCGGGAAAATAGGGGCCCAGAACCCAAAAGTCTCGAAAGAAGACTGGAGAGTGATTAACCAGAAGGTTGCTCCGGAAGGACGAATCCTGGTGGTGGAGGTTAGTGAAAAGTCCCTGAAGGTGATGCGGGAACAGGACCTGAAACTGCTTTTAGGGTTCTCGCAGGTCACCGTCAGGGTTCTCAAAGATGGCAGTAAGACGGAGCCTGGAGGTGCTGCAGATTAATCTGCAGCACAGTAAAGGGGCCTTTGCTGCCCTGAGCCGCTGCCTGGGGAGACAGGAAGTGGACGTGGCCCTGATACAAGAACCCTATTTATACAAAGGGGGTGTATCGGGCCTCGGAGGCGCTGGAGGTAAGCTGATCTATGCTAGAAATCTAAGAAACTCCAGAACATGCATCTAAGTTAGAAACGGCATTTCTTTCATGCCAATGATGGATTTCTGCTCTAGGGACTTAGTGACCATCAAAATGCAGCAATGTGAGGAAGGTATCATGAGGGAAATTGTCTTGGCCTCAGCATACCTTCCTTACGAAGACAGTTCTCCCCCCTCCCTTGGAGGTGAGGAGACTGGTAGAGACTTTCCATTGGCAAGGTGACCAACTGCTGGTGGGGTGCGACGCAAATGCCCACAACATAGTGTGGGGCAGCAAGGACACCAACAGTAGAGGTGAGTACCTTCTTGAATTCCTCTTAGCTAACAACTTAGAGGTTCTGAATAGGGCCAATGAACGTACATTCAGGAATAGCAGAAGGGAAGAAGTAATTGACATAACATTTGGTTCCATGACGATGGGTAGCTATGTCAAACAATGGCATGTGGTGTTGGAGCCATCCTCATTGGACCACAGGTACATTAAATTCAAGGTTGAAATGGGAATCAGACAGGCCATGACTTATAGAAATCCCAGGATAACAGAGTGGGAGACATATAGGAGGGACCTTGACTTAGGCTTATCGGAAATCAGAACCATGATAAGGAACCCAGTAGAATTTGAGGAAGTAGCAGAGGCTGTCATCTCTGCCATAGTGACCTCATATCAGGACAACTGCACAATCACCAGGAAGTGCACAAATAGGAGTGTTCCTTGGTAGAATAACAAATTAGAAACGCAAAGAAAAGAGGTACGGAGACTGTTTAATATTGCGAGACGCAAAGGACAATGGGCTAAATATCGTGAGGCCCTCGTCAGGCAATAAGACAAGCAAAGGAGGCATCCTGGAAGGCATTCTGTGAGGAAGGGGAAGGCACGGCTGCACAAGCCAGGCTTCACCAGATTCTCACTAGAGCACCAACTAATCCAGGAGGTACGTTGAGGAAGGAGGATGGGGAATATACAAAGACAGCAAAGGAGACGCTGGAATTGCTCCTCAAAACTCACTTTCCTCAATATGCTCTGCCGGATAACACAGACGAGTATGTGACCCCAGAGAGACAATGGTTCTCAGACACTCGAAGAGAGGACTGGGAATCGGCCAAGAAGTGTGTGACCTTCAACTAAATCCAGTGGGCGGTGGAAACATTCCAGCCGTTCAAGTCACCTAGCCCAAATGTAATTTTTTCAGCTCTCCTGCAACAGGCAGGACGAAAGCTTATAAGAATCCTATGCAGGCTATTTAGGGTTAGCTTAGCAGTAGGAATCATTCCTAATGTTTGGAGGGCAGTGAAGGTTGTCTTCATTTCAGAGCGAATTGATCATACCAAGGCCAAGGATATGAGACCAATAAGTCTGTCCTCCTTCATTCTCAAAACATTGGAAAAACTGGTTAATGTATACGTTGGGGAGAGGAGGCTATGTAGGGTCCGTCTACACCTGAACCAACACGCATACCAACCAGGTAAATCATGTGAAACAGCTCTCCACCAACTCGTCGGAAACTTGGAAAAAGCACTTCACTTCCAAGAAACAGCCTCTGAATCTTCCTGGATATCGAGGGGGCCTTTAGTAACACGACCTTCGATTCCTTGGTAAGGGCAGCAGAGGTGCATGACCTGGGGACCACTATATGGAGGTGGACCAGGGCCATGCTTAGTGGAAGGAAGGTAGAGGCTACCATGATGAATGAAAGGATGGTAATTAATACCACTAGAGGCTGCCCACAAGTAGGACTTTTGTCTCCTCTATCGTGGAATCTAGTCGTGAACGAACTCATTGAGGAACTAAATTCCACACAATGCTTCTGCCAAGGATACGCAGATGACCTTGTCATAGTAATACTTGGCAAATTCACTGACACAGTCAGGAATATGGCACAAGGAGCGTTGGACATTGCGAAAAATGGTGCATTAAACAGGTTCTGAGAGTTAATCCTAAGAAGACTGTTGTGTTGCCATTTACGAAGAGACATATTCAGCATGCAAGCTGGAATCTAAAGCTCTTTGACGAAACTCTACCTGTGAAGGAGATAGTGAAATATCAAGAGGTAACCTTGGATGAGAAGCTAACTTGGACCCCTCTTATTAAGAGTATCTGCTCCAAGGCAAAAAGCACTTTAGTTAGTACTAGGAGGGCTTGTGGCAAAAACTGGGGCCTAAGCCTCAGGGGTATGCACTGGATATACGCCACAGTGGTTAGACCTAGGATTTCCTATGGGGCCGTAGTGTGGTGGAAGAAGGTAGAACACCGGGTTGCTGCTAAGGAGCTTGCTAAGGTGCAGATATTGGCCTGCTTAGCCATAAATGGCGGAATTAGCAGCACACCAACCGCTGGAATGGAAGCCATGCTGGATATGCCTCCACTTCACCTTTCAATTAAGATGGAGGCAGCAGCTGGGGCATACAGACTTAAAACTGACCAAAACTGGGTCTCATTTGGATATCCAGAATCACACACTAGCATAGTGAGTGAGGTAAATATAGGTGTGGCTGGGGAAATGCCCGCTGATTATATAATAACTCCGAACTGCTTCGACAAGCCTTACAGGAGACGAGGTACTGGCGGAATTAAAGCTGTGAGGACGGGGCGTGAGTCGTGTTTGGGTAGCTCAGTCGGTAGAGCACTTGCCCGCGAAAGGCAAAGGTCCCGAATTCGAGTCTCAGTCCGGCACACAGTTTTAATCTGCCAGGAAGTTTCTTAGAACATAATAATTGGAAGTAGGGAGCAGTGGGAGAAAACAGTTCAACACGGTACGGGGGACATCGTTTGGTTCACCGATGGGTCGAAAACAGATCAAGGCGTTGGGGCAGGGTTGTACGGTGTTCAGCCAAGACTGGAGAGCAGCATCTCTCTAGGGAAACTGGCCTCTGTGTTCCAAACCGAAATTACTGCAATCAGGGCATGTGTGGAGGAGAATATGAGTAGGTGCTGCAATGACCGTAGCATCTACATCTATTCAGACAGCCAGGCAGCCCTGAAATCATTGGCAGCTCCTGCAACAAGATCTAAGATTGTTGCAGATTGCCACAGGGCTCTGGTGGAGCTAGGGGGAAGCAATAGGGTGTACCTAGTGTGGGTCCCTGGCCACTCAGGTATCTGTGGCAATGAACAAGCCCATAGACTGGCTAGGATGGGGGCAACAACTCCATTTATTGGACCGGAAACTGTCTTGACAATCATCAAGGCTATGATCAAATTAGAACTACGGAACTGGCTTAGGAAACAGCACGTAGGATATTGGACCAAGGTCCGTAAACAAAAACATGGTAAGGTAATGATGCCCAAGCCATGTTTTAAAAGAAGCTCTGTAATCCTGGGATTGAACAGGAAAGAGGCCAAACTCATGACTGGACTGATGACCGGCCATGGGAACTTCAAAAAACACCTGCACACAATGGGTATAACGGGAGAGGACCCTAAATGTAGGATCTGTGATGAGGGTGAAGAAACTGCATCACACCTAATCTTCGAATGCATGGCATTGGAGAGTAAAAACTACTCAATCTTCGGGCAACTAGACCTGAAGAAATTGTGTCTAACAAAAAACTGGTAGAGGGACTCCTTGCACTATTTAAGGACACTGGTTGGCTTTACTAGATATACAGGGAGCGATGCCGCACAATAAACCTTGTTTCGGTGCGGGCAGTGGCGGGTTGGACCTAAGCTGTTTTAGCTCTCCTGTTAAAATCAAATCAAATCAAATCAATAGCCATACATCAACACGATATCGACTTTTTCCGCAATTGGTAAACGGTGCATTTTAACACTGGTAATGTATCACGAAGCAAATACCGTCCGCACTGGCGGAATGTTACGTCATACCACGTACTTATACATTTGTGACAATTACAGCGCCATGTATCACAAAGCGAAAAAAGTGGTCCAACGAACTACACGAATATGTAATAAAAAATGTGGATTCCTACTTTAAAAAACGCAGGTGATATCCGTTTGACGTATGACAGCGCCATCTAGCGGACCAGCTATAGCGCCATCTGGTTTCCCCCTTCAAGCTAGACGAGTTTCGTTCTTTTTAGTTTTTTCGTTTGACGCTTATTCCGTGAGATATTTCGCCCGGTCACTTTCAATAGACCACCCTGTATAGTGCGTAAGACCTACATTACTTAACGTTCCAAGTAAGCCACCACAACTGCAGCTGAAGCAAAAACTACAGGGACTGGCTGTTCCCTTTATCTAAGACTGATAGCCATTGGATACGTGGGAAGTGGAGGGATGCGGGTAAGATTGCGGTGAGAAATAGATGTTCCGCATTATTAGAAAGTTAGCTTCCACTCGCAAATGACTAGTTTCGGGGCTTAACTAATTCGCAGTCTTCAGATTGTTATATTGCAAAACTGCGAAATGCAGATTTGAAGAAATACAAAATTTGACGTGAAAGCTGATTTTTTTTCTGTTTAATGGTAAAACAAAGCAGGTGCAGGATAAGAGCTGAAACAATATCACTGCCACGATTCTGAAGATGTTCCGCATTTCTAGAAAAATAAGCAGTTCGTGATTCTTACAGAACACTTGTTGTGATTGAAATGACGCACAGAGGTAGCAACGTTTCATAAAAGCCTCGTTACTGAGCCGTTTATGCACATCTGTGATGGCCTATTAGTCGTATGATGTAAGGTAAATAAGCATGCAACAGCTGCTTTTGTAGAATATTATATTTTTTAACGCCACTGGTTTCGAGTCCCATTGCGCATCTTATGCACTCCACTAAAGTGCAAGCGTACAACTCGTCGTGAAACAGCAAATACCTGACAACGTAAAGGTATGTTCACACGATGCGTCCTTCCTCGTGCGCAATTGCTGATGCGCGGTAAAAAAAGGGCACGCGCGAAAATTACCAGAAAGAACGTATGTAGGCTTGCATATTCACGAGTCCAGACGTTACCACATTGTGCAAGCCGTCTGCTATGCATTATTACTTTGCATCTTATTCCGTTGGAAGTAAGAGACTATAGACACATATTTCACACATGAAAGGCATATATTTCTCTTGTTGTCCGTTGTTATTATCATAGACCCTTTCCTTGACACCTAAGATTCTTTATGAAGTCTAATGATTCGCCCATTCTTACACTTGACTCGACTTCGTTACACGCGAATATTTTTGGAAACTTAATTATTTTTACTTCAAAAGCGAATACGTAGAAGATTCTTGCCGTTCGTGGGTCAGATTTAACAACAATTGTGGAATTAGTTGCACTATCGCAGAAAGAACAAGTGTGTCTTTTCCAGATCAGTTCCCTGTAGTACGCGCTCTATGCTACACGCGTTGTGTATACGCTGCGAAAATAAAGTATTCACAGTAAGTGACGGGAGTCCGCAGCTCGTGGTCGTGCGGTAGCGTTCTCGCTTCCCGCGCCCGCGTTCCCGGGTTCGATTCCCGGCGGGGTCAGGGATTTTCTCTGCCTCGTGATGACTGGGTGTTGTGTGATGTCCTTAGGTTAGTTAGGGTTAAGTAGTTCTAAGTTCTAGGGGACTGATGACCGTAGATGTTAAGTCTCATAGTGCTCAGAGCCAAGTGACGGGAGTGCGGGTGATTATTTAACGTTTTACTTTCACGCTCGCTACCCACTACCTACTGTTTCCTATATGCTGCGAAACAGTTTTATTGCTTTCGACGCTTTATTATCACGTCTCTGTGGTTTTTGCTTCACCTGCAGTTGTGGCTTATTTGGTGCGTTAAGTAATGTAGGTCTTACACACTATACAGGGTGGTCCATTGATAGTGACCGGGCCAAATAATATTTCTATGCACCAGGAATTGCATGGCGACGACTTTGAACGTCGTGTACAGTCCTGCCACTGGGCACAAGAGAAATCACGGGACGATGACAGATTTTTTTGCACGTATTTGATTTAGTAACGAAACGTCATTCACCAAAAACAGTAACGTAAACCGGCATAATATGCACTACTGGGCAACGGAAAATCCACGATGGCTGCGACAAGTGGAACATCAGCGACTTTGGCGGGTTAATGTATGGTGCGGCATTATGGTAGGAAGGATAATTGGCCCCATTTTATCGATCGGAATCTAAATGGTGCAATGTATGCTGATTTTCTATGTAATTTTCTACCGATGTTACTTCAAGATGTTTCACTGCATGGCAGAATGGTGATGTACTTCCAACATGATGGATGTCCGGCACATAGCTCGCGTGCGGTTGAAGCGGTATTGAATAGCATATTTCATGACAGGTGGATTGGTCGTCGAAGCACCGTACCATGGCCCGCACGTTCACCGGATCTGACGCCCCGCATTTCTTTCTGTGGGGAAAGTTGAAGGATATTTGCTATCGTGATCCACCGACAACGCCTGACAACATGCGTCAGCGCATTGTCAATGCATGTGCGAACATTACGGAAGGCGAACTACTCGCTGTTGAGAGGAATGTCGTTACACGTATTGCCAAATGAATTGAGGTTGACGGACATTATTTTGAGCATTTATGGCATTAATGTGGTATTTACAAGTAATCACGCTGTAACAGCATGCGTTCTCAGAAACGATAAGTTCACAAAGATACATGTATCACGTTGGAACAACCGAAATAAAATGTCCAAACATATCTACGTTCTGTATTCTAATTTAAAAATCCTACCTGTTACCAACTGTTCGTCTAAAATAGTGAGCCATATGTTTGTGACTATTACAGCGCTATCTACCACAAAGCGAAAAAAGTGGTCCAACTAAAACATTCATATTTCCTTACAAACTACACGAATATGTAAGAAAAAATGTCGGTTCCTATTTCAAAAAACGCAGCTGAAATCCGTTTGACCTATGGCAGCGCCATCTAGCGGGCCAACCATAGCGCCGTCTGGTTTCCCGCTTCAAGCTAGACAAGTTTCGTTCTTTGTAGTTTTTTCGTTTGATGCTTATTTCGTGAGATATTTGGCCCGGTCACGATCATTGGACCACCCTGTATATAGATTCCACCGACACATGCAACAATTCACGGTATTTGGGTAAATTCGAAGCCGACGGTGCTGTTCAGGATGTGCATAAGGAAAGGTCTGGTAGCCCAAAAACATCACCAAGTGCAGCTTCCAGCGCTGTTGTGCTGCAACATTGCGCTAGGTCACCTCAGAAATGTGTGAAGCAGGGGAAGCCGATCGAGCGTATTCTGAAGGCTGGAAGGTGGAAAGTGTACATTCCAATATCGCTGCTCGCTGTGAACGAGGACGACCCGGATCGAAGTATGGAGTACTGCGAGAAGGAAGGGTTTACTGGGATGGTTATCTGGTCTGATAAGACTCAATTCAGACTGAACGGTACTGCAAATTGCCACAGCTGTGTGTATTGGATTTCTGAAGATCCTCACGTTTACGTGGACAAACACGTTAATGTGACAGGTGTAAATGTGTGTCATTACACGGTCTGATTGGACCATTCTTGTCTGCAGGTACCGTGACTGGTGAGGTGGCTGTTCATATGCTGTTAACATTGATTTTACCTGCCATCTGAGACGTGTTGGGAAATGAAAGATTTTACCTACACCTCAGTACCACAGAGCTTACTTGGATGAAAATCTACGCGGACTATTGATTGGTCGAAGAGGAACTGTTGAGTACTCACCACAGTCTCCAGACCTGACACCTATCTATGGGGGACCTTGAGAAACGGCAGCATCGAGCCGTCCTTCGCGGCTCTCGCACAGGCACCGTCGACAGCCTCAGTTCGGTCAACAGTTGAGCGGTGTCGACGTCGTTTGGCTGCCAATGGGGGGGCGCTTCCGACACATAACATAACCTCCCCCTTGTGCGCGAATTGTTACGGTATGTCACTTTGCTCAGATAATGTTGACTGTCAAACAGTGTCTATGTATTTCTGGATCCCTCTGCATATACACTCCTGGAAATTGAAATAAGAACACCGTGAATTCATTGTCCCAGGAGGGGGAAACTTTATTGACACATTCCTGGGGTCAGATACATCACATGATCACACTGACAGAGCCACAGGCACATAGACACAGGCAACAGAGCATGCACAATGTCGGCACTAGTACAGTGTATATCCACCTTTCGCAGCAATGCAGGCTGCTATTCTCCCATGGAGACGATCGTAGAGATGCTGGATGTAGTCCTGTGGAACGGCTTGCCATGCCATTTCCACCTGGCGCCTCAGTTGGACCAGCGTTCGTGCTGGACGTGCAGACAGCGTGAGACGACGCTTCATCCAGTCCCAAACATGCTCAATGGGGGACAGATCCGGAGATCTTGCTGGCCAGGGTAGTTGACTTACACCTTCTAGGGCACGTTGGGTGGCACGGGATACATGCGGACGTGCATTGTCCTGTTGGAACAGGACCCTTGCCGGTCTAGGAATGGTAGAACGATGGGTTCGATGACGGTTTGGATGTACCGTGCACTATTCAGTGTCCCCTCGACGATCACCAGTGGTGTACGGCCAGTGTAGGAGATCGCTCCCCACACCATGATGCCGGGTGTTGGCCCTGTGTGCCTCGGTCGTATGCAGTCCTGATTGTGGCGCTCACCTGCACGGCGCCAAACACGCATACGACCATCATTGGCACCAAGGCAGAAGCGACTCTCATCGCTGAAGACGACACGTCTCCATTCGTCCCTCCATTCACGCCTGTCGCGACACCACTGGAGGCGGGCTGCACGATGTTGGGGCGTGAGCGGAAGACGGCCTAACGGTGTGCGGGACCGTAGCCCAGCTTCATGGAGACGGTTGCGAATGGTCCTCGCCGATACCCCAGGAGCAACAGTGTCCCTAATTTGCTGGGAAGTGGCGGTGCGGTCCCCTACGGCACTGCGTAGGATCCTACGGTCTTGGCGAGCATCTGTGCGTCGCTGCGGTCCGGTCCCAGGTCGACGGGCACGTGCACCTTCCGCCGACCACTGGCGACAACATCGATGTGCTGTGGAGACCTCACGCCCCACGTGTTGAGCAATTCGGCGGTACGTCCACCCGGCCTCCCGCATGCCCACTATACGCCCTCGCTCAAAGTCCGTCAACTGCACATACGGTTCACGTCCACGCTGTCGCGGCATGCTACCAGTGTTAAAGACTGCGATGGAGCTCCGTATGCCACGGCAAACTGGCTGACACTGACGGCGGCGGTGCACAAATGCTGCGCAGCTAGCGCCATTCGACGGCCAACACCGCGGTTCCTGGTGTGTCCGCTGTGCCGTGCGTGTGATCATTGCTTGTACAGCCCTCTCGCAGTGTCCGGAGCAAGTATGGTGGGTCTGACACACCGGTGTCAATGTGTTCTTTTTTCCATTTCCAGGAGTGTATGTTAATATCGTCGCTCTCGACAAATTCGGCAACGCTGCAGACACCAAAATCCACTAGGACGAAGGTTGTCTTTTCCAATTTTGTATTTTTTACATCATCAATGCCCGTGATTTCTATCTCTAGTACAGGTACTGTAGCTTGCTGAGGGTCTCCACGTAATCCATGTTTGATTTTGTTCGGATGTCAAATGTTGTGATACTGTCTCGCCATGGCATTAATATTCGTACAAAGTATTCATATACACTTTCCATACATTTATAAACTGTTTCTTCTCTGATTTCCTACTTCCAGACTTCTCTTATTCTTTACAGTAACACGATCGAAGACTAAGTCTAATATTTGACGCTCATGGCACCATACCTCAAGTTTCTATTTCATAATCATTAAAATGGCATTCTGTATGATCTCTCATTGTCTGTAATAATCTATAATTTTCAGTGTGCGTTCTTCGTAGTCAACGGACATCATTGCACATAAATCACATTAACGCATAAGCTCAACACACTTTACTACAAAACACACATGGACGTCAGCTGCCTGATGCACTGTTACCCCTAGCACACTCACATTGAGGATGGGAGAAGAAAGTGCTTCGCCATTGCATACTACACGCTCTCTGCAGTCGGCTCTGAGAGACACTAACGCCGCCCTACGGAACTGCCTCGCCAGTAGGTGGGTGCTGGGGTATTCCTTAAGCCTCGAGAAATTTGTCGGAGTCATTCCGCTACTGTACATCTGTGAAACTGGCCGGCTACAGTCACCGCATTGAACCTGTCCTGAGTGTCCAGTAACTGTTAACCGATGCGACGTTACTGCACCCTCACATTGTACCCCTCGCACCCTCACATTGACGATCGGACACAGAACTTGCATCACCATTGCGTAGTACAGGCTCTTTACTCACGTCTCTCCGAGACACTAATCCGGCCTAAGGAACTTAATGTCCACCAGAGGGGTGGTGGGCTATTGCATGCAACTCCAGGCCATTGTCTGAGTCATTCTGCTTGTGGATATCTGTGATAATGGCGCCGCTTCAGTCAAAACATCCAGATTCTCCTACGAATTCGATGACCCGTTGTCCGTTCACTGTAACCCTCGCACCCTGTCGGTGACGACGGGACACAGACACTGCTTCGCCATTGGCTACTACGGGCTCTCTGCCAGCGTCTCTGGAAGACAGTAATGCTGGCCTCAGGTGCGTAATATCCATCAGACAGGATGCTACTGCATATGCCTCGAGGACATTGTCGGATTCATTATGCTAGTGCACATCTGTGACACTGCCGTGGCTACGGTCACTGCACGGAACCTCTCCAGAGAATCCAACAGCTTGTAACTGACGCACCGCTGCCTTTTTACTGTTACACTCGCTCCCTCACACCGACAATCGGACACAGAAGCTACTTCGCCACTGGATACCACGGGCTCTCTGCGCGCATCTCACCGAGACACTAATGCTGTTCTCAGAAGCTTAATATACATCAGATATGCGCTGCACTATTGCATGCACGGGTGAAGCAATTTCTATGTCAAATCGTCAATACGTGAGTGCGAGGTTTGCAGTGAACAGGCAGCACTGCATCGGTTACAGGCTACTGGATTCCCAGAAGAGGTTCCGTGCGGTGATCGTAGCCGCATCAGGATCGTAGATATATAATAGCAGAATGACTCCGACAATGTCATCGAGGCTTATGCAATAGTGCAGCACCCGCCTAATGGCGAGGCAATTCCTGAGGGCCACCTTAGTGTCTATGGGACTCGTCGACAGGTAACCAGTAGTACGCAATTGCGAAGCAGTTTCGATGTCCCATCGTCAATGTGTGGGTGCCAGGGCTACAATATACCGACAGTGGTGCATCAGTCACAGACTACTGCATACCGAGGAGAGATTCCATGTGCTGACCATAGCCACGCCAGGATAATAGATGTACACTAGCAGAATGACTTCGACAATGACTTCAAGCCATATGCAATAGCGGAGCATCCGTATGATGGAGATTCAACTTTTGAGCGCATTGTTAGTTTCTTGAAGAGACATCAGCAGAGAGCCTGTAGCACCCAACGGAAAAGCTATTTCTGTGTCCCAACGTCAGCTGTGAAGGACTGAGGCTTACAGCTAATGGGCAGTGATGCGTCGGTTCAAGCTACTCGATTCCCAGAAGAGATTCCATTTGATGACAGTAGCCGCAAAAGTAGCATAGATGTACAATAGCAGAAAAAACTCCGACAATGTACTCGAGGCTTATGCAATAGCGCAGCACCTGCCCATTGGCGAGGCAATTATTGATTTCGGGATTAGTGTCGTGGAGAGACGTCGGCAAACAAGCTGTAGTACGCAATGGGGAAGAGCTGCGCATCGGTAAAGAACTACTGGGCTCACTGGAGAGGTTCCATGTGGTGACCGTATCCGCGCCACTATCACAGATCTACACTAGCAGAATGACTCCAACAATGTCCTCGAGGCTAATGCAGTAACGCAGCACTCGACAAATGGCGAGGTAATTGGTGAGGGCGGCATTAGTGTGGCGCAGAGAAGTCGGCAGAGAACCTATTATATGGGATGGCGAAGCATTTTCCGTGTCCCGTCGTCAATATGTTGGTTTGAGGGTACAATAAACCGGCAACGGTGCATCAGTTACAAGTTACTGCACACTCAGGATAGGTTCCATGTGGTGACCGTAGCCGCATAAGAATCAGTGATGTACACTATCGGAGTGACTCAGTCCTCAAGGATTATGCAATACTGCAGCACCCGCCTGATGGCGAGGCAATTCCTGAAGGCGGCGTTGGAGTCTTGGAGAAACGTAGGCAGAGAGCCTGTGGTATGAAATGGCGAAGCAATTTCTCTGTAAAATCGTCAATATAAAGGTGCAAGTGTTATAATAAACCAGCAGCTGTGCGTCGGTTACAATTTACTGGGCAATGAGGAGACTTTGCATGCAGTGATCGAAGCTGCGCCACTATCTTAGATATACACTAGCAGAATGACTCCGATAACGTCCTCAAGCCATATGCCACAGTGGAGCGCCTCTATTATGGAGATTCAGCTCCTGAGGGCAGTATAAGAGTCTTGGAGAGACGTTCGCAGAGGGCGTGTAGTATCCAATCGCAAAGTTATTTCTCTATCCCAACGTCAGTGTGAGGGTGCGAGGGTTACAGGCAACATCGGCCAGCGATGCAGCGGTTCGACCTACTTCCGATGAGGAGTTCCATTTGGTGACGGTAGCCGTAAAAGTATCATAGATGTACAGTAGCAGAAAAAAAACTCTGACGATGTCCTAAACGCTTATGCAATAGCGCAGCACCAACCCAATGGCGAGGCAATTCCTGAGGGCGGCAACAGTGTCGTGGAGAGACGTCGGCAGAGATGCTGTAATATGCAGTTGGGAAGGAATTTCTGTGTAACTTCGTCAATGTTAGGATGGGAGGGTTACAGAAAACCGGCAGCTGTACATCGGTTGCAAGCTACTGGACTCACTGGAGAGGTTCCATGTGACGATCATAGCTGCCCCACTATCATAGATCTACACTAGCAGAATGACTCTGACAAACTTCTCGAGTCTTATACAATAGCCCAGCAGCCACCTAAGGATGAGGTAATACCTGAGGGTGGAGTTAGTGTGTTGGAGAGAGGTCAGGAGGGATCCTGTAGAACGCAGTGGCGAAGCAATTTCTTTGACCCATCGTCAATGTGAGGGTGCAAGGGTTACAAAAAACCAGCAATGCTGCATCTGTTACAAGTTATGGGATACTCATGAGGACCGCTACGGTCGCAGGTTCGAATCCTGCCTCGGGCATGGATGTGTGTGATGTCCTTAGGTTAGTTAGGTTTAATTAGTTCTAAGTTCTAGGCGACTGACGACCTCAGAAGTTAAGTCGCATAGTGCTCAGAGCCATTTGAACCATTTTTTGCGCCAAAGATTATTATTTCGCCGCCTCCACTGGTGCAGTAGTAGTTCAGAGGATGTCGAGGGCAGTTGTTGTTCTGTTGGGTGAGAGAGTAGATGCTGTTCGGTTGGTGTAATGTATAGATGGAAGAAGTTGCAATTGTCAGAGTGTATTTGAGAAAGGAGATGGGCTTTTGATTTATGATGCTGGTGTAATGGAAAATTTTCGTCAATATATAATGAGGTAAAAAAGGTATTACAGTTTTCTTTAATGACAATGCCTCTTGCTCACAGGTACAGTCAACAAGGCATCTGGCTCGTGTTTATTTATTAGACTTGTAATTCTGGTTTCTATGTGCAATTATAGTATTTCTGGTTTTTCAATTAGTTCTTTGTAAATGGTGTTTAAAATATTTTGTCGTATTGAGAAAGAACCGAGCCAGATACATGGACGTTGAGTCACACTACCACAGACAGAACAGTTACACTTGTGCTTTGTTGTTTCGTAGCTTTTATAGTTGCAGGGGACTTAATTAATCAATTGTGTTAATGTAAATTCCTTGTCATTCTTTATTTTATTTTATGCAGTCAGATTGCGTGCTAATACTAGTCAGCGCCAACCGGTTAAGAGACTTAGTAACCGGTCACACAGCTAGTAAAATTATTGCATTTATTCATTAATATTAGTCCTTTTCTTTTTAATCAAGCCCCCATGCACGAGGCGACCGCTGCTTCGGATCTTCCCTTGGAATTCTTTTGATAGTAAAAATAGTAGACAGTAGTATTGTTGTAGTAATTTGTAGTTTAGTGATTATAGTTTATATTGAACGTGTAGATTTTGCAAGTGAACACTTGTAGTTGTCTTGTCATTCCTCTGATAGTATTTTTGCAGAATTTAATTTTTGATGTGTCGTATATGGGTTTGACAATTTTGTGCAATTGTGAAGGTTTTAATTGTTCGTTAATCGTGTTTGTCGGGAAGCATTTCGTGTGAATGGTATTGTTGGTGATTAAGTGTTATATTGTGTGTAATTTTCGTATAGTGACGAGTTTTGTATGTTTTGTAAGTGATTACGCGATCGGTGAAAAAGGCAAGAATGATGGATAGTCAGAATAATGAAATTGTAACATAGCGAACTCGCCAACACAGGAGAACAGTATGGTGAATAATGAAGTAGAAAACAATTTAATAAGCCGGGAAAATAGTCCGGAACCAGCTCAAAATTTTTCACAATTGAAAAATTTTCAGAATACGAGATTAACGATATAAGATTCTGGAATAGTATCGAACACAGAAAGCTTTACGGCTATGACGAAGGAAGTTAGTTTCACGGGAAATGTTAGGGGCGAAGAGAATTTCGAACCAGTTAATATGGAGCAGTTGATGAGTGCAATATTACATTTGGGATCACAAATGGGAACAATGGAAACACGTTTAGACTCACGAATAGGGACATGTTTTGAAAACATGAAAGATGAATTAAAGAAAGAAATTAGAGAAGAAGTACAACCGATTTTGAATGCTCACAATAATAGATTAACTTCCATAGAAATTAGACAAAAGGAACAGGATAGAGAACAGGAAGAAAGAGATCGCATGATAGTACAAAAATTTTCAGAGTTAAATTTACAACGTGCACACGATAAGGAAGAAATATTTGAAAGAATCGAGGAATCCGTACCAAATGACAGATTAAATAACCTAACACAACAATATGAACAGTTAACTACTAAATGTGTCAATACTAAAACCCGAGTCGCGACACTTACGGCAGACGTAAATAAACAGAAAGAACAAATAGGTGACTTATCGGAAAGAGTTGAGGAGATTTCAGATAAATTGACAAGTCTTACTTTAAGTGGGGACAGAGATTCAGATGATGCAGCTCCATTGCCATTTGCTGAATCAGAAGAGTACCAGAATATAAATAAACATGTTGAAAGTCAGGGAAAATTCAATGAGCGCATTAAAAGGGAATTTGAGGCTTTACGAAAGCAACTCAAACAATCTGAAAGCGAAATCGTAGGAAAGGACAGTAGAAGAAAATTAGAATCAGCAGAGGGCTTTCAAGAAAATAATTTATTTCATTTACAAGAAGTAACATGAGAGCGCCAGGCGCGCGAACTTCACAGTAATCGACATTCGGACTGGGACAGATGCGGTAGGTCTTTGTCGCCACGAAGCGAAAACTTTGACTATAAACACTTTTTAACAGTTCGGAATTTAAGATCTTTCGCAATTCTAATAATGACATACATCCATGTTCATGGTTAGATCAATTTATGTACGCACTTCCGCCAAATTGGCCACTAAGTCACAAACTGGAATTTATGTGTGGATATTTAGAAAACGAACCGGCGACACGCATGCGCGCACTTATTAGAGATTGTAATAATTTAAATGATTTTTATCACGCATTTCTATCGGCATATTGGTCCGAAAACACGCAAGACAGAGTCAAACATAGTCTTATTGTTGTTGTTGTTGTTGTTGTGGTCTTCAGTCCTGACACTGGTTTGATGCAGCTCTCCATGCTACTCTATCCTGTGCAAGCTTCTTCATCTCCCAGTACCTACTGCAGCCTACATCCTTCTGAATCTGCTTAGTGTATTCATCTCTTGGTCTCCCTATAAAGGCACATTTGCATGCTGAGCGTGAGTTTCCTCGGAAACGCGAAATATTAATTAAATAAATAATCAGTGACAAATAAATAAAGCCTATGGCACACAACTGCAGCGCTGTGTCGCTGATAAAACAAAAGCACAATTACGTTACTCTTATGTTTGATTAAGAAAGGGAGAGCTCTGGTAGAAGTGGTGCGAGAAGCACGTATTTTATTTTATTGTCTGGCACACCGCCATATTTCATGTTATAGAAGAATACTGCGAGTTGCAACCACACTAGGCACTCGATTCTGTAAAGAATTATATTTATAAAAGTAAGTAGGATTATGAACTGTAGGCTTATTCATTGAATATATCTGATTTAACTAACTGTGTAACTTTTTTATGTTTAGTAGACAATCACCTCTGTACGACGTATTGGCATGGCTGGCAAATTATTGTAATATTGAGATTTAGATTATGAGTCCGCACCTACCGCAGCAGTCTTTGGAAACGATTTAATTACGAAGTCCGATTATTCAGTTTTATTTCACGGTCAACTACGAGTAACATTGCCTTTACGAAAAAGCCATTGTCAAGCGTCTGATACCGAATAATTAAATGTCCACGTTCCAGATAAGCAAATACAATTGCAATCACAATCACCATCATACAGATAGAATAATTAACATATTTAAAATAACATTTTTTATTCATTTTATTTATTTTATATTGGCGACTGCGTGTCGGACTTGTTATTTTGTCATTTGTTACATTGTTCTCTTTGTTTCATGTAAAAAATCAACTTTCTGGACCTGGACGTCAATGTATGAGAGATAACAAAATCTGAAGATATTTTCCAATTCTGAAATTTTGCGGGAAGACGCAATGAAACTTCCAGCAAAATAAGGTAAGACGCAGCATCTTTGCATTAGCAGGCTTGACCAGACGTATAATTCAGTGTATTAGCTTTTCAGTAAATTCTGTAGTGTTTCTTTTCCGCATAACAGTTTCAGTGATAAATTTCATTCTCAGTACTTTTCCCTAAACAATAAC
This sequence comes from Schistocerca americana, assembly GCF_021461395.2. NCBI lineage: Eukaryota > Metazoa > Arthropoda > Insecta > Orthoptera > Acrididae > Schistocerca > Schistocerca americana. Next base: position 193,019,117 of record NC_060127.1, read on the forward strand.
GTATGCAACAATACCAATACACGAGTGTACAATATGGCCGACTTCTGTACGATATCATGTAACATGGCCAGCAGCCATTACCAATAATCTCGAATTCAGTTTATATTTTTAAATTAACAGACAGCCATTGTTGCTACGAGCGATTCATGCTCAACTACATCTTATTTTAAAATCAGTGTCAAAAATTTTCTTGAAACATATATCACGTGTGGCATGGTAATAACTAGAAAACAATACGCAAAAATGGAACAGCAAGGACGTACTATTCAGACGCAATCCGACTCGGACGTGAGACAAGTGTTAGAAAATGACTTTACGACAGCAACCGGTAGTGACGATTCATCAAACATTGACGCAAGTGTTGACGAAAATTTTGACGATAGGCCGTCCACTACAAAAATTTCAAAATCTCAATCAGAGCCCATGTTAATGCATGACGTCACGTCTAATGACGCGGCGGGGGCAGAGACCTTGCAAACAGTAAACATTGCCGACATGTTACAAATGCTAATGAAACAAAACGCAGAAAATATGGCAACCATAAGGAAACAGAACGCCGAAAACATGGCAACCTTAAAGGCACAATTAGAGACACAAAATGAACAGTTAAAAACACAAAATGACGAAATCAAATCTGATCTCATAGCAATCAAGATAGGTAATGACACTTTGTGTAAACGTGTGGAACTTATAGACGCCACACTGACCAAACAGATGACTGAACTCAGTACTAAATTTTCCCAGCTTAATACGAGACAAGAAAAGACTACAACTGACGTAGCACTTTTACAGACACAAGTAAAAAACCTTAATGTCACGTGTGAAGTTCTTACTGAACAAATTCAAACATATCCTTCAGTACATGACAACCTTGAAAAACGAATTACTGACGTACAGAATAAATTTGACAATGTTGAACAACACCTGACTGACATCTTACAATCAGATGCCACAGCTCATTTTCAAAATATTAATAAAGAATTTCATGATTGGGTTGAGAACAAAGACAAACATTTTGATAGATGCTTACGTGAAAATTTACCAACAATTGTGCACGACTCCGTAGCGCAATACATTACTAATAACAAACAGCTGATCAGTGACGCAGTACAATCCGTCACTGCACCCATGAGACAATTCACCGATCAACTACAGTCTGAATGTAACGAAAATATCAGTCAAAATGTACAGTTCAGAAACCAATATACATTCGAGTATGATACACACATTCTGCACACGACAAATACACAAGAACAAAACACACCACGACTACAACACATACCACGATGTGGAAACACAAACACAAGCTATTATCATGGTAAACCACAGCAACATTATCGTAATTACTCGCCAGCTGAACATACCACTAATTACAGTGGAATAAATCCATATCACAATACGAAGGAAGATGAAAGCTTAATGAAACACAGGCAATTTCAGATTTTTATCCCAGAAAAACGAACCATTCATCCGGTGATTTTTCTTAAATCTTTTAGTAACGCATTTCCACGCACTTGGAGTGACCGGAAAAAGATTTCATATATTGTCGGTTACATCCAAGGCGATGCAGCTGTCTGGGCATACAGTCAAGCTGACGTATGTACCACGTACAGTGAGTTTGAGCGTGCTTTTCTGAACAAATTCTGGTCGCAATCCGTCCAGGAGCGACTCAGAAGACAAATTTTAGAACCTGAAACTTTTAACAGTAAAAATGGTAACTTACGCAGATATTTTGAAAAATACTTGAACATGGGACATTTTTTAGACGAACCAGTCGCAACGCGTGATATACTCCGTGCGTTGAAGGCCAAATTGCCTTTCAACATTAAAGAAAAACTCCTACATATCCCGGATGACGATTCAGATTATTTTTTAACAGCCTTAGATTCGGTTGACATGTTACTTGAAGATCAGCGCTTCGCGCGGCAAAACAGCAGCCACAATGTTTACACTAGTGGTATGCAAAACATGCAGGCTTGCCAACTCAATTCTGGCGCGCCCACAGTTGGATACGCGGTACAGCAAAAACAGCAAACTCACATGCCGTCTCAATACGGAAATCAAAATCAACACGCGTATTCCAATACAAACAATAGTTACAACAGTAATAACATTTCATGCGGCAATCCATACAAAAGGCACCGCGGTAATAACTACAACGGTAACAACGGATACAAAGGTAATAACAAAAACACAAACAGAAATAGAAATAATAATAACTACGAGCCAAGACAGCATCAAGGTTGGACTCGTAACGATCAGTACTTTCATTCAAACTCTGCTTTACCACAGCAGCCACCAGGTCAAAATTGGAGCATACCTTACGACCGACAGGTAAGTTATAATGCGCAACAGCAACAACAACCGCAAAAGTTTGGAGATCATAATAGGCAATATCCGAATGTGAATATAATAGAAATGACACCTGATGCACAACCTCAATCTGTGTCAGTACCTAGTACAAATGCTAATCCAACAAACTAGAAACAGTCACTACTTTGCCCCAGGTCGTGGCTGAAGAATTCTTGGCGGGCGACTTCAATGTTAATCAGTTATTTGACACCACACTTGAACAACAGAATAATGATATGCCGAGTAATTCTAAACAAAAACTACCTGTTTTATTTATAAGATACAACCACAATAACAATATATCAGATGAACTTTTACAAGACAGTACACAATGTCGTTTAAACACAAATGAAATTGTTTTAGCATCTACTACTGGTGTAGTAGGTGGGATTCCAACTACTATTATCCTAGATACAGGTGCAGCTGTGAGCGTTTTGTCTTTTAATTTCTATAAAAAGATGTGTGAATTGGAACCTGTGCCTGAGTTTCCTGCCCAAAACTGTAAAATAACTACTGCACTAGGTAATAAGTCATGTAGGGTTACGAAGCAAGTTTTTGTAAACGTTAAAATAGGTAATGGAACCGTACAATGGCCATTCCTGGTTGTACAAAACCTTGTGACAAATTGCATATTAGGAATAGATATTATGAGCGAGAAGGACTGCATTATAGACTTCTCCAAAGGTAAATGTATTTTAAATGATAAAGGCAGTGTAATTATTATTGATTTGGACAGGAGAACTCTAAAGCATGACAAACACTGTACAGGGTACAAGGTTCAGTTAGTGCTTGACAAAGACATTCAAGACATGCAAACACACTCATCTGACACAGAGATAATGGACTTGAAAACATTGCTTGATCATAAGATAAGTGAAGCTACAGCTCTCAGTGTACATGAACGTATAAAACTACAGGAAGTGTTATCCAAATATTTACAAGTTTTTACCAAACGATTAGGTGTTATCAACACGTATGTGTACAAGATTGAAGTTAAGCCTCACAAGATCTTCTACCATAAGATATATAACGTACCGTTATCTCAACGACCTGCTGTGTGGCAAGAATTAAAACAAATGTTAGACTGGAAGGTCACTGAACCATCCACCTCACCTTATTGTAGTCCTCTACTTGTTGTCAAAAAATCAAATGGAAGCATTAGGTTAGTGTTAGACGCACGAGCTATTAATGAAATAATTTTACCGGTTCACACAAAACCTGAAAATTTAGAAGAGCAATTACAGAAATTTCTAGATGCAAAATATTTTTCCACAATAGATCTCGCTAATTCGTTTTGGCAGGTGGGTATCACTCCTGATTCTCGGAAATATACTGCATTTATGTTCGGGGGGCGAACCTATCAGTTTTGTGTTCTACCCTTCGGATTGAATGTCAGTTCTGGGGTATTCATTACAGCCCTGGATACCGTGCTTGGCGATGATTTAGTTGAGACAGTCACACACTATGTAGATGATATACTGATAGCTACACAGTCTTGGGATGAACACGTTGACACACTTCAAAGAATTTTAGAAAAATTTGCACAAGCTGGAGTCACAGCCAACCTAAGAAAATCAAAATTTGGTTGCAGTGAGATAAAGTATTTAGGACATATCATTAATTCACAGGGCATACGTCCGGATCCCAGTAAATTAGATGCTATCAGGAACTTTCCTAGCCCTCGAACTAAAAAGCAGTTAAAATCATTCCTTGGGCTATGTTCATTTTTCAGACGTTTTTTGCCACAACCACTTTTGAACAGTAAACATCTGCTAAATCTACTCAGAAAGAATCAAGTTTGGATCTGGTCGGAACAGTGCCAGAATGACTTTAATACAATTAAACATGCTTTAGTGAATGCTAACATATTGAGCCATCCAGATTTCAATTTAGATTTTTGTATGACTTGTGACGCTTCACGTACTGGCTTGGGCTGTTGCTTATTTCAAGTTGTAAAGAATAAAGAGGAGGAACAGATAAGAATTATTGGGTTTGCGAGTCGCACTCTAACTGAATGTGAGCGTACATACTCCACTACTGAGTTAGAAACACTTTCCATAGTATGGGCATTCAAGAAATTCAATTATTATTTATTTGGAAAACATACGGTAATTTACACCGATCACCAGGCCCTGACATTTTTGTTAACTTGTAAACTTGTACATCCTAGACTATCACGATGGGCAGTTACACTTCAGAACTACTCTTTTGAAATTAAGTACATAAGAGGTAAGGACAACACCATTGCAGACACTTTGTCTAGACTTCCACAAGGTATGAATGATACCAACAGTGACTTAGAAAATATAAATGACTACAGGATTCTCTTAATGCAAGACAAGCAGTATCACCAATATTATATTGATATGTGCAGAAACATGGCTGAATTACAAAAATCTGATCCTCACTGGTATAAGATAACAACATTACTGGTAGAAAAACACAATCATCCTTTGACTAAGTATTACAAGTTACACAATGATGTGTTATTTTACCGCCGACATCCAAATGCTACTAACTGGTGTGTATGCATTCCCAAAGAGTCTGAACGTAATCTAATTTGGCACACACACTTAGTTTGGGGTCATTATGGGACGAAAAAGTGTTTGGCAAAGCTCAGCACATACTGTTATTTTAGCAATATGAGAAGAACAATTTACAGGGAACTAAAAACATGTGTCATATGTCAAAAATCAAAACCTCAGAATTTATCCACAAAAACAGATTTACATTCTATTTTACCCAGTAAACCCCTGGAAATTCTGTGTACTGACATCAGTGGACCGCATCCAGCAAGCTCTGGAGGCGTCAAATATATCTTAGCTTTTTACGATATATTTTCTAAACATGTAAAACTTTATGCTTTAAAATCCGCCACTGCAAATGCTATAATACGAAGATTCTCAAGTGATTACCTGACGCACGTGGGAAAACCTAAAGCAATTCTATCAGATAATGCAGCATACTACTCTGGGTACAAATGGAGAAATTTCTTGAAGGACAATAACATCAAAAGTATATTTATTTCGAGGTTTAGTCCACAATGTAACGCGACTGAGAGACTTTTCCGAGAATTAAACCGTTTCATGAGGACCTATATTTCATCAAAACATACTAATTGGGTGTCCTACCTAAGTCTTTTCGAAGACGTACACAATAACTTAAATATTTGCGATACGAATTACACACCTAACGAGATCATGTTCAATTGCAAACAGAACGATCAGTGGATAGAACCATTACCTAAGTTGTCAGACAAGGAAATCACACCTGAACAGAAAATAAAAGAAGTATTGACTACATTGACACATCACGCACAAATACGAAACAAACATCACAGAAACATAATAAAAAGAAAACAAAAATTCGAGGTAGGAATGCTTGTACTACTTCGTACTCATCATAAATCTGTAGCACTCAAACGACGCAACGCTAAGTGGCGTCTGCTATATGAAGGACCTTATATAATTGTTAACATACCGCATCCTGGTGCGTATCTGTTACAACATCCTAGAACTAACAAAATTATTGGGCTATACGCACACCGAGATCTTAGAGCATTTCATGCTGAATAATGTCAAAGTCATACCCATCAAAATATTGCTAAGCAACTCGAAAAACTCTGTTGTTACAACACAGATAATAAGTAGTATAGAAATTTTCATTTCAGCGGTTCCAGTGACGCAGTTGAAGACAGAAGAACTCTTCTTTCAGCGCGCGCCTCCACCTGAAAGACGGAATATTAAAGTAAAATTTATGATTACGTAGCAGTGGATGACATATTAATTTTCACGGAACATTTGTTACTGAAGGTACCACTGACTTGGTGTGACACCTGACGAACTGACAGACGTCATCTGTGAAGCGATCTTTTACTTTGAGAAATAGATTAGACGAACATCTCTCAACACGAAAAGCATCTATCAGTAGTCAAGGCCACACAGACACTCTACACACACGCACAAAACGCGAGGAATCGAACATTTTCTCTCTCTTACTATTTTGAATATTTATTGAGTAGTGAAAACGCCTGGTCTTGCCTACTGATGTAATGAATGTTGTGTCTAACCTATCTTAATTTCAGATGACATCACAAAAAACATCGATAATATCCCAGCAAAACCGCTAAAGAGGATGTAAATATCTGCAATTCATGTAATCAAATGTGACACAATGTAATAACCTATAGCGATGTAATGATGATGTAAACATGTTTATGTGCAACTATATTATGTTTATGCTAAGAAAATATGTGACGTGTGTATGTATAATTACTTATTTTTTTAACTGATGTATAGTGTAACTGTTACTATGTAAAAATTTGAACAAAACGAGTGCCAAAAAGACATCGCATAGTGAACCACTGTTCACGGACATTAACGAACATTACTAACTCTGCAACTACGCGGAAACCTATGTGAAAGAAACTGTTAATGCCATTCATTATGCAGCGTATCAATGTAAACGCGATGAACGATTTCCTTGATTAATAACTACGAACATTTAGGTGTGCTATATTCAGCAAAAAACTGAAAATGTGAAGTGCATAATTCGTGCATCGTCTAGTGACATTACTACAGTACCCAACTTCAAGATGTTAACTGGATTAAATGGACACAAAGTGCCTGTCCAGAAAACAACACGACGGGTGGAAGAATTTTGGTTGGAAGTTCAGGGAATGAAATGTTCTCGAAATGTGACGGACACTCTTACCTGGACTGTCCAAGGATCGACGTCGGCTATGTGCCGTCCGAGGTTCTGCAACCAAGCTTCCACGGAATGTAAAAAACGAACTGCACGTGGAACAATTACTCGACGGGTCACGTCTGATCTGTAATAAGCAATGCTTTTAGTCACAACGAACTGCATCACTATGACTATAATGGAAATGAGAAATGGACACGCTTATGTATTAATCACGTTGTTATACAACGATGTTACTGTGATCAAAAAACTTTATCACGACGATACTAACCTGTAAAAAATTATTGTGCAGCGGATGAATATGAACTGTAATAACGACACGATGTGTATAGGTCAACGCACCTGAAAAATACGGACATTTTTCTTTGAAGTATTTCAAAACAATACTATGTAACTAAGAACATTCAACAATCTAAGTTGTATTGTGTTATAACAAATATTGTAAATTTAAAACTAAGTTACCTGTCATAGAATGTAGTCTTCATATGTAATCTTGGTTGAATATTTTCTTTGTGCAACGACTAAAAAACGCGCGCACACGAACAATATGATCTGCAATACTGTGCCGCGTGATCTAACTGTACGATACAACGGCAGTGCCACAGTTACACAGACGCTTCTGCGCATGCGCGCACTCTATCTGCCAACATTAGAACTTTTACGGCGCACCCGCGTCAATCAAATTTTGTGTATAATGTGTATAATGTGTAATGTAAGTCATGTAAATAGTTGTAGATAACTTAAACTTTCTTGTGCCTTTAGGTGAATTGCTCGCCTGCAGGTGTGTCCTTTCGCCTCGCAATTCAGGGGGCAATATAAAGGCACATTTGCATGCCGAGCGTGAGTTTCCTCGGAAACGCGAAATATTAATTAAATAAATAATCAGTGACAAATAAATAAAGCCTATGGCACACAACTGCAGCGCTGTGTCGCTGATAAAACAAAAGCACAATTATGTTACTCTTATGTTTGATTAAGAAAGGGAGAGCTCTGGTAGAAGTGGTGCGAGAAGCACGTATTTTATTTTATTGTCTGGCACACCGCCATATTTCATGTTATAGAAGAATACTGCGAGTTGCAACCACACTAGGCACTCGATTCTGTAAAGAATTATATTTATAAAAGTAAGTAGGATTATGAACTGTAGGCTTATTCATTGAATATATCTGATTTAACTAACTGTGTAACTTTTTTATGTTTAGTAGACAATCACCTCTGTACGACGTATTGGCATGGCTGGCAAATTATTGTAATATTGAGATTTAGATTATGAGTCCGCACCTACCGCAGCAGTCTTTGGAAACGATTTAATTACGAAGTCCGATTATTCAGTTTTATTTCACGGTCAACTACGAGTAACATTGCCTTTACGAAAAAGCCATTGTCAAGCGTCTGATACCGAATAATTAAATGTCCACATTCCAGATAAGCAAATACAATTGCAATCACAATCACCATCATACAGATAGAATAATCAATATCTAAATAACAAAATATTTTTATTTATTTATTTTATATCCCTCTACGATTTTTACCCTCCACGCTGCCCTCCAATACTAAATTGGTGATCCCTTGATGCCTCAGAACATGTCCTACCAACCGATCCCTTCTTATGTCCTTATGAATCTGTTAAATTCTTTGAAGATTCTTTCTGTCGGATTCGATTGCGACCGAAACGGGGATATCAAAATTTATTTGATTCCATGGCGAGCAAGAAAGGCCCTCCACGGGCGTGATGTGAAATTTGAAGCATTATCGGACAAGATTGACTCAGGAACCCCGAATCGTGGGAAATAATCATTTTCAATGCGACAAATTATTGTTTGCACAAGTCCATGGGGACGAAATGATGATGATTACGACAACACAACACCCAGTCCGTGAGCAGAGAAAATCTCCGACCCAGCCGGGAATCGAACCCGGGGCCTTAGGATTGACAGTCTGTCGCACTGACCACTCAGCTACCGGGGCGGACTAATTCCTAGGCCACTGTCATATTTTCTTTTTTTTGCTCTATTATTGTTGTTGTTGTGGTATTCAGTCCTGAGACTGGTTTCATGCAGCTCTCCACGCTACTCTATCCTGTGCAAGCAGTACCTACTGCAGCCTACATCCTTCTGAATCTGTTTACTGTATTCATCTCTTGGTCTTCCTCTACGATTTTTACCCTCCACGCTGCCCTCCAATACTAAATTGGTGATCCCCTGATGCCTCAGAACATGTCCCACCAACCGGTCCCTTCTTCTTGTCAAGTTGTGCCACAAACTCCTCTTCTCCCCAATTCTATTCAATACCTCCTCATTAGTTATGTGATCTACCCATCTTATTATGCAGCGTAATTTTAAACAGTCGAGTTCCGCACGCCGGCAGAATACTTTGAAGACATGATTCGAAAGAATCAATTCCTTTCCAACCCTTATAGCCCGACTGAATTAATTCGTATTTGTTTAACTAAGCTGCCACAATCGATAAGACACATTGCTTTAGCCGGAAGATGTAAAGACGACATTGAAACTTTTAAGACTTTGCCACAAGAACTTGAGTATGACAACGACGACGGAACTTCTCGTAATTTTTTCAGTAACGGTAATCACAATAGATTTTTAGAGAAAAGGGATAATGATCGGAACGGACGTTATAGCGGTAATTTTGAAAATGACAGACGAAACAGACAGGACAATAGATGCCAGCCTTATGACAATAACAGGCGTTCTAACAGAAATTACACAGACAATTATAATAACAGAAATTCTTACCGGAATGATCAATCATACGGAAACAGTAATCGGTGTCATCAAGACAGAAATTATTCATACAATAATAGAAATTCTTACTACATAAATAACCAGGGTAGTAGACCTAACAATAATTTCAGAAGTGGCAGTCGAAATTACACACGGAGTAGTCATGCAGATAGCCAGGAAAATAGAAATTTTAATAACAGACACAATCAAGAATTTACATCTAACAGACAGGAAGGACCTAATTGGCATCCTCCACGTGACAGAAATTCAGAGAGACAAGTGCAAATAGTACAAATTGATCCGCGAAATGACGCGAATAATCAAAGACGTGACGCAAACAATCGACGATGACTTGTAACTTCGGCTTCTGGCAGCAATATACAGGGTGTTGCAAAAAGGTACGGCCAAACTTTCAGGAAACATTCCTCACACACAAATGTGTCCGGAAACGCTTAATTTCTATGTTAGAGCTCATTTTAGTTTCGTCAGTATGTACTGTACTTCCTCGATTCACCGCCAGTTGGCCCAATTGAAGGAAGGTAATGTTGACTTCGGTGCTTGTGTTGACATGCGACTCATTGCTCTACAGTACTAGCATCAAGCACATCAGTACGTAGCATCAACAAGTTAGTGTTCATCACGTACGTGGTTTTGCAGTCAGTGCAATGTTTACAAATGCGGAGTTGGCAGATGCCCGTTTGATGTATGGATTAGCACGGGCAATAGCCGTGGCGCGGTACGTTTGCATCGAGACAGATTTCCAGAACGAAGGTGTCCCGACAGGAAGACGTTCGAAGCAATTGATCGGCGTCTTAGGGGGCACGGAGCATTCCAGCCTATGACTCGGTAAAGTTGACCACGTCACTGTTATGGAGAGTGCTACGGGAGAACCAGTTGTTTCCGTACCATGTACAGCGTGTGCAGGCACTATCAGCAGCTGATTGGCCTCTACGGGTACACTTCTGAGAATGGTTCATCCAACAATGTGCCAATCCTCTTTTCAGTGCAAATGTTCTCTTTACGGATGAGGCTTCATTCCAACGTGATCAAATTGTAAATTTTCACAATCGACATGTGTGGGCTGACGAGAATCCGCATGCAATTGTGCAATCACGTCATCAACACAGATTTTCTGTGAACGTTTGGGCAGGCATTGTTGGTGATGTCTTGATTGGGCCCCATGTTCTTCCACCTATGCTCAATATAGCACGTTATCATGATTTCATACGGGGTACTCTACCTGTGCTGCTAGAACATGTGCCTTTACAAGTACGACACAACATGTGGTTCATGCACGACGGAGCTCCTGCACATTTCAGTCAAAGTGTTCGTACGCTTCTCAACAACAGATTCGGTGACCGATGGATTGGTAGAGGTGGACCAGTTCCATGGCCTCCACGCTCTCCTGACCTCAACCCTCTTGACTTTCATTTATGGGGGCATTTGAAAGCTCTTGTCTACGCAACCCCGGTACCAAATGTAGAGACTCTTCGTGCTCGTATTGTGGACGGCTGTGATACAATGCGCCATTCTCCAGAGCTGCATCAGCGATTCCACGCGACGGAGGGTGGATGCATGTATCCTCGCTAACGGAGGACATTTTGAACATTTCCTGTAACAAAGTGTTTGAAGTAACGCTGGTACGATCTGTTGCTGTGTGTTTCCATTCCATGGTTAATGTGATTTGAAGAGAAGTAATAAAATGAGCTCTAACATGGAAAGTAAGCGTTTCCGGACACATGTCCACATAACATATTTTCTTTCTTTGTGTGTGAGGAATGTTTCCTGAAAGTTTGGCCATACCTTTTTGTAACACCCTGTAGACGGTTCATAAAGTAGTGACGCTACGACTTAACACTACGTACGCTTGGAAAACATGAGAGATATTTTGCTAGACGAAAAGGAAAATAATGTAGATGCATTTTTACATCCTGTTATTGAAGTATATGTGAGTAAGAATAAGTTCACTGGGGTTTTAGATTCTGGGAGCCCATTGAATGTTATTAGTGAATCAGTTTTTCGTATATGTGTAAGCACTATTTCTTGTCCTGTGTTACCTGTTCCTAAAACTACAATTCGAGGAGCTATTTCTGGAAAAAGTGTGGAAGTCAAACAACAGCCCAACTTAAATTTCATTTGTCAAGATATGAAGTTTCTGCTAATTTTATTATTGTTCCATTACTCAGTACACAAATTATATTAGGTATGGAGTTTCTTAACACATATAAGGAAATTTTAAACTTTAAGGAAGGAAGTGTGAACTTGACTGTTCCCGGAATGCCGAGATGTTTGAAATTTTTCGAGTGTGTAACGAAATCTGAATCAGACACAAATTGTTTAAGGTTCCTTACTTCTGATGTTTTCGCTGAGTATTATGACGGCAGTGTGTTCATTCATGACAACGACAATAGATACAGAGATGCGATGGATGATATGATTAATAGTGAAGAATTAAGTAATGAAAAGGCTAACAAAGCTGAAGTGACAGACGACGTTGCAAGAGAAGAATTGCACCAAATTTGACTTCACATTCTACAGTATTTAGTCATCACGCAGGAACTATACAAGGCTTACAATATTTATTTACAGTAAAAGATCACACACCATTTCGGGGAAAAACGTACGCTATTCCTTTGGCTTATAGGGACAAGGTTAAGAGTGAACTTCAATACATGTTAGATCAAGGCATTATTGACCCAGCAGTTAGCCCTAATACCAGCCCATTACATGTCGTTCTTAAAAAGGAAGGGCCAATTCGTTTGGTTCTGGATTCCAGACGGATAAATAATATCATCATTCCTGAAACTGACCGTCCACAAAATTTAGATGAACTTCTTCAACATTTTCATGGAATTAAAGTTTTATCCACAATTGATATGCGCGCAAATTTTTGGCAAATTGAACTCCACCCTTATTGTAGAAAATACACTGCCTTTTTAGCCTTTGGTAACTGTTACCAATTTCTGAAATTACCGTTTGCACTTACTGTATCATCAGCAGCATTCATTCGTGGTTTAAATGAAATTTTACCTCTTTATCTTCGTAACAATATTACTTCATATGTTGACGATATTCTTATTGCTAAACGTTCTTGGAGTGAGCATAACAGAATTTTGGATTCATTATTACGTATTTTTGCAAGAGTTGACATTACAGTGAACTTGGAAAAATCTGAATTTGGTCGTTCTCAGGTGAAATTTCTTGGTAATGTTATTTCTACAGAAGGTATTCATCCTGATCCAGAGAAACTAGACGCTATTCGTAATTATGCTGTTCCTACTACTAAACGTGATGTTCGTAGTTTCCTTGGTGTCTGTAATTTTCTTAGACGCTTTGTTAGATTGGTCAATTTGGCCACACCTCGTTTATGTGAACTTTCTGGAGAGAATTCTAAGTGGTGTTGGGATGAGGAAGCTCAATTAGAATTTGAACAACTTCGTGATGCTTTAGCTGCTGCTCCACTTCTTTCACATCCGGGTTTAGCTAAAGATAAGGGGCACACTTATTTCAAGAGATAGAAGAAAACGGCGTTGTAGTACAGAAAACTATTACATTTGGAAGTCGTGTTCTCTCTAAATCAGAAAAGAATTATTCGATTACGGAACTTGAAGCTTTGGCTGTTGTTTGGGCTTTCGCAAAATTTCGCATCTTTTTGTATGGCAGACATACTAAGGTTTACACCGATCATCGAGCTCTGGAATTTCTTATGTCAACAAAATTAACACATGGAAGATTATCACGATGGGCACTGTATATACAGGAATTTGTTTTTAGTATTGTTTACATCCAGGGTTCTTCTAATATTATTGCTGATGCTTTATCACTTGCAGCTATCGGATTGAAACAAAGTGCTGTGGTGGACTGCAAAGAAAACAATTATTGTTTGATGTATATTCAAGGTGTTGCGTTTGAAAATGACTAGTTTCGGGGCTTAACTAATTCGCAGTCTTCAGATTGTTATATTGCAAAACTGCGAAATGCAGATTTGAAGAAATACAAAATTTGACGTGAAAGCTGATTTTTTTTCTGTTTAATGGTAAAACAAAACAGGTGCAGCATAAGTGCTGAAACAGTATCACTGCCACGATTCTGAAGATGTTCCGCATTTCTAGAAAAATAAGCAGTTCGTGATTCTTACAGAACACTTGTTGTGATTGAAATGACGCACAGAAGTAGCAACGTTTCATAAAAGCCTCATTTCTGAGCCGTTTATGCACATCTGTGGTAGCCTATTAGTCGTATGATGTAAGGTAAATAAGCATGCAACAGCTGCTTTTTGTAGAATATTATATTTTTTAACGCCACTGGTTTCGAGTCCCATTGCGCATCTTATGCACTCCACTAAAGTGCAAGCGTACAACTCGTCGTGAAACAGCAAATACCTGACAACGTAAAGGTATGTTCACACGATGCGTCCTTCCTCGTGCGCAATGGCTGATGCGCGGTAAAAAAAGGGCACGCGCGAAAATTACCAGAAAGAACGTATGTAGGCTTGCATATTCACGTGTCCAGACGTTACCACATTGTGCAAGCCGTCTGCTATGCATTATTACTTTGCATCTTATTCCGTTGGAAGTAAGAGACTATAGACACATATTTCACGCATGAGAGGCATATATTTCTCTTGTTGTCCGTTGTTATTATCATAGACCCTTTCCTTGACACCTAAGATTCTTTATGAAGTCTAATGATTCGCCCATTCTTACACTTGACTCGACTTCGTTACACGCGAATATTTTTGTAAACTTAATTATTTTTACTTCAAAAGCGAATACGTAAAAGATTCTTGCCGTTCGTGGGTCAGATTTAACAACAATTGTGGAATTAGTTGCACTATCGCAGAAAGAACAAGTGTGTCTTTTCCAGATCAGTTCCCTGTAGTACGCGCTCTATGCTACACGCGTTGTGTATACGCTGCGAAAATAAAAGTATTCACAGTAAGTGACGGGAGTGCGGGTGATTATTTAACGTTTTACTTTCACGCCCGCTACCCACTACCTACTGTTTCCTATGTGCGGCGAAACAGTTTTATTGCTTTCGACGCTATATTATCACGTCTCTGTGGTTTTTGCTTCACCTGCAGTTGTGGCTTATTTGGTACGTTAAGTAATGTAGGTCTTACACACTATACAGGGTGGTCCATTGATAGTGACCGGGCCAAATAATATTTGTATGCACCAGGAATTGCATGGCGACGACTTTGAACGTCGTGTACAGTTCTGCCACTGGGCACAAGAGAAATCACGGGACGATGACAGATTTTTTTGCACGTATTTGATTTAGTAACGAAACGTCATTCACCAACAACAGTAACGTAAACCGGCATAATATGCACTACTGGGCAACGGAAAATCCACGATGGCTGCGACAAGTGGAACATCAGCGACTTTGGCGGGTTAATGTATGGTGCGGCATTATGGTAGGAAGGATAATTGGCCCCATTTTATCGATGGCAATCTAAATGGTGCAATGTATGCTGATTTTCTATGTAATTTTCTACCGATGTTACTGCAAGATGTTTCACTGCATGACAGAATGGTGATGTACTTCCAACATTATGGATGTCCGGCACAGCTCGCGTGCGGTTGAAGCAGTACTGAATAGCATATTTCATGACAGGTGGATTGGTCGTCGAAGCACCATACCATGGCCCGCACGTTCACCGGATCTGACGCCCCGCATTTCTTTCTGTGGGGAAAGTTGAAGGGTATTTGCTATCGTGATCCACCGACAACGCCTGACAACATGCGTCAGCGCATTGTCAATGCATGTGCGAACATTACGGAAGGCGAACTACTCGCTGTTGAGAGGAATGTCGTTACACGTATTGCCAAATGCATTGAGGTTGACGGACATTATTTTGAGCATTTATGGCATTAATGTGGTATTTACAGGTAATCACGCTGTAACAGCATGCGTTCTCAGAAACGATAAGTTCACAAAGATACATGTATCACATTGGAACAACCGAAATAAAATGTCCAAACATATCTACGTTCTGTATTCTAATTTAAAAATCCTACCTGTTACCAACTGTTCGTCTAAAATAGTGAGCCATATGTTTGTGACTATTACAGCGCTATCTACCACAAAGCGAAAAAAGTGGTCCAACTAAAACATTCATATTTCCTTACAAACTACACGAATATGTAAGAAAAAATGTCGGTTCCTATTTCAAAAAACGCAGCTGAAATCCGTTTGACCTATGGCAGCGCCATCTAGCGGGCCAACCATAGCGCCGTCTGGTTTCCCGCTTCAAGCTAGACAAGTTTCGTTCTTTGTAGTTTTTTCGTTTGATGCTTATTTCGTGAGATATTTGGCCCGGTCACGATCATTGGACCACCCTGTATATAGATTCCACCGACACATGCAACAATTCACGGTATTTGGGTAAATTCGAAGCCGACGGTGCTGTTCAGGATGTGCATAAGGAAAGGTCTGGTAGCCCAAAAACATCACCAAGTGCAGCTTCCAGCGCTGTTGTGCTGCAACATTGCGCTAGGTCACCTCAAAAATGTGTCAAGCAGGGGAAGCCGATCGAGCGTATTCTGAAGGCTGGAAGGTGGAAAGTGTACATTCCAATATCGCTGCTCGCTGTGAACGAGGACGACCAGGATCGAAGTATGGAGTACTGCGAGAAGGAAGGGTTTACTGGGATGGTTATCTGGTCTGATAAGACTCAATTCAGACTGAACGGTACTGCAAATTGCCACAGCTGTGTGTATTGGATTTCTGAAGATCCTCACGTTTACGTGGACAAACACGTTAATGTGACAGGTGTAAATGTGTGTCATTACACGGTCTGATTGGACCATTCTTGTCTGCAGGTACCGTGACTGGTGAGGTGGCTGTTCATATGCTGTTAACATTGATTTTACCTGCCATCTGAGACGTGTTGGGAAATGAAAGATTTTACCTACACCTCAGTACCACAGAGCTTACTTGGATGAAAATCTACGCGGACTATTGATTGGTCGAAGAGGAACTGTTGAGTACTCACCACAGTCTCCAGACCTGACACCTATCTATGGGGGACCTTGAGAAACGGCAGCATCGAGCCGTCCTTCGCGGCTCTCGCACAGGCACCGTCGACAGCCTCAGTTCGGTCAACAGTTGAGCGGCGTCGACGTCGTTTGGCTGCCAATGGGGGGCGCTTCCGACACATAACATAACCTCCCCCTTGTGCGAGAATTGTTACGGTATGTCACTTTGCTCAGATAATGTTGACTGTCAAACAGTGTCTATGTATTTCTGGATCCCTCTGCATATACACTCCTGGAAATTGAAATAAGAACACCGTGAATTCATTGTCCCAGGAGGGGGAAACTTTATTGACACATTCCTGGGGTCAGATACATCACATGATCACACTGACAGAGCCACAGGCACATAGACACAGGCAACAGAGCATGCACAATGTCGGCACTAGTACAGTGTATATCCACCTTTCGCAGCAATGCAGGCTGCTATTCTCCCATGGAGACGATCGTAGAGATGCTGGATGTAGTCCTGTGGAACGGCTTGCCATGCCATTTCCACCTGGCGCCTCAGTTGGACCAGCGTTCGTGCTGGACGTGCAGACCGCGTGAGACGACGCTTCATCCAGTCCCAAACATGCTCAATGGGGGACAGATCCGGAGATCTTGCTGGCCAGGGTAGTTGACTTACACCTTCTAGGGCACGTTGGGTGGCACGGGATACATGCGGACGTGCATTGTCCTGTTGGAACAGCAAGTTCCCTTGCCGGTCTAGGAATGGTAGAACGATGGGTTCGACGGCGGTTTGGATGTACCGTGCACTATTCAGTGTCCCCTCGCCGATCACCAGTGGTGTACGGCCAGTGTAGGAGATCGCTCCCCACACCATGATGCCGGGTGTTGGCCCTGTGTGCCTCGGTCGTATGCAGTCCTGATTGTGGCGCTCACCTGCACGGCGCCAAACACGCATACGACCATCATTGGCACCAAGGCAGAAGCGACTCTCATCGCTGAAGACGACACGTCTCCATTCGTCCCTCCATTCACGCCTGTCGCGACACCACTGGAGGCGGGCTGCACGATGTTGGGGCGTGAGCGGAAGACGGCCTAACGGTGTGCGGGACCGTAGCCCAGCTTCATGGAGACGGTTGCGAATGGTCCTCGCCGATACCCCAGGAGCAACAGTGTCCCTAATTTGCTGGGAAGTGGCGGTGCGGTCCCCTACGGCACTGCGTAGGATCCTACGGTCTTGGCGAGCATCTGTGCGTCGCTGCGGTCCGGTCCCAGGTCGACGGGCACGTGCACCTTCCGCCGACCACTGGCGACAACATCGATGTGCTGTGGAGACCTCACGCCCCACGTGTTGAGCAATTCGGCGGTATGTCCACCCGGCCTCCCGCATGCCCACTATACGCCCTCGCTCAAAGTCCGTCAACTGCACATACGGTTCACGTCCACGCTGTCGCGGCATGCTACCAGTGTTAAAGACTGCGATGGAGCTCCGTATGCCACGGCAAACTGGCTGACACTGACGGCGGCGGTGCACAAATGCTGCGCAGCTAGCGCCATTCGACGGCCAACACCGCGGTTCCTGGTGTGTCCGCTGTGCCGTGCGTGTGATCATTGCTTGTACAGCCCTCTCGCAGTGTCCGGAGCAAGTATGGTGGGTCTGACACACCGGTGTCAATGTGTTCTTTTTTCCATTTCCAGGAGTGTATGTTAATATCGTCGCTCTCGACAAATTCGGCAACGCTGCAGACACCAAAATCCACTAGGACGAAGGTTGTCTTTTCCAATTTTGTATTTTTTACATCATCAATGCCCGTGATTTCTATCTCTAGTACAGGTACTGTAGCTTGCTGAGGGTCTCCACGTAATCCATGTTTGATTTTGTTCGGATGTCAAATGTTGTGATACTGTCTCGCCATGACATTAATATTCGTACAAAGTATTCATATACACTTTCCATACATTTATAAACTGTTTCTTCTCTGATTTCCTACTTCCAGACTTCTCTTATTCTTTACAGTAACACGATCGAAGACTAAGTCTAATATTTGACGCTCATGGCACCATACCTCAAGTTTCTATTTCATAATCATTAAAATGGCATTCTGTATGATCTCTCATTGTCTGTAATAATCTATAATTTTCAGTGTGCGTTCTTCGTAGTCAACGGACATCATTGCACATAAATCACATTAACGCATAAGCTCAACACACTTTACTACAAAACACACATGGACGTCAGCTGCCTGATGCACTGTTACCCCTAGCACACTCACATTGAGGATGGGAGAAGAAAGTGCTTCGCCATTGCATACTACACGCTCTCTGCAGTCGGCTCTGAGAGACACTAACGCCGCCCTACGGAACTGCCTCGCCAGTAGGTGGGTGCTGGGGTATTCCTTAAGCCTCGAGAAATTTGTCGGAGTCATTCCGCTACTGTACATCTGTGAAACTGGCCGGCTACAGTCACCGCATTGAACCTGTCCTGAGTGTCCAGTAACTGTTAACCGATGCGACGTTACTGCACCCTCACATTGTACCCCTCGCACCCTCACATTGACTATCGGACACAGAACTTGCATCACCATTGCGTAGTACAGGCTCTTTACTCACGTCTCTCCGAGACACTAATCCGGCCTAAGGAACTTAATGTCCACCAGAGGGGTGGTGGGCTATTGCATGCAACTCCAGGCCATTGTCTGAGTCATTCTGCTTGTGGATATCTGTGATAATGGCGCCGCTACAGTCAACACATCCAGATTCTCCTACGAATCCAGTAGCTGGTAACCGATGACCCGTTGTCCGTTCACTGTAACCCTCGCACCCTCTCAGTGACGGCGGGACACAGACACTGCTTCGCCATTGGCTACTACGGGCTCTCTGCCAGCGTCTCTGGAAGACAGTAATGCTGGCCTCAGGTGCGTAATATCCATCAGACAGGATGCTACTGCATATGCCTCGAGGACATTGTCGGATTCATTATGCTAGTGCACATCTGTGACACTGCCGTGGCTACGGTCACTGCACGGAACCTCTCCAGAGAATCCAACAGCTTGTAACTGACGCACCGCTGCCTTTTTACTGTTACACTCGCTCCCTCACACCGACGATCGGACACAGAAGCTACTTCGCCATTGGATACCACGGGCTCTCTGCGCGCATCTCACCGAGACACTAATGCTGTTCTCAGAAGCTTAATATACATCAGATATGCGCTGCACTATTGCATGCACGGGTGAAGCAATTTCTATGTCAAATCGTCAATACGTGAGTGCGAGGGTTACAGTAAACAGGCAGCACTGCATCGGTTACAGGCTACTGGATTCCCAGAAGAGGTTCCGTGCGGTGATCGTAGCCGCATCAGGATCGTAGATATACAATAGCAGAATGACTCCGACAATGTCATCGAGGCTTATGCAATAGTGCAGCACCCGCCCAATGGCGAGGCAATTCCTGAGGGCCACCTTAGTGTC
The DNA here is from genome assembly GCF_021461395.2 of Schistocerca americana. NCBI lineage: Eukaryota > Metazoa > Arthropoda > Insecta > Orthoptera > Acrididae > Schistocerca > Schistocerca americana. Next base: position 193,039,376 of record NC_060127.1, read on the forward strand.
TATGGGACTCGTCGACAGATAACCAGTAGTATGCAATTGCGAAGCAGTTTCGATGTCCCATCGTCAATGTGTGGGTGCCAGGGCTACAATATACCGACAGTGGTGCATCAGTCACAGACTACTGCATACCGAGGAGAGATTCCATGTGCTGACCATAGCCACGCCAGGATAATAGATGTACACTAGCAGAATGACTTCGACAATGACTACAAGCCATATGCAATAGCGGAGCATCCGTATGATGGAGACTCAACTTTTGAGCGCATTGTTAGTTTCTTGGAGAGACATCAGCAGAGAGCCTGTAGCACCCAACGGAAAAGCTATTTCTGCATCCCAACGTCAGTTGTGAAGGACTGAGGCTTACAGCTAATGGGCAGTGATGCGTCGGTTCAAGCTACTCGATTCCCAGAAGAGATTCCATTTGATGACCGCAGCCGCAAAAGTATCATAGATGTACAATAGCAGAAAAAACTCCGACAATGTACTCGAGGCTTATGCAATAGCGCAGCACCTGCCCATTGACGAGGCAATTATTGATTTCGGGATTAGTGTCGTGGAGAGACGTCGGCAAACAAGCTGTAGTACGCAATGGGGAAGCAATTTCTGTGTAAGTTCGTCACTGTCAGGGTGCGACAGTTACAGTATACCAGCAGCTGCGCATCGGTAAAGAGCTACTGGGCTCACTGGAGAGGTTCCATGTGGTGACCGTATCCGCGCCACTAGCAGAATGACTCCAACAATGTCCTCGAGGCTAATGCAGTACCGCAGCACTCGAGAAATGGCGAGGTAATTGGTTAGATTTGTGTTTTAGGGCGCACAACAGCGAGGTTATCAGCGCCCGGAGGTAATTGGTGAAGGCGGCATTACTGTGGTGGAGAGAAGTCGGCAGAGAACCTATTATATGGGATGGCGAAGCATTTTCCGTGTCCCATCGTCAATATGTGGGTTTGAGGGTACAATAAACCGGCAACGGTGCATCAGTTACAAGTTACTGCACACTCAGGATAGGTTCCATGTGGTGACCGTAGCCGCATAAGAATCAGTGATGTACTCTATCGGAGTGACTCAGTCCTCGAGGATTATGCCATACTGCAGCACCCGCCTGATGGCGAGGCAATTCCTGAAGGCGGCGTTGGAGTCTTGGAGAAATGTAGGCAGAGAGCCTGTAGTATGAAATGGCGAAGCAATTTCTCTGTAAAATCGTCAATATAAAGGTGCAAGTGTTATAATAAACCAGCAGCTGTGCGTCGGTTACAGTTTACTGGACAATGAGGAGACTTTGCATGCAGTGATCGAAGCTGCGCCACTATCTTAGATATACACTAGCAGAATGACTCCGATAACGTCCTCAAGCCATATGCCACAGTGGAGCGCCTCTATTATGGAGATTCAGCTCCTGAGGGCAGTATTAGAGTCTTGGAGAGACGTTGGCAGAGGGCGTGTAGTATCAAATCGCAAAGTTATTTCTGTATCCCAACGTCAGTGTGAGGGTCCGAGGGTTACAGGCAACATCGGCCAGCGATGCAGCGGTTCGACCTACTTCCGATGAGGAGTTCCATTTGGTGACGGTAACCGTAAAAGTATCATAGATATACAGTAGCAGAAAAAACTCTGACAATGTCCTAAACGCTTATGCAATAGCGCAGCACCAACCCAATGGCGAGGCAATTCCTGAGGGCGGCAACAGTGTCGTGGAGAGACGTCGGCAGAGATGCTGTAATATGCAGTTGGGAAGGAATTTCTGTGTAACTTCGTCAATGTTGGGATGGGAGGGTTACAGAAAACCGGCAGCTGTACATCGGTTGCAAGCTACTGGACTCACTGGAGAGGTTCCATGTGACGATCATAGCCGCCCCACTATCATAGATCTACACTAGCAGAATGACTCTGACAAAGTTCTCGAGTCTTATACAATAGCCCAGCAGCCTCCTAAGGATGAGGTAATACCTGAGGGTGGAGTTAGTGTGTTGGAAAGAGGTCAGGAGGGATCCTGTAGAATGCAGTGGCGAAGCAATTTCTTTGACCCATCGTCAATGTGAGGGTGCAAGGGTTACAAAAAACCAGCAATGCTGCATCTGTTACAAGTTATGGGATACTCATGAGGGGTTCCATGAGCTAACCGTAGCCGCGCCAGTATTACAGGTATACACCACCAGAATGACTCCGAGAATGTCCTCAAGGCGTATGCAATAGTGCAGCACCCGCCTGATGGAGATTGAGCTCCTGAGGGCAGCATTAGTAACCTGGAGAGACGTCCACAGAGTGCCTGTAATATCCAATGGCAAAGCGATTTCTGTGTCCCAACGTAAGTGTGAGGCTGCGAGGGATACACTGAAGAGACAGCAGTGCATCAGTAACATGTTACTGTACACTCGGGAGAGGATCCATGCAGTGACCGTTGCCGTGCCAGTATCACAGGTGTACACTAGCAGACTGCCTCTGACTATGTCGTCATGGCTGATGCTATAGCCGAGCACCCGCCTGTGTGGCAATTCGTGAGGGTTGCATTAGTGTCTTGAAGTGAGGTCGGCAGAGAGCCTGTAATATGCAGTGGCGAAGCAATTTCTGTTTTCCATCGTTGATGTGCGGCTGAGGGGGTTTCAATCAACTCAGAGGTGCATTGGTTACAATCTACTGGATTCCCAGGAGAGGTTCTATCCAGTGACTGTAGCCGCGCCGGTATCATATATTGAAAGGTGGCTACACTGAGTCACAGCGCCAGAGATTGCCGGAGTGGCCGTGCGGTTCTAGGCGCTACAGTCTGAAGCCGAGCGACCGCTACGGTCGCAGGTTCGAATCCTGCCTCGGGCATGGATGTGTGTGATATCCTTAGGTTAGTTAGGTTTAATTAGTTCTAAGTTCTAGGCGACTGATGACCTCAGAAGTTAAGTCGCATAGTGCTCAGAGCCATTTGAACTATTTTTTGCGCCAAAGATTATTATTTCGCCGCCTCCACTGGTGCAGTAGTAGTTCAGAGGATGTCGAGGGCAGTTGTTATGTTGGGCGAGAGAGTAGATGCTGTTCGGTTGATGTAATGTATAGATGGAAGAAGTTGCAATTGTCAGAGTGTATTTGAGAAAGGAGATGGGCTTTTGATTTATGATGCTGGTGTAATGGAAAATTTTCGTCAATATATAATGAGGTAAAAAAGGTATTACAGTTTTCTTTAATAACAATGCCTCTTGCTCACAGGTACAGTCAACAAGGCATCTGGCTCGTGTTTATTTATTAGACTTGTAATTCTGGTTTCTATGTGCAATTATAGTATTTCTGGTTTTTCAATTAGTTCTTTGTAAATGGTGTTTAAAATATTTTGTCGCATTGAGAAAGAACCGAGCCAGATACATGGACGTTGAGTCACACTACCACACACAGAACAGTTACACTTGTGCTTTGTTGTTTCGTAGCTTTTATAGTTGCAGGGGACTTAATTAATCAATTGTGTTAATGTAAATTCCTTGTCATTCTTTATTTTATTTTATGCAGTCAGATTGCGTGCTAATACTAGTCAGCGCCAACCGGTTACGAGACTTAGTAACCAGTCACACAGCTAATAAAATTATTGCATTTATTCATTAATATTAGTCCTTTTCTTTTTAATCAAGCCCCCATGCACGAGGCGACCGCTGCTTCGGATCTTCCCTTGGAATTCTTTTGATAGTAAAAATAGTAGACAGTAGTATTGTTGTAGTAATTTGTAGTTTAGTGATTATAGTTTATACTGAACGTGTAGATTTTGCAAGTGAACACTTGTAGTTGTCTTGTCATTCCTCTGATGGTATTTTTGTAGAATTTAATTTTTGATGTGTCGTATATGGGTTTGACAATTTTGTGCAATTGTGAAGGTTTTAATTGTTCGTTAATCGTGTTTGTCTGGAAGCATTTCGTGTGAATGGTATTGTTGGTGATTAAGTGTTATATTGTGTGTAATTTTCGTATAGTGACGAGTTTTGTATGTTTTGTAAGTGATTACGCGATCGATGAAAAAGGCAAGAATGATGGATAGTCAGAATAATGAAATTGTAACATAGCGAACTCGCCAACACAGGAGAACAGTATGGTGAATAATGAAGTAGAAAACAATTTAATAAGCCGGGAAAATAGTCCGGAACCAGCTCAAAATTTTTCACAATTGAAAAATTTTCAGAATACGAGATTAACCATAGAAGATTCTGGAATAGTATCGAACACAGAAAGCTTTACGGCTATGATGAAGGAAGTTAGTTTCACGGGAAATGTTAGGGGCGAAAAGAATTTCGAACCAGTTAATATGGAGCAGTTGATGAGTGCAATAGTAAATTTGGGATCACAAATGGGAACAATGGAAACACGGTTAGACTCACGAATAGGGACATGTTTTGAAAACATGAAAGATGAATTAAAGAAAGAAATTAGAGAAGAAGTACAACCGATTTTGAATGCTCACAATAATAGATTAACTTCCATAGAAATTAGACAAAAGGAACAGGATAGAGAACAGGAAGAAAGAGATCGCGTGACAGTACAAAAATTTTCAGAGTTAAATTTACAACGTGCACACGATAAGGAAGAAATATTTGAAAGAATCGAGGAATCCGTACCAAATGACAGATTAAATAACCTAACACAACAATATGAACAGTTAACTACTAAATGTGTCAATACTAAAACCCGAGTCGCGACACTTACGGCAGACGTAAATAAACAGAAAGAACAAATAGGTGACTTATCGGTAAATGGGGACAGAGATTCAGATGATGCAGCTCCATTGCCATTTGCAGAATCAGAAGAGTACCAGAATATAAATAAACATGTTGAAAGTCAGGGAAAATTCAATGAACGCGTTAAAAGGGAATTTGAGGCTTTACGAAAGCAAGTCAAACAAACTGAAAGCGAAATCGTAGGAAAGGACAGTAGAAGAAAATTAGAATCAGCAGAGGGCTTTCAAGAAAATAATTTATTTCATTTACGAGAAGTAACAAGAGAGCGCCAGGCGCGCGAACTTGACAGTAATCGACATTCGGACTGGGACAGACGCGGTAGGTCTTTGTCGCCACGAGGCGAAAACTTTGACTATAAACACTTTTTAACAGTTCGGAATTTAAGATCTTTCGCAATTCTAATAATGACATACATCCATGTTCATGGTTAGATCAATTTATGTATGCACTTCCGCCAAATTGGCCACTAAGTCACAAACTGGAATTTATGTGTGGATATTTAGAAAACGAACCGGCACACGCATGCGCGCACTTATTAGAGATTGTAATAATTTAAATGATTTTTATCACGCATTTCTATCGGCATATTGGTCCTAAAACACGCAAGACAGAGTCAAACATAGTCTTATTGTTGTTGTTGTTGTTGTTGTTGTGGTCTTCAGTCCTGAGACTGGTTTGATGCAGCTCTCCATGCTACTCTATCCTGTGTAAGCTTCTTCATCTCCCAGTACATACTGCAGCCTACATCCTTCTGAATCTGCTTAGTGTATTCATCTCTTGGTCTCCCTCTACGATTTTTACCCTCCACGCTGCCCTCCAATACTAAATTGGTGATCCCCTGATGCCTCAGAACATGTCCCACCAACCGGTCCCTTCTTCTTGTCAAGTTGTGCCACAAACTCCTCTTCTCCCCAATTCTATTCAATACCTCCTCATTAGTTATGTGATCTACCCATCTTATTATGCAGCGTAATTTTAAACAGTCGAGTTCCGCACACCGGCATAATACTTTGAAGACATGATTCGAAAGAATCAATTCCTTTCCAACCCTTATAGCCCGACTGAATTAATTTGTATTTGTTTAACTAAGCTGCCACAATCGATAAGACACATTGCTTTAGCCGGAAGATGTAAAGACGACATTGAAACTTTTAAGACTTTGCCACAAGAACTTGAGTATGACAACGACGACGGAACTTCTCGTAATTTTTTCAGTAACGGTAATCACAATAGATTTTTAGAGAAAAGGGATAATGATCGGAACGGACGTTAAAGCGGTAATGTTGAAAATGACAGACGAAACAGACAGGACAATAGATGCCAGCCTTATGACAATAACAGGCGTTCTAACAGAAATTACACAGACAATTATAATAACAGAAATTCTTACCGGAATGATCAATCATACGGAAACAGTAATCGGTGTCATCAAGACAGAAATTATTCAGACAATAATAGAAATTCTTACTACATAAATAACCAGGGTAGTAGACCTAACAATAATTTCAGAAGTGACAGTCGAAATTACACAAGGAGTAGTCATGCAGATAGCCAGGAAACTAGAAATTTTAATAACAGACACAATCAAGACTTTACATCTAACAGACAGGAAGGTCCTAATTGGCATCCTCCACGTGACAGAAATTCAGAGACAAGTGCAAATAGTACAAATTGATCCGCGAAATGACGCGAATAATCAAAGACGTGACGCAAACAATCGGCGATGACTTGTAACTTCGGCTTCTGGCAGCAATATACAGGGTGTTACAAAAAGGTACGGCCAAACTTTCCGGAAACATTCCTCACACACAAATGTGTCCGGAAACGCTTAATTTCCATGTTAGAGCTCATTTTAGTTTCGTCAGTATGTACTGTACTTCCTCGATTCACCGCCAGTTGGCCCAATTGAAGGAAGGTAATGTTGACTTCGGTGCTTGTGTTGACATGCGACTCATTGCTCTACAGTACTAGCATCAAGCACATCAGTACGTAGCATCAACAAGTTAGTGTTCATCACGTACGTGGTTTTGCAGTCAGTGCGGAGTTGGCAGATGCCCATTTGATGTATGGATTAGCACGGGGCAATAGCCGTGGCGCGGTACGTTTGCATCGAGACAGATTTCCAGAACGAAGGTGTCCCGACAGGAAGACGTTCGAAGCAATTGATCGGCGTCTTAGGGGGCACGGAGCATTCCAGCCTATGACTCGGTAAAGTTGACCACGTCACTGTTATGGAGAGTGCTACGGGAGAACCAGTTGTTTCCGTACCATGTACAGCGTGTGCAGGCACTATCAGCAGCTGATTGGCCTCCACGGGCACACTTCTGAGAATGGTTCATCCAACAATGTGTCAATCCTCATTTCAATGCAAATGTTCTCTTTACGGATGAGGCTTCATTCCAACGTGATCAAATTGTAAATTTTCACAATCGACATGTGTGGGCTGACGAGAATCCGCACGCAATTGTGCAATCACGTCATCAACACAGATTTTCTGTGAACGTTTCGGCAGGCATTGTTGGTGATGTCTTGATTGGGCCCCATGTTCTTCCACCTAGGCTCAATGGAGCACGTTATCATGATTTCATACGGGATACTCTACCTGTGCTGCTAGAACATGTGCCTTTACAAGTACGACACAACATGTGGTTCATGCACGACGGAGCTCCTGCACATTTCAGTCGAAGTGTTCGTACGCTTCTCAACAACAGATTGGGTGACCGATGGATTGGTAGAGGTGGACCAGTTCCATGGCCCCCACGCTCTCCTGACCTCAACCCTCTTGACTTTCATTTATGGGGGCATTTGAAAGCTCTTGTCTACGCAATCCCGGTACCAAATGTAGAGACTCTTCGTGCTCGTATTGTGGACGGCTGTGATACAATGCGCCATTCTCCAGAGCTGCATCAGCGCATCAGCGATTCCACGCGACGGAGGGTGGATGCATGTATCCTCGCTAACGGAGGACATTTTGAACATTTCCTGTAACAAAGTGTTTGAAGTAACGCTGGTACGATTTGTTGCTGTGTGTTTCCATTCCATGATTAATGTGATTTGAAGAGAAGTAATAAAATGAGCTCTAACATGGAAAGTAAGCGTTTCCGGACACATGTCCACGTAACATATTTTCTTTCTTTGTGTGTGAGGAATGTTTCCTGAAAGTTTGGCCGTACCTTTTTGTAACACCCTGTAGACGGTTCATAAAGTAGTGACGCTACGACTTAACACTACGTACGCTTGGAAGACATGAGAGATATTTTGCTAGACGAAAAGGAAAATAATGTAGACGCATTTTTACATCCTGTTATTGAAGTATGTGTGAGTAAGAATAAGTTCACTGCGGTTTTAGATTCTGGGAGCCCATTGAATGTTATTAGTGATTCAGTTCTTCGTATATGTGTAAGCACTATTGCTTGTCCTTGTGTTACCTGTTCCTAAAACTACAATTCGAGGAGCTATTTCTGGAAAAAGTGTGGAAGTCAAACAACAGACCAACTTAAATTTCATTTGTCAAGATATGAAGTTTCTGCTAATTTTATTATTGTTCCATTACTCAGTACACAAATTATATTAGGTATGGAGTTTCTTAACACATATAAGGAAATTTTAAACTTTAAGGAAGGAAGTGTGAACTTGACTGTTCCCGGAATGCCGAGATGTTTGAAATTTTTCGAGTGTGTAACGAAATCTGAATCAGACACAAATTGTTTAAGGTTCCTTACTTCTGATGTTTTCGCTGAGTATTATGACGGCAGTGTGTTCATTCATGACAACGACAATAGATACAGAGATGCGATGGATGATATGATTAATAGTGAAGAATTAAGTAATGAAAAGGCTAACAAAGCTGAAGTGACAGACGACGTTGCAAGAGAAGAATTGCACCAAATTTGACTTCACATTCTACAGTATTTAGTCATCACGCAGGAACTATACAAGGCTTACAATATTTATTTACAGTAAAAGATCACACACCATTTCGGGGAAAAACGTACGCTATTCCTTTGGCTTATAGGGACAAGGTTAAGAGTGAACTTCAATACATGTTAGATCAAGGCATTATTGACCCAGCAGTCAGTCCTAATACCAGCCCATTACATGTCGTTCTTAAAAAGGAAGGGCCAATTCGTTTGGTTCTGGAGTCCAGACAGATATATAATATCATCATTCCTGAAACTGACCGTCCACAAAATTTAGATGAACTTCTTCAACATTTTCATGGAATTAAAGTTTTATCCACAATTGATATGCGCGCAAATTTTTGGCAAATTGAACTCCACCCTGATTGTAGAAAATACACTGCCTTTTTAGCCTTTGGTAACTGTTACCAATTTCTGAAATTACCGTTTGCACTTACTGTATCTTCAGCAGCACACATGGAAGATTATCACGATGGGCACTGTATATACAGGAATTTGTTTTTAGTATTGTTTACATCCAGGGTTCTTCTAATATTATTGCTGATGCTTTATCACTTGCAGCTATGGGATTGAAACAAAGTGCTGTGGAGGACTGCAAAGAAAACAATTATTGTTTGATGTATATTCAAGGTGTTGCGTTTGAAAATTTTATTTCGTCTTCGCTCCAGGACATCGCTAAGGAGCAAAACAAGGATCCAATCTGGAAGGACATTAAGGAGAAGTGGAGGGGAAAGGAAAGCGTAGCGATTAGACAGTATTATTTAGTTCGCAATGATATTCTTTTTAAACGAAAATCGGTTGACAACTCTGTTTGGTTAGTTTGCATTTCTGATGAGTGGGTTAATAAATTGATTTGGTACACACATTTCAGCTATGCACACTTTGGTCCCAGAAAATGCTTTCATAAATTACGAGAAAATTGCTACTTCAGTAATATGGAAAAACATATTCGATTTGTTCTTGATAAATGAAAATTATGTCAAAAGGCTAAGCCGCCAACTATTTCTCACAGAGCACCGTTGTTTCCTATCATTCCAGCGAGATTAAAGGAGATGGCTGCAGTCGATTTGTTCGGTCCAGTGGATCGTTCTACTAATGGTTTTGCGTACACTATAGTAGTAGTGGAATTGACATCAAAATATGTGTGTTTTACACCTTTACGCAAAGCAACAGCTCGTTCAGTATCTAACGCTTTCATCAAAAATTTTCTTAAAGAAGTGGGTCATGTTGATAAAGTTATATCAGATAATTGATCACAGTTTCGCTCTGAATTTTGGCTTCGTACTCTACGGCGTCGAAAGATTAAACCAATTGTCATTTCACTTTTTCACCCTCAATCTGATTGAATTTTGCGCAGAGCATAAATTAATCATAGCTAATACTTGGTTTAAGAATCATGAAAGAAGGTTGTATACATGGAAGAACCCTGGAGATACTAAAAGCTGTCAAATAGATTATATAATGGTAAGACAGAGATTTAGGAACCAGGTTTTAAATTGTAAGACATTTCCAGAGGCAGATGTGGACTCTGACAACAATCTATTAGTTATGAACTGTAGATTAAAACTGAAGAAACTGCAAAAAGGTGGGAATTTAAGGAGATGGGACCTGGATAAACTGAAAGAACCAGAGATTGTACACAGTTTCAGGGAGAACATAAGGGAACAATTGACAGGAATGGGGGAAAGAAATACAGTAGAAGAAGAATGGGTAGCTTTGAGGGATGAAATAGTGAAGGCAGCAGAGGATCAAATAGGTAAAAAGACGAGGGCTAGTAGAAACCCTTGGGTAACAGAAGAAATATTGAATTTAATTGATGAAAGAAGAATACATAAAAATGGAGTAAATGAAGCAGGCAAAAAGGAATACAAACGTCTCAAAAATGAGATCGACAGGAAGTGCAAAATGGCTAAGCAGGGATGGGTAGAGGACAAATGTAAGGATGTAGAGGCTTATCTCACAAGGGGTAAGATTGATACTGCCTACAGGAAAATTAAAGTGACCTTTCAAGAAAGGAGAACCACTTGCATGAATATCAAGAGCTCAGATGGAAACCAAGTTCTAAGCAAAGAAGGGAAAGCAGAAAGGTGGAAGGAGTATATAGAGGGCCTATACAAGGGCGATGTACTTGAGGACAATATTATGGAAATGGAAGAGGATGTAGATGAAGATGAAATGGGAGATATGATATTGCGCGAAGAGTTTGACAGAGCACTGAAAGACCTGAGTCGAAACAAGGCCCCCGGAGTAGACAACATTCCATTAGAACTACTGACAACCTTGGGAGAGCCAGTCCTGACAAAATTCTACCATCTGGTGAGCAAGATGTATGAGACAGGCGAAATACCCGCAGACTTCAAGAAGAATATAATAATCCCAATCCCAAAGAAAGCAGGTGTTGCCGGTTATGAAAATTACCGAACTATCAGTTTAATAAGTCACAGCTGCAAAATACTAACGCGAATTGTTTACAGACGAATGGAAAAACTGATAGAAGCCGACCTGGGGGAAGATCAGTTTGGATTCCGTAGAAATGTTGGAACACGTGGGGCAATACTGACCCTACGACTTATATTAGAAGAAAGATTAAGGAAAGGCAAACCTACGTTTCTAGCATTTGTAGACTTAGAGAAAGCTTTTGACAATGTTGATTGGAATACTCTCTTTCAAATTCTGAAGGTGGCAGGGGTAAAATACAGAGATCGAAAGGCTATTTACAATTTGTGCAGAAAGCAGATGGCAGTTATAAGAGTAGAGGGGTATGAAAGGGAAGCAGTGGTTGGGAAGGGAGTGAGACAGGGTTGTAGCCTATCCCAGATGTTATTCAATCTGTTTATTGAGCAAGCAATAAAGGAAACAAAAGAAAAGTTCGGAGTAGGTATTAAAGTCCATGGAGAAGAAATAAAAACTTTGAGGTTCGCCGATGACATTGTAATTCTGTCAGAGACAGCAAAGGACTTGGAAGAGCAGTTGAATGGAATGGACAGTGTCTTGAAAGGAGGGTATAAGATGAACATCAACAAAAGCAAAACGAGGATAATGGAATGTAGTCGAATTAAGTCGGGTGATGCTGAGGGAATTAGATTAGGAAATGAGACACTTAAAGTAGCAAAGGAGTTTTGCTATTTGGGGAGCAAAATAACTGATGATGGTCGAAGTAGAGAGGATATAAAATGTAGACTGGCGATGGCAAGGAAAGCGTTTCTGAAGAAGAGAAATTTGTTAACATCGAGTATAGATTTAAGCGTCAGGAAGTCGTTTCTCAAAGTATTTGTATGGAGTGTAGCCATTTATGGAAGTGAAACGTGGACGATAAATAGCTTAGACAAGAAGAGAATAGAAGCTTTCGAAATGTGGTGCTACAGAAGAATGCTGAAGATTAGATGGGTTGATCACATAACTAATGAGGAGGTATTGTATAGAATTGGGGAGAGGAGGAGCTTGTGGCACAACTTGACTAGAAGAAGGGATCGGTTGGTAGGACATGTTCTGAGGCATCAGGGGATCACAAATTTAGCATTGGAGGGCAGCGTGGAGGGTAAAACTCGTAGAGGGAGACCAAGAGATGAATACACTAAGCAGATTCCGAAGGATGTAGATTGCAGTAGGTACTGGGAGATGAAGAAGCTTGCACAGGATAGAGTAGCTTGGAGAGCTGCATCAAACCAGTCTCAGGACTGAAGACCACAACAACAACAACAACCCTCAATCTAACGCGTCAGAGAGATGGATGAAGGAAATCAATAAATTGTGTCGTCTTTATTATCATCATAATCACAGAACGTGGGATCAGTATCTTCATATTTTTCAAAACTTTCTGAATGAACTCCCTAATGATTCAGCATCTTTACCGCCTATATTGATATTAAAAAATAAAGCACCGACAAATTGTATTTCTGAAATCATTCCTTTTCCGCCTACGCGGAAACTGCGGCATTCTGAAGTTGTCAACCTGGCTCTACAAAATATTGCATCTGCGGCTGCTAGAAGAGACAAATCAGCTAAACGTCCTGGTCGTTTAAAAACTTTGTCAGTTGGTCAAAAGGTGTTAATTAAGTCTCATCGCTTGCCTCACAAAGGAAAAGGCCTGTGTCGCAAATTTTTTCTGCTTTATAACAGTCCATATAGAGTTCGCTAAATTATTCATGATAACACTGTCGAAGTAGAAACTCTTAAATCACGGCGCTCTAAGGGAATATAGCATATATCGAACGTTAAAATTTTGAGAAATTAACAGTTACACGTAAACACGCAGAGAATGGAGGGATACCGCGCCGTGTTCTAGCGGCAGCACATACACAAAGCGACAGCCAGTCCGCGCGCCGCACAAGGGAGCCGTTGACAGTAAACAATTACTTCCTACGTCACGCTTACCTGCAGCTGATCGAGCGCTCAGTGCGAATGCACTTACAGCCGTAGACAAATACACAGTCTGATTTCTCCGATTAAATTCAGTATAAAGCTATAGTGACTTGATAACTTATGTTATTAACGTTCAGTTTTTCCAGGATACAGTTGTATAAAATATTTAAGAACTTCAGGTAAATTCTGTGCGTGTCCGACATTAAGAAGACTTGCTATCGAGAAAATTTCAGGAAGAATGTAATTTCGAGGAAGAAAGTAATAAATTAAAAAGGTAACTATTAATTGAGTTTATTTTCCAGGTAACATATTTCTACTTAGATATGAACTTTATACGTAATTTGCTGCTCGCGATTACGTGATTTGTACTTTGTGTTAAATTTTATGCTCTATGAATTTACTTGTGAAGCGACATGCTTGCGTACATTTGCTGATTTTGACAATGTTTTATTAATGAACAAGGTTGTTACTTGTGTATATTATGCATCGCTTGGCTGCTATGCTTTTTCACTCATGTCATATTTTTTATTATGTGCTTGCTATGCCTATTTATTTAAGTTATATTTGTCACCTGATTAGTTGTGCTGATATGGCTATGTATGTAAGTTATGCTTTGTCATTTATCTGCTTGCGCCTTCATGTTTACTTATTAAGATTACATATGAACATTTATTTGCTTATGCTGATATGATGCTAATGACCTATTTGTTATGTAAGATATATACTTGGTGCTTTGCGTATGGATTGCATATTTACACATTTCTGTTTTGTTGTCATAACTACTCTTCAATTTAGTATAGAGAAATACTTATATACTGTGTGCGAACATAGAGTTTAGGTTACACTATGGTATTAATTATAGATTGTTCGCATGGCAGAGCTTCGTTGTAGGGATTGTGCTGCATCCACTTGTTGACATTCTGTTCTCTACTGGTATATTTACTCGCTATTGCATGTTTTGCTTACGCTCAGTGCTTTACATTTTAAGATGAGAAAATGAACTGCTATAATTCTACGAACTACATGGGTACAAGAAACTTCATTGAAGTCACATGAACTGGAGGTTTTATGGAAGCTGTATAAATTCATTATAATAAAAAGGAAGCTGACGACATGAAATACCAACACTAGCTTTAGACCATTGACAGTTATTACACTGCATTCTTCGTGAGCAATTGAAATAATAAGTGACACTTGACACAAAGAAATACTCCACATGTTTGCTTCTGTTTTGCCATGATTCTTGAAGTGGTGTACACACTGTGAAATATTACGATTTATTCATTCAGATTCTTATGTGATCATTAACACTGTGTACTCGCACCCACTTACTGAAAGTTATTCAAACTGAAGGCTTTTAGACATCATGTATGCATTTCTTTTATTTTATGATGGACAAGGTAGACAAAATGTATTTTATAATTCATAATGAGTAGAAGATTTGGCTCAGGTGGATTACACAGAGGTTGTGTGTGAACACTGTGTCTTCGGATTGTATGGGACGATGAATTGAAGTTTGCACTAGGATTTTATCTGTACTTGTTCGAGGAGACTGACTAGAGGAAAGAGTTGTTATGGAAGTGAAATGATATTGGTGATAAAGTTTATATGTATCGACGTATTGAAGAGGTATTATTGAAGTATTGAGATTATGTGATGCTGATGATTATTGGAGGTTTGGTGGATAAGAGGTAAGGTAAGTGAGGAGCATATTTTTTGTTTGTTGGTTTATACAGAGCAAGAAGGATGAAGATGGCAGACCAGAACACTCCAGTGGAAGGAAGATTGTCTACACACACACACATTGTTAAATCAATAAGCAGTATATACATTTTTTGAGGGGGGAGGAAGTATTTGCGTATCTTGGCAAACTTCAGTGGCTTAGCAAACATTGGTCCTGACATGATGACTATGACATTGACTATTACAGACTGCTGCCACTACTATTTTATACACGTGTTGAACATCAAATTTTGGCAGAATTGCATTTACACAGTTAACACTATTCAATTACACAATAGTACTTAGTATGTGGATGAAAGATGAGTTTTGTGTGTTTTCCTTTCCTAATCCCAAAATTATTGCATTTATTCATTAATATTAGTCCTGTCTTCCTAATTAAGCCCCCATGCAATTTATACACTAGCAGAAGGGCTCTGACAATGTCCTCAATGCATATGCAACAGCGCAGCAACCGACCATTTGAGGCAAATCTTCAGGGCAACGTTAGTGTCATGGAGAGACATCGGCAGAGAACCTCTAGTATGCAATGACGAAGCAATTTCTGTGTCCCATCGTCAAAGTGAGATTTCGAGGGTTACAATAAACAGGCAACGGTGCATCGGTTACAATTTACTGGATGTTCAGAAGAAGTTCCATGTGGTCACCATAGCCGCACCAGTATCATAGATGTACACTACCAGAATGATTCTGTCAATGTCCTTGAGGCACATGCATTAGGAGAGCAACTACCTAATGGTAAGGCTATAACTGAGGGCGGCTTTAGTCCCTCGGACAGACGTCGGAAGAGAGTCTGTTGTATGCAATGGCATAGCCAGTTCTGTTTCCCATCGTTAATGAGAGGCTACAGGAATTAGAGAAAACTGGCAGTGGTGCATCGCTTACAAGCTACTGGAATCGCAGGAGAGATTCCATGCAGATGTACACTAGCAGATTGTCTACAACAATGTCCTCGAGGCACCCGTCTAATTTCCAGGCAGTCCCTGCGGGTGACATTTGTTTCTTGGAGAGACATCAGCTGAGAGCATGTCATTTGCAATGGTGAAGTAATTTCTGTGTCCCATCGTCAATGTCAGTGTGTGAGGGTTACAATAAATCGGCAATGGTGCATCGATTACAAGTTACTGGACATTGAAGACAGGTTCCATGTGGTGACCATAGCCGCAACATTATCATAGATGTACGCTAGCAGAATGACTCCGACAATGTCCTCGAGGCTTATGCTATATCACAGCACCTACCTAATGGCGAGGCAATTCCTAACGGCTGCATTAGTGTCTTGGAGAGACATTGGCAGGGAGATTGTAGTATTCAATAGCGAAGCAATTTCTGTGTCCAATCGTGAATGTGGGGTGTGTGGGCTACAGCCAATCGGTATCTGTGCATAGTTTACAAGTTAATGGACACTCAGCAGAGGTTCCATGTGGTGATTGTAGCCGCGCCACTATCATAGATGTTCACTGGCGGAATGACTCTGACAATGTCCTCAAGGCTTATGCAATAGCACAGCATCCGGCCGATGGCGAGGCAATTCCTGAGGGCGACAGTAGTGTCGTGGAGAGACGTTGGCAGTGAACCTGTAGTGTGCAATGGGGTAGTAATTTCTGTGTAACTTCGTCAATTTTGGGGTGAGGGTTACTGAAAACTGGAAGCTGTACATCGGTTGCAAGCTACTGGAGTCACTGGAGAGGTTCCATGTGGTGTTCGTAGCCGCCCATTATAGAGCTACATTAGCAGAAGGACTCTGACAATGTCCACAAGTCTTATGCAATAGCCCAGCAACCGCCTAATGACGAGGTAATTCCTGACGGTGGAGTTAGTGTCTTGGAGAGAGGTCCGAAGGGATCCTATAGTATGCAATGGCGAAGAAATTTCTGTGTCCTATCGTCTGTGTGAGGGTGCAAGGGTTACAATAAACCAACAATGATGCGTCGGTTACAAATTATTGGACACTCACGAGAGATTCCACGGGTGATCGTAGCCGCGCTAGTATCGCAGATATACACTAGTGAAATGGCTCCGACAATGTCCTCGAGGCATATGCAATAGCGCAGCACCTGTCTGATGGAGATTCAGCTACTGAGGGCAGCATTAGTGTCTTGGAGGGACGTCGGCAGAGGGTCAATAGTATCCAATGGCGAAGCAATTTCTGTGTGCAATCGTCAGTGTGAGGCTGAGAGGGTTAGTTACAGTAAACGGGCTTCTGTGCATTGGTTACAAGCTACCGGATTCCCAGGAGAGGTTCCATGCTGTGACCGTAACCGCTCCCGTATCATAGATGTACACTAGCTGAATGACTCCGACAATGCCTTTGAAGTATATGCAACAGCGCAGCACATGCCTAATGGCGAGGCGTTCCACGTGGGCAGAGTTAGTGTCTTGGAGAGACAAACTTGTTCTAAGCTTTTGTAGCGGATTTGACTGTTAGAAGCGAGTCAACAGGTGTAGGTCCCACGTGGCACTTTTTAACCGCGTTCCACGCTCGTGTTTCACTACGGAACAGGAAGCAGCCTCAGCCATTTTCATATTGCGTGTTAACAGCGCGACAATCAGAGCACATCAGCACCGACTGTGACTACATTTTTTTGAAATAAAATCTACATAACTAATGCGTGATTAAGAAAAACGTTGATGGCTTTTAATACATCAGTATACCTTAAAGTTTCATTTAACGTAACTTAGTAATAAGACATCTAATACATAAGTAGAACCTTCTTCCAAGAGCGTAACAACACCTGTGTATGTGTGCTACGGCTTCTGACCAATCATCGCGGTTGTGTTTGTTTACGTCAGGTTTATTCTTGTGATGAATAGGGTATAGCGTCACTGTGTCCTCAAAGGTATTCATTTTTCTTCTAATCATTTCGTTGTATTGCAAAAACTTTAATTTACTTTATTTCTTATAAGTAAGTACCGCATTTGAAAATGATTGTATCATAGGGACAATTCCCGAAGGTACAGTCGGACACAAGTCTACATGCATCCTAAAAATAACACTTGAAGTCAAAATCAATCAAGAAAATATTATGTATTCACTTTCTGTGGCATAAACAGACATCTTAGGAACTGAAAAACAACATATACACTGCATAATTAATAATAATACCATATACTGACATCTTCAGTGTACGAACGAAACAGTGGTCAGATACAAAAGTAATCATACACTGTGATGTTCTTCAGTTTCGGGCCCAATTTAATATTTTGTATTGCCACCTTCTGCTTCGATCACAGCTTCCAAACGTCGGGGCATAGATTCCACCAATTTATTGGTGTACGCAGGAATAAAGTTATTCCACTCTTTCACGAAGGCTGCTTTTAAATCATATTTGCTTTTGATGTTGTGGTTTTTTTTTTATCCTACGCTTTAGTTCTCCCCAAAGATGTTCAACTGGGTTAATGTCTGGTGACTGGGGAGGCGAATGCAACTATTTTTGGTACATTGTAAAGTAGCCATTCTTTTACGACAATGGCCGTATGCTTGGGGTCATTGTCTTGCTGAAGCACTGTTCTTAGTCCCAGTTTCTTCGCAGATTGCTTCAAATTCTCCTTTAAGATGGTGAGATACTTCCATTTATCCATAATACCTTCAATGAATACTAAATTCCCAATTCCAGCTCCAGACATGCAACCCCACACAAGAATATTTCCACCACCATACTTCACTGAAGGGACAAGATTTCTCTTCTTCCAACTTTCACTCCTTTTTCGCCACACCTTTTGCTGTCCATCACACTTGAGGAGGAGGAAATTAGTGTTTAACGTCCCGTCGACAACGAGATCATTACAGACGGAGCACATGCTCTGATTAGGAAAGGATGGGGAAGGAAATCGGCCGTGCCCTTTCAAAGGAACCATCCCAGCATTTGCCTGAAGTGATCTATGGAAATCACGGAAAACCTAACTCAGAATGGCCGGACGCGAGATTGAACAGTCGACCTCCCGAATGCGAGTCCAGTGTGCCATCACACTGGAAGACGTTAAACTATCATCCGTGAATAGTACTGTATTCCAAAACGTGGAAACCGTATTTCCATGCAGAGTTGCAAATTCTAGGCACTTCTGTTCATTTATCCAGCTTACGAACGGTTTCTTCCTTGCTGTTCTACTTTCAAATCCACGATTGTGCAGCAGTCTTCGTACTGTTATGGGATGAACATTATTTCCACTAGTATTTGCGACATCCAATGCCAACTCCGTGGCTGTAATTCTGGGATCCGCATTCACTTTTCTGATGATGTGTCGGCGCTCCCTGTTAGATAATTTTGGTGGCCGTCCACGTCTAGCACTGCTTTCTACTCTTCCTCGATCCCTGTAATTTCGTATTACTGTTTGGACACATGCATGGCTCCTTCTGACAGTTTCTCCAGTTTTCCGCAGTGAAAAGCCCTTTTTACTGAGCTCAGTTAAACAAGTAGAAGATGCGGAAAAGTTGGAAAAAAGAACGTCATTACAAAAACGAAGACTGAAACGATTTGCTGTTTTGAAAATTAGTGATGTGAAAAAACTCATTTCACAGTGTGCAGGGAATACAAAATACTTTGTTCCTACTGATGAACTTTATGATGTGATTGACGCAGCTCATGTAGCTGTGGGTCATGGTGGTCGTGATAGGATGTTAGCCGAGACATCAAAAAAATATGCCTATATCGAGACGTATTCCAAACTGTTGGGGTGCTGTGCATTCTTCAATCTGATAATGGCAAAGAATTTGTCAATAAAAGTGAACTCGAAAATCTTTGATCAGAACTGAAACTTGTGCATGGAAAACCAAGGCACAGCCAAGCTAATGGTTCTGTTGAACGTGCCAACCAAGACATTAAAAATATGGTACGTTCTTGGTTAAAGGACAACAATTCAACGAAGTGGTCAGAAGGATTAAGGTATTAATTAAAAATTGAGCTTACCACTCTGGCATAAAACTATCACCTTACACAACATTACTCGGGATCGAACTTAGTGTAGGACCTTCCACTTACCTGTTGCCTCAAGAAATCATAAATGATATTCAGGATGAAGATGACCTGAGGAAGGCAATCGAAGATGACAGCAATACTGAACAGTACGAAGACAGTGATGATGACAACATTGTGAAAATTGACACAAATGACATTCAAACTGCTAGAAAAATTGCGACAGAAAATAAAAAAATAAAACAAGCTAAAAGAATGAAAGCTTCCTCTGACAAATCCCATCCACCAGCTGACAGAGACAATGTAACCATATGTATTCCAGATATAGATAAACACAGAGGTGACCTTCGAAACATAACTGGAGTAATACTTCAAAAGACTGATCAGGGCCTCTACAAAGTTGGCAGCAATCATGGCATTTATTAAAATTATCCATAATTTTTTATAATAAAATATTAAAAAATATTTGTTTTAACTTCTTTTTTAGTTTTTAGAACTGATTTTGACGTCTGCATTCAGAAGTTTTTAGATGTGGCAGATAGTAACCAGTATACTGAAATATCTTTAAGGACTGCAACCACAAAACGTTTTGTTGGATCAGAGCAAGGCTTCTTGAAATGCAGTTGCATGAAAAACTGTACAACAAACAAATGCAATTGTAAGAAAAACAAAGTACTCGGCAATAGTAAGTGCCACCAAAGTAAACCTTGCAAAAATAAGTAAACAAGCAAATTGCAGATAAGGTAATTTCTAAGGATGGATATATGTAAGTTGATCTAGTGATAGATGTGAAATTACTGATTAGTTAATAAATAACTTTTATGAATCACATTGACTATTTTATTTCTATTCCTTTATTCAGTTTACTTTGAAAATTTTATAGAAGATACAAACTAGGTGAAATTAGTTCAGACTAGGGCGTACCAGTATATCCTAAAGCATGTAAATTCTAACTAGGACAAACCGATTCGACCTAGGCTAAACTGTTTTATCCTATCAGTAACAGGATGAACGAGTTTGACCTAGGCGAAACTAGTTCATCCTAAAATCGGGTTTGGTCAGTAACATATATACAATATGTTAAGACGTACACAATACAGACGAGTGCTTTCTTTAGCATGGTGCAAGATATGTCATATACATCTACACTGCTTGATGATTTCAACTGTTTTATTATGCTCAGATCAAAAAGGGGCAAGATTTTGTAAACGATAAACGTACTTGTATTTGTTACTGATCTATAAAATTCTTTTATGAGCTGATTCCAGGTTTGGTAATGGCGTTTCCTACTTCAACAGATTTAATTAAAAAATTCTCGCAATTTTTTGGCACTGATATTAATTTTTTCGTTTCTTGCATTTTTGGCAACATTATTTATTAGCCTTCACGCAGCTATGCACTTGTTGGTGATATTCTCAATATTGCTGGAATTGTGTGCTTTTTTTTGGTTCCCACAATGGCTTTTCATGTCCATTTTTACCTGCATCATAGGATAACCTGTCTTCAGACTATTAAATATATTGTACAATAATGCAATTTATTTTTCAAATTTGTCAGCTGTTTAGTACACCATGGATTTTGTTTGTTTGGGAACTTGGTTTTGAAGCCTCTGTCAATTACTTTGCATTTTATTATGGGGGTGTTCTCATCAAATTGTATCAAAAACTCTTTTAAAATCTATTAAATGTTATCTTTGCTGACAAATCATTACTTAAAGTGTATTGTGTATCACCATAGCATTGACCAAACAAATCTCTCTCATCAAGTGTCCTAGTAAGCGTGATAATATTTCCATCAGTGAGAGGTCTGGTGATTACAACTTTTGGGATAAGCTTAGTTGTGTTTTATTATCAAAAGGGACCTTACTTATTTAGTTTAAATATACAGAATTATGATCAGAAAATGGAAACACTGTCACATCACGATTCTTCACTAGTTTTAAAACTGACAAAAATATTGTCATGGCAGGCTTGAGTTCTTGTTGGTCTATTATTGATGGAGTGTAAATTTCAGTATCTTAGTAGATTTTTCAGTTCTATGACACTATGTTACTGTGATGTTGTATCAAAATTGGCATTCAGATCTCCACATATTACAGTGCCATAATGCATCCATCTAGTCTCTCTAAATTTATTTAAAAGTATGTTCATTTTGTTTCTAAAAATACACTGATGATACTCTTAGGTGATCTGTACAAGGATATTATTACAACTACACCAGCAGTTTCAAAGTTGTTCTCCACACAAAAAATTTAAATCCAGTTTAATACCAGAGCAACTGAGTGACTGGTTATCCTAGGTAATGACAACACCTCCTATGTGCAATTTTCTGCAGTAGTTATTTGCTACTATATTATAGTTATCGAATTTGACAACTGTAAGCTCATTCTTAGTAGCTCATTGTTCACTCAAACAAAAAATATCAGTCTCATTCTTGAGTCCAAAATACTAGGAGGTTGCACAAGCAAGAGCAAACAAGTTTCATCAAAAAAATAATATTTACTAATGATCCACCCTTTCCGTTGAATGGCTTCAAGAACAAGCCAAACTGCAGAATACAGGTCACAGAAAATGCTTCATTAATTATGGATAAGCAATTCCATGCACAAAGAGTGATCGTGTTGTGTGCAGTTTTGGTCGAGATGTAATTGGGCAATACTACTTTGAAGGTGATGCCGGAAAGACATTAATAAAGGGTGATGAATGGTACTGCAATATGTTAGGACGGTTTTTGTGGTCTGAACTGGATTGTGTGAATGTCGGAGAGGTTTGATTTAATCAAGACGCTACCTGTTATACGTCAGCTGTAACTGTGGAAATGTTATGAGAGAGGTTGTATAGCTGGGTGATGTTACCCAATATTGACATGAATCAGTAACATAGATGTCAGCGATTTGCCACCGTTGTGTATGCCAACACACCACAATCTCTTCCATAGCTCCAAGTTAAGATTCAGTGTGTAATTTCAGACCCAGATATGCAAGTATTCGGAAAATTTTATCAACTGAGCAAGAGTGTGCCTGTAGAGTACTGAAGGGCATCCGAGTAACAACGGATTTCACACATAATCACAGGGAGCTTAGAACATAAGAATATGTAAATTACACAATTTCAAGAATAAATTTGTATGTTATTATTAAATCAAAAATTATTCTTTATGGGACACCCTTTATAAACGGGATTGCATACATATCGTTTCTGTGATTTGTTTGTGACAACTGCTTGAGTATTTGGGCCTCTCTCCACATTAGATTAAAGGCAGGCATAGAAACAATTCACAAGTGGGCTGCAAAATTTGTTACTGGTCAGTCCAATCAGTACTGTTGTGCTATAGGAATGCTCCACGAGCTCAGAAGGGAATACTTGGAGGGGAAACATGGTATTTTCCCAAAACCCATCTGTTACTCTAGGCATGCCGATCAAAGTTTGGGTACAACCTAGCTACTGACTGATCGCTTGCCATGTGGGAAATATTCATTCCTTTGAATGTTTGGAGGACAAACTGTTTTAATTGCTTTAATTCCTCACATCATTTATAAATATGGGTCAAAGTTAATGCACATCACATAGTTTTAAAACCCCAATATTCTTTATGTTATGAAAAGGATAGTTGCTACTCACCATACAGCAAAGATGCTGAGTCACAGACAGGCACAAAAAAAGACTGCCATGAAGTAAGCTTTGACGAACAAGATCTTCATCAGAAATAAAAGCACGTACATGCACACACACACACACACACACACACACACACACACACACACACACACACACACAAATGCAACTCACAAATGTATCACCATAGTCTGTGGCTGCTGAGGCCAGACTGCTAAGAGCAGTGCATGATAGAGAAGCAGCTGTGTGGTGGGGAGTAAGGAGGAGACAGGGTCGAGGAGGGGGAGGGATAGCAAGAGAGGGTTGGGGGACGGTAAAGGCTGCTTGTGGGAGCATACACGGAGGAGGTGGAGAGAGGTGTGTGACTAAGTTGCTCTGCTAGCGGAAAAGGAGTGACCTAAGAAATCTGGGGGTGCTTTGTTTCCAATGTACCCACAGCCTTTTTACTTCTCTCCTTTTTCCCTAACTCCCCCACCCCCCATCCTCTGTCTAACCACCTGACTGCACCTGTCTGCCCTACCCTCTCTTCACCTCATCCCTCAAGGAGCATTTTTCCATCCCCCAACCCTACTCTGCTATCCCTCCCCCTTCCCACCCCTGTCTCCTCCTTACCCCCCACCACACGGTCGCTTCTCCCAACGAGTGCTGTTGCTCACAGTCTCGCCTCGGCAGCCAGTGTCCGTGAGTTGCGTTTGTGTTTGTGTATTACAGTCAGTCCTGGATTTTCCACTGTTTGATTTGGCCCAATGCTCTTTCTGAATGAACTGGTATATTTTTAGTTTTGCAAGAACAGGATATAAAATTACATGTTCAGTACAAGGTTGCTTGTAACAAGAACTTTGAGGAGTCTAGTTGGATATAAGGGGACAGGGTGAAGACATATCGAGCTCCATATTCCCTACATAGACACAGTGGTGCTGCACGAACACAATATACAGTAAGACCGCGATAATCTGGCAGACCTGACCGTCCGGCACAGTCGGATGCCTTCGATAAATTTCGGAAGATTTTGCACGGCGACACTCAGTTACAATTGTCTGCCTCACTCGGCGACTGTATTCTTGCCGAGATAATCCATTTGCATTATTAGTTTTGTGCAAGTATCAATGACTGTTCATTCACCAGACCTAAATTCACAGTCGTTACATTTGTATCAGTGCTGTGCTGTTCTATGTAATAGTTATTTAATAATGTCACGGTGCTATATCAGTATTCAGTTACTTGTGTGACTATTATATAGATTAGAGCACAGTAACAAGTACATACATACAGAGTACTTGTTTTCCAAACAGAGCAAAGGTGTGTCTAAAACAGCAAAATGGAAATTTGAAGTTTACAGTCCACCCACACCTGTGAATCATAAGGAGAATGGAAGAAGGTGAGAACCAAAACAATATTATGAGTGAATTTAATACTGTATAATCAACTGCAGTATATATGATATTAAAAACAAAAACAGCTAGAAAAATGTGTGTCACAATCAGCTTCACGTAACACTTACGGCACTGGTCTCGAAGATGGCTGCTGTTACCTGTGGACTGGCTGAAATATCTGGTTCTTTTGAAGCCATAATTCGTGTGGGAAATATTTAGTTGGAATTTCGAAACATTTTTAGATATATTAGACTTTCTACTTTAAATACACATATTTCGAGTAGATATCTCGACCCATGTTATAGTTTTGGGTTATTTTCATTTACCAGATATAGACTAGGAGATTGAAACGTTTATGACAGGTGGCAGGGAAATTTTCTTAAGTGCATTATCTGAAAACTACCTTGAGCAGTTAAACAGAGAACCGACTCGTGGCGATAACATATTAGACCTTCTGGTGACCAAGAGACCTGAACTATTTGAAACAGTTAACGCAGAACAGGGAATCAGCGATCATAAAGCGGTTACAGCATCGGTGATTTCAGCCGTAAATAGAAATATTAAAAAAGGTAGGAAGATTTTTCTGTTTAGCAAAAGTGACAAAAAGCAGATTTCAGAGTACTTGACGGCTGAACACAAAAGTTTTGTCTCAAGTACAGATAGTGTTGAGGATCAGTGGGCAAAGTTCAAAACCATCGTACAATATGCATTAGATGAGTGTGTGCCAAGCAAGATCGTAAGAGATGGAAAAGAGCCACCGTGGTACAACGACCAAGTTAGAAAACTGCTGCGGAAGCAAAGGGAACTTCACAGCAAACATAAACATAGGCAAAGCCTTGCAGACAAACAAAAATTACACGAAGTGAAATGTTGTGTGAGGAGGGCTATGCGAGAGTTGTTCAATGAATTCGAAAGTAAAGTTCTATGTACTGACTTGGCAGAAAATCCTAAAAAAACTTGGTCTTATGTCAAAGCGGTAGGTGGATCAAAACAAAATGTCCAGACACTCTGTGACCAAAATGGTACTGAAACAGAAGATGACAGATTAAAGACCGAAATACTAAATGTCTTTTTCCAAAACTGTTTCACAGAGGAAGACTGCACTGTAGTTCGTTCTCTAGATTGGCGCACAGATGACACAATGGTAGATATCAAAATAGATGACGGAGGGATAGAAAAACTATTAAAATCGCTCAAAAGAGGAAAGGCCGCTGGACCCGATGGGATACCAGTTCGATTTTACACAGAGTACGCGAAGGAACTTGCCCCCGTTCTTGCAGCGGTGCACCGTAGGTCTCTAGAAGAGCGTAGCGTTCCAAAGGATTGGAAAAGGGCACAGGTCATCCCCGTTTTCAAGAAGGGACGTCGAACAGATGTGCAGAACTATAGACCTATATCTCTAATGTCGATCAGTTGTAGAATTTTGGAACACATATTATGTTCGAGTATAATGACTTTTCTGGAGACTAGAAATCTACTCTGTAGGAATAAGCATGGGTTTCGAAATCGTGTGAAGCCCAGCTCGCGCTATTCGACCACAAGACTCAGAGGGCCATAGACACGGGTTCCCAGGTAGATGCTATGTGTCTTGACTTCCGCAAGGCGTTTGATACAGTTCCCCACAGTCGTTTAATAAACTAAGTAAGAGCATATACTATCAGACCAATTGAGCGATTGGATTGAAGATTTCCTGGATAACAGAACGCAGCATGTCATTCTCAATGGAGAGAAGCCTTCTGAAGTAAGAGTGATTTCAGGTGTGCCGCAGAGGAGTGTTGTAGGACTATTGCTATTCACAATATATATAAATAACCTTGTGGATAACATCGAAAGTTAACTGAGGCTTTTTGCGGATGGTGCTGTAGTATATCGAGAGGTTGTAACAATGGAAAATTGTACTGAAATGCAGGAGGATCTGCAAGGAATTGACGCCCCGTGCAGGGAATGGCAATTGAATCTCAGTGTAGACAAGTGTAATGTGCTGCAAATACACAGAAAGAAAGATCCTTTATCATTTAGCTACAATATAGTCCATGAACCATGGACCTTGCCGTTGGTGGGGAGGCTTGCGTGCCTCAGCAATACAGATGGCCGTACCGTAGGTACAACCACAACGGAGGGGTATCTGTTGAGAGGCCAGACAAACGTGTGGTTCCTGAAGAGGGGCAGCAGCCTTTTCAGTAGTTGCAGGGGCAATAGTCTGGATGATTGACTGATCTGGCCTTGTAACACTAACCAAAACGACCTTGCTGTGCTGGTACTGCGAACGGCTGAAAGCAAGGGGAAACTACAACTGTTATTTTTCCCGAGGGCTTCCAGCTTTAATGTATGGTTAAATGATGATGGCGTCCTCTTGGTTAAAATATTCCGAGGTTAAAATAGTCCCCCATTCGGATCTCCGGGCGGGGACCACTCAAGAGAACGTCGTTATAGGGAGAAAGAAAACTGGCGTTCTATGGATCGGAGTGTGGGACGTCAGATCCCTAATAGGGCAGGTAGGTTAGAAAATTTAAAAAGGGAAATGGATAGGTTAAAGTTAGATATAGTGGGAATTAGTGAAGTTCGGAGGCAGGAGGAACAAGACTTTTGGTCAGATGAATACAGGGTTATCAATTCAAAATCGAATAGAGGTAATGGAGGAGTAGGTTTGATAATGAATAAGAAAATAGGAGTTCAGGTAAGCTACTACAAACATCATAGTGAACGCATTCTTGTGGCCAAGATAGAGACGAAGCCCACACCTACGACAGTAGCACAAGTTTATATGCCAACTAGCTCTGCAGATGACGAAGAAATTGAAGAAATGTATGATGAAATAAAAGAAATTATTCACGTAGTGAAGGGAGGCGAAAACTTACTTAATAGTCATGGGTAACTGGAATTCGAGAGTAGGAAAATGGAGAGAAGGAAACATAGTAGGTGAATATGGATTGGGGTTAAGAAATGAAAGCAGAAGCCGACTGGTAGAATTTTGCACAGAGCATAACTTAATCATAGTTAACACTTGGTTCAAGAATGGCAAAAGAAGGTTGTATACATGGAAAAATCCTGGAGATACTAGTAGGTATCAGATAAATTATATAATGGTAAGACAGAGATTTAGGAACCAGGTTTTAAATTGTAAGACACTTCCAGGGGCACATGTGGACTCTGACCACAATCTATTGGTTATGAACTGTAGATTAAAACTGAAGAAACTGCAAAAAGGTGGGAATTTAAGGAGATAGGACTAAACCAGAGGTTGTATATAGTTTCAGGGAGAGCACACGGGAACAATTGACAGGAATGGTGGAAAGAAATACAGTAGAAGAAGAATGGGTAGCTCTGAGGGAAGAAGTAGTGAAGGCAGCAGAGAATCAAGTAGGTAAAAAGACGAGGGCTAGTAGAAATCCATGGGTAACAGCTGAAATATTGAATTTAATTGATGAAAGGAGAAAATATAAAAATGCAGTAAATGAAACAGCCAAAAAGGAATACAAACGTCTCAAGAATGAGATCGACAGGAAGTACAAAATGGCTAAGCAGGGATGGCTAGAGGACAAATGTAAGGATGTAGAGGCTTATCCTACTAGGGGCAAGATAGATACTGCCTACAGGAAAATTAAAGAGACCTTTGGAGAAAAGAGAACCACTTGTATGAATATCAAGAGCTCAGATGGAAACCCAGTTCTAAGCAAGGAAGGGAAAGCAGAGAGGTTGAAGGAGTATGTAGAAGGTCTATACAAGAGCGATGTACTTGAGGACAATACTATAGAAGTGGAAGAGGATGTAGATGAAGATGAAATGGGAGATACATGAGACTTGGGGGTGCGCTGATGACAGAAGGCATGAGTCACATTTCAGTGGTGTCGGTGGAGTCTATCAGTAGGACGGGTTTCACTAGACATGGCCTGCACCTCAACAGGTATGGGAAGGGGAGGTTGGCAAAACTTATAGGTGACAGCATAGGTGGGGGTGGTGGGATCACTCATGGGAAAATTCCGGTAGTTGTGGGTGTTAGAGCTGTACCTTTTTTAGATTGAAGTCAGCTGATAGGTATTCCTGCTTAAGGGAAGTCTCTCTAACAAAGAAACCACTTTCTACAAAGCTTGGGTATCCGATTAATGAGGGAATTAGTATATTTCATCAAAATATACAAGGTATTCGAGATAAAGTTAGTGAACTGCTTATAGATGTTGACTCTGAAATTATTGGTATATCTGAACACTTCTTAAATAAGGAGATAATTCAGAGGCTTCCTTTACCAGGATACAGGTTGGCTGGCAGCTTTTCTAGGAGCTCTTTGCGGTGTGGGGGAGTAGCCATGTATGTGAAAAACGGTATCCCATTTGAGTCAATTGATGTTTCAAAGTACTGCACTGAAAAGGTGTTTGAATGTTGTGCAGGTGTGGTTAAATTTAGTGGAGCTAAACTTCTTACTGTTGTTATTTATAGATCCCCAGACTCCGATTTCACAACATTTTTGCTAAAGCTAGAGGAGGTTCTTGGTTCACTTTACAGGAAATACAAAAAGTTAGTTATATGTGGTGACTTCAATATTAATTGTATAAGTGATTGTGCAAGGAAAAGGATGCTGGTAGACCTCCTTAATTCATATAATCTTATGCAAACCGTATTCTTTCCAACGAGAGTGCAAGGGGACAGTAGAACAACCATAGACAATATTTTTGTTCATTCGTCATTATTAGAAGGGCATTCTGTTAGCAAAAAGGTGAATGGCCTTTCAGATCATTTTGCACAAATTTTAAGTCTAAAAGATTTTTGTGCTTCAACACATGTTAAATATAGTTACCAACTTTTTAGGAAAGCTGATCCAGTTGCTGTACAGACTTTTGTAAACCTTATCAAGGAACAAGATTGGCAAGATGTTTATAGTGCTGATACAGTAGACGATAAATATAATGCTTTCCTCAAGACTTTTCTCGTGCTCTTTGAAAGTTGCTTTCCGTTAGAACGTTTAAAACAGGGTACTAGCACAAACAGGCAGCCTGGGTGGCTGACTAAAGGGATAAGAATATCTTGTAGAACAAAGTGGCAATTATATCAAAACGTTAGAAACAGTCAAAATCTAAATGCAGCAGCCCATTACAAACAGTATTGTAAGGTGCTTAAAAAAGTTATTAGGAAGGCAAAAAGTATGTGGTATGCAGATAGAATAGCTAAGTCTCAGGATAAAATTAAAACCATATGGTCAGTCGTAAAGGAAGTGGCTGGTCTGCAGAGACAGGTCGAGGATATAGAATCAGTGCGTAGTGGGGATGTCCGTGTTGCTGATAAGTCGCATATATGTACAGTACTTAATAATCACTTTCTGAATATAGCAGGTGAACTAAATAGAAACCTAGTCCCAACAGGGAATCATATAGCGCTCTTAGAAAAAAGTGTTCCGAGACTGTTACCTGAAATGCTCCTCCATGATACTGACAAGAGGGAGATTGAGTTAATAATTAAATCACTAAAGACCAAGAACTCTCATGGATATGACGGGGTATCTAGCAGAATACTGAAGTATTGTTCCACGTATATTAGCTCAGTACTTAGCCATATCTGTAACTTTTCCTTTAGCAGTGGTCGGTTTCCTGACCGATTAAAGTACTCGGTAGTGAAGCCACTTTATAAAAAGGGAGACAGGGATAATGTTGACAATTATAGACCTATTTCTATGCCATCGGTGTTTGCTAAAGTTATCG
Organism: Schistocerca americana; assembly: GCF_021461395.2. Classification (NCBI taxonomy): domain Eukaryota; kingdom Metazoa; phylum Arthropoda; class Insecta; order Orthoptera; family Acrididae; genus Schistocerca; species Schistocerca americana. The sequence continues at coordinate 193,069,688 of NC_060127.1, forward strand.
AGAGGCTTGTATATACAAGATTACTGCAGCATTTAAATTCACATAATTTGCTGTCAAATGTACAGTTTGGTTTTAGAAATGGCTTAACAACTGAAAATGCTATATTCTCTTTTCTCTGTGAGGTTTTGGACGGATTAAATAAAAGGTTGAGAACGTTAGGTGTTTTCTTTGATTTAACGAAGGCTTTTGACTGTGTTGACCACAAAATATTACTGCAGAAGTTGGAACATTATGGAGTAAGGGGAGTAGCTTACAATTGGTTCGCCTCCTACTTTAAGAACAGAAAGCAGAAGGTAATCCTCCGCAATATTGAGAGTGGTAATGATGTTCAGTCCCAATGGGGCACTGTTAAATGGGGCGTTCCCCAAGGGTCGGTGCTGGGGCCACTGCTGTTCCTTATTTATGTAAATGATATGCCTTCTAGTATTACAGGTGATTCAAAAATATTTCTGTTTGCTGATGACACCACCTTGGTAGTGAAGGATCTTGTGTGTAATATTGAAACATTATCAAATAATGTAGTTCATGAAGTAAGTTCGTGGCTTGTGGAAAATAATTTGATGCTAAATCACAGTAAGACTCAGTTTTTACAGTTTCTAACCCACAATTCAACAAGAACTGACATTTTAATCAGACAGAATGGGCATGTTATAAGCGAGACGGAACAGTTCAAGTTCCTAGGCGTACGGATAGATAGTAAGCTGTTGTGGAAAGCCCATGTTCAGGATCTTGTTCAGAAACTAAATGCCGCTTTATTTACCATTAGAACAGTATCTGAAATAAGTGACATTTCAACACGAAAAGTAGTATACTTCGCATATTTTCATACGCTTATGTCATATGGTGTTATTTTTTGGGGTAATTCTTCTGATTCAAAAAGGGTATTTTTGGCTCAAAAACGGGCTGTTCGAGCTATGTATGGTGTAAGTTCGAAAACCTCTTGTCGACCCCTATTCAATAGTCTGGGAATTTTGACATTGCCCTCACAGTATGTATTTTCTTTAATGTCGTTTGTTGTTAGCAATATTAGCTTATTCCCAAGAGTTAGCAGCTTTCACTCAGTTAATACTAGGCAGAAATCAAATCTGCATGTGGAATGCACTTCCTTGACTCTTGTGCAGAAAGGAGTGCAGTATTCTGCTGCATCCATTTTCAATAAGCTACCACAAGAACTCAAAAATCTTAGCAGTAGCCCAAACACTTTTAAGTCTAAACTGAAGAGTTTCCTCATGGCTCACTCCTTCTATTCTGTCGAGGAGCTCCTGGAAGAGATAAAAAATTAAGCAAATTCCAGTGTTACATTCTTGATTTTCTTTATTTAAACTAACGACTTGTTTCATTTTATCTGTTTCTACAATCGTGTTATAATTTCATGTATTGACTCGTTCCATGACCATGGAGACTTCTCCTAAATGTGGTCCCACGGAACAATAAATAAATAAATAAATAAATACGATACTGCGCGAAGAGTTTGACAGAGCACTGAAAGACCTGAGTCGAAACAAGGCCCCGGGAGTAGACAACATTCCATTAGAACTACTGACGGCCTTGGGAGAACCAGGCCTGACAAAACTCTACCATCTGGTGAGCAAGATGTAAGAGACAGGCGAAATACCCTCAGATTTCAAGAACAGTATAATAATTCCAATTCCAAACAAAAGAAGGTGTTGACAGATGTGAAAATTACCGAACTATCAGTTTAATAAGACACAGCTGCAAAATACTAACCCGAATTCTTTACAGACGAATGGAAAAACTGGTAGAAGCCGACCTTGGGGAAGATCAGTTTGGATTCCGTAGAAATATTGGAACACGTGAGGCAATACTGGCCTTACGACTTATCTTAGAAGAAAGATTAAGGAAAGGCAAACCTACGTTTCTAGCATTTGTAGGCTTAGAAAAAGCTTTTGACAATGTTGACTGGAATACTCTCTTTCAAATTCTGAAGGTGGCAGGGGTAAAATACAGGGAGTGAAAGGCTATTTACAAGTTATACAGAAACCAGATGGCAGTTATAAGAGTCGAGGAGCATGAAAGGGAAGCAGTGGTTGGGAAGGGAGTGAGACAGGGTTGTAGTCTCTCCGCGATGTTATTCAATCTGTATATTGAGCAAGCAGTAAAGAAAACAAAAGAAAAATCTGAGTAGGTATTACAATCCATGGAGAAGAAATAAAAACTTTGAGGTTCGCCGATGACATTGTAATTCTGTCAGATACAGCAAAGGACTTGGAAGAGCAGTTGAACGGAATGGACAGTCTCTTGAAAGGAGGATATAAGATGAACATCAACAGAAGCAAAACGAGGATAATGGAATGTAGTCGAATTAAGATGGGCGATGCTGAGGGAATTAGATTAGGAAATGAGACACTTAAAGTAGTGAAGGAATTTTGCTATTTGGGGAACAAAATAAGTGATGATGGTCGAAGAAGAGAAGATATAAAATGTAGATTGGCAATGGCAAGAAAAACGTTTCTGAAGAAGAGAAATTTGTTAACATCGAGTATACATTTAAGTGTCAGGAAGTCGTTTCTGAAAGTATTTGTATGGAGTGTAGCCATGTATGGAAATGGAACATGGACTATAAATAGTTTGGACAAGAAGAGAATAGAAGCTTTCGAAATGTGGTGCTACAGAAGAATGCTGAAGATTAGATGGGTAGATCACATAACTAATGAGGAGTTTGTGGCACAACTTGACAAGAAGAAGGGACCGGTTGGTAAGACATGTTCTGAGACATCAGGGGATCACAAATTTAGCATTGGAGGGCAGTGTGGAGTGTAAAAATCGGAGAGGGAGAGCAAGAGATGAATACACTAAGCAGATTCAGAAGGATGTAGGTTGCAGTAAGTACTGGGAGATGAAGAAGCTTGCACAGGATAGAGTAGCATGGAGAGCTGCATCAAACCAGCCTCAGGACTGATGACCACAACAAACAACATAGCAGGTCAGCATCTAGAAGCAGGTAATTCCATAAATTATCTGGGAGTAAGCTTTAGGAGTGACTTAAAATTGAATGACCATATAAAATTAAAAGTCGGTAAAGCAGATGCCAGACTGAGATTCATTGCAAGAATCCTAAGGAAATGCAGTCTGAAGACAAAGGAAGTAGGTTACAGTGCACTTGTTCGCCCACTGCTTGAATACTGCTCACCAGTGTGGCATCCGTACCAGATAAGGTTGATAGAAGAGATAGAGAAGATCCAACGGAGAGCAGGGAGCCAGTTGCAATAATCACTATGTGGACAATGTGGCTTTTTCTACACCTTATTTTAGATCCATGTGACGATGCAGTGCTGATTACATTTATATGTTTTGACGATGCCATTATGGCCTTATCGCTTTAGGACATGGTGTAAAAATATCTGAGGATGGTCTTTACGGACTGAAACCGGCCTTCGCCTAAAGAATTCATATTGTGATCAGAGACTGGAATACAAAACATTGGACAGTATTGGATCACTGTTTGTGTACGCAATTATGTCGCAGTTGGTGATTATAGCTACCTTTTTGAAACTTCTCACATCTTTGTTATTATATCGAGTCTCCATTCCACCTGAATATAAACATCCTAGCTTTATCTAATCACTTACTTGATCTATCTTGCTTACGAACTTTTAGGACACTGAAACACGTATGTTGTGTGGCGGCGACGGCGAGGCATTGCAGAGTCTCTGACCAGAGAGCTATTTGTCGTTCCTAGTCTGCGCTTGACCGCGCGAGTGTTCAGTTGCGAGTTAGAGTTCGAGAGTAGTAGCGCATGCGAGATGACATAGTCTGTGGTAGTAGCGCGCGAGAGATAGTCGCAGTTGTGTGTGAGGAGTCGGCGGGCGTCGACATGGCTCTCTGGTCAAGATTCAGGACGAGGTAGAGTTTTAAATAAGGTAATGAAGCAGCATTGCGCACATTTGATAATGTAATGTAAATTAACTGTAACTAATTTGTTCAAGAATCGCCCCAATAATAATTTTGTTTTTAAACCAACCATTTTTAACAAAGAATACTTTTTGAAAGAATATTTGCCTTACATTTCCATAAAGAAAAGTTCCCTTTAACTTCAAAAAAAAAAAATATTTTGCGATGCCTTTCCTCCAAGCTATGGCGAAAAATAAGAGCAGATGCAGTTTTACTGAGGTAAGAATTTGAGTTTAATCAGGGCCTAAGATCGACATTTCGGTCTATTTGCGTTTTCATTATCATTGAATTGTCTTTCATTTTTGTGGGCAGCTTATACTTGGGTCAGATTGCAATTATATTTTCATTTAATTGTCATTGTCTTTAAATTTAATTGCTGTGAGGTTACACTAGCTCTATGTCTATTCACATTTAAAATATTATCTTTTAAATTTCTCTGGGGAGCTTACACTTGGCTCCATTTCTATTAAATATTGTCATTTAAATTTTTGTGGGGTGGTTACACTTGGCGACATCCGGTCCAGGATCGTATTTCGTTGAGAATCTTTTGAAAAGTAGCCAAATATCTGCTCTTATTTGCTTAAATATAATTAGCATTTGGCGCAACGCTTTTACTAATTTGTGAATTCCTTTCCTCAGATCATCGGCAATTCTTTGCTCTGTTGTATTTATGTTTGTTGCTTTTGCATTGTGCTTATTTCTTTTGTGAATAATTGTGACTATAGCAAAATGCCGCGAAAGACTGTGAATAGTGTATCGCGAGGCATTATGAACGAAATTACCGACTTAAACAACGTGACTGATAGTAATTGTGACACGCAGTGTAATGATGACAATCCTGCGTTCACCAACAATCAGTGCGTTCCAACCTCTAATGATGATTATTATCTTACTGATGAACAAACGAACTCAATTGTCTCATCTGTTAATTTGACGACAATTGATGACGCGGGGCGTTCTGTTGGAATGAGCGCTGCCCAGCTTAATACACTCGGTTTGGAAAATTCAAATAATGCACAGACAAATTTTTCTAATGAAAATGGACAGGGTACTGGAGGTACGACGGATTTATTTAATTCCGAAATAGTTTCTGACAGTGTACATCCGACTGATAAACGTTTTTGTAAATTACAGAATGACCAAATGGTCACACAAAACGAGACAATTCCAGATCCACCATTAATTAGCACAGAGAATAGAAATGCTAATTTCGGCTCGGATCAAATTATGGCACTATTGCTGCAACGAGTTAACCAAATTATTGAAAAACAAGACAATCAGAGTGAAGATAACAAACAACTTAAAGAGAATTTTAGACAACAGAGTGAAGATTTCAAACAGCTTAGTGAACAAATTAGAGACGTTGCTGCGCAATGTCATGATACTAAGAAACAGTTGCGCGAGGAAATTGAGGCTTGTTCAAGAAAAAGTAGCGAAGAAATTAGGTCTGTTGCTCAGGAATTAAGGGAAATGCAAACAGCTACAACAGAAACACTTCGAGACGAAATTAGCGGAGTCGCTAAACAATGCTCTGAAAAGGCTACACAATTACGCGACGAGTTTAAAGCAATGACAGCAGAACTTTCGCGCACAATGGATGAAAAGATTGACGCGAAATTCGACCAACAGAACTCTCAAATTAAAGAACGTCTTAGTCTTCACATACAAAACAGTGATACGCGTTTCCGCAAATTTATTCAGGATCAAAATAAGGTAAAACGTCAAGTAATGGAAACAATCACTGCACAGAGACAAGAAGACAAACGTAAAATGTTTGCGAAAGCAAAAACATACGTAGACAACAATATTGCTACAGTGTCCGACAAAATTAATACCATCGAACAGTTAAACGCGGAATTACGTGATGAAATTTCTGATCTTAAATCAAAAACAGATACACACACAGCAGATATTCAGACAGTGACCGACAGATTCGAACAATTAGAAATAACACAGGATTCCGATGTCGTCAAAGCTGACGTTAAAAAATTGAACAAAACCACACGGAAATTACAAAAACAGATTAATACTACTGACACTAAAAACGATGATCAGGTTAAAATACTGACTGAAAAAATGATGAATTGGCCAGTCGTATTGATGTTATCGAAAGTAATAATGACAGCAAATCAGACGATACTGCACCGATTTCATTTAACCAAACACCTGAATTCCAAAATTTACAGCAGACAATTAATGAGATCGATTCATCTAATAACACCTTACGTAGAAAATTGTCATGTTTACAGCAAGAGGTAACAGAGATAAAACATGTTTCTGGGTTCAACGCATCACAGCAGACGCCACTTTGCGAACATTTGTCAGACTCACGCAGTGCGTATAATTTAGGTAATCAACAGAGAGTATACGACTTAGATTCTGAACAGACGCATACAAATAGATTTTCTTACAATCCTGATCCTGTTCCATCATACAGAGATGATAATTTTGATTACAAACATTTTCTGTCAGTGAGAAAATTTAAAGTGTTTCAAAATGATAGAACACAGATTCATCCGCTAGATTGGATACAACAATTTAGCTTTGCCTTTCCCCCGACTTGGCCCGTAACGCACAAACTTGAATTTATTTGCAGTTTTTTGGAAGGCGAACCGGCAACTCGTATGAGACCGATCGCGAGACAATGTTATTCAGTAGAAGAATTTCAGAATGCCTTTCTGTCAGCGTACTGGTCGAAGACGACACAGCGCGGAATTAAAGATCAATTAATTAGTTTACCAAATTATGAGAACTCCAATTTTTCCACTGTCACGCAATTTTTTGAGCACATGGTCCAACAAAACCAGTACTTAAGTGAACCATATAGTGAATCTGCACTGATTCAACTATGTATCTCTAAGTTACCACGGTCATTAAGAGTGTCACTTTTAATGGGTCAACAGAAGGAAAATATTTCAGCATTCAGAGATCTGCTGCAGCTTTTAGAAGTGCAGCAATCTGATTATTCTTTCGTAAACAAAAACTTTTCATATAACAACCAAGGCCAACAAACGTACAGCAATTACGATCAGCCACGTAATTTCAATAGTAAAAGTAACAGACGCTTTAGGAATGACAACTATCAGAACTTTAATCACAGACAAAATTCTAATTATCAATATCGTCAAAATTTTCAGCAACAGGAACCACATTTTAGCAACAATAGAGGTTTTTCACGACAACAGCATCAAAACCAGCCGGTTAGCATACCTAACCAACAATATAATGCACAAGGTCAACCTAACTTTAATGTTTCGCCGCGTGGACGTATAGTCCCTGATACAACAAATAGTAACGCACGGCAGCAAAGAAACAACTACGTACAGAAAACACAGTATTTCAATTCCTATCGCAATGCACCGTATAGGAATGACTATCACAAGAGACGTAAAAGTGATGAGCACAATTATCACCGTACATATAATAACAGTCGGTCTTACCAGCAACAAAATGATCAACAAGAACATATTGTCATGAATGAACCCGACAGTAGGTATCATCCAGAGCGTAACACGTCTGGAAGAAATGCCACGGAATCCCCCTGACAATAATAATACGTCAGATAGAATTTGACTAGATACTGTACAGGGCGCATCTTTCAATAACACAAGCACTACCTTTGACACACAGAATATTGTTCACGAAAATGTAATTACTTTTGATGATATCAGAGACACTCTTTTACAGGAAAGACCAGTTGTTCAGAAAACCATTTCACATCCTGTCATCGAAATTAAAATTGGTTCATCGAAATTTTCAGCAGTAATCGATTCCGGATCACCTATGTCAGTAATAAATGAAGAAACTTTTAACGAGTGTAACAAAGAGAATACGTATCCCACATTACCATTAGGCAAAACGAAAGTGAAAGGAGCAGTATCAAGTAAAGGAGTAGACGTTAAATTACAGACACACTTATCATTTTGTATTGCAGGTCACACATTTCACTCAAATTTTTGGATTGTTCCTTTATTGACAACAGACGTTATTTTAGGTACTAATTTTCTCGTACAACACGACGCAGTGGTTGATTTTCAAAATTCCTATTTAATGTTGAAGGACGAAAATGTGCAATTGGCTTTAGAATTTCAGCACTCATTATCGGCAGAAGAGGAAACAATTAATTGTACACACGTCATTTCCGTGTTACGTAACATAGACTGTAATTCCGCATTGTTCACAGACACGTACGTACATAACTATAATACTCCAGACGAAGCTGACTACGACGTAATGCAGATGATTTCCGATAAGGTTAAACAAAGCAGTGCAAATACAGATGACGAACGCACGCAACTACGCAAAATTCTTTTACAGCAAGCTCCAGTTTTTGACAACATTCCTGGTACTATGTCCGGATTTATGTATGAATTTCAAGTCAAACAGCACGACACATTTAAAGCTAAGCATTATCCTATTCCGTATATTCACAGAGAACAGGTTAAAAAAGAATTGCAGGATATGCTCGATCAAGGAATTATTGAACCAGCAGTTAGTCCGTACATAAAACCGCTACATATTGTTAAGAAAAATGATGGCTCACTTCGCCTTGTACTTGATTCACGTCACATTAATGACATTATTATTAATGAAACAGATCGACCACAGACTTTAGAGGAACTGCTACAAAAATTTCACGTTACAGCTATTTATTCCACATTAGATTTGAAATCGGGATTTTGGCAAATTCAACTTCATCCGAATTGCAGAAAGTACACAGCCTTTCTCTGTTTTGTTGACTGTTATCAATTTTGCAAATTACCATTCGGGTTAACTATTTCCTCTGCAGCTTTTATTCGCGGTTTGAACACAATACTTCCGACAGAACTTAAAGACAGAATCACGACGTACGTAGACGACATTCTTATCGCAGAAGCTAACTGGTGTGAACACAATCTGATTCTTGAACAACTGTTGGAAACTTTTCGTGCGCAAGGAATCACAGTTAATCTCAGTAAATCACATTTTGGCAAAACTTCCATAAAATTTCTTGGACACGTAATTTCAGCAGAAGGCATTGCACCTGATCCGGAAAAACTTCAAGCTCTACGTGACATTACTGTTCCTACGACAAAGAAGCAACTACGCAGTTTTTTGGGCTTAATTAACTTTTTTCGCAAATTTATTCATCATTCTGCTTTAGACACACCTAGATTATGTCATTTAACAGGTAAAAACAGTATTTGGTCTTGGGATAAGTAAGCACATTCTGAATTTGTGAACCAGAAACATGCATTGTTGAATGCCCCACTTTTATCGCACCCAGATCTTACCAGAAATTTTTCCATTGCCACCGACAGTTCTAACGCCGCTTTAGGCGTACATATTTTCCAGGAGATTGAAGAAGATGGCTCTACAGTAATTAAAAACACCGCATTTGCAAGTCGCATTTTGTCACCTGCTGAACGAAATTATTCCGTTACATAACTGGAATCGTTATGTGTTGTTTGGGCATTTATGAGATTTCGGCACTTTCTTTATGGCAGACATACCACCGTTTACACAGACCACAGAGCGATACAATTTTTACTTTCGGCCAAATTCACTCACGACGGATTAAGCAGATGGAAACTTTATTTACAAGAATTTAATTTTACAATAGTTCACATTCCCGGCACACAAAATGTTGTAGCAGATGCATTGTCTCGTTCTCTCAGCAACAATCTGCAAGACATAGCAACCAACTTCTGCAAAGCAAATTTCAGTGTCATGTACATTCAGCAAGTTGCATTTGAAAATTTTATTTCATCGTCATTACAGGACATAGCAGAAGAGCAAAGTAAAGACAATGTGTGGAGAGAAATTAAACACCTTTGGCAAGATAGGAATAATGTTACGATTAGAAACCATTACACTGTACGCAATGGCATTCTGTTTCGCCGCTCTCATCCGGATAGCAACAATTGGTTATTATGCATTCCTGACGAACTGGTTAACAAATTAATCTGGTATACTCATTTAAGTTATGCACATTACGGAGCCAGAAAATGTTTTCTTATACTGAGACAGAACTGTTATTTTACCAACATGGAAAAACGTATATGACGAGTTTTAGCGTCATGTAAAATTTGCCAGAAAGCTAAGTCAGACACCACTTCACACATTCCCCCATTATATCCCATTGTACCTGTTAAATTAAGACGTATGGCCGCAGTAGACATTTTTGGTCCAATTCCAAGAACTAACAGAGGTTTTTGCTACATCTTTGTCGCTGTTGAACTCACTTCAAAATTTGTTACTTTCACTCCGTTACGCAAAGCTACTGCTAAAACTGTTTCGAAAGCATTTGTAAAACATTTTCTATTTCATGTAGGGCATGTGATGAGTGTAATTTCCGATAATGGATCACAATTTCGTTCTGCTATATGGACACGCATGTTACGAGCTAGAAACATTTCTCCGATCTATATATCCAAGTACCATGCTTCTTCGAACCCTTGTGAACGATTAATGAAAGAAATTGGTAAACTGTGTAGAATATACTGCCACAAAAGACATATTGATTGGGACACACACATATTCTCATTCCAAGATGTAATTAATTCCATTCCAAATGAATCCACTATGCTGTCTCCGTCTGTTATACTGAAAAACGTTGAACCACCAAACAAAATTAAAGAATTAGTAAACTTTCCTACATCTCGTCGATTACGACACCACGAAATAATTGACATTGCGCTGAACAACATCAAACGTGCCGCAGAGCGCCGGAGAAGAGAGCAAAAACAGATTTGTACGCGCCGAGACTTTCACATTGGACAGAAGATATTAGTACGAACACACTATTTATCCAATAAAATAAAAGGTAAGTGCAGTAAATTTGAACTTCTATACGCAGGTCCATATCGAATTCGCAGCATTCTTCACCCCAATGTTGTACACGTCGAAACTCTGAGAACCAGAAAATCGAAAGGAAACCACCACTTATCCAACATGAAACCCTTTATTGAGTGAACATACTTTACGATTTATCACACTGTAATGCTATTTACTAATTTTTATGATCATTTCTGCAATTATATTTATGTGACTAATTATTGATGACTATCGTATTTTTTCTTGGCAAGTGCCCGGCAAGGTAAGGTTAGCAGGTCGCTCTTCTTGTCGTTACACATCAGACCGTGCATATTTTCCAGATGAACTTACACATTTTATGACCACTTATGCAATTATATTCACGTGACTAATTATTGATGACTATCGTATTTTTTCTTGGCAAGTGCCCGGCAATGTAAGGTTAGCAGGTCGCTCTTCTTGTCGTTACACATCAGACCGTGCATATTTTCCAGATGAACTTACGCATTTTATGAATAATTTTGCAATTCTATGTAGTGACGTATTAATTTTATCAAATTCTCTCTCCATTAAAGTCTTTAATTCTCACCGCTATTAACTACACTACATACAAGTTGAACACAACGGACGTCACATTTTGTCTTTTCTATGTACGATTGTTTTCATGTTTTGTTTATATGCACTGTGAAATAGTTAAGGTATAACACACCAGTTGATTTTGACATTTTTTGCCCTATGATATCTCAACATCGTGACTGTTTTACATTTTTTTTGCTGCTGCATTGTGATATTCTCTGTACATTTTTGCCTTTGAACACTGTCTATGCTTTTCACATATTACGTTTTCTGTCATGATATGCTGTATGCTTAATTGTGTCACCATTAACCAGTCATTATTTAGTGGGTATATGATTTAAATGCAAGGCATTAATCTTTGTTCATCAATTTCAGAAAGAAATGATACGTAAAAGAAATAAATTAAACAGAAATGGGAATTTCACATACGGAATAAACGAAAGAAGATGCAAAAAACCTTATGAGGAAGAGTAAATGGATCAGAATTAACAAGCATTAACAAGAATATACTATGCACATCGTAGAATAGCAGTCTCAACTAATGTTTTCTTTCAGAATACAAGGCGATTGATGCAGGCTGTCAGACAGAACTACACATCTTAGTTTTAGTGATGAAATATGATAGAAATAAGGAATAGTTGTGTAATGAATAATGAAGTGATTTTTTTTTGCAGATGATAATGAATGCTGATGAAGAGTAATGATGAAGAATATGCTACTATGAATAATGAAGTTTTTCTTTACAGGTGATGATAATAATGAAGTTAAGATAATATGGATAATGAAGTTTTTCTTTACAGATGAGGATGATGTTGAAGTTTATGTATTTATGCTATGTAGTTATTTAAGTATTTGTTGCAGTTTGTTTTGAAAGTATGTTTTATATCGTATTGTATGATGACTGAAGGTTTTAGAAAGGACAGCTATGGAACACATTTTTTATACGCATTTCACTACCTGTTAATTCGAAGTTCACTACTTTTCAGCATAGTATGTGTTTCTTCTTACAGCTCAATAATCCATTTTGTATTTTTTCCAGGAGAAGCCCTTCATGATAGTTACTAAACTTGTTACTTATTAAGCCTATACTAGTACTTGCATTTTTTTATCCACTTCTGTCACAACCTTGCTACAGCTGACTCATGACGAATGACGTTACACATTTTTCATTTACAGGAACAACCCAGAAGCAATTTTTTTTTCTTTTTCTCTTCTTGCTTTCCCTTATAATTACCCAAAGCAATGCATTGCTAACTAACTAGTACAAAAACAAAAAAAATGTATTACCAGTCCCAAATAATGCTACTAGTTTAAGAGAATTCTGAGTAATACTGATCAGCTCTGAATAGTATGTCACTTCAGTAATGACTTCTTAATGATAAAAAAATATATATAAAATAATGCTTTGTAACTGGCAAATAACTTCCACTATTTATTGTAATGAGACTACTTATAATGCCCATGATTATTAATTCTATGACTGTAATTAACTGATTTTTAATCATGACTTCTTAATGATGTGTATCACCTGTTTTAAATAATGCTACTCATTTAAGAAAGTTCTGGATAATACTGAAGGATGAACAATGTTTTATACTATTCAATACTTGCTGGCCATTAAGTGCCAATAATTAATGTAACTAAATGAATTATTTTATTAATTATGCCATTAATTAGCTCCTGTTTTCAATGATGACTTTTCATGTTTTGGTAACTGGCCAATGAGTGCCAATAATTTGTATAACTCAATGAATTATGTTAATGCTATGCCAATAATTGACTCTCCTTTTCAATGATGACTTTTGATGAACATTATTCTGTCATACTAAATATGCTTAGTGACTGCCCAAGGACTGCCACTGTTTATTGTAATACGATTACCCATGATACCAATAATTTAATTTTATGAACATTATTCTGTAATACTAAATACATGGTACAGAAATGTTCAATAACTGGGCTATGAATGCCACAAACTGCTAATGTAATTCCTAATCAAGACTAGTCTGTGACTTAATGTCCTTCACCTTCTGCCCTAACTTCCTGGAATTACTGTAGTATCCACTTGTCCTGTCTATCCTCATAATCATGGAGCACTATATTTGGTTTTTGCACTAATTCTACGTTGGTGTGCCTTGTAAGAGCGTGGTGTTGACACGACATGTTGTCCACCACCGTGAGCGATGAACACATTATTATGGTCCCACTGTTTGGTGTACCTGATGTACTGCCAAAATGATAACAGGAAATATTACTACGACATTTCAGTGTCTTGGATAAGCTGATAAATACTTCTGGGAAAAGAACTGCAAATTGTCTCACTTGGTGTTGTACTTCTGTGGAAAGATATGGACTTTCAGTGCAGCTGCGTGCAACCTAAGTGCTGCAACCATGATGCAATCCTTCCTATTCCTTCCCTAATTCTTGTAAAATGAAAAAGTCATATACAGTGCGTGTGCACTTCCTTTCTTTTGTTAATAAGATCAGTTATCCTGAAATTACTAAAGACTTCTATAGTGCATGTGCACTTTATTACACTCCTTGATTTGTTTGTTTGTTGTAAAAAAATACTAGAGAGTACTACAGTCCGTGTGCACTTTTGTCATTTGTCAATATAATTTGTACTCATTAGGTTTATTTGTCACAAAAATATTAGAGAGTTTTTCAGTGCGTGTGCACTTTATGCCATTTGTACTCATTACGTATATATTTTGCGACTTTCTGATATGCTCTGTACTGCAGTGCGTGTGTATTTTTGCCGTTTATTAATATATTTTCTGATTTGCTGAAATACTCTCAACTGCACTGCATGTACACTCATGTCACTTGTCAACATTATTTTTTGCCATTCTGTTCTGAAAATGCTAAGAATTTTTCAGTGCGTGTGCACTTTATTATCCATCAAATAATTTATATATACATTTTTCTGATTTGCTAATATGTTTTGTACTCACATTTTGTCATTGTTTTGTACTTGGTGCATGTGCACCACATTTAATTCATGCACTACATCTGAATATTCTGTAAATTGTAAAAGTTGATCAATTAAAGAAAAAATTTTGCCGCGCTTGGCAAGTCCAAATGACTCACCAACGCTGCCAAATTTTTGCCCCCCCCCTCCTCCCCCCCAGTGGAGGGTTATGAAACACGTATGTTGTGTGGCGGCGATGGCGAGGCATTGCAGAGTCTCTGACCAGAGAGCTATTTGTCGTTCCTAGTCTGCGCTTGACCGCGCGAGTGTTCAGTTGCGAGTTAGAGTTCGAGAGTAGTAGCGCATGCGAGATGACATAGTCTGTGGTAGTAGCGCGCGAGAGATAGTCGCAGTTGTGTGTGAGGAGTCGGCGGGCGTCGACATGGCTCTCTGGTCAAGATTCAGGACGAGGTAGAGTTTTAAATAAGGTAATGAAGCAGCAATGCGCACATTTGATAATGTAATGTAAATTAACTGTAACTAATTTGTTCAAGAATCGCCCCAGTAATAATTTTGTTTTTAAACCAACCATTTTTAACAAAGAATCCTTTTTTGAAAGAATATTTGCCTTACATTTCCATAAAGAAAAGTTCCCTTTAACTTCAAAAAAAAAAAATATTTTGCGATGCCTTTCCTCCAAGCTATGGCGAAAAATAAGAGCAGATGCAGTTTTACTGAGGTAAGAATTTGAGTTTAATCAGGGCCTAAGATCGACATTTCGGTCTATTTGCGTTTTCATTATCATTGAATTGTCTTTCATTTTTGTGGGCAGCTTATACTTGGGTCAGATTGCAATTATATTTTCATTTAATTGTCATTGTCTTTAAATTTAATTGCTGTGAGGTTACACTAGCTCTATGTCTATTCACATTTAAAATATTATCTTTTAAATTTCTCTGGGGAGCTTACACTTGGCTCCATTTCTATTAAATATTGTCATTTAAATTTTTGTGGAGTGGTTACAACACAAATACAGAAAATCATGAATTTCAACCAAAATATTACTTTGTGAGATCCAGTATGCTGTTTCCATTAAATTACAATGAAAAAGGAATCTGAATATAAATTTTGAAGTTTCTAGCTCCTTTTTGTTGCGCCATGATTTTTACATAAAACGTCCAAATTTCGAAAACTGTTTAAGTTACCAAACTGAAACTTAATACATTATCATTTTAGCATCATTCCTGACATGCTGTCAACTTTTCAGATTATTTACTTTATTTTTAAGGTATTGTGCAACATTCGTGATGTCATAGCTAGTTACACCGGACTAAGCTGGCACACAGTGGAAAGCATATGAATTTTATATGGCGTGCGTAGGCTGCTTCCCTACAACTTCCTACAGCTTCCAAATACGGTACACTTTTCTTACATTTCTTGTCATCATAAGTTATTAGCAGTTTTGCATTGTTTTCCATAGGAGTAGAAATAGGTTTACAATTTTCCACATTGATCTTTTCTAAGATCTTCCTTGTCTACAGTGATTGATCAATCCATAATTCTTCTCTGTTGTCACTTCTTAGAATCTTCATGTCTAAGTATTGATTAATTTCCCCTAAATCATGCATATTACATTCTGACCGTAACTGTTCTTTAAAAAAGTCCATCTGGCTTTCAGTATTGGTTAAAATTTTAAAAAATCATCTACCCATATGGCCATGATTGCAATTTCTTCATTGCTCCTTTCATGATATATACTGGGACCTGCCTTTGACTGTAACATGCCTAGTTTTATCAAACTTTTATGCAAACATTTATTCCAGCAATGGCCACTTTGCTTTAATCCCTATATGCCTTTCTTCAAACGCCAAATTCTCCTGTTACCTTGATAAGGTCGCTTAACTTCATCAGGTGGAACCACATATATTTCCTCCTCCAGTCTTCCATTCAGGTAGGCTGTTTTCACATCCATTTGATGAATTAATGAGCCTTCCTTTACTGCCAGAGCTAATAGGTAAATGATGAATACTTCACCACTGTTGAGAAAGTTTCATTGTAATCTATTCCTTCTTTCTGGGAATATCCTTTAACTACCAATCTGGCTTTGAATTTTGGTATTGCACTCTCTGGATTTTTAATACTAAACACCCATCTTGTTCTTAGTGGCTTTTTATTTTTAGGCATGTGTGGAAGTGATATTTTTCATGTCTGGTGCAAAGTGATATCAAAAGTGCGCGAGAGTTTTTTTCTGGTCATGTGTTGTTTTTTTTATCTTTGCTGTAAGACTATAGAGTCTCCTAGTTTTTGTTACTTCTCTGTTGTTTTTTTAGTTTCTTCTCATTGTAAGTTTTTGCGAATAAATATTTTTTCGTTAACACATTATGCCGGACGGCTATGCAATTATTTGTTGTAGGCAAGTCGCCTACACATGTCAACCCATTCATATGTAACATTATCCACAAAAGATTGCAGCTCCTTCTCAATAGCCTTTTTCCAATCTTGAGCATTAGAAATTGATAAAGCTTCAACTGTGATTGGTTCATTGTTGATTGTTTGGGCAGCATACATTTCATAATCTGGATATTCTTTTGGTTTTGCTATATGTGAAGACCGCCTTAAACCGACTTCCTCTGTTGAATCTTCTTCCTCAATTTGATTCTCGGGTAGATCATCAGCGTCCTCTTTATTCTCGTCTTCCTCTGTTTCAGTTTCCATCTCTATTTCAGCACTATCACATATTATGCTTGATTGCATTACTGTACCATTTTGACTACTTTCCTTTATTTTAGGTCTATAATCCTCAAAAATACTACATCTCTACTACTTATTATATTATTATTCACGTGATTATAAAATCTGTAGCCTTTTGAATCCTCACAGTAGCCAACAAAAATATATTTTTGAGATTTTCCATCCTACTTTCCCCTTAATGGTTTTGGAATCTGAACCATGGCTTTACATCCGAAGACTTTTAAGTGCTTTACATCCGTTTTCTTCCCAGTCCATACTTCATAAGGTGTTTTGTGTCTCACAGCTTTGGTAGGTGATCTGATAATTAAATACACTGCTGTTGTCACAGCCTCTGCCCAAAAACACTTTGGTAGCTCAGCATCGCTTAACATACTTCTTGCCTTTTCTACAATGGTTCTGTTGGCTCGTTCTGCAACTCAATTCTGAGAAGGACTGTAACGAATGGTAGTCTGATGCCTGATAACCATTTCATTCAACTGTTCCTTAAACCGTCTGTTTACATATTCTGATCCATTGTCTGATCTAATAATTTTAATTTTCTTCCCAGTCTGTCTTTCGACCATTTCGCAATAAACAACAAATACATCATTCACTTGATCCATGCTACTTATAAAATAAACACGCATGTATCTAGAAAAATCACCTATGAATGTCAGGAAATAGAAGCTACCTCCTAAGGATTCATTCTCCGTAGGTCCACAGAGATCTGAATGTATGAGTTGCAAGACTTCGGTAGATCTGCTCTGACTCGATTTAAATGGCAATCTAGCCTGCTTCCCTTGCAAACACACCTCACATTGAACATTATTCATACTATAATTTTCCATCCCAGTTGCCATATTCTTCAAATGGCTCTGAGCACTATGCGACTTAACATCTATGGTCATCAGTCCCCTAGAACTTAGAACGACTTAAACCTAACTAACCTAAGGACGTCACACAATACTCAGTCATCACGAGATAGAGAAAATCCCTGACGCCGCCGGGAATCGAATACGGGAACCCAGGCGCGAGAAGCGATAACGCTACCACATGACCACGAGCTGCTCCATATTCTTCATTAAAGTCATACTTTTCCTATTCAAATGTCCAAGTCTCCTATGCCACAAGAAACCTTTTGCAGCATAAACAGAGTATCTCCTGTTTCAGCAGTATTCTGAACTGTATTCACTTTGTAAATACCTCTTACATTACTTACAGTAGCTACAATATCACCACAAGAGTCTATCACTTTGGCTCCCTCTATATCGAAGATAACTTTATTACCCTTCTTTACTATTTCGCTTATTGACAACAAACTAGTTGCAATATTCTTTACATAATGTACATGTATGATTAAATGATGATGCCGTCCTCTTGGGTAAAATATTCCGGAGGTAAAATAGTCCCCCATTCGGATCTCCGGGCGGGGACTACTCAAGAGGATGTCGTTATCAGGAGAAAGAAAACTGGCGTTCTACGGATCGGAGCGTGGAACGTCAGGTCCCTTAATCGGGCAGGTAGGTTAGAAAATTTAAAAAGGGAAATGGATAGGTTAAAGTAAGATATAGTGGAAATTAGTGAATTTCGGTGGCAGGAGGAACAAGACTTTTGGTCAGGTGAATACAGGGTTATAAAGACGAAATCAAATAGGGGTAATGCAGGACTAGGTTTAATAGTGAATAAAAAAAGGAGTGAGGGTAAGCTACTACAAACAGCATAGTGAACGCATTATTGTGGCCAAGACAGACACCAAGCCCACGCCTACTACAGTAGTACAAGTTTATATGTCAACTAGCTCGGCAGATGAAGAAGAAATTGATGAAATGTATGATGAGATAAAAGAAATTATTCAGGTAGTGAAGGGAGACGAAAATTTAATAGACATGAGTGACTGGAATTCGCGAGTAGGAAAAGGGAGAGAAGGAAACATAGTAGGTGAATATGGATTCGGGGTAAGAAATCAAAGAGGAAGCCGTCAGGTAGAATTTTGCACAGAGCATAACTTAATCATAGCTAACACATGGTTCAAGAATCATAAAAGAAGGCTGTATACATTGAAGAAGCCTGGAGATACTGACAGGTTTCAGATAGATTATATAATGGTAAGACAGAGATTTAGGAACCTGGTTTTAAATTGTAAGAAATTTCCCGGGGCAGATGTGGACTCTGACCACAATCTATTGGTTATGAACTGTAGATTAAAACTGAAGAAACTGCACAAAGATGGGAATTTAAGGAGATGGGGCCTGGATAAACTGACTCAACCCGAGGTTGTACAGAGTTTCAGGGAGAGCATAAGGGAACAATTGACAGGAATGGGAGAAAGAAACACAGTAGAGGAAAGATGGGTAGCTCTGAGGGATGAAGTAGTGAAGGCAGCAGAGGATCAAGTAGGTAAAAAGACGAGGGCTAGTAGAAATCCTTGGGTAACAGAAGAAATATTAAATTTTACTGATGAAAGGAGAAAATATAAAAATGCAGTGAATGAAGCAGGCAAAAAGGAATACAAACGTCTCAAAAATGAGATCGACAGGAAGTGCAAAATGGCTAAGCAGGGATGGCTAGAGGACAAATGTAAGGATGTAGAGGCTTACCTCACTAGGGGTAATATAGATACCACCTACAGGAAAATAAAGAGACCTTTGGAAAAAAGAGAGCCACTTGTATGAATATCAAGAGCTCAGATGGAAACCCAGTTCTAAGCAAAGAAGGGAAAGCAGAAAGGTGGAAGGAGTATATAGAGGGCGTTGTCCTCGAGGGCAATATTATGGAAATGGAAGAGGATGTAAATAAAGATGAGGTGGGAGATACGATACTGCGTGAAGAGTTTGACAGAGCACTGAAAGACCTGAGTCAAAACAAGGCCCCGGGAGTGGACAACATTCCATTAGAACTACTGATTGCCTTGGGAGAGCCAGTCCTGACAAAACTCTACCATCTGGTGAGCAAGATGTATGAGACAGGCGAAATACCCTCAGACTTCAAGAACAATATAATAATTCCAATGCCATAGAAAGGAGGTGTTGACAGATGTGAAAATTACGGAACTATCAGTTTAATATGTCACAGCTGCAAAATACTAACACGAATTCTTTACAGTCGATTGGAAAAAGTGGTAGAGCGACCTCGGGGAAGGTCAGTTTGGATTCCGTAGAAATATTGGAACACGTGAGGCAATACTGGCCTTACGACTTATCGTAGAAGAAAGATTAAGGAAAGGCAAACCTACGTTTCTAGCATTTGTAGGCTTAGAGAAAGCTTTTGACAATGTTGACTGGAATACTCTCTTTCAAATTCTGAAGGTGGCAGGGGTAAAATACAGGGAGCGAAGAGGCTATTTACAAGTTATACAGAAACGAGATGGCAGTTATAAGAGTCGAGGAGCATGAAAGGGAAGCAGTGGTTGGGAAGGGAGTGAGACAGGGTTGTAGCCTGTCCCCGATGTTATTCAATCTGTATATTGAGCAATCAGTAAAAGGAAACAAAATAAAAATCTGAGTAGGTATTAAAATCCATGGAGAAGAAATAGAAACTTTGAGGTTCGCCGATGACATAGAAATTCTGTCAGAGACAGCAAAGGACTTGGAAGAGCAGTTGAACGGAATGGACAGTGTCTTGAAAGGAGAATATAAGATGAAGATAAACAAAAGCAAAATGAGGATAATGGAATGTAGTCGAATTAATTAGGGTGATGCTGAGGGAATTAGATTAGGAAATGAGACACTTAAAGTAGTAAAGGAGTTTTGCTATCTGGGGAGCAAAATAAGTGATGATGTTCGAAGTAGAGAAGATATAAAATGTAGACTGGCATTGGCAAAGAAAGCGTTTCTGAAGAAAAGAAATTTGTTAACATCGAGTATAGATTTAAGTGTCAGGAAGTCGTTTCCGAAAGTATTTGTGTGGAGTGTAGCCATGTATGGAAGTGAAACATGGACGATAAGTAGTTTGGAGAAGAAGAGAATAGAAGCTTTTGGAATGAGGTGCTACAGTAGATTGCTGAAGATTAGATGGGTAGATCACATAACTAATGAGGAGGTATTGAATAGAATTGGGGAGAAGAGGAGTTTGTGGCACAACTTGACAAGAAGAAGGGACCGGTTGGTTGTTCTGAGGTATGAAGGGATCTCAAATTTAGCATTGGAGGGCAGTGTGGAGGGTAAAAATCGTAGAGGGCGACCAAGAGATGACTACACTAAGCAGATTCAGAAGGATGCAGGTTGCAGTAAGTACTGGGAGATGAAGAAGCTTGCACAGGATAGGGTAGCATGGAGAGCTGCATCAAACCAGTCTCAGGACTGAAGACCACAACAACAACATAGCGTACACAATTCAAGTTTATACGAACTTCCGCGCACCTTTTGCGCAAATATACGTCACCTTAGAGCATATTATTTCACTTTAATCTAGTACCTGGGCCCATAACCTGTTGTAGTTTATGCAGATTTACGCAGTCAAATGACAGGTAACACTATTTAAGGGAGAAAATAAACTTATGCTTTATTCGCACAACACATATTAATACAATTGACTACCAAATTATATTAAGTTGCCCCATCAACAAACACGGAACATATATTTCCATGGAGTCTAATACACTCTGCACATCATATCTTGTGCGCCACTATGCACGCTGGAAAATGTTTGTTCACATATCCGCAACAGCTACGCTACTATTTATAGTTATAAAAGAAAAGAGAGCACATACCTGTTTTTCTTTTGAGAAATGTTTGTACTTGAGTCGTCAGTCTTCTCAAAGCAGAGGCCCGAGTGATGCTCCCTCACAGCACTACGATATCGTGAACCACCACACACATGTGCCTCACTACATTTCTGCATTGAAAACCCTGAGATACAGCCGCGGTACGAAGAAGGAAGAGGAAAGATCTGCGAAAGAAACGGAGGAAAGAGAGAAGGGGAGGTCACATTTGGCGACCATCAAGTCGGCCTGAGTGCAGGAGACAGCTGGCCACAACGTCTAACTTCGCACGCGCCGACTGAATAAGTACTCGCTTTTGAAATGCGTGACTCGCAGGAGCGAGTAGACTAGTGAATCAAAAGTTGTTATTGTATTGTTTTGTGTGTGTCGTAACGGCGTCAGTAGCAGGAGTGTGTAGGGAGATTTAATTTGTGAAAATGCATATTGGAAGAAAACGAGAAAACGAGATTTTAATAAAAGTGCGAAAAATATGGACGCAGGGAGTAGTGATAAGGAAACAGAAGCTGAGCCTCAGGGTGAGGCGTTGCAGGAATTAAGTGTGGGACCGACGTAGCATGGGCTAAGGGAGGAGAGCCACGAAATGTCACATGTGAAAGAGATAGAATCACAAACATCAGATTTTGGTGAAAGTGATGTGCGCGATACTGAAACAGATAGGGAGACGTGTGTCACAGCCAGTGGCCCAAGTGAGGTAGAGATGTCCACTAGCGCGATGACGGGCAGGGACGCCAAGATATTGGATTTGTTGGTGGTATTAAACACAAACGTGCGTTCACTGAACACAGATATGAGCTTATTAAAAACAGACATGCATTCGCTGAACACAGATATGAGTTCACTGAAAACAGACATTTGTTCACTGAACACTGACATAGGTTCATTGAAAACGGAAATGGGTTCCCTAAATAAGAAATCTGAGAAATTACAACTTAACTTGGAAGGACAATTAAGTGCTAAGTTTGAAGAATTTGAAACAAAAGTGTATAAGGGTGTTGATGATTTACATTCTGAACTTACAGGAAAAATAAATGAAGTAGACAGTAAATGTGATATTATTTCACAAGGGCACACCGATTTATCAAACAGAGTCAGTAGTTGCGAAAGTAGTTGTCTCAAAACCGGTGTGCAGATAGAAAGATCTGTCCGCAAAAATGACAGATTTCGAAAAAGATACGTGTGATAAGTATTTAAAGTATTTAAAGGAACAAACTTCAAAATTGGAGGAAGATCTTAACGAATGGATTGAGGTTAAGAATAAGGAGTTTGAGGAGAAACGATCCGAACTTATCTAAAGGAAACAGTCGGAACACGACGAACTTGTCAAATTGTTTACTGATGAATTTCAGGCAATTAAAGAAAGGATAATTGAAGAACTGCCGAAGGGGCAAAGGGACACGAATTTTAAAATGTCTGATTTAGGTCGCAGGTCATCACAGAATGTTTTGACTGACGATAATCATTCAATGGACAAATCGAAAACCAGTAGACACTGTAGAGAGAGTAAATGTAACTGCGGTACCACAGTACCTGATAAATCTTATGAACGTTACGAGGATGATCGTGGTCCGTTTGTACAGAGAGGGTATCTATCGTCTCTAAAAGTTGAAACTAGCATATTTAAAAGCAGGCAATTTCCCACATTTTCGTCAGAGAAGGACAACATCCACCCCAAAATTTTCATAAATAACTTCAAGCGTATTTTTCCACGTAGTTGGTGGGTACAAGATAAGCTTCAGTTCATCGTATCCAGAATCACAGGTGAAGCAGCACTGTGGGCTGCAGAAGCAAGCGAGAGCTGTAGCACTTGTGCAGGATTTGAGCAGCTTTTGTGTCAAAATACTGGTCCAAGAGCAAACAGGAACGGTTGCGTAAGGAAGTGTACCAACCTGAATATTATAAGAGTAAGCGTAGCTCACTGCGACAGTATTTCGAAAAATACATTAACAAAACGAGATACTGGAGCGAGCCCATCTCTCATCGGGAAGTAATACGCATTCTAAAGGGAAGGTTGCCAATTCATATTCGCGAAAAACTGATAAATGTACCCGATTGTGATGTGGAACAGCTTTTGTCTGTAGTTGATTCCATTCATCTGATAATGGAAGATGCCAGAATTTGGAATAATAATCAATGGGCTATTACACAGCGTAATGATGCGGGTATTAATAATCGTGATGGTGGTTGTAATGACGACAACAGAGATAGGAATGCTAAGCCTACATTAACAGGGGAGATCAATATAAACGCGATGCTTATTATACTAAGAAAACTTACGGGAATAATGGTAATCACATAAATTATGCAAACGCGGGAAAGCCTAATCGTAAACGCAGATATGATAGATATCCGGAAAAATACCCTGATAGGATACAACCGTGGGTAGATTATCCGCAAGGTAATGCTCCAGCATCACAACTGCAAGGACCGATACCGCTGAATGACAAACCAATAACGAACCCTGAACGCAATATTCGTATAGTGAAAGTTCATGAACCACCGATGAAGACACCCACCGAAAGGTTAAACTAAAACCGGTCTCCTAAAGCCTTCCTAGGATGACCGGGGATCGAAAGGAGGGAAGGCATCATTTTTCAGCAGAGGTATTGAGATATAATAATGATTTGGACTTAAGGGAAGAGTTGAGTGAAGAAGTGCCGAATATTTCCAATAAAGGTGGACGAATCTTAGAAGCTGTCGTGCAAACAGTAGTAAATGGTATCGATATTGAGATCTTGATCGACACAGGCGCAAACATTAGCGTAATGACGAAAGATTGTTATAAACAGATCAGCAGAGGAGGGAGAGTATTAACGATTCCTGTTACTTCTTGATGCAATAATTTACCCACAGCCATATGTATTGTAGTTTCGGCATTACATTGATGCCATCCATCTTCAGGCCCCACTCGTCATAGTCGTAAAATCGCTATACACGGGAGGAGCCATATAACTGGACCCGTGAATCAAATCGTCCTGCAAAAGCTCTTGGTGGCCAGGCGACACAGACTGAGGAAGTCAGAGGAAGTTTATGCCAGGCGTCGTCCCACGATCCATTATGGATCATCGAAGATTCCTGTTGCTGGATGCACTGTATCCGGCGCATTTCATGTGAAAGCACAGAGAATCTCAAAACAGGTACGAGTCGACATTACAATGCGGAGGGCTACTATAGACTGTACCTTCGTGATCGTTTCGAAAATGGCCGTACACTGTATTTGGCGTCTTGATTTTTTGTGTAGAGCCGGAGCGGTAATTAATTTGAAAGACGGGACGTGTACTTTGAACTCCGGAAGCGAGATTATGACAATTCCTGGGATGAATGGGCAAGTAGTCCCAGAGCAATGTTGTATAAAGCTAATGGTTAGCTGTATTGGTGTTAAGTGCGATTCAGCAAATGAAATTTATTTTATCGAATCTTCTGATGAAGAGACAGATCAAGGCACAATACGAGACAATGTTTTTGAATCTGAATATCTGACGTCAGATCATGGAGAAGACTTACTATGTTTGTTAACTAATTATGCACCATTATTTAATAAACGTCCAGGAATCATCAAAGAGTTCGAGTTTAATATTTAAACCTATCCTCATGAAGCTTTTTGTCGCACTTCGTACTCGATTCCGTGGTCTACGAGAGAGGTATTGAAAAAAGAAATCACTAAGATGTTAGAGTGTGGAATAATAGAACCCTCTAATTCTCAATATTCAAGCCCTCTTTTGGCTGTCATAAAATCGTATGGTGATGTAAGACTAGTTCTTGAAGCTAGGGAAATTAACAAAATTATTATGCCAGTAAAAACGAGACCCGAGAATTCAGAAGAGCTTATTCAGAAGTTTAATGGTGCCCGCTTTTTGACATCCCTGGATATGAGGAGTTCCTATTGGCAGACGAGAATACCATCCGAATCACGGAAGTACACTGCTTTTATCTTTCTTGGGAGAAGCAATCGATTCACGGTTTATGCCGTTGGCTTAAACTTCAGCGGAGGAGTGTTTATTTCCGTATTAGATACCGTACTAGGACGAGATCTCCTTGACAAAGTTACTTTGTATGTAGACGACCTTTTGATCGCGACTATGACGTGGGAGGAGCATCTCGATTTGTTAGAGAAAGTATTAATGAAATTGTCAGAGTACGGAGTGACAGTGAATCTGACTGTCAAAATTCGCCAAGAATGAAATAAAGTTTCTCGGACACATAACTACGCCAAACCAAATTATGCCCGACCCCAAGAAGATGAATGTTATCAAAAAGTCTCCGTATCCTCGGAGTAAAAAAGAACTAAAGTCTTCTTTGGAGCTTGCTTCCTTCTTCCGTCGATTTCTACCTGACCAAATAATTAGCCAAGACTGTTTACTACAACTACTGCGGAAGATCGTTACTTGGAAGTGGACCGAGGAATGCAGCCAAGCATTTGATAAAATCCGGCACGCTCTGATTAATGCACAACTTCTGCACCATCCAAATCTGGAATAAGACTTTTGTATTGCAACGGATGCTTCAGAAACAGGTTTGGGTAATCCGCGTGACCTGAACACCAAAAAAATTATAGGGTTTGCAAGCAGAACATTGTCTAAATGCGAGAGAGCATATTGTACCACTGAATTAGAGGTTTTAGCTGTCATTTGGGTAGTCAAGAAGTTCAGATATTTTGTTTATGGCAAGAGGACTATGATATACTGTGATCATAAGGCTTTATCATTTATCTTGACACGTCGAATGTTTCATTCACGGTTAACCCGATGGGCCCTGTTGTTACAAGATACAACATTTCGGTGCAATACATAAGGGGAAAAGACAATGTAATTTTTGATGCTTTATCTCGACTGCCACAAGGGAGAACGAATGAAGAAGACGATGAACTATCTTTAAATTTTAAAGTAATGGACATATCAGTAAATTATCATGAAGAGCAAGTTTCAGAGTTGTGTCAAAAGCTGCCACAGTTACAAGAAGCCCTACATTGGAAGCCTATTAGGGACAAGATTAGGCACAAAAATCCTACTAATACTAAATATCTATATACTGTACAATCTGAGGTATTATTTAGGAAAGAATCTACCAATACCAACTGGAAGGTTTTTGTCCCACAGGGTTATATAGAGCCATTACTTTGGTATACTAATTTGAAGTGGGGATATTTTGGGCCTTCTAAATGTAAAGCCAAGTTGGGTGAATGTTGCTATTATCTGAACCTAGAACGACTAGCGAATAATATTCCGAAGAAATGCAAAAATGCCAACCCATAAAATATTGTCGAAGAATCGAACTACATCCTATAATTTCTCACCAACCTTTAATAGCTTGCGATGAGTGTGGTCCGTGTCCGACTGCACGAGGAAGATTTAAGAATAAACTGGTTTGTTACGACACTTTTTCATAAAATGTCAAATTATATCCGTTACGGAGTCTACATGTCCGACCAATGTTAAGGAGATTTATCATGAGTTACATTACTGATTATGGGAAACCGAAAATGATTCTGACTAACAATGCAGCATATTTTACTAGAAGATTGTGGAAAAGGACTATGAAGGAACATAATATAAAACATATATACATATCCCGGTTTTATCCTCCTGGGAATCCGATAGAGATACTATTTCGGGAATTAAACCGCTTTCTACGGGCACATACACCACAGCGACAATACCAATGGATTGATTGGTTACCAGAATTCGAGAGGATGTACAATGACCTACCGCATGGTTCTACTGGATATTCGCCGAACCAGATAATGCGTGGAAGAAACGAATTTCAAGATTGGTTAGAGAATTGGTCCAGAATTCAAGAAGATGATTATACGCAAGGGGATATTCTGCAAAAAGTTTATGAGAACCTACAACATCAGACTAAACTACGGAAAGCAAAGTTTGACAAAAGTGTAAAGAAAGTAATCACATATAAAGATGGTGAGAAAATACTATTAAGAAATCATCCAAAATCATCCAGCAAGAAGAAACTTAACAAAAAGTGGCTGTATTTGTATACCGGGCCTTACAAGATAATTCAAATACCATATGAAGGAAGTGAAACATGGACGATAAATAGTTTGGACAAGAAGAGAATAGAAGCTTTCGAAATGTGGTGCTACAGAAGAATGCTTAAGATTAGATGGGTAGACCACATAACTGATGAGGAGGTATTGAATAGAACTGGGGAGAAGAGGAGTTTGTGGCAAAACTTGACAAGAAGAAGGGACCAGTTGGTAGGACATGTTCTGAGGCATCAAGGGACCACCAATTTATCATTGGAGGGCAGTGTGGAGGGTAAAAATCATAGAGGGAGACCAAGAGATGAATACACTAAGCAGATTAAGAAGGACGTAGGTTGCAGTAATTACTGGGAGATGAAGAAGCTTGCACAGGATAGGGTAGCATGGAGAGCTGCATCAAACCAGTCTCAGGACTGAAGACCACAACAACAACAACAATGAAGGAAGTTACATATTAGCTGACTGTGACTCAAATATCATAAAGGGACTGTTTCACCACACAGAAATTAAAAAATACTTTCAGTAAGAAGAGAAGGACAATAATATGGAAATAAACTGCAAGAAAGAAAAATAGAGAAGGAATTTGATACTGTGACACAATTAATGAAATGAAGCCTTATGAATAATACAAAGGCATACCATGAATTCTATTGTGTGGTGGTAATATAGAGTTAAGAAGAGTTTTTTTCTTTGTTATGAAAACAGTATATGTACATAGTAGAAAGTATTGTGTGTGTGTGTTAAGAGGAGATGGAATGAAGAAAGTCATAAGAATCAAAAAGAGATATCCGAATTGGAAAAATAATTGGATAACAGATTTTCCGGTAAAGAGAGAGAGAGGAAAAGCTAACGGATTCCGAAAGTGTTATTCAGGTGAATGAAGAATTGATTTAAGATTTGTAAATATTTTTCTTACAGTTTTATATGTTATGAAGAATATGTTATTGATAATAGTATTAAGATGAAAAATAATTTCACGTGTGTGTGTAGTGGGAATGAGAAAGGAAAAGGACAGGACCTGATAAGAAGGAACATGTCTATGGATAAGGAAAACGAGATCATCGAGAAGACGACCTGCAACAGATTGCATCGGAGAATTCCCTGTCGGTTAGAGTAAATCTGAACACGAGATATATTAAAATAATTTTATGACTGTTATCGCAAAATAATCATCAGTAAGGTACAAAATGGGAGGACGAACATTGTGTAAACACGAAAATGATGGAAGCACTGGAATGGTTCACCGAAGTAATTTAGAAACAACGACAGATAAGAAAAGATTTTAATATAAAATGGAAGAGAATTATGAAACAATGTAGAAGTGACTTGCAAGCAAAAACACAATAAATATACCCACTGTCTCTATGAAGGATAAAGCAATAGACATTGAAGAGAGCACACAACAGATACATTCTATGAATCATACGATAGTGAAGTCTGTATTCAACAATGAACAAATGGAGTATAGTAAACGCGCACCAGTGCTAAGATGTATTAATAATGGCAATATCTCGTATTAAATTAAAGTTGAAAATCATTTGCCGTTTAATTGTACACTACTGGCCATTAAAATTGCTACACCAAGAAGAAATGCAGATGATAAACGAGTATTCATTCATTGGACATATATATTGTACTAGAACTGACATGTGATTACATTTTCATGGAGTTTGGGTGCATAGATCCTGAGAAATCAGTACTCAGAAAAACAACCTCCGGCCGTAATAACGGCCTTGATACGCCTGGGCATGTAGTGTAACGACGTAAGTTTTGTATAAATGATTTTCTTTGGGCATATGACCATGTGCAGACTTCGTCACCTACGTCAGTTACAACACACTTCAAAATTATTTAAACTTTTTTAAATTTGTCTCTGAATGGTTCTTGAACGAAACAAAACTGTAATTAAAACATCATCATTTGAGTCGTATGCGCAGAATTACGTCACTCAGGCCAATTGGTTTGCGTAAACTTTTTTCAATTTAGATGTCGTTTGTTTCTTCTCAGAAATTATATTAATGCAAGTGATCTGCCTTAATAAATATTAGAACCACATTGAATAAACTTACAAGAATCACACTCGCGATGAACGCTGTCAAAAATTAATAATCTTGTCAAATAAATTACGTAACATAATTCTTCATAAATAAATTCTCGGAACACGTATTTAAACTTTAGTAGCATCCACTTCCTACATATAGACGTGAACCTGACCCTTGACAAGACAGAACTGAACATTTACAACATGATTAACTTTCTATAACGTATTTGTTGTACAAACGTTACAAATTCTTATTCTTTTTTCAATTTTTAGAAGCACGACGCAACAACTCGGTTTCAGGATCTTCTGTTGCTCTTTGGCTGTCGACCCGCGACGTATAGTGGCCAGCAATTTTCTCTCTGGTCCCGGCAGCGAAGATGCTGTCTCCGTTCGTTGCTCCGCCCTCTCCGTACATGAAACACAAAAAATAAATACAAAACTTTAGACAATTCACAACCATTACAAATGAAGAATGGTTCTTGAACGAAACAAAACTGTAATTAAAACATCATCATTTGAGTCGTATGCGCAGAATTACGTCACTCAGGCCAATTGGTTTGCGTAAACTTTTTTCAATTTAGATGTCGTTTGTTTCTTCTCAGAAATTATATTAATGCAAGTGATCTGCCTTAATAAATATTAGAACCACATTGAATAAACTTACAAGAATCACACTCGCGATGAACGCTGTCAAAAATTAATAATCTTGTCAAATAAATTACGTAACATAATTCTTCATAAATAAATTCTCGGAACACGTATTTAAACTTTAGTAGCATCCACTTCCTACATATAGACGTGAACCTGACCCTTGACAAGACAGAACTGAACATTTACAACATGATTAACTTTCTATAACGTATTTGTTGTACAAACGTTACAAATTCTTATTCTTTTTTCAATTTTTAGAAGCACGACGCAACAACTCGGTTTCAGGATCTTCTGTTGCTCTTTGGCTGTCGACCCGCGACGTATAGTGGCCAGCAATTTTCTCTCTGGTCCCGGCAGCGAAGATGCTGTCTCCGTTCGTTGCTCCGCCCTCTCCGTACATGAAACACAAAAAATAAATACAAAACTTTAGACAATTCACAACCATTACAAATATTACAAAAATACATAAACAAAAAACAAAATTAAACTTATATTCACCTGCAAACTGGGCTGACGCTGGTGAAGGGGTGACGCCTCAATTTCGCGTCCCACTACATACCCCACCCACAAGCTCAGTTTGTCAGGTTTTAACCGAAAATAAAACTTCTTCTGTATACAATATTTAACTGTTAATATTATACAATTTTTGTCGCATTTTCAGTAACCTAAAGTCCTTGCTCTTAGATGGATTCAATCCTTTTATGATGATATTGTTGTGACTATTTGTCATTTACTTTTAATTGTGCTATTATGGTAATTCATAACCAAATATATGGAGATTACTCCTTTTCATTTAATAGTTGCTAGTAAATAATAATTTAGTACGTTCTTTAACGTTGTTACATTAGGACAGAGCGTTCAAATTGTGATAGGTTAGTTTCAGTTTTATTCATTTACCAGAGTTATTCTTTCCAAAATATATATTACTAACTAATAGTACTATTTACTTTACGTCGTTCTTTTCCCTAATGCTTTATTTATGCCTGAGGTCACGAAGTAATCAATCAAAACTTTCTTTAGAATCTCGGCGCGGCTTTCTTTACCTTCGGACACTTTGTTGGGTAATGGAAATTTATTTAGGAGAAACAAGCGAGAGAGCCCCGTTTGGTGTGTTCTATATTAACACTATTACAAATCTCTATTAAAAGCACTCTGCTATGTTCTCGTGAGCCATATAGCTCTGGACGCCCATGGTCCCTAAAATTATTAACCATCCCCTTCGGTTCCTACTATCCGAGTAAATATAAAATATACAAAATTCCTTCTGACCTAATAACAAAATTTTCTTCCATATAAATCCCCTTTTAGTTATCTTTCCCTTTTTGAAGTACCGGTAGATTATTGTAGAACACTTGTTTAAACTACCTGTCATTTCTTTAAAAATAACACGTAACTATCACGAAAAACTTCACATGAATAAACTATGAACGCTCTTCCGTATGTAACATATACTAAATATTAACTTATTTAGGAATGAAGGGTTTCATTTGATCGACACTATATAATCCTTTAATTACACCTGATGAAGGCTCCATAAGAAGTAACGCTTTGGGATGTACAATCTTATGTACAACATATGGACCTTCAAAGATAAAGAAGAATTTTTTACATTCCTTATTGATCTTCGACCTTTTAGGGTGAGATCTCCTACCTGAAATGAAGGTTCTATAGCATGGTGATTATAACTTTTAATTCTCCGTTCAGCATTTTCAACAATCTGTTCGCAAATTTTTTCGTTTGGATAGACAATTCGTAGAATAACATTTTTCTTTCCTTTACATAATACGGTAACCTACTAATTAGGACTCGTATTAGCTGACTTTCAATAATTGGTTCTTCAATTAATTTCGCACGATTTAAATGCAATTTGAAATAATTCCTATAACCTCCCCACCGTTTAGAATATGGAGGAGTGTCTAACAATTCTAAAGCTAAGTGTTGTTGTTTTCCTCTTGACCAATAATTTTGTTTAAACTGCTTAACGAAATCATCCCAGTCCCTAAATTCAGTTCTATGCAGTACTGCCCATTCCGCAGCTTCTGCTTCTAAATGTCCTATTACAAATTGAATCCGTTTTTCATTACTCCATTTAGGAGATAATGAAGTTTCAAAAGCTTTTATAAAGATTATAGAGTGAAGTTCGCCTCCTGGTTTGAATACAGGAAATCGACTTGGTACATTGGAATTTGTCGTTATATCATCCCAACATTCTGCGAAAGACATAGTTGGATTTTGTTTAGATTGCAGAGACGGAGTTGCGTCGGATTTGCTTGCCGTGATTTCTTTATTTGTATTGTTGTCGTCCGAGCTAGCAAACACCATGCGACTGTTTCTCTGATTACGTTATTACGTCTACTACTTGAAATGTTTTCATTATTATCTAATTCCGATAACCGTTTAGTAATTTCCTGTATTCGCATTTCTGTATTGGATACGCGATTAGCTAATATCGATTCTTCACTGTGTTCACGATGTGAACGCTCTGTACCTTCGTCAATGTTATTATCTTTGGAAGTCTCAAGGTTACTGCATATTTCGGTAATTAAAAATTTCATGTTTTCTATTTCAGTATGATCTTTTTCTACTCGATGAGTTAATGTCTCTAATTCTACATTATCTATTGAAGAAATCTCTACAGGTTTGGTAGAAACCTCTTTAATAGATTCTAATAATTCTCTACGAACAGTTTCCGTTTGCATAGAAAATTCATCTCGTAACTTATCGTTATTTTTCTCTATTTCATTTACAACTAAGACATTGACATTATCTAATCTCTTGGTTAAGTCAGTAATATCATTTCGCATGCGAGCTTTTTGCTCACGCGATTCCTGGATATGTTCTTCTAATCTTTTACAATTATCAGCAATTTTATTACAAGTCCTACCAGTTTTTCCTGCATTTCAACTTTAGAAGCCTCTATTTTATCACTTAATTCTCGACTGGTTTCATTAAGATGTTCCTGTAACCTGTCTATAGATTTTGTTAGCTCCTCTTTTAATCTAGCAGTAGATTCCTCGTTAGACTGTTTTAATTCCTGTTTTAGTTCCTCTTTTAATCTAGCAGTGGATTCTTCATTAGATTGTTTTAATTTAGCGATCGCCCTAAAAAGGGATCTCATGCTCCTGTCGGACATAGATTGCTCTTCGTCTGACATTTCACTTCCCGACATTATTGTAAGATATTAACTAGTTACACACGCAGACTTGTAATCACCAATCCCATTAAAAGCACACTCCCTATGTACAACACTCCACTTCCAACTTGAAACAGACTCACCGGACACTGATATTGTAGTTTGTAGTTCTCGGTGATCAGTGTACTGCTATGGGCTGTAGAAGTAACAGCCGTCGATGCAGCCGCTAATATGCTGTGACCCCGCTTCCGCAACCGGCAGGACGCTGAGTCGAACCCCGGAGACGTCACTGGCTGCAACCACGCCCGGCTGCACCGTAGACAGGCGAAGCCCTCAGCAACACCTCTAATACCAGCCGGAGGACCGCCCCCCAGCTGACGAACTGGGCCTGTTAGTTTAGGCAGAAAAAGGTTGTCGGGGTTTGCAGCGTTCAGCTGCTGCCCAACAGATCCTTCTCGTGGAATAACTGCGTGACCGTACTGCTTGGCTCCGCTCCGTCAGATGCCCACACCCGCGAAGTCGCCGCTGGCTGGTGAAGGCTCCACGAAACTCGCGTTGACTTCCGAAGGACTCTTGATGTTTTAATTGTTTCGTACCTGTGTGCCTTAGTTGGACACAAGTGCTGTTTTACCGAGCGAGGTGGCGCAGTGGTTAGCACACTGGACTCGCATTCGGGAGGACGACGGTTCAATCCCGTCTCCAGCCATCCTGATTTAGGTTTTCCGTGATTTCCCTAAATCGTTTCAGGCAAATGCCGGGATGGTTCCTTTGAAAGGCCACGGCCGATTTCCTTCCCAATCCTTCCCTAACCCGAGCTTGCGCTCCGTCTCTAATGACCTCGTTGTCGACGGGACGTTAAACTCTAACCACCACCACCACCAAGTCCTGTTTATAAGGTCGCCACGGTGTAGTGTAACGACGTAAGTTTTGTATAAATGATTTTCTTTGGACATATGACCATGTGCAGACTTCGTCACCTACGTCAGTTACAATACACTTCAAAATTATTTAAACTTTTTTAAATTTGTCTCTGAATGGTTCTTGAACGAAACAAAACTGTAATTAAAACATCATCATTTGAGTCGTATGCGCAGAATTACGTCACTCAGGCCAATTGGTTTGCGTAAACTTTTTTCAATTTAGATGTCGTTTGTTTCTTCTCAGAAATTATATTAATGCAAGTGATCTGCCTTAATAAATATTAGAACCACATTGAATAAACTTACAAGAATCACACTCGCGATGAACGCTGTCAAAAATTAATAATCTTGTCAAATAAATTACGTAACATAATTCTTCATAAATAAATTCTCGGAACACGTATTTAAACTTTAGTAGCATCCACTTCCTACATATAGACGTGAACCTGACCCTTGACAAGACAGAACTGAACATTTACAACATGATTAACTTTCTATAACGTATTTGTTGTACAAACGTTACAAATTCTTATTCTTTTTTCAATTTTTAGAAGCACGACGCAACAACTCGGTTTCAGGATCTTCTGTTGCTCTTTGGCTGTCGACCCGCGACGTATAGTGGCCAGCAATTTTCTCTCTGGTCCCGGCAGCGAAGATGCTGTCTCCGTTCGTTGCTCCGCCCTCTCCGTACATGAAACATAAAAAATAAATACAAAACTTTAGACAGTTCACAACCATTACAAATATTACAAAAATACATAAACAAAAAACAAAATTAAACTTATATTCACCCGCAAACTGGGCTGACACTGGTGGAGGGGTGACGCTTCAATTTCGCGTCCCACTACAGGCATTGAGTCTAACAGCGCTTGGATGGCGTGTACAGGTACAGCTGCCCACGCAGCTTCAACATAAATACCACTGTTCATCAAGAGTTCTGACTGGCGTATTGTCACGAGCCAGTTGCTCGGCCACCATTGACCAGACGTTTTCAATTGGTGAGAGATCTGGAGAATGTGCTGGCCAGGGCAGCAGTCGAACATTTCCTGTATCCAGAAAGGCCCGGACAGGACCTGCAACATGCGGTCGTGCATTATCCTGCTGAAATGTAGGGTTTCGCAGGGATCGAATGAAGGGTAGAGCCACGGGTCGTAACACATCTGAAATGTAACGTCCACTGTTCAAAGTGCCGTCAATGCGAACACGAGGTGACCGAGACGTGTAACCGATGGCACCCCACACCTTCACGCCGGGTGATACGCCAGTATGGCGATGACGAATACACGCGTCCAATGTGCATTCACCGTGATGTCGCCAAACACGGATGCGACCATCATGATGCTGTAAACAGAACCTGGATTCATCCGAAAAAATGACGTTTTGCTATTCGTGCACCCAGGTTCGTCGTTGAGTACACCATCGCAGGCGTTCCTGTTCGTGATGCAGCGTCAAGGGTAACCGCAGCCACGGTATCCGAGCTGATAGTCCATGCTGCTGCAAACGTCGTCGAACTATTCGTGCAGATGGTTGTTGTCTTGCAAACGTCCCCATCTGTTGACTCAGGGATCGAGACGTGGCTGCACGATCCGTTACAGCCATGCGGATAAGATGCCTGTCATCTCGACTGCTAGTGATACGAGGCCTTCGGGATCCAGCACGGCGTTCCGTATTACCGTCCTGAACACACCGATTCCATATTCTGCTAACAGTCATTGGATCTCGACCAACGCGAGCAGCAATGTCGCGATACGATAAACCGCAATCGCGATAGGCTGCAATCCGACCTTTATCAAAGTGATGGTACGCATTTCTCCTCCTTACACGAGGCATCACAACAACGTTTCACCAGGCAACGCCGGTCAGCTGCTGTTTGTGTATGAGAAATCGGTTGGAAACTTTCCTCATGTCAGGACGTTGTAGGTGTCGCCACCGGCGCCAACCTTGTGTGAATGCTCTGAAAAGCTAATCATTTGCATATCACAGCATCTTCTTCCTGTCGTTTAAATTTCGCGTCTGTAGCACATCATCTTCGTGGTGTAGCAGTTTTAATGGCCAGTAGTGTAGATGAAAGCTGGTACAGATTACGTTACCACATGCAACGTGTTGATAAACATGAAATGTCAAGAATACAATGCTGACACCAAAGAAAATCGAAAGACGTACTGTTGAGAAGCAGAGATGACCATATCAGCTGAACTATTAAATAACTCGGCTATATGAGCGGCCTGTTTAAAATCTGGAATCGCCGATCGACAAGCAGCAGTACTAGGATCGTCGAACGACGAAGAAGATGACCGAGCTGTCTTTAGCAGCCTGAACAGCTCGGTTGCAGCCGCTGCCTAGTCATTTTTCCATCGGAACTGGCTGCAATCGCTGCTTTGTGCACTCAGTTAAAGAAGGGCTTCTCAACTAATAGTGTAGTGAAGTTAGTGCAGTGAAGTGAAAGTGTAATATTTTTGTGAAAAAGTGTTTAAAAATTCTGGACAAATATTATGACGTTTGTGGTTTATTGAATGGGAAAATCCTGTTAGGCCCCACATTTAATCAATGTTGTAAAGATCAATGTACGATGTTCATAACTTGTCGTATGAGTGCGTCAAAGACTGGTTCAAAAACAACAGTAGACAACACCATATTACCATCGTTCAGAGAAACCTCCAATATCTGTGACCTTTCAAAGATATTAAGGTATGGGGGGCGATGTAACATTACTTGAATATGTCCTATATAGTCGGATCTACTCTGCATCAAGTGAGTGTAGGGGAGTTGAAACCCATGACGTCATATTAACTTGAGATTTTTTTATACATGTCATTCATTTCGAAATTTTATTGATTATTTACAGAGTAAAGAATTTAATTATGCACAACATTTAATAGGAAATGGGTTTTAACGAGATAGATATAAATATGTTTTGACATAGCAAATCACCTTGTTGCATTACGCATGATGTGTTTTCTCTCTGTAGGGAAAAAAAAAAAAAACACTTCCGTGTTGCTCGAGTGCACGATCAAGTAGTCGTCGAGTGCGGATCTGCTGTAACTTTCATGAATGGGCATAGATTAGTTAACTTATAACCCGCAGTTGATTTAAAAATTACTCTAGGGAACCACGGCCCGACTTTTGTACAAACAAATCGCGCGGAATTCTCAAATATCGGCGCGGAGTTTGAGATACGCGGCTGGATATCGGGCGTCATCGTCGCGTGTGTAATTCAGTAACATTAACCGCAATTGACGGACATTAGCTTGATAATAACTATCAAAGACTTATATGAGCGGCATAATAATCGTCTTGATGCTTAAAGCAAGCGAGAAGCGATTTACTGTCGGGATTCGACAAATATTAATCATTGCATAGTCAGCTTGTTGATACGTTGCTTAGCAACTCATAAACGGACAGTGATAGAATTATTGAAACGATCTTTTAAGTATTAACGACCACTACACACACATCAGAAACTAATTACTCTAACTGTGAGTGGCTTCTGGAGTGGATGAGGTTTTCTTCAGCTAATTGGTATTAATAAACTTCTTTCGAGGTTGGAACTTCATCAATGGTGTCGTACTCATTCAGTCTAGTAGAACGATAGATAGTACTAGCTACGCTACTATTTATAGTTTTAAAAGAAAAGAGAGCACATACCTGTTTTTCTTTTGAGTAATGTTTGTACTTCAGTCGTCAGTCTTCTCAAACCAGAGGCCCGAGTGATGCTCCCGATATCGTGAACCACCACATACATGTGCCCCCTTCTAACTACATTTCTGCATTGAAAACCCTGAGATATAGCCGCCGTACGAAGAAGGAAGAAAGAAGAGGAAAGATCTGCGAAAGAAACGGAGCAACGAGAGAAGGGGAGGTCACAACTGGAATAAAAGGGAGAACCGATTGAGGTACTCCAGGTACCCTCCGCCACACACCGTCAGGTGGCTTGCGCAGTATGGATGTAGATGTAGATTTTGGTACTACTAGTGTTAAATCTTGAATACGTTATGAAACTCCAGCTTAAAAGTAATCATCACAGAAAAAAATTGAAAAGAAATTCTAGTTTTCAGTAACGTAAGAAAACATTTGATCTTTCTGTTTGTATTTCTTTTACAGCTAATCTACATTTAAAGGAATGCACAAAACAAAAGATCAATGCAAAATTTTGCATTCATAAAGGGAGTACAATGTAATGCAAATTGAGACATGGAGAGATACACAGTCCAATAGTAAGTTCGCTGGACTCTAATGCTCGCATTCATTTCATGACGTATTCTTCATAACAATTCAATCTGTGAAAATAATATGATAAATGTACGCAGAAACCCATATTCGAAGAAGTCTAGAGTTATTACAATATTCAGGTGACGTGTTATTTGAATTTCCATCAAATACTTAATTTTCATCACCATGTAAACTCATGAAGGGCTTTATAAATCACTATTCTCAAAATATTTCTCTTCTTCAATGCACATTTTGAACGCAAGATCAACATAAAAGGACAGAAAACAGAAACAACTCAAGCATCATCTATTGCCTACGAAGCAAGAGACAACAACAAAGGTTTCAAGAATGATGAATTGTCCAAGTGATAACGTCACTGTCCTCTACACAGCCCGCAGACCTCACAGATGGAATTGGGAGCTGCAGACTTACATTTGACACCACAGAAAATAAAATCATCGTAACTGACATGACGTGATATTAGATCTGTTGTACATTCTCTTTTCCTGTAAGTGCTGTAATATCACGTCAGCCGCACGCCAAGTCTTAAAACATTGGACCGTGGGCAACTGACGGCCCGCAGGCTGCTTCAGGCCTGTGATTGGTTTCAATCTGGCCCACAGAAGAAATCTGTGGTGCTCACACTTACTACTCCCCCGCCCCGGGTGCCACAGGGTCACACTTTTGGATATTCCCACCACTGTTCAGCGCACCACAGAGATTTGCTCCTCAGAATGCACTTTTGGACGAAAATTTAAAAAATGCTTCTAATGGCGTTTGTAGATGTCCAGGCACTAAATTTCAAACACTGGAATTACCAACTCGTGGCCGAACATAGTCACTCCTAATTGCTTGTCGATTGGGAATGCCTATGTATAATAACAATGTCGTGTGACTAGGGCCTCCCGTCGGGTAGACCTTTCGCCGGCTGCAAGTCTTTCGATTTGACGCCACTTTGGCGACTTGCGAGTCCATGGGGACGAAATGATGATGATTACGACAACACAACACCCAGTCCCTGAGCAGAGAAAATCTCCGACCCAGCCGGGAATCGAACCCGGGGCCTTAGGATTGACAGTCTGTCGCACTGACCACTCAGCTACCGGGGCGGACTAATTCCTAGGCCACTGTCATATTTTCTTTTTTTTGCTCTATTATTGTTGTTGTTGTGGTATTCAGTCCTGAGACTGGTTTGATGCAGCTCTCCACGCTACTCTATCCTGTGCAAGCAGTACCTACTGCAGCCTACATCCTTCTGAATCTGTTTACTGTATTCATCTCTTGGTCTCCCTCTACGATTTTTACCCTCCACGCTGCCCCCGAATGCTAAATTTGTGATCCCTTGATGCCTCAGAACATGTCCTACCAACCGATCCCTTCTTCTGGTCAAGTTGTGCCACAAACTTCTCTTCTCCCCAATCCTATTCAATACTTCCTCATTAGTTATGTGATCTACCCATCTAATCTTCAGCATTCTTCTGTAGCACCACATTTTGAAAGCTTCTATTCTCTTCTTGTCCAAACTATTTACCGTCCATGTTTCACTTCCATACATGGCTACACTCCATACAAATACTTTCAGAAATGACTTCCTGACACTTAAATCTATACTCGAAGTTAACAAATTTCTCTTCTTCAGAAACGCTTTCCTTGCCATTGCCAGTCTACATTTTATATCCTCTCTACTTCGACCATCATCAGTTA
Organism: Schistocerca americana; assembly: GCF_021461395.2. Classification (NCBI taxonomy): domain Eukaryota; kingdom Metazoa; phylum Arthropoda; class Insecta; order Orthoptera; family Acrididae; genus Schistocerca; species Schistocerca americana. Next base: position 193,109,985 of record NC_060127.1, read on the forward strand.
TTTTGCTCCCCAAATAGCAAAACTCCTTTACTATTTTGAGTGTCTTATTTCCTAATCTAACCGATTTAATTCGACTACATTCCATTATACTCGTTTTGCTTTTGTTGATGTTCATCTTATATCCTCCCTTCAAGACACTGTCCATTCCGTTCAACTGCTCTTCCAAGTCCTTTGCTGTCTCTGACAGAATTACAATGTCATCGGCGAACCTCAAAGTTTTTATTTCTTCTCCATGGATTTTAATACCTACTCCGAATTTTTCTTTTGTTTCCTTTACTGCTTGCTCAATATACAGATTGAATAACACCGGGGAGAGGCTACAACCCTGTCTTACTCCTTTCCCCACCACTGCTTCCCTTTCATGTCCCTCGACTCTTATAACTGCCATCTGGTTTCTGTACAAATTATAAATAGCCTCTCGCTCCCTGTATTTTACCCCTGCCACCTTTAGAATTTGAAAGAGAGTATTCCAATCAACATTGTCAAAAGCTTTCCCTAAGTCTACAAATGCTAGAAACGTAGGTTTGCCTTTCCTTAATCTAACTTCTAAGATAAGTCGTAGGGTCAGTATTGCCTCACGTGTTCCAACATTTCTACGGAATCCAAACTGATCTTCCCCCGTGGTCGTCTTCTACCAGTTTTTCCATTCGTCTGTAAAGAATTCGCGTTAGTATTTTGCATCCATGACTTACTAAACTGATAGTTAGGTAATTTTCACATCTGTCAGCACCTGCTTTCTTTGGGATTGGGATTATTATATTGTTCTCGAAGTCTGAGGGTATTTCGCCTGTCTCATACATCTTGCTCAACAGATGGTAGAGTTCTGTCAGGAATGGCTCTCCCAAGGCCGTCAGTAGTTCTAATGGAATGTTGTCTACTCCCGGGGCCTTGTTTCGACCCAGGTCTTTCAGTGCTCTGTCAAACTCTTCACACAGTATCGTACCTCCCATTTCATCTTCATCTACATCCTCTTCCATTTCCATAATATTGTCCACAAGTACATGGCCCTTGTATAGACCTTCTATATACTCCTTCCACCTTTCTGCTTTCCCTTCCTTGCTTAGAACTGAATATCCATACAAGTGGTTCTCTTTTCTCCAAAGGTCTAATTTTCCTGTAGGCGGTATCTATCTTACCCCTAGTGAGATAAGCCTCTACATCCTTACAATTGTCCTCTAGCCATCCCTGCTTAGCCATTTTGCACTTCCTGTCGATCTCATTTTTGAGAGTTTGTATTCCTTTTTGCCCGCTTCATTTACTGCATTTTTATATTTTCTCCTTTCATCAATTAGATTCAATATTTCTTCTGTTACCCAAGGACTTCTACTAGCCCTCGTCTTTTTACCTACTAGATCCTCTGCTGCCTTCACTACTTCATCTGTCAAAGCCACCCATTCTTCTTCTACTGTATTTCTTTCCCCCATTCCTGTCGATTGTTCCATTATGCTCTCCCTGAAACTCTGTACAACCTCTGGTTTAGTCAGTTTATCCAGGTCCCATCTCCTTAAATTCCCACCTTTTTGCAGTTTCTTCAATTTTTATTTACAGTACATAACCAATAGATTGTGGTCAGAATCCACATCTGCCCCTGGAAATGTCTTACAATTTAAAACCTGGTTCCTAAATCTCTGTCTTACCATTATATAATCTATCTGAAACCTGTCAGTATCTCCAGGCTTCTTCCATGTATACAACCTTCTTTTATGATTCTTGAACCAAGTGTTAGCTATGATTAAGTTATGCTCTCTGCTAAATTCTACCAGGCGGCTCCCTCTTTCATTTCTTAGCCCCAATCCATATTCACCTACTACGTTTCCTTCTCTTTCTTTTCCTACTGTCGAATTCCAGTCATCCATGACTATTAAATTTTCGTCTCCCTTCACTATCTGAATAATTTCTTTTATTTCATCGTACATTTCTTCAATTTCTTCGTCATCTGCAGAGCTAGTTGGCATATAAACTTGTACTACTGCAGTAGGCATGGGCTTCGTGTCTATCTTGGCCACAATAATGCGTTCACTATGCTGTTTGTAGTAGCTTACCCGACCTCCTACTTTTTTTTATTCATTATTAAACCGACTCCTGCATTACCCCTATTTGATTTTGTATTTATAACCCTGTACTCGCCTGACCAAAAGTCTTGTTCCTCCTGCTAGCAAACTTCACTAATTCCTACTATATCTAACTTTAACCTATCCATTTCCCTTTTTAAATTTTCTAACCTACCTGGCCGATTAAGGGATCTGACATTCCACGCTCCGATCCGTAGAACGCCAGTTTTCTTTCTCCTGATAACGTCGTCCTCTTGCGTAGTCCCCGCCCGGAAATCCAAATCGGGGGACTATTTTACCTCCGGAATATTTTACCCAAGAGGACACCATCATCATTTAACCATACAGTAAAGCTGCCTGCCCTCGGGAAAAATTATGGCTGTAGTTTCCCCTTGCTTTCAGCCGTTCGCAGTACCAGCACAGCAAGGCCGTTTTGGTTAGTGTTACAAGGCCAGATCAGCCAATCATCCAGACTGTTGCCCCTGCAACTACTGAAAAGACTGGTGCCCCTCTTCAGGAATCACACGTTTGTCTGACCTCTCAACAGATACCCCTCCGTTGTGGTTGCACCTACGATACGGCTATCTGTATCGCTGAGGCACGCAAGCCTCCCCACCAACGGCAAGGTGTATGGTTCTTGAGGGGGATCTCTATTATTAATATTAGCAAATAATTCTTATCTGTTTTGGACTTGTTACAACACTGCAACAGATCAAAGTTCATTTATAATGAATTAGGTGCACTACTTCCTTTTATACGCATTTATTTTTCCATTTGACATTTCAGGATGCCTGTTATCTTATCCTCAGATGTTTACAATTACTTGTGTGTTGTTAATGCTTTTTATTTACTATCAGCATTGTAGAATTTTGCAACGGAAGTTTTCGAGACAGCTATTGGAAAACACTAAGTAAAGAAACAATTTTCATACCGCATAAATAAATGTAAACATCTGAAGACGGGGTGGTTCAAATGGTGCAAATGGCTCTGAGCACTATGGAACTTAACATCTGAGGTCATCAGTCCCGCGGAACTTAGAACTACTTAAACCTAACTAACCTAATGACCTCACACACATCCATGCCCGAGGCAGGATTCGAGCCTGCGACCGTAGGAGTCAAGCGGTTCCGGACCGAAGCGCCTAGAACCGCTCGGCCACCGCGGCTGGCGAAGACAAGGTGAACATAAATTGAATGTACTCTCACAAAGGGTGTTTTGAGGCAAAATTTGATAGTGTGGCATCTCAGGCAAGGGGTGATATTAAAATCTGCACATTATCGCAAAAACATTAATTTACGATATAGTTTTGACTTTATGTGTTAGGAGCACTGCTGCCATATCACAAGGAAGTCCGCAAGCTGTATCTGAATCAGGTGTATGGATCACCAAATGTTGCCCATGTCATCACTAGACATTAGGCAAACTCTCTTTAAAATGTGAAGTTTTGTATAACAGAAGAGGGAAAGCCAATAATGAGGACTACATTAACTGAAGAGGCCAAATTAATTCACAAGGACTTAGACACACACAGATGAACTACTTTCACTCTTGAAAGCGTGGCTTCATAATTTCAAAATTCACATTAACCGATATGTCTTCGGTGAAATAAAATCTGGTTATGAGGCTGCTGCAAATGAGTACAAAACAACGTGTCAAAAGCTTCTTGGTGAGTGTAAATTGCACACACCAAATTTAAAATGATGATAAGACTGGCCTGTTATGGCACTGTTTGACAAATTCAATCCTGCTGGGTGCTGAGGAGTCCAACACAAAGGGTTTTAAAAAGAATGAAGACAGAATAACTATTTTATTGTGTGGAAATGTTTTGCACAATTACACACTACTTTTGATTGTGATTTGTGAAAGCAAATTTAAAAAAAAAAAAGGACTATCTACAGATTCTAAGGTTGTTCTCGTCTTGACAGTTGCCAAGCATACACTACGGAATCGGAGCCTGAGTTAGGTAATATTTCTGCATGTATCTTCCTGCTGACGTTACACTATGTGATCAAAAGTATCCGGACACCCCCAAAAGCATACTTTTTTTTCATTTTAGGTGCACTGTGCTGCCACCTACTGCCAGGTACTCCATATCAGTGTCCTCAGTGGTCGGTAGACACATTGAGAGAGCAGAATGGGGCGCTCTGCCCTATGTCCACTGTTTCCGATGTGATAGTGAAGTGGAAACGTGCAGGGACACGTACAGCACAAAAGTGTACAGGCCGACCTCATCTGTTGACTGACAGAGACCGCCGACAGTTGAAGAGGGTCGTAATGCGTAATACGCAGACATCTATCCAGACCATCACACAGGAATTCCAAACTGCATCAGGATCCACTGCAAGTACTATGACAGGCTGGAGATGAGAAAACTTGGATTCCATATCGAGCGGCTGCTGATAAGCCACACAACACGTCTCGTTTGGTGTCAGGAGCGTAAACACTGGACGACTGATCAGCGGAAAAACATTGTGTGGAGTGACGAATCACGGTACACAATGTGACAATCCGATGGCAGACTGTGGGTATGGTGAATGCCCGATGAACGTCATCTGCCAGCGTGTGTAGTGCAGATAGTAAAATTCGGAGGCAGTGGTGTGGTTGTGTTTTTCATGGAGGGGGCTTGCTCCCCTTGTTGCTTGCATGGCACTATCGCAGCACTGGCCCACACTGATGTTTTAAGCACTTCTTGCTTGGCACTGCTGAAGAACAGTTCAGAGATGGGGATTGAATCTTTCAACACGATCGAGCACCTGTTCATAATGCACGGCCCGTGGCAGAGTGGTTACACGACAATAACATCCCTGTAATGGGCTGGCCTGCACCAGAGTCCTGACCTGGACCTGAATCCTATAGAACACCTTTGGGATGTTTCGGAGCGTCAACTTCGTGCCAGCCTCACCGACCGACATCGATATCTCTCTTCAGTGCAGGGCTCCATGAAGAATGGACTGTCATTTCCCAAGAAACCTTCCAGCACCTGACTGAACATGCCTGCGAGAGTGGAAACTGTCATCAAGGCTAAGGGTGGGCCATCACCATATTGAATTCCAACATTATCCGATGGAGGGCGCCAGGAACTCGCAAGTCATTTACAGCCAAGTGTCCGGATAACTTTGATCACATAGTGTATGTCACAGACCAACGGGCCACACAAAATTTCAAGTGCTGATATAGAGAAATGTTTGTGCAAAGTCTGCGAAGCTCAGATTGCAGTGTCAATTAGTTCCAACGCAATTTTAACATTAAAGATGCTATTTTCACAGGTGCAGTTGGTTGGACCTCTGTGAAAAATACACATTACCCAGGAACTGGGAAGAAACTGCGGCCTAAACTCATTGAAGAAATGTAATTGGAAATGATGACGAATCGACAACTGATCGCTCTAAAATTGTGCGAGTGATAAATTTTGCACCCACTAATAATCTGAGTGTGTTTTCAGCAGAAATAGTTAATGTACTGATCAATAATGACTGAAATTTAGTTTAAAAAAAGAATAGTTTACTGACGATGTGATATTACAAAGTATTTCCAATCCACAAGAGGCACCAAAAACAGAGTGAAGAAGAAGAAATGCCTACAACTCCCATCTATTTGACTAAGGGTTCAGAAGCTTTAAATACTTTTGTGAAATTTGCCGAAATTAGCCAACAAAAAAAAAAAAAAAAAAAACCACTACTTAAGTTATGAACATAATAATTTTTGTCAAAAAAGAGCTCAATCCAAGAAACAAGTTCGCATTTACATTACGTTCCAGAAGGCTATTAAACAACGGTACAACCATACAGAGTAGATTGCCAGATACGTGTGTGGCCCAAAGACTTCTTAAGTAATGAACCCAGTACGTCGTCCTTGATGGCGAGGGTATCGTTAGGAGTGCCCCACGAAAGTGTGATGGGACTGCTGTTATTTTCTACGTACATAAATGATCTGGTGGACTGGGTGGGGTGGGCAGCAATCTACGATTATTTGTTGTGGTGCACAGGAAGATGTTGAAGATGAGTCACCGTAGGAGGATACATGATGACAGACAAAATTTCTAGTTCGTATGATGAATGGCAGCTGGCTCTAAATGTAGAAAAATGTAAGTTAATGCAGATGAGTAGCAAGAACAAACCAACGGTGTACAGATACAACATTAGTAGTGTCCCGCTCGACACAGTCACGTCATTTAAATATCTGGGTGTAACCTTGCAAAGCGATACGAAATGGAACGAGATTTTAGGTTTGTTGTAGGAATGACAGGTGACCACATTAGAGCACTAATGTGAACTATTCTTGAGCATTGCCAAAGTGTTTGGCTTCTGTACCTGGTCAGATTAAAGGAAGACATCAAAGTGATTCAGAGACGGGCTGCTAGATTTGTTACCAGTATATTCGAACAATACGTTTTACGGAGATGCTTCGGGAACTCAAATGGGAATCTCTGGAAGGAAAGTGGCATTCTTTTCGAAGAGCACTACTGAGAAAATTTAGAGAACCAGCATTTCACGCTGGCTGTAGAATGATCATACTGCTTCCGACATACATTTCACGTAAGGACCACAAATCTAAGATACGAGAAATTAGGGCTCATACGAAGGCATATAGATAACTGTTTTTCCCTCACTCCATTTGTGCATGGAGCAGGAAAGAAAAATAATAGTACTGGTGCAGGATACCCTTTACTGAGCACCATACAGTGGCTTGCGGTGTATGTAAGTACATATGTAGATGTAGAGGAACCAGAAGAAAATTTCAGCTAAATCATCAGTCCGACATATTCTGTGCCCTCAACGTTAGATATCTGGGCTAAGACAGTGATCCCAATTAAACTCCACCGAACTCTTGATGATAATTTTTGTTGATTAGCTTGTTCTTGACCTTTTCGTATCAATGGCACTTATTATACATTAAAGCTAGCATACGAAAAATTATTTACGTGCACTGTACTTTTCCAAAACTTCGCATCTTAAACTGATTTAGCAGTGTAGCACAGTGCTCGACTTTTCATTTTATTGTGGTTTTACTGAAAACTAATACAGATAGATTTTATACAGTAACGTCTTGTAATATTAGTAATTTTCGCCTCACAAACATTAATATATGCTCAATAGTAACACCTGATGGCCTAGAGTTATCGAACAATTGTAAAGTAAAAAAAATGAACCATCGCATAGCAGCGACGGAATCTATTATTCTTTATCTTTGCCGTTCTTGCGAGGTGCCTGTAAATCTCTATGTACATATATCGATTAATGATATAAAAAAAGAATTCTGTTGTTTCAAGACAAATGAGGCACTGGGCGCCTCACCTTTTACTGTTTGCATTCCATGAAAGGCGGACGCAGACTTGCTGCGTTCTGCGTCGGTATTTTATATTTTATGTGAAAATATTCAGTAAATATGCTAATTGTTATTTTTCCAATCAGAAAACATGTAGTTTCTTGTAACTGATTACGAACAGACAGCATCAAGAGGACATTTTGACTGTTATGTATAGAGTATTTAACCACAATGGTCTTCTATTGTAATTTAATATGAAAAGGTACAAAGCATTAAGAATCGTGTGTTAAAGATAAGTGTTCTAATTTTAGTAAATTAACCTTGATGATTTCCATCTCCTCATTTACTTGAATGATAATTATTTTGTGTTAGTTCATCACCAGAAATTACGATCACGCTGATGGGCCGAACGCAGCATGAGGCAGAAGGAACATTATTGTTTTCCTATTATTTCTGAATCAGATTTTTTTTTAATGCGTAGTGTTGCATTTTTTTTAAAGCCTATAAATCTTCTGGTACCTTAGTCTTGTCTTGTTTTGTTTTTTTACAGTCTGCATCGCAGCTATAAAAATGCGCAGAAATGATAATGTTTCTTCCGAACGATCTCAAATAAATCAGTCTGCTTCTCTTGTTCAAAATAATCCAACCAGGTATTTAATGCTCAACGCATGTTGTTATAATAGTGTAATCAATCCCTGAGTCTGTTGCCAAGTGGCCCACCAAAATATTCACTTTTTCAAAAAAATAAATAACAATTCTTTTTCTTTTCGCCCCCCACCCCCCACCCCCAAGAGCAACGCTACACTTGGCGCCCGAACAGGGACAAGATAAAAAATCATCTTATGAATGTGTTAAAAAAAATTTTCTGTGCTTGTTCTAATAATTGTTTCATTTTTTCATGTGGATGCAATTCAACCGAGAGAGAGAAATGTGACAAACCTTTAATCAATTTAGAAGAACGACTGAAGATAAGGCTAAATTACGCGAGTATTCAAGTTTTTGTAGTGACGCAGCATCTTTCAAGTTTATCACAAACGTAAACCTGTTTTTCCTCGCCTTGAAACAGCTTTATTTCAGTGTCTCTATAGCCCATTCTTCTGTAGTTAAATTCAGTGAAAGTTTACCATTATGGTCAGTGCATCAAAAAATTTTTACAATATGGCGGATAATTACGCTCAAAACTGGTAAAACGTGTGATATTTCATTTGTTTGTAATTAGTAGGAACCATGTTGTCTTCTTGGCGTACGTGAATGTCAGTTGTTACCCAGAGTTAAAATTTCATATTAGGTCCCAGCAAGCCATAGCACTACGTTACCGACAAACGACTGACGACAGTGACAAATAATATCTGTAGCATTTTGACGTTTGATCGACAATTCATGAACATGGCTGACGGTAAACAACGGACACAAACAAAAGCAGACGACAGCGGTGATGCGAATGAACCTCATTATCCATTACGATCACGCGCGATAGGTACACGAGCGGAGGCAGTAACAGCCCCGACCGAAGTTTTAGAAGCCGGTCCTAGTGTGCAAACTATTCCCACATTTGAAAAAAATGACTAAGCCGCAATGATTGAGACAATAATCGAACGTAAGTTCGAAAGTCAAAAACAGGAAAGATTAGATGAAAAGTCCCGTGAAGAAAAAGAGAAGGCCGAAAGACGGGATAATAAAGATCAGGTCCTTACAAATCTGTGCAATTCAGCAAAAGCAGACATAAATTCGGTAAAAACAGACGAATTCAGTAAAAACAGATCTGCAAACGGAGATAAATGACCTAAATACACGGTGAAATTCGGTAAAGCGCGAACTAAAGGCAGACATAACAGCTGATTTAAATACCATGTTGGGTACTGTCCAAAACCAAATCAGTAGTTAGATCACGACCATGAGGTTAGAAATTGACACAGAAGTAGAGTCAAAAATAGAGGATATCTCAAAACGGTTAGATGAAAAAAATCGAAGCAGCCAAGGGAGAGATAAATTCAAAAGTGATGGAATATCATCAACAAGCTGCGACATTAAAAGAAGATTATAATGAATCTCTGATGATGAGGTCAAGGGGGTTAAAACCGCAGTAGACACGATCGAGAATATTGTTGATGATCTTTCCAAACGGATTGAGAATCTTAATGTAGAGGATCAAATAAAGAATACTGTTAAGGCACATGTCGAAGCATTGTCCGACCACTACCAAGAGTGGATTAAAAACAAAGACAGATTCATAGAAAACGAGGTCAAGAACGAACTCAGGGAAACTGTCAAAAATGTAACCTTTGAAATAATGGCAGCCCCTGGTAAAACAGAAGACACGGTGATGTCAGAATTAGGCCAAATAAGACGAACGTTAGCTCAAGATTTACCTGAATGGCGTCAACAGATAGTGATGAAGTTTGTACACTAAAATGTCAGGTTGAAAATTCCCCACATCCCGCGTCAGGAGAGTGGAATAATTCACCACCATGTGATAAGCAACAGCACGTACATTGCCGTTCACCACTTGATAACGCTCAAACGCCTTGTTCTATAGAAGCAGAATTTAATCAGAGTACCAGCCCACCCACTTTTGTCAGTTTTATGCAGGAGGAAAGCGTGATCAAACAATGCGTTTTTCCGACCTTTCACCCGCAGAAAAGAGAAATTCATCCTATAATATTCCTCCGAAATTTTTCCGAATAGCGAATTCAGTTCGTTACTGGACTTATTGTAGGCGATGTGCCTTACGGGGAACCGAAATGGTCGACTCTTGTAAAAGTTACAAAGAGTTTGAACAGATTCTGGAGTTATGGTGTCCAGCACCACCTGAGAAAAGAGGTTTACAACGCCGAGGTATTTACGAAAAAAAAAATGGTTCAAATGGCTCTGAGCACTATAGGACTTAACAGCTGTGGTCATCAGTCCCCTAGAACTTAGAACTACTTAAACCTAACTAACCTAAGGACATCACACACATCCATGCCCGAGGCAGGATTCGAACCTGCGACCGTAGCAGTCGCGCGGTTCCGGACTGCGCGCCTAGAACCTCGAGACCACCGCGGCCGGCGATATTTACGAGTAAGCGCGGTAGTCTGGCGAGATATTTTGAAAAGTATTTAGCAAAAGTTCTGGGATTAGCCCATCACCGCCAAAGACGTTATTATGATTCTAAAAACAAATCTACCGATTGCGATAACAGAAAAGTTAATAAACGTGTCTGAGGACGATACAGACACTTCCCTATCTGTGTTAGAGTCATTAGATCTGATTTTCGAGGACGCTAGAGTTGATGTTGGCAACGCCCACTTCAGTGCAGGCGGCCAGCACAATACGGAGTACGCGGGCAACAATGGTGGCCGAGCGAAAGCGCGTCACAGCGACGGCCAGTACCAACCCCACAACGGTTTCACAAATAAACACACTACGTACTCCAACAGCAAATACAAAAATAGGTATAATAACGGCCAGAGATACAATCCAATATATAATTCGTCATCACATCAGTACGGAAATGCACATTATAATACACAGCCAGCAACATGGAAACACGCAATCGACCAACGGTAATTATCAAAACTATCAGTCTTACGATTCAAATCGTCAGTGGAAAGGAAATAAATGGCACAATCAAGGTGCAGACAAACGTACACCTTTGAATAATGGTTACAATCAACACAAGCCACAGCAAAATACTTTTCAGCCACACAATATACACTTCACGCAACAAGCGAACGGACCTTCGGGAAGTCTGAAGCCTAAACGCCCGCATAATACACAAATTTATTATGCGCAAGATCCATTTCCACCAGTGTTCGTACCACAAAACCAACAGCAGTTCGAGACGGAAGAAACTTTACGAAATATAAATCAGCGGGAACGTAAGCGTCGAGCGGAAAATTAAAAGCACCAACGACCTTTGAGCTTCCTAGAAGATGCTGCAGATTTGAATGGGAGCGCCCTGTCCAGTAGTCCACACGAAATTAAAGCAATTAGGTATGACAAAGAGACAAACTTACGGGATGATCTAGTAGCAGACACTGAGACGAAAGACAATGATGACGCATGGGACCAACAAGTTCAAGCTTCCATAAGAGTATCAATTGCCATCATACCAGTAACAGCCATCGCAGATACAGGAGCTAATATAAATGTCTTATCTTTATGTTTATTTAAGCAAATATCCTCTGTATGCAAAGTTTTATCACTTTCAATTCAAGGTTGCACCGTTTCGGGAGCAATTGGTCCACTAACACAACGTGTAAATCTTCAGACTCAGCTTCAAATCCAGAGAGAGCCTATTTCAGTAACATGCATTTTTCTTATTGTTAAAAACCTATCAGTGCCATGTATCCTGAGTATGGAATTCTTGAGACAGACGAAAGCTAACATTGACATCGAGTGTGGAATCTGTATTCTAGTAGCGGGTCAGCAACAAGTAACAGTAAATTTGTTAAGAAGTGAGGTGAAGACAAACTTTGGTGCGCTTCAAATGGACTAAAAGACAACAGTACAGTCAGACAGGAGACATGACATATCTTGAAAGTGTTAATAACGATGAGTATAAAGACCTAATTCCCAGTCAGAATGAATTATACGTTAAAGCTAGTGAGTCCACAGAATTATTGAAACAGAAGAATGAGCTTTACAATATGTTAACAGATTACGTTCAAGTATTTTCTAAGAAACCTGGACTAATAAAAGGCTTTGAATATCGAATGGATGTCCTGCCCCATTCAACCTACTGTAGGTGGTGGTGGTTAGTGTTTAACGTCCCGTCGACAACGAGGTCATTAGAGACGGAGCGCAAGCTCGGGTTAGGGAAGGATTGGGAAGGAAATCGGCCGTGCCCTTTCAAAGGAACCATCCCGGTATTTGCCTGAAACGATTTAGGGAAATCACGGAAAACCTAAATCAGGATGGCCGGAGACGGGATTGAACCGTCGTCCTCCCGAATGCGAGTCCAGTGTGCTAACCACTGCGCCACCTCGCTCCAACCTACTGTAGAACAAGCTATTCCATTCCATATGCGAGACGCGATGCTGTCAAGTGCGAGATCAGGAAAATGTTACGCTGGAATGTGATAGAAGTATCTCATTCACCTTATTCGAGTCCTTTATTGTCTGTACTAAAATCAGATGGTAGTGTAAAGCTAGTCTTAATAAAATTATAGTACCCAGAAGAGTGAGACCTGAGGCTCTTGAAGAGCACCTGCAGAAGTTTCATGGAGTTGAGTATTTGAGCACCCTAAATTTGAAAAGCAGTTACTGGCAAGTAAAACTTGCACAGGAGTCTAGGAAGTACACTGCGTTTATATTTGCAAGTAAATCTTACCATTTTGAAGTTGTACCGTTTGGACTAAATGTGAGTTCCGGAATTTTTATTTCAGCCCTTGACTGTGTACTAGGTCCTGAACTTTTAGATGAGGTAACAGCCTATGTGGATGACGTTCTTGTAGCATCGAAAAATTTGGAAGATAATGTGGCCCTTCTGCAAAAGGTATTTCAACGGTTGAGAGAGTATGGTGTTTACAGCAACTCTTAAGAAATCGAAGTTTGCAAAAAATGAAATTAAATTTTTAGGACACATCATCACCCGTGAAAGAATTAAACCTGATCCGGAAAAATTGTCTGCAAGGAAAAACTTTCCAACCGCTGTTACAAAAAGGCAACTTAGAGGATTTACCGGTCTTACGTCATTCTTCAGACGTTTTGTTTCCAATCAAGTATTGAACAATCCCGCTCTTCACAACCTTTCGAAACAGAATTCACATTGGAATTGGACGCCAGAATGCGAAGACGGATTTCAGAAAATTAAAGACAGTTTGGTTAACAGTAACATACTCCATCATTCTTAGATGGATAAGGAATTTTGCATTACTGCAGATGCTTCCTTTGTGGGTATCGACGCTTGTCTTTTCCAGATTCAATTAGTAGATGGACACGAGCAAATCCAAGTGGTCAGCTTTGCGAGTCAAGTGTTATTTGAGTGTGAAAAGTCTTATTCGGTTACGGAGTTGTAGACACTCGCCGTTGTATGGGCTTTTAGGCGACTTAACTATTATAAATTAAAGTCTATTCAGACCATCAAGACTTCCCATTCCTCCTTACATGCAAGTTGCAACACCCCTGTCTTACTCGATAGTGCTTATTCCTACAGGAATATTGTGTGTGTGTGTGTGTGTGTGTGTGTGTGTGTGTGTGTGTGTGTGTCTTACCAAACGAAAGTGCTGGCAGGTCGACAGACACACAAACACAAACATACACACAAAATTCAAGCTTTCGCAACAAATGGGTAAGGAGTCATTCCAATCCCGGGAGTGGAAAGACTTACCTTAGGGGGAAAAAAGGACAGGTATACACTCGCACTCGCGCAACACCCCCCCCCCCCCCCCCCCCCACACACACACACACAAAAACACACTAACACACACACAAAAACACACACACACACATATCCATCCGCACATACACAGACACAAATGTCTGCTTGTGTCTGCTTAAAACCCACATCCTTTCGTCTTTCCCTCTCCTTCCCTCTTTCCTGATGAAGCAACCGTTTGTTGCGAAAGCTTGAATTTTATGTGTATGTTTGTGTTTGTCTGTGTGTCTATCGACCTGCCAGCACTTTCGTTTGGTAAGTCACATCATCTTTGTTTTTAGATATATTTTTCGCACGTGGAATGTTTCCCTCTATTATATAAGGTAAAGATAATGTTGCAGCCCTCACCTGAGGGCTTACCAGAAACCAGTAAACTGGTGGAACAAATGTCTAATTATAAAATTTTGTTGATGAAAGATCCAACACACAGAAAGTATTTTCTTCAGTTATGTAGGCAGATTCAGATTCTTCACGAAAATACAGCCCAAAGTTTTATAAAGTTCATAACCAAGTGCTATTTCATAAGACGTCAGAGTCGTCTGAGAAGTGGTGCGTTTGCATCCCTCGAAATTTCATTTAACATCATCTGTGGTACACTCACAGTTCATGGGGTCACCACGGACCAGAGAAATGTAAAATGAAAATCGCGACACTTGTGTTCCTAATCTACTTCGGAGAACGCATAAATTATTGAGAAACTGTGTCATCTGTCAGAAGGCAAAATCCTTAAACATTTCCACTTCAATCCCACAAAATCCAATAATTGCTGAAAGGCCGAACCAGCTTCTTAGTACTGATTTGGCAGGACCACTACCCACTGGTAGCGGAGGCGCTAAATACCTAGTAGCAGTCGTGGAACATTTTTCTAAGCACATAAGACTGTATGCAGTGAAATAATCTTGTGCAAACAATAATTTGTCGCATTGAAAATGATTATTTCCCACGATTCGGGGTTCCTGAGTCAATCTTGTCCGATAATGCTTCAAATTTCACATCACGCTCGTGGCGGGCCTTTCTTGCTCGCCATGGAATCAAATAAATTTTGATATCCCCGTTTCGGTCGCAATCGAATCCGACAGAAAGAATCTTCAAAGAATTTAACAGATTCATAAGGACATAAGAAGGGATCGGTTGGTAGGACATGTTCTGAGGCTTCAAGGGATCATCAATTTAGTACTGGAGGGCAGTGTGGAGGGTAAAAATCGTAGAGGGAGACCAAGAGATGAAAACACTTAAGCAGATTCAGAAGGATGTAGGTTGCAGTAGGTACTGGGAGATGAAGAAGCTTGCAGAGGATAGAGTAGCATGGAGAGCTGCATCAAACCAGTCTCAGGACTGAAGACCACAACAACAACAACAACAACAACAACACCCCCCTCCCCCACCACGAACCATGGACCTTGCCGTTGGTGGGGAGGCTTGCGTGCCTCAACGATACAGATAGCCGTACCGTAGGTGCAACCACAATGGAGGGGTATCTGTTGAGAGGCCAGACAAACGTGTGGTTCCTGAAGAGGAGCAGCAGCCTTTTCAGTAGTTGCAGGGGCAACTGTCTGGATGATTGACTGATCTGGCCTTGTAACACTAACCAAAACGGCCTTGCTGTTGTGGTACTGCGAACGGCTGAAAGCAAGGGGAAACTACAACTGTAATACTTCCCGAGGGCATGTAGCTTTACTGTATGATTGAATGATGATGGCATCCTCTTGGGTAAAATATTCCGGAGGTAAAATAGTCCCCCATTTGGATCTCCGGGCGGGGACTACGCAAGAGGACGTCGTTATCAGGAGAAAGAAAACTGGCGTTCTACAGATCGGAGCGTGGAATGTCAGATCCCTTAATCAGCCAGGTAGGTTAGAAAATTTAAAAAGGGAAATGGATAGGTTAAAGTTAGATATAGTAGGAATTAGTGAAGTTTGCTGGCAGGAGGAACAAGACTTTTGGTCAGGCGAGTACAGGGTTATAAATACAAAATCAAATAGGGGTAATGCAGGAGTAGGTTTAATAATGAATAAAAAAAAGTAGGAGGTCGGGTAAGCTACTACAAACAGCATAGTGAAAGCATTATTGTGGCTTAGATAGACACGAAGCCCATGCCTACTACAGTAATACAAGTTTATATGCCAACTAGCTCTGCAGATGAAGAAATTGATGAAATGTATGATGAAATAAAAGAAATTATTCAGGTAATGAAGGGAGGCGAAAATTTAATAGTCATGGGTGACTGGAATTGGGTAGTAGGAAAAGGAAGAGAAGGAAACATAGCAAGTGAACATGGATTAGGGCTAAGAAATTAAAGGAAGCCGCCTGGTACAATTTTGCATAGAGCATAACTTAATCATAGCTAACACTTGGTTCAAGACTCATGAAAGAAGGTTGTATACATGGAAAAACCTGGAGATACTGACAGGTTTCAGATAGATTATATAATGGTAAGACAGAGATTTAGTAACCAGGTTTTAAATTGTAAGACAATTCCAGGGGCAGTTGTGGACTCTGACCACAACCTATTGGTTATGAACTGTAGATTAAAACTGAAAAAAACTGCAAAAAGGTAGGAATTTAAGGAGATGGGACCTGGATAAAATGACTAAACCTGAGGTTGTACAGAGTTTCACGGAGAGTGTAAGGGAACAATTGACAGGAATGGGGGAAAGAAAAACAGTAGAAGAAGAATGGGTAGCTCTGAGGGATGAAGTAGTGAAGGCAGCAGAGGATCAAGTAAGTAAAAAGATTAGGGCTAGTAGAAATCCTTGGGTAACAGAAGAAATATTGAATTTAAGTGATGAAAGGAGAAAATATAAAAATGCAGTAAATGAAACAGCCGAAAAGGAATACAAATGTTTCAAAAATGAGATCGACAGGAAGTGCAAAATGGCTAAGCAGAGATGGCTAGAGGACAAATATAAGGATGTAGAGGCTTATCTCACTAGGGGTAAGATAGATACCGCCAACAGAAAAATTAAAGAGACCTTCGGAGAAAAGAGAACCACTTGTATGAATATCAAGAGCTCAGATGGAAACACAGTTATAAGCAAAGAAGGGAAAGCAGAAAGGAGGAAGGAATATATAGAGGGTCTATACAAGTGCGATGCTCTTGAGGGCAATATTATGGAAATGGAAGAGGATGTAGATGAAGATGAAATGGGAGATTCGATACTGCGTGAAGAGTTTCACAGAGCACTGAAAGACCTGAGTCAAAACAAGGCCCTCGGAGTAGACAACATTCCATTAGAACTACTGACAGCCTTGGGAGAGCCAGTCCTGACAAAACTCTACCATCTGGTGAGCAAGATGTATGAGACAGGCGAAATACCCTCAGACTTCAAGAACAATATAACAATTCCAATCCCAAAGAAAGCAGGTGCTGACAGATGTGAAAATTACCTAACTATCAGTTTAATAAGTCATGGATGCAAAATATTAACGCGAATTCTTTACAGATGAATGGAAAAACTGGTAGAAGACGACCACGGGGGAAGATCAGTTTCGATTCCGTAGAAATGTTGGAACATGTGAGGCAATACCCTACGACTTATCTTAGAAGCTAGATTAAGGAAAGGCAAACCTATGTTTCTAGCATTTGTAGACTTAGAGAAAGCTTTTGCAAGGTTGACTGGAATTCTCTCTTTCAAATTCTGAAGGTGGCAGGGGTAAAATACAGGGAGTGAAAGGCTATTTACAATTTGTACGGAAACCAGATGGCAGTTATAAGAGTCGAGGGGCATGAAAGGGAATCAGTGGTTGGAAAGGGAATGAGACAGGTTTGTAGCCTCTCCCTGATGTTATTCAATCTTTATATTGAGCAAGCAGTAAAGGTAACAAAAGAAAAATTCGGAGTAGGTATTAAAATCCATGGAGAAGAAATAAAAACTTTGAGGTTCACCGATGACATTGTAATTCTGTCAGAGACAGCAAAGGACTTGGAAGAGCAGTTGAACGGAATGGACGGTGTCTTGAAAGGAGGGTATAAGATGAACATCAACAAAAGCAAAACGAGGATAATGGAATGTAGTCGAATTAAGTAGGGTGGTGCTGAGGGAACTAGATTAGGAAATGAGACACTTAAAGTAGTAAATGAGTTTTGCTATTTGGGTTGCAAAATAACTTATGATGGTCGAAGTAGAGAGGATACAAAATGTAGACTGGCAATGGCAAGGAAAGCATTTCTGAAGAAGAGAAATTTGTTAACATGGAGTATAGATTTAAGTGTCAGGAAGTCGTTGCTGAAAGTATTTGTATTGAGTGTGGCCATGTATGGAAGTGAAACATGGACAATAAATAGTTTAGACAAGAAGAGAATAGAAGCTTTCGAAGTGTGGTGCTACAGAAGAAGGCTGAAGATTAGATGGGTAGATCACATAACTAATGAGGAGGTACTGAATAGAATTGGGGAGAAGAGGAGTTTGTGGCACAACTTGACTAGAAGAAGGGATCGGTTTGTAGGACATGTTCTGAGGCATCAAGGGATCACCAATTTAGTATTGGAGGGCAGTGTGGAGGGTAAAAATCGTAGAGGGTAACCAAGAGATGAATACACTAAGGAGATTCAGAAGGATGTAGGCTGCAGTAGGTACTGGGAGATGAAGAAGCTTGCACAGAGTAGAGTAGCATGGAGAGCTGGAGTCTCAGGACTGAAGATCACAACAACAAGGACATACATTCCGAATAAGCAATGTAAGTGGGTAGACTTCGTAACACCTTTCGAATAGATTGTTAACCACCTTCCTCATCTGTCGACTAGATTCATGCCACGTGAGTTAATGTCAAGATCTAAAGAAAAGAATGATTGGATAGACCCCCTACCAAAGTTACAAGACAGTGAATTAGACCTAGACGCAAAAATCAGGCAAGCTCTCTTACCGAAAACGTATGCTAACCTCCGAAAAAAGGCATTTGATAAGAAGGTAAACAGACTTATCAGTTTCAAAGAAGGAGAATAGGCACTAGTCAGGAATCACTTTAAACCATCCCTTTTGTTAAAGAAGAATCATAAGTGGCAACATATTTATGAAGGTCCCTTTGTGATAATGAGGAAACCACACATTGGTAGCTATTTGTTATCTGATCCTGCCACGAATAAAATCAAAGGATTGTTCCACCATCATGATTTAAGAAAATTTTATAACGCCAGGTATTAAGTTAATTTAAGCTGTAAGAAAATTCTAAGGTATTGGAGATCAGGATTAACCAATGAGTGACAAGAACTAAACTGATCTGACTACAGATGTTAACCAGTGCTACAAGGAAACCCTATGTATTAAAATAATGTGCCTGGAAAATAAAATACAGAATAAGTTGTAGACAAGTATTTATATGAATAATCTTTATGTAAACAGGAGGACGTGTCCTAGAGGCGATTTCCAATTTTAGTTATAAGTTAGTATGTAAGAAGAATGATGTACGCAAGAGGTATTAATTAGCCCCGAGGTACTAAAATGAGGAAAGAGCGAATAATGCACTTCTCACGCTAAATAGTGATACGAAAATGAAGAGGAAGGAGCGAATGAGGCGCTTCTGTCGCTAAATGGTAAATATAAAAATGGTGATTATATGCTCTTAGTATTAGTAAGCGAAATTTAATCAAGGACAAATTAATGACCTGTTTTGAAAGAAAATGCTTAATGTCCAGACAAAGGAGGAAAGTAGTGTGAAAAGATTCGATTCCATGGGGTTATTCCCTAATTTCAAATGTGAAGTAAATAAGGCACCACCTGTTAGCGCAAAGCAGTTGGTAGATTTAACTTGTAAGTTCCAGCACAGTCCTGTGCCAGTGATAAAATAACATCTCTTTGAAGTAAACAGATACCTATGATTAAGTATGAACATTGAAAATGCAGCACAATTGTTCTAAAAAGAACTGATGTTAACGTTAAGTAAAAGTGTGATGGAATAAAAAGGAAGTTAATTATATAATGTAAATTAAGATGAGTCCAGACTATAAACAAGCTAAGTAAAAGAACATACGAGTAGCATGGTTTATTATGGTAACTTCACGGTACTATAGAGCATTAGCGATACTGCAAACTCACAAGCTAGCAGCAAACAGAATACGAATCTCACCCAAGCTTCACAGATTGCCACAGTCTAAGAAATGAAGAAAGAGCAGTAAGCAAGCTGCAGCAAGATACATATTAGATATACATGCTTGAAGTGATAAATTTTATTGTAAGTGCGCACTGCAGTATTTATTGTTTTCTCTGTGATTATGTGAAAATTGAATCCCTTTCCTAACTGCAAATCCTTTAAGATCTTTGATCCTATCCACTCCCCAGGATCAACTTGTAAAGATGCACGTGTGCTTGGGAAGTGAGACACTAGGTATAAAAATGAGTAGGCTTGCAACACACAAATTGCTTTTATATTGCGCAACGTAAACTAAACTTTTAGACCTCATTGAGGAGTAATTTAAATTCTGTCGATGATCCGCGAGGAGGCCCACTTTGCCCACTATTCCTTTTTGACTGTTTGCATTTCTACACAAAATTCAGAGGCAGATTTGCTATTTTCAAATCTGTTCTCGAATCTTCTTTAAATACAAGCACATACAAGAGAAACTTTGACATAAATGAAGCACCACTCACAAGTCACTAAATAAGATGAGTATTAAAAAATGTATTGAGCCTACAAAATGAATAAGCAAGTGTGATAAAGATTACTATGAATGAAATTAATTTGTAAAGGAGATTGGAATGAATTTAGTCAAAGAAAAAGGACTTTTAAGAAACAATTGTTCTGATACAAAGTGGTGAATTAGATTATTTCTCGATTTAAATGAACTCTTGTAAATATTAGTATGGAAATCAACTTGTAAACACAGTGTGATGTTATAAAGTGAGAATGTCATCGAATACAATGTTCACGCAGATGCTCACCACAGTGAAAGTGAAGTTGTAAAGTTCGACAATCTTCAGTGGCAGTATTCTACTGCACCATATGTGTGAAAAATTCATTGATGTGTGCGGTGTGTCATAATCAGCGTCATTCCACACATGCAGTTGCAGCAGTAGCTACCACTTACCTGTGAATCTGTAACTGGATAGCGGACAGGAAGTGATGTGAGGCAGTTTCAGTGGCAGAAGCTCCCTTCGGCAATCTAAAAAGCACAAAGCTACGATCCAACGAACAAAAGTGACGCACGACACCTCAAACGCAAAATCAACGCTCTGCAAGTAAGCTATGATCACATGCGTGCGCAGACTGAACTTCAAGACTACTCGCAACACTGGAGGAGGAGGAGGGCCATCATGTGACGAAATAATGCAGACGTTCAACCGCCAGCAGCAGTTGCTGTGCGCTACATCCTGTAGCAAAAACATTGACACTCAGTACTGAAAACATTTTTGTATGTATCAAACCTTCAGAGAGACTCTAAGATAGAGAAGTTATCGAAATTGGTATAATGACTGATTGTACACAGAGATAAGTCACAAGGTCACCTCAGAACGCTGTTGAAAAGTAAACTTTAACGATAGGTCACGATTCGAATGAAAATAAGCACACGAAAAAATGTCAAAGGATCCGATCCTTCCTATATCCCATCCCACATGTATATAAAATTAGTTTTGTAAGCTATTCAAATATAAGATATTTTATCTGTTTCATATGTGAAATAATTTGGAGAGCCACTCTCGAGCCCTGAAAGTGAAAGATACGGACTTCCTTGTCGAAGCCATCACCAGTGGCCGCTCCACAATCCGAGTCTATCATAAATAGTGTGTGTGCGCGCGCGATGAAAATAAGTGTGTAATTAAGTGCGATAACAGACAAAGCAATCAACTGACAAGACAATGACAATATAATGAATACAGTAAAAACAGGAAGTTGTGTACCAGTTGTTATAGTCAAATTACTTCTGCAACAATGAAAAATGAAGTGTGACTCTTATAAATTTTGTAAATATGTGTACTTGTAACCTTAATTTTAAGAATCAAGAAAGACTGAATCCATACAAAGACTGATAGAAACACAGAACAGATTCACAATGATCTCTTGTCAGTAATTACAAATTTTAACGTTAATTTTTTTATTATGGAATGAATGTAAAATGAAAACTTTTAATAACCTGTATGTTACACCCGAAAATTACAAATATTCCAATGCGCATGAGGATGAAAGTAATACCCTCAGTATTCCTTCCCTACTCATGGGAGGCAGTTTAATATTAGTAATTTTTGCCTCACATCCATTAATATAAGCACAATAGTAAACGCCTGATGGCCTAAAGTTATCGAACAATTGTAAAGTAAAAGAAATGAACCATCGCATAGCAGCGACAGATCTATTATCCTTTATCTTTGCCATTCTTGTGAGGTGCCTGTAAATCTCTATGTACAAGTATCGATTAATGATATAAAAAAAGAATTCTGTTGCTTCAAGACAAATGAGGCATTGGGCGTCTCACCTTTTACTGTTTGCATTCCATTAAATTCGGATGCAGACTTGCTGCGTTCCACATTGGTATTTTATAATTTATGTGAAAATATTCAATAAATATGCTAATTGTTATTTTTCCAATCAGAAAACATGTAGTTTCTTGTAACTGATTACAAACAGACAGCATGAAGAGGATATTTTGACTGTTATGTAAATAATATATAACCACAATGATCATATATTGTAATTTAATATGAAAAGGTACATAGCATTAAGAATTGTGTGTTAAAGATAAGTGTGCTCATTTTAGTAAATTAACCTTGATGATTTCCATCTCCTCATTTACTTGAATGATGATCATTTTGTGTTAGTTCATCACCAGAAATTACGATCACGCTGATGGGCCGAACACAGCATGAGGCAGAAGGCACATTATCGTTTTCCTATTATTTCTGAATCAGATTTTTTTTTAAGTTGCGTAGTGCTGCATTTCTTTTAAAGTCTATAAATCTTCTGGTCCCTTAGTCTTGTCTTGTTTTGTTTTTTATAGTCTGCATCGCGACTATAAAAATGCACAGAAACGATAATGGTTCTTCCGAACGATCTCAAATAAATCAATCTGCTTCTCTTGTTCAACATAATCCAACCAGGTATTTAATGCTCAACGTATGTTATTATACTAGTGTAATCAATCCTCGATTCTGTTGCCAAGTGGCCCACCAAAATATTCACTTTTTCGAAATTAAAAAAAAAAAAAAAAATAAAATAAATAAAATAAAATTAAAACAATTCTTTGTCTTTTCGCCCCCCCAAGAGCAACGCTACAGTCTCCTTTTGTCTTAAATGTATAACAGTTACTTGTATTTGTATGTTAAAACTGCAGGTTTTACTTATGCCCCTTTTTTAAACCAGGTTTTTAAAAATGACCTTGATAATCTGATATATTTGATAATCCAGCATTAACAGAGCACCAAACATAACAGATCATCACAGTCATGCTGTATTAGGAACTGTTGCTTGTGCAACACTTCCCCTTCTTATTCACAGGCATGCAATTTATGTAAATTGGGCTACTGATTTTTAATTACACAAGGGGTAAACAAAAATGAAATACTTCAAACACTGAAATACATTTAATTTTATAGATTAAAGTCTATTACAAGAGTACAAATTAACAATGAAGGGGAACTAGAGTGGTGTCGATAAATTAACATGAATATGTTTATAAGGCAATTTGTAGTTAAAATAGTAAACTTAATTACAAAAATAAATGACAATATCTATTATATAACAAAATATCACACTTCCATTTCAGTATCACATGTAATAACATCACAGACCTTTACACAAATAATTAACAATAATCAATGCTGCTGGTATTTTAATAATCACTGTCATTTCTAAACAGAGAAGTTAAACAATTTGTATCTGGATAATTTTCTCTAACTGAGCTTGATATGCAGGTACTAAATATTCAGGCTATTATGAGTTATGGTTTTCAATAATAATAATATCTATATGCCTGAGCAAAATGATGGTGATAGGTATAGAATTTCACACACAGTACATAGATGGGAAAACACCAATATGTAAGTTGGAACTAGAAACATCAATTTTCTACTTCAGACAGTAACATTAATTTTTAATAACAGTAACTGGAAAGAAATGGTGCAGCAATTGACATTACTAATTTAATTACTTGATAGCATATCCTGTCTCCACAAACCTACAGTACACACGCAAACCTTAAATTTACATAATCGTATCTCCTGTGATTGAATAAAACAGACTTGTACTGATATCACATAACTTCCACAGAAAGAACATGTATTCACAGCAATTAAACTGCCATCACAATAACATATATATGACTGCACCTTTCTCATAGGAATTTGACATACATTTAATAATTAAATACACACATAAAGATGTTACATTTTAACATAAAATTGCCACCAATGAAATAATTTTCTCAATTATCTTCAAATGACGCTGTACTCGTAAGCCCTGTGCTCATCTTTCATAATCCAAAAACTGTCAATAACTTGACCACCCTGTGAAAAAAGGAAAGAAATGTCACACCTTGAAGCAATATGACTGAACATAAGATAGTGCTACAAGTTGTTAATGACAAAAAATGACTCTTTAACTACTCAACAGGTTTTCTGCAGGTTTCGTTTTCAATAGTTTCCTAGTAGAGATAAAAAATTTGAGTGATAAAATGGAAAAGGCTTCCTTTTGACAAACGCCTTTCATTATTGTTGCACAGTAGAATAGTAAGCAAGTACAGAATTTTCTTTTTTTTTGTTGTTAGAAACTGCCCGAGACTTCACTAAGTGGGGAACATCTGTTGGATATGACGGTGTCATAAATGAGCGTCAACACTGGAGCCTGAAGTAGAAGGAAGCTGGAAGCTTGTTTCATGAAACTGTGAGAGAAGCCAAGAACTGTTTCAGCACTTTGAGAACAGTACAGAGCAGACAGAATAATCTCCTGCAACGAACCTAAATGTATTAACTTCATCTAGAGGTGTCACAATATAGCCTTTCAGGTTATAAACTTCGCATAACGAAACATTGTGAAACCCTAAAGTTAAACAGTAGAGCAGATGCGAGTGCTGACAGGCTCAGAATATGAGAGCACACTCGACTACGAAGTCTTTTGCGACTGAGTCCTTGCATAAAAAGTTCTCTGTTTACCTGCCGCATCAAATTTGGATAAAATCACGAGCTTTCAATGACTACCTCTGTCATCTTCGTTAGGGGTAAAACTGATTGTCGTGGACCGGTGAGGTTCCCGCTTGTATAAGCAGTGGACGGCTTCTCATTCGCAGGATGATGTTACAGTGAAAACGGCGCGTACGGAGGTGGTGGCCTGTATGTGCGTAGATTTTGACTGCGCGCTTTATCCAGCATTGCTTGCAGCGCCCTCCATCGCAATAGGCAGAGAACTGCGAGGAATGTAAGAAGTCTCCCTCTGCGCTCTTTCTGTATCAACTGCATGCTTCCATGCATTGCTGAGTGCATATCCAGAGTCTGTTGAAATTATTTTCACAGTCTAATTTCAACTGGTTCCCTGATGACAGAGTCCCAATAGTTTGAAGTGTGAGCAAGTATTCTTGTTTCATCGAATAAAATCTTATGTTTATTTAACAAACAGTGCCCAGCCACAGCCGATTTCTCGAGATACCTGCATTTCAGGTGACGTTGATAATCCACACAGCGATCGGCAACAGTTCTTATAGACTGGCCCACATAATTTTTGCCACACTCACAAGGAATGCTGTAAATTCCCAGTACTCTCAGGTCAAGATTATCTTTCACGGGTAGTAACATTACCTTACTCTCCCTGGGTGCCCGGAAGACTGGACTGATTCCCTGCCGGCTCAGGACTCTACCTATCTTGCTGGTCATTGCACTGCAGAATGGTAGCCGCGCGATGTGTTGGTCCTCTTGATCTGTTCGAACAGAGTCCTTTGTAGGTTTCTTCACCAGAGTAGATCTGATATCACGATCAGAATATCCATTTTTTCTGAATACCGTCGTCAGGTGGTTAATCTCTGAGGTGAGATGATCCTTGTCCAAAATAGTCCTTGCTCTGTGTACCAAGGTATTCAGCATAGCTCTCTTCTGAGACTGGGTGGTGAAAACTATGTGCGTTTAGATATAAATCTGTATGCGTCTGTTTTCTGTACACAGAATGTTCAAGACATCCATCTGATTTTCGCTCCATCAGCACATCTAAGAAGGGTAACTTCCCATCCTTCTCCACCTCCACTGTAAATCTTATGTTCTGGTGTATACCATTAAAATGATGAACAAACTGTTGCAGTGCCTCATTGCTATGTGGCCAGGTTAAAAATGTATCGTCAACATACCTGAAGAAGCAGGATGGACATAAGGGAACACTATTAAACGCTCGTTCTTCGAAATCCTCCACGAAAATGTTAGCTATTGCTGGTGACAGTGCGAGCCCATGGCGGTTCTGTCAGTCATTTCATAATATTTTCCGCCATACAAAAAATAGGTGGTCATCAAAGTGTGTCGAAATAACTTCAGTATTTCAGGAGAAAAATGAGCAGCCAACAGTTTTAACGTATCTTCCCACGGTGCCTTTGTAAACAAAGAAAGAGACCACATCTAGGCTGATCATGATGTCACTCGGACCCATCCTCATCTGCTTTATGATGTCAACAAACATTTTGGAGTTATTAATATGATGGCTAGAGTGGCCGACTATAGATGCTAATAATTTGTTCAAGTATTTTGCCAACTGATATGTAGGAGACGCAATAGCACTAACAATAGGTCTCAACGGGACCCCATCCTTCTCGACCTTGAGTAGACAGTATAACCTGGGTGGCATTGGTGCTCTTGGTCGTAGATTCTTGACTAGTTCTTCAGTAGCTCCCCTGTCTTCGTGCTAAGTGCTGTGGAATCCCATTTAAGAATCCGGTACATGGTATCTTCCAATAATAGGGCCATTTTCTTATGATGATCTGATAATCGGTAGCATTGAGAATATCTGTGGCATTCCATTTGTCGGTTAGTAGCACAACTAACTTTTCATCCTTCCCCAAAGATTTCAATGCCAGTTTCTCCACTCTGCTTACACTGGACTTAGGAGGCTTGGCTGTTGCTAAAATCCGACTAGTGGCGACCCGTGAAAGATAATCTTGGCCTGAGAGTACTGGGAATTTACAGCGTTCCTTGCTAGTGTGGCTAAAATTATGTGGGCTAGTCTATAAGAACTGTTGCCGATCGCTATGTGGAACATCAGCGTCACCTGAAACACAGGTATCTAGAGAAATCAGCGGTGGCTGAGCACAGTTTGCTAAATAAACATAAGATTTTATTCGACGAAACACGAATACTAGCTCACACTTCAAACTATTGAGACTGTCATCAGGGAAGCAACTGAAATTAGACTATGTGAAAATAATTTCAACAGAGACTCTGGATATGCACTCAGTAATGCATGGAAGTGCGCAGAGGGAGACTTCTTGCATTCCTCACAGTTCTCCACCTGTCGCGATGGATGGCGCTGCAAGCAACGCTGGATAAAGCATGCAAACAAAATCTATGGACATAGAGGCCACCACCGTTTTCACCACGATGTAATCCAGCCAATGAGAAGCCGTCTGCTGCTCATAAAAGCAGAAGCCTCCCCAGTCCACGACAATCAGTTTTACCCCTGACGAAGATGACGGAGGTAGTCATCGAAAGCTTGGGAATTTATCCAAATTTGACGTGGCAAGTAAACCAAGAACACTGTCACGAAAGAGTTCGTAGTCATATTAGTTTCCTCTACGGGGAGGATGTTGTCGTGACAAGGAAGTTGTACCAAATTTCGCAGATGTTAAAACATCACATCTGAACTGCTGCAGTGAATCGAATTTTGCAGAAGACAAGTCATGCGATCATCATGGAGAGGATACATCATACAAGGTATGAACTGGATGCCATTGCTCACTCCTTATACAGTTGCCATCTGTTTCTGTCTGCAGTTTTGTCACATTGGGACTGGGAATGGGTAGACATGATCCTGGCTGCGCATCAGCAAGCTAATTTAAGCAAGACTACAGCAAAATAAATAAATAAATAAATAAATAAATAAAAAAAAGGCTGATAAATTTGTGCCCCTTAACCGTGGAGAAGGAATTTCTGGGTCCAGGGACGCACATCACTCTGTTATCAACTTCTCCAACAAAGAAACTGATGACGCTCTATCTCGGTTCTCAGTAAGGGACTGAACTTTTCTCCAGCTCCACAAAAGCTACCAGTGGCCAAGATTATCAGTGGAGTAAAACAAGCTGTTCGGCACCTGCCTGAAGAGGCAGCAGATGAGGTAAGGCTTGCCACTAGTCGGATTTTAGCAACAAGCAAGCCTCTTAAGTCCAATGTAAGCAGAGTGGAGAAACTGGCATTGAAATCTTTGTGGAAGGATGAAGAGAGTTAGTTGTGCTACCAGCCGACAAAAGGAATGCCACAGTTATCCTCAATCCTACCGATTATCATAAGAAAGTGGCCCTATTATTGGAAGATACCATGTACCGGATTCTTAAACGGGGTCCCACAACAGCCCTTGGCAGAAAGATGGGGGAGCTACTGAAAAACTCTGTCCTGCCAGAAGAACTAGTCAAGAATCTATGACCAAGGGCACCGAGGCCACCCAGGTTATACGGTCTACCCAAGGTCCAGAAGGACGAGGTCCCTTTGCGACCTATTGTTTGTGCTATTGGGTCTCCTACATATCGGTTGGCAAAATACTTAACCAAATTATTAGCACCTATAGTCAGCCACTGTAACCATCATATTAATAACTCAAAAGTATTTGTTGACGTCATAAAGCAGATGAGGATAAGTCCAAATGACATCACGATCAGCCTAGATGTGGTCTCTCTGTTTACAAAGGTACCGGTGGAAGATACATTAAAACTGTTGGTTGCTCATTTTTCCTCCTGAAATACTTAAGTTATTTCGACACACTTTGACGACCACCTATTTTTTGAATGGTGGAAAATATTATTAAATGACTGACAGAACAGCCACGGGTTCGCCACTGTGACTGACAGAACAGCCACGGGTTCGCCACTGTCACTGGGTACAGCTTACTTTTCCGTGGAGGATTTCGAAGAACGAACGTCGAACAGTGTTCCCTTACGTCCGTCCTGCTTCTTCAGGTATGTTGACGATACATTTTTAATCTGGCCACATGGCAATGAGGCACTGCAGCAGTTTTTTGACGATTTGAATGGTATACACCGGAACACAAGATTTACAGTGGAGGTGGATGAGGACGGGAAGTTACCCTTCTCAGATGTGCTGGTGGAGTGAAAATCAGATTGATGTGTCCGACATTCTGTGTACAGAAAACAGACACATACAGATTTATATCTAAATGAACATAATTTTCAACCCAGCTCAGAAGAGAGCTATGGCGAATACCTTGGTACACAGAGCAAGGACTATTTTGGACAAGGATCATCTCGCCTCAGAGATTAACTATCAGACGACGGTATTCAGAAAAAATGGATATTCTGATCATTATAACAGATCTACTCTGGCGAAGATCAAACTTGGTCACCAGAGACAGACACAGAGAGAGAGAGAGAGAGAGAGAGAGAGAGAGCAGAGAATCATGTCATCACCTTCTGTAAAACCTCTGTCGTTCTGAAATCAGGCAGTTCCGTATGCATCATAGCTATTAATGGAAGACCAGCTGTGTTAAGTTGCAGGATACTCTGGTGAATTTAAAAATTGCATACACGCTGCTGCCAACTTGTAATCTACTGCTACAAGTCCACAGCTGTCAGGCTGCAGAGGGTACTTCTGATGTGCGAGCCACAGGCCTGCCGGTCGTAACAGTGACCGACTGAGGGTGGGTTCCGAGCCGATCTTCCGCGGACGGACAGTCGATCTGCCGGTCTGCGAGCCGTTCGACTCGGGCGGAGGCCACGCGCGTGCCACTACTGGGTTGGTACGAGTACCGCATTACCGGCAACGTTCTGGGACTGCCACTCTGCCAGTCGGCGTTGCCGTTGGGTCTTTTGCCTCTGTGACAACAAATTACTGGGCTACGGTACGGAATCTAGCCCGAGTGCAGCTTCACTTATTTGAGAGTGTTGACGTTCCGACAGACGTCCACAGTCCCGCTAGGCTGTGGAGAGTCCGGGCTGCCGCACCCTCGTACGGGCCGTGCCGCGGACTGCAGGGAATGCATGCCAGGGCACGTAGTCGGCAACTTGCTTGCCGGGCGCTGGAATGTCACCTCCCACTTTCGGGAGGTACGGACTCACAGATTCGATTGTACGGTAGATTACGGTAAAAAGATGGTAAAAAGGGAAGGTGAATACAGAGTGAAACTACTTGCACAAACAAAAAGAGAAAGTAAGATGACAGAAAAGATTCTTTTTCTTTTGTTCTGGGGCAGCACTGGGCCAGAAGGATCTGCTTAGTAACTTTAAAGTGACGTAGCACAGGCCTCAAGCATCTGTAGACCTATCACAACTCAGACGTAACTACAGGGAAGAATATTTAGGCCCGACTAGGCACCAGTTTTGTAATTTGTCAGGGCACGAGTTACTGTGTACTGAGCCATACCAGTAATGTGTAAAAGTTACAGGTGATTTGGCCACGAATCTTGACAGTTTGCTGGGCTATAATACAGAGAAAACCATAGTTCAGTTGTTTTTGCGTATTTATATTGTCCGTTTAAAGAGATCCCACTTCTTCTGAAGTGTAGTTCAAAATGGAGGTTACACAAGACCACAAATGCATTTAGTAACTGAGTGAAGCCATTAACATTTTGAAAAAGCAGGTAGCTGCATTACTCCACGACGCAATTATTTAACAACAGAAAAAGAAATTATAGCTGTTATTTACATCTACATATATACTCCGCAAGCCACCCAACGGTGTGTGGCGGAGGGCACTTTACATGCCACTGTCATTACCTCCCTTTCCTGTTCCACACACGTATGGTTCACGGGCAGAACAACTGCCAGAAAGCCTCCGTGCATGCTCAAATCTCTCTAATTTTACATTCGTGATCTCCTCGGGAGGTATAAGTAGGGGGAAGCAATATATTCGATACCTCATCCAAAAATGCACCCTCTCCAAACCTGGACAGCAAGCTACACAGCGATGCAGAGCGCCTCTCTTGAAGAGTCTGCCACTTGCGTTTGCTATACATCTCCGTAACGCTATCACGCTTACCAAATAACCCTGTAAGGAAACGCGCCGCTCTTGTTTGGATCTTCTCTATCTCCTCTGTCAACCCGACCTGGTACGAATCCTACACTGATGAGCAATACTCAAGTATAGGCCGAATAAGTGTTTTGTAAGCCACCTCCTTTGTTGATGGACTACATTTTCTAAGGACTCTCCCAATGAATCTCAAACTGGCACATGCCTTACCAACAATTTTATCTGATCATTCCACTTCAAATCGTTCCATACGCATACTCCCAGATATTTTACAGAAGTAACTGCTACCAGTGTTTGTTCCGCTATCGTATAATCATACAATAAAGGATCCTTCTTTCTATGTATTCGCAATATATTACATTTGTCTATGTTAAGGGTCAGTTGCCACTCCCTGCACCTAGTGCCTATCCGCTGCAGATCTTCCGGCAATTCGCTGCAATTTTTTAATGCTGCAACTTATCTGTATACTACAGCATTATTAGCGAAAAGCCGCATGGAACTTCTGACACTATCTACTAGGTCATTTACATATATTTTGAAAAGCAATTGTCCCATAACACTACCCTGTGGTATGCCAGAAGTTACTTTAACGTCTGTAGACGTCTCTCCATTGAGAGCAACATGCTGTGTTCTGTTTGGTAAAAACTCTTCATCAATCCAGCCACACAGCTGGTCTGATATTCTGTAGGCTGTTTCACAGGCGACAATTTTGAACTGTATCGAAGTCAAGGAAAATGGCATCTACCTGGGAGCCTGTATCTAATATTTTCTGGGTCTTATGAACATATAAAGCAAGAGTAGATTCTGGGTTGCCAGAAATGACATGATACGCGAGCAAAAAACATGTTCTAAAATTCTACAACAGATCAATGTCAGAGATATAGGCCTAGAGTTTTGTGCATCTGCTCGACGACCCTTCTTGAAAACTGGGACTACCTGTGCTCTTTTCCAATTATTTGGAACCTTCTGTTCCTCTAGATTTAACGTAAGACCAGAACTTCCTAGGATTTTCTGTCAAGTCAGTACATAGAATTTTACTTTTGAATTCACTGAACGCTTCATGCATAGCCCTCCTTACACTAACTTTGACATCGTTTAGCTTCTGTTTATCTGAGAGGTTTTGGCTGCATTTAAATTGGCAGTGAAGCTCTCTTTGTTTTCGCAGTAGTTTGCTTACTTTGGTGTTCAACCACGGTGGGTTTTTCCATCCCTCACAGTTTTACTCGCCACGTACCTGTCCAAAACATATTTTACGATTGCCTCGAACTTTTTCCATAAACACTCAACATTATCAGTGTCGAAACAGAAATTTTCGTTTTGATCTGTTAGATAGTCTGAAATCTGCCTCCTATTAGTCTTGCTAAACAGATAAACCTTCCTCCCTTTTTTTGTATTTCTATTTACTTCCATATTCAGGGATGCTGCAACGGCCTTATGATCACTGATTCCCTGTTCTGCACTAACAGAGTCGAAATGTTCGAGTCTGTTATCAGTAGGTCCAAGATGTTATCTCCACAAGTCGGTTCTCTGTTTAAATGCTCGAGGTAATTTTCAGATAGTGCACTCATTATAATGTCACTCGATGCTCTGTCCCTACCACCCGTCCTGAACATCTGAGTGTTCCAGTCTACATCTGGTAAATTGAAATCTCCACCTAAGACTATAACATGCTGAGGAAATTTATGTGAAATGTATTCCAGATTTCCTCTCAGTTGTTCTGCCACTAATGCTGCCGAGTCGGGAGGTCGGTAAAAGGAGCCAATTATTAACCTAACTCTGTTGTTGAGTATAACCTCCACCCATAGTAATTCACAGGAACTATCCACTTCTGTTTCACTACTAACAGCGACAAACACGCCATCACTGGTTGCATGCAATCTATCCTTTCTAAACACCGTCTGTGCCTTTGTAAAAATTTTGGCAGAATTTACCTCTGGCTTCAGCCAGCTTTCCGTACCTATAACGATTTCAGCTTTGGTGCTTTCTATCAGTGCTTGAAGTACCAACGCAGCTTCGACAGTTTACAATTACAATACCGATTGCTGCTTGGTCCCTGCATGTCCTGACTTTGCGCCACACCCTTTGAGGCTGTTTCCCTTTCTGTACTTGCCCGAGGCCATCTAACCTAAAAAACTGCCCAGTCCATGCCACATAGCCCCTGCTACCCGTGTAGCCGACTGCTGGGTATTTATGGTGTTACCTGCATTTGCTGTTATTTGTATGGACAAACATTTAAGGTAGTTATTGATCATGTTTCCCTCAAATGGCTATTGAAATCAAGCAAGTTTAATTATGAGATGGTGCATAAACCTGGGAAAGTGCAGTCATATTAAGCAGAAAAATGGGACCTCTGCAAACACTAGGCAAAAGCTTGTCAGAAGGGCAGAAAGCACAAGCAGCAGGCATGGATTTTTGTGCCTTTACATCAAAGCCACAGTTTGTACTTTTGTACAGCAAACTTTCCTGTGTCAGAAAGTGCACATCACACATAGTAGTTCTTGCGTAATTTAGAAACAAAGTGTTGCAACAAACTCATGATCACTTGTTGGTGGGTCATGGAGAATGTAGAATGACAGATAGATGCTTAAGAGAAAAGTTTTGGTGGAGAAACAGAAAGCAAGATTATGACTAGTATGTGAAAGACTGTGCACCGTGTGTGCAAAGAGCAGATTTGAGCCAACACATGCCACTGCAAAGATCACCAGAAATGATAAAACCTTTTGAAATGCTCGGTTTAGGTATTTGTGGACCTTGTAATAGGACAACAGCTGGTAAAAATTGTAGTCTAATGAGAGAGAATTTTTCGCAGTTCACAGCAATGATCGCAATTGCACACCAGTGAGCAAGTGCACTCACAAATGCAATAGTTGATAATTGGATACTAAAATATGGTATTCTTGATCCTATGACAACAGATCAGGCTACAAATGTTATGTCAGACCATCTGAAGCAGTTGTGTTGTCTGCTTAGTATCTGAAAAACTTCACACTAGTTGTTTCCATTCACAAGCACACGGTCATATTGAATCTGTTCAATACAAGATTTCAAAGAGGTTGACGCATTAGCGAACAGTCAATATGACAGTTGAGATGCATAACTGCAATATGATGTCCCAACAAATAATTCAAATGTAAAAGGAGTACAGGTCTTTCACCATACGAGGTTGTATACAATAGAAAGACGCCATCTCCTTTCAGATTCTGAAGCCTGAACTACGTGCTAATGAGGAGTCAGTGAATAGGTTCAAAAATGGATACAGGAGTTAGGCAGAAGGTCAAAGTGAAAACAAAAGCACTTTACTGTCAAGAAAAGACAGGGATACTGCCACAATATCAAGGTGGTCAGTGGGTTTTGGTAACCAACCCTCACACATCAGGGCCCATACCAAGTGATGGAGATGACATCACCAATGAATGTGAAGGTACAGTTTCTGACGAAAACATCGACTATTCATGTACGACGAGTCAGACCCTTCAGTGGAGCAGAAGATGCTTGCCGCCAATTCCAAAACCACAAATGATACAGAATAAAAACTCTAGGAAGGCACAGAAGCCAATGGTTAAAACTCTTCAGAATTCACATAGCATACCGTATGTGTTAACAGCATGTGTTCGGTTTCCTTTTGTCAACTGTGCAAATTTTTTGTTTCAATTTATATTGTTTTGTTTTGGGGTGTTAAGCTGCAGTTTATATTAGATAGTTTAATGAGTCCATATTGAGTAGTATTCAGTAGTATTTTGTTGTGCACTTAAACTTTTGGAAAGGAGGGGGAATAACGAGATATTCCTTCCTCTCAAGCAGGGAGGCAGCACAGGCAGCCAAGAAGAAATGGTAATTTTGCTGCTCTTAAACCTCATATAGAGGGGACTAAGAGCTAAATTAGAGAACCAACCTACTGAATCTGGAGCTGTGTTCTCTAGACAACCTTTGGGTTAGCCAGTCATTGGTGAACACATGGTTTAAAGTGTGGAAAATGAGAATGATGTATGCAAGTTAGAAGACACCTTTGGAGAATTGTAAAAAAAAAAAAAAAAAAAAAAAGGCAAGGGAAAAATGAAATTCTAGTAGAATGGAGAAGGAATACCGCACAGAGCAAGTATCTTATAAGAAACTGAGGGAACAGTCGAATCATGTAATTGACCTGGTGCCAAGGACATTGATTTGAAGAAAGACAGGATGGATAAATGCAATTGTCAATCTTCTGAAGACAGTGTTTGGAACAGCAGATGACGAAAATACTCTGAATTTAAACAACATACAAGAAGCAGCGGACGTTATGAGTAGTAAGGTGGACAGAACAAATTGTACAGGAGTTGGCAATGGGTCCAATGCAGTACACTAAAAGAACTATGCAGATTATAAATGAGGATCTTATAAGGGTGCAGAACCAACTACAGGTCAAAGAGGGGCACACAGTTGCAGCCAGACAGTTATGTATTTTGACAGATAATATTAATGGTGCAACATTGGAGACGTGAACAATGGAGGAATTTGTTTTTCATGCAATACAAGGATAGCTAAGCGGTACACTATTGCCATCGCTGCAATTCTTATCAGGACCCCAATAAGTGCAAAAGGATTTTATACCTGAGCCAAAGCATACAGCAAAACCAACTTAGGTCAGCTTAGCAGTATTTTGTCACATTAGCATTTGAAGCGGATGGAGTGCGACTACATGTGTCAATACGTTTTTTGGTCGTAGGCTTAAATGCCCAGTATCACTGTAATATTATACATCCTTACCTTGTGAAACGGAGCACAGCAGGAAAATGGGTACAAGTGTCCACTAGTCAAGTAATGATAATTTTAGAGAACAGAGAAACATAAGTGCTGATGTCCAGCGATGAGAATGGGATTGCTAGCAGGAGATTAGTACAGTCGGTTCAACCAGGGTGGTTCAGATTGACACACATGTATGCGAGGTACGAATGTTCCTGGGGAAATCCAAAGCAACAGAGTTGGTGACAGTGTTAAAACTCAAAGAATATGTGTGACATGGATATATTTGTTATACACTCCGGTAATCATAATTCTGAATTACTATAAAAAATGAAAGCCATGGAGTATGTCTAAAATGGAATTAAAAAATAGTGGAATCTTAATAAATGGAAACCGTTGGCAATATAGCCAGAACAACATTTTACTTATTGGCAGAGAAAAACAGTAGCCGAGTTGACACATCCTTCATTGTTTTTGCCAGAGAAAAAGAGAGACTGCCAGTCCAAAATCTAATACACTCAACCCGGACACCCTTTTGTCAGTAGACCAACTAACAGCATCACAGAAGGGGCAGATTTCCTCTGAACAGATTTTACAACACACCCAAAAGTATTGGAGGGGGGGGGGGGGGGGGGGGGAGACGACAGCGTAATCACATGATAAACATAAGCATTTCAGCTCCAAGTATTATAATGGTTCTGATCACCATTTGTGTAACTTAGATTTGCTATAAGGAAAAAAGCTATAAAACACCTGGAATTATCTGTGCACATGTTGAACATTTCTCAGCATGGCGATATGACAGGAAATACTACAGAGTAGTTAAGAGTGAGTTATATGTCTAGGTACTAGGAACTAGGAATAAGGACCCAATTATGAACTAGAATTATGTTTTAAGAGGCATAAGATTTGTGAGATTGACTTCAATTTTTATAAAGGGATATCGCATGAAGGATAGATTAATAAGACATGTAGACTAACAGGAAGGTGTGTAAATTTGGGACCAGTTTTATAAAGGATGGGGAATGTTGCACAGTAGAGCAGTAAGTCAGTGTAGGAATAAAATTTTGTAAAAAAAACGACCTAGAAGTCACTAAATGGGGCGCATCTGCCAGTTAAGCTACAGTGTCTTAACCAAATGTCAACTCGGGAGACCCAAAGTACAAACAAGCTGGGAGCCAATTTCATCCGACTATGCAATAGGGAAGCCAAGAATGACCGATTCAGCAGTTTGACAACAGTGTGGAGCAGATAGAACGTCGCTGAATGCAGCAACTTCACCAGGAGATGTCTGAAGAATGTCTTTCAGGGTGCAAACTTCACATAAAGGAACATTTCTGAAATCCTGAAGTTAAATGCAAGAGAAACCGGGAGCACTGACAGGCTCAGACAATAAGAGTACTCACTGTCACCAACGTGGGGGATCATATCACCACCTGCTATAAAACCTCCACCCTCCTGAGGTCATTCTACGAGTGAGGCCATTCAGTCTGCATCACAAATACAGATAGAAGACCAGCTCTATTAAGTTGCATGATGCACTGGTGAATTCAACAAGTGTCAAGCTGCCACCAACTTGGAGTCCACTGCTACAATCCAGGCACAGAGGGAACTTCTGATCTGCACGGTGCAGTCCTGCCAGTCACAACTGTGACTGACTGAGGATGGGGGCTGGGCCGATCTACCATGGATGAAGAACCAGACTGAGGATGGGGGCTGGGCCGATCTACCATGGATGAAGAACCAATCTGCCAATCTGCAAGCTGTCCAACTCGGCCCATGGATGCCTGCATCACCACCTCCCTGGCCGTATGCTCGGATCGACACTCGGGATGTTCTTAGGGTCGTTGTCGGGTCTTCTGCGTTCCTCAGCAGCCACATCGAGCTTTCAAGCAGTGCAGGCTCAGCACGGCCACTGAGAAGAAGTAGAGTGATTGTAAAGCTTTTGCCAATAAATTACTGTTAACTGAATGATGTTTCATTAGTGCTCCATTTTTCACACAGTATCTACATATACTGACAAATGTTCTGGCAGATTTATATCACTGTACATCACACAGTCTGTGAGATATGACATCATAAATGTTGAGAAACTGCCACAGCAGCACCATATTTTGTTTTACTACTTCTTAACTAAAGAATATATTCACAACACATTTCACAAACATATTAAAAGAGAATTATATAAAACCATGGGCATATTCCAACACTTTCAATCAACTAATCAAGAACTTCCAGAGGTTTGTGATTAGGAACATTTACATTTTCTATTTGTTTGTTCTTCATAGCAAATCTCTGGAAGTTCTTGACCGATTGAGTTGACATTTTGACACAATGTTACATTCTCGTATGGGTGCGTTTTTATGTACCTATTTTTGCAAAAATCCTCCTCCGACTTCAATTTAAGCATATCATATGCGAAGGGATCTCAATCGCTTATAACAGTACTGTTGTCATAATACTGTTAATCTCATGTTGCAAATATACAGGGTGTTACAAAAAGGTACGGCCAAACTTTCAGGAAACATTCCTCACACAGAAATAAGACGTTATGTGGACATGTGTCCGGAAATGCTTAATTTCCATGTTAGAGCTCATTTTAGTTTCGTCAGTATGTACTGTACTTCCTCGATTCACCACCCGTTGGCCCAATTGAAGGAAGGTAATGTTGACTTCGGTGCTTGTGTTGACATGCGACTCATTGCTCTACAGTACTAGCATCAAGCACATCATCAGTACGTAGCATCAACAGGTTAGTGTTCACCACGAACGTGGTTTTGCAGTCAGTGCAATGTTTACAAATGCGGAGTATGGATTAGCACGGGGCTAAAGCCGTGGCGCGGTACGTTTGTATCGAGACAAATTTCCAGAATGAAGGTGTCCCGACAGGAGGACGTTCGAAGCAATTGATCGGCGTCTTAGGGAGCACGAAACATTCCAGCCTATGGCTCGCGACTGGGGAAGACCTAGAATGACGAGGACACCTACAATGGACGAGGCAATTCTTCGTTCAGTTGACGATAAACCTAATGTCAGTGTCAGAGAAGCTGCTGCTGTACAAGGTAACGTTGACCACGTCACTGTATGGAGAGTGCTACGGGAGAACCAGTTGTTTTCGTACCATAGACAGCATGTGCAGGCACTATCAGCAGCTGATTGCCTCCACGGGTACACTTCTGCGAATGGTTCATCCAACAATGTGTCAATCCTCATTTCAGTGCAAATGTTCTCTTTACGGATGAGGCTTCATTCCAACGTAATCAAATTGTAAATTTTCACAACCAACATGTGTGGGCTGACGAGAATCCACACGCAATTGTGCAATCACGTCATCAACACAGATTTTCTGTGAACATTTGGGCAGGCATTGTTGGTGATGTCTTGATTGGGCCCCATGTTCTTCCACCTACGCTCAATGGAGCACGTTATAATGATTTTCATATGGGATACTCTACCTGTGCTGCTAGAACATCTGCCTTTACAAGTACGACGCAACATGTGGTTCACGCACGATGGAGCTCCTGCACATTTCAGTCGAAGTGTTTGTACGCTTTTCAACAACAAATTTGGTGACCGATGGATTGGTAGAGGTGGACCAATCCCATGGCCTCCACGCTCTCCTGATCTCAACCCTCTTGACTTTCATTTATGGGGGCATTTCAAAGCTCTTGTCTACGCAACCCCGGTTCCGAAGCACTTCAATGACATTAAACCACACACCTATTTTCTTTCTGTATCTTTGCAACACGTGCCACATACAGCTAGAATTTCGATAAATTTTATATGTGGCTACAGAATTTTAGATGTGGCTAGTAAAGTTAACATCCAAATTTTAAAAAAGTAAAATGGGACTTCACAATTTTTTTTTTTTTTTGAATATGTCGAAATTTCCAATTCCTTGCCCAGTATCTGCTAACAACATGTCAAAAACTTTTGCACCATTTGAGGGATCCTAGAGAAGGATGCATACTCTGTATGGCAGCAATTTTACTTTTAGTATTGAAGTCGTAAATTTCCCAATTCATCCTATACTGGCATGAAAGTGTAAGAATCCAGAGTTCCCCAAAAGAGCTTCACTTAAGAACTTTGCACAACATTCTTACACCACATGATTGTAGAATAAATAATGTTTTCTTCTTTACTTCCACAGAAGATTGTACCATATGGGAATATTAACTGGAAGTATGCAAGCAGTCCCGTATGAGGGTCACACAGTAATAGAGGTTTCCCAAGGGCAAAGCAGGCAGAAATGGGCTTTTTGGTTAACTAACCTACCTTAGGTTGTTATCATCCTCGATAGCTAGGAATTTCACACATGCAGCTTCATTTAGTGAGTGCCTACTGATCTCTACTTCTGTTAGCTGTAACTCATTTTTATTTGTTTGTGATTATATAATATGGTTTTTAGATACTCGAGTTGCCCAAAAAGTACGCTTCCCTATTTTATTTCTCAGAGAGAGGGGGGGAAAAAAAAACTTTGTCCATGACGTGCAGGCTGGTGAGTTCGACTGGTACATCTTGACAACACTCGCACTGGATTACAATGCACACCGCAGTATCTTGCTAGTCCACAGCCAGTTAGCACTACAACAAAGTGTGTGCGCTTGTGAGCTGCACTCTGTCATTCATTGCTCCCCCTCCCCAACAAAATTAGTGTCTCCTGTCTACATACATCAAGATTTAATGTATGTCTGTGGAGAAGGATGTACAAGCATTCAAGTGGTTCAATGCTGGCATATACAATTTGATGACGACTATGTGCATGACGACAGTGCACAAGGATGTACACCACCGTGGCATGTGATTATGCTGCTGATGCTGATGCAGCTATTGCAATTGGCAATATTGTGAGGGACTGTTGTATTACCACTGAAAACCTTCTAGTGTGACTACCTCCTGGGGCTGCATTTGAACACTCATCCATCACAAAGATCCTGACAAACCATCTTCACTACCACAAAGTCTGTGAGAGATTGGAGCCACATTTGCTGAGCAATGTCCACAAGCAGCAATGGATGGATTTGGGTAGAATGTTTCTTGAAATGCATCAGAGGGGTGGAGAACTACTCCAAAACGGGCAGTCAGAGGATTTTGCTCATTCACTACCTGCATCGCTACACCAATATGAAAGCAGAGGGGTACTGCAGTATCTTGAGGAATCAGAGTGCCATCAAGAGAAAACATCCTGAACTTTTGTCTTGCTAAGTTCTCTTCCCTTGTGGCAATGCTCAGCCTCATACTGCTCAAATGACCCAGGCCGAGTTTGGAAGATTCATCTAGGAAGTGTTCCCGCTCTTCCGAATCCACCAGACTTTGCCCAAGTGATTTTCACATGTTTCCCCAGCTGAAAGGTTACTTTGAAAATAAGTACTTTAACACTGATGATGACGACACATCGACAGTGAACAGCTGCTTATGAGCATAGTGCCCGACCTAGTTCAACAACGGTTTGAAAAACCTTGTCACTTCCCTAAGAATGCTTGAAAAAAAGATAGTGACTGTGTAGGAAAGTAACAGAAGAGTTTTATAATGTCAATAAAACTATTTCAAGAAGATAAACTGTGTAAAATTTTTTTTATAAAATAGGAAACTATCATATTGGACAGTCCACATATAAAGCTGTTAGCTGTGAACCTGCTATAAGCATGTTTGATTATGTCCTGTCTATACCTGGTACTGCCATGTACAGATATTTATGAGCAAATTTGTACCATCAGCAAACATCACATTTTTGAAGATACCTCCAATGTCTCTGGTGACTCACTTATGCAGCTTGAGAACAGGAATGGGTCAAGGTGTCAACTTCCTGATATACTACTCGTGTCATCACAATGGTAATTTCATTGAGTTGTGTGCACCATTTGTTTCATGAAGGCAATACACACACAGAGCAACAGTAATATGTAGGGGCTGGAAAATTCGCATTTTGTGACAAATGCATGCAAATTACTTAACAGAAGCTATTTAGTAGCGAACTGTCTCCATATGAACTCTACTATCAGTGACAGTCTGAAACAGCTCTATTTTCTGCATATGAATATTGAAAATTTAACCAATTTTCAGTTACTGGGATTGAACATCATCTGGCGAAGCCCAATTTGGGAAGATAATGCATGTAAGAACCTGTATGCAAAATAAATAGTGTATGAACGCAATGACGTATCAATGCACACAATGATCTGGACAACTGTGGATGGTCGAGTGGTCTATTTACGACCTAGCATTTTAAAACAAAAAAATGCTATAAGTTTATTTGTTAGCCAAATCTCAATAGATGGTATAATGAAGAAACTTTTAACACGGCGTATTATGTGGCAGATGTTTTGAACTGTGGTCAGAGCGAATGGTGCCAGAGGTCGGGACCGAACTATGTTGTTAACAATACTCTGCTAACCTCAAAAAGCAACTGCACGGTAGGTGTCCCTGAATGCCTTTTGTTTTGCATTGCTCATTGTTTTCTACCACGGATTTTGATTACCACACTTACAACACCAGAAGAGATCGGCAATGTGTCAGCCCTGCTGTAGGCTGCTGCTGCCCTGCTAAAGGGAGACAGGGCTCGTTTTCCTGCACCTCTCCTCTCCCGTCTGCCAGTCAAAATTCTAGTTTGTTTACACTCACGGCTATCTACCACCATAGCCAATAGTGCTATAGTGACTGAAAAACAAAATCTGTAACACTTTTTGACTGGGCTGAAATCCTCTTCCTAATGTAAAAATAGAATTTCTGTACTTTTGGTTCTAATTCTACATTACGTCCCTTGTCAGTTCAATTTG
Source organism: Schistocerca americana (assembly GCF_021461395.2). Lineage (NCBI taxonomy): Eukaryota > Metazoa > Arthropoda > Insecta > Orthoptera > Acrididae > Schistocerca > Schistocerca americana. Next base: position 193,152,240 of record NC_060127.1, read on the forward strand.
TAGCGTTGCCAAGTACGGGTCACATAGCTGTGAATGTCCACGGAAGGTCGAAATTAATAGTCTGCAGATTTAGTAATCGTCGAATTGGGTGGGAAAAGACAAGTAATGTCCAGAAACACCTTAATTTGGCAACGCATTCAGTTCACTGGTGGGAAAATGCTGCTACTTTTCGGCAGAAAAATCACTCTTGAAAGCTTAAATACTGCCAGACCAAGAAAACACAGACCATTTCGGAACAAAAAGTGTTGCTGTTTCTGCAAAAGCATACAATCCAGTCAATAAATTCCCATCTAATCATTTACAAAAACAAGAAAATAGATGCAAATTTTGACAAAATGGTGTGAATTTTACCACAAATAGATTCAAATTTTCCGGATGCTAATAATGTGTGTAGTGCTCATCACAGGAGACACCATATTTAATGTTTTCCCACTCTCAATTTACCATCATTCCTGTGATGAACCTATATTTTCTGTTGTTGGTTCATGCTCCACACATGGAACAGTTAATGCCTTCACCATTATAATTTTGAACTTCCTTTGTGAAATTTTACGACCTATACAAACAAAGACTTTGGCTACGTCACAGGATATGCCAACGGGGTAAATCATCTTGTTTAGTTCCACCAACCCGAGTTTTTTAAAACTAAAATGAAGCTGTCACTAACACAAAAGCTGGTATGAACAATACAGTGCTTAGCATTATAGTCTTAGTGAGGGCTGTGTGCCCTTAAAACAATCCAACAGCTGCCTTGCCCAGCCAATTATAGGGCGGATATATAGTTTCATGTGGAGTATCACAGAGCAATTTCCCATTGCATTGCGCACATGCAGAAATGATACAGCCAGGGGTGCGGAGGACACAGTTTCTACTCATCTTATCTTATCTTGAAACACAGGATGCTATCACTCTTGCTTGTTCATTTAATAGTTCGTGCTTCCTTTATTTCATTTATTCAAAAAAGTAAATTTGAACTGACCAGAAGTCTGGTTTGAACACTGTACTGCTTTGTTAGGTATAGTCCTGGTAGGTTCAGTACCCCCAGCTTCCTTTAACCGACTTACCAGCCAGTTATAAAGGAGCCTACATTTAAGGTGGACAGTACAACTTTGCATTTTTCACATCGAGAGATCATTACCAGAGGTGAATGAAGTGATAACTTACAGAAAAGTTCTTAGTACCAACTGGGGTTGAACCCCAGACCTATTGATTTTTAGCTTGACAGTTATTCCCTAAGCCACCAGGTCACACATTATATACACCATATTGGTAATGTGTGTGTCAGCATATGCACACTACTGTGCGAGAGCCCTTTTCTCCTTATCTGTTCTAGATTGCGATTGCTCCAACACACACTGTAAATGGTGCAATGAAGTTGTGCTTTACAAACCATTCTCAAAATAATTGTGATGATATCCTGAGTCCCAGAATGCAGTCACTATTGTTTTTACCTTTACCTTCACCTTCACTGTTTTAACACAGCAGTGCCAGGTTCATTCCCATTATGCTTCGGCTTTGTCCAACAAATTTTTGGGGACATGAAATATGGCACACCTACAGCACCCTCAGACTTTTCATATGAACTATCATTTAACTTTAAGATCACAATTTATTCAGTTCTGTGCAAGGCAGGATAAATCACCACCACCAAAAGCGACAGTTCACGGTGGAAGGGAAATGTGTAACAATGAATGTTCAAAATTAATGAGCACGTATACTGATAAGAACTTTCAAGTCAAATTTGTGCGTTACAGATCATCTAAAATTCTCAAGTTCATCAACAACAATATTATGAAAAAGATAGACTGGCCTCCTCCTATCTCTGCCTCAGTGATCAGACAGTGGAGAAGGCATTTGGCCTGAAGCTCACATGTTTAGTAGTCTTTTGTTTTGCCTGCCTGCGACTCAGCATCTGTTCTGTACGGCGAGTAGCAATCTACCCTTTTTGTAATACTGTTGCTATTCCATGCTGGATTTTCCACTGTTTGAGTCTACCAACATTCTCTCTATGTGTAACTGCTGAGTTTGGTGGCAATATAATGAGACAGCTAGCTTACTTTGCAGATAAAGATGCTGTAAGAATAATATTTTTTCCACCACATTTGAACCTTACGTATGTGACTGTTTAAAAATGGAAAATCTGGGATGGAATAACAACAGTATGAAATGTGATACACTGCTACTCACCACATACAGGAGGCACTGAGTGGCAGACAGGCACACTGAAAGAAGACTGATATTTTCATCTATCGGATAAGTTCTTTATCAGATGAAGACAAAACACATACACAACTTCTGATTACAGGAGACACATATGCATAGCTCAGACACTGTTGTCTGCAGGTATTAAGGTCTGACTACGAATGGTGAGCAGTCATCTTGGCTAGGGTGCCAAGTGGGGATACAGAAGAGGCATGGTGCTAGGAAGAAGAGGAGGAGGAGGAGGAGGAGGAGGAGGAGGTTAGAGATAGGGATGGGGGAAACACAAAGTGCTGCCTGTGAGAGTGCAGGAATATGGCAGTTACAGAATAGTGGACTGTTAGGTGCAGCAGAAGTTAAGCTGTGCTATGGGGTCAAAGGAAAGAGGAAAAATGAATTGTCCTTCCTCCTACTCTGCTTCTCCATCTCTCCTCTTGTCCCTACAGTACAGCCTATCAACACTAAGCCATCTTGCCTCCCACCCCCCACCCCCCTCCACCACACCTCTGCACACGTGCAGATGCCAACGGACAGCACTAAAGTGTCTTCCCCACCTCTACCTTGGTACCCCTGGCCACGATTGCTGTTTACGACAGTCAAGCCTTAACATCCAGAGAGAACAGTGGCTGTGTCTGTGTGTGTGTGTGTGTGTGTGTGTGTGTGTGTGTGTGTGTGTGTGTGTGTGGGGGGGGGGGTTGTGTGTGTGGTTGTCTACATTTGAATACATACATAGTCAAATAGCTGATAGCATCTAGCACCAGTGCATGATGGGAGTGGCGACTGGGTGGGGGTTAGGAGGGCTGGGGTGGGGACGGGGAGGGACAGTATGGTGGGATTGGCGGACAGTCAAGTGTTGCAGTTTAGACGGAGGGCAGGAGAGAGAGTGCAGAGGGGGGAGAGTGTAAGTACTGGAAAGGAGAGAAATTAAATGACTGGGTGTGGTGGTGAAATGACGGCTGTGTAGAGCTGGAATAGGAACAGGAAGGGGGCTGGATGGGTGAGGACAGTGACTAACGAAGGTTGAGGCCAGGAGGGTTACGGGAACGTAGGATGTATTGCAGGGAAAGTTACCACCTGCGCAATTCAGAAAAGCTGGTGTTGGTGGGAAGGATCCATATGGCACAGGCTGTGAAGCAGTCATTGAGATGAGGGGTATCATGTTTGGCAGCGTGTTCAACAACAAGGTGGTCTACTTGTTTGTTGGTCACAGTTGGTCAGTGGCCGTTCATGCGGACAGACAGCTTGTCGGTTGTTATGCCTACATAGAATGCAGCACAGAGGCTGCATCTTAGCTTGTAAATCACATGACTGGTTTCACAGGTGGCCCTGCGTTTGATGGGATAGGTGATGTTAGTGACCAGGCTGGAGTGGTGCTGGTGGTGGTGGGAGGATGTATGGGACAGGTCTTGCATCTAGGTCTATTACAGGGATATGAGCCATGAGGTAAGGGATTGGGAGCAGGAATTGTGTAAGGACGGAGGAGTATACTGTTTCGGTTCGGTGGACGGCGGAATACCATGCTAGGAGGGGTGGGAAGGATAGTGGGTAGGACATTTCTCATTTCAGGGTGCAACGAGAGGTAATCGAAACCCTGATGGAGAACGTAATTCATTTGCTCCAGTCCCGGATGGTACTGAGTTACGATGCCTGTGGCCTGTGGCCGGACTCTGGGAGGTGGTGGGAGACTGGAAAGATAACCACCAGATAACCACTAACCACCAGCAATGCTCCACTTCGAGAGCTGCCATCCTTTCCATACCAAGAAATCCCTTCCGTGCAGCCTAGCCACTCGTGGTCGTTGCATCTGCAGTGAAAAAACAGTCCTCCTCGAAATATACCGAGGGTCTCAATAGTGACGAGCTGGGCAACGTGTGTAAAGGGAAAGGAACTGTGGAGAGTCTGTCGAGGAAATGGTTGTTATCTTTGATATAGGAGGATAGGTTCCGGGTAATATGTTGAAGGTGTTAGTCTATGAAAGCAGAGATTCTCTCAGTGGGGGCACAGTAACCGGCCACAATGGGGCGTCCTGGGTGGTTGGGTTTATGGACTTTAGGAACCATGTAGAAGGTGGGGGTGCGGGCAGTGGTAGGGGTAAGTAGAGAGATGGACTCTGGGGAGAGGTTCTGGGACGGATTTGAGTAGTGACGGGAGATCCTGCTGGATTACTGTAATGGGATCACTGTGGTATGGTTCGTAGGTGGTAGTATTTGACAACCGACTGAGTCTTCTGCCACATAATCCTTGCGATTCAAAACAGTGGTGGTGGAGCCTTTGTCAGCAGGTAGGATTATAAGGTCGGGATCAGTTTTTAGATGGTCGACTGCAGTTCTTTCTGCGTATGTAAGGTTAATTTGCACATTGAGGGATTTGGGGAATGATGTTGAGGCAAGGTTCAAGGTTAAGAAATTCTGGAAGATAACAGGGGGTGGTTTGGAGGCAGTGGGGGTGGATCACGGTTGCATGGAGGAGTGAAATGAGTTAGGCAAGGTTCAATATTGGTCTTTGGTTGAGGCTGATTGGTCGGGTTGGTAGCGAAAATGTGTTTCCACTGTAGGGACCGGGAGAAAGAGAGAAGGTCTTTAACTAGTCCAGCATGGTTGAATTTGGGAGTGGGGCAAAAGATGAGGCCTTTGGAAAGGATCGATATTTTTGTGGGACTAAGGCTTCTGGAGGAAAGGTTAATGACTGTGTTGCGGATCTGATTAGGTTTTGGGTTCTGAGTGGTGGTGGGAGGGAGTTTTTGGAAGGTGGCGTAAGTGTAGTAGGTCTGCGAGACAGGGTTTGTCAGCTATGAGGGGGCGTGGGGGAGGTTTGGAGGTTGGTGTAAAAGTAGTGGACAGTGGTACTCTGAGGCGGGAGTAGGAAGTGGGCAGGATGGAGAGCTTTTTGAGGTGGCGTTGTGCATGCTGCTCAAGTTCCTGCAGGGCAAGAGTTTCAATGTGTGTTATGGGTTCAAGGAATTTGGGATTACATAGCAGGAGAATTTTGCGGATGGAGAAAAGATACTGCAGGGAGGATTGGGCTTGGTTATGGTTTTGCAGGACTACATTGGCGAGGGCTAAGGATTGGCAGAATATGAACAGGTGGAGGTCATTGTGGAAGGAGGGGTGGCAACCAGAGATGGGTAATTTGATGATAAGGCCATTAGTGGGGATTTCATGAGCCAAGCAACAATGCAGCAACAGTATGTGGGACTGGGATCTGGCCAGGGATACGGAAACTTTTCTGTATTGATGCAGAGGGAAATAGCAAGGATCGACGGCGATGCAAAAATGCAAAAAATTACGTAAGAAAGTAGAATTATGCCCGAAAAATTATGCAAAAATACACCCAAATACGAGTGAAAATTATGAAAATGGCGAAATGGATGTACAGGGGGAAGAAAAGAGATGCAATCTGAGGAACGCGATGATAGTGGAAGGCGGAAACTCACTAAAATTGCCGAGGAGTCACAAAGGTCAAAGTAGAGAATAACTAATCACTAATAAATATATGAATATTACTGTGGGTAGCAGGTTTGAGGGTGGATAAGTGTAAAGAAGGGGGACGGCAGATGTGACTGGATGAGGTGGATTTAGTGGGTGCGAATAGGGGTGAACGGAGAAAGAGTGTGTGTGTGTGTGTGTGTGTGTGTGTGTGTGTGTGTGTGTGTGTGAGTGTGTGTGTGTGTGTGTGTGGGGGGGGGGGGGCTGAGGGGTCTGTAGTTAGAGATAAGATCGTGTGGTACCAGGAAAGTGTGGAAGAGGAATCCCTCCTAAATACCCAGAATCCTATACCCCTCACCTGGTTCAGATTCATTGCCAACATCTTTGCTATCTGGATTGAAGGTGAGAACACCTTTTCACATTCCTCCAGAACCTCAACAACTTCTCCCCATTTGCTTCACCTGGTCCTACTCAACCCAACAAGCCACCTTTCTAGGTGTTGACCTTCACCACAGAGATGGCTACATCAGTACCTCTATCCATGTCAAACCTACTAACCAACAGCAATGCTCCACTTCGAGAGCTGCCACCCTTTCCATACCAAGAAATCCCTTCCGTGCAGCCTAGCCACTCGTGGTCGTCTCATCTGCAGTGAAAAGCAGCCCTTCTCAAAATATACCGAGGGTCTCACTGAAGCCTTCACTGACTGTAATTATCCTCCCATCCTTGTACAAAAACAAATCTCCCGTGCCTTATCTTTCCAGTCTCCCACCACCTCCCCCAGAGACCGGCCACAGAGGAGCACTCCCTTTAGTACCATCCGGGACTGGAGCAACTGAATTACATTCTCCGCCAGGGTTTCGATTATCTCTCGCCATGCCCTGAAATGAGAAATGTCCTATCCACTATCCTTACCACCCCTCCTACCGTGGTATTCCGCTGTCCACCAAACCTACACAATATAATTGTCCACCCTTACACAACCCCTGCTCCCAATCCCTTACTGCATGGCTCATACCCCTGTAATTGACCTAGATGCAAGACCTGTCCTATACATTCTCCTACCACCACCTACTCCAGTCCGGTCACTAACATCACCTATCCCATCAAACGCAGGGCTACCTGTGAAACCAGTCATGTGATCTACAAGCTAAGCTGCAATCACTGTGCTGCATTCTATGTGGGCATGACAACCAACAACAAGCTGTCTGTCCACATGAACAGCCACCGACAAACTGTGGCCAAGAAACAAGTAGACCACCCTGTTGCTGAACACACTGCCAAACATGATACCCCTCATCTCAATGACTGCTTCACAGCCTGTGCCATATGGATCCTTCCCACCAACACCAGCTTTTCTGAATTGCGCAGGTGGTAACTTTCCTTGCAATACATCCTACGTTCCCGTAACCCTCCTGGCCTCAACCTTCGTTAGTCACTGTCCTCACCCATCCAGACCCCTTCCTGTTCCTATTCCAGCTCTACACAGCCGTCATTTCACCACCACACCCAGTCATTTAATTTCTCTCCTTCCCACTACTTACACCACCCCCCCCCCCCTGCACTCTCTCTCCTGCCCTCCGTCTAAACTGTAACACTTTACTGTCCGCCAATCCCACCATACTGTCCCTTCCCCTCCCTGCCCCAGCCCTCCATAACCCCACCCAGTCGCCATTCCCATCATGCACAGGTGCTGCTGCTCGCAGTGTAGTTTCAGCTCTCTGAGACTGCAGGTGAGTGTGCAAGTTACGTTTGCGTGTGCCTACTGCTATTGCAAGAGTCACTCCTCTTGTACTTAAGTGGGCATTGTGCCTTTCGTATCAAAGGCTTAATGGCTGAAAGCTACGAGTGTGTGAACCTTTTTATTGTGCCTATCACGACCCAGCATCTCCGCTATATGGTGAGTAGCAAGTTTCCTTCTCTCGTATTGTTACATTCCATCCTGGATTTTCCATTGTTTGATAATACCTAGCAATTTCTTTCAGTGTGTCTAGGTTTAATAATGAATTAAAAAATAGGAGTGTGGGTAAGCTACTACAACCAGCGTAGTGAACCCATTATTGTGGCCAAGATAGACACGAAGCCCACGCCTACTACAGTAGTACAAGTTTATATGCCAACTAGCTCTGCAGATGATGAAATGTATGAGGAGATAGTGAAGGGAAATGAAAATTTAATAGTCACTGATGACTGAAATTCGAAAGTAGGAAAAGGAAGAGAAGGAAACGTAGTAGGCGAATATGGATTAGGAGGAAGAAATGAAAGAGGAAGCTGCCTGGTAGAATTTTGCACAGAGCATAACTTAATCATAGCTAACACTTGGTTCAAGAATCATAAAAGAAGGTTGTATATATGGAAGAAGCCTAGAGATACTAAAAGGTATCAGATAGATTATATAATGGTAAGACAGAGATTTAGGAACCAGGTTTTAAATTGTAAGACATTTCCAGGGGCAGATGTGGACTCTGACCACAATCTATTGGTTATGAACTGTAGATTGAAACTGAAGAAACTGCAAAAAGGTGGGAATTTAAGGAGATGGGACCTGGATAAACTGACGAAACCAGAGGTTGTACAGAGTTTCAGGGAGAGCACAAGGGAACAATTGACAGGAATGGGGGAAAGAAACCAGTAGAAGAAGAATGGGTAGCTCTGAGGGATGAAGTAGTGAAGGAGGCAGAGGATCAAGTAGGTAAAAAGATGAGGGCTACTAGAAATCCTTGGGTAACAGAAGAAATATTGAATTTAATTGATGAAAGGAGAAAATATAAAAATGGAGTAAACGAAGCAAGCAAAAAGGAATACAAACATCTCAAAAATGAGCTGCTGTTGTTTTCTATCTACATAAATGATTTTTTGGATAGGGTGGATAGCAATGTGCAGCTGTTTGCTGATGATGCTGTGGTGCACAGGAAGGTGTCATCGTTGAGTGACTGTAGGAGGATACAAGATGACTTGGACAGGATTTGGGATTTGTGTAAAGAATCGCAGCTGATAAATGTAAATTAATGCAGATGAATAGGAAAAAGAATCCTGTAATGTTTGAATACTCCACTAGTAGTGTAGCGTTTGACACAGTCACGTCGATTAAATATTTGGGCGTAACATTGCAGAGCGATATGAAGTGGGACAAGCATTTAATGGCAGTTGTGGGGAAGGCGGATAGTCGTCTCTGGTTCATTGGTAGAATTTTGGGAAGATGTGGTTCATCTGTAAAGGAGACCGCTTATAAAACACTAATACGACCTATTCTTGAGTACGGCTCGAGCGTTTGGGATCCCTATCAGGTAGGATTGAGGGAAACATAGAAGCAATTCAGATGCGCGCTGCTAGATATGTTACTGGTAGGTTTGATCATCACGCGAGTGTTACGGAAATGCTTCAGGAACTCGGGTGGAAGTCTCTACAGGAAAGGAGGCATTCTTTTCGTGAATCGCTACTGAGGAAATTTAGAGAACCAGCATTTGAGGCTGACTGCAGCACAATTTTACTGCCGCCAACTTACATTTCGCGGAAAGACCACATAGATAAGGTAAGAGAGATTAGGGCTCGTACAGAGGCATATAGGCAGTCATTTTTCCCTTCTGTTTGGGAGTGGAACAGGGAGAGAAGATGCTAGTAGTGGTAAGAGGTACCCTCTGCCACGCACGGTATGGTGGATTGTGGAGTGTGTCTGTAGATGTAGATCGACAGGAAGTGCAAAATGGCTAAGCAGAGATGGCTAGAGGACAAATGTAAGGATGTAGAGGCTTATCTCACTAGGGGTAAGATAGATACCGCCTACAGGAAAATTAAAGAGAACTTTGGAGAAAAGAGAACCACTTGTATGAATATCAAGAGCTCAGATGGAAACCCAGTTCTAAGCAAAGAAGGTAAAGCAGAAAGGTGGAAGGGGTATATAGAGGGTCTATACAAGGGCGATGTACTTGAGGACAATATTATGGAAATGGAAGAGGATGTAGATTAAGATGAAATGGGAGCTACGATACTGCGTGAAGAGTTTGACAGAACACTGAAAGACCTGAATCTAAACAAGGCCCCGGGAGTAGACAACATTCCATTAGTACTACTGACGGCCTTGGGAGAGCGAGTCCTGATAAAACTCTACCATCTGGTGAGCAAGATGTATGAGACAGGCGAAATACCCTCAGACTTCAAGAATAATACAATAATTCCAATCCCAAAGAAAGCAGGTGTTGACAGATGTGAAAATTACCGAACTATCAGTTTAATAAGGCACAGCTGCAAAATACTAACGTGAATTCTTTACAGACGAATGGAAAAACTGGTAGAGGCCGACCTCGGGGAATATCAGTTTGCATTCCGTAGAAATATTGGAACACGTGAGGCAATACTGGCCTTACGACTTATCTTAGAAGAAAGATTAAGGAAAGGCAAACCTACGTTTCTAGCATTTGTAGGCTTAGAGAAAGCTTTTGACAATGTTGACTGGAATACTCTCTTTCAAATTCTAAAGGTGGCAGGGGTAAAATACAGGTAGCGAAAGGCTATTTACAATTTGTACAGAAAGCACGTGGCAGTTATTAGAGTCGAGGGGCATGAAAGGGAAGCAGTGGTTAGAAAGGGAGTGAGACACGGTTGTAAACTCTCCCCGATGTTATTCAATCTGTATATTGAGAAGCAGTAAAGGAAACAAAAGAAAAATTTGGAGTAGGTATTAAAATCCATGGAGAAGAAATAAAAACTGAGGTTCGCCGATGACATTGTAATTCTGTCAGAGATAGCAAAGGACTTGGAAGAGCAGTTGAACGGAATGGACAGTGTCATGAAAGGAGGGTATAAGATGAACATCAACAAAACCAAAACGAGGATAATGGAATGTAGTCGAATTAAGTCTGGTGATGCTGAGGGAATTAGATTAGGAAATGCGACATTTTAAGTAGTGAAAGAGTTTTGCTATTTGGGGAGCAAAATAACTGATGATGGTTGAAGTAGAGAAGATATCAAATGTAGACTGACAATGGCAAGGAAAGCGTTTCTGAAGAAGAGAAATTTGTTAACATCAAGTACAGATTTAAGTGTCAGGAAGTCATGTCTGAAAGTATTTATATGGAGTGTAGGTATGGAAGTGAAACATGGACGATAAATGGTTTGGACAAGAAGAGAATAGGAGCTTTCGAAATGTGGTGCTACAGAAGAATGCTGAAGATTAGATGGGCAGATCACATAACTAATGAGGAGGTATTGAATAGAATTGGGGAGAAGAGGAGTTTGTGGCACATCTTGACAAGAAGAAGGGACTGGTTGGTAGGACATGTTCTGAGGCATCAAGGGATCACAACTTTAGCATTGGAGGGCAGCATGGAGGGTAAAAATCATAGAGGGAGACCAAGAGATGAATACACTAAGCAGATTCAGAAGGATGTAGGCTGCAGTAAGTACTGGGAGATGAAGCTTGCACAGGATAGGGTAGCATGGAGAGCTGCACCAAACCAGTCTCAGGACTGAAGACCACTATCACAACTTGCACACTGCAAATCACAAAGCTGCCACAAAAATCATGAACAAAATAGGCCTACAACTAAACACAAATGCTGAAGCTGAAGTCCCATGAACTTACTTCTACTCATTTTGTGTCTGGACAAAAATAAGCTTTTAAAATAAAAATGTCTATTAATATTTAGAAGTCATTTATCAAGTAAGACAGTCACCAACTAATAATCCGTTGACAGTTTGTATGAAGCTGTTACATATTAACAATATACACTGTGGTGACAGAAGTCACAAAACACCTCCTACTACCATGTCGGACATTTGCTTGTCCGGCGCAGTGCAGCCACTCGACATGTTGCCGGGAGTGCCCTGTACAAATACTGAGCTGTGCTGCCTCTATACGTGCCAAAGTGTTGCCACTGCACGATGTACACAAACTGACCACTCGAATATGTCCTGTAAATGTTCCACGGGGTTCACGTGGAGCGATCTGGGTGGCCGAACATTCTTTGAACTGGCCGCGAACGGCAGGGGCCCGACGACATGGCACACTGTTGTCGATAAAAATTCCGTCCTCGTTCGGGAACGTGAAGTCCACGAACGGTTCCGAACTGTCTGCAATCAGTTACATTCCGTGCAAATGCGGCCAACGACGTAATTGAGCCACCGTGAGCTCGCGCGGTGCACCGTCGACAACTCGGGTCTGCGGCTCTGTGGCGTGTGCGCCACACTTGAACCCTACAATCGGCTCGTACCGTCCAGAGTCGGGACTCGTCCGACCAGGCCACAGTTTTCCAGCCGTCGAGGGTGTAACCAATACCGTCGAGGGCTGGGGAAAGGCACCGCAAACCACGTGCCGTTAGCGGGGGCACTCGTGCTGGTCGTCTGCTGCCATAGCCCGTCAGTGCCCAATTTTGCCACACTGTGTTAACAGATACATTCCGCGTACATCCCACACCGATTTCTGCAGTTATTTCACACAGTGTCACTCGTACGTTAGCAAACTAACTAATGCTGCTGCTATCCGTTATTAAGTGAAAGCTGTCAGCCACTGTGTCATCCACGGCGAGAGGTAACACTCAAAATTTGGTATTCGCAGCCTGCTCTCGGCACTGTGGATGTCAGAATATCAAATTTCCTAACATCTTCCAAAACGGAATGTTCCATGAGTCTAGCTCCGACCGCAATCATCTCTGCAACCTATTCGCAGGAATTGCCCAAGTGCCATCTGTGTACGTGTGTATCACTATCCGACACCTTCTGTCACCTAAGAGTTATGACTTAACAAGCTTCCTTGCAATTACTAAACAAGTTTACAAAAAAATTACTTTCTCTCGTCGACGAGAGACAGCCTAGTCACTGCGACACAAAACTGCTTAATAGCTTTTTAAACAGTTGCTCTGCTTTCTCACATAGTGTAAACGTATACACAAATCTTACCTTGTCAACTGATACTTGCTCAACAAGCAAGTGTGAAACATTTTGGAACAGCAGCCGAGTATATCCAAAATCTGTGCTGCGGAATGCGGACCATTCGGGAGCTGGCAGCACGAAGGGGCTTTTCCCTTCCCAGCAGCCCTGCAACAGATATTTGTTCGACGCGTGATAGAAACCCGAGGAATATTAAAACATTGTAACATTTTAGTTCATACGATGAATAAAAATAATTTTCTGGGAAATAGCAACATAAAAAAAGTTTCCAGTATGGACAAAACAAATAGAATGCAACAACAATGTTAAGCCTGCAGACCAACAGCTGGCACTGTAAGCACCAAAACGTGGCAGGTGGCTGCTCCTCAGTTTGCATCTCAGAGGCCCAACTTGAAGGATAGCATGCTGCTGGTGCTCTTTTACAAGAACAGTGACTGCGCACCAGTAGACCTGTAGCAGTTCCAAATACTCGAGGGTAAAAAAAAAGGGCATCGGTCCGATGTCTGCCGAAAGGTCTGGAGAAAATGATTAAAATATCTGAGAAGAGAGGTCCTTTTGAAGTGCACGACAGAGGGAGGAAAGCGACCGATCCGACACCTGTCGAGGAAGTGGCCGCGGCATTATGGGGAAGGTCGAGCGGTGCTCTGCGGACACACAGTGTGTGGGGAATTGCACGGACGTCAGACACATCTGCGAGCACAGTGCAGAAAATCCAACAAAACGTTCTGAATTGATATCGGTACATAATCACCCATGTCCGGAAGTTACTTCCTGCTCAGCTGCTCGTGAATCGAATGTCCACTCTGGAATTTCTCGTTCGGACGGTAGTGGGCAGCGAATGGCTGTCGAACATTCCGTGTACAGATGAAGCCCCATTTCCACCTCCCACCACACGTCAATATTCATCTCCTGGCACACGCCAATATTCAGAATTGCAGAATACGGGCGACAAACAAATCTGGAAGCGCTTCGACAGGTGCCACCTCATTCTGCGACAGTGACCGCGTGGAGTGGGTCGACAGCACCATTTATTGTAGGGCTCTATTTTTTTGAGGAAAAGAGTCCTGCATGTCCTATCACCGGCTAGCACTACAAGTGTCTTTCGTGCATCAAACCTCCGACGGCACGGATATGTCGGTACCATCATTTTTACGCGAAATGGCACTCCTCCGCACATTACGCTGTGAAGCAGGTGCTGCAGAGGCATTTCGTAAATGTTAGAATTATCGGCCATCATTTCCCTACGGCCTGGCCGTCCATATTGTCTGGTTTTAATCCGTGTGACTTCCGGTTGTGGGGTTTTCTGATAGATGTGGTCAGTGCTCCAAATCCGAACTGAGCTGAACTGAAGGCACGTACTGCTCACCGCTTTCCGAATGCGACCCTGGAGACTGGCAATGGAGGCCGAACCTTCGATAATTCTAGTCACCCGTGTTGCCGAAACATCAGCAAAATTAGCAAATCGACACTGGTCGAAAATCCTGAGATGAAAGCCAGCAGACGATACAATGATCTTGCATTTATATGAGAGACTGTACACGGCCACCTCCAATTTTTTAAACAAAAGGGAGATATGAGACACACACTTGCAAATTTTTTTAAAGTACCCTCTAGCAGTTTACCCCAGAGGCGCCTAATGGCAGCCACGTGATGAGAGAAGAGGCCTGATGTCAAACCTAAGAGATCCGTCTAGTTCACGAATACTTCTCTCAGAACTCTCGAAAACTCTGCTCAGTTCTAAATTTACTGAGAACAATGACACACTAGATGTAACTGGAAGAGCTAATTCGTGACTAGCCTTCCAAACTGATTTCTTTGCACTAGGTGTTAAAGACTCTCACTCGTTCTATACATTCTCCGGTCACTCTCTGTCGTTCCGTGTTCTTCACTTTGTGCACATGAATACAAACAAAACCGAGTTGCCCTCCATTAACTGTATTATTTGTAAGTGTAGGTTGAATGTAATAAATGCTACAAAGCCTTAAATCCTGTATACCCATTTTGAAATGCCCTGTACTGTGAATCCATATTAACTGTGATTAAAGAAAATCATGTTGGAATGTCAAGACCAATGTAAGCGTGATGCTCTTTCCTGTATTACGATAAACAGTATTTCAAGCTAAACATAATTCTTGTGAAACAGAATGGGTGCTCACTGACAATCAGAAAAATATTCAATAACAATCAATTCTTTCTAATTAAAGCACGTAATTACTTTGTTCCTTGCCGAGTGGACGATATCATTACATCAAAACCTTGACAAATGTGTACGAAATTAGTTACTGAAGAGAAAACTTACTGCCGAGCCTGTAATGATGTGTACAGGTGCCCCCGGATTGCGATAAGGTTCTTCGATACTTCCATTTTTCACCTCGTGGTTGTAAACCGGCCACAGTCGTTCGTAGGAATGTTGGTGACCCCACAGTAGGAGATCTACACCATACTCGTAGAAAAGGTTCTCCAGTCCCAATCTGCAACACAAAATATTTTGTAATACGGTGAACCTCAATACTGAAGTACAGGAGAAATATGTGAAAAGACACACTAGATCTTGTGTACAAGGCAGGACTTGCAGTAGCAGAGATGGTGGTATAACCTCCCACTGGCAATGAGGTCTTTGGAAATGAAACAAATGCTCAGCCTGAACAAGGATCAGGAAGCAAATCTGCCATTGCCTCGATACTTAGGTAACATTTGTTAGGCAAATATATGAGTCCCCAGAGGTATAGTATTTAACAAAGTGAATTGTAGACCTAGCCGTAGCTTGTGACTAGGTACAACCATGTTCCTGTTCAAAATAGGCCACACTGCCTCGCAGCGCAAGTGATTGTTGAAAACAACTGCGTGGCAGCAGTGACTGCTTGTTGTTAATAGCAGAAAATTTGGAAATTTACTGATGATGACAAGGGGAAAGAAGAGAATAGTGTTGGCACAAAAAGGTGATGTCACATGCAAGCAAAAGGTTGAGTAAGTAAATGGTATGTAACTTGCAGCAGGATGGACATGTTGCTGAGCGCAGGGGGATTTTAAGTATGTGTCCCAAAGAAGAAGAAGCAGCAAAGAACAAACAAATACACACACACATCAAAAAAAGTTTTGCATCACGCCGGTTCTCAGAACTCCTAAAGATAGACACTAACACAGTACCACAGTCCCTTAGACTGTTCAGAGATGTCACTAAACCTGCCCAAAGATGTAAACAACCATGCATGAGCAGTGCCTATAAGATGGAGGGGGTCTGACAGCCAATCAGTTCCAATCATTCCACCAGGAAGGAGCTACACGGCTCGTGTTGTTTGTAGTTCTATGCCTTAGATACACTGTACGGCGAGTGCATGAAGTTGGAGGTTGCCTGTTGTTTTGGGGTGGCATTATGTGTGGCTGACTTACACCGCTGGTGGTCGTGGAAGGCACCGTAACGGCTGTACGATACGTGAATGCCATCCTCTGACTAATAGTGCAACCATATTGGCAGCACATTGGCCAGGCATTCGTCTTCATGGACGACAATTCACACCCCCATCGTGCATATGTTGTGAATGACTTCCTTCAAGATAACGACATCGTTCAACTAGAGTGACCCGTATCGAACATGTCTGGGATAGATTGAAAAGGGCTGTTTATGGACGACGTGACCCACCCACCACTCAGAGATCTACACCGAATCACTGTTGATGAGTGGGACCAACAGTGCCTTGATGAACTTGTGGATAGTATGCCACGACAAATACAGGCATGCATCAATCCAAGATGACGTGCTACTGGGGAATAGAGGTACCCGTGTGTACACCAATCTGGACCACCACCTCCGAAGGTGTCGCTGTATGGCGGTACAACATGCAATGTGTGGTTTTAATGAGCAGTAGAAAGGGCAGAAATGATGTTTATGTTGATCTTTATTCCAATTTTCTCTTCAGCCTACGGAACTCTAGGAATCGTGGTGATGCAAAACAGTTGTGTGTACTATTAATAATATGTCTAAATGTGTCATTAGTAAAATGTATCGTCTATTTTTGGCAAATTTCACATCTATTTTTGCAAAATTTTTGTCTAAATGGTTTTTGTTTACAAACAATTAGCTGTTCAAAATGGAAATGTTGTCACACGATGTCTAGCCTTGGGTTGATTGTTGAAAGAAGAAGAAGGTGAGGGCAGTGGAGATCGAGGAGTTTTTTGATTGAAATGTTTGTTTTAGTAAAAACTGCAACTTTTTTTCCAAATAGGTCTTTGCTTGTTTTCTTCTTTTGGCTCGATTTTAACTTTAACCAAATGGTTGTTTCTGCTGAGAAGGAGTGGCACTTTACTGCTGGTGAACCGAGTGCTTCTCTGATTTAAGATGTTTCTTGAAATTATTTCTGTCATCCCATTCAATAATTACATAATCTGCAGAATACTGATTTCTACCTTTTATGGGCATTGATAGCTGTGCAACCAATACTTGACAACATTACAGATTGAACCTACAAGGTACTTAGCTTACAAGTAGAACCAAAATTAACTATTCACACATTAGGGGGAGACTTTCAGTACAGTCAAAATACGTTTATAGGTTCCGTTTTCTTATCACTCTAGTGTAGAGTGTGGTCACTATAAACTGGCAGTCGGTCGCGAGCATAAACAAACTAGAATTATGACCCGATTACGAAGTTTTCTCCAATGGGGTCCTCGCATAAAAAGTTCTGTGCGAAATTCAGGTAAAGACCTGAGCTTTCGACGAGTGTCTCTCTAAGTCTTAGCCCCTGATACGACAATGGAGGAACTCTGGAAAGCTCGAGAATTTATCTGAATTTGACGTGGCAAGTAAACTGAGAAGTTTTAACGATCACCAGAGTGGAGAGGAGAGGTGCAGGGAAATGAGACCTGCCTCCCTTGCACATGGCTGTCAGTCTACACCTGTGTTTCTGTGGAAGCAGAACTGAGATATGTTTGTAGGGATTGCCAATATTGCCAATCCCTTGTAGTGTCATGATAGTTACAATTCGAATACAGTGATGGATGAAGATTAGTCTCCTCACTCATCTCAAAATAAGAAAGAAAACAATGAGCAATGCACAACAACAAAGCTTACGGTAACAGTTACCGTGCAGTTGCTTACTGATGTCGGCAGTGTCACAAATGAGGTAGTTCTGGCCCCACCTCTACTGGGATTTGATGCACCAACTGTTAAAAAAACACACATCCTAAAACTGCCACATAAAAGTGTGTGCAATATACCAAATTTTGAACTTTATTTCGTTGACAGGCATGTTCTTTTCAGACCGAGATGCTAGGCCTAGTGTTGAGTTTCTATGTTGCATTATCAGGCATGTATCTCATACAAACCATTCAACCGACATCAACCGGCGTGGCACTAGATAAAGTGCACTGCTACCTTATTGCATTTGTGAACTTTCTTCTGTAAACACTATCTTAAGCAATCATCTATCTAAATTGCAAAGTACAAGTAACCAAAAATTTGCTATATTTTCGACAATTATAAGCAGAAAATAAACCTATTTCCAACTGTCTCTGATAAAATAATTAATACGGATATAACCCATTATAAAATAACATTTATTACATAGTTTTGCATTTTTGCACAACTGCAGCACCAGAGGTCAGGCTGTATGGCATACGAGCCTATTGTTACAAGATCTGTTCTGCAGCCTACAGCCTAAAGCCTGTCTCACGGTTTGCTAGATGTCTTAAACAACTGCCAGCTAGCAGGCAGGGGTGACCGCTACCTCACATGCTGAGCCTTCCACACTGTGCACGATTCAGCACGTAAACTGGCTGGCTGGCTCGCTCGAGTCTGAACGGCAGGTGTGTGAGCCGCCCGAACTACAATTTTTCTTAACCAATTAAAAAGGAACTATTTGGTAAAAAGTTTGATTCTCACTCATCTTATAGCTTTATTCACCAGCTTCGTGATTAACTATCATTTCATTAATGGTCATATTTATTTCGATATTTTAGGATTAAACAATCTACTGAGAGAATTTAGGAAATTTTGCAGTGGAAAATAGAGGTCACTATGTATTTGCGTTTGGTACATGTTAGGTCATACGTTGCTGCATATGAAATGTAGCTAATGTACTGAATTTTCCTTTACACTCTGAAGGATATTGCTGTCTATTATCAATCTTGATAAAACGGATTGTGTTTAATTCACTTCATCTTGAACTTGTGAGCCAGCAAAAAAGCCAGAAGGAAATAGTCACGAAGCTCTTCATATCTTGTAAGCAGTTTCTGATACTGAAACAAGATTTTGGCAAATGCAGCATGTAAAGAGGGCAATCTTGATAAAACGGATTGTGTTTAATTCACTTCATCTTGAACTTGTGAGCCAGCAAAAAAGCCAGAAGGAAATAGTCACGAAGCTCTTCATATCTTGTAAGCAGTTTCTGATACTGAAACAAGATTTTGGCAAATGCAGCATGCAAAGAGGGGAGTATCAAGCTATGTGATTAATTTGCCGAAACTTCCACATCTACCGTGACATTCGAGTGACTACAAATTTTTTCGATGAAATGGTGTAACATTGAAGTGTCCTCTATATCTGTTGAAACGAAAATTACAGTGCGTTTGGAACAACACAAATTTGGAAATTTCACATTATTTTTATGCCGAGAATGGGCATTTTCATAAACTACTGACCTGTCTTTCCATCAGTTACTGTTTAATAATTCTGTTGCAATTTAAACTGCATTAAAATGTTAGTGACATTAACTCTGCTGTGTTTTGGCCAAAGTAGCAGATTTGAATATGGCAACAAGGTAACGTAACTAAAAACTCACCACTGATAATGTCTCTCTGAAGAAAATTAAAGGGAGTAAGAAGAGAAACAAAAATAAATTGACATTTCTGTTGAAATTTCAGTGGAATGCTAACCCCAATGTGTGTTTAACAATGAATAATGTGGCTTGACACTGGTCAAAGAATTTAATTTCTTTATCACAATGATCTGAGAAACATGAAAACAGTCACCTACCTATCAAGGTGTAAACAGATAAACACTATTGTTGGATGTGATGACTATCTTTGACACACTAAAAGATCCCTCATTCTGTATAGAGAGAGGAAAGAAACGATGACACGCTACGTACTATTGTTTTCATATTTCTCAGATTATTGAGAAACATAAAATCCGTAGCCCAGTTTCAATCCACATCATTTGTTACTAAAATTACACTGGTTATAGGATTTTGCTACAATTTCAAGAGAAGTAGCAACTTCTCTTATTCAGAGAAACATTATCAGTGACGTGTTCTGAGTAATACAAAAGACTTCTTTTTGCCATTTAATCAGTTTCTTTCACCAAAATACAGTGAGTTTATAAATATTCATTTCTGATGCAAAGACATGTCAATAGTTTATGAAACTGTCCATTCTTCGTATAAAAATAAACTATATTTCTTGACACATATTGTTCCAAACCCACAGTAAATCTCATTTCAACAGCTATCAATGGCACTTAATTATATATCATTATTTCAGCAAAAAAATCTGTAGTCACTTGAATATAGCAGTAGATATGGAAGTTCTGTATATTAATCATATGCCTGAACACTCTCCTCTTGTGTACTTTCATTTGCAAAATTCTTGTTTCAGTATCTGAAACTGTTTACGAGTTACGAGAAATTCTGTGAATATTTCATTCTGGCTTTTTCGCTGGCTTTCTAGTTCAGGATGAAGCACTTTATATGTGATCCATTTTCTTGAGATTGGTAATAGAGAGCAATATTATTCTAAGTGTAGAGAAAAATTCAATATGTTAACTACAATTCATAGACAGCAGCATATGACATAACATGCACCAAACGCAAATTCATAGCGACCTCTATTTTTCACTGCAAACTTTCCAAAATTCTTGCTGTAGTTTACTTAATCCTACAATATCACAGTAAATATGACCATTAATGAAATGACACTGTTATATGGTCAGTGCACTATGGTTTAACTTTCGATAAGCCTAATTAATAAGCTGCAGGCAAACATCCACATACTGCTGTAATAGTTTACTGTTTAACATCTACGAGCAGTAAAAGCCTAACCACACAATTCACAGTCTTCCAAATAAATTGAACAGACACTGTCAATGCTATTACATGCTGCCTATTGGTGTGACACTTATTTCACGGTTAAGTTTATGCATTGTTGTTGTTCAACCAACACAGGTTTCTTGGCTGAAGCTACAGATTGTTCGAAGTTAAATTTACAGAAATTACAATTAAAACTTAACTCATTAAATTAACTGAATACATTGAAAAATTGGTTCTTTTTAACAGTTCCTTCTACTATGAGAGTTAAGCCAAATTATTTTTTTAAATCATGAAATTAACAAATATCATTATGCAAACAATACTTTTGACAAAACTGTTAATTACTTTGGAAATAATTAAGGACTAGCTTTGCTAACATGTTTTCGAATAGAGCCAAACAGATCCTTTAAGAATACTATTAGTTGTTCCTCCAAATGTTTAGAATTACTACAGAATTTACATTTGTTTGCAAGTCAACAACAGAATTTAAGTTACAAAACTATTACCGATTTCACCCTATAACAAAGATACTAACTAGAAATAGTCACAATTAATTAGAAAATCAATTACACAGATAAAACTATCCACAAAATTAGATCTGGTGGTATATTCTTGAAGACTAAGGGCCAACCTATTTCTTTTATGAAAATGCAGATTATACACATGTACATTAATGGTAATTAGTTAAAAATGAATTTTAAGGAGGCAGATGCCAAAACAAGAGGGGAAGTAAAATCTGTGAGAATCTTTTTTTTTTTTACCAAATAGTTTCTTTACAATCATTTGAGAAAGATTGTAGGTCGGCTGGCGGCACATGATGTTCTGTTTGGTCTCTGGGGTTAACTAGTCCTGTCTTTGAGTTCCTGCCCTGTAGGCTGTGACGTCTGTTGCCAAACAAGAAAACTGACTGGCCAGCACTGGTCGCATGCAGGGAACGTGACAAGGTCTCACAAGAAAACTAGCACTGGCTTACCAGTCAAAATTACCAAAATTTAACTGAAAACTAAAACTACGAAAAATTACTGGAATTCTAAAAACAATCAGGTTGTTTCTCAGACGAAAAATTCCCACTTTTTCCTGAGTTTCCTGGGCCATATACACCCTGTAATATGGAGTGTGTCCACCTTCTGCATTTATGGCAGCGTCAACTCTGCTGGCGACACTTTCAATGATATGTCTGAATGTCTGTGGCAGAATGCGAGCACATTCTTCCTCGACAGCCGAAACCAGAGAAGGCAGTGATGTTCGGGTCTAGAGCGAGATCAATATCTTCAGCCATCCCAGAGGTTTTAAATTGGGTTCAGGTCAAGACTCTGGGTAGATTACTCCATTAAGGTATGTTACTGTCCACAAATTAATGATCAGAGATGCTGCTTTATGACAAGATCAGAGATGCTACTTTATGACAAGATGCATTGTCATTCGGCATTTTGGCCAGAGATGCTGGAGCTGCCAGTCATGCAAGGTTTGCTTGCTTGTGTACATGAATGGTGTGTGTGTGTGTGTGTGTGTGTGTGTGTGTGTGTGTGTGTGTGTTTTTCTCTTTTCCTGATGAAGGCTGTGGCTTAAAGCTTTATGCAATTGTCTAAATTGTGCCTGTCTGCAACTTAATGTATCTCCTTTATGGTAGGTAACAAACTATCTTTTCCTACACGGCAGATATTCCTACCTGAAGTTTCCATTATTTGATACAATCACTCCATACTGTTCCTTTACTGTACACAGCACACAATGCTGTAAAAGTGTGCAGTCCTAAGGCAATGACTGCACAACAAGTGCAGTGCTGTGAAATGGCACCAAGGAGGTGATGACTCGCATCCCAGTGGAAAGAGGGGGCAGTACCACACCTCCAGGAAGGCTAATTCAATGCCACCTGTCCGTGCTGACTTCCACAGTAGCTGACATAACAAAAGTTTGTTCATATCTTTCTGCATTTAGCGTTTTCTTAGAGAGCGAGAGAGCGAGCGAGCCGAGCGAGCGACCGAGAGAGCGAGAGAGCGAGAGAGCGAGAGAGCGAGAGAGCGAGAGAGCGAGCGACCGAGAGAGCGAGCGACCGAGAGAGCGAGAGAGCGAGAGAGCGAGAGAGCGAGAGAGCGAGAGAGCGAGAGAGCGACTATAGAAATGTATGACTTCATCAGGAGCTGCTTGACCATTTTACACCATTTTTTTTAATTCCCTATGCACAACCACTGCGTCAGCTGGGCTACTGGTGACACTTTGGAACATGGGAGTCATTTTTTCCACTGATTTCATGCAACATTTTTACCAGTAACTCCCAATGCTCAACAGTCCCTGTCAGCCAGTACACGAGGCCTGCCTGGTGTCGGTTTGGCAGTGGTTGTTCGTTTACATTTCCACATCACGTTCACATCAGCAACAGTTGGCTTTGGCTACTTTGGAAGGGTTGAAATGTCCCGGATGGACGTGTTACTTTTGTGACATCCAATGACTAGCCCAGGTTTGAAATCCCTAACTCTCCAGGCTGACCCAATTCGCTGTTACTGCTTCTGTGCTGACAACACAATATTCTCTGCCTTCTCTTATACTGGTGGGTCCACTTATGACATCTAGTAGTCAATTTCACATTACGTAGGGTTGTCCATACACTTTTGATCAGATAGTGTTTATGTATTCTGCTATCTTCAAAGGAGGATTTATTCAAAAGTTAGCAACATAATCAATCTTGTTTGCATGCCTGTTGATGAATCAGCGCCTCAACATATCTGGCAAATAGTTACCTTTACTTTACGATTATTTATTGTTACAGCACTGCAATAAATATGTTTGAGAAGGCTGCGAGTAGAATTGTAGTTTGGGGGGGGGGGGGGGGGGGGGGTGAGGGGAGGGGATCTTAACACAGAGTAAAAATTTTTTTGTCTAACCTGGACCAGTGACCATTTGTATAGCTATTCAAGCATGTGTTTCATTGTAGCCATGTTGCAGTATATTGAATAATGCTCGAATAATGAACTGGAGTTGGCAAATGGTCAGAATTGGTTAACTCCTTTTGCTAAAGATGTTAAATGGGCTGAAATTAATGCTCAACTAATGGCACCATTTGTACGAGCACCATTCGGATTTTACATGTAAATACGTGCAGGAAGCTTTTGAAGCCCATCCCTTCTACACTTTAAACTTGTATGAACGAGTTCAAACTTTGCACTAAGGTAGATAAATTGATAAAATCTAAATTAAATTTTTTGCCCAATAATTTTTATCTGTTGATATGATATGATGGTTTAAATTAGTATAAAAATCATTCTTACGTGAACTGAATGCGCAGAAATGGTTTCAATATTTTCAAATAAAACTGAAAACTTGCTTCCAAAAATCTAGCAAAATTTTATGTGCAAAAAACACATTTTTTGAAACGAGTTTTTTGTTCAGATGCCACTTATATGTTTCAAACATGTGCAAATAGATCAAAGTTTTGTAAGAAGATAGACAAATATGAGCAATTAATGATGGTCCTAGTGTTTTATGGAATATTTATCCATTGCCACAATACGAGCTACATAATTTGAAACCCATTGAAAAAATACAGTATCATGAAGCTAAAGGGCATACATCTATTAGCTGAAACAAGTTATTCCGGGGGTGGGGGGTAACATCATGTATCGTGTTACTCTACCTGGCACAATACATTGTGTATCATGGGTACTAATTCTAACAAGTAAAAAAAGTGTGAATATGTCAATATGTTTTCATTTAAATGTGTCTGAAGCTGCCAGATAAATCAAAACTTTGTCCAGGACACCATCGCCTTTTGTGTGTGTTATGATAAGAGCATTTTTCATTCTTGTATTAATAGTATTTTTATGGTCTGGGTTGATACAAGGGTGGCTTGTATTAGAAACTAGACGTCTTTATTGATACATGATGGTATCATGAGGTAGCTTAATTATTTTCTGAGGGTCATTTTTTAAAAGCAATAAAGGAACAAGTGCACCAGTACGTTAGCTAACGTATCAGGTGTGGTGGAATTAGCTCGTGGAAGCTGCATCTCACAAAACCTATAACTTGACTGAGGATAAAAGATGGCCCTGAATTTCGATAAATGGTGGCAATATAAAGCACAATTTCTAGAAACGAAAACAGAAACAAAAATTTTAATTGCATGATGCCAACAAAGTAAATATAAGTATAACAACTGATATTTTACATCACAACCAGCTATTAATATGTGAAAATGTTGGGTAAATGGCCATTCCATTCCACTCCAAATTGTCTAATTTCAGAAAAGGTTCCCACATGGGCATCACAGATTTCACTGAAATTGTGTGTGTGAACATTTGCACGTTCCAAAATTGCATTAAGCAAATTTGGGGGGGGGGGGGGGGGAAAGTGCCGCTCGAAAAAAATGTGAAATTTAGTTTCTTAAACCTGAAACTTTGCCCTTAATAACGTACCAATACAAAGTTGTAGAACATAAAATTTCATGCTCATATAGCTTACAAAATGAGGGAAAGTTACAATTTTTCTAAATATTAGAGGAATAAAAAGTCTTCCGCAAACTTTTTTAAACATTTTTCACTAGAAAGACTTAGGAAAAAGATACCAGATTTGAACACAGATTAAAAGAGTTTGCAGAAGATTTTTTTCTAAGTGGGCCAAAAATTGCTGTTTTTGATGTTTTTCGAGAAACCTTTAAGTTTGCCCTCAATCTGTAAACTACTGGAAGTCAATAAGAGGATGAAATTCTACGACCTCATATTGGTAAGTTATTAAGTGCAAAGTTTCAGATTTATCCTCTGATGACTTCTGGAGGTATAAACAGCTAAACTTCACAATTTTTTTTTCAAGTGCTTATTAATTGGCTTTTCTTCAAATTATCTGCATGAAAATTGCTCATGAAATATTTTATTATTATTTCCTTCACTTTCTCAGACGTTAAGTCCGGTTAAAAATGGAGTGACACGGACCTTGATCAAGCGTCACTTCCTGTGTACGGTATGTGTTATATTGCATTTAGGAACTTTCGGGTAATTGAACATGTATCAATAATTACGGATTTCTGTAGCTGTATATATATGTTTGGATGTAGCTGTATTGCATTTATGTACTGGTGGATATTGTGTGGTATGACTCCTGTAGTTGATAGTATAACTGGTATGATGTCAACTTTATCCTGATGCCACATGTCTTTGACTTCCTCAGCCAGTTGGATGTATTTTTCAATTTTTTCTCCTGTTTTCTTTTGTATATTTGTTGTATTGGGTATAGATATTTCGATTAGTTGTGTTAATTTCTTCTTTTTATTGGTGAGTATGATGTCAGGTTTGTTATGTGGCGTTGTTTTATCTGTTATAATGGTTCTGTTCCAGTATAATTTGTATTCATCATTCTCCAGTACATTTTGTGGTGTATACTTGTATGTAGGAACGTGTTGTTTTAAAAGTTTATGTTGTAAGGCAAGCTGTTGATGTATTATTTTTGCGACATTGTCATGTCTTCTGGGGTATTCTGTATTTGCTAGTATTGTACATCCGCTTGTGATGTGATCTACTGTTTCTATTTGTTGTTTACAAAGTCTGCATTTATCCGTTGTGGTATTGGGATCTTTAATAATATGCTTGCTGTAATACCTGGTGTTTATTGTTTGATCCTGTATTGCAATCATGAATCCTTCTGTCTCACTGTATATATTGCCTTTTCTTAGCCATGTGTTGGATGCGTCTTGATCGATGTGTGGCTGTGTTAGATGATACGGGTGCTTGCCATATAGTGTTTTCTTTTTCCAATTTACTTTCTTCATGTCTGTTGATGTTATGTGATCTAAAGGGTTGTAGAAGTGGTTACGAAATTGCAGTGGTGTAGCCGATGTATTTATATGAGTGATTGCCTTGTGTATTTTGCTAGTTTCTGCTCGTTCTAGAAAGATTTTTCTTAAATTGTCTACCTGTCCATAATGTAGGTTTTTTATGTCGATAAATCCCCTTCCTCCTTCCTTTCTGCTTAATGTGAATCTTTCTGTTGCTGAATGTATGTGATGTATTCTATATTTGTGGCATTGTGATCGTGTTATTATTATTATTATTATTATTTTGCTTAAGAGGGTGTAAAAAGTTGTACGACTACAAGATGACTTAGTTTCGTTTCTTTTGAGAAAATATTGCAGGGGATATTATATCTCAAATACTCGAAAACGTGTGGGTGCACTGTTGATAGCTGCACTATGTGGTCAAACAAAAGAGCATCTCCAGAAATACGAGGGTTGGAAATTACACAGTGACAACCATTTATTCACAACTAATACAAAAGAGTTACATGTTTGCACCCGTTACTGTCCTTCAAAGTAGTCACCAGCGTTGTGTAGAACCTGTTGCCCAACAATGTGGAAGGCATAGTATACCTTTAGCAGAGCTTGTTCTGTTGATGGTGCAAATGGAGCAATCTACTGCCTGTCAAATCTCTGGAACAGTTCTGAAGCAAACGCCACAAAGTGGTTCCTTCATCTTTGGAATCAAATAAAAGTCACAAGGACTTAAGTCCGGGGAGTTTGGTGGATGGTACAGTACTTCCCAGTCCCATTGACTGAACAGAGCAGCCACAGCTTGCGCTGTATGCACTTGAGCATTGTCGTGCAAAATGATGGGTGGGTTGCGCAGAAAGTGCCGCTGCTTCTTTTGCAAAGATGGTCGCAGGTGATGCTCCAAAAAACGAACAGTAATACTGTGCACTGACAGTCTGCCATTGAGGAAGGTAATGCGTTAGGACAACAGTCGTACATGAGAATCACCTTAACTTTAGACCGCTCCATTCGCACCATCAACAGAACATGCTCTGCTAACGGTATACTACGCCTTCCACATAACTGACAATGGGTTCTACACAATGCTGGTGATTACTTTGAAGGACAGTAACAGATGCAAACATGTAACTCTTTTGTATTGGTCGTGAATAAATAGTTGCGACTATGCAAGTTCCAACCCTCGTATTTTATTAGTGTTCATGAAACCTTATTATTGTTTACTGGGAACATGTGCAAATGTTTACACAAAATTTTATCAAATTCTGTGATGCTCATGTGGGAACCTCGAGACCACCTGGCATGGAATGGAATGAAATGGAAACAACAGCTTTCAATCAAAAGCAGGCGATCCGAAGTCAGTCGAGTGGTTGTGACTTTTCTCTGACTGTTAAAGAGCACAGAATCAGACAAAACTGAATGTCAGACTTTTCAATAAGAGTCGTCCTACCATTCACATCAAACTACTACATCTACAAAACAGAACACAACTCACAGTCCCAAGAATGGAATTCCGGTGCGCACTCGGGAACTGTAGTGATTGCAGTCTGCAGGGCCACCATTAGAACAGTACATGGGACGGTGTCCAAATGCCACAATCCATGGTCTCGCAGCTCTTGCCTCTGCAGTAGTTGCTTTCTGTGCAGAAGATCCAAACAACAACACTGTAACACCAATAACAGAAAGAATAATATACAGAAATGATGTCAGGGTACATAAGCGGACAACGGGGGAAGGGGGGAGGGGGGGGGGGGGGGGGGAGAAATCCCGGACTTTTACTGGAGTTCCTGACTAAAAATTAACTTTCTCCCAAGTGAAAACTCACTTTTTCCATGTTAAGTGACAGTATATTTTCCCTCAGAACTGTAAACTTATCCTTTGAATGGTTATGGTTTTATACATGGGCATAGAATTTCCTGAAACTCAGGGAAAGAAACACGTTTTGGGAAGATCTTTGACGTGACGCAACATGTACCCTGCATATTTTCGTATTACGAAAGTATAAATTCTGATTCTATCAAACACCACATGTTACTTTCCTAAGCATTGAAATCTAGATTGTGATGCGCTTTTGTAAGCCGTCTTAGCACACATCACGTGATCTCGCCAGCCGATGACAGCGATATTCAGAGCATAGGACAAGTGATGTAGTCAGCCAATTAGCAACATCACTTACGTAGCGCGAACACACAAACAAGCAAAGTTAATGGTTTAAACTGATATACCGGGTGATCAAAAAGTCAGTATAAATTTGAAAACTTAATAAACCACGGAATAATGTAGACAGAGGAGTAAAAATTGACACACATACTTGGAATGACATGGGGTTTTATAAGGAGGAGGGGGGGAAGAAAAGAGAGAGAGAGAGAGAGAGAGAGAGAGAGTGTTCACGAAAGGTCTGACAGATGGCGCTGGACAGCACAACGCGCATGACAATTGTGTATAAAAGGAGCTGTAATGAGAGAGAGAATCAGATGCGCCAGCAGTCGGAGCATGTTGACGTTAACTGAAAAGGCGCTTTTAGTGAAGCTGTATTATCAGAATAGGGAATGTGCTAGTTCAGCGTTACAATCCTATCGCCATAGGAAGGGGATTCGAACGGGTTAAGGTCTGTTGACAAATGCAGCTGTGGCGAGAATGATTTCGAAGTTCGAAGCCACGGGTTGTTTAGATGACCCCATAGTGGCCGACTGAGCACAAAGCGTAATGGTGCTGAGACAGTTCAGGAAGAAATGGAGACTGTAGCGGGTTCGTCATGCACGAGGAAGTCAGCGCTTGTGCAATTGCACGTTGCACCGGCATTCCATACACTACTGTTTGGTTGGCACCGAGGCGTACCCTCCGATGCTATCCGTACAAAATCCATCGGCGATTTAGTGAAGCGAAGGGCATTTGCGGTGTGGGTGTTTTGAAAGATGGCGGAATATGACAATTGGTTGAGTAACGTGTTGTGGACCGACGAAGCTCATTTCACGCTCCAAGGGTCTGTCAATGCCCACAACTGCACAATTTGGGCTACCAAAAATCCTAGAACTGTCGTGGAAACTCCATTGCACGATGAGAAAGTCATGGTATGGGTTGGATTTACCACATCTACCATTATCAGGCCTTTTTTCTTTGAGGAAATGCGTGATTCTGGTTTTGTAACTGCTACCGTGACGGGTGAGAGGTACGCCAATATGTTACAGAATTGCATCATCCCCAGCCTGGCTGATAAACACCTGCTGGAACATATGATGTTTATGCAGGATGGTGATCCACCCCATATTGCTTGACATGTGAAAGATCTCTTGCGCGCGTCGTTTGGTGATGATCATGTGCTCAGCCGCCACTTTCGTCATGCGTGGCCTCCCAGGTCCCTAGACCTCAGTTCGTGCGATTATTGGCTTTGGGGTTACCTAAAGTCGCAAGTGTATAATGATCGACCAACATCTCTAGGGATGCTGAAAGACAACATCCGACACCAATGCCTCACCTTAACTCCGGACATGCTTTACAGTGCTGTTCACAACATTATTCCTCGACTACAGCTATTGTTGAGGAATGGTGGTGGACATATTGAGCATTTCCTGTAAAGAACATCGTCTTTACTTTGTTATGGTAGTTATTGCTATTCTGATCGGATGAAGCACCATCTGTCGGACGTTTTTTTAACTTTTGTATTTTTTGGTTCTAATAAAACCCCATGTCATTCAAAGCATGCGTGTCAATTTGTACCTCTCTGTCTACATTATTCCATGATTTATTCAGTTTTCAAATTTATACTGACTTTTTGATCACCCGGTACAAAGTGTTACTACAAGAAAAGCAAAGCTTTCACATATAATATTGGTCGCTAAGGTTAATAAGCTGCAAGAGGAGCTAAGCTTCCACATATTATGTTGATCTTTTAGCACGTGTCACACTTCTGGATATATCACACAAATGTGCCAGTAAAATTTTTAATAACGAGATAAATGTCTGATCTAGACTCAAAATTCTTCTAAATGGCTTGTCATCAGAGTTGTTTTGCTTTTCAAAACACCATTCACAATATTTTCCCGTGACCTCTTAGAAATAGGTTTGTTTCAGCAGTTGCCAAAGACCATCAGATGACTGGCGCCACCGTGCTTGCGCAGCTACGATGACGTAGGAGGCACATATGTTTGTAACTGTAAAACATTAAAATATCTTACATTACGTTATAAAAGAAACAAGACATCAAAGGATACCCCAAGAGCATCAGAACTTCATCAACCACACTGAAATGTGCACATTTAAAGTGAATACTTTAAGTGCACACTCATATGTCCAGATTCCCAATGAAGTAGTCCTCGACCTGACATTAAGCTTTTCAGTGTGGTTTTTGGGATGTAAATTTTCTTGGAGTACCAGTACTGTATTATCTCATGTTTGGTTCTTTATAATGGCATAATGCCATACGTGCTAGAAGATGAAAACGTGCACTTGAAATGCAGCGATAGCCAATACTGTGGAATTAAACACTTAGTTTCAAATACATTGACTGCCTCAGCGGAAAAGATTAATAAAAGCCAAATTTCTTTAGCAAACCGGCAATACTTGGTAACACCCCCTCCCCCCTGCGACGAGGGATTGCGATAGGTCAAAAATATTTAAAAAACTGAATTTTCAAAAATATGTTCATTTTGTAGAGCACACCTTTCTGAAGAATCTGATAGATAAAATGTGTGTACGAGGAAATGTAAGACATGTTATTTGAGCTTAAGTGTGCCAAAGTGGAGTGCCACGCCTCTTCAGACAGCATTCTTCTATCGAACGTCACTGTAATTTTCTCTGTGGAATTGAAATGTGTATATTTTGTAATGGATGTCATCAAACTATATTCAGGATAGTGGAAATTAAAATGCCCTGTGGTGCCTCTCCTGCTCCCAGACGGCCAGTTTGACATCCTGCCGCCGCCCCCCCCCCCCCCCCCCCTTTTTTTTTTAATAATAAGCTCGCAATTAATATTGGACACGATTATTTGTAATCGGAAGAACAAGAACTCTTCAGAAAATTTGCACTCTTTGTTGTGTATTAGCTAATAACTTGCTGTTTTGTGTGACATACAATTAAATGTAGGATACATGAAACCAGTTAAGACAAGAGACAAACAAGACCATACAGATTTCTTCAATACTTAGCTCCTATCATTTTTTCTCTCTCTAATCTTGCTACAGCTTTACACAGCGTGCTTTCCTTTCTGCGAAAGAATCTATTACCTTATCAACGTTGGTCAAACGTTTTGCTGCATGAAAAATCAAAATGTCGTCTAATACTGAACACAAATAGCACCCAAGACTGGTGTGGTTTCTCGGTCTGATTATGTCTATTTTGTCACTGTCTGCTCGATAAAACAAAATAGGCCTTCGTAATATTGCAGCAATTTTAACACACAGAAAATAAATGAGACTGCTTTGACACAAATGACAGAATATAATACACGAAGTACCAATATCAAACACCTGTTAGTCCTACAACAAGCACGAGATCAAAAAGTATTAGCATGAAATTTTTATATAAATTTGGAATCGTGATATTCTTCCATAATTTGAGTGAAGTCCCCATTTCTTCTCCTTCCTCGTTCTAACAAACAATCTTATCACTAATTCTGTAACTATTCCTGCCACTTTCAAAGTTATTCGCTGAGTAACTTCACTAATCCTGTCAGAATCCTCGGTTTTGTTATCCCGCGATTATTCTCCAGTCAGGCACTGTTAAATGTTCATAGAACACATTTTCCGCGCTGCTTCCAGAACAGAACTTAAGGGGCTGCTAGCCTGGGACTGTACAACTGGCCCTCACTAGTGTGGCGATCTGGCCAAAAATTTTCTGTCAAAATTTCATTTTCTTGGGTACACCGAGAAGATAATATGTAATCTTTCTCGTTTATTTCCACTCTGGTTGTCTGAATCTATGGATTTCACTAGTAAATATAATAACGCTAATCATTCACAAACCCAGTCAACCATGTAATCAGACAGCGATTGGCAGTCACCCGTTCAGCTTCATTCCGCTCAGCTCGCATAGCCCCATCCCCTTTTGTCTGCAGGAAAGTTTATTTCTAAGTACAAGGAGAATTCCCCTGACAAACATCACATACACTATGTACGCATTCAAAAACCAACCTATGATTCACTCAGAAATAAACTTAGAAGGTGTTCAAAAATGTTATAAAACCAACATGGATGTGTTCAAAATCATATGAATAATCGATAGACCAACGTGAGCTGGATACTAGGCGCTTTGTGAAACAAGGTTCTTTCCTTCAAGAATATGAATATGGCCCCCCTCCCCCGAAACTGCCACCCAGGTCAGACAGATAACTCTGTTTGCCGCTGGGTCGCAGGTAGGAACAACAAAAAGACACTCACAATCATAGCTTCTGGCCATTAAGGCCTTCGTCAACAATAGACGCACATACGCACACACTCACACAAATACAACTCACACACATGACCACAGACTCAGGCAACTGAAACCACACTGTGAGCAGCAGCAGTACCAGTGCCTGATGGGAGTGGGACTGGGTGGGGCTAAGGAGGAGGGTGGGGCTAAGGAGGAGGGTGGGACTGGGTGGGGCTAAGGAGGAGGGTGGGGCTAAGGAGGAGGGTGGGGCTAAGGAGGAGGGTGGGGATAGTATGGTGGGGGTGGAGGACAGTGAAGTGCTGCAGCTTAGACGGAGGGCAGGGGTGAGGTGGAGAGGGGCGAGGGGAAGTAGCAGAAAAGGAGAGAAATAAAAATACTGAGTTTGGTGGTGGAATGACTGGAATGGGAACAGGGAAAGGGCTAGATGGGTGAGGGCAGTGAGTAATAAAGGTTGAAGCCATGAGGGTTACGGGAACATAGGATGTATTGCATGTAAAGTTCCCATCTGCACAATTCAGGAAAGGTGGTGGTGGCAGGAAGGATCCATATAGCATAGGCTGTGATACAGTCATTGAGATGAGGGATATCATTTTTGGCAGCATGTTCAGCAACTGTGTGGTCCACTTGTGTTTTGGTCACAGTTTGTCTGTGGCCATTCATATGGACAGACAGCTTGTTGGTTGTCATGTCTACATAGAATGCAGCACAGTGGTTGCAGCTTAGCTTCTAGCCCACATGACTGGTTTCACAGGTAGCCCTGCCTTTGATGGGATAAGTGATGTTAGTGACCAGACAGTAGTAAGTGGTGTTGGGAGGATGTATGGGACAGGTCTTTCATGTAGGTCTATTAAAGGGGTGCACCATTTCCCGTATTTTTGTGAGTTAACTCCCGCACTTTTCTGGTGCCACACGATCTTTTATCTCATCCTACGAACCCCTCCTCACCCACACACTTTCTCTATCCTATCCCAGTTCACACCCACCACCAGTTCCAGTCACATCTGCCGCCCCCCTTCTCATTTATCCACCCTGAAACTTGATACCCACAGTAACATATATATTTTTATTAGTTATTCTTTACTTTGATCTTTGTGACTTGTCACTTCTCGCCAGTTTTAGTAAACTTTCGTCTTTCATCTTGTTTCCCCCTTTTGCATCCATTTCTTCATTTTCATGAATTTTCATAGGTATTTGGTTGTATTTTTGTGAAATTTTTCGGACACAATTCTGTATTATTTAAGTAATTTTTCTCATTTTTCCACCACCATGGATCCCTGCACCTTCCATTTGGGTCAATCAGAAAAGTTGACTT
Organism: Schistocerca americana; assembly: GCF_021461395.2. Taxonomy (NCBI): domain Eukaryota; kingdom Metazoa; phylum Arthropoda; class Insecta; order Orthoptera; family Acrididae; genus Schistocerca; species Schistocerca americana. The sequence goes on from NC_060127.1 coordinate 193,186,200, forward strand.
ATCCCTAGCCAGATCCCAGTCCGACATACTGTTCCTGCATCACTGTCTGGCTCACGGAATCCCCCTAACGGCCTTACTACCAAAATGATCTCCACCTGTTCAGATTCCGCCAATCCTTATCCTTCACCACATCAACCAAGCCCAAACCTCCTTGCAGTACATTCTCACCATCCGCATAATTCTCCTACTGCACAATACCAAATTCCTGGAACACATAACACACATTTAAACTCTTGCCCTGCAGTAACTTTAGCAACATGCACAATGTCACCACAAAAAGCTCTTCATCCTTCACTTACTACTCCTGCCTTTGAGGACCACTGTCCACCACCTCCACAACAAGCTCCAAACCTCCCCACACCCCCTCATAGCTGACCAACCCTGTCTCGCAGACCTACTACACATACCCCACCCTCCAAAACTCACTCCCACCACCACACAGAATCCAGAACCTTAAAGAGACCCACAACACAGTCGTGAACCTTTCCTCAAGAATCCTCAGCCCCACAGAAATACAAGTCCTTTCCAAACGACTCACCTTTTTCCCCCGCTCACGAATTCAATCATGCTGGACTTGTTAAAAACCTTATCTCGGTCTCTACAGTGTGAACACTTTTTACCACTAACTCTGCCAATCAGACTCAACCAAAGACCTTGACTACCTCATTTCACTCTTCCACCCAACCATGATCCACCCCCACTGTCCCAAAATCACTCCCTGTTAATTTTCCAGAATTTCTTAACCTCTAACCTTGCCTCACCATCACTCCCCAAATCCCTCAACATGCAAACCAACCTTACATCTACAGAAAGATCTGCAATCTGCCATCTAAAAACTGGTCCCGATCTTATAATCCTACCTGCAGACAAAGGCTTCACCACTGTTGTTATGAATCAGAAGGATTGCCAGGCGGAAGGACTCTGCCAGCTATCAAATACTTCCACCTACAAACCTCGCCACAGTGACCCCATTCCAGTGATCCAACAGGATCTCCTGTCACTACTCAAATCCTTAGGCCCATCCCAGAACCTCTCCCCGGAGTCTACCTCTCTACTCACCCATACCAATTCCTGCACTCCTACCTTCTACATGCTTCCTAAAGCCCTTAAACCCACCCACCCAAGATGCCCCATAGTGGCCGGTTACTGTGCCCCACTGAGAGAATCTCTGCTCTCATAGACCAACACCATCAACCTGTTACCCAGTACCCACCCTCCTACACAAAATATACCAACAACTTCCTCCACCGACTCTCCACGTTCCCTGTCCCTGAAGTACACGGTGCCCTGCTCGTCACTACTGAACACTACCATTCTTAATGCCCATGGCCTTACCGCTATTGAACACTACCTTTCCTAATGCTTGATGGATTCCAACACGACTACCTCCTTCCTAGTCGCCATGACCAACTATACCCTCACACACAATTACTTCTCCTTTGAAGGCGTTACCTACAAACAAACCCGCAATGGCATCATCTTCTGCTAACCTTTTCATGGGGACAGTTGAGGAGTCCTTCCTAAAAACCCAGAAACCTAAACTCCTCACCTGGTTCAGATTCATTGATGACCTCTTTGCTATCTGGATCAAAGGTGAGGACACACTACCCACATTCCTCTAGAACCTCAACAACTTCTCCCTCCCCATTTGCTTTACCTGGTCCTACTCAACCCAACAAGCCTCCTTCCTAGATGTTGACCTTCACCTCAGAGATGGCTACATCAGTACCTCCATCCATATCAAACCTACTAACCACCAGCAATACCTCCACTTCGACAGCTGCCACCTGTTCCACACCAAGAAGTCCCTTCCATACTGCCGAGTCACCTGTGGTTGTCGCATCTGCAGTGAGGAGCAGTCCCTCTCAAAATATACCGAGGGTCTCATTGAAGCATTCACTGACCGTAATTAACGTCCCATCCTTGTACAAAAACAAATCTCCCGCGCCTATCTTTCCCATCTCCCACCACCTCCCCAAGTCCCACTGTCTGGACACAGAGGAGCTTTCCCCTCTCTAACTCAGGACCACCCAGGACCAGAGCAACTGAATTACGTTCTCTGCCAGGGTTTCAATTACCTCTCATCATGCCCTGAAATGAGAAACCTAGATGCAAGACCTGTCCCATACATCCTCCCACCACCACCACCACCACCACCACCACCACCACCTGGTCACTAACATCACCTATCCCAGCAAAGGCAGGGCTACATGTGAAACCAGTCATGTGGTCTACACGCGAAGCTGTAACCACTGTGCTCCTTTCTATGTGGGCACAACAACAAACTAGCTGTCTGTCCGCATGAATGGCCAACAACAACGAAACAAGTGGACCACTCTGTTGCTGAACGCGCTGCCAAACATGATATCCTTCATTTCAGACTGCTTTACAGCCTGTGCCATATGGATCCTTCCCAGTAATACCAGCTTTTCCGAACTGCGCAGATGGGAACTTTCCCTGCAATTCATCTTACGTTCTCATAACCCTCCTGGCCTAAACTTTCATTAGTCACTGCAAACACCTTCTGTCACATGGCACTGACAGGGAGAAGTGACACTAAGGCTTGAAATAAAATAGAGTCATTCACCACGTTCCATAAATCCTATACTGAAACACCGTGATTGAATAAATGATTACATGAATCACGAACTGCTTGTATTAAATTGCAACTTTTTAGAACAATTTATTGTATCTATGGAAAATAGATTTCATTATCTCAGTAAATTTTCATCAACATGTATACAGCAGAAAACAATAAATGTTTGTTTACGCAACACTGAAATTCGTTTTTACCCCTATTCATTTCAATTACAGTTATTATAGTCACTGTATGTGGCAGTTTGATACCTATCTATACCAATTTGTCAGAAATCATCTTACCTTCAGATCTTCAACAAGCCATTCAAATTGCATAACTGGAAGTTTTATACCATATTCCAAGAAATAATAAAATTCTGTTGACAAAGCAATAAAATGCACCATACCCATATCAAAACTGTGCATTAGACTTTCATATGGTCCAGGCATTGAGAAACGTGCCCTGTATTCACTGAAGTTTCTGGAACAAGTACAAAAATATGCACAAAAGTTGTATATGGAAACTGCATGAAAACAGAGGTTCTAACAATACACCTGATTCTTGAAATTATAATCAGACTGTGAAATGTTTACAATTGCTTTCAGTATAGAATTCAAAGGTCTTCACATACAAGTAAAAAATACACGAGTCTCTCCTCCCTCCTCCTCCTCTCCCCCCCCCCCCCCCCCCCCCTCTTCTGTTAATTTCACTGAATATAATAATGAATAGTAACACTATTCAAAGATGACTTAGATTAATCTAAGTTCTTGCACCAAAGAAATTCCTATTTCAAAACATTTGCAATAATATTACGATTTCAACAAATAAACCATTTGCCTTTTCTCTTTTACACTATTGATGTATGTACATAATAATTCATCAGTTATATTAAATAAATCCCAATTCAATGCTGAAGCAAACAGAGGGTACTAGGCAAGCTCTACAACATAAACACTTTTACGTTTCTCACAGAATTAATGAATGCAGAAAGAGTGTGAGCGATGTCGTGTTGCAGTTGCGACATTAAAGTTACAATTTGTGTAAGAACATGGAATGTCCTATGCAGTTATGTGAATCACTTAATATTGGCCACTCTCTATAACTTTTGTTATTTAGTGTTTTTTCCACAAGGCTGCATTACTTTCTGAATGCTCTGTATTAAACCCAACCGTCTCTTTCAAATAACTTTCCTGCTGCAATAATATCGTGTTCAGTGACCAATGTAGGCACTGTCCTGGAGCTTAACATTCAAAGCAGCTGAACTTAATGACTGTGGTGGAGTGACACACACAGATATTTTTCGTAGCACTGGAGACATTTTCTAAAAGCACCAATACACTGGCAAGCCCTCTTGCTTCTTATAGTGCAGCAACTCTTCTTGTTAATAAAACTGACAGCTATAGCACAACTGACAGAAGTAGTTGGAGGTCTTTGCTAGAGGAAGTACAAAGCTTTGTCAAGCTCACAACAGCACATAATAATGTGGCTGGTTCGAACATAGTGAAATTGCAGATCTTTCCTGGTACCCTTCGTGAACAGAGGAAGCATGCAGTCCTACAACATAAATAACATTGATTTTTTCCTACACTCTAAGTTACTTACACATTTGGGCATTTGAAAACACACACATGCATACACAGAAACAAAAAATATAAATACAACAACTTTACAACAGTAACAGCTGCATAGGTACTAAAACTGCATTCTTAATCTTACATGACTGTGCACCATCAGCTATCCCTGCTCAATGGGACAAGTGAGTAGAAATACAGTGTGTACCAAAAATACTTTGACAAACTTTGGAGAAAGGTTCCCAATACCAAGAATTTAACGTATATCATGTGAACATGTTAGGTAATGCTTTATTCCTGAGTTGTTACTGAAAGAACATATCATGTGACATAATTAATAGAACACATAGTGTGATGTATCTGATAGAAGTCACCAAGCTGATTAATTCTTCCAACTGTTTTACTGAGTATGCCCTAGACAAACCGACTAATCACTTGTTTTATGCACGAGGCGATGCCGCGGATTTTGGTTTCGTCTCTTAGCTTCTATGGCAATGAGAAACTGATGACATCAGATGATAAGAAAATAAACATCTTTTTTTCTGCTGTTTTCATTTCTTTTTCTTTACCCACTCAGCAGTGTTTATTATTTATCAGTTTAAATATATCAATTTCAGAGGTAAACCGCTCCGTTTTTGGGCACAAGGATGTGGGAATCAACTTGCGTCAGCAATATCATCTGAAGGAAGGAAGACCAGACGATGACGACTCGGGTCGACGGGGCGCTCGACGTCACGGTCATCGGAGAGGAAGTTAAGAGTTTAACATCTCAGTGACATCGCCGTCATTAGAGGTGGAACACAGGCTCTGATGGTTTTCAAAGATTGGGAAGGAAATCGGCCATGTCCTCCTAAATGAACCATTCCAGCATGTGCCTGGGGTGATACAGGGAAATCACAGAAAACCTACATCTGGGCGGCCAGATGTGGATTTGAATTGCCATCTTCCCGAATGTGAGTCCAGTGTGCTGATCAGTGTGCTGATCACTGTGCCATCTCAATCGGTATCATCATCTGAGACAGAGCACAGTGAAACTGTTTTGAAGTAAGGACTTACTGAAATAGGACTCTGATTAAAACATTGAAAAACTTCACAAACAGTAGTAAAAAATAAGCCTCTCTTTTACGAATATGGCAATAATAGCAACGTAATAAAAAACCTACAAAATGTTTGTTTTGTGTTTGTCACATGAGTGATGCAGGGACTGAGTATGATCTGACAGCTGTTCTTCAGAGAGCATGGGAAAATATTCACCAGCTCAAGGACTGTCTATCATACGAAGCAGCCCAACGCTACATTGTATTTCTGTGACTACTGTTTGAACGACTGAAAAAGAATAACAGACTCTGAAAATTGCAATGTAAATATTCATTCCGAGTTCAGTTCCAGTTAATCCACAACTGCTTTCAGATATACGTTGAGTAAAGTTTTATTATTTGTCAAGTACTTGATAAGTTGCGATATGCAATAAATTTATTTGAACAATGAACACACAAAAATATGGCTGTGTAGCGCATTTTACTGAAGGTGTTTTTCTTGGAACTATTTTGTGTTATGTCTACAGAAGATTAACTCAAACAGTACTTATTGATCTTTCAGAATTAAAGTGAAAATGGCGTGGCTCTGAGCACTATGGGACTTAACATCTGAGGTCATCAGTCCCCTAGACTTAGAACTACTTAAACCTAACTAACCTAAGGACATCACACACATCCATGCCCGAGGTAGGATTCGAACCTGTGACCGTAGCAGTTGCGCAGTTCTGGACTGAAGTGCCTAGAACCACTCGGCCACACTGGCCGGCAAAGTGAAAAAGGAAATATGACAAACTGAAATAGTTCAATTATTGCGGGTACTGATATATCGTGACAAAGTGAATTTTTTACAAATTATTTCAATATTTTCTGAAACAAAAGAAGCTTAAGTTATCTATCCGTGAGAAATATTGTACATAATTAGCTGGAAAAAGATCAGGAAGAGAACATATCTGTTAAAAAATTCAACTGAGAATAATTTATTGATACACGGAGATTAACACATGTTGCTGCACAGTGCTTTTACTATACAGTATCTCTGGTTCCTATATCAACAGATAATCAGCTGCACAGATATTATGAAGACCTTTAATAGCGAGTTTTTCCTAGACAAAGACAGAATAATTTATGCAGATATTCCACCTAAGAAACATTAGACTCACCTGCAAACAAAACACAGTTTGGATAAAAAGTGGTTAATGATCTTTAAACAGTGGAGTTTTCTAATTTTGAACACCGAATACGAACTTGGTGCACCCCACAGCTACTTTTATGCTACATACAAGGGTCGTAACTCTTTAACCAGTACGGCCACATTGTGTCAGCACTGGAACTCGTCAGGGGTGAGGGGTCGTGCAGGGTGGAGTGGGTGAAGGGAGAAAGAAGGAGCAGAATGTTAAGGATGGCAGCCCGATAGGTGGAAAGGTGAGGTGCAAGCATACAGGTTAAGAAAGTGGCGCCAATGAGCTCATTCTGGCCACGGGCAGTGGGTGTTGTGTGCAGCGCACGTGGACATGGAGGAATGAACCGGAAGGAGGAGAGGAACAGAGAGACTGCAGAGGAGAGGATGCGAGAGAGTATCAGTGCAGTTAGGGGCATGGGGAATGGGTCATGCTCGGGCTAGCACAGACCGAGGCCAGAAGGATTACGAGATTGATTGTATTGTGAGGACAACTCCAGTCTATTATTCAAAGAAGCTGGAGTTGGGGGTAGGATCCAGATGACACGGACTGGAAAGCAGCCAATGAGCAGCATTTTCTGTTACAGGGTGATCAAATCTGCTGTTGGTCACAGATACAATGGTATAAGAAAGACTGACAGTACGGAGTAGGATGTGCTGGGCGAGTGTATCAGTGATAGGTCTCGCACATTCATCTTCTTGACCCATTTGCCAAGCAGTCTGATGTAGGTGTGGCGTAACGGTGGACTAGAATATTATGCACATTTGGAAGGCAGCAAAATGTCACTGTGTGGGATGGGAAGTATTGTGCGTGGGACATTCCTCATTTCCAGGCACAATGGCAAGTTGTCCACCACAGTGAGGCGTACGATTGTTCCAGTCCTCAATGTTATTGGATAACTGGTGAGGCGGTGAGCAGAGGCTCTGCAGCTGGTTCTTGGTGTGGTCAGAGGATTAGTGGCTTGCGTGATTTGTCACTGAAGTTGGACGAGATTTGTGTGGTGGGGAAAAGGGGGACCGGGGTGGGGGGGGGGGGGGGGGGGGTGTTACAATGCCTATTTAGATGAAACATCCTTCCTTGCATCAACAAGTCCAAATACTGCTTAAGTGACTCAAAAAAATTTGTTGCATTATGAAGATGCACTGGGCACTGTGTACCATGACTAACGTACAGAAGCACATGGTTTGGACTGCATTACTGTATTGTTCAATGCTTTATCTATGCGGATGCCTGCAAGAATTAAGTCACACAACTGCAGCGATATTTTAATAATATCCCATGGAAACGTCCAAAACCATTTAGCACCAACTGCTGATCTTTGAATGGGTACTAGTATCCATGATCTCAACCACTTGCTGTAAAGGCAGAAAGAGGGACCACTTAAACATTTACTATGAGTTGTTTATATTGCGAACAATTTCTGTGAGTTGGCTCCAAACAAATGACATGCCACTGTACAATGCTCCTTCAATAAACACTTGACAGTACAACATGTCTCCCATGTGTTTTTACATGATATTTTTTTCATTATTCTGGTGTAAGGAACCCATCCCAAGTTAGTTAAACTATTTCTAAAGCACCTCATATAATGTGAACTACACAGATAAGTTTAAAAAATTGACACTGTATTTTCGATCACAACATAAATAAAAACAAAAAAGCAGTGATAATGTTACTGCTTCACAAGATAGAAAAATGTAAATGACCAATTTCTAGAACACTATATTAATAATTACACATTTGCTATTTTCTCAAACAGAACACACACACACACACACACACACACACACACACACACACACACACACAGAGAGAGAAACATGCCAACAACAGTAAACACAGTGAAAGTGCCGAAGCATTATGTGACAGAATACAACTGAACTGAGGAGTAAGAAAGACACTGAAGTTCTCATCAACCAGTGTGGAGTAAAATAACATAAAACAAGTAACCTGTAAAAAAAAACCCTCACACCACAATGAAGATACAGAACATTTTCCTTAAAATAGTAAAGATGTGCTATAAAGAAATGAGTATATATAATTCACACAGACTACAGCAAAAGCACCTTAATTTCTATGGAGACAAAACAAATCCAAATAATTTACACATCAAACAACAGAATACTGAACAATATGAAGAAGCTGCATGTCCATCTGAAACCTACATCACAACATTTCAATTTTCAACACAAGCTCACATTTCAATTCTGTCCTCATTTCTTTACACACACACACACACACACACACACACACACACACACAGTGAATTCTGTTTCTTCACATGCAGATCCCTCGAGACAATCATGCAACAAATAAGTCCAACCTTTTCTCCTCATGGTTACCGGGACAAGTCATGTATGGAACATAGGCTGCTATTGGTTCTATCTGTCTCATAAATTCATCTCCTAGAGCACCACTTTCCTGTAACAGAGATTAAGTAGGAAACTTAGCAAAGCTGCCTTTTCATGAGATTTTATTTGCTGTAAAATCTCATCCAGAGGACAGGAATAGATAGAAAGGGCCTCCTTTCATCATATTGATACTTTTCACTTGGCACACAAGACTATCATTATTTTCCAGACAATGTGGCTGACTGGGATGTTGAGAATACACTGAAACAGTATCCTTTTGGCTTATTCCAAAGATCATTTGTCATATTCCATAGATCATTTGCCATATTTCTTGTTTGTTCTTACAATTGTTTGTTTTGAAAAACAAGCAGATCAACATCTCAATAGTTTTGCAATTTCCATTCATTAATGGCTTATAGCATGATTTTATGGGGTAGCTCATCGCTTCCAGAAACAAAATAATGATTTCAAAATACTGGACACTGAGAATAATACAAAGTGTTCACCCACAATGATCTTGTAGATGGTTCTTCAAGGAGCTAGCCATTTTAACCATTCTTGATGCTATGTATATTCATTAATGAAATTTGAAATAAATAATTCATGACAATTTGGGGGAAAAAAAAGTGCTATCAACTGCAACAACACTGGAACAAGGAAGAAAATGACCTCCATTATTTTTTCATACGAATGTCAGTTGTTCAAGAAGGCACTCCATATGCAGCCACATAAATCTTTGATCATTTGTCCAATAACAAAATCTCTGACAGACAGAAAGGTGAATTTTAAATCTAGCCTAAAATCATTTCTTATGGACAACTCTTCCTGTTCTGTAGATACATTTTTAATTCTAAAGTGGTAGCACATGTAGCCAAAACAAACTATCTTTGAGTACAGGAGTACTATTATAGACAAACTAGCTTTAGCATCCACTGCTTTGCTTTCATAAGCTGTAAGTCTGCGAGATTTTTTTTTTTTTGTTTTGTTTTTCTTTAGTAAAATTCTTTACATTGTTTGCAATTTGCAGCACCTAAACTTTTTATGCTATCTAAGGCCATAGAAGCATGGTCTTTTCCAAATGGACTTCTGACCAAAAAGCAGTTCTCGTAGCTGGAGTCTAAGTCTTTGTTAATCATGGCTTTTGTGGGCTTGTGGTTAGTGGTGATATTCCCACAGAAACTTTCATTCCTCAACACACATTTTTTAATCTAACCGGGAATTGAAACACTAATTTTCATATATTTAGCTTTAAAGTTATTTAATATAATGAAATATTTTCTTAGAAAAAATTTATCCCCTATTTCACCACCCTTAGTGACAAGTTCCAAAAAACATTGACACACACTTTTTTTCACAACTGTCATAATCTTAGTTTTGAAAATTTTTTCATTACGAAATAGATTCATAAAATTGTTCATCCACTATCTCACCCACTTAGGGGGTTGAATCTCCAAAAAACACAGAAGGATGTCCATTTTTTATTTCTAGTGAAGTCCAATATCAATTTTCATAGATACAGCTTTAAACCTACTTTAGTAGTTCTTTAACAAAGATAATTCAGCCACTAGTTTCTCTCTTAATGGCTGAATTTCCAAAAATGCTGAAACATTTTTGTTTTCTAAGAAATGAAATTGCAAATTTTCATTGTTTAGCTTAAAAATTGCCTTAACAGTAACGTTATCAAAAAGCTTTTCATTCCCTATTTCACCTCCTTAGGAAAGGAATTTCAAACAGTCTTTTCTGAAATGACGCCTAAGCCCTCTCCAAATTTCCAGTTTCTATCATTGGCAGTTTGGGCTGCGTGATGAGTGAGTGAATCAGACTGGCCCTATTCCACCGCCCTTTGGGATTTAATTCCCAAAAACAGTGAGACAAATATTTTTTTTATTTTCAACCAAGAAACCAAATAAAAATTTTCATAAAAATGCTTTCATAATGAAATATTTTCTAAAGCATTTCATCCCATGTTTCACTCCCTTAGGGGTTGGATTTCTGGAAACACTGAAACCCATTTTTTTTTATCCCAGAAGGCTAATACCAATTTTAATGGATATGGCTTTAAAATGTTTAAGTAGTTCTTTTTTCTATTTTTTTTTTTTTTTTTTTTTTTTTTTGAGGGAAAACCAATTTCACCCGCATTTCAACCCTATAGGGGTTACATTTCCAAAAAGGCTGAAACACAAATTTATTTATTTATGACCGAGAGACCAAAAATCTATTTTCATACGTTTAGCTTCAAGACTGTCTTAATAGTGACATTTTTCAAAAATCCTTTTATCCCCTGTTTTGAAAAATCACTTCTTAAACAATGTCTACAGTATAAAATCAACATCCCCTTCTAATCACAAATTGCACTGGGCAACAGTTAGTCGGTCAGTTAGTCAGGACATTGCCTCTCATTGTTATTAAATTTAAGCACATGTAGCATGTTCCTGTTGCCTGCAAACTGATCCATTACACATTTCAGTAGAAACTGTGCAAATGATCTACAGAACACTGACTAATTCTTTGTTTTCTAACATTGTTATACTGAACAAGAAAATACAACTGTCATTTCAATTTTATTTATTAGGCTACACAAGTTAGATGTGCTGCATCCGTTGTGAAATGATCACACGAACATTCTCACTCCCACAGAAGAGGTTCTGGGTGTCCACAAAGCACAGACACCCGTCAGGATCATCATATTGTAAAGGCAGCAGTGGCAGATCACACAGCAACCACAGTACAGATAAGAGGGCTCACGAGCCCAGACGTGTCAACACAAACTGTCGGGAACTAGTTATCGGCAGTAGATCTACAGGGGACATGCAGATCTCTAGCCCGTCTTCCAATCGCACCACAGCACTGACGTGCACTGCTCGAATAGTGCCGTCTGAAGATCACTTAACGACGGAATGGCATGCTACAGTCTGCGGCGATGAAAGTAGATACTGCCTGCCTGCCTGCAAGTGAAGTTCATTTGCACCTACAGTGTAGACTGGATGACCGTCGTCTCAGAGTTCACCTGTCGAAGAGACACTTGCCCCACTCCATTACAGTGTGGGGTGCTATAAGCTACAACACACTTTCACCTTTGGCGTTTCTCTAGGGGGACAATAAGCGGCACTATCAACACGCAAAATGTTGTCAGACCCACCCTTTTGCCATTTTTGCAACAGGAAGGTGACGTGTCATTCTTTATAACGCTCGCTCACATTCTGCCCGTGCAATTTGACACGTTACTCACGATGTGCAGCAACTTTCCTGGCCGTCTCCAATCGAGTACGTGTCGGATACGACGGGCCAAGAAGTGACTCGTGCGAAATGTCGACTGACTACTCTTACAGAACTACACGTACAGATCGAGCGAGTGTGGCGTATCATGTCCTGGGACAGTATCCGACATTGCACGATCGACTGGATGCCAGAGAGAGAGAGAGAGAGAGAGAGAGAGAGAGAGAGAGAGAGAGAGAGGAGAGCCTGAAATGCCACCTGTGGAGGCTACACCACACAACTAACGTGGGTGTTCGCAATGTGCACCAATACCTAGTATCTCAGAACTGCTCGTGATACTGCTCTGCAAATATAATCATTTAGTGTACTCTATACGCTCTGTTGCAATAATAAGTCATAAATGAACTGGAAACCTCTAAAATGGTGTACTAATTTTCTTCTGGCAGTTTATATTAGAAGTTGACAAATTCCTCTTTTCAGAAAGATGTTTCTTGCTGTAGTCAATCTGCATCCTCCCTACTTGGGCCATCATCCATTATCTTGCTGCTCAAATAACAAAACTCGAGTACTACTTTTAGTGTCTTATCTACATCTACATGGTTTACTCTGCAATTCACACTTAAGTGCCTGGCACAGGGTTCATCAAACCATTTTCATACTACTACTACCACCACTACTCCTCTATCATTCCACTCTCAAATGGAGCGTGGGAAAAAGGAACACGTAAATCCTTCCATTCGAGCTCTGATTTCTCTCATTTTACCATGATGATCTTTTCTCCCCATGTAGGCGGGTGTCAATAAAATATTTTCGCATTCGGAAGAGAAAGTTGGTGATTGAAATTTCATAAATAGATCTCGACGCAAAAAAAACTGCCTTTGTTTCAGTGACTGCCACACCAACTCACGTATCATATCAGTGATACTCTCACCCCTATTGCACGATAACACGAAATGGGCTGCCCTTCTTTGCACTTTTTCGATGTTCTCCATCAATCGTACATGGTAAGGATCCCACACTACACAGCAATATTCCAGCAGAGGATGGACAAGTATAATGTAGGCTGTCTCTTTAGCGGGTTTGTTGCATCTTCTAAGCATTCTGCCAAAAAAGCATAGTCTGTTTCGCCTTCCCCACAATATTATCTATGAGGTCTTTCCAATGTAAAGTTGCTCGTAATTGCAATTCCTAGGCATTTAGTCGAATTGACAGCCCTTAGATTTGAGAGATTTATCATATACTCAAAATTTATTGGATTTCTTTTAGTACCCATTGGATGACCTCTTACTTCTCTTTGTTTAATGCCAATTGCTACTTTTCGCACCATACAGAAATTCTCTCTACATGATTTTGTAATTGGAATTGATCGTCTGATGATTTTACTAGACGGCAAACAATCTAAGGAGGCTGCTCAGATTATCACCTAGATCATTTATGTAAATCAGGAACAGCAAAGGGCCTATGATACTACCTTGTGGAATGCCAGATATCACTTCTGTTCTACTCTATGATTTACCGTCTATCACTACGAACTGTGGCCTCTCCGAGAGGAAATCACGAATCCAGTCACACAACTGAGACAATACTCCATATGAATGCAATTTTGTTAATAGTCGTTTGTGAGGAATGGTATCAAATGCCTTCTGGAAATCTAGGAATACGAAATCGATCCGAGATCCCTTGTCAACAGTACTCATTACTTCATGGGAATAAAGAGTTAGCTGTGCTGTACAAGAATGATATTTTTCTGAATCCATGTTGGTTATGTATCGATAAGTCATTTTCTTCAAGATGATTCACAATGTTCGAGTACAGTATATGCTCCAAAATCGTACTGCAAATTGAGGTCAGTTATATGGGTCTGTAATTCAATGGGTTACTCCTATTTCCTTTCTTGAATGTTGGTGTGACCTATGCTACTTTCCACTCTTTAGGAACAGACCCTTTTGTCAAGTGAGCAGTTGTATATGATTGCTAAGAAAGGCACTATTGTGTCTGCATACTCTGAAAGGAACCTGATTGCTATACCATCTGGACTGGAAGACTTTCCTTAAGTGATTTGAGTTGTTTCACAACACCTAAGACACCTACTTTTATGTCACTCGTGCTAACAGTTTTTCTGGTTTCGAATTCTGGAATATTTACTTCATCTTCTTTCATGAAGGAATGATTGAAAACTGTATTTAGCAACTCTGCTTTAGTGGCATCATCACTGGTAACATTTCCGTTGCTATTGCGCAGTGACAGTATTGACTGTTTTTTTTTTTTTTTGCCACTGGTATACTTTACATATGACCAGAATCTCTTTGGTTTTTCTACCATATTTTGAGACACTGTTTCATTGTGGAACCTATTAGAAGTATCTCACACTGATGTCCGCACTAAATTTCAAGCTTCCGTGAAACTTAGTCAGTCTTGGGGATTTTGCATTCTTCTGAATTTCGCATGCTTTTTTCTTTGCTTCTGCAACATTGTTCTGACTTGTTTTGTGTACCATGGTGGATCAGTGCTGTCTCTTATTAACTTATGTGGTATGAATATCTATTGCTGTCGATACTGTATCTTTGAATTTGAGCTGTATTAGGTCTATGCTTACATAATTAGCTTGGAAGGAATGGAGCCTCTCTCTTCGGAAGGCGTCAAGCGAATTTTTATCTGCTGTTTTAAATAGATATATTTTGCGTTTATTTTTAGTGGTTTTGGTTGATATGGTTTTGACCTTGTGTTCACTAATCCCTGTATCTGTCATGACGCTCTCTATTAGATCAGGATTATTTGTGGCCAAGAGGTCAAGTGTGTTCTCGCAACCATTTGCAATTCGTGTGGGCTCATGAACTAATCTTAGAAACTAATTTCCTCAGCATCATCTCGATCTGATTCTTCTACCTTCCATTACTCTCATTTTACTTCTGTTGACATTCATTTTAACAGTCTCTTTTCAAGATATTTTTCGCTCCGTTCAACTCTGAAATCCTTATCCGTGTTTCACAGAATTACAATGTCACCAGCAAACCTTAAACTTATTATTTCTTCTCGCTTAACTGTAATTTCCTTTGAAAATTTCTCCTTGGTTTCCTTCACAGCTTGCTCGAGATACAGATTGAATAACATGGCAAACAGGCAACTCTGTCTCATTCCTGCTTCCCTTTCATACCCTTTGACTCTTAAAATGCAGTCTGGTTTCTGTACAAGTTGCATGTAACATTTCATTTCACTCCCTGTATTTTATCCCAGCTGCCTTCAGAATTTCAAATAGTGTATTGCAGTCAACAATGTTAAATGCATTTGCTCAATCTGCAAATGCTACAAACACAGATTAGTCTTCCTGCAATCTGTTTTCTATAAGCCATAGGGTCAGTACTACCTCGTATCATCTTCAGTTTCTCCTGAACCCAAACTGATCTTCCCTGTCGTTAGCTTCTATTAGTCTTCCTATTCTTCCATAAATAACACATAACAGTATTCTGCAACCTGGATTTCTGTAATTGTCCTGTAATATGCACTCCAGTCTTCTTTGGAAGAGTCAAAGTCTGACAGTATTTCACCTGTCTCATATCTGGCACACCAGGTGGAATAATTTTGACACAGTATATTCTCCCAAGGATATTAATATTTCCAAGAGAATGTCAACTACTCCAGGTTCCTTGTTTCAACTTTGATCACTCCCTACTCCGTCTAATTATTTTCGAAGTGTCATACCTTCCATCACACCTTTATCTACTTAGCCTTTCCTTTCCATAGTATGGTCTTTAATTTTTCTCCTTTGTACATACTTTCTACATATATCACTTAGTTACTTATTACTGGTTTGCCACCTGAGCTGTAATACTGATATTTATACCGCTGCTCGTCTTTTCAAAGTTTTCTTCAATTTTCCTATATTTCCTTTCTAATGGCCAAATATGCTCCAACAACTTTGCTATTTTTCACTTTCTGCTAATCTCCTTTTTATGTGTCTACATTTCCTTTGGCCGCCTCCTTTTGCTGGTTGCTTAAAGCTTCTTTTGAAACTTTTGAGAAGCTGTAGTTATTTCAAATTATCCAGGTCCCAACTCCTTAATTTGTAGCTTTAAAATTTTTTTCAGTTTCATATCTGGTTTGTAACCAATAAATTATGCTCAGATTCTAAGTCAACAACTGAAAATGTTTTCCAGTTTAAAATCTGGTTTCGAAATCTCTTCTTACCACTATAAAATCGGCTTGAAATCTTGCAGAGTCTCCACGATATCAATCACATTTACCACCTTCTGTCTCTTCATTAAAAAAAAAAAAAAAAATAAATAAATAAATAAAATAAATAAAAAATTAAAAATGTTTCCAATGATTATATTGCACACTCTCTCTCTCTCTCTCTCTCTCTCTCTCTCTCTTTCTTTCTTTTTTTTTTGTTTTAGGGCGCACAACTACAATGGTCATTAGCGCCCAGACTAAGTTAGGAATGCACCGCGAGGCACAAGGTTAAAACAGCAACTAAAAGGGACAACACTATATAAGACGTAGTAACAGGCATAGGATTTAAAAAAAAACAGCATAATCAAATGTCCTTAGACAGGTTTGTCAAGTTGATAAAACGAAGAACGCGAGCAGCTGCTCCTAGGTCATCTGCTAAAATGGCATCCAGAGTACATGGCAGGCCAAGATCAAGACGCAGTGTATTAAAATTCGGACAGGACGTTAAAATGTGGCGGATCATCAGCAATTGCTCACATGGGCAGAACGGTGCCGGTGCAGCCGTCAGCAGATGGCGATGGCTCAACCGGCAGTGTCCAATTCATAACCGGGCCAAAACGACCTCCTCCCGCTGAGAAAGGTGTGAGGAGGACGTCCAAGCCGCGGGAAGAGGTTTCAAGGGCCGAAGCTTGTTGTCCGTAAGCGCAGCCCAATCGGCATGCCACAGCGATAAAATGCGCCGACAAATGACCCTGCTACAATCTGATGAAGGGACACAACAAGAAGCTGTCCGAGGCTGGGGGACCGCAGCCTTGGCCGCGGCATCTGCAGCTTCATTCCCAGGGATACCTACATGGCCAGGAACCCACATAAAGCTAACCGGAGAACTGTCGTCCACCAGCTGCTGAAGAGAGCGTTGGATCCGGTGCACGAAAGGGTGAACCAGATACGGATCACTGAGGCTCTGGATGGTGCTCAGGGAATCGGAGCAGATGACATAAGCAGAATGTCGGTGGCGGCAGATGTAAAGAACAGCCTGGTAGAAGGCAAAGAGCTCAGCTGTGAAGACTGAACAATGGCCATGGAGCCGGTATTTTAAACTGTGTGCCCCGACAATAAAAGAACACCTGACCCCGTCACTGGTCTTAGAGCCATCTGCATAAATGAAGGTCATATTAATGAACTTCAAACGAAGTTCGACAAAACGGGAGTGGTAGACCGAACCGGGGGTAACCCCCTTTGGGAGCGAGCTGAGGTCAAGGTGAACGTGAACCTGAGCCTGGAGCCAAGGTGGTGTGTGGCTCTCGCCCACTCTAAAGGTTGCAGTGAATGAAAAATCAAGGTGTTGAAGGAGGCGATAAAGCAAAAGCAAACTCCAGGGGGTAGCAGGGCAGAGACATACAACCCGTATTGACGGTCGAGAGAGTCGTCAAAAAAGGAATGATAAGATGGGTGGTCGGGCATTAACAAAGCAGTACATTGCGCCAGTAGGTGAGTGGCAATTCACCGGCTTCAGCATGAAGACTCTCGACGGGACTAGTATAAAACGCTCCGATTGCAAGACGTAAACCCCGATGTTGTATGGAGTTGAGGCGGTCTAAGATGGACGGCCGTGCAGAGGAGTATACGAAGCTCCCATAATCCAGCTTGGAGCTGACGATTGACCGATATAGGCGAAGTAGGACGGTTCGATCCGCTCCCCATGACATACCACTGAGAACACGGAGGACATTTAGAGAACGGGTACAACGGGCAGCCAAATATGACACATGTGGAGACCAGCTAAGTTTGCTGTCAAATGTAAGACCTAAAAATTTTGTTGTTTCCACGAATGGGAGAGCAACGGGACCGAGTCGTAAGGACGGTGGGAGAAACTCTTTGTAGCGTCAGAAGTTAATACAGACCGTCTTCTCGGCAGAAAAACGGAAGCCATTGGCGACACTCCAGGAGTAAAGACGGTCAAGAGAACGCTGAAGACAGCGCTCCAGGAAGGAAACATGTATGCTGCGTGCTGCAATAGATGGTAAAATCATCCAGAAAAGGGAGCCTGATACATCAGCTGGGAGGCAATCCATTATTGGATTGATCGCTATGGCGAAGAGAGCGATGCTCAAAACTGAGCCTTGTGGCACCCCATTCTCCTGGCGAAAGGTGTCTGACAGGACAGAACCCACACGTACTCCGAACTGTCGATCCATTAAAAAGGAACAAATAAAAAGAGGGAGGAACCGCGAAGGCCCCATGTATGCATGGTGCGGAGAATGCCCGCCCTCCAACAGGTGTCTTACGCCTTCTCCAAATCAAAGAACACAGCCGCGGTTGGGCACTTCCGCAAGAAGTTATTCATAATAAAGGTCGACAAGGTAACCAGATGGTCAACAGCAGAGTGGCGCCTACAAAATCCGCATTGTACATTGGTAAGTAGGCATCGAGATTCGAGCAGCCAAACCAAATGAGAGTTAACCATTCGCTCCATCGCCTTACAGACACAGCTAGTAAGTGAGATGGGTCGATAACTGGAAGGCAAGTACTTGTCCTTCCCCGGCTTAGGAATCGGTACAACAATAGACTCGCGCCAGCATGCGGGAACATGTCCATCAACCCAGATGCAATTATAAGTACGAAGAAGGAAACCTTTACCCACAGGAGAAAGGTTCTTCAGCATCTGAATATGAATAGAATCAGGCCCTGGAGTGGAGGACCGTGACCGGGCAAGTGCATTTTCGAGTTCCCCCATGATGAAAGGGGCATTATAACTTTCACGATTCGAGGAGCGGAAGTTAGGTGGCCTAGCCTCCTCTGCCTGTTTTCGGGGGAGGAAGGCAGGGTGGTAATGAGCGGAGCTCGAAACCTCTGCGAAAAAGCGGCCGAAGGCATTGGAGACATCCTCAGGGGCCACAAGGACGTCATTCGCGACCGTCAAGCCAGAAACTGGTGAGTGGACCTTAGTGCCAGATAGCCGGCGCAGGCTACCCCAGACAACAGAAGGAGTAAAACTATTGAAGGTGCTTGTGAAAGCAGCCCAGCTGGCTTTCTTGCTTTCTTTAATAATACGACGACACTGCGCACGTAATCGTTTATAACTGACACAATTCGCTACTGTAGGGTGGCGTTTAAAGGTGCGTAAAGCACGTTGACGAGCACGTAAAGCGTCTCTACATGCTGCGGTCCACCAGGGGACTGGTACGCGACATGGAGAAAAAGTAGTGTGAGGGATGGAATATTCAGCAGCAGTGAGAATGACTTCCGTGAGATGTGCGGCCTGACTATCGCAGCTTGTGAAGGTTTGATCCTGAAAGGTCGCCCTGGAAGAGAAGAGCCCCCAGTCTGCTTTGGAGATGTTCCAACTAGTTGAGCACGGAGAGGGGGTATTATGCAGGAGATAGATAACACACGGGAAGTGGTCGCTCGAATATGTATCAGAAAGTGCATACCACTCAAACCGGCGTGCAAGTTGGGTAGTACATATAGAGAGGTCTAAATGGGAATAGGTGTGAGATGTGTCCGAAAGAAAAGTAGGGGCGCCAGTATTGAGACAGACAAGATTCAGCTGGTTGAAAAGGTCTGCTAACAGGGAGCCCCTCGAGGAGGATGCTGGAGAGCTCCAAAGGGGATGGTGGGCATTGAAGTCTCCAGTTAACAAAAATGGTGCAGGTAGCTGAGCAATAAGTTGAATCGTGTCTGCCCTGGTAACGGCAGACGACGACGGAGTGTAAACGGTACAAATGGAAAATGTAAAAGTGGGGAGAGTAATTCGGACGGCAACTGCCTGCAGGCTGGTGTGCAATGTGATGGGATCGTAGTAAATATCATCCCGGACCAGCAACATAACGCCTCCATGAGCCGGAATACCTGCCACAGGGGGTAGGTCAAAATGCACAGAGGTGTTGTGTGCCAAGGCAATTTGATCGCATGGGCCTAGCTTCGTTTCCTGGAGGGCTACGACGAGCGGACGGTGCAAGCGGAGCAGCAACTTCAAGTCCTCTCGATTGGAGCGAATGCTGCGAATATTCCAGTGAATAAGTGCCATCATGAGAAGAAAAGGAAGATGAAAGGAGGGGTCACCTCGAAGGCCGCTGAGGGCCTGGCTTCGAGCGAGCACTGCCGCCGCTATCAGTAGGCGGACAGTCATTGTTCATTGGTTCTATAGGTTCATCGGCCATCTTGTTAAGATGGCCGAGACGGGGAGCTTCCTCTGCAGGTGAACAGCCAGATGTTTGGCTACCAGCAGTGAGGCCAAGCGAAACAGATGACGGCCTGGGGCGGCAACCGCTGGGTGGCGCAGGAGAAGAAATGCGCCGTGGCGGAGAAGGAGAACTTTGCTTCCTATGAGCCTTCTTGGAAGGTCGTTTAGTGGAAGTACTGGTCGATGGCTGGGAGTTCGGGGTATGTAGGAAGTCTGCACGGGACAGTTCCTTCTTGAAGGCCCGTGCATCTGACTTCTGGGTCTTCATCTTGGCAGAAGCTGATGAAGGTGCTTGTGTCTGAGGGGTGAGGGGAGGAAGAGGAGACGTCGACCACGCGATCTTAGCACTGGCCGAACGGACAACCGTAGT
Source organism: Schistocerca americana (assembly GCF_021461395.2). Taxonomy (NCBI): domain Eukaryota; kingdom Metazoa; phylum Arthropoda; class Insecta; order Orthoptera; family Acrididae; genus Schistocerca; species Schistocerca americana. The sequence goes on from NC_060127.1 coordinate 193,206,857, forward strand.
GCTGAAGGTCAGGTCGCATGTCTGCGTCGCCAGCTCCCTGGTAGTCCGAGGAGAGGCGAGGACAGTACTGTATTTCCCCGCTGGGAGCAGCGTGGGCTTCCTACTAGCAAATAGCTTGCAAGCAGCCGAGGTGGACACATTCTCTTTGACCCGAATTTCTTGGGTACAGCGTTCTTCCTTGTAGATGGGACAGTCGCGGGAGGACACTGCATGGTCACCCTGACAGTTCACACAACGAGGAGACGGAGGTGGACAGTCACCCTCATGGGCATCCCTGCCACAAGTGACACATTTAGCCGCATTGGAACAAGACTGGTGGGTGTGGTTAAAATGCTGACACTGGTAGCAGCGCGTAGGTGTCGGGACATAGGGGCGAACAGAAATAGCCTCGTAGCCCGCTTTGATGCGCGACGGCAGCTGAACACTATCAAAGGTCAAGAGAAGTGTCCGGGTCGGTACAAGGTCATTGTTGACCTTTTTCATGAGCCTATGGACAGCCGTCATGCCCTGCTCAGCGAGGAAAGACTGTATCTTCTCGTCAGTCAATCCGTCGAGTGATCTAGTATATACCACACCACGAGACGAATTCAAAGTGCGGTGAGCCTCCACCCGGACAGGGAACGTGTACACGAGTGTGGCCCGAAGCAGTTTTTGTGCCTGAAAGGCACTCTCAGTTTCTAGTAACAAGGTACCTTTACGCAACCTGGTACAAGACTTGACAGATCCGGCTATGGCATCTACGCCATTCTGGATAACGAAAGGGTTGACAGAGGAAAAATCCTTTCCATCCTCAGATCGAGAAACTACGAGGAACTGTGGGGCAGGTGGTAGTACTTTTGTCACTGGTGGCTGGTCAAGTTTCTGTTTGTGGGCGTAAGTCGAGAGAGAAGAAGAAGAGAAATCCATTGCGGAGGAATCCCCCATGATTGCCAGTGTCTCAGATGGCGCGCTCCTTCCTTGTGGGGAGGCTCTCAGAGGGCACTCCCGCCTTAGGTGAATGTTTACACCTCAGGTCACACCTCCCGAGAAACAGACGGAGGGACCAATCGGCATGGTCAGAAGCTATCGGCTCAGGCAATCACCCCTCCCTGGGCCTGGCCTTTACCAGGGGGTACGTGCGTGCCTACTTGTCTACCCAGGGCGGGGAATTACGCGTTACCCCGTCACCGGCTACGCGTGCGAACGTGTGGGTCGGCCTTCAGGCACGCACAGGGAGGAAGGAAGAAGAGGAAAAAGAAGGGAGACAGGGAGAGAGAGAGAGGACAGACTGTCTCAAACGTCGAGGCGGAGATGGTGGTGGTGGTGGTTAGTGTTTAACGTCCCGTCGACAACGAGGTCATTAGAGACGGAGCGCAAGCTCGGGTTAGGGAAGGATTGGGAAGGAAATCGGCCGTGCCCTTTCAAAGGAACCATCCCGGCATTTCGAGGCGGAGACCAGAGAAGGCAAGGAGAAGAAGGCAAGGAGAAGAAGGCAAGGGAAAGAGTAAGTAAGACAGTGCGATGGAGAAGAACAAAGAAAAGAACCAACCAAAGGAAGGAAGAAACGAGAAGAAGTGAAAAACAAAAATGACCGCAAATATAGGTTGTGGAACCGTCCGTCTCCGGACGCAGGCGCTAACGACCCCCTTGAGGGGGAGGGACTCCTTTTAGTCGCCTCTTACGACAGGCAGGAATACCTCGGGCCTATTCTAACCCCCGGACCCGCAGGGGGGATATTGCACTCTGTGCAACATTATACCAGATGTGTTCCTGTTTCATTTCCTTTCCCCAGGCTGTACTGGTCTATTTCCTGTTCCCTTGGTTTTCATAGTATTGAATTCCAGTTGCCCATCACAATTAAATTGGACATCAAGTATCACCTATGACGGGCAGTCAAATGAACACCGAACAGCCACCACAACAAAAGCATGGAATAGTTCCATTCAAAAGTAATCACCACATGCATAAAGACATTTGTCCAACTGGTAGATGAGACGATCAATTTCTGTTTTGTAGAACACAGTCGGCTGCTGACATCCACAACTGACCCGCTCTTGCACTTCCTTGTCTGACAAACTGATGTCCACGCACGTCTTTCTTCACGTCGCCAACAAGTGAAAATCACAAAGTGAAAGATCTGTGCTGTACGGAGGATGTTGCAGTGTTTGCCAACCGAATTGCTGAAATTTAGCCTTTGTCCAACTAGCAATGTGGGTGCGGGCATTGCTGTGTAACAGATAATTCTGCCCGAAAATATATCTGTTCTTTTTGACTTCACAGTGCACTGCAATTTCTGGAAAGTGACTTCACAGCACTGCGCACTGACTGTAGTTTTGCACTCCAGGACCTCTGTGAGCAGAAAGCACCTGCAGGGGAGCTGGGTCGTCTAGACCTCACTGGAACTTGCGTGAACAGCTTTGGACTTCTTTGGCAGGGGAGATGTGGTACATTTCCACTGTCAGCTTTGCCATTTGCTCTCGGGCTGTCTGAATTCTGTCAGTTTTAATGCACGTAGTGATTACTTTCGAATCTAAACATTCTTCGGTCCTTTTATAGTAAGTGTTTGGTTTTCATTTGATTGCTCCTTTTATATTTACATTGTGTGGAGAAAAACTAAAAGATATGGAAAATGTGTATCAAGTGAAGATGCAGCCCAACTACTTTTGTTTACTGGAGAGAAGCCATTTTCCTGCATCAGGTTAGTTTTATTTGCAGGCAAATTGTTTCATTAGTAATAAGCTAATTCCCCTTCAGTATTAATAACTACGTCACATGGAAAAGTTTTGTAGTTCTGTTTATCAGCATGTTATTATCCACATATCAATGTGGAAGAGGTCCATCTGTATTGTGACCCAGACTCCCACTGAATGCTGCAATGGCATATATCATAGGTGAAAGGTTCTACAAGCTGGTTTCTAAAATATATTAATTAAAATTATTTTGTCTTACCTAGACCTTAATCAGCACAATCACCTTCAAAGTAGCCCCCTTGTGGGTGAACACATTGATTCCAATGTTTCTGCCTGTGTTTGAGTGAATCCTTTGTTACATTGTGATTCTGCTCGAATCTTTTCCACAGTATCAAATCTTTGCCCCTCCAACTGTACTTTCATCTCAGGGAGGAAGAAATAGTCACACGGAGGCTAGTGTAGTGACTACAGCAGCCGGGAAACGACACTCATCTCACTTTCAGACAACAATTCCTGAACAGTGGAGGCCGTTATGTGATTGTGCAATGTAAAGGTAGAACACCCAGTCACTCATACACCACTTCTACAGACGTTTCCTCCTCGTGTCCTCCCTAAATCTCTTTAGATAACCACGGACTTAATGATACTCTTAACTAGCTAAGCTTGTTTTGGGCCAAAGCGAAGAACAACTCTTCCACCGTGACTGCTGCTACTCAGTTTCATTGCCATACACCGAACTTTCATCGCTTGTGATGATCTCTGAAAGAATGTTTGGATTGTTTTGAAGCAGCTATGTAAGTTCCATGCAGACTTTCACACGATGTTGCTTCTGATCATCTTGAAGCAGAATGTCACAAATTTAATTGAAAGCTTTCTCTTGGTCATTTTTCCTGACAATACATTCACATGTATCACAACTTATTCCCAAAGAGTTGCAGAAATCTTGCACAATCACACCTCTCACATTTTGAACATTTCCTGGTGTGACACCAGACAATGATCTCGCGGAATAACGGTCGTCACCAATCTATTTTCACCTATTTTTGAAGTGCTTGCCTCAGTGTCGTCAACCGGTGCACACACCACTCCAAGCAAAGCAAGCAGATGTTAGACAGTTGGCACTAACAAGTGTCAGTCAAGCGGTGTGCACTAGCTTCTAATGGAAGGCCAACAAGAGAGCAACGCCTCCAGGAAGTGCACGCAGTGGCACTATTTACATACCGCACTGAGAGTCTGGACTTGGCCTCGTGTTAACCCTCGAGCTAGCTTCCTCAAGTTCTTGTGGAACTTCAATTACTGTGTTCTTAGTATATGCCAATCACCTGGACTTGGTCTGCTCCCAAGATTTATGGGTCTGATTCCAGTGAGACAAGCCGTACCACCAGATCTAGCATATTCACATATCTTGTTGCTGTTTTGTCACCGAGTTAAGTATATTTCCATAATAAAGATCTCTGTGTGTGCCCACAATTGGTGTTCTGTCTGCTTGACAACAGCAGAATTCCATCTCGCAAAACTTCCACAGTTTGTAAGTCAGTGTCTGACCTAGTGTTATCTCCAAAAGCTTGCTGCAACATTTTGAGTGTTTCTGCAGCAATCTATTCAAGTTCAAAACACACTGCTCTTTCAAGTCAGCCATCACTAAAACAACAATCAAGGAAACATGACAATGGCAGTATGCTTACCAACTAGCCAAACCACTCAGCTTGCAGTCCTCTGCATACTACTAAAGAAGGACGAATGGAGAGATACTGAAATATGCTCACTATTTTTTATTTACTTAAATTTGGCATATTTCGTGACAGTACCCTTTCCGTTAAATGTTTACAAGGCGATATTTGTCTTGGCTTCAGTTGTCTAGTGGAAGTATGATTCCCTTATGCAGTTTTGTCGGCTGCAGAATTGACCTGGTTCAATGCGTTTGCCTCATTTTTGGTGCTTCAAATACCATTTCTTCGAATGTGGTTTCTTCTTAAAGTTTATATAAAAAAAATAGTAACATAATTCATTTTTTTCCACTAACAAATATTTATGACGGCGACCTGCACATTGTTCTACTGTCAACACACACCAAGAGTTAACTGCCGACTGACTACAGTCAAAGATGACTCCAGCGTCAAAGACATTTTACACAACACACCAGCTTCCACTTGTAACCAGTCTCTTTGATATTCTTCGTCACATCTACTAATAGTAATCAATATGCTGTCACTCTCAAAAATATAAGTAAATTAACATAAGGCAAATTACAATAAAAAAATTCTGACAAAAATATAAGAAAACATTTACAATTTGGTATCGACAAATCCGGTAGAAAATAACATCTCCCAGATCCATTATAATACCTAGTGGTGTTTCAGTGAACTTTTAAACACTCTCATGAAAAACACAAATTTCGGAAAATTTGGATATTGTTTCATATATCAGGAACGAAAAAAACGGAACCCACGAGAAAGTCTGGTCAGTGTACCAGCACACACAATATGAAGGCCGATTGACAAAGACTGAAGCTTATTTTTTCACAGGTGTTTATTACTGTTTCAACATTTACTCCCCTCTTACTCAAATGCACTTTTTATAGTGACTCTGCCAGACCTCGAATACACGATGCACCCCATTCTTTGTCAGGTCATAGACAATCGCCTCATTTTTCTCGAGCACTGCTTCGCAGTCGTCATACCGAATGCTCTGAAGCTTTGCCTTTAGTAATGGGAATAAAAAAAAAATATCAACGGGTGCAAGGTTGAGACTATAAGATAGATGGAGTACACAGGCAATGTCTAATTGAGCCAGAAACTGCACGGCTCGATTTGCAACTCGAGATCACACACTGTTACGATAAAGACACTACCTAGTCCGAGAAAGTTCTGGTAATTTCCTTGCAATGTGCTTCCTGAGTTTAGCCAATACTGACTGATATGTAGTATGCTGCTGTAACGGTAGTGTATGGGGGAGGTGCTTGCAGGTAAATCGTTCCATTGTATACAAAAAATGTGATCACCATCACTTTCCTTGCATATGGATCAGCTTTCACCTTTGTTGGAGCACGTGGTTATTTCAGCACTGCTAAGCCCGTTTTCCTTCAGGATCATAAGGACACCAGCAATAATCGATTCCAGAAACACATCCCCTCCATCAGCGGAAAGATGCGGCTTTTCTCCATTTGCACATTCTTTTGTTCAGGAGTCAACAGAAATGGCACCCAATGGGCACAAACATGGGTCATAAGGATACTGCCATATGAAATTCTCAATACTTCAATTAGATTACGTACTGTTACTTGCCGATCCTCACAGACAATCACAGCAGCTGTGTTGATGTTGACTTCATTCATAGAAGAAGCTAAAATATCAGGTCCACCTTGCTTAACAGACAAGTTGGCCTTCTTTGAAATCCTCTAACTACCTAAACACTGTTGCATGATGATGATGTGCAGCTTCACCATGACTTGTTGCAGGTTTTTGCAAGTCTCAGGGGCTGTACAGTTTAAACGAACACAGAATTTTATTGCGCCATACTGATCCTCTTGCGTCACCTCCATTGTTTGGTATGAGAAATGCGAAAAGTATCTACAAACTCGAACATTACTACCAACCTAGTGATGCGAGAATGCTGCCACCTATGGACATTATACATAAAAACCCGCTCTTTTCAAATATTCACAGTATAGATAGGAGACTATCATGGAAGCTACAGAATAAAATCAGTCTCAGTCTTTGTTAGTCAGCCTTCACATATTCCCTTAAAATGTGCCAGCATATTTCAATGTCGATCAAGCAGTTTGTGTACTTATTTCAAGATGTATATCAATGTCACAAGGCTACGAAAATTTTACTTTTGGCAACAATAGGAGAGGTGAGTTCTGATGTTAACTTCTATTAAAATGGCTACTAAAGAATTAAAGAATGGATGTGGAGGACCATCACTAGTTAAAAAATGCAAGTGTCCTGTGCAGTGTCATTTTTCGCAAAGCGTCACAAGTGTAGATATTTGGGTAAGCACATCACAAATTGGTGTGTTAGTCAAGAAAGCCTCAGACTGAGAAGGAAAGATAAGGTGCAAGTCACTACCAAGCTGGTACATCGTCACATCTCAAATGTGGCATCTGAGCTATGATTTGACTTGTCCGTGTTCTCACATGTGAAGTTTCAGAGACGAGCCATTTTGAGAAAAAAGTTTTATGGGTGTGGTATCACGAGTTTCACAATACAAAAACTTATACTGGTTGAACCAACATTTTGCTCACAGTTAAGGTGGCCTTCTACTGTACACCCTGAAGGAAGCCACTGTAACTGTGGCCGAAACAGTTGTTTCACCAGTATAGTCACAATATGGCCTAGTACTACACCCAGAAACCTTTTATGTCAACTGCCACTGGCAGCGGAAGCCAACATAAACAAAATATAGAAAAAGATTCTACGAGCAACATTTTCACTAGCAGCCCCACGTGCTGAAGTCCACACTTAACAAAATGAAGTGCTGAAGTATATAATTTTACATTGTATGGGTTATAACAATGTTGTCAGTAGTGTTGTGCTTTTTTATGTGCCCAATTTGTTTGTCTATTCTGACTTCCATTGTATAGTTGACTACTGCATTTCACCACCTGAAATACAAGTAGTTTCTCCAGTTCTCAACAGCAGCACAAGCATAAAGTAGGTCCTTTATTTTCATGTTATGGTTTTACTGGTTGTGATCAGCATGACCACATTTACTTTAAAAGTAAAGTTTATTGCAGTCAAACGTTTTCTTACCAGTCATTACAAATTCCCAATAAAAACATTAACCAACCAAGAATAAGTACAAAAATATTACACTGATAAATTACAAATATATAAAATATATACAAATACATGACATTTAAGTGATTTTTTTTTACACACATTTATGTAGTTTGGTAATATACTTTTGTAGTTTATCACTGTAATATTTCTTAACTTATACTTGTAATACTCTTTCTTAATCTTCTATAGCACTACTGAAAATGAGTATGAGTTATAAACTGACACTAGTTTAGTCACTCAAACATTTTATATGAGTATCTGACTGTAAAAGGACACACACACCTCTCTCTCTCTCTCTCTCTCTCTCTCTCTCTCTCTCTCTCTCTCTTTCTCACATGCACGCACGTACGTACGCACACGCCATCTCTGGCAGCTCTGACCAGAATGCGACTTATGTGGAATGGAAGCAGCAATCTGGAGGGAGTGGGGAAGGGGAAGGGATAGCCACGAACAGGTGTGGGGAGAGCAAAATGCTGTCTGGCAGAGTGTGCAGGGACAAGACTGCCGACAGGCGCAGGATAGAGAGGCAGTGGGATACCGGGGTGGGGAAGACTAGGGGGAACGGAATGAAAACCATCTCTACCCGCTCCACAAGATACAGTCACTGTGAAATCCCTGCTCCATACATCAAATCTCTGAAACTGAATCCCTTGCTCTCTAGCACATGGAGGAGCATCCCAGACACCACCTTCACCTTCATATGTTATCCAACCTGCTGACATCCTACTGCCATATCGGGGCACCACTATCCAACCAGTCCTTACCACAGTGTTGTTTCTCCTCAACCACTCGCAGCACCCAAACCCTGCCTAACTGACCTTTCCAACTTTCCACGAACCCCCAGAACTCCCAACCAACACTCCACTGAAGCCAGAGCCAAAACATTCCCATAATGTTGTTGTTAACCTTTCCACCAAACCCCTCAGCCCCACAAAAGTTTTACATCTATCCAAAGGACTCATCTTTAGCTCTACACTCAGATTTAACCATTCTGGACTTAAAGACTTTCTCCCTATGCCTACAATGGAAACACTTCTTTGCCACGAATCCCTTAAACCAAAGCTAACCTGATTGCAACATTGAACCCTGCCTCTCCCAGTTCATACCACCATCCAACCATGACCTCCTCCTCCCCCCCCCCCCCCCCCCCAATCGCTGATCACCTTACAGGAATTCCTTACCTCCAACTAAGCCTCACCATCCTTCCCCAGGCCCTTCCTCAGAACACCAACCTTTCAGCAGAAGAAAGAACAGCCATACGCAGCCTCCAAACCAATCCTGATCCAATCATCCTACCTGCAGGCAATGGTTCCACCACTGTTATGAATCACAGTGAATACCTAGTGGATGGCTTCTGCTAATCATTTGACTCATCCACATACAAACTTTGCCAGAGTGATCCCATCCCAGAAGTCCAACATAGCCCCCAATCCCTGCTTAAATCCTTAGCACCTTCCCAGAGCCTCTCCCTGGAATCAATTTCCCTTCTCATCCCTATGGCACACTGCACACCCACCTTATACATGCTCCTCAAATCTACAAACCCGACAAACCTGGATGGCACATAGTGGCTAATAATAGTGCCTCCACTGAAAGAATTTCGGCCCTCATTGACCAACACCTCCAACCTACTGCCAATAATATGGCCTCACGTGTCATAGATACCAACCACTTCCTTCACCGACTCTCCACCATCCCCACTCCTTTACCTCCTGGATACCTATTCGTCACTGTTGACGTCATCTCCCTATACACCGACATCCCTGACGTCCACGATCTTACTGCTGTTTAACACTACCTTCACCAATGTCCTTCAGGCTCCAAACCCACTACCCCACTCCTCATACACCTTACTAACCTTATCCTAACTCACACTTACTTATCCTTTGAAGGGTAGTTATACAAATAAATCTGCAGCACAGCCAAGGGCATCCGAATGGCACCCTCCTGTGCAAACCTGTACATGGGCCATCTAGAGGAGACCTCCCTAGCCTCCCAAACTACCAAATCCCTTGTCTGGCTCAGGTTCATCGATGATAACTTCACGATCTGCACTCAGAGCATAGCACCCTACCTTCACAACCTTAACACCTCTCCCATCACTTCACCTGGTCCTCCTCAACACAACATGCCCCCTCCGTAGACATTGACCTCTTGGGAGAAACAAGCTGCAGTACCCTTTGTGACCCAATACCCACCCAGACTGGAACAACCAAACCGCATCCTTTGCCAGGGCTCTGATAACCTATCATCGTGTCTCGAGAGGAGAGACATCCTAACCAACAACCTCCGAGCGAGATATGCCCAATGTACCCACCCAGCGCTTCCTATTCCTGTCCTGCCCCCCCCCCTCCCCCACACACACACCACCAGCTCTGCTGCTATCATTGCACAGCTTTTTATCCTGGTATGACTACCAACCAGCTGCCCACCAGGATGAAAGGCTGCCACCAAACTGTGACCAAGAGCAAAGTAGACTAATGTGTGGCACAATCTGCAGCTGAATATAACCTGCTTGATCTCAATGGCTGCTCCACACCCCAAGCCATCTTGGCCCACCACTAGCTTTATGAAACAGTGCAGATGGGAGTTATCCTTACAACACATTCTCTACTCGCAAAATTACACTGGCCTCAATCTACTATAATGTACTGTCCCCAAACCATTTACCAAACTGTTTTCATACCCTTTGTCCTACCACTTCCTCCTTACTCTTGTCTCCCACCCTCTTCGTGTGCTGCCCTCTGCCAATGCACCTCCCCTTTTTTCACTCCATTCCCCCTGCCCCTTCCCACCTTCCTCCTCCACTGCCTCCCAACTTGCACCTCTTGGCAGTCCAGTCCCTGCACCCACTGCCTGATAACACTCTCCTCTCCCTTTACCTGTACACTGCTAACCCTTCCCTTTCCCCATCTCCTCCAGATTGCTGCTGCAGGGATATCGTGGTCACGTACGCGTTAGGTGTGCTTGCTTGTGTGAATGAATGTGTGTGTTTCTCTTTCTTTCTCTTTTTCGGATGAAGGCTGTGGCCGAAAGTTAATATGTACGAGTCTTTTAATTGTGGCTGTCTGCAAGTTAATAACTCAATGCGTTGTCCGTATGGTAAGTTTGCAATCTATCTTTTTCTTACATTGCTGATATTCAAACCTGGAGTTTCCATTGTTTGCCTTCAAAAAAAAAAAACATCGTTAAAAGATATCTGTAATGTATAGCACTTGTTTACTTCCCCTCCCCTTAATCCATACCTTTTTCTTCTTTTCTTTCTCTTCTCTTTCAAAACTAATACCAATATGCTTTAACACACTTTTACACACATCACATGTCCTCACGAATTTTCTCCACTTTGATCTCTTGTTATTTACACATTTACTACTTTTTTTTCTTACTGACAGACCTTAATTAAAACAAAAAAAGACAGTGTAGGCCGACACGTTAAGTACAGTACCCTTACCCAGTCCATGTCGTACGCAAAGTCTCCAACGTGTAAGATACCGTCAGCACTCTGGTGCATCACTTCCTCTTGCAGATAGGGGAGCGACTTGGCATTTAGAGTGCCCATATCCCCTAGGACCAAAATGCGTGGGGCCCACTGAGCCGCGGAATCACCGCCCTCCAATGCTGGTGGAGATGGTGGTGTCTTGAAAGAGAACACTGGTGACCAGCCACCGTCTGAGCTGCCGACATGGTACACTGTAAAAGATACACAAACAGTGACCGAAATATGTCAAATGTCATGTAGACAACATTGGGGGAGGGGGGGGGGGGGGGAGGTAAAGTGGGAGTGGGAGAGCACTGCATACAGTGAGATACAAAGAATACATTATTAAATTTGTAAATGAAACATCTACGCACCAAGTGGCAGCAAGAGAAAACACATTTAAAATTAAGGAAATTTAGGAAACTTGCAAGCTTTTGGAGACATTGGCTCCTTCTGACAGAAGTGTAGGAGGGGAAAGAAGAGGGATGAAGGAAAAGGACTGGTGAGGTTTAGGAATTGACGAGAGTTATGGAAGAGTTGCCCAGAACCCCACATCAGAGGAAACTCAGAGGATAGGATGAGAAGGAAAGAGTATATTGGCACCATTTAGGGAATGGTGATAGTTACAGAAAAGTCACCCATAACCCTGGGGTCAGAGGGGACTTACTGGAGGGAATGAGCAGGAAAGGAAGAGTACTGGTGATGTTTAGAAAATGCTGACTGTTATGGTATAATTGCCGAGAATCCTGGGTCAGTGGAGACAGAATGAGTCTTTCCTACTCATCACATCCACTAAGTCTCCCCTGACTTAGTGTTCTGGGCAGCTCTTTCAATTCCCTAAACCCCACCATGCCTTTTCCTTCAAACCCCTTCCTTCCCCTTCAACCCATCTGACAGGACGAGGAGCCACTGGCTATGAAAGCTTGCACATTTCCTTGAATTTTCTATGTGTTCTCTGCTGCCACTGTTTGGTGAGTAGACTTTTCACCTGTCAATCACATTACATGTTCAAAAACTGCTTATTTTCACTGATATATTACTAAATTTGTAAGTGGTTTGAAAGTATACAGGGTGCAAAATTTAGCACACTAAGCTGGAACCTCCAGCAACAACAATGGCCTAACCTGTCTGGGTATCAAGTTAACAGTGCATGGATGATAGACACAAGTAAGTCATTCCATGCTGCGCCAAAGTTTAGCAACTGTAATGGCTAGCAAGTTATTAAATATCAGTCCCTTGGCAACTCACGACCAGATATTTTGAATGGGAGAGAGCCACGGAGAACAGGCTGGATCGCACAACAGTCGGATTCCTTCTGTATTTAAGTAGATCAGGACAGCGTGGACAATGTGTGATCTTGCATGGGACACAAGAACTGGCCCGAATAAGTCAAATGTGATCAACTTATCAGCTATCTGGAAGAAGAGGTGATCATGATGTTTGCCCAGTGACACCACGTATCATTGTGTTATGTACTAGTCCCAAATGATCAAGAAAAAATGCCATCTGGCAACGTTTACTCTCCTCAGCACTGTAGGCAGAACTGGGACTCGTCTCTCAAGATATAGTGTTGTCATTCAGTCCCCTACCAAGGAACACCTCTCTCTCTGCTGCTGCTTTAAGGGAAACCGCAACAACAGTCACCATGCTGACAATCCGTGGGGTCTCTACATATTGTCACACTGTAGGTATGAATATTTGTCTTGCTGCAAAGCAAACCATTTCCCTACTCAAAAGTATCTAAAGTGATCGTATAACCCTGTACAGCCAAGTTGATAATATTTCTGTCCTCTCGGGCATTTGTTGCGTGGGCTCACTGAAATCTCGCATGGTATTAAGTACTGGCATCCTGAATCCATTGGCTCCATATTTGCAAGGCAGTTCTGGAATCCAGATCAATGTAAGCTGCAATGTCATGGAACGATAAACCGCAGTCTTCATAGGTCACAGTCCTGCTGTTGTTGAATTCACTTTTCCCCTCTTACAAACAGCACAACATAAACAATCAACATTAAAATGCAATTTCTAAGTAAGAAAACAGCCTTTTTTGCTTTTCTTTTTTTTCCTCCTTATATACAGAATGTATATGGCATTCCTTCAGTGCTGTTCCACTGAAATGCTAATTATTTACATATACAAAATATATTGTATATCTCCTGCTAACTTTATATTTGTTGCAAGCAGTCTTCATGAAATTAATATTATAATATCCATCAGTTTATAATAGCCTCTGTAGTGGAGTGGTCGGTGTATCTGACTGCCATACACAGTGAAACCCAGCATTTACACTTTTTGAGGGACTAAAAAAAAAAAAAAAAAAAAAAAAATGTGGGAAAATGTAAAATGTGGGAAATAGCACTTTAAGCTGTAAAAGTTACGTATAGGATACCCCCTTGTACTGTATGTATGATATATGCAAATAACAGGCATCAAAAGAGTTGTCAGAGACTTGTTTATTATCTAATGAAGGTTTATTATCTAATAAAAACTGCTGACATAACTGGAACTGATAACTGTCTGGGAAGCAGGAACATTTGACTCAATTTCAAATGCCATTATTGATGTTTTTGAAAGGCTGCAGCTGTCATTCATTATTTAAATAATGAAATACTGCACTAGTAATGTATTTTTTTCATGCTTAGCACGACGTGTTTCAAGAATTTTTTCTCGTTGCCAAGTGAAAATATGTAAATAAGTATTTTGTAAGGTGTTTGAATGTGTGTTATGTTGTGTCTCTTTTACTGTAGTCAGGTACTGTACCTCACCAGTTTTGCAGGGGGAAAACAAAAAAACAAAAACGAAAAAACAAAAACAAAAACACACACACACACACACACACACACACACACACACACACACACACAGTTTGTAAACACTGCACTTGACAACAAGAATAAATTCTCTAAACAGGTTTTGCTCAGCATGAATAAAACACGTAACCGGCACTTTAAACTAAAAACCATTTGAGCAACACAAAGTGAATGACTGCATCAACTAGCGCTTCACATGGCCGTATGCCAAAACACGCTAAGTATGGTTCATCAGTGTTTGCACAGTAGAGGCAGTTTGGAAACGGTTGTGATTGGTCACGGTATCTTCATTCGAACGAACCTTGTTACTCACATCAGCCACCATGCCAAGTAGAGCTTGGTGGTGGTGGGAGATATGGCATGAATTGTTCCATCTTTTACATGTTTACCAGTTCAAATCCACTGAATAGGGTGCTCTGGTGTCAAGAAACTTAACCACGTAATATTTGTAAACATTACTGGATGACCAACATCATGTCAGCATCATTTTTTCGTAATGCTTAAATTGTGAGGAAATTATAAATATGTTGACACAAAATCATGCGCAAATTAACATTGTGGGCATAGGAAATTTGACGGGACTGATAAAAAATGTCATAAATGACAGGAAAACATTAAAGCGGGGTTATACTGTATATGACCCAGGTTCACCTCTTTGTACTGTCAGGGATTTTTCCTTCGTGGGACAACGAACTGAGTACAAACAACCTTGTGTTACCAATAGAGTAGTTACACTGTAACTTGTATGTTGACATACTTGTTATTATGGGTTTATTTATCTATTGGCACTTTTCATTTCTATTTCACTGTTGCTATTTGAGTTTACGTATTGTCATTTGAAGATAGTGAATGGAGCTGTGGAGGCCAGAAAATGGAGTGTCAAGTGCAGAAATCTGAATATTTCTTATATATTGTCCTGACTGAGTTAAGTACAGGGGTGACAGCAGCATAGGCAGTCAGAAACATTTGCGCCGTGTCTGAGGATAATACCACTGGACAGAGCACAGCAAGAAAATGGTTCTCTCGTTTTCAGGAAGATCATTTTGATATTAGTAACTCCATGTTTAGGAAGACCTTAGGGGTTTGATGAAGATCATTTACATGCATTAATACACAAGGACCCATGTAAGTGTACTCAAGAACTGGCAAATGTGATTAACTGTGTTCATTCTACCATTGTGTGATATTTGCATGCAATGTGAAAGATTCAAAAAACAGGGTGTATGGTATTAGTGGCCTAAGCCAAAATCACAAAAATCAGCAGTTGCTGATGGGCATCTCTGCTTGCTCGTCATCAATTGGCTCGTGAACAACACCGACCATTCCTATCCTGTATTGTTACTGGTGATGAGAAATGGCGCCTGTATGCTAACGTAAGGAAAAAGCAATACCTGTGCCATTGCCAACAAGTGAAACATTTAGCAGACACAATTCAAGAACAATGACCAGGAAGACTGGGTGAACCGATGTTACTTCACATAACACCCACTCACATTCTGCCAGACTGCCAAAAAACACTAAAGAGGAGTTGGGTTGAGACATAATTGAGACATAATTCTGCACCCCGTTCTTCACCTGACCTTTCACACTCAGACTTTCACCTTCTCTGCTCTACTTTGCAACCTTACAGATATGTCCTTTCTGCAAGAAAATGTGCTCTGAACATGACTCGACAGGTTCTTTGCCTTGAAACCACACAGAATTGAAAAGTTACCCTAGTATTGGTAGACTGTTGTAAACAGGGACGGAGAGTATATTATTGATGACTAAAGTCTCTTATGTGTATGTATTGTGTTTATTAAACTTGTGGACAATTTCTACACACTTGTGCTCCAGCCCAATATAAAGGTTAAGGAAATTTGTAAGCTTTCAGAGCCAATGGCTCCTTCTGACAGAAGGGTTCAATGGGGAGGAAGAGCGATGAAGAAAAAATATGGCACGGTTTACAAAAAGTTGCACAGAACTCTGGGTCATGATGGACTTACCGAATAGGATGAGACAGAAAGACTGTTTGCGGGAGACTGCACTAGACGAAATTTGAAAAGGATGACGGCCTGGGGCGGCAACTGCTGGGTGGCGCAGGAGAAGAAACACGCCGTGGCGCAGGAGAAGAACTTTCATCCCATGAGCCTTCCTGGAAGGTCGTTTAGTCGAAGTACTGGGCGATGGCTAGGAGTGCGGGGTACGTAAGAAGTCTTCATGGGACGTTTCCTTCTTGAAGGCCCGTGCATCTGACTCCTGGGCCTTGGTCTTGGCAGAAGATGATGAAGGTGCTTGTGTCTTAGGGGCGACAGGAGGAAGAGGAGACGCTGACCGGGCGATCTTATCACTGGGCGAATGGACGACCGTAGCACTAAAGGTCAGATCGCATGTCTGCGTCGATACCTCCCTGGTAGGCTGAGGACGGTACTGTATTTCCCCGCTGGGAGCACCGTGGGCTTCCTACTACCAAAAAGATTGCGAGCAGCTGAGGTGGACACTTTCTCTTTGCCCCGAATTTCCTGTATACAGCGTTCATTCTTGCAGATGGGACAGTCACGAGAGGACGCTGCATGGTCACCCTAACAGTTCACGCAATGAGGAGATGGAGGTGGACAGTCACCCTCATGGGCGTCCCTGCCACAAGTGACGCATTTAGCCGCATTAGAGCAAGACTGGCGGGTGTGGTTAAAACGCTGACACTGTTAGCAGCGCGTAGGTGTCAGGACATATGGGCAAACAGAAATAACCTCACAGCCCGCTTTGATGTGCGACGGCAGCTGAACACTATCAAAGGTCAAGGAAAGCGTCCGGGTCGGTACAAGGTCATTGTCGACCTTTTTCATGACCCTATGGACAGCCGTCAAGCCCTGCTCAACGAGGAAAGACAAAGACTCAATCTCCTCGTCAGTCAATCCGTCGAGTGATCTAGTAGATACCACACCACGTGACGAATTCAGAGTGTGGTGAGCCTCCACCCGGACAGGGAACATGTACAGGAGTGTGGCCCGAAGGAGTTTTTTGCCTGAAAGGCGCTCTCAGTTTCCAACAACAAGGTACCGTTACACATCCTGGACAAGACTTGACAGATCCGGCTATGGCATCTACGCCCTTCTGAATAATGAAAGGGTCGACAGATGAAAAATCCTTTCCATCCTCAGATCCAGAAACTACGAGGAACTTTGGGGCAGGTGGTAGTACTTTTGTCACTGGTGGCAGGTCAAGTTTCCGTTTGTGGGCAGAAGTCGAGAGAGAAGAAGAAGATAAATCCAATGTGGATGAATCCCCCACGATTGCCAGCGTCTCCGATGGCATGTTCCTTTCTTGTGGGGACCCTCTCGGAGGGCGCTCCCGCCTTGGGTGAATGTTTACACCTCAGGTCACACCTCCCGAGAAACGGATGGAGGAACCAATCGGCACGGTCGGAAGGTGTCAGCTCGGGCAATCACCCCTCCCCGGCCTGGCCTTTACCAAGGGGTACGCACGGGCCCTACTTGTCTACCCAGGGTGGCGAATTACGCTTTACCCCATCAGCGGCTACGCGTGCGAACACATGGGTCGGCCTTCAGGCACACACAGGGAGGAAAGAAGAATAGGAAAACAAGGGGAGAGAGGAAAAGAAAGGACAGACTGTTTTAAACGCCGAGGCAGATACCATAGGGTGGACAAGAAGGCAAGGAGAAGGTGGCAAGGTAAAAAGTAAGGAATACAGTGAGAGAGACCAGATACAAGAGAGAAAGTGGGGGTGGTAGGGGCACACATTGAGAAAACCAGATGGATCCATCAAGAGGGGGGAACAACAACAACAAAAACATTGGAATGAAATCCCTAGGAAACAAGGAAGAGATAGGGGCACATGGAAGAGGACAGTGCAAGGGGAAGTAAAAAGAGTTGGCAAGACCTGGGCAGAATTGAGGCAAAAAGTCAAAGTCAAAGTTAAGCACTGGCAAAGAGCAGCAAACAAAGAGGTTGGAAGATGAGAATGGGGACGAGGTGAGAACAGAGGGTGTGGACTGTTGGCTGGAAGGAGTGGGGACAAATGTTGCCGTAGGTCGAGGCGGGATAATTTTGGGAGTGCAGAATGTGCTGTAAGGATAACTTCCATCTGTGTTGTTTGGAAAAGCAGGTGGTGAAGGGGAGCATCCGGATGGCTTGAGTAATAAAGCAGCAATTGAAATAGAGCATTTCATATGCATGTTATGCCAAAGGGTGGTCTACTATGATTTTTTCCACAGTTTTGCAGTGGGCATCCATCCAGGTGGTATCCATACCAATATAAAAAAACTGTGCAACGATTGCAGTAGAGCTGGTATATGACATGGCTGCTTTCAAGCCTCTCATGGATTAGGATAAGCCTGTGACAGGACTGGAATAGGAAGTGCTGGGTGGGTGGATTATTCTTGTCTTGCACCTGAATCTGCCACAGGGATATGACCCTTGTGGCAAGGGGAGTGGCATAGGAATAAACTAGGATGTCGTGGAGGTCGGGTAGGTGACGGAACACCAGTTTACATGGGGTGGGAAGGATCTCGGGTACGATGCCTCTGATTTTAGGGCTTGGTAATAGGTAATCAAAGATTTTGGGAAGCATATAGAAGGTGAGTGCGCAGGGTGTCAGAGGCGAGGTGGGAAATGGATTCAGAGGAGAGGTTCTGAGAAGGGACTAAGGCTGGAACAACTGAAACACATACTATGCCAGGTCTTTGATTACCTATGATGACTGCAGCCGTGAGTGCGTGAGGTACGCTCGATTGTGTGAATGAATGTCAGTGTGTGTCTTTTTCTGACATGCTAAGGCCAAAAGCTAATGTATAAGTGTTCTTTAACTGTGCCTGTCAGCAACCCAACATGTATCTTTATGGTAAGTAGCAATCTATATTTTCCTTGATATCAATTAATAATATTTATCTAAATTTATTGAAAAAAATTTGAAATTGAGAAAGCTGTGCCGTGCAAATATGCAGGTTCAATTTTTTTTTCTGTAGTCAGTTTCAACTATGATCCGAGGAGAAGTAAAGCAGCGGACAACTGTTTCTCCCAGAATATTCTATCTACTTTCGTACAGGGGGTTCAGAAACAGTCCGAGAAGCTTATACAGGTCTTGCAGCAACAGTTTGAGAAACACCTACTAAGAAAAAACTTCAATACATTGCACCATTTCAGAGTTAATTAGCACTGAAGTTAGCTAACCAGGCTGCTGAGCGTGCAAATTCAAGTGGGCTGCCATATACACAATTGATAGTTGTTCTCAGATCAAAGATGATAATGCAAGGGACTGCTCAGCCTTTGGTTTAGGCACAATTCTCAGTACCAACTCATGTTCAATTTTTGTATTGCTCTCATGTTCGGTTTTAGAAAACCTAATGAAAAGCACGTCTTGGAACACTGTCTCTAGTGGGCTGCTCGAATATGTGCGCACAGAGGCCTGATTAGCTAATTTCGATGCTAATAGATCCAGAAACAGCACGATGTGTCAAATATTTTTCTTAACATTTATTTCTCATCACAATCTACCCTTTAATGCCCTAAAACTGTTTCTGACCACCCAATACATTTTCAAACAAAACTTGTATATACAACATGAAGCCATTTTGTATTCCTCCTTACAACTGCTTTGACACAGAACAGGAAAGTTGTATTTATGGCTTATTTGGTTGGTTGATTGGGGTTTAAGGGACCAAACAGCATGGTCATCAGTCCCTTGTATCAAAGGTGGTCCTTTCAGATGGATTTACATCTCAGAAGACTCAATGATAAAAAGTAAAAGGCTAAAAAACGTAAAAGTGCAGTTGTGTTGTCAATGGTGAAAACAAAAGGAGGGAAGTCAGCAAGGGGGCAACCCAAAGGCTATGCTACAGGCAGGAAATATCCCACCTCTGTTGTAGTACAGGCAAGATGACCTGCTATTTAAAAGCATCCAACCGCTAGAATGTGAAAGTGCATATTGTAAAAGGAGGCTAACCACGTCTAAAAGGCGATAAAAACAGAGTAAAAGGGAGAGAAAAAGAGGATCTTGGCCAGGAAGTGGAGTCAGGAATCTCCAAACACAGCTTACAGTAGGACACTGCCCAACCCTCACCACTTTGCCCCTACTTCAGACGGAGATTAAAAACACTAGAACTGAAAATAAAAGCCACTTTCACGGAGGAAACCGAGAACCAATTCAACCATCCGGGAATCGTCTGTCAACTTTAAAGGTAAAGTGTGGGGAAGTCTGTACTTAGTACGCAGAAGCAAAAGAAGGGGGCATTCTACGAAAATGTGGGCTACTGACTGGAAGGCTCCATAACCACAAAATGGGGGTGGCTCATTACGCAAAAGAAAACCATTGGTCAGCACGGTATGGCCGATGCGGAGACGACACAGGGTGGTCGAGTCCTTTCAGAAGAGGTGGAAGGAAGAACGCCATGGGACAGGTGTTGTCTTAATTGCACGAAGTTTATTAGACAGGGAGGTAGCCTCCCAAGAGTTGGCCCACGATTGTGCGAAGTGGGATTTGATGTGAAGCTGTAAATCTGTCACAGGAGGGGTTACAGAGATGGGGGTTAAGTGACTGCTCCCCCCGGACAAACGATCAGCCGGCTCATTACCTGGGATATCCACATGGCCAGGAACCCATAGGAAGTCAGTGGAACAAGCAGCACGGTGAAGATCAGTGAGACGGTCATGGATGGCCGAGACCAAGGAATGGCAGGAGAAACAGCGGTCAATAGCATGAAGGCCACTCCTTGAGTCCGTGTACATAGCAAAACGCGGTGGAATTGGGATTGTTAATAAAGGTAATGGCCTGAGAAATTGCCACAATTTCACAGTAAACACCCCACAGGTAGTTGGCAGGAGATGATTTTCTGTGCCAACAGAGGACGTGAAGGCATATCCCACATGATCAGCAGATTTAGAGCCATTGGTGTAAAAAACAACAGCATCCCGAAACTCCCATAAAATTCAGCGGAAAAAACAATGGAACACCTTAGGGGGAACAGAATCTTTCGGACCTCGGCAGAGGTTCATCCGAATCTGGGGCCGAGGAACTAACGAAGGGGGGCTGTTGGGGAGTGAACGTGGGCGACAATACAAAGAAGGAAGCTGAAAATCACGGCGAAGAGAGACAAGGCGGAGCCCAACTGATAACCCCGGCCGAGGGCGGGAATCAGGTGGGCGACGTCCTTGGTCTGGGAACAGAACAGTGGGAGAGGAATGGACAGTGATTGCGCAAGGAACCAGAAGCTGGGACTGCCAAACAGAAAGGGAAGGGTGGGATCCCAGCTTCAACCAGAAGACTATCAACAGGGCTAGTATGAAAGGCACCGGTGGCCAAACGGATACCACGATAGTGGACCAGATCCAGGAAGCGCAATGTGGAAGGAGCAGCCGAACTATAAACTTGACAACCATAGTCCAAGCGAGACAGCACTAAAGCCCGATAACGATGGAGAAGGGTGGAGTGGTCCGCACCCCAAGAGGTGTGGGCAAGGAAGCGAATGACATTGAATTTACAGAAACATTCTATCTTCAGAAGTATGATATGAGGCAGCCAAGTGCACTTCTTGTAAAAAGTAGACCCATGAAATGAAACTGTGGGACCACAGGTAATTGTCGTGTATCGACGTAGAGATCCAGATTGAGGAGGACCGTAGTACAGCAACAGCAGTTGACCACCCGCGATTTTAAAGCAGAGCACTGAAACGCGTGTGAGAGGGTCCATGCATAGGCATGTCTGGAGCTGCTGTTCTGCAGAGGCCATCGAAGAGGAACCAACTAACCCAAATGCAGAAGTCAACCACATGCAGAACAGGGGACCGACAGATGCTACAAGTCCATCTATAGCAATGAGGAAAAGAAGTACACTGAATATGGAACCCTGTGGGATGCCATTCTCCAGGGTCCATGGAGAACTAAAAACAGTACCAACCCAAACCCTGAATGACTGATGGAACAGGAACTGGCGGATAAAAATCGGGAGTGGGCCCTGAAGACCGCACTCAGGCAGTGTAAGTAAGATGTGATTATGCCAAGTCGTGCCATAGACCTTGCGAAGGTCGAAAAATACTGAAACCAAATGGTGGTGCTGGGAAAAAGCCTGTCGAACTGCGGACTCCAATCAAAGTAAATGATTGATCGGAGACCGTCCCTCTCGGAAGCCACACTGGTAAGGGGACAATATCTCCCGAGATTCGAGGGCCCAATTGAGCCGACGGGCTACCATCCGTTGAAGTAACTTGCAAACAACATTTGTCAGACTAATTGGCCAATAGCTTTCAACAAACCAGGCTTAAGGTCACGAACCATGATGGTACCCGCCCATTGAGAAGGGAAATCACCCTGGAGCCAAATATAGTTAAGCACCCGGAAAAGATGGTGCCATTGTGGAGCACTGAGATATTTAAGGAATTGGTTGTGAATGGAGTCTGGGCCAATCGTGAGAAGAAGAAAGTGCAGAAAGAAGTTCCCATTCAGTAAAAGGTTCATTGTAAGGTTCTGATTGACAAGGGGTAAAACGTAAGGCGGAAGCTTCGGCCTGCTGTTTCTGGTGAAGGAAAGCAGCCAGATAGGAGACTGCTGCTGATGCTGTTGCAAAATGGGTCGCAAGATGTTCCGCGAGAATCAATGGGTCTGTGCAAAGGCCATCCAGGAGGTGAAAGCCCAGGAGGGTAGACTGCCGAGGGCAACCTTCGGGAGAGCGAAGTGTAGCCCATACCTGTGACATAGGGACAGCAGAACCGAGGGAAGAAACAAAGCGTTCCCAACACACCCGTTTCCTCTGTTTGATTAAGTAACGGGCTTTAGACTGATGGTGTCTAAAGGTAATACGGTTGGTAACGGATGGCTGCCTCGTACGATGTTGCAAAGCTCAACGGCGATCACAGATGGCAATGGCAATGGCCATACTCCACCACGGGACTTGCTGGCAGCGAAATGATCCAGATGAGCGTGGGATAGCAACGCTAGCAGCACGAAAAATCACGTCAGACAGGTCACATAGGACATCATCAATACAACCCGCAAAGAGGCAGAAAAAACAACTTGTGCAGTATATAGAAGCCAATCTGCATGTTGTAAAGACCAACGAGGTAACCTGTCCATCGGGGAGCAGGAAGGGAGTGAGAGAGTCAAAGAGAAGTGGTCACTATCACAAAGGTCGTTGTGTGGCGACCAGTGTAATGAAGGGAGGAGGGAGAGAGAAGAAAGAAAGATCAATGGCAGAAAAGGAACCATGACCGGTACTGAATTGAGTAGGGGAGCCATCATTAAGAAGGCACAAGTCGTGGTCTGCAAGAAACTTGTCTATGAGAAGACCCCGACTAGATGGAAATGCACTGCCCCACAAGGGACGATGAGCATTGAAATCCCCGAGGAGGAGGAATAGAGGAGGAAGCTGCTGAAGGACAGTGAAGGCAACAACTTTAAGAGTGCTGTCAGTAGGGAGATAAAGTTTGCAAAGCGAGACCTCAGAGTCCAGGTGGACCCTAACAGCAATCGCTTCCAATGCAGTTTGAAGAGGAATCCACGTACTAGCAACGTCTGTACAGGCCAACGTACAAACGCCACCAGAGGCCCGCCCGCAGGGGGCCGAGCAGATTTCGACAGAAAACACTGAACCCATGGAGGGTCAGTGAGTGAACGTCAGTAAAATGAGATTCCTGTAGAACCACACAAGCTGCAGAGTAAAATGAAATAAGGGATTTCAATTCCAGAAAGTGATGGTAATATCCATTACAATTCCATTAGATAACCACAGAACGATGATTCAAATGGGGGGTGAACAGGCTAAAGCCAGTCATGCCACCAGATCACCATCCGTCACCGGCAAGGAGTGGGTGACATCCATGAACAGCAGGTCAGAGTCATATTGCAAAGGTGGGGACAGAACCTCTAGCAACACCAGAAGCTCTTTGTCCCGGGACTTCTCCTTTTTTGTTTGAGATTGAGGAGGGCTGTGTGGGAAGGAGCCAACTGCAGCAAGATCTGGAACAGAAACAGAGCGGGCGACCTGGGGGCCCACAGACCGTGGCTCTCGTGGTCGACGTGTGGGAGAGACGCCGAAGATGTGGGACAGTTCTCCAGCTAGCTGGGGAGCGGGGGGAGGGGGGGGGGGTAAGGGAGGGGGGGGGGGGGGGGTAAGGAAGGGGGGGGGGGAGAATGGGTGAAGATGTATCTTCTTTTTCTTCTTATAACCTGGGCAATCCGGTGAATGCGGAGAATGATTGCCATGACAATTAACACACACAGGAACTCCCATTATGGAGTGGACATCCACAGTCACCATAGAGAGGGGTCTGCGAACAGTGGGAAGACGTGTGTCCAAAACGTAAGCACTTAAAACATCACATAGGTGGTGGGATGTACGGCTTTATGTCACATCGATAAACCATATATTTTACCTTCTCAGGGAGGGTATCCCCTTCAAAGGCCAGGATAAAGGCACTAGTATCAATGCGATTGTCCTTCAGGCCCTTCTGAACATGCCGAACAAAGTGAACATCTCGCCGCCCTAGATTGTCCCTAAGTTCCTCATCAGTTTGAAGAATGAGGTCCCTGTGAAAAATTAGACCTTTAACCATATTCAAAGAGTAGTGGAGGGGAGGGGGTAGGTAATGGACACAGGAATTGTGCCAAGATGGTCACAGGCACAAAGGGCCGCAGACTGGGCAGCTGAAGCAGTTTTGAATGACGACGAACCCAACCGCATCTTGCTCAGAGTGCCCTCTTCACCAAACTTGTCTTCAATGCGTTCCACAAAAAATAAAGGTTTGGTATTGGTGAAACTATTCCCATCAGTCCTGGTGCAAACTAAATGATTCATTTCCATTCAAGGAGACGGCCATAGAAGAACGTCCAGAGTTGTGGACCCGTATGCGTTTCATTTGCATCGCGCTCACCCTGATACTACCCACTCCGATTAGGGGCTTTCCCCACGGGCGCCACCCAGCCACAGCAAGGGCAGTCTGCCACGGTCGCCATTGCTGAGAGTTCTGATGTTCCAGGATGACAAGCAACCACTCCTAGGCTTACATGATGAGGTCACAGCTCAGGTATCAGGAGTGTGATCATGGTGTTTTCAGGGGGCTCAACCAAAAGGGTACACAGCAACCCCACCACATGGGCTGGCTATGTACCCAAGCATCGAACAATGACGTGAAGGAAAAGATAAAAGGGACTAGGAGGGCACATGCTGGAGACACTAGGTAAGGTGCTCTTCCCTAAATGGCTCACACTACGGAATAGGTATTTAGTAGTGGAGGTCAAACCCCAGAGGGGGGCCAGAGAATGCCTAAATGATGATGAAATTACTGAACGAAACCAAATCGCAAAGCCAACATAACCAGGAGGATAGCGGGGTCTACATAAACAAGGACACCAAGAGAGGGGAAGGAGCAAGCCAAGGAGCAAGGAGCAAGGGAAGGGAAGGGAAGGAGCAAGGAGCAAGGGAAGGGAAGGGAAGGAGCAAGGAGCAAGGGAAGGGAAGGGAAGGAGCAAGGAGCAAGGGAAGGGAAGGGAAGGAGCAAGGAGCAAGGGAAGGAGCAAGGAGCAAGGGAAGGAGCAAGGAGCAAGGGAAGGAGCAAGGAGCAAGGGAAGGAGCAAGGAGCAAGGGAAGGGAAGGGAAGGGAAGGAGCAAGGGAAGGAGCAAGGAGCAAGGGAAGGGAAGGGAAGGAGCAAGGGAAGGAGCAAGGAGCAAGGGAAGGGAAGGGAAGGAGCAAGGGAAGGAGCAAGGAGCAAGGGAAGGGAAGGAGCAAGGGAAGGAGCAAGGAGCAAGGGAAGGGAAGGGAAGGGAAGGAGCAAGGAGCAAGGGGCAAGGAGCAAGGGAAGGGAAGGGAAGGAGCATGGGAAGGGAAGGGAAGGAGCATGGGAAGGGAAGGAGCATGGGAAGGGAAGGGAAGGAGCATGGGAAGGGAAGGGAAGGAGCATGGGAAGGGAAGGGAAGGAGCATGGGAAGGGAAGGGAAGGAGCATGGGAAGGGAAGGGAAGGAGCATGGGAAGGGAAGGGAAGGAGCATGGGAAGGGAAGGGAAGGAGCATGGGAAGGGAAGGGAAGGAGCATGGGAAGGGAAGGGAAGGAGCATGGGAAGGGAAGGGAAGGAGCATGGGAAGGGAAGGGAAGGAGCATGGGAAGGGAAATGGAATACAGCCCGGGAAAGAAGGAATGCTGCAATAGTTTGGTGCCCTGTACTCGCCATACACATACTCACGAAAGGACCATGAGCCCTCCTGGGGGGTGGCGTATTTGCTTACGATTAGAGTGCTGCTACGGAAACTGAAGAATCTGGAACTTTGTAATCCTACCCATTCACAAATTAAAAATACGTGAAGTACTTTTTGTGCTGTCACCGCCAGACACCACACTTGCTAGGTGGTAGTTTTAAATCGGCCGCGGTCCATTAGTACATGTCGGACCCGCGTGTCGCCACCGTGTGATCGCAGACCGAGCGCCACCACAAGGCAGGTCTCGAGATACGGACTAGCACTTGCCCCAGTTGTACGGACGACTTTGCTAGCGACTACGTGGACGAAGCATTGCTCATTACCCGAGCCAATAGTTAGAATAGCCTTCAGCTAAGTCAATGGCTACAACCTAGCAAGGCGCCATTAGTAACATTGCATGTATCTAAAGAGTCTCACTTGTATCGCCACAAGCTCCAGATGTACCAAAAGGATGGATTAAAGTTAAGTATTCCAGAAGCTACGTACTTTTCTTTATAGCATTCATTACGTATCCTGTTTCAGACCTCACGCCATCCAGCTTTAACTTAACGCGTGCCTTTCGGCTTCCTCTCATTGTGTCTAGGCTGTCTTGTCTAGACACAACACTTTTATCGAAATTACTGTCCTCAGAGATCCAGGAGCTGGAAAGCTGTGTCTCCCACCATGTATACCAGTGACTTGAACCCATTTACTCATTCATTTTAAGTGACTTCAATTCTTAATCAATGTTTGCAATAACAATGAACTATGCTCAACGTCAGAGACAGGTGTGAGGAGATTGACAGAAAGAGGGGGGGGGGGGGGGGGGGGGGAGGGGGAGGAGGAGACACACAAACACAGGGGGGAGCTGGACAAAGACAGTAGGTGGAAGGAATTCATTATATATGGACAATGACAAAAAGTGGAAGGTATATAACCTCCAATTCTTATATATATTTAGCAATTGTGAAACATTGCTATCTTCACTAGTTGTATATAAACAGAAAGGTGGCTACAATTAATATCTAATGCAGCAAATCCAAACTCTTCGAACGTTTGTCAGTTTTTTCACCCTTCTAAATGGTCAGTGTTAATGATCTATATCAAAAGTCATTACTCACTGTAACTTGCACCATATGTCAGATTAGACAATCTGACACGGTGAATGTATTGTGATCTGCAGCCTTTTTTTCCACACTCTTCAAAGTAAGTCATGTTACCATGCTGGAGCTCCAAACCTGGAAGGGTCAGACCAAATTCCACAAAGGAATCTGCTGTCTTTTCCATTGTGCTCCATGTTATCACGACTTCGTTTGGCTTATCTGCAATCAAGTTAAATTGCAATTCCAATTACTCCAATACAATGAATGACAATACAATAAAATAAAATAAAATAAAATGTAACACTCATTTCAATAACAAGATAACAGTAATGCAATACTAAATACCAAACAAGTCATTAAAATCAGCTGATGCAAAAGATTCATGTTATTCACAACCTATCTGCCTAAATGAGTAAGAACTGAGTCAATACATTACTATGTTTGTTAGTGAAAAGTACAATCCCAGGCTAAAAAAAAAGGTCTGGATTGAGGATTTCTTTGTAGGAATGCTGCCACCATTACCTGAAGCGCAAAATCATTAACAGATTAAAAAATGACTTAAGCTCTGCCCTTCAGCAGTGTGTTGTGACTCTTGTCGTTCATGTTGTACATTAATGACTTGGCAGAAAATATTAACAGTAGCACCTTGACAGAGAGAGAGAGAGAGAGAGAGAGAGAGAGAGAGAGCTGCACGAACATTCAATCAGATCTGGGCAAAACTTCAAAGAGGTGCAAGTATGAGCAACATGTTTTAAATCAGCGGCAGCCAAGAAATCGGATGGTTGGTTTGGGGTAAAGGGGCCAAACTACAGGGTCATCAGTCCCTTTTACCTGATGCAAACAAGGCTCAAGGTACAAAAAAACCCAACACCACACCTAAAAAGAACACTAATGGAATGAACAAAACGTGGAGAAAACATACACCACAAGGAAAGTAGAAGAAGGTATTAAAACAGAGAATATGGTCTGGGCTGGCTGATCACAATAATAAAAGAGGATTAGCCACTCACTCTGCAACACATTAAAATGTTCACCTCAAAAAGCCAAGGCGAGATGAACACATGTAGCAAAAGACTACCACCACGCTAAACAAATGTAAAGAAGGTGCGACAGATTTAAAATGGAGGGAGGGTGGGTGGAAATCTCAGAGAGAAGGCTAAACGCTCATCCTTAGATGGTACAATAACCCCTCTCATGAATAAAACGTAAAAACTAAATCAGCTGTTGAGGCAGCGTCACTCAAAACTGAAGGTAAGGTGCTGGGAAGGTTAAAGGTCCACCGGACAGAGGCAGTCTTATTAGCACCACAGCGACACCGAGGTGGGTCCTCGCGACGGAGGAGGTAGCTATGTGTTAGCCACGTATGGCCAATGCGGAGCGGGAAGAGAACCACAAAGTTCCTGTGAGAGCCCCGCATGGAGGTCTTCCACACATTCGAAGTCTCCTTAAGGGCGCACAGTTTGTTGTGCGTACTGAGATTATGCCATTCCGTCTCCCAAAGCTGACAAACCTTGTGGCGTAATAATGATTGCAGGTCAGTTACAGGGATGCCAATCTCCAGAAGCTGTTTCCATGTAGCCTGTTTGGCTGTCAGGAAGTTCATTTCCTGGGATTCTGACATGGCCTGGGGTTCACACAAACACCACGGAACGACTAGACCTTTCCAGGGCATAGATGGACTTCTGGATGATCGCTACCAAAGGATGGTGGGGGTATCACTGGTTGATAGCTTGTAGGCTGCTCAAGGAGTTAGTACAGCAAAGAAATGACTTGCCTGGGCAAGAATGGATGGTCTCAAGAGCATGAGAAATGGCACCCAGACCTGCAGTGAAAGCACTGCAGCCATCTGGCAAGGAGTGCTGTTCAATATGTCCTCCACGAACATACACGAAGCCAACATTACCACGTCAAGAATCGAGAAGTGACGGCAGAGAGCTGCGTGGTTAATCGGGTCCTTAGGACCATGTGAAGCTTTGGCCTAGGTGTACACCACGGAGGTGTATGTGAATGGACCTCGAGTATAGGTGGTAAACACAAGCACTCCACTTCAGACAGAAGGGATCGGACACAAACCATATCTTAAGCAATGACCTGGGACTCTGACGCACGAGATGAAGCGCCGTGGATGGGAAAAGGAGATGGTAATTCGGATGCTCAGGAGAACTACGATTGTGTGCAACATAACTGGTGATCACTTGTGCACACTTAACCTTCAATGGAGGGACTCTGGTATCCTCCACGACACTGGTTACCGAACTTGTCCTAATAGCTCCTGTTGCCAGTCAAACGCCACAGTGGTGCACTGGATCGAGTAAACGCAATGCTGAGGGCACCGCAGAACCATAAACCACACTCCCATAGTCAAGGTGGGATTGAACAAGGGCTCTGTAGAGCTGCATCAGCTTAGAGCGATCTGCACCCCAGTTGGTGTTGCTCAGGTAGTGGAGGGTATTGAGGTGATGCCAGTACTTACGCTTCACCTGTCGAAGATGAAGAAGACACATCAATCGGGCTTCGAAAACCAGCCCTAAGAATTGATATGTCTCCACTACAGTGAGTGGATTGTCATTAGGGTACAGTTCTAGTTCTGGATGAACGGTACGACGCCGACAGAAGTGCACGAGACACGAGTTTGCTGCTGAGAACTGGAAGCTGTTGGCTAGAGCCCAGGGCTGTGCCTTACGGATGGCTCCCTATAGGCGCCGCTCTGCAACACCAGTACTGAAGGAGCAGTATGAAATGCAGTAGTCTTCTGCATATAGAGAAGGTGAGACTGACAGCCCGACAGCTGCTGCTAGAACGTTATTGGCCACTAAAACAGAGGTACACTGAATACAAAGACCTGCGGGATGCCATTCTCCTGGATATGGAAGGAACTATAGGAGACACCAACTTGGACACAGAAAGTATGGAGCGATAGGAAATTTTTGATAGAAGTCAGGAGTGGGCCACAGAGACGCCCCTCATATAATGTGGTAAGGATATGATGTCACCAGGTTGTGTTGGAAGCTTTTCGTAAGTCCAAAAAGATGGCTACCAGGTGTTGGAGTCTGGAAAGGCTGTCTGGATGGCAGACTCTAGGGAAAGTAAATTATCAGTGGTAGAGGGACCCTGGCAGAAACTGCCCTGGCATGGACTTACCATATGTCCTAACAGCTTATAAAAAACGTTGGTGAGGCCGATGGGCCAATAGCTATCGACATCGAGCAGAGTTGAGCACTGGGACGATGGGGCTATCCCGCCATTGCAATGTAAAAACACCATCACACCAGATCTGGTTGAAGATGATGATGCGATGTCACTTGTAGATGGACGAGAGATGTTTAATCATCTGACCATGGATCCAATCTGGCCCAGGAGCTGTGTCAGAGCAATGTGCAAGGACGCTGAGGAGCTCCCACTCTGTAAATGGGTTTATGGGGTTCACTGTGATGTTCAGTGTACGACAGGGCTTTCTTTTCCATCCGGTGTCTGAGGGCGTGAAATGCTGGGGGATACTTTTCTGACATGGAAGCTCGAGCACAGTGCTCAACAATTGGGTTTGTGTCAGTAGATAACACACCATTGATCTTAATGCCAGTAATACCTGTCGGGGTCTGGTACCCACAAACACGTCTGATCTTTGTCCAGACATGGGAAGGTGACATATGGCACCCGACACTCCTGTTTCCATCTTTTTATGAGCTGGTGAACGCATACACGGAGACGATTAAAAGCTATTAGGTGCTCTACAGAAGGGTGCTGCTTATGTTGCTGTAGAGCTCGCCGGTGCTCTTTAATGGCCTCAGTGACTTCCGGCGACCACCAAGGTACTGACTTTCGCCCGGGGAAACCTAAATAACGTGGTTTCCTCCTCATAAACGTTTGTTCTAGTGAACTCCTCAACTACCACATTGATGGTACCATGTGGGGGAGATTCAATGGAGACAGCAGAGGTGAATACATCTGGGGATATGGTGCTGGGGGAGTGAGAGGAAGATGGGAATGTAGTCACTACAACACAAATCATCGTGGGCTCTCCAGTGGACAGACGGGAGAAATCCTGGGCTAAAGAGGGATAAATCAATGGCCGAGTAAGCGCCATGAAAAATATTGAAATGTGTGGGGGGGCCAGTATTTAAGATCCAGATGCCAACCTGAGACGGGAAAGTTTCAACATCTCTACCTCAACCAGTAAGCACAGTGCCATTCCACAAGGGGTTACGGGTGTTAAAATCTTCCAAAAGTAGGAGAGGTTTAGGGAGTTGATGGATCAGTGCAGCCAATGCATTCATGGGTACTGCACCATCTGGAGGAAGATGCATGTTGCAGACAGGTATTTCCTGCGTAGTCCTTAACCTGACAGCCACAGCTTCAAGAGGGGTTTGAGGGGGCATAGGTTCACTGCATACTGAGTTCAGGACATAGACACAAACTCCATCTGACACACTATTATAGTCGCTACGGTTCTTGTAATATCCCCTATATCCGAGATGGGCAGAGCTCCGCATTGCGGGGAACAAGGTTTCCTGGAGGGCAATGCAGAAAGCAGGTGTAAAGCTTAACAGTTGCCATAGCTCAGCCAGGTGGTGGAAAAAACTGCAGCAATTCCACTGAAGGATGATGATATTGTGAGACTGGGTAGGCGTGAAGCATGCAAGGAGGCAGGTTACGCCTCAGGGTCAATGGCTGCCACCGATTGAGTATTTCTATCCATTCCTATTGTGGATGAGGCGTCAGTGAGATTCAGGTCCTCGGGGGACGCTGGTATCTCCACGTCAACTGCAGGTGTAGAAATGGTAGGGAGTGGTGGTGTTGAGGCCAGACTACTACTATCTTTGCTTGCCCTCATTTCTCTTTAGGGGCTTGCTGGGAGGACTTCTTTGAAGTAGCTTCAGGCACAGAGGAAGATCATGAAGCACTTTGTGCAGCAGCTTTTGACTCCTTTAGCCACTGGAGAGTGTCCACTGTGGCATTAGTGGATACCTTGGGGGAGAGGGTCCCGAGGGACCCCTTCCACATGAGAGGTGCAGAGGCGGCTCGTTTCTCCGGTTGGGGGAGGGGGATGTGACCGATTTCTCCCGCGTTTGGGGGCCTTGCTGCTGAACTAGGTACTTTGGGAGCAACGGAAGGCAATTTCCCCCTACCACCGAGAGGGGAGATGTATTCCGAAGGCCCGGAGGACCCACTGTTTGTGGCACAGAGGGTGGTAGATTACTACTTGTGATGGCGATGGTAATGTAGCTGCAGCTTAAGTGGATGTCAACTGAACAGGGCACGATTGACCTTTTCAGGTAACTAATCACCCTCATAGGCCAAGATGAAGGCACTGGTAGCAACCCTGTTGTCTTTGGGCCCCCTGTAAACGAGCCAGATGAAATGAACACCCCGCCATTCTAGACTGGTGCAGAGCTTGTCGTCAGACTGCAAGAGGTCGCAATGGAAAATAATACTCTGGACCGTGTTGAGGCTTTTATGGGGAGTGACGGAAACAGGAATACCACACAGCCGGTCACAAGTGAGTGAGGCCCGGTACTGGGCTGGGGTTGATGTCTGAATCAAACTGCATCAATCCTCGTCTCGGACAGTGCTGTCACTTCCTCTAACGTATCCTAAAGATAATATATGAAAAGCACCAGTTTGCTTTTGTTCTATAATTTTTTTTTATTGCTAACCGGTTTTCGGCTTACAAGGCCATCTTCAGACATTTACTGATTATTATCACCAAATAAGTTAAATGTTAGCAGACAACATTGGAAGAGAAGTAACACATCTAGAGTGAAGTAGAAACATACGGTGTGTAACATCTTTGCAATGAAATAGTAAAAACTGAACAGTACATAAATAACAATGGAGTTGACAGGAACACCTTTAGCACAAAATAGGAATAGCATGCCTACATAACAGTTTCTATTAATAAACAAAACTAATAAAATAAGATAAAATTAGTACTAGACAAGGCTGCATCAAGAGGTATGAAACATGGAGAGTGATACACAACCAATTAAAAAAGAAGAGACAGTTGTCAATGTAAATACAGAATACACGAGGAACTTAAGCAATATCAATAAGATAAACAGAAATTAGTAAATGCAGGAAAATTGAGGTGTTTGAGGGAACCTACAGTTTGAGAGTGTGATGGTACTGCATTTTCACATTAACATTATAATCAAAGCAATGGCTGTATACCAGTTTACATTAAATAAATGAGCAAAGTAAAATATGAACAGTGCTTGATGAGACAACTACAAGGGGAGTTAAACATGGACAGTAATACAAAGTATTTCAAACTCTGTGGACCTAGTAAACAAGTTAAAAGGTATATCTGTCTCATACACTGATAAATTAGTATCCTTTGATGTCAGCAGTTTGTTTTCTAACATACCAGTAGTAGAATGTATTGACATTCTGACAGAGCTGATGCACAAGTCTAATGTCAATCCTGTAGAATTGAATGACTTGAGACTGGCCACACAGACCTGCCTTGCACAGAACTATTTCCAGTTCCAAGGCACTCTTTATAAACAATTAGATGGCTTAGCTATGGGTTCCCCTCCTAGACCACTGTTGGCTGAAATATTTACGGATCATTTTGAACAAAATTTTCTAAAAACAGAACCTTTGAGTGCAAACATCAAATACTGGTTTAGATATGTAGATGATGTCCTGTGTATGTGGACTGGTACTACAAGACAACTCAATACATTCTTGAAAAACCTAAACAGTCAACATAAAAATATCCAGTTCACTATGGAAATCCATAAACTACTTAGATCTCACCATTGACACCAGTACAACACACACATTGTTTCAAAATTTACAGAAAAACAACAACTACAGACACAGTAATACCTTCTAGCTCACAACACCCCATAGCTCACAAACATGCAGCTTTCCACTCAATGGTACACCGTCTCATATCTATCCCCATGTCCAAAGATGATTTTAAAGCAGAGTTAGATACAATAAAATTTATTGCCTCAGCCAATGGCTACAATCCAGTTCTTATTGACCACATCTTGCACAGAAAACAAAAACGGAAAATTATACCCCTCCTCTATGCCCCACCTGCTTCCCCATCCACTGTCTGCAAGGAATGGTGTACTGTACCATTTCTAGGTCAAGTATCACAGACTGTAGCCAAAGCACTGAAATCCTGCAAGTATAGGGTTTCCTACTATGTCAGGAACACTACAGCCCAGTGTGTTTTTAATAGCAAAGACAAGATCCAGTTATTAGCCAACAGTGGGGTATACAAAATCACCTGTTCTGATTGTGACAAATTTTACATTGGTCAGTCAGGCAGAGATATCAACTAGGCTGGCTGAACATGAACGCAACTGGAGGTTGCAGAATTCAGACTCTGCATTTGCTGAGCATGTACGGAGTGAGAGTCACAACTACCAGCCAGTGTCCCATGTACTTCACTTAGCAAACAAAGGCCATAAACTCAACCTGCTGGAAGCCCTGAAAATTAACAAACATCTTGCTCACAGTCCAGATCTCATCCTAAATGACCAGACACAACTCAACACTTCCCCTCTCCTAAACTTCATATAATCATCTTTGTTGTTCATTACTTCCCACACTCTCTCTTCCCACATATTCCCATTTTCCTGTAGTCATTAAGTTGTTTTATTTGTTGCAGTTGTCTTTGTATTCCACATATGCTGTAGTTTCCATCGTTAAGGGTTTGCTTTTAACTTGTACTTGTTGTAACATTACGAGTCAAGATAGCTGTAACGGAAATTGAATAGCGTAAAGTTATCGTTAAAAACGCACGCCGCGCGATTTGTTACGATTTGGTCGGTCATAATAGTAGTAACATGCTTTCGAATACAATTAAAATATAACGGCGATACCTGTTTAGCGTTATTGGAAATAATATGTAATAAATTAATGAGTAAGGTAGCCGATCCTATAAGAAGAGGTAGAATTGGGCATATTAAGGTGTTTTGCTTTATATCGACTAAGCCGATGATACGGCGTCTTTTTTTTCCGTTTACTCTTAGAAGAAAAAAAAAAGAAAACAAGTAACGAAGTGCTAATTGTGCATTGTGAAAAATATAGGGGCGAATTTTAAATAGCTACAGTGTATAATCAGACTAACAAATGGACATTCAGTTATACGAAATAGCGGACAGTGAAGTGAGGTCATTAAATTGAGTACACCTACAGGGCGGTCAATTCCGGGATAAGTCTATTCGCATCTCATGAGGGACGCGGTATTGAGACTTTTTTATTTTATTTTATTATATCACGGAGAGCGGGCTTCAATTTATAAAAAGGAGAAAAGCTGTATCATTATCATTGACTGTTGGTGTTAAGCAACCAAAACTGTTCATCAAAGGGTTTCGGTGAATGAGTGGTGAATGCGAAATGAAACTGAACGAAGTTATGTTAAATAAAGCAGAAGAGACAAGACAGTTTGGTCGTATCTGTTATTATTCCACAAACCGTAACATTTATTCTCGTTGTACGAAGCCTTTATAGACAATTGTTATGACAATTTGCTTTGAAGGGATCTCATTACGAGTTAAGTTTTGGGGGACCTGGTCAACAGGGAATAGTTCGTAGATCTTAACTACCGCAGCTATTCTGGAATCAGGTGCTACCGTGACCATTGTGTGTTGTCAATGGCTTAAGGTCATCATATCTCATGCTCTAAGATCGACGCACCTTTCCTCTTGGTATAACGGTGTCTCACTGTAACCACGACAACGCCGACGGCGAAGGAAGATACGGTAGAAGTTGTATTACTGTCCATGTTTAACTCCCCTTGTAGTTGTCTCATCAAGCACTGTTCATATTTTACTTTGCTCATTTATTTAATGTAAACTGGTATACAGCCATTGCTTTGATTATAATGTTAATGTTAAAACGCAGTACCATCACACTCTCAAACTGTAGGTTCCCTCAAACACCTCAATTTTCCTGCATTTACTAATTTCTGTTTATCTTATTGATATTGCTTAAGTTCCTCGTGTATTCTGTATTTACATTGACAACTGTCTCTTTTTTAATTGGTTGTGTATCACTCTCCATGTTTCATACCTCTTGATGCAGCCTTGTCTAGTACTAATTTTATCTTATTTTATTAGTTTTGTTTATTAATAGAAACTGTTATGTAGGCATGCTATTCCTATTTTGTGCTAAAGGTGTTCCTGTCAACTCCATTGTTATTTATGTACTGTTCAGTTTTTACTATTTCATTGCAAAGATGTTACACACCATATGTTTCTACTTCACTCTAGATGTGTTACTTCTCTTCCAATGTTGTCTGCTAATATTTAACTTATTTGGTGATAATAATCAGTAAATGTCTGAAGATGGCCTTGTAAGCCGAAAACCGGTTAGCAATAAAAATAATATTGTAGAACAAAAGCAAACTGGTGCTTTTCATATATTATTATAATGTTGTTCTACCAAGAACCGATGGAAGATTCTGTTAATATCCTAAAGATGTTCAAACAAACAATTGAGGCTTCACAGGTAGAAAGGAGTCCCCGTCCATTCTGTTACAGACTAAATACAGAGGCGAATATGGCTCTCTTCTTTCTGTGGCCCTACGTTCCGTTCCTCCCATAATGTAGTGAGGGATGGAAACGACTTAGGGTCGTACCTGTCAGCACTGTACTCGACCTTGACCTTCTTAGACTGCTGGCGCCTTACGGTCACCAGCAAGAGATTACTTAGTCCGCTTCATTGCAGGTCATCTGCCCTGATGCCACCAACTCCTATCAGGGGCTCTCTCCACGGGCGCCATCCAGCCACAGCAAAGGCTACCTGGCATGGTGGAAGTTGCCGGGAGTCCTAATGCCCCAGGAAGACGGGCATCTACTCCTTGGCATATGTGGGGAGTTTACAGCTAAGGCATCAGCAGTATGGCCCTGTGTTGTCAGGGGGCTACCACCAAATGGGTACAAGACGGCCCCACCACAATGGTCTGGCTACAGTGCTCAATACTGGGTGCAGAGAAACGCAATACTGTCATGGGAGAAAAAAGAGGACAGGAGACAATGGAAAAAGACGACATACCCCGGAAAAAGTCCTCGCCCAAATAGTAGAATTGCAGGTGGAGATGCAAAGCCAAGACAAGAGGTTCAGGAGATCAAATTTAAGGACACTGTGGATAACTCGTGCACCATGTAAGGCATCCTTCCCCGTATGGCCTGCACTTATGTAGACTCTGGAAAGTGGCAGGTCAAACCATTAAATGGGACCTGAACCTATTGGTCCGAAAAGTGTGAGACTCCTTTTAGTCGCCTCTTATGACAGGCAGGGATACCTCGGGCCTATTGTAACCCCCAGACCCACGGGGGAGGGGGGCGGGGAGTGTCCAAGAATTCAGCTTGCGAGCCATGCCCTGGGATGAGTACCACTGCGCTCAGCCTCAAAGCGCACTTTACCCACCACTGCAGCAACGTGTTTGAGTGCAGGCAGGGAGGAGAGGAGGACACTGAAAATGCACCGCATTTAAATGGCATTGTAGTCACACGGCATACAACTGTTTTATATTTCACACTTTGCAACATTCTGAAGAAGAGAAATTTGTTAACATCGAGTATAGATTTAACTGTCAGGAAGTCGTTTCTGAAAGTATTTGTATGGAGTGTAGGCATGTATGGAAGTGAAACATGGACGATAAATAGTTTGGACAAGAAGAGAATAGAAGCTTTCGAAATGTGGTGCTACAGAAGAATGCTGAAGATTAGATGGGTAGATCACATAACTAATGAGGAGGTATTGAATAGAATTGGGGAGAAGAGTTTGAGGCACAACGTGACAAGAAGAAGGGACCGGTTAGTAGGACATGTTCTGAGGCATCAGGGGATCACAAATGTAGCATTGGAGGGCAGCGTGGAGGGTAAAAACCGTAGAGGGAGACCAAGAGATGAATACACTAGGCAGTTTCAGAAGGATGTAGGTTGCAATAGTTACTCAGAGACGAAGAAGCTTACACAGGGTAGAGTTGCATTGAGAGCTGCATCAAACCAGTCTCTGGACTGAAGACCATAACACAACAATTAATGCAATTTTCTTTTTAATTAAATCTTTTTAATTAGATCAGAAAGTAGTCGTTTCTCACCTTGCAATGTCTAACTACAGGTAATGTGCAGTGAAGTCCACTTCAAAAGTTGGATCTGCAAGCCATTCTGGATGTTATAATTTTTGTCCTAGCATTCTTTTTTTCTTCATAAATTCAACAGTAGTGTGTTTTAAATTGAAAAATCATTCCAGTTATGTCACTTGACTCAACCAACATACTTAGCAGTAATATATAAAGTCTCCATACTCTTTGTTACATCTCCATCAAAAACTGTTGCAACTGATAGTAGAACAATGCGTGCAACTTCAAAAACTTGTGGCACTAATTTCTTCACTTGCTGCATGCCTGCAAATTTGGCAAAAAGTGATTCTCGAGTTACAAAACTTTGAATCCCATGTGTCAACCACTTTAGTTTTTTACTCTTTCATTATCAAGTAAAAATTCTTTCTGCACAATATAGTAATATTGCTTCATAGCAAATCTGCATCACCCGTCACTTACATGACTGCATAATTATATATTGAGAATCCTCACCCTTGTCTTCTGTCACTCCCATTCATTTTTAAAGGCTCTGACAAGACATCGCTAGGCTGACTCTTTTCGTGCAGACAGCCATCGAATCTGTAAATGTTCTTCATAACAGAACAAACAGCAAACGGTATACAGTGCCAACACCACGATTCTGCTGAACCAAAGAGATTTGTGCTGACAAAAAAATGCCACACTGTAATACAAAATGAAACGTTGCGCTGTACCAAATACTTCTGGGAAGGGAGGAGCAAAGCTGACACAGGCCGAGCCTCGGCCCACCCGGCTTGCGTGAAGTTTGCATGCCTTTGCCAGTCCCGCTTAAAATCTTCAGAGATGCAGACTTGTGAATTTTCTGAATTCTAAAAAGATAGTATCCTGCGACTACAATATCAATGACACACAACTGGAATTACTGAACTCTTAGAAATATAGAGCAATCCAAAAGCTATTTCCAAGCACTGCTGCAGTGTAAAAGCAACATAGCAAGACTCTGATGCAGGTATATAAGCACAGACATGTAGGCAAGAGATTAGTGTGGCATTCTTGTGTTTCTGATGTGTGTGCGGTAGATGCAAAAACCTTAAATATGGCGATGTTACTACCTCGAGCACCCGCCCTATAGACCCGATTTCTCCCTCTTCGACTATCGCATCTTTGGTCCATTAAAAAAGGCCTCTAAAGGTTGAGGATTCCTTTCAGACAAGGATGTGCAACAGGCAGTTACGGACTACTCCCAGCAACAGGACACGGTGTTTTACCAAACGGATT
Source organism: Schistocerca americana (assembly GCF_021461395.2). NCBI lineage: Eukaryota > Metazoa > Arthropoda > Insecta > Orthoptera > Acrididae > Schistocerca > Schistocerca americana. The sequence continues at coordinate 193,246,187 of NC_060127.1, forward strand.
TATTCTACCCGCTTACTGTGATTCTGCCCAACTGGCATATCAAGTTTGGACTGTATGGCTTTCGAACAGGAACTTTTTGTCACCCATTATATCTTGAGTGTAGCAACTGTAGGGGTATGAAATGGAATGATCAAATAGTCCGAGTTATAGGTAAAGCAGACGCTCAGAGGTAGGTTATTGGGAAAATGCAGTCAATCTATAAAGGACAGCAGCATTATACTGTTTCCCGATGGTGCTGTAGTCTACAGGGAAGTAGTACCACACGAAAGTTGTCGACACATCGATGAGGATTTGCAGAAAATAATGACTGGCAGTTATCTCTGAATATTAGTAAGTGTACAATGTGAAAATCCCCATTAATGTACAAGTACAAAATAAATGCCCAATCTTTGGAAGCGCTAACATCAGTCAAGAATCTGGGTGTGACTATTCGAAATGGTGTCAAACAGAACGATCAGATTACACAAGTAAAGGGTAAGGCGAACTTTAGATTGCGGTTTATTGGTAGAATCCTGAAGCGATGCAGTCCTTCAACAAAGGAAATTTCTTACACTACACTACACTTACTTACTTCGTCTGGTCTTTGAGTACTGTTCGTCTGTATGGGACCCTTACCAGTTGGGTCCGATTCAAGAGATTGAGAAGGTCCAAAGAAGAGTGGCAAGATTCGTGACTGGTACATTTATCCATTGTGAGAGCATTACAAATCTCATAGAAAGTTTAAAGTGGGACAAACCTGCAGATAGACGACGCGTTAAATGGAAGGGGCTGCTCACTAAATTCCAAAATCCTATCTTCGACGAGGATGTAGAGCACATATTATTACCACCAACTTTCAAAACGTGCAATGATCACCATTCAAAGATAAGGGAAATTAGAGCCTGTACTGAGGTGTTCAGACAGACTTTTCCCCTTCCCCCCCCCCCCCTCCCCCCTCATGCAATCTGCTAGTGGAAAAGAGGGGGGGAAATATGACATTGGCATGAATAGTGTTCTCTGCCACACACTCCTTGGTGGCTAGCGGAGTATATATGTAGATGTAGAAAAGAGACTGCTTACAAAATATGCTTGTGATCCATCGCAGAATAGTGCTAAGGTGTGCAAGACTCACACCAAACAGATCTAAAAGGTAATTCTGAACGTATATAGCACGCATAGCGCGTGTGGAGGGGGGGGTGGGGTGGTGGGGTGGAGGGGAGTGAGGGGGGGCTAAAGGGCCAGACAACAAGGTGACCAGCTCCTTGATCCAAGAATAGTGCGTCTTGCTTTTCCAAATCTCCTGATTAGATCAGAAAACATTCAGCCTCTAGTCGTGTAGAAGTAGAAACTTCCTCCAAAAAAGTTTTCTGGTGTAATTAGATTTGTAACAGTAAAATCAAGAAGGTGAAAAACGTTACGAACGTCTTTTGTGCCATCGATAGTAAAAGCAAGATGAAGAAAAGAGCGAAGTCAGCAGGTGGGTGCCCCTGAGGCTCTGCATGTGACAGGAAATGTCCCATACCTGAGGAATTACAGTTAAGAGTGCCATACATTCAAGGAAGTGTGGCACCTAGAACAGAAAATTGGATGTGGCAAAAAAGAGGCAAACTGAATCTAAAAGTAGTTAAAACACAAGTAAAACATGGATGAAAGAGTAGCCCAGTCAAGGAGATACGGTCAGGGATCCCCCATACCTATTATACAGCGGGATATACACTAACTCCAACCGCTCTGCCCCCGCTCTTAAGGTAGATTAAAACCTTATAACTGAGAATAAAAAAACCACTTTCACAGAGAAAATAGATAACCAGGTCAACCATCCACAAATCATATGTCAATATTAGAGGCAATGAGTTCACAAGTCTATACTTGGTTAAAGTCTATATGGCCAAAAGGAGGGGGTGTTCCACCAAGATATGAGCTGTAAGGCTTCACGGTGACTATGTGGGGGGTAGCTTGTCACACACACACACACACACACACACACACACACACACACACACACACACACACACACGTTAACTTTATTAGGTGGGGCAGTAGCCCACCAGATGTCGCACTCCCAAAAGGAAAGCAGGGAAAAGCAACTGTGTGTGCATCTGTGTGTACCCAATCCATTTTGTGATCCTAATGCGAGATATAAAATGTAGGGAATAATATCAGATTTACAATCTCATATTTGTTCATGCCACAGTCTTTGTGAACTGAATATGACCTGTGTTCTCAAGATTCTTGTGTAAGATACAAGGTCACAAGACAAAATATTAATTACCCCCTTACAGGAGCATACTGGTTGTTTAAGAGTGCTGCCGGTGCCATGTGGTCATGTGAGCTTTCACAACTGACAAGTTATAGTTATGAAGTGGTGTGCATATGCCAGTTGGTTGGATGGAGAAACTGCTATAGGTGGACATTTGGCACAAATGGGGAAATTAGCTCTTCTGTTTGGGTGCGTATACGACCACAACGGGTATGAACTTAGCCAATTTGTTTATGTCTCAATGCAGAATGTCCAATGTGTCTACAAGATATGATGTGTTGTATGCTCATTAGTTGCTTTTATGTTATCTCATTGTCTCAGTAGAGCTGTACCACAGGAAACAAGGAGAGGATGTCGGTTGGTGGCCGGTAGCCTCGTTCTATAACACAAACTGCACGCAATTAATAACTGGGCTCTTTATTCATAAACAAAGTAACTGAAGTTTCCACGTGCTACAGAACAAGCTCTCTTCTGTATAGTCGTCGTAGCCTCAATGCTGTTTAAGTAGAAGTCCGTTATATTCACTATAATGTTGGTACGAGCTGCCCATCTCTGTACTAGAGGTTAAGTCTGCAGCTCTGTCTCAGTGACATGATGGAACTCCACGATGTACAGACTCGAATGGACCGACCTGACCGATAACCATTTTGGTATAATTCCATATTCACTGTACGAAATACAGCCATAACGAATTAGTAGTAGGCCTATGGACTTACAGTACTCAGTAACAGTCCATAATAGTGGATTCCAGTAGAAGATGCAGTTATTGTTAGTACATAAATACCCAATTACATATTAACATGTTTGGAAACAGTTCATCTGCTGGGCTGAGTGAGTGAGCAATCTCAGACCTACCCTCGTGATGTACGCAGCACTGCCAGTCTTTCTCGTGGACCTCAGTAATGTAACCCACTGCACGTGTAGCAATTGGGCTTGTCGATCCTACCCTCTCTGGTAGGGGGGCAGTGCTACACATTGCTCCACTAGGCTACAGTGTTTTCATCCTCACATTTTTTGATGTGATACGGTAGTGCTCGGAGTAGTAGTAATACAAGATTATGATGAATCAGTTTAAATTTACAAAAACAGTCTAACAGAGCAATAGAACAGGACTGACAAGCTCTACCGCTGCCCATGTGATAAGGTATGTCATCTGCTGATGTCATTGTGTTAACATTTGTTATCATTTTTGAGGTATCTCCCAACAGTTGAGGCCTCACTTGTCTTATATCAAATTACTTGTCTCAGCATCATCTACATCACTTCGGGATTTTTTAACTGTTAATAAGAATTACCCTGTGTAGATACTTTTGATTGAAATCTATTGATGAAGACAGAACTTTTTGGACCTTGTCCTTATCAATGTTTCTGCGATGTTCCATATAATGTAACAACTTTGTAACACACAGTCATAGTAAACAAGAGAATAATACACGTTAATGAGAAGCCTTGCATTTATTTCAAGAGTTGGATGCTGGACTTGTATACTCCTAACTTCCAACAACAATGAGACGTCTCACGTTTACTCTCTTAAGAGAGGAAAAAAATCATGCTCCACAAAGGAATTATCTGAACGGACAGAAGCTGGTAGATGTGATGATTACAACTTGAGAAAAATTGTGTTATTAACTCAAGAGAAAAAGCTTCACAAATTGAGGAACCCAATAAAACGTTTTTCCACCTCCAGTAATTACCCAAGCAGTTATCAGGCTTGGCACTGATTGACAGAGTTGTCGGATGTCCCGAGAGATACTGTGGCAAATTCTGTCGAGACGGAACGTTAGAGTGTCAAAATCTCAAGACGGTTGAAAGCCCCTGCCCCTACTGCTCCAAACATTCTCAGTTGGGGAGAGAGATTGTGACTTTGCTGGCCAAGGAAGAATTTGGCACACATCAAGACATGCAATAGAAACTCTTACTGTCTGCTTCATTTTGCTTCAGCATTAAGCCCACGAAGCACACTGTGAAGGGCAACAAAACGGGGTGTACAATATCGTCGATATGTCGGCATCCTGTAAGGGTGCTGCCAATGACAACTAAAGGGGTCCTCCTATGAAAGAAACGGCATCCCAGACCGTCACTCCCAGTTTTCAGGCTGAACGGCAGTCGACACTATCCTAGCACTGTCTGGGGCATCACAAGAAACGTCTCTGCTGGTCATTGGGGCTCAATTTGAAGTGGGACTCATCAATAAAGACAATTCTACTCTAGTTAATGACATTTCACATGGAATACCTGTCTGGAGATGAACCAGACAGCAGTGGGATACCAACCTGATTGTCACCCTCCATATGGCCTGACAACCAGTAGAGATGATCTAAGATGCCATTTCTTTTCAATGCAGCACCCCTACACAGCACAGCAGTACATCGATGACATTATACACCCCATTTTGTAGCTCTTCGTGTGAGATATCCTGTGGTTATATTTCAGCAATATAATGCCTGCTCACACACAGCAAGAGATTCAACTGCTCACCTTCGGGCTTGCCAAAACCTACCTCGGCCAGCAAGGTCGCCAGGTCTCTCCCCAACTGAGAATGTTAGGAGCATTACAGGCAGGGCATTTTGATGAACTAACGTACCAATTGGATATAATTAGGCACGATATCCCGCAGGAAGACACCGAACAAACTCCATCGATCAACACTTAAGCCGAATAATTGACCTATTAAGAGCCAGAGGTGGACCAATGCATTACTGACTTGCTCAATTTGTGAAGCTCTTTCCCTTGAATCAATCATCCAATTTTTCTGAAACTGTAATCATTTGTTTGTCTGCATATGTACATCACATCTACCAATTTCCGTTCCATTTGGATAACTCCTCCATGTTGCTTTTTTCTCTTAAGAGTGTATTTTGAGAGTTGGATGTTGGACTTTTACTCTTTACGTTGCAGCAGTAACTGCAGCACTTCAAGAAAAGGTGTTCGATCAGAAGAGGTTTGCGAGTGTTCTGAAATAATAAGGTTAGCGAGATTAAATTACGCGAAGTATCAGCTCCCGATGACACTTTACCTCGCCACTTGATATCGTGCTAAAGAAGTGGCAGAACACTTAACAGAAATTGCTGCTGTCAATGTTGGCAAATTCATATCGAGCAGCTTCTCAGTAAGCACTGTGAAAGAAACGACACACATTGGACATTTGGGATCGGGTACCTCGCAAAAGTATACTGTTCTCAGCATCACATACAGCTGCATGTCTTCGGTTGGCCACATGACACAGGTGACTGGAAGACAGTGTGGACTTACGAGACGAGATTCTTCCTATTTTCGTGCAATGTGAGGCATTGTGTGCACTGAAGACCCAATGAGGTGCTGATCTGCAGTGTGTGGAGGGTACAGTTTAGGACAGAGATAATTTTGGGAGGTTTTACGTCATACCCAGACTTGGCCCACTCATCCAGATTGTCTCGAATGTGAAGCAGGATGCTAATTCGAACTTACTGTAATTCAGTGACCCGAGTGTTGCCTTTCCTTCAACACCTCCATGATAAGTATGCTTTGGACATTCCCATTTTCCAAATGACAACAGGCAAGTTCACAGAGCAGCACAAATAAGTCCCTAGTTAGCTTCATGTTTCACAGATCATTTACACAATAAATCATAATGATGATGAATGAACAATTTTACATTCACACTGCAAATTAATTTGTAAATATGACTATTGCTGAAACTTCCTGGCAGATTAAAACTGTGTGCCGGACCGAGACTTGAACTCAGGACCTTTGCCTTTCGCGGGCAAGTGCTCTACCATCTGAGCTACCCAAACATGACTCGCGCCCCGTCCTCACTACTTTACTTCTGCCAGTATCTCGTCTCCTACCTTCCAAACTTTACAGAACCTCTCCTGCGAACCTTGCACAACTAGCACTCCTGAAAGAAAGGATATTGCGGAGACATGGCTTAGCCACAGCCTGGGGGATGTTTCCAGAATGAGATTTTCACTCTGCAGCAGAGTGTGCACTGATATGAAACTTCCTGGCAGATTAAAACTCATTCTATGACTAATGCTGAATATTTACAAGCTTTTTTTTTTTTTAAAAAAAAAAATAAATAAATATATAGATGTGAGTTAATAATTTCTACCCACTGCCTTTCACACAATACAATAGAAATTCTTCTGTGGAATGGAATGGGCTGTAATGTATAAGATTTTTTTCAGTTTGTTTTGAAATTTTATTTTGCTGCCTGTCAGATACTTTATACGAATGTGTAAGTTATTAATCATTTTAGTTGCAGTGTTGTGCACCCATTTTTGTGCTGAAGACAACCTTAATGTGGAGTAGCGAATGTCATTTTTCCTTTGGATATTGTAATTATGTACATCATTGTTATCTTTGCAATGATTCTAAGTGCGAATGTGGCTGAACTAAGTTATTTTAGGAATTCCAAAACAGGCTTTTCCCAGTTTAAATTCTCATCAATACGAACACCTAATAATTTTAAAGTTTCCGCCCTATTTATCATCTCCTACCATGTGTCACACTTGTCACTGGTGTGCACCCCTAAATATGTAGAACTGAATATGTCTTATCTTTTTAAAATTGAGGGCGAAACCATTCGCAGAAAATTATTCAATGATATTTTTACGAATACAGTTTACCATATCTTCTGTTTCTCTGTGTATGCTTGGACTATTAACAATGCTAATGACTTCTGCAAAAAGAACTAATTCTGATTGTGGCTCAATTACTAAGTACAACTTTCTGCATCCTTGCGGTTGCATACAGCATTTTCCATTGGTTGGCTATACTATTAATCCCATGAAACTTCAGTTTATCTAGGAGAATATTGTAATTCACACAGTCAAATGCCTTAGATAGGTTGCAGAACTTTCAAGTGGCAAATTCTTGTTGTATAACGCTTGTAAAATTTGGCGAGTGTACATCTAAACGGTATTCTCAGAAGATCTATGATTTGCTGAGGATATTATTGTTGCTCAGTTGGGATACTATTCCACAATACACCACCTTCTGAAGTTTGACACACACTTTGGCGCCCTATTACAACTCTACTGACCTGAGACCCAATCTTAACCTCATAGTTCAGGACACTCTTCCTGACTGCACTAAGGTTATTTCTGTGTGTGTGTGTGTGTGTGTGTGTGTGTGTGTGTGTGTGTGTGTGGTGGGTTACTGACGCTCAGTGTGGTTATCAGTGCCCTACAGAAATATTAAAAGAAATGAATGTGGATAAAAGGGCTAAAAATGTTGTCACATTCAATCTCTCATATCTACAGGGTGTTACAAAAAGGTACAGCCAAACTTTCAGGAAACATTCCTCACACACAAATAAAGAAAAGATGTTATGTGGACATATGTCCGGAACCGCTTAATTTCCGTGTTAGAGCTCATTTTAGTTTCGTCAGTATGTACTGTACTTCCTCGATTCACCGCCAGTTGGCCCAATTGAAGGAAGGTAATGTTGACTTCGGTGCTTGTGTTGACAAGCGACTCATTGCTATACAGTACTAGCATCAAGCACATCAGTACGTAACATCAACAGGTTAGTGTTCATCACGAACGTGGTTTTGCAGTCAGTGCAATGTTTACAAATGCGGTGTTGGCAGATGCCCATTTGATGTATGGATTAGCACGGGGCAATAGCTGTGGCGCGGTACGTTTGTATCGAGACAGATTTCCAGAACGAAGGTGTCCCGACAGGAAGACGTTCAAAGCAACTGATCGGCGTCTTAGGGAGCACAGAACATTCCAGCCTATGACTTGCGACTGGGGAAGACCTAGAACGACGAGGACACCTTCCATTGGACGAGGCAATTCTTGGTGCAGTTGACGATAACCCTAATGTCAGCGTCAGAGAAGTTCCTGCTGTACAAGGTAACGTTGACCACGTCACTGTATGGAGAGTGCTACGGGAGAACCAGTGGTTTCCGTACCATGTACAGCGTGTGCAGGCACTATCAGCAACTGATTGGCCTCCACGGGTACACTTCTGCGAATGGTTCATCCAACAATGTGTCAATCCTCATTTCAGTGCAAATGTTCCCTTTACGGATGAGGCTTCATTCCAACGTGATCAAATTGTAAATTTTCACAATCAACTGTGTGGGCTGACGAGAATCCACACACAATTGTGCAATCACGTCAACAACACAGATTTTCTGTGAACGTTTGGGCAGGCATTGTTGGTGATGTCTTGATTGGGCCCCATGTTCTTCCACCTACGCTCAACGGAGCACGTTATCATGTGCTGCTAGAACATGTGCCTTTACAAGTACGACACAACATGTGGTTCATGCACGATGGAGCTCCTGCACATTTCAGTCGAAGTGTTCGTACGCTTCTCAACAACAGATTCGGTGACCGATGGATTGGTAGAGGTGGACCAATTCCATGGCCTCCACGCTCTCCTGACCTCAACCCTCTTGACTTTCGTTTATGGGGGCATTTGAAAGCTCTTGTCTACGCAACCCCGCTACCAAATGTAGATACTCTTCGTGCTCGTATTGTGGACGGCTGTGATACAATACGCCATTCTCCAGGGCTGCATCAGCACATCACGGATTCCATGCGACGGAGGGTGAATGCATGTATCCTCACTAACTGAGGACATTTTGAACATATCCTGTAACAAAGTGTTTGAAGTCACGCTGGTGCGTTCTGTTGCTGTGTGTTTCTATTCCATGATTAATGTGATTTGAAGAGAAGTAATAAAATGATCTCTAACGCGGAAAGTAAGCGTTTCCGGACACATGTCCGTATAACATATTTTCTTTCTTTGTGTGTGAGGAATGTTTCCTGAAAGTTTGGCCGTACCTTTTTGTAACACCCTGTATAGCACGAACAAACAGTTTATGGAACATAGTATTTTATAGAACAACATGGAAGATGCAGTGAAGTAGGATTTCACCATAGCACTGAACACATTGACAGAACAACAGCAATACGGGGTTACAGAATGGGCCAAACATGTGTTTGCAATTGCTTAAATAATACTATTTCTTTGGCAGCTCACCAGAGGACTAACCCAGGTGGCCTCTATAAGCGAGCCTGTGAAGCATGGATGCACACTCTCAAATTGCGTCACTCGAGTTGACACACACAATCACATGCCATAAAACAAATGGGAAATAGTGAAAGGTACTACACCTGGGATGAAAACAGAATCTGCCACTGCCCTCTGGTTGGAAAATAAAAAACAGTCTAGTAAAATGTTGCGCACCACGATCTGTACGCCACAAGCACCACATCGGAGGGTCCTCTCACCGGAGCAAGAAGCCGCGTGTCATAGGGCTATGGTCTGTGTAAAGACGAGTCTGGAGGACCTCATCCTGTCTTCATTGCTGAAAAAGTACAGAACTGCCCAGACTAGCCGCAGCTTACTATAGGTTCGTATGAGCAGTTGCCAGCGGGCTCGTGCGCATGCGCAGAGCTGAATTCGCGTACGAGCAGTGCCTTCCTCCCGCTCCTGGCTACTTGGAGCGTGGCTGTTTGGTGTACGAGCAGTAGCAGCAAGTAGCCAGAAGCTACCCGGAAAAATTTTCCTGGTTCGCCCAAGCTGTCAGATTCGCGCATGCGCAGAGCAAGCTGAGTTATAGTTGGGGGGGGGGGGTCCTTCCTCACGTGACCCGTGGCCGTGTCTTCGTTTACAGCTCCCACGTCAAATGAAAACAAAACAGATTTCTGTGGCCGGGAGCCATCAAGTGAATTAATACACATTCTCATAACCATGAAAGACCAAAATAAGTTAGTAGTTTCAATTTTCTGATTTTATATTATTTCCAGGTTATTAGTAATCAACCATTAATGTCTTAATGAAGCTATTTCTGTCTGTTTTATAGAGAAATTTGCTTCAGTTAATTTTTTTTTCCGCTGAGGCAGTTAGTTTATTTGAAACGAAACGAACTGTTTCATTCCGCGCTATTGGCTACTTTCAACCTCGTTCAATTTAAAGTGCAAATATTCATTTTCTGGGACGAATGACGTTATACCATAATAAAGAACCAAATATGAGAATACAGTACTGGACCTCCAAGAAAATTTGTATCACGAGAACCACATGAAAAGCTGAATATCAGGAACTTCAGAGTCCATCTGGACATAGAAATGTACAATTAGAGGGGAATGAAGCATTTAGTATGGTTTATGGAATTCCGATGCTGCTGGAGTAGTCTCCAATGTCCTGTTCCTTGTATGACACTGTAAGATCTCTTAATGCTACATACGTACGAACATATGTAAACATTGACTTGAAGCTAAGTAGGCAAATTTGGTCAGTGGTTTTGAACTAAATATTTTGTTTCAAATATAATGACAGCTGTAGTAGAATTTTATAGATCTGCCTTCAGTGAAAGTGTTTTTCGATCACAAGGCACTTGTCTCGTACTTCCTCTGGGCCTGAAGTTATTTCTTAATTTGTGTTTACGTCTTAAATTTATAGAATGCCATTCTATGCTAAATTTTAGACTGGCAGCATACCATGTTTTATCGTTTTAATTCCCCACATGGCTTCATATTTATTCCTAGAGTAGAATATAAACTGTCAGTTGTACAGTTTCTTTACCTCATAGACAACCATGTTAATGTTTTCACATTTTGAAATAGTCATGAAATTTATTGTCCTTTATTCCGGTGTAAGCAACACAAGAAACTTTCTCTTTTTTTGTTGCAAGTAATTTGTATTCCATCCTAGTAGCTTTTTGAAGTGATGTGTAGATGTAAACGTGTTGGAAATGCTACATAACAACATTGCAGAGCACGAATAAAATATATATATATATATATATATATATATATATATATATATATATATATATATATTATATAATTTTTTTTTTTTTTTTTTTAATCTGTCAAATTTTATGGTACTTCGAGCTGTGGAGTCTAATTTTGAAATGACTCAAAAGCCAAGAACTGCTTCCTTATTTGCATCCTTTTTCTGTGTGGGATATGATAAAACAATTGCTCTAAGTACAATTCAGTATGTCCTCTCAACAACATGCCACACGGGCGCCACGGCTACACATGGTCACGTGATGCCCCACCAGAAATACGACAAAAAGCGTATGAGCAGAGCAAGCACCAAGCACGGGCTGCCTACGTCATCGTAGCTGCGGATGCGCAGTACAGCCTGTTGTCTGGCGCATTCTGGTAACTGCTCAAATGAACCATATCTGTCACTTCCATCCACTAGTCTTCCGATCAACACACGATACTGTATCTCGACAGTGAGGCGATAACACACAGGGAATGGTACACTGAAATAACCGATGATCGCGACATGCCTCCGTGGCTGCTACATCCACCCTTTTGTTCCCAAAAATATCCACAGGCCCTAGTACCCAGCAAAAAACCACCACCATCTTTCCCAGCAGTTATAGATGGAGGACAGCATCCTGGATATTTTGAACTATTTTACCTGCTGAATGTAAGTTTTGTAGAGAGTGAAGTACACTCAGAGAATTGGGGCAGCCAAGGAATTTAGCACTGCAAGCACAACTCATCTGCTCCTGTGCCAGCAAGATCACATATAATTCCACCCAAAGACAGTAAAGTCTCAAGGCAGATGGACCTTGATGACACGATCACAGAAAATGACACAGCTAGCAACAGAGCCCTGTTTCGACCCATCCGTAAAGATAGCTGTAGTGTTGTTGTGCTTAGTTAAAATGTCATAGAATAATGTATAAAAAACATATGCAGGAGAGCAATCTCTTCTGTACTGCACAAAATCTGAAATTACTCTGTACTTCATAGCCATGGTGGCAGATGGTTAAAACCCTGGATTTGGGGCTGTACTTTGTGTGGAGCAAGTGACTCCAGCACACGCTGCACACAAATCCCAAACAGCATTGTTGCTCGTGGAAGATTGGAGAAAAGGTGTTCTAGATGCATGCAAGCAATAGTACGATATGCAGATGAAGTCAGAGCTTCGAGGTACTTCTGTGTCCCAGACTTGGCACAGAGACTGGGTATGGAGCTTGTCCTTTAAGCACCCATGGCCAGCATACTCCCCTCACGGTGAATAGCATGATCTTCAGGTAAGCTGTATAAAACTGCTCCTGTGGATAAAGCACTTGACAATGTTCATTGCCTTCGGGGTTCTGATTTTGATGTCTATGTCTCTCAGGTATGGTGCCCACAACAACTTGGGAGTAAAAAATGAGGCCTAGAAACCTCACTGAGCCTTTCAAATGCAGAACACTACCCCTAAATTAAAAATATAATTTTCATCTGCTGGTTTACTCTTGTACTGCTTTAACAGGTCTGTTACAAATCTAGAAAGTACACTTCTGAATTTCTTCCATCTCTTTTAATGAGAGCTGATGAGGACCCTCAGTCACTTTAACAGTACTTGAGAGTGTCGTGACAAGGAAAAAATTCCGGGAGTTTTCCAGGATTTCCCGTTTAAAAATACACTTTCACCTGGGCGAAAATACACTTTTCTGTGTTAAGTAACAGCATACTTTTTCTCAGAAAAATAAACTTATCAATCCATTGAACCGTTATGGTTTTATACACCCGTGTAGAATTTCCCAGCACCTTATGAAACAAAACTGGGGAAGGGGGTGGGTGGGGGTGGGGGTGCGGGGGGGGGGGGGGGGGGGGGGGGGGGACGACACGTTATGGAAAGATCTGTGATGTGTAGATAAATTCAAATTCCACCAAACACCGCATGTTACTCCCCAAAGCACTGAGATCGAGATTTTGATGCGCTTTTGTAAGCCAGTCATAGCTCACATCACGTGATCTCGCCAGCCGATGATGGAGATATTCAGAGCATAGGGCACATCGCTGAAGTAGTGCGACCACACATATAGGAAAAGTTAATGGTTTAAATTAATATACATACAACAAAATGTGCCTGTCAATAGCAACACAACTAAAACACTACAAAACAGTCACTCAACCAGAAATAACACACGCAAGTGAAACCATCTTCAAAACATCGTGCATCAGCAGATCGTACCAGAAAGATGGACACTGGAGAGTAGTTACAAATGAAACAGTCTACAAGGAAATAGAACCAGCAATGAGTACCATGAGGAAGAAACGCATTTCATTTTTCAGACATCTAATCAGCACACCAGAGAACAGGATCATGAGGAGAATAATAGAAAAATAGTGGAATAGTAAGTGCAACATTAAGTGGATTACAGAAACCAAGGAAGATACGGATGCACTATAGATTACATTGGAAGGCCTAAGAAACAAAACTGACCGAATCAGGAAACTCGCAGACAAACAAACCAGACTGCAAACGAGAATCACCAAACAGACAATAGGAAAGGTGATTTCCGTCGAAAAAAGAAGGATGAGATCCGAGAGAATGAAGTACTGGGCTCTTTTTTTTTTTTTTTTTGTGGTTTTAGGGCGCAAAACTTCTATGGTCATTAGCGCCCAGCCCGTGACGTAGAAAACAGGAAAAAAACGAAATTTAAAATCAGCAGCAATGGGAACAAAGTCATAAAATTTGAGAAACTAAAGGCAGAAGGAATGCTTAAAAATCCACTATAGAAAGGGGTTGGTTGTCCCCCAAAAAAAAAAGGCTTCAAATGACTGACGTCATTTCACTGTCACTAATAAACTGTAGAACGCGGTCAGCTGAGCGCGTGTAATCTGCTAAAATCGACAATAGATCAGGCGATAGCTGTAGACGGGAGCGTAACGGATTAAAATAGGGGCATTCAATTAAAAGGTGTCTGACCGTCCACGGCTGAGAGCAGTGGGGACAGAGTGGGGGAGGATCACCGCTTAAAAGATGTCGATGACTAAAAAGACAGTGCCCTATACGGAGTCTAGCTAAAATTACCTCCTCCCGACGACACGTTCGGGAGGAAGAGGTCCATGCGCAAGGAAGGGCTTTCACTTCCCGCAATTTATTATGGGGAAGTGTTGACCAATGCGCATGCCATAAATGAGCAACTTGGCGACAGAAACCGCTCCGTAGATCGGTAAACGGAAGAGACTGAATAGCTGGCCGAGGAAGAGAGACTGCAGCCTTGGCCGCTATATCGGCCGCCTCATTTCCACAGATACCAGCGTGTCCTGGGAGCCAGAGGAACGCTACCGAGACGCCCGCCAGGTGGAGCAAGCGCAGACAGTCCTGAATCCGGTGGACCAGAGGGTGCACAGGGTAAAGAGCTTGGAGACTTAGGAGAGAGCTGAGAGAATCTGAGCAGATTACGTACTGTATCCGCTGATGGCGGCGGATGTAGTGGACAGCCTGGAGAATAGCGTAAAGCTCCGCAGTATAAACCGAACACTGGTCGGGAAGCCGAAAGTGATTTGGGGTGTCGCCAACAATATAGGCACTCCCTACACCTAACGATGTTTTCGAGCCATCGGTGTAAATAAATGTGGCTTCCGTCATTTGTGCACATAGAGCAGCAAATGCCTGACGGTAAACAAGTGTAGGGGTACCATCCTTGGGAAATTGACATAGGTCTCTGAGCAAGTCGATCCGGGGACGGAGCCAAGGCGGTGCTGTACCCCAAGTTGTCAAGAAGGTTTTAGGAAAGCGGAAGGAAAGAGAATGGAGCAGTTGACGGAAGCGGACTCCCGGGGGTAGTAGGGAGGAGGAGCGGCCTGCATACCCGACATCAAGGGAGGCGTCGAAAAAAAGGTCATGGGCTGGATTAGCAGGCATGGAAGACAGATGGCTAGCATAACGACTCAGAAGGACTGGCCGCCGATTGGATAGCGGAGGTTCAGCAGTCTCAGCATAAAGGCTTTCCACAGGGCTGGTGTAAAAAGCTCCAGACACTAAACGTAATCCACGGTGGTGGATAGAGTCGAGACGCCGAAGAATAGACGGCCGAGCAGAGGAGTAGACTATGCTTCCATAATCCAATTTCGAGCGCACTAAGGCGCGATAGAGGCGGAGAAGGACCACTCGGTCCGCTCCCCAAGAGGTGCCATTCAGGACACGGAGGGTGTTAAGGGAACGCAGACAGCGAGCCGAAAGATAGGAAACGTGGGAGGACCAGCACAGTTTTCTGTCAAACATAAGACCCAAGAATTTAGCGACGTCGGAAAACGGAAGGTTGACAGGACCTAGATGTAAGGAGGGCGGAAGAAACTCCTTACGTCGCCAAAAATTAACACAAACGGTCTTACTGGGTGAGAAACGGAAGCCGGTTTCGATGCTCCACGAGTGGAGGCGATCGAGACATCCTTGAAGACGTCTTTCAAGAAGGCTGGTCCGTTGAGAGCTGTAGTAGATCGCAAAATCGTCCACAAAGAGGGAGCCCGAGACATCAGGAAGGAGACAATCCATAATTGGATTAATGGCGATGGCAAACAGTACAACACTCAGCACGGAGCCCTGGGGTACCCCGTTTTCTTGGGAGAAAGTACGGGATAGAGTAGTGTTCACCCGCACCCTAAATGTGTGCTCTGCCATAAATTCGCGAAGAAAAAGGGGTAGCCGGCCTCGAAAGCCCCAAGAGAACAGTGTGCGGAGGATGCCTGTCCTCCAACAGGTATCGTATGCTCTCTCCAGATCAAAAAATATTGCTACCGTTTGGCGTTTCCGGAGGAAATTGTTCATGATATAAGTGGAGAGAGCAACAAGATGGTCAACGGCCGAACGATGTTGTCGGAATCCGCATTGGGCTGGTGTTGAAAGACTGCGGGATTCCAGCCACCAAGCTAAACGGTAATTCACCATACGCTCCAAAACCTTACAGACACTACTCGTGAGAGAAATGGGGCGATAGCTAGAGGGGAGATGTTTGTCCTTTCCAGGTTTCGGAACGGGAACGACAATAGCTTCCCGCCATCGCCTGGGAAAGGTACTGTCGGTCCAAATTCGATTATAAAGGCGAAGGAGGTAGCGCAGGCTATGGGTTGATAAATGCAGCAACATTTGGACATGGATACCATCCGGTCCTGGGGCGGAGGAGCGAGAGGAAGAGAGTGCATGTTGGAGTTCGCGCATGGAGAAAACAGTATTGTAGCTTTCGCGATTTTGAGAGGAGAAAGCAAGATGTCGCACTTCCGCCGCACGTTTCTCCGGGAGAAACGCTGGCGGGTAATTTGAAGAGCTCGAAATCGCAGCAAAGTGCTGACCCAATGAGTTAGATATTGCGACGGGGTCCACTAAGGTATCATGCGCGCCAGTGAGCCCAGAGACCGGGGAGAAACTAGGCGCACCTGAGAACCGTCGAAGCCGACTCCAAACTTCCGAGGAGGGAGTGAAGGTGTTAAATGAGCTAATAAAGAATTGTCAGCTTGCCTTCTTGCTATCGCGGATGACGCGACGGCATCGCGCACGGAGCTGCTTATATCGGATACAGTTGGCCAAAGTTGGATGGTGACGGAAAATGCGAAGAGCACGTCGCCGCTCACGTATTGCGTCCCGGCATGCCTCGTTCCACCAAGGAACTGGGGGGCGCCGGGGCAATTCGGAGGTGCGTGGTATTGAACGTTCCGCAGCTGTGAGAATAACGTCGGTAAAATGTGTGACCTCATCGTCGACGCTGGGAAAGCGACGGTCATCGAATGTCGCTAGAGACGAAAAAAGTGTCCAATCGGCTTGGGCAAACTTCCAGCGTCGCGAGCGCATATATGGCAGTTCAGGCTGCAGTCGAAGAACACATGGAAAGTGGTCACTCGAGTGTGTATCATCAAGGGCGAACCATTCGAAGCGCCGAGCTAGCGGAACAGTACCGACCGCAAGGTCCAAATGAGATAAATTTGCCGTGGAGGCAGACAAAAATGTGGGGACCCCAGTGTTGAGGCAGACTAGATCCGCTTGGTGGAAGACGTCTAGCAATAGTGAGCCACGTGGACAAGGATGTGGAGATCCCCAAAGCGGGTGGTGGGCATTGAAGTCCCCAACCAGCAAATAGGGGGGGTGGAAGCTGATCAAGAAGATGAAGGAGATCAGCTCGTGCCATTGGTGTAGACGATGGAATGTATACCGTACACAGAGAGAACGTGTATCCAGAAAGGGAAAGACGGACGGCGACAGCTTGGAAGGAACTGTTTAAGGGGATTGGGTGATAATGGAGAGTATCATGGAGCAGAATCATGAGTCCTCCATGGGCTGGAGTGCCTTCAACAGAGGGGAGGTCATATCGGATGGACTGAAAATGAGGGAGAACAAAGCGGTCATGGGGACGCAGCTTTGTTTCCTGAAGACAGAAGATGACCGGCGAGTAGGATCGTAAGAGGATCGACAATTCATCCCGATTGGCGCGAATGCCGCGGATATTCCAGTGGATAATGGACATAGGGTGAACAGAAAATGGAGAAACGTGACCAAGGGTGCTGTCAACTCAACGACTGCTCAGAGCTTGCGACCGACAGCATGGAATGGCATTCAGTCGAAGGCAGAAGATCCTGATCCATAGGTTGGTCAGGAGCAGCTCCTGCCACCAACGATCGGCCAGTTGACCGGCCACCAGCAGTGCGCCTCGGCGACACAGAAGATGGCCGAGGGCGATTTCCGCCAGGTGGTGCTGTAGTTGGGACACGCCTTGGCGGAGAAGGAGAGGAACTGTGTTTCTTCGTAGCCTTCTTGGAGGTATGATGTTTAGATGAAGGAGGAACCGATGGTTGTGAAGTTGCGGTACGTAAAAACTCTTCACGAGAATGCTCTTTTTTCGAAGACTTGGCGTCTGACTTCTGGGCTCGAGATTTAGCAGAACCCGACGAGGGGTGAGCCATAGAGTGGGCAGGCGAAAGTGGTGAGGTTGAACGGGCGATCTTTGCGCTGGCCGATCTGACGACCGTGGTACTAAATGTGAGGTCGCAAGTCTGCGTGGCCGCCTCCTTTGTTGGCCGAGGAGAAGCAAGGACAGTGCTGTATTTTCCTTTCTGAGGCACCGTGGGCTGTCGACTGGCGAGTAACTTTCGAGCAGCAAAGGTCGACACCTTTTCCTTCACTCTTATTTCCTGGATGAGCTTTTCATCCTTAAAAACGGGGCAATCTCGAGAGGAAGCAGCGTGGTCACCCACACAGTTGATGCAGTGAGGGGATGGAGGTGAACAAGCACCCTCATGGGCATCCTTGCCACACGTAACACATTTGGCCGGATTGGAACAGGACTGGCTGGTGTGATTGAACCGCTGACATCGATAGCAACGCGTAGGGTTTGGGACATAAGGGCGAACGGAAATTATCTCATAGCCTGCTTTGATTTTTGATGGGAGTTGAACTTTGTCAAATGTCAAGAAGACAGTGCGGGTTGGAATGATGTTCGAGTGAACCCTTTTCATAACCCGATGAACAGCGGTGACGCCCTGGTCAGACAGGTAGTGCTGAATTTCTTCGTCAGACAATCCATCGAGGGAGCGTGCATAAACGACTCCACGCGAGGAATTTAAGGTACGGTGCGGTTCCACCCGGACAGGGAAGGTGTGGAGCAGAGAAGTACGCCGCAATTTTTGAGCCTGAGGGCACTGTGTGTTTCTAACAACAGGGTACCATTCCGTAATCTGGAACAAGACTTTACAGGACCCGCAATTGCGTCGACACCTTTCTGAATAATGAAAGGGTTGACCGCGGAAAAGTCGTGACCTTCGTCAGACCGAGAAACAACAAGGAACTGTGGCAACGATGGAAGAACCGTCTGTGGCTGAGACTCAGTGAACTTACGTTTCTGAGCAGACATAGTGGAAGGTGAGGAAACCATTGCGGAAGAATCCCCCATGATTACCGGCGTCTCCGATGGCGCGCTCCTCCCTTGTGGGGACCCTCACCGAGGGCACACCCGCCTTAGGTGATTGTTCACACCTCAGGTCACACCTCCCGACAAACGGACGGAGGGACCAATCGGCACTTTCGGAAGGTATCAGCTCGGGTAATCACCCCTCCCTGGGCCTGGCCGTTACCAGGGGGTACGTACGTGTCCTACCTGTCTACCCGGGGCGGGGAATTACGCGTTAACCCGTCACCGGCTACGCATGGAAGTGCGTGGGTCGGCCTTCAGACACGCACAGGGAGGAAAAAAGAGAAAGGGAAGGAAAGGAAAGGGGGTCTCAAACGCCGCAGCGGAGAAAAGGGCAAGGAGAAGAGGGAAGGAAAAGAGAAGGACAGAGGAAGGACGAGGACTTGCAAGTGTAAAAGCAAGGAATTTGGAACAGTTTCGAGCGTCTGTCTCCGGACGTAGGCACAAACCATACTCCCAGAGGGGGAGAAAGGGAAGGAAAGAGACAGAGGTGGGGGGGGGGGGGGGTGCGAAGATGGGGGACGGGGAGGGATGCAGAAAGGGAAGGGAAGGTATGCAGCCCGGAAAAGAAGGAGGGCCACATTAGCTCGGGGTCCCGTGCTCGCTACGCACGTGTCCACAAAAGAGTTGCGGACCCCCTATGGGGGGGGGGGGGGGGGGGGGGAAGTACTGGGCTGACAGGAAACTGAAAAATTCTTTATAGAAAGTAGGCTGGAGTAGTCCAATGAATGCCATAAAATGTAGAGAATAATAATAATAATAATAATAATAATAATAATAATAATAATAATAATAATAAATCCCGTGGAGGCACGGGAAAAGAATAGGTCTTCGGTATGTTCTGCCAGTCGTAAAAGGCGACGAAAAGAACAAACCACTAATAGGGCTAACCCCCCTTTTAGTGTGATTAGTTGGTTCAGGACAGAACTAATGAAGCCTCAGACAAGCGCTGTCGTGGTCGAGGATGACGCTTGAACCCTATGCCCGTCCACAATGGTAACGACACTGCTAGCCACACGGAAAATGATTTAAATCCAAATTGAGGTGTTTTGCAACCACTCTAGAAGGAAAACAAAGAGAGGATGAGATGGTCAGATGAAGTTAACCGACACCTCATGTTCTGTTATTACCAAGCAACAAACTTAGGAACAAACACAACTGGATACAGATCACAAGTATACACACATTTATTACCAGATACCCAGAATTGAAATTTTTAACAGAACAACAACTAGCTGATCAGATCCGCGTAATAATCAAAAATAACACGATACCCCAGTCAGAATTAGAAAACATCAAACAACAAGTACAACAAATACTAGAACAAAATAATGTGCAATCAGAAGAAGAAGAAAATACAGTAACGGACTCAAACATCCCAGAGCAAACAAACAAAGAACAACATGCATCAATTAAACAATCAGAGGAAAACGAAATCTTAAGACAGCCACCAGAACAAGCACAAATAGAACATGAAGTGACACAGATGTTAGATATAGAAGAAAAATTTCAGCTGACATATATAGAATACAAAGACACAAATACAGACATTAGACCATTCTTGCATAGACAACCAAATAACCCACAAGTTGAAACAACAATAACAACTATCAACACAATCATACACAACAAAATAAATGAAAATACAACTATGGAAGAGTTACAACTACTGGTTTATATAGGAGCACTCACTACACTAAATATACACACTAGGCAGAGATCAGAACCAACCAACACACAGAAGAAACCCACAAAACCAGCATGGCAACACAGGCTACATATCAGATAGAAAAACTGAGAAAAGACATCGGACAGCTAACACAATTTACAGGAAGTGAAATGTCAGAAAAAAAATGAAAAAGGTTAGTGATAGAACAATTAGATGAAAAGAAGCAGAAATTACAAGCATTGGCCAAACGACTTAGAAGATACAAAAAAAAGTGAAAATAGAAGGAAACAAAACCAAACATTCAACACAAACCAAAAGAAATTTTACCAGACAATAGACAACACACATATTAAAATAGACAATCCACCAAACATAACAGACATGGGACACTTCTGGAGCAACATATGGTCAAACCCGGTACAACATAACAGGCATGCACGGTGGATACAAGCAGAAACAGATACATACAAGATGATACCACAAATGCCTGAAGTGATAATTTTTCAACATGAAGTCACCCAAGCAATTAATTCTACTCACAATTGGAAAGCCCCTGGAAAAGATAAAATAGCAAATTTCTGGCTAAAGATGTTCACCTCAACACATTCACATCTAACTAAATTATTTAACACCAGTTCTTTAAATATGTCTCCTTGTGTCTGTATATGTGTGGATGGATATATGTGTGTGTGCGCGATTGTATACCCGTCCTTTTTTCCCCCTAAGGTAAGTCTTTCCGCTCCCGGGATTGAAATGACTCCTTACCCTCTCCCTTAAAACCCACATCCTTTCGTCTTTCCCTCTCCTTCCCTCTTTCCTGATGAGGCAACAGTTGTTGCGAAAGCTTGAATTTTGTGTGTATGTTTGTGTGTCTATCGACCTGCCAGCGCTTTCGTTTGGTAAGTCACATCATCTTTGTTTTAGATAAATAATTTAACAGTTACATTGCAGACCCATACACATTCCCTGATACACTTACACATGGAATAACTTATCTGAAAACTAAAGATCAAGCAGACACAGCAAACCCAGCTAAATATCACCCCATAACATGCCTACCAACAATATACAAAATATTAACTTCAGTCATTACACAGAAACTAATGACACATACAACACAGAACAAAATTATAAATGAAGAACAAAAAGGCTGTTGCAAAGGAGCACGAGGATGTAAAGAGCAACTGATAATAGATGCAGAGGTGACATATGAAGCTAAAACTAAACAAAGGTCGCTACACTACGCATACATTGATTACCAAAAAGCTTTTGACAGTGTACCCCACTCATGGTTACTACAAATATTCGAAATATACAGAGTAGATCCTAAATTGATACAGTTCCTAAACATAGTAATGGAAAAATTGGAAAACCACACTTAATATCCAAACAAATTCAAATAGTATTACATCACAGCCAATACAGATTAAGCGTGGAATATACCAAGGAGACTCATTAAGTCCTTTCTGGTTCTGCCTTGCTCTGAACCCACTATCCAACATGCTAAATAATACAAATTATGGATACAATATTACTGGAACATACCCACACAAAATCACACATTTGCTATACATGGATGATCTAAAACTACTGGCAGCAACAAATCAACAACTCAACCAATTACTAAAGATAACAGAAGTATTCAGCAATGATATAAATACGGCTTTTGGAACAGACAAACGTAAGAAAAATAGCATAGTCAAGGGAAAACACATTAAACAAGAAGATTACATATCGGATGACCACAGCGACTGCATAGAAGCGACGGAGAAAACAAATGCCTATAAATATCTAGGATACAGACAAAAAAATTGGAATAGGTAATACAAATAATAAAGAAGAACTAAAAGAAAAATATAGACAAAGACTAACAAAAATACTGAAAACAGAATTGACAGCAAGAAACAAGACAAAAGCTATAAATACTTATGCTATACCAATATTGACCTACTCATTTGGAGTAGTGAAATGGAGTAACACAGACCTAGAAGCACTCGATACACTTACACAATCACAATGCCAGAAATATAGAATACATCACATACATTCAGCAACAGAAAGATTCACATTAAGCAGAAGGGAAGGAGGAAGGGGATTTATCGACATAAAAAACTTACATTATGGACAGATAGACAATTTAAGAAAATTCTTTATAGAACGAGCAGAAACTAGCAAAATACACAAAGCAGTCACTCATATAAATACATTGGCTACACCACTACAATTTCATAACCACCTCTACAACCCTTTAGATCACATAACATCAACAGATACGAAGAAAGTAAATTGGAAAAAGAAAACACTACATGGCAAGCACCCGTATCATCTAACACAGCCACACATCGATCAAGACGCATCCAACACATGGCTAAGAAAAGGCAATATATACAGTGAGACTGAAGGATTCATGATTGCAATACAGGATCAAACAATAAACACCAGATATTACAGCAAGCATATTATTAAAGATCCCAATACCACAACAGATAAATGCAGACTTTGCAAACAACAAATAGAAACAGTAGATCACATCACAAGCGGATGTACAATACTAGCAAATACAGAATACCACAGAAGACATGACAATGTAGCAAAAAATAATACATCAACAACTTGCCATACAACATGAACTAATAAAACAACACGTTCCCACATACAAGTATGCACCACAAAATGTACTGGAGAATGATAAATACAAATTATACTGGAACAGAACCATTATAACAGATAAAACAACACCATAAAACAACACCACATAACAAACCTGACATCATACTCACCAATAAAAAGAAGAAATTAACACAACTAATCGAAATATCCATACCCAATACAACAAATATACAGAAGAAAACAGGAGAAAAAATTGAAAAATACATCCAACTGGCTGAGGAAGTCAAGGACATGTGGCATCAGGATAAAGTTGACATCATACCAATTATACTATCAACTACATGAGTCATACCACACAATATCCACCAGTACATCAACGCAATACAGCTACATCCAAACGTATATATACATTTACAGAAATCTGTAATTATTGACACTTGTTCAATTATCCGAAAGTTCCTAAATGCAATGTAACATACACCGTACAGTTAAAAGGAAGTCACGCTTGATCAAGGTCCGCGTCACCTTCCATTTTTAACCACACATAACGTCTGAGACAGGAAAGAGAAATAATAATACTAATAATAATAATAATAACAACAACAATTATTATTGTAATTATAATAATATACATAGTGTTGCTACAAGAAAAGAAAAGCTTCTACATATAATATTGATATCTAAGTTTAATAAGCTGCAAGAGAATGTAAGCTTTCACATATAATGATGATCTTTTTTGCGCGTGTTATACCTTAAGATACGTCATATAAATGTGTCACTAAAATTTTCATTAACGACAAATGTCCGTTCATCTTGGCTCAAAATTCTTGTAACGGTCGTCTTCTAAGAGTTGATTTTTAAATGGTAGTCAAATGCTCTGTGATTCAAGAAATTCACCGTACATTCTCACCCACAGTTCATCTTGCATGAAAGGAAATTTACTTTGAAAGTAACCACCATTCGCAATATTTTCCCGCAATCTGTTAGAAATACGTTCATTTCAGCAGTTGCCAGAGAGCGCCAGGTAAGAGATGTTATCGCACTTGTGCAGCTACAATGATGCAGGAAGCCCGATTGCTCGTACATGTGAAACATTAAAAGATCTTACATTATGTAAGAAAGAAACAAGATATCAATACTCCAAGAGCATAAGAATTGCTTGACCCATACTAAAATGCATAATTCGGCTTAAAGGGCACATTCGTATGTAAATTTTCTTGAAGTACCAGTACTGCATCATCTTGTGTTTGGTTCTTTATTATGGCATAAGACTATACATGGTAAAGATGAAAATGTGCACTTGAAATACAGCAAACAGTTGAAACTAGCCAATAGTGTGGAATTAAGCACTTCGTTTCAAATAAATGGACTGCCTCAGCAGAGAAGATTAATAAAAGCCACATTTATTTAGCAAGCTGACAAAAATAACTTCACTGTTCTGCAAGGCGATTAATGCTTGACTGTCAGAAAGGTGGAAATAAAACAATATCTGAAACTAATAACATATTTAAGCCTTCCGTAATTGTGTGAATGTATTTTAATTCACTTGATAGCTCCCGACCACAGAACTCCGTTTTGTGTTCATTTGACTTGAGAGCAATACGCGAAGAGGAAACAGCAAAATCACTGAACGTAAACACGGTTCACTTGGAGGCTGCACACCTCCCCACAACAACTCAGACTGCTCGGTGTCTCAATCTCATATTTCAGAAGCGGGGCAATACTATATGGTGGAGCCCTACCCCTCCAGCATTTGAGGCTGGATGCCAAAAACTAAATCCACTTTTCAATAAATGTTCGTTTTGTAGCACACACCTTTCTGACGAGTCTGATAAACAAAACATAGGTCTTGGAGCAAATGTAAGACAGTTTATTTGGTCTTAACTGTGATAAAGTGCAGTGCCACGCCTCTTCACATAGTATTCTTCTATCGCATGTCACTGTATTTTGCTCTGTTGAATTCAAACGTATATATTTTGTAATGGATGCCATCAAACTATATTTACGACAGTGGACATTAAAATGACCTGTGAAGCCTCTCCTGCTCCCAGTTGGCCAGTTTGACATCCTGCACACCACCCCCCCCCCTTTTTTTAACCCTTACAATTAATACTGGATGGAATTATTTGTAACTGGGAGAAGAACTCTACAGAAAATATGCACTCTTCATTGCCTACTAGCTAATAACTTTCTTTTTTTGTGTAACATAAAATTAAATATAGGACATATGAAACCAATACAGACAAGTGACAAGCAAGACGGTACACATTTCTTAAGTTCTGAAGTCCTAGTGTTTATGTCTCAAGTTCCGTGGGACCAAATTGAGGAGTAAATCTCCAAGGTCATGGAATGTGTCAGTACATAAAATTACAACATTGAAGTAATGGTAGATAAAAATAAAATGTTTATGAACCTGAAAAAAGACAATCCATAAGTTTAAGTAATGCAATCAACATTACAACAAGAATCAGCTTACTTTTTCAAGGAACTCCTCGACAGTAACCCATGAGGAAACTCTTCAAGTCTAGTTTGAAAGTGCGTGGATTACTGCTAGGATTTTTGAATTCAAGTGACAGATTACTGAAAATGGAAGCAGCAGTATACTACGCACCTTTCTGCACAAGAGCTAAGGAAGTCCTATTCAAATACAGGTTAGATTTCTGCCGAGTATTAACTGAGTGAAAGCTGCTTATTCTTTGGAATAAGACAATATCGTTAACAAGAAATGATCTAAAAACAAAGATGATGAGACTTACCAAACAAAAGCGTTGGCAGGTCGATAGAAACACAAACAAACACGAACATA
Organism: Schistocerca americana; assembly: GCF_021461395.2. NCBI lineage: Eukaryota > Metazoa > Arthropoda > Insecta > Orthoptera > Acrididae > Schistocerca > Schistocerca americana. Next base: position 193,272,154 of record NC_060127.1, read on the forward strand.
CACGAACATACACGAACATACACGAACATACACACAAAATTCTAGCTTTCGCAACCAACGGTTGCTTCGTCAGGAAAGAGGGAAGGAGAGGGAAAGACAAAAGGATGTGGGTTTTAAGGGAGAGGGTAAGGAGTCATTCCAATCTCAGGAGGGGGAAAAGGACGGGTATACACTCGCGCACACACACACACATATATCCATCCGCACACACACAGACTGTGTGTGGTGTCTGTGTATGTGCGGATGGATGTGTGTGTGTGTGTGTGTGTGTGTGTGTGTGTGTGTGTGTGCGCGCGCGCACGCACGCACCTCAAAAAGAAAAGAGAATATAGCATTTTCCATTGTTAAGCAACTTCTAAAGCCGAATTGTACATTTGATAGCAAATCGTGTGATACAAAATTATCAATTATCCATAAATACACAGCTTTTTCAATAACTTGAGCAAACACTGATAGAAATAGGTCTAAAATTGTCCACATTATCCCTTTCTCCATTTTTATAAAGCAGTACTTTAATCGTTCAGGATACTGACCATTTCTAAACAAAAAATTACAAATATGGCTAAAATCATAACCATCAGAGCCCTTAATCTTCAGTGATTTAATTATTGACTCAATCTCCCCCTTGTCTATATCAAAGGGGAGTATTTCGGGCATCAATCTTGGAAAGGCATTTGCCAAGAAAGTTATACGATTTCCTGTAGAAACTAAATTTTTATTTAATTCACCAGCAATGCTCAGATAATGTTTGTTAAATACTGTACAAACATATGATTTAAAAGTAACAAATATTTTTACTACAAACTGACTTTATAACACCAATCTTGTGCTGCTCACCAGACATCCCTTTCACAACTGACCATATGGTTTTAATTTTATCCTGTGAATTAGCTATTCTATTTGCATACCACATACTCTTTGCCTTCGTAACAACATTTCAAGCACTTTACAATACTGTTCATAATAGGCTACTGCAGCTTGATTGTGGCTACTTCTAACGTTTTGATATAATCCCAACTTGGTTCTACATTATATCCTTATCCCACTAGTAAGCCACCCGGGCTGCCTATTACTGCTAGTACCCTGTTTAGAACCAATCTTGTCATCACTAATTCTGTAACTATTCCTGCCAGTGTCAAAACTTATTCTCGAGTTAACTTCACTAACCGTGACATAGTCACCAGTTTAGTTATCCCACATTTATTCTCCTTTTATGTGTTGCTACGTGTTCGTACAATGCGTTTTCCACACTACTCCCGGAATAGAACTTAAGCACATGCTAGCTGGGGACTGTACAACTGTATACCCTTACTGGTGTAGCGGTCTGGCCAAAAACTTTCGGTCACAATTTCATTTTCTTCGATACTCTGAGAAGGTAACACATAATCTTTCTTACTTGTTATTCCTGTTAGCCATTTATTCCCACTCTGGTAGTCTGTTACTATGGCTTTTGCTAGTAATTGTAACAACACTGATCATTAATAAACACGGTCAACCACAAACGGCAATTGGCATTCACCCGTTCGGCTTTATTCCCCTTAGCTCATATAGCCCCGCCCCTTTTGCCTGCAGGAAAGTTTATTTCGAGGTGCAATGAGGATTCCCCTGGCAGAGACATGTTCACTAAGCACGCATTCAAAAATCAACTAATCATTAATTCCGAAATCAACTTAGAGTGCGTTAAAAAATGTTCAAAAACCAACAGGGATGCATTTCAACATCATATGAATAATCGATATACCAACATGCGCTGGGTGCTAGGCACTTTGTTAAACAGGTTATTCCCCCCTTCCCTCAAGAATATGAATTTGGCCCCTCCTGAAATACCTGTTTTATCTAAGGGCATCACTTTCAGCCCTAAACTTGGATCTGATCATGCTGCTTTGGTGAAGGACCTATTTTCCTTCACATGTAATATCTATTGGAAATATCACTTTGCAACCCAACCCCAAAACCTTTCCCACAGCAAACCTGAAATTGAATCATCTTTAACAGTTCAGACCATGATCCCAACTTGATCTACCACCACTACCTCAAAATCATCCCAAGAATTCCTCACATTCAGCATTGCTTCACAACCCTTCTTCAGGTCCCTACAATGTGACCCTAATCTGTCCTCTGCAGAACTCCAGGCTCTACGTTCCCTAAACGTTGACGACTCTATCATTTTTCTCTCAGCAGACAAAGGATCTACCACTGAGGAACTTGACCAAAAGGAATACGTTAGTGAATGTCTACACTAGCTGTCTGACCATCAAGATCCCATCCCTGATTAAAACTGACCTGCAGTCCCTCCTTAAAACCTCAGGCCCCTCACAAGGAGTAACACCTCAATCCACAGAACTTTTCACCCCATCCAAACCACGCACCCCCATCTTTTACCTTCTTCCTAAGATCCACAAATTCAATCAATACTGGCCGTCCCATAGTTACTGGCTTCAAAGCACCGACTGAACATACTGTATACCTGCCTTAGTTAATAAACACTTGCAACCCATAGTACAAAGACTCCCCTTCCACATTAAAGATACCAACCATTTCCCAGATCGTCTGAAATCCGTGCCCGTCCCACTCCCACCACACACTTTGCTTGTCACCATTGATGCCACCTCCCTCTATACCAACATCTCCAATGTACATTGTCTGTCTGCTCAGTCAGCAGCCACCTGATTCCAAACCTATGACATCCCTTCCACTCACCTTAATCAACTTTATTCTTACCCACAACTACTTCACCTTTGAGGGGCATACATACAAACAAATCATGGATATGGCCATGATAACAAGGATGGCTCCTTCCTATGCCCGCCTTTCCATGGGAAGCTATTTTAGTTAAAAGAGGGTCGTAACTAAAATAGTTTATACTATACTCATGACACTAAAGACATCCTCTGTGAGTGTATTCCAAAAGGGGATACAGTTCAGTGGCAGCAAGATTTTTGTGACATCTACATTCAGATTGTTGTGTGTACATATGTGTATTTATCATTGGTAGTGTTTCCAATATTTTATTTTTCTTATAAGAGAATCAGTCTAACATTACATATAACACAGACTGGTTTACTGTAGTAATTACAAGCCTGTAAAATTGCCTCATTTAATATCCTGCAATCTGTCCCAACACAAATCTATGGAACATGAAGTAAATAAATACAACAATAGAACATTCAGTTCATCAGGAAAATAGAGAGTCAGATTCCACTATCAAACAGCATGCACTAACCTGTAGAGAAAGAATTAAACAGGTTCACTTTTTACAACTCTATCAACCATTTTCCTACACACAGTCTGAAACTTGTACATTTCATAACGATAGAAACACTTACCTGAAAGGGACAAATGCACTTGTTGTGGAATCAAGGATTTTAAGTCGGTTTCACCTCGAATTGAAACCGCAAGTCCAATTAACAAAAGGAGTATCATTTTACTGTCCATCCTGGAAAATAAAACCACAATAGAATGTTTTATAAAGGAAACACTTCTTAAAACAAAACTGCAAATGAATGCTTACAGGTATACAGAGACTGGCACAAAACTGCAAATGAATGCTTACAGGTATACAGAGACTGGCACAAAACACAAATGTGATGAGATGTGTATATTGTGTTACTCCCTTAAATGGCTAACTTGAGGTCAACAATGTGCAATCCTGGGTGTGATGCCAATTGCCCGTGAGAGGTTTACAACATTACTTTATTGCACGAATTACTACTGATCTTCACAACCAAAGAAGGAAAATCACTATCACATTTCAATTTGATAGCCAGAGTGTCTTTGTGGAAACCGAGGACTGTCAGCCAACCAATCCCCCCCCCCCCCCCCCCCCCCAATTGGGTCAATCATTTTACAGGGGGTAAATTAGCAATGGGCACCCAGAAGGCACCATCCTACACGAAGATATTCACGGGCATTCTAAAGGAACCCTTCTGAACAACCCAGAACCTCAAGTCCCTCACCGTGTTCAGATTCATTGCGATATCTTCGTGATCTGGATTGAGAATGAGGACACCTATCCACATTCCTTGAGAACTTAACACCTTCACCCCCATTTGCTTCGCCTGGTCCTTCTCAACTGAACAAACTATCTTCCTTGATGTTGAAATCCACCTCAAAAGTGCCACATCAGTACCTCCATCCATATCGAAGTTACCAACCACCAACAATACTTTCACTTCAACAGCTGCCATACATTCTGTAACAAGAAGTCCCTTTTGTACAGCCACGGGTGGCTGTTACATCTGTAATGATGAGCAATCACACTCAAAATATACCAAGGGTCTTACCGAAACCTACACAGACCGAAATTACCCTCCCAACCTAATATGGAAACAGATGTCCCATGCCTTGTCTCTACAGTCCCTTGTCTCTACACCCTTGTGGCTCAGAACCACCTGGAGAAACTGAATCACATTCTCCACCACAGTTTCAATTACCTTCAAGTAATGAATATCCTGTCCACTATCCTTCCCACCGTGGTTTCAGCAACCTATCGAACCTAGGCAATATCTTTGTCCATTGCTACTCCACATCTGCTTGCAACCCCTTGCCTCACGGCTTATATCCCTGTCCCACACATCCAGCCATCAGCAGGTACTCCATTCCAGTCATAAGCATCTCCTGCCCTGTGAAGCAGTCACGTGAGCGACAAACTAAGCTGCAACCACTGTGCTGCTTTCTATGCCTGCATGGCAACCAAAAATGAATGGCCACTCCCAAACTGTGGTCAAGAGATAGCTGGACCATCCAGCTACTGAACATGCTGCCCAACACTATGCGCTTTACTTTAATGACTGCTTCACAGCCTATGCCAACTGGATCCTCCCTACCAACACCAGTTTTTCTGAACCATGCAGATGGAAACACTCTGTGAAATACATCTTACATTTCCATAACCCCCCAGGCATCAACCTTCACTAGTTTCTGTCCTTTCCTGCTCCCATTCCAGCACTACACAGCCTTCTATTCTGCCAATGCGCCTGATAGTCTTTTTCCCGTTCTCTACTTTTCTCCTTTTCTGCTGCCCCTCCCCCCAAAACTTCCAAACTGAACCTAGCAGCCCTACATTGTTCCCACCACACCCCTGCATGCTGCAGCAAGCAGCATTGCACCTCACTTCACCGCTCCATGCTGCCTCACCACCTACACCAGATTGCTACTACTGTCTTGTGCGGTTACTGTCTCTGCAGTCTGGCTGTTGTGGTCTTTCGTGTGTGTGTGTGTGTGTGTGTGTGTGTGTGTGTGTCACGCGCTTTCTTTCCAATTTCTGAAGAAGCTCTTTTGCTGAAACCTAAAATGGACAGCAGACTTTTCGAGTGCTTATCCGTCCCCTACATCTCCTCTATATGGTGAGGAGCAAACTGTCTTTTTCATAATATTAATGTTATAATAGTGTTCTGTGTAGGGTTGAAATGCTAACCACCACCCTTTTTTCAATTATCAGATAATAACAGCAACCAAGTAATATAGGATAAGTAGCACTCAAATTTTTCAAATTAATTTTTTTATACGAATCTGTGGTGTCTATTCTTTCAGATATGTCCAAAAGATCTTTCGGACATGCCCAAAAGAACAGACACCATGTCAAGTGAAATCCCCAGTAGTGATTTATATTATGTAAGTTGAAGGTGGAGTGGGAGGACATTAGCCACTGAACCACCCAGGCATTGTGTTTATCATTAATTGCACAGACTAACTCTGTTCAACCTTCGGTTGAGCCATATTCCCACCTAGCCACCATCCACGCAAATGCTCCATCTTCAATCTACACAAAACATTCACAGATATGGACATGTTCGAAAGAACAGACACGCATTTGTATAACTGAGTCACCAGAATGGGCTACGAATCCACCACATTCAGTGAAAATGCAGAATCACACTCAACCTGCTGTGAGAATCTCGAAGTAGCAAGCACAGAGGACACAGCTCAAGACTGCGGATAGGTGGTGCTGGGTGGGAATGTGGGTCACCGAGGGGCGTACTGAGACAGCCCACGCAATTGCGATGAATACTGTCTCTGGGAGGTGCAGTGGTTAACGCAGGAAATCCTTGCTTCGAATCCCGGTCCGACACACATTTTCACTCGGCAATGCCGATTGGATTGTTGGTTGGTTTCGGGTGTAAAGGGACCGAACTAAAGGGTCATCAGTCCCTTTTATCTGACACAAGCAAGGTGCAAGGCTCAAGGTGCAGAACACCCCCCCCCCCCCCAAAAAAAAAAAAAAAAAAAAAAAAAAAAAAAAAAAAAAAAAAAAAAAAAAAAAACCAACCAAATGGAACGAACAAATAATGGAGAAAAAATACACCACAAGGAAAAATAGAAGAAGGCATTAAAACAGAGCATTATGGTCTGGGCTGGCTGATCACAATAATAAAAGAGGAGGAGCCAGCCACTCTGCAACACATTAAAATGTTCACCTCAAAAAGCCAAGGCGAGATGGACACATGTAGGGAAAAGACGACCACCAAGCCAAACAAATGTAAAGAAAGTGCGACAGAGTTAAAATGGAGGGAGCGTGGCAACCTCAGAGAGAAGGCTAAATGCTCATCCTTAGATGGTACAATAAAAAACCCTCTCATGAATAAAACGTAAAACTAAATCTGCTGTTGAAGCAGTGTCACCCAACACCGAAGGTAGGGTGCTGCGAAAGTTAAAAGTCTGCTGCAGAGCGGATAAAAGTGGGCAGTCCAGAAAGATGTGGACGACCATCATTTGGGAGCCACAGTGGCCTTGCGACAGAGTAGGTGTCCGTACGTTAGCCACGTTTAGCCAATGCAGCCAACTGGCAAGGAGTACTGCTCAAAATGTCCTCCATGAACATATGCGAAGCCAACGTGACCATCAGCCGTTGAGCCGTCTGTGTAAACCACTTCAGAGCCCCGGAACATGTCAAGAATCGAGAGGAAGTGACAGCGGAAAGCAGCGGGGTTGACGGAGTCCTTAGGGCCATGCAGAAGGTCCAGACAAAGCTGTGGCCGAGGTGTACACCATGGAGGCGAATGTGAACGTGCCGCAAGCAGAGGTGGTAAAGGGAAGGACTCCAGTTTGGAGAGAAGTGACCGCAATCGTCAGCCCCGATCTGGGCCACCGATGCAGGAGATGGACTGCCACGGGCGGGTAAAGCAGACTGTTATTCAGATGGGCAGGTAAACTATGAATGTGTGCTGCGTAAAAGGCGAGCAGTTGCGCACGTCTGATCTGTAGTGGAGGGACACCACCTCCGCCAGTACACTTGTCACAGGACTTGTCCTGAAAGCGCCTGTCGCTAATTGAACCCCACAGTGGTGCACAGGGTCGAGTAAATTCAATGCTGAAGGTGCTGCCGAACCATACACCACACTCCCATAGTCTATTCGGGATTGGACAAGGGCTCTGTAGAGCTGCAGCAGCTTGCAGCAATATGTATCCCAATTGGTGTTGCTCAGGCAACTGAGGGCACTGAGGTGCTGCCAGCACTTTTGCTTAAGATGACGAAGATGAGGGAGCCAAGTCAATCGAGTGTCGAAAACTAGTCCTAGGAATTTATGTGTCTCCACTACAGAGAGTGAATCGTCATTAAGGTAAAGTTTGGGTTCCGGATGAACTGTACAATGCCGACAGAAGTGCACGACAAGACTTTGAGGCTGAAAACTGGAAGCCGTGGTCTAGAGCCCATGACTGTGCCTTGTGGATGGCTCTCTGGAGGCACCGCTCAGCAACAACAGTACTGGAGCAGCAGTACGAAACGCAGAAGTCGTCTACATACAGAGAAGGTGAGACGGAGGGCCCGACTGCTGCTGCTAGACCGTTAATGGCCACTAAAAATAGACACACACACACACACACACACAATACAGAGCCCTGTGGGTCTCCATTCTCCTGGATATTGATGGAATTATGGGAGCCACCAGCTTGGACACGTAAAGTATGGAGCGACAGGAAGTTTTGGATAAAAATCTGGAGTGGTCCCCAGAGACCCCACTCATACAATGGGGGAAGGATATGATGTCGCAAAGTCGTGTCGTATGCTTTACGTAAGTCAAAAAAGATGGCAATCAGGTGTTGCCGTCTGGAAAAGGCTGTTGGGATGGCATACTCAATGGTCACAAGATTATCAGTGGTAGAGGGAGCTTCACGAAAGCTGCCCTGACATCGAGCCAGCAAGACACGTGACTCCAGAACCCAACCCAACTGCCGACAAACCATACGTTCCAGCAGCTTACAAAGAACGTTCGTGAGGCTGATGGGCCGATAGCTATCCAGATCAAGAGGGTTTTTACTGGGTTTGAGCACAGGAATGATGGTGCTCTCCCTCCATTGTGATGGAAAGACACCATCGCACCAGATCCTGTTGAAGATGACGAGAAGATGTCACTTTTAGTCACATGAGAGATGTTTTATCATCTGGTTGTGCATGCGATTAGGCCCAGGAGCTGTGTCGGGGCAATGCGCAAGGGCACTGAGGAACTCCTACTCTGTAAATAGGGCGTTATAGGATTCACTGCAGTGTGTAGTGAATGAGAGGGAGTTCCGTTCCAGCTGCTGTTTGAGTGTGCGAAAGGCTTGGGGGTAAAGTGCTCGGCAATCGCGTTTGCATCGGTACATAACTCGCCATTTATGCTAACATCGGGGGCAGCTGTTGGAGCCTGGTACCCAAAAAGACGTTTGATCTTGGCCCAGACTTGGGAAGGTGGCGTTTTTTGTTTTGGTTTGGTTTTAGGGCGCAAAACTGCTATGGTCATTAGCGCCCGGTCAGTGACTTAGGAAACAGTAAAAAACCGAAAATGGAAACCAGCAGCAATGGGAACGGAAGTCATAACATTGGAGAAACTAAAAGCAGAAGGAAGGCTTAAAAATCCACTACAGAAAGGGGTTGGTTGTCCCCCCCCCCCCCCCCCCCCCAAAAAAAAAAAAAAAAAAGCTTCAAATGACTGACGTCATTTCACTGGCACTAATAAACTTGAGTACGCAGTCGGCTGAGCGCGTGTCATCTGCTAAAATCGACGATATACCAGGCGATAGCTGTAGACTGGAGCGTAACGGATTAAAATAGGGGCACTCAATTAAAAGGTGTCTTATCATCCACAGCTGAGAGCAGTGGGGACAGAGTGGGGGAGGATCGCCGCTTAAGAGATGTCGATGGCTAAAAAGACAGTGCCCTATCCGGAGTCTAGTTAAAATTACCTCCTCCCGACGACGTGTTCGGGAGGAAGAGGTCCAAGCACAAGGAAGAGCTTTCACGTCCCGCAATTTATTATTGGGAAGTGTCGACCAATGCGCGTGCCATAAATGAACAACACGACGACATAAAACGCTCCGTAGATCGGCGAAGGGAATCGATTGAATAGTTGGCCGAAGAAGAGAGACTGCAGCCTTGGCTGCAATATCGGCCGCCTCATTTCCACAGATACCAACGTGTCCCGGGAGCCAGAGGAACGCCACCGAGATGCCCCCCAGGTGGAGCAAGCGCAGACAGTCCTGAATCCGATGGACCAGAGGCTGCACAGGATAAAGAGCTTGGAGACTGAGGAGAGAGCTGAGAGAATCTGAGCAGATAACGTACTGTAACTGCTGATGGCGGCAGATGTAGTGGACAGCCTGGAGAACAGCATAAAGCTCCGCAGTATAAACCGAACACTGGTCGGGAAGCCGAAAGTGATTTGGGGTGTCGCCAACAACATAGGCACTCCCTACACCTAACGATGTTTTCGAGCCGTCGGTGTAAATAAATGTGGCGTCCGTCATTTGTGCACATAGAGCAGCAAATGCCCGACGATAAACAAGTGAAGGGGTACCATCATTGGGAAATCAACAAAGGTCACGGAGCAGGCAGATCCGGGGACGGAGCCAAGGCGGTGCTGTACCCCAAGTTGTCAAGGTGGTTTTAGAAAAGCGGAGGGAAAGAGAATGGAGCAGTTGATGGAAGCGGACTCCCGGTGGTAGGAGGGAGGAGGGGCGGCCTGCATACCCTACGTCAAAGGAGGCATCGAAAAAAATGTCATGGGCTGGATTAGCAGGCATGGAAGACAGATGGCTAGCATAACGACTCAGAAGGACTGCTCGCCGATTGGACAGCGGAGGTTCAGCTGTCTCAGCATAAAGGCTTACCACAGGGCTGGTGTAAAAAGCTCCAGACACTAAACGTAATCCACGGTGGTGGATGGAGTCGAGACGCCGAAGAATAGACGGCCGAGCAGAGGAGTAGACTATGCTTCCATAGTCCAATTTCGAGCGCACTAAGGCGCAATAGAGGCGGAGAAGGACCATTCGGTCTGCTCCCCAGGAGGTACCATTCAAGACACGGACGTGTTTAGCGACATCTGAAAACGGAAGGTTGACAGGACCTAGATGTAAGGAGGGTGGAAGAAACTCCGTACGACGCCAAAAATTAACACAAACGGTCTTACTGGGAGAAAAGCGGAAGCCTGTTTCGATTCTCCAAGAGTGGAGGCGATCGAGACATCCTTGAAGACGACGTTCAAGAAGGCTGGTCCGTTGAGAGCTGTAGTAGATCGCAAAATCGTCCACAAAGAGGGAGCCTGAGACATCAGGAAGGAGACAGTCCATAATTGGATTTATGGCAATGGCAAACAGTACAACACTTAGCACGGAGCCCTGGGGTACACCGTTTTCTTGGGAGAAAGTACACGAGAGAGTAGTGTTCACCCGTACCCTAAATGTGCGCTCTGCCATAAATTCGCGAAGAAAAAGGGGCAGCCGACCTCGAAAGCCCCAAGAGAACAGTGTGCGGAGGATGCCTGCCCTCCAACAGGTATCGTATGCTCTCTCCAGATACAAAAATATTGCTACTGTTTGGCGTTTCCAGAGAAAATTGTTCATGATATAAGTGGAGAGAGCAACAAGATGGTCAACTGCAGAACAATGCTTCGGAATCGGCATTGGGCAGGTGTTAAAAGACTGCGGGACTCCAGCCACCAAGCTAAACGGCAATTCACCATACGCTCCGAAACCTTACACACACTACTCGTGAGAGAAATGGGGCGATAGCTAGAGGGTAGATGTTTGTCCTTTCCATGTTTCGGAACAGGAACGACGATAGCTTCCCGCCATCGTCTGGGAAACGTACTGTCGGTCCAAGTTTGATTATAAATGCGAAGGAGGTAACGCAGACTATCGGTTGATAAATGCAGCAACATTTGGACGTGGATACCATCCCGTCCTGGGGCGGAGGAGCGAGAAGAAGAGAGTACATGTTGGAGTTCCCGCATGGAGAAAACAGTGTTGTAGCTTTCGAGATTTTGAGAGGAGAAAGCAAGAGGTCACACTTCCGCTGCACGTTTCTTCGGAAGAAATGCTGGCGGGTAATTTGAAGAGCTCGAAATCTCAGCGAAGTGCTGACCCAACGAGTTAGAAATTGCGACGGGGTCCACTAATGTGTCATGCGCGACAGTGAGCCCAGAGACCGGGGAGAAACTAGGCGCACCTGAGAACCGTCGAAGCTGACTCCAAACTTCCGAGGAGGGAGTGAAGGTGTTAAATGAGCTAGTAAAGAATTTCCAGCTTGCCTTCTTGCTATCATGGATGACACGACAGCATCGCGCACGAAACTGCTTATAGCGGATACAGTTGGCCAAAGTAGGATGGTGGCGGAAAACGCGGAGAGCACGTCGCCGCTCACGTATTGCATCACGGCATGCCTCGTTCCACCAAGGAACTGGGGGGCGCCGGGGCAATTTGGGGGTGCGTGGTATTGAATGTTCCACAGCTGCAAGAATAACGTCGGTAATATGTGTGACCTCATCGTCAACGCTGGGAAAGTGACGGTCATCGAATGTCGCTAGAGACGAAAAAAGTGTCCAATCAGCTTGGGCAAACTTCCAGCGTCGCGGGCGCATATATGGCAGTTGAGGCTGCAGTCTAAGGACACATGGAAAGTGGTCACTCGAGTGTGTATCATCAAGGGCGAACCATTCGAGGCGCCGAGCTAGCGGAACAGTACCGACCGCAAGGTCCAAATGAGATAAATTTGTCGTGGAGGCAGACAAAAATGTTGGGACCCCAGTGTTGAGGCAAACTAGATCCGCTTGGTGGAAGACGTCTAGCAACAGTGAGCCACGTGGACAAGGATGTGGAGATCCCCAAAGTGGGTGGTGGGCACTGAAGTCCCCAACCAGCAAATAGGGGGGTGGAAGCTGACCAAGAAGATGAAGGAGATCAGCTCGTGCCATTGGTGTGGACGATGGAATGTATACAGTACAAAGAGAGAACATATATACAGAAAGGGAAAGACAGACGGCGACGGCTTGGAAGGAAGTGTTTAAGTGGATTGGGTGACAATGGAGAGTATCATGGAGAAGAATCACGAGTCCTCCATGTGCTGCAGTGCCTTCAACAGAGGGGAGATCATATCGGACGGACTGAAAATGAGGGAGAACAAAGCGGTCATGGGGCCGCAGCTTTGTTTCCTGAAGACAGAAGATGACCGGCGAGTAGGATCGTAAGAGGATCGACAATTCATCCCGATTGGCGCGAATGCCGCGGATATTCCAGTGGATAATGGACATAGGGTGAACAGAAAATGGAGAAACGTGACCAAGGTCGCTGTCAACTTAACGACTGCTCTGAGCTTGCGACCGACAGCATGGAATGGCATTCAGCCGAAGGCAGAAGATCCTGATCCATAGGTTGTTCAGGAGCAGCTCCTGCCACCAGCGATCGGCCGGTTGATCAGCCGCCAGCGGTGCGCCTCGGCGACACAGAAGACGGCAGAGGGCGATTTCCGCCAGGTGGTGCTGTAGATGGGACATGCCTTGGCGGAGAAGGAGAGGAACTGGGTTTCTTTGTAGCCTTCTTGGAAGTATGATGTTTAGAGGAAGGAGGAACCGATGGTTGGGAAGTTGCCGTACGTAAAAACTCTTCACGAGTATGCTCGTTTTTCGAAGTCTTGGTGTCTGACTTTTGGGTTCGAGATTTAGCGGAACCCGACGAAGGGTGAGCCAGAGAGTGGGCAGGCGAAAGTGGTGAGGTTGAACGGGCGATGTTTGCGCTGGCCGATCTGACGACCGTGGCACTAAAGGTGAGGTCGCAAGTCTGCGTGGCCGCCTCCTTTGTTGGCCGAGGAGAAGCAAGGACAGTGCTGTATTTTCCTATCTGAGGCACGGTGGGCTGTCGATTGGCGAATAATTTTTGAGCAGCAAAGGTCGACACCTTTTCCTTCACTCTGATTTCCTGGATGAGTTTTTCGTCCTTAAAAACGGGGCAATCTCGAGAGGAAGCAGCATGGTCACCCATACAGTTGATGCAGCGAGGGGGTGGAGGTGGACAAGCACCCTCATGGGCATCCTTGCCACACTTAACACATTTGGCCGGATTGGAACAGGACTGGCTGGTGTGACTGAACCGCTGACACCGATAGCAACGCGTAGGGTTTGGGACGCAAGGGCGAACGGAAATTATCTCATAGCCTGCTTTGATTTTCGATGGGAGTTGAACTTTGTCAAATGTCAAGAAGACAGTGCAGGTTGGAATGATGTTCGTGTCAACCCTTTTCATAACCCTATGAACAGCCGTTACGCCCTGGTCAGACAGGTAGTGCTGAATTTCTTCGTCAGACAATCCATCGAGGGAGCGTGTATAAACGACTCCACGCGAGGAATTTAAAGTGCTGTGCGCTTCAACCCGGACAGGGAAGGTGTGAAGCAGAGACGTACGCCGCAATTTTTGTGCCTGGAGGGCACTGACTGTTTCTAACAACAGGGTACCATTCCGTAATCTTGAACAAGACTTTACAGGACCTGAAATTGCGTTGACACCTTTCTGAATAACGAAAGGGTTAACCGTGGAGAAGTCGTGACCTTCGTCAGACCGAGAAACAACAAGGAACTGTGGCAACGATGGAAGAACTGTCTATGGCCGAGACTCAGCGAACTTACGCTTGTGAGCAGACATAGTGGAAGGTGAGGAAACCATTGCGGAAGAATCCCCCATGATTACCGGCGTCTCCGATGGCGCGCTCCTCCCTTGTGGGGGCCCTCTCTGGGGGCACTCCCACCTTAGGTGATTGTTCACACCTCAGATCACACCTCCCGACAAACAGACGGAGGGACCAATCGGCACTTTCGGAAGGTATCAGCTCGGGTAATCACCCCTCCCTGGGCCTGGCCGTTACCAGGGGGTACGTACGTGTCCTACCTGTCTACCCGGGGCGGGGAATTACGCGTTACCCCCGTCACCGGCTACGCATGGAAATGCGTGGGTCGGCCTTCAGACACGCACAGGGAGGAAAAAAGAGAAAGGGAAAGGAAAGAAGAGGGGTCTCAAACGCTGCAGTGGAGAAAAGGGCAAAGAGAAGAGGGAAGGAAAAGAAGGAGAGAGGAAGGACGAAGGCTTGCAAGTGTAGAAAGCAAGGAATTTGTAACAGTTTCGAGCGTCCGTCTCCGGACGTAGGCACAAGCCATACTCCCAGAGGGGGAGAAAGGGAAGGAAAGAGCCAGAGGTGAGAGGGGGGGGGGGGCGAAGATGGGGGACGGGGAAGGATGCGGAAAGGGAAGGTATGCAGCCCGGAAAGAAAGGAGGGCCACATTAGCTCGGGGTCCCGTGCTCGCTACGCACGTGTCCACAAAAGAGTTGTGGACCCCCTGGGGGGTAAGGTGGCGTGTGACACCTACTGGTCAAGACTTCTCTCTCCCAAGACTCCTCCTTCCGTTGTTTGATAAGGTAGCAAATACGGGCACAGAGCCGTTTAAAGGCTATGAGGTGTACCAGGAAAAGGTACTGCTTATGCTGCTGTAGAGCTCACTGACGCTCCTTAATTGCTTCAGCGACTTCCGGCGACCACCAAGGGACTGCCTTAAGCCTTGGGCACCCTAAAGAGAGAGGGATAGCATTTTCTCCATCAGAAACAACTGTGCTAGTCACTTGCTCAACCATCACATCGTTGTTACCGTGTGGGGGAGATTCAGTGGTGACAGCATATGTGATAGTTCCCCAGTCTGCGTTGTTCAACGTCCATCTGGGCAGACGTCCATGTACCTGACGCTGGGGCAGTGACAGGAAGATGGGGAAGTGGTCACTACCATGCAGGACGTCATGTGCTCTCCAGTGGATAGATGGAAGAAGTCCTGGGTAGCAAACTGATAAATCAATGGCCGAGTAACAACCATGAATCACACTGAAATGTGTGGCTGCCCCAGTATTTATGAGGCAGAGGTCGAATTGCGTCAGTAATGTTTCGACATCTCTCAGCCAGTAAGCATGGTACCACCCCACAAGGGGTTATGGGATATTAAAATCTCCCAGAACTAGGAAAGGTTTAGGGAGTTGATCAATCAGTGCAGGTAATACATTCAGGGGTACTGCACAATCTGGAGGAAGATACACAATGCTGACAGTTATTTCCTGTGTCGTCTTTATTCAGACAGCCACAGCTTCTAGAGGGGTTTGAAGGGGCACATGTTCACTACAGGCCGAGTTTAGGATATAAACACAAACTCCACCTGACACACTATAGTAACTATGGTTCCTGTCATATCCCTTATAGCCACGGAGGGCAGGGGTTCGCATTGCTGGAACAGTTGCCACAGCTCAGCCAGGCGGTGAAAAAAACTGCCACAATTCCACTGGAGCATCACACCGTGAGACTGGGAAGGCATGAAACATTCAATGAGGCAGTTTACACCTCAGGGTCACCTGCTGCCACTGATATATTGCCTGAGCAGTCTATATGCATTGTGTCTGTGGGTCTGGCGAGATCTAGGGTGTTAGTGGACGCCAAAACCTCCACCCCATCCTCAGCTGTAGACCTTGTAGGTAGCGGTGGTGTGGGTGCCACCGCAATTTCTTTGGTCTTAGGGGTTTTCTTTTTGGGTTCCTCTCTGCTCCTTGGGTTTCCCTGGCAGGGGGGACTTCACTGGCTCAGTCTCTGGGACTGAGGATGAGCGTGAAGCCCTACGACCAGCTACTTTTGGGGTCTTCAGCCACTGGCAGGTGTCATCTTTCCCAGTAGCAGAAACCTGGGAAGGGAGTGACCCAAGGGATCACTTCCTGGCGAAAGAAGCCTAAGAAGACTTACGCTTCTCCAGCTTGGAATGCGAACGGATGTCCCCGATGGTTGTGGGGGGTGGGTGGGTGGGTGAGTGGATCGGGGTGGGGGTGGGGGGGGGGGATGTTGCTTACGACGTAGATGGGAGGGATATATCCTCCACCATCAAGGGGGCAGGTGTAGTTTTCCAGCTCCAAGAGGTGACCTGGGTTGGCGGAGCTGATGGTGCCACAAATGTTGTAGCAGCAGCAGCAGCATAAGACGATCTCATACACACATGATGCAGGCGTTCAAATTTTCTCTTAGCCTCAGTGTAGATCAGTCTGTCCAGGGTCTTGTACTCAATCATTTTCCATTCTTTCTGGAGAACCTTGCAGTCTGGCAAGCAAGGCGAAGGTGCTCTCCGCAGTTGACACGGATGGGAGGCGAGGCACATGGAGTATTGGGATGTGATGCACATACGCAATCCCGGCATGTGGCGCTGGAAGTACAGCGAGAAGGCATATGGCCGAACTTCCAGCACTTAAAGCTCCACATCGGGGGAGGGATATAGGGCTCCACATCACACCGGTAGACCATCACCTTGACCTTCCCCGGCAATGTATCACCCTCAAAGGCCCAGACGAAGGCACAGGTGGCAACCTGATTATCTTTTGGACCCCTGTGTACACACCTGACGAAGTGTACACCTTGCCACTCTAAATGGGCGCGCAGCTCATTGTCAGACTGCAAAAGGAGGTTTCTATGAAATATGTTACCCTGGACCATATTTAAGCTCTTATGACGCGTGATGGTTACAGAACCATACCCCAGCTGTCATAAGCGATTAACTTCCGTGTCTGGGCAGAGAATGCTGTTTTGATCAAGACTGTCCCAGACCTCATTGTGGAGAAGCCCTCCATCTCCCCAAACTTGTCCACTAAATGCTCAACAAAAAACTGTGGTTCCATTGTTATGAAAGATTCCCCCCCCATCAGCTCTCGAACATACAAGGTACCGGGGCGAATAAGAACTGCTGCCATCCTTACCCTGAAGTTCCTCCCATGGTGTGGCAGGGAGGGGAACGATTTGGGGTCGTACTTCTCTGCATTGAATGGAGCTCGTTATCTCTTAAGAGACTGCTGGTGTTTCGCCACCAGAAAGGGATGATGTGCTACGCTACATCAATTGTCATCCGGCCTGATGCCACCCATTCTGACTAGGGTCCCTCCCCACGGGCGCCACCCAGCCGCAGAAAAGGCCACCAGGCAGGATGGCCGATGCCCCAGGCAGATGGGCATCTACCCCTTGGCGTATGTGGGGAGTTAATGGCACAGGCATCAGCAGAACAATCCCTGTGTGGTCAAGCGGCTACAACCAACGGGGTACACGGCAGCACCACCACAACAGACTGACTACCGTGCTGGACATCAGGAGCAAAGAAGTCCATGGTCATTGTTGACACTGAGGAGGGGGGGGGGGGGGGAGGCGGCGACGGGGGGGGGGCGGGAGGCGGCGACGGGGGGGGGGGCGGGGGGCGGCGACGGGGGGGGGGGGGGGGCGGGGGGCGGCGCCGGGGGGTGGGGTGGGGGGCGGCGACGGGGGGGGGGCGGGAGGCGGCGATGGGGGGGCGGGGGGCGGCGATGGGGGGGGCGGGAGGCGGCGATGGGGGGGGCGGGAGGCGGCGATGGGGGGGGGCGGGAGGCGGCGATGGGGGGGGGCGGGAGGCGGCGATGGGGGGGGGGGCGGGAGGCGGCGATGGGGGGGGGGGGCGGGAGGCGCCAACTTGGTCATGGAAAATATGGAGTGATAGGAAATTTTGGGTAAAAATTGGGGGCAGGCCCTGCACACACCACTCATATAATGTGGCAAGGATATGATGCCACCAGGTCAAGTCCCAAGTCTTTAGTATATAAAATAAAAAAATTTAAAAAAATGGCGACCAGGTGTTGGAGTCTGGAAAACACTGTTCTGATGGCAGACTTTCGGGAAACTAGATTATCAATGGTAGAACGACCCGGGTGAAAACCGCCCTGGCATGGAGACAGTAGGCCATGTAACTCCAGAACCCAACACAACCGCCGACTTACCATACATTATAACAGCTTACAAATCATGTTGGTGAGGCTGATGCACCAATAACTATCCACATCAAGCAGGTTTTTACCAGGTTTCAGCACCGGAATGACGGTGCTCTCCCGCCATTGCAATGGAAAAACGGCATCGCACCAGATCTGGTTGAAGATGCGGAGATGTCGCTTGTAGTCGAACGAGAGATGTTTGATCATATGACTGTGGACCTTATCTGGGGCAGGAGCTGTGTCAGGGCAATGTGCAAGGATGATGAGGAGATCCCACTCTGTAAATGGATCATTACAGGATTCACTGTGACATTCAGTCAATGAGAGGGCTTTCCTTTCCATCCGCTGTCTGAGGGCGCGAAATGCTGACACAGAGGCTTGAGCATAGTGCTCGGCAATTGTGTTTGCTTCGATGGTAGATAATACGCCATTGATGTTATTTCCAGTAACACCTGTCGGGGTCTGGTACCCACAAACACGTCTGATCTTCATCCAAAAATGGGAAGGTGACACACGGCACCCAATGGTCGAGGCATACCTCTCCCAACACTCCTGTTTCTGCCTTTTGATAAGCTGGCGAACATGTGCATGGAGCTGTTTAAAGGCTATTAGGTGCCCTACAGAAGGGTGCCGCTTTTGTCACTGTAGAGTTTGCCGACGCTCTTTAATGGCCTCAGCGATTTCCGGCGACCACCAAGGTACTGACTTTCGCTGGGGGCAACCTAAAGAACAAGGCAGAAATGATCGTTCTAGTTAACTGCATAACTACCTCATCGATGGTACCATGTAGCAGAGATTTAATGGAGACAGCAGAGGAATGCTTCTGGGGGTATGGTGCTGGGGGAGTGACAGGAAGATGGGAAAATGGTCACTACCACACTAGTCATCATGGGCTCTCCAGTGGACAGATGGGAGAAGTCCTGGCCTGAAGAGGGATAAATCAATGGCCGAGTATGTGCCATGAGCAACACTGAAATGTGTGGCGGCCCCAGTATTTAAGAGGCAGAGATTGAGTTGAAACGGGAAAGTTTCGACATCTCTACCTCGGCCGTAAGCACAATGCCACTCCACAAGGGGTTACAGGCATTAAAATCTGGTTGGTTGGTTGGGTGTAAAAGGGAGCGAACTATGTGGTCATCAGTCCCCTGCGACCTTAGATTAACTAAAATTGATAAAATCCCACATTAGGAGAGGCAACTACAATGGCCATAAAATGATAAACTAATGACAGAGAACAAAGGAAAAGGGCGGAAGAAGAGGTGAGGGAAAGAAAGTAACTAATGACAGGGGCAAGAAGGAAGAAGCACAGGAGACAAGAGACGCTCGAGACATACCAGACCTCGTAACGAAAGGAGTGGGAAGGCACAGGGCTGGGGTTAACCACCAAGCCCAGTTGAAGCCAATCCAGTCAGGGCAAAGGGGGGAGCAAGAGGGCCTGCCATCCCCTCCACTCACCGATAAGGTGGAAGGTCCCTCCCTTAAAGTGATAAAAACCCCCATCACAAATAAAAGATAAAACGAGATCTGCTGCCGAGGCGTTGTCAGCCAACACCAAAGGTAGCGAGTCTGGAAAGCTAAAAGTCCGTCGTACGGTGGCTAAGTTGGGGCAGTCCAAAAAGATGTGAGCCATAATCAACATCGATCCATAACGATGGGGAGGGGGGGGAGGGGGGGCCTCACAATGCAGGAGATAACCGTAAGTAAAAAAAGTATGGCCAATGCGGAGCCGACATAGGCCTTATGAGAGGCCCATAAGGAGGACCGCCATGGAGTTGTAGAGTCCTTAATCACCCTGAGCTTGTTCGGTGAAGAATGAGTGTGCCGTTCTGCATCCCAAAGGCCCAAAACCTGACGATGTAATGCTGAGCGAAGGTCTATTTCTGGAATGCCAATAGCAAGAGATGGCCTGGTAATGGCTAATTTAGCCAGTCGATCGGCAAGTTCATTGCAAGGAATCCCAACATGGCCTGGGGTACAAATGAAAACCAGGCATCCAAGTTGGGCGAGAAGAGAAAGCGAGTCCTGAATAGCGATGACCAATGGGTAGCGAGGGAAGCACTGGCTGATAGCATGCAAACCGCTCAATGAGTCACTACAGATAGTGAAGGATAGTCCAGAGCATGAACGGATATGGTCCAGTGCATGGAAGATGGCTACCAATTCTGCAGTAAAAACACTACAGCCATCTGGCAAGGAACAAAGTTCCTGGTGCCGCGCGCAGGTGTAAGCAAAACCAGTGTGGCCAGCAACCATGGAGCCATCAGTATAGATCACTTCTGAACCCTGAAAAGAACTGAAGAGACAGGAGAACTGCTGGCGAAGAGCCACTGGAGGGACAGAATCCTTTGAATTGACGGAGAGATCAAGAGAGAGTTGCGGCCAAGAGACGCACCACGGATGGTACTTGCATGAGCAGAGAAGAGAGGTGGTAAAGGCAACTGCTGGAGCTCAGAAAAGAGCGATTGAATGCGGACAGCCATGGGAAACCGACATCGTGGCCGCTGCTGCGGCAGGGTGATCTCTCAGTCTGGATAAAGGAAACCACAATTAGGATGCTTTGGGGTGCAGCGAATGCGGAGCGCATAAGATATCAGCTGTTGCTGGCGCAAAACTCGCAGCAGTGGAATCCCCGCCTCTGTGAGAAGGCTAAGTACGGGGCTAGTCCGGGAGGCAGCAGCCACAAGCCAGACCCTACAGTGGTGGATGGGGTCTAGTATCTGCAGTGCCGAAGGCGATGCAGGACCATAGACAGGACTTCCATAGTCTAAACGAGACTGGGCCAATGCTTGATACAATCGCAGGAGAACAGAGCAGTCCGCATCCCAGGTGGTACTGCACAGACACCTAAGAACAATGAGATGGGACCAGCACGTCCTCTTCAGCTGGCAAAAGTGAGGTAGCTATGTCAACGGGGCATCAAAGACCAGACCCAAGAAGTGATGGGTGTCCACCACCTCGAGGGGCTGGCCATTGAGGAACAGTTCCGGATGGGGATGGACTGAACGGCGACAGCAGAAATGAATGACACACGCCGAAAACTGAAAGCAATTGGAGAGAGCCCACGAGTGCACCCGACAGAGTGCCCCTGTAGATGGCGTTCTGCAGTGCCCATTACAGAGGAGGCAAGGTAGATACAAAAATCGTCAGCATACAAACAGGGGGACACTGTCAGCCCAACAGCAGTCACCAGACCATTAATGGCTTTAAGAAAGAGAGGGACGCTCCACACAGAAATCTATGGTACCCCATTTTCTTGCAAATGGTGAGTGCTGTAGGAGGAACCAACTTTGACCCAAAAAGAGTGACAAGAAAGAATGTTACGGATAAAAATGGGCAGAGTGGTACGAAGGCTCCATTCATGAAGGGTAGTGAGGATGCGGTGGCACCAGATGGTGTCATAGGCTTTATGCAAATCAAATAAGACTACAAGGAGGTGTTGCCGATGGACAAAAGCCGACTGGATTGTAGACTCCAGGTAGACCAAGTTGTCCACCGTAGAGCAACCACAGTGAAAACCCCTTTGAGTCGACGACAAAAGGTTGCGGGATTCGAGTATCCAAAACAGCTGCTGACTCACCATGTGTTCAAGAAGCTTGCAGAGGGTGTTGGTAAGACTAATCAGACAGTAGCTATCCGACTACAGAGGTGGCTTCCCTGGCTTCAACACTGGAACAACAATGCTTTCCTGCCACTGGGTAGGAAAGATCCTTCACACCACAGGCGGTTGAAGAGGGTCAGTATACAACGGTAGCCAGTTGCCGGTAAGTGTTTGAGCATTTGGTTATGTATCCGATCCAGCCCAGGAGCCACGTTGGGACAAAGGACGAGGGTGCTGGCAAATTCCCACTCCCTAAATGGTGCATTATAGGGCTCCAAGCATCAAGAACTGAAAGACAAAGGCAGACGTTCCAAGCGCTCTTTCAAGAGGAGGAACATGTGCAGATATTGAGTCTATGCAGAAGCTTGAGCAAAGTGTTGAGTGAAATGCTCTGGGACAAAGTGGATGGATAAGGGCAACACTATGCACATAAATTCCTGCAACCCCGGTGGGAGGGCAGTGGCCAAAAATTTGCCAGAGTTTCACCCAGACTTGTGAAGAGGGTGTGTGCGGTCCTATGGTCGTTCCTAGCAAATCCGTTTCTGAAATTTTATTAGGTAGCGAGCCCGGGCACGGAATCATTTAAAGACCACAAGGAGAGCAGTAGAAGCGTGCCGCTTGAAGTGTTGAAGAGCACGGCAGCGGTCTTTTATGGCTGCAACAATTTCCTGAGTCCACCAAGGGACCCTCTTCCGACAGGGGGAACCCGAGGAAGAACAGATAGCTGAAATAGCTGCTGAAAGGAATTTTTCTTTTCTTTCTTTTTTTTGTTATGGTTTTAGTGCGCAAAACTGCTAAGGTCATTAGCGCCCGATCTGTGACTTAGGAAAAAGTAAAAAAAACGAAACTGGAAACCAGCAGCAATGGGAGCTAAACTCAAAAAAAAAAATGGGGAAACTAAAAACGGAAGGAAAGCTTAAAAACCACTATAGAAGGGGGGTTGTTTGTCCCCAAAAAGAGCTTCAAATGACTGACATCATCTCACTGGCACTAATAAACTCGAGAACGCGATCGACTGAGCGCGTTCACCTGCTAAAATGGAAGATATATCAGGCGACAGCTGTAGACGGGTGCGTAACGGAGTAAAATATGGGCACTCAAGTAAAAGGTGTCTCACCATCCACAGTTGAGAGCAGTGGGGACATTCATGTCTCCTCCTCTGTGTATCTTCAATAACCCCTGTTAGTCCTATTTGGCCTGGGTCCCATACACTTGAGCAATATTCTAAGATGGGTCGCATGAGTGATTTGTAAGCCATCTCCTTTGTAGACTGATTATAAGAAAATACTGAAACTTTACTTGTCTTCACTGTATTCAGTAAAATTGTGTTTTAAAGTTTTTTTCATTAAACTGATTCAGTTTACATAAATGTAATATCAGTGATACATAAAATAAAGTTCATAAAAAATGGCAGAATAAAATTGCATAATAAAACTGCTGTGTCCATTCAGTGAATGTAATAATTTGGCACCCCACCATAGAATTTGCCTCCTCATCTTAGGGTCCAGTACACTGAGTCATAGGGCTTTAATCAGTCTTCAGCTAGTATGTGATACTGGACCGATCTTAAATCTTTGTTGTGGTGACAGACCAGTCTATAGTGTAGCCTGAGGTCTAAGTTAGGTCCAAAGGTAATGCAGTGGAACATCACTTAATGGGCACCTCCCATGACTTGCATACGAGCAAAATAAATTATAAAAACGTGACTCGCTTAATGAGCGATGTTTCACATAATGAGTGTCGATGATTTAGTGTGACGTCACCAGCTGTTCACATGTGGCAGAGGAAACATTCAACTACGTGAACAGCTTTCATTGTCGGCAGTGGCATGTGAACGATGTCTTTAATATGTATTGGAGTCTGGGTTTAGTGCTTTTTCTGCTACCATCTTAGTGTTGCTTGTGATCACACATTTTTCTAAACCTGTGTTGACACAGTGTTTTTTTGTGTGTGCAAATTTTAGTAACCTTATAGGAATGTCCCCAAAGATAAAGCTGCAAGAGGACAACCATAAGAGAAAGAAAATGACCTAGGAAATGAAACATAAAATCATTGAAAAGCGCGAGTGTGGTGTGAGGGTTTCTGATCTAGCACGCTTACACACTCGGTCTACATTAACTATTTGCACTATTCCCAAGAACAAGGACAAGATTAAGGAACTAGATGCTTCAAAGGGAGTGACAGGAGTAGCTAAACAAGTTTGATATTCTGGATGATGTCAGAAGGTTGCGCCTTATATGGATAAACCAAAAGCAAATGCAGAGCGACACTGTTAATGAGGAAATTATTTGTGAGAGGGCAAGAATCATTTTCGCCAATCTCGTTAACAAGATGCCAGGATCATCGGTGGCTCAAGAAGTGTTCAAGGAAAGTCGTGAGGGGTTCGAGAATTTTAAGAGAAGAACCAGCATCCACAGCATTGTGAGGCAGGGTGAAGAAGCCAGCTACAACACAAAGGCAGCAGATAACTTCATCGGCACCTTCGAGATGCTCAGATTCCGAGGGTTACCTGCAGCAACAGGTTTTTAATTGAGAGAAGTCGGGTCTATTCTGCAAAAAGGTGCTGAAGCATATATTTATAACAGCAGAGCAGAGAGCATAGCCCGGTCACAACAACAAGGCTCGGATGGTATGATCTTTTTTTGAACTGGATCAATGAAGTGTTTGGTGAAAAAAATATTTGCTTGAGACGAATATGCCACTCCATGTCTTGGTTGTTATAGACAATGCACCTGCCCATTCTCCAGGTCTACAAGACCATCTGCTTGAAGAATTTCAGTTCATCAAGATCCAATTTCTGCCACCCAACAACACTCCATTACTCCAGCCTCTAGACCAGCACATTATTTCTAACTTTAAGAAACTCTACACTAAAGCACTCCTCGAGCATTGCTTTGAGTTGACTGAAGCTACCAATCTCTCTCTTTCAGACAGTTTTAGAAATTTCACAACATTGTTGCCTGTGTCAACATGATCGAAAAGGGGTTACCAAGAGAACTTTTCACTTCTGCTCTGAAGAAGCTTTGGCCAGAGTGCATTAGATAATGTGACTGAGGCATTTGAGCCAGTATCTGTGTAGCCTGTAGTCAAAGTGAGACAAGGGCATCGGACTAGATGTGGATAACAATCATACTGATGAGCTTGTGAACAATCACACCCAAGAAATGACCACCGAAGAGCTTAAGGAGTTGCAGTACATTTCACAGCAGGAAGCTGTGGAGAGGAGTTCTTCAAAGCAAGAGGAGGAGGAGGAACAGCAAAGCTGCAATCTTCTGGTGCAATTAGAGGAATTCTCAAAGCACGGGAATCTGTCGCATCGTACATTGACAATTTTCACCCCCAGTAAAGCAGAGACTGTGCACACTACAAATTTATTTGATGATAATGCTGGGTTGCACTTTCACAAAGTGTTCAAGTGTTCTTTTAAAAGACTTCCTACTAAAAAAGAATTAGTTATGGATTGTGAATAATAAAATACATAATACTGTATGTATAATTTTCTTTAAATAAATGTCATGAATACAAAAAACTTAGTACTTTTTCTGCATGGAACAAATTATCGTATTTTACCTTCATTTATATAGGATAAATTGTTTCACTTAACAAGTGTTTTGCATTATGAGTGAAATTCTGGAACAAATTATGCTGCTATATGAGATTCTACTGTAATTCAGCTGTGAGCTGACGTAGCCAATAAATGTGAATGCCAAATGGAGGTGGTTGTAACAGACTGCCATGTACCGTAGCCTAATGTTTATGTCTGTGCCCTATTTTAGTGCCCCCAGAATTTTACGAAAGTCTGGAGACACTTGTGTTCCAGCCGTTTCGAACACGCGTTACTTTAAAGCAGGGCGTAAGGATGAGCACGGGATACTGCACCCACTTATTGTTTGTGCAGGCGAAACTGGAAGAGACATAGTTCGTCGGCGCTGGCAAATGTTCAGCGTGACCTGCCAAGAATAAACACACACGGCCCGGAAGCTCCGTGGCCGGCTGCAAAGAGTAACGTAGCTTTGTACTGTTAAAAAACAAATGAAGAGACTCAAAATAGTGACTGTTTAGAATACGTGGACTGGACATGGTTAGTCAGCCACGATAAAAGCTTATGTATTAATTGTGTTCAAAAATGTGTAATTAACTGATTTTTGGTGCCTGGTAATGTGTGGGCTTACATCATAAAGTTAAGTTTTTTATTTTTGTACAAAGTGGAAATAAATATGTTCTGGTGCATTGAATTATATTCCAAGAGTAGCATATTTTTAAATAAGGAGAGAGCGAGAGAGTGAAAATCTCCTCTTCCTACCAGTGAAATCTTCGGAGAAGCGTCCGGTGCTAGCAGAAGACATCGGTGCTGTAAGAAAGCAGAACCAGCATTCTTCAACAAGTAAGTCCACGAAAACGCTTAAGCTGTATAGAAAGAGCTTATCATTACACCAGGCCACCAAAAGAACATGGTAACCGTAAAGAAAGAACCTGAGAAAGAAGGGAAAATATTAAAGAAGATGCTACAAGAATAAACTTGTCATAGCAACCGGTAACAGCGAGGCTGAAGAGCGATTCCACGATACTTATCCAGAAACATCACGTTGATGAATGGTGAAATGATTAAGGGAATCAAGAAAATCGCACAACGTTGCGGTTAGTCTCAAATCGCCAACGCCGCCATCCACCAGCGCCGACTCCGCCATCCACCAGCGCCGACGTCCACAAAAGCTGATGCAGTTGTCCATCGACGATGACGCAGCCGTACACCGGTGCTGACGCCGCCTTCCACCGACGCCAGGTGAGCTACTACTGACCTTTGATTGTTTGTGGAGTGTGGGGGGTTGTGGAAAAAAGCGAGTGTACTTTTAATGATAACTACATTAAAGACAAAACAAAACACAATGGAAAAGGAACATCAATCCGTAGAGTCTGTTGGGGCTATGGGAATTGAAAAACAGGGGCCAGATTTAGGCGAATTAATGAGGTTTATCAAAGCGCAGTTTGAATCACAGAACACAAAACAGGACAAACTGAAGGCAGAACTAAACTCTAACTTAGATCTGCAAAAAACAAAACGAGAGGCTCATATCCAAAGTAATCAGATGCAAGAATGGAAAAAAGAATTGTCCGATTCCCTGAGTGAACAGACAAATATTTTATTTAAGGATTTAGAACAAAGAAATAAAGCTAATCTAAAAGGTTTAGTTCAAAAATTAGAATACGATGTAGACTGAAAATGTAGTAATTTGGAAACACAATTTAACAAAAAACACAACTCTTTGAAAATTGATGTGGTTGAATGAGAATTAACTACGCTAAAAACCAATGTCCAGAAACAAGATAAGTTGCTCCCCCTAGTACAGGAGCCAATTTCAGGGGTCAAATCACGGGTGGAAACCGTAGAACAGAACTTCAAAGAAAAGCTAATGACTGCAGAGCTTATAAATTTGAATGGCTTAGAAGAACAAGTAGAAGAATTAATAGGACGAAAGGTTGAAGAGAAACTAAGTGTTGAAATCTCTTCGCCTATAGTAACTTCCGATTTAGATAACACCTAGAAAGACTTAGAAACATTGAGGAAAGAGTTCAAGCTTATGCAGGAGAAACCAGAGAAAGGCACAGTTTCTCAAAACATTATACCACATGATAACTGATTTGCAATGGGGATCAAATTCAGGCTTGTCACGACAGTTTCCTAAATTTAAACCAGATGGGGAGATACACCCCACCCATTTCTTAAAACGGTTTAACCAAGCCATACCTAAAAGTTGGGAGGATGCTAAGAAAATAGATTTTGTGGTAGGTTATTTGGAGGGTGCAGCTTCAGAATGGGGCACAGTAAATATTGAAAACTTCAGATCCTGGGAAGATCTCAGAGAAAGTTTAAGGAAAAATATTGGTCTTCAAGTGCACAAGAGAAGTTGATCTCGGATTTGTGGGATCCTAAATACTATAGTAATGTCGGAGGTACAATGCGCAAGTATTTTGACTGGCATTTGACAAGGGCGTTAGTAAAACAACACCTTTGAAGTTCAGCACTGAAAACAGAAACAAATTTTTTCTGAAATGCGTAGGACCTTATCGTATTCAATCAATAGTACACCAAAAAACCCTATATTTAGTAGATCCTGTGACAGGAGACGAAAAGGGAATGTATAATGTTAAGGATATAAAACGATATGTACAAAACCCCTAGGGACATTGACGTTCTGTGTCAACGGGCGGAGTGACGTCCGCCAGTTCCCGAGTTGGGTTCGGTGTTGCTTCCACATTAGTTTTCCTACACCGAAAGCCCTTCAAATCTTCGACTATCCTGTAATCTATTTATTGCCCTTAAGCTATCCTATCATATTAGTATTAAAAGAGACCAATTGTGACTACACGATTATGACTAATTTAAGGAGTCACAATAAACAGTAACCTCTAAGCATGTGATAAAACTAACAGGGTGGCATTCTAACAGGAGATATAATATGATTGTACTGTTTAGGAAGAATGATACCTAGATGACAAACTAAACATGTGTATGAAATATAGAGTGAAGTGACTAACTGAATAACTATTTGATTATAGTGTATATAATTTCTATTTTTATAGAGTGTTCTATATTTTTTTGTAAAATGTGATGTGATTGGGGAGGGTTTATATCTAATTTTGAAAGGGGTGGGTAGCATAGGCACAGACACAACCTACACACCACGCCCTTCATACAACCCTCAAAAACAAGTGTGACCGGTACTTCATCATTTGCCGTTCCATAGGAGTTACTAAGATCTTTTCTTCGGGGACTTCAAAGGTGACAGTGAGAATGTACGTTCTGCAGGAGACGCCGAACATCATACCTCCTCCGGTTTCTCACGTAAGTACCGGCGAAGTGGGGATCCTGGGGAAAGGGGGTGGGAAGAGTTTCCTGTCTTTGGGGCTGTCTTCTTTCTTTCTTTCTTCGATCTTAGCAACCAATTATTTTATTTCATTTCTTACTTCTCTTAAGAGTACCAATCTGTATTGCCCTCTGTCCACATTCATATACTGCTATCGCTGAAGTCTTCCTCTTTTCCAAGATTTCTAAAAATCTTCAACTAAGAACCTTAGTGGGCCGATGAATCAGGACGCACGATCAGACTTCCACACTCATACAATTAAATACAAAGACGCAGACAAGAAACACACAGGGAGATGTAACAACCCTCACAGATAAGGGGGGAGGTAGCGCTCAGGAAGGGCTCGAGCAAATGTGCTAAGTAATGACGGTTGCACATCTCAAGTGAAGAGGTATCGAGTCAAATAAGCTGAAGGAAGAAGGGGGGATGAAGTTTATATCCACCTGTGTTCATAACGATAGTAGTACAAAGTAAGATGAATGGAGATAAAAAGAAATAGATACTAAGCCAGAGGTACTGAGTCAAATAAGTTTGATGAATAATAGGATTGTGCGGACCGAATAGCCTGATGAAAAGAAATAAAGTTACAACCGTGGACGAAACATATTTAGTTATTAGGGCTATATAAGTGAGCTGTAAGCAATGAACAAGCGAAGAACTTAAGCAGGTAGGCTGAACGACTCAGGAGGAAAGGAGAGGTAGACAGAAATTTTGCCAGGAAATTTTAAATAAAATAGTGTGCAGAGGAGTACGAAAGAGGCAAGACTATGAATCAGTAATTTACAGGGTATGTACTCAATTTTATTTTTATTTATTTATTTTTAATTCTTAGGCTAATGAGTAAAACTTTTGCAGTGAACGTCCTATGCCTATTTCATGGGTTGTGTGTGATATATGTGCACAATGCACATTAGAATACATATTGGAGACTTGACCATAACTTATTATAACTTTTTTGAATCTGCTGTTCAGTTTTAGATTTTATGAGAAAAGTGTGTTTAAATAGTGCGGTGGCCCGGTGTAATGTTAAGCTCTCTCTACACAGCTTAAGCGTTTTCGTGGACTTACTTGTTGAAGAATGTTGGTTCTGCTTTCTTGCAGCGCCGATGTCTTCTGCTAGCACCGGACACTTCTCCGAAGATTTCACTGCCAGGAAGGGGAAATGCGCTCTCTCTCTCTCTCTCTCTCTCTCTCTCTCTCTCTCTCTCTCTCTCTCATTTAAAAAATACGCTACTCTTGGAATATCATTCAATGCACCAGAACATATTTATTTCCACTATTTATCTACTCTTGCTTCCAGGATTGAGCCAAAATAAATCCCTCCCCTTAGCCAGTTTCAAAGTTCAGGCGTTATTCTGAGTACAGTCTTTACCACCGGTTTTCCGGGTCTGAAAAAATTGCTTGTACTTGGGGGTTCTCTCTTTGTTTTCCTATCTCCTCGCGCACTATTTAAACCTAGTCAACGACATCTAAGAACTGAATAATGCTGTCATTGTCTTGTCTATATTTTTTGTCTTTGTCTATATTTTTCTTTTAGTTCTTCTTTAATATTTGTATTATCTATTCCAATTTTTTGTCTGTATCCTAGATATTTATAGGCATCTGTTTTTTCCATCGCTTCTATGCAGTTGCTGTGGTTATCCAATATGTAATCTTCCTGTTAGGGTGTTTTCCCTTGACTATGCTATTTTTCTTACATTTGTCTGTTCCAAAAGCCATATTTATATCATTGCTGAATACTTCTGTTATCTTTAGTAATTGGTTGAGTTGTTGATTTGTTGCTGCCAGTAGTTTTAGATCATCCATGTATAGCAAATGTGTGATTTTGTGTGGGTATGTTCCAGTAATATTGTATCCATAATTTGTATTATTTAGCATGTTGGATAGTGGGTTCAGAGCAAGGCAGAACCAGAAAGGACTTAATGAGTCTCCTTGGTATATTCCACGCTTAATCTGTATTGGCTGTGATGTAATACTATTTGAATTTGTTTGGATATTAAGTGTGGTTTTCCAATTTTTCCATTACTATGTTTAGGAACTGTATCAATTTAGGATCTACTCTGTATATTTCGAATATTTGTAGTAACCATGAGTGGGGTACACTATCAAAAGCTTTTTGGTAATCAATCTATGTGTAGTGTAGCGACCTTTGTTTAGTTTTAGCTTCATATGACACCTCTGCATCTATTATCAGTTGCTCTTTACATCCTCGTGCTCCTTTGCAACAGCCTTTTTGTTCTTCATTTATAATTTTGTTCTGTGTTGTATGTGTCATTAGTTTCTGTGTAATGACTGAAGTTAATATTTTGTATATTGTTGGTAGGCATGTTATGGGGTGATATTTAGCTGGGTTTGCTGTGTCTGCTTGATCTTTAGTTTTCAGATAAGTTACTCCATGTGTAAGTGTATCACGGAATGTGTATGGGTCTGCAATGTAACTGTTAAATAATTTAGTTAGATGTGAATGTGTTGAGGTGAACTACTTTAGCCAGAAATTTGCTATTTTATCTTTTCCAGGGGCTTTCCAATTGTGAGTAGAATTAATTGCTTGGGTGGCTTCATGTTACAAAATTATCACTTCAGGCATTTGTGGTATCATCTTGTATGTATCTGTTTCTGCTTGTATCCACCGTGCATGCCTGTTACGTTGTACCGGGTTTGACCATATGTTGCTCCAGAAGTGTTCCATGTCTGTTATGTTTGGTGGATTGGCTATTTTAATGTGTGCGTTATCTATTGTCTGGTAAAATTTCTTTTGGTTTGTGTTGAATGTCTGGTTTTGTTTCCTTCTATTTTCACTTTTTTTTGTATCTTCTAAGTCGTTTGGCCAATGCTTGTAATTTCTGCTTATTTTAATCTAATTGCTCTGTCACCTCTTGTTGTGAGATTTGACCTAACCTTTTTCATTTTTTTTTCTGACATCTCATTTCCTATAAATTGTGTTAGCTGCCCGATGTCTTTCCTCGGTTATTCTATTCTCATCTGTAGCCTGTGTTGCCATGCTGGTTTTGTGGGTTTCTTCTGTGTGTTGGTTGGTTCTGATCTCTGCCTAGTGTGTATATTTAGTGTAGTGAGTGCACCTATATAAACCAGTAGTTGTAACTCTTCCATAGTTGTATTTTCTTTTATTTTGTTGTGTATCATTGTGTTGATAGTTGTTATTGTTGTTTCGACTTGTGGGTTATTTGGTGGTCTATGCAAGAATGGTCTAATGTCTGCATTTGTGTCTTTGTATTCTGTATATGTCAGCTGAAATTTTTCTTCTATATCTAACATGTGTATTACTTCGAGTTCTATTTGTGCTTGTTCTGGTGGCTGTCTTAAGATTTCGTTTTCCTCTGATTGTTTAATTGGTGCGTGTTGTTCTTTGTTTGTTTGCTCTGGGATGTTTGAGTCCATTACTGTATTTTCTTCTTCTTCTGATTGCACATTATTTTGTTCCAGTATTTGTTGTACTTGTTGTTTGATGTTTTCTAATTCTGACTGGGGTATCCTGTTATTTTTTATTATTACACGGATCTGATCAGCTAGTCGTTGTTCTGTTAAAAATTTTAATTCTGGGTATCTGGTAATAAATGTTGTGTATACTTGTGATCTGTATCCAGTTGTGTTGGTTCCTAGGTTTGTTGCTTGGCAATAACACAACATGAGGTGTCGATTAACTTCATCTGACCATCTCATCCTCTGACTGTTTTCCTTCTAGGGTGGTTGCAGGAAACATATCCTGCACAACACCTCTATTTGGATTTAAATCATTTTCCAGTTGGCTAGCTGTGTCGTTACCACTGTGGGCGGGCATAGGGTTCAAACGTCGTCCCCGACCATGACGGCGCTTGTCCGAGGCTTCTTTAGTTCTGTCCTGAACCAACTAATCACACTAAAAGGGGGATTAGCCCTATTAGTGGTTTGCTCTTTTCGGCGCCTTTTACGACTGGCAGAACATACCGGAGGCCTATTCTTTTCCCGGGCCTCCACGGGTTGTATTATTATTTCTTTACTTTCTCAGATGTTAAGTCTGGTTAAAAATGGGACGTGACGCGGACCTTGATCAAGCGTCACTTCCTTTTAACTGTACGGTATGTGTTATATTGCATTTAGGAACTTTCGGGTAATTGAACATGTATCAATAATTACGGATTTCTGTAATTGTATATATAAGTTTGGATGTAGCTGTACTGTATTGATGTACTGGTGGATATTGTGTGGTATGACTCTTGTAGTTGATAGTATAATTGGTATAATGTCAACTTTATCCTGATGCCACATGTCCTTGACTTCCTCAGCCAGTTGGATGTATTTTTCAATTTTTTTCTCCTGTTTTCTTTTGTATATTTGTCGTATTGGGTATGGATATTTCGATTAGTTGTGTTAATTTCTTCTTTTTATTGGTGAGTATGATGTCAGGTTTGTTATGTGGTGTTGTTTTATGGTGTTGTTTTATCTGTTATAATGGTTCTGTTCCAGTATAATTTGTATTCATCATTCTCCAGTACATTTTGTGGTGCATACTTGTATGTGGGAACGTGTTGTTTTATAAGTTTATGTTGTAAGGCAAGCTGTTGATGTATTATTTTTGCTACATTGTCATGTCTTCTGGGGTATTCTGTATTTGCTAGTATTGTACATCCACTTGTGATGTGATCTACTGTTTCTATTTGTTGTTTGCAAAGTCTGCATTTATCTGTTGTGGTATTGGGATCTTTAATAATATGCTTGCTGTAATATCTGGTGTTTATTGTTTGATCCTGTATTGCAATCATGAATCCTTCCGTCTCACTGTATATATTGCCTTTTCTTAGCCATGTGTTGGATGCGTCTTGATCGATGTGTGGCTGTGTTAGATGATACGGGTGCTTGCCATGTAGTGTTTTCTTTTTCCAATTTACTTTCTTCATATCTGTTGATGTTATGTGATCTAAAGGGCTGTAGAAGTGGTTGTTATTATTGTTGTTGTTGTTGTTGTTGTTGGGTAACAAGCATTAGTGTCACGTTTTAGGCACATTGATGTGTTTTATTGAAACATTTGGAACTATGATTTCTTGTTGTTTTGAACCAGTTCATTGTTTTTTAAACTGAAAGAGAATTGTTTAAAACATCAAAGGTTAGAAGTTCACTGCAATATAAATGACCAACATGAAGATTCATCCAAGTCAGGTGAGTAACCTTTCTAGATATTTGTTTATTTGTTGACTAAAAAATATTTAAAAACTCTTCGGCTAATCTCGTTTGAATTTCTTAGACGCTGCTTTATTTCGAGACAGACACGATAGTGACGCAGATCCCAATTTTGTTCCCAGAAATGATGATGAAACTACTAGTGATTGCGATGAAAATTGAACCCTGATATTGAGAGGTTAATTTTCACTTCGATACGAAAAATTCATTACGAAAACTTATTTTACTTTACCAGCATATTTTGGTTTATTCATAGCCCTACTGTAACCTAATGTGACTACTTGCCTAATTTAACCCAGACTTCTTACTTTACACGTAACTCACTTTTCTATCCTTCTGTTTTCCTTTTTAGCTGAAATACCAGAAGCTGAAGTGGCTGGGGGAATTACCGAGAATTTACGAGACAATGCAATACCACCACTGACACAACCTGGAAGGAAATGACTTCAGGGAGTGGGACTCTGGAAGTGAGAACTAATCAAGAAGTTACGAAATTCTGGCAAGGCTTATCGTGACTGCAAATAGAAATATCATACGTCTAAGGAGGTCCGTGAGTACTACCACAACTGTTGTTTTAAGTGCAATGAAAATATTCCACAAGAGCAAAGGCAAGTCATACTTGAGGCATACTGGAACCTAGCTGATTGGGAACTGTGAACGGCCTACATACACAGTGCTGCAGAACTGAATCCTATCAAAAGCCGAGAAGAATTAGCTGTAAATAGAAAAAGACATGTCAGTTACATACAACCTTAATGGCGGTTGGGTTGTTTGGGGGAAAGAGACCAAACAGCGAGGTCATCGGTCTCATCGGTTAAGGGAAGGATGGGGAAGGAAGTCGGCCGTGCCCTTTCAAAGGAACCATCCCAGCATTTGCCTGGACCGATTTAGGTAACTCACGGAAAACCTAAATCAGGATGGCCAGACGCGAGATTGAACTGTCGTCCTCCCGAATGCGAGTCCAGTGTGCTACCACTGCGCCACCTCGCTCTGTCAACCTTAATGGCTACAGAGTTTGCAGAGTATTTTTTTTTAGTACCCTTGATGCATCAAACAAAAGATTAAGAAATATTGTTCTAAAAAAGAAAGAAAACCCATCAGGTGTGGCTCTGCGAGACAAAAGAGGTAAAACGGGACCAGCAAACAAAATTTCAGCAGAAAGAATGGCAGTTATTGAAGAACACATTAGAAGCTAAGTACTCAAGTCAATATGCAGAGCAAAGGCTGTCAACAGAAAGTTCCTTAATCCAAACTTAAAACTAATAATTATGTACAAGCTGTACAAAGAGTCATGTGAGGAAAGAGGAATTGTGGCTGAAAAAGAAAGCTATTAAAAATTTTTTCAACACAAAGTTTAGTTTGGGTTTTCATAGGCCTCAGACATATACCTGAGTCACTTGCGACAAGCTCAAAATAAAAATTTTGCATGGCACAGAAGAAGAAAACAAGTAGACAATGAAACAAAAAGAATTACACTCGAGAAAGGCCGAAGCTATAAAAGAATTAAACAAAAAATAGCACCAAAAACAAGGCAAAAGATATAGCAGCAATCTGTTTTGACCGTCGAAGAATGATGCCAATGCTTGCATTTAAACATTCCAAAATGTATTATATGCGGCAATTTCAATGTCAATAATCTCAAGGACAGTACTGGAAACATGTACTTGTGGTATGAAGGGCAAGCCAACAGAGAGTGTCAGCAAATAATGAGTTGCCTTCTGAAATACATTAAGACCCTCCCTTGCTACATCAAACACACTGAGGCATTTACCAACAATTGGGGAGGCCAGAACAAGAGCCACTTGACGTCAAAATTCTGGTTGTATGTAGTAAGAAACACAGGCATTAAGACAGTCACCCAGCATTACTTTGTACCTGGCCACTCATACAATGAATGTGACAGAATCGGGTGAGGGGGGCGACCCAGGCATATGTAAGTTCCGAACGACTGGGTTTAAAAAAATACGTAAAAGTATCAGAAAATGCAAATTCTTAAAATCAAGAAGAGTACTCCAGGCATCTTACTCTACAAGTATTTGGCAGGATACCTAGAGCCATTCACTCAACTTAGCCTGAAACAAAAAGCCACTGGAAAACTACCTGTAAAGCTCCCAACTCTACAACCAACAAAATTTCTGGCAGATTAAAGCTGTGGGCCGGACTGAGACACAAACTCGGGACCTTTGCCAGCTTTCACAGAAGAGTTTCTGTGTGCGAGGGTGGGTTGCGAGTTGTGCTTCGGTAGCTCAGATGGTAGAGCACCTGCCCGCGTAAGGCAAAGGTACCGAGTTCGAGTCTCGGCCCGGCACATACCGGTAGTTTTTATCTGCCAGGAAGTTTCATATCAGCACACACTCCACTGCAGTGTGAAACTCTCATGCTGGGAACAACAACAAAGCCTAAACTAAAACCACAAAAAGTAAAAGACCTGATTGAGCTACTCCAGTTTGTACCAGTCATCCATCACCCCTTTCATTTGGAGTTAAAAAAATGTAGCCGCTGGGCCTCAAGCTCAAGCAGCAGGTTGCTGTGATGAAGAGGCAGAACTAAGTGATGGAGATAAAGAAGATGAAGCTCTGCACAATGTCTATGGAACTGACGAGGATGAATAAAAATGAAAATTTGTATTTTGTTCCACTTGTATTCTTTTAATTGATCTTTATTTTTTGTAATGCCAATTTTTAAGTGTTAAAAATGAAGGTAAGTGTTTTTCTACTTTGAAAAATAATTTCATTATTGACCTACATTCAGAAGGCAAGGGGCCAGGTGCAGGTGTACAAGCGATCCAAATGCAGTGTGCGAAACATTGTTAACTTTCAGGACATAGTTTATATATAATTAAAATGTTTTAATATGCTTTCGTTCTCGAAATAAAGTTTTTTATACTTTGAACCCTTGGCTTCTAGGCGCCACAAATGTAAGTAGACTTTTTCAACTATTCTGAAGAGACATCTTCACGAGGGAATCTACAGAGTATTATTTTATTAATGAATGAAATACAAACAATGTAGAAAGAAGCTACTCTTTGAAAAAGTCATATGCACCAATCAAGATGGCTAAATCCTGTTGGGCCTTCATGAAAGAAAATTGTGCAAATATTACTCTATGAGAAGAACAGACCATATATCAAATGCATTCGAGAGAAAGCACAAGATACAGCACTGTGTAGGGGAGATACTAATTTCTACAAAGCACTGTACACTTTTTGAGGAGCGAAAATTCAAATCCCTTCTCTCTCTGCAAGTCCAAACCTTATTCTACTCTAATGACACAGTTCAGAAAATAGACCACAGAATGTGTGCTAGTGAGTTTTTTTTGTTTTGTTTTGGTTTTGGGGCGCAAAACTGCTATGGTCATTAGCGCCCGGTCTGTGACTTAGGAAACGGTAAAAAACGAAAATGGACACCAGCAGCAATGGGAACGAAACTCAAAAAAATTGGAGAAACTAAAAGCAGATAGAAAGCTTAAAAATCCACTACAGAAAGGGGTTGGTTGTCCCCAAAAAGAGCTTCAAATGACCGACGCCATCTCACTGGCACTAATAAACTCGAGAACGCGATCAGCCAAGCGCGTGTCATCTGCTAAAATGGACGATATATCAGGCGACAGCTGTAGACGGGCGCGTAACGGAGTAAAATAGGGGCACTCAATTAAAAGGTGTCTTACCGTCCACAGCTGAGAGCAGTGGGGACAGAGCGGGGGAGGATCGCCGCTTAAAAGATGTCGATGGCTAAAAAGACAGTGCCCTATCCGGAGTCTAGTTAAAATTACCTCCTCCCGACGACGCGTTCGGAAGGAAGAGGTCCAAACACAGGGAAGAGCTTTCACGTTCCGCAATTTATTATTGGGAAGTGTCGACCAATGTGCATGCCATAAAAGAGTAACACGACGACATAAAACACTCCGTAGATCGGTGAAGGGAGTCAATCGAATAGCTGGCCGAAGAAGAGAGACTGCAGCCTAGGCCGCTATATCGGCCGCCTCATTTCCACAGATAGCAACGTGTCCTGGGAGCCAGAGGAACGCCACTGAGACGCCCCCCCCCCCCCCCCCAAGTGGAGCAAGCACAGGCAGTCCCGAATCCGGTGGACCAGAGGGTGGACAGGGTAAAGAGCTTGGAGACTGAGGAGAGAGCTGAGAGAATCTGAGCAGATAACATACTGTATCCGCTGATGGCGGCGGATGTAGTGGACAGCCTGGAGAACAGCGCAAAGCTCCGCATTATAAACCGAACACTGGTCGGGAAGCCGAAATCTATTTGGTGTGTCGCCAACAATATAGGCACTCCCTACACCTAACGATGTTTTCGAGCCGTCTGTGTAAATAAATGTGGCGTCCGTCATTTGTGCACATAGAGCAGCAAATGCCCGACGATAAACAAGTGAAGGGGTACCATCCTTGGGAAACTGACAAAGGTCATGGAGCAGGCAGGTCCGGGGACGGAGCCAAGGCGGTGCTGTACCCCAAGTTGTGAAGAAGGTTTTAGGAAAGTGGAAGGAAACAGAATGGAGCAGTTGACGGAAGCGGACTTCCGGTGGTAGTATAGGGAGGAAGGGCGGCCTGCATACCCTACATCCAAGGAGGCGTCGAAGAAAATGTCATGGGCCGGATTAGCAGGCATGGAAGACAGATGGCTAGCATAACGACTCAGAAGGGCTGCTCGCCGATTGGACAGCGGAGGTTCAGCAGTCTCAGCATAAAGGCTTTCCACAGGGCTGGTGTAAAAAGTTCCAGACACTAAACGTAATCCACGGTGGTGGATAGAGTCGAGACGCCAAAGAATAAACGGCCGAGCAGAGGAGTAGACTATGCTTCGATAGTCCTATTTCGAGTGCACTAAGGCGCGATAGAGGCGGAGAATGACCACTCAGTCCGCTCCCCAGAAGGTGCCATTCAGGACACGGAGGGTGTTAAGGGATCGCAGACAGCGAGCCGAAAGATAGGAAACGTGGGATGACCAGCACAGTTTTCTGTCAAACATAAGACCCAAGAATTAAGCGATGTCCGAAAGCGGAAGGTTGACAGGTTCAAGATGTAAGGAGGGTGGAAGAAACTCCGTACGACGCCAAAAATTAACACAAACGGTCTTACTGGGAGAAAAGCGAAAGCCTGTTACAATGGTCCAAAAGTGGAGGCGATCGAGACAGCCTTGAAGACGTCGTTCAAGAAGGCTGGTTCATTGAGAGCTGTAGTAGATCGCAAAATCGTCCACAAAGAGGGAGCCCGAGACATCAGGAAGGAGACAGTCCATAATTGGATTTATGGCACTGGCAAACAGTACAACACTTAGCACAGAGCCCTGGGGTACCCCGTTTTCTTGGGAGAAAGTACGGGAGAGAGTAGTGTTCACCCGCACTCTAAATGTGCGCTCTGCCATAAAGTCGCGAAGAAATAGTGGCAGCCGACCTCAAAAGCCCCAAGAGAACAGTGTGCGGGACGATGCCTGTCCTCCAACAGGTATCGTATGCTCTCTCCAGATACAAAAATATTGCTACTGTTTGGCGTTTCCAGAGAAAATTGTTCATGATATAAGTGGAGAGAGCAACAAGATGGTCAACTGCAGAACGATGCTTCCGGAATCTACATTGGGCAGGTGTTAAAAGACTGTGGGACTCCAGCCACCAAGCTAAACGGCAATTCACCATATGCTCCAAAACCTTACATACACTACTCGTGAGAGAAATGGGGCGATAGCTAGAGGGGAGATGTTTGTTCTTTCCAGGTTTCGGAACAGGAACGACGATAGCTTCCCGCCATCGTCTGGGAAAAGTACTGTCGGTCCAAATTTGATTATAAATGCGAAGGAGGTAACGCAGACTATGGGTTGATAAATGCAGCAACATTTGGATGTGGATACAATGTGGTCCTGGGGCGGAGGAGCGAGAAGAGAGTGCATGTTGGAGTTCCCGCATGGAGAAAACAGTATTATAGCTTTCGCGATTTTGAGAGGAGAAAGCAGGAGGTTGCACTTCCGCTGCACGTTTCTTCGGGAGAAACACTGGCGGGTAATTGGAAGAGCTCGAAATCTCAGCAAAGTGTTGACCCAATGAGTTAGAAATTGTGGCGGGGTCCACTAACGTATCGTGCGCGACAGTGAGCCCGGAGACAGGGGAGAAACTAGGCGCGCCAGATGAACATCGAATCCGACTCCAAACTTCCGAGGAGGGAGTGAAGGTGTTAAATGAGCTAGTAAAGAATTTCCAGCTTGCCTTCCTGCTATCGGAGATGACGCGACGGCATTGCGCACGGAACTGCTTATAGCGGATACAGTTGGCCAAAGTAGGATGGTGGCGGAATCGCAAAGAACACGTCGCCGCTCACGTATTGTGTCACGTCATGCCTCGTTCCACGAAGAAACTGGGGGGCACCGGGGCAATTCGGAGGGTTTTTTTTTTTTTTTTTTTTGGTAGGGTTTAAGGGCACTCAACTGCTGAGGTCATTAGCGCCCAGTCACTGGTGTTAGAGCAAACGGAATCTGCTAAAACTCAAGGGGACGGGGGGACACCGGAAGTACCTGACAAAGATGCAGATAAAATAAGTAAAAAGGTTAAATGTCTTTGGACAAGCCAGTTAAAGTTATAAAACGCAGAATACGAGCAGCTGCTCGAGCGTCATCAGCTAAAACATCCGGTAAAGTAGATGGCAGGGACAGGATAACACGAAATTGACTAAAACGGGGACACGACAATAAAACATGGCGCACTGTTAATGCCTGAACACAAGGGCACTGCGGGGCTGGATCACCGGAGAGCAGGTAGCGGTGGCTAAACCGGCAATGCCCAATCCGCAACCTGGTCAGAAGGACCTCCTCGCGCCGAGATGGTCGGGAGGATGTTGTCCAAGCAGTTGGGAGCGGTTTTACTGCCCGGAGCTTGTTTCCTTGGAGGGATGACCAAGCACCCCACCACAACGACACAAGCCTCTTACATACAACCCCACGAACGTCAGATGACGGGACACAATGGGAGGCTGGCCGAGGCAGGAGGACTGCAGCCTTGGCTGCAGCATCCGCAGCCTCATTCCCAGGCACTCCTACATGTCCGGGAACCCACAGAAAGCTGACAGAACCACCATTATTAGCGAAAGAATGGAGGGACTGCTGTATCCGTTGAATCAAGGGATGGACCGGATAGGGAGCTCCAAGGCTCTGAAGAGCACTGAGTGAGTCAGAGCAGAGTACATACGATGAATGGCGGTGGCGGCGGGCATACTGAACGGCCTGATGGAGAGCAAAAAAGCTCGGCCGTAAAGCTGGAACATTGGTCGAGGAGCCGGTATTTAAAGGGGCGGCCCCGACGACAAAGGCACAGCCGACACCATCGTCAGTTTTGGAGCCATCGGTGTAAATAAAGGTGTGACCGGCAAGTCAAGCACGAAGTTCGACAAACCGTGAGCAATACACTGCAGCCGGAGTACCCTCCTTCGGGAGTGAGCTGAGGTTGAGATAAGTAGGAACCGGAGCCTGGAGCCAAGGTGGTGTCGGGCTCTCACCCTCTCTGAAGGTGGTAGGGAGGGCAAAATCCAATTGTCGAAGCAGGCAACAGAAGCGGACTCCGGGGGGCAGCAGGGCAGACACATACAACCCGTACTGACGGTCGAGAGAATCGGCGAAGAAGGACTCGTAAGAGGGGTGGTCAGGCATAGACAACAGCCGGCAGGCATACCGACACAGCAGTACGTCGCGCTGGTAGGTCAATGGTAACTCGGCAGCTTCAGCATAAAGACTCTCCACAGGACTAGTGTAGAAGGCTCCGGTCACAAGACGTATCCCCCGATGGTGGATGGAGTTGAGCCGGCGTAAGAGGGACGCCCGAGCGGACGAGTAGACGAAGCTCCCATAATCCAGCTTCGATCGGACTATGGACCGATACAAGCGAAGCAGGACAGTGCGATCCGCTCCCCAAGATGAACCGCTAAGAACTCTTAGGACATTAAGGGAACGTGTACAACGGGCCGCCAAATAAGAGACATGTGGAGACCAACACAGTTTCCTGTCCAACGTGAGCCCTAGAAACTTAGTTGTGTCCACGAATGGGAGAACAACGGGACCGAGATGTAAGGATGGCGGAAGGAACGCTTTATATCGCCAAAAGTTGATACAAACCGTCTTCTCTTCAGAGAACCGGAAGCCATTTGCCACGCTCCATGAGTAGAGGCTGTCTAGACAACGCTGGAGGCAGCGCTCCAGGAGGCATGTTCTCTGGGCACTGCAGTAGATCGCGAAGTCATCGACAAAGAGAGAGCCTGAGACATTAGGTGGAATGCAATCCGTAAATGGACTGATCGCGATGGCAAAAAGGGCTCCGCTCAACACGGAGCCCTGAGGCACTCCGTTCTCCTGGAGGAAGACGTCGGACAATACGGAACCAACACGTACCCTAAACTTTCGATCCGTTAAAAAGGAATCAATAAAAAGGGGCAGGCGACCGCGTAGGCCCCACCTGTGCATAGTGCGGAGGATACCTCCTCTCCAACAGGTATCATAAGCCTTCTCCAAATCGAAGAACACAGCTACCGTTTGGCGCCTTCGCAAAAAGTTGTTCATGATGAATGTCGACAACGTCACAAGGTGGTCAACAGCGGAGCGGCGGCGACGAAAGCCGCATTGGACATTGGTAAGTAGCCGTCGAGATTCAAGAATCCAAACTAACCGAGCATGAACCATGCGCTCCATCACCTTACAGACACAGCTTGTAAGAGAAATGGGGCGGTAACTAGAAGGAAGGTGTCTATCCTTCCCGGGTTTGGGTATAGGAACAACAACGGCGTCACGCCAACGCATGGGGACCTGACCTTCGGTCCAGACGCGATTGTAGGTACGAAGAAGGAAGCTTTTGCCCGCCGGAGAAAGGTGTGCCAGCATCTGAACGTGAATGGCATCTGGCCCCGGAGCAGAGGACCGGGACAGTGCAAGCGCACGTTCGAGTTCCCGCATAGTAAAGGGGGCCGAGCCTCTTCTGCCTCTTTCCTGGGAAGGAAGGCAGGGTGGTAATGGGCGGAGCTTGAAACCTCCGGGAAAAAGCGGCCAAAGGCGTTGGAGACAGCCACAGGATCAACAAGGACCTCATTACCTGAGGTCAGGCCAGGTACCGAGGAGTGGGCCTTAATGCCCGACAGCCGGTGCAGGCTACCCCAAACGACAGAAGAGGGAGTGAAACTGTTAAAGG
The DNA here is from genome assembly GCF_021461395.2 of Schistocerca americana. NCBI lineage: Eukaryota > Metazoa > Arthropoda > Insecta > Orthoptera > Acrididae > Schistocerca > Schistocerca americana. The sequence goes on from NC_060127.1 coordinate 193,314,999, forward strand.
AGCTGGTGAAAGAGGCCCAACAAGCTTTTTTGCTGTCTTTGATGACTCTACGGCATTGCGCTCGGAGTCGTTTGTATTCTATACAATTCGCCAACGTAGGATGGCGGCGAAAGGTGCGTAAAGCACGTCGTCGAGCACGGATAGCGTCCCTACAAGCCTCGTTCCACCAGGGGACGGAAACGCGACGTGAAGAAGAAGTAGTACGAGGAATGGAACGTTCGGCAGCATTGATGATAACAGCCGTGAGGTATTCGACCTGACTGTCACAACTGGGAAAATCGTGGTCCGGAAAGGTCGCCAGGGAGGAGTACAGTCCCCAGCCAGCTTTCAGTATGTTCCAGCTCGAAGGACGTGGGGATGGGGTGTGGTGCAGGAGACGAACGACACAGGGGAAGTGGTCGCTCGAATAGGTGTCAGAAAGGACATACCACTCGAACCGACGGGCAAGAGTGGTAGAACAGATCGAGAGGTCCAAGTGGGAGTAGGTATGAGTAGAGTCCGAGAGGAAAGTCGGGGCGCCGGTATTGAGGCAGACAAGATTGAGATGGTTGAAGACATCCGCCAAGAGTGAGCCTCTTGGACAGGACGCAGGAGAGCCCCAAAGGGGATGATGGGCATTGAAGTCGCCAAACAATAAAAACGGCGGGGGAAGTTGAACGATCAGGTGCATCATGTCAGCCCGACTAACAGCAGATGATGGTGGAGTGTAGATGGTACAAACTGAAAAAGTAAAAGCAGAAAGAGTAATGCGGACAGCTATTGCTTGGAGTGGGGTGGTCAATGGGATGGGATGGTAAGAAACATCGTCCCGAACGAGCAACATGACCCCACCATGAGCTGGGATACCGTCCACAGGGGTGAGGTCATACCGCTCCGAGGTATAGTGGGTAAAGGCAATACGGTCAGTCGGGCGCAACTTGGTTTCCTGGAGACCAAGGACGAGCGGACAGTGCAGGCGGAGGAGCAGTTGTAATTCCTCCCGATTAGATCGAATACCTCTTATGTTCCAATGAAACAATGCCATCGCTAGTCAAAAGGTTGGGGGAACGAGACGGGGGAAGAGCTGGTCACCTCGGAAGCCGCGGAGGGCCAGGTTGCGAGGGAACTACACTACAACCGACGGGAGGCGGTTCCGGTTCCATCGACTCGTCGCCAGCTGCGGCCGCTGTCCCTGGTTGTGTAGGACGGGCCGCATCATTTGCCGACGAAAGGCCGGCGGAGTGCCTGGCAGCAGAGCGTCCCGGCGAAACTGAGGACGGCCGGGAGCAGCGACTCACGGATTGAGCGTCAGACGAAACGCACCGGGGTGGAGAGGGGGATAGAGACTTCTTCTTGGAGGCCTTCTTGGAAGGCCGAGGAGGCAGAGGGATGGTGGGCTGGACCCGAAGAAGGTCCTCACGCGCGGGGTCCGTTTTGGAACGCCGGACCTCGGAAGCTGGGGTCCGGAACGTTTCCCCGATGGACGCCTGAGAAGAGTATCACTTCTCAGGTGGCGTGGGGGGAGGAGGAGGAGGAAGGGTGGCCCCTGGGGCAGAGGGGGTGGGGGCCACGGGGGAGGAGGATTTGGAAGGGAGGGATTTGGGAGGCGGAGGCAGAGCCCCCTGATGGGTAGAGGAGGCGGAGGGGGGACAGGATAGGGGTGAGGATACCGCGGAAGGAGTGGACACAACTGAGGCAAACGAGGTGGTCAATGGCACGGGATGGAGGCGGTCATACTTCTTCCTGGCCTCAGAATAAGAGAGCCGATCCAAAGTTTTGATTTCTTGTATCTTCTTCTCCTTCTGATATGCGGGGCAGTCTGAGGATCTAGGCGAGTGGACGCCAGGACAATTAACGCACCGAGGTGGTGGGGTGCATGTATGTTCCTCACGAAGAGGACGTCCACAATCGCCACAAAGGGGCTCAGCCTCACACCGTGATGACATGTGCCCAAAGTGCAAACACCTAAAACAGCGCATAGGAGGCGGGAGTAAGGTCGCACGTCACACCGATAGCACATCACCTTTACCTTCTCCGGGAGAACGTCCCCCTCGAAGGCGAGGATAAAGGCCCCGGTGTCGATGCGACGGTCTTTGGGGCCGCGCTGGACTCGCCGGACGAAATGCACGCCTCGGCGCTCCAGGTTGGCCCTGAGCTCCTCATCAGATTGTAGCAGGAGGTCACGATGGAAAATAACCCCCTGCGTCCTATTTAGTGCCAGATGTGGGACAATGGATACTGGTATGTCCCCTAGGCGGTTGCACGCCTGGAGCGCCGCCGACTGTGTGGCGGAGGTGGTCTTGATAAGAACGGACCCTGAACGCATCTTGCTGAGAGCCTCGATTTCCCCGAAGACGTCCTCAATGTGCTGAACAAAGAACATGGGCTTGGAGGTGGCGAACGTCCCCCCATCTGTTCGAGAACAGACCAAATAGCGGGGGAAGTACTTCGCCCCAAGCCGGCGGGCCTGTCCCTCCTCCCATGGAGTGGCCAAGGGGGAAAGGGCAGGAGAAACAGAACTAGAAACGGTACCTTTTCTTTTCAAAGACTCGGCCGCAGAGCGACCTGATACATGTTGACGTTTCATCTGCGAAACGTCCGCCCCGATACCACCCACTCCGACCAGGGGCTCTCCCCACGGGCGCCACCCAGCCGCAGCAAGGGCCACCTGGCAGGATGACCATTGCCGGGAGTCCTGATACCCCAAGGAGACGGGCATCTACTCCTTGGCCAACGTGGGGAGGCTGCAGCTCAGGTATCGGCAGTACGATCCCTGTGTTGTCAGGGGGCTACAACCTAGAGGGTACATGACGACCCCACCACAACGGGCTGGCTACCGTGCTGGATTTCTGGTGCCATGGAAAGTCCATCATGATCGCTGGTGCAGATGGAGATGCACTATGGGCGTAACTTGGACAACCCATCAGGCGTTTAGGCCCAATTTGAGGAATAGTGGGTATGGTTACAACGCCGGTGCAATGCTGAGTGCGAAGGTCTTAGTGCACTGAGGACCAGTGGTACACCATGTAAGGTGTCCTTCCCCAAAAGACTCGTACTTCTGTAGAATTTTGAAAAATGGAGGTCAAACCCCAAGGGGGACGATTACATGGAAGGCCGAAACGGTTGAAACTCCTTTTAGTCGCCTCTTACCACAGGCAGGAATACCTCGGGCCTATTCTTACCCCGGACCCGCAGGGGGTGCAATTCGGAGATGCATGGTATTGAATGTTCCGCAGCTGTAAGAATAACGTCTGTAATAGGAGTGACCTCATCGTCGACGCTAGGAAAGTGACGGTCATCGAATGTCGCTAGAGACGAAAAAAAGTGTCCAATCGGCTTGGACACACTTCCAGCGTCTCGGGTGCATATATGGCAGTTGTGGCTGCAATCGAAGGACACATGGAAAGTGGTCACTCGAGTGTGTATCAGCAAGGGCTAACCATTCGAAGCGCCGAGCTAGTGGAACAGTACCGACCGCAAGGTCCAAATGAGAGAGATTTGTTGTGGAGACAGACACAAATGTAGGGTCCCCAGTGATGAGGCAAACAAGATCCGCTTGGTGGAAGACGTCTAGCAATAGGGATCCACACAGACATGGATGTGGAGATCACCAAAGTGGGTGGTGGGCATTGAAGTCCCCAACCAGCAAATAGGGGGGTGGAAGCTGACCAAGAAGATGAAGGAGATCAGCTTGTGCCATTGATGTGGACGATGGAATGTATACAGTAGAAAGAGAGAAGGTGTATCCAGAAAGGGAAAGACGGACAGCGACTGCTTGGAAGGAAGTGTTTAAGGGCATTGGGTGGTAATGGAGAGTATTATGGAGAAGAATCATGAGTCTTCCATGTGCTGGAGTGCCTTCAACAGAGGGGAGATCAATTCGGACTGATTGAAAATGGGGAAAGACAAAGAGGTCGTGGGGCCGCAGCTTTGTTTCCTGAAGACAGAAGATGACTGGCGAGTAGGATCGTAGGAGGATCGTCAATTCATCCCGATTGGCTCGAATGCCACGGACATTCCAATGGATAATGGACATAGGGTGGACAGAAAATGGAAGAATGTGACCAAGGTCGCTGTCAACTCAACGACTGCTCAGAGCTTGTGACCGACAGCGTGGAACGGCACTCAGCCGAAGGCAAAAGGTCCTGATCCATAGGTTGTTCAGGAGCAGCTCCTGCCACCAGCGATCGGCCGGTTGATCGGCCGCCAGCAGTGCGCCTCGGCGACACCGAAGACGGCCGAGGGCGGTTACCTCCAGGTGGTGCTGTAGATGAGACACGCCGTGGCAGAGAAGCTCTGTTTCTTATTAGCTTTCTTGGAATCATGATGTTTAGATGAAGGAGGAACCGATGGTTGTGAAGTTGGGGTACGTAAAAAAATCTTTACGAGTATGCTCTTTTTTGGAAGTCAGGGTGTCTGACTTTTGGGATCGAGATTTAGCAGAACCCGATGAAGGGTGAGCCATAGAGTGAGCATGTGAGAGTGGTGAGGTTGAACGAGCGATCTTTGCGCTGGCAGATCCGGCGACCGTGGCACTGAAGATGAGATCACAAGTCTGCGTGGCCACCTCCTTTGTTGGCCGAGGAGAGGCAAGGACAGTGCTGTTTTTTCCTGTCTGAGGCACAGTGGGCTTTCGACTTGTGAATAATTTTCGAGCAGCAAAGGTCGACACCTTTTCCTTCACTCCGATTTCCTGAATGAGCTTTTCGTCTTTAAAAATGGGGCAATCTCAAGAGGAAGCAGCATGGTCACCCATAAAGTTGATGCAACGAGGGGATGGAGAGGTGGATAAGCACCCTCATGGGCATCCTTGTCACACGTAACACATTTGGCCGGGTTGGAACAGGATTCGCTGGTGTGATTGAACTGCTGGCACCGATAGCAACGCGTAGGGTTTGGGATGTAGGGGCGAACGGAAATTATTTCATAGCCTGCTTTGATTTTTGATGGGAGTTGAACTCTGTCAAATGTCAGAAGACAATACGGGTTGGAACAATGTTCGTGTCAACCCTTTTCATAACTATATGAACAGCTGTTACGCCCTGGTCAGACAGGTAGTGCTGAATTTCCTCGTCAGACAATCCGTCGAGGGAGCGTGTATAAACGACTCCACTTGATGAAGTGCGGTGCGCTTCAACCCGGACAGGGAAGGTGTGGAGCAGTGAAGCACGCAGCAATTTTTGTGCCTGGAGGGCACTGACTGTTTCTAACAACAAGGTGCCATTCCGTAATCTGGAACAAGACTTTACAGGACCTGCAATTGCGTCAACACCTTTCTGAATAATGAAAGGGTTAACCGTGGAGAAGTCGTGACCTTCGTCAGACCGAGAAACAACAAGGAACTGTGGCAACGATGGAAGAACTGTCTATGGCCGAGACTCAGCGAACTTACGCTTGTGAGCAGACATAGTGGAAGGTGAGGAAACCATTGCGGAAGAATCCCCCATGATTACCGGCGTCTCCGATGGCGCGCTCCTCCCTTGTGGGGGCCCTCTCTGAGGGGACTCCCGCCTTAGGTGATTGTTCACACCTCAGGTCACACCTCCCGACAAACGGACGGAGGGACCAATCGGCACTTTCGGAAGGTATCAGCTCGGGTAATCACCCCTCCCTGGGCCTGGCCGTTACCAGGGGGTACGTACGTGTCCTACCTGTCTACCCGGGACGGGGAATTACGCGTTACCCCGTCACCGGCTATGCACGAAAATGCGTGGGTCGGCCTTCAGACACGCACAGGGAAAGAGAAAGGGAAAAACAAAGAAAGGGAAAGGAAAGAAGAGAGGTCTCAAACGCCGCAGCAGAGAAAAGGGTAAAGAGAAGAGGTAAGGAAAGGAAGGACGAAGGAAGGATAAAGACATACAAGCAGAGAAGGCGAAGAATGCATTACATTTACGAGCGTCCGTCTCCGGACGTAGGCACAAACCATACTCCCAGAGAGGGAGAAGCGGAAGGGAAGAGCCAGAGGTGTGGGGAGGGGGGGCGAAGATGGGGGATAGGGAAGGACGCGGAAAAGGAAGGTACGCAGATGGAGCCCGGAAAGGACGGAGGGCCACTAGCTCGGGGTCCCGTGCTTGTTACGCACGTATCCACAAATGAGTTGTGGACCCCTTGGGGGGGGGGGGGGGGGGGGGGGGGATGAGGGCGGTGCTAGTTAGTGGTGTTGTCCAACTGCTACTAGTTTGTTCACGTTTTCTTTAAGAAAGAAAGAAACTTATAGGTGGACCTGGTCAGAATTACTTCTACAGTGATATTTTTTATTTGTTTCAGTATGAATAATAAATGGGAGCAATATGGAAACATAACACCTATTCAGTCTACTGATTTAACATGGTTTCCAATCAGAGACTCTGGAATGGAGCTGCCTCTCTGCAGAACTCATCACACGCAAATAAGTAAAATTTTTAGGAAGCATAAAACACTACAATTTCTTAAGATGAAAAAAACGGAAGTCGTCTTCATTGGATAAGATAGTGAAATATGTTCTTTTCACAAACTGTCAAAGTAAAATAATTACTCATTTTCAAGCTATTAACAAAAAACTGTAGGACAAAAGTGAATTTGCAACAGTTTAACCGTTTATGATGTAGTGCATAATGGAGTTCCTAGAAGTATATTCTGTTAATATAGAAAAACAGTTTAATTATACTTTCTAGCTTCACAGGTGTAAAATATTAAACCACACAGAAACTTAGCACTTCTTCCAATTTTAAATATCCAGTTAAACACTATAGTTACGTGCAACACATGTAATAGTCTCAGGTTTATTCACTAGCATTATATCTCAATCAAGTGCATCACTTGCTAAACTATGTTGTTTTACAGAAAAGAAAATGTTGGTTTACTTCCTCTCTTTCTCAAAATGTTTGATAAACAATTCATTCCTTTCTAGAAGTTTTTCCTTTACACATCAGTGACAGTGAAAAAATTGCAAACAAGTGGTTCCTACATTAGAGTATACTTCAATGCAATCACTGCTGCTCTTCACTTGTCAAGAAACAGTTTCCACATTTTGTTCCTTTTGTAATGCTTCTCTTGTAGGACTGAAGCTTGAAAAGACAGTTACCAAATTGTTTCAAAAGCCTGGAAACTGTTTCCTACCAGTCTGTTCGCAACAGAACAACTCTTCAGAGGCAATCTAAACATGTTATGTTATATTTCTTAGCCGGTACAGCTGCACTCTTAGTCAACTCGACCTCAGTCCATCAGCTGGGATGATCAAATATCCTAGCACAAAGACAGGGTTATTCTACATAATTAATGTGCAGCTGCTTCTGCCAAAAAACCGGCAAAACATGCAAATGATCATTTTACTCAGCACCTTCACTCAAAAACTTACAAAGCATTCCAATGACAATTTTATTCTTGTTATATCCGCAGCAGTCACTGGTAAAGGTTCGACAGAGTAGTAGTTATCATGTCTGTTCTTAAATCCATAGTACTCTGCCGAACCAATTTGTTTTCTATACATCTTCTCGAGCCACACATGTGCAAATGTTTTGCCCTTTCCACGAAAGTCTTTAGAAGTTACTATACAAGAAGTTGTATTTCCCCACACTCAAAAACTCCCCCTCCCCCCACCCCGCCCCAACCACTACACAGAATCCAGAACATAAACAGACTCTAAACACAATTGTGAACCTTTCTTCCAAAAGCCTTAGTCCTGCAGAAGAATCAGTCCTTTCCAGAGGCCTCGCCTTTTGCTACACTCGCAAATTCAATCATGCAGGACTTGTTAAAGTCCTCCTCTCCTTCTCCTAGTCACTACAGTGGCAATACTACGAGGGCGGTTCAGAAAGTAACCTCCGATTGGTCACAGTGCGGGTTGTGGGGGGAGTAGCGACGCCATCTGTGCGTTCACGCACTCAACAGGTCAGTCGGCATCAAGCCATGGTCGAGTGAACGTGTACCTGCGCTAGTTTAGTTTTTGTGGCAGTTTGAAATGTGTGCTGCAATAGAAAACCCCGCCAAATGTGAAGTGCGTGCTGTCATAAGGTTTTTTTTACAGCCAAAGGATATTCTGCAGCAGCTATTCATCGTGAGCTTTGTGCCGTGTACGGACCAAGAATTATGAGTGAAGGAGTTGTCCGTGAATGGGTACGTTTATTTAAAAGTGGACGAGAAAACGTTCATGATGATGAGAGGAGTGGTAGACCATCATTGGTGACTGACGAACTCGTTCAGACAGTTGATGCAAAAGTTCGTGAAAATCGACGTTTCTCAATGTCTGAGTTGTCTACTGGTTTTCCACAGATTTCTAAGACTCTCTTGTACGAGATAGTGACAGCAAGATTGGGTTACCATAAGTTCTGTGCACGATGGGTGCCCAAAATTCTTATCGACCACCACAAAACTCAAAGAATGGCCTCTGCATTAGACTTTCTGTCATGTTATGAGGACGAAGGAGAACCATTGTTAAACAGAATCGTGACCGGTGACGAAACCTGGATTAAGTACGTGAACCCTGAGACAAAAGAACAATCAAAGATGTGGGCACATTCAAATTCGCCTACCAAACCAAGAAAAGCCTCGCAAGATTTTTCTGCCAGAAAACTGATGGCAACGGTGTTTTGGGATGCCAAAGGGGTGTTGTTGGTTGAATTCATGGAACGTGGTACGACCATTAATCAAGACGTGTACTGTGAAACACTAAAAAAGTTACGACGGGCTATACAGAACAAACGCCATGGTATGCTGACTTCCGGTATCGTTTTTTTGCACGATAACGCCCGTCCTCACTCTGCTCGCAGAACAACGGCCCTTCTTGAGTCCTTCAAGTGGGACGTTATCAACCATCCACCTTACAGCCCAGACCTGGCGCCAAGTAATTATCACCTCTTCATGCATTTGAAGAAATGGCTCGGGTCACAGCCGTTTGATGACGACGAAGAGCTCAAAGATGCGGTCACAGGCTGGCTCCAGGCACAAGCGGGTGATTTTTATGCAGAAGGAATTTCAAAGCTTGTGAAGAGATATGATAAGTGCCTCAATCGCTATGGAGACTATGTAGAAAAATAGTGCAAAGATGTAGTTGTAAGATATATATATTAAAATATTTTTATTTAACTTGGTGTATTTTTTTAAATCAACCGGAGGTTACTTTCTGAACGGCCCTCGTATTTTGCCACCAAGCTAACCAATCAGACTCAACCAAAGTCCAATGTTGAACACTGCCTGACTAAGTTCACTCCTCCATCCAACTGCGATCCATCCCCACTGCCCCCAAATCGACCCATGAACTGTCCAGAATTTATTAACCTCTAAACTTTGCCTCACCCTCATTCCTCAAATCCCTCAACATGCAAACCAACCATACATCCTCCGAAAGAACTGCAATACACCATCTAAAAATTGATCCTGACCTTATAGTCCTTTCTGCTGATGAAGGCTCCACAACTCTTGTCTTGAACTGCATGGATTATGTAGCGGAAGGACTGCCAGCAGTCAGATTCATCGACCTACAAACTCTGTCACAGTGACTCCATTCCATAAATCCAGCAGGTTCTCCAGTCCTTCCGCAAATCATTAGCCCAGCCCAGAACCTTATCCCGTAGTCCATCTCTCCTCACACCTACCATTCACCGTACTCCTATATTCTACATGCTTCTTGATGTCCATAAACCCAACCACCCAGGGAGCTCCACTGTGGCCGGTTACTGTGCTCATACTGAGAGAATATCTACTCTCATAGATCAACAACTTCATCCTATCACTCGCAATCTACCCACCTATACAAAAGGTACCAACCATTTCATCCACAGACTCACCACAGTTCCTGTTCCTTTAACACACAGTTCCCTGCTCCCCACTACTAATGCCACTTCGCTTTACACTAACATACCTAATGACCACGGAATTGCAACTATTGAACACTATCTTTCCCAACAGCAGACAGATTTCAGACTGACAATCCCCTTCCTAGATGCCATGATCAACTATATCTTCACCCACAATTACTTCTCCTTTGAAGGCTTCACCTACAAACAAGTCTGGGGTATGGCTATGGGCACCACCCTATGCCAACTTACTCACGGGCCATCTAGAGGAATCCTTCCTAAATACCCAGAATCCCAAACCCCTCACCTGGTTCAGATTGACTGGTGATATCTTTGTGATCTGGGGATCATTCCCCTCATGACTCAGAACCACATAGGACTGGAGCAACTGAATTTATTCAGTGTCAGGATTCTGACTACCTCTTGCCGTGCCCTGAAATGAGCATGTTCTATCCACTATCCTTTCCACTCCTCCCACAGTGGTATTCTGCTGCCCACCGAACCTACACAATATCTTCTTCCCTCCCTACACGACTCCTGCTCCCAATCCCCTTTTTCCTCATGGTTCACATCCCTGTAACAGACCTAGAAGCAAAGACCTGTCCCATACATCCCCCCCACACCACCTACTCCATTCTGGCCACAAACATCACCTATCCCATCAAAGGCAATGCTACCTGTGAAACCAGTCATGTGATCCACAAGTTAAGATCCAGTCACTGTGCTACATTCTTACTGGGCATGACATCTAAAAAGCTGTCTGTTCGCACGAATGGCCACCGACAAACTGTCGCCAAGACACAGCTAGACCAACCTGTTGCTGAGCCTACTGTTCAACGTGATTTTCTTAATTTCACTGACTACTTCACAGCGTATGCCATCTAGATCTTTCTTGAATTGTGCAGGTGGGACCTCTCCCTGCAATATATCCCATGTTCCCGTAAACCTCATGGTCCCATACTTCGTTAGCCATAGTCCTTACCCATCCAGACCCCTGCCCTGTTCCCATTGCAGCACTACACAGGCCTGTATTCCGTCAATGGACCAGGTGTTTATTATTATTATTATTATTATTATTTTTTTTTTTTTTTTTTTTTTTTACTTCTCTCCTTTTCCTCGATCTCCCCCCCCCCCCCCCCCCACCAATCTCTGTACTCTAACTCCTAACTTCCGCCTAACCTCCCAGCTGCACCTAGATGCCCCACTCTCCACCTCGCCTCTGCTGCACGCTCCCAGCAGCATTTTATTATCCCCCCCACCCTATTATCCCTCCCTCCCTCCGCTCCAGCATCATCCTTGCCCCACCAAGCAGTTGCCCCTCCTGTAATGCGCTGCTGCTTAGTCTGTCTTCAGCCACCAGAGACTGTTCATGTGTGTGTGTGTGTGTGTGTGTGTGTGTGTGGTGCATTTGCATGAGAATATCACCCATTGGCTTTGACCGGTGACCCAAGGCTGTTGTGTGTGACGTCACCGAGTTTAGTTTGTGAGAGTGGCATGATTGTAGGTGTCATTTTGATTTGATCGGTGATGTTCTCTGGTGGTGTGTTTATGTGTTAGGGAATGTTTTTGGTTTAGTTTGCGTGTGTGGCGTGTTTCTAGGTGGCGTATTGTTGTGGTCGGTGGTTCTCTCTGGTGGTGTGTTTATGGGTAGTGTGTTATGTGACGTACGGGGTTCATTCACACATGTGTGATATCGGTGGTGACTGTGCTTTCAGCAGAATATTTTTCAGCTAGTTAACGGTTTTAGTATTGTTATGTCGACATTACTGTAGTTGTTTCTGTTTGTCGTGGGTGAATTTTGGTAAATTGCTTTGTTTATGTCTTTTGTAGGTACGGATACGACTGACAACAGTTTTCGGTTGTCGGCAATGATGGGGGACAGTGGTTGTCTCTAGTAAAATTTCTTCAGCTTTTCAGCCTGTTGCCTGAAGAGTTCAGCATGTCGTGAAGAAATGAGGCTTACTAAAGATCTGGTGTCTCGAACCAGGGACGGCTATCTGTGGAGATCTCAAGGATAATAGGTCAAGGGAAGTGTTCGATTCCAATTTTGATTTTCTTGGCCTTTTTTTTTTTGTGGTAGGATTAAGTGTGGGGGTGGTGAAAATTTGAGATTTATAGTGTGGTTATCTCGGTTCCCAGATCTCTGCTGACGGCGGCTGCAGCCATGAAATCCGGAGACGCCTGTTGCTCGGTAGACAGGCGATGTCAAACCTTGACAAGGTTATAAGGTCCAGAGATATAACGCTAGCAACAAAGATCCGGATTGTGAGGGCTATGGTCTTTCCAGTTGTGATGTATGGACGTGAGACCTGGACCATTAGAAAGGCTGAACGGCGAAGAATTGACTCCTTCGAATTGTGGTGTTGGAGGAAACTTCTTAGAGTTCCATGGACTGCAAAGAGAAACAAAAGATCAATATTGGAGCAAATTAAACCAGATTTCTCCCTGGAAGGTCTAATGTTAAAACAAAAGCTGACCTACTTTGGACACACAATGCGAAGGCATGCCTCGCTGGAAAAAACATTAATGCTGGGGACGATTGAAGGAACTAGAAGAAGAGGACGTCAGAGGATGAGATGGATCGATGGCATCACAGGAGCAGTGTGTTCCAACCTGGAAGGTCTATGGGAGAAAGTGCAAGACAGGAAAAAGTGGCGTGATTTGGTTCATGGGGTCACGAAGAGTCGGAACCGACTAAACGAATAGATAGATAGATAGAGAGAGTGGTATCAGTTGTTTCTGTTGAGCTATATAGGTCAACGTAAGTGATCGATTCCAGTAGATTTTGTGTGTAGTGGAATTTGGGAAGGTTGTGGGGTCTTGTTATTTTGGTGTTTTTTTGTCATTTGGTGTAGTGGCATGTGTTTGTATTTAGTTTGTCCCTCCCAAAAAACCCCAATTTATCCCACTTGTCCCGTTAGTTACCATTATATTTTTGGAGGAATACCTGTTTGGTGTTTTTTTTTTTTTTTTATCTATTTTCGTGTTTGTTGTCACGTTTACGTGATGTCGTAGGAGCGGTATGGGAGTTTGTTTGTTATGGTGGTTTCCACTGGCGTCATTGGTCAAAGCAGAGGGGTGGAATTGGATGCTTCCATTATTCCTTGATGAGTTGAACTATACTTTTCATAATATTGTTATAACTGACAAAAGATTACATTGGCTGGTCAGTATTATGGCGGCTTATACGATTCTTTTGACACAAAAAGTTAAAGTGTTGTGTTTCCATCAACTGCACATGCTCACAGTGTCTAAGCTTTTATTTTATTAATATACAGATCTGTCTGCAGGGTTTTCTTCATTTATGTGCTGGTACAGCATCTACTGGAGCAATCTGTAGCTGGAGACTAAAATCCAGTGTCACAGTCATTTCAAAAAGCTGTGAAAGAAATCTTACTTAACATGTACATTTTCCTACTGACACTCTTAATACTGTAACCACAGATCTGTAATGCTTAGCTCAGTTTGAAGATACTGAAGGGTTACACATTTGCTGCAGCAAAAATACAATTCAAGCAATTGAACAGGTTCTATAGGATAGGGTTACTTTGCTCTACTTTTGGACAGTTTTTCAAACAAAGACATGTAATGCATACTAGTCCTGTAAAATGACATTTGAAAATGAGGTTGGTCTATTCTAAAACAATGTAAAAACCATATAGTAACAAACAAGGACATCAAAGACAGCAATGGAGAGGAGGAGAAAAAAATTTTTTTGCTTACTGTAAAGATGACATTTAATTCCAGACAGGCACAATTAAGACGCTTTCACGTAAGCCATTGGCCAAAGCCTTTTTCTTCTGGTCCAAGCTGCTAGAGTTGGTGGTATTGTGTGCGTGAGGTGTGATTGCTTGTGTGAACCAATGACGTGAGTGTCTTTTTCTGACAAAGGTTGTGAGCGAAAGCTTACACGTAATTGTATTTTAATTGTGCCTACCCACGACTCAACGTGTCATCTTTACGGTAAGTAGCACTATCTTTTCTTACATTGTTGATATCGCAACTTGGGAGTTGTATGGTTTGAAAGACATCAAAGATTTATTTTTGAAATTTTACATTTACAGAATTGGAGCAAAGTAGCCCCTGGAACAGATTACTTTGCTGTGCTTGCCATAAACATTATTTTAAGATAGGATAATAGGTTGGAACAATGTTACCCTCTTTGAAATTTATTATGTTACACTATAGGACCATAGTAAACGAACGTTTTGATACACTGGATTCCATTTGCATTCACACCATATTGTAACACATTAATCTCTTAGCAATACTTATTTTCAAAGTAATAAGATTTAACCCACGCTGAACCAAGTATAAAGCAAAAGTAATGAGAATGCTCCAGTTTGGCAGTGATGCAAAGCTGCACCATTTTTCCGAGGAAATAACCTCAATGACTGCTTTGGATCAAACAATGATAACTTGTTCATTACAACTTTTTGCCTATAAATTAGACAAAACCTAATACCTGCACATAAAAGAACGTCAGTTACCATAGGCATAAGTAGTTTTTTGGTCGTAAAGCACTTCTTGTAGTACAGATATGTTTAGCAGAAAAGTCCACGATAACGAATGGCGGAATAACTCAAAACATATGAGATAGTAGAAGCGACGAAATCAAAATCGTTCACGAATGTTTATTAGAATAGGTGCTACGCTGGGTGAATCTTTTTTCAGAGTTCGAGCAAGGTTATCCCCCAGCGATAAAGAAGCTCCACTTTAAGATTCAATAAATTGCACATGCGCAAACCACCACATTGCGGACGGTGCCCGCCCCCCCCCCCTTTTTTTTTTTTTTTTTTTTTAACCATTTCGCTTTTGGCTTGGAAACAACAGTAAACTGATAACTAGATGAGGCTAGGGGACTTTTAAGCAGCCACCTCGCTCATGAGAGTTGGGTGACTCAACTACCGCACCTCTTCGCTAGGCCAATGTGTCGTACAAAATGTAATTGCAGATACTGCAGCTTCATTGTATGTGAAGTCCTAGAAAGTTATCTGTTGGGTTACTTCATTTAAGCTCACTGTCTCTGTAACTATTGCTTCTGTACTACTTAACTGCTACTTAATCACCAGCAGTATAACAGTACATAATGCCTCCGAAACAGAACAAAGGAAGCTTTCGTAACCGGACAAAATATTCCGCAGTTGCTCAGAAAGAACAAGCACTTACCAAAAAAACTGCAACATATCAAATGGTCTCAGCGTTTCAATACGTTTAGTCCTTTCTCTGTACGACTGCTTCGAACCCTACCCTTTCTTTTCAAACGACGAACTTATTGACGTGCCGCAGTGCAGACACCACGATTACTGATGGATCAATAGATATTAGATGCGATCTTATATTCTAAAGATGTTCCAATTCAAAGTTCATCTGTCGCTGTGTTTGTCTTTTGTTTGAATGTATCGACATTCTGCACTTTCCAAAGATGGTTGCTGTTAGGTGGTAGCTGTAAGTTTATAAGCACTTTGGTGGAACAATTCCCGCTCTCATTTGAGTTGTTGTATTGTTGAAGTGAGACAGTTTTCATTTATAATAAGTAACAGAATGTCAGAAGTTACTCAATCTAGTAGTTCAGAAATGCCCAGCATTGATGTACCTGGTAAAACGGATACAGAGTTCATGATGTCCATTGTGGTAAGTCTTTAGTATACGTTCGAAACCAGTTGTGCCTCGCCAACGAGAAAATTTATTGAAAAATTAGAGACGTTCAAGGAAAAATAAAGTAGTTATAGAAATCTGATATTTTATAGAAAAAGAGAAACACTCCTTCAAATGGTATCTAATGCAAGTGTGAATCACACACGTCCCTTCTTGATTTAAAGGTTCAAAATCGTTTACTTTGACAGCAAATACTTTTTGGGCAAATTCACCCCAATGTATCTGAAAAAATGTGAATTCAAAGGCGATAAAATTTACAAGTTTTATGAACGAGCTACTAGACTATGCCACCAAAGTAAGTTTCTAAACCAACTATATAAAAGAACTCGTGCTATATACCTTTGGGATAATTTTTTTTTTTTTTTAGGACAAAATAGATAACTAGATAGTGCCACATAGAGCAAAAATAGCGAGCCAGATGACATAAAACTTAAAGGTGTACCATGCAACGTGTTGCTTTCTTGCCACGTTTTGCAGCTTTGCCTTAATTAGGCCTATCTACTGTATTCGTGCTGCAAAGGCTAAAATTTTTGAAATGGCACCCCTACATTTTTGGACCCATCACTGAAGAGGTCCCTTCTCACAAACTATTAACATTTGGTAATTGGGCCATTCCGTGCCAAGTGGTCTAATATCGAGTAATGTTCCCACATGACCATCATGGATTTTGATGAAATTTTGTGTGAACATTCACACATGTTCTCAATGAACACAGGTAAAGTTTGTTTCAGAAATTCAATACCTTCGGAGATAAAGTCACTTGTTTAAAACATAGCACAGCTTTCTATTGTGTGTCCTTGAATTTTCAGCAACTTTGAGATGAGATATCTCTGTAAGTATTTGCATGAAAGAAACAAAACTTGGCCATCTTATACAACTTTTAGAGCTCTTTAAAGTAAAATATTAAGAAAATGATTTCTGAGCAATTTTCATATAGATAATTTGAAGCAAAGTTGGGCGAAAAAATAGCTGGTTAAAAAAAAAAAAGATCTTTAGTTTTCTATATCTCCAAAAGTAATTGTGGGATGTACGTGAAACTTTGCACACCATAACTCACCAACACTAGGTCTTAGAATATAAAATTTCATTCTCCTATTGCTTTCCATTATTTCACAAATCTAGGGTGAAGTTGACAATTTTTCAAAAAGTGCTAAAAAATGGGTATTTTTACTCAAATTTTTCAAAAAGTGTTTTCTCCAAACTCTTCTGAACTATGGCCATTAGAAAGAGCATATACTAAACTATCTAGAAAAGTGGATTTCGTTTTGCAGTGCAAGCGTATAAGGCCCAAAAAAGTAGCATAATCAAAGTTTGAACACATTTTTCTGGCACTCAAATTATACCTGAAACCTTTTATTATGCCTAATAAATGTTTATTAGTGCCTTGAGTAATTGAAATAAAAAGATCTGGTAAATAGGCAATGAGACTGTCAGAAAAACTTGAAAACTCTGAGAAGTAGCCCTTCTGCTTTTATCATAAGTGTTCATCTGCATAAAACTCTTCTCATTTGTATATATATAAAAAAAAAAAAAAAATTAAAAATAAAAAAAGAGAGAGAGAGATAGAGATAGATCATAAAGAATTCAATGAATAATAGCTTCATATTTTTTGTACTTCTCAAAATTGTAAATATTTACAAGTGGAAAATGGAGACCTAATTTTTGGATTCAATTGTATAAAACATTTTTCCAAAAAAGAATCGGTTTGCTTGAATCATGCATCAAGTGATGTAAATTTTCCAATCAATATTGCAGAGATTTTAATACCTAGTTGTTGTAACCTGTGAATTTTTGTCTTAAAGTTATTAGGGAAACATGTGAAATTGGTTGGTTAAACATCTAAGAGTTTTAATTTTGTATTTAATCACACTTAAATGTAGCCTACTATCTTGGTAAATACGTAACCACTAGTTTCACAGAGAAAATTCACAAGATACACTGTTTTTAGAAAATATAATGGCAACAATTACTTTAACAATCAGTATTTCAGTGGTGTGTTTGCAGCATAGTGAGTGGGTTCTCTTGACTGAGTGTGGCTTGTTAAGTGATTCGTAAGACCATCGAAGTTCGTAATCTAATTTACAAAAAATTGTTTTGATTGTGTCTTTTATAGCATATATCTCTTATTAGATTTTTTTCATTGGTATTATACATTGTGTATAATTTCGTTCAGTAGCAATTTGTCTGAAATTTAAGCAGATTATAATTTGCACTTAGAGGCCAAATACATTATTTACTTACTGATCAGAGATGGATGCAGAAGGGAACAGCATACCTTCCTGCTCAATTGGGCAAGGAGATAGTGGAACAAAGTGTCATGTCACTTTTTTTGCCAAAAAATCTGCTTTAAAATGGTTTGCGGATTTTAGTGATGAGGAAAAAGAGTTGTTGGTCCGACGTTCTGAAGCAAAGCTGGACAATACCTCTCAAGTTTGCCTACACCATGAAGCCCTGTTATTGACACAATATGAGAGGTTACAAAAAAAATGCTTCAATCCCTTTGGGAAGGTGAATCATAATGTTATGCCAGGGATTCACACTCTTGATACTGAAACAGCTAATAAGGCTTCTGATATGTTGAAGAAGCAGCTTGTTAATAACATAAAGCCAGGTCAGAAAATTTGTCCGGCTTGCAGGACTACCTTAAATAAACACTTGGACGAAGCTTTATCAGTCTCATCATCACATTCTGATGAGGAATTTACACCAAAAGAAGAATTAAATAGTAGCTTATTGTCTATCGGTATTTTACCCCTGAAGAGAACAGTAAGCTACAGAGATAAGCCCCAATATGTGAAGAAGAAAATTCAAAAGGCTCAAAATGTGATTAAAAACAGAATTGTAAATTATTAGTGATGGTTTGCGGACTGACACTATTAGAGTTCACGTTTTTCGCAAGGAGCTCATCAAATATATAAAAGCACGGTTTGCACAGATATCCCACATTCACTATTTGATTGATGGCTCCAGTGCTCAATATAAAAATTTCAAGAATTTCCTAAATTTGTGCTATCATAAGTGATTTTGGAATGATAGCCTAATGGAATTTTTTTGCTACTAGTCATGGGAAATCACCCTGTGTTGGTATTGGAGGTACAACAAAGCGGTTAGCAGCAAGAGCAAGCTTGCAACGGCTACTTAATGGACAAATTCTCACTCCCCTAGATCTGTTTCACTTCTGCTCTGAAAACATTAATGGAATTAAATTTGTTTTCGTCAGTAAAGATGAAATTGAAAAAAATATTGTGTCAGAAGAAGAGAGGTTTAAACTTGGACAAACTGTAGCAGGCACTAGAGAAAATCATCACTTTCTACCTATTGATGAAACAACAATTTAGGTCAGCAGAGTTTCAAATGATTGTTCATCTTTTCTAGCTAAAATGGGTCACAGCAATGGAGGAGGCATATTAATGTCTGCTATCCAACCAGGACAATACGTTGCATGCATCTATGAAAACGTGTGGTGGATTGGGAATATCTGTGAGACCTCCACAGAGCAAAGGGATGTATTAATAAACTTTATGCATCCACATGTTCCAGCAAATTAATTTTATTGGCCACCAAGAAGTGACAAGTGCTGGGAAACAATCTAAGGTTAGAGGAAACAATCTAAGGAACCCAAGAGTGCCTTCTAATTTTACACAGGGCACTTAAATAATTTTACTATCAGGCTTGGGAACCTGTGTGAAGAAACCCTTATCAGGCTTGGGATCCAGTGGTAAAGAAACCCACCCGTGGCTGTTGCTGGTAAGCTATCGGGTGTGGCCCCTATGGCAATGGGAATGCTGGTTTTCTCAGGTGAAATGAAACTAGCAGTGGTTAAGCCACCATGGACCATAGCAACTCATGTATATACTTCTTTTCCATCAGTAAGCTGGTGTTGTTCATTAAACAGGCAACAAATAATTAGATGATTATGCAAATAAATTTTATGATTGTGTGTGTGTGTGTGTGTGTGTGTGTGTGTGTGTGTGTGTGTATGAGAGAGAGAGAGAGAGAGAGAGAGAGAGAGAGAGAGAGAGAGAATTAACATTGTTTCTATTTTTATTCTTTTTCTACTCAGACTTAAGCTAGGTCCTATTCATCAGGACTTCTTATTTCACTTATCCCAGACATTAATAAACATGTATAAGGCAAAATAAAAAATTTCAGGTATAATTTGAGTGCCAGAAAAATGTGTTCAAACTTCCAGTGCGCCTCTTTGATGATGCTACTTTTTGGGGCTTTATATGCTTGCATTGCAAAACGAAATCCACTTTTCTAGATAGTTTAGAATGTGCTCTTTCTAATGGCTATAGTTTAAAAGAGTTTGGAGAAAACACTTTTTTGAAAAATTTGAGTAAAAATACCCATTTTTAGCACTTTTTGAAAAATCGTCAACTTCGCCCTAGATTTGTGAAATAATGGAAAGCAATAGGAGAATGTAATTTTATATTCTAAGACCTAGTGTTGGTGAGTTATGGTGTGCAAAGTTTCACGTACATCCCACAATTACTTTTGGAGATATAAAAAACTAAAGTTCGTTTTTTTTTTAACCAGCTATTTTTTCGCCCAACTTTGCTTCAAATTATCTATATGATAATTGCTCAGAAATCATTTTCTTAATATTTTACTTTAAAGAGCTCTAAAAGTTGTATAAGATGGCCAAGTTTTGTTTCTTTCATGCAAATACTTGCAGAGATATATCTTCTCGAAGTTGCTGAAAATTCAAGGACGCTCTGTAGAAAGCTGTGCTATGGTCTTAAACAAGTGACTGTATCTCCGAAAGTATTGAATTTCTGAAACTGAAACTTTACCAGTGTTCATTGAGAACATGTGTGAATGTTCATACAAAATTTCATCAAAATCCATGAGGGTCATGTGGGAGCCTCTAGACCACTTGGCATGGAATGCTATATTTATAGGTCATTTAGCAACTCTGCACAACAAATTTGAACAAAATCTGAGATTGCTGAGAGGGTACCGCTTGATATGGAATAACCTACAACAAAACTGTTTAAGCAAGGTTACGATGAACTCAGACTATCAGTTAGTTTTATGGATCACGTGCCTAATAAGCCATGTATGGAAGTGAAACATGGACGATAAATAGTTTGGACAAGAAGAGAATAGAAGCTTTCGAAATGTGGTGCTACAGAAGAATGCTGAAGATTAGATGGGTAGATCACATAACTAATGAGGAAGTATTGAATAGGATTGGGGAGAAAAGAAGTTTGTGCCACAACTTGACCAGAAGAAGGGATCGGTTTGTAGGACATGTTCTGAGGCATCAAGGGATCACCAATTTAGTATTGGAGGGCAGCGTGGAGGGTAAAAATTGTAGGGGGAGACCAAGAGATGAATACACTAAACAGATACAGAAGCATGTAGGTTGCAGTAGGTACTGGGAGATGAAGAAGCTTGCACAGGATAGAGTAGCATGGAGAGCTGCATCAAACCAGTCTCAGGACTGAAGACCACAACAACAACAACAACTGCAAATTAATTTTTAAATATGATTACAATCATAAGGTTGTTTTTCCCATCTTTTACACATCACAAAAACAGAAAGTCTCATTGGCAGGTCGATAGAAACACAAACAAACACATACATACACACAAAATTCTAGCTTTCGCAACCAACAAACTGTTGCCTCATCAGGAAAGAGGGAAGGAGAGGGAAAGACGAAAGGATGTGGGTTTTAAGGGAGAGAGTAAGGAGTCATTCCAATCCCGGGAGTGGAAAGACTTACCTTAGGGGGGAAAAAAGGACGGGTATACACTCGCGCGCGCGCGCGCACACACACATCCATCCACACATATACAGACACAAGCAGACATGTCTGTATATGTGTGGATGGATATGTGTGTGTGTGTGTGTGTGTGTGTGTGTGTGTGTGTGTGTGTGTGTGTGTGTGTGTGTGTGTGTGTGTGCGCGAGTGTGCGAGTGTATACCCGTCCTTTTTTTCCCCCCTAAGGTAAGTCTTTCCGCTCCCGGGATTGGAATGACTCCTTACTCTCTCCCTTAAAACCCACATCCTTTCGCCTTTCCCTCTCCTTCCCTCTTTCCTGATGAGGCAACAGTTTGTTGCGAAAGCTTGAATTTTGTGTGTATGTTTGTGTTTGTTTGTGTGTCAGTCGACCTGCCAGCACTTTCATTTGGTAAGTCACATCGTCTTTGTTTTTATATATATAACACACTCTAAAGACAACCTTAATGTGAGTAATGAATGTCATTTCTTCTTCTGGTATTTTAATTATGTACGTCATGGTTTCTTACTCGCTCGTAATAAACTTCACAAGGGAATAAATATACTGTGAAGCAGTAATCGGAATACCCAACTCGTTAAATAGGTGTCTACTAGATAATCATGGGTGATCACGATGTATTATAGTTACGGCACATTTTTGACCAATGGTGACTTTCTTTTTACTTTCTTTCTTAAAAATGAGTTATCGCAGAATATTATTTTGTGTGACATTATCGAATGAAAATATGCGAGAAGGTCAACTTGCTGATTTGTCTCTCCTCAAGATTTGCAGTGATTCTTGGTGTGAATGTGGATCAACTTTGTTTTAGGAGTTCTAAACCAGTCAATGAAATTTTGAAGAACATTGTTTAGCTTGTCTTCTGTCTCTGTATGGATGCCTGGACTGATTATAATGCCACTGTCATCGGCAAATGAACCAATTCTGCTTGTTGCATATTAGGTGGATGATTGTTTACAGGTATGAGTATTGTATCCTACCCACTTGTCTAATATAGGGCGCCTAGGAAGCTGTTTTCTCAGATCACTCGATAACAGTTCAAGCGAATCATATTAATGCAGTTTATTACAGTAAGTTAAACTGAGAATATTTAACTTTGCATATTCAAAAAGGTGTCGAAGGCAAATGGCGACATGCAAGTAATCGATGTCCTTCAGTATATACAATTTCAATACAAGCAAACTAATTCGGTTCATAAGTCACTGCTCGTCTTCTACTGCCTCTCGGCTAGGCGGTGCGGCACTTGTATTCTCTTTGTGTGGATGCCTCTTTTATCTCGGTGTCGTCCTAGTCGGCGTACTATCGGCTGACATCGTCTCACAGCCCTCTCTGCTCTTCATCATTGTGCCGCCACTTGTCGTTACGCTGGAACATTCGTGCCCCCCAAAGCGATGGACAGTCGTCGTGTAGGGTGCCTGACAATGTTGGGGGAGGCAGAAGGGTGGGCACTTTGCTAGACCAACAACTGTCGCAGAGGGGACGTTGAGCTTCCGGCAGTACCCCATCGTCCAGTCTTTGTTGTGGCAGAAACGTGCCCAAAAAATGACCAGAAGGGTACACATCCACCTCCTGATACCAATAATCAGATGTAGAAGGCGTTGGCTCTGCACTGTGGGTGGGTCCAGCTGCGTCAGTAGGATGAGAGGAGGCAGAGGAGGAGGAGACTCCGTCTCCGTGGGGGTCGACCCGCAGTATTATGACACCCTCTGGCGGCCGCTGTGGCTGCAATATCCTCGGGATCTGTGAATCTGGGGAAGAGACACAGAAGGATCACCGTGCACATGACAGTGGCAAAGTTGATAGCGACGTTGGTGCTACAAGCCGTCTGGACCTGAAATGGTAAGATGCAAGTGCCAAGTGCACAGACAATCTTACCTCATGTTCACTGTCTGCTGCTGCTAAAAACCGTGCAAAACACAATATCGTGCAGTGCGAAATAATACTTGCAGCCTTCCTTCGGTGCCGGATGCAGAGGAATGTGGAGCAGTGTCCAATGGCGGCGGCCGTGAAGCAGCTCTCCTGGCGATGGGCCATCTCGTGAGTGCGAACGATAGGAGGTGAAAAACAGTTGCGATGCTTGATCCCTGGTGTGTGCGGATCAAAGTTTGGCCATCTGCTTTTTGAAGGTTCTGACAAAATGTTCCACTTCGCCGTTTGACTGTGGATAGAACGGTATACTAGTGAGATGCTGGATGCCATTGCATTCACAGCGTGTTTCAAATTCATTTGATGTGAACTGAGGTCCATTGTCCAACACTATTACTTCAGGCAAATCTTGGAGGCAAAAAATAGACATCTTCACCTGAATTGTGATACAAGACGTTGTTGAGTTCATTGGCACAGCAAAAGGAAACTTCCTATACGAGTCAACCACACTCGACTGACAGATGTTCCGAAAAGATCCCGCAAAGTATGTGTGCCCATGTTGTCATGGTGATTGCAACTTAGGCCAAGCAGAGAATTTTTGTGGTGGACCAGACTGATTTCCCACACATGCGTGACACTGTGATGTCGTGTTCTGTTTGGGTGTCCGTATGCTGCCAAGTACAGTGTTGATGCACTATCTGTTTTGAACTAACAATCCCCCAGAATCATTAGTGAAGTAACTGCTACATTTCTTTTTGCAAAGCTTGAGGGATCAACACGTGACTGTCCTCTGTCATTTTGAACAAGAATCTCACCTTTGTCTATAGCAAGGCTTCGCCAATGTGCGAAGTATCGCCGCACTACAGAGCTCTTTATGCTACGCAAGGGATGAGGCCAAGAGATGAGAATGTATGTTAGCTAAATATTCAGTACATTTTCCGAGAATGGGAATGTCTTGTCAATTATAAGCCACCAGGTGTATGCTAGTTTTAAACGTGCATGTCGAGCCTAACATACATGTGAAGATTCAGCAATGTAACAGTGGCACCTGTGTGAAAGTGAAATTTCCCCGTTTCTCCCAAAGAAGCAGTTGAAGAAAAAATTTGTTGGAACTGGTGTAGCACAGAAGAAACTGCTCACTTGCTAGTTTTGCTAATGACATGAGCCTTGTGACGGGATTTTTTTGAGTGGACTGAATTCTTATGTTTGTTCCGTTGCAAACATGGTCATCTCCTTTCTTGCCACAAGCATAACTTTAAATGCAAACATTTTAGATTAGGCTTTACTGTCACTGTTATTGACATTAAATGAAACAAAAAGTTTACTGTTACCAGTGACTGTTTATTTCCATGACGTGTTTCAAAGGTTTAAACCTTCATCATCAGGTGGATTTACATTTGTTAGTATGACGTGTGTGTGTGTGTGTGTGTGTGTGTGTGTGTGTGTGTGTGTGTGTGTGTGTGTTAAGAATTTTTGTAGGAACTTGTGGCACTGTCTAGTGGAGAAACAAAACACTATTCCAGAACATGGATTTGGATTTCTTTTGGCCAAAAATTAAACAACTATCTTACGGTAAACATAAAATAAGTAAAATAGAGTACCACTGGAGGCCCAAAGTCTTGTGAATAACACTGGGGCATGACGTAATTGTTCGCCTGTGTACCTGCCTGTTTAGCGAGCCGCTTACACGGCGTGGAGAGTTGTTTATGCATCGTGGTGAGCGCAAGCTGCAGCTGCCGAAAGGGCCAGTCGCAAACAGGGGAGCCAACCCAACAAATTGCTGGCTGCTCAAATTTATCGGCTGACAGGGCACCTGAATCGTACTGATCTAGTATTTGCACTACTTACTGAAATGATGGATTGGACTGTTTCAAAATCTGTTCCGAGTTTGACATCAGTTATATTGTACACAATCGCATCACGCAACGTAACATCTGAATGTAAAGCGCCACAGCCACATTTGAATTTGCTCTTCCTCGCCATACCCTACAAATCTGTTACCCACTAGTGACAAGTATCTTCAGTGGGGAAGGTGCACAAGAAAGTCACACTGAAGTCATTGAATTAGAGGAGGAGCAGGATCCAGTCTCTTGGTTAGAAACTGAGAATTCCCCGAAATAGATTAAAAGTGGGAAGGCGGCTGGAGTAGATGAGCTGGCAGCGGATATGATTAAAGCCGTAGGAATCCATGGAATACAATGGTTACACCGAGTGCTAGGGGTGATATGGAAAGAAAACAGAGCTGGATGAATGGAAGTAAGGAATTATAATACCACTGCTCTAGAAAGGTAGCAGAAAGAAATGCACGGACTCCGAGGAATCACACTGTTATCATACTGCCTTACGATAATGGAAATGGAAAATTCTAGAACACCAGTTACAGGAACAGCAGCATGGATTCAGAAGTAATAGGGTAACAATAGATGTCATTTTCTCCCTCTGTCAGTTAATGGAGGAGTATTAGGAAAAAGGAAAGGACTTGTTAGTAATATTCATGAATTTGGAAAAAGCATATGACAGTGTACCAAGGGATAAAATGTGGGAATGCTTGAGAAAACATAATGTTCCTGATTCATTAATTTAAAAAGTCCAAATGCTGTGCGATGGTTGTGAGTGCAGTGTACAAGTAGAAGGTCGAAGATCAAAATGGTTTAAGACAAAGAAAGGTGTTCAGCAAGGCAGTTCTCTCTCCCCTTTATGGAGATCTCAGTGCTCTTTTTTTTTTTTTTTTTTTTTTTTTTTTTTTTTTTTTTTTTTTTTTTTTTTTTTTTTTTTCTGATGACATCGCCATTTGGGGAGAGACAGAAATGGAGGTTCAGAGGAAACTAGATTACTGGAACACAAAATTTAAAAGATTAGAGTTAACTGTGAGTGGGAAGAACACAGTAGCAATGAAGATGAGCAGGACACCCACACCTTGTAACAGCAGCAGGACACCCACACCTTGTAACAGCAGCAGGACACCCACACCTTGTAACAGCAGCAGGACACCCACACCTTGTAACAGCAGCAGGACACCCACACCTTGTAACAGCAGCAGGACACCCACACCTTGTAACAGCAGCAGGACACCCACACCTTGTAACAGCAGCAGGACACCCACACCTTGTAACAGCAGCAGGACACCCACACCTTGTAACAGCAGCAGGACACCCACACCTTGTAACAGCAGCAGGACACCCACACCTTGTAACAGCAGCAGGACACCCACACCTTGTAACATCATACTTGAGAGGGAGGAGGTTGAATGTGTGAAAAGCTTCAATTATCTGGGTAGCATCATATCACGCGATGGAAGCTCCAAACTAGAGGTCTTAAACAGAATAACAAAATGATCTAGCTTCTTCCACCAAGTACAAAATCTAATCTGGGACAAGGAAGTCCCTCTAAGAGCCAAACAGACCATGTATAAAACTTATTTCCTGCCAATCATGATGTATAGTCAGAAGCGTGTGTCATAAATAAGAGTGTCGAATATAAGCATGTGAAATGAAGTTCCTTAGGTCAACTCTACAAAAAAACTAGGAGACACCTGCAGGTGACATTGACTATAGAGGAGAGGATGAGTGCTTTGAGATTGAAGTGGTTCAGTCATGTGAAGTGAATGCACCCGACTCAAACTCCATACCAGTATTTGGACATGGAGGTACCAGGAATCTACAACATGATCATAGTAAAGTTAACTCGGAGTGATGTTAGGAAATAACTTCTATAGGAGGCGGAACACTGCCCTTCTACTGTAGAAAGGAAATAGGGGAGTTTCACAGTACCTGGAACGTTGTGAGCAATTACAAGGGCTTCAAACTGATGCAACCACTCTAGCCATTCCTCTTCTTGTTCATGAAACTGGCGAAAAAGCGGCATAGCACTGGGAGTCGGTGTTTCTTGTGCTGCATTAGTAGTTTGGTTTACCAGGAGCTGCTGTACTGTGTTTAGCAGTGAGGATATTTGCTGGCTCCGAAACTGAAACATCTGCATTAGCTGCATTGCATCTAATGCTGGCAGCTGTGGCACCTCAGCAATGGGTTGGATAGTTGGGGTGGGCATGTTGGAAGAGACAAATGCAATAAACAGACAAGGCAAGCAAGAAAGTAAGTACAAAAGCAAAGAAAATTTCTGCAATGCCCACCTGAAAACACTGATTAGCAAACATACGATAAGACACTGTTAAAGCAAGTAAACACCCCTGCAAAGAAAAGAGAGAGAATTAAGGCGTCAGCAAAGCACAAAAGAAAATTCCGTGGCCATGAGGTGCAGGGTTCTTCTTATAACTTGTCGCCAATGTATTATGCTGCCCATTCGTCTAAAATAGGGTGTCTAGTGTGGTGGCTCGGTGTAATGTTAAGCTCTCTCTATACAGCTTAAGCGTTTTCGTCGACTCACTTGTTGATGAATGCTGGTTCTGCTTTCTTGCAGCGCTGAAGTCTTCTGCTAGCACCGGACGCTTCTCCGAAGATTTCACTGCTAGGAAGGAGAAATTTTCACTCTTGCTCTCTCTCTTCTTATTTAAAAAATATTTTACTCTTGGAATATCATTCAATGCACCAGAACATATTTATTTCCACTTTGTAAAAAGAAAAACTAAATTTTATGACGTAAGCCCACACATTACCGGGCACCCAGTTAATTACACATTTTTGAACACAATTAATATATATAAGCTTTTATCGTGACTGACTATTATAGAAAAGTCACAGAGATTTTCTGAAATTAAAAACTTTCCAAATTTATATATGAACACTGAAAGTGTTATCAGATCATCATACATAGTCACTGAAGGTGAACTATTACATCACTGTATTTATTTAAATTCTTGACTGTTGGAAAATTAAGTTTTTTTAACTAACTTCCAAAATACAACAATTTTTGATCTCAGACTTTGACATATTGTTTGTTTTCACAACCGAAGGTTGTACATCAAATATGGCATTCCTCAGGTTATTCCTTTATTAGTTATTAATATTTTTAGTTTTGTATAATGTAAGTGGCCTGCCAGCGCCACTACTCCACTGCTTTCACGCGAGCAGCTGCAACAGATGGTGGTGACGTCAGTCTGCAGGACACAACTCATCCGTTACTGACCGTATAACACTCTACTGGCTTACATTGCAGCTCACATACATTCTGAAGTAAAGCTTTCAATAGACAAATGGGCGATCACGCACTAGTTGCGACGCCTCAGTGGGACCCAAGCAGCAATATGGAGAGGGCAGAGGAAGGGAAGGGATAGTAGTGTGCAAGTGGGGAGAGAGATGAACACTGTCTGGTGGAGTGTGCAGGGACTAGAATGCCAACAGCTGCTGCAGCAGGAGGTTGTATTGCAGAGAGGTTGGGGGGGAAAAAGGAGGGAAGTGGGGGAAAGACGGGCAGTGCATTGGCAGAGGATGACAACGGGTTGGAGATAGTGGGGAGGCGAAGATAGGACAGAGGGGGTGGAAACTGTTTGGTGGAGGATGTACAGACAGTATGTTATGTAGGTTGAGGTCGAGATAATTACGGGAGCAGAGAATGTGTTGTAAGGGTAACTTCCGTCTACGAAGTTCAGAAAAGCTGGTGGTGGAGGGAAAGATCCAGATCGCTTGGATAGTGAAGCAGCCATTGAAATAAAGTGTGTTACGTTCAGCTGCATGTTATGCCACAGGGTAATCTACTTTGCTCTTGACCACATTTGGCGGTGGCTGTCCATCCTGGACAGCTGGTTGGTAATCATACCAACATAAAAAGCTGCGCTATGATTGGAACAGGGCTAGTAAATGACATTATTGCTTTCACAGGTGGCCTGGTGTCCGATGGGGTAGGATAAATCTGAGTCAGGACTGGAATAGGAAGTGCTGAGTAGGTGGATTGGGTAGGTTTTGCACCTGGATCTTCCATAGGAATATAATCCTTGTGGCAAGGGTTTGAGATTGGGAGTGGCATAGGGGTGAACTAGGACGTTGTGGAGCCTGGGTGGGTAATGGAACACCACTTTAAGAGGGGTGGGAAGTATCTTTGGTAGGATGTCCATCATTTCAGGGCATTTTAGTAGGTAGTCAAAGTCCTGGTGAATAATGTGTTCAGTTGTCCCAGTCTAGGGTTGTATTGGGTGATGAAGAGGCTATTCCTTTGTGGCTGCTTCTTGTGGGTGGTGGAAAAAATGGGGGTGTGAGGGGAAATGACACGGGAGATCTGTTTGCCGACAAGGTCTGGGGGTTAGTGCCTGTCTGTGAAGACCATGGTGAGACCCTTGGCGTACTGAGCAAGGGATTTTTGTCACTGCAGATGCACTGTCCCTGGTTGGTCAGGCTGCTGGATGGTCAGGCTGTATAGGAGGAATTTTTTGGTGTGAGAGTGATGGCATCTGTCCAAATGTATGTATTGTTGGTGGTTGGTGGGTTTAATGTGGACAGAGGTGCAGATGGAGCCATCAGAGAGGAAGAGGAAAGTGGCATGCTGCATTGAGGAGGACCCTGTGAAGCAAATGGGAGAGAATCTGTTGAGATTGTGAAGGAACAAAATAATGTATTGGCCCTGAATCCATATCATGAAGATATCATCAATAAACCTGAAGCAGTTGGGGTTTTGTGTTTCAGAGGTTAGCAGTGTGTCCTAGTTTGCTCATACAGGGTGTATACGACCCGGGACAACTGGGATATCCGGGAAAAACCCGGGAATTTTATGGAACTCCGGGAATTTTTCATTGTTTTAGTTTTCAGTTAAATTTTTGTAATTTTGACTGGTAAGAACCGATGCTCTAACAAAGGATATTATTGTATCCCACTACTGCAGAATTATACTTCAACAGTGAAACATAAACGAGAGAAAAAACGAAAATAACTTAAATTGCAAAGGAAATGCGCCATATACAACAACGACACACAGTGCTCATGCAAGCGTCTGGCAACAGCAAAATGTGTCAAAGGCTTTAGATAGACTATGCAATGCTTCATAACTTCGAATTGCCTCCGATGAGCGTAAAGTCACAACTGTTTACATTTGATTCGTTTTACTGTTAGTTAAGAGCGGGCTCGTGCGCATGCGCAATTGAGTCGCGTTTCAGTTGTAGATTCTCCTGCTTCTGGCTACAGGAATGTGGCTGTTGGCTGTGCAAGCAGTCGCAGCATGTAGCTAGATGCTACTGGGAAAAGGCAGCGCCAAATTCAAATTCTTGAGGAAAAGAACTTGTTTCACAAAGCGCCTAGCATCCAACGCACGTTTGTCTATCAGTTATTCTTATGATTTTGAAACGCTTCCCTGTTGGATTTTGAACATTTTTAATACATTTTAAGTTCATTTCTGAATGAATCAGAAGTTGATTTTTGAATGCGTGATGTGTCTGTCAGGAGAATCCTCGTCGCATCTAGAAATAAACTTTCTGCAGACAAAAGGGGACGGGGCTATACGAGCTGAGCGGAGTAAAGCCGAACGGATGAATGCCAATCGCTTCCTGATTGTGTGGTTGACTGGGTTTGCGAATGATCAGCATTGTTATAATTACTAGCGAAATCTATAGATTCAGACTACCAGAATGGAAATAAACGACTGACAGGAATAACAGGTACAGCATACATGTTGCTACACATCAAAGATATTTTCAAAATGTGTCTTTTTCCCTGTGTTTCATTTTCTAAAGTGCCGGGAAATTCTACGCCTGTGTATAAAACCATAACCATTCAAAGGATTGATAAGGGAAAATATGTCACTTAACATGGAAAACGTGTATTTTCACCCGGGAGAAAGTGTATTTTTAACCAGGAAATCCGGGAATTTTTTTTCCTTGTCCCCGTATACACCCTGTCATAGAAAGGTTGGTTTAGGAGGGTGACATGCAGGTGCCCATGGCTGTGCCCCTCATTTGTTTGTATACAGGGTGACAATTATTGAACTCTATGAAATAAAATTAACATATCTTCTAAGCAGCTTGTGTTAGGATGTCCAAACTGCCTGTTTGTCCATGGGGCGTGATGGGAATTGGTATAGTCTGGTTTAGTGACGTAGCCCCCTTTCATTTGGCTGAGTTCGTCAATAAGCTAAATTGGTGCATTTGGGTGACTCAGAATCCGTATTTCGCGAATGGGAGATCTCTTCACCCTCGGCAGGTGAGTGTGTAGTATGCAGTATCCAGTCGTGAAATAATCGGTGCAATATTCCCTTATGGCACGGTGACTACCAAATGGTACATGAAGGTTTTGGAAGATGATTTCATCCCCACTATCCAAAGTGACTCTGATTTCGACAAGATTTGGTTCATGCAAGATGGAGTTCGACCCCATCAGTGCAGGAGAGTGTTTGATGTCCTGGAGGAGCACTTTGTGAGCTGCATTCTGGCTCTGTGTGCTCAGAGGCCATTCGCATGGGCGTTGATTGGCTACCATATTCTCCAGATCTGAACACATGAAACTCCTTTTTGTGGGGCTGTATTAAAGACAAATTGTGCAGCAATAACCCCAAAACCATTGCTGAGCTGAAAACAGCCATTCAGGATGTCATAGATAGCATTGATGTTCTGACACTTTAGCAGGTCATGCAGAATTTCACTCGTCGTCTGCGCTACATCATCGCTAATTATGGCAAGCATATCGAACATGTCATTACCTAAATCCGAATTTCCATAGTGATGTTTATGTGTTGAAGTAAGTGTGTTCACGCCATAGTTTGTAACTGATTTACAACCCCACTCCCATATAGCGAATTGCCATTCGCTACCTTTCCTTCAAAGGGGAAGTAGTTGTGGGCTGGGGTAAAGTTAGTAAGCTGTATGAGGAATGAGGTAATGGATTTGGATTCTGAAGGCCATTGCAAAAGGTAGTGTTCAATAGTGGTAAGACCACGGGCATGAGGGATGTTGGTGTATAAGGAGGCGGCATCAACTGTGACGAGTAGACATCCAGGCACTAAAAGGGATGGTGGGGTGATTCATATCAACAGTGGTGAGAACATTGTCTGCAGTTAGGATGATTTGGTCAGAATTTGTTTTGAGGTAGTGTGTGGATCTTCTTTCTTCTACTGAAAGGTTGGTGTTCTGAGTACGATACCTGGGAGGAATGATGATGAAGCTAAGTTGGAGGTAAGGAATTCGAGGAAGGTGACCAGCGGGTGTTTAGACGGGAGAGGGGAAGCATCACGGTTGGATGGTGGTATGAATTGGAAGGGGCAGTGTAGCCCCATGAACCATGGACCTTGCCATTGGTGGGGAGGCTTGCGTGCCTCAGCGCTACAGATGGCTGTACCGTAGGTACATCCACAACGGAGAGGTATCTGTTGAGAGGCCAGACAAACGTGTGGTTCCTGAACGAGGGCAGCAGCCTTTTCAGTAGTTGCAGGGGCAACAGTCTGGATGATTGACTGATCTGGCCTTGCAACGCTAACCAAAACGGCCTTGCTGTGCTGGTACTGCAAATGGCTGAAAGCAAGGGGAAACTACAGCTATAATTTTTCCCGAGGGCATGCAGCTTTACTGTGCGGTTATATGATGATGTCCTCTTGGGTAAAATATTCTGGAGGTAAAATAGTCCCCCATTCGGATCTCTGGGCAGGGACTACTCAAGAGGGTGTCATTATCAGGAGAAAGAAAACTGGCGTTCTACGGATCAGAGCGTGGAATGTCAGATCCCTTAATCGAGCAGGTAGGTTAGAAAATTTAAAAAGGGAAGTGGATAGGTTGAAGTTAGATATAGTGGGAATTAGTGAAGTTCGGTGGCAGGAGGAACAAGACTTTTGGTCAGGTGAATACAGGGTTATAAATACAAAATCAAATAGGGGTAATGCAGGAGTAGGTTTAATAATGAATAAAAAAAACAGGAGTGCGGGTAAGCTACTACCAACAGCATAGTGAACGCATTATTGTGGCCAAGGTAGACACGAAGCCCATGCCTACTACAGTAGTACAAGTTCATATGCCAACTAGCTCTGCAGATGACGAAGAAATTGAAGAAATGTATGATGAGATAAAAGAAATTATTCAGGTAGTGAAGGGAGATGAAAATTTAATAGTCATGGGTGACTGGAATTCGAGAGTAGGAACAGGGAGAGAAGGAAACATAGGGGGTGAATATGGATTGGGGGAGAGAAATGAAAGAGGAAGCCGTCTGGTAGAATTTTGCACAGAGCATAACTTAATCATAGCTAACACTTGGTTCAAGAATCATAAAAGAAGGTTGTATACATGGAAGAATCCTGGAGATAATAGAAAGTATCAGATAGATTATATAATGGTAAGACAGAGATTTAGGAACCAGGTTTTAAATTGTAAGACATTTCCAGGGGCAGATGTGGACTCTGACCACAATCTATTGGTTATGAACTGTAGATTAAAACTGAAGAAACTGCAAAAAGATGGGAATTTGAGGAGATGGGACCTTGATAAACTAACTAAACCGGAGGTTGTACAGAGTTTCAGGGAGAGCATAAGGGAACAATTGACAGGAATGGGGGAAAGAAATACAGTAGAAGAAGAATGGGTAGCTTTGAGGGATGAAGTAGTGAAGGCAGCAGTGGATCAAGTAGGTAAAAAGACTAGGGCTAGTAGAAATCCTTGGGTAACAGAGGAAATATTGAATTTAATTGATGAAAGGAGAAAATATAAAAACGCAGTAAATGAAGCAGGCAAAAGGGAATACAAACGTCTCAAAAATGAGATCGACGGGAAGTGCAAAATGGCTAAGCAGGGATGGCTAGAGGACAAATGTAAGGATGTAGAGGCTTATCTCACTAGGGATAAGATAGATACTGCCTACAGGAAAATTAAAGAGACCTGTGGAGACAAGAGACCCACTTGTATGAATATCAAGAGCTCAGATGGAAACCCAGTTCTAAGCAAAGAAGGGAAAGCAGAAAGGTGGAAGGAGTATATAGAGGGTCTATACAAGGGCGATAAACTTGAGGACAATATTATGGGAATGGAAGAGGATGTAGATGAAGATGAAATGGGAGATATGATACTGCGTAAAGAGTTTGACAGAGCACTGAAAGACCTGAGTCGAAACAAGGCCCCGGGAGTAGACAACATTCCATTGGAACTACTAAGGACCAATCCCAAAGAAAGCAGGTGTTGACAGATGTGAAAATTACCGAACTATCAGTTTAATAAGTCACAGCTGCAAAATACGAACGCGAATTCTTTACCGACAAATGGAAAAACTGGTAGAAGCCGACCTTGGCGAAGATCAGTTTGGATTCAGCAGAAATGTTGGAACACGTGAGGCAATACTGACCCTACGACTTATCTTAGGATCTAGATTAAGGAAAGGTAAACCTACATTTCTAGCATTTGTAGACTTAGAGAAAGCTTTTGACAATGTTGACTTGAATACTCTCTTTCAAATTCTAAAGGTGGCAGGGGTAAAATACAGAGAGCGAAAGGCTATTTACAATTTGTACAGAAACCAGATGGCAGTTATAAGAGTCGAGGAGCACGAAAGGGAAGCAGTGGCTGGGAAGGAAGTGAGACACGTTTGTAGCCTATCCCCGATGTTATACAATCTGTATATTGAGCAAGCAGTGAAGGAAACAAAATAAAAATTCGGAGTAGGTATTAAAATCCATGGAGAAGAAATAGAAACGTTGAGGTTAGCCGATGACATTGTAATTCTATCAGAGACAGCAAAGGACTTGGAAGAGCAGTTGAACGGAATGGACAGTGTCTTGAAAGGAGGATATAAGATGAACATCAACAAAAGCAAAACGAGGATAATGGAATTTAGTCAAATTAAGTCGGGTGATGCTGAGGGAATTGGATTAGGAAATGAGACTCTTAAAGTAGTAAAAGAGTTTTGCTATTTGGGGAGAAAAATAACTGATGATGGTCGAAGTAGAGAGGATATAAAATTTAGACCGGCAATGGCAAGGAAAGCGTTTCTGAAGAAGAGAAATTTAACATTGAGTATAGATTTAAGTGTCAGGAAGCCGTTTCTGAAAGTATTTGTATGGAGTGTAGCCATGTATGGAAGTGAAACATGGACGATAAATAGTTTGGACAAGAAGAGAATAGAAGCTTTCGAAATGTGGTGCTACAGAAGAATGCTGAAGATTAGATGGGTGGATCACATAACTAATGAGGAGGTATTGAATAGAATTGGGGAGAAGAGGAGTTTGTGGCACAACTTGACCAGAAGAAGGGATCGGTTGGTAGGACATGTTCTGAGGCATCAAGGGATCACAAATTTAGCATTGGAGGGCAGCATGGAGGGTAAAAATAGTAGAGGGAGACGAAGAGATGAATACACTAAGCAGATTCAGAAGGATGTAAGTTGCAGTAAGTACTGGGAGATGAAGAAGCTTGCACAGGATAGAGTAGCATGGAGAGCTGCGTCAAACCAGTCTCAGGTCTGAAAACAACAACAACCACAACAACAGTGTTCAATGTTGAGATTTGGGTGGTTTTGGTTGGAGGGACTGCCAGCAAAGAAGTGTTTCCATTGCAGGCATCGAGAGAAAGAGAGTAGGTCTTCGACAAGTGCAGCATGGTTAAATTTCAGTCTCTCCGTTACTGATTGATGAGTATACCATTTCCTCAGTGGAGCTCCATGCGATACTGAAGACACTGAAACAAAAGCGTCGTATTTGGGGCAAACGGTTTCTCATTTGCTCCGATTCCCTTAGTGCTTCACAATCGTTACAGAACCTGTACCCAGCTGAGAGGTTAGTCCGTCTGATATATGCTCCAATGGCAGGGTAAGCAGGTGTCATTCCATTGGGTGCCAGGTCATTTAGGGATGTGGTGAAATGAACAGGCCGATTGGGCTGCCAAGGAGGCCTGCGGAGGACAGGATGTGGCACCGTGTCCTATTCCCTTGCAGGCTGTTGTTTCTGCACTACACAGGAAGCGCATGCAGTTGTGGGATGAGGAATGGCTGGTGGTGACGGCCAATAAGCTGTGGTTGGTGAAGTCAACAACCCAGCCATAGTGTTCCTCCTGCCAGTTGCCCAGGTGGGATGAAGTGATTGTCACGCATCTTAGAATTGGGCACTGCCCTCTCACAAGTAGCTTTTTGCTATGGCAAGAGGTTCTTCCGTTTTGTGATGTTTGTGGCATGCATTCCTCTATCCACCATATTTTACCAGAGTGTATTTACATCATGATGGAAGGGCGGAAGCAAATATTGGTGGGGATCTGCCCTCTATTTTAGCCGATGAGTCGATTGTTAAAGTTTTGTTAAAGTTTTGTGGTATGTCTGAACGCTGGCTTCAACGTTTAGGCTGGAGGTTTTAGTGTGTTGCTGAGTGGCTGGCTTCTCCGTTTTTATTCTTGTGGTCAGCCAGCCACATCCATCTGCTATATTGTTTTAGCTCCTTATACCACTTTCTTCCTATGTCGTTAATGTGTTACTACTGGCGCAACACTTTCTTCCGAGGTTCTGTGTGGGTACACACGTAGTTTCTCAACTATCGTTACCTGTGTTTTGCATGCTGTTTTATCTTCCTGTTTTGTGTATTTTACTGACACTCATCACAATCTGCATGTCCATGTCCATATCCATGCAGGTGTGCCCCAGGGAAGTGTGTTGGGCCTCTTGGTGTTCATGTTTTATATTAATTCAGACTGTATTAATAGGAACCTTAGACTCTTTGCAGATGTTGCAGTTATCTATATTAAAGTATTGTACTGTCCAAAAGGAGCTGTATATATATTCACTCAGATCTTGATAAGATTCAAAATGGTGCGAAGACTGGCAACTTGCTTTAAATGTTCAGAAATGTAAACCTGTGCACTTCACAGACTGAGGAAACAGTGTCCCATGACTGTAATAGCAACGAGTCACAGTTGGAATCAATCAAATCGTACGAATATTTGGTTGCAGCACTGTGTAGCATTATGAAATGGAATGACCACAAAGGCACAGTTGTGAGTAAAGCAGATGAGACACTTCAGTTTATTGGTAGAATTATGGGAGGAATGCCAGGCCAAGGATGGCAGCAAACCTTACTCACCATGATTCCTTGTATGTACGAGAGCTGGTGGGGACTCCTTTGTTTCAGTGAAGCCTCTGTTTTTTGTTGAGCATTTAGAGGACAAGTTTGGGGAGATGGAGGGCTTGTCCAAAATGTGGTTAGGTACAGTCTTAACAAAAACGCCATCCACTGCCCAATCACGGGCATTACTCGCATGTGACAGGCTGGGGGTGTTTCCGTCACCATCACTTAAGTATGGTCCTGGGTATTATATTTCTCAGGGACCTTCTTTTGCAGTCTAATGACGAGCTGTGGGCCAACTTAGAGTGCCGAAGTGTTAATTTCATCCGGAGTGTCCATAGGGGTCCGAGGAATTATCAGGTTGCCACCATGGCCTTCATCTTTGCCTTTGCGGATGACACCTTACCCAGGAAGGTCAAGGTGATGATCTACCACTGTGATGTGAAGCCACATATCCCTCCCCCGATGCGTTGCTTCAGATTCTGGAAGTTCGGCCATATGTTGTCCTGCTGTGCTTCCAGCGTCATATGTCGAGATTGTGGATGTCCTTTGCATCCCAATACTCTGTGTCCCGCCTCTGCGGAGAGCATCATTCCCCTTGCTGCCAGACTGTAGGATTTTACAGCAAGAAAGGAAAATCATGGAGTACAAGACCCTGGACCAACTGACCTACACTGAGGCTAAGAGGAAATCTGAGCGGCTCCATCCTGTGCCTATGACCTCCTCTTACGCTGCCGCTACGAGAACAGTTGTAGCCCCATCAGTGCCACGAATTCCAGTCAGCTCTCGCAGCTGAAAGACTACACGTGCCCCCTTGATGGTGGGGTTCACTTCCCTCCCTGTTGCTCCTGCACAAACTACCTTGGGAGCACTGCTTCCCCCCCCTCCCCCCCCCCCCCCTCCCTCCAAACCATTGGGGACACCAGTCCCCACTTCTCAGGTTGGGAAGCATAAGTATTCTTTGGCCCCTCTCACTAGGAAGGGGTCCCAGGTTTCTGCTAGTGAGAAAGATGACACCCACCAGTGGCTGAAGCGCCCAAAAACAGCTGGTCGCAGGGCTTTACGATCATCCCCTGAGACTGAGTCAGTGAAGCCCTTCCAGCCCGAGAAACCCAAGGAACAGCGACAGAAACCCAAAAAGAATACCCGCAAGACTAAGGGAATTGTGGTGGCACCCACACCATCTCTACCTTCAAGGTCTGCGTCTGAGGATGGGTTGGAGATTCTGGTGTCCACTGAGGACCTAGATCTCGCCGGACCCTCAGACACAATGGATAGAGACTGCTCAGGAAATAAGTCAGTGGCGGCAGTGGACCCTGAGATGTAAACTGCCTCATTGAATGTTCCATGCCTTCCCAGCCTCATGATCACATTATTCTCCAGTGGAACTGCGGTGGTTTTTTCAACACCTAGCTGAGCTATGGCAATTGTTAAGCTTTACACCTACTTTCTGCATTGCCCTCCAGGAAACCTGGTTCACGGCAATGCGAATCCCTGCCCTATGGGGCTGTAGGGGATATTACAAGAACCGTAGCGAATATAATAGTGTCAGTTGGAGTTTGCGTCTATGTCCTGAACTTGGTATATAGTGAGCCTGTGCCCCTTCAAACCCCTCTTGAAGCTCTCAGGATATGGACGACACAGGAAATAACTGTCTGCAACATATATCTTGCCCCAGATGGAATGGCTGCACTGTTTGCTCAACTCACTAAACCTTTCCTACTTTTGGGAGATTTTAACACTAATTACCCCTTGTGGGGTGGCACCATGCTTGCTTGCCAAGGCAGAGATGTCGAAATTTCGCTGTCTCAGTTCAACCTCTGCCTCATAAATACTGGGGCTGCCACACATTTCAGTGTGGCTCATGATAGTTACTCAGCCATTGATTTATCACTTTGCAGTTCAGGACTTCTCCCATCTATCCACTGGAGAGCACATAACGACCTGTGTGGTTGTGACCATTTCCCCATCTTCCTGTCACTCCCCCAGCGTTGTGCCCACAGACACCTACTCAGATGGGCTTTCACCTCTGCTGTCACCATTCAATCTCCCCCACATGGTGCCATCGATGTTGTGGGTCAGCAGGTAACTACAACGATCGTTTCTGCGGTGGAAAATGTGATTCTTCAGGGTGCCCCGGCGAAAATCGCTGAGGCAATTAAAGAGCGTCGGCGAGGTATACAGCGACATGTTCGCCAGCTTATCAAAAGGTGGAAACAGGAGTGTTGTATGTCGCAACCATTGGGTACCATATGTCACCTTCCCAAGTCTGGATGAAGATCAGACGTGTTTTTGGGTACCAGATCCTAACAGGTGACCCTGGCGTTACCATCGATGGTGTGCTACCTGACAATGCAAACACTATTTCCGAGCAATTTGCTGAGGACTGTGCTTGAGCCTCTGCATCAGAGAATTACCCCCCAGCCTTTCGCATTCTTCCCCTGCGGGTCCAGGGTAAGAATAGGCCTAAGGTATTCCTGCCTGTCGTAAGAGGCGACTAAAAGGAGTCCCTCCTCCTCACAGGGATAGTTTGCCCCTGCATCTGGAGACGGATGGTTCAACAACTTACATTTGTGGTCATTTTGGTTTTTCGCTTATTCTGGTTTCTTCCTTCTTTTGTTTGTTTCCTTTCTTTGTCCTTCTCCGTCTCCCACTGTCTTCCTTACTTTTTACTTTGTCTTCTTTTCCTTGCCGCCTTCTCCTTGCCTTCTTGTCCAGCCTATGGTGTCCGCCTCGGCATTTGAGACAGTCTGTCCTTTCTCTCCGTCTCTCCTCTTTTTTTTCCTATTCTTCTTTCCTCCCTGTGCGTGCCTGAAGGCTGACCCACGCGTTCGCATGCGTAGCCGGTGACGGGGTAAAGCGTAATTCTCTGCCCTGGGTAGACGAGTAGGGCCTGTGCGTACCCCCTGGTAAAGGCCAGGCCCGAGGAGGGGTGGTTGCCCGAGCTGACATCTTCCGACCATGCCGATTGGTCCCTCCGTCCGTTTCTCGGGAGGTGTGACCTGAGGTGTAAACATTCACCTAAGGCAGGAGCGCCCTCTGAGAGGGTCCCCACAAGGAAGGAGCGCGCCTTCGGAGACGCTGGCAATCGTGGGGGATTCATCCGCAATGGATTTCTCTTCTTCTCTCTCGGCTTCTGCCCTAAAATGGAAACTTGACCAGCCAATAGTGACAAAAGTCCTACCACCTGCCCCAAAGTTCCTCGTAGTTTCTAGATCTGAGGATCGAAAGGGCGTAGATGCCATAGCCAGACCTCTCAAGTCTTGTACCAGGATGCATAACGGTACCTTGTTGTTGGAAACTGAGAGCACCTTTCAGGCACAAAAACTCCTTCGGGCCACAGTCCTGTACACGTTCCCTGTCCGGGTGGAGGCTCACCACACTTTGAATTTGTCGCGTGGTGTGGTATCTACTAGATCACTCAACAGATTGACTGATGAGGAGATTGTCTTTCCTCGCTGAGCAGGGCGTGACGGCTGTCCATAGGGTCATGAAAAAGGTCGACAATGACCTTGCACTGACCCGCACACTTTTCTTGACCTTTGGTAGTGTTCAGTTGACGTCGCACATCAAAGCGGGCTGTGAGGTTATTTCTGTTCGCCCCTATGCCCCGACACCTACGCGCTGCTACCAGTGTCAGCATTTTAACCACACCC
This sequence comes from Schistocerca americana, assembly GCF_021461395.2. NCBI lineage: Eukaryota > Metazoa > Arthropoda > Insecta > Orthoptera > Acrididae > Schistocerca > Schistocerca americana. The sequence goes on from NC_060127.1 coordinate 193,355,569, forward strand.
ACCAGTCTTGTTCTGATGCGGCTAAATGTGCCACCTGTGGCAGGGACGCCCATGAGGGTGACTGTCCACCTCCGTCTCCCCGTTGCGTGAACTGTCAGGGTGACCATGCAGTGTCCTCTCACAACTGTCCCATCTACAAGGATGTACGCTGTATACAGGAAATTCGGGTCAAAGAGAAAGTGTCCACCTCGGCTGCTTGCAGGCTTTTTGCTAGTTGGAAGCCCACGCTGCTCCCAGCGGGGAAATACAGTACTGTCCTCGCCTCTCCTCGGCCTACCAGGAAGGTACCAACGCAGACATGCGATCTGACCTTTAGCGCTACGGTCGTCCATTGGCCAGTCCTAAGATCGCCCAGTGAATGTCTCCTCTTCCTCCTGTCACCCCTAAGATGAAGCACCTTCATCAGCTTCTGCCAAGACTAAGACCCAGAAGTCAGATGCGTGGGCCTTCTTACGTACCCCGCACTCCCAGCCATCGCCCAGTACTTCAACTAAACGACCTTCCAAGAAAGCTGATAGGAAGAAAAGTTCTCCTTCTCCGCCACTGCGCGTATCTTCTCCTGCGCCACCCACTGATTGCCGCTCCAGGCCGTCATCCGATTCGCCTGGCCACACCTCTGGTAGCAGAACATCTGGCCGTTCACCGGCGGAGGAAGCTCCCCCTCCCGACCATCTTAACATGGGGGCTGACGAACCTATTGAAAAATTGGAAGATGACTCTCCGCCTATTGATAGCGGCAGCAGTGCTCGCTCGAAGCCAGGCCCTCAGCGGCCTTCGAGGTGACCCCTTCTTGCTTCTGTTTTTTTTCTTTTTCTTCTCACGATGGCACTTCTTCATTGGAATATTCGCGGCATTCACTCCAACTGAGAGGACTTAAAGTTGCTGCTACACTTGCACTGTCCACTCGTAGTAGCTGTCCAGGAAACGAAGCTACGCCCATGCAATCGTATTGACTTGGCACACTATACCTCTGTGCGTTTTGACCTACCCCATGTGGCAGGTATTCCGATTCATGGAGGGGTTATGTTGCTGGTCCGGGATGATATCTACTACGATCCCATCACATTGCACACCGATCTGCAGGCAGTTGCCATCCGAATTACTCTCCCCACTTTCACATTTTCCATTTGTACTGTTTACACTCCGTCATTGTCTGCCGTTACTAGGGCAGATGTGATGCAAATTATTGCTCAACTACCTGCACCATTTTTGTTGACTGGAGACTTCAATGCCCACCATCTCCTTTGGGGCTCTCCAGCATCCTGCCCGAGAGGCTCCCTGTTATCAGGCCTTTTCAACCACCTCAATCTTGTCTGCCTCAATACTGGCGCCCCTACTTTTCTTTCGGACACAACTCACACCTATTCCCATTTAGACCTCTCTATATGTGGTACCCAACTTGTACGTCGGTTTGAGTGGTACGCTCTTTCTGATACCTATTTGAGCGACCACTTACCTTGTGTTATCCATCTCCTGCATCATACCCTATCTGCATACTCAACTAGTTGGAACATCTCCAAAGCAGACTGGGGGCTCGTCTCTTCCAGGGCAACATTTCAGGATCAAAACTTAGCAAGCTGCGATAGTCGCATCGCACACCTCACGGAAGTCATTCTCACTGCTGATGAATATTCCATCCCTCATACTACTTCTTCTCCACGTCGCGTACTGGTCACCTGGTGGACTGCAGCATGTAGAGATGCTATACGTGCTCGTCAACGTGCTTTACGCACCTTTAAACGCCACCCTACAATGGCGAATTGTATCAAATATGAATGATTACGTGCACAGTGTCGTCATGTTATTAAAGAAAGCAAGAAAGCCAGCTGGGCTGCTTTCACAAGCTCCTTCAACAGTTTTACTCATTCTTCTGTTGTCTGAGGTAGCCTGCGCCGGCTATCTGGCACTAAGGTCCTCTCGCCAGTTTCTGGCTTGACGGTCTTGAATGATGTCATTATGGCCCCTGAGGATGTCTCCAATGCCTTCGGCCACTTTTTCGCAGAGGTTTTGAGCTCCACTCATTACCACCCTGCCTTCCTCCCCCGAAAACAGGCAGAGGAGGCAAGGCCACCTAACTTCCGCTCCTCGAATAATTCACCATGCACTTGCCCGGTCACGGTCCTCCGCTCCAGGGCCTGATTCTATTCATATTCAGATGCTGAAGAACCTTTCTCCTGCGGGTAAAGGTTTTCTTCTTCGTACTTATAATCGCATCTGGATTGAGGGTCATGTTCCCACATGCTGGTGTGAATCTATTGTTGTCCGGATTCCTAAGCCGGGGAAGGATAAGCACTTGCCTTCGAGTTATCGACCCATTTCCCTTACCAGCTGTGTCTGTAAAGTAATGGAACGAATGGTTAACTCTCGTTTGGTTTGGCTGCTCGAATCTCGGCACTTACTTACCAATGTACAATGTGGATTTTGTAGGCGCCGCTCTCCTGTTGACCATCTGGTTACCTGGTAGACCTTCATTATCAATAACTTCTTGCAGAAAAGCCAGACAGTGGCTGTGTTCTTTGATTTGGAGAAGGCTTACGACGCCTGTTGGAGGGCAGGCATTCTCTGCACCATGTATACATGGGACCTTCGCGGTCGCCTCCCTCTTTTTTATTTGTGCATTTTTAATGGATCGACAGTTTAGGGTACGTGTGGGTTCTGTCCTGTCAGACACCCTTCGCCAGGAGAGTGGGATGCGACAGGGCTCAGTTTTGAATGTTGCTCTCTTCGCCATAGCGATCCAATAATGGATTGCCATCAAGCTGATGGATCAGGCTCCCTTTTCGTGGACGATTTTACCATCTACTGCAGTGTGCAGCGTACATGTTTCCTGGAGCGCTGTCTTCAGCGTTGTCTTGACCTACTTTACTCCTGGAGTGTCGCCAATGACTTCAGTTTTTCTGCCGAGAAGACGGTCTGTATTAACTTCTGGCGCTACAAAGAGTTTCTCCCACCGTCCTTACGACTCGGTCCCGTTGCTCTCCCATTCGTGGAGACAACAAAATTTTTAGGTCTTACATTTGACAGGAAACTTAGCTGGTCTCCACATGTGTCTTATTTGGCTGCCCGTTGTACCCGTTCACTAAATGTCCTCCGTGTTCCCAGTGGTATGTCGTGGGGAGCGGATCAAACCGTCCTACTTCGCCTATATCGGTCAATCGTCTGCTCCCCCCCTGCGGGTTCGGGGGTAAGAATAGGCCCGCGGTATTCCTGCCTGTCGTAAGAGGCGACTAAAAGGAGTCTCAAATGTTTTGGCCTTAATGTGATGGTCCCCCTTGGGGTTTGACCTCCATTTTTCAAAATTATACAGAAGTACGAGCCTTTTGGGGAAGGACACCTTACATGGTGTACCACTGGTCCTAAGTGCACTAAGACCTTGGCACTCAGCATTGCACCGGCGTTGTCACCATACCCATTATTCCTCAAATTGGGCCTAAACGCCTGATGGGTTGTCCAAGTTACGCCCATAGTGCATCTCCATCTGCACCAGCGATCATGATGGACTTTCCATGGCACCAGAAATCCAGCACGGTAGCCAGCCCGTTGTGGTGGGGTCGTCATGTACCCTCTAGGTTGTAGCCCCCTGACAACACAGGGATCGTACTGCCGATACCTGAGCTGCACCCTCCCCACGTTGGCCAAGGAGTAGATGCCCGTCTCCTTGGGGCATCAGGACTCCCGGCAATGGTCATCCTGCCAGGTGGCCCTTGCTGCGGCTGGGTGGCGCCCGTGGGGAGAGCCCCTGGTCGGAGTGGGTGGTATCGGGGCGGACGTTTCGCACATGAAACGTCAACACGTATCAGGTCGCTCTGCGGCCGAGTCTTCCAAAAGAAAAGGTACCGTTTCTAGTTCTGGTTCTCCTGCCCTTTCCCCCTTGGCCACTCCATGGGAGGAGGGACAGGCCCGCCGGCTTGGGGCGAAGTACTTCCCCCGCTATTTGGTCTGTTCTCGGACAGATGGGGGGACGTTCGCCACCTCCAACCCCATGTTCTTTGTTCAGCACATTGAGGACGTCTTCGGGGAAATCGAGGCTCTCAGCAAGATGCGATCAGGGTCCGTTCTTATCAAGACCACCTCTGCCACACAATCGGCGGCACTCCAGGCGTGCGACCGCCTAGGGGACATCCCAGTCTCCATTGTCCCACATCTGGCACTAAATAGGACGCAGGGGGTTATTTTTCATCGTGACCTCCTGCTACAATCTGATGAGGAGCTCAGGGCCAACCTGGAGTGCCGCGGCGTGCATTTCGTCCGGCGAGTCCAGCGCGGCCCCAAAGACCGTCGCATCGACACCGGGGCCTTTATCCTCGCCTTCGAGGGGGACGTTCTCCCGGAGAAGGTAAAGGTGATGTGCGATGTGCGACCTTACATCCCGCCTCCTATGCGCTGTTTTAGGTGTCTGCGCTTTGGGCACATGTCGTCCCGGTGTGAGGCTGAGCCCCTTTGTGGCGACTGTGGACGTCCTCTTCGTGAGGAACATACTTGCACCCCACCACCTCGGTGCCCTAATTGTCCTGGCGTCCACTCGCCTAGGTCCCCAGACTGCCCCGCCTAAGAAGGAGAAAAAGATACAAGAAATCAAAACTTTGGATCGGCTCTCTTATTCTGAGGCCAGGAAGAAGTATGACCGCCTTCATCCCGTGTCACTGGCCACTTCGTTTGCCTCAGTTGTGTCCACTCCTTCCGCTGTATCCTCACCTCTATCCTGTCCCCCCTCCGCCTCCTCTACCCATCAGGGGGCTCTGCCTCCGCCTCCCAAATCCCTCCCTTCCAACTCCTCCTCCCCGGCGGCCCCCACCCCCCCTGCCCCAGGGGCCACCCTTCCTCCTCCTCCTCCCCCCACGCCACCTGAGAAGCGATCCTCTTCTCAGGCGTCCATCGGGGAAACGTTCCGGACCCCAGCTTCCGAGGTCCGGCGTTCCAAAACGGACCCCGCGCGTGAGGACCTTCTTCGGGTCCAGCCCACCATCCCTGTGCCTCCTCGGCCTTCCAAGAAGGCCTCCAAGAAGAAGTCTCTATCCCCCTCTCCACCCCGGCGCGTTTCATCTGACGCTTCATCCGTGAGTCGCTGCTCCCAGCCGTCCTCAGTTTCGCCGGGACGCTCTGCTGCCAGGCGTTCCGCCGGCCTTTTGTCGGCAAATGGTGCGGCCCCTTCTACACAATCAGGGACAGCAGCTGCAGCTGGCGATGAGTCGATGGAACCGGATCCGCCTGCCGTCAGTTGTAGCGTTGTTGCCTCGCAACCTGGCCGTCCGCGGCCATCGAGGTGACCAGCTCTTCCCCCGTCTCGTTCCCCCAACCTTTTGACTAGCGATGGCATTGTTTCATTGGAACATAAGAGGTATTCGATCTAATCGGGAGGAATTACAACTGCTCCTCCGCCTGCACTGTCCGCTCGTCCTTGGTCTCCAGGAAACCAAGTTGCGCCCGACTGACCGTATTGCCTTTTCCCACTATACCTCGGAGCGGTATGACCTCGCCCCTGTGGACGGTATCCCAGCACATGGTGGGGTCATGTTGCTCGTTCGGGACGATGTCTATTACCATCTCATCCCATTGACCACCCCACTCCAAGCAATAGCTATCCGCATTACTCTTTCTGCTTTTACTTTTTCAGTTTGTACCGTCTACACTCCACCGTCATCTGCTGTTAGTCGGGCTGACATGATGCACCTGATCGATCAGCTTCCCCCGCCGTTCTTATTGTTTGGCGACTTCAATGCCCATCATCCCCTTTGGGGCTCTCCTGCATCCTGTCAAAGAGGCTCACTCTTGGCGGATGTCTTCAACCATCTCAATCTTGTCTGCCTCAATACCGGCGCCCCGACTTTCCTCTCGGACTCTACTCATACCTACTCCCACTTGGACCTCTCGATCTGTTCTACCACTCTTGCCCGTCGGTTCGAGTGGTATGTCCTTTCTGACACCTATTCGAGCGACCACTTCCCCTGTGTCGTTCGTCTCCTGCACCACACCCCATCCCCACGTCCTTCGCGCTGGAACATACTGAAAGCTGACTGGGGACTATACTCCTCCATGGCGACCTTTCCGGACCACGATTTTTCCAGTTGTGACAGTCAGGTCGAATACCTCACGGCTGTTATTATCCATGCTGCCGAACGTTCCATTCCTCGTACTACTTCTTCTTCACGTCGCGTTTCCGTCCCCTGGTGGAACGAGGCTTGTAGGGACGCTATCCGTGCTCGACGACGTGCTTTACGCACCTTTCGCCGCCATCCTACGTTGGCGAATTGTGTTGAATACAAACGACTCCGAGCGCAATGCCGTAGAGTCATCAAAGACAGCAAAAAAGCTTGCTGGGCCTCTTTCACGAGCTCCTTTACCAGTTTTACTCCCTCTTCCGTTGTTTGGGGTAGCCTGCGCCGGCTGTCGGGCATTAAGGCCCACTCCTCAGTACCTGGCCTGACCTCAGGTAATGAGGTCCTTGTTGATCCTGTGGATGTCTCCAACGCCTTTGGCCGCTTTTTCGCGGAGGTTTCAAGCTCCGCCCATTACCATCCTGCCTTCCTTCCCAGGAAAGAGGCAGACGAGGCTCGGCGACCTTCCTTCCACTCGTTGAATCTGGAAACTTACAATGCCCCCTTTACTATGCGGGAACTCGAACGTTCGCTTGCACTGTCCCGGTCCTCTGCTCCGGGGCCAGATGCCATTCACGTTCAGATGCTGGCACACCTTTCTCCGGCGGGCAAAAGCTTCCTTCTTCGTACCTACAATCGCGTCTGGACCGAAGGTCAGGTCCCCATGCGTTGGCGTGACGCCGTTGTTGTTCCTATACCCAAACCCGGGAAGGATAGACACCTTCCTTCTAGTTACCGCCCCATTTCTCTTACAAGCTGTGTCTGTAAGGTGATGGAGCGCATGGTTAATGCTCGGTTAGTTTGGATTCTTGAATCTCGACGACTACTTACTAATGTCCAATGCGGCTTTCGTCGCCGCCGCTCCGCTGCTGACCACCTTGTGACCTTGTCGACATTCATCATGAACAACTTTTTGCGAAGGCGCCAAACGGTAGCCGTGTTCTTCGACTTGGAGAAGGCTTATGATACCTGTTGGAGAGGAGGTATCCTCCGCACTATGCACAAGTGGGGCCTACGCGGTCGTCTGCCCCTTTTTATTGATTCCTTTTTAACGGATCGAAAGTTTAGGGTACGTGTGGGTTCCGTATTGTCAGACGTCTTCCTCCAGGAGAACAGAGTGCCTCAGGGCTCCGTCTTGAGCGTAGCCCTTTTTGCCATCGCGATCAATCCAATTATGGATTGCATTCCACCTAATGTCTCAGGCTCTCTCTTTGTCGATGACTTCGCGATCTACTGCAGTGCCCAGAGAACATGCCTCCTGGAGCGCTGCCTCCAGCGTTGTCTAGACAGCCTCTACTCATGGAGCGTGGCAAATGGCTTCCGGTTCTCTGAAGAGAAGACGGTTTGTATCAACTTTTGGCGATATAAAGCGTTCCTTCCGCCATCCTTACATCTCGGTCCCGTTGTTCTCCCATTCGTGGACACAACTAAGTTTCTAGGGCTCACGTTGGACCGGAAACTGTGTTGGTCTCCACATGTCTCTTATTTGGCGGCCCGTTGTACACGTTCCCTTAATGTCCTCAGAGTTCTTAGCGGTTCATCTTGGGGAGCGGATCGCTCTGTCCTGCTTCGCTTGTATCGGTCCATAGTCCGATCGAAGCTGGATTATGGGAGCTTCGTCTACTCGTCCGCTCGGCCATCCCTCTTACGCCGGCTCAACTCCATCCACCATCGGGGGATACGTCTTGCGACCGGAGCCTTCTACACTAGTCCTGTCGAGAGTCTTTACGCTGAAGCTGCCGAGTTACCATTGACCTACCGGCGCGACATACTGCTGTGTCGGTATGCCTGCCGGCTGTTGTCTATGCCCGAACACCCCTCTTACAAGTCCTTCTTCGCCGATTCTCTCGACCGTCAGTACGGGTTGTATGTGTCTGCCCTGCTGCCCCCCGGAGTCCGCTTCCGTCGCCTGCTTCGACAATTGGATTTTGCCCTCCCTACCACCTTCAGAGAGGGTGAGAGCCCGACAACACCTTGGCTCCAGGCTCCGGTTCGTATTTATCTCGACCTCAGCTCACTCCCGAAGGAGGGTACTCCGGCTGCAGTGTATTGCTCACGGTTTGTCGAACTTCGTGCTCGACTTGCTGGTCACACCTTTATTTACACCGATGGCTCCAAAACTGACGATGGTGTCGGCTGTGCCTTTGTCGTCGGGACCGCCACCTTTAAATACCGGCTCCTTGACCAATGTTCCAGCTTTACGGCCGAGCTTTTTGCTCTCCATCAGGGCATTCAGTATGCCCGCCGCCACCGCCATTCATCGTATGTACTCTGCACTGACTCACTCAGTGCTCTTCAGAGCCTTGGGGCTCCCTGTCTGGTCCATCCCTTGATTCAACGAATACAGCAGTCCCTCCATTCTTTCGCTGATAATGGCGGTTCTGTCAGCTTTCTGTGGGTCCCCGGACATGTAGGAGTGCCTGGGAATGAGGCTGCGGATGCTGCAGCCAAGGCTGCAGTCCTCCAGCCTCGGCCAGCCTCCCATTGTGTCCCGTCATCTGACGTTTGTGGGGATGTATGTAAGAGGCTTGTGTCCTTGTGGTGGGATGCTTGGTCATCCCTCCAAGGAAACAAGCTCCAGGCAGTAAAACCGCTCCCAACTGCTTGGACAACTTCCTCCCGACCATCTCGGCGCGAGGAGGTCCTTCTGACCAGGTTGCGGATTGGGCATTGCCGGTTTAGCCACCGCTACCTGCTCTCTGGTGACCCAGCCCCGCAGTGCCCTTGTGGTCAGGCATTAACGGTGCGCCATGTTTTATTGTCGTGTCCCCGTTTTAGTCAATTTCGTGTTGTCCTGTCCCTGCCATCTACCTTACCGGATGTTTTAGCTGATGACGCTCGAGCAGCTGCTCGTCTTCTGCGTTTTATAACTTTAACTGGCTTGACCAAAGACATTTAACCTTTTTACTTATTTCATCTGCATCTTTGTCAGGTCCTTTTGATGTCCCCCCATCCCCTTGAGTTTTAGCAGGTTCCTTGTGCTCTAACACCAGTGACTGGGCGCTAATGACCTCAGCAGTTAAGCGCCCTTAAACCCTACCAAAAAAAAAAAAAAATCGTCTGCTCAAAACCGGATTATGGGAGCTTTGTATACTACTCTGCACGGCCGTCCATCTTACGCCGCCTCAACTCCATACAACATCGGGGTTTACGTCTTGCGGTCAGAGCATTTTAAACTAGTCTCGTCGAGAGTCTTCATGCTGAAGCCGGTGAATTGGCACTGCACTACCGGCGCGATATACTGTTTTGTCGGTATGCCTGTCGGCTACTGTCAATGCCCGACCACCCGTCTTATCGTTCCTTTTTTGATGACTCCCTCGATTGTCAATACGGGTTGTACGTCTCTGCCCTGCTACCCCCTGGAGTTCACTTTCGTCGCCTCCTTCAACATCTTGATTTTTCACTCCCTGCAACCTTTAGAGTGGGCGAGAGCCAAATGCCACCTTGGCTCCAGGCTCAGGTTCGCGTTCACCTTGACCTCAGCTCGCTCCCAAAGGAGGTTACCCCAGCTTCGGTATACCGCTCGCAGTTTGTCGAACTTCGTTCAAAGTTCATTAATACAATCTTCATTTATACAGGTGGCTCTAAGACCATTGACGGTGTCGGGTGTTCTTTTATTGTCGGGGCACACAGTTTAAAATACCGGCTCCATGGCCATTGTTCGGTCTTCACAGCTGAGCTTTGCCCTCTATCAGGGTGTTCTTTACATCCGCCACTGCTGGCATTCTGCTTATGTCATCTGCTCTGATTCCCTGAGCGCCATCCAGAGCCTCAGTGATCCGTATCCGGTTCACCCTTTCGTGCACCGGATCCAACGCTTTCTTCAGCAGCTGGCGGACGACGGTTCCCCGGTTACCTTTATGTGGGTTCCTGGCCATGTCGGTATACCTGGGAACGAAGCTGCAGATGCCACGGCCAAGGCTGCGGTCTTCCAGTCTCGAACAGCTTCTTGTTGTGTGTCTTCATCTGATTTTAGCAGGGTCATTTGTCAGCGCATTTTATTGCTGTGGCATGCCGATTGGTCTACACTTACTGAAAACAAGCTTTGGGCCTTGAAACCTCTCCCCACGGCTTGGACGACCTCTTCACGCTCTTCTCAGTGGGAGGATGTCGTTTTGGCCCAGTTACGGATTGGATTCTGCCGGTTCAGCCACCGCCATCTGCTGACGGCTGCGCCGGAGCCGTTTTGCCCATGTGGGCAATTGCTGATGGTTTGCCACATTTTAACATCCTGTCCGAATTTTAATACACTGTGCATTGATCTTGGCCTGTCATGTACTCTGGATGAAATTTTGGCGGCTGACCCAGGAGCAGCTGCCCGCGGTCTTGGTTTTATCCAATTGACCAACCTGTCTAAGGACATTTGATTATGCTCTTTTCTTTTAACCCCTTGCCTGTTAATGCGCCTTTTATAGTGTTCTCCTTTTTAGGTGCTGTTTTAACCTTGTGCCTCGCAGTGCATTCATAACTTAGTCTGGGTGCTAATGACCACTGTAGTTGTGTGCCCTAAAACCACACACAAAAAAAAAAACAGTCTCAGGACTGAAGACAACAACAACAACAACAACAACAACAACAACAACAATTCAATAACATTCAATGTCCCAGATAGAATACAGAAACAGATCTTAAGTACTCTGATCCATCACTTCCCGAAGTCTTGCAAATCTTGGCGCAATATGATTTGGGTGCCACAGTGGCCAATAAGTTTGACCAGGCCCAGATTTGTTGAGTCGAGTCGCCCCTAGTTCGCGACCACCCCAAGGATCCGCAACGACGAGCGCATACACAGCTGTGTGGACAGCCACCTAGACATATAAACAGACCTGTGAATTTCGTGAAGTCTTTCCCTGGATGTTTTGCCCACTATAAAAGACAGGACTACCCATCACGTAAAAAAGGCTATGTCCAAGCAGTTTGTTTGCAGCAGCATAAAAATGCCAATTTTGACCACTCCCTGAAAAAACGGGCTTGTGCACATGCAGTGAACACTGTGTTTTCAAAACCTACAACAGGCTCGGACAAAAGTAAGAGCAAGGTTGTGCCCGTCTTCTCTCCCTAGTGCTGTGCAACGATGTTCTAACAAACTATTTGTCTCATTACAAATCGCTGGCTGTTGTGTGAACTTTCAGTTAGACGCAGGTGCCTCAGTAACTTTCCGTAATCATGGCACATATAAACAGCTAGGTTGACCATGCCTATCTATATCTAGCAAGCAGCTCAATGTTTACAATGGACAGGGAATTCCAGTGCAGTTTGCCTGCCACTTAAAAATCTCACACTAGAACAGTGGATTTTACTGTGTTGAAATCAAGAGACAATGGGAACATATTCGGTTGAGGCCTTTGATTTGTTTGGACGTAGTATCCAAGACAGTGTACCTTTAGTGCTTGCACTTGGACCAAGTGACAGTGTAGCTAGCTTGCTTAAAGAATTTCCTGAACTATTTTCAGAAGGAATGGGACAAGCTAATAACTTTGTAGCGTGTGTTACATTGAAAGACAATGCCCAGCCTAAGTTTTTCTGGGCCCGCCATATTCCAGTTGCTTTAAGAGACAATGTTGCCAGTGAATTGAAAGAATTATTGGATCGTGGTGTAATTGCTCCCATTCAAGCTACTCAATGGACAAGACCTCTCGTTTTGTTGCCTGAGCCATCTGGTCGCATTCGCATTTGTGTTGACTTCAGGTCTACAGTCAATGTACAGGCAGTAGTTGACAATCACCCTGACGAACTTGTGGACAGACTTGGTGCAGGACGTTACTTTTCTAAGGTAGGTTTTTGTGATGTGTACTAGCAAATTTCATTGGATGAAGAATCACAGAAAGTGTTTGAAGTAAATACGCTCTTGGAACTGTTCAAGTATTTGCTTCCGCACCCATCATTTTTCAATGTTACTTGGAACAGCTGACTGCAAAGGTACCATTTTGTTCAAATTGCCATGACAATATTGTTGTCTCAGGTCGTACACCAGACATTGCCTATTTGCGTACTCTTTTTTGAGTGTTGTCAGAAGCAGGACTCAAGTGTCGCCTCGAAATGTGAGACTTTTTTCAAACTGAACTACAGCGCTTAGGCCACGTGATAAACCATCAGTGTGCACCCCCTCCAATCTCATGCAATGACCTGCCTGTTCCTCGCACTGTGCCTGAACTGCAGTCAGTACTAGGCAAGATGACGTGCTACGTTCAGTTCATACCATGTGCTGCTCGGATTGCAGATCCATTGCATCACTTGTGTCGCAAAAATGTGCCTTTCGTGTGGACCAAAGAGCGTCACGACGCGTTTCAGAAGCACAAAAATGCTTTCCGTAGTGACAGATGTTGAGTGCATTTTGATCCTGGAAAACATGTGATTTTGCAAGTAGACATTACCTCTTACAGAATCAGCACAAAGACAGATCTATTGCTTTTGCCTCTGAGTTGTTAACTCAAACTTGGTGCAATTAATCAAAAATTGAAAAAGAAGCTATTGTGTATGGTGTGACAAAATTCCGTTACTATTAGTATGGCTCTGAGCACTATGGGACTTAACTTCTGAGGTCATCAGTCCCCTATAACTTAGAACTACTTAAACCTAACTAACCTAAGGACATCACACACACCCATGCCCGAGGCAGGATTTGAACCTGCGACCGTAGCAGTCGCGACTATTAGTATGGTCTCAAATTATTTTTACAGGGTGTATACGACCCGGGACAGCTGGAAGATCCGGAAATAACCCGGGTATTTTTTCATCTGGGAGAAAACCGGGAAAAACCCGGGAATTTTTTAGAATTCCGGGATACTTTGTTTTAGTTTTCAGTTAAATTTTTGTGATTTTGAGTGTGAAGAAATAATACTTTAACAAAGGACTGGAGCAATAAAACATGAACAAGAGAAAAAACTAAAATAAAACTTAAAGGAAATGCGCCATGTACACAACAAAATACAGTGCTCATAGAAGCGTCTGCCAGTAGCAAAATCTGTCAAAGGCTTTAGGAAGACGCTGCAATGCTTCATAACAACAAATTGCCTCCGATGAGCATGACGTCACAACTGTTTACATTAGATTCATGTGAGCAGTTGCGAGCGAGCCCATGCGCACGCATGCGCTTCTGGCTATAAAAGTATGGCTGTTAGCCGTATAAGCAAGCAGCAAGATGCTACCCGGAAGAATTATACTGGCGGGTGCAAGCTGCCATATTCACTTGGAGCAAATCGGGGTATCTGCCCCGGGTGGCAATTTCAGTCAAGTATTAATCGCCTTGCGGAACAATGAAGATATTTTTGTCGGTTTGCTAAAGAAATATGGCTTTATTAATATTTTCTGCTGAGGTAGTCAATTTATTTGAAACGAAGTGTTTAATTCCACACCACTGGCTAGTTTCAAGTGTTTGCTGCATTACATCGCCGGCCGGGGTGGCTGAGCGGTTCTAGGCGCTTCAGTCTGGAACCGCGCGACCGCTATGGTTGCGGGTTTGAATCCTGCCTCGGGCATGAATGTGTGTGATGTCCTTAGGTTAGTAAAGTTTAAGTTATTCTAAGTTCTAGGGGACTGATGACCTCAGATGTTAAGTCCCATAGTGCTCAGAGCCATTTGAACCATATTTTGCATTTAATCTTCTAGCACGTTTGGCATCATGCCATATTAAAGAAACAAACATGAGATAATACAGTGCACTTTAAGCCGAATAATGCATTTTAGTATGGTTCACGAAATTCCTCTGATGTCTTGTTTGTTTTATGACATAATGTATGGTCTTTCAATGTTTTACAAGTACGAACATACGGAATTCCTGCGTCATCATAGCTGCGCAAACGCGGTGACGCCTGTTATCTGGCACTCTCTGGCAACTGCAGAAACGAATCTCTTTCTAACAGGTTGCGGTAAAATATTGCGAATGATTGATTGAAAAGCGTTACTTTCAAAGTAAATTTCTTTTTAAGCAAGATGAACTAAGTGCTAGAATGTGCGATGAATTTCTTAAATCACAGAGCATTTGACTCTTTCAAAAATCAACTGTTTGAGGAAGACCTTTTAGAAAAAATTTCAGCCCAGGAGATCACATTTATATCGGTATTAAAAATTTTACTGGCACATTTGTGTGATATATATTAAAGTGTAACACACGCAAAAAAGATCAACATTATATGTGAAAGTTTAGCTTCTCTTGCAGCTTATTAATTGTCGAGACCAATATTATATGTGGAAGCTGTGCTTTTCTTGTAGCAACACTATGTATATTAATTTACACCATTAACTTTTCCTATTTGTATGTATGCACTAACAGTGATAATGATATTGGCTGACTACATCACGTGTCCTAAGCCCTGAGTATTATCAGCTGTATCAGCCCGCGAGATCACATGACACGACCAATGACTGGCTTACAAAAGTGCATCACAATCTCGATTTCAGTGTTTCGGAAATTAATGTGCGGTGTTTGTTGGAATTAGAATTTATACTTTCGTAATACAAAAATATCCAGCCTACGTGGTCTTTTTTTCTTAGTTTCGTTTTCTAAAGGGCTGAGAAGTTCTATGCCGGTGTATAGAACCATAACCATTTAAAGGATTGATAAGTTTTACAGTTCCAAGGATAAGTATACTGTCACTTAACACGGAAGAAATGTATTTTCACCAGGGAAAAAGTGTGTTTTTTAACCGGGAAAAATCCGGGATTTTTTATTTTTTTCCTTGTCCACGTATACACCCTGTTTTAGTGACAGATCACAAACTTTTGCAGTCCTCGTTTCATCTTTCAAAGCTGATTTCTACACACACTTCTCAAAAACTGCAGCGTTGTTGCTTTCGCTGCATCAATACGAAACTGTATACAGACCTACAGCAAAGCGTAGCAATGCAGGCATAAGCTGTCCCCCAGCACTCTGGTCAGCAAAGATGTGAATTAATTAGTAGGCACTGAATAAAGTGTGCCTATCATGAGAGAAGCCAGAGACACACCAACTAGCAACACGCTGCCAATGCCGTCTCGGCAGCAAGTATTTAGGCCACTGCCGCGGACCGGGGGGCATACCTCACTCACACTCCAATTTGCAGTCTGTCATTCATTTGCTGAGCAGGTCCCAGGCTATGTCAGTACATAGCCACCAGATTAGAGCCTATAGCGAGGCTAAAGTTTGTAATAGTGAGATTACCGATATTGTCTGCAAGAGGACTATTTATGATGCGTATAATCCGGTCTCTACTAATCAGTAAAAGTTTAAAATATGTATGAAAAATGCTTATAAATGCATGAAAAGTGTTGAAATATGCAAGATCAAATAATTAAAAAACATGGTAGTTACTGCGTGCATTATATCTTGAAGTCAAACCTGTGCATATCAATTATGAGGAAGAGCGCTGGACACATGAAAAATTGGTACATTCAGAATGCTGATATGATTTTCTGAACACTTTCTGCTAGAGATTGGGAAGGAGGCCTTTCTGGGATTATTTTCTAAAAATTTGCGAAATGGGGATGCATACAGTGTTTAAAGAATTATTTCTTCTTTGGTATTGTTGTCGGTAGCAAGCGGATGCGATACGAGTGAGTCACAGTGAAACAATCAATATGTACAGGACTAACTTAGAGATGTCACACGCTGGAGGGCACACTCAAAAACTCCATAATATTTTATTTAAAAACAACGTATTAATTAATACTCTTGGACCAAAGCATCATTTACAATTTATTTTACATTTTTCTACTATTGTAAACATAAAGAATCAAGTTGTGTCTTTTATCACTCAAAACAATTTTATAAACAAAAAAGAACCATTCTACATCAACTGAGGTAACTGCCCAGTATTTGAATTTGGGTGCTGTGTTGGCACTTATTGTTTCTGAAAAAAGTACACCCATCCCAGTACTAAAACTATCAATTTGGTCTTTTTTTTTTTTTTTTTTTAAAAAAAAATACTGGTATCATTAAAAGCTTCCTTGCACTGGCCAACTGCCAAAGCATCTGCACTATCGAAGTTGTTTACAACCCCTCTAATGGCCTCAAAATGTTCATTGTAAAACAACACAATTTCGAACCACGTACCCAGACAAATTACCGCTGGTTCGGGAGCTAAAAGCACATTTGGTAGTTTCTCTTTGCAGGTCTTGATGCGAGCAGGAGCCTTTAGAAACACTTTGTTTGTGGATGAAATCAGTTTATTTACATTCAAAAACGTGGAACATACTTCTACAGCAAGGCGATGTACTCCATGAGCAAAGCACATCACAGGAATCAAATTTGGTTAAAATACTCGGTGGGCTTTCGCTGCTTTGATCATACAGGGAGCAGCATTTGAAATGCACAAACACCCTATCATCTGCAGAAGATTCTGGAAATATTTTTCCCATAGCCTCATTCACAAATCTGGTGATTGTAGAATGATTTACTTTTTCAAGTTCTTTGCAGGCTGCTAAGTAGGAAGCAGGAGGCTCTTCTTTTAAAGCACCAGCAATTAAATTTGCAATGTAATGCCACAAGTGTCTAGTTTTGTCAACTGAAATCCAGATTCTGCTGTCCTCAAGTTCATTGCGTATTTCTTCCAGAACAATTGCGTAAATTGTCGATATATAATTTTTACACAATGTTGATTGATTTGGTATATTCTGATTTGTGCAATATTAGTGCAGGAAGCCTTTGAGGATAGGGTTTGTAAGTTTATGAAGAGGAATATTGCTGCAATGAATGAATGCTTCACATAGATCTATTTTAAATAGTCTTTTTTGGTTACCTTTGGACAAATCCCTGCTACTGCAACTTGCTGTTGTCAGAAATTGTTGTTGTGGTCCTTTCTTCTGCATTCCTGTGATATGAAGACTTAGTCTTGACATGGTGGTCTGTTTGAAACATTTTTTGCATGAAATGTTTTTTTCACAGACTCGACAATATATAAAAATTCTGTCATATTGCAATGTTCCAGGATGGTCAGCTATCCACGAAACGACATTTGTTTTTTCGGGCAGCATGGCATGCAACACTACATGTCGTAAACATGTTCAACTGTGTACAAGTAAATAGAAGGCTAAACTGAAACAATGGACGTGCGACTAAAAGCTTGTGTAATTTAATTTAATTGTTGCCAACACACATGGTATGACAGCAGTGGGGATTAACCAGGGTTGCGGGTGCAGGAGCATTGACTCTGTCTTCCTGTTCCTCTTTCTGTTCCTGTTCCTCTTCTGTAATGATTCCACTAGGCAGTGGCCTCTTGGTAAGCGATTGCACGCAGTTCTAGGTCATGGTCAATCTGTGAGACATCAAGACTAGATTGAGTTAGAGACTGCCCATCTAAATTTTTAAAATATTGTAAACATAGTGAAAATATGCGTCGTCACTTGTTTTTAGTGCAATAACAGGTGAAATGGAGCCAAATATGCAAATGCATAGGCATCATGCAAATGCATATAATCCGGTCTCTACTGATGAGCTTGTACCACAACACATGGACTATATTCAAATTAAGTATCCAGTTAAAGTAAATAAAGAACTGTGTTAATCCACGTGTGCATTTGTGTGGTAGAAAGAGAATACCAGCCACCCATAACAGCATCCTCTCGCTTGCGTCCTTGCAGTACAAGACTCTACACCCTGTACATTAAAAATTGTCTGAGGCTTAGACAACCACAAACTGAAAATACACACAAACAGGACTAAAATAATGGTAGTAGATAAATCAAACTGACAAATAAGGGCAAACATTAAGATAGAAAATAAAATGCTAATGCAAGTAAATTAGTTTTGCTACTCAGGAAGAACAATAACAGAAGTGTAATGGATACCAAAAGAAGAATTGCAATGACTAAACAAGCATTCAGAAATAAAAGTAGCTCATTAGCAAACAATCACCTTAATACAGAAACAATCAAAACACTTACACGGAGTATTTTAAGCTCTGGTTGTGATGGGTAGACTGGGGAAATGAGGAAAGAAAAAATTATAAGCAATGAGAACGTGGACATGGAGAAGAGGCACAAAGACATTCTATACTGAACAAACAATTTGATGGACAAACACTGAAAGAAATTTAAGATAGAAGGATATTAATATGATACACAGAAGAAAACGTAAATTAATTGGAATCTAATTCGACGTAACGGCCTTATGCAAAACACCTTGGAAGGAAGGAGGAAAATCAGGAGGTAGGCCCAGAATGTCCATATTATGAAGTTTTATCAGTGAAATGAATCACAGCAAATAAACACACAAATTAATATCACTATGTTTTAACATTTTTGCTATTTTGTGAGAAATTTTTTCCAACCATGTTTACAGAGTATATACAACTTACCAGACTTCGTGAGCATATAGCATAATAATAAAGAACTGTCAAAACTGAACTGTCAAAATATCTGACAAAAACTTAAGTTTCGGAACCATAAGAACTGTTATACTTACCATGACATAACAGAAAGACTTTACTATAGATGCAGTATGGTCATCACTTCTAACTACATTTCACTTGACAATAGCAATAAGTTGAAGCAGGGCTGTCATGTAAAATATTAAAGAACATATCACCGTATTGCAGCTGGTGTGAAGCATTCATTTCCATAATGTGTTATATCAATGTATACTATACAGCAGGCCCAACAGAACATAAAAAATTATTGGAGAATGTCCGATTTCATACACAGACTGTAGTGTAATGTGGCAACAGTATGTGTCCTTTGTAATAGGCAATTATACTTAGATTGTGCTTGCCATGACAAGTGAACAGGCAGTGGTGATCCTGTTGTATGACCACCTTGTGCACTTACTTCAGATTACTGGACTTTTGCTTGTGGGGACACACAAAATATTTGGTTCTTCAGTTCCAGAGTGTAGTTAATGTGTGAGAATAGTTTCTCAAGAGTTTTGCAAGATTGTTGCTAAATGCAAGACAGGGAAAGCAGCAACACTGCATAGCTTTTATTAAAATTGGTGAAATTCCTGTCAACCAGATAATTTCAAATGAGCAGAATGAAAAAATAGGGGAAGTACGTGTTAGAGTGGTATTTCCAAAAAATAAATGTTTTGGATAATACAGGGTCTCCCAGAATGTGTACCCTGATTTAAAGTGGTAATGTGAGGACACATGTTCGCGCGCGCACTCACGAACGATCATTAAGGTTTCACTCATATGTAATGTCATTTAATGCATCATTGTGAGCACTGCTAGTGATGTGCCAAATATCCAAATAGTACTCTATCTCAGGCCACTTATTTTCGAGGATTTAAGGGGTCACTTTTAACAATTTGAATAGCCCATGTCTAACAGAGATGTAGCATAAACCTTGGCACATGTCTCATGGAGTAATGTCTGGTGATTGTAGTGGCTGTTGGACTGGACCATCCCTTCCACTAAACCAATATGGAAATTCTTCATCCAAAGACTCTCAGGCCTGTGTTGCCCAATGAGGTGGTTCTGCATTCAGTTGTAAGATGACATGGGGCTCCATCTCCAGGAATTGAAGTATAACATAATTATGACACGTATCCAAGTACATAGTACCAATAACAAGTATTTTGCAGAAAAAGAGCAGGCCGATGACTTTGTCAGATATTAGTAAACCCCATACATTTGTCTTCAGGCTATCCCTTGTGTGTTCCCTCCTAAGCCTTGACTTTTCATTAGCCCAATTATGTACATTATGTTTATTTAGAGTGCCACGTAAATGTTTCATCAATAAATACTATTTGCTTTAAGAAATTTTCATTGTTTTCGATACAGAACTAAATGTTGACAAATTCTATTTGTTGTTCACGATCACACGGTTTCAGTGAATCGCAAGTTTTGAATTATATATGCATACATTTGCAACTTTGTGTTTAACACTCTGTGTACAGTGGTTTTCGGTACCTGGAGGTGACATCCTGTTTCTCTCACTAACTTGGATTGAGATCATGTAAACATTATCTGGATGTTTTGGGCAAACTCTACAGATGTTGAAGATCACTTTTGCTATACTTCCCTTCAACTGGGAGGGAATTTACATCCATTCCTTAATCAACCTGACATCTGGTTGCAGTTCACTGTAAGTTGTTCTGCACCTTCGATGCATTGTGATTGGATATTTTGCCTCGTCCAGCCAAAATACGCAGTGTGCTTTTTCCTTCAGAGGATACCTTTTAATGCTATAACAGTTGATTCACCAGGAAAATTTCAAATTTTTACATTAAATGACATTGTTTGTATAATATATTTACATAATCACTAATGATGATGGTTTGTCAATAAAAACAAAACATGTAAGATGTAACACATTCCTAATTTGCTGTCAATTTAAGAGACTAAAATGAAATAATAATTGATATAAAACAATGTTAATGAAATTGATTTAGTAGGGGTACAACAAGACCACTAAAAGTATCCTTCAATACTAAGAAACCTGATACTAGGTGCATATTTAAATATTTGACAGATGTTGGTGTTGGTTGTGTTCTTCTCCAACAAAGCTTAATGGCCACGAGTTGAAACATCAGTACGAATAAAATAGCATTTAAATAGATGTGAAGATAATTAACCAGAAACAGTCTAAAGCAGGGCCTGATTTAGTCAAAATTGTCAGACACTCACAAAATATACGGGTGTTCTGGGGCAATGGGTTAATAACATGAAATAGGAAATATTGTTTGCCATCTTCTACAAGTTCCTGAAAACTCTTTTTGTGGTCAGTCTGAAAGTGACGGAGAACATGCTGGCCATAGTTTCCTATCTCGCAAGTCCATGTTATTCTTTTGCTGACTGAAAAAAATGTTTCTACTCTCTATTTACTCAACAGGATCAGGAACTATGTTAATAAATGATAGTTTCGAGTTCTAATTGATCGATATATTGGATAAACTTTCACACGCACAACATAGTAATACAATATTCCTGATGATGATGAAGTGTCTATCATAAACAGCACTATAAGCAGTTCAGAGGAGACCTCTATGGTAAGTTTCCAACAAATGGTCTTCCGTCCTGACTTCTAATAATCTAAGTTAATTGGTCACCACAAAAGTGGAAAATAATTTCACCACTTGCCTCGCAGTTTTGGTATCATTACGGGTGGCACACAAACAGTTACTTCCACAAAATCTAAGTGATCCAGGACGGTGTGCAGTCCTCACGAATTCAGTTTCTATTTGTACTGAGGCAGTGCGCAAGTGACACAAACCGATTCATAGCTGGATGTGCAGTGAAGTCTTTTCAAAAATCTAAGTGACCCAGGATGGCTTACAGTTCTCGTGAGTTCGCTTTCTATTATTACTGAAAACATACATATAGCATCAGACACCGTTTGTGCCCTGTGCACAAAGGTTTTAAATACACTCATGGCCTGGGATGGGTGATGGCAACTTGAAGAATGCAAATACAAATCAGTGTGAGTGGGATTTTGAGGAAAGAGCACTCGAATCAGTGGTTTGTAAACCAACTGTTTTTTGGAGATACTTCAATGACACTTCGATAGTGTGGCCCCACGGAGAAGAAAAGTTAATAGTTTTTTCACCATCTTAACTCCAGTCATGAGAATATTCGATTTACTATGGAACTAGAGAAAGATGGCTGCCTTCCTCGATGTTTTGGTTAAATGGAAGAGTGACAGCACGGTGGGACATTCTGTCTAGCATAAGCCCACTCACAATGATTTGTATTTGCATTCTTCAAATTGCCATCACCCATCCTAGACCACGAGTATACTTAAAACCTTTGTGCATAGAGCACATACAGTGTCGGATGCAGAGAATTTGCCTAAGGAACTTGCACATTTGAGGACAGTGTTCAGAGACAATGGGTACTCGACCCGGAAAATTAATAGGGCCTTCTCAATTAGAGCCAGGAACTGGGAAGTGGATAAAGAGAACGCGCCAGCCAAGTCCCTAGCTTTTCTTCCCTTCGTTGAAAATATCTGCTTCAAGATAGCGAGGATTCTTAATAATTTTGATGTGAAAGTGGTTTTTCGTCCACCTTCTGAGATTTCGGATTTGCTGGGATCGATGAAGGATGATTTGTTACTGCAGAGGGCGGCAGTTTACAAAATACTGTGTCAATATGGTATGGCCTATATAGGACAGGCAACGTGTACAGTGGAGGAGCATAGTACAGAACATCAATGTTGCACTCACCTACTGCAACCCAGTAAGTCTGCAGTTGCGGAACATTGTATTTCTAACGGACATTCAATGGAGTATGACAAAACTTCGATTTTGGCCACAGCAACAACTTTTTGGGACTATCAAAGAATCTGTTGAAATATGCATTGCTGGAAATGTAATGAACTGTGACACTGGTTACCAATTGAATAACGAATGGAATCCATCACCTCCGAAATTTACTAGAGTCGAAGATGCCAGAAGACTTCGATAGCTGTGGCCATCGACAATACCGACGGCAGCTGAGTATTGCAGTTCCACGAGCGAGGACGCTGTCGCTGGATGGTGTGGCCCTTCTGTCTCCGCGACTGCAATGCATGTGCTGCAGTACTATCAGCGCACTATATAAGCTGGAACGGAACGTCTTCGTCAGTCCTCATTCAGCTCACCTGAAGATGGCGGGCAGTTGTCCAACCAAAATATCATGCAATGAAGTTTACGGCGATCGGCTGCAAGCCCGAAATCTTTTTGAACGATGTCATTTTACATTTTGATTCTTAGAGTACAATTTTTGTCTAGGAATGTGTTGTATGATTTAGTTATGAGGGTTATTACTCATTTCCACTTTTTTTTTTTAAATCAAGTTTATCCCTTTTTATTAGCAGAGGTTATAGTCAAAACAAATAGTAGCACTTACACCCTTCACAATTTTGTTTTTTATTTTAGGAAACCCTTCTTCTTTCACTAGATTTGTGTCCTTTGCAGCTCTCTCCACTTTTGCAAAACTTCACAAAAATATCTTTATAGAAATTTCTCTGTGGTTTCATGTTCTCGCAAATCTGGTGTAAACTGCAATGTAATGTCTGCAAAGACAAACTTAAACAAAGATGATGTGACTTACCAAACGAAAGCGCTGGCACGTCGATAGACACACAAAATTCTAGCTTTCGCAACCAATGGTTGCTCCGTCAGGAAAGAGGGAAGGAGAGGGAAAGGCGAAAGGATGTGGGTTTTAAGAGAGAGGGTAAGGAGTCATTCCAATCCCAGGAGTGGAAAGACTTACTTTAGGGGGAAAAAGGAAACACACACACACACACACACACACACACACACACACACACACACACACACACACACACACACACACACACGTGGATGGATGTGTGTGTGTGTGTGTGTGTGTGTGTGTGTGTGTGTGTGTGTGTGTGTTCCTTTTTCCCCCTAAGGTAAGTCTTTCCACTCCTGGGATTGGAATGACTCCTTACCCTCTCCCTTAAAACCCACATCCTTTTGTCTTTCTCTCTCCTTCCCTCTTTCCTGATGATGCAACAGTTTGTTGCAAAAGCTTGAATTTCGTGTGTTTGTTTGTGTGTCTATCGACCTGCCAGCACTTTCATTCGGTAAGTCACATCATCTGTGTTTTTAGGTATATTTTTGCCATGTGGAATGTTTCCCTCTATTATATATATAAAGGAGGAGGGGGAGGAGTAACACCTCGTTAAAAAACCTTGGTTCACCTGGCCCGGGTGATGGTACCTCGTGAGGGTCCCTTGCCAGGGAAACGGTGAAGACCTCAACAGCAGTGAAGGCGGTGATGAAGATCATCAGAACGGCGGAACTGGCGGAAGAGGCAGGCTTTTGTATAAAAGCACCAGACTGTAGTGTCTGTTCCCACAGTGGGCGGCTGCAAAAGGTGTCTGTCCCACATGTTAGTGGCGGCCTCAAGCTGAATGCTTGAATTTTTATCATCGAAAGGCTCAACTACCTTTCCCCAAACCAAACTTTAACCTAAGACATGATGGTAAACTTCAAAATGAAAACTACTCCAGGAAGTAACCAATCTTCCATCGCTATTCATGGCGGTGCAACTAGGCCTTTGGATTCTGGAGAGCCTAGAACATCATGTAAGGAAGAGTCGGAGCTTCCTAGTACTTCTTCAAAGATAAGACCCAAGAAAAAACATCTACTGGGGACTCTGAATATCAACACACTTATGAAAGTTGGAAAACTAAAATACCTAACGGACACTCTCAATCAACGCAACATACTTATATTAGCTCTTCAAGAAACAAGGTATCTGGATGAAAATGCATTTGAATCAGGTGGATACAGGATCTACAAAGGAAAACCAGCCATTAAAAATTCCAATGATACGACTATATTAGGGACCGCATTTATGGTCAAACAGCAACTTACAGAATCAATAACTAATTTTAGCTCCCCATCAGAACGAATTTCATTTCTGACGTTCGAGTCAGGCAATAAAGGCTACACTATTATAAATGTACATGCACCTATTAACCAACATAACAGAACAAATGTTGACAAAGTGGAAGATTTTTGGGAAATGCTTGAACACGAAACATCCATATTACCAAAAGAACATATAAAAATTTTAGTGGGAGACCTTAATGCACAAGTCGGCAAAGAAATAAAATTTAAATCAGTAGTTGGAGATTATCCAGCACATGCAAGAACCAACAGAAATGGGGAAAGACTCAGATTTTTGTAGACAGTTTAATCTAAAATTAATGTCGACATGTTTCAGGAAACTTGCAAGAAAGAAAAAAACGTGGGTATCACCTAATCCAAATCAAGGTGAATATCAGTTAGACCATGTGGCAATAACGACTCGCAACTACAAGGAAATCTTGGATGTCAGAGTGAGGAAGGGCCTAAACATAGACTCAGATCATTATCTGACAAAAATAAAGACCATGTTCCAACCAAACAAACCTAAACCAAAACCAAGATGATTTCCAAGAGTAAACACTAAATTTCTCCTGCAAAAGCAGGACAAATTCTGTCATATACTAAACACGAGGAAAAATGGATAATTGGGAAGAAATTAAAGAAACAATGATAGTCAGTTAAAGAAATGGGACAGCCACGAAGAATACCAAAACACAGATGGTGGAACGAGCTGTGAGATGAAGCAATTGACAATCGACTAAAGGCATGGTAAAAATGGAACAGTAATAAGAAACACGAATACTGGGAAGAGTTTAAAGAAGAAAGGAAAAAGACAGCAAAAATCATCAGATCAGTGAAGAGAAAATATGACAAAGACAGATTAGAAGAAATGGATTCTGATTTCAAAAGGAACAACACTAGAGGCTTCTATAAGACTTTCAGAGAAGTTTCAACAGGATTCCAGTCACCAAGCTTACATTTTAAAGATAAAAATGGAAAAATAGTTTTAAGCAATAAAGAGAACTGCCAAATCTTAGCTGAATACTTTGAAAATCTATTAAATTGTGAGGAGCCTAATGACAGGTTACAATTTCAAAAACCACAACATGAAAATCCACCGTCGGAACCACCTACATTAGAAGAAATAGAAAAGATTATCAAAGCATTGAAGAATAACAAAGCACCAGGTGAGGATGGGATAGTGGCAGAAATGTGGACACTAGGGGGCTTATCCGCATGTCAGAAAATTCACAAAGTAATTAAAGACATTTGGACAAAAGGAATCATAGCCAGTGACTGGAAACAAGCTTTGATCCACCCTCTCCATAAAAAAGGAGATAAAACAGACACCAACAACTACAGGGGCATATCCTTGTTACCAGTGACATACAAAATACTTTCTAAAGCACTTTTAAATAGAATAGAGGAACAAGCAGGACCTGATATAGATTATCAAGCAGGATTTAGAAAGGGTAGATCATGTGCAGAACAGATTCTTAATTTAAAAACAATTTTGAGAGTGAGAGCTATACAAAATAAAAATACAGTAGTTACTTTCGTGGACTTCAAGAAGGCCTACGACTCAGTTGACAAACACTATTCCAGATACTTTATGAATCAGGGATAGATGAAAACACCAGAAGACTTGTTGAACAAACGCTCACAGATACAACATCAAGAATTAAGTTTCAAGGCGAAATTTCTGAACCATTCCAAATCAAAACAGTAGTTCGACAAGGTGACGGACTGTTCCCAATTCTCTTTAACCTGGTTTTAGATAAAGTAGTAAAAACATGGGAAAACACATTAAAAAACAGAGGCACAAAGGGTATAAGCATGGGCCAAGGAAAGAACAAATTTGAAGTAAAATGTTTAGTCTTTGCGGATGATATGGCATTGATAACTGAAAACCGAACAGACGCAACAGTTATGCTTGATATGTTACACAAGACTGCTGAAAAGACTGGGCTAAAAATATCCTACGAAAAAACCGAGTATATAGAACACAAATATAATACAGGAAAGTTTATGAAAACAAAGTATGGAAAAATTAAGAGTTGATAGATTCAAATACCTGGGGGGAGTGGATCCAAGCCAATGGACTGGATAACACAACAAATAAAGAAAGAATAAAAAAGTTGGAATTTGCATATAAATTAACACAAAACTACTACAATAAGAAATCAATATCCATACAAGCAAAGATTAAACACTATAATTCAGTTATTAGGACACAAGCAACATATGGATCAGAGTGCCTAACATTGAATAAGAAAGGCGAATTAAGAGAACTAGAAAAAAGAGAGAGAAAAATATTAAGAAAAATTCTAGGTCGTGAGAAGAACAAGGAAAATAGGTGGATTAAAAGGAGAAATGAAGACCTATACAAAAATACAGAAAAGATCACAGATACAATGAGGAAGAGACGGCTAAAGTTTTATGGACATTTAAAAAGAATGGAAGACACACGGATTACAAAGAAAATGTTTAATTACGTTAGTAAACTGAAAAACACTGTAGGATGGATATAAGCAGTAAAGAAAGACGCCAACAAAATAGGTGTTCCAGAAGAAATAATACGTGACAGGAATAACTTTAGGCTACTTACAGAAAACGCAAACTATGAAGAAGATGCGCCAAAACCTCGACCTAAGAGAGTGTGGACAGATGAGCAGTGACGAGCAGTTGGTGAGAAAATGAAGTACTGGGAAGAACGGAAGAAAAAGAAACACCATAAGTCTCAAGTTTTATGCGGTCCATAGCTGGCCAAATTCAGTTCCATTTATTCTCTGAGAGGGACACACACAGATATGGTTCTCAAGGTGGCACATGAACAACTACAAAACTATATTCATTTGAAACAGCAAACATAAATATTGATTAGGAAATTGGTAGCACAAAACTCCACTCACTCTGTTATGTTCCTTGGTTATCTGAAGATCCTTCTGCCTCCCTTCATGCATGGACAGTGGTCAGGGATTGCATCCCAGCTATTCAGTTCTGCCAAGGCTGATTTTCAATTGCACGTGGCCCACCATCATGCTGTCTGTCAGAGAGATTGCAAATAAAAGTTTGACAAATGCCAGTTCTATATTTGTGGAACTTGTGAAACCCCCAGAGAACAGCCAATCTTTCTCATTTATAATGTTTACACTAAGAATTTGTGCTCTCAATTTCAGAAACACCTTTATGAAGCTAATACCATACATGTTTTCCATTAACTTTTTTTAAGTTTCTGAATTTTGCCAACTCCGGATCCCAGAGAAATTGTCTTCTTGGCGTTTCTTCTCCCACACCGCTTCATTCTTTCACTTTTTTTTCTTTCTCCTCTCCTCCTCGGAAATTGTCCATTTGGGCCTTCTGTTTCGTGGTTTATTTTGAAATCATTTTATACTGTTAACACTGCTTCTGAACTCTGTTCTATGGTAGAACATCTGTGCCATAATTCCGACTTCTGCTGCATCCCTCTTCGCCCCATCTACCCACTTAGATGTGGCCTTTAACCCAACAATGTAGCTGATTAGCTATCCTTAGTAGGTGTCTGGAGAACTTCAGCCTTTTCTTCCTCACTGTGTCTGTGATCTTTTCAGTGGACTTGTAGAGTTCTTCATTTTTCCTCTTCTTCCAAGTCCCAACATTAATCTTCTGTGGTCCAAGACTTTTCCACAGAATCTTCCTTTATTTTCGAGTTCTTGAATCTCCAGTTTTATTTAAAATAAGACACTCCGAAGTGTGTAATCTTTCAGTTTCCCCTGCAGAGCTATAGTGTCCGGTTTTGTCATTGTATGATAACTCCCATTTGTTGTACTTGTTCTGTGTTAGCTTGTAGGCTAGGTCTAGTTTTCTGGCTGTTCCTTTGTTTGCCATTAACATTATTATTTACAAGATATTGTTATTACCGGGTATTATTTTATAAGTGAAGAAAATTTTTGAAAGAGCCAGAAAGTGATGATGTAAACTCATTTTATTTTATTTTTATCTTTTTACAGATAATTTCTACAGCTGACCTTGCCAAGAATATGAAGGAAGCTCTGCTCGAATACCACAAAGCTCACGAGGAGCGATATAAACTCTATGTCCATGTTTCAGAGAGAGTGAAACGGCTACTGAGTAACTTAGCCGTGCATGTGGATTACTACATAATCTTGGCAGATCCGAGACGAGCTGATGCTGCAGATAAAGTGAGTTTAAAAAATTGACATCAACTGCATGTAAAATACATGCTATCTTCACATAGTGTCTGAGTGATTAGCTCACTTCAATCATTTATTGAACAAACTCTCACTTAACAGGACTGTTAAGAATTTGTCCTGATGTTTCAACTTCTTATATAAGAATAAATCTTTGTGAGGAAAAGAAATGTAATTTGACAATGGTGGTCTGTGGCCATGTGATATCTGATATTTCAGAGGGTAAATAGTACAGAGTAATAGCACATTACTGGACAGTTTCATAACACTATATTGTCACTAACACTTTAAAGTGCATAATCCGACCACTGTCTCAATGGTGGTGGCTTGAAGTGTCATGTTCAAATTTAACTAAGTACTTCACCTCATGGGAAATACACTGATTGAAAAAAAAAAAAAAAAAAAAAAATCATAACACCTAGAGGGAGCTGTGTGACATCAACGAAAGTTGGTAGGTATGTTTCTACATTTGAAAGATGATGTGTCTCCAAATTTCATACCAATTGCATAAGAGGGGCATTAGTAGCGCCGCTATGAGGGTTCAGATAAAGTTTTCTTTAAATACTTGCTGTAACAATCTTGAGCATTAGTTATCTTTGAGATTGGATCTGGTGAATTGAGATTAGTCAAGAATGCCTTTTAAGGTGACAAAGATGCCTTTATCAACACCTCAGTGAGTTTGAACGACATTGTGTAATAGAGCTATGAGAAGCTGTATGTTCCTTCTGCGATATTGCAAGAAGACTTTGCAGGAATGTAACTACTGTACATGACTGGTGGCAGCAGTGGTCACAGAAATGTAGAACAGGAAGAAGACTGGGCTCTGGACAGCCACATAGCACTTCAGAGAGGAAAGATCATTGTTCCGCGTGTGGCTCTGGCGCTTTGTACTGCATCTACGGCAACAATTTGAGCAGCAGTTGGGACGAATTAGTACAAATCAGTTACTTCAAGGACAGCCCAGAGCCAGATGTTCTGTAGCCTGTATTCCAGGACTCCAGTATGACAGTAAGAGTACTTTTGTTGTTATCCCACACACCCTGACTGCAAATTTGTGTCAGTCTGGGGTGTTTTCTAGCAGGATAATACTCGTCACATGCTGCTGTTGTAACACAACATGCTTTACAGTGTGTCAATGTGTTGCCTTAGCCTGCTCCATTACCAGGTCTGTCTCCACATATGGGTCATCATCGGACAACTACTATACAGTCATCCACAAACAGGTTTAACCATCTCTATGTTGACTGAGCAAGTGGAACAGGCATGGAACCCCATTTCCCAAGCTGACATCCAGCACTTGTACAGTACAATGCATGCCCATTTGCCTGCTGGTATTCAACATTCTGGCAGTTTCACTGATTATTAATGTACTAGCTTTTCACATTTGCAATGGCTTATCTCACACTTACATTGGCCTTTGATCTTGCAGTGCTAATCACTTACATAGTTACCTAGTTAAATGTATTCCCAAAATTTCTTTAGTTTATGTTAATTATTTTTTTGATGCTGTGAATGTTTTCCTATCCGTGTATGTATGATGCTGCCGTTGTGCTGTAGTACATGGTGGTGTTCAGACATAGGTAAAATGTACCTGAATACACACACAGTATTGTGGTTTGATAGACACCTAGACTGGAGTTTGGAGCCATTTCTAATTCACCATCAAAATGAAAGGGTTGTCATCAATTTTGTTAGACAGGCTCATCTGTTATTAAGAAAAAATGTACAAGGAAGATTAGTCTAAGTGAATTTACTTGTGACACAGTGGGTACTTTTTTCTGGATGAGCAGGAATGTAACTGCTGTACATGATTGTGTCTTTGCAAACAGAAAAGAAAGCACAAGTGGATAGATTAAGAGTAAAACAAAATGTGTGAATAGTAACAGTTAACTTTCAACCCAAATGTGTGTTTAGCAATTAAAAGAAATGCTGCTTTGAGCTGTGAATGTCCTGTGTGGTAAGGTGCAAGAAATTATGGGTGAAACATAGACGACTTTTACTGAAATAGGGAATTTCTTCAAAGCAATGCAGTGTGCAGATTTTACACTAGTCATTGTTTCAGTGGCAGAGAAAAATGGCAAAAGTTGAAGTTCCATTCACTCAGAGATATAATGTCAGCATGAATAGTTATGCGTGCTGGGATACACACACACACACACACACTCACTCTGACATGTTCCTCACTGAGGAGGATCCCCTCTTTTGTGAGTTTATGGAATGAATAATTAATTTAATCTAAACATGTGCAAGACAAACAGTGTAAGACCAACAGCAAAGTATGCATAAAATAAAACAGCCAACCCAGGGAGTCACCAAAGAGGTCAGCCAAATGTATAAAGATCACAACAGTATCCATTACAAGAGTGGCTGAGAAAAATGCAAAACATTAAGATGTGTGCCAAGCTATAAGACCACTCAGTGCTCATTTTGTTGCAAATGCTTGATGATGATGCCCCCTGGAAGGTACAAAATTGTTGGACATCTGTCTGAAGGAAGCTCTATATGTCCCCCCCCCCCTTCCCAGGCTATTACAAAATATTGAAACAAAAGCAAAAGGAAAGGGGAGACATTCACAAACTTGGCTGATGAAATAGCTTCCAGCCTATGGTGAAATGTAAATGGATTCAGGGCATATGAAAATGTCTGTATCTGCAGGAAACCCACTTCAAAGAGAGTAACCACCAAGGGGCTCACATCTCTTATGTCAGTACATGCTTGGTCAACACTCAAGCCCGGCCCTCGCTGCATTACTTCCTTTTCCATGATACAGGTGCACCCTTATACTATTCATGTTTCCCCACTGCCTTTCCATTGGACTGTTTTCTTGGTGCCAACCATGCTTAATTGTGGTTCACAATTTTGGACACTCATTTCTTTTTCTTCCAGCAGTTTGTAAAAGTTTCCATCTTGCACTATATGGTCCCCTTTGT
This sequence comes from Schistocerca americana, assembly GCF_021461395.2. Lineage (NCBI taxonomy): Eukaryota > Metazoa > Arthropoda > Insecta > Orthoptera > Acrididae > Schistocerca > Schistocerca americana. The sequence goes on from NC_060127.1 coordinate 193,387,019, forward strand.
TGGGTTTGAGCTACTGTTCCTCTTCCAAATTTTTCAGAAGTGCAGATCATGCAGGGAAGATCATCTAATGTGGTGTACATTTCACCTTTTGTGCACTTATATCTTTGCACTTTTCCTTTCTGGCAAAAGTAATATGCCCAAAACCCAACACGGTGGGGGATATCAAGTACATGCATGGTCGTAGTCTCCTAACAATGCAGAGATCGTACTATTGGTACCTGTGCTGGGAACTCCCAGCATATGCCAAGGAGTATCTGCTGTCGAGGCAGGGTCTCAGGAGGGGCAGTGGTTATCAGGCCTGGTAACTGTGGCTGTGGTCGGTTGATACCCTCGGGGAGAGCCCACGTTCAAAGTGGGTGGCACCGAGGTGGATAACATGCATGTGAAGCGACTCAAGCTTTCTTCCTTTGATGGCCATATGGCCCCAGCAGTGTCTTCTGAGGGAAAGAATTGCTACAATATTTCTTTCTCTGGCTGCACCATGGGAGACATTTAGGGCTAAGAGACAAGGGGAGGAATATTTCCCACAATATTTATTTTTATCTGGACCAATGGGGATTCCTTTTTGGCCACAGTGCCACTTTTTTTTGTTGAACACGTTGAAAACAGCTTTGGGGGAAATAACGGGTATTTTGAAACTGAAAAGTGGTTCAGTTCTAATTAAAATGGTATCCCCTGCTCAGTTGCAGGTGCTGCTCACCTGTGACAAGCTGAATGACATTCCTTTAACTATTAACCCTGCCCCTCCTGTAACAGTCTCAATATGGCACAAGGTATCATCTTCCACTGTGGTCCTTTTACAGACCGATGACGAATTGCATGCCAATCTGGAGTGCCAAGATGTGCATTTTGTCCCTTGTGTCCAGAGGGGACCAAAGAATGACAGGCTTGATACTGGGGTCTTCATCTTAGCCTTTGAAGGCTATACATTGCCTGAAAAGGTCAGTGTGAAACTGTATATTCCCCATCCCACACGGTGCTTCAAATATGAGAGATTTGAGCATGTCTTCACATTGTAATGCTAGCCCTGTCTGAGAATAGTGACATAAGATTCAGACAAGTGCTTCCTGTGCCCCTCCTCTCCATCTGTATTAATTGCAGGGAGCACCATGCCCCTTGTTCACCGGACTGCACCATCTTCCATAGAAAAAAGAAAATCCAAGAATACAAGACTTCTTGACCAACTCGTGTATCAGGAGAGAAGAAGAAAATAGTCATTTGCAACCTGTACATATGACAATGACGTTGGCTATGGCTATGATGATGTCATCCTCTCTAGTGATAGTACCCTCGCCCTTCAATCCTCCTGCGTCAGGCACTCAGAGCCGCTCGGCTACACCTACTTCCCTGGTGGATGGAGACTCTCCTGTGTTTCCTCCACACCCCCTTTCAGAATGTTGACTCGTTGCCCACTAGGGTGTCGATTCCCAATCCCCAGCTAGTGGAGCAGCAGCTTCATTTAGCGTCAATCGTGAGGAAAGGGTGCCTTGAGATGCCCACCTCCCATGATTCTGGTAATCTGCAACTGGACACAAGCCAGCAGCTGAAGGAGCTACAGGTTGCTGGTCATAGGGCTTTGTGTTCTTCCTCTGTCTCTGAAACTAGGCCAGAAATAAAAATCATCCAAGAAGCAGGACAGAAACAAGACCTCCACGACAGAGGAGGTTCCAGTGATGCCCATACCATCGGACCCTGCATACTTCGACTCTTGCTACCCCCTGTGGCACTGCGTCCTCCCCTACAAAACCTGCTTCCAAACCAATGCGTATTGATGCTGTAACCTCACAGTTGGTAGCAGCAGGCGGCCCTGGGGCATGACCTGCCTCCTTTGTCCATTCACGCCCTCAAAAGATACCAAAAGCATGATTCTCCAGCAGAACCGTAGCAGTTTTTTCCCACCACCTCAGTGAGCTACAACATATGTGTTCCCCTGTTATCTGCATTTCCCTCCAGGAAACTGGGTTCCCAGCACTAGAAACCCCTAGCCTCGGCTGTTTGGGTATTTTAAGAATCGAGCTGATTGACACAGTGTTGGGAGGATTCGTACATACAGTCTAGACTGTCTACGCCAAATGTATGACACTTGATAAACCTTTGGAGCCTGTGGTTGTTCTATTGGTACCTCCACCCATTTCATTGCAGCATACGGATCTCATTCGGCCATTTATCTTTTCTTTTGCAGTCTCAATCTTCTCCTGTTCCCCCATGGGAGAGCCCATAATAAGCTGTGTGATAGCGGCCATTTTCTGATCATCGTGTCCCTCCCTCAGCATCTCTCGGTTGGGTGTCCACCCCAGTTGGTTTCCAACAATGCTTTTCCTTTGCTGTTGCCCTCAGCACAGTGTCTCGTGGAAGTATTGATGAGTCCGTCAGAGCACAGCCATTTTGCTGGCATCAGACTTAACAATCCCATATTCCTCTTGATCCCGCCGTCGGAAGACAGTACCTTTTTAATCTTCAGAAATTGCCGTGGCCATTAGAAACTGTAGATGGGCTATCCAATGCCATAAGTGACATGTCGATGGAGCATCTAATTGCCTTTAAATGGCTACGTGCCCGGGTTCATCAAATAATAAAAAGCCAGAAACAAGAACAATGTGTTGGTACCATTGGCCTGTGTACTGCTCCTTTACAGTTTTGGGCAAATTTTAGATGCCCCTATGGACATCAGTCCCCCACTGGTGTGCCTGGTGTCTCCCTGAATGGTGTTGTGTACTCTGTACCAGATGCTGTCACTGAACATTTTGCTCTGCTTTATGTTCAGGCCTCTGTGTCGAGGAATCATCAGTCTGCATTTCATCTCCTGACACTTTGGGTGGAGTGAATTCACTGATCTTTTATTACAGGTCATCTGGAGACATACCATGCTGTTTCAAGTGAATGGAAATTCCTCAGTACCATAACCTGTCACCGTGAAACGGCTCCAGGGCATTCATAGCTGAATGCTCAAACACCTGTCGGTGGACTGCGAATGTCACATCCTTGCCATTTTCAGCTATATTTGGAGTGAGAATGAGTTCCCATATCAAAGCCAACAAAATGTGATCATCCCAGTTCTGAAACCAGGTAAACAATCCCTTGAGATGGGCAGCTATTGCTCAACTAGTCTCACTAATGATCTCTGCAAATTGCTTGAACTTGTTGTGAGTCTGTGGCTGTATTGGTACCTTGGGTCTAGGGGTTTTTGGCTCTGTCCCAGAGCAGTTTTTGCCAAGGCCTTTCTCCTGTTGATAGGTTGGTCTTTGTGGAGTGTGCTATCTGGTCAGCTTTTGCCCAGCGTCAACACTTTATCACTATCTTCTTTGACTTGCAAAAGGCTTATGACACCATATGTCATAATCACGGTACTGTACGAGTGGGATCTCCAGGACCTGTCTTGGTTGTTGTCTGGGACTTTTTGTCACACTGTATTTTCCAGGTTCATGGTGATGCCTCCCACAGTCCCCCCCCCCCCCAACCCCCCATACACACACACACACATACGAGGGGATGGGGTCCAGCAGGGCTGTGTGTTGAGTGTGTCCCTTTTTCTAGTGGCTATCAATGGCCTAACTGCAGCTGTGGGGTCTAGAGTATAACCCTGTGTTTACTACTGTTCTGTATTGGTGGGTGTTGTTAAACACCGACTGCAGGAGGCCATGCAAGAGGCACAGTCCTGGGCCCTCACCCTTGACTTCCAGTTTTCAACTGCCAAGAAAAGGGTTGTGCACTTCTGTCAATGTCATATTGTCCATCCACTACCTGAATTCTAACTCAGTGATGAATTGCTCAATGTGCTGGAGTCTTATCACTTCCTGAGATTGGTCTTCAATGCCCATTTTACATGGATTCCCTATCTTCTTCAACATGCCGGCCATACTCTTCACCCCCCCCCCCCCCCCCCCCCCCAGTGGGCTCACGGTCCTTTCATGAGTATGTGCGTGGTGAGCACGGGGCCCCGAGCTATTGCTGCCTTCCTTCTTTCCTGGGCTGCATTTCCTTCCCCTTCCCCTCCTTTCCTGTCCTTGCTCCTTCCCCTCCACCCTCTCCTCTCCCTCTCTTGGTGTCCTCGTGTATGTTGGCCCCACTATCCTCCTTGTTATGTTGGCTTTGCGATTTGGCTTTGTTGCGTAATTACCTCACCCTTTCGGCATTCTCTGGTCCCCCTCCATTACTAAATTTCTATTCTGTAGTGTGAGCCATTTGGGGTAGAGCACCTTACCTAGTGTCTCTGGCGTGTGCTCTACTGGTTCCTTCCATATTTTTCCTTCGCGTCGTTTTTTGATGCTATGGTACATAGCCAGCACGGTAGCCAGCCCGCGTGGTGGGGTTGCTGTGTACCCTTTTGATTGAGGCCCCCTGAAAACACAAGGATCACTCTTCTGATACCTGAGCTGTGACCACCTCATGTCAGCCTAGGAGTGGTTGTTTGTCATCTTGGAGCATCAGAACTCCCCGCTGTGCCAGACGGCCCTTGGTGTGGGTGGTTGGCACCCGTGGGGAGAGCCCCTGATCAAAGTGGGTGGTATCTGGGTAGATGCTATGCAAATGAAACGCATATGGGTCCAGAACTCTGGTCGTTCTTCTATGGCCGTATCTTCGAATGGAAATTATTCTTTTATTGCTATTTCTTCTGCCCGTCCGGCCTTCCCTTCCAGGGCTACCCCTTGGGAGGAGGGTCAGGCTCGTCGGCTAGGGGCGAAACCTTTCCCCCGCTATCCGGTTTGCAGCAGTACTGATGGTGATACTATCACCAATACTGAACCTTTATTTTTTGTAGAACGCATTGAATACAAGTTTGGTAAAGTGCAGCTTGTGTGGTTAGATGCGATTGGGTTCGTTGTTGATAAAAACTGCTTCAGCTGCTCAGTTTGCGGCCCTTCGTTCTTGTGGCCATCTTGGCATAGTTCCTATGTTCATAACCCCCCCCACCAGTCTTTGATATGGTTCAAGGTGTAATTTTTCACAGAGATCTCATCCTTCAAATTGATGAGGAACTTAGGGGTAATCTAAGACGGCCGGGTGTTCATTTTGTTCAGCATGTTCTGAAGGGCCCGAAGGACAATCACATTGATACTGGTGCCTTTATCCTGGCCTTTGAAGGGGATACCCTCCCTGAGAAGGTCAAGAATGTGGTTTATCAATGTGACGTAAAGCCGTACATCCCACCACCTATGCAATGTTTTAAGTGCTTATGTTTCGGACACATCTTCCCACTGTTCGCAGACCCCTCTCTGTGGTGACTGTGGATGTCCACTCCATGATGGGAGTTCCTGTGTGTGTTAATTGTCATGGCAATCATTCTCCACTTTTACCAGATTGACCGTAAAACCTACACTGAGGCTCGTAAGAAGTATGCACGTCTTCATCCTGTGTCAATCACGTCTAGCTATGCTTTAGTTACATCTTCACCCCCCTTCCCGGCATCTTCCAGGCCAAAGGTCTGCTGCCACACAATGACCACGAGAACCACGGTCTGTGGGTGCCAGGTCACCCTCTCTCTTTCTGTTCCAGATCTTGCTGTAGCTGGCTCCTTTTTGAAGCGCAGCCCTTCTTGATCTTAAACAGAAAAGAAGAAGAAACATAAGTCCTGGGACAAGGAGCCTCTGGTGTCACCAGAGGTTCCGTCCCCACATTCGCAATCTGACTCTGACCAGCTGTTCAATGATGTCGCCCCCTCCTTGTCGGTGGCGCATGTTGACCTGGTGGCATGACTGGCTTTAGCATGTTCACCCCACATTTGAATCATCGTTCTGTGGTTATCCAATGGAATTGTAATGCTTATTACCATCACCTTCCGGAGTTGAAATCCCTTATTTCGTTTTACTCTGCAGCTTGTGTGGTTCTAAATGAATCTCATTTTTCTCATTGATCATTCACCAATCCTCCGTGGTTTCCGTGCTTTCTGTCGAAATAGCGTCGGCAGCCTGCAGGCCTCTGGTGGGGTTTGTATGTTGGTCCTTACAGACGTTGCTAGCACATGGATTTCTCTTCAAACTACATTCAAAGCCGTTGCTGTTAGGGTCCACCTGGACTCTGAGGTCACGGTTTGCAATCTTTATCTCCCTCCTGACAGGACTCTTACACCTGCTGCCTTAACTGCCCTTCTTCAGCAGCTTCCTCCTCCCTTCCTCCTCCTTGGGGATTTTAATGCTCATCGTCCCTTGTGGGGCATTGTATTTCCATCTAGTCGGGGTCTTCCCATAGACCAGTTTCTTGCAGACCACGTCTTGTGCTGCCCTCTTAATGATAGCTCCCCTACCCATTTCAATGCCGGTCATGGTACCTTTTGTGCCATTGATCTTTCTCTTCCTTCTCCCTCCCTCATCCCTTCATTACACTGGTCGCCACAAGACGACCTTTGCGATAGTGACCATTTCACGTTGATTATCTCGCTCCCCCCCCTGTCCCCAATGGACAGGTTACCTTGTTGGTCTTTCCAATGCACCGATTGGCCTCTATATACTGTACAGGTCGTTTTTTTCCCTCTTTGTCAGGTTGTGTTCATGACATCCTATGTGACATGTCTGATGTAATTGTTTGCACAGCCAGCCTTGCCATCCCACACTCATCTGTACCATTTTACCACCGGTAAGTCCCGTGGTGGAGCATGGCCATTGCCATTGCCACCTGTGATCGCAGTCGAGCTTTGCAACACCTTAAGAGGCACCCATCTGCTGCCAATCTTATTACCTTTAAACGCCTTTGCACCAAAGCCCATTACTTCATCAAACAGAGCAAATGGGCGTGTAGGGAATACTCTGTTTCTTCTCTCGGTTCTACTGTCCGTATTTCACGGGTATGGGCTGCACTTTGCTCTCTTCTAGGTTGCGCCCTCCCAGATGGCCTTTGCACGGACCCGTTGATTCTCGCGGAACATCTTGCGACCCATTTTGCAACAGCATCAGCAGCAGCTTCCTATCCGGCTGCTTTCCTTCACCAGAAACAGCGGGCTGAAACTTCCGCCTTAAGTTTCACCTCTTGTCAGTCAGAAGTTTACAACGAACCTTTTACTGAATGGGAACTTTCTTCCACCCTTTCTTCTTCTCATGATACGGCCTCTGGCCCAGACTACATTCATAACCAATTGCTTCAACATCTCAGTGCTCCACAACAACGACATCTTCTCCGGGTGCTTAACTGTATTTGGCTCCAGGGTGACTTCCCTTCTCAGCGGACGGATAGCATCGTGGTTCCTGACCTTAAGCATGGTAAGAACCCCCTTTTTGTTGAAAGCTATCATCCAATTAGTCTGACAAACGTTGTTTGCATGTTACTTGAAGGGATGGTAGCCCGTCGGCTCAATTGAGTCCTTGAATCTCGGGATCTATTGTCTCCTTACCAATCAATCTCCAATCAATCATTTACTTTGATTGGAATCTGCAGTTCGGCAGGCTTTTTCCCAGCACTGCCATTTGGTTTCAGTATTTTTCGACCTTCGCAAGGCCTATGACACAACTTGGCACCATCACATCTTACTTACATTACATGAGTGGGGTCTTCAGGGCCCACCCCTGATTTTTGTCCGCCAGTTCCTGTTCCATCGGTCATTCAGGGTTCGCGTTGGTACTGTTTTTAGTTCTCCATGGACCCTGGAGAATGGCATCCCACAGAGTTCCATATTGAGTGTACTTCTTTTCCTCATTGCTATAGATGTACTTGTGGCATTCATCGGTCCTTTGATCACCCATGCTCTGTATGTGGATGATTTCTATATTTGGGTTAGTTCCTCTTTGATGGCCTCTGCAGAGTGGCAACTCCAGAGTACTATATGACGTGCCTCTGCATGGACCCTCTCACACAGGTTTCAATTCTCTCCTTCAAAACTGCGGGTGGTCCACTTCTGTCGCCGTACTACGGTCCACCCCGATCCGGAGCTCTACCTTGATGCACGATTACCTGTGGTCCCACAGTTCCTTTCCCTTGGTCTACTTTTCGACAACAAGCACACTTGGCTGCCGTATATCATACTTCTGAAGATGGGATGTTTCCGTAAACTCAATGTCCTTCACTTCCTTGCCCACACCTTTTGGGGTGCAGATCGTTCCACTCTTTTCTGCCTTTATCAGGCTTTAGTGATGTCTTGCTTGGACTACGGTTGTCAAGTTTATGGTTCAGCTGCTCCTTCCACATGGTGCCTCCTGGGTCTGGTCCACCATCGTGGTATCCATTTGGCCATCGGTGCCTTCCCTACTATCCCTATTGATAGCTTCTGGTTTTGTATGCAATCGCTGTCTGTTCCCCTCCCACCCATCCTGCCTATTCTCTCCTGTTCCCAGACCGAGGACGTCGCCCACTTGATTCCCGCCCTCGGGCGAGTTTACCGTTTGGGCTCCACGCTGCTTCTCTTCGTCGTGATTTTCAGCTTCCTTCTTTGTCCCATCTCCCACGTTCCCTCCCCAGTACCCCCCTTGGTTAGTTCCTCGGCCACGGATTCAGATGAATCTCCACCGAGATCCAAAAGATTCCGTTCCCCTGATGGTGTTCCATTGTTTTTCTGCTGAATTTTATGGGAGTTTCAGGGTGCTGTTGTTTTTTACACTGATGGCTCTAAATCTGCTGATCGTGTGGGATATGCCTTAATGTCCTGTTGGCATGGAAAATCATCTGCTGCCAACTGCATGTGGGGTGTTTACTGCCAAATTGATGGCAATATCCCAGGCCCTCCTTTATTAAACAATCCCAACTCAACCACATTTCGTTATGTACGGACTCAGTGAGTGGACCGGTGTTTTTCCCACCATCCCTTGGTCTCGGTCATCCATGACCGTCTCGCTGATCTTCACCATGCTGCTTGTTCCGATGACTTCCTTTGGGTCCCTGGCCGTGTGGGTATCCCAGGTAGTGAGCTTGCTGATCGTTTGGCTGGGGGAGCAGTCACTTACCCCCCCCCCCTCCCCCTCCACCCCTTCTCTGTAACCACTCCTGTGTCTGATTTACGGCTTCATATCAAAGCCCACTTCACACAATCGTGGAACAACTCTTGGGAGGCTACCTCCCCATCTAATAAACTTCTTGCAATTAGGGTCACACCTGTCCCATGGCGTTCTTCCTTCCGCGTCTCCCGAAAGGAGTCTACCACCCTGTGTCATCTCCGCGTCGACTATACTATGGTTTTCCTTTGACCAGTGCCGTTCTCGAGACCCATTGCTTCTGACTATCTGGGGTCTACTGCCTGACCTCAATCACAATCAACCTGGGGGGGGGGGGTTGTCTTTGTCTGGACCCCACATCAGACTGGGATCCCAGGGTAAGAAAATGCAGACCGATTACCCAAGTTGGCTAACAGGTGTGAGTACCAGTACCGGACCTCCGGTCAATTCTACACCATCGGTTGTTGGATGCTTGGAACACAGACTGGTGTACTCTCGTTCATCCAAACAAACTGTGAGCAATAAAGGGACCAAAACTGTGTGGCAGCCTTCCCTTCATGCTTCTCGTAGGGAATTACCATTTGCTGTCAACTTCACTGTGGCTGTATTTGGCTGACCCATGGCCACATCCTTAGACAAGAGAATCCACCCCACTGCTTGTGTGGTGCCCATCAGATGGTAGCCCACATCCTACTGGACTGCCCCAACTTAGCCACCTTATGGCAAAACCTTAAACTGCCTCTGGTGCTACTGAACGATGCCAAAGCAGCTGATCTGGTTTTACCCATGAAGGTGGTTTCTACTCCTCTCTGTGAGGTAGGGGACATCTGTATTGTCAGCCACTTGAGGGACTGGGGGGGGGGATTTGCTCTGTCACCTGTCCCAATCCGGCGAGCCTAAGGCTGTCGTTGCTTGGTGGTCTGGCCTGGCTATTGCCATTCACACATTCTTAATTCTTATTTCTTTACACCTGTTGATGGTTTAGTGTCTCATCATCATCATTCTCTTTACTGAGGTTTTATCAACTTACCCACAATGTTAGTTTTCTTGTGGTAATGGAAGGTGAGGAAACATGCATCAGATGCAGAGGTTGTGTCTCCCATCACATAACATGGGCCAGGGCCTGCAGCTGCTTTCTGCATGGAGAAACTCCCCCACCTTCACACTCTTGTCCCTATAACACTTCTGTTTGCTTCTGTATCTTGGTTACATTGATTTTCTATTATAGTCAGGTTCGTAAGGATTTGTCTTCAGTGTCCTTCCTCTCTGAGGACTCTTCACAGCTTGATGGATAAAAGATAGACAGACAGATGACCTCGTAGCTTGTTCCCTTTAACTCCACCAATCCAGTTCAATCAAAGAGACCAGTAGCCCTGTGCTGAAGGGTTATAGAGTCAACAGAAAGACTATTAGATAGGGAGAGGTGCATATTTGTTAATGACGTACATTACGCCTCGCCTCTCTCCTTAGACGTCACTCGCAAGCAGTTTCTGTGAAATTGCAAATGTGCTTGTTATATTGGCTCCTAGAGATCTGAACCACTAGCTTCTTGAAGTTTCATTACACAGCTCTTTGAACCATTTCTCCTTTGTGGAGACTTAAATTCATGGAATGTACTATTTACTCATGTTCCCAGGATAGTGCTGTAGAGATGCCTATACAAAAAGAATTATGTCTTCTGAAGTACAGCATGCACTTAAACACTGTTACAAGGTTGTTCTCCCTCGATGATCTTTTAGCATGCTCTTCAACCCTCACTGGCACTGTTCACTGGAAAGTGTTCCAGGACTTACAGTCAGTCAACCATTTCCCAATCCGTATGCACCTAGCACATCACATCAAACAGTGTTCAAAAACTGCCATCAAAGTGGATGCTCAGTAAAGCAGACTGGAATCTGTACAGCCAACCTGAGTGTTTAAATGTACTTGCAACTTGTTTGAACAAAAGCACCACTAGTGCACTCTTCTGCCTCCATACTGACTTTCCACAACAGTACTGACCAGCCTGAACAAGAATCTTAAAAACATGAGTAACCTGTAAATATGAATGTATGCTTTCCCAGCGTATACAGCTGGCGAAGAGTTCTCGGGCTTCCAGCCAGGTGGCAGTGTCTTCAAACTGCAATGTTTCGATGAGTGACATTCTCGTCATCTTCTGGCGAAGTGCCGAGTCTTTGCGGATGCCGGTCTCTTTATACCTGCGGCGTGCCCCCCACCACCTGGCCGCGGGAGGCTGGATCCAGAGGAGCCTGCGGGCGGGGTGGAGGGGGAAGCGGGTGCGCCGTTCGTGTCTCCGTCAGAGCATTCTGGTCGTGTCTCATGAGCTGGACGGTTCTTGGTGCGTTCCTGGCGTATTGCGGCTAATACCGGATTCCAGGCCGCGCTCAGTTGATAACCTTCATCCCTGTTCACAAGATTCTCGTGGACCCGTATTTCTATTGATTCTTTAATGACGCTGTCCCAATAGCTCCCGGCTCGGCACAGCACGCTGGTGTTCTAGAACCAAAGGTGTGGCTTTCCTTAATGCTATGTTGAGCTATAGCAGATTTCTCTATCTGTCCAAGTCGGGCATTCCTGGTATCTCTCGGCACTTCGCCAGAAGATGACGAGTATGTCACTCGTCGAAACGTCGCAGTTTGAGGACACCGCCACCCGGCTGGAAGCCCGAGAACTCTTCGCCAGCTGTACACGCCAGGAAAGCATACATTTACATTTATGACACCTCTACGGGGAGGAGATGCTCTGCAGCTTCAAGCTGCTGCAGAAAGAACGCAACAAGAAAGCCAAATTGCTCAGCTCCATGGCTTTCCTCCAACGTTGCCGAGACAAGAACATCTTGCCACGATTTGCGGAATTAAGACATCCTGTGAAAACGAAGAAAACCGAACGTATTTTACGGCGAGCAGGAATGGCCATTGTCAGGCAACGCATTCACTACACACAGCAAGAACTGGAAAAGAATGAACACATCCTGATCGCATGTCACCTGAAAATGGCAGAAGCATTACCGGCACACACTTGGGAGTGGGTTGACTGCAGCTCTCACGCCGACAGTGAGGTGCGGAAATGGCATGTTGCCGCAAAACAGATCGACAAATTCGACAGACTCTTTGGAGCTCAGTCGACCCAGAAGGTGACAAATAGCACCAGAGCTATTGTAAATTTTACAGATAAGGTGCTAGATGCAGCCACAACTTCTGTCCTCACGAAAGGGTTAAACTTTGCACCTGTACCAAGGACCATACCGAAACAGGACATCAGCAGCAGTGTAGAGGAAGCAATCCGGGGCCTACCCAAGGAGGAAGCTGAGCAGATCCGAAGGGAGATCTGCAGGATTATCGACAAGTCACGACTCCTGAAAGCCAACATTACTGCGCCGGAGCGAGAGGCTATCCGCGCACTGAGGGATGATGCTGACATCATGGTCCTCCCAGCAGACAAGGGAAATGCGATGGTGCCGATTCGCACAGTCGACTACCAACAGAAAATCTGCTCTCTGCTGCAAGGCCCAGCCTACAGGAAACTCGACAAGGACCCTACATGATGATGACCAGGAAAACCGTGGCGCTACTGAAGGACTCAGATGTACCAGAGGTAGTGCAGAAACGGCTGTATCCCAGACTGCGAATGACACCGCACCTGTATGGATTGCCCAAGATTCACAAAGATGGGGTGCCTCTACGGCCGATTCTGGACACTATCAACTTGCACAGTTATGGACTGGCCAAATACCTGGCGACACTATCAAAACCAGTGGTGGGACACTGCAGTCAACACGTGAAAAACTCCGCAGATTTCGTAAGAATACTGAAGGACATCCGAATACAGAGAGATGACTACTCGTGTGCTTCGACGTCACCTCCTTGTTCACGAAAGTACCTCTACAAGACGCCTTGGCACTCCTTAATCAGCACTTCGAGCCTGAAACAGTGAAGCTCTTTGAATATGCACTTGCGACCATCTACTTCAAGTGCAATGGAGAGCATTATGAACAAGTGGATGGAGTGGCCACGGGATCTCCCCTTGCTCCAGGGATCACGAATCTTTATATGGAACACTTTGAGGAGGTGGCACTACAAACTGCTCACCGTAAACCCAGGCACTTCTTCTGCTATGTGGACGACACTTTCGTGATTTGGCAGCATGGCAGGCAGGCACTGGAGTAGTTTATGGACCACCTAAATGGCATACATGAGAACATCACCTTCACGATGGAAGTAGAAGAGAATGGCAGTATTCCATTCCTGGACATACTGATCAGGAAGAAAGCAGATGGCACGCTGGGCCATTCAGTATATAGAAAGAAGACGCACACAGACCTGTACCTCCATGCAATCAGCTGCCACCGTCCGGTGCAACGCCAGTCAGTACTGACCACCTTGGTACATAGGGCGCGCGTCATTTGTGACAAAGAAAGCCTCTCGGACGAATTACACCACCTAAGAGAGGAATTTCGGAAAAATGGGTACAGTGAAACACAGATTGGTACGGTCTTAAAGAGGAGACAGGCTGACAAATGTCAGGAAGAGGAAGAGGAAGAGGACGTTAACAAGAGACTCGCCTTTCTTCCATATTTGGGGCCCATATCAGCCAAAATCGGGAGGCTACAGAGAAAATCAAACATAAATACCGTCTACCGACAACCGCCGAAGACGAAAGAACTGCTGGGCTCAGCTAAAGACCCAGCAAACTCAACGCAATTGGTATATACAGGTTTGCCTGCTAGTTTTGGTGTACAGTACATTGGACAAATGCAGCGCTGCATCTCGAAAAGGTGCGAGGAACACACCAGGCATGTCCGACTTGGACAGATAGAGAAATCTGCTATAACTGAACATAGCATCAAAGAAAACCACACCTTTGACTTTGAGAACACCAGGGTGCTGTGCCGAGCTGGGAGCTATTGGGACAGCGTGATTAAAGAATAAATAGAAATACAGGTCCACGAGAATCTCGTGAACAGGGGCGAAGGTTATCAACTGAGCGTGGCCTGGAATCTGGTATTAGCCGCAATACGCCAGGAACGCACCGAGAACCGTCCAGCTCACGAGACACGACCGTAATGCTCTGACGGAGACACGAACGGCCCGCCGACTCCTCTGGATCCAGCCTCCCGCGGCCAGGTGGTGGGGGGCACGCCGCAGGTATAAAGAGACCGGCATCCGCAAAGACTCGGCACTTCGCCAGAAGATGACGAGAATGTCACTCGTCGAAACATTGCAGTTTGAAGATACCGCCACCCGGCTGGAAGCCCGAGAACTCTTCGCCATGAGTAACCTGTAATTGTTGCTTGTTTCCTTTGTTGTTCCTGCCTAACAATGACTCATTCTGTCCCTGAAAGCTATCATTTTTTGACTTTCTGTTGCCTAATGGTTCCCAACAATTGCTGCAGCTTTATCTGAAACAAGCTCTTTGCATCATCACTATTACTTGCTAAATCGTGTTAAAATAAATGTAACCAAATACATCTCTGTCAATTTTTATTGTACACAAATTCCCTGCAATAACAAGTTGAAATTTTGCCACATATTATATTCTGGTCTACTTATGCAGTGTTTGAAATTTGGTTTGGATACCACTTGTCCCTTTTGTGCTACCACACTTAGGAAATCCGTGTTTTTCAGGTAATTTTTCAAATTTTTGTATTTTTGTGTGCATGTAAATCTGTTTGTGTGACTGGTATGGGCATGATGAGTTCTGTGTGTGTTTAGGCCACATTAAGCTTACCACAAAAAAAATTATACCCTTTTTGAGCGAATTATATTTGCCATAGAGGGCACCTACAATATTTACCTTTTAACGTATTACATTTTTTAAATCACATTTTGGAATTTTTTTATTTTCCCTCAGAAATATGTTGTTGGTGTTTTGATTCATGGAGTGTGTTCTCTAATGGATGTTACTGGGTTGTAAAAATTACACTGGACTGTGTGGAATAGTTCCAAAGTTAGTAAGACCTGAAGTTGGGTCTGAAGATAGATTGCCAGATGCGGGTTGCAATTTCTGGGTCACGCCACCTTCTTTCACAAGTCATAATTCTGGAACTAATTGGCAGGGGAAACTAATACTTTGTACATGAGTGTTCCACACATGGTAGAATTAGTGTACTGAATTTCAGTCAAATCTGAGACTATGAGCTGGAGCCCGTGGTTGAACTGACATGGAATGACCCCTATGCAAAAGAAATTTTCCTTGTCCTCGTCAACCACACAAGGAAGATGGGGAAACTTCTATGACTTTTGAAGGAATTCAGTCCAATTTCTTCTCCTGAAAACAGGGAAGGACCATTTTTGCTCGAATAGTTAACATAGTAGTTACCTCATTAGTTATGTAGGAAAGACCCATGTATTCTCAAATCCAGGAAGCTCCTTAGCTGCTTCCATTGTAGGTTCAACCCCTTCCTGGGGGCTCTCAACTCTTTTGGAGTACATGCTTGGCTACTACGGGGTCCCAGCCTTTGCAACATTTCTCCCTAGCCATGTTGCATGCTTATACTTTCACTACCCCTTTCTCCCTCTGCCTCTTCATCGGATGGCTTCTAAGTGCCGACCCTGCTTGGACATGGTTTATGATTTGGCCTCAATTTTCCATTTCTGGCGTATTCTATAGCATTTCATCAAATAAACAGATGATACCCATTGTTGGGTCTGACCTGCCACCAATTTTGAAAATTTTTCAGATTGTGCATGGGAGGTCGCCCAATGCAGTTTGTGCTCCTTCCCTTCCCTTCAATACACACAAAACCAGCACAATGCGCTGGTGGTTGTCGAGTACCTCCCTGGGGGTAGACACCTGACCATGCGTCCCCATGCATGCCAAGTAGTATGTGGTGGTCATGACAAGTGGCATGGGGACTCTGAGCTACAGATTACTGGACAGGTAGCCATTGATGAGGTTGGTGGTTCCCATGTGGAGAGTCCCAATTTGAAGTGGGTGGCACCACAATAGATCAGTCACAAATGAAGTTATCTCCTACCTGTGGCCATACGGCCCCAGCAGTTTTCATGAATGGACAGTCCTCTTTCAGTGCAGAGAGATATTACCCTAAAACATGCCCTTCCCTGGCTGCACCGTGGGAGGAACCTAGGGTAAGCAGCTAGCAGAACAATACTCCCCACAATACTTCGTTTGTACAAGGACTGATGGTGTTCCTTCTTTGCCACAAAGCTCTTGTTTTTTTGTGGAGAACTTAGAAGACAAGTTTGGGGAAGTGGCAGCCACCTCTGAAATGAAAAGTGGATCAAATTTGATAAAAATGGCATCCCCTACCCAGTCATGGGCATTGCTCGCTTGTAACACTCTAAATTTAGTTCAGGGCATCATTTTACACAGACACCTGCTCTTACAATCTAATGATGAGCTACATGCCAAATTGGAGCAATGGGGTGTATACCTTGCCTGTTGCGTACATAGGGGGCCAAAGGACAATGGGTTGCTGAGGGCGCCTTCATCTTGGCCTTTTAGGGCGATTCATTGCCTGAAAAGGTCAAGGTGATGGTATACTGGTGTGATGTGAAACCATATTTCCCTGCCCACAGGGTGATGCTTCATATGTTTGAAATTTGGGCACATGTCTTCGTGTTACAACATTAACCCCCTATCTAGAGATTGTGGACAAGAGCTGACTGTGCACCTCCTTCATCTGTGTCAACTGTGGAGAGCACCACTCTCCCTGCACCAGATTGTGCTGTTTTCCAGAGAGAAAAGAAAATACAAGAATACAAGACTCTGGACATACTCATTCACCAAGAGGCCAAGAAGTAGTAAAGTGCTTGCACCCAGCGTGTCGACATATGTTACAGCTATGATAATGTCACTCCCCTTTGGCAAAGGTACTCCTGCCTGTTACAACTCCTACAGTGATCCCTCAGGGGCACTTGACCTTGCCTACCCGTGATGATCGGCAGCTCACACCTACATTGGGATCATTAGCTTCCCACCCACCAGCAACATTGGCCTGCATCTCCCAGCTGGAGAGAAATCGCCTTTCTCCAGCTTCTCTTGCCAGGAAGGGGCCCCTCGGGACACTTTCTTCCATTGTTTCCATCTGTCTACTACCGGACACCAGCCATTGGCTGAAGGAGCCGCAGGCTCCTGATTGCAGGTCTTCACGATCGTCCTCATTACCTGACAGTGATTCAGAGAAGCCCTCACAATCATTGAAATCCTCTAAGGAGAGGAAAGAAAAGAAAAAGTCCTCAAAGAAGTACCATGACAGCAGATCCCACATCTTCCACTCCTGTGGCTGCGAGGATTTCTGCGGCCCCTGAGGCACTGGTTTGCATCACACAATATAACTCGGAACCCACGTATGTTGATACCATAATCCCTCAACCAGTAGCAGCAGATGACCCTAATGCATAACCTGCCCCCTTAACATCTTTTAAGAGCCTTCTGCATTGCTGTTCGGGAGACTTGGTTTCCAACAACACAGACCCCAGCCCTTCATGGATACCAGAGATATTATGAGAATTGTGCTGCCTATGACAGTGTGTCGAGCTGAGTTTGCACATACGTTGTAGACGCTCTATATAGTGAACACGTGCCTCTTAATACACCTTTGGGGGCTGTGACAGTTAGAGTAAGAGCATTTTAGGATATTAACATTTGCAATGTTTACCTACCTCCCGATCATGAAGTAAAGTGCCTCAGAACATACTGTTTGCATTGGTTTCTTAGCTCCGCCACCTTTGATGATCTTGGGTGATTTCAGTGCCCTTGACTCGTTGTGTGGTGGAAACACGGTCACTGGCTGCAGTAAAGAGCTCGAAAATTTTCGAGCATAACTTGCCCTTTACTTCCTGAATATTGGTAGGTACCCCACACACTTCCGTGTGGCACACGGATCCTTCTTGGTCATAGACCTTTCCATTTGCATCCCT
Organism: Schistocerca americana; assembly: GCF_021461395.2. Classification (NCBI taxonomy): domain Eukaryota; kingdom Metazoa; phylum Arthropoda; class Insecta; order Orthoptera; family Acrididae; genus Schistocerca; species Schistocerca americana. The sequence goes on from NC_060127.1 coordinate 193,404,753, forward strand.
TGTCTTCCCCATCCGTCCACTGGAGTGTCCACAATGACCTGTGTGGTATTGACCACTTCCCGATCTTCCTGTCCCTCCCTCAAGGTTGCTCCCCTGGATGCCTGCCAAGATGGGCTCTCAATAGTGCTGATTGGGATGCTTTCACTTCTGCTGTTGACCTTGGCTCCCTGCCACATGGACGTATCGATGAGGCAGTCCAGAATACAACTACAGCCATTCTTTTGGCAGACGATTTAGTGATCCCCTGTCCCTCTGGCCTGCCCTGACAGAAGACAGTACCTTGGTGGTTCTCAGAAGTCATAGAAGTCGTTTGAGATTGTAGGCAGGCTCTCAAATGTTATAAGCGGCACCTGTGTACAGAGCACCTCATTGCCTTTAAGCAGCTCCGTGTCTGGGTCTGCCACCTAATAAATAAATGGAAGCAAGAATACTGGGAAACGTATGTTTCAACCATCGGACCGCTTACGTCTCCTTCGCAGGTTTGGGCGAAGATCAGATTTCTCTATGGATATCAGACCCCTGCAGGTGTACCTGATATTACATTAAATGGCACAGTCTACACTCACGCAGACCCCCCACCCCTATGAGACTCACCTCTCTTTGGCAGATTCGAGCTTTGCTACCATGGGGCCCCAGCCTTTGCAGCATCTTTACCCTTCCATACTGCATGTCTATCCTCTTGCTATTCTTTTTCCCCTCCCTTGGGGAACATGTCTGGGGTGTTACTGGGAATGTTCTGCCTTGTCTGTCGCTGACATTAGAACAGTCTCACCATTGTTTTTCATTCTCTTTTCCTTTCTTTGTTTCCCTTCTCCTCTTGTTCGTCTGCTTTGGCATTTGAGATTCCTCCTTTTCTTCTTCCCCCTTGTGCACTCCTGAAGGCCGGCCCACACGCCTGACGTGTAACAGTTGAGTGGGTAACACGCAATTCCCAGCCCTGGGTCGACAGTTAGGGTTCACACATACCCCCTGGTACAGGCCAGGCCCAGGGAGGGGTAATTCCCTTAGCTGCTATCTTCCCAAATTGCCAATTGGCCCCTCTGTCAGGTGTTCGGGACGTGTGAACAATCACTTAAGGTGGGTGCGCCCCGTTGTCAAGGGGGCCCCCAGTTGGAAGCAGCACACCATCAGAGACGCTGGCAATCGCGGGGGATTTTCTCGCAATGAGCCAATCATCTTCAAAATAAACATCTCCGAAATGTAAATTGAATGAAGCTAATGATTCAAAGACCCTTCCAGCTGCCTCACGGTTCCTTGTGGGCTCACGTACTGAAGACAGTCTGTCCTATGCCACAGTAAATCTGATTATTATTCAGAAACGTGTTGATGCATTTGCCAGCCCTGTGAAATCCTGCTCTCATTTACAGAATAGCACTTTGCCTGAGTGGTCCGTTCTTTCTAACTCCTACTCGAGCTACCATTTCCCATGTGCTATCCATTTGTTGACTCATGCACACCTAAATGGTAGCTTATTAAGACGGACTGGCGGCTTTACTCCTCCCTGGCAATCTTTGAAGAACAGGATTTTCCCACTTGTGATGACCAAGTGGAATATCTCACAAACGTTATCCTTACTGCTTCAGAATGTTCCATTCCTCGCACTTCCTTTTTACCACACTGTGTCCCAGTCCCTTGGTGGACTGAGGCATGCCACGACGCAATTCGCACATGGAGACGTGCTCTTCGCATTATTATCTGTCATCCTACAATGGCATACTGCATTCATTATAAACAGATGGCGTGCAAATTGTCGTCGCTTTCTTCGGGATAACAAGAAAGCTAGCTGGATTTCATTCACTATGTGACGAAGCAAGCTGGGATAATTTTAATTCCCCTCTTGTTTTGCCATGTGCCTCCTTAAATCCGTTTTGTTACTTTTAACTATTTACCATTAACATTTCTGAATATAACCTGCATTTTCATGGAGATTGGTCCTCAGTTTTAAAGGATATACCACAAGATCTAATTATGTGCTTAGTTTTATGTATGTAATTGATTTTCTAATTTATTTTGACTGTTCCTTTCATTATAGGGTGAAATCAGTAATTGTTTCATAACTTAAATTCTATCATTGACATATAAACAAGTATAAATTCTGTAACAATAGTAAACATTTGGAAGATGAAGTACTAGTAATCTTAAAGTATGTATTTAGCTGCATTCAAAAATAGGTTAGCAAAACCAGCGCTTCATTAATTTCAAAGTAATTAACAGCTTTGTCAAAAGTATTACCCCTTCTGCAAGTCCGGGGGTAAGAATAGGCCCGAGGTATTCCTGCCTGTCATAAGAGGCGACTAAAAGGAGTTTCACATGTTTCGGCCTTTATGTGATCGTCCCCTATAGGGTTTGACCTCCATTCCACAAAATTTTCCCAAAGAGCGAGCAAATTGGGGAAGGGGGCCTTACATGGTGCATAATGTCCGTCACGCATTGAGATCTTTAGCCCATTTTCTTGTTGTCGCATTTCAGTTCCGCTAACTCTCCATCTCTTGGGCAAGGACACCTTCCTGAGTGCGTTTTCCACCATGCACTATGCAGTGTCGCTTTCTGCGTCAACAATGACCATGGACTTCTTTACACCTGATATCCAACACTGTAGCCAGTCCATTGTGGTGGGGCCGCCATATATTCTGTTGGTTGTAGCCCCCTGACCACACAGGGATCGCTCTGCTGATGCCTGCACCGTTAATTCCCCATGTATGCCAAGGGGTAGATGCCCATTCCCCAAGGCATCGGGACTCCTGGCTATGGCCATTCTGCCAGGTGGCCTTTGCTGTGGCTGGGTGGTGCCCGTGGGGAGGGCCCCTGGTCGGAGTGGGTGGCATCAGGGCGGATAACATGCGATGAAGCGTAGTCCATCATCTCTTGCTGGTGTTTCACCACCAGCAGTCTCTAAGCATTCACGAGCTCAAATCAACACACAGAGGTACAACCACAAATCATTCATCGTTCCCCTACCTGGCCACACCATGGGAGGAATGTCAGGCTAAGGATGGCAGCGGATCTTATTCACCCCGGTACCTTGTATGTTGGAGAGCTGATGGGGAATCTTTCATGACGATGAAGCCTCAGTTCTGTGTTGAGCATTTAGAGGACAAGTTTGGGGAGGTGGAGATGTCCAAAATGAGATCTGGGTCAATCTTAATCAAAACAGCATCCTCTGCCCAGTCACGGATGCTACTCGTGTGTGACAAGCTGGGGGATGTTTCTGTAACCATCACACCCCATAAGAGCTTAAATATGGGCCAAAGTATCATATTTCAAGGGACCTTCTTTTGCAGTCTGATGATGAGCTGTGCGCTAATTTAGAGCGGCGAGGTGTACATTTCATCTGGCGTGTCCACCGGGGTCCAAGGGATAATCAGGTTGCCACTGGTGCCTTCATCTTGGCCTTCGAGGGTGCTACATTGCCCGAGAAGGTGAAAGTGATGGTCTACCGCTGTGATGTAAAGCCATATACGCCTAACCTAATGCGGTACTTTAAGTGCTGGAAGTTTGGCCATATGTGTTCCTCCTGTACTTCCAGCATCACATGCCAAGATTGTGGACGTCCTTCGCATCCCAATACTACATGTGCCCCGCCGCCAAACTGTGTCAACTGCGGAGAGCACCATTTGCCTTGCTCGCCAGACTGCAGGATTCTCCAGAAAGAAAGGAAAATCGTGGAGTACAAGACCCTGGACTGACTGACTTACACTGAGGCTAAGAGAAAATTTGAAAGCTTGCATCCTGTGCATCTGTCATCGTTACAACAGTTCCGGCACCATCAGCTCCGACAACCTGAGTCACCTCTCAGAGCCAGAAGACTACACCTTCCCCCTTCATGGTGGGGGGTATTTCCCTCCCTGTTGCTCCTGCACCACCTACTTCAGGAGTAACACCCCCCCAACCGTCTGGGATATCAGTCCCCACTTCTGAGTTGGAGAAGCATAAGTCTTCTTTGGCTCCTCTCGCTAGGAAGGGGTCCCTTGGGTCTCTCCCTTCCCAGTTTTCTGCTAGTGGGAAAGATGACACCCACCAGTGGCTGAAGAGCCCAAAAGCAGCTAATTGTAGGGCTCCACGCTCATCCTCAGTCCTGGAGACTGAGCCAGTGAAGTCCTACCGCCAGGGAAACCCGAGGAGCAGCGAGAAGAAGACCCCTAAGACCAAGGAAATTGTGGTGGCACCCACACCACCGCTACCTAAAAGCTCTGTGTCTGAGGATGGGATGCAGGTTCTGGCGTCCGCTGAGGCTAGATATTGCCGGACCCTCGGACACAGTGGATATAGACTGCCTCGACAAAATGTCGGTGGCATTATAAACTTCCTCATTGAATGTTCCATGCCTTCCCAGCCTCACGATGACGTTACGTTCGAGGAGAATTTGGGCGGTTTTTTCCACCGCCCGGCTGAGCTACAGTAATTGTTAAGCTTTACGCATGCTATCTGCATTGCTCTCCAGGAAACCTGGTTCCCACCAATATGGTCCCCTGCCTTCTGTGGCTATAAGGGATATTACAGTAACCATAGTGACTATAATCGAGTGTCATGTGGAGTTTGCGTTTATGTCCTAAACTCAGTCTGTAGTGAACATATGCCCCTTCAAACCCCTCTTGATGCTGTGGCTGTCAGAATAGGGACGACACAGGAAATAACTGTCTGCAGTACCCCTTAATGTATTAGCTGCACTGATTGGTCAACTCCCTAAACCTTTCCTACTTTTGGGAGATTTTAACGCTCATAACCCCTTGTGGGGTGGCACCGTGCTTACTGGCTGAGGCAGAGATGTCGAAACTTTACTGTATCAGTTGGACCTCCTCCTCTTAATTAAACACTGGGGCCGCCACACATTTCAGTGTGGCTCATGGTAGTTACTCGGCCAGCGATTTATCAATTTGCAGCCCAGGACTTCTCCCATCTATCCGCTGGAGAGCACATGATGACCTACGTGGTAGTGACCGCTTCCCCATCTTCCTTTTACTGCACCTTCCGTCAGGCCCACGGATGCCTGCCTAGATGGGCTTTAAACAAGGTGGACTGGGAAACTGTCACCACTGCTGCTATCGTTGAATCTCCTCCACACAGTAACATCGATGTGATGGTTGAGCAGGTGACTACTGCAATTGTTTCTGCAGCAGAAAACGCGATTCCTCGCTCGTTATGGTGCCCCAGCATAAGGCAGTCCCTTGGTGGTTGCCGGAAGTCACTGAAGCAATTAAGGCGCATCGGCAAGCTCTACAGCGGCATAAGCAGCACCCTTCCCTGGAGCACCTCATAATCTTTAAACAGTTCCGTGCCTGCGTTCGCCAACTTCTCAAACTATGGAAGCAGGATTGTTGGCAGAGATATGTCTTGACCATTGGGTACCATACGTCACCTTCCAAAGTCTGGGCAAAGATCAAATGTATTTTTGGATACCAGACCCCAACAGGTGTCCCTGGTGTTTCCATAAATGGCGTGTTATCTACCGACGCAAACACGATTGCTGAGCACTTTGTTCAAGCCTCTGCTCGATGGCTGATGGTAATGTTGGCTATGCCTTTGTCCACAGAGGCCATACCGAACAACATTCCTTGCCCGATGGCTGCAGTGTATTCACTGCAGAGCTGGTAGACATATCTCGTGCACTTCTATATATCCATTCATGACCGGGGGAATCGTTTCTTCTGTGTACTGACTCCTTGAGCAGCCTACATGCTATCGACCAGTGCTACCCTCGCCATCCTTTGGTGGCATCCATCCAGGAGTCCATATATGCACTGGACTCGTTCAGTGGTGTTTGTGTGGAACCCAAGACATGTAAGCATCCCAGGCAACAAACTTGCCGACAGGCTGGCCAAACAGGCTACGCAGAAACTGCTGCTGGATATGGGCATCTCTGAACCTAACATGTGTTCTGGCTTACGCCGCAGGGTTTATCGGCTTTGGGAGGTGGAATGGCATAACAATACGCACAACAAACTGGTTGTCATTAAGGAGACTACGACTGTGTGCAAGTCTTCCATGCGGTCCTCTCGCAGGGAATCTGTTGTCCTCTGCTGGCTCTGCGATGGGCACACTTGGGCGACCCACGGTTACCTCTTGCACCGTGAAGAACAATCTGTGTCGTTGCGGAGCCCGGTTGACAGTGGCCCATATTCCAGTGCACTGTCCCACTTTGACAGCCCAGTGACGAAATCTTGGGTTACCAGACTCATTGCCGCTCATTTTATGTGACTGATTTAGTTTTACATTTTATTTGTGAGGTAGGGGTTTTCCCATTCGATCTGAGTTTTAGTGTGTGTCCTTTGTTCCTCTGTGTCCTCCACCCTAGTGCTTTTAGGGTGGAGGTTTTAATGTTTTGCAGAGTGGTTGGCTTTTCCTGTTTATTCTCATGGTCGGCCATCCACTGTAATCTGCTTTCTTGTTTTACTGTCTTCTGTTTCTAGCATGTCTCTGTTGTTTTCTTGTCGTCTTTTGTTCCTTTTAGTGGTTCAAATGGCTCTGAGCATTATGGGACTTAACATCTGAGGTCATCAGTCCCCTAGAACATAGAACTACTTAAACCTAACTAACCTAAGGAAATCGCACACATCCATGCCCGAGGCAGGATTCGAACCTGCGACCGTAGCGGCCATGCGGTTCCAGACTGAACGCCTAGAACCGCACGGCCACAGTTCCTTTAGTGTTCGTTGCCTTACCTTCGGTCGTGTGGTTCCATTTTGTGTTATGTGTCTCGTCTGTTTTATTCTCACTTGTGGCACTGTCTTATTAGGAACAAGAGACCGATGACCTCAAAGTTTGGTCCCCTCTCCCCTCTTTTAAACCAACCAACCAAAAGTATTTTTTGCGGAACTATATTTGTTAATTTCATGATTTAAACAAATAATTTGGCATAACCCTTATAGTAGAAGGAACTGCTAAAAAAAAAAAAAAAATTGACGTATTCAGTTAATTTAATGAGATAAGTTTTAATTGTAATTTCTGTAAATTTAACTTCAAACATTGTGTAGTTTCAGTACTGATTATTGTGATGATATGTGGGGGGACCGATTTTTGGTCAAAAGGCAGTCAGTCCACGAGTGAGTTTCAGTTGAGTAACCTGTGCTGGTTAGAACAACAACAATGCTTCAATTTAACTGTGAACTAAGTGTTAAACAATTATGCCGTGTGTGAAAACTGCTTCATACATACCTGATTACTGTTAGGTTTTACTGCTCATAGATGTTCAACGAGAAACTATTGTAGCAGTATATGGAGTTTCCCCTGTTAACTATTAATGAGGCTTATTGAAGATAACATAATAGGGTACTGGCCATGTAACTGGGTGTTATTAGGGGGTTGTGAAAAGTGAAATTGAAGTACTGTGAAACGTAACTGTGCATACGTCGGCTACATCATTTAAAGTAGTCAGTGTTGGAATCCCCAAACCCCTCTTTTCTGCCAGTGTAGCAACACCGTGTGTTGACACCGAGGACAACAATCGACAAGTGATTAAATAATAAAAAGCAGGAGGAACCGCCACAAATAGTTCTATTAACAGTTCCACCCTCTGTTGTATGTTGCCAACTTCCTATGGCTCTCTGGGACCAAGATCCATTCGCTAAGTTCCAGCCTGACAGCAGCAGACGATATCGTTGTGGACCCTATTGCTATCTCCAGCACCTTGGGCCATCATTTTGCGGAAGTTTCAAGCTCTTCTCACTATCCATCGGAAACGCGAGGCGGCCCGGGTGATACCCTTCTCTTCTCAGAATCGTGAGTGCTACAATGCTGCCTTTACTGTGAGGGAGCTAGATCATGGTCTCAGTTCATCCTGATCTTCCGCCCCAGGACCAGACGCTGTCAACGTTTAGATGTTGCAGCACCTTTCTCTTGCGGGCAAGCACTTTCTGCTTAACACACACAACTGCATCTGGGCAGAGGGCACATTTCCCTGACGTTGGCTTTAAGCCATCGTCATACCCATACGTGAGCCCAGTAAGGACAAAAACCTTCCTTGTAGCTACCACCCCATCTCTCTCACCAGCTGCATTTGCAAGGTGATGGAATGTATATTTCGTGCCCAGCTGGTATGGTGGCTCGAGTCTTGCAATTTACTAACCACTGCACAATGTGGATATAGAGCACGTTGTTCTGCAGTTGACCATCTCGTTACTTTGGCCACCATGTCATGAATGGTTTTTTGCTGAAGTCCCAGACTGTGTTTTTCGATTTGGAGAAAGCCTAAGACGCCTGCTGGAGGACTGGTATCTTTCGTACTCTTTACACAGGGGCTTCCTTTGCAGCCAGCCCTGTTTCCTTCAGGAATTTTTAAAAGATGGAGTGTTCAAGGTGCGTGTGGGTTCTGCCTCGTCGGACACCTTTGTCCAGGAAAATGGTGTGCCTCAGGGTTCTGTCCTGAGTGCCCTTCTCTTTGCTATCACCATTAATCCTCTAATGGCCTGTCTTCCACCGGTGTTTTTGTACTATTTTGTCATCTGTTGCAGTGCTCCACAGACCTGTCTCGCTGAGTAGCATCTTTCACAATGTCTTGATTGTCTTTAATGCTGGAGCATCGACAATGGCTTTCATTTTTCAACTGACAAAACCATCTGTATGAATTTCGCGCGGCGCAATTGGATTCTCCCACTATCTTTACATCTTGGGCCTGTTGCTTTTTCATTCGTTGACACTGTGGAACTCCTCGGGCTCATGCCTGATAGGAAGCTCTCTTGGTCCTCCCATGTGTCTTACCTGGCAGCCCACTGTACGCGGCCCCTCAATGTCCTACATGTCCTCAATGGTACTTCCTGGGGTGCCAATCAAACCACCCTCTTCCGCTTGTACCAGTCCCGTGTAGACTATGGGTGCTTTGTTTATGCATCTGCACATCCATTCCTTTTATGCCATCTCAACACTATCCATCATCGTAGCATCCATTTGCCCACTGACACATTTTACACTAAACTGGTTGAGTGTCTGTGTGCTGAAGCTGCTGAACTACTACTGTCCTACTGCTGAGACTTTCTCCTCAGCAGGTATACATGCTGTTTGTCTGCCATGCGTGGCCACCCATCCTGTGCCACCTCCTCGAATGATTCCTGTGGTTATCAGTAAGGGGCATATCACTCTTTTTCTGTTACCTCCTGAAGTCTGCTTTCGGCGCTTGATCCGGCAGCTTAACTTCACAGTACCTGCAACTTTCCCTCTGGGTGTGAAATCTTCACCATCTTGGCTTCGTGAAGTGATCCCTCTTAACCTTGGTCTTCATTCTCTTCCTGAGGACACTACTCGAGCCTCACTCTATCGCCTACAGTTCCATGACCTTCGCATGGAATTTCGCAATAATACCTTTTTGTACACTGATGGGTCTCAGACTGACTGTGGTGTTGGGTGTACCTTCGTCATTGGCGCCCACGTCTTTAGAGGTCGGCATCCAGCACATGGTTCAGTATTTACAGCCGAGATCTTCATCTTGTGTCAGGTGACGGAGTACATCTGGTGAGACAGACTTTTCTTGTCTCCTCTACTCAGACTCCCTTAGCGGCCTTTAAAGTCTATGTGCACTGTACACTGCCCATCCCTTAGTGCAAGGGGTCCAGGAAAACTGTCACCTGCTCACTCTTGGTGGAGCGATTGTAAAGTTTATGTGGGTTCCTGGTCATGTCGCTCTGCCAGGAAACGAAGCTGCTGCCAAGGCTGCAGTCCTCGTACCTTAGCCCACTAGTTCCATATTCCCTCCAGTAATCTCTGTGTTGCCGTCTGTCAGGAGGTGGTGTCCCTTTGGCATCACCATTGTTCCTCCCTTCGTGGGAATAAGCTCAGGTTTATTAAGGCTCTCCCAGTGTCATGGACGACCTTCTCTTGGCCCTCCCGCTGGGAGGAGGTCATTTTAACTAGGTTGCATCGTTATTTGATAAGTGGTGCTCCCCCACCACTTTGTACCCGTTGCGCCCAAGTCCTTTTTTTTTTTTTTTTTTTTTAACCATTTATTTTCCGTCTTGGGCTTGCCATCTAAGTTATCGGCCATTTTAGGCAACGACACGCGGGCTGTTGACCGCATTTTACGTTTTATCCATCAAAGCTATATGGTGAATGCAAATTAATTTTTAGTTTTGGACCTCCGTTTCTCTATGGCGTCTTTTGTAGACTTTCTCCTTGTCCCTGTTTTTAGCGGTCACCTCTTATGTTAATTGGGATTGATGTTAAGTTGTTTTTTAACTCATCTCTGTTTTCGTGTTCTATGGTTTTGACATAGGCGTGTATGACCCCAGTTGTTTTTGCGCCCTAAAACGAAACAAACAAACTGACCCAGACGCTGTTGCCAAATATTTCGCTCTGCGCTATGCTCAAGCATCAGAGCCTGAGAATTATCAACCTGCCTTTCGTGTGCTGAAACAACGGTTGGAGCAAAACCAGTTACCTTTTACTACACCTAGAGCTATATAATGCTTCATTGTGAGAGTGGGAATTCGTCAGTGTCCTCACCCACTGCCCTGATACAGTCCCAGGGCCAGACTGCAACAACAGCCAAATGATCAAGTGCTTGCCAGTAGATTGTCAGCATCATATCCTTGGCTGGCATCTTCAACCGCATCTGGCGCAAGGGCGAGTTCCCATCCCAATGGCAAGAAATCGTCACTGTCCCAGTACTGAAACCAGATAAGCATTCTCTAGAGATGGACAGTTGTTGCCCAATTACTCTCAACAACGTTCTCTGTAAGTTGCTTGGACATATTGTGAGCCTGTGACTGTGTTGGCTCCTTGAACGTAGGGGTCTTCTATCTACGTCCCAGGATGGTTCACTAATGATAATCTGGTTTACCTGGAGTCTGCCATCCGAACAGTTTTTCCCCAATGTCAACACCTTAGAGCTGTTATATTTTACCTACAAAAGGCTCATAACACCACATGACACCAAACCCATGCTACCTTACGTGAGTGGTGTCTCTGGAGTCATCCTAATTTTCATCCAGAACTTCCTTTCACACCATATGGTCCAAGTTCGAGTTGGTACTTTCCACAGTATCCCCCATATCCAAGAGAATGGAGTCCAGCAGGACTCTGCACTGAACGTCCCTCTTTCTAGTAGCCATCAGTGGTCTAGCAGCAGCTGTGGTGTCCTCAGTATCACCCTCCTTGTATTCTGACAGCTTTTACCTCTACTATTCCTCCTCTATTGTGGGTGTCACTGAATGTTATTGCAAGGCGCCATACAAAAGGTGCATCCATGGGCCATCAGCCACGGCTTTCACTTTTGTGCCACCAAGACTAACATCATGCACTTCTGTTGACACTGTATCGTTCACCCACAACTGGAACTTTATCTCGACAACCAACTGCTCAGTGTAGTGGAGACTTATCACTTGAGGACTGGTCTTTGATTCTCGGTTGAATGGATTCCCCATCTTCACCAGCTTAAGTGAAAGTGCTGGCTGCACCTTAATACACTCACTGCCTGAGTAAGACCAGCTGGAGTACAGATCAGTCCACTGTTCTGCAGTTTTACAAAGCCCTGATACAATCCCGCCTTGATTATGGGTGTTTGGCATACAGTTCAGCATCACCCTCAGCATCGCCGATACACCACTGCTGGGGTTCAATTTGTGGCAGAAGCCTTTCGAACTAGCCCTGTGAACAGCTTACTCATGGATGCTAGGATCCCTCTGTTGCGGATAAGCACCAACAACAGCTTGTCAATTACGCTACTCATGTTTGCAGCTTCCCTAAACGTCCAAACTACCATCTCCTCTTTCCGAACACTGTAATCCATCTCCCACAATGGCAGACTGACACTGATTGTGATTGCAGTCTGCATCCAGTCTGACCTCTCTGAACTTCAGTTGTTTCCTCTTCCACCTCTCCTCTGCACCCACTTCCGTACACCTCCGTGGTGCATCCCTCGACAACAGCTTCATTTTGATATATCACAAGGTCCGAAAGACTCGATTCGTGCCGAGGTCCTCTGCTGCCAATTTTTCTTCATCCTTGGCATGTCCCAGGGTTCAGAAGTCGTCTACACTAACAGCGCAATGTTTCCTGGTTGTGTAATCTTTGCTTATACTCATGTGGAACATACTGAACACCTCCCCTTGCCAGATGGCTGTAGTGTTTTCACTGTGGTGTTGGTCGCGATCTCTCAGCATATCTGGTCCTGCACTTGTGAGTCCTTTCTCATCTGCAGCGACTCCGTGAGCAGTTTGCAAGCTCTCGACCAATGCTACCGTCACCACCCATTGGTCATTGATAGCTGGGGCTCCGTGTATGCCCGTGAACAGTGTGAGCATTCAGTGACCTTCATCTGGACCCTGGCCACCTTGGAATCCCGGTGAATGAACTCGTTGATAGCCTGCCCAAACTGGCTACCAGTAAACAGAGTCTTGAGATCAGTATACCATAAACAGACCTCCAATCAGTATCACGCTGACAACTTTTAGGTGCCTGGAATGAGATGATGCCCCAGTGGCTGACTCAGTTTTACATTTTATTTGTGAAGCGAGCTTTTACTATTATCCTTAAGAGAGGGCCACTTCACCTTATTGCTACATTGACGTGGTGACCCTCTCAAAAGATCTACTGTCACCTCCACAGTTGTTAGTTTCTAATTGAGGATTTCGCAGGATGTGAGGCCTTATGTTATATGTATGTCTGAGTAGGATTAACCACTAATTTGATCACACAGGGAAGATAAAATAGTGGATGCACAGCAACAAAGGTTAACGATTTCAAGGGCAGGGAGAAAAAAGTGCCATGGCAAACCCCAAGAGTGAAAAATACCTCTGCGATAGTTTAGACAGGTAGTAGGAGCAGTAGCAGTTTTCTTGCTATCTGTAACAGATCATGCAGCGGTGAGGTGGTTGTTAATTTTGGGTATCGTGCAATGGTCAGTACCACTGTCAGTAGCTTAGGTGATTATAAAGAGTGTCAGTCCTATCGAGGAGCGGTACTGCTGGGCTGGGCACCTATGAGTCAGGTTAAGAATGAAAGAATTGTTCGAATGTCTCATTTTCCTGTACACTCGTATGTCGTCGTCTTTTTTTTTTTTTTCCAGTATCAAGGCGGTATTTTCTGTGAAGGTACACACACACACAGACAGACAGACAGAGAGAGAGAGAGAGAGAGAGAGAGAGAGAGAGAGAGAGAGAGAGAGAGTGTATCGTAAAGCATTGCTTACGATGCATAGCACTTAGTTCTGTATGATCTGCAGACATGTAGGATCCGCGTTTCGTTAGACTGGAGCTGTATACTTCATCAGTGGTCTAATTAGTGTTGTATATATGGTTGTCAACACCGTTCTATTCATTGTGCTGGAGCTGTATACTTCATCAGTGGTCTAATTAGTGTTGTATATATGGTTGTCAACACCGTTCTATTCATTGTGCTTTGTGTACTGAACATAGTGTAAAGCTGTCTGAGCCTCATGTTAGCTTGGCTGGTCGTGTATTCAGTGTGATCCCACCACCCCCATGTAAGTTTCTATTCCAGCCAGACACCGAGGTATCCAACTTCCTTACAGAAACGTGCTGGGCGTGTGTGTAGTGTCATTTGTTTGCAGTTTTGGTGTTTGTGCAGAATTTCAGTTGGAGTGTGAACAGAACAGCCTCAGACTTGTCAATGTTTACTTTAACATGCCATCCTTCCAGCCAATGCTCGGCAGTTTTGAGTGTTGTCTGTAATTGTGAGTTAATGTTGGACATTTTCCAGTCTTGTTGTGCTAGGATGGCTGTGTCATTTGTGCAGATGGCTGTCGTCTCGTTTTGTGTAGCTGGGAAGTCACTGATGTAGACGTTAAACAAAAGGGTCCTAGGATACTGCCTTGGCGTACTCTCGTTTGTATACTGAGTTGTGTTGGCTGTTTGCCCAGAACATCAGTTTAGAAGCATCTGTTGGTGCGGTATGAGTGTGTGAGACATAAGAGTCCATCAGGGAACCCACCATCACTGAATTTGTGCATGAGACTGTTGTGCCATAGACACTCAAAGGCCTTTTCGATGTCCAGGAACACTGCCCCTGTAGCTTTGTTAATGTTGTAGCTGTCTGTGATACATTTCATTACATGGAGGAGTTAATGGATTGTGGAGTGGTGATAAAGTGTGAAAGCTGGGTCAAAAGGAATTAGATTCGGTGTGAATGATGCTGCTAGTGTCATTGCCATCAGTTCAGCCTTCTCTGCAGAGCATAATGGTCCGTCAGGTCCTTGTAGAGTTGGTGTGTAGTGTTTCTCCTTTGTGAAATATAGGCTAGTTTCCACACAGCAGGCTGCATGGCATCTAGCCTTGTGAAAATGTTGTTCACTGTGTGGTTTTAAATGTTTGCATTTTTCCCCATATGGTACGCCGGAGTCTGTTAACGTGCTGTTTGTAATGTGGGCACCTGGTGTGCTGCTAATATCTCCTGGAGTGGTTTCTCATTGTACTGTTGCCTCCTCTGCCCAGACCGGGCTGCAGCATCTGGGCTTGGTGGTCCAGCCTGCTCCATTACCCCTCCCCCCCCCCCCCCCCCCCACCTCCCCACCCCCCAATTGTGGTCTGTTATACTTGTTGTATGTTGTCTCGCTCTGTACTACTCTTGTCCTGTCTGTGTTGCTAGTCTTTCCAAGTCAGTCTCGGAGTAGAATACCTTTGGTAAGTGGCAGGGGCTTGTCCCTTTAAACATCCATCCAACCAACCATTGTTGGTACAAGAAATACCATTTCACCATTGACTAATGTGATCTGCTGGAGTAGCTATCCAGCAGGCTTTGGCTTTCCTACTCGAGTTACATGTTGCTGAAATCTATCTTCAGAAAGCTTATGATACCACTTTGAAGTGCAACATCCACAGAGATCTTCATCAGTAAGGCTACCGGGACAACTACCCATTTCTATACAGTCCTCAGTCTCGCAGCACTATTTCAGATACTGTATTGGGAAAGGCAGTAGTGAAGGCAGCAGACGATCAAGTAGGTAAAAAGACGAGGGCTGGTAGAAATCCTTGGGTAACAGAAGAAATATTGAATTTAATTGATGAAAGGAGAAAATATAAAAATGCAGTAAATGAAGCAGGCAAAAAGGAATGCAAAAGTCTCAAAAATGAGATTGACAGGAAGTGCAAAACTGCTAGAGGAGAGAATGTAAGGATGTAGAGGCTTATCTCAATAGGGGTAAGATAGATACTGCCTATAGGAAAATTAAAGATACCTTTCGAGAAAAGAGAACCACTTGTATGAATATCAAGAGCTCAGATGGAAACCCAGTTCTAAGCAAAGAAGGGTAAGCAGAAAGCTGGAAGGAGTATTACGGAAATGAAAGAGGATGTAGATGAAGATGAAATGGGAGATACGATACTGCGTGAAGAGTTTGACAGAGCACTGAAAGACCTGAGCCGAAACAAGGCCCTGGGAGTAGACAGCATTCCATTAGAACTACTGACGGCCTTGGGAGAGCCAGTCCTGACAAAACTCTACCATCTGGTGAGGAAGATGTATGAGACAGGCGAAGTCCCCTCAGACTTCAAGAAGAATATAATATTTTCTTAGACTTTCCCGGCGATTTGATGACGATCTCATGGAAATCAGGTTTTCTGCCGGATATCAGCGTCTTCCAAACACGATATTTCGACGTCATTACTTGACGTCTTCATCAGGTGTTCCCTGAGACTGGCTGCTTGCTGGACCGGGTCGCATATTTATGCCTGCCCGGTGCCTGCTGTTCTGTTTGCCGTTCCCTAGTCGGTCTGCACCCGCGACTCGCGCTATGCTGCCGCTCTATTCCGTCCGCTCCCAATCCGGCCGCCTCCAACTGCGGTCGTGGCCTCCTGGTGTTCCCTTCTCGTCCGCACCAACGAGTGGCGCTCCCCTGCTGCTCTGGACGTTCCCTATTCCGTCCGCGCCCGCTCTGGTTGCCTCCAACTGCGGCTGAGGCTTCCTGGTGTTCCCTTCTTGGTTCATGCCAGCAGTTTGCGGATGTCTGAGGCTTGTTGTTGGTGTTGGAAACATATTTTCTCCGGTATTGCTTCAGCAGTTCAAATGCCAGGTTCCATGCAGTGCTTAGCTGGTATCCTGCTTCCCGGTTAATCAGGTTTTGTGCCATCTTTATCTCTATAGATTCAGTGATGACACTATCCCAGAGCCTGGGGGTCTGGACCATGACCTTGGTGTTCTCATAGTCCATGAAATGTTCCAACTCTAGGCAGTGTTCTGCTATTGCTGATTTTGTGGCCCGTCTTAGCCTGGTATGTCGATGGTGTTCCTTACATCTGATTTCCACCGTTCTAGTTGTTTGGCCAATGTAGGACATACCGCATTCACAAGGAATATTGTAAATGCCAGGCTTCCTTAAGCCCAGGTCATCTTTGACTGTTCCAAGTAAAGCCGTGATTTTGCTAGGTGGGCAGAAGACACTCTTGATGTTATGTTTCATTAGTATTCTGCTGATCTTGGCAGAAACAGGCCCGGCATACGGTAAAAATGCCAGCTTCTTGATTTCTTCTTCTTGCTCATTCTCCGGTGTATCCTGACGTCTGGCGGGATGTAGAGCTCTGAGGATGTCCATGGATCAGAATCCGTTGTTAGCAAACACTTTTTGAAGATGTTAAAGTTCCCCTGCCAGGCTGTCAGTCAGTGTCTTGGCTCGGTGTACGAGTGTTCTAAGCACCCCGGTCTTGTGTGCTGGATGGTGGCAGCTGTCGGCCTGTAGGTATAAGTCTGTGTGTGTTGGCTTTCGGTACACACTGTGGCTGAAGGTGCCATCTGCCTTCTTCTTCATCAGGACATCCAGAAACGGAAGCTGACCGTCCTTTCCTAGCTCCATGGTGAATTTAATATTCGGATGCCTTGAGTTCAGGTGGTTCAGGAAGTGTTCCAGTTTTTCGTGACCGTGGGGCCAAATGACAAATGTGTCATCAACGTATCTCAGGAAGCATGTTGGCTGGTAAGTGGCAGTTGTAAGAGCCTCGTCCTCGAACTTCTCCATAAACAGGTTGGCCACTACTGGTGACAAGGGGCTACCCATCGCCACCCCTTCAGTCTGTTCATAGAATTGACCTCCACATAGGAAGTAAGTCGATGTTTGGATATGCTTAAACAGATCCAGCACAGCTCCATCAAACTTCTCACTGATTAAGTCAAGCGTGTCCTTAAGGGGCAAGGGCCACTCTGGTGAACAGGGACACCACGTCAAAACTGACCATTAAATCTGCATCTGAGAAACGTAGGTTTTTAAGACGTTCCACAAAGTCCCGTGAGTTGCAGATGTGGTGTGCACACTTCCCCACATATGGTGCCAACATTTTCTTGAGATATGTTGCAGCTGGGTAGGTGGCTGCCCCAATATTGCTCACAGTGGGTCGTAGTGGTACACCCTCTTTGTGGACTTTAGGTAGTCCATAGAGTCTGGGTGGTACTGGTGCCTTGGATTTCATTTGTTTGATAACTTTCTCAGGCGAGCCAGTTTCCTTCAGCAGAGACTTGGTTTTTCTGTCCACCCTGTCAGTTGGATCCTGCTTTAGTGGTTTGTAAGCCGGGTCCTCCAGAAGTCACCGGATCTTCAGGTCATAGTCACTTTTCTGTGGTATGACTGTGGAGTTCCCTTTGTCTGCTGGTAATAAGACCATGTCGTCATCTTCTCGTAATCTCCTGAGGGCCATCCTCTCGTCTCTTGAGATGTTGGACTTAGGCGGCCTGCCTCTGGTAAGGGCTCTGCATGTCTCTCTCTGAATCTCTTCAGCCGTACTTGAGGGTAGTGTATTGACGACTTGTTCCACAGAGCTGATGAAATTGGCTACCGGTAGATCTCTAGGAGTGACAGCGAAATTTAGGCCCCTGCCAAGAACCTTCAGGGTAGCTTCATCCAGTGTTCTGTCTCTCAAATTTACAACCTTGCGAGTGTCATGATTTTGTTGCAATCTGCTGTTCAGGCGTTCAAATTTTGCCAATTGTCGGGCTGTAACATTGTCTTAATGCATGCTGCTAGTGACCAAGACACTCCATCAGTTCTGTCCCAATCCTCTTGTGCTGGTTTGGCAGCCATGTACAGATGTAGATGCAACAGCTCCCTGGACGTGACATCAAGTTTATGGCAGATGTCACGGACTCTTTCTCTCACCAGAGCGATGCTGGCACAGTGCTTGATCCTGTTGGCCGCCCTAGACGTAATACGATGTTTGATTTTAGCAAATACAGGCACCACATCTCCTTCTCTGCACCTGAGGAGGAAGTTGAGTGAGCCCACCATCCTCTCTTTGCGTTGTCGCAGCTTGTCCAGTTTCTTCATATTGCAGCACATTTCCTCCCCGTAGAGTCTTGTGATGTAATTTCTTAGACTTTCCTGGCGATTTGATGACATCTCGTGGAAATCGGGTGTTCTGCCGGATATCAGCGTCTTCCAAACATGATATTTCGACGTCATTACTTGACGTCTTCATCAGGCGTGGACGGAATAGGGAACATCCAGAGTGGCAGGGCAGCGCCACTCACGGGCGCGGACCGAGAAGGCAACACCAGGAGGCCACGACCGCAGTTGGAGGCGGCCGGATTGGGCGCGGACGGCATAGCGGCAGCATAGCGCAAGTCGTGGGCGCGGACCGACTAGGGAACGGCAAACAGAACAGCAGGCACCAGGCAGGCATAAATATGCGACCCGGTCCAGCAAGCAGCCAGTCTCGGGGAACACCTGATGAAGACGTCAAGTAATGACGTCGAAATATCGTGTTTGCAAGACACTGATATCCGGCAGAAAACCCGATTTCCACGAGATGTCAAGAATATAATAATTCCAATCCCAAAGAAAGCAGGTGTTGACAGATGTGAAAATTGCCGAACTATCAGTTTAATAAGTCACAGCTGCAAAATACTAATGGGAATTCTTTACAGACGAATGGAAAAACTGGTAGAAGTCGACCTCGGGGAAGATCAGTTTGGATTCCGTAGAAATATTGGAACACGTGAGGCAATACTGACCTTACGCCTTATCTTAGAAGAAAGATTAAGGAAAGGCAAACCTACGTTCCTAGCATTTGTAGACTTAGAGCAAGCTTTTGATAATGTTGGCTGGAATACTCTCTTTCAAATTCTAAAGGTGGCAGGGGTAAAATACAGGGAGCGAGAGGCTATTTACAATTTATGTTACTAAAATGTAGACTTTCACGGCCAGAAATATCATGTCGATTGTAATTATCCGGGCTGTTATGCCGTGGTCGGTTGATGAAATCTGTGGTGATTCCCAACGTTTCGTCTCTGACTGCGGGAGACCTCTTCAAGGGGGTCCGTAGCTTGATGGAAGGTCCAACACACACACACACACACACACACACACACACACACACACTGGCTCGCTACTGACTGCCGCTAAATTCCGTGTCCGCGCGCCCTCGCGTGACATCACGTGTTTTGAAAACGTCAGTGCAATTGGCTGCTGTCCGTCGCCGTCGATCGCCGTTGCCATCACCCAGTAGTGGACAGGTGGTACACATCTTCTTTAACACTGGCATCCATATACCGTTTAATTTGACGCCCTCCTCCTTTCGGTTGAAATTATTTGGGTGTTTAGCGATTTCGATTGCCTCCCTGTATAGCCTTTCGTAATATCCGCTCGTGGCCGTTAGTACTTGGGTCTCCTCGAAACGAATATTGTGGTTCCCAGGCTGGAAAGCATGCTCCGCAACAGCTGATCGTTCCGTTTCTCCTCTTCTACAATTTCCCTTGTGCTCTTCCAAACGTTTAGAAACAGTTCTTTTGGTGGTACCCACATAAACATCACCACAGCTGCATGGGATCCTATACACTCCAGATTTTTCCAATGGTTTGCGACCGTCCTTGGCAGGCTTAAGGTATTCCTGTATCTTCCTGGTGGGCTTGTAAATTACGGTAATATTCCGCTTCGTCAAGATCCTCCTGTAGTGGTTAATAAAAAAAATGGGAGAAGAGAGACCGTGAAAAAGGGAAAGAATGAAAAGCAAATCGGACTTTGTATTACAGAAAAGCTATCGGACTTCGTTATTCGGAAAAGCTATTGTTGGGGTGGTCCTTGTGGCGTTTTTGAGCAAAAGTTAAACCAATTTTCACTACAAAAGTTATTGAAAAGAAACAGAGAATAACAGAATGTAACGGACAGAAGGAAGTGGCGTAGACGAGAGATCATCCTTTACCAGATTAACTTATCTTCTTTAGGGCGGCGTCCACGTCTTCAAAAATCTCCTTCATTTCAGCGTGAAAAAATCTGCTCCGAAATCTTGTAATAGTCCAGGGATCACTAATTTATACCAATTAAAATCATCTTGATACTGTATGCAATTTAATTCACTTTGCTACTTCCATCCACCGAATTTCTTAATAACTTCCACAATATCTACACATTACAATCAGATCAAGATTAGCCATTAAGTTTTTACGTCAGCATCCGATCACGCCTGCCTTAAGCTACGGCTATCAAGAGACAATTGAAAACGGAATAAAAAAACAAAAAAAGTTAACAATTTTGGTAGTTTCTCTGCCGTCGAGCGCTCATACCGCTGCGACGAGATATTTTTTATCTGAGGGAACGAGTGTAGCGCGGCGAAATTCAAAGCCCCGCTACATCGCCCCCTCGACTGTCACGCTAAAACATTTCACGTGCGGCAGTTTCAAAATCGCTGTGTTATGACAGTCTTCAACAGTATTCACTCTCACATAGTGTTCATTACAAGTTGTTATTCCAGCATAAATGGCGTGTTAAGTTCGGTGACACCATAAGATTGAGCGTGTGCGTGATCTGAAGCAACGTCCATGTCTTCTGTTACGACACAACACTCCAGGTCCTTGTGCGTTTTCATGACTATTGTTCCCGGGGCATATATGGTCGATGTAGTTTTTAGCCTCCACATCGCCTACGACAGGTGCTGAGTTTATTGTCTCCAAGCATCTGAAGGCCGGCCAGGAACAACGGCGTCGATGTTCGCAAAGGTAGGTGTTTCACCACATTGTTTACACTTGCCAACAAACGTTCATTTGCAGTGTGAAAATCCTCATTATCGTCAAAGTAAACTGCAGTTTATATCGATTTATAAACAGTTATTTGGTTTATGCGCCATAAGTTTCACAAACAACACAAAATTCGTCGTTTATAACGTTCACTGTTTAACACAGTTTGCATCACTTTTTGCCACATTTACATTTTAACAGTTCACTTTGTCCAAGCATGTTTACATCGTTAATTATGAAAGCTTACATTTCGTGGTCACGTTTCAAAATATGTTGACAATATGCAAAGTTTTAACACATATACAAATACATATAAATTTACAAGAATATACACGTGAAATATTTACACTAAAAAAAAATTTATACTAAGTCCCATTGGCTTTCTTTTATTGGGGTTTATGGTCATTTTGATTTTCTTTATTAAGGTTTTGACGTGCCAAGGGATATAAGACTTAATGTTTAAAGCACGGGCTTTCCTTCATTTATTATTTCTCTTTTTTTTTTTATTCCATATCTTGGCTAGTGGTTGACCAGGCTTGTAATGCCATCAATATTCAGTTTTCTTCATGTCTTTTTATTCATACCTGAAAGTTTACTGTCACACAATATATTCTTACATTCCATAAACAAACAATACCCAGCTGCAGTATATGGTAGGATAATGGAGAAAGAAAGAAAGATAGACTGGAAGAAACTATTCACTACCTATAAACTACCAAATCCTACAGCTAATACATAAAAAAGAGAATATAATACATTGTAACGTTTGCATCACCTTCAAGGGGTGTGTGAAAGGAGGTGCTTACAATTTACCAAATCATGAGTAAATGTAAGTGTCCTTATGTCAAGTCTGTGTAGTGTAACATCATGACAGATTCTCTGTTTGTGTTCTGACTGTTCATATGACTTAGTGTATTATACCTTAACAAATCCTTGCATGAGTGAATCGCATGTCCCCTCAGTGCTTCCTCAATATCTCCACTTCTTGTGGATACCGTCTATACAAATGGAAAATGTATCTCAGAGATTGTCTCTCTCATAATGTGTATTATATGGTAACATATCAAATTTCCTCTCAAGAGTTCAACCATGAACTTTCTTCGACTTTAGTGAAGGTTAAATATCATGTATGTAGTATATATATACATCATTTCTATCTATAAATTATAAACAAAGAACATATTATTATAATTGACAGCAAAATGTCTCTTTCTCACTGTCCGTTGCTCGACGTCGGCTGCACGGATGGTCACCGCTCCTTTGCACTTACCTTGCATAGCCTAAAAAGTCAAATGTCTTCAACGTAGATGTAATTTTGTCATCTGTTCGCTTAAGTGGAGGTGTTGTACGAGTCGCAAAACGGCCTTAATAACTCTCCTATCTTTTGCTTCCTCAGGGTTTTCTGTCATATGTAATTATAATAAAGGCTAATATGGCACTAAATTTCACTTTCGTATTTTTTTTTAACAAATGCATTCACATGAGGGCTGTGTAAAAATTATGTTTCAACTTAAGTTCCTTAAAATATCATTCTCCTGTCTGAACACGAACTATAAATGTTTTCTTCCACACAATGGCGTAACAAAACTTAACGAAAGGTTACTAAGTTACACTTCTGAAATAAATTAAAGCTAATGTGTTTCCAAGTTACATTCTTATTACACTTCTTTCCACAGCTGTAATCATCGTTATGTTCACTCTGCTTTTCTTGCATTCATTCCTTTTCAAGGGCACTGAAAATAGATTCACATTTAACGTCTTGTACTCACGTGTTCTAACTCATCACAAATGTTTTCTTTCAAACTGAAATTCTTATGTAATCTTAAAGATATAAACTGTTTACTCACTTCTCCATGTAGCACAATATTACCAAAACATTCTCACTCATTCCTTACTCACATATTCATCATAATATATATATATATATATATATATATATATATATATATATATATATATCCTTATACATTAAACATATTCCTCATCAAACATTAATATATCACATACGTGGGGCCATTTGGCACTTCCATTCTCATAAAACTCCAATAATATTTTCCTCAAATAATCTCTTGTCTCCAACCACTTCACAGTAACTTACCTTCTTATATTAACTTAAATATTAACTCATTCATACTGATCATTCATTCTTACATCCTCATTCATTCTGCTACATACCTATGTCATTACTGATGTCAATAGCTATTATTTCCTCTCATTATAGTGCCTTGAAATAACTAACTAGTTGTTGATTCACCTTATAATTTACAATTAACAACCAATGTAACCTGCATAGACCTCATTCCTATATGAATATCTTTTCTCATTCAGCAAGTGTACTCACCTGGGTTTACCTTCTCTTCATAATTATGTGTGCAAGTGTAACTGCAGTATATAATTTCCATAAATGAATGTTTGTGTTCTTAGGCTGTATAACTTAATGTTCGTGTATTCAATACAAATATTTATGATCTCGTTTTCACAGCAACTTGCTCATGCTCAACTTAGTTATCATTATATTATGTTGTTTTAGTGCACAAAGGGTTTCAAATGTCTGTGGGGATGCAGCCCCCTCGGCTTGTGAGATAACGGGTATTCTAGGGAGTAACAACCTGGGTGAGGTATGCTTGCTATTCTGAAAGGACCTGAATATAATAGCTGTCATTTTGTCGTTGTACCTGAGGAAACACACCGTCTCAGCCGTTGCGCTCTTACAACACCTCACGACCGAAGCACGAGCGCTTAGCTCGGTCGTCGACTGTTTCCGTCGTCTGCTGTGTTTGGCCGGGTTCATTGACCAGCTCCACTATGTTTACATTCCGGCCGGTTGGCGCCCACGCGTCAGCTGATGGCGCGCCGCAATTGTTATTGCTACTTCGTGGCGGGGAGTGCATAACTGTACCGGGGAACGGCGGCGGTTTCCGTGGAGGGTTATGATTTGTCATGCGTGAATTTTGTGTGTTCCACATATTCTGTCGGTGATTGTTGGGATTGGTATTGTTTTGGTGGTAATTATGTCTCTTATATGTCATGTTCCTGTCAAAGTAGCCCGGGTTGTACCGGTTATTCTCACGTCTCCTATTGTTGTTGTTGTACTGTCTGTAATTTTCATTTTGCTTGTAGTTACCATTTTGATATGGGTGATAATTATTGTTATTATTCCACGAATTTCTGCGGTTGTTCCTACTGTCATACACGTTTCCATTTGAATATGTTTCGCGCGCAGGCGGATGGTTCCACCAACCACCGTCACTACGGTTCCTTTGGGGTGGGTGCTGGTTTTGGTTACTAATATGAATAAAATTTGAATGGCGTGAATCGCCTCTGTAAACTATCCATTTGATCTAAGAAGTTTAAGAAAGTCTTAACGTCATTCTCCGGTACTCCTATTAATCTGTCTCGGTATGGAAAGGGTAAGTGGCTCTTTAAAGTGTCGATTATCGCTGACAAGTCGGCTGGTTTGGACCAGTACAGTGTCTTGTCTAAGTACCTCTCAAAGTATTGTCTTAATGTCTCTTTTTTAGGGTCATAGGTCTCGGGGTTGCACACTTCTCTCCTTAGACTCTGTTGCTCATTCTCGGACCAGAATTCGTCCAAGAAGGCTTGTTCGAACTGTTCAAACGTAAGGCACCGCCGTTTCATAGCGGCACCCCACTTAGCTGCTCGTCCTCTCATGAGATTGGTGACGTATCTGATTTTATCGACTTCTGACCAACTACGTGGAAAAACACCGTCAAATGATCTAATAAACACAATAGGGTGGACTTTGTGCTTGTCCTCACTGGAAAATGTCTGGAAATACCCATGTCTTACAAACGTGTCATCGGCCATGCCGGTAACGTAATATTGCTCGTTCGGTGGAAAAGAAAGCGGCACATTGTAATTTTGATTTGAAATAGGTGATTCCACAATAGGTGGTGTTCTGTCTGTGTCATTAGCCATGGTTTTAGCTGTTTTGTCGTTTCCTGACGATGCGTTTGCACCTATCGCCAAACACGGCACAACATTGTCTCGTAATTTTGTCACTTCGTCTTCTATGTGTTTTGTCTCGTCTTTAACATGTGTCTTTGTTTTTGAAAGTATGTCCTGTGTAATTGTTTCAAGTTTTTTGTCCAGATAGTCGTCACACAATTTACATTCATGTACAATTCTTTCGGCCATGTTGGTGTCGTTGTTTAGTGACGCGAGGTCCGCTCGATCTTCTAACTTTTCTATCTTTTCTTTGAGGTGGGTCTGTTCAAGAACTACCATTGTAAGTTGTTGGGTAATATTTCCCACTTCTTCAGTCAGCTTTTCTTGGGTGGAGCTAGCTGAGGTGTGGGCCTGAGCTAACTCTTCCACACGGGTGTTCACTTCCTGCTGCACATTAACTATTTGAGTTAACTGATTCTCACATCGGGTGATATTGTTTTTTGTTTCGTGTGTGAATGTAACCAAAGTTTCTTCCTGTTTAGTGACTCGGTCGGACAATGTCTCAAATCGCTGGCTGAGCTGTTGAGTGGTGTTATTTAATTCTGTCATCTGTTTTGTCGTCCGTTCAAAATTTTCGGTCATAGTATGGTTTAATATGTCAATTTTCTGACTAACGTCTCTTTTCATGTCTGCAAATAACTCTAATAGTCGGTCCAGTTTGTCAGTTTCCTGTGTCCGATTTGTGTCACATTGCTGAATTTGTCTCATATTCGGTTCTGACATTGATGTTAACAATGGTGCTGACGGTCTAGCCTCGCGTCCATTCCACATTTCGTCATTTAAAGTCGCCATCTGTGTATTATCACAAATGTTGCGAGTTTGAGGCAAAATCATTGCATTGATCTGTGAACTCGTCCATGGAGGGAAACGCGGACTTTCTTATTGGTTGAAAGATGAATCTACTTCACTTAACTCATCTGCCGAAACTATCTCTACCTTACCACGCTCCATTGTAATAGGATGTATAATAGTAAGTCAAAAAGGGAATAATATAAGTCTGATTAATAAAGATTTGACTCAAATTTAGGTTGAAATATTTTCTCGTCAATGTAAATGATTGCTCTATTGCAAACAATGGTTGAGAAAGATGCAGCAGGGCGGACAAAATTTTTCGTAACAAATGACTGTTTGGCTGTCAAATTCACGATCTTCATATGCTACAACAATACTATAATTAAGACAAACTACAATAGAGATAGATAATTTTGTAAAAATCTAGAAGAAAACTACAGGATGTGTGGAAAAGGAAAAATGGATTCTGCAGTTGGCTATTGAATGTTTGAATGAAACATAATTGTGTGACTCACCATTAAATTTTCTGTCCTGCAACGGCTGGTCAATCACTTCTGCGTAAATCGTATTCGTCAAAATATGGATTTTCTTAATACATCTCCATCGGATAATCACCAAAAGGTCTCAAAATAACAGTTTTGCATCAATATATGCCATGAAAAGAAAAACAGATTGAATTAGTTACAAAAATTCTTTACAATATTGTGCTATCATTTGCTTAGGTACAATAAAGTTGGTGTTTTCGTTACCCTTTAAACTTCAGGATTTTATTCTCTGTTGGGAAAAATACAAATTAAAGTTTCAAATTTGCTCAAAAACGACACATCCGAAAATTGCGTCCAGTCGCGGGAGCCAGTTGTAGTGGTTAATAAAAAAAATGGGAGAAGAGAGACCGTGAAAAAGGGAAAGAATGAAAAGCAAATCGGACTTTGTATTACAGAAAAGCTATCGGACTTCGTTATTCGGAAAAGCTATTGTTGGGGTGGTCCTTGTGGCGTTTTTGAGCAAAAGTTAAACCAATTTTCACTACAAAAGTTATTGAAAAGAAACAGAGAATAACAGAATGTAACGGACAGAAGGAAGTGGCGTAGACGAGAGATCATCCTTTACCAGATTAACTTATCTTCTTTAGGGCGGCGTCCACGTCTTCAAAAATCTCCTTCATTTCAGCGTGAAAAAATCTGCTCCGAAATCTTGTAATAGTCCAGGGATCACTAATTTATACCAATTAAAATCATCTTGATACTGTATGCAATTTAATTCACTTTGCTACTTCCATCCACCGAATTTCTTAATAACTTCCACAATATCTACACATTACAATCAGATCAAGATTAGCCATTAAGTTTTTACGTCAGCATCCGATCACGCCTGCCTTAAGCTACGGCTATCAAGAGACAATTGAAAACGGAATAAAAAAACAAAAAAAGTTAACAATTTTGGTAGTTTCTCTGCCGTCGAGCGCTCATACCGCTGCGACGAGATATTTTTTATCTGAGGGAACGAGTGTAGCGCGGCGAAATTCAAAGCCCCGCTACACTCCCTATTCTTTCCGTTACATTTTTAACAAACGGCAGGAAAACCTTAGATTTTGCAGTAGCCTGTACGTCAGTATGATTTCTGCGTGGCTGCCTCAATGCACGTATTATTTCGGCGGACGAATATCCGTTCTTCATTAGTGCATTGTGGAGATGTTCCATATCAGCGTCGAGCAACTCAGGTTCACAAATATTTCTAGCTCTGCCCGCTAACGTCTTGATAATACCCCGCTTCTGTTGTGGGTGGTGGTTCGAATCCCGGTGCAAATAACGGTCCGTGTGCGTGGGTTTGCGGTACACTGAGTGGCCCAAACTACCATTTTCGTTTCTAAAAGAAAGGTGCAACTGTCATTAGACACGATAGGAGTAGACTAAGCACTCAGGCTCCTAGTTCACCCCCTGCGGGTCCGGGGATTAGAATAGCCCCGAGGTATTCCTGCCTGTCGTAAGAGGCGACTAAAAGGAGTCCCTCCCCCTCAAGGGGGTAGTTAGCACCTGCGTCCGGAGACGGACGGTTCCACGACCTCTATTTGCGGTCATTTTGCTTTTTCACTTCTCGTTTCTTCCTTCCTTTGGTTGGTTCCTTTCTTTGCTCTTCTCCATCTCACTGTCTTCCTTACTCTTTCCCTTGTCTTCTTCTCCTTGCCTTCTCATTGCCTTCTTCTCCTTGCCTTCTCTGGTCTCCGCCTCGGCGTTTGAGACAGCCTGTCCTCTCTCTCCCTCTCTCTCTTATTTTTCCTCTTCTTCCTTCCTCCCTGTGCGCGCCTGAAGGCCGACCCACGCATTCGCACGCGTAGCCGGTGACGGGGTAACGCGTAATTCCCCACCCTGGGTAGACAAGTAGGCACGCACGTACCCCCTGGTAAAGGCCAGGCCCAGGGAGGGGTGATTGCCTGAGATGATACCTTCTGACCATGCCGATTGGTCCCTCTGTCTGTTTCTCGGGAGGTGTGACCTGAGGTGTAAACATTCACCTAAGGCGGGAGTGCCCTCTGAGAGGGTCCTCACAAGGAAGGAGCGCGCCATCGGAGACGCTGGCAATCATGGGGGATTCCTCCGCAATGGATTTCTCTTCTTCTTCTTCTTCTTCTTCTTCTTCGTCTCTCTCGACTTCTGCCCATAAACGGAAACTTAACCAGCTACCAGTGACAAAAGTACTACCGCCTGCCCCACAGTTCCTCGTAGTTTCTCGATCTGAGGACGGCAAGGATTTTTCCTGTCAACCCTTTCGTTATCCAGAAGGGCGTAGATGTCATAGCCGGATCTGTCAAGTCGTGTACCAGGTTGCGTAATGGTACCTTGTTACTAGAAACTGAGAGCGCCTTTCAGGCACAAAAACTGCTTCGGGCCACACTCCTGTACACGTTCCCTGTCCGGGTGGAGGCTCACCGCACTTTGAATTCGTCTCGTGGTGTGGTATATACTAGATCACTCGACGGATTGACTGACGAGGAGATTCAGTCTTTCCTCGCTGAGCAGGGCGTGACGGCTGTCCATAGGGTCATGAAATAGGTCAACAATGACCGTGTACCGACCCGGACACTTTTCTTGACCTTTGATAGTGTTAAGCTGCCGTCGCGCATCAAAGCGGGCTACGAGGTTATTTCTGTTCGCCCCTATGTCCCGACACCTACGCGCTGCTACCAGTGTCAGCGTTTTAATCACACTCGCCAGTCTTGTTCCAATGCGGCTAAATGTGTCACTTGTGGCAAGGATGCCCTTGAGGGTGACTGTCCACCTCCGTCTCCTCGTTGTGTGAACTGTCGGGGTGACCATGCAGCGTCCTCCCGCGACTGTCCCATCTACAAGGAAGAACGCTGTATCCAAGAAATTCGGGTCCAAGAGAAAGTGTCCACCTCGGCTGCTCGCAAGCTATTTGCTAGTAGGAAGCCCACGCTGCTCCCAGCGGAGAAGTACAGTACTGGCCTCGCCTCTCCTCGGACTACCAGGGAGGTGGCGACGCAGACATGCGATCTGACCTTCGGTACCACGGTCGTCCATTCGGCCAGTGCTAAGATCGCGCGGTCGATGTCTCCTCTTCCTCCCGTCACCCCTCCAACACAAGCACCTTCATCAGCTTCTGCCAAGACGAAGACCCAGAAATCAGATGCACGGGCCTTCAAGAAGGAACCGCCCCGTGCAGACTTCCTACGTACCTCGAACGCCCAGACGTCGACCAGTACTTCCACTAAAAGACCTTCCAAGAAGGCTCATAGGAAGCACAGTTCTCCTTCTCCTCCACGGTGCATTTCTTCTCCTGCGCCACCCAGCGGTTGCCGCCCCAGGCCGTCATCCGTTTCGCCTGGCCGCACCGCTGGTAGCCGAACATCTGGCCGTCCACCGGCGGAGGAAGCTCCTCCTCCCGGCCATCTTAACGAGATGGCCAATGAACCTATAGAACCAATGGACGATGACTGTCCGCCTACTGATAGCAGCGGCAATACTCGCTCAAAGCCAGGCCCTCAGCGGCCTTTGAGGTGACCCCTTCTTTCATCTTCCTTTTCTTCTCACGATGGCACTTATTCACTGGAATATTTGCAGCATTCGCTCCAACCGAGAGGACGTGGAGTTGCTGCTCCGTCCGCTTGCACCGTCCACTCGTCGTAGCCCTCCAGGAAACGAAGCTACGCCCATGCAATCACATTGCCTTGGCACACTACACCTCTGTGCGTTTTGACCTACCCCCTGTGGTAGGTATTCCGACTCACGGAGGGGTTATGTTGCTGGTCCAGGATGATATTTACTACGATCCCATCACATTGCACACCGGCCTGCAGGCAGTTGCCGTCCGAATTACTCTCCCCACTTTTACATTTTCTATTTGTACCGTTTACACTCCATCGTCGTCTGCCGTTACCAGGGCAGACATGATTCAACTTATTGCTCAGCTACCTGCACCATTTTTGTTAACTGGAGATTTCAAAGCCCACCATCCCCTTTGGGGCTCTCCAGCATCCTGCCCAAGGGGCTCCCTGTTAGCAGACCTTTTCAACCAGCTCAATCTTGTCTGCCTCAATACTGGCGCCCCTACTTTTCTTTCTGACACATCTCACACCTATTCCCATTTAGACCTCTCTATATGTACTACCCAACTTGCACGCCGGTTTGAGTGGTATGCCCTTTCTGATACATATTCGAGTGGCCACTTCCCTTGTGTCATCCATCTCCTGCATCATACCCCCTCTCCGTGCTCAGCTAGTTGGAACATCTCCAAAGCAGACTGGGGGCTCGTCTCTTCCAGGGTGACCTTTCAGGATCAAACCTTCACAAGCTGCGATAGTCAGGTCGCACACCTCACGGAAGTCATTCTCACTGCTGCTGAATATTCCATCCCTCACACTACTTCTTCTCCACGTCGCGTACCGGTCCCCTGGTGGACCGCAGAATGTAGAGACGCTTTACGTGCTCGTCGACGTGCTTTACGCACCTTTAAACGCCACCCTACAGTGGCGAATTGTATCACTTATAAACGATTACGTGCGCAGTGCCGTCG
The DNA here is from genome assembly GCF_021461395.2 of Schistocerca americana. Taxonomy (NCBI): domain Eukaryota; kingdom Metazoa; phylum Arthropoda; class Insecta; order Orthoptera; family Acrididae; genus Schistocerca; species Schistocerca americana. The sequence continues at coordinate 193,435,419 of NC_060127.1, forward strand.
TATTATTAAAGAAAGCAAGAAAGCCAGCTGGGCTGCTTTCACAAGCACCTTCAACAGTTTTACTCCTTCTGTTATCTGGGGTAGCCTGTGCCGTCTATCTGGCACTAAGGTTCACTCACCAGTTTCTGGCTTGACGGTCGCGAATGATGTCCTTGTGGCCCCTGAGGATATCTCCAATGCCTTGGGCCGCTTTTTCGCAGAGGTTTCGAGCTCCGCTCATTACCACCCTGCCTTCCTCCCCCGAAAACAGGCAGAGGAGGCTAGGCCACCTAACTTCCGCTCCTCGAATCGTGAAAGTTATAATGCCCCTTTCACCATGCGGGAACTCGAAGATGCACTTGCCCGGTCACGGTCCTCCGCTCCAGGGCCTGATTCTATTCATATTCATATTCAGATGCTGAAGAACCTTTCTCCTGCAGGTAAAGGTTTCCTTCTTCGTATTTATAATCGCATCTGGATTGAGGGACATGTTCCCGCATGCTGGCACGAGTCTATTGTTGTACCGATTCCTAAGCCGGGGAAGGACAAGCACTTGCCTTCCAGTTATCGACCCATCTCACTTACTAGCTGTGTCTGTAAGGCGATGGAGCGAATGGTTAACTCTCGTTTGGTTTGGCTGCTCGAATCTCGGCGCCTACTTACCAATGTACAATGTGGATTTCGTAGGCGCCGCTCTGCTGTTGACCATCTGATTACCTTGTCGACCTTCATTATGAATAACTTCTTGCAGAAGCGCCCGACCGCGGCTGTGTTCTTTGATTTGGAGAAGGCTTACGACACCTGTTGAAGGCCGAGCATTTTCCGCACCATGCATACATGGGGCTTTCGCGGTCGCCTCCCTCTTTTTATTCGTTCCTTTTTAATGGATCGACAGTTCAGGGTACGTGTGGGTTCTGTCCTGTCGGACACCTTTCGCCAGGAGAATGGGGTGCCACAGGGCTCAGTTTTGAGAGTCGCTCTCTTTGCCATAGCGATCAATCCAATAATGGATTGCCTCCCAGCTGATATATCAGGCTCCCTTTTCGTGCACGATTTTACCATTTAGTGCAGCACGCAGCGTACATGTTTCCTGGAGCGCTGTCTTCAGCGTTCTCTTGACCATCTTTACTCCTGGAGTGTCGCCAGTGGCTTCCGTTTTTCTGCCGAGAAGACGGTCTGTATTAACTTCTGGCGCTACAAAGAGTTTCTCCCACCGTCCTTACGACTCGGTCCCGTTGCTCTCCCATTCGTGGAGACAACAAAATTTTTAGGTCTTACATTTGACAGGAAACTTAGCTGGTCTCCACATGTGTCTTATTTGGCTGCCCGTTGTACCCGTTCACTAAATGTCCTCCGTGTTCTCAGTGGTATGTCGTGGGGAGCGGATCGAACCATCCTACTTCGACTATATCGGTCGATCGTCCGCTCAAAGCTGGATAATGGGAGCTTCGTATACTCCTCTGCACGGCCGTCCATCTTACGCCGCCTCAACTCCATACAACATCGGGGTTTACATTTTGCGATCAGAGCATTTTAAACTAGTCTCGTCGAGAGTCTTCATGCTGAAGCCGGTGAATTGGCACTGCCCTACCGGCGCGATATACTGCTTTGTCGGTATGCCTGTCGGCTACTGTCAATGCCCGACCACCCGTCTTATCGTTCCTTTTTTGACGACTCCCTCGATTGTCAATACGGGTTGTACGTCTCTGCCCTGCTACCCCCTGGAGTTCACTTTCGTCGCCTCCTTCAACATCTTGATTTTTCACTCCCTGCAACCTTTAGAGTGGGCGAGAGCCACACGCCACCTTGGCTCCAGGCTCAGGTTCGCGTTCACCTTGACCTCAGCTCGCTCCCAAAGGAGGTTACCCCGGTTCGGTATACCGCTCCCGTTTTGTCGAACTTCGTTCGAACTCCATTAATATGACCTTCATTTATACAGATGGCTGTAAGACCAATGACGGGGTCTGTTGTTCTTTTATTGTCGGGGCACAAAGTTTCAAATACCAGCTCCATGGCCATTGTTCGGTCTTCACAGCTGAGCTCTTTGCCCTCTACCAGGCTGTTCTTTACATCTGCCGCCACCGACATTCTGCTTATGTCATCTGCTTCGATTCCCTGAGCGCCATCCAGAGCCTCAGTGATCCGTATCCGGTTCACCCTTTCACGCACCGGATCCAACGCTCTCTTCAGCAGCTGGTGGACGACGGTTCTCCGGTTAGCTTTATGTGGGTTCCTGGCCATGTCGGTATCCCTGGGAACGAAGCTGCAGATGCCGCGGCCAAGGCTGCGATCCTCCAGCCTCGGACAGCTTCTTGTTGTGACCCTTCATCAGATTGCAGCAGGGTCATTTGTCGGCGCATTTTATCGCTGTGGCATGCCGATTGGACTGCACTTACGGACAACAAGCTTCAGGCCTTGAAACCTCTTCCCGCGGCTTGGACGTCCTCCTCACGCCCCTCTCGGCGGGAGGAGGTAGTTTTGGCCCGGTTACGAATTGGACACTGGCGGTTCAGCCATCGCCATCTGCTGACGGCTGCGCCAGCGCCGTTCTGCCCATGTGGGCAATTGCTGACAGTCCGCCACATTTTAACGTCCTGTCCGGGTTTTACTACACTGCGTCTTGATCTTGGCCTGCCATGTACTCTCGATGCCATTTTAGCGGATGACCCAGGAGCAGCTGCTCGCGGTCTTCGTTTTATCAAATTGACCAATCTGTCTAAGGACATTTGATTATGCTGTTTTTTTAATCGTGTGCCTGTCGATCTCTTATCGTGTTTTCCCTTTTAGTTGCTGTTTTAAACTTGTGCCTCACGGTGCATTCCTAACGTAGTCTGGGCGCTAATGACCGTTGAAGTTGTGCGCCCTAAAACCACAAAAAAAAAGGCTCCTAGTTCTGTGCGTAGAAAACTGTGCACTGACTTCCGAACTTGTGACACGCACATAGTCCACCTGTGTTGATGAGTGGCATCATTATGAGTAAGAGAGTTTGGTGAGGTTTATGGGCCTCATTTCTGATGAAAAGCTCTCACAGCCATCACACGTTAGAGCAGGGAGCACTGTCTCTCAAGCACTTGAACAACAGGCCTTTGGACAGCACTCGTGCATACCTACTGTAACTTCATGAGACTTTCATTAGTTTTGGTGTGGATTATTAATTAGCATGACCCTCACACCTAAAAATCTTGGGTATCGTCAGCCGTCGAGGACGAGGCTGACCACATTTGCCGATAAGCCCCCCCCCCAATTTCCAACCTTCATTGTCAGGCTGATGAGCTACAATTATCCAAAGGCAGCTGCACACGGTATGTCAGGGGTGTTGATTCTCGTGCGATCCACGTTGCTAGTATTCCATTGTATATGAAACAGACTTCTTTAAATTTTCCACTAGTGCCAAGACCATTTGTGTTCGTGCCAAGCTCCGAGCAAAGTGTCACAGTGATAAGACATTGGACTCATCACAGTGGTAAGATATTGGACTCATTTTCAGGAGTCTGAGGCTCAAATCTCTGTCCAGTCACCTCGATTTACATTTTCCATTGTTCCCATAAATCTGGTAAGACAAATACTGGGATGGTTCCTTTGAAAAGGAGATCACCCATATTCTCTGCTAAAGGGAGTAATGGGAGCCCAGACACACATGTGTGGGCTTCCGCACCAATTTTTTGTGTAGATAGGTGCACCATTCATGAATTCACACAAAGGTGGATGGCTGATAGGTCGATATATCAAAGCGAGAACTGTATGTCATCTGACTGCGATCTCAAAATCTTACGGAGTACTCATAATGCTGGTAAAACTTAGAGATAAAATCTTTTTTGTGTCTTCTAGATCAAAGAAGACTTGTTGCATCTCAGTCCTGTGTTTCTGGCCACCGGTCGGTGTGTGATAGCTGTGTCCTGGCCAGAGGGAATACCACCACACCTGGTTGCGACGTGCTCGGCAGAAGTGCATAACGTCTGCAGAGACAAGATGCTGCACAAACTAGTTCAGCGAGAAGAGGGCCCTGCTGGGAAGGTGAGCTTTAGTACAGTAGTGTGCCTGATAAACTTTGTTACGTATGTGTTATATAACAGTTACTTGCAAGCAAAGATTATTTTTAGCTACATATTCTCCACTGAGCTCAGAGATTTCATTCCATTGGATTCCATTCCTTTCTATAAATCAGAAAAGAAGTTGACATCTAGCTCTCCATATTATTAGTTTTTGGCACAGATAATCTACATCCGAGCCTAATGTTTTTTCTCAAAACTATTTTTTGATGTAAAGAAACAGAACAGAATCACATTTCAGTCAGATATGGTGAATACAGTAATGTAAGTGAGGAACCGTATTGAAGTCCATCACAAAAACAGATGTGTGAGCTGGCGTATTGTCCTCATGCAGAACCCTCTTTTGCATCATTCATTTATTTACAGATTGCATTCCATTAATCCCCTCTAGAAAGATAGTCTTTGGCAGTGTGGAATGAGCCATGTTGTACATTGTAAGTCAGAAGCAGCCACTGCAGGCAACATTGTGAACTATACTAACAACATATTACGATTAGTGCTAATCTAAGCTCATTGATGATTACAAGTGCTGCTCAGTAAAGAATGATCGCACCTTTACTTGTCCTCATAATTTTGACATCCTTCTCAAAGTAGTCTCCTTCGACTGTGAAGCCCTTGTCCCAGCATTTCTGCCAGTCTGCAAATACGTGCTGGAAACCATTTTTAAAAAGGTCCTTCAGAATCTCCTGTCCAGCCTTCACTACTGCTTCTGACAATGGAAAATGTTTTTTACAAAGGCATTTCTTCAGATCAGGAAATAAGAGTCACAAGGGTCTAAATTTGGACTATTGAGAGGTTGAGGTATGCACTTCACATTGGTTTTTGCAAGAGATTGGTAACAATATTTGTGGTACTAGGTGTTCCGGTATGAAATGAGCGTTAAGATACAAATGTGTCGATAGAGAACATTTGTTGTGACCGAGCCTTAATCTTTTTTGTTTGGTTGGTATGACATCTGTCAAAGATATTTAGTATACATCAAGTCATGGAACAAACATCATCATATGTTTTCATCATGTTAACAATGTCGAATTTTGTACCAGAAAGTGATGATTTGCGGAAAGCATTAAGTTTCTGTTTTCATTTTAAAAAAAGTGCTGCAGAGTCGCATCGAATGCTTGTCGAGGCAAATGGTGATCATACTGTATCAGAAGCAACGTGCAAAAGATGGTTTCAACGGTTCAGAAATAATGATTTTGACGTAAGAAATGAAGAACGTGGAAGACCACCAAAAAAGTTCGAAGACACCAAATTGCAAGCAATATTGGATGATCATACTTTGAGTCAGAAGCAGTCGGCAGCAAAGCTAAATGTTGCACAACAAACAATTTCTGACCGTTTGAAAGCTATGGGAAAGATTCAAAATTGTGGAAAATGGGTGCCACATGAATTGAATGAAAGACAGATGGAAACCCGAAAAACCATTTGTCAAATTTTGCTTCAAAAACATGAAAGAAAATCAATTTTTCATCGAAATGTTACTGGTGATGAAAAATGGATTTATTTTAAGAATCCTAAATGGGAAACATCGTGGGTAAATCCGGGACAACCATCAACATCGACTGCAAAACGAGATCGATTCGGCAAGCAGACAATGCTCTGTGTTTGGTGGGATCAGAAAGGTGTGGTGTATCATGAGCTCCTAAAACCCAGTGAAACTGTGAGTACTAATCGCTACAGACAACAAATGATCAATTTGAACTATGCATTGATCGAAAAAAGACCAGAATGGGCCAGAAGACATGGCAAAGTAATTTTTTTTACACGACAATGCACCTGCACACAAAGCAAAACTGGTTCAGGACACAATCAAAACACTTGGCTGGGAGCTGCTACGCCACCCGCCGTATTCACCGGACTTGGTCCCTTCAGACTACCATTTGTTTTCATCAATGGGACACGAACTGGCTGAGGTACACTTCGATTCCTACGAAGAAATCTAAAATTGGGTATCTGATTGGTTTGCTTCAAAAGACGAACATTTCTTTTGGCGTGGTGTCCACAAATTGCCAGAAAGATGGTTAAAATGTATAGAAAGCAATGGTCAGTAATTTGAATAAAATGTTTTTACTTTCAAATTCAAAATTAGTGTTTCATTTTCACCAAAAAAAACGCGCATTTCATACCGGTACACCTGGTATGTGGTTGGTTGTTCATTACTGTTGCACAGCATTCAGCCTGTATCGTGGATATATAGCCTTTTTCATCTAATGTGGACTTACAAACTTTTTCAGGATATCTGTGTCATATTGTCAAGTTGTTGATGTGTGTACAGATAGAACATGCTGGTAAACTATTCCATGAACATAAAACACTGAGATGGCCAAAACTTTCCCAGCAAAAGCAACAACTTTTGCTTTTTTGGGTCTTCATGATGGAAATTTCCACACTGAACTTCGCTCTTTGCTCTCAGGATCAAAATGACATAGCCTAGTTTCATCAGCAGTGCTTGCCTTTGAAAGAAACTGTGGATCTCTGTCTAACATCAATTTTAACTCCATTCTGAAGTGCACACAATTGTTCTTTCATTCGAGAATCGACATTCTTGGAACCCACTGCACACAAACACATCTTGTGTAAACTTTCTGTCACCAAGTTGTAGATGGCACCCAGTGAAATTTTCAGTATTTCAGAAAGTATTCATAAAGCTATTCGCCAATCCTCTCTCACAATGGCACCAGCAATGCTAATGTTCTCTTGTGTAAGAGCAGTAAGTGGAGTGCTGGGTCCTCCTCCTTTTGAAACTGATTGTCTACTCTCTGCAAACATATTAAACCATCTTCCAGCCATGCTATGAGGAAGAACAGACTCTTCATAGGCCTCCTGTAACATCATATGGGCCTCAGCTGAAGGTTTGTTGAAATGAAAGCAGAATTTCAAAGCTGGATGTTGTTCATCGCATGTCACCTTTGTTGTTGTGGTAGACAGTGTAGCAGATCTTAACGACTCTACATCAAAGACTTAATTGAAATGCCGAAAATTTGCCTCTTGTGTATCACTAACTATGGGAATTTCATTTTTCTAATATTTTGAAAAATATGAAAACAATGTGCAACTCACTCTTGTTCCTCTTCCTGTTTGAGTTTCTGCGTGCATATTTTGTTGGCGTAATTTTATGGGGAAATAAAATTAAATGTTCGTTCCATAAAACACGGGAGAACTGCCGGATATCTGTAACGTTCTGCCACGATATTTCAGCGCAGAGTCTTCTGGCCATCTTCAGATGAATGCCACTGTAGTAGTACTGGCGAGTACGCGCTGAGCTCCGCTATTTAAAGCCTTCTGAGGTGACATTGCTCATGCGCTGCTCAGCGTGCGCGTTCATAACGGCTCCGTGCGCTGCGCCTCGTGTCCTCCACTGTGAAAGCCTGGCGTATCGGTGTCAGGTCAATTTCCATCTTTATGCAGATAACTACGTCGACTACGAAGTTTCTCTATAACAGGATTCCAAGCAGAGTTCAGCTGATAACTGCTATCTTGATTGATGAGAGTCTCGTTGTCAGACAGTCTTATTTCCTCAGATTCATTGATAATCGAGCTCCAAAAGTTTGATGTATGGGCTAAAATTTTTGTGTCGTCGTAATTCATGTAATGGTCTGTGGAAATACAATGTTCGGCGATTGTGGACTTAGTGGGTTGGAGAAGGCGAGTATGCCGTTGGTGTTCCACAATGCGTTCCTGCACAGTTCGTGTCGTTTGCCCTATATATGATTTGCCGCATTCACACGGAATTTTGTAAACACCTGGTTTACGCAGGCCCAGGTCGTCTTTAACGGATCCCACCAGTGATGAAATTTTGGAAGGACGATGAAAGATTACTCTCACTTGATGCTTTCTCAAGATTCTGCCTATCTGTGAAGAAATATTCCCAATAAATGGTAGATAAACAGTCGACCTGAAAGCCGCCTCCTCTTCCTTGTTCCGTCGTTTCTAGGTCTTCATCACTCTGTTCACTTGCCTAGGTGAAAAGCCATTCTTCAAAAATACTTTTTGCAGGTGTTCCAGTTTCGCTTGAAGACTGTTGGCGTCAGAGATAGTATGGGCACGGTGGACCAAGGTTTTGAGAACGCCCATTGTTTGTGCTGGATGGTGGCAACTAGTAGCTTGTAGATATAGGTCTGTATGAGTGGACTTTCTGTACCCCGAGTGACCAAGTGTGCCATCACTCTTCCGTCGCACCAAGACGTCTAAAAATGGCAGACAGCCATCTTTCTCTATCTCCATGGTAAACTTTATGTTTTCATGTCTGGAGTTCATGTGACGTAAAAATTCTTGGAGACAGTCCACCCCATAAGGCCACATTATAAAAGTGTCGTCAACGTACCGCCAAAATACTGTCAGTTTAAAAGTGGCAGAGTCGAGTGCTCTCTCCTCAAAATCCTCCATAAAAATATTGGCCACCAGGGGAGACAAAGGACTCCCCATGGCGACACCATCAGATTGTTCGTAAAATTTGTTGTTAAATATAAAATATGTAGAGGAGAGAGTGTGCTCAAACAACACACACACACACACACACACACACACACACACACACACACACACACATATACAGACACAACCAAAATATGTCTGCTTGTGTCTGTATATGTGTGGATGGATGTGTGTGTGTGTGTGTGTGTGTGTGTGTGTGTGTGTGTGTGTGCGCGCGAGTGTATACCCGTCCTTTTTTCCCCCTAAGGTAAGTCTTTCCGCTCCCGGGATTGGAATGACTCCTTACCCTCTCCCTTAAAACCCACATCCTTTCGTCTTTCCCTCTCCTTCCCTCTTTCCTGATGAGGCAACAGTTTGTTGCGAAAGCTTGAATTTTGTGTATATGTTTGTGTTTGTGTGTCTGTCGACCTGCCAGCACTTTCATTTGGTAAGTCACATCATCTTTGTTTATATATATATATATATATATATATATATATATATATACTGTACGAAAGGGCTGGCAGCTCGATAGAAACACAAACAGACACATACATACACACAAAATTCAAGCTTTCGCAACAAACTGTTGCCTCATCAGGAAAGAGGGAAAGACGAAAGGATGTGGGTTTTAGGGGATAGGGTAAGGAGTCATTCCAATCACGGGAGCAGAAAGACTTACCTATATATATGTATATGTCAAACGCTCTAAGGAGGAAGGGGGACAGGGGCCACCACTATATCTAGTATTGCCACGGTTTGGAAACACCGTTGATGCAGTACTGATGCACAGTCTGAGTTGTAGTGGAGAGTCTTCACGTGACTTTGTGATTTTGCTGTTTCCTCTTTGTTTATTGTTCTCACATCAAATGAAAACAAAATGGATTTCTGGCTTTTATTAATATTTTCCACTGAGGCAGTCAATTTATTTGAAACGAAGTTTTTAATTCTACACTATTGGCCAGTTTCAACTGTTCGCTGCATTTCAAAAGTGCATCTTTTCATCTTCTAGCATGTATGGCATTATGCCACGATAAAGAACCAAACATGAGATAATACAGTACTGGTACTCCAAGAAATTTTACGTACGAATTTGGACATACGAATGTGCACTGTAAACCGAGTTACGTATTTTAGTACGGTTCACAAAATTCCGATGCTCTTGGAGTATCCTCTGATGTCTTGTTTCTTTTATGATGTAATGTAAGATCTTTTAATGTTTTACATGTACGAACATAAGGGCTTCCTTTGTCATTGTTGCTGGGCTCTCTGGCAATTGCTGAAATGAACTTATTTCTAACAGGTCGCAGGAAAATATTGTGTATGGTTGTTTGAAAAGCGTTACTTTCAAAGTGAATTTCCTTTTATGCAAGCTGAACTATGTGCTAGAATGTACGATGAATTTCTTAAATCACAGAGCGTTTTGACTCATTTAAAACTCATCTCTTTAAGGATGACCATTTAGAAAAATTTCGAGCCCAGAAGATCAGGCATTTATGTCGTTATTAAAAATTTTACTGGCACATTTGTGTGATGTATCTTAAAGTGTAACACGAAAAAAAAAAAAAAAAAAAAAAAAAATCAATATTATATTGCGAAAGCTTAGCTGCTCTTGCAGTATATGTGAAAGCTTTGATTTTCTTGTAGCAACACTGTGTACATATATATTAACATTCCAGTTTGTGTACACGTGTGCTACTTAACAGCGTTATTGCTATTGGCTGACTACGTCGCGCATCTTGTGCTCTGAATATCTGTACCATCGGCCGGTAAGATCGTGTGACACGAGTTATGAGTGGCTTACAAAAGTGCATCGCAATCTCGATTTCAGTACTTCACAAAATAACATGCGGTGTTTGGTGCAATTCAAATTTATACTTTCGTAAATGAAAATACGCAGCGTTCCTGTTGCTGCACATCAAAGATCTATCCGAAGCTTTATATATAACAGCTTGGTTTTCTAAAGGGCTGGAAAATTCTATGCCGGTGTATAAAGCCATAATCATACAAAGGATTGATAAGTTTTACTGAAAAGTGTATTTTCACCCAGGAGAAAATGTGTTTTTAATCTGGAATCTGTTTTCTTGTCTGTGTATACACCCTGCTGGTGTATTCTCATGTGTCCTTCAGGCCTTCAGACTTGCAGCTTTTATTTCCCTCTTCAAGTAGGTTTACCACTCTTACGTAATTAATCATTCATCTTATGTAGCTGGACTAAGCCAATATGGTGTGGTAGTCCAAAAACAATGTATCACCTTGATGGTGTCATTATAATTTTTACCATAATTATGTTCGTAACATAGCCTTTCTTAGTTTTTTGATGCAGTGGACCTGCTGTGCAATGCCACTGATACGTGCTGCTTGACTTCTTCACCATCTGTGTATGGTAGAGGGCTGTAATAGAGCTCTGATCTGCAAAACCTATGAAATGACACAACCACATTGTAATAACTTTTCTGTATTTCTTTGCTCATATACAACACTTACAAAGCTGGGTGAACAGGTCTCTTGTTAATTTGCAGATTGGAACAACACCTCTGAATGGAATCTTACATGGAAAACTCCGCTTCACACCCCCCTCAGATTTAGTGATAAGATAGCCTGTGAAGAAGGTGTACTGAACTGTAAAAAAGAAAAGCAAAATAAGAACAGTGAACGGTCCAAGAACAAGGAAAGCAATAAAGAGCAGGTCAAAACAGCAACGGCATCATGGGTAAGTGGTCATAGTGTTGGACTGCCAACTGGCTAAGCAGTGTGCAAAACAATTCCGTACCTAGAGGGAAACATTCCACGCAGGAAAAATATATTTAAAAACAAAGATGATGCGACTTACCATACGAAAGCGCTGGCAGGTCGATAGAAACACAAACAAACACATACATACACACAAAATTCTAGCTTTCGCAACCAATGATTGCTTCGTCAGGAAAGAGGGAAGGAGAGGGAAAGAAGAAAGGATGTGGGTTTTAAGGGAGAGGGTAAGGAGTCATTCCAATCCCGGGAGCGGAAAGACTTACCTTAGGGGGGAAAAAAAGGACGGGTATACACTCGCGCGCGCGCACACACACACACATATCCATCCGCACATACACAGACACAAGCAGACATTTGTAAAGGCAAAGAGCTTGGCCAGAGATGTCAGTCGAGGCGGAAGTAAAGAGGCAAAGATGTTGAAAGACAGGTGAGGTATGAGTGGCGGCAACTTGAAATTAGCGGAGGTTGAGGCCTGGCGGATAACAAGAAGAGAGGATATACTCAAGGGCAAGTTCCCATCTCCGGAGTTCTGACAGGTTGGTGCTAGTGGGAAGTATCCAGATAACCCAGACGGTGTAGCACTGTGCCAAGATGTGCTGGCCGTGCACCAAGGCATGTTTAGCCACAGGGTGATCCTCATTACCAACAAACACTGTCTGCCTGTGTCCGTTCATGCGAATGGACAGTTTGTTGCTGGTCATTCCCACATAAAAAGCTTCACAGTGTAGGCAGATCAGTTGGCAAATCACGTGGGTGCTTTCACACGTGGCTCTGTCTTTGATCGTGTATACCTTCCGGGTTACAGGACTGGAGTAGGTGCTGGTGGGAGGGTGCATGGGACAGGTTTTACACCGGGGGCGGTTACAAGGGTAGGAGCCAGAGGGTAGGGAAGGTGGTTTGGGGATTTCATAGGGATGACTTAAGAGGTTACGAAGGTTAGGTGGATGGCGGAAAGACATTCTTGGTGGAGTGGGGAGGATTTCGTGAAGGATGAATCTCATTTCAGGGCAGGATTTGAGGAAGTCTTATCCCTGCTGGAGAGCCACATTCAGAGTCTGATCCAGTCCCGGAAAGTATCCTGTCACAAGTGGGGCACTTTTGTGGTTCTTCTGTGGGAGGTTCTGGGTTTGAGGGGATGAGGAAGTGGCTCTGGTTATTTGCTTCTGTACCAGGTCGGGAGGGTAGTTGCGGGATGCGAAAGCTGTTTTCAGGTTGTTGGTGTAATGGTTCAGGGATTCCGGACTGGAGCAGATTCGTTTGCCACGAAGGCCTAGGCTGTAGGGAAGGGACCGTTTGATGTGGAATGGGTGGCAGCTGTCATAATGGAGGTACTGTTGCTTGTTGGTGGGTTTGATGTGGACGGACGTGTGAAGTTGGCCATTGGAAAGATGGAGGTCAACGTCAAGGAAAGTGGCATGGGATTTGGAGTAGGACCAGGTGAATCTGATGGAACCAAAGGAGTTGAGGTTGGAGAGGAAATTCTGGAGTTCTTCTTCACTGTGAGTCCAGATCATGAAGATGTCATCAATAAATCTGTACCAAACTTTGGGTTGGCAGGCCTGTGTGACCAAGAAGGCTTCCTCTAAGCGACCCACAAATAGGTTGGCGTATGAGGGGGCCATCCTGGTACCCATGGCTGTTCCCTTTACTTGTTGGTATGTCTGGCCTTCAAAAGTGAAGAAGTTGTGGGTCAGGATGAAGGTGGCTAAGGTAATGAGGAAAGAGGTTTTAGGTAGGGTGGCAGGTGATCGGCGTGAAAGGAAGTGCTCCATCGCAGTGAGGCCCTGGACGTGCGGAATATTTGTGTATAAAGAAGTGGCATCAATGGTTACAAGGATGGTTTCCGGGGGTAACAGACTGGGTAAGGATTCCAGGGGTTCGAGAAAGTGGTTGGTGTCTTTGATACACTCGCACACACACACATATCCATCCACACATATATCATATATATGTGTGGATGGATATGTGTGTGTGTGTGCGCGAGTGTATACCCGTCCTTTTTTTCCCCTAAGGCAAGTCTTTCCGCTCCCGGGATTGGAATGACTCCTTACCCTCTCCCTTAAAACCCACTTCCTTTCGTCTTCCCCTCTCCTTCCCTCTTTCCTGATGAGGCAACAGTTTGTTGCGAAAGCTTGAATTTTGTGTGTATGTTTGTGTGTCTATCGACCTGCCAGCGCTTTTGTTCGGTAAGTCACCTCATCTTTGTTTTTTTATGTATATATATATATATATAATCCCCCCCCGTCACAATACTATGAACTGTCTATATAGTCACTAAAATGTTTCTCTTTCTGTAGTCTTGGCAGTTGTCATATTGTATATTGGTTATAAAATATCCGTCATGTGGTAAGAATATGTTACCATCACAAGTAAATGTGATGAATAGTGAGAGCAGGCAAGATACCATGTAGATGTCTCACACAAATGTAAACAACAAATAAACGGGTGTGAATTATGTTACAAAAAAGGAATAAAAGTACCAAAACTTCGAAAATGGAACACAGCTTCAAGAATGTTAAAAAGATATGTGTTGACAGAGCACAGAGAAATTATGCAATTGTGAAACATGTGTTCATTTGTTGCAGCTTATGTGGGCAACTATTATGTTTTCATCATTTCCTTGGGAGTGATCACATTCATACAGACACCTAAGTTGGGGAAGGAGGCATGTCTTTCACATGCCAGGATTTCAAATTAGGTATGTCGGTAAAAGATTCCAATTATATGACACAAGTACTGTCACTGATGCTGTGTCTGATACTCCAGACATGTCTCCCAGTGAGGGATTCGGTTGACACGTCTCCTTGTCATCAAACGTTTGCAGTTCCCATTCGAAAGCCATTTCCTTTTGGCTGCTAATACAGTAGTTGGGCGGAATCAACTGTCATTATAGAACCCTTCCATAAGCCTCGCTGTTGACATTACACCACGGCACAGCCACACATTTGAATACAGGGAAATAGAACAGGTTTTTGACATGAGGTGTGACGGTGCTTGCCTGCTTTGGTTCTTCATTTGTTGTCCTCGGTGTCGATGTACTGCATTACTACACTGGCTGAAAAATGGATCGTGGGAGTACAACTACTGTCTACTGTAAAAGGTTTAGTCGACAGATGTACATTTGCATTTCACAGTCTTTTACTTTCAGTTTTCACAACCCAAATAATACTCAATTATATGGCCAGTGCACTATTGTTTAACTTTCGATAAGCTTCATTAATAGGTTGCAGGCGAACATCCACATACTGCTATAATAGTTTCCTGTTGAACATCTACGAGCAGTAAAACCCTAACCACAAAGTTCACAGTTCTTGAAGAATAGAAAGGTACTTGTGGAGCAGACACTTTCATTGTTTTGACACATGGCCTAATTGTGTTACACTTGTTTCGCAGTTAAGTTGAAGCATTGTTCTTGTTCTAACCAACGCTGGTCTCACGTCTGAAACTCGGTCGTGGACTGACTGTCTCAGGACCAAAAATTGGCCCTTTATATAACCTCACAATAATAGGTGCTGAAACTACACATTGTTCGAAGTTAAATTTATAGAAATTACAATTAAAACTTAACTCATTAAATTAACTGAATACATCAAAAAATTCCGTCTTTTTAACAGTTTCTTCTACTACAAGAGTTAGACCGAATTATCTGTTTAAATTGTGAAATTAAGAGATATTGTTATACAAACATTACTTTTGACAGAACTGTTAATTACTGTGGAATTAATTAAGAGCTAGTTTGCTAACGTGTATCTGACTAGAGCCAAATAGATACTTTAAGAATACCAGCATTTCGTCTTCAAAATTTTTACAATTTTTACAGAATTTATATTTGTTTATATGTCAACAATAGAAATGGGTCAAATGGCTCTGAGCACTATGGGACTTAATTTCTGACATCATCAGTCCCCTAGAACTTAGAACTACTTAAACCTATCTAACCTAAGGACATCACACACATCCATGCCCGAGGCAGGATTCGAACCTGTGACCGTAGCGGTAGTGCGGTTCCAGAATGTAGCACCTAGAACTGCTCGGCCACTCCGGCCGGCTCAACAGTAGAATTTAAGTTACGAAACAGTTACCGATTTCACCCTATAACAAACGATACTAAGTAGGCATGGTCAAAATAAATTAGAAAATCAATTACTAACAGAAAACTAAGCACAAAATTAGATCTGGTGTTATTTTCTTTAAAACTGAGAGCCAACCATTCTCTTTTATGAAAATACAGATTACACTCATGTATGTCAATGGTAATTAGTAGTAAGTGAAAACATTAATTTTAAGGAGGCAGGTGGCAAAATAAGAGGGGGAGTAAAATTATCCCAGCATGCTTTGTCACAGAGGGAGATTTGAACATAGCTCACCCAATTGCAGTCCAAGACTGTGACCACTTAATCATGATGCCATTGCTCTCTTAGGCTCTACTATATATGACTTCCTGTCCTTGGACCATTCACTGTTTCTATTTCGCTCTCTGTCTCAGTACAGTAAACCTTCTTCCTGTTTTCATGCTTGATCAGCGTTCAGGTTTTGACGGGCTGTCCACGGGGGAGGATGTAATGGGGAGTTCCCCTTGTTACACAGAGGGGTGTTTTATGTTATGTGTACATCATTTCAACTGTTCTTCGGGTGTTGACATTGCCATCTGCCCCTTGATTTGCAAGATACTGCTAAGCTGTGATATCAAAGCACAACAGACTCCTTCACAGCAGGTGTAGATGGTCAATCACGTAGGCGCCTTGGTGACATTCTGCACTCCCCAAATCTGCACGTACATCATCCTGGCATGTGCGCAGTGTGAAATTCTCTGCGTACTAACTACCTAAATAACATTTTTACATGGACATCTTTCATTGGCTTGTGAGAAAGAAGTGAAACATGTTATTCTGGATGAACAACATGTCCCACCATACTTTGAACGTGCTCCTGGTCATGTATATTATTATTATTTATTTTTTGCTCTTGGGAATAGTTTCCTGCAGGTTGTTCTCATTTAGCAAAACTTACCTGTATTTTGGGACTTAGTAGAAAAAACAGAAAAACCAATATGGACCAAGGAAAGAAAGACGTAATTATAACCAGAATAAGGATAAAATGCAAGTGTGTGACACACGTAACCTGGCGATGGACAGATGAAGTCTGTTGTTTTATTCCAAAAGTTAACAAAACACCCAGCTTATGGCTTAATGGTGGATGGATTTCTCCACAATGATAAAATTACCAGATAAATTGTAAATTTATATCTGTTATACAAGGAGTAAAACTAATTTCTATGTAGAGTGTTTTTGGTTCAGAATGAACATTTATATTCTGGAGCAAAAATCCAAAACATTTTCGTATTAGATATCGGGCACAAAATTGTAAGTCTTCATATTTTCAGGTATAAACTTAAAGCATACTTCAAATGGGTGCTGTCCCAGGGGTCAGTGTTACAGCCACTCCTGTTCCTTACTTACATAAATGATACGCCCTCTAGTATTGAGGTAACTCTAAAATATTTCTGTTTCCTGATCACACAAGCTTGGTAGTAAAGGATGTCATGTACAACATTGGGTCGGTTTCAAATAGTGCAGTTCATAACCTAAGTTCATGGCTTGTAGAAAATAAACTACTAAATCACCATAAGACTCAGTTTTTACAGGTTCTTACACACAATTCAACAAAACCTGATGTTTTAATGTCACAGAATTGGCATATGATTAGTGAAACTGAACAGTTCAAATTTCTAGGTGTTCAGATAGATAGTAAACTGTTGTGGAAAGCCGACATTCAGGATCTTGTTCAAAGACTTAGTGCTGCCATTTTTACTATTCGAACAGTATCTAAAGTGAGTGATCATTCGACATGAAAATTAGTCTACTTTGTTTATTTTCATTCACTTATGCCGTATGGTATTATATTTTGGGGTAACCGTTCCCAGTCTAAAAGGATATTTTTGGCTTAGAAAAAAGTGCTTCAGGCAATAAGCGGTGTAAGTTCACAAACCTCTTATTGAACGCTGTTCATGAGCCTAGATATTTTGACATAGGCCTCTCAGTATATATTTTCCACACTGTCATTTCTTGTTAACAATGTCAGCTTATTCCCAAGAATAAGCAGCTTGCATCCAGTTAATACTCAGCAGAAATCAAACCTGCATTGGATCAGACTTCCTTAACTCTTGTGCAGAAAGGGATTGCAGTATACTGCTGCAGTCATTTTCAATAAGCTACCACAAGAATTCAAAAATCTTAGCAGTAATCCACATGCTTTCAAGTAGAAACTGAAGAGTTCCCTCATGGGTCACTCCTCCTATTCTGTTAGAGAAGTTTCTTGAAAAATTAAGCTTATTCTTGTTGTAGTGTTGATTGCGTTTACTTAAACTTATGGTTTGACATTTTTCAGGTTCATAAACATTTTATTTTTATCTGTTATTATTTTTGCGTTGTAATTTCATGTACTGACACGTTCCATGATCTTGGGGATTTGCTCCTCAGTTTTGTCTTGCAGACCTTGACATATAGATAAATAAATTAGTACCAATATGATATACAAAACTAAGTTTACATGAATTTGCAGACAGATGGCGCGCACAATTTCTCTTCCTTAGGTTGCCTTGATGGCTGTGATGTCTGGGTGTGCATTTGGTCACAAAGTTAATAATAAAATACAAAGTTTCCAAGTCGAGAACAAATGGACCCTGTACTAAATGGGATAAGTGCAAGGGGGAAAGAAATACAGAAGATACCTTAATATCAAAATAAGAATTCACTTGAGAAAGCTTTAAAATTTCTAGGAGACAGAAGGCTCTAAAGTTTGGGCATATTTCCAGTGCTGTAATAGATTGATTTAAAATAGAAAAAAATAGATTTAGGGACAGATTTGGGATTGCGGTGCAGGTCACTCAGACCCCATATTGAAAGGGACTCGTGTTGCTGGGCCATAACAACATAAATACTGGCCAATCGATCCCTGTTATTGTAGTTTTACAGACTACCTTTATTAACAACTCGTGTAATGGGAATATTTGGGCCTGGGCGAATTAAGTTAACAGAAATATTTATATTATACGGATATATAATTTTACCAATATACATCAGCTGATTGTTGTTCTCGAAAACAGTACATTTACATTTTAAAGCCATCAGAATCAGGATTTTTATTATCCTGTAACATACAGAGTTAAATCACAAGATGTAATGTACGGCGACTCGTCATTACTGCAACTGCAATTTATGTGTATTACAGAAACAATACTTCTTAACTTATAATTTACAGAGACTGTGTGTAGCCTAACAACTAGAGGTCTGCATTATCTCCGATTTTTACCGGCGAGTCCCGCTCGCCCCTCTGGCTCTCGGGAGTATGCGGCCGAGCGTGCTCTTCCGCCGGCTGTGGGCAGTCGATCGCCAGCGCTCGGCCGAGTGCGCCAAACGCTCGGCCGGTCGCCAGTAACCGGCGGACTCAGTGCCAGCGAGCGGCGCTTCGTCACACTCCTTGAGATCAGAGGCTACCGCTTCACATTAACCACTCACTTATTTCTTTTACAAATGTCTTTCGTTGTTTACCACCAGTTCTATGACCTAAATATATGACTTGTGTATGTTACATTTGATGTTTGTTAATATGTTGCAGACTACTGGAGTTTCGCCTTTGAGGTTATCATGTATTCCAGTAATTGTAACGTTAAAAACAGTAATATCTGTATTTAGTATTTTGTTCCGTTCGGTAGACAAACGGAAACACAGTAGTCTAATCATCGACTATGTGTAGCCTATCTCCAAACTCGGCCACGTATACGTTGTACTAATATTAAATGCAGGATCGGGAGGGAATGACGGAGTTAAAAGTAATACTCACGAAATTTTTTTGCACAAACAAAATGTCTCTTGAAATGTGTGACGAAGCGCAGTCATCAAGCAGTGATCAAAGCAAGGCAAACGGTCGTAAGATTCAAGTGCCTTCTTCATGTTAGCTCCTTGGTCGGTGACAAAGTAACATTTCGTAAGATCATTCTTGTCAATTCCTAACTCAAGCACCCGCTCTTCGATTTCGTGCCGTATGTTCTCTCCTGTCTTAGGTACGTCCGGAAACTCGGTTGTTATCAAAACAAGCGTTTCTGGCTGCCACTCATCATTCACATAATGCGACGTCACAGTCAAAAAATTTCTCTTCTTGTAGTTATCAGACCATAGATCAGCGTCTAAAGCGCACATTTTGTTCTTTAAGGCACATATTAGCTTGGGCAGCATTGTCACCCGTATTTTGTCTGCCTTTTCTTTAATATGCCGCGATACAGTTGTAGGGTGCGGAAGAACATCTTCTATACTGACTTTGCCGTAAGTGGCGCCAACATTGATGAGCTCCTGCGAATAAATCTTGAAGCCAATCTTACTACAAGTATTTAACGGTGGCAAATCTATTCCACTCATACCAACCAACCTATCAACAACAACTTTCTTTATGCTACTTGGTACTGAAAGTGGCCGGTGGACTTCTGTTCCGCATTTACTTTTGCAGTGCCGAATCATACCTGTTGTGCTTGACTGGTACGGAAGTATGGTATCGCATGTGGTACATTGCACGAAACCAGCAGAAGTCTGCGTGACAGGATCCACTACAAGTGCAAACGATTTCCAACCTTCACTTTTCGCCTCCTCTTGCGACATGTCTTTCTTCTCCAGGACTAATGAGCCGCTCCTAATTCTCTCCATAATACTTCTCTTCATTTCATGAATGGAACGTTTACGACCTATACTTGATTTATCCATAACACTGTTTGCGCTTCTCAAAGCCAGGTCGTCAACTGCGTGTACACAAGGTTTCTAATGTGATTCGGCACCGTAGAGCGCGCGGCGGCTGTACTGTCACCGGCCGAGTTTGTGAGTACGCTCGAGCGCCCGGCAGTGCTCGACAGTCCAACCGATAACCGAGAGGTGGAGGACAACCGGCCACATGGCGCATTAGACGGCCACAGCCGTATCGCAGCGTGGGCCTTTCCCAGCCGTCGAGCAGCGGCATGAAACGGGAAATGCTCGAGCGGTTGTTTTCATCGAAATGCAGAGCTCTACTAACAACAGTATTACTGTAAAAAGAGAGAATAATTACTACAGTCATTTATTAGACATAAGACTTCTAAGCTTAATCACCTAGTGGTGCAGTTCTTTTTGTTATGTCCATGCTTGCTACGAAACTGGGATGAGAAATTCTGCCTTCTGAGAAACAGGAAAAAAGGTGTCTTGCACAAGGCAGAATTTCTCATCCCATCTCGTAAGTTTAATTAAAAATAACGTCAGCCACTTGCTTTGTTGATCAGATTGTCATTAAGAAATTATTCTAAGGAATAATAACATTTCTATACTAACAGTTGTCGTAGTTTTTGCTTTAGTTGCCCCATCTCCATGCTGAGGATCTATTTCTTTTTTGAGTGATGTAAATTTTCATGCCCATATATTCTGGGGTTTGTGCAAACAGATTTAGTGGGAAACACAAAATTCTCCTTGTACCTAGTACCATATTGATGTTTAAAGCCTATGAATAACAATGGGCTACTGTATACAAAAATAATTAGTTCATAAATGTACAACCATGGAACACTTAATATCTTTGATTTTCTTAACAGTGGGCGACAGGATACTTTCGGTTTTGCATTAGGCATATTTCTAACAAATTATTTTTGTAAATTTAAGATTCTAGTCATTTTGCTTGTGCCTCCCCAAAAAATAATGCCATACCTTATAACTGATTTGAAGTAGCTGTGGTAAATTATTTTTCTTGTCTCCATGCTAGTTGAATATGACAGAATCTTCATTGCAAATGTCAGGCTGTTTAGTGTACTTGCTAAATACACACATTAAAAAAAGTTTTGTGTCACCTCGGTTCCGAGCATTCCAGAACCTATAGAGATCAACATCATCATCATCATCATCATCATCATCATCATCATCATCATTTCCACCCTTTTTATTGATAATGAAAACCACACATTGCATATTGTACCACCATACAGCGAGACCTTCAGAGGTGGTGATCCAGATTGCTGTACACACTAGTACCTCTAATACCCAATAGCATGCCCTCTTGCATTGATGCATGCCTGTATTCATCATGGCATACTATCCACAAGTTCATTACAGCTTCGTCTGTCCAGATTGTCAGAGTGGTTGGCGGGTCATGTCCATAAACAGCCCTTTCCAATCTATCCCAGTCACGTTCGGTAGGGTTCATGTCTGGAGAACATGCTGGCCACTCTCGTCAAACGATGTCGTTATCCTGAAGGAAGTCATTCACAAGATGTGCACGATGGGGGCATGAATTATCGTCCATGAAGATGAATGCCTTGTCAATATGCTGCCGATGTGGTTGCACTGTTGGTCTGAGGATGGCATCCACATATCGTACAGCCATTACGGTGCCTGCCATGACCACCAGTGGTGTAGGTCGGCCCTGCATAATGCCACCCCAAACCAGCAGAGAACCTCCACCCTGCTGCACTAACTGGACAGTGTGTCCAAGGTGTTCAGCCTGACCGGGTTGCCTCCAAATACGTCGCTGGTTGAAGGCATGTGTGACACTCATCAGTGAAGGGAACGTGATGCCAGTCGTGAGTGATTCATTCGGGATATTGTTGGGCCCATGTGTACCACGCTGCATGCTCTCGTGGTTGCAAAGATGGCCTCACCATGAACGTCGGGCGTGAAGGTGCGCATCATGAAGCCTATTGTGCACAGTTTCAGTCGTAACACGATGTCCTGTGACTGCACGAAAAGCTTCAATCAACATGGTGGTGATGCTGTCAGGGTTCCTCCAAGCCATAATCCACAGGTAGCGGTCATCCAGTACTGTAATAGCCCTTGGGTGGCCCGAGGGAGGCATATCATTGACATTTCCTGTCTCTCTGTATCTCCTCCATGCCCAAACAACATCGGTTTGGTTCACTCAGAGGCACCTGGACATTTCCTTTGTTCAGAGCCCTTCTTGGCACAAAGTAACAATTCAGACAGGATTGAAACACGGTATTGACTGTCTAGGCATGGTTGAACTACAGACAACACCAGTCATGTACCTCCTTCCTGGTGGGATGACTGGAGCTGATTGGCTGTCGGACCCCCTCCATCTGATAGGTGCTGCTAATACATTGTTGTGTACATCTTTGGGTGGGTTTAGTGACATTTCTGAACAGTCAGAGGGACTGTTTGTGACACAATATCCACAGGAGTTGTGCAGAACTTTTTGTGATGTGTGTAGTTAGTGTGTGAAGACCAGGATAGATTTTGGTCAAAATGTATGCTTAAAAATTTAACACAGTCTGATTCTTTCAGTTTTTGGTCTCTGTGACTAATGTGGAATTCTTTTACCTTAGAGTTTGTAGTTTGAAACTGCAGCAAATGTGTTTTCCCAATATTCATTTTCAGCCCATTTAGCTGGAACCGGTTTTCCAAATTCTTTAGTAGTTTTGTGACAGTTGAAGGAATTCGTTTGGAGTCATTGCTTTCAACAAGGGCAGAAATATCATCAGCAAATAAAACTGAGTGTGAATTTATGTGCAGGGGTAGATCATTTACATAAAGTAAAAACAAAATTGAACCCAGAATTGAGCCTTGTGGAACACCTTGAGAAATAATCATCCATTCAGAGAAGGAATTTCCCTTACTTGATGATATAACTACCCTTTGTTTTCTGTTTGTGAGGTATGATCTGAACCACTCTAAAGCACAACCCAAAATTCCATACCTTTCTTTTTATGCTGGAGCAAGTGAGGTCACTTTTCTCGTCTTGTTTAAGGCAGAACTGACTTTTTCACAAACTCATTAGTAGCTTCTATTGTACTCTTGCCTTTCTGAAATCCATATTGATTATCTGAAATTATGTTTGCATTCTCTATAATTTTTTTTTTAATTTGTGTTACCACCATTTTTTCAAATATTTTTGAAAAATCGGGAGAATAGAGATTGGGCTGTAGTTCCCCATGTCTTCTCTCGAGCCTTTCTTAAACAAAGGCGTTACCTCCTCATACTTTAGAACATCTGGAAAGTGGCCTCCTTCGAGCAATTTATTAATTATTGAGCAAAGAGGGTGAGTTGTTATTCTGGCAGCTGCTTTAACTACTTTGGTAGGTATGCCATCCCACCCAGAAGAATCTTCCCACCCAGCAGAATTTTTGTTTTGTAGCTGTAATATAGTTTTCTCTACATATTTAACTGAAATTTTCTCAAATTTGTTAAAATATTCTTCTGTCTTGTCTTAAATGTACTTTCTCTGCATAAGCATGTACATTTACATCTGATTTAGATACATTAATAAAAAAAAGTGTTGAATAACTCTGACATCTGAGCCGGGTTTGTTACAATTTTACTCCCCACCTTAATTTTGGAAATATCTTTGCTGTCAGTTCTAGTACCCAACTCTTATTTTCTTATTTTATGATGGACCATACTACCTTTGATTTGTTTTCATGAGCAGAGATGTATTTATTGCTAACCATTTCTTTCGCTGCTTTCATTACCCTTTTAAATATGCTTTTTATAGTGTTTAACATAGTTAATGAAAACAGGGTCTTTGTTGCATTTCAATTCCTTGTACAGTGGCTCTCTCTCTCTCTCTCTCTCTCTCTCTCTCTCTCTCTCTATCTCGTCCCCCCCCCCCCCTCCCCCGCCGTCTGTCTCCTTCATTATCCAATTTAGCTTATTAGACACTGTAAGTGAAAATGTTTCATTAAATACATGTAAAAAAATTTCAGAAAAATTGTTAAAATGTACAGAGATTGGAATCTTGTTTTGGACTTGCCACTCAACCACTTAAATTTAGAGCAGAACAATGTTTAGATGTCAACAGTAAAACGTCTTTTGCTGAAGTTTTTCTGGTACTTTGTTGATTTGTTTTAATCATTTTAATAAACAAAAATGGTCCGAAAGTCTTAAATCTACACATAGCTTCCTTGCATCATCGAATTTATAATTTGTTAAAATGTTATCAATACAGGTTTCTGTATTGTCCATTTCTCTTGTGAGTTACATGAAGTTTGTCTTGGACCCAAATTTTTGGATTAGGTCCATAAACTGCATTGAGTCAATGGTTTCATTTGATAAATTTATATTGAAATCAGCAGCTATTAAAAACTTTTTCTTTGTGTCATTACTGACTTTCTGTAAGGTCCCATTAACTTTGGTACTGCTACACCTGGAATTATGTATATTGATATAATGACAATATTTTGTTTTTCTAATACAACTGAGCAGCTTTCAAATACACCTCTTCCATTTAAAACATTGAAATCATCTTTCACTTTGTATTTTAATGAGCCTCAATGGGTACTATTTGTTCTACAGAAACTTGAGGCTACATTGAAATTGCTTAGGTTATTTAAAATTGTGACACAATCTTTTGAAAGCCAATGCCCATTTAAACAAATAACTTTCATGTGCACTTTCCAGAACTGAGTCTTTATTCTTAATGATCAATATTTAGCGTGGAAATATGTATTCTTCAACTCTTTGTAACTGCAACCTATGTTCCATGATGAACCTAACTTTCTTTTAACAGTGGAAAATCCAGGATGGAATGTAACAATATAGCAGAGGTCACAGATAGGCACAACAAAAAGATTTTCACACTTAAGGCTTGTCAACACACACACACACACACACACACACACACACACACACACACACACTCTGCAGTCTCAGGCAATTGACACCACACTATGAGCAGCAGCACTACTGCGTGATTGGTGTGGGCGGAAAGGTGGAGGCTGGGGCGGGGAGGAGGAGGGATAGTATGGTGGGAATGGCGGACAGTGAAGTGCTGAAGTTTGGGCGGCAGGCAGGGAATAGATAGGGAGGGGAAGTAGCAGAAAAGGAAAGAAATAGAGAGAAATAAATAAATAAAATAAAATAAAAAAGACTGGGTGTGGTGGTGTAATGACGGCTGTGTAGTGCTGGAATGGGAGCAGGGAAGGGCTGGATGGGTGAGGACAGCGACTAACGAAGGTTGAGGCCAGGAGGGCTACGGGAACGTAGGATGTATTGCCAGGAAAGTCCCACCTCTGCAGTTGAGGAAAGCTGGTGTTGGTTGATAGGATCCATATGGCACAGGCTGTGAAGCAGTCATTGAAATGAAGGATATGATGATTGGCAGCGTGTTCAGCGACAGGTCGGTCCAGTTGTTTCTTGGCTACAGTTTGTCGGGGCCATTCATGTGGACAGACAGCTTGTTGTTGGTTGTCATGCCCACATAGAATGCAGCACAGTTGTTGCAGTTTGGCTTGTAGACCACATGACTGGTTTCACATATAGCCCTGTCTTTGGTGGGATAGGTGATGATAGTGACCGAACTGGAGTAGGTGGTGCTGGTGGTGGTGGTGGTGGTGGTGGGAGGAGGATGTATAGGATAGGTCTTGCCTGTAGGTCTATTACAGGGGTATGAGCTAAGGTATTGGGAGCAGGAGTTGTGTAAGGATGAACAAGTATATTGTGTAGGTTCAGTGGATGGGAATACCACTGTAGGGAGAGTGGGAAGTATAACAGGCAGGACATTTCTAATTTCAGAGCACAATGAGAGGTAATCAAAACCCTGGCGGAGAATGTAATTCAGTTGCTCCAGTACTGGGTGGTACTGAGTTAAGAGGGGAATGCTCTTCTGTGGCTGGACGATGGGGCTTTGGGATGTGGTGGGAGATAAGGCACGGGAGATTTGTTTTTGTACAAGGTTTGGAGGATAATTACGGTCAGTGAAGGCTTCAGTGAGACCATTGGTATTTTTTGAGAGGGGCTGCTCGTCACTGCGTATGCGATGACCATTGGTGTCTAGGCTGTACGAAAGGGTCTTCTTGGTATGGAATGGGTGACAACTGTCGAAGTGGAGGTATTGCTGGTGGTTAGTTGGTTTGATATGGTCGGAGGTACTGATGTAACCATCTTTGCAGTGGAGATCAACATTTAAGAAGATGGGTTGTTGGGTTGAGTCAGACCAGGTGAAGCAAATGGGGGACTAGTTGTTGAGGTTCTGGAGGAATGTGGATAGGGTGTCCCCACGTTCGATCCAGATAGCAAAGATGTCATCAGTGAATCTGAACCAGGTGAGGGGTTTAGGGTTCTGGGAAGGATTCCTCTAGATGGGCCATGAATAGGTTGGCATAGGATGGTGCTATGCAGGTGCCCATAGCTGTACCCCAGATTTTTTTACCTTGTGGCTCATATCCCTGTAACAGACCTACATGCAAGACCTGTCCCATACATCCTCCCACCACCACCTACTCCAGCATGGTCACTGACATCACCTATCCCATCAAAGGCAACTGTGGAACCAGTCATGTGGTCTACAAGCCAAACTGCAACCACTGTGCTGCATTCTATGTAGGCATCACAACCATTAAGTTGTCTGTCCACAAGAATGGCCACCGACAAACTGTGGCCAGGAAACAAGTGGACCACCCTGCACCCTGTTGCTGAACACGCTGCCAAACATGATACCCTTCATTTCAGTGACTGCTTTACAGCCTGTGCCATATGGATCCTTCCCACCAAGACCAGCATTTCTGAACTGCACAGCTGGGAATTTTCCCTGCAATACATCCTACATTCCTGTAACCCTCCTGACCACAACCTTCATTACTCGCTGCCCTCACCCATCCAGCCCCTTCCCTGCTCCCATTCCAGCACTACACAGCCGTCATTCCTCCACCACATCCAGTATTTTTTATTTTATTTATTTATTTCTCTCCTTTTCCTCTACTTCGCCCCCCCTCCCCACCTCTCCCCTGCCCGCCACAAAACCTGCAGCACTTCAGTCTGCCACCCTCACCATACTATCCCTCCTCCTCCCCGCCCCAGCCTCTTTGTTTCCGCCACCCAGTCGCCACGTGTGTGTGTGTGTGTGTGTGTGTGTGTGTGTGTGTGTGTGTGTGTGTGTGTTGTTGGCGAAGGCCACTGGCTGAAAGTTGTAAGTGTGAAAATCTTTTTGTTGTGCCTATCTGCGACTCAGCATCTCTGCTATATGGTGAGTGGCAAATTTCTTTCTCAGAAAATTGTAAACTTTTTTTGAGAATTTTTCTGCTTGTTCTTTTGAAAGAGCCTTCCTCTCTCGTTTTATAAAATTTTTGTTCTTATAAGAGGCCATTACGGACTGGCCCACTCTGATTTTCTTCATTCTTATGGTTTTTGTAGACCAGTGTCTAGACATCAATTTTTTGAAACAGTACGATGCAGTTCTCAAACAAACTTACAAAAAATGCTGTTTGAAGATAATTTTTCTGAGTGCTGTTAGTTATTGGTGAGATTCGAACCGTCAACTTTGGAAGTACAGGGCAGTTATGCTGACCTTCAAACCCTATGAAAAAATCTAAGGAGGCTGGTTCATACAGTCCCCTTTTTAGAACTGTTGCTGCAAACCTAGTGCTCTTACTTGACCCTTTTGAGTTCCAACAATAAAAAAAATTAAAAAATAGTTTTCCGCAAAATTGACCTTTGTCATCATCGTAAGCAACGAACAAAAGAAGAAATTGGCAACAAGTAAACAATCAGGTATCTTAAGGAAGAAGTTTCGCTTTGTCATATAATTTTAAAATTTTTCACAAAATTTACTTTTTCTTTTTTTTCATGAACAAGCAACAAAGAGGAATAAAAAGAGAAATTGCAGAAAGAAAACAGTCAATTGTGGATCTACTGGGATGTACAATTTTCAACCACCCATCATTTCGTGATATATATTTGAAAGCAATTTCGCATTTTTCCTAGACAGAACCCCACATCTCGAAACTTTCATGAACTCGTAATACCTGGAACAAAACACGGTCCTAAATAACAATCTTGGTCCTAAAATTTAATAAATTTATATCAAATATATGTACTGCTCCAATGGTTTCATTTTGAAACTGCTCATAACAGCAGTAGTAGAAACTCAAAATTACATTACAGTAACTTTAGATATACTTACTTTCAGTGGCAGTGATCTCCACAATATGATTACTATATATAAAAAAAAAAAAAAAGCGCTTCACAATCCCTTAAAATCACATTACACCAGCTCTGTGCCAACTGTTGCTCTAATCACTGTACGTGACTGCTACATTTATAGAAGTACGTCACTGTACCACTACATATCTCTGTATTGCAATCATATTGTTGATATCATGCAAAAGGCACTTGTACTTAAAAAATTAATAAGGCTGTGGTTTTAGGCAGAAGCCACTGGTACTCAAAGTGTTAAAAGAAACAGCCCAACAACATGACACTTTGTTGACTAAAGTAATTCCTACAAACAATGCTATACACAATATGATTAAGCTGAGTATCGAGAGACAGTCAAAACTTGCACATACATACTCCACCAGTGCACATTAGCCATCTGGCTTGTGGAAACTTCCTAGTGGCTCACTATCGTGCCAGCTGTGACACCATTAAAACATCATAACATGATTTACTGACTTTTCCGTTTTACAAACAAAGACCTATACTTCACAATTCTTCAAATGGACTTGTTTTTTTTTCTCTTCATTCCAGCTGTTGAAAGTTTCTTTAAAGTCAGTTAATTTTTCTGTGCAGTTTGATTGTGTTTGTGGTAGCTCATGAGATTATATCAAATGTTTGTCGGCCATATCTGAGCATTGCTGACAAATGGACACAAAACACTTTTCGAAAACACGAGAGTAGTGGCTCATGCATCAACATACTGGAATTTCATTATAAAAGAGGCGGCTGAGATTGGAATGAACAGTGACAATTTTAAGATACCAGAGATACACATTCAATAGAGCGTGATACCGAGCTTCGGGTGTCGAAAGGAAGTGACGACAAATGCTTGACGCTTGTAGGGAGATGAGAGCGACAATTTCAAACGTGGTCACTCAGTCCTGTGGTGGACCGGAGCTGCTATGAACTGCCCAATCAGCTTCCACACACGCGTCATTTTGGCCCTCTGTGATTGGTACCAGAGGCTGCAGTCATGGATATAAAAGTGCCAGCCCCCACAGTCGGTGGTTTTACTCTTGACGACGATAGTGGAGGTGGCCATCCAAAGCTTGAGAATTTTATTCTAACTGACGCGGTTTGAAAATTTAGAAGATTCTATTCAGACTTGTGTGAAAGACTCCTGAAGTTGTTCATTAGGTGTGTAATATTTACGAATGCCTGCTGCTGATGGCAGAAATGGGACTAAATGTATTGCGGGGTAGTTGTTAATAGTAGGCTTAATTGCTTAAATAATTATTCAAAGGGAGTTTGTGTAAAATTATTCAAAAATATTTATCTGGTTGGCATACAAGGATTGACACAATCACAGGCAAAACAAAATATGCTTGAATGTAAGTGTTTGAGTTGTTGATATTAATATAGGAGAATTAGTTCCAACATCGTGCAGACAAGAAAAGCTTCTTAAACAAGGTGCTGATTTGCCAGTAGAAGCATGGTGCTTTTTTTGTTTTGGTGAGATAAACAGTTTTAAAGGGCTGCTCCTTTCTTCATCGTGAAAATTAATGTATTTGTTGTTGTGGTCTTCAGTCCTGAGACTGGTTTGATGCAGCTCTCCATGCTACTCTATCCTGTGCAAGCTTCATCATCTCTCAGTACCTAGTGCAGCCTACATCCTTCTGAATCTGTTTAGTTTATTCATCTCTTGGTCTCCCTCTACGATTTTTACCCTCCACACTGCCCTCCAATACTAAATTGGTGATCCCTTGATGCCTCAGAACATGTCCTACCAACCGATCCCTTCTTCTAGTTAAGTTGTGCCACAAACTTCTCTTCTCCCCTATCCCATTCAGTACCTCCTCATTAGTTATATGATCTACCCATCTAATCTTCAGCATTCTTCTGTAGCACCACATTTCAAAAGCTTCTGTTCTCTTCTTGTCCAAACTAGTTATCGTCCATGTTTCACTTCCGTACATGGCTACACTCCATACAAATACTTTCAGAAACGACTTCCTGACACTTAAATCAATACTCGATGTTAACAAATTTCTCTTCTTCCGAAACGCCTTCCTTGCCATTGCCAGTCTACATTTGATACCCTCTCTACTTCGACCATCATCAGTTATTTTCCTCCCCAAATAGCAAAACTCCTTTACTACTGTAAGTGTCTCATTTCCTAATCTAATTCCCTCAGCATCACCCGACTTAATTCGACTACATTCCATTATCCTCGTTTTGCTTTTGTTGATGTTCATCTTGTACCCTCCTTTCATGACACTGTCCATTCCGTTCAACTGCTCTTCCAAGTCCTTTGCTGTCTCTGACAGAATTACAATGTCATCGGTGAACCTCAAAGTTTTTATTTCTTCTCCATGGATTTTAATATCTACTCCGAATTTTTCTTTTGTTTCCTTCACTGCTTGCTCAATATACAGATTGTATAACATCGGGGATAGGCTACAACTGTGTCTCACTTCCTTCCCAACCACTGCTTCCCTTTCGTGCTCCTCGACTCTTGTAACTGCCATCTGGTTTCTGTACAAATTGTAAATAGCCTTTCGCTACCTGTATTTTACCCCTGCCCTCTTCAGAATTTGAAAGAGAGTATTCCAGTCAACATTGTCAAAAGCTTTCTCTAAGTCTACAAATGCTAGAAACGTAGGTTTGCCTTTCCCCGTGGCAACTAACAACACCTGATATTTATGGTACTGGTGAGAAAATGTATCATTAAAAATACCTTCACAGTAGTAATACACTGAAATTGTGTAAAATATTATTGACCCATCGTCGTCTTCTACCTTGGCCTTGAAATTTAAATGTTACAAATTTGAAGGAACTGTAAGGAAAAAAACTCACAAAACAAAAATGCTAGCTTGAATATAATGAAACAATATATTTTACGATTTGCTACTATTTGTAGGGCTGCTAAATTTTTGTTACATTTCAAAAGAAAAGAATTTTAAAATCAATGTTCTTCACGTACAGACTCCTGAAAGAGATCAAGTAGTTAAGTATTCAGGCTTGATACAGTTGATACCGATAGGCAGTGGGTGATAACTGATTATAATCCGCGGCAGTGGTCTGACTGACTGCAACAGGCGTAGAATATCCACAGTGATTCTGCCATCTGCTCGAGTCTCATAGACCATAATTCGGTTGCACCCGGTATCCATTCCCATGTTTATATGGTCCAGCTAATGACGTTATTGGCACATACTCTCCATAGCCTTGATGAGGAGTTTGCAGTGGAGGCATTTGTGCTCTTTTTATTCAGTCTATAAATTCCATTTTTGTAGTGAGCTTTCTGTGTTCTGGAATTTTTTTCATGTCTTGTAACAACGAAAGCAGAAAGAGACGATCTGTATCGGATTCTAGTTTTCTTTCGTATGGCCTTTCTCGCTCCTCCCTCATTGCGATACTCTGCTGGAGTACTGCAATCAATCTATCGTCGTCAGTTTTCTGCTTTTTCTTTTCTGGCATGCTATTCCTTATGTTACTGCTCTGGTGGTTATTTACAGAAACTTCGGTTTCCAGGCTAGCTTCAGTTGGGTTGTTCAATACAGTGTCCTTCAGGAACTGTAATTACCCATAATACACATAAGGGCTTTTACGCAAAGCTGCAGATCCACTTTTCACACCTGCTCTGCATTCTAATTCCCTGCTAAAACTTGTTCTAATGTTCTTCCACTTCAGCTGTAGAGATTTTCCTGCAAAAGACATCTCAATTAGCGCTGCTGGGGTGAATTTAGGGATGCTAATTTGAAAAATAATTTAAAATAATGTACTAAAATTTCTGTCACAGATGCATGGGTTTCAATTTTTTCATATGAACTTGTTTTTCGTTTCAGATATCTGGCTTCAGGATGTACTGTGGCAGCACTGACTCACATTTTTCGGATAGGATATACCACTGTCCGAGAAGTCATATATGAAACTTTCTTGGCGATTTGGGAGAACATGAGAGAGAGAGAGAGAGAGAGAGAGAGAGAGAGAGAGAGAGAGAGAGAGAGAGAGAGCGTGCGAGCGTGCGTTCATTTCCAGAATTAAATGAGGAAAGGTGGATTGACATAGCAGATGGTTTTAATAAAAATTCAGACTTTCCCAATTGTATTGGTGCCATCGACGGGAAACATCAGAGTAATAAAACCACGTCATTCTGGCACACTTTACTATAACTAGAAAATTTATTTTTCCATCATTTTACTTGTTTTATGCAATGCTGATTATAAGTTCACATATATAGATGTTGGAGCGTATGGAAAATGTAGTGACTCGTGTACATTTAAGCAATCAATTTTGTACGAAAAACTCGCGAATCAAAATTTACGAATACCTAAGGGAAGCCCGATTTTTAACAACGGTGTATCAATGCCATATGTCATTGTCGGAGACGAGGCATTTGGTTTATCTGAAAATTTAATGTGTCCTTATAGAGGAAGGAGTTTAACAAACAAGAAGAGAATCTTTAACTACCGACTTTCTCGGGCTAGGTGTTTTATAGAATTGCACATTTGGCATTCTGGCAAACAAATGGAGAATTTTTCATCGCCCAATGGACATTCGAGAAGACTTCGCAATTGCCATACTGCAAGCGTGCTGTGTTTTACACAATTATGTGCACGAAAGGGATGGTTATAAATTTGAAGACACATTGTATGTATCTCCAGAACTGGAAATTCCACCAGGTCATACAGGCAGAGGGTGCCACTCATCATCAGCATTTATGAATTTATTTGCGGATTATTTTACAAATGAAAATCTGCTGGAGTGGCAAAACAGAATTGCACTGGGGTAGTAATTACACTGGTCAACACTCATTTTCTTGCCAAGGATATTCAAAAAATTAGAAAAAATTGCTAATACTGAACTCAAGCGCTACAAACTACAATGAAAAAAGAAAATAATCTTTATAAATAGCTTCTATGAAAACCTGATAGGCATTTGTCCACGTATAAAACATAATTGAAAAGTTTCTCTATAAGTATATCATTTTCTGTCCATGACGAACCGCTTCCTGCACGCCTTCCTTTTATAGGTCTCTTCAGAACAGTCACGTTGCAGATTCCAGCAATAATCTGCCATCATATGCCTGTCCCATCTTCCTTTATATCTTTCCTCTATTCCTTTCATATCTTGATGGAACCGCTCTCCTTGTTCCTCACTGAAATCACCTAGATTACGAGGAAATCGATCCAAGTGGCTGTGAAGGAAGTGCAATTTTATGCTCATGTTAGCTCCTAAGTTTTGAAAGTTAGTGAGCATGTTTTTGACCAGTTCCTCGTAATTGGGAGCTTTATGATCGCCCAAAAAACATTTTACAACAGCGACAAAACTGTTCCAGGCCGATGCTTCAGTGACAGTCATGACACTTGTAAAATTGGTTTCGTTGATGAGCCTGCGAATTTGAGGACCATCAAATATTTCTGCCTTAAGTTTTTCACTACTGAGTCCAGGGAACGTATTGCAGATGTATGTGAAGCAATTACCATTTCTGTCTAAAGCTTTGGTGAATTGCTTCATTAGTCCTAACTTAATATGTAATGGTGGAAGAACAATCTTGTCCCTACTAACCAGAGGTTCATTAATGATGTTTGCTTCACCAACAGCCATATGTTCCCTTGGAGGCCATGTTTTCTGCTTCCAATGTTCGTGCTTTGCCCTACTATCCCACATGCAGATAAAACATGGGTGCTTTGTGTATCCACTTTGTTGTCCAAGCAAGAAGTTCACCATTTTCAAATCAACACAAATCAACCACTGGTGCTGCATATACTGAATTTTCTGCAGAACCATCTTGATGTTAGCATATGCTTCACAAAGTTTTGTTGAGTGGGCAATTGGAATAGATGCGTAACGATTGCCATTGTGTAGGAGAACACATTTTAAACTTCTAGTGGAACTGTCTATGAAGAGACGCCAGTCCTCTGGTCTATATTCCGGCAGCCCCAATTCAAGTAAAAGTCCAGGTATATTGCTGCAATACACTATAACATCTTCTGGTTGAAGTATGGAAGAAGGTTTTCTTCTCTCGTCCGGTAAGCTGTTATTTTAACACTTGGATGAAGACAGTTCTTTTCCTTAAGCCTGGATGCTAAGAGTTCTGATGCTTGCTTTGAAAGATTGAGTTCTCGTATCAAGTCACTGAGCTCCTTCTGGTCGAACTGCTGGGGTTGTGTCTCACGTCCTTCGTATTCCGAACCACTACTTGTACATTCCTCGCCGTGCACATCGTCATCTGATGATGTTAGCGTGGGTAATGTTGTGAAAGTTGGTACAGTAACATCGTTGCTGTGCGCCACCGGTCTTCTTGCGGACTCCAAATCAGGATATTCCCACTTTCGTTTTTTGAACCTATTAAAACCTTTCACATTAACAATGCAAAAATAGCAATCATCTGTATGGTTCTTCTGCTCTCGCCATACCATAGGCACTCCGAAGTTTAAGCTTTTCCTTTTTCGTTTTGTCCACTGCCGTAAGCACTCCACACAGCATTTACAAACTTTATGGGGTGCCCACGCCTTGTCTTGATCTCCAAGTTTAATTCCGAAATATGCCAGATACGCTTCCTTCACAAAAGGAGTGATATTCTTCCTGTTCTTTTGAAGAACGTATTCACCACAAATGTAGCAGAACTCATCTGGATGGTTCACGCAAAGACGGCGTGAAGAACTCATGTTTTCCTAAAACAAAATTGCACAAATACTACATATTATGCAGAACTTTCTTGTATTTGCATGTCAATCACATCCAACAAACATCATTAATTGTTTTGTGTGAAATGAATACTTGCCTCTTATTTGCTACGTCACGATGAAAAGGTTCTATCTCCTTGAAGCTGCACTGCACATGTGTGTGACTTTCGACCATCGCCATTTTTCTTGTTTACACTGAACGCTACCTATCGGCTGTTGCGGGGATTACCTCGGCCAACAAATGAATGTCGAGTACCGCCGAATTCAAATCTGCACAACCCTCAATATCTTCAACACACGCACCGCACAACAGGACTGAACACATGCTGACAGTGTGATGTTTGCATGATGTAATCCTCAACCACACAGATGCACTCCCTGAGCACAATTGTTTAATAAAGATAGTACAAGATCACTAATTAAAAAACAGGTAGCAAATACATTACACCATATATGGACCCTGCAGTCGATATTATCCACATGAAACTCTCATTTCCACAAATAACCTATATCTCAAAAACCAGAGCCAATTTGGAAAAAGTACAAATATACTCGGAATGAGTATCATAACAATATCCCATTTTCGTTCAAACTTCCCTGGCAACGAAAAAAAAAATTTATTTTGTAGAGCTGTGTTATCTGTGTCGTTTAGATAATGTATATAACTGTTACTGCTTCCAAGTGATTTAGTATCAATTATTGTTAAGTGTAAATTAATACCCTCTTTTCCATTATTGTACGTATAACAAATGTTCATTATGTAGTAAATAAAAAACACTTACCAAATTCATTTTTGTCATTTTTCACTCATATTCTGCTCACACATTATATTTGTTATTTCCTCCCAACTCCTCCTCTTCAAAATGACGTTCATTGCATTCTTCTGATCAAATATCCCAGATCGCTCTTCGGCTTTCAACCTCAGGAATAAATTTCTCCGTATCAAAAGTCACGGTGTATTTCGTCTCTCGGTCACTCGAACACACGGTCTTGCTGCTCGGACGAGTTCACGGAGACTGCAGGCAGCCATATATGCTCGCTCACTGCGAGACATGCTGTTGCCACCTGGCTGCCGCAGCCAGAGAATTCTGGCTGCCGCAGCCAGAGAATTCTGGCTGCCGCAGCCAGAGAATTCTGGCTGCCCAGTGCGCGGCCTACCATACGCCGTCATTGTTTTACTGGCTGCTGCAGCCAGTCTGCTTAGTGCGTTGCCGCCCTAAGAATGTGCACAAGGCACCTAATGCGCTTTCAGATTTAGTTTTCTAATGCGTGCCTGCAAACCAGCGTAGGTTCCTGACATATTGCTTGTGTTGTCATATAACTGGCCTCTACTGTCAGTAATATCGATGGAATTTGTAGACAGGACTTTTAGCATGGCCTCAGCTAAGTTTAAGGATTTGTGTCCTGGGTTTGGTAAAAACAGAAGGAAACATTCAACAGGTTAACCATTCTCGTTCACATGTCTTAATATGGAAGATAATTGATCAATATGTGAAATGTCCTCAGTAGAATCTACTATTATAAAGAAATATTTGGCCTGTTTTATTTCACTTACGATAATTCTTTTTATTCGTTCAGAAAGAAGCTCCATTATTTCATCACAGATTGTTGAAGAAAGATAACTTGTACGTCCCTGCCCTGGATTTCCATATCGTTCAATGTGCTCGGCGAGAAAAGCGTCAAACTCGGCTATAAGTTCGAGAGACATCATAAATTGAC
This sequence comes from Schistocerca americana, assembly GCF_021461395.2. Classification (NCBI taxonomy): domain Eukaryota; kingdom Metazoa; phylum Arthropoda; class Insecta; order Orthoptera; family Acrididae; genus Schistocerca; species Schistocerca americana. The sequence continues at coordinate 193,471,914 of NC_060127.1, forward strand.
CATTCCGTAATTAATGGAATCTTTCAACGTGCCCACGTAGGGGAAGCCCTGTCTCGACATATGACTCGAAATGGTTATCTATTGTTCCAACTGACTCTTTTCTTGTTAAGAGTGTTAAGAGAGATAACTCAGAATTTTTGTGTTCAAGTGAATTCTCATGTTGAGATAAAATATTAGAAATATTTTTCCAATCTGCAATACCGTTAGTAGCAATCGCGGGCTTACCTCCGAACAATTTAACTCGTGTACAAAAAAACAGCACTGGTGCTACAGGAGAATACTAGAAAATCAAGTATAGTTGATTCACCATTTAAAAGTTTATGGTAGAATACATTTTTGTTCAAATATCTGGTTTTATCGCCTATCAATCTTCTTGAATTGGAAAAATCGCCGTTGCAATTTTGATTAATGCCACGTGGTAAGGTAATGTCGATTGTTGATTCTCTGACAAACCATTCTGCAAGATCATCTCTAACAAGTTTATTTCTTTTTGAAATATCTTACTCGACACTTAGTTTTGCAACAAGTTTATTTCTGTTTGCAATATCTTACTCGGCACTTAGTTTTGCGTGAAACTCGAAATCAGTAACAATTTGCTTTTCTTCATTTTTAACTTTTGTTTCGTCTGTATTTACTTCTTCTAGAACAGTTGCAGTGCCACAAATATTATCCGTACTACTGAACTCGATGTCAAACCAACAGCACTTTTTGCGAAAAATTTATCTACTCCGCCAAGCGTTTTTAGAACATTGGCTTCTCGTTCTCACCTTTCCTTCGATAATTGCTTTTTTCACTGTTACTCGTTTTAAGGCACTTAAAAAATTGTCAACCAACGGACAAATCTTAAAATATCTAAGCTTGGAGCACAGTATGCTAACAATCGAGTATCCTATGTACAAGACGTTGATGTCATTGAATTGAAGGCTCTAATTCGTCTATTACTGTATTTGGCCATTTTCAAGTCAGGGAACGAGTCTGTTTACAGCTTGTTTGCAACCGATGGAACAGGCAGAGATGTTTTCAGGTGTACTGTTAGCAAAGAAAGATTTCTGTTTTTATTATCTGCATTACAATTTAACAATCCAGATGATAGTGTGGAAAGAAAGAAAGAAAATAGACAAATCTGCAGCAATTTTACAAATCTTTTTGCGTTTCATTGAAAACAGTCAACTTTGCTACTCTGTAGGTGCCACAAACAGTGTGTGTCGATGAAATGCTTGTTCCTTTTCGTGGAAGGTGTGGGTTTAGAATGTACATGCCAAACAAACCGGCAAAGCATGGCCTGAAAGTTTAGTGTTTGACTGACACTGGTACTAATTACTTATACAATGCACACATTTATTCTGGAAAAGGCAGCGACGGTCACACCCTTCCCAGCCATGAGAAAGGTCACAGTGTTGCCACACAGGCTGTTCTTCAATTGGCGAAACCCATCGAAAACACAAGGAGAAATGTTAAAGGTGAGAACTGGTACTCATCAGTAGAACTAGTCGATAAACTTCCAGAAAAAGGTCTCACATACTTTGGTACACTGAAAAAGAACAAAAAGGAGATCCCACAGAACTTATTTCCTAATAAAAAACGTGGTGTGAAGATATCTGTTTACGGCTTTGCAGAAGACATGACTCTGGTTTCCTCCGTGCCCAAGAAGTCCAAAACTGCAATACTGATCTCTTCTGTGCATCATTCACTAAACAATGATCCTAAATGCGGTAAATCTGACATCATCCTGTTTTATAACACAACAAAAGATGGTGTGGACTGTCTTGATCGAAGGTGTGCAGCTTATTCGTCAAGTTGCTGGACAACAAGATGGCCTGTGGCCATTTTCTTCTCATTAATGGATGTTTCTTGTGGTATAAATTGTTATGTGGTACATCAAGCTTACCCCAAGGCAGAAGTAATGATTAGATTGAGTTTCGTGAAGACGCTAGCCATAGACCTAATTGAACATCATATGAAGCATAGAATTTCTGTTGGACGCTTGCCACGAGAGTTGAATGACACCATCTGAAGAATACTTCATTTACAATATGAGCCTCAGACACCGAAAGAATAATTCGAAAAACGTGTGCCTTTTGCCCTCCTCGTGTGAGGAGGAACAAAAAGTATCCATGTCAACAGTGTGGTGTTACGATTTGTTTGGAGTGTTCCAAAAAGGTCTGCATGAAGTGTTTGGAGCTGGAAATTGACTAAAGTATGATTCAGTGACACATGAGAACAAGTATTTAGTTTTTACTTATAATTTTAGAAGTAAAACGTGGCGAAGTTTCTCCATTCATAGACTTATGAACTGAAATATTCTCTCTACATTGCAAAGATGAGTCATAAACTGAAAGCTGACGAAAGTCAAGTTGGATTTTTCCACCTAGTTATATTGCCAATTTGTAATATAATCCCTCTGATTAAATCTGTGTGTGAATACAGAGCTAACTATTTGCTGTTATTTTCGTAACTCATCAAATAAAAATATACTCCAGATTTCGCTTTGTTTTAATTGTTGGAGTGTTTATAATACTGTATTGTTTTAAAAAAAATCTACAAAGGCCTCCTCTAAGAACTGTAATGAATGACAGGAAGTCAAGAAATTATATATTGTTGTTGTGGTCTTCAGTCCTGAGACTGGTTTGATGCAGCTCTCCATGCTACTCTATCCTGTGCAAGCTTCTTCATCTCCCAGTACCTACTGCAACCTACATCCTTCTGAATCTGCTTAGTGTATTCATTTCTTGGTCCTCCTCTACGATTTTTACCCTCCACACTGCCCTCCAATACTAAATTGGTGATCCCTTGATGCCTCAAAACATGTCCTACCAACCGATCCCTTCTTCTAGTCAAGTTGTGCCACAAACTCTTCATCTCCCCAATCCTATTCAATACCTCCTCATTAGTTAGGTGGTCTACCCATCTAATCTTCAGCATTCTTCTGTAGCACCACATTTCAAAAGCTTCTATTTTCTTCTTGTCCAAACTATTTATCGTCCATGTTTCACTTCCATACATAGCTACACTCCATACAAATACTTTCAGAAACGACTTCCATACACTTAAATCTATACTCAATGTTAACAAATTTCTCTTCTTCAGAAACACTTTCCTTGCCATTGCCAGTCTACATTTTATAACCTCTCTTCTTCGACCTTCATCAGTTATTTTGCTCCCCATATAGCAATACTCCTTTACTACTTTAAGTGTCTCATTTCCTAATCTAATTCCCTCAGCATCACCCGACTTAATTCGACTACATTCCATTATCCTCTTTTTGCTTTGGTTGATGTTCATCTTATATCCTCCTTTCAAGACACTGTCCATTCCGTTCAGCTGCTCTTCCAAGTCATTTGCTGTCTCTGACAGAATTACAATGTCGTCGGTGATCCTCAAAGTTTTTATTTCTTCTCCATGGATTTTAATACCTACTCCGAATTTTCCATTTGTTTCCTTTACTGCTTGCTCAATATACAGATTGAATAACATCGGGGAGAGGCTACAACCCTGTCTCACTCCCTTCCCAACCACTGCTTCCCTTTCATGCTCCTCGACTCTTATAACTGCCATCTGGTTTCTGTACAAATTGTAAATAGCTTTCGCTACCTGTATTTTCCCCAGCCACCTTTAGAATTTGAAAGAGAGTTTTCCAGTCAACATTGTCAAAAGCTTTCTCTAAGTCTACAAATACTAGGAACATAGGTTTGCCTTTCCTTAATCTTTCTTCTAAGGTGAGTTGTAAGGTCAGTATTGCCTCACATGTTCCAACATTTCTGCGGAATCCAAACTGATCTTCGCCGAGGTCCGTTTCTACCAGTTTTTCCGTTCGTCTGTAAATAATTCGCGTTAGTATTTTGCAGCTGTGAATTATTAAACTGATAGTTCGGCAGTTTTCACATCTGTCAACACCTGCTTTCTTTGGGATTGGAATTAATAGATTCTTCTGGAAGTCTGATGGTATTTCACCGGCCTCATAAATCTTGCTCGCCAGATGGTAGACTTTTGTCAGGACTGGCTCTCCCAAGGCTGTCAGCAGTTGTAATGGAGTGTTGTCTACTCCCAGGACCTTGTTTCGACTCAGGTCTTTCAGTGTTCTGTCCAACTCTTCATGCAGTATCATATCTCCCATTTTATCTTCATCTGTATCCTCTTCCATTTCCATAATACTGTCCTCAAGTACAACCCCCTTGTGTAGACCCTCTATATACTCCTTCCTCCTTTCTGCTTTCCCTTCTTTGCTTAGAACTGGGTTTCCATCTGAGCTCTTGATATTCATACGAGTGGTTGTCTGTTCTCCAAAGGTCTCTTTAATTTTCCTGTAGACACTCACTAGCTTACCCCTAATGAGATGAGTCTCTACATCCTTACATTTGTCCTCTTAGCCATCCCTGCTTAGCCATTTTGCACTTCCTGTTGATCTCATTTTTGAGATGTTTGTATTCCTTTTTGCCTGCTTCATTTATTGCATTTTTATATTTTCTCCTTTCATCAATTAAATTCAATACTTCTTCTGTTACCCAAGGATCTCTACTAGCACTCGTCTTTTTTCCCTACTTGCTCCTCTGCTTCCTTCACTATTTCATCCTTCAAAGCTACCCATTCTTCTTCTACTGTATTTCTTTCTTCCATTACTGTCAATTTTTCCCTTGTATTCTCCCTGAAACTCTGTACAACCTCTGGTTTAGTCAGTTTATGCAGGTCCCATCTCCTTAAATTCCCTCATTTGTGCAGTTTCTTCAGTTTTAATCTACAGTTCATAAGCAATAGATTGTGGTCAGAGTCCACATCTGGCCCTGGAAATGTCTTACAATTTAAAACCTGGTTCCTAAATCTCTGTCTTACTATTATATAATCTATCTGAAACCTGTCAGTATCTCCAGGCTTCTTCCATGTATACAACCTTCTTTTATGATTCTTGAACCAAGTGTTAGCTATGATTAAGTTAAGCTCTGTGCAAAATTCTGCCAGACGGCTTCTTCCTCTTTCATTTCTTCCCCCCAATCCATATTCACCTACTACGTTTCCTTCTCTTCCTTTTCCTACTATCTAATTCCAGTCACCCATGACTATTAAATTTTCGTCTCCCTTCACTATCTGAATGATTTCTTTTATATCCTCATACATTTCTTCGTCATCTGCAGAGCTAGTTGGCATATAAACTTGTACTACTGTAGTAGGCGTGGGCTTCATGTCTTTCTTGGCCACAATAATGCGTTCACTATGCTGTTGGTAGTAGCTTACCCGCACTCCTTGTTTTTTAGTCATTATTAAACCCTGCATTACCCCTATTTGGTTTTGTATTTATAAACCTGTATTCACCTGACCAAAAGTCTTGTTCCTCCTGCCAGCGAACTTCACTAATTCGCGCTATATCTAACTTTAAGCTATCCATTTCCATTTTTAAATTTTCTAACCTACCTGCCCGATTAAGGGATCTGACATTCCACGCTCCCATCTATAGAACACCAGTTTTCTAACTCCTGATAACGACGTCCTCTTGAGTAGTCCCCGCCCGGAGATCTGAATGGGAGACTATTTTACCTCCGGAATATTTTACCCAAGAGGACACAATGATAATTTAATCATACAGTAAAGCTGCATGCCCTCGGGAAAAATTATGGCTGTAGTTTCCCCTTGCTTTCAGCCGTTCTCAGTACCAGCACAGCAAGGCCGTTTCGGTTAGTGTTACAAGGCCATATCAGTCAATCATCCAGAGTGTTGCCCCTGCAACTACTGAAAAGGCTGCTGCCTGTCTTCAGGAACCACACGTTTGTCTGGCCTCTCACCTACTGTATGGCACCTACTGTATGGCCATTTGTATCGCTGAGGCACGCAAGCCTCCCCACCAATGACAAGGTCCATGGTTCATGGGGGGAGGCAAAATTCTGGTTTAATATATGAAATATAAAAATGCGGTCTGAGAGACCCCTCCATATAAGTTGTGTTTTTGTGAATGACTATAGTGGTTAAGGGTTAAGTAGTCGTGTTGGCAGTTAATGTGGTGTGTTGTCATTTGTGTGAACATTATTTTTATGTCTACACACAAATGCACCTTTTGTTCCAACATAAAATTAAAATAACCTTTCCTTGAAGAAAAAAAGCTTAGTTTAAAAGTTTAATATAAAATTTGCAATGTTACGTACTATTTGATTGCACAGAGTGGGAACTTTTGGTATCGTACAGGCTGCAGCACAATAAATAAGACAAATGAAAGTTGGTTTTTTGCCTAAAAAAGTAACTGAGTAAGTTAATAAATAAAAATTTTAAACTGTTGTGAAGTGTATTTCACACATTGTTAGATATTCTGCTTGTGTGCTTTTCGTATAAATGTGTGTTTAAAAATGTAAAACATTCCTAGTATCAACAGGTTTTGTTACACAGATATCATTAAATCAAAGCTCAGATATTGAAGACCACAGAGCTTTCACATTAATTACAGTAATGGAAGGTTGACTTGATACTTGCCCATAATTTCTATAAGAAATTTAAGTAGAGTTGGGTTTTACAAACAGAGGTCCACACAAGTTACAGCATTTAAGAAACTGCTGATTAGTTTATCAGAGCTTTTCAGGGTTCTTGGTATTTTCATGGGGAAAATATGGTAGGGTTAAGTAGAAGCTGACAACATTCTCAGAATATTAACATCTCAAACATTGTATTGTATATTGCCATCCTGACAGTTTACTTCAAAATATTTTGAACAATCATGAAGATATACCAGACAGGAACCCGGTCATCAAGTAAATTTGTATACTTCCAAACTTGTGTTGTCGAATTTCGTTCTTAAGACTTACTTAAACTAGCAAGTTGTTTAACAATATTAAAATTTTTGTCGTTTGTAAGCGAGGTTATTTCAAAACGTAAAAGGTTAAAATGAGTACAGAGCAAAAAATGCCGCCCCCCTTAAGGTGCCATGCCTAATGGTCCTATCTGTAAATCCACCACTGGTCTGTACTTGATAGATGAGGACACATTCACCTCCACAAAGCCATTATGTTTTGGGGAAAATATTGAAGACAAGTTTAGCGAAGTGGAGTAACTCGGTAAGATGTGGTTACGCTCCCTGTTGTTCAAAACTACTTCTGTTGCCCAGTCTGCAGCCCTTCATGGTTGTGATCATCTTGGCGATGTTGTGATGTCCATTACACCTCACCAGTTTTTGAATATGGTGCAGAGACTCATTTTTCATAGGGACTTCTTCATTCAAATGGATGGGGAAATCTGGGCCAAGCACAGACAACAGCGCATGTATTCTGGCTTTTGAGAGAGGTAAAGGTTATATGTTATTGGTGTGAGTGACGCCATATGTCCTGCCACTCGTGCAGGCGCTTTTGCTGCCTGCATTTCAGGCACGTATTTCTGATGTACAGTGGAACCTCTATGTTAGGACTTCCCAACCTTTCCAGCTGGCGGACCCCTTCTTCAGTCGAAAATCCATGGCGGACCCCTAGTCAGTCAAGAGCACAGTAACTTTAAATTCCCCCCTCCCCCCCCTCCCTCGAAGTATCAATAGTCTTTGGTTTAGAGATGAATGAAAACAACTTGAAATTAAGGATACAATTATGAGATTTTCTGCAGTGGTATGAGCTTTGCCTGTTTTTGCCACTTGATAACTAACCAAGAAAGAAGCTTTTAATGAATTTTCATTAATTGTTTTTGCAAGAGTTTTAATACAATGCTGAGAAGCAGCTAGTTCAGCACTCTTCCTTTTAAATAAATCGATGTCTTTAGCCTGGAAACCCGGGTGAGTACCTTCAAAATGACGGCGCAATTTAACTGGGAGCATTGAACTGTTCGGAAGGACAGGCGCAGAAATTACACACTGAGCTTTACCCTCCTTTGTCTCCATAAAGCCCATTTCTAAATAGTTTTCGCTGTACTTACGCTTGTTCGTTATCCCACTCAAAAAAAAAATGGCGCTGAGCACTATAGGACTTAACTTCTGAGGTCATCAGTCCCCTAGAACTTAGAACTACTTAAACCATACTAACCTAAGGACATCACACACATCCATGCCCGAGGCAGGATTTGAACCTGCGACCGTAGCAGTCGCGCAGTTACAGAATGTAGCGCCTAGAACCGCTTGGCCACTCGGGCCGGCTATCCCACTTCCACAGGATATTGCAACCAATGGAGTACTTGCTGCGTTTTCACATAATAAATCTGGGCCGGCCGGAGTGGCCGTGCGGTTCTAGGCACTGCAGTCTGGAACCGAGCTATCGCTACGGTCGCAGGTTCGAATCCTGCCTCGGGCATGGATGTGTGTGATGTCCTTAGGTTAGTTAGGTTTAATTAGTTCTAAGTTCTAGGCGACTGATGACCTCAGAAGTTAAGTCGCCTAGTGTTCAGAGCCAATAAATCCGGCTGTGGAGCTTCTTGTGATTTTTCTTCATTTGGTCGTCCTCCCTCCTCATTCATTTCAACTGGAAACTTCCCTTGTTGCGAAGGCGATGGAAAAACTGCACCCTTCTTCAATGATCCTGACTTCAGCCACCGATCCATGTTAGAAGTAATAAACTGGTCAAAAATCGACTTATGAAATAGGTAGTGCACTGACAAAGCAAATTTAATATTTAATTATGCCTGGGGCCGCATACGTGCCAGCGAGCACTGTGATTGGTCGACAAAGCTCGCTCCGCGCATGTGTAAGAGGTTTCAGTGCATCTAGCGCCGTGAGCCGGCGCACAAACGACTCCCATATTCTTGCGAAACAGTCGATCAGGGAAGCCGCATTCTTCAGCACTAAACTGTGTATGCGTTCTCACTTAGGAACCGCAGAGGCTGCTTGTGAATACGACCTGAAGTAAAAGTACACGTTTTTCACACGAAAAAAAAATAGTGATGAATTTGATTTTCACAGTTTTATTCAATAATTTTACTCATTATTTTACATGATTTGGTGAAAGGTGGCCGCGGACCCCCTAGAAAGAACCGGCGGACCCCTAAGGGGTCTGCGGACCACACGTTGGAAAGCCCTGCTCTATGTGGTGCATATGGACACGGACTCCTTTAGGGCAGCCAGTGTTCTGCCACCCGTGAGTGTTAATTGTCATGACCATCACTCTCTGTGCTCACCAGATTGTCCAGCTTACGAGAAAGGAAAAGAGATACAAAATATAAGTCTCCTGATCATTTATCTTACATTGAAGCTCATCAGAAATATGTCTACTTGATTCTGTGTCAGTGACTTCTACTGGGGTATCTTGTACAGAATGACCTCTTCAATGTGAACCAGCATGTATTCTGAAAAAATCAACTGTGGGAAACCCAACTTGCAATTTTCTCACGTGACATGCTGAAGGCTTTGCATCAAGTCAATCAGGTAGATGCAGTATTTCTTGTTCTCTTGGATGGAAACTCTTTGCCAGATGGAGAAGTAACTTTGGGTGTAATCCAGAGACGAGTTTTATGATCCTTGCTGTTGATGTTGTATATCAATGACGTTGCAGACAATATTAATAATAAAATCACGCTTTTTGCAAGAGTTGTCTATAATGAAATACTATCTGAAAGAAGCTGCATAAATATTTACTCAGATCTTGATAAGATTTCAAAGTGGTGCAAAGATTGGCAACTTGCTCTCAATATCCAGGAATGTAAAATTGTGCACTTCACAGAATGAAAAAATATAGTATTCTATGACTGTAGTATCTGTGAGTCACTGTTGGAGTCAACCACCTCATACAATTACCTGGGTGGAACAATTTGTAGGAATATGAAATGGAATGATCACATGGGCTCATTCATGGCGAAAGCAGGTGGTAGGCGTGGTTTTATTGGTAGAATACTGGGGAAGTGCAATAAGTCTACAAAGGACATTGCTTACAAATCACGCGTGCAGGCCATCATAGGTTATTGTTAAAGTACCAAATAGGACTGCACAGGATATTGAATGTATACAGAGAAGGCCAGCATGAATGGTCACAGTTTTGTTTAATCTGTGGGAGAGTGTCACATAGATACCGAAGGAAATGAACAGGAAGATTCTTGAAGATAGAGGTAAACTATCCCGAGAAAGTCTACCATCAAGCTTTCAAGAGCCAGTTTTAAATGGGGATTTTAAGAATATACTACAGTCCCCTGTGTATCACCCACATAAGGATCGTGAGAATAAGATTAGGATAATTACTGCACACACTGAGGTAGTCAGACAATTTTTCTTCCCACACTCCGTACATGAATGGAACAAGAAGAAACCATAATCACTGGTACAATGCGACGTACCCTCCGTCATGCACCTACCAGTGGTTTTGCAGAGTATAGATGCAGATGTAGAGGTAGATGTGTTTTTGCCTCTGTTATGTCCTTTCTGCCCCTCCCTTGTGGTTCCCACACCCTCCCCTCTGGTTGCCGCTTCCCCTCCCTGACTGAAGAAATGTCCCCCTTCTTCGGCGCCCATCGGTGCCAGAGGCGTGCTACGACAACTGGGCCACAGGACGCACAGTCTTTGCGCCCCAAGTACACCAGCTCTCTTTCGGATCCGGATCTTGTGGAAGTCTGCTGCCCCTTTGTGCCCTGCTCTCTTCAACCTATGAAAGAGAAGAAGAAAAAGAAATGTGAGTCCCTCGACATGCCACCCACTCTATCCCATGCCTCGGAATATGCCATGTCCCCTCCTCACAACCTGAGTCTGACCTCTTATTTATGGATGTCACACCATCCTTGTTTGTGACCTGGTGGCGTGATCGGCTCCAGCACGTTCACCTCCCATTTGGATACCAACCACGTGCTATTTCGAAGGAACTGTAATGGATACTTCTGTCACCACCACTTTGTTGGAACCAGGTTGGCCCATTGAGGACTTCCAGTCATGTTTGCACTTTGGTCTGTATCGATATTGGTGTTACATGGATCCCACTTCAAACCACATTGGAAGCAGTTGCTGCCTGGGTTCACTTGGACTCTGCAGTCACGGTTTGCTATCTCTGTCCCACTCCTTACAGGCCACGTACATCTGCTGCCTTAACTGCACTTCCTCATCCTTGATGATGATGATGCCCATTACCCTTTGTGGGGCAATGCTTTTTCGTCTAGTCAGGGTTTGGTTCCCCTACTCATTTTAGCACAGCATATGGCACTTTCAATGCCATTGATCTTTCACTCTCTTTCCCGGCCCCTCCCCTTCTTTCTTCCTTACACTGGTCACCACACGATGACCTCTGTGATCGCGATCACTTCCTGTAGATTCTCTCGTTCCCATCGCACCTCCCAATGACCAGGTTATCCTGCTGGGCTTTCCATCATTCTGACTGGCCTCTATATACCTCCCATGTCATGTTAACATCTTCTGTAGCAGGTTATATTGGTGAAGTCATCCATGCTCTGTCCGATATGGTAATTCGCACTGTCGGCATTGCTGTTTCCCGCTTGACAGGCCCTGCTGGCATTGGCATTTTCCATTTTACAGGCCCCATTTGCCATCGACCAGTTCCATTGCGCAGCACAGTCATTGTCACCACTATCTGTGATTGTCATTGCAACTTGCAACATCTTAAGTGGCACCCATCTTCTGCTGGTCTTACTACCTTTGAATGTCTTCATGCCAAAGCCTGTTACTTAAACAAATAGAGCAAGTGGGTGTCTTGGGAACACTTTTTATTCTCCCTGGGTTCTTGTGTCCCTTCTTCACAGGTATGTGCTACAGTCTGCACTCTCCACGGTTGTCAGCAGCAGTCTTCTATGCCAGTCCTTGCCCTTCCAGGTTTGCTTTTTACAGATCTATCAGTTCTTGCGGAACACTTTGCGACCCATTTTGCGACAACATCAGCATCAGCGTCCTATCCAGCTGCTTTCCTCCGCCAGAAACAATGGACTGAAGCTCCCCACTTACGTTTTAACCCTTGTCAAGTGAATCCTAGAATGGTCCTTTTACTGTATGGGAAATTCTTCTGGCTCTCTCTTGTTCCCATGATTCAGTTCATGGCACCGATTCCATCAACATCTCAGTTCTCAACATTGACAATATCTCGTCCATGTGTTTATCTGTATTTGACTCTAAGGCATTTTCCCCTCACAGTGGAGAGACAGTACTGCTCTTCCTGTGCTCAATCGGGTCCTCGAATCTTGGGACCTTTTCATCTCCTTACCAGTGCAGCTTACGGGAGCAATGGTCTTCGAACGATGGTCTGCTTCAATGAGAAACCACAGTTCGGCAGGCCTTTTCTCAGTGCTGTCATCTTGTCACAGTTTTCTTCTATCTTCCTAAGGCCTACAACACAGCTTGGTGCCATCACATCCTCCTTACACTCCACGAGTGGGGTCTTCGGGGTCCCCCTGCCAATTTTTATTCACCAATTTCTGTCCCACCAGTCATTCAAAAGCCACGCGACTGTGTTGGCACTGTTGTCAGTTCTACACAGACCCGAGACGATGGCATTCCACACGGCTCCCTTTTAAGTGTACTTTTTCTCATCACTCTTAATAGACTTGCGCCCTCTGCTGGACCGTTGGTCACCCCTGCTCTATATATGGATGATTTCTGTAGTTGGGCTAGCTCCCACTCAGTGACCTCTGTGGAAAGACAGCTCCAGGGTGCCATCCATTGTGCTTCCACACAGACACTCTTGCACGGTTTTCATTCCTCTCCCCTTAAGTTGAGGGTGCTGCATTTCTGTCACTGTACTACGGTGCCTTCCACTAGCCATGTTGATAGTCTTCCGGTTGATGCTGGGATCCTTCCCCTTTTAATTTGGGAGGCCCTGCTCCTGATTTCCTGTGCCATCACTATCCGCTCTCCCACTGCTCACCCCTCCTATTATATTCTCTTCACAACTTCAGGCCATTGCTCGCCCGCTGCCCGCCTTCGGGTGGGTTTACCGGTTGCGATTCGCCTCACTTCTCTCTGCCACGACTTCCATCTCCCCCCTCCCTGTACTCGTAACCATGTTCTCTCCCAACTAATCCCACCGGTTAGTTCTTCCGCCCTATATCCGGGTGGATCTCTTCCGGGGTCCGAAAGCTTCGGTCGGTTCAGTGGTGTTTCATTGACTGTTCCGAATGCTCGTACAAGAGATTCAGGATACCATTGCATTTTACACTGATGACTCTAAATCTGCTGATCATGTGGGGTATGCCTTCACATCTTCTTTGGCCTCTCTTGCCTGCTACGTGTGGGGTGTTTACTGCGGAATTGATGGCCATCTATTGGTTCCTTTGCTTCATTAAATGGTCCTCTCATACCTGAGTTTTGTTATGTATCAACTCGATGTGTGGCCTTCAGGCTATCACTTAAGAGTTTCTCTGCTACCCCTTGTTCTCTGCCATCCATTACTTTCTCGTTGATCTTGGCAATGCTGCTTCTTCGGTTGATTTTGTGTGTGTTCCTGGCCACGTTGATATCCCTGGTAATAAACTTACTGACTGTCTGGCTGGGGGTGGACACCTACTGCCTGTTCTATCCCCATCCGGGTAATGATGTGGGCTGGGCAAATGCCCAGAGGGAAGGACAGTTATAAATGGGCATTTGCCCAGAGCAGTTTTAAGTGCCCAAAATGTGCGCACTTAAAAAAAAGGTACTTTTTAAAGTCTTTACTTCTTGAATACATAATTTACCAGCTAAAAACTAAAATGCATTTAATACATTCTTCTTCTTTTTTTACTAGCATTCCAGCTTTCAGTACACAAACTCCTTAGGTCATCGCTTTTAATGTAACACATTTATAATCCGTGTCAAATTACTGAATGTTATTGAAAAATGATTGTTGATAACAAAATTATTACTGAATGTATTAAACAGCTGGCATGTGTTCCTTGATGATAAATATATTCTTAAATGTTAAACTGTTTTCAGTGGATGTTATTGTCAGATGTAGCGACATTTGAGACAGACTGTAGTTTTCTTTTCTGCTTCTTTCTTTATCTTCTTTTGTACGACTGTGCTGCTGTGAAGATAAAATGAGAACAGTAACCTTAAAAGGATTTAATAACTAAGAATCAATGGCCAAGATGCTGGAATCGTTAAGATCCCGATACTAGTTGATTCCTAGAGAATCCACAATTCTTGGAATTGTGGAATCTGAATTGGTACGCGACTCATGCATAAGTAAAATCATTATGGATGAACTTTTTTTAATCTAATTTCTTCTAAAGAAATATTAGTGCTGTTGCTGTTATTGTAAATAGGTAGTGATGAAATTTTGAGTGAGTGGCTGGTAATTTATGGAAATTATTGCAGTTTTGTGGGTTATTTAGTTAACTGGAATTGGCAACTTTGATGTGGCTGACTGACAGTCATTAAAATCTATGTGGTTCAATGAGAAGCAACATAATCTCGTCTTTGTGTTATTTATAGACAATAGGCTGTTGAACATATGCAGGGTGTTCAAGCATAAAGATTCTGTTTGGGCCTTTTTGAATTTAAAAGAGAAAGGAATCTCATAAGTATTGTTTTATAGAATACGAAAAGTTACATTGCAAAAAAAATGGAAAATCATATCAAAAAGTGTTTAAAGTGGCCTCTGAATTTGAAAAAAGTGCTTGAGTTAGGTACAGTGATCGAGGACAACTTTTAAAATTTTTTGCAGTAGAAGTGAAAATACTACCTACAGGCTAGCTATTTAATATAAACGCAAAAATTTCTTTTAAACTCATTGTCTTTTTCTTTTTTTATTATGTACTACCCCAAGAATTGACATAATTAAAGTTGTTAAAAGTTATTTTCACAGTCAAATTTATTTCTCCTAAGAACTCTCAAGCAACTTTTTCAACTTGGTTATCCATACACTGAAGAAACAGTGTTGCAAAACAGCTTTTCCAATACAAAATATCAACTTAAACTATTTTTATAAGTGCTGCTTATTAGTTAATCTTTGAAATGCCTGGGCATTTATGAATTTTGGGCATCTGCCCCAACTTATGAATTCCCAGACCTTTTACACCGCTGCCTCCAGGTGCGGATTTGCATCTTTACATCACATCCCTTTTTGCTTAATCATGGACCGACTCTTCGGAGGCTACCCCCTGTCTAATAAACTTCATCCAATCAAAGAGGCTCCCACCACGTGGCATTCTTGCCTCTGCCAGTGGGATTCTACAGTACCCATGGTTCTTTTACTCTGCACTGAGCCCCGCCCCCCTCCCCACCTCTTGTAATTGCTATGCTCCCCTCACAGTGACCCACATTTTGCTAGGCTGCTCCCATCTTTTGGCCCTTCGCACTAAATATGCCCTCCCACCTTCTTCGTCTCTGGTGTTAGCAAATGACCCTCCCATGGTTATCTCTCTCCTTGTTTTTCTTCGTGAAAGTGGTTTGCCCTCTAACATTTAAGTCTTCGAATATTCCTCTGGAAATTTTATCTCTCAGCATAGGCATTGGTTATGGAGGCTTTGATTTTGATTCCACACCAGCCAGATTCTCCCCCCTCCTCCTCCATTTTGTCTATTCTGTTTTGCAGTTTTGTATCCCCTTTTGTTGTGTCCTCTTCCCCTCGTTTTTTACTTGTTGTATCGTGATGATGGTTTGGTGTGACGGGTTGGTGGCGGTACTGGTGTCCCACCACTCATAGCGTTTCTGGGGTACTCCTGCACCCCCCCCCCCTTTCTTTCCTCTTTCCGCCGGCCTGTCATCCCTTTACCCTCTTTGCTTGTCCCTTATATCTTCACCTTGGCTGGTCTGTGCCGTTTGTGTTGGTCATCCCTTGATTTCTGTTCCCTTAGATAATGGGACCAATGACCTTGCTGTTTGGTACCCCCCCCGCCCTCCTCTGCCCCCCCCCCCCCCCCCCCCCCCCCCGCAACAAGCCTTTGGAATGATCATCTTCTTTAGAAGTTCTGGATCCGTGTCGAGAGTGTGTGTGTGTTGTTTTTTTTTTTTTCATGCTAGGGAGTTCATGGCGGTCATCATCTTCAACATTTTCTCGACCCTCTCTGAAACATTTATACCACCCATCAACTGTTGCCTTACTTGTACCAAATTTGCCAAAATGTCGTGCTGCACTTTATTCCACTTTATTCCACTTTTGAAGCAAAATTGAATGCAAATTCTTCAATCCATCCTTTTTGAAAGTAAAAACTCGCTGTGTACTTGGAAGCCTTTTCAACTGTCAACAATAAACTAAGAATTCAATACAGCTGAAAATGCAAACATACATCATGAACATGTGTACAACAAAATAAAAAAATTGAAAATTGGTTGCCTTTTGATCATACTTATTATGTATACTTCAGGGGAGATGTTAGGCAATGTGTGGATTTCAAACAAGTTTCGCAAAGTCCATGTTGTTTTCTGTTACCTGACAGTATTAACATGAACCCATACCTTTGCATAATTTACAATGAGCATGCCAAGTATACTAAAGAAAAATTCCATTGTAAGATGGTAGGAAAGTGAATATTTTAAATAAGATTTAATACTGCAGAGGACAGAGCTGTGTAGCATTGTCATTTATGTAAGTTTAATTTTGTTTACAACACTAATTTTCACCATTAAACAAGCTGCCCTTTTTGTGATAAATGTGTTACATAAAGCCTTAGACACCCACCTGTAAGTCTACATATGCAGTAGTCACGATAGTCATGTCGACAGCTGGGTCAGGATTTTAACATTTACTAAAATGGGAGTATCATTTTCCAGTGATTTCATAATAAAGGTTGTATACATTTTCTGCAGTTAGTTACATTGTTAATATGTTGTTGTTTGTTTTTGTTTCATTTATGATTTGTTGAATGCCTGAAGCTTCAATAATTCAGTTTTGTATACGTCACGATAGAATCTGTTTGTTTTGAATAAATGTAAGTAATGATGCATGCACTAGCACTGTGATTGGTTTGCAAAGAAAGAAAAGTTATACATAAATAAATTTACTAAACCTCAAACTAAAATATTAAACTGTGAACATCATATCAGTAGACATGTGAATGAATGAGTAGGTCAAAATGTTTTCATCAAAAGTGATTGCACTGTATCAGACACACAGCTGATTCAAAGAAAAAGAGTTTACAGTGACTGTCTCCTGGATAATTTTTTTTAAACATGTTCAGATTCCTTGAGACTACCATAATAAATTACTACTAGTGCATCATATGTTACAGAAGCACCTTGCCGATAGACTACTACGCCTTGCCAGGACTGCTCGAGGGCTGACTGGCTCTGGAATACCAAATGTCACAGGCTGCTTCAACCCTGGCCACTACTGGCATTCCTCAGCTGGAGCAACAGTAATGCTACCGTCATGGGGTGTTGGTGGTGATGGTTATGATAGTGAACAATGACAAAATAATTCCCCCCCCCTTGGGGGGGGTCTTGGAGAAGTGTAAATAGTTGGGAAAACTGAGGATTTACTACAGATAGGTATAATTTATGCTCAAGTAAGCTGTAATTTATAATTCATTTGTGTAAACAATATATACAGACATATTTCTTCTACAAAACAATTACACTATTATACAGAGAGTGTGAAGATACTAACAACATTCTGTGCACTTGTTTCTCTAAACACTCCTTTTAGCAACTCAGCAGTTTTCCCTGTAATGTCAGCTGTTTCTGCTTTATTTTTTATTTTTTTTATTTTCTGTAGTTCTCATTATGGTAAAAATAATGAAGCTGCTGAGACACCAAAATTACATATTTATAGAAACAATAAATTAATCTGATTTGCTAACAAGTGTATAAATCTACCTTGATTGACAACAGGCTGGAATTTCAATACGATTCGTTCAAGAGTGGCTTAAAACTAAAGGCAGTCTTAAAGTTTGAGAAATATATATTCATACAAAATATACGGAAATTTCATCACAAGTATGTACGAAAATGATTAAAAATACTGATTTCTACAAACACAGTCTCTTGTAAATTTTGAATGTTTCCCTGTTTCTGCTTTGAAATCCCACAAGATCAGTGAAGTTGGTTGGTAAAGACTGGTCAGTCTGCGCTGGAGAGACCCGAGTGGCAGTGTGACAATGCAAGGCATTCAGCCAGGTCGCAGCAGTGGCCCGAACTAAACAAAATGCAGTGAAACTTTCTCCTGGTCCCCAAAATCAATATTGTATAAAATGTACAGTACCAAAGTGTAAAAGATTCCAAAGCTTCGTGACATTGTGATAAAATATTACAACTTACCACAAGCCTGAAATTTAACACTCTTCGCACACTCTACCTAAAAAGCATCATTTCTTTATTGCACAAAAGTGCAGCAACATTTTGTTTGCATCTAGACATTCAGGGAGACTAGGGTTACAGTTTCCATAATTATAATATAAGGACAACTAGCTACTTCGAATAAGTCACATCTTTGGTTATGCATCGAGGAAGTAAGAGTCGTTAGCTGAACATTTGGTAACATTTTCATGTGATTCAGCTCCAGAATTTAAAAATTATAGTATGATTCTTCAAAATGATAGGCCAGCTTTACATTATAATGCAAAGCATTCAGTTTCAGTTGAATTGTTGTCGGCTATAAAAAAAAATGTGGAATCAAAAATGATGTGTTTAAAAATTCAGACTTTACACAGTGTATGATGAAGCAATCCATTTTCCACCACAGTATCCTGGACAGGAAAACCATTGCCATGGCATGTGCTGGATTATGTTGATCCCTGTTTCCTCTCCTGAGACCGTATGCGCTTCACAGGGCAGCCGTGTAGGTCCTATAAAAGAACATTAAAACATCAATATTATTTTTAATAAAATCCTTAGTACTTGGAAAAATTTTCAGTATGTACAAAAAGAATTAGCTAATTGGTCAAATAGATTTTAGTGTTGCTTTGAATTGTGGAAAGTGTCAAACATTTAAAATTTTAAGGATAATAAATGATAATGAAATGATAACCAGGCAAAATTACTCACATTCTATCAGCAACTATATAATAATATTATCATACAAGATCTAGAGCGTATTTAAATAACACTGCACCAACATTTTTTTTCACATGCATTTCACGAATGTGCTGAAAATAAAAGTGGAAATTTGGGAAATTGTGGTAAGTTTGGCAAGGCACCCTAGACCGCGCGGCGACCCAGTGCGGCAATAAAAGTGCTGTGAGAGTTTAGTAATGTGTGTGCATGTGTGTTTTTTACCTTCTCTTGCCATGCTGTTAGTTATCTCTTTGTGGTTGGAAAATATAAATATTGTAACTTTTAGATGTTGATACTCGTACATCTACATCTACATCTACATTGATACTCCGCAAGCCACCCAACGGTGTGTGGCGGAGGGCACTTTACGTGCCACTGTCATTACCTCCCTTTCCTGTTCCAGTCGCGTATGGTTCGCGGGAAGAACGACTGTCTGAAAGCCTCCGTGCGCGCTCTAATCTCTCTAATTTTACATTCGTGATCTCCTCGGGAAGTATAAGTAGGGGGAAGCAATATATTCGATACCTCATCCAGAAACGCACCCTCTCGAAACCTGGCGAGCAAGCTACACCGCCATGCAGAGCGCCTCTCTTGCAGAGTCTGCCACTTGAGTTTATTAAACATCTCCGTAACGCTATCACGGTTACCAAACAACCCAGTGACGAAACGCGCCGCTCTTCTTTGGATCTTCTCTATCTCCTCCGTCAACCCGACCTGGTACGGATCCCACACTGATGAGCAATACTCAAGTATAGGTCGAACGAGTGTTTTGTAAGCCACCTCCTTTGTTGATGGACTACATTTTCTAAGCACTCTCCCAATGAATCTCAACCTGGTACCCGCCTTACCAACAATTAATTTTATATGATCATTCCACTTCAAATCGTTCCGTACGCATACTCCCAGATATTTTACAGAAGTAACTGCTACCAGTGTTTGTTCTGCTATCATATAATCATACAATAAAGGATCCTTCTTTCTATGTATTCGCAATACATTACATTTGTCTATGTTAAGGGTCAGTTGCCACTCCCTGCACCAAGTGCCTATCCGCTGCAGATCTTCCTGTATTTCGCTACAATTTTCTAATGCACCAACTTCTCTGTATACTACAGCATCATCCGCGAAAAGCCGCATGGAACTTCCGACACTATCTACTAAGTCATTTATTCCCATAACACTCCCCTGTGGCACGCCAGAGGTTACTTTAACGTCTGTAGACGTCTCTCCATTGATAACAACATGCTGTGTTCTGTTTGCTAAAAACTCTTCAATCCAGCCACACAGCTGGTCTGATATTCCGTAGGCTCTTACTTTGTTTATCAGGCGACAGTGCGGAACTGTATCGTACGCCTTCCGGAAGTCAAGAAAAATAGCATCTACCTGGGAGCCTGTATCTAATATTTTCTGGGTCTCATGAACAAATAAGGCGAGTTGGGTCTCACACGATCGCTGTTTCTGGAATCCATGTTGATTCCTACATAGTAGATTCTGGGTTTCCAGAAATGACATGATACGCGAGCAAAAAACATGTTCTAAAATTCTACAAGAGATCGACGTAAGAGATATAGGTCTATAGTTTTGCGCATCTGCTCGACGACCCTTCTTGAAGACTGGGACTATCTGTGCTCTTTTCCAATCATTTGGAACCCTCCGTTCCTCTAGAGACTTGCGGTACACGGCAGTTAGAAGGGGGGCAAGTTTGCTTTACATTAAATGAAGACATAGTACAAAGATAATGCAACAGTGCTGCTTCCAACAGAGTTTGTACAAAGTAAAAGGTGTTTTGTTGTTGTGGGTTACATTAAATCTTTCCTTCTAGGTACTATGAATAACAACAATGACAATTTAAGTTATCAGTTGCACTTCACATTCTATTTTATACTATTTTGTTGCAAAACGTGCAAAGTATTAACCATGCTTATGGATTTATTAGAAATAATATTAATTAGATGAGATTTGTACTCATCTCACAGAGGAGACATTGGGTAGTAGAAGGGCACATCTAAAAGTAGACTGTTGAATATGATTAAATTGTTGGGCAAAGTCCTTCATCAGATGTAAAAAACATACATATGGTCATTGTCACTTCTGGGCATTGAGGCCTGACTGGGGTGCGTAATGGGAGGTACAGCCCGCACCAGGTATCTGAGAGCTTTGTGACCGTTACTCTGAAACAGCCGGATAGCCATTGCGCATGCGCAGAAGTGTGCAGCTCTGCCCAAATACATTCGGCTGCCCTCAGTGTGCCACGTGTGTCTTTCGTGAGTACAGTACAAGTTCCACCTTTGTGTTCTTTTTCGGTATTTGTATTACTAGTACGCAGTGACTTCATACTGAATATGACGTCTATTAGTACTTCAAAACTGAAAGGCAGTAAACCGAATAGCCAGTCACAGGAGATTATACATAACGTTTTAATGTTTATGGAGGCTGAGTCCTCTCAGAGGATGAACATTCTGGTGGGGCAAGCTCATCTGAGAGCTGAAGTGGCCACAGGCGTTTTGCATAGCACTATCCAGAAAATTAAAAGGGAAGGCAAGCTATTGGAATATCGCGGGAAAAGGAAATTTGAAACTCCAGATAAAAAACGTAAACGCAAAAGAATTATAGATGTTGACAGTTTCGATTAGGTCGTTGTTAAGAGAATTGTTTACAACTTTTATCTGGCTGAAAAACGTGTGCCTACAGTGGACACTAGTGTAAAGCGGCTACTAAAGAAATTCGGTTTCCACTGGAAGAAAACAAAATCAAATAGGCTGATACTGTTAGAGAGAAGCAATATTAGAGAAAAAAGAATATCATATTTGAAACAAATAAAAAAAGTAAGGAAGAAAACAGAGACATTGTTTACGTTGATAAAACTTTTATTTTATCGTCACACGTAACTGGGAAATCATGGATTAAGAATACTGCTCACAGTCTTCTCAAACAAGTATCAAAGGAACAGCGCCTAATAACAACTCATGCAGGCGACAAAAATGGCTTTATTCCTAATGCGCTTGTTATGTGGAAGTCAAATCAAGCAACGGGAGATTACCACAATCAAATGAACCAACAAAATTATGAGAAGTGGTTGACAGAAAAGCTGATTCCCAATTTAAAATCCAACTCTATAATAATTCTCGACAATATGCCGTATCACAATGCAAAATAAATAAAGCTACAACATCTTACTCAACTAAAGACTATATCAGAAAGCGGATAACAAAGGAACGTATTCCATTCTCGGATGACATGTTGAAACCCGTTCTCTATGAGCTCATTCGAAGAACCAAGGCAACGACTGTCAAGTATTCCATCCATAAAATCCTTGAAACTGCTGGTCACGTTGCTTTACGCCTTCCTCCTTACCATCCAGAATTAAATCCAATAGAAAATATTTGGTCGACTGTAAAAGGTTGGGCAGCTTCTAGGAACGTTATTTGCAATGTAACGTTTGTGCAAAATTTGTGTGAGGAGAAATTTAAATCCATGAGTAAAGAAGACTGGATTCTGTTGTACGAACACATTAAAAAAATTGAGCGGGAATACATCCACAAAGAAATACTTATCGACATTTAAATAGATAAAATAATCATAGATTTATGTGGTGCAGACAATGATAGCGGAACTGGTTACTGTGATTTTAGCTCTGAAGATGACAGAGAACTGGAAGGAATAGCTGTGCTACCTGATGATGACTGAATGTAAGTGCTCGCATTCTAAGCTGATCAGATTTCAAAGATAAAAAACCAGGAAACTTTCGTTTATAGTTTACTGCAGTTACGTCTTACTCTTATTTTTCTTGCCAGGTACCTTGATATTTTGAAGCTGATAACAGACCCATGATGATGCTACAATTGCCGGCCGAAGTGGCCGTGCGGTTAAAGGCGCTGCAGTCTGGAACCGCAAGACCGCTACGGTCGCGGGTTCGAATCCTGCCTCGGGCATGGATGTTTGTGATGTCCTTAGGTTAGTTAGGTTTAACTAGTTCTAAGTTCTAGGGGACTAATGACCTCAGCAGTTGAGTCCCATAGTGCTCAGAGCCATTTGATGCTACAATTGAAGAACTGAAAACAAGAGTGCATCTTCAATATGTGAATTGGGATGGGAAATGTAAATATTACTAATCTGTAATAAGGCACAAAGTAAATATTTTATCCTAAGATTTACCTTAGTAGTATTTATGAGAAGAATGAATGGATTGATTTTAGCAGTTCCTCATTAGAGAGAAGGTATTTTATTATTAATACGGTAAGTATGGTAAATACTGTGAAATACATTTCTCTAACGTCTAACTACTAGGGAATTTAATTCTCATAATTTTTAATTAAATAAGAAATGTTACTGCACCCATTTTGTTTCTCGATTAAAACTGGGACAATTACATGTCCAGAGTGATTGTCTTTAGACACCTGGACATTAATGTGAAAGCTGAGATGTCTGGTCAGCCTAGCATAGCCAATGTTCTCAGGTTGGCATGCATACGCTTGCTCCGAGCTCCGCAGCAGTCCCCGCTGTGACATCACCCATGCTTTCAGATATATGGTGCAGAGTGTACAGAAGAGGCAACGGGCAGCAGGGGGGGGGGGGGGGGGGGATAGCAATGTAGGTATGCAGGAAGATGCTACGATGCTGCCCGTGGGAGTGTGCAGGGACATGGCGCGGCAGGGTGGTAGGCTGCCATATTCATCAGGAAGCTGTGCTGGTTGAGGCAGGTGGGTGGGGAGGGGAAGGGGGGTAAGGAGGGGTGCTGGGGGAATAGGTGGTCAATGTCATGCTGGTGTGGGAGCAAGGAAGATGATAGAGGGAGGATTACGGGAACTTGGTTGTGACCCAAGTTGTGCCCACCATTTTACATAGCATGTTCAACAACTAGGTGGTCAGCTGTCTCTTTACCACAGTTTGGTGTTGGACTTTCATGTGGACAGACAGAATGTTAATGGACACAATCACATGGAATGCTGCACAGTGCTTCAGCTAAGATAGTAGACCACATGGTTGCTGTCGCAATTGTTCCTGCCTGTGACCGGAAAGGAAATACCTCTGACAAGATTGGAGTAGATGGTATTGGGAGGCTGTATGACACAAATCTTTCACCTGGGTCTTTCACAGGCATATGAGCCATAAGACAAGGTGTTGGGAGCAGGGGGGGGGGGGGGCGGGGGGGGGATATGGACAAACAAGAAGCTCACATAAGTTGGGTGGACAGTGGCGTAACAGTGAATTAGGGGTGGGGAGAATATTTCTCATTTCAGAGCACAAAAAATGGCAGTTGAAACTCTGGCAGAGAACATGATTCACTGTCTCCAGTCCTGGATGGTAGTGAGTCAAGTGGGCAGCAGTCTTTGTTGACAGTCACTGTGTATTTGTAGGAGATGATAGGTGACTTGGGAGGAAAGGTGCAGCAGATCTGTTGCTGGACAAGGTGGGGAGGTAAATTTCAGTCTACATCTACATCTACATGACTACTCTGCAATTCACGTTTAAGTGCTTGGCAGAGGGTTCGTCGAACCACAATCATACCTATCTCTCTACCATTCCACTCCCGAACAGCGCGCGGGAAAAACGACACCTAAACCTTTCTGTTGGAGCTCTGATTTCTCTTATTTTATTTTGATGCTCATTCCTACCTATGTAGGTTGGGCTCAACAAAATATTTTCGCATTCGGAAGAGAAAGTTGGTGACTGAAATTTCGTAAATAGATCTCGCCGCGACGAAAAACGTCTTTGCTGTAATGACTTCCATCCCAATTCGCGTATCATATCTGCCACACTCTCTCCCCTGCTACGTGATAATACAAAACGAGCTGCCCTTTTTTGCACCCTTTCGATGTCCTCCGTCAATCCCACCTGGTAAGGATCCCATACCGTGCAGCAATATTCTAACAGAGGACGAATGAATGTAGTGTAAGCTGTCTCTTTAGTGGACTTGTTGCATCTTCTGAGTGTCCTGCCAATGAAACGCAACCTTTGGCTCGCCTTCCCCACAATATTATCTATGTGGTCTTTCCCACTAAAGTTGTTCGTAATATTAACACCCAGGTACTTAGTTGAATTGACAGCCTTGAGAATTGTACTATTTATCTAGTAATCGAATTCCAACGGGTTTCTTTTGGAACTCATGTGGATCACCTCACACTTTTTGTTATTTAGCGTCAACTGCCACCTGCCACACCATACAGCAATCTTTTCTAAATCGCTTTGCAACTGATACTGGTCTTCGGATGACCTTACTAGACGGTAAATTACAGCATCATCTGCGTACAACCTAAGAGAACTGCTCAGATTGCCACCCAGGTCATTTATATAGATCAGGAACAGCAGAGGTCCCAGGACGCTTCCCTGGGGAACACCTGATATCTCTTCAGTTTTACTCGATGATTTGCTGTCTATTACTACGAACTGTGCGACCTTCCTGACAGGAAATCACGAATCCAGTCGCACAACTGAGACGATACCCCATAGGCCCGCAGATTGATTAGAAGTCGCTTGTGAGGAATGGTGTGAAAAGCTTTCTGGAAATCTAGAAATACGGAATCAACTTGAGATCCCCTGTCGATAGTGGCCATTACTTCGTGCGAATAAAGAGCTAGCTGCGTTGCACAAGAACAATGTTTTCTGAAACCATGCTGATTACGTATCAATAGATCGTTCTTTTCGAGGTGATTCATAATGTTTGAATGCAGTATATGCTCCAAAACCCTACTGCAAACCGACGTCAATGATACAGATCTGTAGTTAGATGGATTACTCCTACTACCCTTCTTAAACACTGGTGCGACCTGCGCAATTTTCCAATCTGTAGGTACAGATCTATCGGTGAGCGAGCGGTTGTATATGAGTGTAGGGAGCTATTGTATCAGCGTAATCTGAAAGGAACCTAATCGGTATACAATCTGAACCTGAAGACTTGCCCGTATCAAGCGATTTGAGTTGCTTCGCAACCCCTGAGGTATCTACTTCTAAGAAACTCATGCTAGCAGCTGTTCGTGTTTCAAATTCTGGAATATTCCATTCATCTTCCCTGGTGAAGGAATTTCGGAAAACTGCGTTCAATAACTCCACTTTAGCGGCACACTCATCGGTAACAGTACCATCGGCACTGCGCAGCGAAGGTATTGATTGCGTCTTGCCGCTTGTGTACTTTGCATATGACCAGAATTTCTTCGGATTTTCTACGAAATATCGAGACAATGTTTCGTTGTGGAACCTATTAAAGGCATCTCGCATTGAAGTCCGTGCCAAATTTCGCGCGTGTGTAAATTTTAACCAATCTTCAGGATTTCGCGTTCTTCTGAACTTCGCATGCTTTTTCCTTTGCCTCTGCAACAGAGTTCAGACCTGTTTTGTGTACCACGGGGGATCAGTTCCATCTCTTACCAATTTTTGAGGTATGACTCTCTCAATTGCTGTTGCTACTATATCTGTGAAAATCTCTGTGACTTCTTGCCATATTTGGAGAGGAACTATTCACACTCACCTTCTACAGAAACAGATTTGCGCCTTGTCCCCTAGTCACTTACAATCCTCCACAACCAACAAAGGAATGTCCCCAGTGTGGTCACTACCATCCAGGAGTGGAATAACTGAAGCATGTTCGTTTGTGTTTCAGCTGCCTCCTGTTATCCCCCAAGATGCAAAATATCCTCTACACCCCGCCCACAGTGGTATTCTGCACCTACATGGTGTCTTTGTTCATCCCTATTTCATTCCTGTTCACAATGCTTCATAGCAGGGTTTATATCCCTGTAAAAGACCTGTCTCGTACATCCTTCCACTAGCACCTATTTCAGCCCTGTCACAGGCATTTCCTCCCCCTTCAACATCTGGGCCACCTGTGAAAGCAGCCATTAGTCTACCGATTTAGCTCAAACCACTGTGCTGCACTCTGCTTGGGCAGACCTAACGAGCTCTCCGTCTGCACAAATGGTCACTTTAATATGGCGCAAAGACACCTGAACCACAGAGTTGCCAAGCATGCTGCACAAAACAGTGTGCTTGGCATCAGTATTGCTTAACAGTCCATGCCATTTGGATTCTTCCTACCAACATTAGCTTTACTGAATTGCACAGGTGGGAACTTCCCCTACATCATGTCCTTCTTTTCCCATAATCCTCCTATGCTCAATCTTCGCTACTCCCTATTCTTCACCTGCCTCTCTCCTGTCCCCTGCTTGCACTCCAGCCTCATCATACTCACTTCCCATCCACATGGTGCACCTGCATAATCCTTCCCTCCCCCAGACCATCCTAACATAACTGCAACATTCTGTTACCACCACATCTCTACACTTCCCATAGCGAGCACCAAAGCATCCCCTTTTGTACACTCACAGCCATTCCCAGCTAAGATCACTGTGCATTGCAGTTCGACCTTTAGAGGTCCCCAGCAGTATGATTGACTTTCTGAAACCATCTATAAGTGATTTAAATTAAGTTGCAGGTATCACACTATGGTGAACCCTCATTTTCGATCAATCAATGAAAAAAATATTTCAGAATTTTTGCATGACTGTCTTTAGCTTTAAAAAAGGGCTGTAGCATAATGGGTATGCTAAGGTTGTGGCTCTGAATGTCGTTTGGTGCTTAACCTTTTTTTTCTCATCATAATGATTTTCTTCATTATTTTTATTCAGTTAATTGGTTTACACAGTTTTTTTATTTGTATTCCTTTGTCATACCATTTTAATCAAAGTTTTAATTCCCCTTGAAGGCGTCTTGTGATTGATTCGTGAGTGCATGGCACGCATGGACCCTTCCCGGGCTGCTTGTCCTTCAGCGTGCCCCTCTCTCCCTCGTGCTCGCTCCTTCCCCACTGCCCCCTTCTTCCCGAAACCCCTCTCTCCTCTCCCCTCCTCTTCCTCGCTCCTTTCCCAAGCCCCTCTCTCCTCTCCTCTCCTCTCCTCTCCTCTTCCTCGCTCCTTCCCCAAGCCCCTCTCTCCTCTCCTCATCCTCGCTCCTTCCCCAAGCCCCTCTCTCCTCTCCTCATCCTCGCTCCTTCCCCAAGCCCCTCTCTCCTCTCCTCATCCTCGCTCCTTCCCCAAGCCCCTCTCTCCTCTCCTCATCCTCGCTCCTTCCCCAAGCCCCTCTCTCCTCTCCTCATCCTCGCTCCTTCCCCAAGCCCCTCTCTCCTCATCCTTGCTCCTTCCCCACTGCTCCATCCTTCCCCAAGCACCTCCCTCAGCATCGTTTT
This sequence comes from Schistocerca americana, assembly GCF_021461395.2. NCBI lineage: Eukaryota > Metazoa > Arthropoda > Insecta > Orthoptera > Acrididae > Schistocerca > Schistocerca americana. The sequence goes on from NC_060127.1 coordinate 193,499,867, forward strand.
CCCCCACTGCTCCCTCCTTCCCCCCTCTCTGTGTTCTTATTTATGTTGACCTGGATATCCACCTGGTTCCCTATATTCCTTGTAGTTTTGTTCCTCTTGCCTGTTCTCTATCATCCTTTTTGCCCTTGGGGTGTGACCTCCACTTCTAAATTTTCTGTCTTTAGTGTGAGTCATTTGGGGAAGAACTCCCTCCCTATTGTCTATGGTGTGAATACCCCGCCCCCCTTCCTACCCCTCTTTCTTCTATACCATAGGCCTCCTCTGCCTCACTACGTCAGCAGCATGTGGAGCAAATCTGCTTGGTGGGGCCGTGCGCACATCTGGCTGAGCCCCCTGAGAATACAGGAATGACACCATTGATACCTGAGCTGTTGCCTCGCCATGTATGCCAAGGTGTGGTTGCTTGTCATCTTGCAGCACCAGGCAATGGCCTCAGTGCCAGACGGCTCGTTGGCACCCATGGGAGAGACCCTGATTGGAGTGGGTCGTATCGGGGTGCATGCTTGATGCATGAAGCGCATCAAGCTGTGACAATCTGGCTGTTCTCAAATGGCCGTCTCTTTGAGGAGTACCAAATCACTTAATGTTGCTTCACATGACCCTGCAGCCTTCCCTTCCCTGGCTGCACCCTGGGAGGAGGGCCACACTTGCTGCCATTGGATGAAATACCTTAATTGCTACCTGGTTTAAACTAGGACAGATAAGGACACATTCACCACCACAAAGCCATGGATTTTTGTCCACCTATGCTTGTAAATTGTCATGATCACCACTCTCCACACTCGGCAGATTGCCCGGCTTACAAGAAAGAAAAGATGATCCAAGAGTGTACGGCTCTGGATTATCTGTCTTACAAGGACAAGGCTTCCCCGGCATCTTCAACCCCTTCTTCTCACTTCAAATCAGACCCAGTTTTTATGGATGTTACCCTATCCTCATTGGTGATGGCCACACACCTCCTCTTGGCTTCTTTATGTCTAACCTGGACTCTCATGACACGATAACCCAGTGGAATTGCAACGAATATTACTGTCACCTACTAGAAATACAACACCTAGTTTCCTCTTATTCTGCATTCTGTCTTGCACTTCAAAAAACACACTTCTGTGATGACCACTCTCCATTGTTTCGTGGTTCTTGTGCATTCTGTCAGAACCGTGCCAGCGCCCAGATAGCATCTGGAGGGGTCTGCACTTCGGTTCACACTGATGTCATTATTTCTGGATCCCCCTTCATACCAACCTGGAAGGAATAGCGGTACGAGTACAATCGACACCAGCGATGACTATTTGCAAGGTATACCTCCCTCCAGGCAGGACACTTCCTCACGTTGAACTGCCTACCTTAATACAGCAACTTCTGCCCCTGTATCTCCTCCTCAGGGACATCAATGTGCACCACACCCTTGGGGGAGAAGTGCCACTTCAATGGGCTGGGGGTCTTCTAATTGGTCAACTTATTACAGACATTGATTTGTGTCTCCTTGATGACTGTTGTCCTACAACTTCACTGCTGCTAATGGTACCTTTTCTGCCATCAGTCTCATGACCTCCTCCACTGCTGTCGTGGATTCACTACAGTGGCCACCCCATGATGATCTTTGTGACAGTGACCACTTTGCAGTACTGTTGTTCTTGTGCTGCCACGAGGCAGACAGGCCCCCACCTTGGGCATTCTGTAGGGCCAATTGGCCTTTATGTATGTCTGCTGTGGACTTTGACTCTTCTCTTTCAGACTCCATTGATGCAGTTGTGCAAGACATCTCTGACACTAGTCTTCATGTCGCTGGCATTGCTATCCCCTTTACCACAGGCTCCCCTCGTTGTCGCCCGGACCGTGCTGGATCAAGAATGTAGCAATCGCTGTCCACGACTGCTGACAGGCGCTGCAACAATTTAAACAACATGCTTCACAGACTAACATTATCGCTTTTAATCATCTCCTTGCTGAGGCGTGCCACCTTATTAAGCAGAGTAAGAAGGAATGTTGGGAGCACTATGTTTCCTCCCTGGAGACTTATGCCTCTTCATTCTAGGTTTGGTCCAAGCTCCATAGCCTTTTGGGCCGCCAGCAACAATCAACTATCCTGGGTCTTATCCTACCAGGTGTTCCATGTACTGATCCATTTGTCCTTGCACAACACCTCCCAACACACTTCGTGATAGCATTGGCATCCTCTTCTTATCCTGCCACCTTTGTCCGTCAGAAACAATTAGTTGAGTGTTTGTTTGAACTGCTACCAAGCTGAAGCCTATAGTGAACCATTCACTGAATGAAAATTCTTGCAGGCTATTACCTCTTCACATGAGTTGGCCCCTGGCCTGGATTCCAGCTGCAACCAGATGATCCAACACTTGGACATTACCCAGAGGCAACATCTACTCGGGGTCTTCATCTGCATTTGGCTCATAGGTGTCTTCTCCTCGCAATGGCAAGACAGCGTAATTATCCCTGTACTTAAATCTTGGAAGAACCCAATGTCTCTCGACAGCTTCCAGCACTTTGTAAACTGCTCAAGAGGATGGTTAGCTTTCAACTGTGTTGCGTACTCGAGTCTCGGGGCTTATTGTCCCCGTGTAGTGTGGTTTCCAGGAAGGATAATCTACAACTGACAATTTACTCACATTGGAAACAGCATCTACAGGCTTTTGCTAAACGCCAACAGCATCACGGTCTTCCTTGACCTACATACCCTCCATGATTGGGGTTTTCACAGATCCCTTCCCATTTTTATCCACAAATTTGTATCCCATCGGCACTTCCAGGTTCGGGTTGGCACTTCACTTAGCACCCCTTGGATCTAGGAGAACGGTTTAGTCCAGACTAGATAATGGTGCTCAGGTTTATGGCTCGGCAGCTCCTTCCATTTTGAAACTATTTGACCTCGTTCATTATTATGTGGTGCGCCTCACTGTAGGTGCCTTTTGCACTAGTCCAGTTGAAAGTCTCCTCGCAGAAATGGGATTTGCCCTCTATAAATATGACAGTGCCAACTCCTCATCTGATATGCAGTCAGTTCCCTGACTGTCCCGTGTACACCATCCTCTTCGCAAACAATGGATGCCTCCCTCCTGAAACCCTCATGTGGGATTACCAGTTGGAATGCATCTCTCTTCCCCCTGTCATGATTTTCATCTCCATTCAATGGGATGTGCCCCGGGTATTTCCTCTTGCATACCACCTTAGATGGTGCCTTGACCAGGATTAGGACTGACCTATTCCAGGGTCCTAAAGTCTCTGTTGCCCCTACGATATTCTGGCATCTTGTGTGTTCCATCCTTCAAGAGTTCCATGGTGCTACCATCTTCTACAGTGATTGTTCTAAAACAATAGATAAGATGGGATATACATTTACATCTCCTACTGGCATTGAACATCATTTACTGCTGATATCATGGGGTGTGAGCTGCTACCCATTAACAAGGCCCTTCATTTTGTTACTCAGGCCTCCCTCCACAGTGTTTTCATATGTACTGACTCTATGAACAGCCTACAGTCCACAGTCCGACGCTACTCTTGTCACACTTTGGTCTGTGCTGTCCATGACCTCCTTTCAGCCCTTGGCTGTGCCCCTGCTCAATTGTCTCTCTCTGGATCCCAAGTCATGTCGGCGTCCCAGGGAATGAACTGGCTGACCATTTGGCTAGAGAGGCTCCTTCCTTCACCTCTTTCTTCTCTGCCATAGGCCCCCTCCGGCCCACTAGGTCACCAGCATTTGGACCAATCTGCATGGTGGGGCCATGTACCCATCTGGCTGAGCCCCTGAGAACGCAGGTATGACACTTTTGATACCTGAGCTGTTTCCTTTCTGGATTTCAGCTGCAGATATGTGGACACAAGTCAGATCTCTCTTTGCCCAGAAGTGGAATGACATCTCGTGCGCTACTGCTCTCAGTAATAAACTTCGCAAAATCAAGGAGACTACTGCAATTTAGCACTCTTCCTTCCACTCCTCTAAGAAGGAGTCTATGTCTTTTGCGAGCTACGCATCTTTCATACTAGGCTCATTCATTGTTTTCTCTAGCATAACGAGCCACCCCACAATGTGACAGTGGATCCAGACTGACGGTATCCCATATATTGGTGGAATGTCCCATTCTTTTGGTCCTTTGTACTAAGTATAGCCTTCCAGATTCCTTGTCTTTAATATTAGCAGACGATTCATGGATGGTTGAACTGGTCCTTCGTTTTCTACATGAAAGTGATTCTTATTATCAGTTAAAAGGTTTTGCTTTACTCGTGGAACCAGGAGCAGGTTGGTTGTGGTTGGGGCCTCTCTTTGCGTTTTCTGGGTCGGGGACCCATGACAACTTCCCCTAGTGAAGACTGCTCTTTTATCCCTCTGTTTTTCCAGTTTTTAGATTTGGCCTACCATTTTTTGCCTTATACTGTCTGTGTTTTTAGCTTTCTCGCTTTATAATGTGACCCCTCTGACTGGATCCACCCACTTTTATCAGACACTTCTATCTTATGCAATTAATTTTTTTGCTGTTTAGTTCCACAACTCCCCTCAATCAATCAATAATCGTTTTAACTTCATAAATTGCTCTTTTTTTCACTCTTTTCCACTTGGAATCTTTGTGCGTGTGAATCTAATTATTTTTATTTATCTATCATAATGTTTAAACAGTTGAAAATGAGATCTCTTCCCCCCCCCCCCCCCCCCCTCCCCCGCCAGTGACTGTTCAATGGTGGCAAAAATGTATTTTTCATTACAAGATGAGCTGCTGCCTTTTTTATGGTAATCATCTTACAAACATTTAAAATATAAATTCCTATTGCACTATGGACAAAATAATGCAGGTGAAGATTTAAACGAAGGTAGGGGTTATAAGTAAAACAAAATTCAATCAAAATGAGGAATAGAATTAATGAATGCAATCAAATGGACGAAAATATAGGGTGATAAAATGTAGGAAATTAATTGCACTTAAAAAATAAAAGTAATTGAAATAACATGAACAACATTTGCAAATGGTAAAGTGGAAAAAGAATTATGCAAAGAAAAGCGAGCAAATTAAAAAATGATACGATAATTAAAATGTGATAAAGAAACAGAAATAAAAAATCAAATTTAATCCATTTAATTCAATAAAAATATCAAAGCATTTGACAATTATCGAATTTGCAACCTTCTGTATGTGAGGCCAATACTCTATCCATTACGCTACAAAACTATTTTATGCATCAACATTTGAGCATAATGTAAAATTCAGAAAATTTTTTCTTTTAATCGGTTACTCGCTAATGTGAGTCCAGAGTGAGTGGGAGTGTTTCTACACCTGATGAAGAACTTTGTCCAATAGCCTGACAATATCCAATGGTCTGTGTCTGTCTGCTACTCAAGGCCTCCTTTGTGCAGTGAATAGGAAACTATCCTAATCTATATTGTTATTACTCCATTGTTGTGTTTACTATATGTGTTATAGGGAGAAACTGATCAATTCAGTTTCTATCTTTCCATTAAGAAATCATTGACCTGACTGTGCAAAAATGTATAGTTTCTCCATTACATGTGATTTAAGTGACTGAGTGTCACACAGTTTGCTCTTCATTGAAATGAACATTTGATTTTATCATTAGTTTGTTCCATGTTTCTGCATTCTTTCTATCATTGAGCTGGAAAAACCTGGGTCAATGCAAATTGCTTAATTATAAAATTAAATGTGTGACCAACATTCCGTTAATAGGCAACACTTTCCAAAAAACAGCAAACCTATTTCAGTCACATAAAGTGAAAATAGCTTTTTCCATAAACTACAGCAGGAATTAGTTCACAGCTTACACAATAAAATACATTCTACAATCAGAAATACACAGAATCACATGTAAAACTTATTCAAGCTACTACGTAGGTCAGACTGGCAATAATTTCTGTACTAGATATATGCTAAAAACACACACACACACACACACACACACACACACACACACACACACACACACTGTACACGCATTAACATAGATTAATATAGATCTTAAGACACTCCATATCTTGACCTTAACCCAGATAGTCCTGAATTATTTGTTTTTCAAAATTGATTTATATCTTATCTACATTCATGCACAAGGTTATAAGGAAGAAAGTAAAAACAATTTTGTGTATTTATTTTTATTCAGTATTTCCAAAAATGGGCGTCCTTCCAGAAGGACATCAGGACAATAAGGGAACATGTTTTTAAAGTATATGACGTTGCACAATTAACTTGTTTTTGTTTTTATACTTTCAAATAAACATAAATAAATTAGAATTATGGTCTAAAACAGCTAATAAATTCAAAAAACAAAGAAAATAACCTATACACATATTTTATGCACTAGTATAATAAGACAAAAAGCAACAAACATGAAGTGGTTCGTCTCCATTTACGCACATAGTAGTAGCTTTTTTGTGGCAACTTCGACATTTCAGCTGCGTCTTCTTTTTTGTTATCTCGTCCGTTGGCAATTCAGCAACATAATGTTCTCTTCCATCAAATATAGAATCTAGTTTTGCCCTCTTACTAGGACATCCTCTGCTGGTTGTGACTCTTTTGTTACTTTCAAGAATTGCAGTGACAATTCGACGACGAAATGTCAGATGACCTATGGATTATTCGTTGTGCTTGTAAAGACCCCAGGCATTTTGCTCTGCAATGTCTACAAAATGTGCAATGATCGGGAAATACCATTTTTCCCTCTTATAGAGCATCTATATAGGGATTCCTTTTAGTCTGTTCGATCTATGCCTCCCATATTAGTATTGTAGGAGTGTAATAACTTAGGTTAAAGCACACTAATTCTTTTCTTTTGTTCCCTGGAAAATCTTGCTACAGAGTGTAGTGGTTGCACTCTGTCAAAGTACAGTAACAACATTGTTGTCATTCCAACGTACAATGGAAATCCCGGATGCTGAGTCAGAACAAATTTCATATGATCCTCCATTTTCTTTTATCATTTTATCTACAAATGATAGAGTATAATTCTTAACGCTGTTTCCTCTTATTGTTCCTGTTACTTCCACACCCCTCTTTTTTAGGTCATGTAGCGCAGGTACATTGAGCTGACTTGCTGTTAATTTATCTACACCTGGATTTTCTTCAGCACCCGAATCTTCATCTGTTACGTCATCAGTTGAATTTAGAGGAGGGTGTAATGTTACATTCACACCAGTATTAGGTATTTCCTCATCTTTTGATTCTAACATGTCCAAAAGTTCCATAAGTGTACATCGTTTTCTGTGAATACAAAATGACAACACATTACCCTGACGTCCTTCTGGAAGGACGGTTGAAAACATTATTGAATTACAACTGACGAAAACTTTCAATCGCAATATGAGCCCATAAATAATATAGGTTAATTCTTTAAGATATTATATGACAAGAATTATTGACGCAATATGAAAGAAAATATACATACCCATCGATGACAAGGTCAGTCAGTTCGTCCATGGTAAAATCGGCCCTATTTTCATGACACAGTTTCTCACTCGCTATGAACGACAGCGTCAAACTGACTGGCACAGTGCGCAACTGACTGTGCCTACTTCATATAACAATGCGTCACAGTCCGTTGCAACAATGCGTTATTCGTAAAAATAAATAATTTATACAGTGAGTTACGTCGTCCTTCCAGACGGACGTCAGGGTTACCTGGGTTAATTTAGCGAAGGAGTTAAAAAATTCACCAACTGCAGTGACAAGGCTTTTTCATTCAGCACTTTTGTTTTGGGCAGATCATATTTCATTAGAGCCATGCAAAACAAATTGCTAAATCAGTGCACTAAACGATGACTCTTCACTACATTTCCAATAAAATTATTATTTTTATAGTTACTGGCAGGTATTAATAGGTAACATAATTTACGAAATGTATGTACAGTAGTAGCAAGGAAAACAATCTATGGGATGTTGTAGCAAATCTTGCTTTGGCTCTTCGTGGAGTTGACTCATCACACAATAATAGTATGTGTAAATGTAGCCTGAATTTTTTTTTTTTTTTTTTTTTTTTTTTTTTTTTTTTTAATTGTGTCACATTTTATGTTCAGTTTTGTCTACACTACCCTTTTGGATAACTATGTTTCCTTTGGAATGGATATTCTTAGTAAAAAAAAAAATCAGAAGGATCTGTGATGTTTGTGAAATTCCTGCAGGTGATAGTGAATTTTAATATTTTCTTGCCTGTACAACATAATGTCTCACAGGCACTGTGCATAACAACACAGTGTGTCCCAGGTGGAATGGTCAGTATCCAGGGATATGACAGGAAGTACCGTTCAAAGCAAAAAAGTCTAGTAAACATGGGCCAAAAATGGGTACCTTAAGGGCTATGAGCACTTGCTCATTTTCACTATTGCAAGATATAGTCCTTGTACTGAACTAGTGCTTACAGCTGTTGCAGTGTGCACAGTATAAACCTGTTCAAAAGCAACTGTGTAAAATAACTTGAAAGTGGGGTAGGGGGGAAGTGAAGGAAAAAAGACAATAGCCAGCCACATACAGAGTGGGTCGAACCATTTACTGTAAACTTTTGCCAGAATTAGAAATATACATATATGAGTTCTGTCAGGTTTTCTCCGCATTATTAATTAATGGTATTCTGCTGAGTTGTTGTTTCCATGTTATGCACAATATTTTGACCATGAATCCAGCTAGAAAGAACACATAATGACAAAACTTGCAGCACCTGAAAAAGATGGCTGGGTTGGTCGACAAAATAGTGTGCATAAAATGGAAACAACTACTCGGCAAACACCCATGTTAACACCTGTAATTGTGTATGAATGATAAACCTGCAGATTTTGAAATCCACTGTACTACATTTCATAATAACATTCTTGTTTTTATCCTGTGTAGGAAATTAGAGAGTAAAAGTAATGGAAGAGTTTTGCTATTTGTGCAGCAAAACAACTGATGATGGCTGAAGTAAAGAGGGTATAAACTGCAGAGTGGCAAAAGCAAGAAAAGCGTTTCTGAAAAAGAATTGGCTAACACTTAGTATAAATGTAAGTGTTAGGAAGTGTTTCTAGAGTGTCGCATTGCAAGGAAGGCAAACATGGATGATAAAATGTTCAGACAAAGAGAGAGAAGAAGCTTTTAAAATGTGGATCTGCAGAAGAGTGCTGAAGGTTAGATTGGAGAGATTGACTAATAGAATTAGGGGAAGGGGAAAATAGAAATTTATGTCACTAGTTGAGCAAAAGATAGGACACATCCTTCGCATCAAGGAATAGTTTGGATATGAAGAGAAGTGGGCGGGCAGGGGGGCGGGGGATGCAAATAACTGTAGAGGCCTGACTATAGCAAGCAGGTTCGAATGGATGTAGGTTACAGTAGCTACTGTGACATGAAGATTCTTGCACAGGATGGATTAGGGTGGACACCTGCATCAGACCAGTCTTAAGGACTAACAACAGTACAGGTATGTCTCAAGTATTGGACATATCTGAATATTTTTTTTTATTTTATCTGAATACTGTTAAGTATACAGGACTTGTTTCAGGACAGTAACTCTGGATAAGATGCTACCACAGAAAGTAAGAACAATAAAAAGTTATTAAATGATATAGGTAAGTTCCTGATACTTATCTATAACACCTATTTAGAGAACTGTAACTTGTTAATTAATCAGGCATCCACCTACGGTAGAGATCAGTGATGGTAAATCTGCTCCCTACACACAACTGAAGTTAAATGTCCATGGGGTGGAGTGTAGCTGTCACCACACATTTAACTTTGTTCCAGTACACAATCAATGAAAACATGGAACGTTTGTGGCAGCCAGTAGTTCTCCCATGCAACTACTAAATCAATTTATGAATAAAAGCCTGAAGTTAATAACTTGATTGATGCACTATCAGAATTTATGCTACTGTATGCCATCGCCTTCCAAGAGTGCATCCAGGATATTATTAATTCTTGTTCAGATACTTTTGCTGACAACCCATCAGCCATTCTTAAGATAAGTCACTTGCGAGATTTTTGAATCACTTACACAATACTGTAGAGTAATCACAAATGTGTCGGGGACGACACTGTTGGTAAAGAGAGCATCAGTTATAGAGAAAACTTTATGCGTCAAAGAGTAAAAAAAGAAGTAAGTGCAGTCAGCATATCCACAATACTTACAAAGCACCTGGTTTATTATTACGGATGGCCTGTTTTGGAATGCCAGGAGTGGAAATGCAGTGTACAGCCACTGCAGATTTACTGGGCTGTGGAAGACAAGTGTATCACTGGTGTTAAATGAAATATTTTTTTACAATGCATATGCACCACACTCGCACCACCCCTGGGTACTTGCTGCACTTTGGCGGGTTCATGCTTGGCTACCACTGGGCCCCAGACATTGCAGCATAGTTTAACTTCTGTGCTGCATACCTACAATCTTGCTATTTCCCCTTTTTTTGGAAATATATTCTCCACTGTTTTTCATTCATTTTTTCTTTCTTTGTTCACCTTCTCCTATCCGTCCTCTGCTTTGGCGTTTCAGGTTCTCCTTCCTTCCTGTTCGCTCCTGAAGGCCGGCTCACGTGTCTGACACGTAACAGGTGACTGTGGCACCCGTAATTCCCAGCCCCAGGTTGACAGGTTAGGTAGGCCAGGCTCAGGGAGGGGTGATTGCCTGAACTGCTACCTTCCCAAATTGCCAATTGGTCCCTCTGTCAGGTGTTCGGTAAATTCGACCTGAGGTGTGAACAATCACGTAAGGTGCATCCCCTTCTGAAGGGTGCCCCCAGTCGGAAGGAGCACACCTTCGGAGGTGCCGGCAATCGCGGGGGATTTTCTCGCGACGAGCCAATCGTCTCGAGTCGGTGGCTGCGAAAAGTAAACGGAATGGAGCTAACGATTCAGAGACCCTCCCAGCTGCACCATGGTTCCTCACAGTTTCACATACTGAAGATGGTCAGTCCTCTACTACGATAAATCCGTTTACTATTCAGAAAGGTGTCGATGCAATTGCTGCCCTGTGAAATCCTGCACTCGTTTGTACAATGGCACTTTGCTTTCAAAGATTTCTTCCGATTCTCGAGCACGACAATTGCTCGCAACTTTGATCCTCCATGGCTATCCTCTCCGTGCCGAGGCCCGTCGAATGCCAAATTCTTCTCGTGTTGTTATTTACACTGGGCTGCTCGACGGTCTGACTGAGGCAGAAAACCGAACGTACCTCTCCGATCAGGGTGTCACTGCCGTTCATTGGATGATGAAGAAAGTAGATATCTCCTTAGTGCCCACACACACACTCTTTCTCACTTTTACTAGAGTGGTTCTTCCATCAAACATCAAATATATTACAGCCAGACCGTATATTCCGAACTCGATGTGCTGCTACTAGTGTCACTGTTACGACCACACTCGAGAGTCCTGCCACACCCTGCCAAATCTGTAACCTGTGTCGGGGATGCTCACGAGGATGACTGTCCGCCTCCTTCTCCCCGCTGCTTCAACTACGATGGCGAACGTGCCAACTCCTCCTGCGACTGTCCCACGTATCTCGACAAGCGAGCTGTCCGAGAGACCCGGGTGAAGGAAAAAGTGCCTTACTTGGTTGCTCGCACGTTGTCAGCTAGGGAAACCGTGTGTTCTACCATTTGGCACCTACAGTATTGTTCTTGCTACATCTCGCTCCGTGGAGGTTGTGGCCACGCACACGTGTCACCTCAAATTTAGCACCGTGGTTGTGAAATCGCACAGCGTCATGGTTGCGTCCCTGTCTCCTCCTCCGGCTATGGAAAACACCACCGAACTTTTCCCTCACAGGGTGAAGTCATCAGCTACACAACCGGCAGGCTGGAAAGGACAGAAGGAACACTCCCGTGAAGACTTCCTACGTCCTTCCGTCTGACCTACGTCCGAGTCTCCCTCTGCCGATCGGAAAGGCTTGCAGAAGTTCAATAAAGTCAAACGGTATTATCCTTCACCGACTCGAAGATCCTCTTTGACGGTGTCACCACGTGATACCCTCGCCTGGCAGACATTCGTGTCGCCGGTGCACGACACCCAACCTTTTTCCGTCCCGGACTCCGCAGGCCGACAGGAGGAAAATGCTAACGCTTCTGTCAACCTCGTGGAGTGGAATCCTTCTCTCTCTGTGCCCTGTAATGGCGAGTCTTTGAAGGCTGGCACTCGGCAGCTGCCGAGGTGACACCCCTTCATTTTTTCCTCTCTGTGACCCTCCCCCAATGGAACGTTCGTGGCCTTCGATCCTGTCGAAGAGGACTCGAGGCTGCTTTTAGAATCACAGCGTCCACTTGTTCTCTGCCTTCAGGAAACAAAACTGCATCCTCCCGACTGCCTTGAGCTTTCACATTTCTTCCCTGTCTGTTTGGAAGCCGGCATTCTATCTCGTGGGGGAGTCGTGCTGCTCGTACGAGATGATGTTCATAATTGACCCGTCTCCTTGACGACGTGCCTTCGAGCTGTTGCAGTTTGCCTTTTCCTTCCTCACTTGATCCTTTCCCTTTCTACCATTCACATCCCTCCGTCATTCGATGTCACCGGTGAAGACTTCCTCCAGCTTATTAGGCAGCTACCTCATCCCTTTCTGCTGCTTGGTGATTTCAATGCACACCATCCCCTATGGCATTCTCGTAGAACCTGTCCAAGAGGTGCCTTCTTGTCTGACCTTCCCAATCAACTTAATCCCTTCTGCCTCGACACAGAAGCACCCACTTTCCTTTCAGACTCCGCACATACCTAGTTTCATTTGGACCTATCCTTCTGCACGCCCAGCTTGCCCGGCCCGTCGCCTCGAGTGGTCCCTTCTCTCCGACACAAACTCGAGAGACTATTTCCTGTGTGCTATCCGTTTGGGACTCCTACCCCACCTACACTCACACCCAAATGGCAGCTTACTGTGGCAGGTTGGAGGCTTTACTCCTTTCTGGCGACCTTCGACAAACGACATTTCCCCAGTTGTGATGCCCAGTTGCAATATCTTACAAATGGTATCCTTACCGCCGCAGAACGTTCCGTTCCTCACACTTCCTCTTTACCATGTTGTGTCCCGGTCCCGTGGTGGACTGAGGCATGCCACCATGTATTTTGCTTGTAGAGCTGTGGCCACCACATTTTTAACAGTCATCCAACGATGGGAAACTGTATTCATTATACACAGATGCGTGCACAGTGTCGTCGTGTTCTTCGGGACAGCAAAAGAGCTAGCTGGATTTCATTCAGTAGTTCTTTAAATTGTTCCACGCCCTCTTCTGTTGTGAGGACCAATCTCCTAAGGGTCTCTAGGACCAAGATCCATTCCCCAATTTCCAACGTGACAATAGCAGACGATATCATTGTGGGCCTTATTGCTAACTCCAGCATCTTAGATTGCCATTTTGCGGAGATTTCGTGCTCCTCCCACTGTCACTCTGCCTTCCTCCATCGGAAACAAGTGGAGGAGGCTCGGGCAATACCCTTTTATTCTCCGAATCGTGAGTGCTACAATGCTGCTTTCACTATGAGGGAGCTAGATCGTGCTCTCACTTTATCCTGGTCCTCCGCCCCAGGGCCAGATGCTGTTCACAGTCAATGTTGCAGCACCTTTCTCTTGCAGGCAAGCGTTTTCTACTTAATACGTACAACCGCATCTGGCCAGAGGGCACGTTTCCCAGACAGAGGCACGAAGCCACTGTCATACCCATACCTAAGCCCGTTAAGGGCACAAACATTCCTTCGAGCTACCACCTCATTTCTCTCACCAGCTGTGTTTGCAAGGTGATGGAACATATGATGGCTCGAATCTCACAATTTACTAACCACTGCACAGTGCGGATTTCGAGCACACAGTTCTGCAGTTACCTATCTCGTCACTTTGTCCACCCATGTCATGAATGGTTTTCTGTGGAAATCTCAGACTGCACCCGTGTTTTTCAATTTGGAGAAAGCCTAAGACACCTGCTGGAGGACTGGTATCCTCCGTTCTCTCCACATGTGGGGCTTCCATGACCGCCTGCTCTGCTTCCTTCAGGAATTTTTCAAAGATAGCATTTTCAAGGTACGTGTGGGTTCTGCCTTGTTGGACGCCTTTATCAAGGAATACGATGTGCTTTAGGGTTCCGTCCTGAGTGTCGTCATCTTTGCTATTGCCATTAATCCTATAATGGCCTGTCTCTTGCAGAGCATCTCTGGCTCCCTTTTCGTTGATGATTTTGCCATCTACTGCAGTTCTCCAAAGACCTGTCTCATTGAGTGGCGTCTTCAGTGATGTCTGGATTGTCTTTACTCGGGGAGTATTGACAATTGCTTTTTTTTTTCCACTGACAAAACCGTTTGTATGAATTTCTTGTGGCACAATTGCTTTCTTCCACTGTCTTTACATCTTGGGCCCGTTTCTGTTCCATTTGTTGAAACTACAAAATTCCTGGTGCTCATGCTCTATAGGAAACTTTCTTGGTCCTCCCACATGTCTTACCTGTCAGGCCGTTGTACACAGTCCCTCTGTGTCCTACATGCCCTCAGTGGTACTTTCTGGAGAGCAGATCAAACCACCCTCCTCCATTTGTTCTGGTCCCTTGTCTGTTTGAAACAAGACTATGGGTGTTTCATGTATGCATCTTCGCGTCCGTCCCCTCTTATGCCGTCTCAATACTATCCACCACTATGGCATCCGTTAAGCCAGTGGCACCTTTTACAGTAGCCCAGTTGAGAGTCTGTATGCAGAAGTGGTGAACTACCACTGTCCTACCACCATGACCTTCTTCTCAGCAGGTATTTATGCCATTTGTATGCCATGTGTGGCCACCCATCCTATGTTTCTCTGTTACCTCCTGTGGAGTTCGGTTTCGGCTCTTGTTCTGGCAGCTTAACTTCACACTACCTGCAACTTTCACGGTGGGTGTAAACCCTTCACCACCTTGGCTTTGTGCAGCAGCCCTGGTTCACACTGGCCTTCATTTGCTTCTTAAGGACAGTACTCCAGCCTCACTGTATCGCTGTAAGCTTCACAACCTGTGCAATAGGACCTTTGTGTACACTGATAGTTTTTGTTCTGACGGTGGTGTCTGGTGTGGCTTCGTCATGGCACCGACAGCTTCCGGAACATTTCTCAGTATTTACAGCAGAGCTCTTCGCCCTGTATCAGGCCACGCAGTACATCCGGAGAGACAGGCTTTTCAATTGTGTCATCTTCTCAGACTCCCTCAGTGCCCTTCAAAGCCTTTGTGTGCCATACACGATCCATCCCCTAGTGTAACAGCTCTAGGAAAGCTGGCACATCGCTCTGACAGGAAACGAAGGAGCTGAGGCTGCTACCAAGACTGTAGTCCTCGTACCTCAGCCCGCTAATTCTTATATTCCCTCCGATGATCTCTGTGTTGCCGCCTGTCAGCAGGTGATGTCACTTTGCCATCACCACTGGTATTCCTTACATGGGAACAAGCTCCGGGTTTTTAAGCATCTCCTGACAGCTTGGATGACCACCTCTTGACTCCCCGTGAGTTAATTTTTGCTAGGTTGTGTATCAGGCATTGGCTTTTTAGCCATCGCCATTTGTTAAGTGGTGCTCCCCCACCACTTTGTACTCACTGCACTCAGCTTCTGCTGGTCCGCCACTTCCTGATGGAATACCCTTTTTGTAACCGCTTACATTCTCGTTTGTTTTTGCCGTCTGTTATTGGCCATTTTAGCAAACGACGTTTGGGCTGTCGACCATGTTTACTTTTTATACATAGTAACAATATTGCGAAGGCCATTTAATTTTTAATTCATGACCTCCGTTTCTTTGTGGCGTATTTTATAGACCTTTCTCCCTGTCCTTGTTTTTAGCCATATACCGTGATAGCGTTACGGAGATGTTTAGCAAACTCAAGTGGCAGACTCTGCAAGAGAGGCGCTCTGCATCGCGGTGTAGCTTGCTCACCAGGTTTCAAGAGGGTGCATTTCTGGATGAGGTATCGAATATATTGCTTCCTCCTACTTATACCTCCCGAGGAGATCACGAATGTAAGATTAGAGAGATTCGAGCGCGCACGGAGGCTTTCAGACAGTCGTTCTTCCCGCGAACCGTACGCAACTGGAACAGAAAAGGGAGGTAATGACAGTGGCACGTAAAGTGCCCTCCGCCACACACCGCTGGGTGGCTTGCAGAGTATAAATGTAGATGTAGATTGGGATTAATGTGTATTCGTTTTTAATTCCTCTCTTTGTCATGTTCTACAGCTGTGACACGAGCACATATGACCCTAGTGTATATAATAATTGGTAATTTTTACATTTTGGACCATCTGACCACAGCTGAATGAAACACAATTTTCATGCCATACGAATTTCACCTGTATTCTCTGCAAGTCATCTTCAGTGGCCTGGAATATGTACATATTTTTACTATTTAGTTTTACATTTTGGTGCAATGTACGTATAGGCTATAAACAGTTATGGTGGTTGGTTTATGCTATGATGTAGATATATTTTAAATTCTAGTTACAGGTTGCGTGAAGGATTATCTACATATTACGTTTCCGTTCTTATAATTACCACTTGTGACTTTTTTCCACATTTCACAGCACTAGGAACTGAACACTTGTTTTGAGCAATGTTTTGGTTTGTGTTGCCAACTTTTAAATGTTATTGCCGAAGATCGAATGTTCTTGCCAACTTTCGAGTGTGATTTTTGAAGTATATGTGATCTGATTGTGTATCCGTGTGTGTGTGTGTGTGTGTGTGTGTGTGTGTGTGTGTGTGTGTGTGTGTCCAGAAGGCGAAGGGAGAGGGAATTTTTTCTTATTTGTGAGGGACAATTTTTATCTCATCATTTCTTTTATTAAGTGTTGTAGGGAGCCTGTACTGATGTACGTTTGCTCATTTATCACGTTTGTTTTCATCTATGGCTTTCTGAATGTGGAAGTTTTCTTGCCTTTGTATAAGATTATTCCCATTATTTTAATGTCTTGTTCCATGTTTAGGGATGGTGGTAATTGTGTTTTAAATGTTCTGTAAATGTGGAATGGTTTGTTTCATACTTCCAACACCTGTTATGTTCTTTTTACCATGTTTTAAAATTCCTGCATCACAACTTTTACAGTCATGTTTATTCAGGGTGATTCACAAAGAATTGCAAATATTTTAATGTGTTATTCTACAACTAAAACAAAAGAAAAAAGCTCATATAAACATAGGTCCGCAAATGTTTAGTTATGGAGTTATGGCTAAAACAAGATTTTGCCTGAAATTTAGCAACTTCACTAATATTAAGCCATTGCAAAACTGTATAAGGTTAAAGTAAAGCATGGTTTCCATTTATTTTGTTGTTATTTGTCCGGTGAATCTAATAAAACATGTCCCAGACGTGTATCTGCAGTAGTTTCCCAGAACACCCAGAGAACCAAAGATTATTATACAAGTAAATTTGTTTACTTTCCATTAAGAATGTAGAAACATTTATGTTATTGTTGACGACCATTATTGAATTGTTTCAGTCGTTTCCTAACCTTGAGAGTAGTTAGTTTTCTGTATTGTTCAGTGAAAGAATGTAACAATAACAGTGTATTTAAGTGAAACCACATAGTAACTGTTGTAGCTTGTAGATTATTTGTGAAATAGGGATGCCTTTCAAATTTACGACAGGAATACTCCAACATGGTGTTCATTTATGGCAAATGTGATGGTAATGTTACAGCTGCAGTTAACAAATATTCCGTATGTCAACCAACTCAGAGGATTCCGAATGCATGAACCATTAGTGGAGTATTTCGAATGTTACAAGAGACAGGTTCTCTACCTAGCGTTCATAATCAGTATGATCATTCAGTATGTGAAGACAATGATGAGAATATTATGGGCACTGTTCAACATATCCTGCGTACCAGTACACAACGTATCTCTCAGTGATTAGGCATTTCACAATCTAAGATATGGCGTAAACTGAAGTACAATAATCTGTATCCTCACCATACAAAAAGTGCATTTACTGATGAGGCACAATTTACACGAAATGGTATAAACAATTTACATAACGAGCATGTATGGTCTGATGCAAACTCACTTGAAACAGTGCAACATAATTTCCAGCAGTGATTTAGCGTAAATGTGTGGTGTAGTACAATCAACACATACTTTATTGGACCATTCATTTTCCCAGAATGTCTAACTGGCAAGACGTACTTACAGTTCCTTGAAGTGAGAAATGCCCCACTTGCTCGAAGATGTTCCACTTGCTATGTGATTGCAAATGTATTTTCAACATGACGGCGCTCCTTCACATTTCATCAATGCCGTTACTACACATTTAAATGAACATTTCCCCCAGAAATGGATTGGTTGTGGTGCTACATGTCTGTGGCCACCCAGATCGCTCATTTTAACACCAATGGATTTTTGTGTATGGGAATGAATGAAAGACATATTTTATGAGGTCAAAGTCAATACAAATGAGGCATTACTTGCTCGCGTTATGAATGCAATAGACGAAATTAAGAACAACCCTGTGAAACTGAAATGAGCAACAAAATCTGTTCATGAACATTTATTGTGAATGTACTGTGAATTTGTATGTTCACTGTACAATTTCCTTAACACTGAGCTTTGATTTTCTGGTTCAACATGAATTCTTGTGTGCTATGGTATTAATGAAAAGCAGATTATCTGATACATTCATACAATAAGCAAATAGGAAATATCGTTCTGGTTGTACTGTGAATTTGTATGATCACTGTACAATTTCCTTAATGCTGAGTTTTGATTTTCTGGTTCAACATGAATTCTTGTGTGCTATGGTATTAATGAAGAGCAGATTATCTGATACAAAAATAAGCAAATAGGAAATATCATTCTGGTTGAATGTAGACTGGTGTTACTAGTGGATTGGCAGGTACAATATTACAGTTAACGTTATTACCATCATTTTTCCAAAATTAAAGTCTCAACAACTTCTGTTGAAAACTTTGTGCAATTGTTTGGAATTTAATAAACAAATTGGGCAAAGTAGTTAATAAATTAAAAAATTTTATGAAATCACTTCTTTGCTTCTCTGCATGTTCTGGGAAACTACTGCAGATACACGTCTGGGACATGTTTTATTAGATTCACCAGGTCAATAACAATAAAATAAATGGAAATTGTGCTTTACTTTAACCTCGTACAGTTTTGCGATGGCTTCATAATAGCGAACTTTCTAAATTTCAGGCAAAATCTTTTATTATCCATAACTAAACATTTGTGGACCTATTTTTATATGAACTTCTTTCTTTAGTTTTACTTGTAGAATTACATATTAAAATATTTGCATATATCTTTGAGAATCACCCTCTATATTCCTGATGATTGGAATTTATCCCTCTTGGTAGTTGATTGGTTTGGATATGATTGGAGGGTTTGCCCGATCTTATATGCTATCTGGAGGCCTTGTCTCTTTAGGAGGTTTGCAACTCTGTGTATTAATTTATGTTTGTAAGTCATAGTGTACCATCTGGTTCTTTTCTGTGTGATGTTGTCATTATGTGTGTTTGTTGATTGTGTTTGTAAGTTTGCAGCTTCCGAGTTATCTTGTATTCTAGAAGTGTTTTGTTTGTTTTGCGTTTGTGTTTTTATTTTTTTGATTGAGCCTACTACATGTGTGTCGTACCCATTGTTCCTAGCTATTTGTATTATTGTGCTCATTTCTTTTTCATAGTTTCTCTTGTTGAGTGGGATCCTGTTTAATCTATGTAACATATGGCTTAGTGCTGCAAGCTTCTGGTTGTGGGGATGATTAGATGTGGAATGCATTACTGTTGGTTTTCTAAGCATGTATGTTTACCATTTACTTTTCTTATTGTTATGTCAAGAATATTTTTTTTTTTCTTTTTCAAATGTGAATTTTATGTTCTGATGTGCTTTGTTGATTTCTGAGTGGATTTCATCTATTTTTTCACATGGCTCATCTACCAGACAAATAATGTCATCCACTTATCTGTACCAATATATGATTTTCAAACTTTCATTAGTGGTTATCTTTTCAAATATCAGATTTTCTAAATGACATGAAAATGTTTGCTAATGTTCCTGATATTGGGGATCCTATGGGCAGTCCATCCCTTTGTAGATAATATTCATTTGAACTGAAAGTAGTTTTGTTCAGTTGTCAATGTGAGCATATTTGTTATTTCTTTTTTTGATTCTGTGGTGATGTTGCTGTAGGATGTGAGATTTCGTTCTATGATTTCTATTGTTTCTGTGGTAGGGATGGAGGTATACAAATTTTTTGTCGAATGAAATCAGTGGTGCTGTGTGTGGTATCTGTACGTTCTGGGTGTGTTCTATTAGGTTTCCTGTGTTTATCACTGTTCTGTTGTGTTCTGTTTTATAGTGTTTTGTAATTAACTTTTGGAGGTGTTTGGCTATGTGGTATGTTGGGGCTTTCTTGGCTTGGTGTACCATCTTTGTGTACCTTTTGTTGGCTGCAGTGTGTTGGTGCTTGTGGGTTTTTCTATGCAACGTAGTGTTTCTGTTTGTCTGTGAGTGTGTGTTCAATGCTTTTCAATGTTCATTTCAGGTTTGCCTGGAATCGTGTAGCTGGATCTGACTTCAATTTCTGTATGGTGTTGGTAATTATGTGTTCCTTGGTTTTTGTGGTGTATTGCTCTTTGTCCATGGGTACGGCTACATTTCCCTCGTCTGCTCTTGCTATTAGTATGTTGTTGTTTATGAAGTTTAGTTTTAACCTTTTCATGGTAGCTGTTTCTGTTTCATTGTTCTTACTGTATGTTTGCTGTGTTTGTTTTATTACGCCTTTTATTCCTTTTTTACTAGTTCTCTTGTCACTCCTATGTTTATTTCACAATTATTTTGTTGTCCTTCACATGCAAGGATGTGTTCGGCTTCTACTTTGAGATTTTCTATGTATTGGTTGTTTACTTTTCTGTTGGCACAGTGTTTCAACCCTTTTTCCAAGATCATTTTTTTCTTTTTTGTGTAGTTCTGTCTCTGATAGATTAACTAAACATGAGTAGTATGTGTATTGGTGCTCTTGTGATTTCACATTTAGAATGTAAATATATTTTTTGTCTTTTTTTATTGGTAGTTTCATTATTTTCTGTTTATGCTTGTTTTGTAAATGTTTCACTGCTGTGTATGTGTTGTGTTCAGTTTTTTTCTTTTAGTGCGATGAGAACTGTGGGATTTCCTACGTTTTGTGCCAATTCTAGATGAGTCTCATAGAGCATCATGTTTAGGTATGGTACTATTTTTTCGACTATAGCATCTTAATTTCATTTAGCAACCAACATCATTCTGCAATTGTTTTTGACTTCTGTGCCACTGTAGAAATGTTCTTAACTTTTACATTAATATAACTTGGAATTATATCGTTTATTTTGCATGTTTTGTTGAATTTTATGTGCTGCATCATCTTATCATCTATATATATATATTGTGTGTGTGTGTGTGTGTGTGTGTGTGTGTGTGTGTGTGTGTGTGTGTGTGTGTGTGTGTGAGGGTTATGGTGTTTTAAATGTTCTGCAAATGTGGAATGGTTCAAAGATCAACACCTGATATGTTCTTTGTACCATGTTTTAAAATTCCTCCATGTCCCACGTATGTAGACTGCATTACAACTTTGACATTCAAGTTTATATATTCCTGATCGTTGAAATTTATCCCTCTTGGTAGTTGGTTGGCTTAGGTGTGATCGGAGGGTTTGCCCAGTCTTATATGCTATTCGGAAGCCTGTCTCTTTAGGATGTTTGCAACTCTATGTGATAATTTGTGTGTAAGTCATAGTGTACCATCTGGTTCTTTTCTGTGTTATGTTGTCATTATGTGTGTTTGTTGAATGTGTTTGTAAGTTTGCAGCTTGTGAGTTATCTTGTATTCTGAAAGTGTTGTGTTTGTTTTGTATCCTCATAAAGATGCCTCTGAAGACGCCTTGCAGAAAATAAAGGCAAAATGCGTCTGGCATGAAAACTGGGTTTCATTCAATTGTACTCAGACGGTCCCTAAAGTAAAAATTATCAATATACCGTAATACTCCTCAGTTGTGTGTAAGACAGGAGTACAAAAGTTGAAGATAGTAAACAAAACCACACTCGGAAGGAATCACATATATACCACCTTTTGTGAATGCAGGTCATCCTCCACAGATCCCAGAACAGCTGCCGTCTTGTCCAGAGGAAAGAAGAATCTTTTTTATGCTTTTTCATTATTCTCGCGGTTTTTGAAGAAATATTTCCCAAGTACATTAGAAAGGCCATAGATTTTACATTTCTTTCTTCTTGCCCTTCTTTTGGTTGATCTTAACTTGATGATTTGTATACCTATTCTTACGGAAGTTTTCTTAAAAGTGTACCAGTTCATTCTATAGGCTGTCAGTGTGTAACATACATAGACCTATGTAGTAACGTTTTAGGTACACTTACAGTTTGCAAAGGATGGTGGCAGCAGAAGGCCTCAAAGTGTAAATCAATATGGGTGGTATTATGGTAAACGCTATGTCCTAAAAGTGTGAACAGCACATCGGTAATTCAGCAGATTTTGTTAGGAGGACAAAAACTTTGATATAATTGTCTGCCTTAATGTTGTTTCCCTAATCACCAAAAGTGCCTGTTGTCGACACTTTGTCATTGATTAATAGCAAGTTTGAAGATGATGTAATGGCTAGCATGCCCTAAGCTCCATTTTTTATTTGATAAGCAATATTTTGAACAGAATGATGGTGTCACTATGGGCAGTCCTCTCTCACCAATGTTAGGTAATTTATTTGTGGAAGTTTTGAAGGGGAGGCAGGGGGGGAGGGGGGGGGGGGGGGAGAGAAAACACTCAACACTGTAGTTTTAAAAACCGACGTGTACTGGAGATATCGTCAGTGACACATTCATAGTTTGACCTCATGGTGAGTCCAAATTCCGTTCATGAAAATATCAAATTTACACTGGAACAAGAAATGAATGGCTGCTACTGTTTCTGGATGTAAGGAGATGGGTCTTTCT
Source organism: Schistocerca americana (assembly GCF_021461395.2). Lineage (NCBI taxonomy): Eukaryota > Metazoa > Arthropoda > Insecta > Orthoptera > Acrididae > Schistocerca > Schistocerca americana. Next base: position 193,522,746 of record NC_060127.1, read on the forward strand.
GACATTACGTTTACAGTAAGCCCACACATACTGATTTATACTTGCAGATGTCTAGCTGCCACCATCCTTTGCAAACTATGAGTGTACTTAAAACTTTAGTACATAGGGCTCATATAGTGTCCAACACTGATAGCCTATAGAGTGAGCATGCACACTTGGAAGAAATGTTCCATGGGAATGGACATACAAGGCATCAAATTGAAAGAGCTCTGCAAGCAAAAACTCCAGACCAGTCACAAGAAAAGCAAGAAGATAGATATGTGAAAACTACAGCCTTTCTATTGTGCGTGGGAAATATTTCTTCAAACATTGCAAGAATAATGCAGCAGCATGAAAGATATAATCTTCCTGCCACTGGCCCAGGCCGCTGCCCTTCTGGGATTTATGAAGACTGATATGCTTTAATGAGAGGCATGTATATATGAAATTCTTTGTATGGTGAAAGGTACATGGGGCAAACAATACGCACTGGGGCAATAAAAATACACACACACACACACACACTCCTGCCTTTTACAGCCCAATAAGTTGGCCAGTGGAAATACACTCATTCTAATGGGATTAGGTGGTCAAGGAAGCTGTGGAAATACAGTCACCACATAACCTGCTCAACCGAGATGAGGGTTTCCAGCCTGAAGAATTATGGAAACCCCCATTTAAAGTCTATGCTCTCAAAGGAAGTATCATTCTGTCTCTTCACTGCCAGGCATTTCAACATATGCCATCCATAATAATCAACCAAATACTTCATAAGCGCTGTGCATTAGCTGCCTCTGCACTTGCTTTGTTTTACCCTTAGAGATGTAAAGTTTTATCTGTGACTGATGGTCTTGTTACTAACGTGCAGTTGCTTTGCAATATTGTGTAAAGCGATTTAAAAATACTGCAGGCAACTCATCTTGGAATAGTTGCAGGGTTGCCAGCTGAAATACTGGAATGAGAATTAATAGTATACTGGAAGCACACCCAAAAGATGGAAAACAAACACATATATGCTAGTGTGTTTATAGGCTGTGGAATGGTATTCAGCATGCCTTCCACCAGTGTGATGTAATTAAACTTCAGGTGCCGTACAGAAGTGTTTGGTATATTGCCAGTCTGTGGAAAACACAGTTGAGTGACTTTCATGGTTTGTGTTTGATGACATTCCTACTCTCTCTAATAGTGTAGACCCCATGCATTTTATTTGTAGTACACCACATGTAAGGTTGAGGCACACTGTCAACTATTGTAACAGTGAAGACCAGAAACCACTAACATCACATTTTATTATTAATTGTGCGCACTTACAAAATGTCAGAAACATCATCAATCTTTGTTAAAAGGAAAAAAAGGACATTTTATTTCTGTAACTATACTCTGTTCATCATAAGAATAAACCTGATGTAAACATTACACCATGTATTCTTCCGTGTTTGCTTCAATCTCACTGGATTTCGTTTCACATGGAGCGGAAGCCACATCATGACCAGTAGAGTCAAGTACAATCATAAGGATACATTTTATGCTGTGTTAAATGCACGTAGACTGAGCAATGAAGTGCAGGACAATAGCCTTACCAGTGCATTAAACTTGGACAGCACTGGCCAACCAGCAGTCCAACTAGCCTTGCTCAGACATAAAATGAGATGGGCAAAGGAACAACATAGCTTTGAATGTCATTTAATTTTTAAAGAGAATGAAATAATATTTGGCAAAACTCCAGCACTACTGTGCACTTCTTAGGCGACCAGAAAGCAAGCATAAAATGCTCTCATTCTCACCTGACACAGTGTTCTAATTACAAACAAGAGTGATGAAAATTCTGAACTTAAATACAGAGGAATTTTTTTGAGCAAGCTGTGTGTGATGCAGAAGCATACTCAGGGATGTCACTGTACTGTTGAATACTGAAGCCACTGAAGGTATTAATTACAGTCCGTTATCTGGTAATCTCCTAGTTCCTTCCTTATCTGAATACCGAAAATACATTTCAGTACTGAAACTGTCATCAGCTACATTGATAACGAGTCGATCAACAACAGAATCCACAAAGCCATCCATGCACCGCATTGTCTCTGCCTCTTTTATGACATGCCGTTCTATATACTGCCAGTCTTTGGCAGTGACATGTGAAAAAGGTGTGTGCATTAGTTTCAGTATGTCAGGCAGCTTAACAGTCTTGTTATTTCTCGAGCCAAGCCCCTTAACTTGAGTCCAGATCAGATCTGTTGGGTTCATATGGTAATGGTACATTGGTTGTAAAAATGCATTTATTTGTGTATTCCTTGATGCGGTGAAAATGATTGTTTTTCTTGTTTCTACGACACACTTCTACATCTGTGATATAAAAGAATTTAAAAGTTAAATTGTTATGTTTTCTTAATTTAAGCAACCTTTATTAACAGTCTTTCATAAAATATTGTTAATTAATTTATAGTTGGAATGAAAACAAGAATTTTGCATGCAGTATGTAATTAAAAACAGGATGATGATCATTATTCATAAAAATGAAGATGAATTTTACAATTACGAGATGTAGGTGCGTCAAATTGAACAAGAAAAAGAAATTAATTTGGGCAAAGCTTGAACCAGCAAACCATTTACTGCAATAAGTTACCAAGCTATTATGCCACTGATACCGCTATACACGAATATGCATTTAAGTCTCAACTGTACCTAATACTGTTGCTCAGAAAACTTCAAAGCCGATCATCTCCATAAATTTATGATAAGCATTAAGAACAACCTATTTCTCGGCACTTTTTAACAGTGTTCCAAAGGTGTGATTCCCTACGGAACAGGAAGCAGCTTCAGCCATTTTCATACTGCGTATTAACAGTACAAAAATCAGAGCACAACAGTGCAGAGCTGAAATAAAAACTATGTAACTAAAGTGTGATTCAGAAAAATGTTGATGGCTGCTAATACATTTGAACATCTTAAAATTTCATTTAAGATAACTTGGTATTAATATATCCAATACATATGTAGGACCTACTTCCAAGAGCATAACAACACTGTGTGTGTGTGTGTGTGTGTGTGTGTGTGTGTGTGTGTGTGTGAGTGCGCGCACCATCATCTCCCTTGTTGTGTCATGTCAAAATGTGGGCAAACTTACCTACTGGCCAAGGCGCGTGTTGCCACCTACAGCGGTCACAACTCTCTCTCGACCACCGTCCACAGACGATCCGGGAGGCGATCCGTTCATTCGAGCCTTGCGGCTGCGCTTAAATTTGGCAACATCGTCACTAAAGACATCTCCAGTCCGTAGGGCCGATATCAGATCGTCAAACTCCCCCTTGGCTGCTGAATCACTCTCACGGCGCCGCAGACCTATGGCAATCCGGCCATCAGGGCCGGGCACAGTGCCATTGTTCAGGCCGTTACGGAGTGAAGAACCTACTCGAGCTAGGATGCTTTCCCGAGAGCTCTTGCGTTCTATTGTGCGCTTTTTCAACTGAAATAGAAAGTACAACATTGTTAAAATAGGAGTTTCGCACTTCTGTCTCTTCTTAAAAAGGAAGGTAATGAAATGAAACATGAAAATATTTTTTTATTTTTGATTGACAATTGTAGGCACATGGCTGCACATATGGGAGCATTTATGCTGCAGAAAGTTACCAATGGCACATCAAACTTTCAATATTTTAAGTATTGGTTTACCAGATATAGTCAATCAGTTGTAGTTTCAGCCAAATATTCTCAGTACAGTTTCTATGGAAGAGAAATTTGTACTTGCTCTGAGGTGGTAATTCCTCAGTTTTGATCTACATTTAACTAATGCAGTACATCTGCCAAATGTATATCTTCCACTGCTAATTTACTGAATAAAAAATCAAATTAGGTGAAACAGTAATATTAATTACAACAAATATTACGCAAAATATTATACAAACTAATTGTTGCAATTTCTGCTTGCATCTGGTCTCAATAGGTTTGTTTTCAAAAACTAATGAAATAAGTACCAGCTCAATATTGTCACACAGCTCTTCCTTGAATCTATTTTTGAAGAATAGAAGAAAGATTAATCTCTGTATAGGGTGCCAGAGAAACTCTGTAATGAGGAACAATCCAGCTGACTAAGACACATTAGAGGGAACATGAAGTAGCCAACTAGGGATGGGCAAACTCGTTCATCTTTGGGAACTAGTTCCCTGGTGATCGCTCCCCACTGGAGTACGAAGTTTTTATTCATAACAGAATTCTCACTCACTTGTAATTTTCGTGATTCCGTAAAACCTCTCATTTAGCCAACTACAGTATTATGTGGCTGGTTGCTGTGAAATAATATAAGGTGGCTCACGAAAAACTGGCACCAAGGACAGACTACTTGCCAATTACGCATGATTTGTTGACCGTTATGAGCAGAATAGACGAACATGTAATAATTAGGCAGTGAAGAAATAACAAATAAGCTACGGCAAACAACAACTTTGAAACAATAGATGACGATTGGTGGGCGACAATGAGCTATCTAGTACTCGAGGCCAATTTTTCGTGTGCCACCCAGTATCACTGAAATAATATTGTAGAAGGTATCATATTCTCTTTACAAAATGTGACACCAGACACTTGACTATGGAGTGCGGGCTTCATTCGGTTGTAAATCAATCTGCTTTCCATAACAATGAACATGGCCTTTTACCTCTGGTCAAAAAAAGATAGAAAATGGCCACTCATGTGTGCCTTGCCAATTTCCTTTGCGTGTCTAATAACAAAAAAATCTTGCCTTTTTACGAGTGTTTCTTCTGATGTTTATCAAAATAGTGAAGTAAGCTGATATGCCATTCTGTTACCTGAAAAGATGTATGTATTATATACCATATAATTTTTATGTAATATATGTAATTATAAAGTGCATTTCAATTGCCGGTCACGGATTCTGAATAGAATACGAAAAGAACCAGAAGTTCAGAGTTCAAAAAAGGTTTGAAACAGATCTAGAATGGGCGTGCACAGCGAACAAAACGAGCAAGAACTCGATACTGAACTACGAGCAGTCGACAGTGGAACTGCGATGAACGCAAAGGACGAGAACGCCCGATCGAGAAAGAGACAGAGACATGTACGGAAAGGGACCGAGGCTGGAACAATACCGGCCTACGTGCCATTGCAGGAATGAGACCGACTGTCTCCCATTCCCTGGAACTACAAAAAGAAAGCTGCGGCCGAGACCAAGACAGACTGGAACGGGACCGAGGTTGGAATGAGACTGGCAGACATGCTGTTGCGGGAATGAGACCAACCATTTCCTGTTCCCGGGAACTATAAATAGAAAGCCGTGACCGAAGTGAACTATAAAAGACTGTTGCTTAGAATTCGTTCCTCACTCATTCCATTCATCTCGATGAACCGTTCCTTTGGACCCGTTAGTTCACAAAGGACCCATCTCTACAGGCAACCACAGCTCAAGTTTTAGGATGGTCAGCAATGGTCACTGCTCGGTACTTTTGTCTAATGCAGAGTGTGGCAGGCTGAGAGGTGATCAGCAACGCTGCAGGTTCAGTGTATTGGTAAAAGTTTGACTGGCTTGTTTCGTGATCGCCAGCTGTGCAGGTGTGATTAGCAAGTCTGCAGCATAAATGTCGCCTTAGCAAAAAGCATCAGTTTCTTAGTAATTTTTGACATTCTCCCTTTTTGTTGACAATGCCTTTGACTGAGTCGCTGCATCTCATCAGCACAGGTTTGGGGCTAGCATAACTGCATTGGTCAAGTACACATACTCCTGGACATAGCTGACAAATAAAAAGTAATTTTCTGAAGTAACTTTACATTTAATGGAATGGTGTTTTTGGGTGGAGTGAGGGGTAGCGCGTGCTCACACTTGGACTGGGTTCAAATCACGGTCTGGTACACATTTTCACACATAGCCGCAGATTCCACGTAATATCCCGATGCAGCTGACCGCAGTGATCCCCTCCCTTTCCTTTGTTCACTATAGCTAGGAAGACTACAAAGGAGAATGGTATATTGACATGTGTTTGCTGTGATACTCAAGAAAATATACTATAATGGACAGCCTGGTCTGGCATTTTAATAGCATGTGAGTACTGGTACAGTACCTGGCAGTTATTGACCTTTTAAGTATAAGCCCTGTGAGTATGACATCTAATGACAGCATGCCCTCACAAGACACATTACTTATGTGTGCAGCGAAGCTCACTTGCACGGATAATTTAATACCGAGACACCAACACATCCAGCTGTCACTAGTGTTAGAGTGTTAAGCAGATAAAATTTCATTCCTAAAATAGTATCATTCCTCCTTACGTTTGCTAGAGTGAAAATGCATTGTTGCCAAGCAGCTTGTTATTATCAAGCATGGTGATAAATGTCAGCTACTGATGGAGGAATGAGAGCTATCACATTGCCAAACATGCATAAAAATGGAGACTGGATGATAATGAGTTACGACATTGATAGCGAAGTGTTAATTTATGTTCACCACACCAACTGGGAAAATTCACAGGATTTTATTTTATCTCGGAAGAAAAAAAAATCAAAATAAAAGTTCACGTGGCATATTTTCTAGGAGCAGTTTTCTCATTTTGGCCGTGGCAGTTGATGTGGCAATGCAAGCATATAACACTCACCATCATAAATTCATTACAAACTTCTGAACTGCTGGGCTGTTTATTATGTTTCCCTGGCATCCCTCGTTTGAGGTCCATTATGCAGCACAAGACATTCTTGTTGTTGTGGTCTTCAGTCCTGAGACTGGTTTGATGCAGCTCTCCATGCTACCCTATCCTGTGCAACTTTTTTCATCTCCCAGTACCTACTGCAACCTACCTTCTGAATCTGCTTAGTGTATTCATCTCTTGGTCTCCCTCTATGATTTTTACCCTCCACGCTGCCCTCCAATGCTAAATTTATTGATCCCTTGATGCCTCAGAACATGTCCTACCAACCGGTCCCTTCTTCTCGTCAAGTGGTGCCACAAACTCCTCTTCTCCCCAATTCTATTCAATACCTCCTCATTAGTTACGTGATCTACCCATCTAATCTTCAGCATTCTTCTGTAGCACCACATTTCGAAAGCTTCTATTCTCTTTCTGTCCAAACTATTTATCGTCCATGTTTCACTTCCATACATGGCTACACTCCATACAAATACTTTCAGAAACGACTTCCTGACACTTAAATCAATACTCGATGTTAACAAATTTCTCTTCTTCAGAAACGCTTTCCTTGCCATTGCCGGGCTACATTTTATATCTTCCCTACTTCGGCCATCATCAGTTATTTTGCTCCCCAAATAGCAAAACTCCTTTACTACTTTAACTGTCTCATTTCCTAATCTAATTCTCTTAGCATCACCTGACTTAATTCGACTACATTCCATTACCCTCGTTTTGCTTTTGTTGATGTTCATCTTATATCCTCCTTTCAAGACAATGTGCATTCCGTTCAACTGCTCTTCCAAGTCCCTTGCTGTCTCTGACAGAATTACAATGTCATCGACGAACCTCAAAGTTTTTATTTCTTCTCCATGAATTTTAATACCTACTCCGAATTTTTCTTTTGTTTCCTTTACTGCTTGCTCAATATACAGATTGAATAACATCGGGGATAGGCTACAACCCTGTCTCACTCCCTTCCCAACCGCTGCTTCCGTTTCATGTCCCTCAACTCTTATAACTGCCATCTGGTTTCTGTACAAATTGTAAATAGCCTTTCCCTCCCTGTATTTTACCCCTGCCACCTTAAGAATTTGAGAGAGAGTATCCCAGTCAACATTGTCAAAAGCTTTCTCTAAGTCTACAAATGCTAGAAACGTAGGTTTGCCTTTCCTTAATCTTTCTTCTAAGATAAGTCGTAACGTCAGTATTGCCTCACGTGTTCCAATATTTCTACGGAATCCAAACTGATCTTCCCCAAGGTCGGCTTCTACCAGTTTTCCTATTCGTTTGTAAAGAGTTCGTGTTAGTATTTTGCAGCTGTGGCTTATTAAACTGATAGTTCGGTAATTTTCACATCTGTCAACACCTGCTTTCTTTGAGATTGGAATTATTATATTCTTCTTGAAGTCTGAGGGTACTTCGCCTGTCTCATACATCTTCCTCACCAGATGGTAGAGTTTTGTCAGGACTGGCTCTCCCAAGGCCGTCAGTTGTTCTAATGGAATGTTGTCTACTCCCGGGGCCTTGTTTCGGCTCAGGTCTTTCAGTGCTCTGTCAAATTCTTCACGCAGTATCGTATCTCCCATTTCATCTTCATCTACATTCTCTTCCATTTCTATAATGTCCTCAAGTACATCACCCTTATATAGGCCCTCTATATACTCCTTCCATCTTTCTGCTTTCCCTTCTTTGGTTAGAACTGGGTTTCCATCTAGGCTCTTGATATTCATACAAGTGGTTCTCTTTTCTCCAAAGTTCTCTTTAATTTTCCTGTAGACAGTATCTATCTTACCCCTAGTGAGATAAGCTTCCACATCCTTACATTTGTCCTCTAGCCACCCCTGCTTAGCCATTTTGCACTTCCTGTCGATCTCATTTTTGAGACGTTTGTATTCCTTTTTGCCTGCTTCATCTACTGCATTTTTTATATTTTCTCCTTTCATCAGTTAAATTCAATATTTCTTCTGTTACCCAAGGATTTCTATTAGCCCTCGTATTTTTACCTGCTTGATCCTCTGCTGCCTTCACTACTTCATCCCTCAGAGCTATCCATTCTTCTTCTACTGTACTTCTTTCCCCCACTGCTGTCAATTGTTCCCTTATGCTCTCCGTGAAACTCTGTACAACCTCTGGTTTAGTCGGTTTATCCAGGTCCCATCTCCTTAAATTCCCACCTTTTTGCAGTTTCTTCAATTTTAATCTGCAGTTCATAACCAATAGATTGTGGTCAGAGTCCACATCTGCCCCTGGAAATGTCTTACAATTTAAAACCTGGTTCCTAAATCTCTGTCTTACCATTACATAATCTATCTGATACCTTTTAGTATCTCCGGGATTCTTCCATTTATACAACCTTCTTTTACCTCCCAGGGGATCCACAACTCTTTTGTGGATACATGCGTAGCGAGCACGGGACCCCGAGCTAATGTGGCCTTCCTTCCTTTCCGGGCTGCATACCTTCCCTTTCCGCATCCTTCCCCATCCCCCATCTTCGCCGCCCCCCCCCCCCCCCCCCCCCACACTGCTGGCTCTTTCCTTCCCTTTCTCCCCCTCTGGGAGTATGGTTTGTGCCTACGTCTGGAGACGGACGCTTGTAAATGTACCGCATTCTTCGCCTTCCTTGCTTGTATGTCTTCATCCTTCCTTTGTCCTTCTCTTTTCCTTACCTCTTCTCTTTACCCTTTTCTCCGCTGCGGCGTTTGAGACCTCTCTTCTTTCCTTTCCCTTTCTCTTTCTTCCTCCCTGTGCGTGTCTGAAGGCCGACCCACGCACTTCCATGCGTAGCCGGTGACGGGGTAACGCGTAATTCCCTGCCCCGGGTAGACAGATAGGACACGTACGTACCCCCTGGTAACGGCCAGGCCCAGGGAGGGGTGATTACCCGAGCTGATACCTTCCGAAAGTGCCGATTGGTCCCTCCGTCCGTTTGTCGGGAGGTGTGACCTGAGGTGTGAACAATCACCTAAGGCGGGAGTCCCCTCAGAGAGGGCCCCCACAAGGGAGGAGCGTGCCATCGGAGACGCCGGTAATCATGGGGGATTCTTCCGCAATGGTTTCCTCACCTTCCACTATGTCTGCTCACAAACGTAAGTTCACTGAGTCCCAGCCACAGTCAGTTCTTCCATCGTTGCCACAGTTCCTTGTTGTTTCTAGGTCTGACGAAGGTCACGACTTCTCCACGGTCAACCCTTTCATTATTCAGAAAGGTGTCGATGCAATTGCAGGTCCTGTAAAGTCTTGTTCCAGATTACGGAATGGCACCCTGTTGTTAGAAACAGTCAGTGCCCTCCAGTCACAAAAATTGCTGCGTACCTCACTGCTCCACACCTTCCCTGTCCGGGTTGAAGCGCACCGCACTTTAAATTCCTCGCATGGAGTCGTTTATACACGTTCCCTCGATGGATTGTCTGACGAAGAAATTCAGCACTACCTGTCTGACCAGGGCGCAACGGCTGTTCATAGGGCTATGAAAAGGGTTGACACGAACATGATTCCAACATGCACTGTCTTCTTGACATTTGACAAAGTTCAACTCCCATCGAAAATCAAAGCAGGCTGTGAAATAATTTCCGTTCGACCTTACGTCCCAAACCCTACGCATTGCTATCGGTGTCAGCGGTTCAATCACAACAGCCAGTCCCGTTCCAATCCGGCCAAATGTGTTACGTGTGGCAAGGATGCCCATGAGGGTGCTTGTCCACCTCCATCCCCTCGCTGCATCAACTGTATGGGTGACCACGCTGCTTCCTCTCGAGATTGTCCCGTTTTTAAGGACGAAAAGCTCATCCAGGAAATTAGAGTAAAGGAAAAGATGTCGACCTTTGCTGCTCGAAAATTATTCGCCAGTCGACAGCCCACCGTGCCTCAGACAGGAAAATACAGCACTGTCCTTGCTTCTCCTCGGCCAACAAAGGAGGCGGCCACGCAGACTTGCGACCTCACCTTTAGTGCCACGGTCGTCAGATCGGCCAGCGCAAAGATCGCCCGTTCAACCTCACGACTTTCGCCTGCCCACTCTCTGGCTCACCCTTCGTCGAGTTCTGATAAATCTCGAGCCCAAAAGTCAGACACCAAGACTTCGAAAAAAGAGCATACTCGTGAAGAGTTTTTACGTACGGCAACTTCCCAACCATCGGTTCCTCCTTCCTCTAAACATCATACTTCCAAGAAGGCTACAAAGAAACCCAGTTCCTCTCCTTCTCCGCCAAGGCGTGTCCCATCTACAGCACCACCTGGCGGAAATCGCCCTCGGCCGTCTTCTGTGTTGGCGAGGCGCACTGCTGGCGACCGATCAACCGGCCGATCGCTGGTGGCAGGAGCTGCTCCTGACCAACCTATGGATCAGGATCTTCTGCCTTCGGCTGAATGCCATTCCATGCTGTCGGTCGCAAGCTCAGAGCAGTCGTTGAGTTGACAGCGACCTTGGTCACATTCCTCCATTTTCTGTTCCCCCTATGTCCATTATCCACTGGAATATCCGCGGTATTCGAGCCAACCAGGATGAATTGTCGATCCTCTTACGATCCTACTCGCCGGTCATCTTCTGTCTTCAGGAAACAAAGCTGCGTCCCCATGACTGCTTTGTTCTCCCTCATTTTCAGTCCATCTGATATGATCTCCCCTCTGTTGAAGGCACTCCAGCACATGGACTCATGATTCTTCTCCATGAAACTCTCCATTATCACCCAATCCATTTAAACACTTCCTTCCAAGCTGTCACCGTCCGTCTTTCCCTTTCCGGATATACGTTCTCTCTTTGTACTGTATACATTCCATCGTCCACACCAATGGCACCAGCTGATCTCCTTCATCTTCTTTGTCAGCTTCCACCCCCATATTTGCTAGTTGGGGAATTCAATCCCCACCACCCGCTTTGGGGATCTCCACATCCTTGTCCATGTGGCTCACTATTGCTAGGCGTATTCCACCAAGCAGATCTAGTTTGCCTCAACACTGGGGTCCCTACATTTTTGTCTGCCGCCACGACAAATTTATCTCTTTTGGACCTTGCGGTCGGTACTGTTCTGCTAGCTCGGCGCTTCGAATGGTTCACCCTTGATGATACACACTCGAGTGACCACTTTCCATGTGTCCTTAGACTGCAGCCTCAACTGCCCTACATGCGCCCGCGACGCTGGAAGTTTGCCCAAGCCGATTGGACACTTTTTTCGCCTCTAGCGACATTCGATGACCGTCACTTTCCCAGCGTTGACGATGAGGTCACACATATTACTGACGTTATTCTTACAGCTGCGATAGCAAGAAGGCAAGCTGGAAATTCTTTATTAGCTAATTTAATACCTTCACTCCCTCCTCGTAAGTTTGGAGTCGGCTTCGACGGTTCTCAGGCGCGCCTAGTTTCTCCCCGGTCTCTGGGCTCACTGTCGCGCGTGACACATTAGTGGACCCCGTCGCAATTTCTAACTCGTTGGGTCAGCACTTTGGTGAGATTTCGAGCTCTTCAAATTACCCGCCAGCGTTTCTCCCGAAGAAACATGCAGCGGAAGTGCGACCTCTTGCTTTCTCCTCTCAAAATCGCGAAAGCTACAATACTGTTTTCTCCTTGCGGGAACTCCAACGTGCACTCTCTTCTTCTCGCTCCTCCGACCCAGGACCAGATGGTATCCACGTCCAAATGTTGCTGCATTTATCAACCCATAGTCTGCGTTACCTCCTTCGCCTTTATAATCGAATTTGGACCGACAGTACTTTTCCCAGACAATGGCGGGAAGCTATCGTCGTTCCTGTTCCGAAACCTGGAAAGGACAAACATCTCCCCTCTAGCTATCGCCCCATTTCTCTCACGAGTAGTGTCTGTAAGGTTTTGGAGCGTATGGTGAATTACCGTTTAGCGTGGTGGCTGGAATCCCGCAGTCTTTTAACACCTGCCCAATGCGGATTCTGAAAGCATCGTTCTGCAGTTGACCATCTTGTTGCTCTCTCCACATATATCATGAACAATTTTCTCCGGAAACGCCAAACAGTAGCAATACTTTTTGATCTGGAGAGAGCATACGATACCTGTTGGAGGACAGGCATTCTCCGCACACTGTTCTCTTGGGGCTTTCGAGGTCGGCTGCCCCTTTTTCTTCGCGAATTTATGGCAGAGCGCACATTTAGGGTGCGGGTGAACACTACTCTCTCCCGTACTTTCTTCCAAGAAAACGGGGTACCCCAGGGCTCCGTGCTGAGTGTTGTACTGTTTGCCATTGCCATCAATCCAGTTATGGATTGTCTCCTTCCTGATGTCTCGGGCTCCCTCTTTGTGGACGATTTTGCGATCTACTACAGCTCTCAACGGACCAGCCTTCTTGAACGACGTCTTCAAGGATGTCTCGATCGTCTCCACTCTTGGAGCATCGAAACCGGCTTCCGTTTTTCTCCCAGTAAGACCGTTTGTGTTAATTTTTGGCGAAGTAAGGAGTTTCTTCCGCCCTCCTTACATCTAGGTCCTGTCAACCTTCCGCTTTCAAACGTCGCTAAATTCTTGGGTCTTACGTTTGACAGAAAACTCTGCTGGTCCTCCCACGTTTCCTATCTTTCGGCTCGCTGTCTGCGATCCCTCAACACCCTCCGTGTCCTGAATGGTACCTCCTGGGGAGCGGACCGAGTGGTCCTTCTCCGCCTCTATTGCACCTTAGTGCGCTCGAAATTGTACTATGGAAGCATAGTCTACTCCTCTGCTCGGCCGTCTATTCTTCGGCGTCTCGACTCCATCCACCACCGTGGGTTACGTTTAGTGTCTGGAGCTTTTTACACTAGCCCTGTGGAAAGCCTTTATGCTGAGACTGCTGAACCTCCGCTGTCCAATCGACGAGCAGTCCTTCTGAGTCGTTATGCTAGCCATCTGTCTTCCATGCCTGCTAATCCAGCCCATGACATTTTTTTCGACACCTCCTTTGATGTAGGGTATGCAGGCCGCCCCTCCTCCCTACTACCCCCGGGAGTCCGCTTCTGTCAACAGCTCCATTCTCTTTCCTTCTGCTTTCCTAAAACCTTCTTGACAACTTTGGGTACAGCACCGCCTTGGCTCCGTCCCCGGATCTGCCTGCTCCTTGACCTTTGTCGATTTCCCAAGGATGGTACCCCTTCACTTGTTTATCGTCGGGCATTTGCTGCTCTATGTGCACAAATGACGGACGCCACATTTATTTACACCGACGGCTCGAAAACATCGTTAGGTGTAGGGAGTGCCTATATTGTTGGCGACACCCCAAATCACTTTCGGCTTCCCGACCAGTGTTCGGTTTATACTGCGGAGCTTTATGCTGTTCTCCAGGCTGCCCACTACATCCGCCGCCATCAGCGGATACAATATGTTATCTGCTCAGATTCTCTCAGCTCTCTCCTCGGTCTCCAAGCTCTTTATCCTGTGCACCCTCTGGTCCACCGGATTCAGGACAGTCTGCACTTGCTCCACCTGGGGGGCGTCTCGGTGGCTTTCCTCTGGCTCCCGGAACACGTTGGTATCTGTGGAAATGAGGCGGCCGATATTGCAGCCAAGGCTGCAGTCTCTCTTCCTCGGCCAGTTATTCAATCGATTCCCTTCGCCAATCTACGGAGCGTTCTATGTCGACGTGTTGTTCATTTATGGCACACGCATTGGTTGACACTTACCCATAATAAATTGTGGGACATAAAAGCTCTTCCTTGTGCTTGGACCTCTTCCTCCCGAACGCGTCGTCGGGAGGCGGTAATTTTAACTAGACTCCAGATAGGGCACTGTCTTTTTAGCCCTCGACATCTTTTAAGCGGCAATCCTCCGCCACTCTGTCTCCACTGCTCTCAGCTGTGGACGGTAAGACACCTTTTAATTGAGTGCCCCTATTTTAATCCGTTACGCTCGCGTCTACAGCTATCGCCTGATATATCGTCGATTTTAGCAGATGACACGCCCTCAGCCGACCGCGTTCTCAAGTTTATTAGTGCCAGTGAAATGACGTCAGTCATTTGAAGCTTTTTTTGGGGACAACCAACCCCTTTCTGTAGTGGATTTTTAAGCCTTCCTTCTGCCTTTAGTTTCTCCAATTTTATGACTTTCGTTCTCATTGCTGCGGGTTTTCAATTTCGGTTTTTTACTGTTTCCTAAGTCAGGGACCGGGCGCTAATGACCATAGAAGTTTTGCACCCTAAAAAAAAATAAAAAAAAATAAAAACCCTTCTTTTATGATTCTTGAACCAAGTGTTAGTTATGATTAAGTTATGTTCTGTGCAAAATTCTACTAGACGACTTCCTCTTTCATTTCTTAGCCCCAATCCATATTCACCTACTATGTTTCCTTCTCTCCCTTTTCCTACACTCGAATTCCAGTCACCCATGACTATTAAATTTTCGTCTCCCTTCACTATCTGAATAATTTCTTTTATCTCATCATACATTTCATCAATTTCTGCATCATCTGTAGAGCTAGTTGGCATATAAGCTTGTACTACTGTAGTAGGCGTGGGCTTCTGACACAAAAAAATAAAATAAATCTGTGCTTGTAACAGTCTGTGAGATGGAATATCTTGTGTTGGTCTTGTTCCAAATTTGTATGTTTCCCTTCTTCTTTATGGTTGTCTTCATTTACCAAGTAACAGAGATTTACTAGAAATATATTTTGGTGTGGGATCGTGTGATACAAACATATAACAGCAATTCTACATTTGCACCTATACTGTGCAAACCACTGTACGGTGCGTGGCAGAGGGTACGTCCCATTGTAAAAGTTATTATGATTTCTTCCTGTTCCATTCACATATGAAGTGCACAAAGCCCAGTTCTTGGACAAATTTATTCTGTCGTTGATTATTGGAACACCATTTCTTATGTTGTGAAACATGTCAGTGGTCTCAATAAGTGGCAATGAGAAACTGCATCGAGAGAATACAGACTTCTAACTGCATTTAAAGATAAAATTACAAAATTGAAGATGCTCATCATAAGTGATGCATTTTACGTGTCACACATTTAAATACTATGTCTCTCACAAGTCCAAATGTTTCCTTATAATGGCTACTGCAAAAGAGTTACCTTAAAGACTACACAGTAACAAAATTTAACATTTCTTCTTATTTGATACATACATTGCCATATGTTTTACTTACTTCTGCTTCCTGTATTGCTCTCCTTTCTTCTTCCTCCCTCCGTCTTCGGAGATTCTCATTGTCCTGATGAGCTTCGTTGAATGCATTCAGGAAGGCATCAAAGATACCAAAGAACTCGTCTGGCTGTACTGATGCAGCATTATCTTCTCCAAATAGCCGGACAGCCCGATCAAACTGTGAACGAACAAGATGAAATTCAAGCAATCATTACGTCTTTCCATGTAGGAAATTATGGGAAATAATTGATGCACTCACATATTTTTGTATATTGGTGGGAGGGAGAGCCATGAAAAACATACCAAAAAAATTGTGTGTGTGTGTGTGTGTGTGTGTGTGTGTGTGTGTGAGGGGGGGGGACACGTTTAGTGAAAATGTGTCCCAGTACAACATTATATTCCCTACAAAAATTTCATATTCATATTTTTCTAGGACTAATAATTTTGATGATGCAGGGGAGGGAAGAAATTGCAAATTATAAAAAATAGTGTTTTAATGCTATAAAATTAATGTTTATTGTTAAATGAAGTCAGATGTAATATGCACATTTAATATTTGTTCTTAACTAAGTGCACTCAGGGCCATATTTAGGCAGGTGCAACACGTGCAGCTTCACAGGGCGGCAAAATGTTGCCACTTAAAAAAAGTTTTTAAGTATTATTTTAATGTTCATTGCATCAGGATTGAGGCATTCTATTATTTATTTGCAATATGGTGACAAATTTTTGTAGCCATCATAAACTCAGATTTTACTACTAGTCCATCTGTATAATGTCTTACATGTACGAGCATATTAAGGCTGTCAAACAGGGAATGCACAACCTGCTGGGGCACTTGTCATGGTGCCCATGCTGCATGCTACAGCATAGTCCTGGTCAGACAGGAGGCGGGCACCCGTGCTAGACGACCCTTGTCTGTGGAGTGCAGCTGGCAGGTTGTGATTTTCTATAAAGTTCGTAGTGGACTAGTGTGTGAAAGATGTTGCCAGAAACAGCAAGACTGATTGAGTTGGTGCACACAAATGTATTTTTGCACGATATACGACACTGTGATTATAAAATTGTGATGGAAAAGGAGGCAACGAGATAGAAAACTGATGTGAGTGTATATAAAACAGGTTGCTTTTTTTTCCACTTGTTTATAAATAAGTGATCTAGCACCAGTTGGATATTGGAGTGAACAATATTGTTTAGTTTAAATAACAACGTGCTTGTACAAACTAGTGGTGTCATTGTAGCACAATTTAAGCTACAAGTTTGCCGCTTTGACAACAGCTTCTGCAGTATCGATTCTAAGTCTATAGGTCTTAAAAAGACTGCTCACTCTTGTACAGGCATACTGAAGGTGTCCACCACACAGTGACCCCTGCATATTTGTTTACTGAAAACTGCTTGCGAATACCTTTTCCTCGTATGAATTTGTGGAAAAATGCACGAGTTTTGAAAACTTGTGCTATCACAGTGTCTGTCATAGCTGCCCACATCGATAACCACAGAGTTGTCATTGTGATCAATAACTCTGAGCAGGACAACTGAAAGAAGTTTTTGTAACAAAAATATCGTAAGCTACTGTTTTTTTAGAAAACTTCATTCTAACATGCCAGTGCAGTTAGGAAATTGCCACAGTTCCATCAATCCCGTCTGTTTTCTTCCTGATTTCTTCTGCTGGTTCAGGTAAATACAGTGGTTGTAAAACGTTGTAGACTTCTTGACACGTATTTGACTAAGCTAGAGACGGTTGACCTTCCAATGTGGAATTAAAAAGTGGTGGTGTGGTATGAATCAGCAGTGACCAAATATGTGCAACAAAATGCATCCTATGAAATAAAAGAATTTGCATAAGGCTTGACTGAAAGATGAGACTGTTCAAGCAAAATGGAAGAATCTATGAGAGACTTGCAGCAAATACCTAAAATGCATAAATGGAGAGAAAGATTCATCCAAGAAGTGACAGAAATTGCCAAGGGCAGGTCATTTGTAGTTTCTACCTGACACAATGTCACCACATCGTATATCATAAAATGTTGTAGAGTCAGAGGAACTATTTCCTGATGATGGGGATCTAGAGGAAGAATCATATTGATTCCATAATGTCAGTTAGTCTGGCGAAAAAGCCAAAATGAAAATAAATAAATGAAGATGTAGTTGCAGTCACAAATTATCAGTACGCCAGAGACAGTAAGAGAGAGAGGTGTGAGCTAGAACATATGACAGCTTTTTTTATTTTATTTTTTTTATGCACACTCATTCAAGACATTTCCAACTCAAACTCATTTAAAAATGCATCTGACATAGTCTTTTTAAGAGACTGACACATTCGGAACGAGCGCTATCCGACGACTGGATCGCTATGACCTGACTGCACAATGTTTGACCACAGCCGGCCTCAATGGGCAACAGAGTGTTCTGAGCGCACACGCAGCCTGCTCTCTGTGTGACACTGCCTTACTGTCCACGTAATCGTGTGGGTAGTGTGTTTTTCAGTTCTGCATCCATTCATGGTTATGTTTCCGTCATATGCAACACACCATTTCAAACAGTTATCAACTTAAAATTAAGGTATATAATTCAATTACTAACTGGTTGCAGTGAAGTTGGTTCTGTTGTACTTGATACAACCAAAGTACAGTGGACTCTCGACTATATGACTCATGACCATCTGGCATTAGGCTATCCGATCTACTTCATTAATATCGTAATAATACTTCTCCGTAATAAAGTGGGGATTAATTTTTTTGTATGTGCTCTACTTCACCAGGGCATCGGCTGCAATGGTATGTGGTCTTTCAAAATATTTTATGCAGTTTATGTTCTTCTAACACATCTGGAGTCATAATATTAAATAAATTACGGGAACCACTCTTCAAAAAAATGATACTTCTTCATCTGCATAGCAGACACCCCAAAGTGCATGTATTGCTAAACTGTTATTTTGTTCAGTCCTTTGTGTTGTAATTAAAAAATCTGAAATAGGTGATAAACAAAAAAAACTTGTAGTGATTACTGAAATCAAAAAATTGTAATAAAATTCAGTATGAAAAATAGGTGTATTTAATGGTACTGCTGGGGTCGGAAGAGACAATTTATGAAACTCCAGCCTTTCCAGTTTTGTTGTTGTCCAGCTTGACCTTCCGCCACATTAGGTTGGATAGTCGGCAGTCATGTGTATGTTCAGTTTCCAACTCTCTATATCACTGATGTTTTTTTTCCTGCAATTCACAGTAGTGGTATGGATAGATGATCTAGGTTAAGTGGTGCTGCATATCAAAAGAAAGCTGAAGAAAAAGGACAGAGGGATTGTAAACTTCAACAGAAAACTTAGCGGCTGGACTCATATATTAGTGGTAAAAGTGAAAGTGAACCGTGTGGCTCTGAACGTTCAGGTGAAGTTTTGGTTCAAAACAGTAACAATGAACAGTGTAGCTCTGTAAGTGCAGATAAACCTAAAAGTTCTAAATCATAAACAGAGTGCAGAAGTTCAAGGTTTCCGAGTTCCAGAAGGATGTCAAGAGCCTGCATGCTATAAAGCAGAGGAAGTTTCCCATGCCAAGTAATGACCAATTGGGAAAACAATGACCAGACATTGGATTATTTGGTTAAAAATGGTATTAATCATAACAAAAATGCTAATTTTTCTATGTCCTCGTGGCGATACGCCGAAGGATCTCGGCAATGCTGGAGCAAAAGATAGTTGAAAAGGGTTTTCGTGAATGGGGAAATCATTAATCGTGAATATCTGCTATATAATCGTGAATATCTGCTATATTCTCCTAGGCACGGATCATTGTTCTGTGCATGTTATGAATTATTTGATGAGCACCTGAGTTTGCAACATCTGGTTTCAGTGACTGGAGCCATGTTGGAATATGAATAGCTGAATGTGAAAGTTCTACCTCTCACAGAGACTACTTGTTAATGTTGTAAAAATGTGAGGAAACTACATGAATAGAAATGACTATCTGTTGCTCACTCAGCACGAATATAAAGTTACATGTTGGAGGAATATACTAAAATTGTTTCGGTAGTTGAGAAGCTAGCTTCTAAAGGTGTAGCATTTCATGGAGACAGAGGTGTTCATTTGCCTGTGAGAAAAATGGAAATTTCATGGTGTGTCTGGAATTAAATGTGAAGCATGATTCTTTTTTGGCTGACCGTATAGCATGATTTGGTAACCCTGGAACAGAATTTACTTCATACTTTTCACCAGCAAGTTATGAAGATTTAACATGTCTAATGGGGATGTCAGTGACCAAAAAAGTATGTACTGATGTTATTTCTTGTAAATTTTTTTCAGTCTTATAGATTCTACATCTGATATATCCCAAAATGATCAGTTAGGTATAATATTTAGATAGGTAAATGACGATGGGCTCTTAACTGAAAGATTCCTGTCCTTTATTTATTTATTTTTAAGAAAAAAAAATGCAGGTCATACTAGAGAAGCTTTTTGAAGCAGTTTTGAATGCTTTAGAACTACATGGACTGAACTTTGATAACCGTAAAGGATAGTCATAAGGTAACATAGCCAATATGTCTGGTGCAAACTTGCAAGCAAGATTCAAGGACCGAAATAATCAAATTTTCTTCATTTCACGTTTGGCTCACTCACTGAATCTGGCTGGGTCATGAGCTGCACAATGCTACTCAGCTGCAATACGGTTTTTGTAGTTAATTCAAGGGTTACACAACTTCTTTGTACATTCTACTGGCAGATGAAATGTTTTGGAAACATTTTTTTGATTCTGCAAGTATGACACTGAAGCCACTGTCTACAACACGATGGCGTGCTTGTGAGGACGTTTGAATGTAGATTGGAAAGCTGTGTTTTCTGCATTAAGAAAAATTTCAGAAAGTGAGAGTGGTAGTGTTGGATGTGAAGCTGAAGGTCATTGTAGAAAGTAGTACTGAGGTAGCTTTCGTGACAGTGTTTTGTTGCATTCTGCAAGGGTGTAGAAAAGCAATGAAAAAACTGCAAGCTGAAGATGTAGAAATTACTACATGTATAGATGACACTCTTGTAATGTTAACAGCTGAGCTTCATACATCTTTTCAATTCTCAAGGATTCAGCTCGAAAGAAACTTACTGTGATCAGGAATACGGGATCAGTTCCATTTCCTTCATCTATTGAGAATGCAAAAAATAAACAGAAAATTAAATGAAAGAAATTCTTTGATGAACTATCTGACTCAGAATACGAACACAAATGTCCTGAAGAAGAAACAGGATCAGACTGGGTTGAGATCTGGAGAGGAATGAAAATATCGTATTCTATGTTTATGTAAATTCTTCAGGATGAGTTACAGAACAGAGTTAATGTTTACAGAGAATGTAACTTCAGATTTTCATTTCTCTCAAGTATCACCGAACTAGAAGCCATTCAAATTTATGATGCCGCAGAAACTGAGCCATCTGTAATTCTGATGTAGAGAACAACTTCGGTGCAGAATGTATACATTTTATAAGCTTTCTGTTGTCTGGAAGATGATCGTGATGAATTGTCATCTTTCATATCTCTGTGCAGTGTCGCTTTAAAAAACAAAAAAAGGGGGGGTGTCTATCCAAATGTGTACACAGCACTCAGGATTTACAACTGTACTCCAGCAACAAAATGTTCAACTGAAATGTCCTTTTCTGTTTTAACACTGATTGAGAATTATCTACAGATGACAAAGTCAAGAATGACTTGGAGTACTAGCCACAGACATGTCACTCAGTCTGGGTTTTCAGGATGAAATGAATTTGCAAGTACAAAAGTAAGGAGGAAGTCATTTCTTTAAATTTGCTATATTTTGGAGAAGGTTAATTGCATAGTGTTATATCATGTATTTGGGACTTGACTAAATTTCACATTTAACTGAAATAATTTTGGTATAGGGTATTAAGCTATAATGATTTTCTTCGTATTTATACCATATATTGTGTCAAAGTTTGATGTTTATGTAGTGGTTATTTTATTATTTTTTAGTATTTAACTTTCATGTGTTCTTTGTGTTACATATTTAAATAGTTCAGTACACTTTAGAATTGAAGTTAATGATTACACAGCTTTAGTGTTGGTAGTTCGTAAACAGATATCAGTGGTGAAGTTTAGGTAAAGGGAACATAAAATAAATTACTCCATAGGGGCATCACACAATCTAAATACGGCCCTGAGTGCATTATAGCCATAAGTGGTAAATTGTACTCTGGGATGGTAATGGGCTGGGGGATAGAAGCATGATGGAAGGAAAGTCACCACACTGGGGTCAAGCACTTCCCTCCTTAGTGCATCTGCAAGCTGAAGAGCAAATGGGCAAGTCCCCAATCATTCTATCCCACTGTGTCACAAGAAGCAGCTACAGGCTGTTTCACAGTTACGCTTCCACAGCATGCTTCATAAATCAGTACCTCGTCCCCTACCCTCCAAACTCTACAGAAGCTCTCCTGCGAACCTTGCAGAACTAGCACTCCTGAAAGAAGGGATATTGCAGAGACATGACTGAGCCACAGCCTGGGGGATGTTTCCAGAATGAGATTTTCACTCTTCAGCAGATTGTGTGCTGATGTGAAACTTCCTGGCAGATCGAAACTGTGTGCCGAACTGAGACTCGAACTCGGGAACTTTGCCTTTCGCGGGCAAAGTGCTCTACCATCTCAGCTACCCAAGCATGACTCACTCACAGCTCTGTCTCTGCAATATCCTTTCTTTCAGGAGTGCTAGTTCTGCAAGTTTCGCAGCAGAGCTTCTGTAAAGTTTGGAAGGTAGGATATGAGGTACTGGCAATTGTAAAGCTGTGAGGACGGGGCGTGAGTCGTGCTCGGGTAGCTCAGATGGTAGAGCACTTGCCCGCAAAGGCAAAGGTCCCGAGTTCAAGTCTCAGTCCAGGACACAGTTTTAATCCGCCAGAAAGTTTCACATCAGCACACACTCCGCTGCAGAATGAAAATCTCATTCTGGAAAGTATGACAACAGTTTGGTTGTGATTATAGACTGGAATTAAAGAAGGAAACTTCAAGTTATCACTTGTCGGGTGAATCTTATTCTTTTTCTTTTGTTTTTATCCTATGTCCACATGAAGTCGGCAAGCTAATTATTGGAATTGGCATTGTTAATGATAGAGGAGGATGGCTGGATGGCCTTCCTATTGCCATCTCTTTACGCCCCCCCCCCCCCCCCTCCTTCCTCCCCAATGACGGAATTTGTGTATCACAACTGTCCGCACCTAGTTTTATTGATGTGAAAGAGTGCAAACATTTTTATATGTTTACAGATATTGTAACTGAGGCAGGACGTAAGTACCAGCCCATTATTAACCTAGTCGGTTGTGGGACATCACCTAAAAACCACGTCCAGGCTGGCCTGCACACTGGCCTTTCATCAGTAGTTGACCAGATTGGATTCAATCCAGGGCTGGCACACCTTCTCGAACCCCACACATTTCGTGCTGGGTGGTTATCATTTATCAGCCACTAATAACAGGATAGTGAGGAAAATGACAAACCCGTGTCTTCATATCCTGGAAGAGGTCCTCGAGTTCCGAGAAGCGGCAAGTGGCAGAGGACAGGAACTCCCTCATGATGGGCAGGAAGCGGTCTCCTGGCACCACAGATGCCTGCGATCGGTGAAACTCGATCTCCCGCTCCACCTCCTTCAGGCCTCCCCTCAGCGCCGACATGTCCTTCTCGAGTTCCCCCATACTGTGCAATGGTCACAACTGGTTAACTTCATTTTTCTGATATCTTTGCTTCAGTTTTATTATTTATGCAAAATAAACAGTTCTTATCATCATCATCATCATCATCATCATCATCAACTGAACTCCATAAATTCCTAGTACATTTACTCTTCAGTTTTTTTTGTTGCTGATAATAAAAACCACTTTAAAGTGAACGGTGACTGCACAGTCACAGTACAAGGTCCACAGTATTAGGATTAAACATATCTTCATGCTTCCTACTCATTGTCTACAGCTGTTTCCTCTGACTCCACAGTGTATGGGAATGAAGATTTATAACAAAATGTAAGGTAAAAATATAAATAAGTTCGAATGTGTAGTTTGCTGAAGAGAAATATGTCAGAATGCTAGCCTGAAAGTGCAATTACTCATCAGAGTAATTCTTGATTTGGATGCAGCAAAAGGATCTGAAATATGTAAAGCTACAAAAAGTTTATTTGAATTGTTAATACTCGTGTAATGTATGATATTAAATAATGTATTACAGTTAGATTGTATGACACCAAAATACCCTAAAACTATAATTTAGAATAATATAACACTAACTGGTCTCCTATAGAATAAAGCACTGATTTAATTTTGTATATTGTGGGACAGTAAACATCTCATTCTGAAAAATAATTTCGCATGTAGTTTGCCTCATAGTCTAACATTCAGAGTGAAGTTATGTTCTCTGGTATAAAAGAATCCAACATGCTGCCCTCTATTACAAACCAAGAAACTAAGAAAACCTCTACAAATTCACAAGAAAATATAACACATACCTGATTAACCACTTCTGCAAATTAATTAATATCTAGATTATAAGACTGATATTTTCTATTAGTTGTACGGCAAGTAGCAGCATTCGTTGCAAAGCCGTAAGAGGAGTAATTGAGCTATGTAAATAGGCCTCTACTGTCACATACGTTGGTTATTATTTTCTTAGCAAAATGCCAATACACTCAAGTAAATGTTGAGCTACCAATAGAAGATAAACAGTAACTATCTAATGGAAGTAGTGGCTTTTTCAATGCAGAGATTCTCCTTTTAATATACTAAGTTAAATTTAACCGGCATAGGCACATGTAATATTAAGCAGTACAGTGATAAGTTTATTGTTAACACAGGGTGCAGATTAATTTCTAAGAGTTGCTTCTATTTGTTCACTTATATTTTTGACTCACTCCACCTCTCTAAGGGTCCTCCTCCTCCTCCTCCTCAATGGAATGAATCAACAACAAAATATGACTGATTTTTCAGAACAGGAGGTCAGTAATTGTCCATCTCCTAATGGTGCTGCTTATTTTGCAAGCTCGCTCAAAGTTTTTCTTGTCTGATATTAAGTAACTTTAGGGTCACTGGTTAGATTTCTTCTAGTATCTGAAAGAAATGCCTGTTATTACACATTGCTACCTCACACTGCACTTAACTCCATTGAACAAATGGTGCGATTTCAGACTGACGTCTTTTTCATTGGATGTTTTGAAATTATTCTTGACATTCTTTAGATTGATGACAAAAGATGTTATCCTTTTGATACTTCAGTCAGTTGCTATCAATGTGTAAACCCCCCCCCCCCCCCCCCTGCGGGCCCGAGGTATTCCTGCCTACCGTACGAGGCGACTAAAAGGAATTTCACACCTTTCAGCCTTCATGTGATGGTCCCCTGTAAGGTTTCAACTCCATTCTTCAAAATTTTCCCGAAGAGTGAGCCAATTGGGGAAGGGTGCCTTACAAGGTGCACTGTATCCATCGTGCATTGAGATCTTTACCCCACTTTCTTGATGTCGCATTGCAGTCCTGCCCATTCTCCATCTCTTGGGCAAGGACACCTTCCTGGATGCGTTTTTCACCATGCACCATGCAGTGTTGATTTCTGCATTGACGATGACCATAGGCGTCTTTGCACCTGATGTCCAGCACGGTAGTCAGTCTGTTGTGGTGGGGCCACCATGTACCCTGTTGGTTGTAGCCCCCTGACCACACAGGAATCACTCTGCTGATGGCTCCACCATTATGCCAAGGGATAGATGCCCATCCCCCTGGGGCATCGGGACTCCAGGCAATAGCCATTCTGCCAGGTGGCCTTTGCTATGGCTGGGTGGCACCCGTGGGGAGGGCCCCTGGTCGGAGTGGGTGGCATCAGGGCGGATGACATGCAATGAAGCACAGTCCATCATCTCTTGCTGGTGGTAAAACACCGACAGTCTCTAAGTGATCATGAGCTCAATTCAACGCACAGAAGTGCGACCTCAAATCGTTCCCCTTCCTGGCCACAACATGGGAGGAACATCAGGTTAAGAATGACAGCAGATCTTATTTGCCCCAGTACATTGTATGTTCGAGAGCTGATGGGGAACCTATCATGACAATAAAGCCTCAGTTTTTTGTTGCGCATTTAGAAGACAAGTTTGGGGGGGGTTGGAGGGCTTGTCCAAAATGAGATCTGGGTTAGTCTTGATCAAAACAGCATCCTCTGCCCAGTCACGGGAGTTAATCGCTTTTGACAAGCTGGGGGATGTTTCTGTAACCATCATGCCCCATAAGAGCTTAAATACTGTCCAGGGTGTCATATCTTACAGAGACCTTCTTTTGCAGTCCGACGATGAGCTGCGCACCAATTTAGAGCAGGGAGTTGCACATTTTGTCCAGTGTGTCCACCGGGGTCCGAAGGATAATCAGGTTGGCACTGGTGTCTTCATCTTGGCCTTTGAGGGTGATACATTGCCCGAGAAGGTCAAGGTGATGGTCTACCGGTGTGATGTAGAGCCCTATATCCCTCCCCCGATGCGGCGCTTTAAGTGCTGGAAGTTCGGCCATATGTCTTCTCATTGTACTTCCAGCACCACATGCTGAGATTGCAGATGCCCATCACATCCCAATACTCCATGTGCCCCACCTCCCATCCATGTCAACTGCAGAGAGCACCATTCGCCTTGCTCGCCAGACTGCTGGATTCACCAGAAAGAAAGGAAAATAATGGAGTACAAGACCCTGGACAGACTGATCTACACTGAGGCTAAGACAAAATTTGAACACCTGCATCCTGTGCATATGAGATTGTCTTACGCCACCAAAAAGCAGCTGGTCGCAGGGTTCACACTCATCCTCAGTCCCAGGGACTGAGCCAGTGAAGTCCTCCCTGCCAGGGAAACGCAAGGAGCAGCGAGAGAAATCCAAAAAGAAAATCTCTAAGACCAGGGAAATTGCAGTGGCACCCACACCACCGCTACCTACAATCTCTGCGACTGAAGATGAGGTGGATTTTTGACGTCTGCTGAGGACCTAGATCTCACCAGACCCTCAGACACAAGGGATATAGACTGCTCAGGCAATAAGTCAGTGGCAGCAGGTGACTCTGAGGTGTAAACTGCCTCATTGAATGTTCCATGCATTCCTAGCCTCACAATGTCATCCTCCAGTGGTATTGCGGCGGTTTTTTCCACCGCCTGGCTGAGCTACAGCAACTGT
Organism: Schistocerca americana; assembly: GCF_021461395.2. NCBI lineage: Eukaryota > Metazoa > Arthropoda > Insecta > Orthoptera > Acrididae > Schistocerca > Schistocerca americana. The sequence goes on from NC_060127.1 coordinate 193,549,603, forward strand.
TAAGCTTTACACCTGCCATCTGTATTGCCCTCCAGGAAACCTGGTTCCCAGCAATGCGGATCCCTGCCCTCTGTGGCTGTAAGGGATAATACAGGAACTGTAGCGACTATAATCGAGTGTCAGGTGGAGTTTGCGTTTATGTCCTAAACTCAGTTTGTAGTGAATATATGCCTCTTCAAACTCCTCTTGAAGCTGTGTTTGTCAGAATAAGGATGACGCAGGAAATAACTGTCTGCAATGTAAATCTTTCTCCAGGTGGTGCAGTACCCCTGACTGTATTAGCTGCACTGGTTGATCAACTCCCTGAACCATTCCTACTTCTGGGAGATTTTAATGCCCATAACCCCTTGTGGGGTGGTACCATGCTTACTGGCCGAGGCAGAGATGTTGAAACTTTAGTCGCAATTCGACTTATGCCTCTTAAATACTGGGGTCGCCACACATTTCAGTGTGGCCCATGGTAGTTACTCGGCCACTGAGTTATCAATTTGCAGCCCAGAACTTCTCCCAACTATCCACTGGAGAGCACATGACGACGTGCATGGTAGTGACCACTTCCCCATCTTCCTGTCACTGCCCCAGCGTCAGGTACACGGACGTCTGCCCAGATAAGCTTTGAACAAGGCAGACTGGGGAGCTTTCACCTCTGCTGTCACCACTGAATCTCCCCCACACGGTAACATCGATGTGATGGTTGAGCAAGTGACTAGCACAGTTGTTTCTGATGGAGAAAATGCTATCCCTCTCTCTTTAGGGTGCCTAAGGCATAAGGCAGTCCCATGGTGGTCGCCAGAAGTCGCTGAAGCAATTAAGGAGCGTTGGTGAGCTCTACAGCAGCATAAGCGGCACCCTTCCCTGGAGCACCTCATAGCCTTTAAACGGCTCTGTGCCTGTATTCGCTACCTTATCAAACAACGGAAGGAGGAGTATTGGGAGAGATACGACTTGACCATTGGGTGCCACACGTCACTTTCACAAATCTGGGCAAACGTCTTTTCGGGTACCAGGCCCCAACAGCTATCCCCGGTGTTGCCAAAAATGGCGAGTTATGTACCGACACAAACACGATTGCCGAGCACTTTGCTGAGCACTTTGCTCGAGCCTCTGTGTCAGAGAATTACCCCCAGGCCTTTAACACACTCAAACAGCTGCTGGAAGGGAACGTCCTCTCATTCACTACACACTGCAGTGAATCCTATAATGCCCCATTTACAGAATGGGAGCTCCTCAGCGCCCTTTCACATTGCCCCGACACAGCTCCAGGGCCTGATCGCATCCACAGCCAGATGTGACTACAGATCTGACTACAAGCGACATCTTCTTGTCATCTTCAACCAGCTCTGGTGCAATGGAGCCTTTCCACCACAATGGCGGGAGAGCACCATCATTCCGATGCACAAACCCGGTAAAAACCTGCTCGATGTGAATAGCTATTGGCCCATCAGCCTCACCAATGTTCTTTGCAAGCTGCTGGAATGTATAGTGTGTCAGCGGTTGGGTTGGGTCCTGGAGTCATGTGGCCTGCTGGCTCCATATCAGGGCAGCTTCTGTCAGGGTCGCTCTACCACTAATAATTTGGTGTCCATTGAGTCTGCCATCCGAACAGGCTTTTCCAGACGGCAACACCTGATTGCCGTCTTTTTTGATTTACATAAAGCATACGACATGACTTGGCGACATCATATCCTCGCCACATTGTATGAGTGGGGTCTCTGGGGACAACTCCCGATTTTTTATCCAAAACGTCCTGTCGCTCTGTACTTTACATGTCCAAGTTGGTGACTCCAATAATTCCATCCATATCCAGGAGAATGGAGTACCGCAGAGCTCTGTATTGAGTGTGTGTGTATTTTTAGAGGCCATTAACGGTCTAGCAGCAGCAGTCGGGCCCTCCGTCTCACCTTCTCTGTATGCAGACGACTTATGCATTTCGTACTGCTGCTCCAGTACTGTTGTTGCTGAGCGGCACCTCCATGGAGCCATCCACAAGGCACAGTCATGGGCTCTAGCCCACGGCTTCCAGTTTTCAGCTGCAAAGTCGTGCGTCGTGCAGTTCTGTCGACATTATACCGTTCATCCGGAACCCGCAATTTACCATGACGATCCACTCACTGCAGTGCAGACATATCAATTACTAGGACTAGTTTTCGATGCTCGATTGATTTGGCTCCCTCATCTTCATCATCTTAAGCAGAAGTGCTGGCAGCACCTCAATTCCCTCTTTTTCTTGAGCAACACCAATTGGGGTGCAGATCGTTCTATGCTGCTGCAGCACTACAGAGCCCTTGTCCAATCCCGAATAGACTATGGGAGTGTGGTTTATGGTTTGGCAGCCCCTGCAGCATTGCATTTACTCACTCCTGTGCACCACTGTGGGGTTCGATTGGCATCAGGAGCTTTTAGGATGAGTGGTGACCAGCGTACTGGTGGAGGCTGGTGGTCCCTCCACTGCAGATGAGACGTGCACAACTGCTCGCCAGTTACGCAGCACACATTCATAGTTCCCCTGAGCATCCATTACCGTCTACTTTCCCCACCTGCGGCAATCCATCTCCATATTGGGGCTAACAATTGCAGTTTGCATGCGGTCCGTTCTCTCCGAGCTGGAGTCCTTCCCTTTACCAGCTCTACTTGCGGTCAGTTCACGTACGCCTCCTCGGCCGCAGCTTCATCTGGACCTTTCTCATGGCCCTAAGGACTCTGTTAACCCCGCTCTCTGCTGTTCCTTCCTCTCAATTCGTGACGTGTTGTGAGGCTCTGAAGCGGTTTACACCAACGGCTCAATGGCTGATGGTCTTGTTGGCTTCACATATGTTCATGGAGGACATATTGAGCAGCACTCCTTGCCAGTTGGCTGCAGTGTTTTCACTGCAGAGCTGGCGGCCATATCTTGTGCTCTTGAATACATCCGCCCATGCCCTGGCGAGTCATTTCTCCCGTGTACTGACTCAATGAGCAGCCCACAAGCTGTCGGCCAGTGCTACCCTTGTCACCCAATGTAGTGTCCATTCAGGAGTCCATCTATGCCTTGGAAGAGTCCTGCCGTTCCGTGGTGCTTGTGTGGACCCCAGAACACGTCAGAATCCCCGGCAACAAACTTTCCGAGAGGCTGGCCAAACAGGCGACGCGGAAACCGGTTCTGGAGATAGGCATCTCCAAAGCTGACCTGTATTCTGTCTTACACCACAGGGTTTTCCAGCTTTGGGGGACAGAATGGCATAACAGCACACACAACAAACTGTCATTAAGGAGACTATGAATGTGTGGAAGTCTTGCACGCAGGTCTCTCGCAGGGAATCAGTTGTCCTTCGCTGGCTCTGCATTGGCCATACGTGGCTAACGCATGGTTACCTACTCCATCGCGAGGACCCACCTCATTGTCGCTGTGGCTCCCAAATGACAGTTGTCCACCTCTTGCTGGACTGCCCATTTTTAGCAGCTCTGTGGCGGCAGACTTTTAAATGTGGCTTCCACATCCACAGAACCCCTTGCCTTCTTGTGAGGATAACTGCTATATGTGTCACATAATCTTTTAAATGGCTACATAGTTGTCTCCCGAGTTCCACATCCACAGAACTCCTTGCCTTCTTGTGAGGATAACTGCTATATGTGTCACATTGGCAACGAGCAAGCAGGGTTTTCATCAAACAGTACAGCTGAAAATTCATTTTTGAGTTTCTACAGAGTAAAATTTAAATGATTTCATTCATTATGCATTATGAAGAGAAAGTACCTCACAGCAACTAGAGAATGAAATATTAAGACCATTATCAATAGAAACACAAACTATAAAACTTTTTTTACTTATATAGTCAGCTGAAATTGAAGGCCCGACCGAGGTGACACCGCCTTCACGTTTGAGCCTGAAATCAGAGATCGGAGGGAGTAATGGCACAAACTCCAATAGTCTACATTGAAGTGCTGTCACGTGCTACACTTCTCTTTGCAAAACTCCTCACACACTCCCTTTCTGAAAACATTTATTCGCAGTGTAATGTGTACGAACAAATGTTTCTCCCGAATAAAATGTGACTTTGACTTTTAACTGTGGCTTCTCCTTTCTTTCCGTTTTGTATTATATGTTTTGTCTGTTTTATTCTCACACTTGTGGCCTTGTTTTATTAGGAACAAGGGACCGATGATCTCATAGTTTTGTCCCTTCTCCTGCCTTTAAACCAACCATCCAACCAACCACCACCACCACCACCACCACCACCACCACCAACAACAACAACAACAACAACAACAGCAACAACTGTTGGTCTGTTGCAATGGCAAAGTTGATTTTTAAACACTTGTACACCATACACTGTCCACCACTGTCCACACCAGGGCAAAGATCTATGCCTACTCATTATCATCGATTTCTTCTAAATTTATGGTATATGGAGGGCTCGGTCAGAAATGAAACTGATAGAAGCAGGAGCTCCCTATGGCCAAGAGTTTAGAAAAACTAGCATTTCTGGTGTATGTTGGAAAAGGTATGAGCCATTTGTGTTAATGTAAATTCCAGGCAGCAATTGGTGCAGCAGTAAGAGTGCAGAATGGTAATCCTAGTGTTCAGGGTCACGTTCCTATGCAGAAACATATTATTATTATTATTATTATTATTATTATTATTGTCAATTTTTATGTAACTCACACTGCAGATAAACCGAAATAATGCTCAATATATTTCATTTATTAATAATTCCATAAAAGGCAGGAAAAAAAAAGCAAAGGAAAATTTGGGTTTGCAAATAAATTTCCAGGAAGGGATTTATGGCATTCACGAGAATTTTCTATATAAAATGAGGTACTTTTATTATTTTACAGTTGACAATTTACACTGCTGGGGTGATATTCACCTTAAAAACAGGGAAAGTAGTAATTTTATCGGTGTCTTGCACATGTTACAAACACTGCATGTCTACAATTACACGGTTGTTTTAAAGTTACTATAGATAAACAAACCTGATGCAGATTCGTAAATGTTCTCTCTTATCACTCAGTTTGGTATCAAACAACATGTAACACATAATTTCACCAAATTAAAAAAGAAAGGAAAAGGTAAGTATAGGAACTCAATTCCATGACCCTTAGATTACTGATCTGTATCCTTTCCACTGCACCACCTGATGTCTGACAATTATAATACAAACAACGTAAATGGCTCGTGCCTCTCCCAACAAGAGCCAAAAATGCTAGTTTTCCTAAACAACTTGCCATCTGGAGCTTCCACTTCTGTTACTTTCATTTCTGGCCAAGTCCTGCATGTACCATAAATTTGGTGACGATGAGTAGACAATGTCCCCTTGGAAGGTCAGTGCACAGGATCCGTGATACAGCACGGTCTTTCTCAGTCTCTCCCAGAAGTGGGGACCGAGCGAGGTGGCGCAGTGGTTAGACACTGGACTCGCATTCGCGAGGACGACGGTTCAATCCCGCGTCCGGCCATCCTGATTTAGGTTTTCCGTGATTTCCCTAAATCGCTCCAGGCAAATGCCGGGATGGTTCCTTTCAAAACGGGCACGGCCGACTTCCTTCCCCGTCCTTCCCTAATCCTATGAAACCGATGACCTCGCTGTCTGGTCTCCTTCCCCAAACCAACCAACCAACCAGAAGTGGGGTCTAGGAACGCACTCGCGTCCCTGTGGAAGCACTAGGAATCGATCTTCACCCTTTCCCTAGTGTAGAAAGCCTGGAGCACCAGTCCCCAGTAATGGACCTCACTCCTTGACATTGAACAGATGGGGGAAAAGAGAAGTGTGTATCAGCACCTTGAGAGCACTTGTGAGAGTAAAGAACCATCAAATGATGAAACAAGGTGCATTTTTACACATTAATCTAGATTTGTGTGAGTTCTTTCATAACCTCAGTTTTATTTGGCAAACTGGGCTGGGCATGCAAATTAGCAGGGCCACAAAATATATTTCCATTTTTCAAAGGCGATTTTCTCCACTAAAGCAGTATGCCGTCCTCGAGAGCAGTCATACCGATCCACGTCACAGTATTCGCATGTGGTAATGGCTCAAGTTTTTACATTGTAACAGTTGATATACTTGGCTTTGACAGGTAGTGGAATTTGTAATACTCTCATTGTGGCCCCTTTCTTTTTTATTAGCAATTAAAATCAATCTGCATTTCCTATTCAAAAACCCTTTATTAATTCATGATTAACTTACACAGTACTTTAAAGATTCTTTCAGATATTCTCTATTGATACAGCACTTTTGTACCAATCATTAAGAAATATCCTTGTACACTGTAGAAGTGTCATTTCTACGATAATTAAATATAGTCTACAATTACAGGGCTATGCATAAGTTCCTCTGGTGTTTCAGAAAATGGCAGCACAAAAATGTGTCATATACAGAAACTACACACACATCTCAATGGATAAAGGCTATCAACATGTTTCTAACCCACCTATAGATCCTCAATGTGGGCACCACTTGTGACATGACAAATATCATACAACAGTCAAACTCTTGCCATACATGGCGTGCTCAATTTCGGCGAATCTGTTAATTATCCTTGCAGCTCTTCCAAAGCAGGTGGCCCTGGAGGCAGGAACACATGATCTTTCACTTAGCTCCATAAGAAAATATCACACGGACGGAAGTCAGGTGAAAATGGGGGACAGGGAAGAAGAGAAGAGTTACGATGCGACACACGTCCGATCCTGTAGTTGAGGCAGTATAGCATTGAGGTAATCGCGTACATCCAACAAAAAGTGTGGTGGTGCACCATCTTGTTGTGAAGTGGAGTCTCCACTCTCTTCCTGTAACTGTGGCATACACCACCACTGCAACACACCCATGTAACCAGAACCAATCACAGTTTCCTCTGTAAAGAAAATGGTCCAAACACTTTTGAAGGACACATTACAAATGACATTAACTTTAGGTGAAACGAGAATGTGTTTCACAATCTCATGTGAATGTACTGTGCCCCAAACATCTACGTTACAATTCACCTCTCCAGACACTTGAAATATGGCTTTGTCACTGAAAATCAACTTCTGTGAAAAAGCTGTCTTTCTCCAGTACCCACTGCAAGTAATTGCAAAAGTCATAATGAAGCTCATTATCTGGAGTAGTCAGGTCGTGTGACAACTGCAGACATTTGCCCAGAATGCACCAGACAGCTGACTGCGGTATCTGCAGTTTTCACAGTTACCTTATATTCCTGGTGAAAGATTGCCGCATATGCTTCACCTTCGCTGCTTATGATCCCAGCTGGCCTGTGTACTTCACACAATTAAACAGCCAGCCTCATGTGTTGCACCACTCATAGGTAGTTTCATTTGTTGGAGCGTTTACCTGATATTTTGTATGAAATGGTCACTGAACTGCTACAACTAAATCACATCTAGAGAATTTAAGACACAAAATGCATGCATTGTTCTATTATATGCCATGTACTGATATGCTTGCCCCTAGTTGTGTGCTCTGCAACTCCACAATAACATGAGAGATGTTCTGCCCACTGACATGTGCCATTTTTCTATACATCGTGCAGTTTTCACACAGTCGTATTCTGAATAACCCTGTATAATCCTCCTCACTAACTCTGCACATGGCCATATTTTGTTGCCGAAACCCACTTGCCACAGTTTTGTCTCTTAACAACATGTATACCCAGTGTCAGATGTCACTATGCTTCTGTGAATTGGAGTATTTCATGAGAAATTAATTTTTGTCTTTTCATTGAAAAGTGTAATATTTCCACTAAAAGTGGCTGCTTTATTTCTGGGGTGCAGATATTACACTCAAAGTGGAACATAAATTGTGTGTGGACACCATCACAGTTAATCATCTGTTCTTGTTATTCCTGGGAAAAGGCTGGTCTCCTGCTAACATTTTTCAGTCATAGTTGTTTGGAAGAACCAATGTGTCACAATCGCTTCTTCCACGGTATTTTTGTCGTCTTCATTTATCATACCAATATATTGATTATTTCTGTGCAAATGTCAAGTGATTGAGAGCCCTTAATGGATTAATTATAGTTTGGGCATCTTAAAAAGCCCAAGAACTATTTGAGTGTTTGTGAATTAACTCATTGTCCACTTTTCATTAGCCATTTGTATCATTTCAGTGAGATTCGAATGTGCAGACAGCGATCATCACTCTCTTGCATTGTGAGGCTCATTTTTTAGCATACTGCAAGTTATACCACAAACAGATGTTGAAGGAACAGGGTAGTGACCTCTCATTTCGACGATTTCCTATGACGAGTCACTTCCTGTTCAGATGGGTTTATCTTGTAAACTTTGTGTCATCAGCAAAGTGATATCTCTGATGTCAATTGTAGCGTGTAACTCACATCTCCAAAAGTTGGTGGTTGTTCAGCAATTTTCTTCACGTTTAAACTAAGGACTAAGATATATGTCGTGTAAAACGTTACCTCACTTTTGCAGCTTCCCTTACATGAGGGAGGTCTTCATCCAGTTTCAGAATGTCTTTGAACTGAAACAGAATTGGAAGGAAAAATTACTGTCACTCACAAGAAATATAGAGCCTTACATGAGCATCACAGTCAGTTTACTAGATATTTCTACAAATGAACGATTCACATGTTTTACATAAATATGTAAATGAAAGAACACTGGCAACTGCAGTTTAGTTCTCTTACTAAATCATATGACTTAGCCTTTCTTCAAGCACATGTTTGCTGATAATCTTATAACATCCTTCTCCTTAAAGAAATATTCACTTCCTGTAAACAGTGAACCTAGTTCAACTCAGTCTCTTTCATTGTTTTCTAGTGGTTTCCCACATCCTTCCATAAGCTCGTATCCAGTTCCTGTCATTGTTAAGTTTTTTTCTCCCCAGTCTTCTTTCATTTTTTTGTCCCTTACCCAAGCTCCACGCATAATCATTTCTACTCATCTGTGTACGAACTTTGCATTTCCTTCATCTCTAGAACAGAGTTGCGAAGTAGGCAAACTATGCTCTAACCTGATCTTTGCTATGCCTTCTGTCGTGATCCTGTCAGTAACTTACACGATTTTCACCAAGCCACACTTCTGTTGCCTCTGAATGCCGAACAGTTTCCTCACATAATCTTTTAAATGGCTACATAGTTGTCTCCCGAGTTCCACATCCACAGAACTCCTTGCCTTCTTGTGAGGATAACTGCTATATGTGTCACATTGGCAACGAGCAAGCAGGGTTTTCATCAAACAGTACAGCTGAAAATTCATTTTTGAGTTTCTACAGAGTAAAATTTAAATGATTTCATTCATTATGCATTATGAAGAGAAAGTACCTCACAGCAACTAGAGAATGAAATATTAAGACCATTATCAATAGAAACACAAACTATAAAACTTTTTTTACTTATCTAGTCAACTGAAACTGAAGGCCCGACCGAGGTGGCACCGCCTTCACGTTTGAGCCCGAGATCAGAGATCGGAGGGAGTAATGGCACAAACTCCAATAGTCTACATTGAAGTGCTGTCACGTGCTACACTTCTCTTTGCAAAACTCCTCACACACTCCCTTTCTGAAAACATTTATTCGCAGTGTAATGTGTACGAACAAATGTTTCTCCCGAATAAAATGTGGCTGCAGTATTTGAAACAACACCGACCGCCAAAAAAGTAAAGCACCCAGAAGAAATGGTCGGATGTCACTAACTTTGTACACGCACACGCCCTCAGTGGATATGTAAATGATTAAAGAGTTGCCATTCTCCTTGACAGGTAGAATGGTCACAAGAGTGCACTAGTGACGTTATCGAGAATGATAGGCTATATACGGGATGGGAACAGTGTCAGATGTTGAGTATCATTGTGAAGGAGACAGAGAAGCTGCATACTTGTGAGAGATAGTAATCAGCACCTTATTGTGAGTCTCCATGTGGTCTGCTGGTCTAATTGTGCAATATACAGATTTGTGTTGTTTCAGTGACAGTGGCCCATCGGACAGCACGGGAACACGAAGGCGGGCATACTCGTCATCGAGATTCTGTTGACCACGTCTGGCCATCTCGAGGGAGTACCGGCCACCAAGCATGTCGTAACCTCTTCATGTCTCTGTCTGCCATCTGACAACGAGTAATGGACTCCCTGCAAAATTTTGTATCAGCCACCACCATTGGTCAGAGACTAACAGCAGCCAGACTAGAGAATTACTGCCCCGTGCGTAGGCTGCCATTAATACAGCAACACAAATGGCTGCGTTTGCAGTTTTGCCGTGCCTGGGAATCGCAGACTGCTGATAAATGGCATCATTGTGTTCGGTGACGAATTCCATCCTTCCAGGGTTTCCGAGTGTCACAGTTGTGCTACTCCTGGCATCACTACGTGGGGTACAATTTTGAGTAACGACTGGTGACGAATGAGGGAACTCTGACTCCATGACGGTCACAAGCATTCCGCATCCTCGTGCACGCGTTACCTCTTGTGCGACAGTGCGGTGGTGCCATTTTTCGACAGAACGCTGCTCATCCGTATACAGCACGTGTCTGTCGGCTGTATGTGTGATGTTGCGGTACTTCCGTGACCGATAAGATCCTCAGCTCTGTCCCCAATGGAATGTGTGGCGTCAGCTCGGGTGTTGACTCCGTCCCGACGCCAGTTGCGGGTAAGCTCAGCTCAGGAGACGGTACGTCAGCTCTGTGACACCCTCGGTGAGCAAATTGGTGCACACGTCCCAGCCAGAGGGCAGGAATGTCATACTGATAAGAGGGCTCATACAGCTGACATCTTTGTAAATTTGATTCACTTCTGCAATTACTGAAATAACATTACGTACCCTCATAACTTGAGAAGTTTTATTTCGTTTCCTGCTGTCCTGGGAGCTTCACTTTTTTTGTCAGGCAGTATGTCATCTCATTCACATCTGAAGACTTGTTTATTCTGCCACCTTTCAAAATCAAATCCCATCAACAGAAGAGTTTTTCTCAGTTTTATTGCTACCCTCAAACTCTTGCACTGGTGTTCTTTCTTTGAAATGTTAGTAATATCACATATATTGCTGCCTAATAGCACATTTATCTGTATCATCAGTGACATATGTACTGCATGTGTTTCTTTTCGTTTTGAGTCGATAACTAAATTCTTCTCCTATCGGCATCATCTCCCTCTTGCTATAATTTACATATCATCGGCTTTCTCGAATTTAACATCATCTTTTGTGTCAGCACTACTTACTTTACTCTCCTTCTCATTGTCAGAAAAGTTACTTATGTTACCAGCAAGCTGTTACAGCTGACCACAAAAGTTATTTTCTGTGATCAATTTCTGCACTTGCACTGTGGGGTAGCAACGTGCTCTACTCTGACCTAGAACGTGGCTATAGCTACTTGTGTGACTGTGTCAGTTCTTGTCGTGCTGAATCTGCAGTTTTCTTTGGTGAGTATTACATTTGAGTTGAAAGTCTGGTGACCGGAGAGAGAAATATTTTGGAACATTTACAGTGTGGTGATACACATTACTCAAGAGGAGTGAGCCCTATTCCGACGTCTTCTTACTGATGAACAACACTCGCATCCAAAACTTATTGATGTGATGAGGAAAGAGAAACATAAAAAAAACATACTGAGTATAAACGTATAGATATTGTGCATTGGTTTTCTTTTTATTTTTGAGTGTAACAAGCTCTACTGAGAGATAGGCGTAGGACGGTAATCACAGTAACTTTGCAAGAGGAGATATCAGCTCAAATGCGGCAAAGAATATTTTGTGGATTGCTATCCTGTGCGGGGGATGCACTGATCGAAAGAATGGATATGTATGAGATGAAAAATGAACTTGTGACACATTACTGTCACTCTGTATATTGAACAATGAAGGTGGTCATTTAATGCAGTTCACATATTTGACGATGAAGAGGGTATTTGATTGGTTAACACAAAAGTAGTGGGGCAAATTATTTATGAAAAAGTAATGTAGCAGAGATAGCAGTTTTGAATTGTAAAGTAATTACAGCAAAGTTGGAGCAGAAATCCTGAGATTACACCTTTCAGACAAAGATAAATTCTGGCAGGTGAATCCAGGGACAATGGTCATCTGTGCAGGAGCTGTGCTTGCTTTGTGTGTGTGTGTGTGTGTGCGCGTGTGTGCGTGTGTGTGTGTGTGTGTGTGTGTGTTTTCTTTTCTGAATAAGGCCAAAAGCTAAATGTGGCTGTCTGAAACTCAACATGTCATCTTTATAGTTAATAGCAGTCTATCCTTTTCCTAATATTATTGATATTCCATAGTTGATTTAGATAGCATCAAAAAGGCCGTGTCCATTTAACACACAAAATCAGCCAATGGCTGTCTAAAGACCTCCACTGTTCTCCACAAATGAAGCAGTGTGTGGCTTTTACAAATATAGTCTTAAATTAAAACTGCAGAAGGTAGACCTACGTACCTTTATCTCTCGGGCACAAAATTTATGGTACAGTATAGTCTAGAAGTTAATTTCAAAATAATGAGACGATATTTTGACGATATACGTCCAACAGTAATATTTATTTGGCGGGATACACCCGGTTTCTGTTTCTTTTGTCCCATCTGGTAGGATTACTGGTGTAAGTTAGGAACAGAAGAGTTGCCGAAGTGGCATCCAATTGAAAGACTTCCACCACGCCACCAAGCCAAACAGTATTATTATTATTATTATTATTATTATTATTATTATTGTTACACATCTCTTTTATGAGAAATCCTCGCAGAACTCACTTCCAACTGTTGTCACTAGAATGTAATTGCAGGCTATAATAGTAATGACACATCATGTTTCAAACCAGACAGTCTTCATGCTGTTGTCATTGTTGCCTTGAAGCGTGACACTGCAAGAATGTCAGCTAGGTAATAATTTGTATTGAAATAAATAAAAACAATGAAATCCTGAATATTCAATACCAATCTGCAAAGCATGCGTGCTCATATATTGGTTTGTTTTACACTTTTTTATAAAATTAAAAAGTTGCCTTTGATTTTGGGCAAATGACAAATTCGGAACTCTCATACGCTTGACAGTTTATCATGTGCACATGGCACACACATTCATGCAATTATAAACAGTCCTGGAGCCCGAGAACCCAGGAACAATGAAGATACACAAGTGCGATGTAAGCAGTTGCTATTAAGCTACAATTGTTACCCGACACTCCAGTGCACTACCCCAACTTTGCTTGTTGTTGTTGTGATCTTCAGTCCTGAGACTGGTTTGATGCAGCTCTCCATGCTACTCTATCCTGTGCAAGCTTCTTCATCTCCCAGTACCTACTGCAGCCTCCATCCTTCTGAATCTGCTTAGTGTATTCATCTCTTGGTCTCCCTCTACGATTTTTACCCTCCACGCTGCCCTTCAATACTAAGTTTGTGATCCCTCGCTGTCTCAGAACATGTCCTACCAACCGATCCCTTCGTCTAGTCAAGTTGTGCCACAAGCTTCTCTTCTCTTCTCTTCAATTCTATTCAATACCTCCTCATTAGTTAGGTGATCTACCCATCTAATCTTCGGCATTCTTCTGTAGCACCACATTTCGAAAGCTTCTATTCTCTTCTTGTCCAAACTATTTATCGTCCATGTTTCACTTCCATACATGGCTACACTCCATACAAATAATTTCAGAAACGACTTCCTGGCATTTAAATCTATACTCGATGTTAACAAATTTTTCTTCTTCAGAAACGCTTTCCTTGCCATTGCCAGTCTACATTTTATATCCTCTCTACTTCGACCATCATCAGTTATTTTGCTCCCCAAATAGCAAAACTCATTTACTACTTTAAGTGTCTCATTTCCTAATCTAATTCCCTCAGCATCACCCGACTTAATTTGACTACATTCAATTATCCTCGTTTTGCTTTTGTTGATGTTCATCTTACACTCTCCTTTCAAGACACTGTCCATTCCGTTCAACTGCTCTTCCAAGTCCTTTGCTGTCTCTGACAGAATTACAATGTCATCGGCGAACCTCAAAGTTTTTATTTCTTTTCCACGGATTTTAATACCTACTCCAAACTTTTCTTTTGTTTCCTTTATTGCTTGCTCAATATACAGATTGAATAACATCGGGGATAGGCTACAACCCTGTCTCACTCCCTTCCCAACCACTGCTTCCCTTTCATAACCCCGACTCTTATAACTGCCATCTGATTTCTGTACAAATTGTAAATAGCCTTTCGTTCCCTGTATTTTACTCCTGCCACCTCCAGAATTTGAAAGAGAGTATTCCAGTCAACATTGTAAAAAGCTTTCTCTAAGTCTACAAATGCTAGAAAAGTAGGTTTGCCTTTTCTTAATCTTTCTTCTAAGATAAGTCGTAGGGTCTGTGTTGCCTCATGTGTTCCCACATTTCTACAAAATCCAAACTGGTCTTCCCCGAGGTCAGCTTCTACCAGTTTTTCCATTTGTCTGTAAAGAATTCGCATTAGTATTTTGCAGCTGTGACTTATTAAACTGATAGTTCGGTAATTTTCACATTTGTCAACACCTGCTTTCTTTGGGATTGGAATTATTATATTCTTCTTGAAGTCTGAGGGTATTTCGCCTGTCTCGTAAAGGCCAGCAGTAGTTCTAATGGATGTGGTCTACTCCCGGGGCCTTGTTTCGACTCAGATCTTTCAGTGCTCTGTCAAACTCTTCACGCAGTATCGTATCTCCCATTTCATCTTCATCTACATCCACTTCCATTTCCATAATATTGTCCTCAAGTACATCGCCCTTGTATAGTCCCTCTATACACTCCTTCCACCTTTCTGCTTTCTCTTCTTTGCTTAGAACTGGGTTTCCATCTGAGCTCTTGATATTCATACAAGTGGTTCTCTTTTCTCCGAAGGTCTCTTTATTTTCCTGTAGGCAGTATCTATCTTACCCCTAGTGAGATAAGTCTTTACATCCTTACATTTGTCCTCTAGCCATCCCTGCTTAGCCATTTTGCACTTCCTGATTTTTGAGATCCTTTTTGCCTGCTTCATTTACTGCATTTTTATATTTTCTCCTTTCATCAATTAAATTCAATATTTCTTCTGTCGCCCAAGGGTTTCTACTAGTCCTCTCCTTTTTACCTATTTGATCCTCTGCTGCCTTCACTATTTCATCCCTCAAAGCTACCCATTCTTCTTCTACTGTATACTTTTCCCCAATTACTGTCAATTGTTCCCTTACGCTCTCCCTGAAACTCTGTACAACCTTTGGTTCTTTCAGTTTATCCAGGTCCCATCTCCTTAAATTCCCACCTTTTTGTAGTTTCTTCGGTTTTAATCTACAGTTCATAACCAATAGATTGTGGTCAGAGTCCACATCTGCCCCTGGAAATGTCTTACAATTTAAAACCTGGTTCCTAAATCTCTGTCTTACAATTATATAATCTATCTGAAACCTGTCAGTATCTCCAGGGTTCTTCCATGTATACAACCTTCTTTCATGATTCTTAAACCAAGTGTTAGCTGTGATTAAGTTATGCTCTGCGCAGATTCTACCAGGCGGCTTCCTCTTTCATTTCTTAGCCCCAATGCATATTCACCTACTATGTTTCCTTCTCTCCCTTTTCCTACTCTTGAATTCCAGTCACCCATGACTATTAAATTTTTGTCTCCCTTCACTACCTGAATAATTTCTTTTATCTCATCATACATTTCATCAATTTCTTCGTCATCTGCAGAGCTAGTTGGCATATAAACTTGCACTACTGTAGTAGGCGTGGGCTTCGTGTCTATCTTGGCCACAATAATGAGTTCACTATGCTGTTTGTAGTAGCTTATCCGCACTCCTATTTTTTTTTATTCATTATTAAACCTACTCCTGCATTACCCCTGTTTGATTTTGTATTTATAACCCTGTATTCACCTGACCAAAAGTCTTGTTCCTCCTGCCACCGAACTTCACTAATTCCCACTATATCTAACTTAAATCTATCCATTTCCCTTTTTAAATTTTCTAAGCTACCTGTCCGATTAAGAGATCTGACACTCCACGCTCCGATCCGTAGAACGCCAATTTTCTTTCTCCTGATAACGATGTCCTCTTGAGTAGTCCCCGCCCAGAGATCCGAATGGGGGACTATTTTACCTCCGGAATACTTTACCCAAGAGGACGCCATCGTCATTTAATCATACAGTAAAGCTGCATCCCCTTGGGAAAAATTACGGCTGTAGTTTCCCCCTTGCTTTCAGCCGTTCGCAGTACCAGAACGGCAAGGCCATTGCTTATACAAGTCAAAAACCAACAATTTCTTAAATACTCTCTCAGAATGATTTGTAACAAAATTACCCTGGAAATTTCTTTTTGTCAATGAACAGTTGTACTCCTCCTAAACTCTTGTCACAGAATTTCTTCAGAGTTCTCTGACTTTTCCATTAAATTCCATTTTCCTGAGGATTTCCAATTATCCAGACAAGTTTCCGCCCTTTCAAACCGACACAGATGAACTATCTCCACTATTCACTGTCAACTGACCTTTTTGTCGAGCACCTCCACGAGGTAGTGCAGCAAGGTAGTGCCGCGAGCTGCACTGGACCGTGTGTCGGCCAGCCTGTTCAGGGAGGCCAGGCGGAAGCCACGGGCATTGCCACGTGCACCGCGGTTCATGTAGTTGCCCAATGCCAGCACCACTTCCAGCAGACGCCGCAGGCGCCGCGACCGTGCTACCTCCCGCGAGGCCTCCAGCACTGCCCTCACGCGTGGTTCCAGCTCGCACACCGATGTTGTGAAGCGCTTCTTGTAGTGCAGGCTCCTTAGCCGCTGCTCGTAGTGGCCAATCCTGTGGGCAAGTTGTAGAGTTACAAATACTGATAGTAACACTGACGTCTTTCCCATGTGACCGAGGTCAGGTAAACATTTATAAATATGTATTTTGTTGTATTCACATTAAGTTTATTTCAGTATACACTGATGAACCAAAACATTACGACCAGCTGCCTAATAAAAATTGGTTCACCTTTGTAATTCAATACAGGAGAGATCCAGTAAGGCACGGATTCGACAAGTCCTCTGTAGGTTTCTAGAAGTGTGTGGCACCAGATGTGTACACACAGGACGCTCGATTCCCGTAAATTAGAGTGTGATGATTCGTAGTTGCAAATCTGGCACCCAATAGCATCTCAGGTATGTTCTATTGGATTCACGTAAGGTGGATTTTGTGGCCGAGACATTGAGCCGAGTTCAGTATTGTGCTTCTCAAACATCGTAACACGACTCTGGCCTCGTGACGTGGCCATTTATCCTGCCGGAAGGTGCCATCACTGTCAGGACGACACCGAGCGTGAAGGGACGCAGGTGGTCTGCAGTAATGTTCACAAAGTGCACAGCTGTCGCAGTGCTTTCAATTACTACCACAGGTCCCGTGCGAGCCCCAGCGAATGTCCGTTTAGCTCAGTACTGCCCCCACTGGCCTAGGTCCGTAGTGAGATGCAAGCTTTGAGCGGCTGTTTGGTCAGATGACGTGTATCCGGCGAGAACCGTCAGCCAGATGTAAAGAGGAACATAATTCGTCTGATCGAGTGACACATTTCCTCTGATGTGAGGTCCTGTGCCCACTGCAATCTTAATGGACAATATTGTTGCACGAGTACGGGAACACAGTGGTCATCTGGTGCACTGAATAGTGGGTTCTAAACCACTTGTGCCTGCACCGGCATTGCACTCTGCCATCAGATTTGCAACAGACTGGCTCCTATTCTGCTTTACAGAATGGGCAAGCCTCCACCCTCCGAGGTTGTGAGGTGTGGACGTCCGATACCTTATCGCCTATTTGAGGATACACAGTCCTTTGACCACTTTCCGTACGTGCCTGTAACAATTTTCCTTTATCAAAGTCACTTGTGTGTCAGTGTATTTTCTCATTTGTGAACTGTATTTTCAGCAGAAAATTCCACATTCAGATTTGCTCTACTCAAATAGCTTCCTTAGTGTGTTACGTGTGCTCAGTGCCACAAGGCAACATTCCATCTCGTGGTGTGCTGTGGTAATAATGCTTTGGTTCATAACTGTATCCATAAAGTTTTGTTTCTTTTCTGTTTCTTGTGGAATTTACACGACCACAACAACACCGCACCGTGTTTCTCTATTGGTGCAGAGGTTTGCAGTGCCTAACGGTCAGCCTAACTGTCTGTTCCTACCTGTGAGTGAGCTGAGTGGCAGCTAGGGGTGTCCTTACACAATGAGGCAATGTTGAACAGGCTGATCTACATGCTGGTATTGCACGGGGATGTGTAATCCACCAGTTATGTGTGTATTTTAATTGATTTTCATAATGGCCACTATTAATCTTGCCTTACGTCGAAAACTGTCTGAAAATCTCATAAGGGTGTTGCAGGTTATATTGTGCTGAAAAGTAATTGTTAGGAAAAAATTCAGGATGTTGCACCACTTTAGTGTTAATTAGTGTCGAAGTTAGCCAACAGGGCCATCGCACGGACAAATTCGAGCGGCCCGGCAGAGACGGTGTCGCCGAGTGTGTTCTTCATTTAAGAATAACCGAATGTGAGAGTGATACAAAAATTGGACACGGGACAGTAATAAGGATCGAATCCGTGCCAAAGGCTGAGCAGTCTCGTGCACTGTCGTCTACACTCAGAGAACGACTGACACTAACTGTTTCTGGCCGATCACTCGAATGGCCCAGTTGTTTAACTTTGATATGAGTTAATTTGGAAATGGTGAAATATATTTACTTTGTTCCTTAACATTTGCATACGGATATGTCCATATATTTATTTTACACAATAAAAATGACATCTGCATTCTTCATTAGTCATTGCTAACATAACCGTACCACTACAATCTTACCCTACGAGTAGCATCAGAAGTTAATACTACTGACGTGCAATTTTTACAGCACTGTTGGGTCTTCACGTAATGGTGTTTGTGCTTTTGTATCTGGCCGATATCGGGCTCTCAGAACAGTTTTATGTTTCGCATACTATAAGTGTACCGTACAGTAGATCTCAATAATATGTCTCACGCGAAACTATTTCTATGCCATTTGACACCTGATACAGCTGTACTTCCAACTATAACAACAGTGTTGGAGATATGAAGCTTGTAATAAAGAAGGTGGTAAATCAGTATTGTGACCTAGTCTGGACTCCAATATATGCAGGGAAATGGGCAACACGGTTTAGTTTCTATACTTACTTTGATATTTCGTACAGGAAGCGGTCAGCTCGTGCCAGGCTGTCAATCTCCTCTGCGTGCTCTTCCAGCAGAGCAGCCTCTTCTGCTGATGGCGTGAACTTGAGCAGCTGCTCCACCATATCGATTGGGAGCTGGTCCCTGCTGTCCATGCTTAGTATGGCTCTGCAATACAGTGTGGGAGGCAATAGCGTCACTTCGACATTGTCACTTACAACTAGTGTCAGTTTCAGGAAAGCAATATTCCTGGGTAAAAACTTTACGTACAGACTGCATCTTTGGTAACAAAATTGTTGAGATTACAGGTGACGAGCAAAGGTATAATGGAGCAAGGGAAGGAACAAGCTTAACTTGCAGATTTTGGATGGAAAGGGCATATGTAGGTGGGAAAATAAAAGCAATTTTTACCTTAGAATTACAACAAAAGAAATGAGACTGATGCAGTTTACTCACAGAAAGAAAAGAAGAGAAGTAAACATGTCTTATTGTGAGATTATGAGTATAGAAATTAATAAATGATAGCATTATATTTAGAAACTTTTTCTTTGAAATTTCTCTTTGGCAACTGACAACCTAAAACAATTTGTACACAAATCAACGCAAAACACCACTACACAGCTGTTGTGAACAGCAACACTAACAACCACTCTCCAGCTAAATCCGACACTGAACCAGATGTTACACTAGGAATAGTGCTGCCCTGGCTACTGGTGTATTCCACAAATTAAAATTACACACCACTTTTCCTAGCAACACCTGAGGATCGAACCAACCACACATGTCCATAACCCTGGCCACGGATAGGGTCTAAATCTTAAAAAAGACAGAAACAGACGCATCATATTCTAGATGTATATTTCACTTAGTGATTCTTCATAACAACAGCTCCTTCATGAGGTACAAAATTAGAATTTAGCTGAGCCACTACTATCTAAATGAGCAGTAACAAGAAACTCCAGTAACATGACAGGTGAAAGCAAAAGTACCTAAAGACTTCATATTTGTTTGAGCAATTACATCTAAAACTAATAGTTATTGAAACAAAGATGCTTCTGACTGAAAGTTCTCGTACCTCACAGAAAAATCTGAAATACTCTACTATTCTCACTGATCTGGAAATAAAACACAATTGACTTAGCTCACAGATCTTGTAATATTACAGGTCTCAGCAGTTCATGTGAATGTTTATCTCCCCCCCCCCCCCTTCCCGTCCTCGCCCTTTCCCCCATTTTTGGTATTGACCAGAGAAGAAATTCATGCCAGTATCGGTGTGTGCTCACTCCATTTTCAACTGCCAGAAGGAATGTGGAAGTGGATAATAAATGCAGACAGAACACAATTATTTGTATGGCTGAGGAGCTTAGAAGCATATTTTGTTTTGTCAGGTTGTCTGCAATTTTGTGCTGAGTACTTTAAACATCTGACAAAATCAGTCTCAGTATGTATATGAAGGAGTAACCCAAAGTATTGAATGGCTCAGTTTTTTAAAACTGTTTACACTGAAATGAAAGTTTTCTGCCGTAGTTAGAGTACATTTAAGCTGTGTTGGCATTTGTGATAAGACAAAATAGTGTGCCACACCGCAAGTCAAACCCAGACATCTGCCTTTCCACACTTTGTGGACCATCTGAATGCTCCAACTTGGCAAGTGTTCCTCTCATTTCCTCCCAAAAGTCTGCAATGCATTTTTCTCATTATGAATGCACTTTTAAACATTCTTTACATCATAACCAATATGATACTGTGTTTACTGGTGTACTGGAGATAAATAACTGTGACGAAAAGACTTTGTGATTCCTGCTTTGGTGTCAGTGACTAGTTGGTGGGTGGGTCACAAACAGTGAAACTAGAGAGTATTGTAATTACTACCACAAAATGCACATACAAGTAGAGAAAACCTTGTGACAAAAGCATTTCCTAATTTTATGAGAGCGTATCCACAAATATTGGCATTTCATCTCCTGATTTTCTCAAGTGAGTTTTTGTTAAGATACAGAACAGAATTTATCATCAGATGATGTATTCCCAGTGTATACTGCCACTATAAAGTGAAAAGCATTTGGAGAAAATAAAAATATGACTGACACCCCGGCAAATATCGCATAGCATTTCACTGTGGCAATGTAACTTATATCTCATCACCACTAAGCAGCAAATGCCTCTGAATCTAGATTGTAAATAGAATAACAGACCTTTGCCTTACTGAATTGCGCATTTATCCGCACATCTTTAATGATATGCTTCACTTTCATTATGAAATAATGTAGTATCACTGGAATAAATAACTAACAGAAATTAACCATTCACCATTCCTCTACACATATCACTTTTCCACTTACAGAATGCCGCTTTCTTTGTTTCCATAAATACAAGTAGGAAACTGCAGTTGTTGTTGAGTTACTTTAAATTTAGTATGCAGCTTATTGTGAAAGTACAGCTACACAAATAATCGATAAGCAAGCAGTTGGGACATTACAAAATATAGCTCTTTCTTTTCTTTAATGATCAAAGGAAATTAGAATAGCTACTAACCTAGAAATTTCTTCGTCTGACATTTTAAGCTTGGACAGTAAGATGGTGCAATTCTGGGCACGTCTACCATCTATTACTGAGATGACTTTTGTGCGGTTCTTGCCCAGCTTTGATAGATCTTCTACAGAGCCTTCATTCTGGAAGATCGGAAAAGATGAATTAAATTTTCTTGAAAACTCCAAATCGACTATTACTGAACTGGGATGAAGTACTAGTACAGAAATGAATGCACAGGTTACATCTTTACCACACTTTGAACTGTAAAACATGAAGAAAAATTAATAAGTAAAACCAAATTTATAAAACATATGAATGATTGCACTGTTAAAAACTTTCAAATGTCCATGTTACTTTCTTCTGTTGCAATTGTTGATTAAAGCGTCAAAAGTTAACTTAGCTTGACTATTTTTGTCCAGTTATTGCTTGTAACACCATGTTCTTAAACAATAATTTGCTGAGAAAGAAATTATTCAGTACTATGAAATGTGGAAGATTGCAATATTAAGTTATAAAGTACAAATCAAAACTATTTTCCACACGAACACCAAAACTGATGAAGACCTATGCCTACTGCCACTTCCCGGATCTGTTTTACATTCTTATCCCTTATTCTTTCCAGATTTTTTCTTAACTTTCTAGTTTCGTCTGAATGACAGTGATCTTTCCCTTCTCTCTCTTAGTCTACTGCATATCCTACAAAACAATTCGAGAGACATGTTTTCTTCTGCATTTACAATTCCACTACAGTCACCTTAATGAGAAAACAGAACCTATAATATAATTACTTTTGTGGTGACTATCCTCATGCTTCTTTTAGACAGCTGTGCATACCATAACATTGTTGTGCATATATTTCCATACAGGGTTTGCTGTTGCCTTATCAATCACAGTCCTAGACAGTAGCATCTTTTTTAAATACTATGTTGGAAGGAATGATCATTATGCATTATACATGTGGTGGCTTTATGAGTATCTACAATCAAACGGAAATGTCCAAATTTGACAACCAGCCCAGAGCACTCGGAGTCACTTGGTGTAGAGCCCTTAGGTCAAATGCTTCAAGTGAGCATTCTTTTTGCTGCCCCTCTCCTCAGCTGCGGATAGCTAAGGAATGGCAACCTCACTTCTTCGAGGTGTAACCCACCTCCCTCGAACCGTCCTAATGCAGTTCAGTTTTGAATAGGTTTGATACAGTAATTGGAACCGCTCAACTTTCTCTGTCAGATACTGAACCATGTCAGTGCCGTCAGGTGAAAGTTTGTTCCAGTGTTGTCACCACACAGGTGTCATGTCAGAGGAGCTGATACCTCCCGAATCGACCCAGGAACTGATACCTCCCGAATCGACCCAGGAACTGATACCTCCCGAATCGACCCAGGAACTGATACCTCCCGAACTGACCCACGGTGGTTTGCGTGATTTCAGACGAGTTGTTGGTGGTTCTCGTAGGGCATCGTACAAGGGACAGTTCACGTGAGATTTCTCTTCTCGAGCAAGTTTACGTTAGCTGCGTTCCTCATTAGATCTTCTGGAGCAATATTTGTTAGCACAGGTAATGACTAAATGGGAGTAGATCTAACAGTAGCAACGATAATTCTCACAGCTTCATTAAGCTGCACATCAGTCTTTGTTGTGTGGGTGCTGTTTTACCACACAGGAGCACGGTATTCACCAGCAGAGTACACAAGAGCAAGTGCAGCAGACAGCAGAGACTTGATGTCTGTACCCCAACTGCTTCCAGCAATCTTACAAAGAAGATCCATTCTTCAGCCAAATTTCATGCACTGTAGTTTGAATGTCAAGGATCAATGCAGAGTGATTGCTAAATATATTGCATTGTAGTTATAGGGCACTTCAGTTCCGTCACGAGTGACATGTAGCTTCTTTTTTTATTTAGATGTAACACAGTAACCTCAGTTTTATTTGGATTAGGCTGAAGCCTCCATTTATGTGTTACTTGAACTGTAATCATACCATATCTACCAATGCCAATTTCTTTGGGTGATGGGTATTGTAGTGTCCTGCAGCTGCATGCAATTCTGCATAGTGTCTTCCCTGTTCTGAAACCTGGCCCCTTCCAGACTCTTGTTACAGTATAGGGAAAAGCCAGGCTGACAAACCACAGCCTTGTTGTGTTTGGCCAAATCAACTCTGTATTGAGAAAGACGAGTGGGTGCATTATTGTTGTGAAGGTGCCAACTGCCTGATGCTCACAAGTCCTTCCATTTGCATCTCACTGCCTCACCAAGTTGACATACAACTTCTTCGTAGTACACTTTACTTACGTTAGTAAGTTCTGGGGTATTCTCGTGATGGACCACAACACTAGAGTCAAAAAAAGATTGTCAACATGACATCACATTGCTGCAGACCTGCCTCCCCACCCCTTGAGGATGACAGACTATTGCAGTGACTGTAACTTTTTTTGTGTTGTACCCACAAACTCAGGACTCATCACAAGTTAACAAAGCTGTGATTGCTGTTCCCAGTATGCAGCATGTCCTGTGTGATTTCCAAATGAAGTTGCTTTTCATCTAACAACTATGGCACAAGTTTTGCTGAGATCTTCCAGAGGTCCAAATGTTCTGTTAAAATGGGAGAAATGAATCCAATACTAATTTTGACTTTTTTTTGAAATTTCCCCGATTGTGATTCATCTATTCTGCTCCACCTGGGTCCTCGCGTGACCGATAACAATCTCATTTACAGGCATTGAGGGCCTACCTAAATTTGCTTCACTCCTCACAGGTGTGTGGCACCCATTCCTTCATCCCCAAACACTTGTCAGATCTCACAGATTGTTTCGAATTGATGCAATAACATTGTTCGCCCTCCTGTGATTTTGCCCACAACATAAAATTCGATGACTACCACTTACGTGTGTTTACTTGTGGCCAGTGACTGGTTGTTTGTGCAGTCGTGAAAAAAATCAGGCGTGCACACTATGTATGCTTACAAACATAGAGAATATGTGCACCCTGATTCCACTGTTGGTTTCGACAATAAAAAATAAGGTTGGATTCTTTTCGAATGTCCCTCATACAACTGTATACATGAATTTCTTTAAACCTATGAATGTAACAGGATGCTGATGCAAGTAAATATTGTATACACTTAGGTTTGAGGTGTCTGACATTGTGAAGTATTCTGTACTGTACATGATCAAATGGGCAGATGATATATAAAAACATATAAATAAACAATGTGATAGACTCTGGAACTTTATCACTAATCTGATAATAGGATACAATCAGTTTCTTTATATTTTCTATGGGTATTAAATGCATTTACTCCCATTTAAAGAGAACTGCTATACTTTTCACCAAAATCTCCAATTCATTCTGAAATTTACTTACAATCATAAAGTGACAAAAAATTTCTACCATATGTCGCAAGAAATTCTCATTAAACATAAGCTTCACTTTGAGCAGTCTGGAATGATTTTCAATACTGGGAGCTCTTTTTTCAAAATCGCTCAAGTGTGAATGCATTTTTAAATGCAGAATTCAATGTTTTGGTTTTATGCACATTGTCTTCAGCCTCAACACCAGGCTGACTCATGAGAGATTATATGGAAGGTATGAATCCATTCAATGACTTTCAGTACGCCCAGAAATTGCTAGGCTCTTCTGATAGATCTTTCGCAAAGATCTGTGTAACGAAATTACTGTTACGTTCATTAATAGTAGTATTCCTACCCTTTCTCTTGTAGACAGAATGTGAGAACCTCTGTCAGTGCAATGGTACCATTAAACCAATGGTACCATTAAACCAAGGCGAATCTTTACTATCTTTCACTGCCTTTATTTTGTGCATATTTTTTTATAGCATGACTTACTATGTGTTTTAGCACTAATCATAACTTTTCTTCATTTATTATAATTAAAATCCATGTTTAATATGTATTTTAAATTGGATGTTCAAGACTACAACAGTTCTTGATACTCTCCATGCTTTCTTGATAACCCTCATCCCTGTAATTTCTGCCTTCAGACTAGCAGCATCATGGTTGCTAATGTTGATACTATAGCCGGGAAGTCGAAAATATCTTTTTTCGTGTATAAACCGTCAGGCTCTTTGTTTGTAGGAGTTGTTGCAGAACTGCATTTACGAGTACTTATTAAGATCGTTTTTACTGCCACTAATGTACAAGTAGTTTCCCATTCAAAATTAAACAAGTTAAAGTCACTGCCGTATCATAGGGTAATTCTGTACTGTCTAATTTAGGCCATCTTTGAACGACTACGACCAATATGTTTATATATGGTAGCCAGTATGAACATCTGATTAACTGAAACTTCCTGGCAGATTAAAACTATGTGCTAGATTGAGACTCAAACTTGCGACCCTTGCCTTTCATAGGCAAGTGTTTTGTGGCTAAGCCGTGTCTCCACAATATCCTTTCTTCCAGGAGTTCTAGTCTTACAGGTTTTGCACGAGAGCTTCTGCAAAGTTTGAAAGATAGGAGATGAGGTACTTGTGGGAGTAAAGCTGTGAAGATGGGTTGTGAGTCACACTTTGTTAGCTCATTCGGTAGAACAGTTGCCCGAAAGGCAAAGATCCCAAGCTTGAGACTCGGTCCAGCACACGGTTTTAATCTTCCAGGAAGTTTCGTATCAGCACACACTCCACTGCAGAGTTAAAATCCCATTCTGGATTGAATATAACTAAGTGCACCATCGCCGGTTACTTTTGTCCGTATGAGTTTATGGTCAGATACATTTTGGAACTTGCTATGATTTGGTACAGAAAGCTGTAATGGCTCAGGGCCCCGTACTCACTATGCATGTGTCACAAAGGAATTGTGAGGCCCCCTTTCCCCTTGGGATATAACAAAGGACACACTTACTGTAATCCCATTCTTCTGATAGGCACAGAAAAGCTTATCTATGCTCTCGAGGTCCATTGCCATGTACAGCTTGCTGTCATCCAGTTCCGACCAGATAGTGCCCGTGACTTTGGCATCTGGCAGCTTGGACCAATTGAACGACTTAAGTGGGTTGGAAGGCTGTGGCACATTCTTCTCTGGCCGAGGTGTGGGAGGGGGTACAGGTACGGGCGGAGGTGCAGTTGGGGGAGCCTGAGGGGGTGGTGGGGGAGGAACTGAGGAGGAGAGACACTGTGTCTGCTCTGGGGTGTCAGACAACGGAGGTGGGGGTGGCGGTGGGGGTGCAGGGCTGCCACTGCCATCCGGGGGTGTCGTCGGGGCGAGTCGGTTGTCGTAGCCATCTCCGAGTCCCGAGCGCAGCCCGACCACCTGTTTATCAAAAAGTGAGAATGTTGTTATGTCAGTGGTAGGTTGTCACGAATTGATCTACAAACTAAATGATTTACATATATTTTTTTTTTTTTTTTTGTTAAATCCCACAACCACACTATTTGCACTTTTATAAACTACTACATCAAATATTTTTAACACTAGCGATAGTTTGTTCAGAAACAGAAAATATCAATCCACCCTGATGCCATGCATACAAATCATTGTGTTCTGGGATCAGCTAGTGATGGATTGTTCAACTGAAAGTAAATGCACTAATACATACCGAGCAAAAATCTGCTCGTCAATGTTCATCTTAATCTCTCAAGTTTTCTCAGAACAACTGATTAATAGGATGCTTCCTTGTGTTCTGCCAAGGTGCTGTTTCCATTTTATAAAAATGTGTCTGAAATCTTATGGGACTTAACTGCTAAGGTCATCAGTCCCTAAGCTTACACACTACTTAACCTAAATTATCCTAAGGACAAACACACACACACACACACACACACACACACACACACACACACACACACACACATGCCGTGGGAGGACTCAAACCTCCGCCAGGATCTCCATTTTATACACAATATTCTTAGCCTTGTTAAAGATGTCTCGGTCTCCGAAAGCCAGGTGTGTATCGCATTCCAGGTGAATGTTACATGTCTTACGTGGGGCAGACTATAAGAACAGTTTAGAAGGAATGTGAGGGATGTCAGTACATACCCGACTAAAGCAACCTAGCAAATCAGCCGTCACCAAACCCTGCCTCGAATATCACCGTGAAATGAAATACGATGAGACCAGTATGGCAGTGCAAATGCAAAGTTTCTGGGACAGCATAATAGAGGAGTCTATCACAGTAAAGATGTCAGAAAACCTAAAAAACAGATAGCAGTTTTAATAGAAATAACACCTGGGATACAGCACTCAATTTATTAAAATCTTGCCAGACAGCACATTCACAAGAGTTCGAAGACACAGAGAATTTGTGTTTCACGAAATATCGTTGCAAGCTCTGAAAAGAGTGTCAAAGGGCGTAGTGCACATTGGGGATGGAACTCTGCTATAAATGTTGGTGTGGACAAACAATAGTTCACAGTCTGGTTGGAGTCCACGCAACGAGTACATGTAACAGCAAAACTCACAGCAACAGAAGAAGACAGATGAGTCAGTATTTGAAACATTGTGCATAAAATGTAAACAACAACTAGGTAGAATACCCAGAAGCAATCTATTAATGTTCATATCTCGAAATAACAACTAACACCCAGGAGAATTATTAACACACTGTTCAAATTTTTGTTCTCTGTTTAATCGTAGTGCAGTGTGAAACATTTTCAGCCATAAAGAGCAAGTTTTGTAAATGGTAAATGGAATCAATTCACCCATGTTTCAGAACAGACAAAAATTTTTCAAATAAAATCATTTACCTTGCAACATGTTGCCTTTTGGCACTCATGTTGTGATCTTCTGCCAACGGTCATTTAGTGGTTTCTCTGACGTTGCACAAGCACAACTGCATAGCATATTCAAAGAGTCACACTATTCCATGGCTGGTGAGCAAATTTTCGAGGATGCTGGCCACTTGTCCTGACAGAATGATAGGAAAACCATTGGACTACCATCAGCTGTGCCTGAGAAAAGCACTGCCCGGCAACTCTTGAAGGAGAGACCACAAAAGCCTCAACACTTTTATAACTACAATTTGATTTTATTAAATTCCTGCAACTGGTGCATATTATCCCATTATTTGATACTGATTGCAAATGCTTTGCTGAAAGGCTCTTTCATCTATAACTAATAGATGTAATTAACACAAATCAGCTTCTCAAGACGGATATGACAATAAACCCATCAGCGCTGAAATAGCTGCTCGACCCTATGTAAGTAAAGAATCACTACAGTACTCCTATCTTTCTGCAGAATACACAGCAAGAGGATAATGGCAGCTTACAGAGAGTGGAAAAGAAGTAGCTATGTACAACTGAATATATCAACAAGCAGAAAGAAAGAAGAATTTATCTCAGTCACCTTGGCGTCATCTGGCAGCGACCCTGAGCTGACAAGCCGTTCCAGGCGATGCCTCTCCCCCCTCTCTGAGGCCACCTGTCGGTCCAGCTCACAGGCACGATCTTCCAGCTCCAAGCAGCGCTGCTTCATCTCTAGGTGGGCTGCCGTCTCCTTCTCGAGCCTCTCCTTGACTCTTTGTAAGTTTGTCTCCATGTCTTCCTGTATGACAAATTTGTACAATGTAAAAACACAACTAACTCATATTAATTATGAAATCCTCAAAACCATGTGCTAGTAACTGTCGTTTTATCTGCAGGGTATAAAAATGCAAAGTGTGTTACAACCCATCACAAACCTACAGTTTCTGTTGACTTACTTCACTGAATATCAAAAATACATATTACTTTTTAATCATTCATTACAGTGGCAATTACAGGTTGCATAGTTATATCGAGAAACACAGTTTTTTTCCTTATCAGTTAAAGGACAAAATCCTTGCCACTAACACTGTCAGCTAATTCCATTTCCTACAACCATTATTGAGTCACTCACAAACTGAAAGATGGTAAAATGTAAAAATGACACGTTCACAATAGCCATATCTGCGAGCAAATAAAAATTATATATCTTAATATGTGTCAATTTGAATCAAATTTCTTTGGATGTTTGACAGTCACAATGAAGCAGACTGCTGTAAATATCACCAAAATATTGGTTTTTGTAATTTTTTAAGTATCCCATAATTACACAACCTAACACCATAAAGGATTTTATTCACAAGATCCAAGAAATGCTGTCACCTGTACAAAAATCTACCAGCTGCCTGTACATATTCTGCAATTCATTTGCCACTAGACTGCACTTCTATATTTAATCACTCACAGATACAGATGATGATGAAGCAAGGTTCATATAATGACTGAGCTTGTCACTACAAGGCGGTCAGAAACAGATTACTATCAGGTGCTTTACTAGCACACATTTGACGAAGGTTAATTGGGATCCAGAATGAGATTTTCACTCTGCAGCGGAGTGTGCGCTGATATGAAACTTCCTGGCAGATTAAAACATCCCCCAGGCTGTGGCTAAGCGATGTCTCCGCAATATCCTTTCTTTCAGGAGTGCTAGTTCTGCATGGTTCGCAGGAGAGCTTCTGTAAAGTTTGGAAGGAAGGAGACGAGATACTGGCAGAAGTAAAGCTGTGAGGACGGGGCATGAGTCGTGCTTGGGTAGCTCAGTTGGTAGAGCACTTGCCTGCAAAAGGTAAAGGTCCCGAGTTCGAGTCTCGGTCCGGCACACAGTTTTAATCTGCCAGGAAGTTTCGCTAATTGGGATGTCTGTTATAAATTGTGACTATCTCTGAAGTGAGACATTTCATTGTTTCACTACTTGTTCGAGCACTGATGTTTATAGAATCTACCATTCCACAAAGAGTACCCCAATTCCAATTGTCATTCAGTGTATGTCAATAATTTACCTTTTCTTGCAGTCGGAGATCCAGTTCCTGCTCCTTCTTGGCCAACCGTGAGGCGAGATCTGCATTTTCCTTCTCCAGTTCATCTGCTCTGTTCCTTGCAGCTACCAACTCTTCTTCCTTTGCGAGCCTAAATAAAAAGCAATAAAAGCTATACTTTCATCAAAATGATAAAAAAAAATTATTTGTATTTGAATGATGGCTTGAACTACATGGTATTTTACATTTTGAGAGTAATGTGATTTGTTTTAAATGTCTGCTTGTAATTAATTAGAATGGTAGGGACAGAAATTAGTAGTCAAATTATCTGTCACTCTGTTAATGAGTAGTTAAAGGACACCACATTTTTACATTTTGTAAAGAGTGCGGCTTTACATTTCTCTGTATTTCAGTCTTTGTATTAGGCAGTTTATTTTGCCAAGATCTAACTGGATTTCTTAAATGCAAGAAAAATATGCTTCAGACAATGAACGTCAAAGTTTGATATGAGTAATTATGTCCCAGAAGATAAAACTGTGTTCCTGACTGAGACTATCACAGAAATATGCCTTTCTGGCAGTAATAAAACAGTTCCATCTGAGCTGACTGTTGTATCTAGTCTAAGGTGGTCTTCTATATGCAGTATTTGGTCAACGTACATTGTGGAGATGTCATTTGATGGTCGACAAATTAGCACATGCTACCAGCGATTGTTTCACTGTCTGTGATGCTTGGATGCTTCCAGAAAGTAAACAATTTAGTGTATTTCTCTGTAACCACTTATATGCACCACTAAGAGTATAGCATACACTGATCTACTGGGATTCTGCTGCTAAGGAAGCTGTCAAGGCCAAATTATACCTTGACAGGGACCTTGGTGGTTTACTAAATGCTGAAAGGCTACAGAGAAAAATACTGAGATGTTTACTCTCAAACAGATTTATCAACACTACTGTAGAGACATCAATATAATCTCTGGTTGTATATGCTTGTGTATGCAAATAATTTGACTTTGCATCATGTAACCATGACTTGTGTTGGCACTTCATCAGTTATGAAATACCACTGCAGTATCACTTACAGCTGCATCTCCTGAATTGACTGTGGGAGAAATGATTCAGTGAGCGATATGTGAATTGTGTTTCCTGTGTTCAACTAGAGCACACACAGAGAGACGGAGAGAGAGAGAGAGAGAGAGAGAGAGAGAGAGAGCGTGCGTGTGCGCACACGCACATGCGCACTAGGTGACAGGTGGCTGTTTTTTCTGATATCACTGTCAAAACACAACCATTTTGTAAAAGATAGTACACAACAGTACTTACCACAGCTGGAACCTAAGTCTTTTAAATTATCTGCATATGCACAGATTGTTGCTGAATTCCTTAGCCACTGTGGAGGAATGATACAGTTTTGGCTAACCTGAGAAAATTTTTTATAGTCAAAGTGTAAACCAAACATGGAATGACACATCTTACCACTTATACACTGTTGAACAGGTGGAGCAAGTATATGAAAAAATTAACTTGGTTTAATTTGTTTGCAACATTATAGTTAGGGTTCATTTAGATTACACAGAGGAGGGGTTTGGTAAAATATGCGACACACACAGCTCTGCCATTTCACCCACCCCCCTTTCCTTCTTCTTCTTCTTCTTCCTTTCTGGAAAATATCACCCCAAATCTCTGCAGTTGATAATACTAGCACCTTATTCTCTCTCTGAGCCCAGTATCTATCTCTTTATAGAGGGAAGCCAACTCAGTTTTTCGGGCAAGAAAATTGGAAGTTCCAGTAGCATAATGGAAAAAAAAAACATTACTGTCAATGTCCTGATCGAAGTTGATAGTGAGCATAGCGATTGGTGTTGAGAAGCGAATGAACAGTGTAGCAGTAGTTTTTTATGTTATTAAACAACTTCCTTGCAAAACAGTGCTCTACACTAGGGATAAACCAAATAAGCTTCTTCTATTTTGAAAAGACTGGCCAGACTCCAGTCAGTCTGGCTGTCAAGATTTAGGTTTTCTGAGGTTTGCCTAGATTACTTAAGCAATTACTAGGATGGCTTATAAACTTCCTGTCACATACTTCTCAAAATAACCTGCAATATGTAAATGTCTTTTTTTTATTTTTTTTAAATTTATTACTGTATTCTTGTAGGAGTGATCCACAGATAAATAAAACTACATTAAGTCTTCCTCTATTTCCTACTCCTTTTACTGTTTTTCTGCAAGTTGCTTAACAACTTCACTTTTTGGTCAGACAACTGAGTGAGAACACACAGATGTAACTTACAAGTGCACCAGCTCTTTGACGTTGATATGGAGAGGAGCCACATCAGGGTTGTTGCTGTTTTCCCCTTGGAGGACCAGCTGCTGCACTATCCGATCAAACAGCAGCCAGTGTTGTGGATGGGAACCGTAGTCCACTGGAAAGTTCAGCAAAAATGACCAAATTATAGCACTGATTAGCAGAGAATTCTTTTTTGTAATGATACTCTCAAGATGAAACACAGTGCTTATTTCACCAAGACACTGTCTTTTCTGCTTCTTCTTCTTCTACTACTACTACTACTACTACTACTACTACTGCTATTGTTGTGGTTGTTGTTACACTGCAGTATTCTACATCTGTGTCACATAACCTCATTTTAGCCCTGTTATGAAACAGATCTACAATTTTAAGAATAACATAAATGTGTGTTCAAAATTTTACTTCACAGTTGTCCCATTCACACAATAAGATTGTTGTAAATACAGTAATTTCCAGTTTTATTTCTTATTTCTTTAAATGATGTTTTTTACTTAACACATTCCACATCCACTACAAATTAGCAGCCACAGATGTATGAGCCGTGCTCATCAATTAACATTTTAGTTGGCATTCTGAAGCAACTACAAGATACCCAGCATTTTTTCCTTCCCTGATGAAGGCTGTTTGCAATATTAACCAAAATGTGAGTACTTTCATT
Source organism: Schistocerca americana (assembly GCF_021461395.2). Lineage (NCBI taxonomy): Eukaryota > Metazoa > Arthropoda > Insecta > Orthoptera > Acrididae > Schistocerca > Schistocerca americana. The sequence continues at coordinate 193,582,881 of NC_060127.1, forward strand.
GTATCATAACACAGTCAAATACCCAGTAGACTCTTGTATAAACGGACTCCATCTATGCAAGCCTGTAATTAGGCCAAAACTGTCTTCATAGCCTTGTGGGCGTAATTCATAGGCTGTTGAAGTGTGACCCTGTATTTTTCACTTAATACTGGTCCTTAAAGCTACGTAATTAGGTTTTCGGGGATAACTAATGGCCGTCTTCAAACATCTACCAATTCAGGTTTTCAGTGACACTCTCCCGAGAATCAAAGGAACCTGTGGCCATTTGTGCTTCTCTTCTTTGTATAAATTGAGCATCTCCTGTTAATTTTACTTGCTACGGATCCCACACAACTGAGAAATATTCTAAGATTGGACGCACAAGTGTTTTGTGAGCAGTGCACCAACAACAATATTGTGATAGGAAATTTGAATTTAAATTTGTACGGATTCTGGTGTATATCTAAATGAGGTTCCATAAACACCATGGAGAAAATCCATTCATGAAGTAATAATAAGCTTACATATTGAAAAGCTTCACCATTTGTAGGTCTGACAGCCACCAGTATCTCACCGTAATTACTGAAACATAAGATGCACAATCACAGAAATGTACTTACATGGCAGTAGAATGCAGTGATGGAGCAATGACAGGAGGTGGGGATAGGCTGCCGTGTGGCTCAGCTTGCGACGTAGCAGGTCAAACATTGCCGTCGCGCTCTTTGTGTCTATGTGCTCCTGTAAACAGTGAAGTCCTCAGCCTATTATCACTACTGATTCCTCTTATTTGTACTCTACCGTGCAGGCATTGAAATAGTCTGAGATATCCATATTGTACAATGTAAAAGGAGCAAACTGCATTGTTCTTCCAGTAAAACGATGGAAAATCTAGAATAGAATGCAACAATATTATGAAAGGGAGAGTTGCTACTCACTATATAGCAGAGATGCTGATTTGTCGATAGGCACAACAAAAAGTGTGTCACAAAATAAGCTTTCAGCCAACAAGCCCGTTGTCAAAAATAGATGACACACACTCTCACACGTGACTGTGTATGTGTGTGTTTATTTTTGACCAAGGGCTTGTTGGCCGAAAGCTTATTTTGTGACACTCTTTTTGTTGTGTTTATCTCTCCGGTGTATAGTGAGTAGCAATTATCCTTTTCATAATGTTGTTATCCTACTAATACTGCAGCAAATTTAAATATCTAAGGGAATGTATCACAGGAAAAAAAGGGAGCAATGAGGGAATAATAGAGAGGATGAAAAATGCAGTCAGCCTTCTGTATGACCAGAAAGACACTCAGCAATAAGAATATATCTATGGACACAGACATAACACTAGAAGAAAATGGTGAAGTATGGAGTCCTATATGTAGCTAAGATGGTGACAGTAGGAAGACATGATGCAGAACAATTGAAGGAAAAATAAAAGAGAGAAATGCTGAAGACAATACTAGATCACAAAAGATGGTGAGAAATGAATGCTAAGATCTAGGGCAGAGATTTGCTGGCATATGATGATGATATGAAGAGCAATTAGACAAAACAATAATGTGTCACAATTGGAGCAGACAAGTGAATACAATACTGATGATCTCAAAATAAGAACTGCATCAAAGAAAAATTGGACTCCAATTTCATAGAAATTTATTTTGTCTTCTGTAAATTTCTTTCATTGCACAATAATCAAAGGTTTTTATTCTATAAATTCAAGTAAAAATTTCATTAATGCCATTGTATGAGCAGTTTCCTACTGAAATTTATTTTTACAGAATATAAATAATGTAAAAGCAATATTGTTAATAATGATAAATTATTATTAATAATCATGCTAATAAAATGAGAATTTTTATTGATAGTGCACAATCAGCCATTTTAAATGATATCAATAATATCCCAAATGTAAAGGCAATTTTTTCCTCAAAGATCTATAGAAGTAACTTGTGAAAATACTAAGAACAGAAGTAGTAAAGTGGCTGTTAAGATTTAGAGCTTAGGAGGCGCCAAGCTAATATGCCATAGAAAGTATTGTATCTTTAGAGTATATCGGCAGTACCTTTTCAAATTTCCTGGCCAACTCTTTCTCGTCTTCATTTCGAACCATCTCAAAGAAGTCCAGATGCCTGAGGAAAAAAAGTACAAATTCCCAAATAGAACAAACAATGGACAGTGCAGGCTGGAATATCAACAACATTATGAAAGGGACAGATTGCTACTCGATAAAAATGACACATTGAAGTGCAGAGAGGCACAATGAAAAGCCTGTTACACACGGAGCTTTCATTCAGAAAAGAAAATGAACACATACACGTTGGCACTTCACACCCGGGTGCGATTTGTGCTTTCACCAGTCTTGGGGGTTGGTAGAATTGTATATGTTAGCTTGGACCGTGGCATTATGCATGGTTAAACAACTATTTATAAATAGATGTTAATGCCGAAACTCACTATTCACGCGTATGCACTATCAGAAAAGCCATCCCTTGTTATATCTTTAAAAGTACATTATAGGTCAAGCTTATTTACAAAATCATCTACATACAGGTATACAAGAGGAATTCAAAAAGTAGAGGCACATTTGTGAAAAGCTGTACTTATTCTGATGTTAGAAAACTGAAACATATTAATAGTATTAATCGTAAGACTTACTAAAAACTTTCAGTGTTCGGCTCCACAAATTTAAATTATATGTGTAAAGTTTTACTCCAGTGCGTGGGAAATAAACATCCCAGGTTAGGATGCATAAACTAAAACCAGAGGAGGGGATGGTCTGATGCAGAGGCGGGGGGTGGGGGGGATCTCCCCATCCCCCCCTGCAAATTGCACACTGCTTCACACACACACACACACACACACACACACACACACACACACACACACACTATCTCCGGCCACTGTAGCCACAGACAGCTCCTGCTTGCATGTTAGGTGTCCCTGCTTGTTGTGAATGTTTGTGTGTGTTTTCTTTTCTGAATAAGGCTTTGGCCAAAAATTCACAGATGGAACATTCTAGAAGAACTGGGCACTCATGTCAAGGATATCTTGTTGCTAAATTATTCCTATAAATTTTTATGTACTGCCATGAAATAGTGTATCTTTCACATATACAATATTGTTGCAGTATGTATAAAACATGGTGCAAAGGCAGGAAGAGAAAATTGTTCCTGCACTATCATTACTTTTACTTTTAACAGCTAAAATATGTCTTTTAGTATTACTCATCACTCCTCAACTGCAATTTAAATGCTTGCTTACACTTTGGGCAGATGTTTTAACAATTATTTGTCTTTTGCAACTCAAATTTGATGTTTTTTATATTCAAACATGGTCATTCCTCTTATGCTTCTGGGTTCTACAATGAATAAAATTATTATTCTAAATTATAAAGAGAGATTTATATATTTATTTCTTTGCTACAGTTGCTTCAGTCACTACCAACAAACACACTTACTGACTTTCAAGCTGTTTAAGAATATGTTATCACTGTTAATATGCTCTTGCTGTGAGCTTACTGTGTTAATTAGTGGCTTTTTCCTGTAGAGGAAAGGCAGGTCCATTCTATACTCACTATCAAAATATACTACCAGTCACAAATTTTGTAGTAATAGGCATTACACAACTTGAAAGTCATCAGATCCAGTTTGTTCACTGTTAGTGGCTGCTACAACTTTAATGATGATATAAATGTGTTGATATTTGTTACAATCAGGATAAGTGATGGTGTGTTCTTTCCTGTTCCTTCTAAAATATTTAACAGCTTGACATTTGCTCATTGTAGACAGGCACAGTTAGGCAGTTGCAAAAAGCATTGTTTGAATGTTCCCGTGACAGAGAGACTGCAGGTGGTGTCTGTATGATGTGTTGCTTGCTCAACAATATATTATTCAGCATAAAAATCATAAGTGGTGCAGATATTGCAGCTGAACAACTTCCAAAGTAGGCATTTGTACTCTACTAGCATTGTATGCACCAAAGTTTCAGTCACCTTCTAGGCACGACCCAAGTCAGTGGCTCTGCCAGTGCAGACTATGATATTTGCAGTAACGTTAATAATGTACACCAACATTAGGGTTTTGTTTTCTCACAAATAAAGAAACATGCTTTTTCCAGCATTCTGAGTCCTCTTGCTTTCATAGAAGTTCCATCCTGTCATGTCACTCTGCCACTTGTTCCAGTATCATGACACCAACGTAAATTATCAGCTGCAGAAGGAGCATTATGAGCAAAACTGATAAGTAAATGAATTCAATCTGGCTACAGCTTATCCAATAAGTCACAAGTGAGAGTATGTATAACCAAAGCAAAGTCCAATGGTTAACAGTTTCACCCAGAAAATGCTAGTTACAGCAGAAATTATGACCCACAAAGGACATGCATCAGTGCAAGGTCATTCAGAAGTACCTCCAGTTTTTCAGAAGGCTATTGCACAAAAACTACAAATAATACAGAAAACGACACACTTCAGTGGATAGAGCATTTTTGCAAGTTTTTAACTCACATTGCAGATGCACAATATAGGTACATTATGTGATGTGGCAAACGTCAATATGTTAAGGCACAACAGCAGCCTGCTTTGTAAATTTGTTCAATGGGTGTGATACGACAATACAGAACGAATGATTTGTTACATGTTCTGCAACTATGCCACAGTGCATACTTGGAGAGATCCTTTATCCGCTGGTAGGTGTGATTTTATGTCTTGTAGTTTTCGTACCATTGTCCTCTGAAAACCCAGAGGCACTTATGAATAACCCTGGATATTTAGGCAAAATAAAAATAAATTCAGTTGCAAAAGAGAGTTATGTGTTAAGACACATCCACTCAAAGGACAGACAATTTAAATAGACACATTTGACATAAAATGTTGTCGGATTGTGTGTACAACACAAGATATTGCAACTTTTTGAAATCTTCATGCAGTCAAAATGAACTAAAACTGAATTTCACTAAAACTCAGATGATGCAATTTGAGAACTAAATCATTAGAACAGAGAGACATAAAAATCGCCTGCAGTGATCAGGAGATCATGGAAACAAATTGCATAAAGTTCTTAAGCCTAATTCTTGACAAAAATTAAACTGAACAGAACATATTGACTACTTAACAAATAAACTGAATAGCTCAGTATTTGCACTGTGATTTTAGTCAAACATGAACATTAGAAAGATAGTTTATCACTGTTACTTTGGGTTGCTTATTTGTTATAGCATAATCTCCTATGGGAATTCAATATAATTTTGTCATAAGGCTTCCGGTATTCCAAAATAAAATAATTAGGAACATGTGAATTGCTAAACAAAAAGTATCTTGTAATCCACTGTTAAAAAAAAAATTGATGAAGAACAATACAATACAATGTGTAATTTTCTTATATTAAAAACAATAAACTTTATGTTTCCAGCACAACTACACCACTCACTACACAGAGAATTACGAACTTCAGACACACCATTTCAAACTTTATGCCAAAACATCAGAGCATATTGGTTTAAATATTTGCAGTAAATTAATAGGCAGTAATGTATTCAACATGGAGCTTGGTCACTGAAGAAAAAGCTGCTCTTTACCTTTATAGAGGAAAAATGTTGTTGTTCTGTTGAAAAATTCATGGATGAAAACTACACAATTTGAGCAAGGGAAATACGTATTTTTTTTTTTTTTTTAAATATCAAAAACTATACTGAGTACTGTATAGCTGATCCAAAATAATGTAAAATGACAGTATTTCTAAAAAAATGTTTTCATTGTAAATATTAAGATGTCTCCAACAAAACGAAGCAAATGATTTGGAAATTGTAAGTAACATTATCAATAAATCACATTTCACACTGGTAGAATGTTACAGACCTATCCAGTGTCTCATTCTCGTGGCCCCTGAGCTTGTCAATGACTGGCTGGATGCCGAGCATGAGGAACTCGTAGCGCAGGTGCAAACGGAACTCGAGGTTTTCCTGGCCGGGTCCGTAGTTGAGGACGGCATTCACAAATGACATTATGGCTGTCTTCAAGTTCACTTCATCACGGTATATGCCTGTGCTCCTGTCCAAGTCATTCACTATGCCCTACATACAGTAGAACATACAGTCACGTCATATAGCACAACTATACAATATTGACGAACAAAACGAGTTCTGTTCAAAAAATTCTGGAACATTCATAATTTCGTGCCAATGGTGTTTGGAGTGAAATGTGGTTAGCATCCCTGCACGAGCCTGTATTTAATGTGCAACTGCCAGAAGTTTCATTGTCGTAAGTCTGTTAGTTATTGTTCAGTGCTGTATTGAGTAGAACATTGTGTAGCACAGTTTGTGAATTTCGATATGGCACAGCAACATGTCTGTATTAAATTTTGTGTGAAACTCAGTAAATCCCTTGCAGAGACACACTAAATGATGCAAAAAGCCTACAGTAATGGATGCTTATGCCATACTTGGTGTTACAAATGGTTCACACGGTTTAAAAATAGCTGGATGGAAGTTAAAGATGGCCCTCATTCAGGATGCCCTTTGATGTCTACCAATGACGTTCATGTCAGGAATGTCACTGAAATTGTGCATGCCAGTGTGGAAGACCGACTGTCTGAGAGATTGCAGAAGAATGTAACATTTCAGTCGGATCGTGCTGACACAGCTTGTCCCAAGTCTCACGAGTCAAGATCAGACAGACCTTTGGCTTGCAATCTGTGAAGAGTTTTTGGATTGCACAAATGAGAATGGGACGTTCCTTAAGAGAATCATAACTGGGGACGAGATGTGGGTCTAAGGTTACGATATTGAGACCGAGGTTCAGCCATCAAAACGGGTTGGGAAAGGTTCTCCAAGATCAAAAAAACTTGTCAGGTCAAGTCAAATGTCAAAGCATGCTGATAGTTTTCTTTGACTTTGAAGGATCAGTTCATCACGAATCGTGCCACGGGGACAAAATGTTAAATGACGGTACTATCAGGACGTGTTGTGACGTCTGCAAGAAAATGAGAGAAGGAAATGGTCACGTTACACCTGTGGACAGAAATCGGCATTGTGAATTTTTAATTGATTCCCGATGCAATTTCTTTGTTTCATCGTCAATGTGAAGGTCCAAGGGTTACAGTAAACCTGGTGTGGTTCATCGTGTAGTGAGACAATCCGTGGCTCTTGCCTCTCAATAACACACCTGCATCTTCATCCCTATTGGTGCATGACTACTGTACAAGAAATGAAATCACTGTGCTACCTCATCCTCCATACTCTACAGATCTGGTCCAGTTTCATTTTTTTTTCTTTTTTTTATTTCCAAAGCTGAAAACCCCATTGACAGGATGAAGATTTGCAATGACAGATGAGATAAAAGAAAATTCACAGATGGCGCTTCATGCAATCGAGCAAGAGGCACACCGAGAATGCTTCCGGAAGTGGAAATGGTGTTGGGAGTGATGTATCAACTGTGGAGAAGAGTATGTCGAAGGAGGCCATGCTCAATAAGTAAAAGGTTAGCATAGAGAAAAATTTTGTGGACAACATCCTGGAATTTTTTGAACAGACCTCATGTATATAGTGAAAGAAAAGTGCAAAGTCCATGGTGGAATAACAGCAATATTATGGAAAGGATAGTGTGCTGTTCACCATAAAGAGGAGTCACTGAGTGACACACAGGCATAACGAAAAGGCTGCCATATATTTTCATTTTTGACCAAAAGGCCTTCTTCTTATGTAGAAAACACACACAGTCTCACACACACACACACACACACACACACACACACACACACACACACACACACACACACACACGACAGTGTTCATGTGTATGTGAGGTGTGTGTGTGTGTGTGTGTGTGTGTTTTGTGACTTGGCAAGACAGCCAAGTCACTATGAGAAGAAGCCGAAAGGCACGCGTTAAGCTCACGCAGACTGGCGTGAGGTCTGGAACAGTTAAGGGAATTTTTAGTAGCAAATAAAGTACGTAGTTGATGTAATACTTAACTTTAATCCATAAGTGGTGTACATCAGTCTGATGGTACAGGCATCACAAGTTAAATACCTATTGATAATGGCGCCTTGCTAGGTCGTAGCAAATGATGTAGCTGAAGGCTATGCTAACTATCGTCTCGGCAAATGAGAGCATATTTGTCAGTGAACCATTGCTATTAACATTGGCTGTACAACTGGGGCGAGTGCCTGGACGTCTATCTAGACCTGCCGTGTGGTGGCGCTCAGTCTGCAATCACTGACAGTGGCGACACGCGGGTCCGACGTATACTAGCGGACCGCGGCCAATTTAAAGGCTACCACCTAGCAAGTGTGGTGTCTGGCGGTGACACCACAGTGTGTGTGTGTTTTCTGTTCCAGAAGAAGTCAAAATGTATGGCAGTCTGTTCATTGTGCCTGTCTGTGACCTGTGACTCAGTGTCTCCTCTTTCTCTTTATGGTGAACAGTGCTCTATCCTTTTCATAACATTGTTATTTAGTGAAAGACATATTTATATACCTACATGATCAGCTGCTGACAAAAACTTTTTCATCTGTACAGGGATCATATTCTGGTGCTGTCAAAATATCCATTACATCAATATAGTTGCCTTAATATGATGTTAAATAGGCAAGTGTCTGTGTTGTTATTTCAAGTCACTAATATACTTTGGCTATCAGGACACCTATGTGCTCTTGCTACAAAAGGTGGCTATAGAAAAATGTCTTTTATCAAACATATTGCAGCTGTGGAGCACCAGGTTGTTAAAATATGTCACATCATAGATAATTAATTCATATATCATAAATCATAAGATTCAATAATCTTCAGAGCTTTCATTTACAGTATCGCCCCTCAGGGTATTCAGGCCGTAAACTCTGACTTTTATAAAGTTATATAGCAGTTGTCTGTGAACTAACGACTTCAGTGCACTGAAAGCATGAAGCCACAATAGAATTGTTTAAATAGCAGAGAAGAAAGTAAGAAAACAAAGAGTAAAAAGAAACAACTTATTCTCAAACATATTCTGACATTCTACAAAACTTCTGTCCCAGCCCCCCCCCCCTCACACACACACACACACACACACACACACACACACACACACACACACACACACACACACACACACACACACACATGCATTTTTTTCCTCAACAATACAACTGATTCTTCTTGTGTTGAATCCAACTAACTACAGACAACGTAAAACAATTGCTCAGAGGAGTTGTTCTTTCGAATGAGGTACTTCTTCCTGTCTTGCCAGTACTTTTCCATTCATTCACTTTGCTGCTGTTTTTGTTACCGAGTGATGCTCCTTCCATGTTGAATAGCTTTTTCTCAAAAATCCTTTATGTTTTTGTAATTTTGGTTCTGAATTTTTCTCTCCTCCGAATGTCGTTTTCAGGTATATTCATATCTTCTTTGGTCAACTGATGATCTTTTTCTCGAAATATTCAACGATTCTTTTATCTAATCAGTTGTACTCTTCAATGAATTTTATTATCTAATAAATATTTTAACTTCACCGCCCCCCTTTCCCCTCCTGCTACCTATTTTTGGTCCGTTCCCCTCTTTTTTCGCTTTCCTAGAAGTTCTTAATTGCATCAATCATTCTGCTTTCCTTTTCTCTGCAGGTTTAATCTATCTTTACTTCTCACTGTGTTCTTTATGTGATATCTGGACTGAAACTGGAAAATTTCTTATGAACATGTTACCACTGACCTCCTTTTCATCTATATCCCCTCAACTGGGTTCTGAGTCACTTGCCCCATCTTTCCATTCTTCTCTTACTAACCTCTCTATCCTTCCCACCGGATGAAAATATATATATTTTCTGACGCTAAGTATAATAATTCTCGCTTTAAAGTATTTCTGTCATCTTTACTTGCAATTTCATCTCCTTAAGGTAATTAATGGACAGTCATTCTGTCTCCTCTTAAGTTTATAGTATATTTATGCTTTAAATTGCTCTCGGTGTAATGTGAGATGGATTTTTTAAATTTAATATGGCTGTCTGTAGCTTTTTGTGAACTGCCAATTTTATTTAGCTGAGTTCTGCAATGAGTTTCATTCTATTCTATCACTGCAAGTACCTGATTTTGCTAACAACATAACTCTTATCTTTCTCCTTTTAACTTTTAATTTTATTGCTTATTCTTCTAATTTGGTTCTTCAAACAGTTCAAAAATCTACTTTTAGAAACCATGTAACTGATTTGACACCTATTTATAAAGTAATATGAAAGTTCAGCTGGCTTTGCAAGTTAACATTTTGACTCAGTTGTGCTGAATATTTTGATAATGTACTGCCTTTAATTATAAGTAATAAAGGGCTACTGCTCGGCACATACCTGGAAGCGTGTGCGCTCGGCTGCGTACGCTTGATAGTGGAGCATCGCCTGCAGCACCTTGCGGTGCCCACCAGGCACCAGGCACACAGCACCAAGGATCTCCAACACGGCAATCTTTGTCTTGACATTCTCTGTGCTCAGGCTCTGCGCTATCGTGTCGATAGCTGTGGGATGTGCCAGTACATGCGCTCTACCGTTCTGCAACAGCAGAGTCATACAAACTGTGGGTGGGAGAACAATATCGACAACTGGCTACTAATAAGAGTGTCTTAGCACTGGAAATGTTTCACAGCTATTACATTTTCTGGAGAACGCAAGACTGTACAGATTTGCATGTAGTTAATAATATGCAATAAATGCAAAATGATTTAATATGCATTTCATAAAATATATTTCTGTATTACATTATTATGTGTTACATGTACTTAATAAATGTCTTATTTCTTTCTGCTTCATGTCGAGTGTATGAGTGATGCAATGTTGCAATGGCAATATCTTTGCTACAGCTGATAGTTCAGTTTCATATGTAAAGAACAGAAATAATTGAGTAAGTAGCAAAAAATTGAACTCAAATTATTAGTCTGTAAATGAATACACACTGTATTTGAAGATTTAAAGTGATGTGGAGGCAATACATGATTGATGTATTAAAGAAACATATGCTGAAACTAAGTTTCATATTAAAAGAAATGTGAGCACTGCAAAAATACAAAAGCTCAATTACAGTCTCTGAAAAACACTGATAATTAATTAAAATGCTGTGAGAGAGAACCATTGATTCTAAATTGATAACAGATAAAATGTTATACATTTAAAGAAGCTTATGGAATTATTTTTTCTACAATTTACAATGAGCCTGCAAATAAATAGACATCATTAATATTAGTCAGGGGGAAAGCAAATTGTGATCTACGCTCAGGAGAAAGATAGTCCACCCACCTAATATTCTGAGCACGGCCATAGCACAATACTAATACAAAGCATATTAACCGCTTCTTGACTGATAATAAAAACAGACCCTTTGTTGTTAAAATATTTTCTTTTAATTCACATGTTTTGAGCACAGCCTGCCATTAAAGTATCAGACAAAAGAACTTGATACAGATCAATGTGTCACATTTGTGATCAAAACAGAAATCATTTTACATAATACTCTGTATTAAGTTTTTTTATCTGAAATTCTGATGGTGGTCCATACCCAAAAGTGTTTAAAAAAAAAAAGAAAAACAACAACAACAACAACAATTATCTGCCAAGATGTGGTGCTTAGGACGTGCTCAATATCCGTATAGTGGTTATGACCTCCTGTGCAACTTTATATCGCAGCTTAGATAAAAATAATAAAAATTATCTTTGGAGTTCTAGATGTGGTGTTACACAGAATACCAATACTTGCCAGTCACCTGGAATAAATGAAGCAGAATTGTCTTAATGGTTGTAAGCAAGAATGTCGACAAAAAAGAAAAAAATTAGGCCAACGAACTCAACCTCAAAACAAACAAGCCTCAGTGAAAATCCACTACGTACCGAGTTGTTCATGAGCGCCTTGACACAGCCGATGAGTGAGGTGTGGACAGAACTCTGTGCTGTCTGGTAGTCCATGCCCCCCAGGAAGGAGAGCAGTGCGGGCAGACCATCCAGTTCCACAAAGCGCAGTACAAAGCTGTGCGGCTGGGTGCGCAGCGCTGTCTTCAGTGCATCCAGTTGCCGCGTGCGGGACCGCACCTCATCGTCTGCGTCCACCGTTGGAAATTGAAGCTGTGGACCAGAAAGACTCTCATCACCTGATTGGCTCGAGCTCCGTCACTATAAAATATAGCAACATGGAATACCTCAACTTGCTACAACACCACTCTTAATACAAATAAAACTTTCTTACCTGTCTTCGGTCTTTTGTATACTTAATACATATGCATAGTATACACTGAATCCCTAATTTATTTATTTTTTAATGTGCAATTTTCTGAACCTTACAGTACAGTGTACTATTTACATGATGCTAAGAATGACAGTGTAAGTAGTTAGTAAGGGAAGCTGTAGTTGAGAATGGAGAGAGACAAGGTTGTAGTCTGTCTTCCAGGTTTAAAACACACTTTTAGGTTTGCTGACGACTGTAATTCTTTCAGACATGGCAAAGGACTCGGACAAGCAGTCGAACAGGATGAATATTGTTTTAAAAAGACTTTATAAGATGAATATCGACATAAGTAAAACAACTGTAATCTAGTGTAGTCAAATTAAATAACAGAAGAAATTAGGAGACAATAAAAGAAGTAGATGAAGTCTGCTGTTTGGGCAGCAAAATAACTGATGGTGGCTAAAATAGACCGGATGTAAAGTGCAGACTGCCAATAGCAAGAGAAGAAATATATATTTAAATAAAAGTGGAATTTGTTAACGTCAAATGTAAATTTAAATGATATGAAAACTTTTCTGAAGATATTTGTCTGGATCATAGCCTCGTACAGAAGAGAAACATGGAGAACAAAAGGATTCAGAAAAAAAGAGAATAGAAGCTTTTGAAATATGCAGCTATAGGAAAAAGCTGAGGATTAGATGAGTAGCAGGTACTGAATCAAATTGGGGAACAAAGAATATCTTATGTAACGCAAATAAAATAATGAATAGGTTGATAGGGTAGATCCTGAGATTTTAAGGAATCAGCAGTTTGCTACTGGAAGGAAGAGTGTGGGATACCAAAGCTAAGCTGGTTCCAAAGGATGTAGATTGCAGTAGGTGCACAAAGGCTCACATGGTAGAGAATAGCGTGGAGAGCTGCATCAAACCAGTCAGCATGGAAGAGCACAACAGTTATTCAGTATATTACTTACTTGATACTAATGATGATAGGAAAGTAGTTTGCATACAAATATTTTATCCGAGGAAGTTTTCCAAATTTATGATTCATGAAATCCTGGAGCGCTTGAAAATTCTACCCCACTAAAATGTTGTTTTAATACATAAAATAATGGAAAGTTAACCACTCACCTACCGCTGATTAGTGTGTGGCACCTAGAAACACACAATAGAAACAGTACTTCACTAGTTTTTTCAGCTCTTTCTCTAGTAGAAGTACACATTCATGTGCGTAACCACACAGACACACCCAAAAGCACACATTCACGGCCAAGGGTGTCTGTGTGGTCACATGCATGAATGTGTGCACTTCTGCCAGAGAAAGACCACGAGCTCAAAAGCTACCAAAATACTGTTTCTGTTGCATGTTTCTATGCACCACACATCAGTCAGCTGTAGGTGAGCACTTGTCTTTCCTTTATTTCACGTATTATTCATGCAGGAATTTTAAGATTGACATACCTTACTTGGAAGCACTGATTTTCTTCTTTCTAAAAATTATCTTTTCTGAAAACTGTGCAATTTAAAAAACATCCATATTCAAAATTGTTATCATTTTAAGAATAGCAGAATGTTCTAATCTTAAAATGTAATCCTGCTGAAAATCCACTCATTTGAGTTCCTAGAAAATTCATGGCTGGCCTTGCTAAAACCTAGACATAAATTTTATGTCCACATTTTCATTCACAAAACATAGAATACAGATCATATAATTACATCATTTGAAGAATATGCAGCTGATGGTTAAAATAGAACTTCATTGCCATATATATATATATATATATATATATATATATATATATATATATATATATATATATATATATATGTGTGTGTGTGTGTGTGTGTGTCTTTTATACTGGAAATGAAAATGGAATTTTTTGTAATTTTAACTTTTTTAAAAAACCTCAATACAAACATCTTTAAAGAGGCACAACAAACAATCTTCCTTTCTCCAATTAGTTGTATAGTAGCACAAGTAATTGGAGAAAGGAGGATGAAAGCTATGGTGTTTGAAGATGATCTGATGATTCGGGGGAATAAGGAGGAGAAAGTACAAGAAAAGTTGGACATATGGGAATGAACAGTACAAGAATATGGGATGAAATTTAGTATAAGTAAGAGTGAGATGATTATCACAACAAGAAAGAAGGAGAGAGGAACAACTGGAATATCAATTGGTGGGGAAAGTTTGAGGAGAGTGGAAGCCTGATACAGGATGATGGAAAAAATGACAGAGAAATAAACGAGCGGGGGAGAAAAGCAGAAGCATTTCAGAAGAGTGTCAGAAGCCTGATATGGAGCAAGAATGTACCCCAAATCAGTAAAAAGGTTATATATCGGTCATACTGTGTCCCAATCGTGACATATGCATCAGAAACCTGATTTATGAAAGGAAGAGAGGAAAGCAAAGTACTAGCTAATGAGATCAAATTCGTGAAAAACAGTATTGGAGTGACAAAGATCAGAGAGTTAATGAAGGTGGAACCATTACAGGAGGAGATAGAGAAATCAAGTCTGAGATGGTATGGACACGTTAAGAGAATGGAGGAGAATACCCAGGAGGATACATGAGATGAAACTGGAAGGAAAGAGACCAAGAGGAAGACCGAGAGACAGATGAATGAAAGGAGAGGACTGGACCAAGGTGAAGATGGAGAGATGGTGGGAAGACAGAAGACAATGGAGAGGCCTTATGTTCCATACAGACCCGGCCAGAGGCTGGAAACTGCCCGTGATGATGATGATGATGATGGCACAGTCAGTGACCACCGACTTCGTATAAAGACAGCACACAATCCGCTGTCAGAGTAATTCTCCGAGAGTAACTTCTGGTGTACACTCACTATTCAGTTGGTGCATGTTCTGTAGTCATCAAGAAAGTTCATATATTCATCATTTGGACTTACTGCTCTAGAATTTACCACATTGCAGTTAAAATTATTGGATGTAAGTTCCACCTATTATGCAAAACAGTTTTTTTCATGTAACCAAAACATGTTTTGGCACCTCTGTGCCATTGTCAGTGGCTTTTCTTTATTCAAATCTTAATTTTACATTATATGGTTATGCAGGACCATTTGTACATTACAATGTACTGGTAGCTTGTCATGTTTTGTTTTGGCAGATCCTTTTTCTTTCACGCTTTTATGAGTTATTGAGAACCACACACAAATACTACATGTATTTTGCAGAATTTTGTTTGTAATGGACCTTTTCACTTCACCAAAATATAGTGTAATCATTATTATTGTGTCCCATCTCAGTGTTTGTCATAAACGTAATTTTGAGAGATATGTATATCACTGGATGTGCTTCTCAGTCACTCAAAAGAATGCGAAAGAAAAAGAAACAACTTACCAGTACAAGGTAATGTACAAATGGTCCTACATAATCATATAAGCTAAAAATTAAGAGTCGAATAGCACAGAGGTGATGAAACGTGTTGGGTTACATGAAAAACCAGAGTTTTGCATAACAGGCAGACCTTATATCCAATAAAGTTTGTACAGTCTGACTTACTCTGTGATAAAAAAAAAAAAAAAAAAAAAAAAAAATACACAATCCGATCATCACCAGCAGTAACAGAACCAGTAATAAACAGAAACTAAAATTCAGCTTTGATGGTGTTGTATTGAATTATTTAAAAACTACTTAAAATACCTAACAGTCCTGAAATGAACAATGACACGAGAAGAAGATTTTTGACACCTCATATAGGTCAGTAAAGTTACAATTATTGTGGCCACAATGGATTCTGCAGTCCTGCTGCAGGTATACCACTCGTCTAGCTCTTTTCTGACCAGAGTTTAAGAATAAGTCAGTGAACTGGGGCCTCAATAGTTGTAATTAATGTGCAGTTGTTTGCAGTTATCTGAGTACAAAAGTTGGGCCACACAGCTATGTACAACATGAAGTGAGGTGGGCTATACGTGAATTCTAAGGCTATAAAATTAATGCCCAAGTTGCTGCTGGCGGACTAGTGTGAGAGTCACAGAACACATGGAACTGTACATATGATTTGGTGAGTTGGTCAGACACAGCTGTAGAAATCCATCTGAATAAATAAATAACTCCATTTACTGAGCTCCTATTGGTTCACAACTGGTTTTGTGACTATACTACATACTAGATGTAAGTCGAGCAACGGTGAGAGGCTGTGCGTGGAGCAGCACAGCGTGCACTGACAACTCGGCAATAATGCACTGAAAAATGATCAGCGTGAGGATAGGGGGCGTCTCTGTTTTATTGGGGGACAGCCTCTACGATTGAAAAAGGTCGACTGTGTGGCTCCTGAAGATGTACCTTTATAGTTACGAAACTAGTTGTGAACCAATACATCAATAAATTGTCTCATGACAGCTGTTGCAGTTATTTATTTATTCGTGTGGATCTGTGTTGTTACACTTCTAAATTGAATGAACTGATAATTATCTGAGACACAATAGCTTTCTCTATGTGAACTATTGATGCTGTCGTTACAGGTGTACAACTGAGTTGTCGATTCCATTTTGGGCACAATATTTCGATAACAGACTCAGTCGTCATCTTGGGTGTCGCGAGACGTGCCGTCGTGTATGCCGAATGATTGGAGCCCGACTAACAAACCTATCAGCCATTCTTTCTACAATTATCTGTATATCTAGATACGACAATTGAAAAATTCCGTTAAGTAAGTGGCATGTCCAAGTATTCATTATAAGGCTGTGTGACAAATAGTAATATACTGTTAACAAGGCTCAGTGTTTGCAGACATAGAATATAATTTTCTTTGAAAAATGCCATTATAATGAAGTAAATGTTAAGCTGCTAACAGCAGATATATAGCAAAACTGAGGAGGGAACAGTTTTTTCTCCAGACTAGCAGATTCTTTTCTGCGACACTAGCCCGTGACTGGGCTACTGGTGATTGCTGGTTGGTTGGTTGGGGGAAGAGACCAAACAGCGAGGTCATCGGTCTCATCGGATTAGGGAAGGAAGTCGGCCGTGCTCTTTCAGAGCGGCATTTGCCTAGAGCGATTTAGGGAAATCACGGAAAACCTAAATCAGGATGGCCGGACGTGGGATTGAACCGTCGTCCTCCCGAATGCGAGTCCAGTGTGCTAACCACTGCGCCACCTCGCTCGGTGCTACTGGTGATAGTGCAGGTAGAATGTCCTCCATTGCGGCACTACGAGGGGGAGGGCAGTGGCCCATTGCCGGTCCCAGCCGCCTTTTACCTCCGGGAAAGATCCCTGGTACTCTTTTGATAGCAGGCTGGGATTATCCTGGAGGGATTCCTATCTGGAATTGAATCTGGGATTTCCGGGCCCAGATCGACCTAACACAATGTACGAATGAATGGAATATGCGTAATGATACCAGAGGATGACAAAAAATAGTGCATAAAAATGGAATTGACAACTCAGCTGTACCATTAAATGCGCGCCTTTGATATAGTAATGTTGCTTAATATAACCCAGAAACCACAACGCACTGAAATTGTGACAATACTGAGTCGCCCATTTCAGAGTGAATGTCACAGTTGCGGTTAGATCTGCACCAGTGTAACACAATGGCAATGGTAAACAATAATCTGTTATGAAATATTTCAAAATGAGGAAGATCCTGTTCACATTGTACAGAAAGTGTAGTTCTTGAACAACTGAAATTACATATATTTATTTAAAATAATTTTTATTTTCTGATACAATCACTATTATAATAAATGTTCCGTTGGTTTTAGCCACATAGATCTATGTGCAGCTCAAGTGACACTGAAAGCCAATACAAAAGGACACAGACTTGTTTCAGTGATGGAAAATTGTGACAGGTATGTTGCAGTATCTTAACTGGTAGGTAAAATGGTAAAGCTGAAAACTAAAGGTCAATTTCAATACTGCAGTTCTTCACTACATAAGTCTCACAGACCTCTTTCACCACTTACATATAGTTTTCCACAACCAGTTTAGCCAATAAAAATGTTAATCGGTATGACTGTCAATTCATGAACGAACATATACATTGTGTTGGCTTTATCCAAAACTGACATAGACAGAAGTAGTGGTTCTTGCTGAACTCTTGCACGAAACAACGGTGTGTCACCTCTTGCTGTCTACTAGATAATTTTTCTTGATACTTTTTGATTGGCAACATGTTAGCCACATCGCCTTATGCCACAAGACTGATATTTGCTTGTTTATACAAAAAAGACACACGAGATTGAAATTTATTTTGGTATCTTTCAAACAGTGAACCTGTACACTTTCCACTGTGGACCAAACAACTGAGCACAAAAAAATGGTTTTATTAACGTGCAGGTAAACATCCCTGCACTTGCAGTATTCAACAAATTTTGACTTAAAGTCATATTAGAACTAATCAGGATCACCACACTCTCTAGGGACAGCTACAGGGCAATGTAGTAATGTCAGTTACAAAAACGTGTTAAATAATAGCAGTCCTACTGCTGCAATGTGTGAAGTTCGCAACAACAAAAATCTGAAACACAGGACAGCAGAAATTGAGGTGAAACATACACAAGTGAGCACGCTATCACGATAGACTTCTTGGTGATGGGTAGTATAGTTACCATGGCGAGAGCCTTGACGCGCTCTATGTAGTGCTCCGGCAAGTGAGACAGATCCGTTTCTCCCTCCTGGTCCTGCAACACAAAATATGAAACAGTGTAAACTCAGAACTTCTAAAATCATTGAGTTCCACAACATTAACTGTTCATATAATTACTGTGGTAACGTAATGATCAGAAAGTTGGTTTGCCGAACATACTCCAATTCATTAATGTTATACCAAATAATTCCCTGGGGTCATTCCACATGAGGTACTCATTGCACAGAAATATGCTTCAAAGATAATATATGGTGTCCATCCTCAAACTTCATGCTTCACATACAATTTCTTATGGAGTCTGTTGTAAAGAACTAGTGAAATTCAAAAATATAACACAAGGAACAAAAATACCTTCCACAGTTTAAGCTTATTTTTGTCCAGAAAGAAGTGAACTATGAAGCCAAAAAAGTATTTCATTAGATCATATTAGAAGTACTCTTTGTTTCATAAATTCTTAGTAAGGAAAACCTCAAATATGTAAAACATGTCTCGAAATAAGAACACGTATCTACACAAATAAGAGATATATTAATGTCCATTGAAAGATAGTAATAATTGTATTTTTAAGTAAGAGGTAATAATGAATTTGTCACAAATCGTGTAAATGTACAATACACTGAGGAACAATAGATAGATAATAGATGCTAGTGTAGCTATGCATCATCAAAGAGAAAATCAGTTTACAACACACATTGACCCCGATCACATTGCTGTGCAGAAGTCAGATTATATGCAATGCTTCATCCTTTGGTCAGATAAAATTAAGAAAAAGGCCAAATGAATCAATAACTCAAAGCATTTGTTTGTACGACAAAACAAGTTAGAAGATATACACGTCAGTCAGTTCTACTATGACATTCGTCAGGGAGGCAGGAAGTTACACTCCACTAAATCATTTAGCCTCCTCTTAAATTGAACTCCATTAGTAATTAAACTTTTTATGAGTGATTGCAAGTTATTTAAAATGTGTATTTCAGAATAATGGACACCTTTCTGGACCAAAGCCAGTGGCTTTAAATCTTTGCAACGATTATTCTGATTTCTAGTATTGTTTGACCACATACCTTGCGTATTAAAGCTGTTGGCAGGTAACCAAAGTTCTAACAACTTATTGAAATCACAATGTAATTCAATGGACATAAAAACTTACTGTGTCGACTATTCCACAAGATCACAAGTTTTGCCTCACCTTCTTCTTGCTACAGTATATCTGCCACTTCTTCTCCGGAGGCAAACTCAGCATCGCCGCCTTGTTCGGTGCCGTCAGGTCGAGCTCCTCCTGCAATGTACAGTCGACGAGGAATCAGTTCGGGACATACTCCAAACACGATACAGAGTCGAGCAGAAGTACATCTTAATGGATGACAAGGACGTGACCAAAATCTCACAGACATTGCATCTGTGGATAAATTACGCAAAGACACCTCAGTTTGTGTGGGAGATATAAATTTCGACAACTTGCGAGTGTCGTCACAATTTTGATTCTCGTGTTGTGACTTCAGAAGTGAGAGGTATTCAATGCTCGAAATAGTGTTAGACATATTTGAAACAAGAGCAGCATCACTCATTAAAAAGTAATAAAGTAAATCGTGGGAGAGTTGAATGCACATAACTACAGCAGTGTCACAGCCAACTGCCACACACAAGTCGGCAGTGCTGCACCCTACATACAGCTGCGTACCACAGTGGAAAGGCAATGGCACTGAGAGAAAAGGTGGCCGAAGCAGACAACTCTATTGTCTCATTTGGTGGATAGACAATAAAGATTGAGCAGTATGAGCTCATTAATGATTGTGTTTATACCTCTTCCTATTATTTTGCTAATGTAACATGATATCCTGAGAATTTTAAGCAGTTTTCATTCACAGAAATGCTAACTGTCAGGGTAAGGGGTGAATATCAAAACCTAATGTAACTTCTGTCAGGTTCACATTCAAACAGAAATATTGTGTCCATCTAGACACTGGACATTGGTGTGTCATCCGAACGAGACACGGCCAGTGAAAAAGCACCACAGGCACACAGATGTGAGCTGGTGCCAGTGCCATGGACACTTGCCAATTGCGCGACTTCCAGCAGCGCCGTGGATCAAGGTATCGACTTCGCCTCGGCCAATTGCCGGTCTACAGTCTGCCAGTCTTCAGATGATTACAGACAGAAGCCTACTCGCAAGACAGAAGAGCGGCTCTCACTCATTTGGCACTAGATCATCGTCCAGGACTGACTTAGTGAACTCTTAAAAGTGAACAGACAGTTGTTGTGAATTGCATTTGCTATGTGCTGTGAGGCAACAGCTTTGCCGTGGTGGATACACCGCTTCCCATCAGATTACTGAAGTTAAGTGCTGTTGGGCAAGGCCGGGACTCGGATGGGTGACCATCCCGGCTGCCGTACGCTGTTGCCATTTTTCGGGGTGCACTCAGCCTCGTGATGCCAACTGAGGAGCTACTCGACCGAACAGTAGCGGCTCCGGTCGAAGAAAACCACGACTGGTAGAATGGGGTGCTAACCACACGCCCCTCCTATCCGCATTCTCAGCTGAGGATGACACAGCAGTCAGATGGTCCTGATGGGCCACTTGTGACCTGAAGTTGGAGTGCTTTTTATGTACTGTGAAGTTTACCTATGATTAGTTGCACTTAGCCACTGAGGGCCTTTTTGTGTTATATTACATGCAGTGTTGCAGTCTTCATTATTCACCAAGTAACAAAGATAAGTAAACCCTTTTAACTCATTTTTGGCAGGGAGAAATTGTCTTAGCGATGTACTCAACCAGTAGCTGTTTTACGAACTCACAAACTCGGCCTACCTTAACAACAGGGGCAATGCGGCCTCCACCACAGTAGCGACGAGGCCTTTACAAAACTGGCGCTGAGGATTTACAAAAGACAAACTGTCATCCGTGCCTGATACAGCAAGACAGATATTACTAAGAGCAGAGATGGAAGTCAGTGGCATGCAGATTATAATTACATGAAGATAAGACGTTGACGAGAAAAGAACTGAACACTTAGGAACTCGTGAAAGTAAATTTTTCTGGGACAACACTGCTGTTTCTTAAAATGACAATTTGTCGCACATTTCTCAGTTACCTGTTAGATCGTGCTATCCTGTGCAAAAAATTAAAACCACTTTAATTTTAGAAGTGGTATTTAGATACATGCAGTGTAAATGGGAATGCTGAAAACAGGCAGAAGAGTTCAAAGCGCCACTTTGTCAGCCTCCACCGTGTTCGAACTCAGGTGCTTTGCATATAGCAGTTTTATGCCTTTTGATGAGAGGATGAGAATGTAGATGTACACGGATAAGGATGGCTGATAGGACAGTGCTACATAAGTGGTTGGTTCATTGGTTAATCAGATAGGCAATGTTGGGTGAATATGTGGCTGGGCAATGCTGAATGAACAATATAGAGCGGATGAATATGTAATTGGACATCACAGGATGAAAGTTTAGTTAGACAACACTGTGTGGATGAATGTATACTTGGGGACATTCTGAGGACGAATGCGTCGTGGATAATTGTGATGCTGCCTTGCTACTACCACACCTATGCGTCTATCTGTCTGCACTAATGGAGCTACAACTGTCCCCGAGTGCCACTCACCACGAGCTCTGCAAACTTGGCGTTCAGCTCCTCTGGGGCAGGCATGGGCTGGGTCGGAGTGAGCGACAGTGTGCCTGCCTGCTCCACCACGCAGTATGTGATCTCTGGCGGCTCGGCATCCTGTGGACACAACAGCACGTTCTAATCACATTCGTGTGTTTGATAATAATGAATGATTGAATGAACAACCGTGTGTGTTGTGGTGGAAATTCCTGCAGTCACTTTCCACAAATTGTGTGCAGTAATGAATAGAGACTCTCAGCAAACTCCTTATAGTGAATTGTTATGGTGTTAAAATGAAATTGGCCTCACTAAAACAACCTTTACTATACTACAACCAACTGACATTGAAGTCCTGTTCACATACTGTCACAAAGCTAGTCAACGATCATTAATTAATAATAAGCGATAACTTGCGGTTCTTGGCAAAGTTCATACTTGTACAGAGCTATTTTGACACGAAATATGAGTTTCACTGCCCCTTGACCTTGACAAACTTCACATCAGCATGCTTCAAGTGAGAAAGGGTTTACCAATGAAGAGAACATAAGAACACAAAACATGTTCCAACTTAAAATAGTATACAATTAATGGTTTTTAGCTTATGAAGGAAATTTAGCTAAAACACCTCTACCGTGAAAGCATGAGCGAGGTGGCGCAGCGGTTAGACACTGGACTCGCATTCGGGAGGACGACGGTTCAATCCCGCGTCCGGCCATTCTGATTTAGGTTTTCCGTGATTTCCCTAAATCGCTCCAGGCAAATGCCGGGATGGTTCCTTTCAAAGGGCACGGCCGCCTTCCTTCCCCGTCCTTCCTTAGTCCGATGAGACCGGTGACCTCACTGTCTGGTCTTCTCCAAAACAACCCAACCCGTGAAAGCGAACCATATCTACCGGGGTGAAGTTATTTGACTGTCCTGGAAAATGCGGGGGCTTTTCGGAAAGTAAGTTTCGATCAGTCACGAAATGGAAACGATTGTGAAAATCCGATGAAGTTTTGCACAGACGTGTGGGGTAGTGTGTCTAGTATGCCCGTCGATCACAGCACGTCGCGCTTTTCAATTCTGAGCGCACAGTGAGCACATAAAGGTGCCTAGAAAATAGTGTATAGCAAAGTGTGAGGACCAGCTAAGAGATTTCGCCTTATGTCGTGCAGCCTACATAGCATAACTGTCATGCATTTTGCTCTTTGTGACAGTTCTCGGCCGCACTCCACAAAGGCAATGAAGATGCTCCTGCAGTGTTTTCGTTGGGTAGTGTTCGGTCACCCACAATGCAGCCCGTAATTGGCTCACTTCTGCTCATATGAACTGATGGCTATGAAGACAACATTTTAGCACAGGCAACGAGCTGTAGACGAACCCAGAGAATTGGCGGAAACCACAGGCGGCTGCCTTCTGTGACGACGCTATTGAATGTTAGTACAACGCTACGACAAATATGGAGAAGTAGCTAAACACTGCAAATAACACATTTTTGATTTTCACAGTGGTTTCTATTTCGCGACCGACCGGAACATAACTTTCCGAATAGCCATCGCATTTCATGTCTTCGTGCACCTTAAGATAGGCAGTCTAATTCACATCGTCTGCCTCGACTGTGGATGCTGTGAGTAAGGTTGCCTATGTCAAGGTGCGTGAAATATTTTCCAGGCCAGATTTATGCTGTCCAACTTGTATAAGTTTATTCACGACGTTCTGACAGTGTTTCCATAGAGGATGCGGAGAGTGGAGGAAGCAATCTCCGCATACCGAAGCCTCACTACACATGTTGTTGTTGGTTTGGCACGAAACCACTCAACAATCACTTAGTAACGGCACACACACACACACACACACACACACACACACACACACACACACACACACACATTGAATTGTTACATTGTGAATGTTGGCAGCGATTGGACCCAAAACAGACATGGCCTGACGTCCATAGACAACTTCTACCGGCTTTAGCTAAGGGATCAGGTACCGAGGAGAGCAGAAACCGACCAGGGAAAAATAAATAAAGGAAGTTGGTTTAAGAACTTACAGTAGAGATACGTGACTTCTCCAACCCCTCGTGTGCGTATCTTCTGCCTACGAGCAGAAACCATGACCTCGCCCTGCGACTAAACTCACGCAGTTCTCACTGTGGCACTTTTACACTGTCATTTCGTAAACAAAACACTGCCTCTCAGCATGCGTCTAATGTTTAACATGGTGTATGTGGCAAAAATGCACTTGGTTCAACTGGCTGCTGACTACACTAGTGATGGCTCTTGGCAACAAGCATCTGCTGGCAATTTACATGGGTCTTACCAAAGCTTATGACTGTGTCGTGCTCCCACATTTAGTGCAGCAGCTGAAGAACCTTGGCACGCCTAGAACTATTGCTCAACCTCACAGATACTTTCAACTTAAGATAGGCTATAACAGTCCCAACAAGAATCACAAAAACTACTGTTACTGCCTTGGATAAGGTATTTGTGAATATAAATTGTACGGCAAAATGTATAAGTACAAGTGTTAGTGATCACGAAGCTCAAGTTGTCACCATCCTAGGCCACTTACTGCCCAACCAGAACTATAACAGCAAGACAGTTTAATACACACAATACAGAAACATTCAACACCCTGTTATCAGGAGTAAGGTGGGACGAAGTTTTGCAAATATATGACAGCAACAGAAAGTTTGAGAAATTCTCTAGCATCTTCACTGATTGCTTTGAAATTGCATTCCCTCTCAAAACAAGAAATAAGAGGCGCAACTAAAGAAGCAAAGTTATGGATAATAACAGGGGTCAAAACATGAAGTCTGAGGAAAATAGAATTAGTCAAATACAGGAAAAACAATAACATACCCCCTTTTCTAAACAGTTATTTACATAAATACATTCAAATCTTCAGAAGAGTGTTACCCAAAAAAAAAAAAAAAAAAAAAAAAGCTAATGATAAGTTCGTGACAGAATCAGCAAATAAAAGCCAAGCAGAATGGAAAGTTACAAAGAAGGAAGCAAATAAAGTGTCCTCTAAAATGGAAAGTATCGCTCTTAACCAAGAGAACAAGAGTATAACTGATCCCCAACACATCACAAATCTTTTTAAATGCTACTTTGCAGAGATCACAAATAATTTAACAGTGACAAAACAGATATTAGAGTGCACTCATGTTCCTCTTCAGCCTACACTGATGGAACAACCCCAGATGAAATCATCTGTGCCGCATTGGCTCATAGGAAAATGTCACCAGGGATTGATGGTATTCCTGATGATATCATAAAGTAATTTATTAAAAACATTTAACTTCCTCTTGCTGATATAGTAAATTCATCTTTTCTGACGCACGTTTCCAGACAGTTTAAAAAT
The DNA here is from genome assembly GCF_021461395.2 of Schistocerca americana. NCBI lineage: Eukaryota > Metazoa > Arthropoda > Insecta > Orthoptera > Acrididae > Schistocerca > Schistocerca americana. The sequence goes on from NC_060127.1 coordinate 193,608,587, forward strand.
TGTTAAAGTGGTCCCTATCGATAAGAAAGGAGACAAAACAAACATAGAAAACTATAGACCAGTTTCATTATTATCAGGCTTTAGTAAACTCATAGAAAAAGTTATGTACAATAAGTTAATGAAATTCTTAGAGAAAAACAAAATTCTCCCTGATTCTCAACATGAATTCATGAAAAATAAATCTACAACCATTAAAATCTATGATTTTGTAGAAAATGCCCTGCAAGCAATAGACAAAAAACAAAGAGACACTGGCATTTTTTAAGACTTAGGTAAAGCCTTTGACATACTGGCCCACAACATACTGTTGGAGAAGCTCCAAGTATGTGGCATTAGAGGCACTGCACTAAAATGGTTTACTTCGCACTTGACGAACAGGAAACAAAAAATACAAATAAAACATGAACTAAAGGAAAACACCAGGACATGCTTCTCAGATGCAGAAGTTCTAAATAAAGGAGTCCAACAGGGATCCATTCTTGGGCCAATCCTCTTTCTCCTTTATATAAATGATCTAGACCTGAACATTGAGTCACAAACAAACACTTTTTTTTGCAGATGGCACAAGCATCCTAATTACAGGAAATACAAGAAGTCAGCTTCAAACAGCTGTTAATAAGACTACAGAGTAGCTAAATTAATGGTTTGAGGGGAATAAGCGTATGATAAACACCAAAAAGACAACATTCCTAAATTTCTGTTTAAAAGGTGATGCTTGCTGCACCAGTGTGGCAATAAACTCCAACATAATTTCATCTTCTCCCGAAACAATGTTTTTAGGCTTATGGCTTCAAAATAACTTCAAATGGCGTACACATGTAAATAAAATTAATGGAACACCAAATAAAATGTGTTACAGTCTGTGTTTACACTGTCAAAGCGAGTTATAGCACTATCCAAACTGCATACTTTGCCCAGTTCCACAGAATCCTACTGTACGGAATTATATTCTGGGGTTACATAATCTAGTTCAATCATCTTCTTAACTCAAAAAAGAACTGTAAGAGCAATGCAACATGGTTGACAAACAGATTCTTGCAAACCCTTCTTTCAAAAGTAATCATTTCTCCCTCTTCCCTGTATGTATATACTAGAAATCCTTAAATATATTAGAAATAATTTAAAAGATATAAATGAAAATTTTTATATCCATGAATATGATAGAAGACAAAAAGGAAAAGTTTCATGTTCAATCAATAAGGACAGCAGCCTATAAAACCTCCACAATAAACAGCACTATACAAATTTACAATGGTCTTCCATATAAAGTAAAAGACATAACATCACGTATTATACGACAAGATATGGATACAGTATCTGAAAATGATGAGAATTACCTCTGTCAATTATCATGACTCTCGTCTTTTTTGTATTTACTGACATACCAACTTTATCGCTTTCACTATTAACTTTATCCATTAACTAAGAAAGAGAGTGGCTCTAGACAGGAAATACTACGTAGAACTGTTCTGGGTAGGGTGCCACATGGAATCTGACAGTGATTTTTAAAAACTCAGCCCTAACCACATGTACTAAATTGATAGTGCTCAAATCCCTGGTGTTTTCAGTTTTCCTCACGGCGCTAAAACATTGACAATAACTGAAAGGGATCGCAAAAGGATTGATGCTTTTGGGAGGTGGACATATAGCAGTTGCTGAGAATATCGTGGAGGGACAAATGAACTAACAACTCAATCTTTCAAGAACTCGAGGTGGGGAAGAGGCTGTCGACTGTTTCCTTCAAATTCTGATGACAGGAGGATAATTTGGGAAGGTGAGCATCCAAGGCAAAGTCGAAGGGAAAAGATCACAGGGAAGACCGTCGTATGATAAAGAAGTGACACACCAAACTTGGAGCCAGCTATTCCGAGATGCAGAAAATTGGGAAAAGAGCATCTTGTGATGGGTCACTAGCTTTTAAATATGAAAGATGAAGTGCTGATTTACGACCGCCAACCAAATCCGCGGCTTGCGTTTATACGCGCATGGATGGCAGTCACCAACAACGACGTTACTGGGTCCTAGAGAACCCAGGTGACCTTCACTTACTGAGCGAGAGCAGTGGCATTTGCACTAATCTGTCAGTGCTAACACAAAAGCAACATTGCTTGAAATAACCACAAAAACCTTTGTGAGACGTTATGTTATGACAGAGCAGTGAAATTTGGGGTTAATGGGCTTTGGCAGCAGACGGCCAATGCGAGTGCCTTTGCTAAAAGCACTTCACCTGCAGCGCCTCTCGTGGGCTCATGACCATATCAGTTTGACCCTAGATGATGGGTAAACGGTCGCCAGGTCAAGTGATTCCCGATTTCACTTGGTAAGAGCTGATAGTATGGTTTGGGTGTGGCGCATACCCCACGAAGTTGTCAACAAAGCACCATGAAAGCAGCTTCTTGGTCCATTATGGTGTGTGCGGTGTTTACATGGAATGGACTGGGTCCTCTTGTTCAACTGAACCGATCATTGACTGGAAACGGTTATGTTCGGCTACTTGGAGATCATTTGCACCCATTCATTGACTTTATGTTCCCAAACTACGACGAGCTATGTCATCGGCCACAATTGTTTGCGATTGGTTTGAAGAACATTCTGGACAGTCCGAACGAATGATCTGGCCTCCTAGATCACTAGACACGAATCCCAACGAACATTTACGGTATTTGATCGAGGGGTCATTTCGTGCACAAAATCCTGAAACAGCAACATTTTTCACAAATTATGGATGGCTATAGACGGATCATGGCTCAGTGTTTCTGCTGGGGCTTCCAGTGACCTGTTGGGTCCATGCCACATTTAGCTGCTGCACTACGCCAGGTCCGACACGATGTTAGAAGGTATCCCATGACATGTGTTACCTCATTATATCTCCACAAAATGGAGACGGAGCCGATGATATTGCCACAAACTCTTCGCGCTTTGAACATTTACTTTTAAAAAATCTGAACAGAGGGAGAAAGTATATATATACAGGGTACATTGCTCGTGACCAGGCCACATATCTCACGAAATAAGCGTCAAACCACAAAACTACAAAGTGTTCAATTTCAGGTATGTAACTGCAACTGCACGCCTGAAATCCAGTAAATCCAGTGTATTTTTCCCATGTACTAGTGTGTAGAAGAGCCAGGCATTTACGAGGGCCATTTCCAGCATACGTGTAAATAGGACCCAGTACCATTTTTTCCCTCTAATTGCCGTCGCATATTTTCCAACTAAACAGTCATGGTGGTCAACACCTCCCATGTACGCGTTATACGACTTCAAAACGGCAGGTTGTTGCACTTGTGTCTTCTTACTTGCTTGTCTATTATACCGCATAGCTGCTCCCAAAAGTTCAACTTTGTCGAAATTTGTACCAATTGTAACGCATCTGATGGCGTGCCATCGAACAAATAAGACTTCAGCATTCCTGTCGAACTGGTAGTCACAGTTTCCTCGAACTGTCTTTTTCAGTTCGTTGCTGCTCAGTAGTGGACAGTCACCAACTCGATTCTCTCTGACAGTCCCAGTTGCTCGAAAACCCAAATTTCTCAGAAGATCTCTACTGATGAAGAAATTGTCAAAGTACACACAATGATTCTCGAGTTTCTCAATGCAGTCCAGCATGTTTAGGACTACTCTTGATCCCAAAAGTAGCTCATCCCTTGCAGTGTATTCTGGATCCTTTCCACAGTATAAATCAAATTTGAAACAGTAGCCACTTGCTCCACAAAGAGACCATAACTTATAGCCAAATCTAATAGGCTTTCCTCGGATAAACTGTTTCCGCCCGCTTCGTCCATAGTATTTGACTATCATTTCGTCAATTGACAAATTTTCCTCAAATATTCCAAATTTTTGAAAAGATTCATATAACATTTTCAAGAGAGGTCTAATTTTGAATCCGCGATCGTGTTTGTTTTCATTGGCTAAGTCATTATCTTGAAAATGAAGCAACGTTTTCAACTTCTGATATTTATTCCTCGACATAGCTGTCTTTATAATTGGTATGCCAACATCTTCATCCTCAGACCTGTATAGCTTCTCAGCAGGGAGCTTATGGTAGCCAGCAAAAAGACGAAATCCGACAAAGACCTTCACTTCTTCAACTGCGAGGATAAAATCCTACGTATTCTTCATATTTACTGCGTATCTCACAGTTTCTTTCACTATGAACTCGTATATATTTTCGTTCATCAGTTCTTCAAACATCTCCCTCGGAGTCAAGGAAGAAAGTTGTTCCTTCAATTCCTCTCTTTTTGTGCTGATGTCATGCTCACTAGTTTGAGGCAGTTTTGTATAAACTGGAGGTGTCTTTTTCCTCTCATCAGTAAGACGCCTCTTCTTCATTTTACTTCTGGAAACTTGGGATGTGCTTGGCAGTGAAGTTTTACATACAGTTTCTTCGTTATTCTCTGATGCAACATAATGTGATTCAATAGCCCCTGGCACACCTGAGACTTCCACGGTTCCAGTAACATCGTCTGGACCTTCTTCTTCGTCGGTCATACAGTCTACTTCAGGAGGACATACGGTGATATCAATATGGTCCTGATCATCTGACACCGCATTATAGAATGCGTCACTGTTTATTATTTCTTCTATTTCTTCGTTAGTGTGGTGTATATCTCGTCTGAAGGCCATTATAATCTATATAAAATGAAATGAAATAAAATGTGATAAAATAAAGTGAAATGAAAGAATAATACACTAGCACAAACTACAGAAAAGGCAATGTGTAAATAACCTCTGTCCATCTGGAACTGCATTATTTACTAATGGGTAACATATTCATAAGTATACTTACATAATACGCTGTAAATTTCAAAGTAACTTCATATCCTGTAGTATATACATATAATATATAAACAACAAAATCTGGTAAAATTACCACGTTCTAAAAAGAAAATACATCAGCAGTAGCAGAGTTTCATATTCGAACGTACAGCAATACAAATAACTGAAATGATAACACCAAGTCCCAGTGTCGTATTTCGAGTACACCAAATTTTATAACAATGGAAAACAATGAATATAACTCCAATTGAGCTAACAATGCAAGTAGTTTAAAAGATACGTTGTTGACTATAAATAATCACAAAAAGATCTTTGCCACATATTTCAAATATTACTATATTGTCGATAAAGTAAATACCTGTAATAACGAAAAGTGTGCCTTAGTATTCAATAATCAATTAATGGTAGGATTTATTGCTTTTAGTTTCCTGTAAGCATACATTTGTTATAAAAAGCATCAACAAATGACGTAGAACAGTAATAGTTGCAAATTAATAATTTATTGTGTATTTGTAAATAAATATGTGCTCTGCCCTCAAAATAGGACATTGGTACTTAACGGGTTAAGCCGGTTTACGTTACCGCTGTTGGTGAATGACGCTTCGTCGCCAAATAGAACCCGTGCAACAAATCTGTCATCGTCCCGTAATTTCTCTTGTGCCCAGTGACAGAACTGTACACGACGTTCAAAGTCGTCGCCATGCAATTTCTGGTACATAGAAATATGATACGGGTGCAATCGATGTTGATGTAGCATTCTCAACACCGACGCTTTTGAGATTCCCGATTCTCGCGCAGTTTGTCGGCTACTGATGTGCGGATTAGCTGCGACAGCAGCTTAAACACCTACTTGGGTATCATCATTTGTTGCAGGTCGTGGTTGACGTTTCACATGTGGCTGAACACTTCCTCTTTCCTTAAATAACGTAACTATCCGGCGAACGGTCCGGACACTTGGATGATGTCGACGATATCGACCTTTCCGCAATTCGTAAACGGTTCATTTTAACACGGCTAACGTATCACGAAGCAAATACCGACCGCACTGGCGGAATGTTACGTGATACCACGTACTTATACGTTTGTGACTATTACAGCACCAACTATCACAAAGCGAAAAAAGTGGTCCAACTAAAAGATTCATATTTATTTACGTACTACACGAATATGAGATAGAAATGGGGGTTCCTACTTAAAAAAACACAGTTGATATCCGTTTGACCTATGGCAGCGCCATCTAGCGGGCCAACCATAGCGCCATCTGGTTTCCTCCTTCAAGCTAGACAAGTTTCGTTCTTTGTAGTTTTTTCGTTTGATGCTTATTTCGTGAGATATTTGGCCCGGTCACTGTCACGGACCACAGAGTAGTACATTGACAGACGATCTTCTGTATCTACAGTACATACACCTGGCCATTACAATTGCTACACCACGAAGATGACGTGCTAAAGACGAGAAATTTAACCGACAGGAAGAAGATGCTGTGATATGCAAATGATTAGTTTTTCAGAGCATTCAATCAAGGTTGGCGCCGGTGGCGATACCTACAACGTGCTGACATGAGGAAAGTTTCCAGCGGCTGGTCCCGGCGGAGGTTCGAGTCCTCTCTCGGGCATGGGTGTGTGTGCTTGTCCTTAGGATAATTTAGGCTTAGTGTGTAACCTTAGCAGTAAAGTCCCATAAGATTTCACACACATTTGAACTTTTTTTTTTTTTAAAAGTTTCCAACCGATTTCTCATGCACAAACAGCAGTTGACCGGCGTCGACTGGTGAAACGTTGTTGTGATGCCTCGTGTAAGGAGGAGAAATGCGTACCATCGCGTTTCCGACTTTGATAAAGGTCGGATTGTAGCCTATCGCGATTGCGGTTTATCGTATCGCGACATTACTGCTCGCGATGGTAGAAATCCAATGATTGTTAGCAGAATATGGAATCGGTGGGTTCAGGAGGGTAATACGGAACGCCGTACTGGATCCCAACGGCCTCAAATGACTAGCAGTCGAGAAGACAGGCATCTTATCCGCATGGCTGTAACGGTTCGTGCAGCCACGTCTCGATCCCTGAGTCAACAGATGGGGACGTTTGCAAGACAACAACCGTCTGCACGAACAGTTCGACGACGTTTGTAGCAGAATGGACTATCAGCTCGGAGACCGTGGCTGCGGTTACCCTTGACGCTGCACCACTGACAGGAGCGCCTGCGATGGTGTACTCAACGACGAACCTGGGTGCACGAATGGCAAAACGTCATTTTTTCGGATGAATCTACGTTGTGTTTACTGCATCATGATGGTCGCATACGTGTTTGGCTACATCGCTGTGAACGCACATTGGAAGCGCATATCACCTGGCGTGATGGTATAGGGTGCCATTGGTTACACGTCTCGGTCACCTCTTGTTCGCATTGACGGCACTTTGAACAGTGGACGTTACATTTCAGATGGGTTACGACCCTTCATTCGATTCCGGCGAAACCCTGCATTTCAGCAGGACAATGCACGACCGCATGTTGCAGGTCCTGTACGGGCCTTTCTGGATACAGAAAATGTTCGACTGCTGCCCTGGCCAGCACATTCTCCAGATGCCTCACCAATTGAAAACGTCTGGTCAATGGTGGCCGGGCAACTGGCTCGTCACAATACGCCAGTCACTACTCTTGATGAACTGTGGTATCGTGTTGAAGCTGCATGGGCAGCTATACCTGTACACGCCATCCAAGCTCTGTTTGACTCAATGGCCAGGCGTATCAAGGCCGTTATTACGGCCAGAGGTGGTTGTTCTGGGTACTGATTTCTCAGGATCTATGCACCCAAATTGCGTGAAAATGTAATCACATGTCAGTTCTAGTATAACATATTTGTCCAGTGAATACCCGTTTATCATCTGCATTTCTTCTTGGTGTAGCAATTTTAATGGCCAATAGTGTACATACTCCGCAATCCACCGTACGGTATGTGACGGAGAGGACCCTGCACTAAGGCTGGTGATAAAATGCCGATATTTCACCCAGAAAATATTAATTCATAACACCGATATTTTCTTCCCCTAAATATCATACGTCGATATCAAAATGGCAACATCGTATGCCGATATTTTTATTTTATGTTATAGTTTTTCGCAATTTTCGGTAAATATTTGAAATTTTTCTTCCGAAACTGTAGTAGAACAAAATTTTACTTTCACTGTATGAAGGAGTCTTACCACTTTTTGAGCTTTTATCGCGCCCAGTCTTTGCCTTTGACTGTGTGAAGGAAGTTCAGGTGGCACAGATATATATATATATTGGCGGCGGTAGAATCGTTCGTCAGTCAGCTTAAAACGCCTGTTCTCTAAATTTTCTCATAAGTGTTTCTCGATAAGAACGTCTCCTTCCCTCCCGCGATTACCATTTGCGTTCCCGAATCATTTCCGTAGCACTTCCGTGTTGTTCGAACCTACCAATAACAAATCTAGCAGCTTGCCTCTGAATTTTTTCGATGTCTTCCTTTAATCTGAGCTGCTACGGATCCCAAACACTCCAGGAGTACTCAAGAATAGATCGCTCCAGCGTCCTGTACGCTGTCTCGTTTACAGGTGAACCACTCTTTCCTCAGTTTCTCCCAATAAACTGAAGTTGACCGTTCGCCTTCCCTCCCACGGTTCTCACATGCTCATTCCATTTCATATCGCTTTGCAACGTTACGGCCCGATATTTAAACGGCGTAACTGTGTCAAGCGGGATGCTGTATTCGAACATTACGGGTTTGATCTTCCTACTCATCTCCATTAACTTACATTTTTCCACTTTTAGAGCTAGCTGCCATTTGTCACTCCATTTCCATTCGAGTTTGTTGCCAACACGTCTGAAATTCCATCTCTACAAAATCTTATACTGCGAAGCAAAATACAAAATTTAATTCTTGCAGAACTTCAGTCGGTTCAATAGGTCATTTCCCTTTTAAAAACTGCCGATAATAATATTTCGTCATCCATTGTAGAGAAGAAGCAAACGAAATCACGTGAGAGCAGCGTTATCCGGGAAGAAGAGAGGCGAGGCGACCACAGCAGACCCGCTCGCCTGCCGCTCAGTGCGGCCGCCCTCTCCTACCTTCACAGCCATCACCGTTTCCTTCCGTTCGCATATTGTCGAACAAATGGTTCCATCGAGCAGTGAATAAAAAATGGGATTTTGCTCTTAATAAGTATTGCCTAGAAGGAAAAGTCTGAAAATGCCTTCCTGACATGTTATGCACGAAAGCTCTGTAATATTTTCTGTTTAGAACAACCGTTGCGTGCACAGCTCAGAAATTAAGAACAAGAAGCAACAGTAATCTGCTAATTTTCTAGAGCATGTAAGATGGCGGCGCCTTCTTCAAAGCAACGTACAGCGTTAAGTCATTAGCGCCATCGGTTTTCACAGAATTATTTGCTAGTCAGTGGCTCGTACTGTTAGCCAATAAACAGATTGTAATAATACTTGGAAAGAGTATTTTTTGTGGAACATACATTTTTATATGGAACAATGCCTATTGGCATTAACAAATTAAAAGTAGGGTAAATCAGAATGTCAGTGGTATTTGTTGCAGCATTCTAGTACAAGTCGCTTACGAGATACCACACTTATACTTGTAAAATATCAGTGGTAGCACACATTAAGGAACAAGTGCATACACTAGCTACGTGGATTCTGACCAGTAACGAGAGAGCTGACCGTCAGTGGTTGTGTTCGAGATGACCACCGACAGCGGCAATACACTCTTTCAGTCTGGTATGCACACGTGATAAAATTTCAGCGGAGATGTCGCAGGCTGCAGCAGTACGCCGTTGCGTATCATCTGGTATAGTCGTTATGTCGCTGCAGGCATCGTCTTTCAGCTTTCCCCATAGAAAAAAGTCTACACTCGTCGAATCAGGGGAACGGGCCGGCCAAGGTACAAATCTTCAGCGTATAATCCAACGATCTGGAAACAATTCGTGAAGACATGCTGCAGTACTTTTTGCACTACGAGCCGGACAGCCATTATGTTGGCACCACAGGTTCCTCCTAGTCTGCAGAGAAACGTCTTCTAGCATTCGTGAAAGATGGTCTGCTAGGAAGATGGGAGACTTGAGCGCGTTCAGTGTGCCGTCTATGAAAAACGGGTGTGTGAGCTGATGGTTCACAATCCGACAGCACGCGTTCACACTCCGTTGACGCTGAAGACAACGGAGATTGTCAACAGACCAATAGTGCATGTTTCGGCGGTTTACCTGGCCGAGATAGGTAAATATGGCTTCATCAGTAAACAAGTTACACGATACATCTGGAGTATCCGTCTCAATGTCCACGTTCAGAAGTTGACACAATTCTCATAATCGTTTCCATGCGGCTCCTGATGGAGAGAGATGTGGCAGGGACGGAGAACGCGTAGGACACGCCCCTGACTCGTGCCACTGCCTCGTGCTCATCAGCTGCAACAACATTAGTTTACTCCTCTTTCTCGTCGCTTGTTTCTTTCTGTTGCTTTGTTTAGGTGCTCCGCTACCACTTCCACGTAACTGGTTGAAGAGGTCGATAAATTATTGTCGTGATGGTTGCAATATGCTACCGCATTCTTCCTACACTCACGATACACCTTGCGTATTCCTGCTTTTTATGCATTTGTAAATCCCATTTTCCACTCACGGTCCACTGCTTGGACTCTCACACACTAACTGACTAGCAAGTTGCAGTTCATTCGCGGTACACACACGCACACTGTAAGCAAACAGAACAACATTGTATTTAGAAACTACACAGGTTGATTGGCAGCAACAAGTGTCGGTGTGCAAACTTAGAAAAATACGATATCTCGTAAACGACTCGAACTAGAATCCTGCAACAAACGACACTGAAATGAATGGACGCAGGTGATCAGATAGGATACATACCTACGTGTCAACTGTCAGAGTTGTATTTAGGGGTATCAGGGGTCCCATATCACTCCAAATGCACACGCCTCACACCGTTACAGTGCCTCCACCAGCTTGAACAGTCCCCTCCTCACTTGCAGAGTCCATGGATTCGTGAGGTTGTCTCCATACCCGTACACGTCCACTCGCTGGATACAATTTGAAACGAGACTCGTCCGACGAGGCAACATTTTTCCAGTCATCAACAGTGCAATGTCGGTGTTGACAGGCCCAGGCGGGCGTGAAGCTTTGTGTCGGGCAGTCATCAAGGGTACACGATGGGCCTTAGACTCTGAAAGCTCATATCGATGATGTTTTGTCGAATGGTTCGCATGCTGACATCTGCTGATGGCCCATCATTGAAATCTGGGACAATCTGAGGAAGGGTATCACTTCTGTCACGTTGAACGATTCTCTTCAGTCGTCGTTGGTCCCATTCTTGAAGGATCTTTTTCCGGCCGCAGTATTGTCGGAGATTTGATGTTTTAGCAGATTTTTGATATTCTCGGCAGATTCGTCAAGTGGTCGTAAGGGGAAATCTCCCCTTCATCGCCACCTTGGTAGTGTGTCCCAACGGTCGTGCGCCGACTATAACACCACATTCAAACTCACTCACATCTTGATAACCTGCCATTGTAGCAGCAGTAACCGATCTAACAATTGCGACAGACACTTGTTGTCTTGTATAGGCGTTGGCGACCCGTAGCACTTATTCTGCCTGTTTACATATCTGTGCATTTGAATAAACGTGCCTATACCTGTTTCTTTGGTGCTTAAGTGTATGTACGTACGTATATATACACTTAAGCGCCAAACAAACAGGTATAGAGATGTTTATATAGATGGTGCTAACTGCTGTACGCACAAACGAAAGGGGCAACTAGAACACAATAGAACAAGCAAGTAATGCTGATAAACATGGGTATGGAAACCGCTGGTGTGATATCGTTAAGAGATCACGGTGCCACACCAATGTCGACAACGCACATCGGTGCCACAGACATCACCGACGTCTCGCTGCAATGAGAGAGAGTGAAGAAGAGCCGCCCTTTCTCTCAGCACAGCAGTGTACAGAGGTCAATATAGAGCCGAGCACGAAAGCAGCCTGACCTTATCTGAAGCAGTCAACGTCATCGAGTAAAACCAGTGATATTCAAATTCAGATGGACATGTGCTTTAGTAAATGTCAAACACTGTACTTCCAGAGAAGAGTTTGCTAATTAGCGCATCGAGTGATGCTTTGATAGTCAATTGCAGTTGTAAATTATCAAGCACTCCTATGGAAAACTGCTCTATCAAATTAAGTAAATCTTTTTATCATTCGTGCAATAAAGTGAACTATTATTTCACATGTTGTAGCTGGAATAAACCATGTACCTGAGCAAACAAAGAAGCAACAGTTATGGCCGGACGATTGTAGTTTCGTCTAGCCATAAGAATTGATAACCTCGATAATATAACACGTATTACGACTGCCGAGGTGAGAGCGCGCAGTTGGTCAAAATTCGTGGTACACGCAGGTCTCCGGCAGAAATGAAAGCGGCAGTAGCGGGGACGCCAGGCGGCCAAGCGTCTAGAAATGACAGCAGTTTTGGGGCGGATCGGGCGAAGCGTCAGTTTACAGGCAGCGGCTGGCTCTGCAGAAAGTGGACGGAATGGTACTCTGAGGGTCGCGAGGTCGAGTGTCTATGAGGGCGACATTCTTTTATTATTTTCATTTTCAGTTTATACGCCACTTACACTGCATCTAAACTGAAATAATGCTAAGTATATTGTACTTATTACTCGTAATTAATTTCATAAAAGGCTCGGAAGAGAAAGGCGAAGGAAGATTTTGGACTCGGGCATGGATGTGTGTGATGTCCTTAGGTTAGTTAGGTTTACTTAGTTCTAAGTCTAGGGGACTGATGACCTCAGATGTTAAGTCCCATAGTGCTTAGAGCCATTTGAACCATTTTATTTTCGACTGCAAATAAATTTCCAAGAAAGAATTGTAATACACGCGTAATGGACTTCGTGACGCGTGGTTTTTTTCCAAAACCGTCCAATGACAGAGAATGATGTATGAATGTAATACACTTTTGTTTTTTAGTAGAACTATTTTATAATTGTAAAAATGAGGTGTTTATAACGTATGCAACATGCCGAAACAATTACTACTCCTCCTGTTTTTGCGACGAATATCACCGCAGCACGTGCAAATCATGAACTGTAGAATAATAAAACTTCCTAATTTTATATAAGAAGTTCTGATATACGCTCTACAACGCCTTCCTGGAAATTTATTTGCAGTCCCAAATTTTCGTCTGCCTTTCCTCTTCATAACTTTTACGAAAATATCAATAAATAAAATATGTTGCACATTATTTTGGTTTATTTGTAGTGTACGTAAAGCGAAAATTGAAAATACAAAAAAATGTTGCCGCTTAGGAGCGCTGCCTAACAATCTCCGGGTAAAGCAGTCTGTCCTCTTTCCGATGCGCCAACCGTTGCTTAGAAACTGAACGCCTCCTCAGATCAGCACCAAAAATACCGTTTTCTCCTAAACGCTTGGCCATCTCGAACTCCCACATCTGTCAGTTTCTGACGCCCCGCATATACCAGGGATATTCACGAAATCGGTGACAACGCATAGGCTCATTCGCTTTGTGAGTACGTGGACACTGCATAACAGAGTCCCCGAGGATCCAAACTGCAGATGTGCACTCGGGTACAAACGCATTACAACAAGTGGTCCACACGGCCATCGTTCATGTGGAGGCAGACTTCAGCACGTCCCTTCATCGATGCCCTTACACGCTCAAAAATCCCAGCCGTGTTCTGAACGCACTGACAACCATCAAATAAATATATATATATATATATATATATATATATATATATATATATATATATATATATATATATATATATATATCCAGTGGGTTGGAACTGGGGGACAAAGGAGGACAGTGTACTAGCGAGCCACAACCACACAACCAATAAGCTATTCACCAGTTCTTAGGTGTCTGCAATGAGGATAAAAGTCAAACCAGGGCATTTTAGCACTTTGTACTGTACGGCTCATTTGTGATGTTTCGAAATAAACATGGTATTGGACATTGACAGTGCTGTACGAGGAGCAATCAATCAGTAAGGCAACATATTTTTTCCTCGACCATTTTCGGTTGAAAAAGATGCGAAACTTGTTGCGAGACATCGTGGAATATTCTCGCTTCAGCCCCTATAGTTTTAAGAAAGGTTCCGTTGGGTGGTAGTGCTATTACGTACCATCAAAATGACGTCTGTAATGGAGGAGTGTACCAACTAGAGAGTTGTCATTGAGTTTCTTTTACAGAACCAGAGCGTCGCACAGACGCTTGTAGAATGTCTACGGAGACCTAGCAGTGAATAATAAAAGCGCGATGAGTCGTTGCACGAGGTGTCTGCCACCGTCGCAACGAAGTCGCGCAAACATGTCCGGTGTTCTGCGTGCAGGCCAGCCACACACAGCGACAGTGGAGCGTGCGGACACTCTCATCCGATGTGATCGGCGGATCACAGTCAAGCACCTCGCTGCACAATACGAGTCCTCTGTTGGCACAGCCGGCACACTCTTCCACCAAGGTGTGTTCCTACCGGGTTCCTAGACACCTGACAGAAGACCGTAAAGAACAAATAAGGGTAAAAAGTGCGGAATTGCTTGCGCTTTACGGGGTTGATGGTGAAATTTTTTGTCGAACGTCGTCACAGGCGATGAAACACGGGTTCATGACTTTCAACAGGAAACGAAATGGCAGTCCATGGCGCCACGCCATCTCTCCTTCGAAGGAAACGTCCAAAGTCACACTCTCACCCGGTAAAGTCGTGGCGACGGTTTTCTGGGTCTCTAAAGTGTTTAGTCTGTTTGATGTCCTCCCTCATGGTGCAACGATCAGCTCTCAAGTGTATTTTGCTATCCTCAGGAAATGGATGAAACGGCTTTGTGCGTTCGTCGCCACAAAAATGCAAAAGGATTTCTCCTTCTCTATGACAACACATGGCCTCACACTAATGTGCGCAACCGAGAGGAGCTCACAAAAGTTCATTGGACTGTTCTTCCTCCTCCACCCTACAGCTCGAAGCTCGCACCTTACGACTCCCATCTGTTTGGCCCAATGAAGGATGCACTCCGCAAGAAGCGAGACGTTGGCTCATACGTCGACCAGCAATTACGTAGCGTGCGAGCTTACAGACACTCCCCGTAATAGTAGTAGTAGTAGCTTTATTCATCCGTAGATCTCTTTTTACAATGATATACGACATGTCAAAGTATTTACAAACTTAGATCAATTTAAAATAAGCTAATTCGTATACACATATATTTACAGACTTCTAGAGACAATCATTAGATTTATTCCTGGTATACAATACCTTTTTTTACAAATAACTTATTAAATAACATAATACCACATTGTTCACTCATATCTCACTATCAGTCACTGCACACACTATACTCACATGGTTTCATAACACTTCACTCACTACACACACACACACACACAAACACACACACACGCGCGCACACATTGGTGATCTTTGGGTCATTTTCTGTATCGCAACTTTCCATTTGCTATCCTCAAAAACTGAGTCAGCATCCCTCCATAATGAGTGAGATGTTGAGCTCAGATAGGAGAAGAGGTGTTAGTATTGTGCTATGCATAGCTTGGGGGTAAGTATTTCTAGAAAGGAAGAAAAGAAGGAAAAAAAACATAAAGTGAAGGTGTTTTGCGGAATGTTGGATATTTTATAATCATTATTATTATTATTTATTTGTATAACATTCTTTACCAAACCCCTACTCTGTTTTAGTTAAGTAATCCTTCAATGTATAAAATGTATGGCATAACAGGTACTTTTTAGCTGCCTTTTTAAATAAGTGTATTTTGGCAATTTCTTTAATCTCTTTTGGTAATTTATTGTACAGTTTTATTCCTTGGTAGAAAATGCTGTTTTGAGTTTTATGTTTATTTTTTCTTGGTAAGTGTAAGTTGAGTCTATCTCTTGTTGCATGGTCATGGACAGAGTTGTTTGTGCAATAATTAGCAATGTTATTTTTGATATGTACAACTGACTGGTAAATGTATTCACACAGAGCAGTTAAAATCCCCAGTGTTCTGAACACATCTTTACAATGAGCTCGACTAGTCTTTTTGGTTATTATTCTTATGGCTCTTTTCTGGAGTTTTAAAACTGTGTTCATATTTTGCGCATTTGTTCCCCAGAAATTTCTAGGAATGAATATTGATTCTCAGTTGAAGTGGTGTGAACACACAAAAAGGTACTTGCAAACAGAATGTCATCACATGTTATGCACTTAGAATCCTATCATCAGTGTGTAACATGCAGTGTCTTTTAGTCACATATTATTCATATGTACACTCTATAGAGGTGCCATCTACATTTAATGTAACATTGTCATTTTTCCTCTTCAAACTGAAATTCATGGCATTAGTTTTCTTTATGCTCAATGTCACTTTATTACTTATTGACCAATCATAAACATCCTTGAGAGTTTCATTTGCTTTCTCGGCAAGGAGTTCTCTTGTTTTGTCAGTGACTATAATATTGCTGTCATCAGCGAAGAGGATTTTTTCACCATGAGTAACACTACTGGGAAAGTCATTGATGTATATCAGGAACAGAATTGGTCCTAATATGCTACCTTGTGGAACCCCTACATTAATGTATTTTGCTTCTGATAAGTGTTTTACCAAATGTTTCTCTCTATTTGAAGTATGTGTTATCTCTACTCTTTGTACCCTATCTGTTAGGTACGATCGAAACAAGTCGTTAGCTACTCCTCTTATTCCTAATGCTTCTAATTTATTTTATAGAATCTTGTGGTCGACTGTATCAAACGCCTTTGAAAGAACCAAAAATATGCCTGTGATACACTCATCTTTATCAAGAGCATCAAGTACAACTTTTGTGAATTCTACTACGGCTGACTCCATATTTTTGCCACTTCGGAAACCAAACTGTGATTCGCTTAAAAGATTGTATTTATTCAGGTAACTCATTAATCTGTCTTTCATAATTGCTTCTATTATTTTTGAGAATGCTGGCAGCGGGGAAATGGGCCGCTAATTTTCTACGTCTACTGCATTACCTTTCTTAAGCAAAGGTACAACTCTTGCCTGTTTTAACTGCTTTGGAAATGTCCCTGATGTGAAGGATTCATTTATTATATTTGAGTGGTCTTTTGCCAGAATGAACTAAGCGACATTTAAAAAAAAATGAGTTCTTCACCATTTTAAAATGATAGGATTTCATTCACTCTGTCTTATGACAAAACGAACTATCTGACAACTCGCCTCGTTTCGTTGCTGTAGCAAGGGATTTCTTTGGCAGAAGATTGGTACTATTCATTCTCTTGTTCCAAAGTGAACGATGCGGCATCACAAGATGGCTACCGTGGTATATAGCCCAGATGCACGTTCCCGCGCAATGGCAGAAAACTATGATAATTGTGAAGACGAGTCGTTTAGTTCTAGTTCTTCTGACGTATATGAACCTAGTGATGCTACCTCTCAATCATCAAATGGTAAGTGGATTTTAATAACTGGTGATACTTTAGTTTATAGAATAAACTCGTTAATTGGAGGTTATGTTTTTTACCTCACATGCCAGAATGAACCATGACCACAAGGAGTAAATCCAACGTCACTGCACAATCGATAGTGAGTGTCTGTTGATATTTCGGCCAGTGCTGCCATAAATAATGAGGGGAGAGAAAAACTGACCCTGTGGAAAGAAATACCTCTTTATTTAGGGCGGGAAATGCGATTTAATGTGGAGATGGTTCACTCTGGCAGAAGAGTTCCTGAAAGAATTGTATTTCGTATATTTGTCAGCTACCAAAGTAATGAAATGGAATATTGTAGCTTGGTCTCATGATTGGCATTCTTAATAACTCAGTTTTGAAATCGAATTTGTAGACCTAAGTAATTTGTTTTTCAGATGGACATGAAATTTCTGGCAATAAAAGAAAAAAAGGAAACAGGGAACAATGGAAGAAAAACCTAAGGAAGAAGAAGTGAAATAGTGGGGAAACTTACGTTAACAATAAAGGGGAAACTGTCCCAGAAAAGACATTTGTTGATTTTAATTTTTCATGTAGACAAAAATGCTGGCAAAAAATAAATTGTGAGGAGAGAAGAAAGTTTTTTGACACATTTTATGGAAGTGGGTCTTGGGATGGGCAGACATCAAAAGGAAGCTTTCTAAACGCGACAAGAAGAAGTTTTCTAGGACCTATTATATTCCTATGGTAATGATGTGAAGGCGTGCAAAGAAACTCATCTAAAGACACTACAGATTTCTGGTAGCAGGGTGCATCGAGCCATAGCCAAAGCAAAGACAAGCTCGTTACGTGACCAGCGTGGAAAACGCGAACCTCATAATCATATTAATAGTTTTGCCTGTACATCGAGTCACTGCTGCAGAAGAGATTCATCAAAAAAGTACTTGGACAGTAGACTTAATCTTAGTTTGATGTACAGATTATTCATTGATAATCTAAAAGAAGAAGATCCCAATATTAAATCTCCCAGCCAATCACTGTACGAAAAAGTATTTAGAGGAGACTTCAATCTCAGTTTCAAGCCTCCTCAAAAGGATACAGGTCAAACATGTGACAAGCTGAGAACGCTAATTACAGCAGAGGAGACACTTAGAGCTGGTGAGGCAAACACTGAGAAGCTATGAAGATTAAGAAGGGAGCAGGAATTGCACCACAGGAAGGCTGAAGCTGCAAAGGATTGTCTGAAAAGGGATATGGAGAACTCCGAGACAGAAGATAATCTTACAGTTTTTTCATTTGATTTGCTGAAAGCATTACTGCTGCCAAAATTGACAACAGGTGTTGCGTACTATAAATGTCAACTCTCCTGCTTTAATCTTGGAATCTTGGGAAGGCAGTAATGCATTGCTAGAATGAAAGTACTGCTTCAAGGGGAGCTCAAGGGGTAGGCTCTTGTGTACTGAAGTAAGTCGAATTTCATGATATTGGTCCAAGGATGGTAGTATGGTCGGATTCGTGTGGGGGGCAAAACAGGAATTTTAAAATTATGACAATCTGGATGTATTTGGTTCAGAGTGACAAAACTAACATTGAGGAAATTGCGCACAAATTTGCTGAACCTGGTCACTCATATCTTCCTAATGACAGTGATATTGGGGATATAGGGAGGAAACTACGGCATTATCCAGAAATATTTGCCCCAGAACGGCTTTATTGTATTATTGAGAATGCCAGAGCGAAGAAAGGTAAATCTGAAGTTGTAAAAATGGATTGTAGTGACTTCAAAAGTACTATGCTACTCGAAAAAGCAATGACTAACAGAAAAGTAAATCTTTCTGGAGAAAAGACTGAGTGGCTTAGGATTAAGGAAATGAGATTTTCAAAAGAGAAGCCGGGGATAATGGAGTACAAATACAGTCATAATGACATGGAAGAATACTCTTCAGTGAATTCAAATTAACGCTTAAAAGCTCGCCACTGTTCTCTCAGTCAAATTACACTACCTACACTGTATCAATTAGGGCGCACTCTATGCCTTGAGAAACTGAAAGGTATTCAGAGCCTTCTAAAGTACGCACGCCCAATATACCATGAATTCTGTAAGAGTCTCAAAATGGCTGAAGAAGTATCAGAAATGAGCAGTGACAGTAAGGAAGAAGATGAGTAATGGGGAAGCATAATCATCGCCTTAACTATATTCCAATGTTCTCTCCTAATTCCAAAAATTGCTTAGTAATGCTGTATTACATAAATGCTGAAATTATATCTGTGTGTCTCAGTAACCAAATAGATCTATACATGAATATAACACAAAAACAAGATAACTTTACTTTATATTTCGTACTGAAGTGCATTAATGTGATGTGACAGCATAATAACCTGACGTACATGGATATTTTACATTGTTTCTCTGTAGTTTTAAGTGTCAAACTGTAATTAAATAATGTGCTGCAAGGCTCAAAATGCTTGTAAAAGTTTTTCATACCCATTATGCACCAGACCACATATATATTCGTAAATATTTTTGAATAAATAAGTTGTTGTAAACTCATAACTTCAGTCCTTCATTTCTCAAAACTAACTAAATGTCACTTCGTTCATTACGGCAAAAGACCACTCATTCGTTAAGGGGCCTTGTATAATCCCTATGCTCTGTTTCAGTACACACATTGGTACTTCATCTAAGCCTATAGACTTTTCATTTTTTACTTTTTGAATTGTTTTACTGACTTCATGCTCTGTGATTGGAAGTAACATCCTTGTATTTAGTGCAAGATTATTTACAGGTGTTATATTTGTTTGGGGGAATTTTTGCTGTAACTTCTCTGCAATACTTGAAAAAAGCTCGTTTACATAGTTTTCTAAGTGCTGTGGATCATTTATTACTTTATCGCCCTCCCTTAGCAGTATCTTATTCTGCGTTTGTTTGCCTCTCCCCGTATCCTTTTTTATAAGATCCCAGACTGCTTTGCTTTTATGCTCTGCATTATATATTATTTTTTCATTAAATGACTTTTTTGCAGCAATCAGCACCTTCCTGTAGATCTTTTTGTATCTATGATAGAAATTTAAGAATTCTGGATCATTGCGAACCTTTTTCATGGAACTGAGGTGTTTAAGTGTTGGGGAGGAATTCTTAATACCTGCTGTTATCCATCTCTTTTTGGCCGGCCGCGGTGGTCTAGCGGTTCTGGCGCTGCAGTCCGGAACCGCGGGGCTGCTACGGTCGCAAGTTCGAATCCTGCCTCGGGCATGGGTGTGTGTGATGTCCTTAGGTTAGTTAGGTTTAAGTAGTTCTAAGTTCTAGGGGACTTATTGTGGTGTCACCGCCAGACACCACACTTGCTAGGTGGTAGCTTTAAATCGGCCGCGGTCCATTAGTACATGTCGGACCCGCGTGTCGCCACTGTCAGGGATCGCAGACCGAGCGCCACCACAAGGCAGGTCACGAGATACGGACTAGCACTCGCCCCAGCTGTACGGACGACTTTGCTAGCGACTACACTGACGAAGCCTCGCTCCTTTGCCGAGCAGATAGTTAGAATAGCCTTCAGCTAAGTCCATGGCTACGACCTAGCAAGGCCCCATTAGCCTTACATAGCTTGTATCTAAAGAGTCTCACTTGTATCGTCAAGAGCGATGTATACAACAAGGATGGATTAAAGTTAAGTATTCCAGAAGCTATGTACTTTTCTTTATAGCATTCATTACGTATCCTGTTACAGACCTATCTCTTGCCTGCGTGAACTAAACGCGTGCCTTTCGGCTACTTCCGTGGCGTGGCTGTCTTGCTACGCCATAACACTTATGACCTAAGATGTTGAGTCCCATAGTGCTCAGAGCCATTTTGAACCATCTCTTTTTGTGAGATGTTTATACAGACACGCATACTTTTGGAAATGCCTTTTCAAAGTTCAGTTTAAACAATGTGGAGAATATAGAGAATTTCATACTCACATTGGTTTCCTTATACACTTCATCCCAGCTTTGTTTTTCTAGTTCTTATGAAAAATCTTTTATTTTGATTTCTGATAGATGTCGTTTATAGGCTCGTAGTTTAGGGAATGATTCGATGCCCTGACTTCACTGTTGTTATTTGACAGAGATGGTCTGATAGTCCGAGATCTTTTACAGCTGCATCACGTTTTTCCCTGTCATTATTTGTGGCCACATGGTCAATTACTGATGAAGTCGTTGTGGTAACCCTTGTTGCACTATTGACCAATAGAGACATGCCAAAACTTTAAAGGGTGTTTATGAAGGTGCTGCTGGATTCATTTACGATGTTAGTGTTGATGTTTATGTGCCCACACAGAATTATGTTGACCTCTGTGGAGTAAGGCCATCGCAGTAAACGGAGACTTCGTTGATAAGTAAGGTTCTGTAGCCAAAAGAGTGGGGAATGACACGGTCTATTGGAATCGTCAATAAAACTAACCTGCATTCAGAAGAAAACTGTGCTGCATTATTTATTGAACGTCCCTCGTACTTTCTGAGAGAATATTGCGAAGTCTTATAAGGTGCTTAAGCGTGTATATAGTGAAGAAAGAGATATAGCAAATATAAGTGCAATCGTAGAAAAACAAATATAGGGTTTTGTGGCCTAATACCTCCCTGTAAAAAGAAGAGCAAAACTATGTGCCTCTTCATAGGAATGTAGGGCCATTAGACCTTCGAGGAGTTAGAAACAGTATTAAAAGAAATGAGGAACAGGGAGCCTACAGGAGAAGATGGAATAAATACAGAATTAGAATGATAACGGGGCCTAAAACTAAATCAAAGATTTCTGAATCTAATTTATAAATGTTGGAATAGAAGCCGTATTCCAAGATCACGGTTGCATACCAAAATTATGCCTATATTTAAAAAAGGAGTTAGAAACAGGTGTGAAAATTGTTGTGGGTTGGCAGGAGAGCCAACACCGGGTTACAAGAGGAAGCCGAAAGGCACGCGTTTTAGCTCACGCAGGCTGGCGTGAGGTCTAGAACAGGACAAGGAAATTAGAATTTAGAAAAAACGGACGTAGCTGGAGGAATACTTAACTTTAATCAATAAATGGTGAACGTCGGTCTTGACGGTACATTATTACAGTATCAACTGGTACTGGCGCCTTGCTAGGTCGTAGCAAATGACTTAGCTGAAGGCTATGCTAACTATCGTCTCGGCAAATGAGAGCGTATTTTGTCAGTGAACCCTCGCTAGCAAAGTCGGTTGTACAACTGGGGCGAGTGCTAGGAAGTCTCTCTAGACCTGCCGTGTGGCGGCGCTCGGTCTGCAATCACTGATAGTGGCGACACGCGGGTCCGACGTATACTAACGGACCGCGGCCGATTTAAAGGCTACCACCTAGCAAGTGTGGTGTCTGGCGGTGACACCACAAAAATCATGCAGGAATAAGCGTTTTGAATACAGGATATAAAATACTAGTTGGTCATAACTAAGCAGATGGTGATCCGAGAGTTGCAGTGCTAGTTGTATACAAGGCAGGCTGCTGAAACATCGTAGGTCCCATTAATCGATGCGCCTGCTGCGTATGCTGAAAAAATTACAGTTCCACTTTCCACAACCGGGTGGAAACATGACGCTGTAAGCTGAATGTGGTGTGGATACAGGAAAAGGAGAGAAACGACTAAAAACAAGATAACGGTCGTTCTGGCACGTTTATTAGGACGTGGTCAAAAGTTACAACATGTGTTCAGCGTCATCTCCCGACTCAGCAACATGCTGCATCCACAACACAGCTTGGTCGACAGTCGCTCGCAACATATCCAGTGTAATCAGATCGATATGTCGTCGTACACTATCCTTCAGATGAGGAAGAGTCCGGATACATCCCTGACAGACACGGTCTTACAGATATCCTCACAACCAGAAGTCACATGGATTTAGGTCGGGTGATCTGGAAGGCCATACACCTTGAAATTGCCTAGAGATTATGCGGTCGTTACTGGAGGGTTCTCGAAGCAAATCTTTCACCTGGCAAGCGACGTGTACTATCGCCCCATCTTCTATGAAAATAATACTGTGGACATAATCACGTGTTGCAAAAGGAGGTCCTCATATCGTGAAGATGTCACTGCACGCCTAACAGGCCCGCAACGTGTCATCTCCTCGAAGAAACACGGACCGAGAATGAAGGAGCTTGAGAAAGAATACCGCGCAGTCACGTAAGCTGAGTGCACAGGACGCTCCCGCGCAACATATGGCAGACAGTTCCGTGCAGTGTAAAACGCGCCTCGTTCTTCCAAATAATATTCCCTGGCCGCATGTCATCCATTTACGTGCGTGGCAAATTCGAAGGCAAAGCCACGGCGCTGTAATCTTTCTCGGGGCTTCTTTTGGCTGCGGATTCTGAATCTTATAGGGATACCAGTCTAAAATGCGCCGCAAAATATTTTGAACTCCTTACCGAGAAAACCAGATTTGAGTGATTACCTCTCACTACGGACGCTGCAGCTCCCAACGGCCTCTACTTAACGACTGGGAGCAGCGGCTTTTGCCTGGAGCAGTCAGTGCTAACTGACAAGCAACATTGGGAGGGATGAGCGACGAACGTATTCGTTGGGACAGTGAGGCGAAATTTGGAGTGAATGGCCTGTGGCAGCAGCAGCAGCAGCAGACGGTCGACGCGAGTGCCTTCGCTGACATTACGGTGTCGCCTACAGCGCCTCCCCTGGACTCGTGGTCATATCGAAAGGAGCCCAGACGTCTGGAAAACCGGGGCCTGCTCACACGAGTCCCCATTTCACTGGGTAAGAGCTGATAATAGGCGCGGATCCCACGAAGCCGTGGACCCAAGCTGTCAACAAGGCACTGTGCAAGCTGGTGATGGCTGCATAACGGTGTGGGCTGTGTTTACCTCCAATGGACGGGGTCTGCGGTCCAGCTGAATCGATCGTTGACTAGAAATGGTTATGTTCCAATACCGGGAGACCATTTGCAGCCATTCACGGACGTCATGCTGCCAAAGAAAGATGCAATTTTTATGGATGACTACACGCCATGTAACCCGGCCACAACTGTTCGCGATTGGTTTGAAGAATATTCTGGCCATTTCGAGGGAATGATTTGACCAACCAGCTCGCTCTACATGAATCCCGTCGAACTTTTACGGAACATAATCGAGGGATCAGTTCGTGCACAAAATCCTGCACTGGCAATACTGTCGCGATTGTGGACAGCTGCAGCGCATTGTGGCTCAATATTTCTGCAGAGGACTCGAACGACTTGTTGAGTTGCTGCACCACGGCGGGCAGAATGAGGTCCGTCACGATATCAGGAGGAACCCTAGGAGTTTTGTCAGCTCCGTGTAAGGTAAGACGTGGCCAAAGCAGGTGGCAGACTCGGACTCAACCTGCAAAGGAGATTGCTTACAAATGACTCGTGCGACCAGTCCTTGAATACTGCTCAAGTATGTGGCAGCCGTATTAAATAACGCTAACAGGGGATATTGAATGTATACGAAATATATCAGCAGGAATGCTCACAGATTTGTTCGGTCCTGCAGGTGGGTGTTCCTGCGTGTGGGTGTCACGGAGATGCTGAAGAAACTGGACCGGCAAGCTCTCGAGAATAGACGCAAAGTATTGCACCAAAGTCTAATTTCAAGAAGGAAGGAGAAGCACACTGCAGTCAATCGCAATTCATCAGCTTTTATCGTTCTTGCAAATCTAAATTTCGGCTATAAATAGCCATCTGTACACCTGTAAGAACATACAGTGAGACGGACTGCTACGAGTCTGTAATAATATAACGAAAATGCACTGAAGATGGCTGTTTACGGCATAAATCTACGTTTGTCAGAATAATAAAAGCTAACCGGTCTGCGACTGACTGTTGTCTGCCTCTCGTTGCTTACAGTCTACAATCGCTGCACAGAACAGTTCCTGATGGAATCACAGTTGGTCAAAATTGCAAGAAGCAGCTTTGAATGATGAACCGAGAAACAATCTATGTATCACTCCTTTAGGGATCGTGAGGACAGGAGTAGACTGACTATATCGCGCTCAAACGAGTTCACGCGATCTTTTTTCCCGTGTTCTATACGTGAGTGGAAAGGGAAGTAGTCTCTGCCACACAATTCATAGTGGTTTGGAGAGTATAGATAAAGACTGATACAACGCCAGCAAAGAAATATACGAGCTGAAAGAAGAGCTGCAGCACCTTGAGAGACTGTACTTTCCTGAACGGCTATTTACGCCCAGCTTGCAGGCATCTCTAGGCAGGTGTGTTGGTTTCTCCGCGAACGTCGCCTCTGCGCAGAAGGGGAAAGGAATGCCAAGGCCGGACAGGGCCACGAACCCGCGACCCCTGGAGTGGGGGGCCGAGCACAGACTAACCCACATCCGCGCCTGCTTTCCATTCTCCGCAGGTAGGCAGGCGTTCTCCAACCTCACGCTGGCGGCTGTAAGGTACCCCGCCGAACGAAAACCTCACCTGTTTGCCTCCACTTCTACTCACTACCACATTAACACTTCTTCATTTTTATTTATTTATGGTAAATGAAGTTGAGAATGCAAATATCAGTCATACAAAGCAGTTCGATGCAACTCTCAAATTCTCGAGAAAATAGACTTTGAAGATTTCTGAAGAACTTCTCCCCTCTGAAAACAAGGCGATTCTTCACAAAAAAGACGATAGCGTCACAGAATGGTAACTGGGTAATCAATGGATCGTTGGTTCGAATCTCGTTATGGTCTTTTTTTTCGTTTTATTTTTTTTCGTCCATTTAGAATACCTACATCATTTACATATGAAATTCATCAAATACATGCTGATTAACACATATCTAATCACCAATTTTTATGAAAACTACGCATAGGGTTTATAATTATATATCGCACACAAAATTAAAGCTTATTGGAAATACAAATTCTTAATTAACGATATTTTATTAAAAGATTGTTGACAAATTTGTGAGGCTTTTTAAATTCAAACAGTCTTTATTAAGAACCTTGTATAAAATTATGTAAGTAATCGTTTATATTTGCAATATATAATTGTAAACAAGAAAATATGCATTTTTCATAAAAAATTATGATCATATTTGTGTTAATTAGCATATATCTTGTGAATGTTGTATTTCAATGATGTAGGTATTGGAACTGAACGAAAAAGAGATCATAGCGAGATTCGAGCCAGAAATTCATTGATTACCCATTACCATTCTCTGACGCTACCACCTTTGTTTTTTATCATATACAAGCCATTATTGAACAGTAACCAGTTTAACTATATAATGGTACAAATAGTAAGATACTAGATTGTTAAAAAAAACTATAATGACGGTAAACGTTTCTTTACATCAGAACACGTTAGCCGTGGTCTAGGTGAAGAATCTTTGATTACTAATGAAAACATCCTCGTTCTCGGGTTCGAACCCGCCACTGCTTAAAAATTATCGGCAATGGCGGCCAATTACTTACGGCAGAAGAAGTCACTCTCATCCAATTAATGATCTTTTCAAAGAGGGCGCAGAGACAGGTAGATGCTCAGGGCACTCTCTTGTCCTAGGGGTGGGAAACTGCCCGTATAAGGCGGAAGAATCAGCAATGATAAACGACACGGGGATGCAGAAAGCAATGGAAACCACTGCATTAAAGACACACAATGTGTATCCATAGGACATATGGCCTGTAATTGAAAAACTGTCATGATGATCTCGGCAGTGGCAAAAGATTCCGGTCTAGTCTCCATTCGGATCTCCGGGAGGGGGCTGCAAAGCAGGAGAATAAGACTGAATAACCAACGAAAGGACAACGTTCGACGAGTCGGAGCGTGGAATGTCAGAAGTTTGAACGTAGGTGGGAAGGCAGAAAAACCTCAAAATGGAAATGTTAAGGCTCAGTCAAATATATTGGGCGTCAGTCAAGTTAA
This sequence comes from Schistocerca americana, assembly GCF_021461395.2. Taxonomy (NCBI): domain Eukaryota; kingdom Metazoa; phylum Arthropoda; class Insecta; order Orthoptera; family Acrididae; genus Schistocerca; species Schistocerca americana. The sequence goes on from NC_060127.1 coordinate 193,635,698, forward strand.
ATGGGAAGAAGACAGGGATTTCTGGTCAGACGAGTATTGTGTAATATTAACAGCAGCAAAAAATGGTACAAGGGCAGTAGGATTCGTCATGAATAGCAAGGTAGGGCAAAGAGTGACTTACTGAGAACAGTTCTGTGACATCAAACCAACACTGACAACGACAGGAATACATGCCGACGTCGCGAGCGGAAGATGAAGATAGAGAGAAAGTATATGAGGATATGGAATAAGTAAGTCAGTACGTAAAACGAGATGAAAACCTAATAGTAATAGTGGAGTACTGTTGTAGGGGAAGGAGTAGAAGAAAGGGAGAATATGGGCTTATAGCAGGAGCGAGAGAGGAGAAAGGCTAATTGAGTACTGTAATAAATTTCAGATGGTGATAGCGAATAATCTGTTCAAGAATCACAAAAAGAGGTGATTTACTTCGAAAAGGCCGGGAGATATAGGAAGGTTTCATCATGGTCAGTCAGAGATTCTGAAAACAGAAACGGGAATATAAGATGTACCCAGGGTCAGGTACAGACTCAGATTACAATTTAGTAGTGATGAAGAGTAGGTTGAAGTTTAAAAGACTAGTCCGGGAGAATGAATGCGCAAATAAGTGGGATACGGAAATAAAAAGGAATGAAGAGTTACGCCAGAAGTTCTCTAAGGCTATATACAGTATACTGCGACAAGGAATCGGTAGGCAGTTCAGTTTGAGGAATGAACATCTCTAAAAAGGGCAATCACAGAAGTTGGAGAGAAAACCTAGGTACAAGGAAGGTAACTGCGAAGAAACCATGAGTAACAGAAGAAGTACTTCACTTGAGCGATGAAAGGAAGTACAAATATGTTCCAGGAATTTCCGGCATACGGAAATACTAATCACTTAGGAATGAAATAAACAGGAAGTGCACGGAAGCTAAGGCGAAATGGCTAGATGAAAAATGAGAAGAACTCGAGAAAGACATGATTGTTGGAAGGACTGGTGCAGCGTGTAAAAAAGTCGAAACAACCTTAGGTAAAATCAAAAGCAAGGGATATTAAGAGTGCAGTGGGAATTCCACTGTTAAATGCAGAGGAGAGAATGGATAGGTGGAAAGGGTACATTGAAGGCCTCTGAAGACTTCTCTGATGACGTGATAGAAGAAGAAACAGGAGTCGACAGAGAAGAGATAAGGGATCCAGTACTTTTATTTTATTTAAGCGGATGGTGATTTTATACAATATACAGTTGCTATAAGGAAAGTGATTTTATACAATATACATATGATATAACACAAGATTAAACCTTAAAGTTTGTGTTTTTCAACCAATTGATTAAGCTGGGTGTGAGAGTGAACAAGTCGTCGGGAATTCCAGGGTATGAATGAGGTGGACAGCGTGGGACTAGATGTTCAATTGTCTGCTCTTCTTGATTACATTCACACATTGGTGAACTGATCCAGCCCCACTTGTACCTGAAGTAGCTGCAACAACCGTGTCCAGTCCTTAACCTGTTGAGGCTGCACCAGAGGTTCTTCGGTAGGTCAAATCCTTTTGGCTTCTTTGTGGGATCAAGGTGATGGGCTCTTGTTCCCAATGTTTTTGTTGACCATTCATGCTTCCAGCTTTCATTTAGATCAAAACCATCCGCGATGAGTTGTCCTGCAGTAACACTTGCTGGTCTTCTTGACCGCAGTCGTTGCTGTGGCGGTTGACAGAATTCCTGGAGAAGTAGTAGAGAAGGTGATGCAGAGATTTTCTTGGCCTCCCTCAGTACAGCTTGTTTCCGCCTTAAGTGAGGTGGAGGGATGTACAGGTAACCAGTGGCATGGGGCTGATTTGATGGAGCCAGTAATGCAGCACGTTGTGTCACTCAGTTTTGTTGGTTGGTTGTTTTTGGGGAAGGAGACCAGACAGCGTGGTCATCGGTCTCATCGGATTAGGGAAGGATGGGGAACGAAGTCGGCCGTGCCCTTTCAGAGGAACCATCCCGGCATTTGCCTGGGGTGATTTAGGGAAATCACGGAAAACCTAAATCAGGATGACCGGACGCGGGATTGAACCGTCGTCCACCCGAATGCGAGTCCAGTGTCTAACCACTGCGCCACCTCGCTCGGTACTCAGTTTTGTGTCTGCCTTCTTCACGTGTACACTTTCCAACCAGACAGGTGCACAGTACTCGGCAGCAGAGTACACAGGACTGATGCCAGTTAAGCGCAGACGGTCAGCAGAGGTTCGCCAGGTGGTACCACTGAACTTATGTAGTATGTTGTTCCTTGCAGCAAGTTTATGAGAAAGCTTGGTGATGTGCTCTTTGTAGCTCAGGGTTCTATCTAGAGTGATTAGGAGATATTTTGGGAAAGGGTTGTACCTCAAAGTTTGTCCATTGAGCAGAACTCTCGGTTTGTAGTTCGCAGCACGATTCGCTAGATGGAAACAAGAGACTCCAGTTTTTGATGTGCTTGGGGTCAATTTTCATGTCTTAAAGAAAGTTGACATCTTCTCCAGATCCTCCGTAAGATTCGTTCACCATCTTCGAAATTACTGCTCTGTGCTACCAGTGAGATGTCATCAGCATAGATGAATTTAGTTGGTGTTGTGGTTAATTTATAAATTGAATACTGATGGGGCTACAATAGATCCCTGTGGTAGTCCCTTATTTAGTTTCCGTTTGTGGCTTTTAGAGCTGCCTAGAAACACTTCAAATTGACTTTCACTAAGCATGCTGGATATTAGATCCACAATTTGTCGACTTGGTACAACGTGTAGTAGCTTGTAGACCGGTCCCTGTCATATCCGGCTGTCAGGTCGATGAAGACAGCTGTTGATTTCAGATGGCCTTGAAAACCTGCTTCAGTATGGGTTGTTAGGGCAAGAACTTGATCGGTGCAGCTGTGTCCTCGTCTGAAGCCAGCTTGTTCGAGAGGGGTAGTAGCCTCGACGAACGGTGCTATTCTGGTTAGGACGACTTGTTCCAAAAGTGAATGTACAACTGAGCAGTGCTGTAAGGCGGTAGCTTTCAGGGCTGTCTTCAGGCTGGCCAGATTTGAGAGTGGCTATAACTTTTGACAGTTTGAATTGTCTGGAAAATTTGTTCTCTTTGACTATGTGAGTGAAGAGCGAAGTGAGCCAGCATATGCAGTGTGGGCACATGTTATTAACAAATTCATTATAGATGTTGTGGGGACCAGCAGCCCTACCGACTTTCAGTTGCTTGACAGCACTTCCTACTTCCGCTATGGAGAAGGAGCTGGAAAGTGGCTCGTTTCTTGGGGCACTGCGCTTGAGGTTAGAGAGGTTACATTTCACTGCTCTGGTATGATTCTTGTTTATCTTTGCCTTTGCGAGGTCTGCAATCCGGTTGGCAATGAGCTCGAGACTCAATTTAGGATACGACTTTGAGCCGTGCGTGGCTCGTGTTCCCGCCGTCATGTACTTTACACCCTGTTTCTACATTCCAGATCACTACGTTAATTTAAATTACTGGTGCCACAGAGTTGCTGCTTTCCTGACCGTGAGCGGCGCTAGCAGTGCGTATCGATGTATCCCCTCTCGTAGTATCTTTGCTCGACTGCTATTTCTTCCCAGCCGCTGTCTGTCGTACGCGAGTTCGGGCTGCCAGTCAGTTGGAACGTGTCTGGAGCTCAATCGAGACCTTCCGGACCTGCCAGTCGGGGAGTCACAATGCGACACTAGTGCAGTCGGATTGGAGCAGTGAGGTCTGCGTCGACGTGGCTCGCCCGACCATTGCCGCCACGCATCACTTGAGCCGGGCCACGGTCTTGCTGGATCGTCGGTCGGTCGTCCTACCGGATGAAGCGTTTTGGCTCGCCGATCGTTCATGAGTCGGCTGTGTGGGTGTGTGCATCGACTCCCGATTTGTCTTCGTGGGTGCTTAGTTACTGTTCGGTATCGTTCAGGTCTACGTGCAAGTGTTTGTCAGCTAGTGTGGTAGTTGGCGTTATTTCCACTGACGACTGTTTTAGATGTTGTCGGCATTCTGAGGGTAGTCGGTAGGTTGGTGGGAGGATCTCCGTGCGGTGCAGTCGGCTGGGTCTGCTGGCGGTCCCTGCGCAGTGTCGGAGCGTGTGTGGAGCTGTCCGATCGCTAGTGCTTCGTGGCTCACCGACCCAGGACGACAAAGTTGAGTGAAGTACCCAAGCCACGTCCATTCATGTTGTGTCATTCGTTTCGGTGGTTCGCTGTTGGGGAGCTTTTCATATCAGCAACACCGAGTGTTTGTAGTGATGAAATCGAGCCGCCGTGCGGTGGAGTTAACTGTATTGGTTCACTACAATTCAAGTGCCTTGTGGCCGTTAGTGTTCTGGTTACCTGCCCTGGTCACTGGCGTAATTTCAGGCAGTGTTCCTTTTTGGTGAAGTGGACTGTATTAACTTATTTAAAATTCAAGTGTACCAGCGGAATTTTCTGCCTTGTGGCCGTTAGTGTCCCGGTTACCCGCCCTGGCCACTAACGTAATTTCAGGCAGCGCCCTTTCCTTACCTATTGTCATTGTCGAACATGGCGTGTAATTCTGACAGCTAATATAAACTTCATTGTGGATAATTACGTCGGTAAGAGTTTGGTCTTTGATTTTTTATGTGCCGATTGGTGGCGAGCAAGTCGTTTGGTCGGTCGATCTGTGACTGTCTCTTGGTTGGCTTACCGATGGATCAAGTGTATTTGAGCTCAATACCTGACTCACCTAAGTGAACGTTAAAGTTCCGAGGGCAGCCCCCCCCCCCCCCCCCCCCAACCCTGGAAGCGTCTGAGTGCCGTTGTCTGTACTGCCCTTATCATGGGTGTTTAATGGTCTGTGGTAATCTATTATAGCCAACGTTTTAAAAGAAATTTTTTTTATTGAGTTTTATGTAAATCAATTTATGATCAACTGTGGGCCTTCAGTCAAAAAATGATTCAAATGGCTCTGAGCACTATGGGACTTAACATCTGTGGTCATCAGTCCCCTAGAACTTAGAACTACTTAAACCTAACTAACCTAAGGACATCACACACATCCATGCCCGAGGCAGGATTCGAACCTGCGACCGTAGCAGTCGCGCGGTTCCGGACTGCGCGCCTAGAACCGCTAGACCACCGCGGCCGGCGGCCTTCAGTCGCTTAAAGCCTTATTCTTAAATGTAGTTATTTCGTTGCGTTGCTTTTTCATTTAGTGTGTGTTCGGCCATTGAAAAAAAATGGTTCAAATGGCTCTGAGCACTATGGGACATCACACACATCCATGCCCGAGGTAGGATTCGATCCTGCGACCGTAGCGGTCGCTCGGTTCCAGACCGTAGCGCCTAGAACCGCTCGGCCACCCCGGCCGGCAGCCACTGAAAATTTAAAGGTTAAGGTATTTTTGAATTTTTAGAAAATCAACTGTGGGCCTTCAGCCGCTTCAAGCCTTATTCTCAAAATTTCCCCTTAAGCGAAAACATTGCGGCGTACTGCCTTAAAAGATTATGGCCTTCAGCCGTTGGTATTGCACCTCGTATATGTTTGTTCTATCTACTTTTGCCTTGAGGCTTTCCACCTAGCTGTGATATATATGTTATTTGCTATTTTAACAGCATTTTTATCTTGTTGATTTTTAAGATTTCTTGCGATCTGAAGATTTCTTGTTTGGAGGCCTTCAGCCGTGAAAGAACTGCATTTTGAAACTTGTAGTTGTAAAGGTTCGGCTATGTGCCGTTTTGATTTAAAGGTGTTATTAAATTACAATTTTGAGTGAAACTGGCCGCCACCTTATTTGGCCCTTTCCACAATCCTCATCACCTGTTCAGCTGGAGTATCAGGCTCTCTGAGGTGTTACTTGCCAGTTAGCCCATTCAAGACTCTCCATGCTTTACTACTTGACTGTGCAAAGTTCATTTCTTTGAGTGTTGCTTCCCATTTCTATCGTCTGTTCTTGTTTAAAAAGTGGAGTAGCTGTGAGCCCACTGTTTGATTTCTAGAACTTTGGTATTCTTGGTATATATAGTCTCACTTTCTTGGTTCCAGCCAGGCACGTATTCCTTTCTGTAACCCCTAGGAATGTTTGACTTAGTAGCTTTGATAACTAGTCTAACGAATTCACAGTAGTTGCTTGCTCTTGTCTGTAAATTCTTAGCAGCTAAGTTGGAGTCAAGATCTTTTGAGAATCCATCCCAGTTAGCTCGTTGAAAATTCCATCTGGGTAGGGGATTGAGTTTACAAGGGGAATTTTTAAACCAATTTCTGTCATAACAGGACGGTGTTGGCTGTTTAGGAAGTTAGACAGAACAGTACGAGTGGCGTTAAGTGGTTGATCCAGCTGATCTTTGGGCACAAATACCAAGTCTGGGTAGTAGTCCTTATTCCAGTGTGCAGAGTGGAAGGTTCCCTTGTCTTTCATATCAAAGACAAGTGCATGATGGTAGTTTCTGCCCATTGAGCTGGTGGCTCCCCACTGACATCCACGGTGTCTTACCGCCAATCCGTGTGATGGCTGTTAAAGTCTCCAGTGTATATACAACGGTGATCGAAAGCCGGCACAGCTGTAGAGATCCAATTCACACTTGGAGGCTTGTACAGATTGACAATTTTTAAGTCGTTATCTGGATTACTATTGTACAGATGTGGTTAACTTGTGTAGAATCAGTTACAGGCTTGACCTCACATAAGTGGCTATTCCATACTGTGGATGGTGGACAGCTAGGTATTCGTCCTCTACACTGAAGATCTCGCTCATCTTTGCTATGTGTTTCTTGAATGTTGACATCAGTGTTAAGTTCATGCAGTTGTTTCTGTAGGTACTCACATTTGGCAGAGCTTATGCCTTCAATATTAAGCTGCGTAATACGAACTAGGTGTTTCTCGTCTCTAGTTGGGTGGTACTGAAAACGACGGTTATTAGTTATGTTTTCAGACATACTGTATATCGCCTATGTCACTGTTGCTCGTTTATCACCACCCATGGGTCACGTATAGGGTAATTTAGATTATACCTACGGACGTAAGCAACGATCGACCCCCGGATCCAGTACTAAAAACATAATTTAAAAGAACTTTGGAAGAATAAGGCAGAAGGGACAGACAACATTCCATTAGAAATTTCTAAAATCATTGTGGGAAGTTGCAACAAAACGATTACTCACGGTGGTGTGCAGAACGTATGAGACCGGCGATATATCATCAAACTTTCGGAAAATATCATCCAAACAATTTCCAAGATTGCAAGAGCCACAAGTGCGAGAATTATTGCACAATCGCCTTAATAGCTGATGCATCCAAGTTGCTGACAAGAATAGTGTATAGAGGAGTGGAAAAGAAAATTGAGGATGCTCTAGATAACGTTCAATTTGGCTTTAGGAAAGGTAAGGCACCAGAGAGGCAGTTCTGACGTTCAGGTTGATAATGGGAGCAAGAGTGAAGAAAAATCAAGACACCTTCGTAGGACTTGTCGACCCGGATAAAGCGTTCGATAATGTAAAATGATGCAAGATGTTGGAAATTCTGAGCAAAACAAGGGTAAGCTATAGGGAGAGACGGGTGATATACAATATGTACAAGAAACAAGGCGGAATAATCTGAAGGACCAAGAACGAAGCGTTCTGAATAAAAAAGGGTGCAAGACACGGATGTAGTCTTTCACCCCTGCTCTTCAATCTATACGTCGAAGAAGCAATGACGAAAATAAAAGAAAGATAAAGAGTGGGATTAAAATTCAGGGTGAAAGGATATCAACGTTAAGATTCGCTGATGACATTGCTATCCTCAGTGAAAGTGAAGAAGAATTGCACGATATGTTGAGTAAGTAAACAGTCTAATGAGTTCAGAATATGGACTGAGAGTAAATCAAAGAAAAACGAAAGTAATGAGAAGTAGCAGAAATGAGAACAGCGGGAAACTTGGCATCATAATCTGTGATCACGAAGTAGATAAAGTTCAGTAATTCTGCTACTTAGGCAGCATGACGGACAGAGCCAGGAGGACATAAAAACAGACTAGCACTGAAGAAAAAGGCATTCCTGGCCAGGAAAAGTCTACTAGTATCAAACATAGTTACCAATCTGAAGAAAAAATTTCTGAGAATGTCCGTTTGGGGCAGTGCATCGTATGGCAGTGAGACATGGGGTGTTGGAAAGCAGGAACAGAATCGAAGCACCTGAGATGTAATGCTATAGAAGAATGTTGAAAATTAAGTGGACTGAAGAGGTAAAGAATGAGAAGGTTCTCTGCAGAATCGGCGAGGAAAGGAATATACGGAAAACACTGACAAGAAGAAGGGACAGGATGATAGGACATCTATTAAGAAATCAGGAAATAGAGGGAACTGTAGAGGGTAAAAACTACAGAGGAAGACAGAGAGTAGGATGCATCCAGCATATAATTGAGAACGTAGGTTGCAAGTGCTGCTCTGAGGTGAAGGGGAGAGGAATTGGTGGCAGGCCGCAGCAGAAGACAGATGACGACCACTGTCTCTATCACAGTAGTTTAGACCAGACAACGGAAAATTCACGATGGAATAATGACAATATTATGAGAAGGATAGATATATAGTGGAGACAGGCATAACAAAAAAGACCGCTAACAAGTTAAGCTTTCTGCCAAAAGGCCTCCTTCTGCACACATGCGACTCGCTCTCACACGACCACTGTCCCTGGCTGCCGAGTCACGTAAATGTGAGTATGCTCGTGCTGTAACCTTCTTAATAGAGAAGACAATAATATGTATACTGTACAGTGAGTCATATTCTCTGGTTCAGGGTTGGCATTGCAAGTTGTTTGGATTACAGCTTTCAAATTCATTGCATTCTCGGCTGTCCTGTTCGTAAGTGTGAGTTCTTTTAAGTTCCCATACCCTTATGTATATTTTCTGACAGAATGTTAACCTGTGAGCTGTTGAATCAGTCAGTAGGCCATATTCACAGTAAGGCGTGGGCACAATTTTATTTTATATAATTTCTCTGCTTTCGGTATTACTTCTTCTAAGCACATCACACCGGACTGAACATACGCGGGATTTAAGGATGCAATGTTTTCCCACATTTGTGTCCCTTTTATGGCTTCGTACTTGGGTTCGTTAGCTTTACTCGTCCTCCTTTTCGTTATTTTGTGACAGGTAAAAGTTCGCAGATCATTTCGAATGTGGGTAGCTAAGTTCAACACAGTACCTGCTTACATAATCTAAGTCTCGAGCCATATGGCCCACCGTGAAAAACCACCTTAGCTTGATAGAACTGATAGTCCTCGGAAGTCTTCAGTGTCTATTTTCACGAAATTCTTTGAGAGCTGCTTAGAGCTTTTCGGTGCTGATGTTTCACTTCTAAATTTTACGTACCATAAACATAAAAAATTACACATATCCGCTTGCCGGATGGTCTTTTTATTTGCTACGCCCAAGGAGAGTGTTCGAACTTAATTAGGACTCATTCCCAGTACCTACTCAGATGTTTTCCTCATTATTGGTCCCTTGCGAGGCAAAACGAGGAGCTCTGCCGGCGTGCTGACCACCTCAGGCCGCAGCCAGCAACACCGAACGTGCCTGACGGCCTCAGCGGCTCCGGCTCCGGAAAGGTTCAAAATTACGAAATATTCCATTTTTACTTTCTTGCATTTTTAAAATCTACAAACTTTCCCCTTTCAATTGACATCATTTCCGAAGAAACTACTTTTAAAATGTTTTTCAAATATGTTCTGCATGGGCGTGACCCACTGTGGCGCTGTTAAATTGCTGTAAAATGTTGTGCGCGAATCTACATTCTCATCATGTACATTTTAGTGACGTGAGAGAAAGTAGGTGTTACAAAATAAGTGTTGTGGCTAACTTGTGATAGTTCGAAACATATAGCTCGCTTTATTATCGTGTGTTTCATGTTTATTCTATCTTCTGTAATCCTGAAAATATTCGTAGTGAATTCTTTGCATTGAAGTCTCTGTTTTCTTGAAGGATAATCCTGGGTAAACGTAAAGTGACTAGAAATCCTCTGAAGGCTTTTGAGATAAGTAGAAATGTTGAAAATCCAAGGTGTGATTACCGCAAACAGTAAAGACGATAACCAAATGTGTGAACCTAATCTTGCTGGTTCATCTACCCATTGCAACGAAAGTGAGAAAGAAAGTACTTCGCGGAGGAAGCTTGGTTCAGTTAGTGAAAAGAATGAATGTTTTATGGGCGAATCGGATGTGAATGAAATCTTTGATGTCAGTCCTCAACGGAAATTTTGGAAACTGTGTAAGATGTGTCCAGTATGGTGAAATCGGTGTGGATTTCTCTCTAAAAAATCACATAGGACTTGCCAGTGAAATGGAACTGATGTGTGCTAAGCTTTGACACATGACCACCTTTTGGAACAGTGGTGCAGTAACTCCAAATGAAGAAAATGGTAGCAAAATCAATGAACACAACATTAGACTTGTTTGTGCCTTCCGTACAATTGATGAGGGTGCTACTGCAGGTGCAGTTTTCTGTGTCATGATGAATCTTGGAAACACCCAACCAAGTTTACGAACTATAATAGATTTACAGATTCTAAAGTAGAAGATGTCTGTATAGACTCTATGAAGAAAGCTGTGGACGAGGCAGTAATAGAAAACAGTGGTAATACAGACTTGACTGAAGCATTAGATGGTACGTGGCATAAAAGGGGACACACATCTCTTCATGGTGCAGTATACAGGGAAAGTTTCAATTGTAGCAGTAATATTGTAGGAGTCGACAAAAAAATAACAGTATACATGAAAATAATTGCACAGCTAAGTATAGTGGCAGTAGTGGAGGAACGGAAAATGCTGGTGTTGCTAATATATTTCAACGTTCTGTTGCGTGTGACAAAAGTGCGATATGTGGATTACCTCGGTGGTGATGTTGTAGTGCACAAATCTAAGTGTACTGGAAACGTACAGAAACGAATGGGATCAAGACTTCGGTGATTGAAAGTTTCGTACAAAGAAGGAAAACTCGGTGATGGTAAAGGGTTGGAGGAGAACGGGAGGTTGGCTGAGAGTGTGACTGACAAAATACTGAACTATAATGGAATGACTATTAGGCAAAACACACGCAGTGTCGACGAAATGAAGAAGGCTATTTGGGCTCTTTTTTTCATACCTTTTGTAACCGATGAAAGTCCCCATATTACTTGCGTGCCGCAGAAGAAAACAGTTGGTGTAAGTACAATAAGGGATTGCTAACTGGTGAAGTGTACGCTCATGAACATAGTCCGCCTGATGCGGTAATGGTTCAAATGGCTCTGAGCACTATGCGACTCAACTTCTGAGGTCATCAGTCCCCTAGAACTTAGAACTACTTAAACCTAACTAACCTAAGGACATCACACACATCCATGCCCGAGGCAGGATTCGAACCTGCGACTGTAGCGGTCGCGCGGTTCCAGACTGAAGCGCCTTTAACCGCACGGCCACACCGGCCGGCTGCGGTAATGGAGGAGATAAAATTATTTTCAGAGACTTAGCAGCACCTGTACTGTTGAAAAAGTGTGTTCGTGGAAAAACTCAAAACCCCAATGAAAGTGCAAATGGCGTTATATGTTCGAGTATGCCCAAGACTGTGTTTGTCGGAACAGAAACACTTCAGTTTGGTGTGCAGGATGCTGCTGCTACGTTGTAAGGTGCAAAGCATTTCCAAATATGGGAATGAAGATACGTTTCAACATGGGACCAACGATGCTCGCTTTAGACGAGGAACGTCTGCAGGCTGATGACAGGGCTGTACGTAGCCAGAGTAGGGGAAAAAGTGAAAGATGGACGAGGAGTTTGCAGAAGATGAAGAAGAAGACCTGGAGCGCACTAAAAAGGTAATTCAAACTTTGTAACTCGATACTCAAAAGTTTTATTTTTCATACAATTTCTATGTTTTCTTAGGTTTTACCAAACCAATTTGCTTCAACTTGTCACGAAATCTTACACAGTCCCTTCTGTGTAACTTAACACAAATTTTTCCAAAAACCCGTAAATTGTTGAATTTATAAACGAAAAAGTCAAGGAAGTAGTGAGTTTTCATCACAATAAAAAAAATTAACCTCTAACAACTGAATTCAAATTTTTAAAAATCCACGTGTTGCGTTGTAGCCAATACTCCAACAAATAACCTGTAAAAATTTCAGCTTCCCAACTCATACACTTTCTGAGAAAACAGGTGATTTATAAGGGGTGTTTGAACACGGGAGCCCCCTAAAGGTACGTTGTCCAAGGCGCGACGCACACTAGCGACTGCGACGGGTCGCTACGTGACGTCAGAAGTTGTCCGCTGGCGCATGCGCAGTTCGAGTTTGGGATGCGACGCGCGACTGTTGCGGCAGCTGTCGCAGCACTGCACCAGTGAGCAGTGTTGCGACGGAAGTCGCACGACACAAAGACGTACGGCTGCGAGAAAGATGTCGAGCCAGTCAAGGAAAACTGAAATGAGCCACTCACAGGATGTGATGCTCTGTGAGCTGGTCTCGCAACAGCCTTGCCTTTACGATTTGAAGAACCCTAAATATAGAGACACTATGTTCAGAGACAGAATTTGGGAAGTAATTGGTGCACAGTTGAAACTGGCAGGTGAGTGAAATATATAATATTTTCCCATTAATGCAAATTTTTCAGGCCTGTTATGAAAATCAGTATAATCCATGCAGATGTAGAATTAGAATGATGAAAATGAACTTGAAGGTCAATTTTCGCATTACTCTTTTTTGTGACGATAAAAATTGAAAACGGCAAATACATTATAAAATGAACAATCTAAAGTACAACGAGAAAGTTACATTCTACAATACCTTCACTTTGAAAGTAAACGGTAGATTGGTGTCTTGGTGATACCTTCTAGTTGTGAAAAACCACCACCAGATTGTTGTACAGCTTTCTGTAATCAATAGATGTTCGTTTTTGAGGAAGGCGTTTCTCAACAGATTGCGCAAACAGTATGCTGCAATAAGTAATTTGTCACATTCACTTCAATTCATTGGTAGAAGATGGTGCTCAAAAAACTTGTGCCAAAAGTGCACTACTGTTTTACAAGGCCCTTCTGGTCTGACACAGTTCACAATTGAAATTCGTGTTTTGTAAATCCTGGAGTCATCTTTTGAGTGCAGCTTGGCAAGATTAAATGTTGATGTCATCCATAACGATGTATGCTGTCAGAATACAAGAATATGGAAGTTCATTTCGATGGGAATAAAGATTCAGTCGGCTATGAAAGTTGCCTTAGCTTGTTCCAAAAGTTTCTGCATGGGAGAAACTGACAAGTATAATTTGGGGAAATTTTGTGAACAAGCATGGACATTATTTCTTCCACATTTCTGCCAGTGTATACTGTAGACGTTCAGAATCAAAATTCTAGAGATGTTTAAGGTGTAACCCTATCTTGTTGTCAAGAACTTGAAACAATGCAATGAAGCTAGCGTGCGCTTATTGTTAATAAACTTATCTTTCATTGGAATTTTAGGTGAAATGTGCAAAAACAGATGGAGGAATATTCGGGACTCGTATCAGAGAAATAAACGAGAAAGAAAGCTTGGAACAGGTTCAGATGCCTCAGCAAAACCAAGAAAATGGGTTCTGCTTGATCACTTGGCTTTAAGAAACCTACGTTTCGTGGCATTTTAAATGAAATTGTCAAGAGCATATGGAGAAATATTAGTAACTCATACCGGAGGAATATGACATAAAATGGTTTCATTAGGTCCAAATGTGTCAGCGAAACAAAACAAATGCATTCTCTATCGTGTGATGACCACACGATTCTCGTTGCGCGTCGACAGAACTGGCGGCTAGTCGCGACGCTCCCGGAGATATATGAGCCCAAATCTCGGAAACGGAGATCGATATCAATCTGATCTCAACTTAAAAAATAATTTCGATATGTTAGCTTCTTTTCATCGGCAACGATGTATGACCTAACGTGAACCATGCGTAAAGTAGCCAGCGACCACATTTTTCACTGTACACAATTCAAATTTTATGCAGTAGGTTACTTGTAAATTAAGTATCGGGATAACTGTGACGAATATCGGAAAAATACACACCTCATTATCAAGCTGTGATGTGAAACTGTAAGATACGCAAACATCAATTTTTTGTGCCTTTTACTTTCCTCACAATTGATTGAGAAGTAATATACAGCGAAAAAAACACGCAAAACCGGAAGAGATACTTTTCAATTTTTTAAAGTAAAAGGAGAATCTGTATCGAAAAACTAACTCTGGGAGCCGATGTAACTTTGTTGCATTAACATACAGTATTTTTTACAGCAAGAAAATCGGAATTCTTATTTTTCTTATGTATTTGAATCCGCCGCCGCCGTCCGGAGCTTGGGAAACGGCGACGACTCCAGTCGTGTTGCGGCCGTGTCGCCGTCTGCCAGGGTGGGAAAAGAGGAGGGGGCAGCGTCGCAGTCGCAGCCAACTGTCGCGTCTTGCACAACGTAACTTAAGGCGGCGCTCACGGAGGCAGCGTCCCCGCCAGAGGTCGCCAGCGACGCGGTTCCGCCCTCCGTCAATGTTTGTCGAGGTCCAGGAGGTTCGCTTAGGTTAGAAGTTATCCTGTGTACGAAGGCCGGGATATGACGACGCCTCTCTGCATTCAGACGAGTGCTGCGTTTGCTATCAAAGAGATCCGAGCGCATGTAAATGAGCTACGTATACGGTGTCTCGAAAAGAACGAGGCAAGTACTGTACACTTTGTCTTCAGTTACTCAAATTACCAGCCAAGTTTTACGAATATGACACGAATAGAAAAAAACGCCATACCACAAAAGTTAAAGCGCTTTAACACTGTGACGCCATTTTCCTTCTGACAGAAAGAAATGGAACACGAAGAAAGAGTGGTGTGACACGAACGAAAGTTGGTAGACGTGTTTCTACATGTGAAAGACGAAGCCTGCTCAAAATTCGCGCCAGTCGCGTAAGAGTGTCGCAAGTAGCGCCACTACGAGGATGCAAATCAGAGTAGGCTGCAAGTTGTACAGGACGTGAGCGTCGCTTACCTCTGAGTCGATGCTAGTAGACAGTACCTCACTGAGTCTGAATGATGTCACGTAGCAGGTCACGAGAACGTACGCTCGCAAGGTGACGACCACCTGGCACTGTCGACAGGGAAGACCGCCGCGGCTCCGGCGCACCGCACCGCACCGCCGCCTGTCGCAGCAGTTTGAGCAGCAGCCGGCACAACACGTGACGTAGCGAACAGCCACAAGCCGCTTACCTCGAGGAGAGCACACAGCCAGAAGCCTTGTAGCGTGCATTTCACTGACTGCAAAACACCGCCATTTGCGACTTTGTTTGCGTGAAGCCAGAGCTCGTGGGAGGCTTGCAGCCAGCCTGCCAACCTGTCTGAGTATGACGGACAGCGGGAGCACTCTCGTGCTTATCCCGCGCACGCCGACTGCAAACCTGAACGTCAGTCTCACGATTCGTCCCGTTGTATTGCCATTAATGAACAGCATTCCAGAGGGTCTTTTACAACAGGGCTCTACAGAGAGTTAACGTGCCGTCTTAGTCTGTTCCGTCACCAAATTTGTCTCCAATCGAGCAAGTACGAGACAACGTCGGACGACAACCCCAGCGTAATCCACAACCGGCGTTAACCGTCCCTGTATTGACCCACCGAGAGCAACAGGCAAGGAACTCTGGCCGACAGACATCCGGCACCTGTACAGCGCAACGCGTGCCCGTCTGCACGACGGCATTCGACGATTTGCCGGTTACACTGGTCATTAATGTACCAGCATTTCACATTTGCAATTCCTTACCTCGCGCTTCTTAATCACTTAATTATGGCACCTAGACAAACGTATTTACGAAATTTCTTTACTCTACATTAATTATTTTTTTAGTGTTGCAATGTTTTTCCATCAGTTTGTACAACTTCAACGATGCCCCACATTAAGGATCCGTTGCAAACACATTATTGATAGTTCGGTTTATTACCTCACAGTAGCAGGACGAGCGATATCGGCGTAGTTTTTCCCAATTAGGTTAAGAGCACAAAATAGTTAGTCTACGTAGTGAAAATAGGCGATGTTTCTATTACATGATTCAAGGATAAAATTTGTGTTGTTCTTCTTGTGGTCTTCAATCCAGAGACTGGTTTCATGCAGCTCTCTATCCTACTCTATCCTGTGCAAGCTTCTTCATCTCCCAGTACCTACTGCAACCTAGATCCTTCTGAATCTGTTTAGTGAATTCATCTCTTGGTCTCCCTCTACGATTTTTACCCTCCGCGCTGCCCTCCAATATTAAATTGGTGATCCCTTGATGCCTCAGAATATGTCCTACCAAGCGATCCCTTCTTCTAGTCAAGTTGTGCCACAAATTTCTCTTCTCTCCAGTTCTATTCAATACCTCCTCATTAGTTATGTGATCTACCCATCTAATCTACAGCGTCCTTCTGTAGCACCACATTTCGAAAGCTTCTTTTCTCTTTTTGTCTAAACTATTATTGTCCACGTTTCACTTCCATACATGGCTACGCGGGCCGCGGTGGCCGTGCGGTTCTAGGCGCTCAGTCGGGAACCGCGGGACTGCTACGGTCGCAGGTTCGAATCCTGCCTCGGGCACGGATGTGTGTGATGTCCTTAGGTTAGTTAGGTTTAAGTAGTTCTAAGTTCTAGGGGACTAATGACCTCAGAAGTTGAGTCGCATAGTGCTCAGAGCCATTTCAGCCCATAGGCTACATACCTGTCTCACGCCCTTCCCAACCACTGCTTCCCTTTCATGCCCCTCGACTCTCATAACTGCCATCTGGTTCTGTACAAATTGTAAACAGCCTTTCGCTCCCTGCATTTTACCCCTGCCACCTTCAGAATTTGAAAGAGAGTATTCCAGCCAACATTGTCAAAAGCTTGCTCTAAGTCTACAAATGCTAGAAACGTGGGTTTGCCTTTCCTTAATCTATATTCTAAGATAAGTCGTAGGGTCAGTATTGCCTCACGTGTTCCAACATTTCTACAGAATCCAAACTAATCTTCCCCGAGGTCGGCTTCTACCTGTTTTTCCAATCGTCTGTAAAGAATTCGTGTTAGTATTTTGCAGCCGTGGCTTATTAAACTGATAGTTCGGTAATTTCAACCCCCGCTTTCTTTGAGATTGGCATTATTATATTCTTCTTGAAGTCTGAGGGAATTTCGCCTGTCTCATACATCTTGCTCACCAGATGGTAGAGTTTTTTGTCAGGGCTGGCTCTCCCAAGGCTATCAGTAGTTCTAATGGAATGTATTGTGAATGAGTACGAAAGTATTAATTAATTAATTAGTGAAAGATTTGTGGTTTCACAGCAGCTCATTTTATTTTCAAGTGGTCAAAATTAATGCTGCACTAGCAGTACATTCAGAAAAGCAGACTCTACTAAATGACCAGTGGATTTGAGAAAGGAAGTAAAATATTCCATAGAATTTGGGGTGCAAGACTGAAAATATTAGCTTTTAAATTAGACTTTTGAGTATCGTAAATAGCATCCAGCGTCTCACACAAAATCTTTGAAAATGTACTTTTCACCAAGTGGTGTAGGACAAAATACTGGAAATATGTAATATCCAGATGTCAAATATCTAAGTGTCATTACTACTTTACTTGAGCCAGAACTGCATCTTTAATGAGAGTACCGTACCGGATTTTTTTTAATAGAGCTCGAATCCCACATCCATGAGTACTACAACTTAGCTTTCGTTATCCGAAAGTGTTACATACTTGAGATGATTCTTGGTGACCTTGAAAAGCAAGACTACAGGCACTCCAATTTGCTGAGTTCATTTGACGTTATGGAGACATACGCCAATTAACCTTCAATAACTGTCATTCAGCATACGTGTGAAAGACAAACATAAAGTTAGAATAAGATATTTTTAACATCTAAAGGAGTGAAAAGTGGAAATACCTACAGCAAGCACATTGGCAAACCACTTCACGTGACAGAAACGTCACCCTACTGGCATCAAAACGCTAGTAAGCAGTAACAGCTAATGTCCACCAAACGATCAACTACACTAACTTTATTGTAGTTTCCGGTAAACCTGCGATTTCAGTCCATAGATACCGAACTATACCCTGATTACGAAAGTTTCATCCTCAGGATGCCACAAACTTCTCCTTCGATCAGTTGCTCACAGTCCATATTTCGTGTCGTATCGGTCTATGTGGCCAAAGAAAACAAATTGATTTAAATTTCACCAGTTTTCGTCCGAAATATGTACTTTCGGACGAAGAGAACGTCTACATTGTGACCGGGCACGTAGTGGCGCACTGATTCGATAAGAGGCCGATATCAGTGCCGCCGTGACCGCAGCCTAGTCCGTGAGTGCTGTTTACGTTTCAGTTAAACCATCCTCAATTTGTCGAGCTGGCTTCTCAGCAAATTTGTGTTCGTGACTGCAGACCACGGTGAAACGACATCAACGATACGATTTGCTGACGACGCGGTTATTCTTGGTGAAAATGAGGCAGAACTACAAGACCTCTAGAATGGAAAGACAGATCTAGTGAACGAACAGTATGAATTGAGAGTAAACCGAAGAAATAAGATTTGCTATAAACTTATCATAACTAGGAGCCACGAAGTAGACGAAATTAAGAAATTCTGATACCTTCGAAGAAAAGTAGTAAGGGCGATATGTAAAGGCAAATAAATCAAATAAATCTACTAATATCAAACATAGGTCTTAATCTGAGGAAGGCATTTCTCATAATTTACTTCTGGAGCACTGCACTGTACAGGGTGACAATTATTGAGCTATACAAAAAAAACTTAAAATAGTAACAAAGTACGGCGTGCACACACTTCATTCAACATGTAAACGTCACTACAGATATTCTGATTTAGGTTACGACAGTTCGATATGCCTGCCTTCGTTGGCGATGATGTGGCACAGACGAATAGCGAAATTTTGCATGTCCCGGTGAAGTGTCGGAACATCGATGCTGAGATGACCTCGTGAATGGCTCTTTTCAGCTTGAGGTTATTTGCGTACTCCTTGTCTTTACATATAGCCCCACAAAAAGGAGTCGGAGAATACGGCGGTAACTCGAGGACCATGCCAGTGACTTGTGGTACCCCAGAGCCAGAGTGCGGTCCCCAAAGTGCTCCTCCAGGATATCAAACACTCTCCTGCTTTGATGGGGTCGAGCTCCGTCTTGCACGAATCACATCTTAACAAAATCAGGGTCACTTTGGCTAATGGGGAAGAAATCAGCTTCCGAAACCTTCACGTACCGTTCGTTAGTCACCGTGCCATCAAGGACTATCGCACCGATTATTCCGTGACTGGACTTGCACACACACAGTCACCTGTTGAGCGCGAAGAGACTTCTCGATGGCGAAATGCGGTTTCTCAGTCCCTCAAATGCTTCAATTTTGCTTACTGACGAACCCATTTAAATGGAAGTGCCCTCCGTCCGTAATCCAAAGCACGAATGCGCATACTAATTACCATCACTCCCCGCGGCCAACCGTGCAGTTTGAACGTCCTAACGCAAACCGTTCAGAAGTTATGACGATTTTATGTAATATAGTTCAATAATTGTCACCCCGTGTGTTCGCGAATCGTGGACTGTGGGATCACGGGAGAAGAGAGACTCGTGGCGTCTGGGATGTGGCACTGTAGGAGGATGCCGGCTGATACTCAAATCCCAGTTTTCGTTTCCTCCGGCATTTCCATTATTGCATCGCAGTTCAGGTCTATGATGGCTTAGCAGTCCAGTCTCGGCAGGAAAGGTGCGGCGCAGAGGGTGGAGGGCGTGGCTGGGCCTGCAGAAGTGTGACGTTTCCCATTTTCCTGGTCAGAGTGTGAGGCAGCAGCTGGAGTAGTTCCCCACCTTCTGCTGCTGCACACCACGTGTTCGGACTCTTTAGGTTCCTTTAGCGCACCACGGGGATCACTTCACTCTCGAGGAAGTCTGTTGTTTCTCATCCTCTGGACATGACCGATCTGAGTTCGTGACCAGTAACGGTGGCTTCTGTACTATACGTCTTGGCCTTCTCAAAAGCAGAACTGTTTTGTACGAAGACATCCTATCTGATGTTCATAATTATCTAAGCTTCTGTTGGTTGAAGCTTTCTAGTTTCCTTGTATGTACATAAAACTAAAACCAGTCACTTTTTTGAAATGGTCATTTATTCCATGAACTTCAACCAGTCACTTTTTTGACATATTTATTCCATGTACCGGTTTTCGAACCATTTGAGGCTCATCTTCAGATGGTGTCCAGGAAGTTACGTAGCTGTTTCGAAGCGTAATGCCGCGTGCTGGCTCTGTGACAACAATATGCAAAATAGTTTAATGCATCGCTACGCTTACTGTTTATATGCCGATTTGGCCCAGAATTTTGTTTTGTACTTTCTGCGACCAGATGGTATCACATTACCTACTTTTACAGGATATGCATGCTTATACACTCTGATAACGAAACTTTCCCAGCATCCAGCATGTGCTATACAACAGTTACTTGTTACAAAGATCTTCGCACAATGATATGACACAGACCTACTTTGTTCTGAGATGTTATCTGTTTTTGTTTGCTCGTACTAAAGTCCATGAATGGACACAAACTTTAATCAAAGCTGGTGTTAACACGAAAGCCCAAAATAAAATAAATAAACAAATTACTACAAGAACAAAGTTCAAACAATCTGGTGTCTTATTTCTATTCTTATATTAACATATAACACAGTCAGTTTACGGGCAAATACTTTAATCAAGACTGACGTTAACATGAATGTGGAGGAATAAAATTTTACAGAATTTGTAGTATTTGGAATGAAAAATTCAAATGGTTCCAAACACTACGGGACTTAACATCGGAGGTCATCAGTCTCCTAGACTTAGAACTACTGAAACCTAACTAACCTAACGACATCACAC
Organism: Schistocerca americana; assembly: GCF_021461395.2. Lineage (NCBI taxonomy): Eukaryota > Metazoa > Arthropoda > Insecta > Orthoptera > Acrididae > Schistocerca > Schistocerca americana. The sequence continues at coordinate 193,656,485 of NC_060127.1, forward strand.
ACATCCATGCCCGAGGCAGGATTCGAACCTGCGACCGTAGCAGCAGCGCGGTTTCGGACTGAAGCGCCTAGAACCGCTCGGTCACATAAGCCGGCATTTGGAATGAATTGCAGGTATTTGTTTGACCACGAACTTTATATTTAAAGTTTAAATACAAGGAAAAAACTTCAAATGAACTGCCGACTTTTTTCTCTTCTGACATTAATATGATCTGTAATAGTAGTAAACGCAGATTCTGTTTATTTCAGCTAGAGGTAATATGTAATTGTAGTAGTTGTAATGAACTGCAGGTGTTTGTATTTTCTTGAACTTTACACTCAGACGCAAGAACGAAACTTCAAATGAACTGAATCTTTAATGGATAAGCTTAATAAGTTCTAGTTTCTTAGGATTAAGGCGATGTAGTGTCCAGGTTTCGCAACTTTAGAGCAGGGTAGACACAACTGCGCGATACACCATCAGTGTGGTGCGTAGAGTCAGATCTTTATTCACGAAGATCCGAAGTAGGAGGCGTCCAAAAGTAACACGCGCGGCACGAATCCTGTCTCCACGTCCTTTTACAACGAGGCACTAGTTGGTAATATACTTCCTAGATAGAGGAAGTGATGTACTTGTTCCAAAGGTGTGCTGGAAAAAGCGATATTGAAATCCGAAAGGACCATTCCAGGAGATGGCTGCGCTATTACCTTTGTGTTCTGGATGCTGATGGTTAGGGCAAACCGTATATATGCAGTACCGAAACAGTTTACAGACAGTTGCAACACAAGCGTTGTCATCAGCATACTGCTATTCAGCCAGCTGTGTGAGATCTGATATAAGTTCTACTCTCGCACTGTGTACGGACCATGTCTCACACAGCACACAGCATGGTTGCTAGGTACAGAGCAAACAACGATGGTGCCAGGACACATCCTTGTTTCAGCTCATTAGTAGTAGGGAATTTGACCGATGTTTCATTCTACAGCACATGCCCAGGCATCGTAACCTCCCTACTATTTTCTTTCTGTCTGAAATTTAGCCCAACTTTACTTCCTACTCTAAAAAAAAGGTCTACATTTTACCAAAACTATGTTCCCACAAACTGTTGTCCAACTTAAACTCGTCCGCTAGCCTTCGACCAGACAGAACCTAATTTGAACTGAACTGTAACTGATCTGAATGCAACTCGTCTTTATATTAAATGCGTAGCTGAAGTAAAACAATTATCTGGCACACGTCAAAATTTTCATTTACTTCGCATCTTGACAACACTGTTGCATATTTCTCGAAAGTGCAACAGTAAACAGCAAGCAGGCGGCGGGTTAGTTAGATTTCTGTTTCTAAATAAAATTTCCAACTATATTCAAACAGTAAAAAGGTAGGGTATGGGCGGCTATAGTGGTCATGGCGGGAAAGTAGCCACTTGCATTTATTCCCTTGGAGAATGCTGCAGCCTAATGGACAACACTTAAAACTATTCAAAGAGACTTCTTTGGTATTGCCAGCGAGTCTCGTGGAGATAGACGGGCGCACTCGTCTGCAGTGACATATTTTGTGTTTTCTATACGTCTGAAGGAAAGTATATTTAAAACGTATGTACTGCGACATTTGATTACTGCTCGTCCACCCCGGCCGGCGTCCAGTCGGGCGAAGTGCCCAGTCGTCTGGCCGGTGGCCACTTTCCCCGAACATACTCTCAATAATAAGAAAATAGTCTGTCTGAAAATACGTACGTATATTAAAGCATTAATATATTAACCGATTTTTGAAACGTGTGTTCTATCATTACAGGAATGTGAGAAAATCACTGCAACCATCGTGGGATTCCCATGCTATGCACCAGACACTGGAAGCTGTAAGAAAAGAAAAGATGCCCTTTACAACAGTAGCCAAACAGTTCAATGTTCCAAGAAACATTCCAGAAGAAAAATCCTGATGCTATTGAAAATAAGATGATTCTTGGAAACTTTAGACGTGTTTTCGGCGAAAAGCAAGAAGAAGAACTTGTTAGCCATATTTTTTACATGGAACGAAGGTATTATGGCATATCAGTAACTGATTTACGAGACTTGGTGTTTCAACTTGCTGAGAGGAATAATGTACCACACCCATTTAATAAAGAAAAAAAAGATGGCAGGCAAGGACTGGATGGCACAGTTTCGGAAAAGACATCCAAACATAAGCCCTAGGAAACCAGAATCCACTTCAATGGCCAGGGCTCAGGGTTTTAATAAAGCAAATGTGCAAAGATTTTTCAACGTTCTCCAGGAAGTGCAAGAAAAACACTTTTACCCTGCTCATAGAATCTACAATGTTGACAAAAACTGGTCTAACGACAGTTCAGTCTAGAAATTTCAAAATTTTCTCTTGTAAAGGCAGACGCCAAGTTGGTGCTATTCATTGCTTTCAGCAGTAGCCATATGCATGTCTGCAATCCATCCTTTGTGATATTTCCCAGACAAAGAATGAAAGTTGAACTTCAGGATGATGCTCCTCCAGGAACCGCATTTCCCTGCCATCACAGTGGATGGATGCAGATGGATATTTTCATGAAGTGGTTTGATCATTTCTTGAATTACATAAAGCCTACGGCTGACAATCCTGTCCTACTTGTTCTGGATGGACACGCCATCCACACAAAAAATACAGACTTCATAGAAAAAGCCACCACATTGTAACCACAAACGAAAACCTCCTGATGTATTATTTATGGCACCTTTCAAAACATTCTATGCCAGAGCTTGTGAAAAGTTTCTCTGAAACAACCCAGGAAGGGTAATAACACAATTCCAAATCAGTAAGCTTCTTGGAGAGGCATTTCTGCTGGTAGCAGTACCGTCTACAGCGATAAATGGATTTCGTAAATGCGGGATTGTCTCTTTGGACCCGTCTATATTTTCAGATGCAGATTTCGTTGCTGCAGAGGTGTCAGTAAGCTTCTTGGAGAGGCATTTCTGCTGGTAGCAGGACCGTCTACAGCGATAAATGGATTTCGTAAATGCGGGATTGTCTCTTTGGACCCGTCTATATTTTCAGATGCAGATTTCGTTGCTGCAGAGGTGTGCATATCGGACATAGGCATAATCTGTGGAGGAAAATTAAATGATAATAGAAGGGGCACAGTAAATGAGACAAACAAAGGAACTGAAGGTGTTAAAGATGTATTTAATAGGCCTAAGCAAACTGAAGAAGATGAATTTGATGTTGTAGCAGCAAATAGCGAAGAAGCAGTTGATAGTCCTACTAATGAAAATGAAGCTGCGCAGGAAGGAGAAATGAGTGGCAAAAACAATAATGAGGGCACTTTCATTGCTGACGCAAATGAGAAGGTAACACAGTCTACAATTTTTGCAGTAAGCCCAAAAGATATTATAGGTCTACCTTTACCAAAATTAAAATTAGGCCAGCAGCAACAACAAAGAAATAAAGGGCAAAGAAGGGGTCAGGCAACGATAATAACCTCTAGCCCTTACAAACGTGAGCTGTTAGAAGATAAGGCGAAGAAGAAAAAGCAGATCAAGAAAAGAAGAACAAACCTTGTAGAAAAAGAAGAAATGACTAAACCAGCTGTTGAAATAAAAAGGCCTAATAACAAAGCAAAAGTGCAAATAGGAAAGCTAGGAGTAAAGTGCAAAAAGCAGCTTTTTGGAGAATACAGTGAAGAAGAATACAGCGAGGAAGATAAGGACACTGAATGTTTTTATTGAAATGAGGGTTTCAATAAATCTAAAGACAATGAAGGTTGGATTAGATGCTCTGATTGCAAGCTGTGGGATCATGAAAAATGTGCCGGATATGATGACGTCGTGTTCGTGTGTGAATATTGTAGAGATAAGTGACTTATGACCCTAATTTGACTTTGATCTCATGACAAATGATGCGCTGTAACCTGGAAAGTAAAACTATTAACGTTTTGTATAATCTGGTAAATTGTTAATAAGTTTGAATATTTATCTCAAATTTTAATAAATTTCATTCTGTAAATGTGTAGGCTACGTTCTACATTTCGAAATTCCTTTCTATTCACAGTGTCATAAACTTGTTCTTTGAGTCTTTTTTACCTACTGGGCAAAGTGGCCATTTTCAGACATTCATTTAAGCCCACTTCTCTACTACAGAACATGGTACTGAGTAATAATACAACTTTTTTATGGTTCTAGAATGTACATAGCTTAATAAGATACATTCTACATGCTTATATGTCAAATAAAGTGAATGAAACAAAACGTTTTTCTTAGGGTGGCCACTTTACCCAGCTTTCCCCTACTCAGTGGGGTGGGGTGAGCAACTATTCCTGTGAAATGATAGTTCAAGACAAAGATTTTAGAATGAGGTATGTATTCAAAAAGACACGGTAAAATTTCGCTTGATCTTCGCACATAACAATACTATGCTTAAAAAAGTGAACAATAATTTAAAGAGGGAATAATGCTAACAGAAAATTTCTATAAAAATCAAACAGCTTAATCAACTAATATGTTAACGCATGGCTCAGGAAAGTGAGGTGGATTTCTCTCAGCTCTGAGCAAGTTAACTAGCTGACAATAATCATTCCTAGCTACGCAGTGCTGCAGTGTTACCTCAAACTTCTTCTGTTCAAAAATAATAATATTATTCATAATATATATCTTTTTCGCCTTCCAATATAGCGCTGTCCTTTACCAAAAAAATAATCCCTCATCTAACTGATACAATCACAACACAGCACAACTGAATACCTCCATCAGCTGCCACACTTCAACCAAGAACTTATCAGACTGCGCAGAGACAAAGACTCCGCGAGACTGTTTAACAGTAATGTAGCTTGCTCTCTCTCTGACGTGCCCATCGATGACACACAAAAATCAAAATGACATGACCACCTTACAACATGTCATCATGGAAAGATTGAATCAGTTGAAGAAGTGTTCAGGACAGTCGAAACTTCTTAAGACATTCACATAGCTTCTCTGCGCACTGTATCAAAGGCCTTTTTAAGGTCATAAACACAAACAGTAAAGACTGCGATGTTCCCTGCGCTTCTACTGCAGTTTTGGCGCACAGAGGGTATCAATAGTTCCTCTGGACTGGCGAAATCCGCACTGAGATTCAGGAAGTATAGTCTCGGAGAGTGTGTGGAGGTAGTTCAATAGAATTCTAGCATATACTTTGGTAGCTACGGGGAGCAAGGATATACCACGGTAGGTAGACTCATAAGATAAGAAATGAGGTTGTTCGCACAACCGGCTCGAATACGTGGGCGGACGAAATTGCTTGGAATATTTCAGCCTGGAGACAAAAATGCATATTCTGCTGCTGAAATCTCTTCACATCGGTATACGCACGAACAGAGTGGGGCCAATAAAGATTAATGTAAGCACTGAAACCTCATCAGTCCTGTTTGATTGCATCAATTAGCAATAACTGGAATCAGTGAACTGATATAAACATCTGGCTGAAACAGTTTCTAGCGATGTGAAATGGAACGATTGCATAGGCTCAGTCGCAGGTAAACCGGTAGCAGATTCGCTTCATTGATCGGATATTGGGAAAATGGAGTCAGTCTAGAAGGAAGCCTGCTTACGTGACCTCAAGATTGGGAAGGGGTGAGGGGGTCCGGCAAAACTTCACCGAGTCTCACTTAAAGGGGGAGAATGGGGCAACTATAATCTCACGTGAATTTTTTAAAATTAGAATATACTTAAATATGACGGATAATAATAATTATCGTGATGTTTTAACAGCTAATAATAATTAATATAAAATTAATCCTGAACGTAGAAAATATTACAGTGACCACCAGTCTTTATGGCCTCTCCCAGCTCAACAATTTACATGCCCGTATGCCTGAGATTCCCCGACTGGAGCAAGTTCCGCACGAGTGTCAGATTTCATTCAGGGAATTCCCCGCCGTGAGAGTCGAAATCACAGCCTGTCATTCAGTGAGTCAGTCGTGATGTTCTGCAACGCATATAAAGCCGATGTTATTCTGTTCAATATGAATTTGTATCAAAACTTATACAATATTTACGTTAAGTGGCATGCTAATATGTCGAAACACACGTGCGAACAAGAAGTTATCGTTAAGCTGGAATTCAGCGAGAAGAATTCTGTTAAGTGATCATACAATAAGTGACTGAAAATCTACGTAATCGTAAGGTTCAAAGAAATATATCAATAAAAGATCAGTTTTTTGGGTTCCGTCAAAGCAGTTAATACTATTTTCATCGAGCCTCTTTGTCCATACGTCTGTCCGAACACTACTCGCGCGTATTAACCAATGTGTAAAACAAATTTAAAAATTTCATTTTTACAAATTAGGTGATTAGAATTAAAGTGCAGCAACTCACCACGGGCTGTAATTATCGAATGGCGGCGAAATGTGGTAGATACGCTAACTGTGTTAAAGCGTAACAGATTTTCGCTGGAAAAAAAATAGTTCCAAATTTGACCTCCAGGTCATGGACATCCCTTTACAAACCAGCCGTGCGCCCGATTCTAAAATATTGCTCAAGTGTGTGGGCCCCTGCCAGGGAGGACCAACTGGAGATATCCCCGCATGCTTATGAAGAAGCACACACCGGGGACAATCATTCTGTATTACAACGGAGCCTACGCGACTATTGTGTCGTCGGCACAAGGCCGCACCGCTGGAACAGCTGAACAACGCACGGCGACAAAGAGCTCTGCCACAGAGAGCAAAAACGGCTCGTCAACGGGCTTCTATAGAACCCCAGAGATTAAATGCGTTTCGGTAACGGTATTCTACAGCCACGTTCGGCTATTCACAGCGGCGCTACGCAAATAGTGACACGGACTAAAAATACTGGATTTAAAACGAACTACTTCTCGAAATGGCGGTGAGCTTTCACACAGAAAAGGTCGATTCGCACGAAACGGAACGAACATAAAAACATTGCACAACGCATTTCAAATGGCAGCATTCATTCGGGCCTTAAACGGAACGGAACCTCATCGTCTCCGGTTCTCGGGAAAAAAGTTTTCATGTCGACGTGGGCGAGGGGCGCGCTGATGTCGTCTGCTAACTTTGGAAGTTAATTGCGGAAGTTGGGTTCTGCCTCGACAAACAAAAATTCTTTAATACCCGTAACTGTTTCGGAAAAGCTCCACCAGCGTCAGTGGGTTTCTTTTCTGTCAAGTAACAAATATAAAATATTTGCAGGACAATAATACTGTAAAACCTTTAAAGTAAATTTTAATAAAGTAATTGTATTTTTCCGTGGGGCCACAGCCTCTAAAATTTTTGTAAAGGTGAGCTCGGTCCATAGCAGGCCGCAATATTTTTTACTAACAGTGCAATCTGCCGATTTCGGCGTTTATGCAATTTTGAAGCACTTGTGGATAACCGTAATAATTATGTGCTCGAAAATGACATAAACGTCGAAATCGGCCAGTCGCACAATTAATATTTGCTTTTACAAACTGACACAAAATCACAGATAGGGGTCAAATGATCATCTCTGTCTATCTTCTTATGTTTTTCCTTCCTTATAAGAAGATGAATTTATCCATGTTTTGGGGAAAGAGTTCGATTTCGCCATTAGATTGAAATGCAAATGGCCCACGGTTGTACATTAATTACAAATACGAGGGCATTCGAGTAGTAATGCAATACATATTTTCTCAGCCAATTTCGCCTGAAAAAATGCGGAAATTGTTGTGAGACATCGTGGAATATTACCGCTATAGTTTCACGAAGTTCCGGCGTTCCGAGCAGAGATCTGTCGCCGAGTTTCTCTTGGCGGAAAACCTGAGCATCGCACGTGTTCGTAGGCGCTTGCAGAATGTCTAGGAGGCCTGACGCTGAACGAAGTCATTAGGCGAAGCGTCTATACCGTCGCGAGAAGGTCGCGCAAACGTGTCCGACCTCCAGCGAACCGGGCCCCGCACACAGCTACAGCTCCTGCAATGTTAGAACGTGCGGACACTCACTCGTTCGACGCGACCGACGGATCGCGAACACCTCGCGGCTGAAGTGGACGTCTCTCTCGGTAGTGCTGGCACGCTGTGTGCCTGGTGGGTTTCTCGCCTCCCCTTTGTTTGGCCCAATGGAGGACGGAGTCGGCGGGAAGCAGTATGTAGGTGACGGGCGGGGCGTCGACCAGCAGAGTGGTACCGTACGGGCATACGAGCCCTCCCACTAAGGTGGCGTAAGGCCTGACATTATATTGAAAAACAGGATTTTGCATCCAAAAGAGTGAGGAATCCTGATAAAACCTGCTCTCAGAAAAAAAAAATGTGTTGCATTACTTACTGAACGGCCAGGGTACTAACAGCAGTCGCCACTCACCTGCAGACAGCCGCACCACCCCTTGCGTGTCCTGAGCGAGGAGGGCATGCTGACGTTGAGGTTGAGGGAGGGGCAGGTCAGCAGCGAGTCCAGCTTCACAGCGGACGGCAGCGGCGGCCAGCACCCCGACACCGGCTGCAACACACATGGCACGGTGTACCGCTAGCTCTGGCCCTAACTGAGAGGGCGGCTCAGCATCCCGTCACCCTCCTCTGTAACGGGCTCGCTACTTAGGCGCGCACTCTGACTCTGAAAGCAGCCTTACCTTTATAAATTCAAAAAGTGTTCCAGTCAGCAGTGTCAAAAGCTTTCTCTAAGTCTACAAATACTCTAGACCTTGAAAGTCTCTTCGGGTTTGCTGCCGGATCCTAAAATCAACTCGAGTCAAGTTGATTTTAGGATCCGGCAGCAAACCCGAAGAGACTTTCATGACTCATTACGCCGGGAAAGCCTACGTAATCACACTCTAGACCTTGGTTTGTCTTTCCTTAACCTGTCTTCTAAGAGGCGTTTGGGGTCACTATTGCCCAAAATGTTCCTGCATTTCTCCGGAATCCAAATTGATCTTCCTCGAGGTCCATTTCTACCAGTTTTTCGATTCTGCTGTAAGGAATTCGTGTTAGAACTGTAACAGTTAAAACAATTGAGACTAGCAGTTTTCAAGTAAACCGATGAAAGTTACGAAGGCAGTCTTCGAGGAATTTAATACTCTATTTGGTACCAGTACCACACTCTGCACAACGTTCTGGGTGTGTAGACTCACTACATTTTTCCAGAATCCTACGAACCGAGCCAAGTCACGCGCGACACGGAAGGAGCCTCCCCATCCCCGCAGGGTGTGAATGTATCTGATCTAGAGCACATCCGGGCGTCCCCTGGTAACGGTGTGACAGCCAGCTAACCCTTCCACTCCTAAGGCATCAGCCATCGAAATGGCAACCCACCGAGTTTCAAAATTGCCCATATCAGGCCCAGCTTTGATTATAGTCTCTGTCAATATTGAGGGCTTAAGCAACAAGAAGGAGGAACTCCTTAAGGAAGTTGTGACATACTCTCCAAATTTAGACTAGCTCTTTAAGTACTTATTGACCTATGTCGGTCAATTATTTTAAGTGTGTTGACCGGAGCGATAGTCGCCAAGTCACACTTTAGCTATGAGCATATTTCCGCTGTCATTCCGTAAGTTGATTGACAGTGGTCACCAGGCCCGAATTATGATGGCAGTGGCCCACACACAGTTTTTGTAGTATGTGTGTGGATCACCTCCATGGAGGCAAATTGAGTAACCCATTGCCGCCACATTTCCCCTACTTTAGGGTTTTCTGCAACTCATAACCATAAATTCGCCAAGAAGCTCAATCAGGCACGTGTATTAGTTTTTGACTTGATTCTGGACCATTTCAGGTCAAATATACTAACCTTGAATAATGACCATCTATTTTATATGGCCCGTATTGTCAGATGTTACAGATTAGATATAGACTTGTTCCTAATTTTAATCATGACCATTTGCGTGCTAAGTCAATAAGATGTTCACGCGTTGTAACCGTAGCTAAGCAAGCGCTTAACAATTACGTCTTAAAAACTTCTAAACCTAGTCGTAATAATAACGATGTTGGCTTTATATTATTATTCCCACTCCTACGTTCTTCTTAGGTGATTAAACTTCGCGCTCAAGCACAAAAATTTTCCTAGATAGGCCATACCTTGTAAGCACATGTTTTCCTCATATCATGCGCATGAATACTTCACAATCGTTAAGACAGTCGATCTAATTACGTTCTGCACAGGTTAACGTATACGCCCTTTTCCTCAGCTACACCTTTTTATTTCACTTTACTAGTAAATTCAAGGCCAGGAGTTAAGTTCACGTCCTGTCCCAACAAGTAACTATCACACAGTTTATGCGCAGGCGCAAGGTACTGTGTCCGCCTAGGCGGGCCTCATGACGCTACGGTCAGTTCCAGTACAGCACTCGTGGCTGCTGCATCGCGGTCGCGAAGTGGGGACGAGGCAGTTCCAGATAAGTTTTATAGTCTGACGATAATTTATGGATTTGTAGTTTTAGCTTGACGATGTCCACTATGGAAAGACGGTAGTTACTGTTATTCTAAAGAAGGATGGGTTATCTCGACTGAAACCTAGGTAAATTCTAGCCAAACAGTGCAACTGAGGCTGTTAATTATTAAAATTAATATTTACACAGTTGCTGACAGGGCCGTGACGTATTGAAGATATCCTACAGAAGCCTTCATTTTTCAAGAAACACCTAATTTCCATAGCCAGTCAGCTAAGTTACTAATAGGCGACTTTAACAGCCATAGTACCAACTGGGGTTATAGTGAAGATGACGACAGCGGAGATGCAGTACTAAACTGGGCGGATTCTAGGTCTATGACACTTATAAACGATAGTAAGTGCCACCATCTTTCAATTGTGCACGATGGAAGCGTGGATACAATCTTGACCTCATATTTGCCAGCGACACCGTCAAACAGCTGTGCAGAAAGACAGTATGCTCACTGATCCCTAAACTTCAACATAGACCAATCACGTGTCAGATCTTGCCTGCAATACGTCCACAATCTGTTCCATTTCGCCGCCGGTATAACCTTAAAAGAGCAAACTGGAAGAAGTTTACAATTCTTCTTGATAAAGAGGTAACACATATAAGCCCATACCCTGAGGAATACGATCGTTTCGTAAGAGCTGTGAACAAATGTTCTACAATGTCCATCCCTCGTGGATGCCGAACCAAATACGTGCAAGGACTGTCCCTGAGATAGCATCAGATCTTGATCGCTACTACACAGCATTTGAGCAAGACCCTTTTGTCGAAGAAACAATATCTCGTCGACTGCAATTACTTGATTCAATATCAGCCGCCAAGTTGGATCAGTGGACCAAGCATATGGAGGAAACTGACTTCAACAAGAACAGCCAGAAAGCCTGGAAACTTAATAATGACCCTGCTATCGCCACCCTCCATGCAAACATAACAGCCAACGATATTTCCCAACAACTATTACTAAATGGGAAATCGGATAACCGAAACATCTACCCAAAATAACATGCGTACTTCTGTTACCGACCTGTCAAGGGGCTGCAGAGGGGGATTAGTAAGTGTAAAACAGGAAAGGCTGCTGGGCTGGATGATCTTAGGAATGAGCAAATAAAACTTTTTGGCTCTGCAACACTAAAATGGATTCTAGCTCTTTTTAACAACTGCTTATGCTCTGGTAGGGTCCCTAGTCTGGCGGAAAGCTCGTGTCATCGCTACCCTTAAACCCGATAAAGAGGACAAAGACTCTAAGAACCACCATCCCATCTCTCTTCTTTGCCATTTGAATATAATCTTGGAGAGAATGAGTTTGAACAGCTTGACAGAAGCAATTGACTCTGCGCTCATACCTGAACAGGCTGGCTTTAGACGGGGTAAGAGCTGCACATCACAGATCCCAGTCTCACCCTGCACATCGAAGACGGTTATGAATCACATACGGTAACCTGTGTGGCCTTTGTTGACATGTCTGCTGCGTACGACACTGTGCCCATAAATTACTCCTGAAAAAATTTTATGACATCACTAATGACTCTACTTTAACCACCTTAATAGCCAACTTCCTCAGCAACGGGAGATTTCTCGTTGAATTTCAAGGACGGCGCAGTAGATGGAGACTACAGAGGAATGGGCAGTGTTCTGGGCCCTATTTAATATGTATACGGCGAATGATCAACCACTTCCGCTGTACACCAGGAGTTTTCTGTATGCGGATGATCTCGCATTGGCCACCCAGGGAAATAAGGTGTCTGAAGCACTGGAAGAACTAGGACGGTTCCACAAAAATAATAACTTAAGACCTAACCCTACGAAAACGCAAGTCTGTGTTTTCCACCTAAGAAACAGACAGGCGAACCAACGACTAAATATTTCATGGAATGGCACTCAACTTGAACATTCATTTTCCCCAATGTATCTTGGGGTGACCTTAGATCTGACCCTAACGTTCAAAACGCATTGTCAAAACACCAAAATGAAAGTGTCCGCAAGGAATAATATCATACGAAAACTAAGGGAATCTAACAGGGGTGCACAGGCAGTCACTATTCGGACTTGGGATTTGGCGTCGCACTACTCTGCGGGCGAATATGCAGCGCCTGTCTGGTGTAGCTCCTGCCACGCTAGGCACGTAGACACCGCTCCGAATGAGGCGTGCCGCAAAGTCGGTGGGTGCCCGGGACCCACTGGAGTGGGGCGGCTGCTCAAGCACGAGGACGTACAGCCTCCACATCCGACACTCACCCACTGTTTGCCCATTCGCTTGCACCGTCCAGAAAAAGCTTTGTAACGGTCTGTGTAAACAACAGCGACACAAACCAAAGGCTAGAGAGTAGAGGCACCCTAAAGAAGAACTACCTCCCGGTGATAATGAGAGCTGGTGTACCTGGAAGTCCCTCAACAGATTACGAACTGGTGTTGGGCGGAGTAAAGAAACTGTTGAAAAGTTGTGAGTGTGGAGACGATGTCTCACCCCGTCATCAGGCACCGAACAAGAGTTGATGCTGGCCAGTTCTAACGCCTCGGACGTTCTGGGCAAAGACAATTTAATTCAATGTCTCGAGTGTATTTATGAATGTTCATTTATGTACAATTACTTCTAACTGTATGCCAACTGTAACGCTTTGAGCGTAGCTCACTTTTGGGAGAAAGCAAGTTAATTATAGATTTCTTTGCCCTTTTTCATGTTTACATGTTTATGTCCATTGTCTACTTACATGTTAATTCCCTTGTAGTTGATGCCTTTTACTCGAATAAAAAAAACCGAGGTCAGATACCTACTTCACGTAAGACCTCTCTGGTCAGTGGCTGGCGGAAGTCGTAGACGCAGAAGCCGTGTGAGAAGCGACACCAGTTGCACTTGTCAACCACTCACCTTCTGCGCCTGCGCTTCGAAGCCTGCCGCTGGGCTGTCTCGAAAGCAAACCGAGGATGATGAAATATAGTCGAGTTAAATCTGATGATGCCGAGGGAGTAAGATTAGGAAACGAGATACTGAAAGTGGTAGATGGGTTTTGCTATTTGGGCAGCAAAATAACTGATAATGGTAGAAGTAGAGAAGATATAAAATGTAGACTGGCAATGGCAAGAAAACCTATTGTTGACATAGAGTACAGATATCCGTGTTAGGAAGTCTTTCTGAAGGCATCTGTCTGGAGTTTAGGTGTCTGTGGAAGTGAAACGTGGATGATAAACAGTTTAGACAAGAAAATACATAAGCTTTGGAAATGTGGTGCTACAGAAGAACGTTGGCGATTAGATGGGTGGATTGAGTAACTAATTACGAAGTACTGTACAGGATGCAGGAGACAAGAAATTTGTGGCACCACTTGACTAAAAGAACGGATCGGTTCTTAGGACACATTTTGAAACACAAAGAAATCACCATTGTAATACTGGAGGGAAGTCTGGCGTGTAAAAATTTTGAAGGGAGACCAAGAGGTGAATACAGTAAGCAGATTCACAATGATGAAGGGTGCAGTGGTTATTCAGAGATGTAGAAATTGCAGATGATAAAGTAGCATATCAATCTAGCCTTCGCTCTGAAGGCGACAACAACAAACGTAACTGGTTCTTGACCATTTTTAGACCTGTATTAAGATTTCCTTAAGTTTTTTTTTTCAAATAGTGCCAAATTACCTTTGTAGACACCTTCGGAATGTTAAACAAAATTTGTTCAGTAAGAACTGTACTTTGTGGAGCGCAGTACCTTACCGCTCCCGGCATCATGCATTGCTATCACCTTTCACTACTGCAGTCACGGTCGTTAGAAACGGAACTAAAACTTGGACTCAAAACGACTCGACCGACTGCCTTCCCCATACTCTTCCAAAAAAAGTAGCTCGAAATTGGCCTTAGGCGAGGGGAAAAAAGGATATTCTTGTGACTGAATCATGATTTCTACCTAATGGAAAACTATTACTACTTCTAGGTGATGTTTCGCTAGTCTCAACTTCTACGCCGATGATGGGTAGCAATCTGCTAAGTTACCCGTATATTCTGACTGTCGAAACATATGTCAACAGGGAATCAACAATATGTTGCAGTTGAAGAATTGGGGTCTAAGAGCAAATAATGTTTCACTGTGTTGTAGACAGCGAGTGGGGTTGATAAAAAGACATATCCTGTATTTACGAGGCAGCGTCTTGTGATTTATTGTCCAAATCTGTTGTGCAGCGCTATTGGCTGTATCACTGGCGAGCATTTTGTGGCTTGTGTGTTTATTCATCGGTTGCAATATGTACTTTTTTTCATTTTTGTGATTTCATTCCCCCTCGTCCCGTGCGCGGGGGGGGGGGGGGGGGGGCAGTGGACATAGGCTGAGGGGACTAACCCACTTAGGCGCTAATACATAAACATGAAGACATAATGCAAATGTTTTTAATATAGTGGTGAAATATGAGAATTGTGAAAGACTAACGTAATAAGGCTGACTCAATAGTTTAAAAGCAGTGACAAAAATATGGTCAGACAGTACATTTAAATTAGGACACGAACACCCAAAATACTCGAAAAAATACTGGAACAACACCGAACAACACTGACCATTAAAAAGGAGGACTGCGCACTTTCACTAAAACTCGAAGGACCTGACCTGGAATGGTAGGCGAAAGGAAATGTAGTTGCAGAGGGAGAGAGGAGAGTGATGGGAACTGAGGGTTTGTAACAGGTGGCAATGACAACTGCAGACTGATTGATTTAATCTGGGGGAGGGGTCGAAACAGCAACATCATCGGTCCCATCAGATTAGAGGAGGACGGAGAAGGAAATCGCTTGTCGTCTTTCAAAGGAACCATCCCGGTATTTGCCTGAAGCGATTTAGGGAAATCATCGAAAACCTAAATCAGGATAGCCGGACGCGGTTTTGAACCGTTGTCCTCCCGATTGCGAGTCCAGTGTGCTACCCACAGCGCCACCTCGCTCGGTGACAATGAGAGAGGGATAGCTGTGGCGAGGGGTGGTGGGGGGAGGGCAGGGAGAAAGGCGTCGCTGTCACTGGTATCTTTGAATCTGAAAGGAAACGGGGGGTGGGGAGCGACTGGAGGGCGGAGGAGCGTGGAATGAAATGGGGGGGGGGGGGGGGGAGGAGAAGGGAGCCCCCGAAGGGTAGAGAGGGTGGGGTGGAATCAGAGATGGTAGCAGGGATACATTTTGGGACGGAGTTTATGATCTGCAAGGGGAGATGGTTGAAATTTATTTGGGATAGGCTGTGTAGGATTTGCAGGAAATGTGTAGGATTGGAGAGGAGAGGCGACACAATAGGATCATTGGAGTCGAGTTTGCGGGTGGTGTAGTTTATTCAGAAGTGTTCTATGTGAGTGAGGAGAGGGGAGAATGTGACGAGTTGGTAAAGGCTCCTTATGGGCGAGGATAAGCGGATGCGGAAAACGAGGCGGAAAGCGTGGCGTTTGAGGTTCTGGAGAGACTTATAGAACTTGACTGCGACACATATCGAGGCAACAATGGCATAGTAAAGGAAGGAGCAGATCAGGGAATTATATGTGTGAAGCATAGTGTAGCCCGATGTTCGGCCAGTTAGTAGTTTTAGTCTATTGTGCGCTTCCTGCTGGTTGGTTAGTAAGTAAGGTTTCCACATGAGCTGCCAGTCGAAGGTTAGTCCAAGGTATGTTATGTGTTAGTGAGCTGGATAGAACGGTCGTGAGGTAGAAGTCATGGAGAGAAAAGGTGTGGGTGGTGCGTCTTATAACTATTGACTGGATTTTGGAGGGATTAATCTTGAGGAGCTGTCCCTTACGCCATGAGGTAAACTGGGTGAGGTGAAGTTCGAGGGATCTTTGGGACTTGTCGAGCGTAGGATAGAGGACAAGGAAAGTTGTGTCATCAGCATATTAATGGAGGTAGACAGGAGGAGGTGGTCTGGGCATGTCGACAGTGTATAAGAGGTAAAGGAGAGGGGAGAGTACGGAGCCTTGGGGCACTCCTGCAATGCGGCAGAAGGACGGGCGAGTCGAGGGAAAGGATGCAACAAGGAGGACGTAATTGATTGGAAGTGTATAAATCTAGAGTTTGAAAAGGAGACTGGAGTGCCATACGCAGTCATATGATTGCTGTACGACGGTTGTTCATCTGTTGGGATAGGGGATGGTTGCGGTTCCGGAGCTGCTCATCAGCGGAGGAGGAACGGAAGCCACAATGGGTAACAGCAAGCAGGTGGCGCTGGTGCACATACCGTTGCGTACTCTGGGAGAGCATGTATCCAAGGACCTGTTGCAATGTATACACAAACAAATTAACATGTAAGATTTCTGTTGCCACGTTCTGTATCAGTACCCAATTGAAGGCGAGACCTTTGGAACGGATAACGTACCCACTTTTACGCTAATCTTCTGTAAATAAAAATTCCTATCCTGCGCCTGTATGTTGTGAACAGGTGCAAAAGGATGTTACGATACGAACCTTACGATTGTTATCGCTGGAATGTACTACCTCTCATACGTGCACGGACTGTCTGATTTGTGAATATATTATGCACCAACGTCCTTAGCTCGCATGTAAATAGTATGTTAGAACATTGATTTGCAGCGATTTTTGTGAAGAACATTAACAATGGTAACAGTGCAGGTAATTTACATAATTTCACGATCTACGGAGTTTCGCACTCGTTTGATATTTCTATAGTGAAAATATTTATTTTTGACGATGACACGGATAAAAGTTGGAGGATTTTAAAGGCTGACATGTGCTGAAGTAAAATGTAAATGATTTATTATTTTCGTTATTTTTGTAATGTGCTACTGCCCACGCGACATATTTGCGCAGTTCTGTACATACATTTTGTGTTTCATTTTTTAAATATTTTTAATATATTTTATCCACTTGAAAATGGCCGAAATTACAAATGTGCAATAAATAATTTCTACAATCAACGGCGAATATTATGCCCTTTAAAGGACTGTCTAGTTGTGATTCCTGTTATGCTGTCGTCTTTGCGCCTATGCAAGACGTACGTTGTTGGCAGTGCTGCCCTCTAGGCTTTGTCTACAGTGTTTCACTAAAAGAATGTCTCCAAAATCGTTTATGTAGATTACGACCAGCAGGGGGCCTCACTATGACGCTTCCTTGGGGCAACCCCACCATGTAACTTCCCATCAGTTACAATGAACTGCAACCTTTCTGACAGAAAACACGAATCCAGTTCCACAACTGAGGCGGTACCCGGCAGGCACGCAATTCGATTACCATCCGCTTGTCACAAACTGTGTCAAAAGCCTACTGAAAATCTACAAGGGCTGTTCAATAAAGATTGATCACAATTTTTACTGCCGTAATTTATTGGGCTAGAATTTAACCTTTCATATTCTGCTAGATTAATATGTAACAAACACGCCATACTAGTTTCATTGCCGGCACTCCTCCGAGAGGCGGGCAGAATGAGACATGTTTACATGCCTTCATGAGATTCAGTTTTGAAAATAAGGAGGTACGAATGATCAAAAACCGCAGCTCATTTACAGTATAATACCGAGACAACTGAAGTGAGTCTTTCCCTATAACGTCACAAATGGTTATAAAAACACAACTGAAGACATTGGAACTGACCGAAACGTTGATTCCATAGCCCTCGTCTACAGTGTAGGCGAGGTAATGGGTGCTACGTTGCGGAAAAATTGGAAATTTATGGTAAGGTCTTATGGGATCAAACTGCTGAGGTCATCGGTTCCCTAAGCTTACGCACTACTTAATCTAACTTAAGCTAACTTAGGCCAAGGACCACACACACACACACACACACACACACACACACACACACACACACACACACACACACATGCCCGAGGGAGGACTCGAACCTCCGACGGGGGGAACCGTACGGACCGAGATAAAACGCCCTAGAACGTGCGGCTACCCCACGCGACGCTACGTTGTGGTGGTTTTTTTCCTTTTAATAGAAAAGTTTGATTACTGTAAAACAGTGTCCGCCATATTGTTTTGTGAAAATTGTGAACCAAGTCTCGCCGACAGGCTCTCGGCCGTATTCTTAAATTCTGAAAAAAACCCTTTCCTTTTTTTTCAGGGGCAAAATCTACTTTCTCCTCAGAAAATTTCACGCTTGTTTAAAGTTCGTTTGTATTTCATATTGTCAGGGAAACTACGTCTTTAAAGAAATCTGTACAACTTTCATAATGTTTAACTCTATTAAACTTATAAGTACACAACTGGCCATTAAAATTGCTACACCAAGAAGAAATTAAGATGATAAACGGGTATTCATTGGACAAATATATTATACTAGAACTGACATGTGATTACATTTTCGCCGGCCGGAGTGGCCGAGCGGTTCTAAACGCTACAGTCTGGAACCGCGCGACCGCTACGGTCGCAGGATCCAATCCAGCCTCGGACATCGATGTGTGTGATGTCCTTAGGTTAGTTAGGTTTAAGTAGTTCTAAGTTCTAGGGGACTGATGACCACAGCAGTTAAGTCCCATAGTAGTGAGAGCCATTTTTGATTACAAATGGCTTTGAGCACTATAGGACTTAACATCTATGGTCATCAGTCCCCCAGAACTTAGAACTACTTAAACCTAACTAACCTAAGGACATCACGCAACACCCAGTCAACACGAGGCAGAGAAAATCCCTGACCCCGCCGGGAATCGAACCCGGGAACCCGGGGTGCCGAAAGCGAGAACGCTACCGCACGACCACGAGCTGCGGACTTTTGATTACATTTTCACGCGATTTGGGTGCATAGATTCTGAGAAATCAGTACCCAGAACAACCACCTCTGGCCGTAATAACGGCCTTGATACTCCTGGCCATTGAGTCAAACAGAGCTTGGATGGCGTGTACAGGTACAGCCGCCCATGCAGCTTCAACACGATACCACAGTTCATCAACACCAGTGACTGGCGTATTGTGACGAGCCAGTTGCTCGGCCACCATTGACCAGACGTTTTCAGTTGGTGAGGGATCTGGAGACTGTGCTGACCAGGGCAGCAGTCGAACATTTTCTGTATCCAGAAAGGCCCGTACAGGACCTGCAACATGCGGTAGTGCATTATCCTGCTGAAATGTAGGGTTTCGCAGGGATCGAATGAAGGGTACAGCCACGGATCGTAACACATCTGAAATGCAACGTCCACTGTTCAAAGTGCCGTCAATGCAAACAGGAGGTGACCGAGACGTGTAACCAATGGCACCCCATACCATCACGCCGGGTGATACACCAGTATGGCGATGACGAATACGCGCTTCCAATGTGCGTTCACGGCGATGTCGCCAAACACGGATGCGACCATCATGATGCTGTAAACATAACCTGGATTCATCCGAAAGAATGACGTTTTGCCATTCGTGCACCCAGGTTCGTCGTTGAGTACACCATCGCAGGCGCCCCTGTCTGTGATGCAGCGTCAAGGGTAACCACAGCCATGGTCTCCGAGCTGATAGTCCATGCTGCTGCAAACGTCGGCGAACTGTTCGTGCAGATCGTTGTTGTCTTGCAAAGGTCCCCATCTGTTGACTCAGGGACGGAGACGTGGCTGCACGATCCGTTACAGCCATGGGGATACGATGCCTGTCATCTCGACTGCTAGTGATACGAGGCCGTTGGGATCCAGCACGGCGTTCCGTATTACCTTCCTGAACCCACGGATTCCATATTCTGCTAACAGTCATTGGATCTCGACCAACGCGAGCAGCAATGCCGCGATACGATGAACTGCAATCGCGATAGGCTATAATCCGATCTTTATCAAAGTCGAAAACGTGATGGTACGCATTTCTCCTTCTTACACGAGGCATCACAACAACATTTCACCAGACAACAGCGGTAAACTGCTGTTTGTGTATGAGAAATCGGTTGGAAACTTTCCTCATGTCAGCATGTTGTACGTGTCGCCACCCGCGCCAACCTTGTGTGAATGCTCTGAAAAGATAATTATTTGTACATCACAGCATATTCTTCCTGTCGGTTAAATATCGCGTCTGTAGCACGTCATCCTCGTGGTGTAGCAATTTTAATGGCCAGTAGTGTTTTTACTTGTACTTAAAAATCGATTAAATTGGAGGGCAATCTATAGAATATGTACAGCACCTTTCTGCTTACGGATAATGAATAATGTTATTTTTTGCCATATTAAAAAGAAACAAACGAATCACAATACTATGAATATAACGAATAAGACACCACGTAAAATAATCTGTTGCACGAAAGTAAAGCTTTTCAGAGATTCATGTAACAAAATAACACTCATTACCATCCACTCTAAAAATTTATACCGACTAAACAATAAGCGACTTCACGTAAACAAAAGGCAACACACAGACACGGGTCCAAATAAAGCACAACACTGAGCAATACGCTTACATTCTACAAAATTCGCGAGAAAGAGGATATGTAACAGTTGATATACAGGTCGCGCCGAGACTTCCTGATTTCTATAGACATCGATAACCATAATCAACGCAAGCATAACGTTCTACGAGTCGAGGCGTGGAATGACAGAAGCTTGGACGTGGTAGGGAAACCAGAAAATCTAAAAAGGAAACTGGAAAGGCTCAATCTACATATAGTAGAGGTCAGTGAAGTGAAGTGGAAAGAAAACAATGATTTCTGGTCAGATGATAGGGTAATATCAACAGCAGCAGAAAATTGTAGGATTCGTTATGAATAGGAAGGTAGGGCAGAGATTATGTCACTGTGAACAGTTCAGTGACAAGGTTGTTCTTATCACAATCAACATCAAACCAACACCGACAACTATAGTTCAGGTATACACGCCGACGTCGCAAGCTGAAGATGAAGAGAGAAAGAAAATGTATGAGAATCTTGAAAGGGTAATACAGTATGTAAAGGGGATAAAAGACTAATAGTCATGGGAGACTGGAATGCAGTTGAAGAGGAAGGAGCAGAAGAAAAGGTTACAGGAGAATATGGGCTCGGGACAAGGAATGAGAGTTCTGTACCAACTTTCAGCTAATAATAACGTATACCCTGTTCAATAATCACATGAGGAGGAGGTATACTTGGAAAAGGCCGGGTGACAGGGGAAGATTTCAATTAGATTACATCATGGTCAGGCAGAGATTCCGAAATCAGATACTGCATTGTAAGGCGTACTTAGGAGCAGATATAGACTCAGATCACAATATAGTAGGAATGAAGAGTAGGCTGGAGTTTAAGACATCATTCAGGAAGTATCAATACGTAGAGAAGTGGGATACAGAAGTACTAAGGAATAACGAGATACGCTTGACTTTTTCCAAGGCCATAGATACACCAATAAGGAATAGCTCAGTAGGCAGTACAGTTGAAGAGGAATGAACATCTCTAAAAAGGGCCATCACAGAAGATGGGAAGAAAAACATAGGTAGACTACAAAGAATGTAACTGCGAAGAAACGATGAATAACAGAAGAAATACTTCAGTTGATTGGTGAAAGGAGGTAGTACAAAAATGTTCCGGGAAACTCAAGAATACAGAAATAAAGTCGCTGACGAATGACATAAATAGGAAGTGCAGGGAAGCTATGACGAAATGGCTGCAGGAAAAATGTGAAGACATCGAAAAAGAAATGATTGTCGGAAAGACAGACTCAGCATACAGGAAAGTCAAAACATCCTTCGGTGACATTAAAAGTAAGGGTGGTAACATTAAAAGTGCAACGGGAATTCCACTGTTAAATGCAGAGGAGAGAGCGGATAGATGGAAAGAATGCACTGAAAGCCTCTATGCGGGGGAAGATTTGTCTGATGTGATAGAAGAAAAAACAGGAGTCGATTTAGAAGAAATAGGGGATCCAGTATTAGAATCCGAATTTAAAAGAGCTCTGGAGGACTTAAGGTCAAATAAGGCAGAGGGGATAGATAACATTCCATCAGAATTTCTAAAATCATTGGGGGAAGTGGCAACAAAACGACTATTCACGTTTATGTGTAGAATGTATGAGTCTGGCGACATACCATCTGACTTTCGGAAAAGAATCATCCACACAATTCCGAAGACGGCAAGAACTGACAAGTGCGAGAATTATCGCACAATCAGCTTAACAGCTCATGGATCGAAGTTGCTTACAAGAATAATATACAGAAGAATGGAAAAGAAAATTGAGAATGCGCTAGGTGACGATCAGTTTGGCTTTAGGAAAAGTAAAGGGACGAGAGAGGCAATTCTGACGTTACGGCTAATAATGGAAGCAAGGCTAAAGAAAAATCAAGACACTTTCATAGGATTTGTCGACCTGAAAAAAGCGTTCGATAGTATAAAATGGTGCAAGCTGTTCGACATTCTGAAAAACGTAGGGGTAAGCTATATGGAGAGACGGGTTATATACAATATGTACAACAGACAAGAGGGAATAATAAGACTGGACGACCAAGAACGAACTGTTCGTGTTAAAAATGGTGTAAGACAAGCATGTAGCCTTTCGCCCCTACTGTTCAATCTGTACATCAAGGAAGCATTTATAGAAATACAAGAAAGGTTCAGGAGTGGAATTATAATTCAAGGTGAAAGGATATCAATGACACGATTCGCTGATGACATTGCTTTCCTGAGTGAAAGTGAAGAAGAATTACATGATCTGCTGAACGGAATGAACAGTGCAATGGGTATACAGTATGGTTTGAGAGTAAATCGAAGAAAGACAAAGGTAATAAGAAGTAGTAGAAATGAGAACAGCGAGAAACTTATCACGAAGTAGATGAAGTTAAGGAATTCTACTACCTGGGCAGTAAAATAACCAATGACAGACGGAGCAAGGAGGACATCAAAAGCAGACTCACTATGGCAAAAAAGGCATTTCTGGCCAAGAGAAGTCTACTAATATCAAATATTCGCCTTAATTTGAGGAAGAAATTTCTGAGAACGTACGTCTGGAGTTCAGCATTGTATGGTAGTGAAACATGGACTGTGGGAAAACCGGAACAGAAGAGAATCGAAACATTTGAGATGTGGTGCTACAGACGAATGTTGAAAATTAGGTGGACTGATAAGGTAAGGAATAAGGAGGTTCTACGCAGAATCGGAGAGGAAAGGAATATGTGGAAAACACTGACAAGGAGAAGGGACAGGATGATAGGACATCTGTTAAGACATGAGGGAATGACTTCCGTGGTACTAAAGGGAGCTGCGGAGTGCAAAAACTGTAGAGGAAGACAGAGATTGGAATACATCCAGAAAATAATTGAGAATGTAAGTATAGGTTGCAAGTGTTACTCTGAGATGAAGAGGTTGGCACAGGAGAGGAACTCGTGGCGGGCCACATCAAACCAGTCAGAAGACTGATTTTAAAAAAAAAAAAAAAAAAAAAAAAAAAAAAAAAAAAAAAAAAAAAAAAAAAAAAAAATCTGTTGAGCGAATGACTTATGACCATTGGCCAAAAAATTGAAATGGCGGATTTTCAAAACAATTGTCTTAGGTTTGACGATATCTAGCTAAAAACCAGGAAAAATACTGCAATAACCGAAGGGCGGGAGAAAACGTGGAAAATCGGGAGCGTCGGCAGCTGTGTGCTGAGCGTCGCGGAGGTGGCGCGCGACCATCGGTGCGCGGCTTGACATTCTGCTCTCGTCTCAACGAATCTGCAACTTAGGCCTATGCACTGTTGCAGGAGGCCTACGGAGAGTCTGTTCTGCCCTACAGCTCAACTCGAAGATGGATTGAAATGTTAAAAGAGAGGAGACAATAAACTGCAAAGGAAAGTTTACCCGGCGCTGCAGTTACTGCTCTTATAGAAGAAAACATCAACACTGTTCCTGTCATTGTGAGGGATAATCGACCAATATCCTTACGAGTATTCCTTGAATTGCTTGTGCCACCCACAAGTTGGTGAAAGGGAATTTATACACGAGACTTGTTTGTGCGCGGTTGACCCCAAGACTGCCGATTCCCGATAAAAACAACATTTGTGTGCAAGCCTGCATGCAGTTGAAGTTGATGTTAGCTGAAGAACCGGAGTTTCTTTCAAAGGTAATCGCTGCTCAGGAAACTTGGCTGCAACAATTTGACTCTGACAACAAACAAGAACTCAGTGCGGATACCCCATCCTCAACCCCTAAAAAGCAAAGTGGTTGCTTCTGCTGGGAAGATGGAACACACTTTAATGTATCGCTATGACTACAGCTTATCTGTCGATATCGACGAAAATTTAGTTTTTTACTTACTGCCACAGTATAGGGGCTTTTCTCGGTTAGTGTCCATCTGTCTACCTCCATTTTGATGTCCAGTTGTTATGTCACTACACACACTTCCACACAATCTATATTAATTTGCAGTCCGACCGCGTGACTTTTCCAGCATCCAGCATCCAGCATGCGCTTCACAACTGTTGCTTGTAACAAAGATCTTGACACGAAGATATGGAATAGGCCTACTTTGCACAGATATGTAATTTGTTTTTCTTTACGTGTATTAAAACCATATAATGGCAAATATTTTAATCAGACTGGCGATAACAAGAGAGCACAAAATAAAATAAATAAGTAAATTACTACAAGAACAAACTTCAGGTGATCTAATATCTTATTTCTATTTGCATATTACGTATAATAAAAGCAGTTTATAGCATTTTTTACTATCCGCAAGGCATATGTATTTGAAAATAACTTCTCCATCAACAGTTATGAGCTCCTCAATAGTATAAAAGATATCCCCATCCCAGTCACAGCTAAATTTGCATCTCTTGACACAGTCAACCTATATACAAACACACCTGTCAAGGAAACCATTAGTTTGATAAGAAATAACTTACTCAAACATGGGACAATGGGTAGAGCTGAAATCTATGAACTCATAGAGATCCTGGAGCTTACATTGTCACACAACTACTTCCTGTTCAACAACAAGTTTTATATTCAGAAAGATGGACTGGCAAAGGCCAATATAGTCTTGCAGGCTTGCTAGCAGACATGTATATCAATAACCTTGAAAATAACTTTTTAGAGCCCAAACCTACCTAAAAGATGAGCTGCTTTATTACAAACGCCATGTTGATGACACACTCATTTTGTTCAATGGAGCAACAGAAGAAATAGATAATCTAGGCAAAGAACTTAATAAAATACACAATAAAATTCAATTCACAGCATAACATGAAACACCAGAAGGCATTAACAATCTTGATCTAACAGTCTCAAATAAAAATCAAAAGCATAAATTTCAAATTTTCAGAAAGCCAACAACCACCAATGTTACTATACACAAATCCTCTTGCCATCCAGACCAACATAAAAAAGCAGTCTTCAGAACAATAGTTAAAAACCCCAATGGACACAAGTGAAAGACAAAAAGAAACAGAAATTATTAAATCAATTGCCTCCAGCAATGGGTACAACCCCGCAATAATAGATAAACTAATCCATACAGCGAAATTAAATCAACCAACTGCTGAACAACCACCCAGAAACTGGAAGACCACATTTATAAGCCTGCCTTTCCAAGGGAAGATTTCTCACCAAATTGCCAACCTCTTCAAGACATACAACATAAAAATAAGTTTCTTCACGAACAACAAAATACAATATAAAATCATACACAGCACCAAAACCACTATACAACAGTATCAAAAGTCAGGTGTGTTCAAACTCATTTGCAGCTCATGTCCAAGCTTCTACATTGGACAAACTGGTAGAAGCTTCTCAACAAGTTTTAAAGAGAACATGGATGCACTCCATCTTAACAACCTGAATAAGTCCAGCTTTGTCTCACATCTTGCCCAACACAATCATTCTGCAAACAACATAGAACAGAATCTCCAAATACACCATTTTGGCAACAAAGGCACAATACTTGACCACCTTGAAGAAACTGAAATATTTATCTACACAAATACAGTACCTGACTACCTACTCAATGATCAAATTGAACTGAGAAACAAATTATTCCTTCAGAATTTTGAAGAGCTACTAGTCCAAAACAAGTAACCACCCAACGAACCCTACACCGCCTCCCCATCCCCCTCCCCCAACAACCTCCCCCCTCGCCTTACATCCTAACTACACTGGTGTCAATGTAATATCCCACCACAGAATAATTATATACTATATTTCTAAATGTTAAGGCCCTCTACTGCTAACATAAATCAGTACTTTTATACATATTCCTTCTAGCTGAAACGAACAGAAGCTGCCTTTACCGACATTCCACATCACTTTATTATAAGAATAAAAATAAGTCAACAGTTAAAGGACTTTTGTTCATGGTTTTTTAAATATAAAGTGTACAGCCATAGAAACAGCTGTAGTCCATTACAATCACTATAACTTTTATACATATACCTTTAGGTAAAACAAACAGAATCTACTCTGTACAAACTGCCTATTGGCTTCTGTCTCGGGTTCATCGGCCGACGTTCATCTAATGATTTTACTGACGTTTCGCCAGTACGAGTGCCTGGCATTGTCGAAGCTTCACTCTCCATTGCCGGTGGTGAACTGGAGGGTGAAGCTTTGACAATGCCAGCCACTCGTGCTAGCGAAACGTCAGTAAAATCATTAGATGAACGTCGACCGAAGAACCCGAGACAGAAACCAATAGGCAGTTTGTCAACAAGTGGCCACGAAAGCCTTAACAATTTTGTAGAATCTACTCTTGCTATTAATGTTAACATAACAACAGAAATAAGTCAACAGTTCATCTGAAGGTTTGTCATTAAAGTAAATATAAAGGTCCTAGTCATACAGACAGCTGCATCTCACTGCACATACAATAACTCTGTGTCATTGATTCCTGGGTATTCATGTTAAGGCCAATCATGATTTTAAAAAATGCTATAACTGCCTGTATTATACGTAATATGCAAATTGAAATAAGGTATCAGATCACCTGAAGTTTGTTCTTGTAGTAATTTATTTTATTTTGTGCTCTCTTGTTATAGCCAGTCTGATTAAAATATTTGCCCTTATATCGACTTTAATACATGTAAAGAAAAACAAATTACATCTCCTTGCAAGGTAGGCCTATGCCATATCTTCGTGTCAAGATCTTTGTTACAAGCAACAATTGTAAAGCGCATGCTGGATGCTGGAAAAGTCATGCGGTCAGAGTGCAAATTAATGAACCTGAAAAGATTCGAAAACTGGTTCATGGAATAAAACATAATTATTCAAAAAAGTGACTGGTTGCAGTTTTGTATAACTTATTTATATTAAAATCAACAACTTGTGAGGCAGCGGCCTGTTTCACACCTGTCACCACATACATTCTCTTCGCTATTTTATATGACGGTTGATACAGAGAATTATGTACCAAAAAATTATTTATGGTCAGTATCTCAATCAAATTTTCCAGTAATACACCTGTGGCGACCCTTTTATTGTAATTCGGAATGCATAAGTTTGTCTAAGGATATCACGTTTGTAATCATTTTAATTCAATGCGATTCGTGAGTTTTCTTCTCGTTTGTATTTCTTGAGTAAATTTCAACTACTTACCAGATCGAATCCCTTTTATTTCGTAATAAATAAGATTCCCGATAACTGAATGCCCGAATTCTCGAGCCATAAACAGATGGACAAGGCCTCTGCTAATTCTGGATACTTGGTTAATGTTTCCTATGCGTCACAGTCAAAAGTTATCGCACGTCTGCAATTTCGTCATTATTTGTGACGTGGATTGGCAAATCTGCAACTCTTGACCATTTGCATACCGTTTGAGAATTCATTGAAGCGTTGCTTTGACTCGACCAGCACCGACTTGTTGCAAACTGGACAATATTATAAGGAAGTCCCGAAAAATTTGCGAGTCCATGCTGGATGCTGCGCCACGATAATGTACGGCCGCACAATGCAAATGTTACAAAAACGCAATGGGAAGTGCATCCCTGACCATCCTAATAGTCCAAATTTAGACCATTAGGACTTTTTTTAATGCTCCCTAACGTGATGAAAAACCTTCGTGGGAGGCATTTGTCATCATCGGAAGCAGTACTGAACGCTTTCTTGAAAGACCTTTCGAGAAATGGTTTCCACCATGTCTTTGCTGACTGGCAGAAAGGCTGGTACAACTGCATCACATCAAAAGTAAATTATTTTCGGAAGGAGTACCCAAATTATGAGGATGATTAAAGGTAAGTTGTCAGAAAAAGGATAATATTGTTGTTTATTGAACAGCCCTTGTATAAATATGAATCAGTGGAGATCCCCTACCTACGGCATTCATTACGTCTCTTAAATGAAGGACCAGTTGTGCTTCACAAGAACGACAGTTTGTAAATCCCCGCTGGTTATTTGTTTAACATATTTCGGGTACTCTCGAATACGACCTCGCGTAAGAGAGACGCCCTCGTCGGCCTCGCTTAGGCCAGAAGGCCGCGTGGAAGGCACTTAAGCTACGTTACAGTCCCGTGGGGGCGCTCGGACGCAAAATGTGGGCGCGAAACAGTTAGTTTAGCGTACAGCACACGAAGCGCGTAGCCGAGTTCTTGTCACTTTACACGTATGACCTGACAGCTAGGGCGAGTTGCAATCTGCGACTGTTTGCTGACGACGCTGCTTTGTAGTACGGGAAAGCTGTGATCTAATCAAGCATTCTGTAACCTTCCATGCCAGGTAATTTAATTTTTGAATTGAGAAGTTCCTATAAAACAATGTTCTTCAGCATTCACTATTGGACGCTTAATTATTTACAATTTATGTGATCATGACAATTTTGCAGATTTAACATGGAAATCTGCAAATTTAATTTTTCCTCAGTTTGCCTAAATTGTGTATCAGTTAATGGAAATAATACCTTTTGACAACGATGTAAATCGTTTCACTCTCTTTGTCTCAGATGTAATCTTCGTCCTTATTGTTCGCTGTGGGGGGAAGTTGGCTTGTAGTGGAGTCAAGCCATATTTTGTAGAAAGGAGGCATGTTTAGCTGGAACTATTGGCTCAGAGAAGCGAATGGATGTCAATTTCTGTCAATCTGATATTTTAAAAGTTGAAAACACAACAGTTCAAAGCGTGGCCACTGTGTTTCATTTCGTAGTTAGTGATGCATTCGAACATTCGCAGCCCTGGAAATCAGTAAATATATTATCCGCACAACCGTGTTCTGTGGCCATAACCACACTTTTAATAAGAAGACTTCAAGACAATCAGCTAAATAAAAAGTCATATACTTTCAAGAAATTTTGTATAGCCAAGACGGCACAGAAAACTGTTTTTCATAGACCGGTTTCGACAGGTAAGACTGTCATCTTCAGATCTTTAAGAACTTTTTTTAGTTGTACGTCAAGTTCCATGTGGTGTCACCGCCAGACACAACAGTTGCTAGGTGGTAGCCTTTAAATCGGCCGCGGTCAGTTAGTATACGTCGGACCCGCGTGTCGCCACTATCAGTGATTGCAGACCGAGCGCCGCGACACGGCAGGTCTAGAGAGACGTCCTAGCACTCGCCCCAGTTGTACAGCCAACTTTGCTAGCGATGGTTCACTGAAAAAATACGCTCTCATTTGCCGAGACGATAGTTTAGCATAGCCTTCAGCTACGTCATTTGCTACGACCTAGCAAGGCGCCATTATCAGTTATTATTGATATTGATTCATGTACCGTCAGACCGACGTTCACCATTAATGGGTTAAAGTTAAGTATTCCACCAGCTACGTCCGTTTTTTCTAAATTCTAATTTCCTTGTCCTGTTCCAGACCTCACGCCAGCCTGCGTGAGCTAAAACGCGTGCCTTTCGGCCTCCTCTAGTAACACGGTGTTGGCTCTCTTGCCAACCAAAACATTCCATCATTCAACGTTAACATTTTAGTGGAGAGTATATTGCGCATTCCACAAAGTTTTTTTAAAAACAACCTACAAACCAGTTTGTCACAAGTAATAGTAATTTTATTTACAGATCTGAAGATGACAGTCTCATCTGTCGAAAACGGTCAATAAAAACAGTTTCCAGAGCCATATTGGCTATAAAAAGCTTTTTTAAAGTACATACAGGGCGCTCCTTCTCATTTCTCGTTCTGAGACACTTCAACAAAAAGTACATTAAAAGTTAAATTTCAGTAAAGTAACATGCGCTTCAGTGACATTTATTCAGAACAAATGACAAATTCGTGTTACAAAGAGTCGTGGTTGAGTAACTGTAGGAGGATCCTGGATGACTTGAAGTGATAAATGGCAGCATGTTCCAAACGTGGAAAATATAAGATAACTCAGACGAATAGGAAAAATAATTCCATAATGTTCGAATACAGTTTTAGTGTCGTGCTGTTTGACAGCGTCAGTTGTAAAGTTGCAAGGCGACATGAAGTGGAGCGAGCGCGTGAGATCGGCTGTAGGGAAGGCTGAGCACCATGGGACTTAACATCTGAGGAACATGTGGCAAGAGACTGAACCAGCGCTGAGCTAGTCCTACGTGGCGAAGGGTGGTGGTAAGGAACCGTCCCATCATTCACTTCAAGAACGTCTTATATTCGGTCTAATACACTAGAGTAGGGATGACATTCGTCGCTCAAAAAACAGGTTTTTGGTTTTATCGTTTTTTTTTCGCCTCCTGTTTCACTTGACTCAAGTGCTCAAAAAAACTGGTTTCTGAAGTAACCCATTTTCTTTTTTTTATTGCTATTATTTCCGGCAATAAATGTAGACATATAACGAATTCTAAGACTAATTCAGACTTTTGGGTTACACGTTCCAAGACACCTATAATCAAAATATAAAATAAAATAGTTTTCTCGAAAACTAATGAGGGTTTAAATACTACATGAAGTTCACCAATATTCACCTACTGATTCAAATTTTTTAAATCTCTTTCAAAAATTTAATCGAGGGTCATAAAATTATTTGGCTATTACGATCAGTGCTAAAGGGTGAAAACTATTTTTCAGATTAGCTAATTTCTATTTTCGTTAAAAATTACGAGTGATTTTTAATTTATAGCTGTTGCTACAACTTCCTTTCTCTTTATCCATCTTTACTTTTTAACTTGAATTTGAATACAGGGGTCAGAAACCCGCTTCATACTTCCCAATCTTGTGTTCAATTTGTTCCTGCTTTCTCTCCAATGGGCATGAAGAGATAATCTTGTAGGTGACTGGTAGAAGTGAAATGTCTCGGTAATTGTTGACATCCGTTCGGTCTCATTTTTTGTGCAGGGAATGCATAAGTGCACACTTCCAATCGTGAGGTAATTCTTCTGTTGTCCAAATTTCTTTAATAATTTCCGGTGAATCCTCAAGTGATTCGGGGCCTAAATTTTCCAGTATTTCTGCTACTATGTCGGAGGAGGAGAATGTGGACAGAGGTAGGGATGGGGGAGATGGACAGAGAGGAGGAGGAGAAGGTGGACAGAGGTGGGGGCGGGGGAGATGGACAGAGAGGACGAGGAGGAGAATGTGGACAGAGGTAGGGACAGGGGAGATGGACAGAGAGGAGAATGTGGACAGAGGAAGGGACGGGGGAGATGGACAGAGGAGGAGAATGTGGACAGATGTAGGGGCAGGGGAGATGGACAGAGAGGAGGAGGAGAATGTGGACAGAGGTTGGGGGTGGGGAGATGGACAGTGAGGAGAGGGAGAATGTGGACAGAGGTTGGGGCTTGGGAGATGGACAGAGAGGAGGAGGAGAAGGTGGAGGTGCAGGGGAGATGGACAGATAGTAGGAGGAGAAGGTGGACAAGTAGGGGCTGGGGAGATGGACAGAGAGGAGGAGAAGGTGGACAGAGGTAGGGGCCGGGGAGATGGACAGAGAGTAGGAGGAGAAGGTGGACATAGGTTGGGGTGCGGGAGATGGGCAGAGTGGAGGAGGAGAAGGTGGACAGAGGTAGGGGCTGGGGAGATGGACAGAGAGGAGGAGGAGAAGGTGGACAGAGGTAGGGGCTGGGGAGATGGACAGAGAGGAAGAGGAGAATGTGGACAGAGGTTGGGGCTGGGGAGATGGACAGAGGGGAGGAGGAGAATGTGGACAGAGGTTGGGGCTGGGGAGATGGACAGATAGGAGTAGGAGAATGTGGACAGAGGCTGGGGCTGGGGAGATGGACAGAGAGGAGGAGGAGAAGGTGGACAGAGGTAGGGGCAGCTGAGATGGACAGAGAGTAGGAGTAGAAGGTGGACAGATGTTGGGGCGCGGGAGATGGGCAGAGTGGAGGAGAAGGTGGACAAAGGTAGGGGTGCGGGAGATGGACAGGGGGGAGGAGGAGAAGGTGGACAGAGGTTGGGGCTGGGGAGATGGACAGAGAGGAGGACGAGAATGTGGACAGAGGTACAGGTGGGGGCGGATAGGCAGAGAGGAGGAGGGGAAGTTTTTCAGAAGTAGGGGCAGGGGAGATGGACAGAGAGGAGGAGAAGGTGGACAGAGAGGAGGAGAAGGTTGACAGAGGTAGGGGCTGGGGAGATGGACAGAGAGGAGGAGGAGAATGTGGACAGAGGTACGGGTGGGGGTGGATGGACAGAGGAGGAGAAGGTTTACAGATGTAGGGGTGGGGGAGATGGACAGAGAGTAGGAGGAGAAGCTGGACAGAGGTAGGAGCGAGGGAGATGGGCAGAGTGGAGGAGAAGGTGGACAGAGGTAGGGGTGGGGGAGATGAACAGAGAGGAGGAGGAGAAGGTGGACAGAGGTAGGGGCTGGGGAGATGGACAGAGAGGAGGAGGAGAATGTGGACAGAGGTACGGATGGGGGCGGATGGACAGAGAGGAGGAGGAGAAGGTTTACAGAAGTAGGGGCAGGGGAGATGGACAGAGAGGAATAGAAGGTGGACAGGGGTATGGGTGGGGGAGGTGGACAGAGAGGAGGAGGTTAAGGTGGACAGAGGTAGGGGTGGGGGAGATGGACAGAGAGGAGGAGGAGGAGAATGTGGACAGAGGTAGGGGCGGGGGAGATGGACAGAGAGGAGGAGATGGAGCAGGAGTAGATGGACTTGGGAGCTGGCGACAGACGATGGGCCAAAGAGAGAGGGGAAAGGGGGGATGGAAGATACAGACCAATAGGGGAAGGAAGAGGTTGGTACAGATAGGAGGAGGAGAAGGTCGACAGAGGTAGGATTGGGGGAGATGGACAGAGAGGCAGAGGAGAAGGTCGACAGAGGTAGGGGCGGGGGAGATGAGGCGAGGAAGGTGGATGAGGGTGGGGTGGGGGAGATGGACAGAGGAGGAGGAGAATGTGGACAGAGGTAGGGGTGGTGGAAATTGACAGAGATGAGGTGGAGGAGAGGGTCGACAGAGGTAGGGGCAGTGGAGATGGACTGAGAGGAGGAGGAGAAGGTGGACAGACGTAGGGGCAGGTGAGATGGCAGGGAGGAGGTGGAACAGGTGTACAGAGGTAGCGATAGGGGAGATGGACAGAGAGGAGGAGGAGGAGAATGTGGACAAAGGGCGGGTGAGAAGGTGGATGAGGAGAAGGTGGTTGAGGGAGGGGCCGGGGAGATGGACAGAGGAGGAGGAGAGTGTGGACAGAGGTATGGGTGGGGGAAATGGAGAGAGAGGAGGAGGAGAGGGTGGTCAGAGGCAGGGGCAGGGGAGAGGCACAGAGAGGAGGAGGAGAAGGTGTAGGGCCAGGGCAGATGGACAGAGAGGAGAAGGTGTAGGGCCAGGGCAGATGGACAGAGAGGAGGAGGAGAAGGTCGACAGAGGTAGGGGTGGGGGAGATGGACAGGGAGGAGGAGATGGGGCAGGAGTAGATGGGAGCTAGTACCAGACGACAGGGACAAAGAGTGAGGAGAAAGGGGGGGGGGATGGAAGAGACGGACCAATAGGGGAAGGACTAGGTTGCCACTGATAGGAGGAGGAGAAGGTGGACAGAGAGGAGGGGATGGACAAAGATGGAAAAGTGAGGAGATGGAGCAGTAGTAGATGGAGTGAAGGAAGGAGGAACAAGAAGAAGAAGAAAAAGAAGAAGAAGAAGAAAGAAAGAACCATAAGTTAGTGTGTACATCGCGAGTAGCCAGTTACGACCTTAAGAGTCCATTGCCAAGTTATGCAGAGAAGTATTGCGACCGGTAATTCTGATTTTAGGTTTCCTGTTGTCTCTCTTTTTCCAGATAGTTCCCACAAAGAGGCTACCTTCCCCACCCTAGTCCAAGTGAACAGGGACTGCGTCTCTAATGACCTAGATGTCGACGGTACGTTGACCTCTTATGTCCGGTAAGCCAGTGTAGAAAAGGCAGGGAGCCCTCCACTCACAACGCATCGCGTTCCCTGTTGAGAGTACCGGCTCCCACACGACTGCACGTTTGCTTTGTAGTCGAATGCATTAAGAAAGCACTCACCGTGCTGCAGTGTGGAGAAAGACATGCAAATTACTACTCTCAATATTTCTATTTAGCTGGCCTCTAGCGGCGTTAAACTTGCGAAGTGCTGACGCTCGTGCTCTCACCTTAGAACAAGTGCACGAAAAGCTAACACAAGAGGAGGTTTCCCTAAGCCAAACCCAGCGACGATCTAAATCTGCGCGTTGCGCGTACGCAACCACACAACAAGAAGTTGAAAGTTGACAGTAATGTAAACTAGGGACGCACTATATTTAACGCGTCTAAATGGTTCAAATGGCTCTGAGCACTATGAGACTTAATTTCTAAGGCCATCAGTCCCCTAGAACTTAGAACTACTTAAACCTAACTAACCTAAGGAGATCACACACATCCATACCCGAGGCAGGATTCGAACCTTCGACCGTAGCGGCCGCGCAGTTCCAGACTGTAGCGCCTAGAACCGCTCGGCCACCCCGGCCGGCTATTTAACGTGTCTATTATAATAACACGGTCACCTGTTAGGTAAATAGTACGTTCCACGCTGGAGCCTATTACATTTTTAGTGCGTTAGTATTCGCAACACGGTAGCTAGTTTTCAGTACTCACCTTGTTTTTGGATCATCATCATCATCATCATCATTTAAGACTGATTATGCCTTTCAGCGTTCAGTCTGGAGCATAGCCCCCTTATAAAATTCCTCCATGATCCCCTATTCAGTGCTAACATTGGTGCCTCTTCTGATGTTAAACCTATTACTTCAAAATCATTCTTAACCGAATCCAGGTACCTTCTCCTTGGTCTGCCCCGACTCCTCCTACCCTCTACTGCTGAATCCATGAGTCTCTTGGGTAACCTTGCTTCTCCCATGCGTGTAACATGACCCCACCATCTAAGCCTGTTCGCCCTGACTGCTACATCTATAGAGTTCATTCCCAGTTTTTCTTTGATTTCCTCATTGTGGACACCCTCCTGCCATTGTTCCCATCTACTAGTACCTGCAATCATCCTAGCTACTTTCATATCCGTGACCTCAACTTTGTTGATAAGGTAACCTGAATCCACCCAGCTTTCGCTCCCATACAACAAAGTTGGTCGAAAGATTGAACGGTGCACAGATAACTTAGCCTTGGTACTGACTTCCTTCTTGCAGAAGAGAGTAGATCGTAGCTGAGCACTCACTGCATTAGCTTTGCTACACCTCGCTTCCAGTTCTTTCACTATGTTGCCACCCTGTGAGAATATGCATCCTAAGTACTTGAAACCGTCCACCTGTTCTAACTTTGTTCCTCCTATTAGGCACTCAATCCGTTTATATTTCTTTCCCACTGGCATTACTTTCGTTTTGGAGATGCTAATCTTCATACCATAGTCCTTACATTTCTGATCTAGCTCTGAAATATTACTTTGCAATCTTTCAATCGAATCTGCCATCACAACTAAGTCATCCGCATATGCAAGACTGCTTATTTTGTGTTCACATATCTTAACCTCACCCAGCCAGTCTATTGTTTTCAACATATGATCCATAAATAATATGAACAACAGTGGAGAAAGGTTGGTTGGCTCTGAGCACTATGGGACTTAACATCTGAGGTCATCAGTCCCCTAGAACTTAGGACTACTTAAACCTAACTAACCTAAGGACATCACACACATCCATGCCCGAGGCAGGATTCGAACCTGCGACCGTAGCGGTCGCGCGGTTCCAGACTGAAGCGCCTAGAACCGCTCGGCCACATCGGCCGGAGAAAGGTTGCAGCCTTGCCTTACCCCTGAAACTACTCGGAATCATGAACTCAATTTACCGTCAACTCTAACTGCTGCCTGACTATCCATGTAAAGACCTTTAATTGCTTGCAATAGTTTGCCTCCTATTCCATAATCTCGTAGAACAGACAATAACTTCCTCCTAGGAACCTGGTCATATGCCTTTTCTAGATCTATAAAGCATAGATACAATTCCCTGTTCCACTCATAACACTTCTCCATTATTTGCCGTAAGCTAAAGATCTGGTCCTGATAACCTCTAAGAGGCCTAAACCCACACTGATTTTCATCCAATTGGTCCTCAACTAACACTCGCACTTTCCTTTCAACAATACCTGAGAAGATTTTACCCACAACGCTGATTAAACAGATACCTCTGTAGTTGTTACAATCTTTTCTGTTTCCATGTTTAAAGATTGGTGTGATTACTGCTTTTGTCCAGTCTGATGGAACCTGTCCCGACTCCCAGGCCATTTCAGTTATCCTGTGTAGCCATTTAAGACCTGACATTCCACTGTATTTGATGAGTTCCGACTTAATTTCATCCACCCCAGCTGCTTTATTGCACTGCAATCTATTGACCATTTTCTCCACTTCCTGAAATGTGATCCTATTTCCATCATCATTCCTATCCCATTCTACCTCGAAATCTGAAACATTACTGGTCGTAATTTCACCTACATTGAGCAACTCTTCAAAATATTCCCTCCATCTGCCCAAGGCATTCACAGGATTCACCAGCAGTTTTCCTGACCTGTCCAAAATACTTGTCATTTCCTTCTTATCTCCCTTTCGAAGACTGCTAATTACACTCCAGAATGGTTTTCCAGCAGCTTGACGCATAGTCTCCAACCTGTTTCCAAAGTCTTCCTAAGATTTCTTCTTGGATGCTGCAATTATCTGTTTGGTTTTGTTTCTTTCTTCTTTAGATAATAGAAAATTATTCACTGTTTATTACTACGTGTTCTTGTTGTTGTTGAAATTTCAGTAACTTAAAAAAAAGCAATATATTTCGTTCCTAGACACTGCAGTAGGTAGATTCAGAGCTCCGTCTCGCAACTTGAGGTATCACAGCCACAGGTCGGTCAGTGATGACAAGGTGTTATTCTCTCTCTTGAAACCTTCACTGCATTTCCACCCTACAGTCGTGACTCACTAAATGGTCTCTCATACGACAAATGTATCGCAGCCCCTCCCTAATGTTGCTTGATCTGTACGTCAAGGAAGCAGTCATTCAGGAACCGAAAAATGGTCTGCGCATTCATCAAACTTAAATATCCAATAATTTTATCTGTGGCGCAAACTGAAACGAAGGGTCTATTAGAAAGCAACGACGATTCCCAAAGGCATCAAATGCCTGCGTTATAAGACGGTCCTAAGATGCCGTTAAGTCCACGCGGAATTCAACGTGCAATTTAGTTTCTGCAGTATCAGTTGGTAGCGTGTAGCACTGATCCAGGTCAATATTTCGAGAACTCGGACTGGCAGCCATGATAACAAACACAGGGCCCACATCTAAGCTGGGTGCACGGCAAACATTTGTTGAAACTCTTCTCTTGACGATAGGACAGTAGTTTGCGACGCTGTTATGCTGATACTATTTGATCAAGTTCCATAGATAGTATGTCGTTGAAGTTCTCTTACAACCTTCTTTCCAATGCCACGGAAAATATCATGTAGTTTCATAAGGGAAAAAAAGGATTCGGCGTCTATAAACGGTAAAATTACTTGTTGACGTGAGGAAGTTGACCGCACTGTCCTCTATAGCTCGGCAGGAAACCGCATTGACATATTTGTTCGTTAAGGATACACAGGGTGATTCATCTGCAACCTGCAACACCTTCAAAAGCCGCGCGCGAGATTTTCATATTCTCTTGGACACCACATGCAAACTGTTAGTCTAGAGAAAAATGAACACAAAATATAACGTATTTAAGCTTCGTACTGGGATACGTTTGTACTGGAGGCGACTGTTTTCGAGTTATTCGAGAAAAAAACGTCTGAAGGTCACCTTTGTATGTTTTTCTCGAACAATTCGAAAACTACGGCCTCTCGCAAAAAAGTATCCCAGCACAAAATTTAACTACGTTATTTTTTTCTGTGGGTCTGATAGTATGCGCACGGCGAGCGAGGGAACACGAAAATCTCGTGCACGCGATTTGACGGGTTTGGGCTGCATAAAACCCACTGGCAGGGGCAGCTGAACCAGCCTGTATGTGTGGTGGCCTGTTTCACAACGTGTATTATTTTCTGCGTTGCAGGTTCGCTAACTACACTGTTCCGACACTGACAATGTTGAGTGTTTATGGGAAAAGTTCAAGGCAATCGTAAAATGCGTTTTACACAGGTACGTGGCGAGTAAAACTGTGAGGGACGGGAAAAACCCACCGTGGTACAACAACAAAGTTAGGAAACTACTGCGAAAGCAAAGAGAGCTCCACTCCAAGTTTAAACGCAGCCAAAACCTCTCAGACAAACAGAAGCTAAACGATGTCAAAGTTAGCGTAAGGAGGGCTATGCGTGAAGCGTTCAGTGAATTCGAAAGTAAAATTCTATGTACCGACCTGACAGAAAATCCTAGGAAGTTCTGGTCTTACGTTAAATCAGTAAGTGGCTCGAAACAGCATATCCAGACACTACGGGATGATGATGGCATTGAAACAGAGGATGACACGCGTAAAGCTGAAATACTAAACACCTTTTCCAAAGCTGTTTCACAGAGGAAGACCGCACTGCAGTTCCTTCTCTAAATCCTCGCACAAACGAAAAAATGGCTGACATCGAAATAAGTGTCCGAGGAATAGAAAAGCAACTGGAATCACTCAATAGAGGAAAGTCCACTGGAGCTGACGGGATACCAATTCGATTCTACACAGAGTACGCGAAAGAACTTGCCCCCCTTCTAACAGCCGTGTACCGCAAGTCTCTAGAGGAACGGAAGGTTCCAAATGATTGGAAAAGAGCACAGGTAGTCCCAGTCTTCAAGAAGGGTCGTCGAGCAGATGCGCAAAACTATAGACCTATATCTCTGACGTCGATCTGTTGTAGAATTTTAGAACACGTTTTTTGCTCGAGTATCATGTCGTTTCTGGAAACCCAGAATCTACTATGTAGGAATCAACATGGATTCCGGAAACAGCGATCGTGTGAGACCCAACTCGCTTTATTTGTTCATGAGACCCAGAAAATATTAAATGCAGGCTCCCAGGTAGATGCTATTTTTCTTGACTTCCGGAAGGCGTTCGATACAGTTCCGCACTGTCGCCTGATAAACAAAGTAAGAGCCTACGGAATATCAGACCAGCTGTGTGGCTGGATTGAAGAGTTTTTAGCAAACAGAACACAGCATGTTGTTATCAATGGAGAGGCGTCTACAGACGTTAAAGTAACCTCTGGCGTGCCACAGGGGAGTGTTATGGGACCATTGCTTTTCACAGTATATATAAATGACCTAGTAGATAGTGTCGGAAGTTCCATGCGGCTTTTCGCGGATGATGCTGTAGTATACAGAGAAGTTGCAACATTAGAAAATTGTAGCGAAATGCAGGAAGATCTGCAGCGGATAAGCACTTGGTGCAGGGAGTGGCAACTGACCCTTAACATAGACAAATGTAATGTATTGCGAATACATAGAAAGAAGGATCCTTTATTGTATGATTATATGATAGCGGAACAAACACTGGTAGCAGTTACTTCTGTAAAATATCTGGGAGTATGCGTGCGGAACGATTTGAAGTGGAATGATCATATAAAATTAATTGTTGGTAAGGCGGGTACCAGGTTGAGATTCATTGGGAGAGTGCTTAGAAAATGTAGTCCATCAACAAAGGAGGTGGCTTACAAAACACTCGTTCGACCTATACTTGAGTATTGCTCATCAGTGTGGGATCCGTACCAGATCGGTCTGACGGAGGAGATAGAGAAGATCCAAAGAAGAGCGGCGCGTTTCGTCACAGGGTTATTTGGTAACCGTGATAGCGTTACGGAGATGTTTAGCAAACTCAAGTGGGAGACTCTTCAAGAGAGGCGCTCTGCATCGCGGTGTAGCTTGCTCGCCAGGTTTCGAGAGGGTGCGTTTCTGGATGAGGTATCGAATATATTGCTTCCCCTACTTATACCTCCCGAGGAGATCACGAATGTAAAATTAGAGAGATTAGAGCGCGCACGGAGGCTTTCAGACAGTCGTTCTTCCCGCGAACCATACGCGACTGGAACAGGAAAGGGAGGTAATGACAGTGGCACGTAAAGTGCCCTCCGCCACACACCGTTGGGTGGCTTGCGGAGTATAAATGTAGATGTAGATGTAGAAAGTGTTGTGCCGCGAAGTAACCGGTCGATACTGAACAAATATTGTGGATATATTCACCACGTAACCGGTATTACACTTCGGGAAAAGATGATTTACAAAAATGAATTTGTGAGCCAGACAAAAGATGTACAGAACGTAATCTTCTATCACATTTACATCAATGGAATTTTGTAGAAAACATTCGGTGAGTGCTAAGAGAGTAGTTACTGGAAAACTTGCCCAGATGTCAGTGTAGGAGTCGCGCGCTGCAACGTTCCTTCCGACTTGCGTGCAACGGCGTTCACGTCTCACGCACCGCGCGCTCAGGGTTCCATCCCGGGAATCAACAAGGACCAGGCGCTCCTTCGCGTCAGACCGCTCGGCTAACCGGGCGGGCGCTTTTTCAACATACTCCACGGGCACACTGGTCGATGAACATACCTACGACGTTTCAACGCCCTGTGGCCCGCGTTGCAGCGCTCGCAACACCATCAGTTAAATAACAACCACCCAGTATATAAAGAAGAACGGTGTTGTAAAGACTACCGCGTAATCAGAACTGTAAATCAAAATGGGAAAAAGGTCCTGGCAGTAGGCGAAAAGACAGGAGCCATAACAAGCCACAACTCGCCTAATACGAATGTGCAGAAGAAGAAGAAGAAGAAATACACTTTCCTTTCTAAAATGACATCTATCACCAGCGCGTTATGAGGTGTGCTTCTCGCAGGTAGGCTCTAGTATTTGTTGCGCAATGAAAGCAAAAAGCCTCTGAACGCCATCTAATGGAATTTCTTGCCATGCTTGAAACAAGTGCTGTGTCTGTTCATGGAAGCCTACCTCTTCCCGTCGCCTGCTTGACGTGCTGCATGGGTGAGCTGGCAGGCTAGTCTGGGATTCGTATAGTCCTCAAGGTGTTTCTTCGTGTGGGGTCTTGCGTTATCCTGCTAGAATAAGTAATTTGATACCTAGGTCATGAAGTGTATGTCAAGAATGTTGCCCTTTGCTGCCGAGTATTCAGCCTCCCTTCAACAAATACCAAATCAGCCTTGCCACCATATTGAATAGCTCCTTACCCCGAGATTCCAAGCTCGCAGATATTTTCTTAAATAATATAGAGAACTCATTCTTTGAAAAATTTATCAATACATGCAGCAAATCTTTTTACTACAAGCATGTGCTATATTCTCATTAACTGCACGACTGCTTCGCAGGACAACGGATTCAGAGAGCACACAAAAAAATAGCGAGAACTGTAAATCCTCTTTTAGCTCGCATACGAACTGATATTAAAAGCGCCTTTAAGGGACAACCAAAACATCCACTCAGTAAACCAAAGAACCCCAGAAATAAAGATTTTCTAGATTATATTACGCATTTTCTCTAATAAATTTTACTCTTTTAGATAAGTAAACACTTGTCGTGACGTACATAGCCCACTCAAGTTGCAGTACATAAAATGCTGCCCCAGTACATAGAATGCTACCACACGATGACCTGATTGTCAGTAACTGATCACTATTACCACAAAAAGTAACAGAGTCTGACGACAACAACAACGTTATTATTAACCTGTTCCTA
Organism: Schistocerca americana; assembly: GCF_021461395.2. NCBI lineage: Eukaryota > Metazoa > Arthropoda > Insecta > Orthoptera > Acrididae > Schistocerca > Schistocerca americana. The sequence continues at coordinate 193,698,582 of NC_060127.1, forward strand.
TGTAAATAATTAACATCAAATCTTGTAGCTATGTGAATGTTAAACTGCAAAAATTGGTTGCACATATTGTCAACCTCATTACCTTTTTCTCGATACGTTGTATTTCGTTTCAGAGAAACTTGAAAATGGCACTAACGCCGAAATTGCAATAGTAAGATAAAAACGGTAACAGCTCAAATCGAATATAACGTGATTTAAACAAATTTTAGATGCTGGGGACTCATGTTACAAAAAATTATAAACTCCGACATTCAAGTTCCCTGGCATCATTCGCACTATATAGTGGAAACATATGAATGCGTAACACTTTTCCACTGTTCACCGACCCCAGTAAGAGAGAACCAGGAAATGAGAGTACGTGGGCCTCGGTAGGTCCAGTGGCGGTTACACACTGCGTGTATGCGGGCGCCATTATACCCGCCCTCTCTCTCTTTCTCTGTCCGATAGTCGTTGGCAACAGCGAACCAGAAACGGACTGAAACTGGGTGCGGTACTAAAGACCGCTGGTTTCGTACTCCCGGGAGCCTGGATGTGAACTGTGGGAGGTTTGCCACACAGTCCTAAGCAGGTGACCGACCCGTTCCAGTCTCTGTCTAATAAACGGACTACATACACACAACGCATCAAAAAGTTTCCGGCCGTCGCCCAGTTTTTCCATCGAGTAGTGCTACTTCAATTATTTGGTTTTCGGCAGACGGACGCGCTGCCACCGTCGGCTCACACTGTGTTGCCACTTCCGCCACCACTTCCCGAGGAGCAAAACTTTTCCGGATGCTAAGTTTGCAACATTTCGAGAAAAAATTCCATCCTAATGACAATTAATGGTATTCTAATAGAGACTAGAAAGATCTAGAACTTAAGCGAATATCAGAATTTTTACGCGGTTTATGTACGACATACACTCTTTAAATTTCATAATTAGTAAGAGTGAAGCATTAAAGGAAATTTCGAACTGCGCTATCTTCACAACTTTATACATAGGGATCCTAATGTGATACGAAACTGTGGAAAGATTAATTGCAGAGCGAGGCAATTCCGTAATCATTATAGAAAAACTGGGGGAGCTGAAGAACTTTCGTTATTTTTGCTCCCAAGAGATGGTTCCTCAAGTTCTGTAAACCAGTCAGGCGTGTTTTGTCTGTCTACAGTTGTGTCACGCTCTCTCGCTACCCTGTGCGCACTTGTATGTATACGCTCAATGCCCCTGTCAGATCGACCTGATACTGGTTCCTCGCGTTGAACGGCGTCAAAGTGTTTCATATACAGTCTCTTTTGCACACAACTGCAAACTTCGCAATTTCCTACCAATGAATCCACCCGTATTATAAAAATGTATGTATGTACTGTATGTATGTGTGTCTGTATACATGATCCACATCTACTCCTAAATCACTGGATCGATTTCATTCAAATTCGGTACACATATCACTTACTGTCTGGGAAGAATCAGTGTGGGGATGAGGGTGAAAAAGTTTATCGCTTACTGCGTTTTCGTTGTTCGAGTAGTAAAAGTGCTGCATCATCAAAAATGGTTCAAATGGCTCTGAGCACTATGGGACTTAACATCGGAGGTCATCAGTCCCCTACAATTTAGAACTACTTAAATCTAACTAACCTAAGGACATTACACACATCCATGCCCGAGGGAGGATTCGAACCTGCGACCGTAGCGGTCGCGCGGTTCCAAACTGACGCGCCTAGAACCGGTCGGCCACTCCGGCCGGCTGCTGCATCATGCACCAACTTCTAATTTATTACTTCTTTACTCATAACTCTATTCGAAACAAATTTTGCAGAAAGTATTCACAAATGTACTGTACCTGAAAAAACGTATCTTAAACATTGAACATCTGAAAAGAAACTACAAAGCGAAACCCGTTAGAGATACAGGTCGAATATGTGTACAAACATAAGTGAAACATGTTAAACACATGTGAAATATATTTGAGACGTTAGTATGTGAGCAAAGTCAGAGGCCAAAAGCTCCTTCTAAACCCTGGATGGATTTCGACCAACCTTGGCGCACGTACTACTTACTATCGGGAAAGAAATACTTTGGGATAAGTACCAGCAACCTCCAACTCGGGTGCGGTTGATAACTGGAGGTGACAAGGGAGGAGATGGACAGAGAGGGGGGGAGCATTTGACACGGTAACGAAGGTACAGGGTGACAATTATTGAACTCCATGAAAAAGAAAAAAAAAACGTAAATTAGCTACAAACTATGACGTACACACACTTTATTCAACGTGTAAACGTCACTACACATATTCGCGTTTAGGTTATGACATGTTCGATATGCCTGCCGCCATTGGCGATGATGTGGCGCAGACGAATAGCGAAATTCTGCACGGCCCGCTGAGTGTCGGAACATCGATGCTGTCCATGACCTCTGACAGCAGTGGTTTTGGGGTTATTGCAGTGCACGTTGTCTTTAATATAGCCCCACAAAAAGGAGTCGCATGTGTTCAGATCCAGAGAATATGGTGGCCAATCGAGAGCCACGCCAGTGGCCTCCGGATACCCCAGAGCCAGAATGCGGTCCCCAAAATGCTCCTTCAGAATATCTCCTGGTTCGATGGGGTCGAGCTCCGTCTTGTCCAAACCAGGGTCCCTTTGGATAATGGAGATGAAATCATTTTCCAAAACCTAACCGTACCGTTCGGTAGTCATCGTGGCATCAAGGAACATCGCTCCGATTATTCCGTGACAGGGCATGGCACACCACGTAATGACCCGCTGAGGGTGAAATGATTTCTCGATCGCTAAATGCGGATTCTCAGTTCCCACAGTGCGCCAGTTTTGCTTATTGACGAGCCCATCCAAATGAAAGCGGGCTTCGTCGCTAAACCAAACCATACAGCACGTACTAATTCCCATCGTGCAGTTTGAACGGTCTAGTCCAAACCGTTCAGAACTTACGATGATTATTATGTAGTTCAGTAGTTGCCACCTTGTAACAACGCACGGAACAGATTCCCGGATATGTGGGTCGCTCGAAGGCAGTCCTCGACAAGGGTATCGTTGGGAGTGCCCCAGAGGAATGTGATAGGACTACTCTTCTTCCCTATACACATAAATAATCTGGCGGACAGAATGGAGAGCCATCTGCAGTTGTTTGCTGATGATGCTGTGTTATGCGGGAAAGTGTCGAAGATGAGTGAGTGCAGGATCATTTCGACAAAATTTGTAATTAGTATGATGAATGGCAGATGGCTCTAAATCTAGAAAAAATGTTAGTTAATGCGGATGAGTAGGAAAACCAAACAGGTATGTTCGGATACTGCATTATTAGTGTCCTGATTGATACAGTCACGTCGTTTAAATATCTGGGCGTAACGTTGCAAAGCGATATGAAATGGAACGAGCGTGTGAGGCAGGGAAGGCGAATGGTCGACCTATTCTTGAGTACTCCTCTGGTGTCTGGGATCCATCCGTACCAGGTCGGATCAAAGGAAGGCATCGAAGCAGCTCAGCGGCATCCAGCTAGGTTTGTTACCGGTAGGTTTGAACAGTACGTAAGTGTTAGGTAGATGCTTTAAGAACTCGAACTGGAATCCCTGCAGGTACACTAGTGAGAAAGTTTAGAGAACCCGCACTCGAAGCTGATCACAGAACGATCAGACTGCCGCCAGCGTAAGGGCAACGAAGATAAGATAGAGAAATTAGGGCTCATACCGAGACACGCAGTTTTTCCTTCGCTCTATTTGCGAGTGGAAGGAGTGGTAGTGGCTGGCGGAGTGTGTACACTGATTAGCCAGAATATTGTGACCACAGACCTACTGCCGATATAAACCAGTCCAGGCGTGGAATGACTGCTAGTCAGACACGCGCACGGTGCGCGTAGCATCGGAGAGCGTGCTGGCCGTGTGTAGAATGTGGAAGGCGCGCCATCTATTTGAGTTTGACCGAGGGCAGATTGTTCCGGCCAATACGTTCATCACGAGTATTTGGGAAACTGTACGACTTGTCAGGTGTCGGAGAAGTGCTGCGGTGTCTTCGACACGTGGCGAAACAAAGCTGAAAGCACGTCCAGGCGTCGTGGGGTTGGGCGGCCACGACTCATGTCGGATGTCGTACGCTGGGCAGACTGGTAAAACAGGAAAGAAGACGAGCTGCGGCGGAAGTAACGTCAGACTTTAATTCTGGGCAGAGCGCAAGTGTGTCTGAACACGTAGTGCACAGAACACTCCTGACGATGGGGCTCCGCAGCCGACGACCGACGCATGTGCCAATGTTAACATCACAATTTGGAAAGTTGAGGTAAAGTCTTATGGGACCAAACTGCTGAGGTCACCAGTCCCTAAGTTTACGCACTACTTAATCTAATTTACATTAACTTACGCTAAAGACGACACAGAGACCCGTGCCCGAGGGAGGACTCGAACCTCCGACGGGGTAGCCGCGCGGACTGTGCGGCAAGGCGCCGCACACCCCGCAAGGCTAACAGCGCAACACCGGCGACTACGACTGAAACAGCCGACGGCGGCTCCGTTATACATCCACATAGGCATCCGTGGCTCCAGTGGAGCTCATGCAAGGCACCTTGACGGTCACGGAGTGTTTCAGACCACTCATACCCCCTTCATGTTTCCCGAAAGCAGCCGCATTTTTCAGCAAGATTATGTGGCAAGTCACAACACCTAGAGTGTCGTGGAATGGTTCCAGGAACACAGTGGCGTGTTACAACTGATGTGATGACCCCCCTCCCCACACCCCAACCCGTCACATCTGAACTTGATCGATCGCATCAGGCACGTGACTGAACATGGCGTCAGAGGTCACGCCCCCCCCCCCCCCCCCCCCTTCGCGGAGAATTTACGGGAATAAAGTGACTTGTGTATGCAGATGACGTGTCACCTCCCTTTAGTGACCTACCAAGCCCTCATTGCTTCCATGTCACAATGCGTCACCACTGTTACCACATGCAAAAGGTGGACATACCGGCCATTAGGCAGGTGGTCATAATCTTCTGGCTGATTAGGGTATGCGGATGTAGGTGTAGATGAGGAGGAGATGGAGAGACGGGGAGGAGGAAATGGACAGAGGAGGAGATGGGCAGAGGAAATAGGCAGGAGAAAATGGAAGAGTGAGAGGGTGAGGAGGAGATGGACAAAAAGGGAAGGGGGAAGTGGAGATGAACAGAGACTGTGATGGAGGAGATGGACAGAGAAGAAGAGGGAGGAAGGGAGAGAGAAAGAGAGAGAGAGAGGCAGATGGACAGAGAGAGGGGCAGGAGGACATTGAGAGTGGGGATTGGAGAAGGTGGACAGAGAGATGAGAAGGTCTGGTGGAACTGGAATGAAAACATACATGGGCAGGTACTCAGATAATCCTACATATTTGTGTGACATTGACGAACTTCCGATCCATCGACCCTACAGTTAAAGAATACCACGAATTTACGATTCAAAAAATACACGATTTCGTGTATCTGTCTAAATTAAGAGCCAACCTTCGCTCAGCGAATGTTTTGGTCGAGATGTAACTGGATATTACTACAAATTTTTACAGGAATGAATTTTTTCGTATATAACTGCATCATCTGGGACAAACCTGAGAGTGCAACCAATGATAACTCATATCATTAAACGCGATGGTCGCATCACCCAACCCTGGAGCATGACACAAATTGCTTCAGTGCCTGTAGTTGCTCCTGCCTGACAGAAATTTTCCGTGCAGTCGCCAACATGGGTAGGTATCCACTAGGAACGTATTTGCATTAAAACGCATCAATATGGTACCCGTAACTACAAACTTTCGCCTGTTTGAAAACACCGAATCGACATGTTTTCTGGTTTCCTCAATATGTGACAACAAGGAAATAATGCGAGACGATCTACTCATGGTCGGTATTATCGAAACGCGTGTCTACTCCCACAGAGATAATTTAATTCCAGATAGATGGCAATGTTTGAACTCAGAATTCTTCTTTCCAACACATGTGAGTAATATCGAACGGTAGTTCTGTGGATCGATTTTTTTTTAAAATATATATACAGGGTGATTCAGGTGCCCCTACCTTTATGCAACCCGCAACTCCTTCTGATACCACGCGCGAGGTTTCATATTCTTATTCTCGCTATGCACCGAGCGAGGTGGCGCAGTGGTTAGCACACTGGACTCGCATTCGGGAGGACGACGGTTCAATCCTGCGTCCGGCCATCCTGATTTAGGTTTTCCGTGATTTCCCTAGATCAATCTAGGCAAATGCCGGGATGGTTCCTTTGAAAGGGCACGGCCGACTTCCTTCCCCATCCTTCCCTAATCCGAGCTTGTGCTCCGTCTCTAATGACCTCGTTGTCGACGGGACGTTAAACACGAATATCCTCCTCCTCTCACTATGCGCAAAATATTAGCCTACAGAAAAAAAATGATGAGACCATTTTTGTTGGAAATTTAGTGTAGTAAGATTTTGTATCGGGATAAGTTTTCGCTAGAGGCCGCAGTTCTCGGATTATTCAAGAAAACGGTACGAAAATGACCGTCGGAAGAGTTTTTCTTGAACAACTTTCAAACCATGGCCTCCAAAGAAAATGTATCACAGTGCGTAATTTAACCACATTAAATTTTATACAGAAAGGTCCTGTTCATTTTTTCTGTGGGAGTAAGACTAGTTTTCACATAGCATGCGAGAGAATACGAAAATCTCGTGCGTGGTTTTTGAAGGTGTTGCGGATTGCAAAAAACCTGTATGTTGGGCAGCTGGATGACCCTGTAGATAGATGGGTGTGATCTGTGCTTTTCAGGGGGGAATTTTGCTCAAGAGATAGTGGAGCCGTTTGCTGAGTCACTGATCTCAGCGGCACCATGGTTGCTGAATGATGGTGACTTTCTTTGAACAGTCTATGTGAGAGGACAATTGGAGACATAATGACGTTTCTTCTTAATGGAACGAAATCGATTGAGGTAAGACTAATTTCGAGAGAAGGTTCCAGAGCATAACTTTGGAGGCTCCGTGCATCTATTATTTTTAAGACGTCTGCAACATTAGAAGGCTATAGCGAAATGCAGGGGGCGACCTGTGGATGGACTATAGGTCAGCGACTGGTAATTGACTCTGAAGGTAATAAATGTAGGGTATTGAGCCTAAATAGGCAAAGAGATTCGTTACTTTTTTGCACTTTCAACAATGCAGCCTAGTCAGCAATCGTGATAATCTAAAATATAAGAAACTATCAGCCTCGATTGCGGTAACGAAACCAACCTACACCTAGGTTTCAGCCCAAATAATTGAGCCTTCTTCAGAAGATACACCTGAATCTAGATTTTGTCTAAGAGGGCACGGTCTAGAAATAGTTTCACGTGAGCTCCCGAGGCCCACCGCGCGGCGTCCATGGAGACGAGGCACACGCCAGAGCTTAAGTTAAGTCTTGGTGTTGACTTAGTACTTATGTGCCACATTTTTAAAATGTGACTACGCCTATTCAGCTGTTTTAGTTTTATTTCTAGACCATGCCCTCTTAGACAAAATATAGATTCAGGTATATCTTCTGAAGAAGGCTCAATTATTTGGGCTGAAACCTAGGTAGGTAAAGATATGTTTCATTACCGCAATCGAGGCTGATAGTTTCTTATATATTAGATTCATTACTGTTCGACTAAGCTGATATGGATGATGTAGAGAAAACGGTAACTACCGTGAAGTACCTAGGAGTAACCATCCAGCGCGATCACGTAAAAGAAATAGTAGGAAAATCAGGTGACAGGCTGAGATTCATTGCGAGAATCTTAAGAAAATGCAACTCATCGGTGAAGGAAGTGGCTTACAAATGCTCGTTCAGTCGATTCTTGAGTACTGTTCATCAGCCTGGGACCCTTAAGATTAACAGAAAAGACAGATACGATCCAAAGAAGAGCAGCGCGTTTCGTCACAGGATCGTTTAGGACGCACGTCCAGTGGCAGACGCGTTGTGCATCACAGGGGGGTTTACTCTTGAAACTCTTGGAGGATACATTCTGGGAAGGGTCGGACAGTTTTCTCCCACACGTCTTCGCGAAATGATCACGATATAAAAATCGGAGATATTTTTTAGATCTCACACGGACACTGAAGGGGGAGGGGGGAGGAAGGTAAGGGGTGGTAGTGACTTCACCGTAGGATGGCTTACGCAAACGGAGTAACTGTTCCGTTCGATACCGCTTTACCAAATCCCAACCTAATCCGCACCTCAGGCGACGCTACAGAGCAACACAGCTAAGATTTCGTGCTCATTTTCGTTGCTTTCGGCAATTCACAACCCAACAGTTACCTTGCAGTCCAACGCATACCTCAGGCAACGCTACTGGTATGTTGTTAACGGTAACCTACATGCCAAAAACAAATATATACGCAAATCAAATATAGTCATGTTCTGTTCCTTTTCTGTTTCATTACATACGACGCCATACGCCACATCACCATTAGACTGTGGGAGGAGCCTGCGGTAGGTTCAGTAGACCCGCGGACCAAACGAAGTGGAGCAGTGGTCAGCACACTGGACTCGCATTTGGGAGGACGGCGGTTCCGATCCCCGTCCGGGCATTAAGATTTATGCTTTCCGTCTTTTCGCCAAGTAACTTAAGGCAAATGCTAGAACGGTTCCCTTGCACGGGAAATACGAGCTATCACTCCGCCTGTGATTACCTCGTCACTTCCGGGACGTAAAACTCCCTATCTCCCGTAGTTCTTCCACAAGTGACTGGGACTGTTATTTTTACCACTTCCCTTGTTGCTTTATGTCTGTGCGGCTCGTCATTCTGAACTCTCAGCGCCCGTTTCGCAAGCTGGTCGACTAGAGAGTTGCCGTCTTCATTAAGGCAGTAAGCGCCAATTTGGATGTTAATGGCTGCCACTCAGCGGGAGATTAGCACGGGGGATAACGGACGGAGCTTTAGTGGGGTCCAGTAACGCGTGCGTGGCGAGGGAACTACGAGTTTCCAGGGTACTGGACGCAGTAAAATCTACCCGCAGTTCCCTGCCCCACTGCAGGCGACGGGATAGCTAGCGCGCTATACGGCAGGCACCAAGCAAGCGAAGGACACGACACCGTTTGTCGTCCGACAAGGCTGAGGTCAGCAAGATACCCGCGCGAGTCACGTTAGAGCCAGTCAGTTAAAACTGGATTAAGCTGTTCGTCGGTCTACGTCTACATACAGACTCTGCGTTCCAGTTGAGGTAAGCCGCACTGTTCCCTCAGAGGTGACGCTCTCAGACCCCCCAGTAGTAAAAACTCTACTTGTTGTGTTCATAAATGACCGCAGGAAACATAAGAGGCAACGGAAGTTTGAGCCACACTCGGAAATGTCTTCAGACAGAGCCCAATGGCTGAGGCGACTCTTCGCAATCAGGCAATCGCGGTTGAGCCCCGGTTAGAGCGCAAACTTCGGTTGTCAATATAGGTGTATGTGTGAGAGGCAGTCAAATGGAAACCGAATAACCACCACAACGGGACAACGAAATGTGTCATTCGAAAGTAATCGCTACACGCGTTATTAAATTTACGGCAATGGGAGACGAGACGATCATTCACTGTTTCTACAGGGTGAAAAGTATTTAAACCGACAAACTCTGGGAGGTTGTAGGGGACATCAAACGCCTAATTTCATTTTTTCCTATGAGGAATATTTAAACCGGTTGAGGAAGATTTCTCTGGTGGCAAATTAACTAAATCAAGAAACACTTTTCCATTTTTTTATGACCAAGAGGCAACACATTAACACAACCCAATTTCAATTACAGTAGATTTTCAAAAATGCCTCCATTGACACGTAAACAAAGGTTAAACCGTCGGATCATGCTCTGTCTGACACGGGCACAAACCCCAGGAGTGTCCTGAATTGTTCCTGCTGCTGCTACTATCCGGGCAACCAGATCCTCTTCTGATGCAACAGGAGTTGCGTAAACAAGGCTGTGCATCTCTTCCCACACAAAAAAGTCCAGAGGGGACATATCTGGGGATCGAGCAGGCCATGGTACAGCACCACCTCGGCCAATCCACGTTTCTGCGAACCGTCGGTCCAGGAATCGACGCACACACCGACTGAAATGTGCCGGTGCCCCGTCATGTCGGAACCACATGCGTTGTCTTGTAGGGAGCGGGACGTCTTCCAGCAATTCTGGCAATGCTCTGGAGAAAAAATTGTAATAGTGCCTGACATTTAATGGCCTAGGTAGCAGATACGGCCCAATTAAACAGTCCCCAACAACACCGACCCGCACATTAACGAAGAACCGCACTTGATGACCGCTAGTAACTGTGGCATGTGGGTTATCCTCACTCCAACCATGCGATTTGTGCATGTTGAAGACTCCATCACGCCCGAACGTTGCTTCATCGGTAAATAACACAGAGGATGGAAATGTAGGATACATTTCACACTGTTCCAGGTACCACCGCGAAATCTGTGCTCTGGGTGGATAATCAACTGGTTCCAGGTTATGGACACGGTGTAAGTGAAATGGACGTAAAAATTCCTCTCGAAGCACTGTTCTTACATTTGTCTGATTCGTCCCCATGTTAAGTGCAACTGCACGAGTGCTGATTGAAGAATCCCGCTTCACATGCTGCAAGACAGCTTCCTCAAACTGCAGCGTTCTTACCGTGCGACGGCTTCCCTGTCCAGGTAATCTGCTAAATGACCCGGCCTGACGCAGATGTTAGTACACAGCAGCAAAGGTCGTATGATGCGGGATACGGCGATTAGGATATTGTTGTTGATAAACCCGCTGTGCAGCTCGTCCGTCGTGGTGCGCTACGTGGTACGCACCAACCGTATCAGTGTACTCACTCCAGGTGTATCGCTTCATTAGTAAGCACAGACAATGCACTACTACACTGGTGGACAGCAGTTGCCTACAACTGAAGAGCGTAATACGCCCTCTAACAACTGAAGATCGTAATGCGCCTCTAACAACTGAAGAGTGTAATATGGCCCCCACCGGCTTAAATAATCTTCATAGGAAAAAATGACATTAGGGAAAAATATTTATTTTGATGTCAGCTACAACCTGCCAGAGTTTGCCAGTTTAAATACTTTTCACCCTGTAGAATGCGGTAGACCGCTGACGGATCCACAGCCGCACCATTTCTTGTACTTCCTTGTCTGACTGAAACCGACGTCCAAGCATGTCTTTCTCGAGATCGCCAAAGATGTAAAAAACCCGGGCTGACGGAGGATGTTGCAGTGTTTCCCAACCAAATCGCCCCATTGGCAATGTGGTGGCGGGCGTTATCGTGCAACAGGCTGTTTCCGTCCGAGAGCATTCCTTAGCGTTTTGCCTTTGTGACGCGGCGCAGTTTCTGCAAAAGTGTCTTCAAAATGCTAGGCGTCGATTGCCGTCGAACATTCGAGGAACTCGACGAACCGAGGGCCCCTGCATTCGAAGGAGGAGGTCATCGTGGCCTTATCGGAATGTTGGCGCTCGCTCTCTGGATGTCGGACGGAATCACTGCGTTGTACGCGAACACCCGTCCGTCACAACACTGTCAGCAGGCCTGCGACATTCCCTGCACAGGCCGGATCTGCCCTCGGTGTGACTGCCACACCTAGACGTGCGTGGACGTCGGCTTCAGTGTGGCGATGTGGTGCACGACTAGGGGCAGCGGCCGGCACTGTGATCTATGAAACAGGAAATGAGCGTCTCCTCTCTTAACGCGAGTGCTGATTGTTTCTGAATGGAACTATTCCACGGTCCTGATGTGGAGAGTGTTCGGTTGTTGTTTGACTGCCCCTTAGTAATGTGTACAAGAGCTAACTGAGAGGAAAGAAGAATGGAAAACCGAGATAGGTATAAGGGGATTAAACAGGGTGCGAGGCGAGATGCGGTTTTCCCCCGTCTATTGTTCAATCTGTACAACGAAGATACAATTATTGAAAGGAAAGAACGGCGCAGAGGCGGGATTAGAATTCAGGTTGGCGGGGTATCAATGACAAGATTCGCTGACAACAATGCTACCCTCAGCGAGAGTGAAGAAGAATAACAGGACGTGTTTGGCAGAATTAACTGTCTCACGAACGCACCACGGATTGAGAGTAGCCGAAGAAACGCGAAAATAATTAAGATAGCAGAAATGAGATACATACTATCATAACTGGGAAACACGAATTAGATGAAAAGAAGTAACATTGCTACCTCTGAAGCAAAATGACACATGGCGTACAACTGAGGAACTAATAGAAAGCAGAGTAGCACAGGCTAGTTTCTGAGAATGTACACTCGACAGCAAAAAAAGTGGGTCACGCCTGAATTCCAATGTGTAGGCTGCACTTGAATGTATGCAACCAACATAGCATATGTGTGTTGCACATCGTCGCAACCCTCCACAGTAGAGTCGTTGTAAGATACACAATGGGTACCGCTAGAGACTACTAGAGAACACCGGTCTTTATGACAGTCCTTTCAGATGTAAAGTAACACCACGATAGTACAGAAGAGATCAGACAGTCCTTAACGTTCGTAAACTAAACTTAATCACAATAAGTGACATTTCAAATGTTATGGGACAACTAATTTTGTCATATAAATCGTTCAGTAATCCTTAGGCACAATTAAATATTTGAGACAGTATATGGATTTATAAAGTTGTATGGCAATTGGAAACAAGCTCTTTGCTGTCTAATAGGTTTACCCAACACATGCTGAACGTCATTAAACGTTCAACAGGGAGTCGTTTCGCATCAACTTCATGTAATACTAAGCAGTAGCCGGAAGACCTTAGAAGATGTCTCCTGCAGATGGAGACGAAAAGTCAGGTGGAAATTTTATACATCGACCAAGGCCCCTCAGCCCAGAAGTTTCAACTGAAGAGTAATATCATTGTTCACAAAACACATCAACAGTTACTTGTACACAAAGTTGTACTTTAAATGACATGACCAACGTCTTCGTTCTGAATCCGGATGCAAACCCAGAACATAAAGCCACTGTTAACCAAGCAAAGCTTTGTGCCTTATCGAGACTCGATCACTAGTCAGAAAGAGCCGTCAAATATTGACGTTTGCACCAGTATCAGTTATCAATTCTCAGCTTGAACGTAAATGACAATGTTTGTACGAAACCAGGAAACCTAACATGACAACTACCTTCTTGGTAATTAACCTCGAAAGACGTTGTGTATTGTTGCATTGTCTAGGAACAAGGGATGCACATGTTTAAAATTGAAATGCCATCATGTAATGCTGGTAACAAGGATGCGAAGCCAGCACCTAATCGGATTGTTGAATAAGTACGTAAAATCAGTTTGTCACCACTAGTGAGGTTGGAACCTTAAATGACGACTGAAGTTGTACTGCCTGACCGCGATTCGAACCCGGCGCCTACCACCGTCGTTGTCCAACCAGGAACAGATGAGAAATGTCCAATGTTGGTCCACCATTAGCGAGATGTGCGCACGTTTAACTAGAAATAAGGCGACGAAAACGTCTATGCTGACTGAGAGTCGAACGCCGCACACATGGTCATGAAGACACGTTAATGTTCAAATGTGTGTGAAATCTTATGGGACTTAACTGCTAAGGTCATCAGTCCCTAAGGTTACACACTACTTATCCTAAATTATCCTAAGGACAAACACACACACCCATGCCCGAGGGAGGAACCTCCGCCGGGACCAGCCGCACAGTCCATGACTGCAGCGCCTTACACCGCTCGGCTAATCCCGCGCGGCTAGACACGTTAATAATCAAATTCTTATTCAGTAGTAGCTAGGAGTAGCATATTTAGTTGCAAACCTTAAGGCTTTTCTCATTCCTAGTAACGAGTTGCCTAATATCTGCGATATCATGGTGTTAATTTACAAGTGGATTGACTGCCGTTCTCTAGCAATCGTGTATCATTGAGATGTCAATGAAGTGCCTCAGCAGAAAGTAATTTCCGTCGTGCAGCACGTATTGTTTCAGAGACACTGAGTACATGTCATAAGTGCACAAAACGTGTGTTATACACTACGTATATACTATTATTTGGAGAAGCTGCCGACAAACCTGTTTACTTTTACATTCCGCTTAGTTGTCGTCGTTGAATACACGTTTTCTTAAGGCTACATCTAATGCAGAGCGCTTACAAGAAAGAATAATTTCCTGCGTCATGCTACTGCTAGCTAGGTGAAATATTTTGTGGTAGCTATGTTTAAAATGAATGTATTTTTGATCGTATTGTTCGTCAAACATTTGAATGAATCGTCAACTGGAGGTGTGCCTGCACATGTTATAACATAACAGCTGTAGCTGCGTTAGTTTATACTACAGACTTGGGTACGTTAGGTGTAACGTTTGATCCTTCAAGGGGTCTGTACTAGCCGCGGCTCGCGAGCTACGGGTCGGCGAGGCTGGCCGAGGCGAGACGCAAGTGAGCGAGCTGGCGGTGGCGTTGGTGGGCCAACGGCCCAGGACGAGCCAGCACGGCTGCGCCGCATGCCTCTGCCTCTGCCGCTCCGTTTGACGTAAATATGTTTACCTCCTCTCTTGGCATCAGCATAAGAACGGCAAGCAGAAATACACATCAGGCTGTCCGCCGTAGTGGCTCACTGGGAGGGGTCTATTCGAAATAGAGTCGTCGCTCTCATTGAAGAAGGAAGATGTTCCATCAGAGAAGCTGGCAGACGGTATGGCGTACCACATACCACTGCAACGAGATGGTGGAGGATCTGCCTTGAAAGAGGCACCAGCAACAGGGCTCCTGGCTCAGGCAGGAAGAGAGTGAGCTCACAGCAGGAAGACAGGGACCAAGTGTCTAGGAGCAGAGAAAATCCCTTTCTGAACGCGAAGCAGTTGCGGCGGGAGACCAACTTCCCCGGCTCCAGTGACACGATTCGCGCGAAGGTTGAGGGACGCTGGACTGCATGCACGACGATCCGCTGTGAAACAAGAGCTCAGCGAAGACAACTTTCCATACCGGCAAGCATTTGCGGAGCTCCATCTGAGGGCGTCGTGGGACAACGTCATTTTCACTGATGAGAAGGTGTTTTCCACCAGTAACGACGGTCCACGAATCGTTTACAGCCCGCAACGGACTCGCCATCGACGCGAATATGTAACCACGACGAGAAGAAGTGGCCAGCTATCTGTTACCTGACGGGGTTGGATTTCTGCTAGAGGGGCGGGAATTCTTCACAGGATAGAAGGAACTCTGGACAGCGTGCAGTATGCCGACATATTGGAAAATGTGATGCTTCCGTCAGTGCGAATGCTGTACGCCGAAGGGGACGTCACATTGCAAGAGGACCGTTCTCCCGTTCACAACTCTGCATTTGTTCAGCAGCGGCTCTCCACGATTGGCGTCAACTTCATGGACTGGCCGCCACGGGCGGCTGATATGAACTCCATGGAAAACATGTGGGCTGAGGTTGCCAGAACATTAACAGAGAACTGGCCACGAAACCAACCAACTACTGCGGACGCTCTTTGGGACTGCGTCCTGGAAGCCTGAGAGGAAGTTGCTTCTTCAGGCTGTTACGTCCGACGGCTTATACATTCTATGCCAAGATGCATGACAGAAGAACAAAGTAATAAAGGATTCTGGATAAAATATTAAAGTCCTTAAAATGTTTTGTTATGTCTTCTTTTTCATTTTTCCTCGTTGGGAGCTAGTGAAAGATTGCGTGGCAACAGAAAAGATACAATATGGGTTAGTTTTCCTTTGAGTTGCCTTTTTAATTCAAGTGGATTTCTTTTGAATATACAGTTCGTTAAATATTCTATTTTGATTTCATTTATACCCTGTCTAGATACTTACAAACTAATCAGCGTGGATGGACTCTGTCACAGTAGTTTTTGTTATTTCAAATACATCTCTCTCTTCCCCTCCATCCATGAATACACCCTCCGTCCTCTACACAATACGCAAACGATTTCATATTATGTTTACTCGTTGTTAATATCTCCTCTATTCTCTCTCACTCTCTCCCTCTCTGACACTATCGCAGCAAGTGCCCTTTTATTCCTTCCCCCAAAACTTTATAAACAAATCTAGCGGTTTCCATTGACGCTACATTTTCTCTTTTAATTGCTGCTGTCTTGACTCTCTATCACTCCGCCGGCTGGGGTGAACGAGCGGTTTTAGGCACTTCAGTCTGGAACCGCGCGACCGCTACGGTCGCAGGTTCGAATCCTGCCTCGGGCATGGATGTGTGATGTGCTTATGTTAGGTAGGTTTAAGTAGTTCTAAGTTCTAGCGGACTGATGACCTCAGCTGTTAAGTCCCATAGTGCTCAGAGCCATCTGAACCATCAATCCTTTCAACACCTATGAAACCGTATTCTTTGATTTCCCCTTCCCTATAACCCATTCTTCGTTCTGAAAACAGCCCTTCCTTATCTCTCGGTCCTAAGATAAAACGAACTGTGGCACACATCTAAGTAAGCAGTACTTTTCAAGCATTTCACGCTTATATTTTGCACTTCTGCACTTCTATCCATTCCCAGATCCCGCCCTCCTCCCGTCCCTTGACATCTGCATCTACATCTAAATGAATACTCTGCAGTTCATAATTATGTGCTTGGCAGGGGGTTCTGTGGTCTGGTGGATTAATCTTGTATTGATGTGTAAAACGTGTAGGTTCACATCTTACGTCAGGCGTAGATTTTTAACACACACAAGCAACTCTCCTTCACCCCTAGCAGCGCCAAGTGAAGTGCAGAACGCCAGTAAGCTCCGTAGTTCAATATCCGCAGTAAAGATAACATCCTTTCGCTGCCGACTGGGGCAGAGTGGCGTTCGTTTGAGCTGTGGCAGATGGAGAAATCCCGGAAGGCAGAGACTCTGTCACCAGAAAGCCGTTTTAAACTAGAAAACGTATTTCATTTCATGAACTAATGGCCATGTAAGTTCACAAGGCTCTTACTTTATTTGAAACTGAGACGTTGAAAATTGTGGTGCTGGACTGGGATTCGAATTCGATTTGTGTTCCCCAAGATTGCAAACTCTTCTAGGCCTCCTCGAAAGCCACCTATCTGGTTTCAAATCCTGAGCAGCACAAAATATTCATTATTTCATTTCAAGCCCTGGCATGTGCACTCTGAACTACTAATGAAAGATAGTTGCATTTTCAACGTCTCTTCGTGCGTTGTCAGCGTAACGTGTTCGTTTCAACTCACAGCCACATGATGAGCTTTTTATCACAACATAGCAAGATCAAATGTTTCCTTACATCTTTTCAAGTTCAAATATTCCTTTTCATCCTACTGTCGAAAACGGATTTGGGTTTGACGTTGTGTTGGTTGTGATCACCAGCGACGATATGTTGTGGATTCAATTTCTAGCCAGTAGAGTATTTTCCATCACATCATTGAAAGTACAAACATGCCACTCCTAGCTATTATTGTAAAAGAATTTGATAGTTAAAGTGCCTTCATGACAACGTGTGCGGGGTTTGAATTCCATTCAACACAGAACTTTTCGTCGCCTGATGTCTAGCTAAACACGCGCACATCTCGCTACTGGTGAACCAGCAATAGCTATTTATCGTTTGTTCCTGACTAGAAAACGACAACGCCAAATGCTGGGTTCGAATCCCAGTCAGGCAAAAACAATTCTATCGTCATTTAAGGTTCCAACATCTCGCTATTGGTGAAAACATTTGATATTTAACTCCTGATTTTACGTACTTCGTTAACAATCCGATTAGGTGCTGGGTTCGCATTCCTGTCACAAGCGTTACATGATGGCATTCCAATTTTAAACATGAGCGTACCTTGTTCCTTGTGAATGACACCATATTAAACGTCGTTGTGGGTAGTTCCCAGGAAGGTAACTGTTATGACAGGATTCCCAGTTCAGTACAAACATTTTCGTCATTTATTTTCAGGATCTGAATTGATAACTGATGCTGGTGCAAACGTCTATACTTCACGTCTCTTTATGCCTAGTGATCGGGTCTCAATAAGGCACAAACAAAGCTTAGCTTAGTTAGCAATGGCTATAGGTGCTCTGCTTGAATCCAGGTCCAGAACGACGTCGTTGGTCATGTCAATTAAAGTTCAAATTTGTGCACACGTAGCTGTAGATGTGTTACGAGAACAATGATATTACTGGTGATTCGCTGTTAATGTTGAGATTTCCGTAGAGTGCTTGTTGCCATTAATCGCGTTTTTTTACTGGTTCGTCCAATATCCAGTTTCCAGTGCCAATCGCCGTTGAGCGACGTTCAGCACGTGGATGGAAAACCTTTTCGAGAGCGAAAAACTTTTTTCCAATTGCCGTACAGCTTTGTAACTCCATATATCGTCTCGAGTATTTAATTTTGACCAAGGATTACTGTACGATATACGTAAAACAATCAGTTTTCTCAGAACTTTTGAAATGACACTTGTTGTAATTCAGGTTAGTTTGTGAGTGTTATGGGGTGCCTCATCGCTAAGAACGTATTTTCTAATATGTTTTGTATGACGATATTAGTTGATGCTTAGACTGACAGTCATAAAGACCTTTGGTCTCTAGTAGTCTCTCGTGGTACCCATTGTGTATCGTCAAAAGACTGTACTCCACGGGGTTTTGGTGTTTAGAGGACCTGCAACGCAGCTACCTTATGTTGGTTGTATTCGGCAGTGACCCACTTTTTTTGTTGTCAAGTGTACATTTGGGGCACAGCACGGTACGGTAGTGAAACACGAACTGTTGGAAAACGGGAAAAGAGAATCGACATGTTTGAGATGTGGCGCTACAAAAGAATGTTGAAAATTAGTTGAACTGAAAATGTAACCGACGAGGAGATTCTGGGCATAATAGGCGAGTATAGAAATACATTGAAAACAGTGAGAAGAAGAAGGGCCAGTATGATAGGATCTGTAAACACTGGAGGGAAAAACAGAAACTGGAATATATCCAGCAGGTTGCAATTGCTACTCTGATACGATGAGGTCGTACAGGAGAGGAATTCGCGGCGAGTCGCCTCAAACGAATAGAATGGTAACTTAACAGAGGTACAGAATCTTCACTCGATTCATCCAGGTTTAATCGATGCAACATTCATTTCAATTTATAAGGGCGATCAAAAAGTTTCCTTTCGAAGGCCGTATACTCCAGAGTTTGTATGCCAACCAGGTAAAAGCGCCGCGAGCACTGAGGCAATCATCCCACCCGCGCACCAGGTCGAATTAGCCATTTGGTAGAACAACGTGAAGAGGACGTAACTGCCCGCTGCACATCCCCGCCCGACAGAAATGGTCGATTCTTCAAAGCCGTTTTCGAAGGCTGAGAATCGCACGGGGGGCGATCGGGACTGTAGTTCAAATGGCTCTGAGCACTATGGGACTTAACATCTATGGTCATCAGTCCCCTAGAACTTAGAACTATTTAAACCTAACTAACCCAAGGACGTCACACAACACCCAGTCATCACAAGGCAGAGAAAATCCCTGACCCCGCCGGGAATCGAACCCGGGGACCCGGGCGCGGGAAGTCGGGACTGTAGGGCGGGTGCTCGGGCTGGGCTGGGACGTGCACCCACCAAACAGCGCTACCCCTCGTCACAGTTTTCCCGCCGTTTCTCCTTAACTGTGCGTCGTAATTTCTCCAGCGTGGCGCACTACCTTTCCCCAGTGATGTGGGCACGAGGTTTCTCGAAATCGACAAGCAATGGAAGCCGGCAATCGTAAGGACAGGGGGGGCATCACCTTTCCAGCAGATGGTTGGGTCTCGAACTTGCTGGCACGAGGACGGATGACAGTGGTCATCGCCTGTGACACCTGACAGTGCGCTAGAGAAATGTGTCTACCTCGACAACGAAACTTGGCGCACCACTTCTCAGAATTCGTTTTAGACACACGTGCTGCACCGTACACGTTGTATATTCTCCCGTGGATGGATACTGGTGCTTGTCCTTCGCTAGCCGATAAAAGAATAACCGCAGCTCGGTCCTTTTTGGACGCATTTGGTAACAACGTCGCCACACTTCACGCTTTCTCACTTACCGCGCGCACTTCGGAAAGACCAGAATGCCACACTGATCCTTTGTCCACACGTCAGTGCTTATATACCCGCACCGCAGTCGCGCTACGCTGCAGCAACGCCCTCAAACGGATCTATTTGATATTGTCGTAGAATTTATTTGTTATTACGCAAATGGAAGTCTGACGGTCCCTAGGTCTCCTCTCGATAAGAAACGAGAACTTAACGACAATTGACTTACGTCATTGTTCATGTATAAATCTTTTTTTAATGATGTAGCTACGCAGACTGAAGCGACAAATGAGACTGGATTCTCTTGCTGAGTAGGCAGATGCGCTAAGCACTACACGCCACCCTGGCTCGGTGGCTTTGTTCAACTGCACGGACTACCCTCGCACGCCTTTCTCCTGAATGCAAATTCGCATTCACACATCAGCCCACTTATTATTCCCCATAATCTCCAACAATCGAACAATATTGCAGAGGCACTCCAGTTCTATCGAAATAGCACCTCAGCATCGAAGGGAACGGAGGATCCCGCCTGAAACCCAGGTATGCGTGCTGTTCTAATATAGTTTGAGAGCCTCTGCAGAGCTGTTCAAGTTTAGGGGGAATACCGAGTGGGCTGAGATGTGATTGTAAATTTGGATCGAAGAGGGCGACGTGCTGGGGCAGTAGTACGTGCTGTTACGCAAAGCCACTGAACCAGGGTGGCATAGTGGTTGGCGCATCTGCCTAAGAGCGGGAGATTCGGGTTCCAAGCCCAGCCTCGGTACAAATTCTCATTCGTCGCCTCAGTCTGTATGTGTTACTATCTTTGTGGGGTGTTCATAAACGTGACCAGTATTTTACAACTACAGGAGGCGAAGTACAAAGTAACTGGAGACAAAAACTGCAACAGGGGATTTGGGAAGGCAACTTCTGGAAGGGAAAACGTAGTTGTGAAGAAATGATAAGGATTCTCCCTTGCGACGTCATCAAAATGATGGTACGCCAATATACACTGCTGGCCACCGTAAATGCAACACCCTGAAGGCAGCATCCGAATCAAGTGAAATTTACACCATGGGTTTGCAGCGATGAGATATGCAACTGATTAGAATTTCAGCGCAGACGCACATCACGCGCGCCTGTGGCGCCACCTCATAGCGCCATTTAACGCTTGGCGATTTCGACGAGTGTACGTTCGGCACGTGTGTTTAACTTGTGGTTGTTTCACAAGACGATCAGTTATGCCTCGTAGATAACAGCGAACATCGTTTGATCAAGTATCCGAGTTCGACAGAGGAAGGATAGTGGCTTACCGAGATTGTGGATTATCATACAGAGAAATCGCTAGTCGTGTTGGACGAAACCAAACAACTGTAATGCGGATATGTGACCGGTGGATGCAGGAGGGTGTGACGGACCGACGTGGTCGATCGCATTCACCTCGGTGCACCACTGCACGTGCTGATAGGCAAATTGTGCGCATGGCAGTTACGGATCGCTCAGTGACATCCCGAACCATACCACAGCACATTGCGTCTGTAACGCATCATCCAGTGTCTGCGCGTACCATTCGACGCCGTTTGCAGCAGAGTGGTCTGTCCGCAAGACGTCCATTGCTTCGTCTACCATTGACGCAGAACCACAAACGTCTCCGTCGCCAATGGTGTGATGACAGACGGATGTGGACGGCAGAATGGAATGACGTTGTCTTTACTGACGAGGCACGCTTCTGTCTGCAGCACCACGATGGTCGGATTCGAGTGTGGAGACACCGTGGAGAGAGGATGCTGGACAGCTGCATTATGCACCGCCACACTGGTCTTGCACTGGGTATTATTGTATGGGGCGGTATTGGATATTACTCTCGCACACCTCTAGTACGCATTGCCGGTACTTTAAATAGCCGGCGCTACATATCCGAGGTGCTGGAGCCAGTTGTCCTTCCTTACCTTCAGGGCTCGGCCACAGCCATATTTCAACAGGATAATGCGCGACCACACGTGGCACGCATTGTCCAAAGGTTCTTCCTCAATAACCAGATTGAAGTGCTTCCATGGCCGGCTCGCTCTCCGGATCTTTCGCCGATAGAAAACATGTGGTCCACGGTTGCTCAACGAGTGACCCAGATTACATCCCCAGCTGCCACACCGGATGATCTTTGGCAACGTGTGGAAGCTGCTTGGGCTGCTGTACCCCAGGAACACATCCAACGTCTCTTTGACTCAATGCCGAGACGTGTGGCAGCGGTGATCTCCAACAATGGCGGCTACTCTGGCTACTGATTCTGGCAGGAACCACATGTCACAGACGTTTGTAAACGTAATCATTTGATACTTGGCCAACATGTTATCAACAAAATAAATTTTGTTGTGCTACCTCTTGTCTTTCTTGGTGTTGCATTTACGGTGGCCAGCAGTGTATTAACGCTTGTTGGTCCTTACGCTAGCTTCTTTTTTGTATCTAAAATAATCATTCCTACAGATGAAGAATGGCGTGGGTACATTATAGTTGTAGCGTGTCACTAACGTTACTCGAACTTTTGAGGTGGAGATCACAACACCAGATGCTCTGCGGACGTGCACGTTCTGCTTATGGCCATCTTTCGAACTTTGAGGACGGTCGAATGATTGGCGTGAGGGACACGGGTGTACTATACGCACAGTTAACGTCTGCAGGAGGTGGTGACACGTGTGCTTCCAGCCGCGTGCCTCATCGCCGAGCGCCGCCCAGTGCCCCAGCTGAGTCTGGCTGCACGCCGAGCACGGCCCCCTTCTCTGTGGTGTGCTGGCGGTAGTGAACGACGCACGGCAAATGGAAACCTCAAACCATCCTTCGGAAGTGCGCTCCTGAAGATTGTATCTGCAACCTCAGCCCACTATTTCAAGTGATATGAAACTTCTGACATATTAAAACATGTGGTCGACCCACACTCGAATTCTGGACCTTTGCCTTTCGCAGGCAAGTGCTCTACCAGCTGAGATATCCGAGCACGACTCACGTCACACCTTTACGCCTTTGCACCTGCTAAACTTCTCAGAAGTTATTCTTACTCTTGTTTCATCAAGATCTAGACCGTAGGCCTCTTCTGTCTACTAAGTACCCAATCATCTGGTTCTCGGTCTTCCTATGCACCTTGTACCGGAGGATTAGTCTCGGTTCTGGCATTCTTTGTACATGTTCTAGCCAGCTTTATCGGTTAGACTTGATCTTCTCATTTATAGCACATATCCCAAGCTCTGCTCTTACGTCTTCGATTCTTAGTCTGTCTAATCTCTTACAGGACTTTTAGAAATTTCGTTTCTGGCTCTCGGATTCTACTTTCTTGCTTTTTAGTAATTGTTCAAGTTTCACTTAGAAATGGAACTTGCGGGTGGTCACTACCGCATAAAACTTGATTTTTGTGTCTTTTTTCACTTTATTTCTCAATGTTCTGTTGATTCTTCCGTTTATCATTTGGTATTTTTACAGTTTGATGTCAATTTGATTTCATTCTGGTAGCACAGTGTTTCCCAGGTAACTGAAGTGAGAAACTTCTTCAATGATTTTGTTTCCTATTATGATCTTAGTTTTCAGCGGTTTTATCTCAAAGCTGTCATTTTTGTTTTGGACTTGATATTTTCATATTATGTTCTTTAGAAATTTGGTTCAGTCTATAGACGGATATTTGCAGCTAAGTCTCGCTGTCCTGTACAAAAAGCACCGTACTGAAAAACATGTCATATGACACTCTCTCGCTTGGATCAGTTTGTTATTTCGCTGCTTGAACCATGTCGTCAACGTATGTTTTAAAAAGTGTGAATGATAAGCTACACACTTGTCGATTGCGTCGGTTTATCGGTACGTATTCTGATATAGCACAGTTAGTTTTGTACCGTTAGATAGGCTTTATACCATTTCTGTTGTTTGCTGAGGATATTATTTCTTGTATAATACGTTCCCATCAGATTTTCCTAACTCATTGGTCGAAAGTGTTACTAAGTCTATAAATGCAATGTGTGTTTCGCTAGTGAACTATCTTTGTTTTTTTATAACTTATTTAAATGTGAAAACGGCATGAGACGTTGTGCTACGAAACCTGCACGACTGGCACTCCTGAAAGAAAGAACGCTGCAGAGATGACTTAACCCATCCAGAAGGAAGGCAGGAGACCAAGTACTGGCGGAAGTAAGGCGGGTCGTGAGCAGTGCACTTAGCCGTGAAAGCCAAACGTCCCGAGTTCGAATCTCGGTCTAGCGCACGGTTTCGTTATGTCAGAAAGTTTCATATCCGTGCACATAGAGAGAAAATTTCACTGTCGGTCATAGGATTGTTCGACTGCAAGTGAGGGATAAACGGATGACAACAACTGACATGCTGGCAAAGGTTAAAGGTACACGGCCGAGTGCACCAATCTCCATTAAAAGTTAACCGCGGTAAAGTCGGTATTTTTAACCCTTTTCAACGCGAAATTGTGATGCACCGGCCTCGATCAAAGTTAAACGAGGGCGCTGACCACGGTCAAATATGACTGTGCCTCACGCTCGGTTTTCTAGAGCTGACTGGGGTTTTGTAAGTGTACGGTATTAGGACGGCGGGGCGTTTCGATGCACCGACACAGACTCACGGCATCGTATGCAGCACCCCATACGTAATTTTTTTGTTAATTTATGAACCAAACTTAGCGAGAGTACAATTAAATTGTGAGTATACATGCGACCCCATTGCACGTTTTTCTCTAACAAGGGGACCACACAACGACCGGATTGTTGTAATCTTTTATATTTATTGTAAATGAACTTCAAAACTCAAATATACCTCTCCCAAGGCCGTTCTATGCAGCTCTTAAAAATTCTCGAGGGAATCGGGTTGTGAGTTTTCCAGTCACGTTCACTACGCTAACGCAATTTTCTCTCGACAGGCAGTGTGGCTCTTTGCTAGCGTGCTTGCTCGCTCCAGATGAATTCAAAGGTTCAAACAAATGTGCTTGTTCTATAATGAGCAATCCTGTGAAGCGTAAAATAAAAAAAATAGAAAAAAAATTGATCTGCGGCTTTTTAATTATGCAATCTTCATTAATAATCTTTTACAGAATAGTTTTCGTTTGTAATCAAAACTGGATTTTTGTATGCTATATAGAATTACAAATAAGGAGACGCGCATTTTTCATAAAAGTGACCACTAGATATGTTAAATGTATCTGACGAATTTTACACTTCAGTGACGCAGGCATTCGAACTGAATGGAAGAAAACCAAAAAAATTATAAGCGAAACGAGACTGTGTCATTCCTTCTTTCGTACGGCTGCTGTCAGTACTTTTATTTTTAAGAACTTACGCATTCGCACCGATAGATGCGAGAGGTACATCCGTCTTGCACTCGGAAAAATTTGGTGTTTTGGCCAAACAAAAGCGAAGAGACTGGTAGCGAGGTATAAGCACACTTGTACGTTGACGAAAGAAAGCATGCTACAATGACGTCTCTCACCAGCGATTGCCGAGAAAACTTGCATATAGGCGGTCGTGTGCGAATTCACATCTCTACTGACACGTCTTTGCATCTCCTGGGCGCCTTCCACTGCAGTACGCGGAGTCAAGCGCAGTCGAGCGCACGGCTGGCTGACACACACACACACACTGAGCGCGGTTCGCTGTGAGCCGCGACCACGGGGCTGGGTGGTTTCGCGTCGTGACCGGGCCGCCGCCGTCGCGGCTGGGCTTCGGGAGCAGACTGTGGCCTCCACAGACAGCGGAGCCGACGCCAGCCGGGCTCTACGGTGTTCGGCCGTCGGTCTCTCCACAGGTGAGCAGGAAGCTGCTATTCTCAGTACCCGGAATCGTGATTTGGGAGCTACTGGACATTACAATAGGACTGACTGTGTATTTGTTCGAGGAAAGCTGAATGCTCACGAATACGATACACTGAGTTGTCATTTCTTTCTTGACCCGGGTAGCAAATGCAACTTCCCACAACAAACGCCTTTACTAGTCGGCCACGTACCCTGATTTTTCACCCTCGATGTCCGGGACGTAATGGGAAGTACACTTTCACATCGGCCTCCAGTCAACAGCGTCCGCCCACTGACTCGGTAGGTGTTTCGTGCGTAGTAAAAAATTATTCGACATGACAACTGCAAGCTGTTTGCTTTCGCGCCAGAACGTGTGCCTGTGAGGGTCTACATCCTGTACTAATGACGAGGGACAGCGCTTCCGAATAGCCCGATAGATCATTCATTACCTGTTACGTGATGGACATCTGCAAATATTTGACAAATATCGAATTGTTGCTTTACAGTGGAACACTGACCATTTCTGCGAGGGTAGCTCCCGAACCGTATCCGTAGCTAAATGCTGAATGGCGTTCGACAGGCGAAAACTGGTTTGGTAAGCACATCCCGTCATAGGCTATAGAGGCGACTGCGCGGCC
This sequence comes from Schistocerca americana, assembly GCF_021461395.2. NCBI lineage: Eukaryota > Metazoa > Arthropoda > Insecta > Orthoptera > Acrididae > Schistocerca > Schistocerca americana. Next base: position 193,724,841 of record NC_060127.1, read on the forward strand.
GCCCCCTGCCCGGCTGCAGGCGCGGCTCCGGCCGTGCACGTGCGGGCAGACCGGGCGGCGCCAGCAGGCTGCACTCCGCGAGCTGGCGAGGCGCGTGTCACAGGCGCGGCGGCCGCGGTCAGCAGGCGAGTACCAGAGTATCGCTGCTGCACTCACTGTCCAACCTGGTCACCCAAACTCACTGAAACCTCTCTGGGACGCAGTAACGAGCGCAGAAACTGAATCTGCGTTGCCTGACGATTCCGAATCGACTTTGAAACGAGAGAAGAAAAGACGCATAGCTCACCCCGAGGCAGAAACGTTGGCCCCTAAAACTAGAGAGAAACTGCCACAGATGCAGGGAAACGAGACAGAACAGAGTGATCGTGGCGAGAACAAACACACAAAACACGTTGAGGGCGAAGTCAGTGGCAGTGTTTCTGGTGCGGAAGGAGGGACGAACGACGGGACAATCGCCAAAACCGTGATCCCGGCAAAACGTGTGCCGAGCAAAGGTACAAGTGACGAAGTGGATCGTATCACGGACTGGGCAAATGATACTGAAGGAGACGGCGTTCCGGCGCAGGCCACGCCGAGTACAACGGTGCCGGCAGATGTAGGCGTAAGAGGTGCAGCATGCCGAGTTACTTCAGGAGAGAATCGTCCTCTCTCTGACTGATTCTGCTGTGCGAATGTCAGTTCAGCGTTCACTGTCGCACCGAGTACCCGTTTCAATTTGAATCGAGGAGGTTCATTACTGACATAATTTATCCCCTCCATCCTCTACAACCGTTAATCGGACGTATAGTATAACAACCTTAAACATCAATAGGATGCAATCTCCGGTGAAAGTCAGTGCTTTGAAGGAGCTCCTGTACGAATCAGACACGGATGTGGCTACGTTACAAGACGTAAGGATCTTCGCATTTCAGGCTATCGAGAGAAATTAAATGTGGCAACCGAAAATTCGTGTGGGACAGCCTTTTTAATTAGGGAAGGCATACCTGTTGCAATTGTAAAATATTTAGAATCAGGGAGATGCTCCACCTGGTAATGATTCAAAACAGGAACGGGCCGTCTTCTTTGAACAAGACATTTTGCACCTCCTGAATGATGACGTCGGACACATGGTAATAGGTGGCGATCGGATCTGTGTACTTGGTGACAAGGACCAGACACCAAATTTCAATTTTTCTCGCGAACTCTCTGATTTAGTTAAAATTTCCAAATGAAGGAAGTTTGGGAACTCATCTGTCCATCTTCTGTCAAGTTTACGTTTCTCACCAGCGTGTCAGCAAGCCGTCTGGACAGAATTCATATAACACGTAATCTGGAACGAAGTGTCTCTTCTGCTGAAGTAGTCCCGAGATACTGGGGGAACTAAAGCTGTGAGGACGGGTCGTGAGTCGTGCTTGGGCAGCTCAGGTGGTAGAGCACTTGCCCGCGAAAGGCAAAGGTCCCGAGTTCGAGTCTCGATCCGGTACACTGTTTTAATCTGCCAGGAAGTTTCGTATCAGCCCCCACTCCGCTGCAGAGTGAAAATATTATTCTTATTCAGTTAGAAGAATCATTTTTGGTACATGTCACAGAGTCCGTCCTAGGTACAACTCTGATACTGTCTGGTGGACAACGTGTGCAAAGAAGAAGTTAAGTTCTGCAGTGATTAAGTATGGGACAGAGAGGGGCCCACTTAACAAAAAACACGATAGAATTTTACTACACCTGGCTCAGGGAGCTCTACGATCAACCTTCGGGTTCCACTGCGCACTACATGGAAATTAAAAAGATCAAAGCGAAACTGCTGGCTTTAAAACTAAAACAGCTCGAACGTCTAAAAATACGATCCACGACCAGAACGACCCTTCAAGAGTGCCTCGTTATATCACCTGTTGCGTTATGGGCACTAAAAACGTTACAAACGCCTACGCTGACGACTTCACTGTATTAACCAGGAGCAGAGAATGCAGCCCACATAACACAACTGTCGTGCAGTTCCTTCAACACGCCAATTCTCGCCGCACACTGCAGGGGCAATGAAGGCGCTCCTGCAGCGTTTCCGATCAGAAGCGTTTGATCACCAACAACACAGTCCGTAACTGGCTCCCCTTGAGTCTCATCTCTGCGCACAAGAACCGCTGGCTATGAAGGCAAAATTTTTCCAAAGACAACGAGCTACAGACCAGTGCAGATAACTAGCCGAAAGCACAGGCGGCCGCTTTCTATGACGAGGATATTGGGAATTTGACACAACACTACGATAAAACTGGAAGCTGGAGCGGCGACTGTGTAGAGAAGTAGGTGGAAGGTGTACCTAACTGTTACAAATAAAACGTTTCTTGTTTTCACTGTGGTTTCCATTTCGCGACCGATCAGAAGTTACTTTCTGGACAACCCTCGTATTAGATCCTCCACAAGAGAAAAGAGATGCACAGGCCAGCAGAAAGTTCAATTTGTTAATAGAACTATTCTGGCAAAAGCGCTTTATTTAGGACTACGTTCGCCAATTCCCAAAGGGATAGCGAAGTCGAAAATGTCTGACGTATGTGGTTATATATGGCGCCTGTTACGCGTCGCATCTAGCGCTTTAACACTAAAGATGGGCGAAGGAGGCCTAGGTCTTGTATTTAAAGAGAAACTTCGAGTGCATTGAAAATCATCTAGACACCGTCACTGCTGCACTGCTGAAAGCGACAGAGCCCAAGAGCCTCGATCCGCCGACGAATGTCGCATCGATCAATCCTAAAACAAAACATGTACGACAATTTTACATCGAAATCAGCTACATCAGAAACAAGCGAAGAAACCAGTCAGACACAAACAACCGTACGATCGTAGAAATGATAATGTAGAATATGTAACGGAACAAAACTGAACAGAAATATCCAGATGAGAATTGGAAGACAGTCTGGAAAAACGTCACTACAAATGTTTTATCAAGTGAAGTGAAGGACTCTGGTACAGCGTCGTCAATAATGTATAAGTACAAATGACAGACTAAACGCTATTGGTTTATGCAACACAAATCTGTGTGAACACACTCTCACAGAGATTTACATGTGGTCGCTATTTAATATATGGAAGGACATCCCTCCATATAATCCCTACATGAAAAACAACGCGATAATGTGGGTTTCGGAATTGTGTCAATTACATTATTATCCAGAAAGGAGATGACAGCCTACTGGAATTCCAAACGTATAAGGAATAAGAGTATTTTCGCACACTCTCATTAAAAGATCAGAAACTACAATTTGCAAATATGCTAAACATCTATTTGCAAAAGTCGGGTGTAGGATAAGAAACATGTAGCTGCTCAATTTATTGTTGCGGAGCGTGTAAGGGTGATGGCAACAAGTAGGGGATAGCTGCCGAGGGCGAAGTACGGTGGGGACTTGGTGGGTCCCGAGGCCGCAACGGTAGCCGTTTAGGCCTCAGCAGAACCATGACGTGTCATCTCACGCACGCCGGTCACTGATACTGCAAGTAATTACAAACGAAAATGACAAAGTCCTTAGAAAGAAAATAAAACTCGAACTAAGACTTGAAAAATTTAGACGGATTATGGACTATACAGACGATGTATGCAGAAATCCATACGTCGCCAGTTCGAATCCGGCCCGGAGGAAACAGTTTTACAGCTGTATCTCGGAAGACAACTGATTTACACACTAACGATTGTTCTTAGCGCGAAATTCTCCTTCACCGTATTGGCTCTTCATCCGCGCGACGGTCAACGCACGGATGAACCCGAAGCCTTTACGTGCCATGAGACGATTATAATTATTCAGAGACAAAGTAAGTAATATATGAATGATTGATATTAATACTGTAATTACATATATTTTGGCAACGATACAATAGCGTAATAGACTGAAAATAAAAACTACCCATCGTGATCGGTGGTTCAAATACCGTCTACAAAAACACAGAAAAAAATGGTTAGCGTTGCCGCCTCTGGTGCGAAAGGACCTGGGTTCGATTCCCGATCCCTCCTCAGATTTTTTCCTGACGTAAGGAGGCCCTAATACCACGTCAGCTCAGTCCTTTTGGGACCAAACCAGGAACTACTTCAATGAAGAAAAAGAGGCAACATCTTGATTCATTCAGATAAAGCTCACGCTGATCCAGTCACTGATCGCAAATTTTCGTTTATTCCCTAATCGGTTTAGATCTTGTTCACACTGATCTGTCTTTTTCAAGTTAACAGAGAACGCAATTAAAATACGTAGCCATAAGCGTCAATCTCACTTGTAGTAAAATCGCTATCAGGTGCGGGGGGAGTGGCCGCTAGATGTCTCTGATCGACGACATCTAGCGGACACGCCTCCATCAGCTGTTTGCACAAGTTTTGTAAGCACAGTACGCAAGCGACGACCAACATTAAGGGTATGTGAGGTTATTGTTTTATCGTGATTTTACTCCATATAATTCCTATATTGGTTTCTATATTAACTTCAAGAAGACAGATCAATGTCAATATGATCAAAACGATCGAAACCGATAACTAAACAAACTGATGTTTACGTCAATAAGTGTTGTGGCTCACAAAATTCCTTAATTCATCTTCTGACAATAACGGGTGGTGGGATTGGCAGCGTACTCATCACGTGCTCCCGACCATCAAACGAGGACTTTCACAAAGTAAGGTCCGATCGGTCTCGAAGTGAAAACCACTGTGAAAATCAATAATGTTTCAGTTGCAACAGTTAGCTACACTTTCAGCTACATCTCTATACATAGTCGCCGTTCCGACTTAGACCTTTGTCGTAGCTTTGTATCAACTTCCCAGTACCCTCGTCATAGAAGACAGTCACCCAATTCTCTAAGCCGATCTGTGTGTGCCAAACTACAGTTTTCTTAGCCAGCGGTTCATGTGAGCAGGGATCAAATTCAGTGGGAGCCATCTTCAACTTTTGTAGTCCTGTCCTCCTCAGTTGCGTGCAATATTACGGTATATTGATAATTTTTACTTATGGACCGTCTGACAGCAGCTGAATAAAACACAATTTTAGTGACATATACTGCAAGGCATCATCAGTGGCAGGTTGGGTGGACAATTTCTTACATATTACGCTCCTGTTGCATTTTTGGTGCTGTTCTTCTTCTTATGAATGCCAATTTGCTGTTTTTTTCCGGCATTCCACAGCACTATGAACTGATCGCTTTTTTCAATGCAATGGGTTTTTTTATTTTATTTTTTTTATGGACCGTCAGTGGGAGCCAATTACGGTATGTATTGTGAGTGATCAAATACTTCCCATCCCAAAACGATGCCGGAGCATCTTCATTGCTCCTGTAAAATGCCGACGAGGACTGCCACGAAGCAGGAAATGCATGACAGTTATGTTGTGTAGGTCGGAATCTCTCACCGGGCACTTATATATCCAGGCATCTTCACTTGCCCAATGTGCGGTCAGAACTGAAAAGGGCAACGTGACGATATCGGCAGGCGTGCCAGAGACTCTGTCCAACAGGTCTGTGCAAAGCTTTATCGGATTTTCACGGTGTTTTCAATTTCGCGCCCACTTTCCGAACAGCCCTCGTAGATCGTTCCTCGTACTTCCTTGTGGGCAGCAGTTGGCCAGCCGTAACAGGCCTAAAGCCTAATCCGCTAGTGGTGTTCACGTATGATGGAAATGAGATATTTTCGTGCCCGATTACACAAGTCGAATCGCTGGCTTTTTATACACAAAACGTCCGTAGTGTCGGGTAGTACAGAGGGCGGTCAGACTAGGTACGCAAGCAGTGGGTGGGACGACCTTGCCGTGAGAGAGTGCGTGTGCAGCGTAGAGTGCCGGGTCAGGAGCCCGTGCTTTCTCCGGCCTTTCACCCCGCCCCGCCGCCAGACGGCGTTTTTCTGCAACACTGCTCCAGCTGCAGCTGCTGGCCTCTGGGGGACGCTGCCTGACACACATGCCGTGACCCGACCCCCTGCTCGCCTGGCCTGGTCTCTGCCGCGAGCCAGCGGAATGTCCCTCGTCCCCTGTAATACAGGCGCGCACGACTGTGCGACTGCCTCCAGTTAACGCGTCGCTCTTACGGACAGGCGTCGTCAGAAGCCGAGGCACGGTCCGGCGCTCCTGAGGGTTGCGTGTTAGGGACGCTACTGCTCACTGTACGCACACAGGGTGAACCCAAGCTTTCACATTATATTCGGGGACATTTTCTGCGTATTTTGTCGTAAGAAGGCCATGTTCTCCAGTGGCTCGTTATCAGAGTAGTAACATTTCGTTTGATTTCTCACCCTAATTTACAGAACCTTTACATCCCACAATATACAGTGTGAATGAAAACTCGTGCATGTAATTGCACAATAACAAACAAAAACGTCTCTAATAAAAATTTGAAAATACCGCGAGAAATGCATGCTCGGTCATACAGACGCGGGTTGCGCCGTTGTACTTGACTAGAGCAGCAGTCGTGGTCGGAACGGTCTGCCGGAGCAGAGCGAATTACAGTGTGAGCAAATTGTTGGTGCTCCTTAACCAAAACGAAATTCCAAATGTCTTCCCAAGTACCGGAAAAAATGCACCTCGACCTTTGCATACATACTGCGGTGTCACCGCCAGACACCACACTTGCTAGGAGGTAGCTTTTAAATCGGCCGCGGTCCGGTAGTATACGTCGGACCCGCGTGTCGCCACTGTCAGTGATTGCAGACCGAGCGCCACCACACGGCAGGTCTAGAGAGACGTACTAGCACTCGCCCCAGTTGTACAGCCGACTTTGCTAGCGATGGTTCACTGACAATTACTCTCTCATTTGCCGAGACGATAGCCTTCAGCTACGTTATTTGCTACGACCTAGCAAGGCGCCATTATCAATAGATATTTAACTTGTGATGCCTGTACCGTCAGACCGATGTTCTCCAATTGTGGATTAAAGTTAAGTATTCCAAGAACTACGTTCTTTTCTTTATAGGATAATTACTTTACCTTGTTCCAGACCTCATGCCTATCTGCGTGAGCTTAAAAGCGTGCATTTCGGCCTCCTCTAGCAACACGGTGTTGGCTCTTCTGCCAACACTTCATACACAAACACGTCAAACGATATTTAGAAGGCAATACACAACAGCCACCGAGCGAGGTGGCGCACTGATTAGCACACTGGACGACGGTTCAAACCCGTGTCCATCCATCCTGATTTAGATTTTCCGTGATTTCCCTAAATCGCTTCAGGGAAATGCTGGGATGGTTCCTTTGAAAAGGCCACGGCCGACTTCCTTCCCCATGCTTCCCTCATCCGATGGGACCGATGACCTCGTGTTTGGTCCCTTCCCCCAAATCAAACCGACAACCGACATTGCAGACTTTTTACTCGATCTATTACGTTTTTCTTGTTCCTAATAACTAATTAACGTCTAAAACAACTGTATTTTTTTCCTTCAATAGAGCTGACTTTCGCCGGACGGTGTGGCCGTGCGGTTCTAGGCGCTACAGTCTGGAGCCGAGCGACCGCTACGGTCGCAGGTTCGAATCCTGCCTCGGGCATGGATGTGTGTATTGTCCTTAGGTTAGTTAGGTTTAATTAGTTCTAAGTTCTAGGCGACTGATGACCTCAGAAGTTAAGTCGCATAGTGGTCAGAGCCATTTTTGAGAGCTGACTTTTCTTCAACAGTGTTGACTTGTTCGCTGTGAGAAACTGGGCTTTTTAATAAAAATAGTTCTATCTATCTATGTTCTTTATGTTCGATGTATCCTTTTGCTTTGTCTAAGCATTGTAAAATGAAAACCATTTTTCGCTTTGAAATATTTGTCGTCTTTTGTGAAAGAACACAGATATAGAAAAAAACCAAAGTACTAATGGATGGTTTGTGTCCCAAAAAAAAAAGCAAACAATCCAGGACTAAGAATGAGAGGCGTTGATCACCTCGAAGGCAACAGCGAGCCAATGTTTGAGAGTACGTGGTAGCCGGCCGGAGTGGCCGTGCGGTTCTAGGCGCTATAGTCTGGAACCGAGCGACCGCTGCGGTCGCAGGTTCGAATCCTGCCTCGGGCATGGATGTGTGTGATGTCCTTAGGTTAGTTAGGTTTAATTAGTTCTAAGTTCTAGGCGACTGATGACCTCAGAAGTTAAGTCGCATAGTGCTCAGAGCCATTTGAACCATTTTTGAACCAGTACGTGGTAACAAAATCAGTCTTTGATGGCAAATTATTTTATTCGTTTCAATAAACTGTTTCGATAGTTGTGTACACCATTGCTCTGTCTTCCTAAACTTAGTAAAAGACGCAAATACAAATTTTATCCGCGACTGTCATAGTTAGAGAACTGAACAAAATCGATTATTGAATTGAATAACATAATTTGCAATCAAAGATTGTTTTATGCTTCCACGTATTCACGAAGACTAAGGAGACGCCAAAGCACAAAACCTAAAACAATATTGCCTCATTTTTTCGTGTTGCAGATATCGCAACATGAAAAAAAAGATAAAGTCTCAAAAATCAAGAATTATTTAAGTATAAGAAAAATAACATTATTAAAATAAACATTCAAAAAATAAAAGTTAAAAGCAGAAAAAATAAAGAAAAAAATTAAACAATTACGTTCAATTCCGACACTGACGCCCGGTGTGAATCGATCCTATAGGATGCAGGTTTTTCTTCTTTCTACTGCATTCCGACAGTGTAAGTAATTTTTATTTGGTATCGTGTTCTCGCTCTTTGGCAGTTTAACTAAAGGAGCCTATAGTGCGTGCCGGTACCGATTACTGTGAAGTTTTGTAGTCCGATTTTGCAACTGGATTCCAACGTGCGTAGACATTCAGTTAACTTCTTTCGTCAAATGTCTGAGTGGAGCGAAAACAAGACGCCCTATAAATTACACAATGAGTTTTGTCAGAATTTTCATAGCCTATTCAACAGTAGGAAATGAACATTTGCGATATCAGAATGGCCAGCATGAGACCTAGTTTTGCAAAAACAAAAAAACAAAAATATGTGCTACGCAGTAATCATCTAATTAACAGAAACTTTTCCAAGTGCGAATACGAATCGCGCACTTAGGGTTCCGTACTAACGTAATTATGTATACAGACGGTTTATCCATTCCTGGAATCAAGGACTTGGAAGATTTTTACCTGTTATCGACATAGATACTGACAAGATATCAGTCCCAGGGATTTCAAATTTTTCGGGAATGTTTTGAGCTCTGAAGAAATATTTTTGTGACATAATTTTAAACTAGCAATTTTCTACTTCAATAGAATTCTTCATGGTATCAGACCGCATCGTCATAATTTAAAATGCGCCAACGTTTCGGCCAGCGTTGCAGATAGCCTTCGTCAGGGCCTTACGTTAACTGCTAAATGAGCACACTTGGTTCCTTAAATAGCTGGACGAGAAAACCGTGTCGTTACTTGATTGGCTGTAAAAGGAGGAGGAGGAGGGGTGAAAGGTATGCTTTATTGGTGTTTCCTTTATTATCTGTCATTGGCTGAAATAGCTGTTTTCTATTTGTCTTTATATTAATCCACCCCATTGGAGGAGACGGACGAATAGCGAACAGGTGATGGCTGTGACGTCACATTGTTTCCATGCTGTCCAGAAGCCGGCTGCGGCGTGCCATTGCTTTGTGTGCTCGCGACCACTACTGCGGCTCTCCGCGTGTCTGCATGGGCCGCCACGGCTCTGCCGCCGCTCCGTAGCCCTGCTATTGCAGGCAACCAAGACCTCGGAAGCTTGTACCCGTCCTCTCTATTCATGTTGGCGGGTCTTTTGGCTATTTATATCGCCTCTCTAATCTTTCTTTTGAAAGTGAGAGGCTGTTTCGCCAGGACGCGGGCTTCTTGAAAAAATATTGGTTTCCCGCACTCGTCTCGGTGTTCCGCCACTGCTAATATAAAGACCAATAGAAAACAGCTATTTCAGCCAATGACAGATAATAAAGGAAACACCAATAAAGCATACCTTTCACCCCTCCTCCTCCTCCTTTTACAGCCAATCAAGTAACGACACGGTTTTCTCGTGCAGCTATTTAAGGAACCAAGTGTGCTCATTTAGCAGTTAACGTAAGGCCCTGATGAAGGCTAGCTGCAACGCTGGCCGAAACGTTGGCGCATTTTAAATTATGACGATGCGGTCTGATACCCTGAAGAATTTTATTGAAGAAGACAACGGTCGCGGAAGCCTACGCTTACATTTAGCAATTTTCAAATTAATTCCTTTACTCGTAGAGTGAAACCTTTCTTCTCGCCAAACTTCATGGAAGTACGATAAGTGTTCTATATGTTTTAATGAGTGAGCTTCCGATGTGACACAAACGGCCGTGTCTTTTGACTGCATTAACAGAAGCTAAACATTTTACAACGCCAAAGGACTATAGGCCTCAGTATGTGAGGTAAATCTCAACTTTATACGTCTACCCATTCCTGAGAAAAACGGCAGTTAAATATCAAGGAAATGTAACTTTTTATGCGCAGAATAACACGCAGGGAGTCGGATCACCAGTGAAAAAAATTCTTCATGTACATAATCACCGCTTAACACTTTCGGGTCCGCAGCTCGTGATCTTGCGGTAGCGTCCTCGCTTCCCGCGCACGGGGTCCCGGATACGTTCCCGGCGTGGTCAGTGATTTTCCTTGCCTCGAGATGACTGGGAGTTGTTGTGATGTCTTCATCATCATACGGTCGGAGGAAGACAATGCCAAACCACCTCCGTTAGGACCTTGCCCAGTCGGCGGTGCGGGTCTCCCGCATCGTTCCACGGAGTATGGGACCTCATCATCATCATGAACGTTTTCAGAAATTTCCTTATACTGTGAGATGTTTCTTCTTGACAACATTTAAAGATTCTAGACCAACGGGAACTATCCTACAGGTTTTGCTAAGTGCGTTTGCGACTATCAAATGATGTAACATGCGTGGCCCTATCTTTTGGCTGCATTGACTTAGAAGCTCAACTCCTTACGTCCACCGGTTCCCGAGAAAAACGGTTTTTAACGGTCGGACAGACAGAAAAGTAGGTAGACAGGCAACGAAATGATGCTGTAAGAGTTCTGTCTTTACCGATTGAGCTAAAGAATCCTAAAAATCAACTAGCGATTTTCGGTAAAATTTTTGTCCACAGATTCTCAGCACCGGGCAGGCGGAGGCAAAGAGGGCAGGGGAGAAGAATTCTGAGGTCTGGACACGATGCCGCACCAACACCTCTCACGGAGTACTTCCATTATTCCCATGTAAATCCATATAAGCCTTAAACCGCAGAACAAAACTGAGGTAGTAAGTAATTTAAAATAAATAGCAGATTGTCACTTCCAATGACGTGAGTTCCTCGTAGGACATAATCCATAACAGTCAAAAAGGTGACGGAAAAATCCATATCAAACCTTCATTCAAAAACATTTACACGATTTAATGCAATGGAGACACATGATGTCTATAAGGAAACCATATATGTTTCAACAATTAATAGAAATTTCTTAACTGCACGGGTTTTGCCAAATTAAAACGGGGCTCATTTTAGATCCATCATAAAAAAATTCCAGGAATAATAGAAAGGAAAGAATAAGTATTCTTCTTCTAATCAATAAAACTGTCCTCCTCTTTGTACCTCACAGAAATAAATAGATAAAAAATTTGGAAACCATTCCTTATATTTGTTATTCTTCTTCAACTGAAAATGTTCTTCTGCAATATAAAACATGTACTCTTCTAAGCTTGAAGGTTTGTTTGTTAACACGTAAATCCCAAAGTGTCCCAGAAGCCACGAATAACTGTTATTCTTTGCGGACGGATAACTTTTCCAGTCGTGTTGCAAAGCTTGAGTTATCGTTAATGACTTTCCGTGGTTCTGTTGATAAGTGCTAATTTTTTCCTAGTCCAGTTCTAAATTCCGATTTTATTTCCACATAAAAACATGTGCACTACAGTTTCTTCAAGCTGACATTTGTCGCAGTATGGAGATGGTCTCAATTTGATTTTGCATAATCGTTCCGCTGTGAATATGGTTTCGTTTACTACGTCATACCATAGGGCACTTATTCTAGTTGGGAGAATTTTATTGTTGATATTTTTCCAAATGTTCATCTAGTTTTTAGCAGGAAATCTTACCTGAATTGGGTTGTGATGACGATTTCTGGTGAGGTTTGTGCTGGCGTGAAGTCTTACATAGCTCCAATCGACATAGCACTTTAGGACGTAATCTATGCTGACATCTACATGTGCTGCATTAACAGGAGCGTTCTTGCCCCCAGAATCTAACGAGAGGAACAGTAGCTTCGTAATGCCTTTCTTAGTGGCATGTATTAGTTTAAAAACACGAGTTAGAAACAGTGCGTCACATCTAGATTTAACGTCTGTAATTCCACGTGCCCCGTTGTGCCTCTGCAAAGTCGCCGTGTGGAAGGATACCTTGAAGATATTTTGTTTCCACACATACCAACACGCTGCATTTAGTATTTTTCGTGCGGTGATGTGCTGTATCGATAAGACTGCTGCGACATGGTACATTTTGCTAAGTATATATGAACTTCCTGCAACCGGTGTAACGATCGCTTGTTACGGTCCTTCAGCAAGGCTCTGATGACATTAAGTTGCCGCTGGCAGTTGTTCATAGGCATGAGCTTGGGATTCTCCCTTAAACACGATCCGAGTTGGAGTCTCTCCTCAGTTACATCCAACCAGTGTGCACCTATTGTACTAGTATAAAAACCGAGATGCATTATATTGGATATTTGCAGATTCAATTTTGCGCCAGAGGGTCCTGAATACTGATGTACCAAACGTCGCACTTCACCAACCTCACTATTCGAATTTACAATAACACTTGTATCGTCAGCATAACCGTGACAAACTGTCTTAATACTGAAGACCTGTAGTCCTCCCAATTTTTGGTACAAAGCTTCCACCGCGATCGCACATAGTGCCAGGGGCAGTGGACATCCTTGTCGCACTGACTGTTGAACTAGAAATGTTTCAGTCAGTTGTGCACTGATTTTAAACCTCGAAATAACACCACTGATACGTTTACGCGTGACAGTTATAAAGTGGTCGTCGAAACCCATTTTCTTCATGGTGCTGAATAAGAAGCCATGATTGATCCTATCAAAGGCTTTATCAAAATCTAAAAACAAGAAGGAAAGACTACTATCATCTAACCAAGTAAGGTTTATGACGTCTCCGTACTCACACAAGATGTCTAGCATTGATCTACCCTTTATTGCACTCGTTTGGTAGAGACCTGTGACCTTTCGCAGTAGGGGCTTCATCCTACTATTCAGGATGCGAGTGAGAATCTTAAAGTCAGTGTTGAGTAAGGTGAGTGGTCTTCAATCGTGAATCCTCTTATTGTTTGTTTTTTTAGGAATGAGTACAATCATTCCCTCCGCAAACATGGGAGAGAACGCCAGGTTAAAAAAATGGCTCTGAGCACTATGGGACTTAACGTCTGAGGTCATCAGTCCCCTAGCACGTAGAACTACTTAAACCTAAGTAACCTAAGGACATCACACACATCCATGCCCGAGGCAGGATTCGAACCTGCGACCGTAGCGGTCGCGCGGTTCCAGACTGTAGCGCTTAGAACCGCTCGGCCACCCCGGCCGGCGAACGCCAGGTTAGTTAATAACTCATTGTACATGTCTGTGAGCTCATTCCCTATGACAACCCGCATGCGTACATAAAATTCGGCCGGGAGCCCATAGGGACCAGTTGACATTTCCTCGGAGCGTCGTTAATTATGGTTTTTATTTCGTCCTGAGTTATATGTTCGATTAGACTGGCATTGTCCTCGTCCCATCTTAACGTTTAGCACAAGTTCTTCACCGTCCCGTCTATCTACTTCCGTTCCAGCGTAGAGATTCCTGTAATGCTTCGCCCCATATTGTTTTATGGCGGTCCGAGTAGTGTACTCCCCTCCGTCATCGGCCGCCAGCGCGTTTATTATCCTCTGTTTCCATCTACGTGTGTCCCTTATTACACGATATAAAGACGTGCCTTCCTTGTCTCGAGCTCGCCTACGCACCTCATCCAGACGCTGCCGGGCTAGGGCGGCTGATTTCGACTTAACAGCGTTTGAGTTTGAATATGTAAGCCGAAAGACCATCTGGTTGTTGATAAAGGACTCGCAGACAGGAGAAGTAATATGCTGCCATTTTTCGCGCCATTATGCTTGGGCTTTTGCTTACTGTACGGGTTTTGCATATTCGGTCCACCAAATGATCCACTCCCGATACCTCGTTTGGGAGCGTAAGCATTTGTGCCTAGTCTGTCTAATATATTGCTTAAGTTCAGTCTCCTGCAATAGTTAAATTGCCATATCCCACGGCCACGAAAAGTTTTGTGTCCGTTATACCTGAATGAAATATGGTATGCACAATGGTCGGAGAAGTTTATAGGCCATATCTCACAATCATCACTATTGCGCATCAATTCTTTGGTACGACAGATTCGATGTAAACTGCTTGCTGACGTGCTACTGACGTAAGTGTCTCCGGTAAGTCCAGTTGTCTTGCAGTTCTAACTCAGTCACCAATGTTTGTAGCTCCTGACAAGTGTTAAACCTGGGCGTCTTCACGGCGCAACACACGGTTAAAATCCCTGGCAAGCATGGCGGCGGCCCCAACGTTCTTTAACAGTTCAACTGTCCCATTCCGATAAAAGTTACTTCTGTGCCGTCTTTCATTAGTCCCAGATGGCGCATATACGTTAATTAAAATGAGGTCATGAAGTTGGACGGTTATACCCCGACCAGTCTCTAAAATAGCTCGAGCTGGACACGCGATACCCTATTTGAATAAAACCTCTGTTCATCCTCCATTTCCGATGTCGGTGGTGGCTTCATAACCTGTTATGTCCGCTACTTTAGTAGTGACAACCTCTTGTAACATGGCAACATCTATGTCAGCCGCGTAAAGATAATCTTTCAAACATTGTAACTTTACCGCCCAACTTAACCGAGAGACATGAACTGTAGCCAGCTTGTAAGTCGACATACAACTGTTTACTAATGCTCAGTATCCTCCGACCAAAGCATGCTCGGAACCGCGTGAGACTCGGAAGATGCTAACACGGTTGTATTCACGTAGTTGTCTAGTTACATCTTAATGCCCTTATTCCGAATGGGAGCGATTATTGCATCAGCCACCGCCGTTTCCCCTGTCTGAGATTTCTTAACGATATCTCTTGTGCGTGTTCTTTTCCTTTCTTATTTCTTTCTCTCTTCCTGACTTTGTATTCTTGGGAACCGTTTCGTTTGTTTGGACGACTTTTTGAATCGTCCTTACATGATACTGGATGATGAGACCGGTCGCTGAATGTTTCGGTTTGTGTCCTCGTCTACTAGCATGTCACTACCTACTGATGACACTGCAACATCATCGGTATTGGAACCTAGTGGTACCTCGGGATGTTGAACAGGCATAGTAATTTCTTCTCCAAGTGTCTTGCTACCGTCTAAGGTCTGGGCATTAGTCTCTCCTAGAGAGGCCTGAGTCGAACATTTTGGCAGAGTAACCGTTGAAATCTGTTCATTTGTCAGTACGCCAAGTGCATCTGAATCCTGATTTCCTTCATTTTCTCCCTGGCGTGGTATGTAAGCCCTGCCCATTCCCGGTTTCCTGTAATGGGGCTGACAAGGTCTCCGCATACGACAGTTTCTGTTGATGTCGCAGATCGCCCGCGGAAGAGAGTGGCTGGTTTTCCCTCCGTTTTCACAGGGGAACAGTTTGACTTAAGATGATCCGTGGATCCGCATACTAAGCAAGTCCTCGATTGGCCATCTTAAACAATTAAGGCTCTGAAGAGATATGCTTATGAAGATCAATTCTGACATTTCGCACACCACTGTCAACACTGAAATGTTTTTTGCCCGTTCATTTCTCACCAGTAACCTGCAAAACCGTTGCATATGGCGTTAACGCTTGTTTGGTGAGATCGAACTTGAGTTCAAATGGGAGGATGAATATGCGCACAGATCGCAACCGTAAACCAGCGTAGCTGATAGCAACTGAACTAGATTCACCACTGAAATGAAGGAAGTTCGAGAAACCGTCTGTTTTTGTCATAATCCGGGTACACGTTTCGACGTCTCGCACTTTAACATACACTGCATTACCGAGAAAATCATATGACAACCCCGCGAACGTCATCGTCTTGTAAACGCATCTTTTCAAACAACCAATCGTCCATTTCACAAACTTCCGGCCTGTCGTATCAGAACGGAAACGAGAATTTCACCGTAGACTTGGTAACCGGAGCTTCCACGGCTGGACGGCTCTGTTGTGTTGTACTGAAGAGCTGCAGCGGCGACCGGCAGACGACGCGGCGGCGGCGGCTAGGCCAGCACTGTCTTCATGAGAGAGCTTACGATTATATTCGTATGTGACACAAATAGCCGTGTCTTTTGACTGCATTAACAGAAGCTAAACGCTCTTACAACGCCAAACGACTATAGGCCTCTGTATGTGAGGTACATTTCAACTTTATACGTCTACCCATTCCTGAGGAAAACGGCAGTTAAATGTCGAGCTAATGTAACTTTTTATGCGCAGAATAGTAAGCAGCGAATCGGATCACCAGTGACAAAAAAAATTCTTCATGTATATAATCACAGATTAACATTTACGGAAAAAAATTATCCAGCGATTTGGGGCAAAAATTTTGTCCACACATTTTTATAGTCGAACTAAGCGTGGGGAAAGAAAAAAATGGAGTGCCAACGTGACCAGCGTGATGTCTAGTTTTGAAAGAAATAGTTTTATGGCATTAAAGTAGTCAGGGTAGTTAAAGAAAAGTTAAGTAGTGATTTGAGGGGAAATTAACGTAGTTCCCGAACAGCTGCTGCTACATATCTAAATGAAGTTCATCTCCCGAACGCTAGCTACTCTGCGCTAAAAATTTTCATTAGTGTGATACTTAACTGTCAAAACGGACTCCTTCCAACCAAGTTCTAAATTCAGGACCATATGGTTTCAGAGATCTTTTCAAGCCGCAGTCACCTATGATGTATACATGCAGACTTAAGCGAGAAATGAAAATTTGTACCAAGGCCAAGATTCGATCTCAGGTTTGCTGCTCACTAGCCGAAGCGCTAACCACTACGCTAGTGGCTTTGCATAACTTCACAGACTACCCTACATCTACATCTTCTGCAATTCACAATAAAGTACCTGGCAGAGGGTTCAATGAACCACCTTCAAGCTGTCTCTTTAGCGTTCCACTCTCGAACGGCGCGCGGGAAAAACGAGCACTTAAATTTTTCTGTGCGAGCCCTGATTTCTCTTATTTTATCGTGATGATCATTTCTCCCTATGAAGGTGGGTGCAAACAGAACGTTTTCGCAATCGGAGGAGAAATTGGTGATGGAAATTTCACGAGAACATTCCGTCGCAACGAAAAACAACTTAATGATTACCACTCCAATTCACGTATCGTGTCTGTGGTATTGTCAACCCTATTTCGCGATAATACAAAACGAGCTGCCCTACTTTGAACTTTTCCGACGTCATCCGTCAGTCCCACGTGATGCGGATCCCACATCGCACAGCAGTGCTCCAGAATAGGGCGGACAAGCGTGGTGTAAGCACTCTCTTTGTTAGACTTGTTGCACCTGTTCTGCCAATGAATCGCAGTCTTCGGTTTGCTCTAACCACAACATTATGTATTTTTCCAGTTTAGGTTATCTGTAATTGTAATCCCTAAATATTTAGTTGAATTTACAACCTTAAGATTTGTGTGACTGATCGCCTAATCGAAATTTAGCGGATTTCTTTTAGTACTCGTGTGAATAACTTCACACTTTTTTTTTCAGAGTCCATTGCCACTTTTCGTACAGTACAGAAATCTTATGTAAATCATTTTGCAATTCGTTTTGGTCACCTGATACGCCCGCACGCCCACGCCTGAGACCACTCGGCGCGCCAGCGCTGCAGAGGCCCCCCAACTGTACTGTAGAACGGCACCTCACCACCGAACGAAATGGCGGATCCTCCGTGAAATACAGACGCAGTTGCTTTAATCAAATAAAACTTTACGGTTAGACAGACCTTTTCAAGTCTCAAACTTGTAGGATGTGTATATGCAGACTGCAACGACGAGTGAAAATTTATACCGAGGCCGGGATATGAAATCGAGATCCAGATTCGAATCTCCGCCTCTGTACGAATTTTCACTCATCACTTGCTTCTGCATATATCATGTAAGTCTTACCTTATCAGTCCACCTAATTTTCAACATTCGTCTAAAGCACCACATTTCAAATGCTTCGATTCTCTTCTGTTCCGGTTTTCCCACAGTCCATGTTTCACTACCATACAATGCTGTACTCCAGACGTACATCCTCAGAAATTTCTTCCTCAAATTAAGGCCGGTATTTGATATTAGTAGACTTCTCTTGGCCAGAAATGCCTTTTTTGCCATAGCGAGTCTGCTTTTGATGTTCTCCTTGCTCCGTCCGTCATTGGTTATTTTACTGCCTAGGTAGCAGAATTCCTTAACTTCATTGACTTCGTGACCATCAATCCTGATGTTAAGTTTCTCGCTGTTCTCATTTCTACTACTTCTCATTACCTTCGTCTTTCTCCGATTTACTCACAAACCATACTGTGTACTCATTAGACTGTTCATTCCGTTCAGCAGATCATTTAATTCTTCTTCACTTATGTCACCAGCGAATCGTATCATTGATATCCTTTCACCTTGTATTTTAATTCCACTCCTGAACCTTTCTTTTATTTCCATCATTGCTTCCTCGATGTACAGATTGAAGAGTAGGGGCGAAAGGCTACAGCCTTGTCTTACACCCTTCTTAATACGAGCACTTCGTTCTTGATCGTCCACTCTTATTATTCCCTCTTGGTTGTTGTACATATTGTATATGACCCGTTTCTCCCTATAGCTTACCCCTACTTTTTTCCGAATCTCGAACAGCTTGCACCATTTTATATTGTCGAACGCTTTTTCCAGGTCGACAAATCCTATGAAAGTGTCTTGATTTTTCTTTAGCCATGCTTCCATTATTAGCCGTAACGTCAGAATTGCCTCTCTCGTCCCTTTACTGTTCCTAAAGCCAAACTGATCGTCACGTAGCGCACGAGGTTTTCTTCCCCTGCGTTTTGCACGATAGGCTGTCCCCGTTCTACAGTCATGTAAACTTGTCTGTTCAAGGGAAAAGGGAGTTATGACCTAGTATTTTGGTCCCTTTGGGCACCCGACCGACCAACTAACTACGGCGTATCACTGTTGTAACAGCGAGCACCGTGAGTGAATGGAGCAGTTTGTTTCGAAATGAGGTGAACAAAAGGTCATCGAAGGCGAGGTAAGGGACACAAAGAAGAAAAGGGAGGCAGAGAAAGAACGGCACGCAAGGTGCCCCATCTAGGGAGCCGGAAGCAAATGAGGGGACACACGTCCGCAGCCCTCGCCACTCAGCAGACGTACCCCACCCAGAAGGTGCCTCGGAAAGCTGGCGACACGGACAGGGCAAGAGAAGCACACAGAGCCCCTGCGTTTTGCACGATAGGCTGTCCCCGTTCTACAGTCATGTAAACTTGTCTGTTCAAGGGAAAAGGGAGTTATGACCTAGTATTTTGGTCCCTTTAGGCACCCGACCGACCAACTAACTACGGCGTATCACTGTTGTAACAGCGAGCACCGTGAGTGAATGGAGCAGTTTGTTTCGAAATGAGGTGAACAAAAGGTCATCGAAGGCGAGGTAAGGGACACAAAGAAGAAAAGGGAGGCAGAGAAAGAACGGCACGCAAGGTGCCCCATCTAGGGAGCCGGAAGCAAATGAGGGGACAGACGTCCGCAGCCCTCGCCACTCAGCAGACGTACCCCACCCAGAAGGTGCCTCGGAAAGCTGGCGACACGGACAGGGCAAGAGAAGCACACAGAGAGGCAGAAGAGGAACAAGTGTGGAAGAGGACGCGAGAGGGAGGGAGGAGGGAGAGGAGTGAGAGGCCAGGCAGGGGCTGGACCGGCGATGAGCACAGCAGGCGGAAGCGGGCGCGTCCGCCGGTGACCACTCTCTCGAGGATTGTCGCCACGGCTGCGTACTGACGGCCTTTTCACTGCTGGGCAGGCGTTTTACACAAACAAAAATGACTGGGATTAACACAACGAATAAGTCTTAATTACAGTATTACTCTGTAACGAGGAATTAGTTATTAACCGAGATATACGATAAGGGTGTGGACTGTCGCTCACTGTTTTCAATATTTACACCGACTTGGTACTCGGTAAATGGAACTGTTGCTAGTAATAAACCGGAAATAATGGCAAACATAGTCTAACAGCCAGCCAGATCAAAAATTATTTTAGATCAGTTTTAGACAAGTTTCTGTAATCTCTACTTTTGGTTGTGGTATACATTTTGATTACGACTGTGATATTGAAAATGAAACACACAAATTTCGAGACATCTGCGGTACTATTAGCATAACTCGGGCCATAAAGTACAAAAGTTCTGCTAGTGATTGAGTCTCTTAAAGAAAGAAAGCTGATTACTACAAAAAACTTCAAAAATCCAACACCAGACAGATCCTGAGGAGGATGACGATCTGCGCAGTGAGAGACAGGATTGGAACGTAAAGTGTTAGAATGAAATTAAATATTTTCGACACTGAAAGAAGATCAAAAGTACCGTGAAATTGGAGATAACATCTCACGAGACTGCCTGTTCACAGAATTCCTCACAAGATCCCAAACTGCACGCCAATTGGGAAAAAGAGATAGTGCAAGGGCTCGGAATGATGGGAATCATTTTGTTTGGGACAGGCAGCAGCCGCATCGTTGAAAGGACACGGCACTCCATCGAGTAACTAAATACTTAAAAAGGTTTGGTCACCGACCTCAGATATTTCGTCGGAGTTTCGGTTCTTCCTTTAGACATATTGGTAGAAGTTATAAATTTTGAATTACTCCGATACGCTCCAAGTCGCAACGTCGTAACTTTAGTGCACTTGAATTTGTATTCAACACTCGCGGATACGTACGAGAAATCTATCGCAGATATCATTTAATTGCAACTCTATGAAAGTAAAAAAGGAACCCCGAGGGTTAGGTCCAGCCGGCTAACCGGGCAGTTTCTCCTCCCTCCGCGCGGTTTGAATTGTGTGTTGAGCAGTGTGTGTAGAGTGTAGGTGGCAAAAGGGAGAGGGTGAAGCCCACTGCCGACACGCGAGCCACTCCTACCGGCTAGCACCGAGGGGTGGGGGTGGCAGGGGGGTGGGGGTGGGGGAGGCGAGGAGGGGTGGGGGGGGGGGGGCGCCGAGCGTGAGGTCGCCATCCGATGGACGGATCGCCGTCGACAGTTCCACACGCTCTCACTTCACGAGACACAGAGGAGAGGTTTGGAGATTGGCGCAAAGCCTTGTCATTCGTGACACCCCCTCACCCCTATCTGACGGCCGGCCTAAGTGGCCGTGCGGTTAAAGGCGCTGCAGTCTGGAACCGCAAGACCGCTACGGTCGCAGGTTCGAATCCTGCCTCGGGCATGGATGTTTGTGATGTCCTTAGGTTAGTTAGGTTTAACTAGTTCTAAGTTCTAGGGGACTAATGACCTCAGCAGTTGAGTCCCATAGTGCTCAGAGCCATTTTTGAACCCTATTTGACGGAGGTGAAAATTTCTCTTACCACCAGGAATCGAACTAGTTACGTCCGGGTTGAGTGGCACCGCACAAAGTATTTTGCTAGTGGACTCGCGATACTCTTAACTCCATCTGGGACCTCCTCGTGTTATACACGAAGGCGGGCTGAGCCTCGTCCTGCCACCCTGCTCTAGGGCAGGTGCGGAACCAGTGGCTGGGGCTGGGGGCTCTGGCTCTTCTGCCAGCCTGTACACTGTATACCAGGAACAGGTGTTTTTAAATTTCGAGGCATTTGTACATCCGATTTTCACAAGCAAAAAAAGTGTTTTCGCGTGCTCTACGAAATATACTTTCGAAAAAGACGGATCGATGAATTTGCATGAAATTTTGCTCGATAAATGAAATTAAGTGCAACACTGCATTCAAAATGTTGGCTTTTGGCGTATCTACTATGAGTAAGAGAAGAGTTTGCGAAACGGTCGAGAAGACGTCGAAGACGACGACTCCCTGGACGCCCTGTCGCACCAGGTGCTAACGGCCATCTGGAAGAAGTAAGGAAAATCGTTCTGTAAAATCAACGAATCATCTTCGGAGAGGTTGACATATCCTTTGGTTCTTGTCCAACAATTAGCGACCCCTCGTCACACACAGTACGTGCAGTCAGCGTTGGCTGCAGGGAAGTCTTTGCGACCTCATATATATATGGTGATAGTTTTATAGTGATTTTTTTCCGCCGTGTACAATCTCTAGGGACTGATCGATGAGAGGATACGGAACAAAAAAATGGCTCTGAGTACTATGGGACTTAACGTCTGAGGTCATCAGTCTCCTAGAACTTAGAACTACTTAAACCTAACTAACCTAAGGACATCACACACATCCATGCCCGAGGCTGGATTGGAGCCTGCGACCGTAGCGGTCGCGCGGTTCCAGACTGAAGCGCCTACAGCCGCTCGGCCACACTGGCCGGCGGATACGGAACAAAAACGGTCTAATGAATTCATGTCCTGAAATACATGGAAACCATGCTAGAGACCATTTATTCAACATACTTTGTTACAGAGACTGCGGTCTACTAGGCCCTGCAGTCACAGTTACAATACGCACCATTACTTCCTAGATGGTGGTACTGTTCCTCGTACGTCAAGCCACAGTAATTGGTAATGTTGTGTCCGATTTCCTTCTCTTGCTGACTCCCCTTGTAGTGGATGTAATACAGCGTTTCGTATTCGAATCGAGAACTTGCCGACATGGTTTTTATTTACGGAAAGGCAAATGGCAACGGGTGGCGGGCAGCGAGGTTGTATCACGAGACATATCCTCGCGAGACAACAATCATGGCAAAAAAATGGTTCAAATGGCTCTGAGCACTATGGGACTTAACATCTGAGGTCATCAGACCCTTAGAATGTAGAACTACTTAAACCTAACTAACCTAAGGACATCAAACACATCCATGCCCGAGGCAGGATTCGAACCTGCGACCGTAGCAGCAGCGCGGTTGCGGACCAACAGCCACAGCATTCAATGTTTCCAACAGTGTTTCGGCGTTTGTCTGAGGCAGGGTGGTTTCAGGAACTAGGAAATCATGGAGGAAGTATCGTCCAGACTTGGAGGGAAATGTGATTAACACTGTGCAAGTGTTAGTACCAGGCAGTTGGCCCATCAGTACAGCGTAAGCCAGACAATCATGTGAAACATTCTCCATGAAGACTGCTACTGCCCGTATCTCTTACAGCGTGTGCAGGCCTGACTAGCGACAGACTTTCCACAATGAAAGCAGTTTTATGAGTAGTTTCTTCACGTGGCAACCACGATTCCGTGATTTGCGACACATACCCCATTCACAGAGGAGGCCACCTCTACACGGAGTGGTATGTTCAACTTTCGTAACAGTCATCTGTGGTGTAGTATGGATAACCCCCGCGGTATGGTGACAGCGAATCATCAGCATCGGTGGAGTCGGAATGCGTGGGCCGGGATAATTGGCGGCCCTATTTTGGGACCAATCTTCTTCCCACGTCGCCCAACAGTCGGCGTTTCTTGTGGGTGACTTTGCCTCTCCTCCTAGTAGAAGTGCCATTGACGGGGCGAAGGTTTATGTGGCCGCTACATGACGGTGCTCCAGCCCACTTCACCGTCGACGTCCGGACGGATCTCAGTCGTGCCTTTCCTGGTCGATGGATCTGGCGAAGAGGTCCAGTTGCACGGGCCGCTCGTTCACCGGGCCTCAACCCGTGCTACTCCTGGTTACGGGGCCATCTCAGGAGTATCGTGTAGGCAGAGTCCATTCCGGACGTAGAGAGACTGGAGCAGTGTGTTAATGCTGCCTGTGGCACTGTTCGGAGGCGCGTGGCCGGTGTGAACGTGCACGGCAGAACGTGCTACGGCGCGAACACGCTTGCCTTGAGGCACACGGAAATCATTCTCGGCTGCACGGTACAGCGCGTGATGGACTGCAGTCTCTGTAACAGTGTACGACTGAATAAATGCTCTCTAGCATTGGAACCGTGCATTTCCGGTCATAAGTTCATTGGACATTTTTGCTCCTTACCCTCTCATCGATCAATCCATAGAGTTTGTACACGGTGAGAAAATCACGCTCTATACTCTGCAGTCGACGCTGTAAACCATATTTGAGAACTTTTTTATATTCTTTCCATAATTCATTACGGAATTGGATACACGTAAAAGTAATTTCTGCACCAACCTAGAAAAATGCCATGTCATAAATCAGTATACATTACACCACTCACGGTCACCTGGTCTCTTGTTCAACAGTGTAGCGTATTGACGGTTAGGAGCGTCGCTGTTACAGCGTATTTAAAAAAAATTAGTGGAGTGGCGGGACCGTAGGACACTGGTTAGGTCCGTAAAGTCGAAATATTCTGTTATACAGAGAACGGAACGTTGTTGAACTTTGATTTCGTGGCTGTTTTGTCGAAGGATCTGCGTCAATCAAAAAAGGCAGACATTACACTGTGTGTGTCTGTGTGTGTGTGTGTGTGTGTGTGTTCTGAGTGTCAATTTCGAACATGCGTTTGTTGTGCGCTACTTTGTGTCTGTTATCGCGTCTAGCAGCAGCGAAGTACAGAATTTCACGGTACGGTTTAGTCTGTAGGCGTGTGTACGTCGGCCAACCCAATCGTGCGTTTGCAACGAATACTGAGAGCGCCTTTGCACAGGCGTAGCCAGTTTTAGCGGAACGCTGCTAACCGGTAGGAAGGCGTCGCCAACAGCCGAAAGAGCACACGGCTCGCGTCTGGCGCGCGGACACAAAAACCGCGGAAGGCCGTGACGTGTGCTGCCCCTTAACAGCGGCGGCCACCTGTGACGCGGCTAATTTATTCGTCCGCCAGCGGCGAGCCGGAGTACGAAACAGACCTGCGGCGCGAGAAAGTGGTCTGAGTGAGTGAGCGAGCGAGCGCGTTAGAATGAGAACCGATACGCCAGTAGGACCGCGTACTGAGGCATTATGTGGCAGCTCGCCGCAGGCCACGGAATTTATCGCGTCTCTTTTCTCAGTAATTAGCTCACAATCGAGAAGTGCCAGGAATATAATCCGCCCGAAAAATGTGATCGTAAAGTACCCTACGAGGAATTTTCGTTCGACAACGTAACTCTTTATTCACTGTAACATACATGACTCATCTGACTGGTTCCATGCAGCCCGCCACGAATTCTTCTCTTGTGCCAACCTCTTCGTGCCACAGTAGCACTTGCAACCTACGTCCCCAATTAATTCTCGGGTGTATTCCAATCTCTGTTGTCCTCTACGGTTTTTACTCTATACAGCTTCCTCCTGTCGGCCTGCTACAGCAGTTAATCCCAGATATCGTAACACGTGCCTCTTTTTCTCGTTCCTTCTTCCTTTCCTCGCCGATTCTGCAGAGAACCTCCTCGTTCCTTATCACTACATCTAATTTCCGGGATTGTTCTGTAACACAACGTCTCAAACGCCTCCATTCTCTTCTGTTCAGGTTTTCCCACAGTTAGAGTTTCACTACCATACACTGCTGTGCTCCAAACGTACAATCTTAGAAATATCTTCCTCGAATTGAGGCCTGTGTGTCATACTAGTAGACTTCTCTTTTTCCCAGTGCTAGTCAGCTTCTTATGTCCTCCTCGATCAGTGACTACCAGTTTTGATCTTAAGCTTCCCGCTATTGTCACTTCTGTCCGTTCTCATTACTTTCGCCTTTCTCTGGTTTACTCTCAGTTCATATTCTGTACTCATTAGACTCTCCACTCTATTCGACAGACCCTGTAATTTTTCTTTACTTTCACTGATGATACCTACGTCATCAGCGAATCTTATCACTGATATCATTTCACCCTGAATTTTGATCCCATCCTGCAACCTTTCTTTTATTTCCGTCACTGCTTCTATGACGATGACCACGATGATGATTTTGGTTTGTGGGGCGCTCAACTGCGTGGTTATTAGCGCCCATACAAATTCCTAATCTTTTCACAGTTCAGTTACGCCACTTTCCCCAATGATGGTGAAATGATGAGGACAACACAAACACCCAGTGTCCGGGCGGAGAAAATCCCCGACCCGGCCGGTAATCGAACCCGGAACCCCGTGATGCAGAGGCAGCAAGGCTAGCCACACTACGGACACTGCTTCTTCGAGATATAGACTGAACAGCTGGGGCGCAGAACTTCGTCCGTCTTCCTGCCTCTTTAGTCCGAGCACTCGGTTCTTGGCCTCCCGCTTCTATTGTTCGCTGTCTGTTCTTATACATATTCTAAATTACACATATTTCCCTATAGCGTACACTTGGTTTTATGAGAACTTGGAACAATTCTTACCATTTTACATTGTCGAACACTTTTCCACGCCGACAAATCCTACGAACGCGTCTCGTTTCCATTACCAATCGCAGTGTCAGAACTGCCTCTCTGGTACCATTATGTGCGCTACGGTGAAACTGATCGTAACGTAACAGATCCTCGCATTTTTTTATCCATTCTTCTGTATATTGTCAGCAACTTGGATGAATGAGCGGTTAAAGTGGTTGTGCGAGATAGTTAAATTCAGTGGAGATGCCAATATAAACGGGGCTAAAAGACCGAGCCAAATGAAATTGGCGTGTAACGAGCCGAGGGAGGCCACGCGTCTCTCGATCCAGAGTTTTAGACTGGAAGGAAGGCGCCGGCAGTCACTCGGGCTGCAGACTTTCCGGTCGTCGGCGGGAGGCGGGAGGCGGGAAGCAGGCGCGCGCGGCGTTTCTTCCCGGCGGTCGTGACGCGGAAGTCGACCTGCGGTTTACACGGCAGACGACGGAGAAAAACGGGAAGGGAGGGAAGGGAAGGGAAGGGAAGGGAAGGGAAGGGAAGGGAAGTGAAGGGAAGACTTCCCGCCTGCTGACGACGCCGCATGCAGTAGGGTCCCCGCCAGACGGCCTATGTTACCGTCTTCAGTACAGTACATAAAAACTGGCGGTGACAGAACACATTACCAGAGCCTAATCGGGATAACATTAATAATAATCGTCTGAGCTGTATCGATAAACATACGGAGGGTGAGTCACAAAGAACGCCGCTTTTCATTTTGCTACTGTGACTGCGGGTGGGCGCGCCGCTAGCTGGTGACACGCTAGCAGCTTTGCGAGGCAGTGGGAAATTCAGTTACGATGGACAGGTGGAGCATGCGAGGCAGAGCTGCACACTGCAGTAGCGAGCCGACGAGCTGTCGGCAGACGCGTCGCGGACGGCCAGCCCACGCGGCGTTGGCGCAAGAACGGGTCAGCACGCGATTACAGGTGTCCTGGAGGACCGCGGCGCGTCCGGAGGAGCAGGCACTGCACTGCGGCGACTACGGCCGTCCAGTATGGACTACCATCAGCTGTGTATTGGAATGACGGTGAACATTTGTTGTGGACCGGGACTCGGACCCGCTTAAGGTCCACCGACAAGTGTCAATGTTTAATTAAAGAATACATTTTCCGTTTTAGGCTGTATTGTGCTTAATTAAAATAGTGCTATTAGTTAATTTCAACCGTGAGACATTATAAAGCACATTTACTGCGTCGCGTATTGTGATAGCAACACTTAAGAGGCTGTGGATAACTACGGGCAAAAGAAGAAGAAGAAGAAGATTGAATGTGTTGGATTTTGGAACACGTTTATGGAAATACATTATTGCAGTGCCCGTGGTGTTTATAAATACGACACAATGTTCCTCGGGACGTGCACACCTGTCCGGGCGAACACTGCATCGCACTTGTGAACGACACCGGCTCTGCAGTATCGTATTCATCCACCGTCTCAGCTGTACAGGGGTGTACGCGGTGGGTGTGCGAGTCCAGACTGCAGGTCTGCGCCTGGCCGTCAGTCGTGCTCAGGTAGCCCTGTTGTCGAGCGACCGCTCCCAATAAGCGGTAAATCCTGGTTCGAGCTCCGAGGAGTTGTCGACAGCTCGATGATCACTCGCGACGCAACTTGTTCTTACTGTCAGGGGCAGTTAACAAGAACAACGGGAATTATCGGGGCTCTGAGAAGCCACAGAAAATCCACGGAGTGATGGTTAAGCAGTGTTGTGTGGACCCACTGCAGCTGCGACCGTCGACCCACACTTGTACCGGGACGACAGCCGTGTAGCACGCAGCGTGGCGCGTGTCCGCGACTCGGCACTCGGCCGCCCCCGCGCCGCGTCGGCAGGAAGCTATTGCTGCTCACGCTGCCAGTCTCTCACTGGACGGAATGCGTGGGCGTTGAGTGCTGTGGTTTGGCCGAGGCATCCGTCCGACGTGACGGTTCCCGATTTCTGCCTCTCGGCGTATCTCGAGTTCAGAGTGTACGAAAATCGCAAACCTCCAGCCGCCGGAGGTCGACGTCCGTTCCTATTGCTGTACTGTAGAACACTGTGCGTAGGGGCTTCACAGCTCGCCTGCTGAGTCCTTCGATAGAGGCGCTTCTCGTCCGAGTGACGTGTTCCTCGATAAGTGAGTGCTACGTACTACACGAAACTCCGTACGTTCCCTAAAACAATACATTCGCAAATCTTGAAGGCCTGTGTGAACGGTTGAGAAGGAGGCGAATTTGTGTATCACATTGTATTATGGCGCGGCCTGTTTATTTCGAAAGAACGTCTGGCTACTCGGCCGCCAGTCTTCAACAGAAATCACCACATAGTTGCGCCAGTATCACAACTTAAGAAGTCTGTTTAACTGACGTAGCGTTGACAGCAGACTCGTACAGGCATCGCGAGGAGTGGCTGCAGGCAGCCCGGAGTTCTGGGCTGCTTACTGTACAGTGAGTGTCGTCGACTTACCGGCCGCCACACTTGTGTAAGGCGCTCCACGGAGCGCTTATACGAGGTGTGTCTAAAAAGTTCGGCGGATCGTCTCTAAAAATTAAAGAAACAGGAGTGATAAACAAAATACTCTTACTGACGTTCAAATTAATCTCCATTAGCTACAACACACTTTTGACATAGGTTGTAAAGCTGTCGGAACGAGAAACTGCTCCAAATAATATGCCCCGTAAAATACCTTGGCCACACAAAACACACAAAGTAACGGAAATAAAATCGCAACGCCAAAAGAATAATTAATGTACAGTAATGGCATTTCGGGAATACGTTTTATTCGCGTGATTACCGTTGTAAGACCACAGGTTAACCTAAATGCGAGATAAGCCACAGCAAGTGCTACATTAGTAACCGGTGTTGAAAGCGAGGATGCAGACGTGCGTGCACTGTGTTGTGCAGGTGGCGTATTGTTTGTGGGACGGTGTTCCGCGGCTGTCGCAGTCGGTCGTCATCCGATCGTGTCCCACGCGTGCTCCACTGGAGACGGATACGACCATCGGGGGGGCCGAGCTAACATGTCAACGCTCTGTAAGGCACATCGGGTTACAACAGCGGTTTGTGCCCGCGCGTTATCCTGTTGGAAAACATCCTTTGGAATGCTGTTCACGAATGGCAACACAGGTTGACTGCGGGCGCTCACCTGGCCACCTTCTAACCGACACACGGCCATCACTGGCACCGAGGCAGAACCAGCTTACGTCAGAAAAGACAACAGTGACCTCTCGCTTGACACCACTGAAGTCGCAAATGGCGGTGATTTGAGATGAGCGCGCTCAGGGTGTGTGGCCCGGAGCTGTCCTCGAAGTAAGCAGTCTGTAACAGATCCCTGCGTCGCTGCTGCTGCAGTACGACGCTCCGGCGCCGTGCGGCCCGGGCCTCTCGCTACCCAACATCCCCGTGGCCACCGCTGCCAGCACTCATGTACAGTGGCTGCATTCCTGACAAGTCTTTCTGCAGTATCACAGCACGGACAACCAGCTTCTCGTAGCCCTACTACACGATCTCGTTGAAACTCAGTGACGTGTCGGTAATGGCATCTTTGTCGTGCTTAAAGGCATTCTTGACTAACATCAAGTCATCACGTCCAATCTCAAAGGTAACTGACACTCACGACCGTTACAGCGTGTATTTAAAGCAAACGTGACTTGCGCTTCTAGCGTCACTCTTATGCAATTGGCGCGAAATTTAAATATTCGTCATCTTTCAGATGAAGAAACACGCCTACCAACTTCCGTTTATGTTGCAAAGCTCGTTCTTTGTGTTGCGGTTTTTTTCCGTCAGTGTAGTAAGAAAAACAGATGTCAGACTGAGATTCATAGGAAGAATCGTAACGGAATGTAGCTCTTTCTCACACGAAGCGGCTTATAAGACGCTTGTTCGACCGATTCTTGGGTATTATTCACGAATATGGGTTCCGTACCTGCCGGCCATTGTGACCGAGCGGTTCTAGGCGCTTCAGTCCAGAACCGCGCTGCTGATACGGTCGCAGTTTCGAATCCTGCCTCGAGCACGGATGTATGTAATGTCCTTTGGTTTAAGTAGTTCTAAGTTTAGGAGCCAGTTAAGTCGCAAAGAGCTTGGGGTCATTTGAACCATTTTTTTGGATCCGTACCAGGTAGGATCGAGATAGAAAGAAAGAGAGCGAGAAAGAGAGAGAGAGAAACAAGATCCAACGAAGAGGTGCGTTTCGTCACGGGATCGTTTAGTCGGCGCGAGAACTTTACCGACATGCTCAGCAATCTCCACTGGCAGAGAAACAAGTTGAGCATCACGGAGAAAGTCACTACTGAAATTTCGAGAGAGCACTCTTTGGGAAGACTGGACAAGATATTACTTCCTCTCATACGCATATCTCGTACTGACCACGACGAGGAAATACGAGGAACAGAAGTTAACGCAGAAGCTTACCGACGATCATTCGTGAGTGGAACAGGTTATGGAGGATCAGTTAGTGGTACCAGAAGTATCCTCTGCCACACACTATTAGGTGGCCTGCGTAGTACGATCGATCGAAGCAGTGCGGTCACGCGTTTTGGGATATCCGCAACACCTGCCAAGTGTAAGTCTTCCAAGGAAAATTTAAGGCGGAAAATTGAAGTCTGCCGGCGCCAAATCTGGAGAGGAAGGGGGGTGTTGAATAACGGGCACCTCGTGCGGAGCGAGGAAGCTGAGCGTTTGGACGGGTGCTGTCGCAGAGGAAATTCCACCGTCATCTCCGGTACAGTTCTGCCAGGACCCACCGGATGCGATACAGGAGCCGTTTAGAAACTCCCTCGTAACATTCCGCGTCAATGGTTTGACCCTCATACAGAAAGTCGTACTGTCGAAAAAAGCGATCTGCATCGTATTAATCTGGGGTTTTGTCGGCCAGGTCTGGGAGGTTGAAAATGCTGTTAAAACCGTGCCACTGCGTGTCGCTCGGTCTCCGGATCGTACTGGTAACACCACGTCTCGTTGCCTGTAGTGTTGCATTCCAAAGACTGTGGATTGCGGTTAGACATGTCGACGATATCTCAGTCGTTTCCATCCGAGAGTGTGTGTCTGCTCATCTGTCGGCGTGTACGGCACAAATCTCTTCAAATGCTCACGAACAGTAGTGCTTACACTATTCAACTCTTCTGGTACAATTCTCAAAGACAGCCGCCGACCAGGCGCGAGCACCCGCCGCTCTTGTCCGGTGTCACCTGGGATTGCGCTCGTTGACGATCGACCCGAACGCAGCTCATCCTCGACACCTCCCCTTGCGTCTATAAGGCGTTTAACCCGTTCAGACGCACACGCTTGTTACTCACTGCTTCAGCACCGTTCACTTGCACTCACATTCCACGAGTCTCCGTGGCCGTTTACCCTCATTTGAAGCAAACCTCGATGTCAACACGCCGGTTCATTTCGCAGTGACACGAGCGCTTCTCACACTGACTCGGCCAGCTCGGTCGCTGCGTCCACCACGGCTTCCGCCCGCTGGGCAGCGCGACAGGGGGCGGGCGCTCGGCGACGTGGCTGTCGGCTCGCGACGCCGCTGACCGCCGCTGTTTTTAACATATGGGGCAGTTCATCGAACTTCACAAACGCACCTTGTGCCAACTTTTTTGAGCCATCTGTCTTCTGACTGGTCTGATGCGGTCCGCCACGAATTCCTCTCCTGTGCCAAACTTTTCATCTCAGAGTAGCACCTGCAACTTTCGACGTCGATTGTTTGCAGTATATGTCCCAGTCTCTGCCTTCCTCTACAGTCCCGGACAGTAGCACGTACGTTATTCCCCGATGTCTTAACAGATGTCCTACCATCCTGTCCCTTCTTCTGGTCTGTCTTTCCCACGTATTCCTTTCCTGGCCGATTCTGCGATGCATTGGTCACACTCTTCTGTAACTTCTGCATATTTTCGATGGGTTGAACACACACCAACGTCTTAAAATGTAGTCCTAGACAGGAATCCAGCGGATTGAGCTCCACGGAATGCGGGCACTTCGCCACCGGCTCTAATCGATCAGGCCGGTCGAGGTGGCCGAGCGGTTTTAGGCGCCACAGCCTGGAGCCGCGCGACCACTACAGTCGCAGGTTCGAATCCTGCCTCGGGCATGGCTGTGTGTGATGATCATAGGTTGAAGTAGTTCTAAGTTCTCGGGGACTGATGACCTTAGAAGTTAAGTCCCATAGTGCTCAGAGCCATTTTTAATCCATCAGTTCGTGGCACATGAAACGTTGCGGTGAGCTACTGACGAACGATCCGTCGAAAATGGGATGGCGCCCCGTCGCGCGTAAACCACGGACGATTTCTTTCTGCTCTCCAATAGCGGTGGTAATTCATCGTGCACAAATTGGTGATACAGAGCACCCGTTAACCTGTTTGGTAAAGTGTATCGCTGCAAGAGTCTGTTGTCACCAACAATTCTTGTCCCTCCAGTAATAATGAAGGGATCTTGATGCCTCAGCTACATGATTGCTCTAAGGACTTGCATCTGTCTACACTTGAGTATTGCAGTAATCTACAATGTAATCTCTTGGGAATCCCGCCTTATTTCCACATACTACACGTTACTCCTCTCATGTGAAGCGGCCCATATCTCGACAGCTTTCGTTTCCCGACATATAACTACAAAAATTTTTCTTCTAGTAGCATGTGACAGTTTTTGTAAGCGAGCATGTACACTGACCAGCCACAACATTATGACCGCGTACCTAAGAACCCGGTAAGTCCACATTTGGCACGGATAACAGCGGCGACGCGTCGTGGTACGGAAGCAATGAGGTCTTCGTTGGTTGCTGGAGGCAGTTGGCATCACATCTGTGCACGTAAGTCACCTAAGTGCCGTAAATTCCAGGGAGGAGGGAGATGAGCTCTGACGTCACGTTCCGTCCCGTCTCAGATGTGTTCGACCGGCTTCAGACACGGAGTACATCAACTGGAACTCGCCACTGCGTTCCTCCGACTACTCCATCACACTCCTGAGCATGCGGCATTGTCTTGTTGAAAAACACCACTGATATCGAGAGACAAAACCATCACGAAGGAATTTCCTTAATTCCTGAAAGCAAGAACTGCCCTTGTGCGATCTGACCGGCAGTGAAACACATAGTGTCTAATAATATAGTGCGTTGGCGGCACTTAAAGTGTGGTGCACTAAAAAGCATTTAACGATTATCCAGAACTCTATAGCAAGCTATCACTGAAATGCAGGGGAGTAACCACCTGCCTATCTGCCTGGGAAGAACATAAGGATCGGCGTACGTAGCGTGCAGCCAGTGCACGGTGCTCCTCGGTGATCACGGGCTGCTCTGCACCCGCGGATGCCCACGCGAACGTTCCCGGGAGCCCACAGCACAGGTGCCGAGGAGCTGTTCCCCTGGAAGACGATCGTTCCCGCCCTCCCGTCGACACGAAGAACGAAGTATCGGGACCGTGCAACATTCTGGCACTGCGCCAACGTCCAGAGTCGATGCTCTCGCGCCCATTTCAGTCGTAGTCGCCGACGCCGCGGTGTTGACACTGGCACACGCACGGATCGTCGTCTGCGGAGGCCCGCCGTTAGGAGCGCTTGATGCACTGTGTGTTCAGACACAGTTTTCTGCCCCGCATTAAAGTCTGACGTTAGTTTCGCCACAGTTCGCTGCCTGTCCTGTTTTACGAATCTGCCCAACTTACGACGTCCGACATCTGTAATGAAGGGTGGCCGCCCAACCCCACGTCTAGACCTCGCCTCACCTCGGTTTCGCCACGTGTCGAAGACAACCCTCCACAGCACTCCTCGAACACCAG
The DNA here is from genome assembly GCF_021461395.2 of Schistocerca americana. Classification (NCBI taxonomy): domain Eukaryota; kingdom Metazoa; phylum Arthropoda; class Insecta; order Orthoptera; family Acrididae; genus Schistocerca; species Schistocerca americana. The sequence goes on from NC_060127.1 coordinate 193,758,925, forward strand.
ACAAGTCGCGCGGTTTTCCAACGTCCGTGCCGAGCTTCCGGGCCTTCACACTCACCTCGCGATCCGACTCGGGCAGATCGCGCGCCTTGTCCATTCTACACACGTACAGCACTCGCACTGCACCGTGCGTCTGTGTGATTAGCAGTCATCCTTCGCCAAATGGCGCCGCTATTGCCCGGGCGGGTTTGTATCGCAGCAGACGGGTGGAAATAACGTTTCGGTTGATCAGTGTGTATATACGGGTTACACAAAGGATGTGAACTTGAAAACTACACTCCTGGAAATGGAAAAAAGAACACATTGACACCGGTGTGTCAGACCCACCATACTTGCTCCGGACACTGCGAGAGGGCTGTACAAGCAATGATCACACGCACGGCACAGCGGACACACCAGGAACCGCGGTGTTGGCCGTCGAATGGCGCTAGCTGCGCAGCATTTGTGCACCGCCGCCGTCAGTGTCAGCCAGTTTGCCGTGGCATACGGAGCTCCATCGCAGTCTTTAACACTGGTAGCATGCCGCGACAGCGTGGACGTGAACCGTATGTGCAGTTGACGGACTTTGAGCGAGGGCGTATAGTGGGCATGCGGGAGGCCGGGTGGACGTACCGCCGAATTGCTCAACACGTGGGGCGTAAGGTCTCCACAATACATCGATGTTGTCGCCAGTGTTCGGCGGAAGGTGCACGTGCCCGTCGACCTGGGACCGGACCGCAGCGACGCACGGATGCACGCCAAGACCGTAGGATCCTACGCAGTGCCGTAGGGGACCGCACCGCCACTTCCCAGCAAATTAGGGACACTGTTGCTCCTGGGGTATCGGCGAGGACCATTCGCAACCGTCTCCATGAAGCTGGGCTACGGTCCCGCACACCGTTAGGCCGTCTTCCGCTCACGCCCCAACATCGTGCAGCCCGCCTCCAGTGGTGTCGCGACAGGCGTGAATGGAGGGACGAATGGAGACGTGTCGTCTTCAGCGATGAGAGTAGCTTCTGCCTTGGTGCCAATGATGGTCGTATGCGTGTTTGGCGCCGTGCAGGTGAGCGCCACAATCAGGACTGCATACGACCGAGGCACACAGGGCCAATACCCGGCATCATGGTGTGGGGAGCGATCTCCTACACTGGCCGTACACCACTGGTGATCGTCGAGGGGACACTGAATAGTGCACGGTACATTCAAACCGTCATCGAACCCATCGTTCTACCATTCCTAGATCGGCAAGGGAACTTGCTGTTCCAACAGGACAATGCACGTCCGCATGTATGCCGTGCCACCCAACGTTCTCTAGAAGGTGTAAGTCAACTACCCTGGCCAGCAAGATCTCCGGATCTGTCCCCCATTGAGCATGTTTGGGACTGGATGAAGCGTCGTCTCACGCGGTCTGCACGTCCAGCACGAACGGTGGTCCAACTGAGGCGCCAGGTGGAAATGGCATGGCAATCCGTTCCACAGGACTACATCCAGCATCTCTACGATCGTCTCCATGGGAGAATAGCAGCCTGCATTGCTGCGAAAGGTGGATATACACTGTACTAGTGCCGACATTGTGCATGCTCTGTTGCCTGTGTCTATGTGCCTGTGGTTCTGTCAGTGTGATCATGTGATGTATCTGACCCCAGGAATGTGTCAATAAAGTTTCCCCTTCCTGGGACAATGAATTCACGGTGTTCTTATTTCAATTTCCAGGAGTGTATATTACAGAAAGAGAAGAGAAGCAGGTGAAGATGATGTGGTAGATGTGATACTGCGGGAAGTATTTGACTGGGCACTGAAGGACCTAGACGGAAACAGTGCCACTGGAGTGGACGACTTTTCCTCAGAGTTCCAGGGTTGAGACCCGTTCCGGCACAGAGTTTCAATCCGTGAGATCAATGCGTAAATCCGCAACCGAGTGATAATTCATTCCGGATGATCGGTTCAGTCGATGCGTACAGCCTGTGGACACTAAGCTGGTGCACGGCGCCATTAGACAGCAGTCAGGTGGTGTGCTGCGCTGTGCGGGGGCGTGCAGTGGTCTGGACGGAGAGTACGTGGGGCGTCAGGCGCCAGTCGCCTGCGTGACCAGCTTTCGTAACGGTCTGCTGCGGGCTGAAGCGAAAGCGGCCAATGCGCCGGAACGTGCTACCAGTAAACAAGTAGCCTTTTACATATACCTCTACACGCATACTCGATAGTCACGTTCAGGCCCGCAAAGGCGACGGTTGGCGCTGCAGGAGGTCCAAATGTGCTCTTACCAGAAAACTGATTTCTGATCTTTACACTGTCCAGACCACCTTCTGCAGCGCGGACCGGTGCGTGACTTGCCAGCAGTCAGTGAGCTTCTGGAAGGCACCGAGCCGACAGCGGCTGAGGGTCCGTGGCGCGAGGTGCTACCACAGATTCTACGTCGCCCGAATCAGCGGAGTTTGCTAGCTAGGGGAGTACGATAAAGCCGGCTTGGTGGTCTCAGATACACTGCGTGCAGTGAATCACATTGCATTGTCATGTCGCTAGATGCCACCTGGCCGAGGAAAAGAAACTGCACGTAGGTGTGGACACGATTCCCAATGGTAGACGCATACTTGTGTTCACCCTTCGTCCTTCCAAAATGACGAAAACATTCCGTTCCCAGGCCGCAACGCTCCCAGGTCCGGCCCGAATGCTTGCGGAGAATGTTGCAGGGGGCTTTCCTTTGACTCGTTTCACTCCTTACACGTCGACGGCAGTTTTCTGGACGTAACATAAGACGTGACTCATTTGAAATTGCGAGACACTGCCGCTAGGTCCTGGGCTGCCCGGCAGTGCCCGCGCACGCCCACGCAGCAGCCGTCAGCCCGCCGGGCGCCGCAGTCGCCTCGGCGCAGATTTCGGACACCGTAGGCTTGCGGTATACGTTGATGAACCAAAGCCTTTCGGCCGCCTACTTAATACCCTGTTTTCCGTCCTCGGAACGAAATACATCACTGACTCTGCGTATCAGGGATCCGGAAATGTGGAGGTACGTGGCATTAGATGGCTACGCACAGGTCAAGTTATTCGCGAAAATAACGGGTCACCGATTTGCGTGCGCGGTGGTGGCGACCCGTAGTGACCCAGATGGGTTCCGTAGGATCTACCTCAGGCGAATTTCGTCGCCGAGACATCGACGTGAGTTCATTACGATGCTTCTCAAACTACTGTCTTCCATTACCGCCACACGTCCCGCGTAGGCGCAGGAGAATGCCTGCGTCCGTGGCACGCTGCACGTTTCGAGCCGTCATTCACCTCGATGCCGGCGATTTTGGAGACGACCGGCGACCCAGTGTTGCAAAAGTGAGATTCACCCGAAGAGCCGACACGTTTCCATCGATCTACGGTCGAACCCCGATAGTCCCTCGCCCATTGCAAAGGTGACGGATGATGTCGTCGGGTCAACACGTGAACGCGTGTCTGCTGCGGAGCTCCACGTTCGACAAAAGTACGATGAACGGTGTGCTCGAAACACCAGTGCGTGCACCAGCACTGTGCTCTTTCGGCAGAGACGCCACAGCTCGCCGTCCTTCCTACTTTACAGAGCAGACCAGCCTTCGAACGGGACGTTCCGTGAAGAGTCGTGCACGTCCAGCCATTTAGCGCCGGTTGACGGCTTCACTGTCCTTCTTCCCCTTTCCGCAGATGCTCGAGAGAGTAGCACGTGAACATTCGACCAGCTTCGCCGTTTTCGAGATACTCGAGCACAGGTTTTCCGTAATCATAACCTGCCTTTGAAGAAACGTTGTCTTCCCTCCTGCGGTTCCCATTTGACTCCACGGAGCATTTCCGTAATACTCACCTGCTGATCGAACCGACCGTAGCAGCACGCCTCTCAATACCTTCGGATTCTTCCTTTACTCTCACCTCACGGGTTTCCACAACACTCGAGGAGTACTCAAGTCGGTTAGATTTCTCCCAATAAACTCGACCTTCCCTGCAACAGATGTCACGTGTTCGTTTCACTTGGCGGCGTCAGCTACGACGAGGCCAGATATTTAACCGACGTGACTCTGTCGAGCTGCACACAGCTAAGAGTCTAGTCGAACATTGTTCCTGCGCTTCGTCTGCAGCGCATTACATCTTTCCACATTTCGAACGACCTCATTATCGGACCTGTGAGAAACTGTGTATGCACGTCATCTACATCTACATAACCGTTCTGAATTTCACAATTAAGTGCCTTGGAGATAGTTCGTCGAACCGTCTTCGAACTATTTCTGTACCGTTCCACTGTCGAACAACTTTCGGCAAAAACGAACTCAAATATTTTCGTGCGAGCTCAGATTTGTCTTATTACCGCGCTCATTTCTCCCTACGTAGGTGGGCGCCAAGAAAATATTTTCGCATTCGAAGGAGAAAGTTGACTGACATTTCGCGAAAACTTGCTGCACGAAAAACGCCTTTGTTTCGATTGGCACTGGAACTCGCGTGTCGTATCCGTGGCACGCTCTCCCCTATTCCGCGATAATACAAAACGAGCTGCCGTCTGAACTTTTTCGATGTGAATCCTTAGTGATACGGATTCTATACCACGCAGCATTACTCCAGAAAAGGATGGACGAGCCTGCTGTAGCCAGTCCCTTTAGATCTGTTGCACCTGTGATGCCACCACTGAAAATTAAATAAATTTTTTAAATAATTTCTAACATTGCTTTAGCGTATTCGTATGTGGAAAGATCAACATTGGCAAATGAAGGTGTAAAAGTGTTACGTTTGTATGCAAAGCTCTTTGACATAAAAGAATTGCTTCATTCACAATTGTTAATTAATGATAAGGAAAATGTTATGGCCATTCAATGCAAAAATGGTAATGACTGTAGGCACCTCAGGGCAAATTTTCACGGTGAATATGTTAAACAAATGCACAGAATAAGATGAGGGGAAGTACAGAGGGTTTCACGTGACCAGTCGTGGGGGTGACCTAGGGAGAAGGCGGCGGAGAGAGAGGCAGCCGCGTGGGAGGCTGTGCGGGGCTGCGGTGCGGCTTGTACGGGGAATCCGGCCGGCGCTGCTGGTGACGTGGCGTGGCTATCGGTAGGGAAGTCCCTCAGTGGGGACGTGCAGAGCCGACCGACAGTACTAGCAGCCCTCCAGCACGCAACGCGAAGCATGCACTAACTTTATAGACTTCTTTGTTTAATCTCAGAACATGTAAGGGGCTACAGTCAACTTACTGTCAACTTACTTGCAAACTTATTCTCCGAAAATTTCTGCCCCGAGCCATCACCAGTCGCGTTTCCTGGTCATGTTTGTTGTGAAATGACAGTTTGAAAGTTAAATGGCTCATTTGTTTAATAGTTGAGTAAAAGGTACAATAAGTAAATTCATTGTTATTACGAACTGCTTCACAGTACAGAGAGAGAGTCCTTCAATCTAAGAAATTGATTTGTTTTATAACACCGTCTTTAAATGTGGTCGCTTTGTTCAAAGAAATATACTACGGTCCATTGAATAACATTAGTGTTGCTACAAATTTAAATTTACTTTGCTCGCTAATTCGTGATTTACTTAACAAGTTTTTCAAAAGTAAAGATGGCTGCCACTTGCCCAGTCGCAGGTTGCTTCCATGTTGTTTCGAAGTAAACTCACGTAACAAAAAGAAAATAAATTACAGCCACTGAAAGCCACTGTCACCACTAAAAGTAATTAAAAGAAAAAGTTTAAAGATTTCAAAAGCTGGCGACCGAAAAAGAAAATTTTAGGAATAGTTTTTCTTACAGTGTGGTTAACTGAGGTAAGGTTTCGAGTCTGCTGTGGTGTGCTACTGCGGTGTGGACGGATCTGGTAGCAGGCGGGTCAGACATTGTGCAATCCTGTGTGGCCCACCGAATTTGCGTATCGAGCCCCTTCGTCCACATTGCGCTTTGGGTAGAAGCCCACGTTAAATGATCGCCTTGCGGTGTAAATAACATTAGGTTACACCGGTCATATGTTTAGTTGAAAATAGGAAGTTTACTAACGATATTTGCAGTAACATTTTTCAGTGTGAAGTTGACGTTAGCGGGGATGAGTGAACGGCTGTACTGTGGCCTGAGCAGCGGCACGCGGCAGCCGCAGAGGCAGCGAAGGCACCGCTCAGGTGCTTTGTGCCAGCAGGGGAGCAGCGGCCGCCGCCCGCTTCCAGAAGGTGCTCGTTTTCCTCCGGACGGCTGGCGCGGGATCTGTCCCGAGTTCCAGTCTCGGTCCGGCAAACAGTTTTAATCTGCCAGGAAGTCTCAAGTGTTTAATACTACGAATCGGTCACACGTGGAATCGGCGGGTTCGGTCACACACCTCCTAAACGTTCTGCCAACAGAACGCAGCCTTCGGCTGGTTTCCTCGCAACACTGTGTGTGTGTGGTCGTTTCCGCAGCGCAGACCGGTAGTAGCGGTGTCTGTCGGGCTAATCAGCGCCTCCAGATGCGTCTTCGGTGGCCACTGGGGCTCAGTTGGAAGCGGGACTCTACACTGAAGATAATTCTGCCCCGTGCGATGAGGCTCCCGGCCGAAGACGCGTCTGAGGACTTCCCAGACGGCGGTGGAGCGTCGCTCGTAGCAAGTCCCCTTGGGTTGTCAATCCGTGGCACCCTTACAGCAGTGCAGAACGTCGACTGACTACATCCTACACCTCGTTTTGTTGCCCTCTGTGGCAAGCTATCCCGGCCTTACAATTCAGCAAGATAATACCAGGCCGTAAACGCCTCGAGTTTCTGCTGGTAGTCTTCCTGCACGCCAAACACCACCTAGCCGAGCAATGTCACCTGATCTCTCCCCAGTTGAGACCGTTCGGAGATCCAGACTTTGACGATCCAACACACCGACTGGACAGAATCTGAGGCGATTTCCCTCAGCAGCACATGTAACAACCCGCATAACAGCCGGAGGTGGAGTGGACCAATGCGCTACTGACTTGCTCAGTTTGTAAGGCTCTTTCTCTCGAATAAATCATTCATCTATTCTGAAATTGCAATCATTTGTTTGTCTGTTCACGTGCATCACACTACCGATTTCCACCCCGTACGGATCGTGGTGCGTCTTCTTTCTTTGTCTTAGAGTGTATATACACACATCAAAAAAAGTTTTGCATCATTCCAGTTCGCAGAGCTCCTGAATGTGTATGAATTTCTAAGGGACCAAACTGCTGTGGTCATCAGTGCCTAGACTTACACACAACTTAAAGTGACTTGAACTAACTTCTGTTAACAACAACATACACCCATATCCAGGACAGTACTCGAACCTCCGGCGGGAGAGGCCGCGCAGACCGTGACGTGGCGCCTCAAACCGTGCGGCCACTCTCGCAGCACAGAATTCCTGAAGTCGTTGACTGTGGATATTGTATCAGAGACACAGTCCCTTTGACTGTTCAGAGATGTCACTAAACGCGCCCAAAGATGTAAACAACCATACACGAGCAGCGCTCATTAGACGAAGGGGGTCCGACAGCCTATCGGTTCCAGTCATTCCACCAGGAAGGAGGTACACGGTCGCGTTGTCTGTAGTTCAAACACGCGTAGACGGTCAGCCGTGCGTAGACGGTTCGATAGCATCCGTGTTGCTACTTTGTGCCAGGAAGGGCTCTCAACAAGTGACGGCGTCTCGGAATTAACCAAAGCGACGTTGTCGGACTTTGAGGAGATACAGAGACACAGGAACTGTCGATGATTGGGGTACTACTGCAGTGGATGACCGCTACCTACGGATTAAGGCTCGGAGGAACCCTGACAGCAACGCCACCGTGTTGAATAACGCTTTTCGTGCTGCCACAGGACGTCGTCTTACGACTCAAACTCTGCGCAATAGGCTGCACGATGCCCAACTTCACTCCCGACATCCATGGCGAGGTCCATCTTTGCAACCAGGACACCACGCAGCGCGATACAGATGGGCCCAACAACAAGCCGAATGGAGCGCTCAGGATTGGCATCACGTTCTCTTCGCCGATGAGTGTCACATATGCCATCAACCAGACAATTGTCGGAGACGTGTTTGGAGCCAAACCGGTCAGGCTGTACGGCGAGTGCAGCAAGCTGGAGGTCCCCTATTGTTTTGGGGTGCCATTATGTGGGGCCGACGTACGCCGCTCGCGGTCATCGAAGGCGCCGCAACGGCTGTACGATACGCGAATGCCATCCTCCGACCGATAGTGCAACCGTATTGGCAGCATATTGGCGAGGCATTCGTCTTCGTGGGCGACAATTCGCGCCCCCATGGTGCACATCTTGTGGATGACTTCCTTCAGGTTAATGACATCGCTCGACTAGAGCGGCCAGCATGTTCCCCAGACACGAACCATATCGAACATGTCTGGGATAGACGGAAAAGGGCTGTTTATTGACGACACGACCCACCAACCACTCTGAGGGATCTACGCCGAATGGGACAATCTGGACCAACTGTGCCTTGATGAACTTGTGGGTACTTGGCCACGACGAATACAGGCATGCATCAATGTAAGTTGACGTGCTACTGGGTGTCAGAGGTACCGGTGTGTACAGCAATCTGGGCCATCACCTCTGAAGACCTCGGTGTATGGTGGTGCAACATGCAATATGCGGTTTTCATGAGCAATAAAAAGTGCGGAAATGATGTTTATGTTGATCTCTATTCCAATTTTCTGTACAGGTTCCGGAACTCTCGGAACCGAGGTGATGCAAAACTTTTTTGACGTGTGTACATATAATGAGTGCCGGTTTCATTGGTCGTCGTTATTTCGGCCAGATCGGCACCGGGGTACACGTACACCTCTAGTGGTCCTGCGGAAGACCCACACAGTGCTGTGCGCTACGGCGGGCTCGTTTAAGGGGCAGCTAGTTGAGCAGGGGCACGGGCGCCGGCGCCGGCCCCGACGGCGACGCTCACTCGCCGCCTCTGCAGAATGGGACGCTCCGACGTCAGGGGAAGTACAGACAGAGCGTTCTCTTCGGAGGATTGACCGCACGTTAAGTTCGCCGTACCATTACACTTAATGGCGTAGCGCTTAGTGGAGTGTGGGTCTTCTGTAAATCGATGAAAAGCGGTGTTATTGCGAGTCACGAACTTCGACGAGAAGGTCGCACACACCGACATCGATGTAAAAAAAAACATCAGTGCCGGACCCCTACCCACAGTTAGAACATACAGACTTGCAGTCTCACAGCCAGTTGCGTGATGAGTTTTGTAATAAAATACGTCTTACAGACTCGTATAAAAGTTTGCAACTACAATTGTGTCGATGTTTACAATTAAATTCCAGTGCGAGCTACTTTTTCCCGCAATGAAGAGAACCGAGTCTATCCAGAGAAATGCACCCTCAGACTGCCACTTCAGAGCACTGCACAGGAACGTGGTACCAGACACTGACGCATTAGTGGAAAGCTGAATTAGTAGAATTCATTGACATCAGTGTTTTTATGTTTAAGGTGTGAATAAAATAGTCAGGAAATACAAGCTGGCGTCAATTTAAACTTCATCCGAACACGAGATTCGTGATAATGATGCACTATTCTTATGAATTTCCGAGTTTCGTACTTAGCTGCCCTGTTTTCTTCGCCTCATCAATTTAAAGAAGTTTCATTTTCTTGTCGTACCTCATCAGTGCAAAAATCTCAGGAAATAAATTTGCCAGGAAAGACGTTAATTAGCCACCACGGAGCGACACATCTCCTCAGAACTAAGATTAGCGACCACAGAATAGCCCCGCTGACAACAGTTTGTCCAGCTTCGTCGTGGTTCCTCCTTCCCCCACCATTACTCTCCCTGAGCCGACCGGCCGCTCATTGCTGAGCGCGACCGCGAGCCAGCTCGCACGAGAGTACCTGTGCTACAGCACCCGTTCACTTCTATCCTAGGTTGCGCAGTACTTACGTATACTTCATTGATGGCGCCATAGAATTTCTGTAGATTTTTCTTTAATTTTACATTAATTTATGACTGGTTATCAGCATGTTCTCGCTGTGTTACAAGTGAGCGCGAACTTAACATTACCAGTAACGTATGTCGAAGACAACGGTATTGCCTTTATAGGTTGGTGCGTACTGTCATTTGTAGACTTACATGATGTGTATATTCTACTTATGAATAAACAGACGTACGAAACAAAAATTTTGTCAAAAACTTCACATACATTCTCTTACATTAAGAACTCACCAACAACAGAATTTATACAAACAATATTTTATATAAATATATAAGCCAGAACATTGCGACCACTGTCCACTGCGACTTTGAATGCCGCCTCGTACCGTTGCGGGCACGTGACGCGGTAACAAAAGTATGTAAGCCGACCAGACAATGACGGGGGATCATCATAGCGCAGATATGGGCTGCAAACGGCGAAATCCATCGAGATAAGCGGCTCTGAAAAGTGCTCTAATGTTCACGTGCCAGTGTCGTCAGCATGTACCGAAAGAGGTAGGGCAGTGAAACTAGACGGTTGGACGTCTGCGACGTTTACGTGGCACTCGGAGGCTTGTCTGCTCTGTAAAGTAGGGTAGATGGTGGTCTCTGGCGTCTCTGCCGAAAGAGCGCAATGCCGCTGCACGCAAAAGCGTTTCAGGGAACAGACCACCCCAAAGTGTTCAAATGTTGACCCGGCTGTGTCGTCAATTGTGATTGCAGTGGCCACGGGACAATCAGGATTCGACCGTCGATTAATGGAAACGTGTCGGCTCTTCGAGTGAATCTCATTGTTGAAACACTGGATCGACGGTCGTCTCCACAAACGCCGTCATCGAGGTGAATGGCGGCTCGAAAATTACAGCGCGCCACAGACGCAGACGTTCTCTGGCGCTTGCGTCGGACCTGTGGTAGTAATCGAAGACGAGCTCACAGCCGCGAAACACCTGCATCCGTTCGTGTATTTCATTCCAAAGACGGACAAACAAGCTGTTAAGCAGATGATCATGTTTTGGTTCACCAGTGTATTTTTATGCTAACTATACAGGGTGTCCATGCCAGAGGTATAGAAAAAAACATTTGTTTCTATTTCAGTACATTTTAGGGTTTGGCTCTGAGCACTATGGGACTTAACTTCTGAGGTCATCAGCCCCCTAGAAGTTAGAACTACTTAAACCTAACTAACCTAAGAACATCACACACATTCATGCCCGAGACAGGATTCGAACCTGCTACCGTAGCGGTCGCGCGGTTCCAGACTGTAGTGCCTAGAACCGCTAGGCCACCCCGGCCGGCCCCATTTTAGGGTTTATAACTTTATTTGTCTATCATTGTACACAGGAGCCCATACATTTTTATACATGTTGGTACAATTCATTGTAGGCAGCGTACCGAAACGGTATTCCACATCTCGCCACATATTCATATGCATCACAGGCGTCATGCCCTCTATTGCGGCGTAGATCCGTTGTCTGACCTCGAACCTTTGTTCTGTTAACAGTGTCCCTGGAAAACGCACGTGCACTGAAATTCAGCGGAGTCGGGTCGGGAGAGCGAGGGGCCAGGCAATGGGATCCTCCACTTTCGGATCCAACGCTCAGGGCTCAGGAAACGTCACCCGGAGAAACGTTGTGATCCATCCTGCTGGAAAATGATGTCAGGAGGCATCGGTGGAACCGCATGGTTCTCCAGCAAATTGAGACAGTTGTGCTCTGTCACTGTAGCCTAGATAACAATAAATGGACCAATCAGCCATGTTTCTTCGATCCTAACCGCACATTAACTTTTGGTGTGTCCCTTCCGTACGGAATCACTTCTTCTGTAGTCTGATTTTCCTGTATTTGACAGTTATATGAGTTAACTTTGCCAGACACGTGGAAGGTAGGTTCATCGCTGAACACCACTGCATTGAGGTTATCGTTTTCGTCTATACAATGCAACGTTTCAACAGCAAAATCACGTCGTCTGCGGGGTTCTCAGGATTAATGAACGAGATGCAAAAGTAGGAGTTTGTAAGTAGGCAACGGGAGGCGTCTGTGCACAATGCCGTGCACCGTCGAACGAGGGCGGTTAGTTCCCTACTATCTTCTATAACAGATTTACGTGGGTCTCTAGCGAATGCTTCGCGCACACGTTCCAGGGTCTCTTCATTCACATGCGTTTTAGTACGTTTTACACCTTTGAAATCAAACTTCCCGTTTCTCGAAGAGTTATGTCCCACTGATAAATGGATTTACGTGAAGAAGGATCCGCGTTCCATCATCTTCTTGCACGCCGCTGAACATGTATTACAGATTTCAGGTCTGCAGCTTTCGTTGTGGCGTCCACATATTGGCTGCCAGCAGTACGTCTGACTGCTGCACAGTAAACATTCGTGTGCATGTGGCACGCGTATCGGCGCTGGTCGTGGAACAGTGACGATCACATATTGGTGAGTGTCTCTATCGATTGCGTATTTACCCAAAAACATAAAATGTCGAGCTCTTTCGCTACAAGCATTTGTCTGTGTGCCTCTAGCCCGACACCCTCTGTTTTATACATTTTATTATTTATAATCGAAACAACAGTTACATAAAACTAATATACACGTTACGTAAATAACAGAAAATATGCACATGAATAAACAATAACGATATCTTTGACAACGAAATACATCTATATTGGCATAAAGCACGCTGCCACATCTGTAATGCGACGAGGACATGATGAAAACCGGTTTAAAATAGAAACTTAAACAAAAGCTCCAGATATTCTATGTGGGCTCTATAACAGACTGTACGTAACTTCCGAGCAAGCAAATGGAGAATTGTGAACATGCTTGGTAGCATAAAGCATTGTGTATCTTCTGTAGGACCGCTGAAAAGGGACATGTAGACCGTTGCATGTTCGCCCAAACTAATAATAATCAATAAAGCACGCGGCATTGTACATATGTAAACAAGCATGTCATTCACACAAGCAACACGACGCCGGGAAGACGTTGAAAACTCGACAAAATCTGTGACCCTCACCAACGCTGAATCTTTTGTTCGCCGGCCCTACTCTCGAAAGCACTCCGAGCTTACGGAGTGCTCCGCCCGTTACGAGAGAAGCAGTGGAGAAACCGAGTTGCCTCCCCGGCGGTGACCTTTCCCCGCCACGAAACCGTCTCGCAGCCAGTAGCAGCAGTGGCAGGGGTCAGCGGCCGCCGGCTGCGCAACCCGGCCGGAAGGGATGCCTACCCAACAGGGGTTCCGTCCTCCGAGATCACACAACACGCTTCATGTTCTACACTGTTCCTTATATTGGTGCATTTGTTTCCACCGTTAGGCCCAGTGAGTATACAGCAGTGGTTCTCAACCTTTCAGAGACTATTACCCGTAATGATATCAGATGAGACAGAATATTAAAAAAGAAAAAAATTCCATTGGCAATTTTAAGGTGACGAAGTATAAGTAATGTTAATTTAGCTTTTGAACAAACAAAAATAGTGTTTTTGCTGTTTTTCTATTAAAAAAATCAATGTACAATGAGTCAATGTGCTGCTTTTCTCTTTGTTTCTTAATATTCGGTTTGACTTCAGTAAAAACACATTAAAAGTTATGTTCTGACAAGGGCACCTCACAAACCCTTTTAGATTTTCTTCAGACTTGCAGGACCTGAAGGTCACTGCCTAGGCATCAATTTCCTGTTGTAGAAAACCCTCGAAAAAGTCGTCTTTGAAAACTAAAATATTTTTAACCACTGTTACCCACAAGATATTTCAAGTTTATTAACGTAGCTGATTGCGTAGCGCAAAACTTCATCAAACAAAAATCTGTGGTTCGAATCCATTTGTTGCAAACTTAATTTCTTACTTCTATTTTCATTCCACATTTATTGAGAAACTGGAAATGATAATTAAGAAATATAGAATCATAATTTTGTAATAAAATAACATTTTATTTTAATTACTAAACACATAAAATATGTGTATACACAATAGATTAATATTTGGTTCAAAAATTCATAACTTCAAATAGACAATAAAATAATTTCTAATTTGCAGAGTTTGGACAGTTTCATGTACATAATTTTTACATTTTGTAAAATGGCGAAACTGCAAAACAGTTGCTGAATAAAGAATCTTCTATTGTACGCGTGACTGGTTCCAGAACATTAAGTTGCATCATCTGGTGTAAAAAATACCATTACATAGTTACCTGTGGCGCATCACAGGGGAACAGCTTTTATGGCAATAATGTCAACCCCCCCCCCCTCCCCACCTCCTCTCTTTATCCTTATACAGCTGCGCCTGCTCCATAGGAAGTAGCTTTTATAATTTTTTCATTAAATAATGAGACATTTCCTGTGTCTATTAAATTTTAATTTATTTTCATGTGGTTAGTAATCAGAATATAAAAATATTATTTCTATTAAAAATTATGATTCAGTATTTGCTAATTAACATACCCGTTAGTTAATAAGTGTGAAAAGTAAATGAAATTTAAAAATTTCGACACCAACGGGGTTCGAATCAAAAACTTCACGTCTACAAGAGTTTTATGTTACACACTCAACTACCGGAAACTACGTTAATATACTAGAAATTTTTGTTGTTAACAGCGTTTGGAAATCTTTCAATTTTCGAAAGCGATTTATACCAACACTTTTCCTTTGTTTTAGAACTGTGTCGTACTGTTTTAAGGAAGTGGGCACTGACCTACAATTACTGTTCGTCTGAAGAAAACTGAAGAGGGCCAGCCTTCTAGGAAGTTCACGTCACCCGATCTGAATCGCACGAGGAGACGTCCAGTGAGGGGGTCGCGTAGGCGTCTGGTGCCACAGGCGTGTGGCACCTCAGGCTGCCCAGCACTTCCGAAGGAGTCACTGCTTACGGCGTTTTAGTGGCGGAGCAACACAGTGTTTGGCAGTTGGCCATAATGTTTTTTTCTCATCAGCATATTTACACTACGCGTTTCGAATGGTCATGCCTCGCCTAAAAGTTGTACATATAACCTATGCCTCACGACGAATCGTATTTTTAAAGTAAGTACCGTTTTGAAATTCCACGGCCGGTATTTGGGGCACGTGCGCTGCGTGCCACACTCTGCTGGCCACTCTCCGTCATTACTGACGATCTGATGCAGAAATCCGATGAACAAGTGAGAGAGAGAACAGACGCTTTGCGATGTCGACGTTCTGAAATTCCTAATAGGTCAGCTCCACGACGACGAAGAAGATGTCAAAATATCCGAGCTGGAATAGTTGTCTAATCAGGCGGCAGATTTCTGCGAGAACGATATTCAAAAGCTGGCTGTACGATACCGTAAGTGCCTTAATATTGTTGGGAATTATGTACAAACGCATCTTAAAGTAGATTCTTTCGTGCAAAAATAAAACTGGTAAATAAAGCCTACGCGCTTTACTTTCATTTCAGACCAGTACTTACTTAAAAAAAAAAAAAAAGAAACACGCCTCGTAACTGACATAAATACAGCTGATGATCCACCGAGACGCGTAATGGAAAGTATATAGGATTATAAACGTGACTGGTTACAATAATTGGCATTTTCAGTTGATATTCGTAAAGGGTACAGTTACGCCTATCTCAAATTTTCCTTTATATGTGTAGATCAACTCTAAGACGTTGTTCTGATCGGAACTAATCCCTATAGTAAAGAATTCAGCCTTTCGGTACATTTTTGGTGCTTACAAAATATCGTTCTTCAAATATTTATAAGGTGATAAGCTTCTCATATGGAATCTGTCTCGACGACAACGGCTTGGCCTTTGTCTGTGTTAGCAGCCAGATGCGGTCTGTAACTGGCATGTCAGCTGTAAAAATAGTTTTTAATTTATTGATCTTGTACGGAATTCGTTGAGCACAGCGACTGTATTAACAAATGTACAACATTCTCGGGTACAGTCACTTGTCGCTTTTACTTAGCACAACATATCGGCAGAACGAGTTTCAGCAGTTTGCTGCCATTGCGAGATGCTTTACAGTTAAATGTACACTAATTTTACACTTACGCTTATTGTTGCTTCCATTCCAAAGGCTCTTAACTGCTGACTGCCGTAGCGAGTGAAATAAGTTTCATTCTAGCGTTTTAGAAGTTTGGAATGTAAACAAGTTTATGAGTTAAGAGTGAAATGATGATGTTGCTTTTGTTTCTGTGGTGCGTGTGCCACATAAACACACCCAGCATCTACATCTACATCTACTCTACATCATACTCCGCATCCACCTACTGGTGCGTGGCAGAGCGTACTCCTGATACCACTAACCGATGGCGCGTAGGGAGAATGCTTGTCGGTAAGAGTCTTTATTGGCTCTAATTTGTCGAATTTCCTCCTCGTGGTCATTACGCGAGATGTATGTGGGAGGAAGTAATATGATGTCCGACCTTTCCTAGGAAGTGCTCTCTGGAAACTTCTCCGTGATGCACAGCGCCTCTCTTTTAACTACTGCCGGTGGAATTTGATGAGCATTTCGGTAATGCTCTAGCGCCTCCCGAAGGATCTCGTGACGAAACGCGCCGTTCTTCGTTGGATTTCATCTATCCTCTCTATCAGTCTCACTCGGTAAGCATCGCATATTGATGAACAATACTTAAGAATCGGCCGAGCAAGCGCCTTGCGAGTCACTTCCTCCGTGGATGAGTGACATATCTTCAAGATTCTTCAGTCTGTCATCTGCTGTCCTACCATTTGTTTTATGTGGTCAGTCCACTTAAGTTTCCAGCAGTTTCTCATGAACAGCACAGTACAGTAGTGGATTTCTTTTCATATATATGCTACATTATTTACGTTCACGGTCAACTGCCAGGGCCTGCGCCACTCATTTTGCAAATCGACACCGTCTGCTGGCGTTGCTACTGTCATTCAGCATCATCTGCGAACAGTCTTCAGGAGCTTCCGACGCTGACAGCTGGATCGTTTTATACACTGTAAACACTTACGGTCCTGTCACACTTCTTTGGGGTACTCTGTAAATTACCTTTACATCTGTCGATTTTGATCCGTTAAGAGCGACATGCTGAGTTCTGTCTGCGAGGGAGTTTCGAACTCAGTCGCAGATCTGGTCCCATACTTGTAAGCTCATATTTTTTCTCACTAGACGTGTAAAGCGACTTCTCGAAGTCAATAAACGTGAGCGCCGCTGTCTGAAGCGCTATAGATCTCACGGAGGGACTGCGCGCACGATCAGTATAAGTAGAGACGTTACTGGGGTTATTTAAACATACCACAACCACGCACAGTCCCTCTGGTCCGGGACAGATTACGATACGTAACCTCACTAGCACACGGATCTCATGGCATTCCAACGGTACCTATAAATAAAATTTAATATACACGTACCTATGATGCAGCTGAAGATGGCAGCAACATGCCAAAACCATTCGTGAGAATACATATTGCTAAATAAAAATGCTTGAGGCTGAAAAAGGTTTTTTGTTTTTATTCTTTTAATTGTGAAATTACTGAAAAAAGAAAAGGATCAGTCCCAGCACTGACCTCTGCGGAACACCGGCAGTGATGCAGCCTGGTCCGGAACGGCGTGTTTAGCCAGACACAGACAGCATTGTGAGACGGCCGGTTCCCGCCGCACTTTCACTTGGACGGCGCGTGCCCGCAGAACTGACAGCCGCCAGCTCCCACTCTCGCTGAGTCGAGTGGAGCCGCCTGCGCCTTCCTTTCCCGGAGTGGCCCGGAACACAGACGGCCCGGGGCTCTGGTACGGCAGCAGACTAGCGCGTGTCAAATAGAGCCTAGTTCGCGAGCTGCCGTCCCTGTGTGTACACAACACGCCTGAAGCGGCCAACTGCTTCCCGTCTGACATGTGCACGGACAAAAAAGCGTAGGTAACTTCCGTATAAAAGTATGGAAAACAACGGACTCGAATAATTACAAACCGGTTTCCTTAAAATCGGTTTGCTGCAGAACTCTTGAGCATATTCTGATTTCGAATATAATATTTTTCCCGGGGCGAGAAAAATTTGTAAACACGAACCAGTACGGATTTAGAAAGTATAGCTCGTGCGAAACTCGGGTCACCGTTTTCTACCACGATATCCTGCAAAACATGGACGAGATTTCATATTCCTAGATTTCTGAAAACACTGAATACAGTACCTCACTGCAGACTGTTCTCAGGTGTGAGAGCGGATCAAAGAGTTCGTAAGTAATAGAATCCTGTATGTTGTCCTCGAAGGCGAGTGACCAAAGAATTGACGATGTCGGAACTGATATGTTCCCTGAAAAGCATACTCGACGAAAAAATGCAATGACAAAATTTTTCGAGATGTATGGAAAGGGAGCAAATTAAACCTCGCCACACACTCTACAGAGTTTGTTGAAAGCTAATAACTTGGAGAATCTTCTGTAACGACACTGTAGTTATTTATTTGTTTATTGTAAAATATTTAACCACACCTAGTATTTTTGAAATTTAAATGACTCCAAGCTGAAGCCTCGAGGGCCAGCAGACGTAATTAATCGACGGTCCGATGACAGCCAGTGGGTTTGGCAGTGTCGCGTGTCGTCGCTTTGCTCGGCGGAGCAGGCAGCAGCGGGTGGCTGGGCAGCCGGGAGTCACACAGGTGGTCGGCGAGCGTGGGAAGGCGGCGCGTGAGCTGGCGGGGCGCCACCCCTGGCTGCGGCGCGGCCGTTCACCCCGGGCCGGGGGCGGCTGGGCTGTGTGTGTGGCCGGCCGCCAGGAGTACGGCAGCAGCGTCTGGCACGCGGCCGAAGAGCATCTTGTGGTCTGTGGTGGACAGTACTCACGGTACCACTATCATTTCACCCCTTCTCTGGTCCTTTCGCAAATGCTGTCTGCGAAGAACGACTGTCGATAAACCTCCGTACCAGCTCTAATTTCTCCGATTTTCTCGTCCTGGTCATATCGGGAAACGCCTGTCCACCCCTGTTCCCCGTTTACGATGGCTCGAACTCTGGTGGGGACAATTCGAATGAGGTGTTCGACGTCCGTCAATGAACTGTAGCCCAATATTCCTCGAGGCGGAAATTAAAGCAGTGGCGGTAAGATTAAGAGTGCAATGAGAATTCCGCAGTTAAATTCAGTGGAAAGGGTGGATAGGTGAGAAGGGGATCTCCAAGTCCCCTATGAGGGAGGCGACTTGTCTGATGACGCAATAGAAAAAGAAAGGAGAGTCGATATGGAAGAAATAAGGGATCAAGTATTAGAATCACAATACGAAAGAGCTTTGGGTCACTTAAGATCAAATAAGGCAACAAAGCGATTATTCACATTGATTCAGTGGTGATGTGCCATCAGCCTTTCGGCGTAACATCGTCCACACAAAAGCAGACACAGCAGTTAGCACACTGGACTCGCATTCGGGAAGACGACGGTTCAATCCTGCGTGAGGTCATCCTGATTTAGGTTTTCCGTGATTTCCCTAAATCACTTCAAGTAAATGCCGGGGTGGTTCCTTTGAAAAGGGGCACGGCCGACTTCCTTCCCCATCCTCCCCTATTCCGATGAGACCGATGACCGCGCTGTTTGGTCTCCTCCCCCAAACAACCCAACCCAACCAACAAAAACAGACAGGTGCGATAACTACCGCACAATCAGCTCACGCATCCAAGTTGCTGACAAAAATAATGTGGAGAAGAATGGGGAAGAAAACTGAGGACATGTCTGATGACGATCAGTTTGGCTTCAGGCAAGGTAAAGGGGTAAGCTGTAGGGAAAGGAGGGTGATGTACAAGATCGTGGTGTCAAGAGGTAGATAAAGTTAAGGAATTGTGGTACCTAGGCAGCAAAGTAACCGAAGACGGACAGGACAATGAGAACACAAAATGGAGACTCAGCAAAATAACCGAAGATGGACAGAACAATGAGAACATAAGAAGCAGACTAGAGCTGACAAAAAGGGCAAGGGGTGTTCTAGTATCGAACACAGCCTATAATTTCAGGAAGACGTTTCTGAGAATGTACGCTCGGGCCACAGGATTGCATGGCAGCGAAACATGGACTGTGGGAAAACCGGAACAGAAGAGAATCGAAGCATTTCAGATTGTCATAAGATAAGGAATGAGGAGGTTCTCCGCAGAAACGCCGAGGAAAGGAATATACGGAAAACACTGAATTCTGTTAAGACATCAGACATTTGCTTCCATAGTACTAGAGCGAGCTGTAGAGGATGAAGTAGAGGAAGAAAGAAATTGGAATACATCTGGCAAATTATTGAGGACGTAGGTTACAAGTGCTACGCGGAGATGAAAAAGTTGGCACAGGAGAAGAAGTAGTGGCGGGCTCCAGCGAACCAGTCACAAGACGACTAAAAAAGAAAAAAAAATCGTCAAGAGACAGCGCAGAAGATAATGGGGTAACGGTGACGGACGCAGGGGCCCTGGACGAAGTCGACGTCTAAACTCGTCCGAGAGTTATCTACTGGTTTCAGCTCGAGACTGTGAGCAGCCCAATCCGTTTCAGGAATGTTACTGGCCGTAAACAATGGTCTCACAGATGCTGCTTTGTGACAGGGTGCGTTTGCGTAAGGACAGTAAGAGAATAAGAATACCACATCCAACGGAGAACGGCCGATATCATAAGAGTAGCTCGAGTGTCCTCCACTGCTAGCACTCGCCAAAGCCAGACCCCTCCGTCCGACTGTCACTGGGTGTGGCGTGGTTCATACGGGCACTGCGCTCGCTTCCAGCGGCGGCGCTCCAGCGTAGCTCGGCACTCACTACACAACTACGAGGAGCGGCCTGTCGGCTGGCCTGCTGGGACAGACGACCGACCGCTGTCGCCGGCGCTCGGTGCTCGACTGCCTCCGTCCGCCAGTACACGAGCCTGCGGGCTGTCGGTTTGTTCCTTCACTTTTCCACTTCGCCATAACACAACCAGCACACCCCGCCGGCAGGTTTAGAAGGGTCGAAGTGTCGGTGGACGGGGCTGTCGTCAGGTTTGGTCCAGTGAGTCGCCCGCGTCCGCAGTCACTGACAGTCGCTGCTCGCCTACTGAGAACACAACGCTCCCCGCCCACCTGCCGTGACATCTGGAGGCCGAACAACGTCACACGGCTACTTTTGTTCCGCTAGTACAGCTGGGAGCCAGTAGAAACGTTGCCTAAATACTCTGACAACTTACACGCTCGTATTTTCGACTCTAAACCTTCCTCCGATGCACAAAGCCTCTCTTGTACCCTATGCACTGAAGTTTGTTGAACATTTGCATAACGCTCTCGCGCTTAGAGATGCCATGACGAAACGCGTTACTCTTCGTTTACCCCCCCCCCCCCCCTCGCAATCTCCCCCTTTTAATCCGTCGTAATGCCGTTGGCAGACTGAAGAGCAACGCTTGAGATTTGGTCGACGTAGCCTCTTTTAAACCATTTCTTTCGCTGACGAATTACATTCTTCCAATGAATGTCTGTTTGGCATCTGCTTTTCCTACAATCCGTGTCTTGTGCTCATTCCACCTTCGGTCGTTCCGTACTATTATCCCTAGGTATTTCTGCGTTTCTTATCGTTTCCACTGTTTTGTTGCCCGTATCATAATCGAACTGCAACAGTTGCCATACTAGACAAACTGTGAATCTGTTACCAATGTAGTGAAATTCCCGAGCGTCCTTATACTATCTAATGCTTCGTGCTAGTTTCGCTACAGAAAGAGATGTTACGGTATTCTAGTGGACCCTAGCGAGACGGTCAGTAATTGAGCATGTCTTAACTACACTGGATCGAATTGTCAACGCCAGAAACAAAAAGGTGCCTTTAATGCTACCAAAATATTAATATTAAACGTCGATTAACGATGCATCAGGGTATAATGCAGAGGTACGGAGACAGGGATTCCAGAGCGAACGCTGGACCACTCCAGTGGCCGCCTCCCTAGTAAGCAGTGGAAGGGCGCCGCAGCTGCGGCTGGCCGCGGCGCGCGCAGTTCGCCAACAGCTTTGCTCCGCACAACCTAACCCCCCCCCCCCCCAAAAAAAAAAAAAAACAAAACCGTTCACATATGGACCTAAGTAGTATTTGAAGGCAGATGCTAGCTACGAATTGTACTCGTTAACACGCAATAGATGTAAAAAGAAAAGAAAGAAAAGGAACCACATACCATAGAGTTGCGCAGAGGAGCAGCAGTCGCAGTCAGGAACTTACCTGCAACACAACAAAGACAAATACAAGAGACTGACAATAAAACCCACTTACAGCTGACTATATTCCGAACGAAACAGTAACATGCATATACACATATTTTTGGTTTTAGAAGTTTGACAAGTGAAGTACAATACATCGAGCAGATAATCATAGGTTATAAAAGCTAGGAACAATTACGCCTTTGCTATTAAAAAGAGGTACATCGTACGTCGCAACTAACATAAGCGCTCATTTGTCATCACACACTAATGGAGACTTCAAGTCTATACAAATTTCAGTTTAACACAACTTAAACAGTATATTTTCTTATTTTACATAGATAACAATATTATCATAGCCACGGAAGACTAATATTTTGTTGGTGATTAAAACAGTTGTAGTTCTTGCTATTTTGGTCTTCAGTAGTCTGGGTTCGTATTGTTAGTCAATCAACAGATTATAACAATCCCTATAACAATATATTTTTTGTGCAAGTGCAACAATGCCTTTTGATATTAAAAAAAACTAAAAATTGGGTAAATTAGAAAGTCGGCGGTGTCTGTTGCACGATTCTAGTGCGAGTCGTCTACGATATACCACATTCTCAAAAGTTACCACACCGACACTTGTAGAATACCTGTGGTAGCACACAGTAAAGAACAGTGCAAGTGCATGTGGATTCTGACCAATAACGAGACATATAACCATCACAGGACCACCAGCAGTGGCAATACCCGGTTCCAATTTGATATGGAAGGACTGCTGCAAACGTAGTAGTCTTAGTGGCTTCTCAGTGGAGATGTCCGAGCAGGCTGCACTAACACGACACTGTACATGACCGGCTGTAGCTGGTATGTCCTTGCAGACAGCGCGTTTCAGCTATCCACACAGAAGAGGTCTAAAGGCGTCAGATCCTGGGAACGGGCCGGGAAAGGTAGAGGTCCTCTGCGTCCGATCCACCGATTTGGAAACAATTCGTGAAAACGCGCTGCAGTACTTGGTGCACTGTGGACTGCAGAAGAACGTCTTCCAGCACGCGACTCTCATAATCGTTTCCGTGCAGTTCTTGGCGGTGAGAGACGTGCCGCGGGTGGAACCTGTGTGGGTGGAGAGTGCCTCGCTGGTGCCACTGCGCGGGTCAGCTGCGGCAGCGAGAGCGTTTATTTCCTCCCGTTCTGTTCCCACTTGTTTCCTTCTGTTTCGTCGTCTAGGTGTTATACTACCACTTCCACGTAACTGGCTGAGGAGGTTGATAAATAACTGCCGAGATGGTTGAGTCCATTGGGATATCTCGCCGCATACAACACACAAGAAAGAACTGCATTCCTCCTAGACTTTCCATAAGTGATGAGCGTGTTGGCTTTTCCTGCATCGGTGAATCTCGTCGTCCACTCACGACCTGCTACCTGGGCTGTCACACACACGAACACACGAGCACGCTGTAAGCAAATGTAACAACATCGTACCTAGCAACTGCCCAGGCTGAATGGCGGGGACTCGTACTAAAACTTGCTACGAACACCAATGACTTTCTAATTTACCCTACTTTAAGTTTGTTAACGTCAAAAGCATTGTTCCATTTTTTTAAAAAGACAATACTCTTTGTAAGTATTATTATAATATGTTGATTGGCTAACAATACGAGTCCCTCACCACCAATCCATTCAAAGAAAAGGGCACATCAACAGCAGATTTTTATTTCTGCAATACAAGGTGTGGCTAGAAAAAAACCGGACTAGTACTGGTGAAACAATAAAACGAATGCAATAAGGCTGAAAGTCGCGTGGCCTGTCACGTGACTCTCGCTCCGCCTACTGCTCGAGTTTCATCTGCCTCCTGCACTCAGTCTGCCCGTGCCGTCTGTTTTAAGTAGTTGACGTTTTGTCTGTGCGTCGGAAAATGTTGAGTGTACAGAAAGAACAGCTTGTTAACATCAAATTTTGTTTCAAACTAGGAAAATCTGCAAGTGAAACGTTTGTAATATTACAACAAGTGTACGGCGATGATTGTTTATCGCGAACACAAGTGTTTGAGTGGTTTAAACGATTTAAAGATGACCGCGAAGACACCAGTGATGACACTCGCACTGGCAGACCATTGTCAGCAAAAACTGATGCAAACATTGAAAAAATCGGTAAACTTGTTTGACAAGATCGCCGTTTAACAATCAGAACAGTGTCTGAGTTAACAGGAGTTGACAAGGAAAGTGTTAGGCAGATTCTTCATGAAAGTTTCAACAAGAACAAAGTGTGTTCAAAAATGGTTCCAAAGTGTCTCACAATTGAACAGAAGGAACGCTGAAGAATGATTTGTTCTGACATCCTGGAAAACATTGAAAGTGATCCCACCTTCTTACAAAATCGATGCATTGGAAAACTCCTGGTTCTCCACGACAAAAAAAAAAAAGCACGAATGTCAAAATCGAAATTCAAGGCAATGATGATTGTTTTTTTTTTGACATCAAAGGGATTGTGCACATTGATTGGGTACCAGAGGGACAAACAGTGAATCAGCATTACTACATTAGCGTCCTGGCTACCCTACGTGAGCGAGTACGGAGAAAACGGAACGATTTGTGGAGAAAAAAAGTCATGGATCCTTCACCAAGACAATGCCCCAGCTCACAGTGCGTTGTCAGTGAAGACGTTTTTGGCAAAACACAACATTGCCATCTTAGATCATCCACCCTACTCATCTGATTTGGCCCCCTGTGACTTTTTTCTTTTCCCTAAAGTCAAGTCAGCTTTGAAAGGAACTAGATTTGAGACTGTTGAAGCAGTAAAAGAAAAAGCGACGGAAGTAATGTATGGACTTACCGAAAATGATCTGCAGCATTGCTATGAACAGTGGAAAATTCGTATCGAGCGGTGTAGAGACCGAGGAGGAGAGTACATTGAAGGAGATAACATGAAATTGTAAATAATTGTAAATAAATGTTTTTTCCAGCATCAGTCCGGTTTTTTTCTAGCCGCACCTCGTATTTGCGTCGTAAATTTTAGGTGATTGACACTGTATAACACGGCTTTACGCTGATGAACAATCTACTAGATACTCTTTACGAGTGTGTAGCCGTATTATACACGCTAGTGCGGATACTGTTGTGTTTTTACACGAAATTTTGTCCGGCAATGCAAACGCAGTCGCTATGTTACCATACTGCGCCTGACGGCTGCGTAATGGAAGTGCAAAACCAGTCGTCTCTGGAATAAATGAGAGACGAAAATACAGCTGTCGGTTTATGTAATGCCGGTTATACCTGTGTCGTCCCGTCGTCCCTTACAGTAAGGACTTGCTGGTCGTCGGTATCCCGAATACTGGAACTGAGGCATCGGTTGACGACTGATTGGTCCAGCACGTGTCCTTCCAGGGACAGGCAGCAGAGGCTGCTGGCCTCGTCACCACTCACACAGTTCTCTCGGAGAAATGCCATCACGACACAGTCACGCGGGAAGCGACACGCGAGGCCGCAGGATGGTCAGGATGGGGGTCACCACCTGGGGTCGTACCCAGTGGCTGCCTCTCCCTAGGCCGCCACCGTACTCGCCGGCGACGGCGACGGCGGCAGTGCAGAACCGAGGTTCGCCGCTCAACACTATGCGAGGTCATTCGTCGGCAGTGCGCGCTTCCCGGTCTCGGCGCGACCCCAGCCGCTGGTGTGGTGTGTGATGTGTGGTGGTACAGAAAGTTGTGCGGCCAGTCAGGTGGCTGACGCAGGCGTCGGAGGGTCGACCGGGAACTCGGCGACGGCGACGGAGTACGCCTGCCCTCACACGTTCCCACACAGTACACCGTCTGACGCTGCCACATACAAACGCCCCACAAATCTGAATATTACACGATTCGATAAGTAGACCAAACGGAGAGGCCGAAAACGATGCACCTCCCAAACTTTCCTCACGTGCTCGTGGTGCCGTGTGTGATGCGAGCGCGCGGCACGTTCGAGTCCTTCACTCTGATCGCGTAGCGTCGGACGTTATTTACGCCTGGTAACAACGGTAAACACGACAAACCTGAAAGCGCTCTGGCGGCCGTTCTAGCTATCACAGAGCACGGCAACTCTTAGGACATTCGTACCCGACGGTGCTGACGAGTTACACTCACACCGGGCCACGCTTTTTCGCTGCTTCGCTTCTTTCCAGTTTATACGCTGCTACTGTACTTCTGTACTTCCTTTGAGTCAGATCCTCCCCACAGGCTTTAACCACCAACTGACAATGCTCGGTGGAGAGTTTTCTAGGCGACCGTCTTCGACGACTAGGAACAAGTTCCGAGCGAGTGTTCACCGCAATATATGGGAAGGGCAAAAGAACGGACACGCAAAATTGCAGAACAGTATACTTAGTATCGGTTTACTGTGAAATCCTAGAACGTATTCGCATTTCGGACACAATAAATTTCCTCGAGCTGGAGAAGCTTGTATCCCGCGCATCACTACGGTTTCAGAAGGCATCGCTCATACGAAACCTCGCTTGCCGCTTCATCACACGATATACTGCGACCTACGGATGAAGGGCAACACCCAGATTCCATTCTTCTAGCCTTCCCGAAAGTATTTGACACGTTGCCCAATTGCATACTGTTAACCGAGGTACGGGCATATGGAATAATAAGTTTCCAGACATGTCAGTCGCTCGAAGACTTCTTAAGTAATCAAAACCAGCGTATTGTCTTCGACGGCGAGTGTTTGTGAGAGTCGAGCACATCGTCAGGAGTGACCCAGGGAAGCGTGACAGCACAGATATTATCAGTTGTATACACAAATTATGTGTGAGACAGCACGGGCAGCAATCTGCGGTCGTTTGCCGACGATGCTGTGGTGTACGGGAAGGGGTCCAAGTTTGGTATCTGTATTAACGATACGAGATGATTTAGACAAAAATTTCTACTCGGTGCGATGAATAGCAGAAAAATATAAGTTCGAGCAGGTGAGCAGGAAAACAAGCCCATAAATATCGGGGCACAGCGTTACAAAGGGATACGAAACACGCGTGTGGAGACAGTGGTGAGGAAGGCGAATGATCGACTCCGGTTCATTCGGACAATTCTAGGAGAGTGTGCTTCGTCTGTAAAGGAGACCGCAAACAGGACGCCAGTACCGTCGAGTCGCTCGGATCCGTACCACGTTCGATTAAAGGAAGACATCGGAGCAATTCAGTGGCGGACTGCTACACGTGTTAGCGGTAGCTTCGAACGACACGTAAGTGTTAGAGAGGTGCTTCGGGGACACGAATGGGAATCTTTGGAGGAAAGCGATGTTCTTTTCGACGAAGAACAGTACTGAAAATATTTAGAGAGCTGGAAAACCAGAAGTTAAAGCGATTCTATTGCCGCCAACTTACCTTTCGCGCAAGAGCCCCGAAGGTACCAGAAATTGGGACTCATACGGAGGCAAATAGATTGTCGTTTTCCCACCGCTCTGTTCGCGATTGCAACAGTGTGTACCCTCCGCCACGCACCGTAATGATGCTGATGTAGAGAGTTAAGGCAGAGAGGAATCGCCGGTGCTGGCCGATACTGGCAGCAGAGCTGTGCAGAGCGCGTGGACCCTGGCTGGGTTGCGCCAGCAGACACGAAGAGAAGACAATGGCCGCCGGCGGTAAGCGGCTGCCGCGGCTGCGCCACTTTCCACTGCCCGCCGCCCACCGCAGCTTTGCGGAATTCCACTGAGCCGCCACACTGGCCCGTCTTTGTCCGCCGGGCCGGGCGGCAGGTGGCGTGCCGTTGTTACCTGCTCGCTCACTCTGCATGCACCGCAGCTGCATCATAAGCACCGGCGGTCGGAGAAAGATTAACAGAGCTCGCTGTAGGTCTTACCATGCGCTGGAATCGCTTTCCGAGGGGGGTGATTTAATCCCCAAAGTTTTGTGCAATCATTTATTACGTAGAGGTCGCCTAGCTACTACAGTATTCACATTACAGTTATCTACAGTTTATTGCCATATTCAGATGTGACAATTAACCCACAGACAGCTTTGAGACCTGATTGTTAGGTAACCAGAGAGCGCACACGGTAAAGTTTAAGGTTGTGGATGGGGCTTTACAGAAGTTCTCCTGCGAACCTTGCAGAACTAGCACTCCTGAAAGAAAGGATATTGCGGAGACATGGCTTAGCCATAGCCTGGGGGATGTTTCCATAATGAGATCTTCACTCTGCAGCGGAGTGTGCGCTGATATGAAACTTCCTGGCAGATTAAAACAGTGTGCCAGACCGAGACTCCAACTCGGGACCTTTGCCTTTTGCGGGCAAGTGCTCTACCAACTGAGCTACCCAAGCACGACTCACGCCCCGTCCTCACAGCTTTACTTCTGCCAGTACCTCGTCTCCTACCTTCCTAACTTTACAGAAACTCTTCTGCGAACCTTGCAGAACTAGCACTTCTGATAGAAAGCATATTGCGGAGACATGGCTTAGCCATAGCATGGGGGATGTTTCCAGAATGAGATTTTCACTCTGCAGCGGAGTGTGCGCTGATATGAAACTTCCTGGCAGATTAAAACTGTGTGCCGGATCGAGTTTCTCACTGTGATTACTTGGATATGGATGTAATAATGTAATACGACACACTGTACTACATGCAAGTGGACATCACATTTCCACTGCAAGCTAGAAACAGTCAAAAAGCACTCACAAATGTTTTAATTGGTTCGCCGTGATGAGAAAAAGCATTTCACCTGTTGCATGCACATTATCAGCATTAATAAACTAATTATACAACAGGCTACACAAATGAAGAAAATGATCGGTATTATTACGAAAGTAGGAATATCCTAAAATAGTGTTATGATTAGATATATTTAATTTGTTGAAATGTACTGCTGACAAAGGCAGATCTACTTCTATGACAATGTTTTTCGAACTCCAGCTCACAAGGCATACATGGCTAGCTTGCGCATTCCTGTCCAGCGCTTTATCCTCCGCTGCTGACAATACACTGACCATCGTGTTGTGTGACAGATCAATTGTTTATTTTTCTCTATAACAATTATTTTATTCGCGATCACACAGTGTCAGTTTTGCAAGCCATAGGTGAGTAACCAGTATCTGGCATGTGCCTATCATTCCGCCTGAAGGAACGCTCGTCATTATTTTAATACTGATCAAGAGAAGGAATAAAATCCTTTGGTAAGTTTCCATTCCAGTCGTTCAGTGTTAAAAATACGATGGGTTACAGGGATTCCACCAAAATTCTAACAGAGTTGGCGATCTATTTTTGTGTGACTTGTTAACCTTTTCTCATTCGAAGAAGCATCACCGTTTGTGAGTAACGGCCACATTTCTCTTGGTGACTGGTTTAATTGTACTTCCTTTGTCACAGTTTAATTTGCCGAACTCATCTCACAGCAGCTATTGCGACAGAATTCCGAAACGGAGTGCCTCATTAAACAAGTAATTGGCAATCACAGAGCTCAATAGCATACGAAAAACCTCATAGTGCCGGTTTGTAGTAACATAAAAGAAGAAATTAAATGTTTATTTTCATACTAGGAAGCTCTTGTTTCGCTAGCTGTCGATACCGTTTAAAAAATTAGTCACTGGAGTGAAATAAATAAAAAGGAAAGTATAAGTAGTGATATATCGCCATAGATAAGAAAGTTCCGTGTGTTTAATAATTGGCAAAACACTCTCCTACTTGTGTGCTGTCATCCGCCAAACTTTCGATGTCTCGAGCGGTTTAGGAGATATGAGAGACGTTGCGTGTGTTTCATTCTCGCGGGCGTGAGATCGGAAGTGAGCGGGCTACATGGGAGACATTTTCTCGAGATCGGAGGCAGATAGAGACACCTCGTCCCAAGTCCAAACAAAAATTCAACATGTTAAAAAATGGTTCAAATGGCTCTGAGCACTATGAGACTTAACTTCTGAGGTCATCAGTCCCCTAGAACTTAGAACTACTTAAACCTAACTATCCTAAGGACATCACACACATCCATGCCCGAGGCAGGATTCGAACCTGCGACCGTTGCGGTGGCTCGACTCCAGACTGTAGCGCCTAGAACCGCACGGCCACTCCGGCCGGCTTCAACATGTTTGCTAAATTTCATACGCAGAACATACGGTGTAATACGCACCAAACGCAAAATCATAGCGACCCCTAATTTTCGTTGCAAACTTTCTGAGTTTTGCGGAGTGTCTTACTAAAATGTGTACATCACAATAAGAATGGTCATTAGCGAGATGATGAGCACTTCGCCACGAAGCTGACATATAACGCTACAAGTAAGGCATAAAGCAAATAGTTTCAGTGAATAGTTTCTGTAAAATCATTTGAAGAAGATAACAGGTTGCGCGCGCTTCGGTCCTGTCAGCGCAGAGCGTCGCCAGTCGGCGCGTGCGAAGTACGGTGTACGCGTCGCAATACGCGCTGCACCCGCGCGACTCGTGCGGCACGTGCGTGTCGCGCTGTAGTCTCGTGTCACGTCACACGTGCTATGCGCGTCTCAATTTGCGCCTAGCGTTACTTTGCGATGCGTTGCTTGTGGTGCGAAGCCGAGCTCGTTATACTCGTACGATCCATTACTGGCAACCGGCTCTTTTTCGTTACCGAGCAGCTCGAATAAATTTGGGCTCACTGCTATTTTTCATTACTTCCAAAATATTATTGCGACCATACTTGCTCACCCACAAACAGTTTGCCCCACCATATATTGCAACAACGTTTTCAGTCACAAAGCGATCTGCCACGTGTGCCGGACGCCACAGGCGCTTCGCAGCTACTTCTCTGCCTCCACCTCTACGACTGGCACGCTCTCGCACCAACGATGTTACCGTTTCACGAAAGACGCTTTATACGATAAAAACTTCCCTGAGATGGCCAGCTGTTTATTACAATGATACAACATAAAATTTCTTACTTATCCTACATTATGTTTTCATAAACGCCAATTACTGGAAAAATTCATTAACACACAGAGGGACGGGAAAAGTCGCCACACCAGGAAGGAGTTGTGCGACACGAACGCAAGTTGGTGAGCGTGTTTCTACGTGTGGAAGACGATATCTCTATCCATTTTTCGCGCCACTCGAATGAGAGTGGCGCCAGTACGCCACTATGAGGATGCAAATTAGGTTTGCTTTAAATACAGCCTGGAACGGTCGTGACCGTTAGTTAGCTCTGAGAGTGGACGCGGTCTGTCCAGAGCGCCCTTATGGCAACACCTCGCTGAGTTTGAACCAGTTCGCGTTACAGGAGTACGTGAGACTGGGCGTTGCTCGTGCGGTACTGCAGAGAGACTCGTCCGTGGCTGCTGGCAGCGGTGGCCACGTGCAGCTCCAGAGGCGGAAGACGACCGCGTTCGGCGCGTGGCTCTGATTCGTCGTAATGCGTGCGCAGCAGCAATCTGAATAGCAACTGGCACCACAGTGACGCAACGAACTGTTACAAATTGGTCACTTCAGTGACAGACGTGGTGTAGCGTGCATTCCACTAATGCCAAAGCACCGCCAGCTGGAGGTCTGTCGTGCCTTCTGGCGGCCCCCGGCCCTGCCTGAGTGTCAGCGGCGGCCGCGCGTCGGCGAGCCGGAGGGCATCCGAGGGCGTGCAGCCGACCTGGCTGGCCGGGGCTGGCTCTCCCACGCACGCTCACTGCAAATCGGTTCTTCAGTCTGGCGAGTCGACCTGCTTAGCTGCCAGGGGGGTGTTCTCTAGTACGGCAGCGGTCGCCTGCGTACTGCCGTTGTAACCCGACATTCTGCCGTCGCCTGCAGATCTGTCTCCAGCGGAGGACGTACGGGACACCGTCGGACGACAACTGCGGCGTCATCCTCAACCGACATTAGCCGTCCCTGTGCTGTCCGACCGAGTGCAATAGACACGGAACTCCGTGCCACAAACTGATACCCGCCACCTGTACCACACAGCGCACGCACGTCTGCATGCTTCCACCGTGCATTCTGGCGGTAACGCTGGTTCTTAGTGTATTAGCATTTAACGTTTGCAATGGCTTATCTCGCGTTTACATAAATCTCAGATCTTGCAGTGTTAATCACATAGACAAATTTATTCCCGAAATTTCATTACTATAAATTAATAATTTTTTGGTGTTGCGATCTTTTCCGGCGGTGTATATACAGAAAAAGGTTATACAGGGTGTCCGAAAAGCCTTTCCCTGATTACATAAATTGATAACTCAGGTTACAAGTAAGATACATGTTGTGGCGTAACAAGACAGCCATGCCACTCGGAAGTAGCCGAAAGGCACGCGCTAACTCACGCAGGCTAGAGATAGGTCTGAAACAGGATACGTAATGAATGCTATAAAGAAAAGTACGTAGCTGCTGGAATACTTAACTTTAATCCATCCTTGTTGTACATCGCTATTGACGATACAAGTGAGACTCTATAGTTTCAGACAATATACTGCTAATGGCGCCTTGCCAGGTCGTAGCCATTGACTTAGCTGAAGGCTATTCTAACTATCTGCTCTGCAAATGAGCGAGGCTTCGTCAGTGTGCATCGCTAACTACGTCGTCCGTACAACTGGGGCGAGTGCTAGTAAGTCTCTCAAGACCTGCCGTGTGGTGGCGCTCGGTCTGCGATCACTGACAGTGGCGACACGCG
The DNA here is from genome assembly GCF_021461395.2 of Schistocerca americana. Lineage (NCBI taxonomy): Eukaryota > Metazoa > Arthropoda > Insecta > Orthoptera > Acrididae > Schistocerca > Schistocerca americana. The sequence goes on from NC_060127.1 coordinate 193,791,408, forward strand.
GGTCCGACATGTACTAATGGACCGCGGCCGATTTAAAGCTACCACCTAGCAAGTGTGGTGTCTGGCGGTGACACCACAATACAAATATGAAATTTGTGTCGAATTGTTTACAACTATCGCAGTTTTTTTCTGATTTAGGTTCGCAGTACGTAAGTAGTGGGTGAGGTGCAGTGCCCAAGAAGCCGTGTTAACCAATCAGGAGAAGGCACAGTGTGTCCTGTGGTACCGTGAGACACCATCACCAGCCACAGTGCAGAGACACTTCCAGACAACATTTGGAAGGAATCCACCTGATGTCGAAGCGTTAAAGCTTGGTACGAGAGTTTCGAGAACACAGGATCGGTTGCTGACCTTCCGAGGTCTGGTCGACCGAGAACCTCAGCAGACAGGGTGGAAGCTGTAAGGCAGTCTTTTCTGCCAAGTCCGAAGAAATCGGTGCGCAGGGCCTCACGTGAATTACAGATGCCAAAAAGCTCTCTCAGTGACATTTTACACAAACGTTTATTGTTTCGTGCATTCAAAGTGCAAATCGTTCCGGCCTTGTTGCCCAATGACAGTACACGTCGATATGACTTGGCGGTCGAAATGCTATCACGTAGTCGGTCGTGGTAGCCGTGCGGTTCTAGGCGCTCCAGTCCGGAGCCGCGCTGCTGCTACGGTCGCAGGTTCGAATCCTGCCTCGGGCATGGGTGTGTGTGATGTCCTTAGGTTAGTTAGGTTTAAGTAGTTCTAAGTTTTAGGGGACTGATGACCACAGCAGTTGAGTCCCATAGTGCTCAGAGCCATTTTTTTTTTATATCACGTATTGAGGACGATGATGGTTATCTCAGACGAATTGCCTTTTCCGACGAAGCAACCTTTTTTGTCAGTGAAGTAGTGAATCGCCATAATGTGCGCATTTGGGGTTCACAACCCCCTGGCGAGGTCACGGAGTGCACCAGAGGCAGTCCAAAGGTGAATGTTTGGTGCGCGCTATTGCACGATAGAATTATCGGGCCATTCTTCTTCGCTGAGGCTACCGTCACATTTGCAGTGTATCTGGACATGTTGCGACTGTATGCTGTTCCTCAGCTGCTTCAGTATCACCACGATGTCTTGTTTCAGCAAGACGGTGGACCGCCTCGTTGGGGTTTCGACGTCCGTGCCTATCTCGATATGACCTTTCCTGGGCGACGGATTGGTCGAGATGGGCCAACGTTTTGACTTCTTTTTATGGGGTTATGTCAAGGACGAGGTCTACCGAATACGTGTACCAGGACTCGAAACCCGGCGGCAACGGATAACCGCAGTCGTCGAATCGATCCCTCCAGTGATGTTGGCTAATGTGTGGACGGAAATTGAATATCGCCTAGATGTGCTACGTGCTACCGAGGGTGCTCGTGTGGAAGTTTACTGATGTGTGAAAAAACTTTGATAGTTTGTAAACAATTAGACACAAGTTTCATATTTGTATCTTACTTCTATCCTGAGTAATCAATTTATGTAATCAGGGAAAGACTTTTCGGACACGCTGTACATTTCAGTAATCGAGTGGCTGAAAAATATCTGAGGCACTGGGTTGTGGTTCCGTCGAGCTGTGCCACACGTTCGTGCAGTGCAGGCCCAGGGGGAGTCAGCCAGGACCAGCTGCCGCCTCCTCTGCTAGCAGGCGGCTGGCGGCTGGCGGCTGGAGCCGGCGAGCACGCGGCTCCACGCAAATTGCCCCAATTTGGAGCCATTTGAATGCCGGCAGCTGGCAGGCCTGGTCAAGGGGCTCGGCGAGTCACAGTCGCGACACCTGCTCCCCACAGCGACAGCCTCAGTATTCCGGAGGAGCTGCAGCTGGAGCTGGAGCTGGAGTTCTACCACTTGTAGTAAAGCAGTTTGGGAAGACAAGTTCGGAGGAAAAGAACAAAAACTCTGATGCTTGCCGATGGCACTGCAGTTCTGTCACAGATGGCCGAGAACTTGGAAGAGCAACTGAACGGAATGGATAGTGGTTTCTAAGGAAATCACAATCATAGGACAAATAAAAAAAATGTATGACGAGGGTAACAGAATGTTTTCTAGTTAATGTGATACTGAGGGAATAACTGACGAAAGCTCAAGTACACAGCACATAAAATTCAGACTGGCAATAGCGACAAAAACATTATGACAAACAGTAATTTGCTAACATCGACAGGCGTTATAAATTAAAGTTGTCCGCCGCGGTTTCTGTCCGTACCTTCAGCCTAATCTCAGGAACCTTAGTACGGATTTCTTTGCTGTCTACACTAACATAGTCATTGACAAGGAAAGGTTGTGTGTATAATTTATGAGCGCTAGGTAATGATGAGAATACGTGAATTGTTATCTGTTCCATGTGTAATAGGCGCATCGAGTCGCCCCAACTCCAGACAGCGGCAGAGCTTCATCAGATTCGATGTTGGGTTCGGTGGTATAAGCGAGTCGAGCACGTGCCTGGAATTTGAAACGCCGCGGGATCGGGCCATCGATTTTTCAGTCTCGCATTCACCTCTCAGTGATGAGGAGTTTCGTCGGACAGAAAAAGTTGTTCGGATTCAACGTTTAAGTGTAGTTCCTCTTTTTCAGACCGGATCACTGGGATACGTTAGGGAAAGGCAAGTCGCCGAAGCAGTATCGAATTGAAAGACTTGCACCAGGTCACAGAGGCACGCTACATTACTATTACACGCGTATATTTCTTCTATACAAATAAATTGCAGTGCTCTTTATGTTTGTGAAGGCTAATCTCGACGACTACTGCAGTGATTTTGATACGGCTTTCAACAATATACCATTTCACCAGGTAGATTTGTGTATATAATTTATTGCTGCTGGGGCAGTCAAGTCGTCCAGCTGTGGATACGTAAGCAGTCCCTAGACGGTGAGTAACATAGCGCAATATTATCTGATGTGCAGCAGTATCGACCGTCTAGCACCGAGATTGAGAGGTTGCACAGTAATATATTGCGCCGCCCGTAAATACTGCTCCGTTTGTGGGCAGTACTGACTATATTCCTAACAGGCTTTGGCGTGCTCCGCAAACCGAGGAGGCTAGCTAGGTCTGTTGCTGTGCCGTGCAGAATGAGTTCGAAACGAGAAGAAAGAGCTATTATTAGAGTGCATCGAAACGTGTAAAACCATTGCCGGCACTGTGGGATGTCTGAGGCAGGTGAGTACAAAAATACAAGTACGTTAATGAATGACGAAATTCCTCCAGCTATATTAAGGTGTTGGTTTTATTAGCAACTACTTTCGATGTTGTCACAACATCATCTTCAGGCGCATACTTGTTGACAGCAACCGTATGTGTGTAACACTAGTAGTCAGTAGTGAGATAGGCGTGTTCCATGCGCAAGGCAGGTAGGAACACGCCTATCTCACTACTGACCACTAGTGTTAGACACATACGGTTGCTGTCAGCAAGTATGCGCCTGAAGATGATTTCATTCTTTAATGTATATTATACTAGCTGACGTCCTAAGTCGTCCGTTTCAATTTTGGATATACGAAGAAAAAATACAAGTGTCAAGAATAATGACTCGCGTAATTAGTTGCTCAGAAAACGGGGATCGCCCAAGAAGGAAGACGTTTTTATGAAATATAAATTCATGCAAAGCTAAGAATAAACGTAAAGCTAAGATAGATAGTTATTTATCTCTGTGTACACCTACCAGAATATAATCCTGTACGTTGCACCACGAACAGGCTTACAAGTTTTTTTTTGTTTCTTTTTTTCGTTCGACCTAAATTCTCTCAACAAGGTTTCGTGAGTGACGCTTGACGCCCCTTGAAACCAATTTTTCATCTATCATTTTCGCTGATTGGAACAAAGTATAGCAATGACCGCAGTTGCAGAGTCTTTATAGTCAAACATTCCGAAACAGAGCATTACTGCCAATATCATTGACACCATAACTTATAACACTCCCGTCTGCTACTGCTACACCATAACCTCGAAGCTGGAGGCAGGTTGTGAAATAAAACAATCTTACAGCAATTATGGTATAACGCAACAGAGCAGTGTTACCCTCTGAAAGGAATTTTGTTATGTTGACCGTGTTGTACCTAACGGAGGTGGCTTATCGGAAATGGAAGTCAGAATTACGTAAATATTTGAACAGTAACTAACAAAATTTTGCCTATCTGCACTGTTTAACGGATAAAGAAAACGGTCGCCAGCCTAACTAGGCAAGAGAATGATTAACATTCTCGTTCAAGAAAATAGTTGTTGGTAGCTTTAACGGATAAACACAACTTATACTTTGTTACACGCGAGTGCAATGAACTCTGACACATACATATGTTTGAGGCAATATTGAAGCTAACAGCTATAGCAGCACAAACTATTGGCAAAAATATAACAGAACCGAGACAAACTATTACTTTCCGGACTTACACAAACTGAATGGTCTTTATAACGTTATTATTACTATTCAATGCAGAATCATTAATTGGATATAGGTTAAGTCTCTCTCAGTTAAATACTTTACTATTTAAAATGAAAGTTAATTGGAATCCACTAACAGGTTGCTTCTCACTATCATTTGAATAAAGAAATTATGGTTTTCCTAATTAGTGGTCTTTCCGTTACTTGTTACCGAGCATTAACACAATAGACAAACTGTGGATCCAGTTATACTATTAATATGCACTTCCAATACACAAGAGAGACAAACAGCAAACGAGTATATAACCTTCCATAAATGCAATTCACGACTTTTACTACAGTGAGACACAATGTTGACAAATTTGCAAGATACTGACTCACCTTCTGCGATTTACAACAGGCAGCAATGTGATCATTTACTAAGCAAACCTTTATAAGCCTCAGTCTTAAGAACTTTTAATTTTGAAGTTGGCAACAACACATTAATAAGCAGTTTTACTAGGAATATTATTTTCAGCAAGCATCATTAACTTGAACTCACTCTCTTGCCACATTAACTTTAACTTTATTTTTTCTATGTTCAAGAGGCATCAATTAGCAAAACACTGGGCTTTAAAGTTCTTTCAGTAAGGACACTCGGAAATCACTTTAGTTCAAACGGACAGGAACCTGAGAGGTGTTATGATGAGGAGAAAAATCGAGGTAGGTACGTAAATTCAGATATAAATTACCTTATATTTGAGCACACTAACACATCCATTAAGCTGATCCTTCACTGTACATCATCATTGTAGTATTCCGATGCAATGATTGCGCAATGTGGTGGCAACTGCATGTTGGTAGGTGGGACTGCAGGTAGAATTGCTGGACTCTGTCATTTCTTGGTGGCGATGATAGATAAAAATTCCAGAATAGTTCCAGCTATTTATCCATCCATCCGAGGCATTGGAAAGTAACAGAAAAAACGTCTCTCGGAACCAGCACAATATGCATCTTTTACATGGCAGTGCACAGTTTGATAGCTCGTCCCCGACTGACTCTTGTTCCACCTTTCCTACCTAGGCCAACCACAATTTGCGCGCGCTACACAGTTCCGTTCCCGAGGGGAGCCACTACACCTTTTACATACAAACTAACTAATAACCCTAAGTGAGGATCAGCAGTTTACATAACAGAAACCAAATACATTAAATAAAACAGAAAATTTGCACATATTGACATTTCTACAAAAAATTATTCACACAGAAATTACAATTATATATAGTAAGTTTTGTTCCCTCCAAATGGGACAAAGAATTTAAACGACAGATATACTACACTGCGTAGAATCAAATCAAGACATCAAAGTTTTTTACAAAGAAAGGAGTATACAATTCTGTGTTATCGATTCAATCAAACACATTTACAGAAGCTCAACGAAGTAACATTAAATAAACAAAAGCAAAATAAATCAATAGAGTATTAGCACTATGGTGTTACAAACTCTCAATATTATTGAGCAGTATGCGGAGAACGTCGATAATATTGCGCAACATTATTGCCCGACATTTTTTACCGCTTTAGTGCTGTTCCTGCGAAGCCAGGTCGCTGATCGAATATTAATTGTACTTTTAGGAAGTCGCCCTCGAGTGTAAGTCTGTATGGAATTGAAAAGTGGACGACAGACAGTCAAGACAAGAAGAGAATTGGAAAGGCTTTTATTGCATGTGAGTTACACAAGAATGTTGATGACAAGACGGGTAGATAGGGTCCATCGAAGAATCATCATTTTGGTAAAGGAGAGAAATGTACGCGGTAGAAATTGTAGGAGGAGAACCAGGGGTGAATACAGTAAGGAGGTTCCGGAGACTGTACGTTGCTGTAGTCGCAGTCTCGGCTTACGTGCACCGCAGTGTCCCGGCGGCACGGCTGGCTACGGCAGACTGTCCAACAGCACGTGGCGGACGCTATTCACTGAATCAACATCACTCTTTTGCTACTCCATTTAACATTTGGCTATCGTAACAGAACCGTCCATTACATTTAGATACTGCCATTCTTAAGATGCAATCTGACACACAGCCGGTGACATTGCTTTCCGTTAATGAATACTTTAACGTCTTCCAACAGCTTTCCGCTTTTACTAACGACTGCGCAGGGCATTTCGGAGTAAGGGTGTCTATCACGGTTTCGTCATAGTTTATAGCCCTTTCCCCCCCTTAAGCAACATTATGCTACATTCCATTCGTGGAAGATAACGTACTTTCGAAGAACAAACGTCGCTAACTCGAAGCGTATTTGCATAATTCTAACGCCATCCGGAATTTATGGAGTAACTTTCTGCGCGATGCACATCATGTCTCCCGTAGCGTGTCCATGTGCAATTTCTTGAGCAGCTTCCTCACAATAGTGCTACATTAGCAAACCCGCGTGTTTGGTTAACAAGCCCAAAGAGAGCGGCGGGCCTCTTTCCACGTCTCTTTGCCCACGAACCTACCTCTCTCTCTCTCTCTCTCTAATCCCGCCTAGCATGGTAATAAAACAACATTTATTTAGAGGCGTAGCTTATTACTGAACGATAACATAACTCTATATACGCCAGTTTCAAATTCCTCCAACATCAGACTCAGATGCAGTCGTCAATTTTATGCCAGTCCCATGTTACACGTCTGTGATTACGTTTTTTGAGATCGAGCTGAACGCTTCCCATCAACAACAGTTTCTGCTCTTGTTTTCTTCTCTTTCCTTTCTACTCTGTTTCCAGCTTCCATTTACGTTCTTCCCTTTCTGTTGCAGTTTCCCTTCTTTCCTGTCCCTATATCCCTTCCTTTCCTTTTTGTCCTCCATTCACTTCCTTTTCTCTCCAGTTCCCCTTCCTTTCATTTCAACTCTGGTTCAAATTTCCTTTCCATTCTTTCTGTTCCACTTCCCTTTCCTTTCCCTTTTGTCCCTGTTACCCTTTCTATTTTGTTCCTGTTTGCGTTCTTTTCCTCTCCAGTTTCCCTTCCTTACTAATCTGGTTCCAGTTTCGCTTTCCATTCTTTCCTGTAATATCCCTGTTTCTCTTCCTATCCTTTTTGTTCCCATTTCCCTTTCTTTGATCATCAGTTTCCCTTCCTTCCCTCTTCCGTCTCCATTCCGTTTCTTTGCTTCTTGTTGCTGTTTGTGTGAGTGGCTGTAGCCGATATTCGACTGTTGTTTTACTTCGTCTACTGCGTTATTTTGCTTCTTGTCTTTCTTTCGAAGGGCAGGTAAGTGCGGGAACTACACATATCAAAAAAAGTTTTGCATCACCTCGGAAGCGAGAGTTCCGGAACCTGTACAGCAAATTGGAATAGTGATCAACATAAACATCATTTCCAGCCTTTTTATTGCTCATGAGAACCACATATTGCATGTTGCACCACCATACAGCGAGATCTTGCATTGATGCATGCCTGTATTCGTCGTGGCATACTATCCACAAGTTCATCAAGGCACTGTTGGTCCAGATTGGCCCACTCCTCACCGGCGATTCAGCATAGATCCTTCAGTGGTTAGTGCGTCACGTCGCTCATAAACAGCCTTTTTCAATCTATCCCAGACATGTCCGATAGGGTTCATGTCTCGAGAACATGCTGGCCACTCTAGTCGAGCGACGTCATTATCCTGAAGGAAGTCATCCACAAGATGTGCACCATGGAGACGCGAATAGTCGCCCATGAAGACGAATGCTTCGCCAATATGCTGTCGATTGGTTGTACTATCGGTCGGAGGATGGCATTCAGGTATCGTACAGCCGTTACCTTGCATGAGCACCATCGGCGTACGTCGGCCCCACGTAATGCCACCCTAAAACAGCAGGAGACCTCCACCTTGCTGCACTCGCTGGACAGTGTGTCTAAGGCGTTCGCCTGACCGGGTTGCCTCCAAACACCTCCCCGATGATTGTCTGCTTGAGGGCATATCCGACACTCATCGGTGAAGAGAAAGTGGTCCATTCGGCATGTTGTCAGGCTCATCTGTACTGCGCTGCATGGTGTCGTGGCTGAAAACATGTCTAGTACCTTCCGCCGCGGAAGTCGGACACGAGGCAGAAGAAATGGACGTGGTCAGCCCACAGAGGGCTCCGCTATTTCGCGCAGCGAGGGCGCCACCGCTACGCCACGTGCAGACAGCGGCCAATAGCCGCTCCCTATATAGGGACCCGCTCTTCCCTAGTCCAGTCAGTCCGGTACTCGCTCTGGATTTCGTCTCTATCTCGGCGGTACTGCCTTCTGGTCGTTGCTCGTTGTTGACATTGGCTGGCTCTGGTTCCGAGTGGATTTACGTTTGGTGTTTGGTGTTGCGGTTTCCACAAGCCTCCGTTGTTTATCTCTTCCTTGTTGTGTCGCTCATAGTCGGTCGTGGTCGGTCGTTGTCTGTTGCCGTGGGTCTGTCGTCCCACTCGTCCTGTGTTTACCCGGTGGTGCGTGCTCCACCGCCGGCGGCTTCCCCGCCTGGCGGCTCCGATCCTCAGCCCAAGGCGTTCCCGCTGTTGGTTGTGGTTACTACAGCATGGACCTCGCCACGGACGTCGGAAGTAAGGTTGCACATCATGCAGCCTATTGTGCACAGTCTGAGTCGTAACACGAAGTCCTGTGGCTGCACGAAAAGCATTATTGAACATGGTGGCGTTGCTGTCAGGGTTTTTCTGAGCCATAATCCGTAGGTAGTGGTCATCCACTGCAGTAGTAGCCCTTGGGCGGCCTGAGTGAGGCATGTCATCGACAGTTCCTGCCTCCCTGTATCTCCTCCATGTCCGAACAACATCGCTATGGTTCACTTCTAGACGCCTGGACACTTCCCTTGTTGAGAGTCCTTCCTGGCACAAAGTAACAATGCGGACGCGATTGAACCGCGGTTATTGACCGTCTAGGTATGGTTGAACTACGGACAACACGAGCCGTGTACCTACTTCCTGGTGGAATGACTAAAAGTAGTCGGCTGTCTGATCCCCTCCGTCTAATAGGGCTGCTCATCTTTGCGCGGGTTTAGTGACATCTCTGAACAGTGGAAGGGACAGTGTCTGTGATACGATATCCACAGTCAATGTCTATGTTCAGGATTTCTGGGAATCAGGGTGAAGCAAAACTTTGTTTGATGTGTTTATCACACAATCAGCTTAACAGCTCAAACATCGAAGGTGTTGACAAGAATAATACAAAGAAGAGTGGAAAAGGAAACTGAGGATCTGTTAGATGAAGACCACTTTGGTTTTAGGAAACGTAAAGGTGCCAGTGAGGCAATTCTGACGTTGCACCTAATAATGGAAGCAAGTCAGAAGAAAAATCAAGATACGCTCATAGGATTTGTCGACCTCCATAAAGCATTCGACAATGTGAAATGGTGCAAGATGTTCGAAATTCTGGCATAAATATAACGAAGCTATAGGTAAAGACGGGTAATATACAATATGTACAAGAATCATAGGGAACAATAAGAGTGGAAGACCAAGAAGAAAGTGCTCGCATTAAAAAGGGTGTAAAACAGGAATGCAATCGTTTACCTCTACAGTTCAATGTATACATCGAAGAGGCACTGACGGAAATAAAAGAAAGGTTCGAGAGTGGGATTAAAATTGAAGGTGAAAGGATATCGGCGATAAGATTTGCCGATGACACGGGTATCCTCAGTGAAGGTGAAGAAGAATTGCAGGATCTACGAGTGCAGAGTATGGATTGAGAGTAAACCAGGAGTAAACCAGGAGTAATGAGCGGTAGTAGAAATGAGAATAGCGAGCAACTTAACATAAAAAATGGTGATTACGAACTAGATGAAGTTAATGAATTGTCCCGCCTTGTAAGTAAAATAACCCATGACGGACGAAGGAAGAAGGACATAAAAAGCAGAAGACGTTTATGGCCAAAGAATGTCGAGTAAGGCCTTAATTGATTGAAGACATTATTGAGAATGTACGACTGGAACACGGCACTGTATGGTAGTGAAATATGGACTACGGGAAAACCGGTAAAGAAGAGATGCGAGGCGGTGCTACAGAAGAATGTTGAAAATTAGGAGGACTGATAAGGAATGAGGTCGTTCTCAGCAGAATCGGCGAGGAAAGAAATATGTGAAAAACACTGACGAGAAGAAGGGATAAGATGATGGCACACGTGTTAAGACATCGGGGAGTAACTTGCACGATACTAGAGGGAGCCGTAGAGAGAAAAACTGAGTGAGAAGGCATTAGAATATGTCCAACAAATAGTTAAAGATTTAGTGTGGAAATACTATTCTGAGGTGCAAAGGTTGGCACAGGAGAGGACTGCGTGACGGATCGCTTCAAACCAGTCAGAAGACGGATGACTGAACGACTTGTATTTCTTTCTCCCTATCTCTTGAGCCTGCTTTGGCCCATCATCTTTGTGCCGAAACCTGTGTGTTTGCGCTTTTCCAGGAAGCCTTAATTTACCAGGAAGCACTCAGTCTTGATCGACAAACAGCGTTCGCCATCTCGGCAGAGGCGCAGCAGGAGCCGGCAGGTGGCGCTGGCCTGGCCGGCGTGGCGCTGGCTTTGTCGCGGCAGCTGGCAGCTGGCAGCTGCTCCCTCCGAGTCGTGCCCCGCACAATGCGCCGCCACAAAAGGCCTCCGTGTCGACCGCACATCGCGTGTCGCTACCACGACCGATAACACCTCCCTGCGCAACATCTGCGCAGTTTGCACGGCCGGCTGTAAGTAAAGCGTCCAAACAATTCAATTTGTTGCTGCGTATCTCTAACTGAGACGCGACAAGGGGTTCACAAGCGGTCGAGCTACCGTGCGGCGGTATTCGGGGAGAGAGCACTTCCCGGCGGCTCAGCGAACTTAGAAACGTCGGTGGTGGCCAGCACTCGGATCCGTGACCACCCCGGTCCGCCGCTCGCTTTCGACAAGACGCCCTTTGCCTTAATGGCAGAGGGGACTGGAAGGGTCGCCGATCACCTGGCTTTGAGCTAAATGCTCGGGAGTAAATTGGAAACCCCTCGGCAGTGTCTCGCGGAGTGAGGGCACACACGATCCGTCCATCGTTAAGCTCGGCCCCCTCGGTGCCGTGTACCGGCACCCTTCCCCGATCATCTCCGACACGGACTCTACGCTACGCTACACTGCACTACACTACACTTCACACACGCAGTACACACAACTGCAGTCACCTACACTCGACAGACACACTTACGCACAGCTCTCACACTTGGCGAGGCAAAGGTGCCTGCGGACGCGGAGGGCAGGGAAAATCTTTCCGATCAGGCGGCTGAACCTGCCCTTCGGGATCTCCCAGGCACTGATGGCATGCGAATTTACTTTTTACTAACCTGCCTAACTTACAATTTTTGTCCATATATATTGGCCACGACGTCTCGGTAGATGATTGTTGCAGAGCCAATGGCAGCACGGCATCTCTTGCCGCAATTGTCACAAGTGTGTCCGGCTGCTGAGGCAGGAGCAGTGGCAGCATCGCGAAGCTTTTTCTGCCTCAATCTGTCTAACAAGCCTTCATCGCGCTTCGACATTCCAGATGATATATCGTCACGCCATTCTGGTCTCGTGCTAGCCCGTGCCTCCCGTCTGTTGTGTCGATTCCAAAGCTCTCCATATCTCGTTTACAGGAGTCCTTGAACCTCAATACAGGACGTCCTACAGGTCTTTTGGCTATAGAGATCTCTCCGAGCATCACCTCACGTGGTCATCTGTCAGGATCCATACGGTGGACGTTTCCAAGCCAGCGGAGTCGTCTCTGCTTCGAGATAGCAGAAATACTGTTGCAGTTAGTTTTAGATAGCACTGCTTCGTTGGTCACTCGGTCCTTCCACGTTACTCCGAGGATGGATCTCTGGCACCGCACGTGGAAAGCATTAATGCGACGTTTTTGTTTGGCATACGCAGTCCATGTTTCCGATGCATACAAAAGGATGCTGAGGACGCTAGTTTTGTCAAAGAGAATTTGTCACTTTTCCAAACACGTGTAGAGAGTTTGCCAAAAGTTGTCGCAGCTCTTCCAATGCGAGCATCAATTTCCCTGTCAACAGACATGTTTAATTCTATAGTAGATCCAAGATAGCAGAGGTTATCTACGACTTGCAGAGTAGTGCCATCTAGTGTGATATTCGGCTTTGTGTTAGCACCCTGAACAATAATTACGGTCTTACTGCTGTTTACACTCGTCGAGAATAGGTGGCATGCGTGACTAAATCTTGCAGCTCTTCTGCGGAGTTCGCAACAATTGCAGCATCATCAGCATACAGGAGTTCACGAGCGACTATCTCGTACTCTTCAGAAGACTGACATTGGAAAGCCTTCCATCTTCCCTAGTATGCAGATGTACCCCAACATTGCAATTCTAGAAAGCCACTTGGAGCAGACCCGAGAGGAAAATTCCAAAAATTGTAGGTGCCAACACACAGCCTTGTCTTATCCACAGTTCATACTGAATGGTTTATATGTACTGCCATCGAAGATTACAGAGCCACGCATATTGTCGTGAAAAGATCTTATTAAATACAGCAAAGTTGGGGGACATCCAAGTTTTTCCAATATGCTGTAGAGTCCCACCCTACTGACGGTGTAATGGCACTCTGTGTTCGCGGCACTTCTCTTGTAGTTGGCGCAAGGTGAATATCGTGTCACATGTGGATCTGCCAGTTCGAAATCCACACTGTTAATCAGGATAGATCCGAGCAGCCAAGGTTTCCAGTCTCTTCAGGATTATCCTTGCATACGCCTTTCCAGCAATGCTCAAGAGAGATATTCCTCTATAGTTGTTACAATTACCTCTGTCGCCTTTTCCCTTATAGATTGTTACTATATTTGCATCTCGCATGTCTTGAGGTACTGTGCCTTCTTCCCAGCACTGCAATAGGATTTGATACAATATCGGCAAAACGCAGTCAAGTTTGGTAAGTTATCACGGCCTGTACTCTTGCCTAGCTTTAGACTTTTAAGTGCGAGTTTTAATTCAACAGTGGGAGGATCATCAAGCTCAGACATAACTGGGTAAGTTGGTAAAGTACCCAAAGCTTCTCAAGAAATGTTGACCTCTTCTGAGTATAGTGCTGCACCCATCTATCCAGCTGCTGGTTTTTATTGTTGACTGGGTCTCCATTTAGATCTTTTATTGCAGCGAACTTCCTGCTTTGGCCTTTTTGATGCCTTCATACATGCCACTATAATCTCCTTTGTCTCGGCAGATCTGAATAGTTTTACAAAGGTTGGTCCAATATCTATTTGCGCAATGGCGAGAAACTCGTTGCAGATCTGCTCTGCAGGCCATGTATTCAGCTATTGCTCGTTGGTCTTTAGGATTATTCATAACCTGTATATGAGCATTACATTTCTTGTCTATATATGGACGCAACTCACTTTTACATTCAGTAAACCAGTCACTTTGAGTCCTACCCTGCTTCCCAAATGTTCCGATAGCTGTCTGCATAATATTTTCGTTAGCTAAATGCCACATATTTTCGGCGCTCTGTGCACTTATAAATTGCTCAGGATCCAGTTACATCTCAATTTCTTCACTGAACTTTTTGTATAGCTCATCATCTTGAATGGCTTTGGTGTTGATCTTCACTCTTCGACAAACGCTCTCAGCTGAGTGAATCTGCTTTGGTGTGAACCGTGATTTGGTCATAACTAAAGAGTGATCAGTATCACAGTCAGCACTGTGACATGTGCGGGAATTAAGGACATGACGTAGGTCGCTTCTTCTGGTTTTGATGAAGTCGACCTGATGCCAATGGCCTGAACGTGGGTGTCTCCACGTTACTTTGTGCACGTCTCTCTTCTGGAAGTAAGTGTTAGGGATGCAGAGAGAAAGAGAGGTGCAAAGTGCCAGCAGTCGCTGACCGTTCTCATTCATATTTCCAATGCCGTATGGGCCAATGCAGTCGGTACAGTTGTTCCGTTTATTCCCAACCCGGGCATTAAAGTCTCCCAGTAACATGAGTTTATCTGATCCACGAACATTCTCCAGGCGTTTCCGCAGGTCTTCATAGAACATGTCTTTGACTTCAGGTGGCGCTTTCATAGTGGAAGCATATGCAGAGATTAGTGTGACGGGGCCTGATGTCGTCTTTAATCTCAAAGTTGTTAATCGTTCAGACATAGATTTTGGTTGTTCGCAGCACCACTGCAAAGCCAACTCCGTGTTCACGTCTGTCTCCAATTTCTCTCCCTTTCCAGAAAAAGGTGTAATTATCTTCACGCTGTCTGCCTTCCCCAGAGAGACGAGTTTCCTGTAATGCAGCCACATCAACGCGAAGACGCAGGAGTTCTTTGTCAAATATGGCTGTTTTTCTGACTATAGGGACCGGGTAACATAGTTCTGACATTCCAGGTGGCAAATCGTGTTATTGAATAGTTGGTTTTGCTCGTATGAGCTGCTTTATTGTTGTTTTTTTCCAGGTGCCTCAGTAACCCACGTTGTATCAAGCACTGCGAGATGCTTGCTGCTCCATACACCCATAGAAGCGCAAGGTGGGGGACGGACTGGCACCTTACTGGCTGGGGGCTGCCCAGCTACAGGCGGGCGGTAGCCAGTCAGTCAGCCGCAGTGGGCTCTCCCACCGACGACAGCCACCCCTGGCGCCCGCACTCACAGGCTTAAAACCGGTAACTGCTACTGCCCGTGTTGTCATCCGCACCTTTGCAGGCGCAGGCGGAGTGTCCTCTCCACAGGCGCTGCATCGCCAGGGTCGTATTTAAAAGCCACGAATTTGCCCAGCGTTCATCATAGCTTTCTCTCGACCCAAACAACTGTTTCCACAGGAGTGACGGGTCACTAAGTGTGGAGTTGAGTGGGCTGCAGGAGTTGCCGACTTGTCGAACCCTACTGTCGCCTACGGTACTCCGGATCCGTTGCCCCATCCGCCAAGCATATGCACCGTACCAGAGATCTCCTCCTCCGCCGCAGCTGCCGTTGGGGACTTCACCCAGAACCTCGGGCCAGGGACCTGCATCAAACCCCGCACAACTGGGGTGAGAGAGATAGGAAACTGAAAGACACCCTCAGGCCTCGAAACCTAATACCATTGCGGTCTAAAAACAAGAGTTGGCCAAGGGAGGCCGACAGGAAAGAAAACAGGATTAGTTTGACACAAGTAAGTGGAAGCAATGTCAGACTCAGCTCGGGCCCCACGGATGCCACCCGCGGACTTCTAGATGAAGTCCCCTGTTTTTGTCTAAACAGATATGAAATTACACAACGTAATTAAAAAAAAAGTTTACAAACTGACATGCCACATCGGGCGTACGACAAGGACAAGTAATCAATAGGAAACGGGGTCGCAAACGCCACGAGAGTGCGTTGCTATACAAACTGGGGCAGACCTCACGGAGACCGTTACCATTCACGTCGTGAAAGCGTTGGGAGTACTGTGGGTAGCGAAATAGCTGTGAAGCATTTCATATCTATCGCGGCCATCTGCAATAAACGAGAAGAAGCGCGATTATATCGTGCGAAATATCCCGATAGAAAGGTGCCGCGTCGCAAGTTATTCGCAACCCTGCATCGCCGATTGTGAGCGCACGAGCCGGGTGCTGGTCGCCACCGGACAACACGGGCAGTCGCGGCGGAAGGAAGCGTTCTGCAAAGGGTGCAGCGCACGCCGTCACACTGCCCCAGCACTCCGCCCGGCGCACTGCAGCCGTTTCATTCCCGACGCGTCCAGCCGCAGCAGCCGTGGAGGGACTCCAATGAAATAAGTGAATATATAAAATAAGAAACCATGCGATGCTATTGGATGCGCACATAAACATGAATGCTCAGCGTGACTACAAATACATGTAATTACTCTAAAAATCAACAACTAGTCTTTCAAGCGTTTTTACAGATGAACTTAAGATATCCTGAAATCGCCGCTGTACAACACCCACTGACGAGCTCACACCTGCAACTGAGACGGCCACACTGACCGAGCGCCGCGCCTGCGAACCGCACAATGCATCGCTCATAAAGGACAAACGGTTGCACCCATCTCTTTCGAACAAACTACAAAATTAAATTCAAACCTTTCTGAAACTTTTCTCGCTTGCACCCCCACAAAAAAATTTAAAGGGGAAAAGTTTGTCGCTTACTATATTTTGGATGACGATTTGGTAAAAGTTCTGCATCAGACGTGAGATTTTAATTTATTACTTCACTATTACTGACTCTATTGGGCAGAAAATTTGCAGACCACATCAACATATAGTACTGAAGGCAATTATAAAATTATTTTGCTGTGCGACACACAGTTTAGGAGATATGATGTGATAAATATAGAGTAAAGCGAAAAAACAACTTCTCCTGAAAGCTTAAATATTTCTCTTTTTCAGTGACAATAAATTTTAATGTAATGTAAAAAGAAAGGTGTCGGAAGGTAGTTCTCGGATCACTTGATCATGTTCAGGTGCCAAATTATAAAAAACACGACTTTGATTTTTTAATTTCTGACGCCCCTGCTCCCTTGTACACCCCTCGACGGCAGCGCCTTGCCGTGTTTACAGTTCGTCTCTTGTTTCGGTGAATGGAGTACAGTAAAGATCCAAATATCGTCATTCGATCATCAATCAGTTGCCCAACTTAAAAGATGATAGCCTCTAGGCATTACGCATCATTCTTGTCATTTTTCTTTATGGAAATCGTCAGATCTGGAGCTCCCCAACCAAATATCATGGTAAATGATTTTGGTAAGGCTTTGTTGATTGCCATTTCTAGAGAAATAGCCAATTGCTCGGACTTAACAGATTATTTGAATACTTGTTATAGTCATATTGTTTTGCATGAAAGAGTAATTCCACCCTCGTGTTGTTTGAGAATAGATTTAAACCATCTTATGGTCACGATATCGAGGTGTAAATGCTTCTCAAGAGTAAATTACAAGTCAAACAACTTTAGCTTCGCGTTTTGGTCCATATTTATATGATGACAGATATTCGTCTTATCGAAAGTGCTTTGCGCTCACTTTTGGTTGTTGCGTTGAGTGAACATCTTGGTGTTGATGAATGCGCTCAAGAATATTCATCAATGGAACATCAGTGTCACCTTGGTAACATTATCAGAGGTGGTCCACGTCATTCATATATTGACGAAAAACAAGATGATGACAAGAAAACTGATGTTGAAAACGATGATGACAGTCTTTTGGAATCAATTTTGAACTCTAAGGAATCTACTACAAACGCGTGGATTGATAGGGCAAAACAATGAAGCTGAAATCATCGCGAATCACACAAAGGATGGCAATCTCTTTCGCGTGAATCCGTACAACATTCCTAATGCTCCAGAGATGCTGAAACACCACTGCGGACAGCTGTGATGTGTCCTTCTTTCCATATTCCTTTATCTATTCGTTCGTCAGCAGCGGCTGAAGGACGATTTTCAAAATTAAAGACAATGGGCTTTGACAAGACAACTTTACGAGTAGAAAAATTCATTTTTCAACATTTGAACAGGCTGTGTGAGAAAACTTTGCTGTTAGCGCCACTTATGATGGAAAAACAAGATTCAAAGCAAGCTGAGAAGCACAAACCAACTGAAGCATCACTGCCTTACCATGAGGAAGAAAACTGGAGAGGAAAAAATAAGAAGCTGAAGATAACAAACCCCAGAAGCAATATTCTACTCGATAATTCTGAGACCACACTGAACAATACGTTACGAAGTGAGACCCAATACGAAGATGGCAATGAGACAGAGTTAAACAATATTTTTAATAATTTTGAATAGAAATTTTCTCTTACTTCGAGCTCACTTCTTACGAGTGCGGAGAACAACAATCTCTCAGACAAGAGAGATAGTGTGTGTTTTCAGCGCTCTTCAGATGATAGTTTACTGCCGAATTTGGACTCTAAAGAGATATTTCATTCCACAAAAGACTATCGCGAATCATACTTCACGAAGGGTGTCATTGAAATTTCATCCTGTGATTCGAAAACAGAAGAAAACCGAGAGACCTGTAACAATAAAATGGAGGAGAGTGCAATGCTGAAAAAGCTTCAAAATAAAATCGTTGTCACATCGAGCACGCAAACTAAGAGCAAGAAAAACTACTTAGATGATTGCCCAAATTTGAATTCGACTAAGAAATTCATAGACATTAATTTACCACTTTTCCCAAATGAGTCCTCAAGGAAATTCAAATCTGCTACCTACAACTTAAAGGGAACGTGCGGTTTCGATTCTTTGATGGCCTCATTCATTCAAACAAATTCACTCATCGATGATTTCAAAAGTACCATTCAAATGGTGAGCCATCCATTTCTGGGTCTGGGTTTGGATGTTTTAGACAAAAAAATTATAAGCTCCCTGCATTTTAAGCAGAGATTTGATATTTTATATGTGATACCGTTCCTAAAAAAGGAGTAATCTCTCGAAAAATATTCTCTCTGAATTCAGAGTCGAATGTTCGGAAATTATACTAGACAATATTATTGGTTATAACTTCATGCAAGAGGCTGTAGATGCAACAAATGGAGGTGTAAAGACTATCATAAAATTCAAGAAATGTAAAGGCGAAGCACTCGAAGAAAAGAAATCTGGATGCTACTTGATGATGGATACTAGTATAACAACTTGTCCACCAACTGAAGAGCAGTTTACTCCGAATCAAAGGAAGAAAGGTGTGTTGCAAACGATCACGAAAGAAATCGTAGTCAACAATCAAGAGTACACTCTCGTTGGTGCCATTCATTATAATAGCTCCATCAAACACTACACGGCATATGTCTTCGATGGAACCTACTGGAAGCAGTACGATGACCTGTATAAAGATGTACAGAGAGTTTCACAAGAAACGATAATTTCTCCACACCTGTTCAAGTATGTCAAGAGAGGAAAATTTTCAAATGGCAGCTACAAGACTGACGAGACGAAGCAAGTAGTTCCTTCATAGGAACTTTGCTTTATAAGGTAAGCAACTGCAAAAACTTGATATCTAAATATTACAAATACAACTCTTATGTTAGTTCTTAGTATCTTTGTTTCTGGAACAACAGCCTTCCTGTTTTAGTTACTAGAATATGAACATTTTATGCCATAAATTTCACGCATATATTTTTTGTGACTATTTTTCTTAGTTGTTTCACACCTCACAAATTCTATGTTTATTTATTACTGAATTCCCTACATATGTATTTCTTGAAGAAGAGCTGTTAAGGGGACCTGTACATCACGGCCTGTAGTTTTTCCTGGTACTTTGAAATTTAACAATGCAAGACTGTCAATAGATTCAGGAATGAAACTTTTATCAAAGAATTGGTATATTATGAGCTCTAAGTGAAATACATTGTAAATCTGTGGAATACATTGTGCTGTGAATATTGATGTTTTTCTTACATACAGAATTACACGTAATTATTATTTTGGGTTCAATGTACTACACGCTATTCCAAATAAAAGATAAAAAACTAATTTTATTCTTTGAATTATTACCTTGTTGAAACAGCAAACCAATTAATATTTACCATTTCATGTTTTGATTACTTAAAAAAATGTATTTTAAGAGGGAATTTTTTCTCCTATTAATTTAAGAAAATAATATGACATACTCCAGCTTAAAATATTTAATCCATTGTTGAATAATGTGGTTCAGTGTGTAGGCAAGCACTATATTATTATTCATCCATAACTTTGTTTATATAGCTTTAATAGTGGATGAGATATTGGGTAACAATATCTCTGTATGCAAACATGTTGATTACAGAAAATTGAAACTAAAGATTTGTATGCCTTTTCTTCTCAATGACGACACTTCAAACCATTCCTGCTCCATAATCTTGTTGATTCCTTTCGTGTCCTTTTCATTTTCTTTAGTTTTACTTCTTTTCTTTGTTATTCTGGCCTCCTTTTTCATTCTTTCAGCAACTTTTTCAATTTCTGTGACATGTTGCCTGTCCGCTCATAGCAGCACAAATTTCATGTTGTGCCTAATTTTGATGCACGGTATGCTCATTGTTTTTAATCTGCTTTTTACTCCATCATTAAAACATATTATGACATCCATTCCACTAATGTGAAAAGCTGAAATGCCAACAAAAACAGATTTCGGTAAGTGTTTCCAAGTGCAACTGTTCGGCAAGTGTTTCCAAGTGCAACTGTTCTGATTTTGTTTTATGCCATGTAAACATTTTTCCTGCACATACGACGGTCGACAGGTTCTTCAAAGATATTACATAAACGAGTTTCTACGGAAATTGCGGCGCCCAATTTAAACAAAATGACATTTAAGCACGAGAATGACGAGGTACTGTACATGAACTGTATATTTTTAGAATCAGGAAGAACCAGAACAATATTATTACGTAAAACAGTAGTTTATTTGAGCTCTCATGACATCTAGGACCCACTAACAGCTAAAAATATGCCCATGACCCTCATGAATGAAAGTTAGAAGGCAACATTACCAGACTCTAGGGTACAAAAAGACATGTACTTTGTGTAACGAGTAAATTTGAAGTTGCTATCGTTAATATTGTTGCAAACATTTGTTCTAGTTAGAAAGGAAGTGTGGAAGTTTGATGAGTTACACTACAGCGAGAGTCAAATTCTTTACAATTTTTCGAAATATAAGTATATTTAAATGAATATATTGTACAAACGAATTAAGTAGTATGTTAAAATCCTAATTCAGTACATGACTGTCAGAGGTGTTATTATGTTGAGGGGATACAATACTAACGTTGATAAGGGGTTCGAAATTTGCAAACACAAACCTCGTTTATTTGGCCCCCACTAATCCGGATTTCCAGTTTATCCGGATTCATATTTTGTGTCCTTTTGTCTTTTTCTCTTTCTTTCTTATAACATAGGCTGCTTATCACTAGGCCGGTAATTTAGTCTAGTACCGAGTGATTAAGGAGCTCAGAGTGTGTGAATGACATTGTTTCTCAAGTATTGTACATTAATATAACGGTGTATTGGGGCCCATCAAGTAAGTTGCATAGTAACCACGCCAACAGCTCTCAAACCACATCTCACTGTACCTCTGATGCGCTTCTCGACAGGTGTGACACCATCTGGTTAGTGGCGCGTGTGAATGTATCTGCTCTCTCAGCCATCTGTTCGTTTTGCACTGACGAGCCTTCTCTCTTTGAATCATCTAAGCGTGCACAGCCCACGCATCCACCTACAGTTACTAGAGTCAGTGTTTAAGAAGCTGTACCGGCATTTGCACATTGCTGATCATTTAGACTTTTTGTATTTAGTAGAATATTTCCGGATTATCCGGATTTTCGGTAATCCGGATTACATCCGCTCCCACCACGTGCGGATAAAAGAGCTTCTTGTGTACTGCACTGCGCACTGTAACCTTGTTTACGTCTCACATAATTGCAAAATAAAAGTGAGAATCCACGATGCGTCCTCACAGCTGTACTTTCGGCAGTACCTCATCTCCTGCGTTCCCAATTTCGTAGAAGTTGTCCCACGACAACTGCAGAAGTAGCACTCCTGGACGAAAGGATATTGTGACGATATTCCTTCGTCATAGCCTGGGGTTAGAGACCCGGTCCGGCACACAGTTTTTATCTGCCAGTAAGTTTCACATCGGCGCACACCCACTGCAGAGTGAACACACAATCTATTTTATAATCTACTGGCACCATAAAAATGTTATGAGGGTTTTTAAAAGAACTCTTTCGGTGCTATCCAGAACTGTCAGCAAAAGGGTTGTGCCAATTTATTATAATGTAGACCAAGTGGGTCTCTCGAAAATGGTATTATCTCATTAACTGTTATCCCCACAAAAATGTTGTTACAGTTTTCGCTAGAACTCTTAGGGTCCTGTTAAGAAATGCCATCAGACCTTTTGTACGAATTTATTACTTTTACATGACAAAAGTGAGTCCCACATTAATTATCTCATATAGAGTCATAGTCACAAATAATGTTATTATAGTTTTTGGTAGAACTCTGTGGGTGCTATTCAGAACCGTCATCAGAAATATTCTACGAATTTTGCCATCGTAGAGAAAGTGAGTATCAGATTAAAACAATTATCGTATAAACTATTATCGCCACAAAAATGTTCTTATCATTTTCAATACAACTCTTCGGGTGCTTTCCAGAACTGCCAACAGAACTGTTATACAAATTTATTTTTTCGAAACTGACAAATAATTTTTTACCATATCAAAATTTTGCCGAGTTATTGTTTTCTTCCCGAAATTCTGCAGACCTATTCGTGTTTTGAGCAGGGGACTCAAGAACTATTGCATACATATATCAAAAACTATGAAAAAATATATATATTTCCCGTAAAAGGGGTGCAAACTTCACGGGAAATGCTCATAAACATTCCTTATTAAATGCAGTTACTTCGTAAACAATCACCTGCACAAAATATGTTACTAGCATTTTCGATAGAACTCTTACAATGGTATCCAGAGCTGTCATCAGAACTGTTGTACGAATAGACATTTTTTTTCTTGTTGAGTAAGTGAGCCCCACAATTAAAATGGTTCAAATGGCTCTGATCACTATGGGACTGAACTTCTGAGCTCATCAGTCCCCTAGAACTTAGAACTAATTAAACGTAACTAACCTAAAGACGTCACACACATCAATGCCCGAGGCACGACTCGAACCTGCGACCGTAGCGGTCGCGTGGTTCCAGACTGTAGCCCCTAGAACCGTTCGGCCACCCCGGTCGGCCCCCACAATTAATCAATCATCTTACAAATTATTATCAACACAAGAAAATGTTATTATGAATATCGATAGAAGTCTTGGGGTGTTATCCAGAACTGTTCATTAAAACTGTTCTACGAATTTATTTTTTTGCTGTGGAGAAAGTGGGTCTAACATTAAAGCAGTTATGGTATAAACTGTCATCGCCACAAAAAGATGTTATTAGGCTTTTCGATAGAACCCTTGGTGTTCTGTTCAGAACTGTCCTCAGAAGTGTTGAACGAATTTGCTTTTTGCGAAAATTGACAAAGGATGATTGCGATACGAAAATTTTTTCGCGTATTGTTGTTTTCTTAGCTAAATACTGCAGGACTATTCAAATTTTGTACAAAGAACTCTAGAACTGTGGCACATCTATCAAGAACTATGAAAAAAAAGTATATTTCTCGAAAACGGGTCGCTAACTTGACACGACTGTGGCGTGGCCACCACGATCACGCGATCTGTCACCAATCGACTTTTTCCTGTGCGGGATATCTGAAGGGCCTTGTTCATGAAACTTTACACGCCGGTGCATCCGGTTCGCAGGACTGCTGCAGCGCGGTAGAGGATGTCGGTGCTTTTGATTTGAGAGGGTGCGCCGTTCAACGCAGTGTCGATGTCAGGCGTGTCTCGATGCATCTGCACAAAACTGTGAGCTTCTCCTATAGCGGGTGTCCATTTTTAGCAGGTGACTAAATAACTGCAACGCCCGGATGGCTTCTGGTAGCACCGGTTCCTATGTGATTACCGATGTGCGATCACCCTGAATCATCCTGTATAAGCTAAATTTTAGGATAATTTTCATCGTATAGTTTTACAGCGTATTTTTCCCGTCCCTAAATATCTGTATTTATTAACACGAAGTTTAATGATGGTGTATTGTTTACATTATTATTATTATTATTGTTGGCGAATTTTCCCTAAAAGGAAATCGTTAAGCTTATGACTTTGAAGGCTTGTTCTTCTTGTCCTTCCAGTACTCCTTCATTCTCTTGGAGAGGGCCTCTTTTCTCTCCTCAGACCATTCTTGTTTGGTCCGCTGTTTTAGCGCTTCTGACTTTACTTCCCAATTGTCTATGTGTTTTCGGAAGGTGCTTCTGTCTGTCGTGCCAATTGCTTGTAGGTCTTTTCGGACTCCTTCCATCCAGGGTGTCGAGACTTTAAGTGTCTTGATGTGTTCTAGAATTTTCTTGGTGAGTCTTGTTTCAGGGAGTCTATCTAAATGTCCGTAGAATTTAAGGCGCCTTTTTCTCATATCGTTCTCGATGTTCGAATATGCTTGTACTGTTGAGTTCTTCTGTAGTCTGTAGCCATCTGGTGTGGGTCTCCCTCCTAAAATTTTCCTCATGATTTTGCGTTCTTCTTTTTTGATTTCTTCAATTTTGATTTTCCTGTTGAGTGCTAGTGTTTCGCTGGCATACAGTACGGCGGGTTTGATCACTGTGTTATAGTGTCTGATCTTGGTGTTTCTGGAAATGCATTGTTTGTTGTAGACGTTTCGTACCATGCCTAGTGATTTCCGTGTCTTCTGTTGTCTGTCTTCGTAAGCCAGTTTCTCTGTTCCGGTCGGTTCGATGATTTCGCCTAGGTATCTGAAGTGTGTGACCCCTTTAATTTTGCCGTACTTGGTTGTGATGTCGTCGCCTTTATTATTATTATTATTGTAATTAAGACTGATGCAACAAATTGAACAAATTCCCATTGACGCTATTACCAAAGGTAATCTCAGAAGTAGGTCTGCGGCGCCTTTGTCTTTCCTTCGGTCAAAATGCTCGTCACCTAGGAGACCCTCGTTTTTGTCCAAGTCTTAGCAGTATGCTTTCTCAGTATGCGAGGTGAGGTCCGTACCGAGGCGGTGGCGATGCTGACCGCTGCTCGACGCACACTGGCGTGTGACGCCCGCTAGCAGCACCTCGTAGACGGCCGCTGCGCAGCTGTGTAAACGCGCGTCCTCCCGCGGCAGGTCGGCTGTAGATAATTCGAGGACTGCCTTCCGTCTGATACTGGCCAACGATTCGTTAACACTGCGACTCCGCGCAGCAAATTTAGTAGCATTACAAGTACACTATCTAATCGAACGTTTCCGGAACGCCTAATCGATGTGTAACTGACTACCAGGAGTCACTACAGTCGGACTCGCAATTATAAAAGGGGGAGGAGAGTACGGCGTCGTCAGTGGAGAACCAGTAAGAGCGGAGTAGGTGGGTCTGCACCCTGCACTGGATGTCACCTGAGTGATAAACCCGTCAGCAACATTTAGAACCTTGTGAAGCTGCCTCAGTGGACCGTCGGTGACGCGACTGCGGTGTGGACCGGGCAGACCCGATACGCACGGACGGGCACTGCGCAGGCTGGCTGTGACGAATCGCACAGTTTCAGCGAAAGCAATCACACTCGAGTTCGAAGCAGGTACCGGCAGCCCAGCCAGCACGATGGCAGTTAAACATAATGGGAAAGAAGGGTGTAGCAGCTCCTCGCGAGCGACCTGCAGTCAGTAAGCCACGGCGAGGCGGTGTAAACGTGCCCTGTGGCAGTCCGGTGGCAGGGCCGCGGTTTGGCAAATACCTGGAGAACTTTAGCAAACCGTCGTGTCTAGTGCTCGTATGGAGCAGGCCGCGTTACAGTGCGCTTAAGAAGACGCTGAATGCCGCCGAAGGACACGGACACATTTTGCTGCATTGTTTTCTGCGTACAGTAGAGAAACAGTTCGGAGACGATGACTGTTTCTGTCAGTAAGACAATACACGCGCCACAAAGCAGCGTCTGTGACGCAGTGGTTTCTCGACGAGAACATTCGAGAAATGGACTGGCCTGCACTCAGTTCCGATTTGCAATCGGTGGAATACCTTTGGTACGAGCTAGGACCTCGACTTCGCTGCAGACCGCAACGTCAGACGTCACTACTGGTCTCGAGAAAGAATGGGCTGCATTTCCTTCAGACGCCTCACTGAATGTGTGTACCCGGCAAAGTTCAAACCGTCTCGAAGGCGAAGGGTGGGAGACACTGCCTACTGACGTCCACCGACAGGCGGCTGCGTTCTTTTGGTCACGTGGGGTGCTTTCCAGCCGGTCGCCCTTCACTGGAATGGGTCGATTTTGTCCACCACGAAGAGAATGACCGGCAGTACATAGAATGAAAGTGGAGACGACTAACATTAATATGCCGATAAACGGGGCACAGGTCACGCATTATTTGATTCACTGTTACCGGTTTCCTTAGTCAGCCGCAAGAATCGTCAGTTCAGTGGAAATTCGAGCATTTAGTAACAACAGCAGCATCAGATGAAGTTAATCACTATAAGCCAACTCAGAGCCTGGTAACTTACTATGGTACGTTGATGACAACACGTTGGGTGGTTAAACGTGTAAGGTGTTGATAGGTTTTCTGCCACTGTAAATAGTTCGCCTTTATTTTACTGGGAGAAAGATGAATAAGCGAGCTGCACGAGTAGCGCGTCAGCGCGCCTCGTCGCCAGTCACTTGTGCAGCGCCGCGGCGTAGAGGCCAGCAGTCGAGTTTCCGGAGAAGGACATTTCATACCTGTGTACCCCAGGGAAATTATCTGGAATACTTCATTATGGAAATGAAAACTTGTTTGTTAGCATCCATTATTAATTCTATTGGTGGAGAAGATTTTTTCCAAGGTAACCGATGCATATGCCAGAATGAAATGTTCGTTTGTCAGAACTATTAACTGAAGGAAATCTTTGTCTCTCACATAACTAATAACATTAATATGATTAATGTTAACTTGATCTCTTGGTTTTCATTACGTCACAAACAACACAATTGGCTGAAATGTTTGTAATTTTTGTATTGAAAGAATTTCGTAGCCTAATTGTTAGGATCTTCATATGTTGTACAGTCTTTTCTTGAGAATAATCAGATTTAATTTTTCGAGAACGACTTTCTTTAAAGTAAAACCCTCCTCATGCTTAGTATAGTTCCGAATCTACACTCCTGGAAATTGAAATAAGAACACCGTGAATTCATTGTCCCAGGAGGGGGAAACTTTATTGACACATTCCTGGGGTCAGATACATCACATGATCACACTGACAGAACCACAGGCACATAGACACAGGCAACAGAGCATGCACGATGTCGGCACTAGTACAGTGTATATCCACCTTTCGCAGCTATGCAGGCTGCTATTCTCCCATGGAGACGATCGTAGAGATGCTGGATGTAGTCCTGTCCAACGGCTTGCCATGCCATTTCCACCTGGCGCCTCAGTTGGACCAGCGTTCGTGCTGGACGTGCAGACCGCGTGAGACGACGCTTCATCCAGTCCCAAACATGCTCAATGGGGGACAGATCCGGAGATCTTGCTGGCCAGGGTAGTTGACACGATGTTGGGGCGTGAGCGGAAGACGGCCTAACGGTGTGCTGGACCGTAGCCCAGCTTCATGGAGACGGTTGCGAATGGTCCTCGCCGATACCCCAGGAGCAACAGTGTCCCTAATTTGCTGGGAAGTGGCGGTGCGGTCCCCTACGGCACTGCGTAGGATCCTACGGTCTTGGCGTGCATCCGTGCGTCGCTGCGGTCCGGTCCCAGGTCGACGGGCACGTGCACCTTCCGCTGACCACTGGCGACAACATCGATGTACTGTGGAGACCTCACGCCCCACGTGTTGAGCAATTCGGCGGTACGTCCACCCGGCCTCCCGCATGCCCACTATACACCCTCGCTCAAAGTCCGTCAACTGCACATACGGTTCACGTCCACGCTGTCGCAGCATGCTACCAGTGTTAAAGACTGCGATGGGGCTCCGTATGCCACGGCAAACTGGCTGACACTGACGGCGGCGGTGCACAAATGCTGCGCAGCTAGCGCCATTCGACGGCCAACACCGCGGTTCCTGGTGTGTCCGCTGTGCCGTGCGTGTGATCATTGCTTGTACAGCCCTCTCGCAGTGTCCGCAGCAAGTATTGTGGGTCTGACACACCGGTGTAAATGTGTTCTTTTTCCATTTCCAGGAGTGTATTTTCGTGTCTGCGTCGCACCTTACGCCGCACGAAACCACAGCTTGTTTCCGACAGCCAAAAAATAGTTGTGTAGCGAGTAATTCACTTTTTCTTCACGTGCTGCAATTGCTGGGTTCTATTTCCCTTCGGGAACTTCAGAATACCACAAACAAAACAATATGATGAGCACGAGCTACGTTAATTTTAGGGCAGATCTCACTTTGCATTCTTGTGAGGAAACAGTCGATATTCAATTAGAGAAATTGGCACGTTTGGGGGACTGAGAATCCGCATTTCGCGATCTAGAAGTCCCTTCGACCTCAGTGGGTGACTGAACGGTGTGCGGTGTCCGGTCAGTGAATAATCAGGGCGATGTTCCTCGACGGCACAGTGACTACCCTACACTACGTCGACGTTTTGGAATATGACTTCATCTCCACTATCCAAAGTGACCCCTATTTCGACAAGATGTGGTTCGTGCAAGACAGAGCTCGACCCAATTGAAGCAGGAGAGTGTTTGATATCCTGGACGAGCACTTTGGGGACCGCATTCTGGCTCTGGTGTTCCCAGAGGCCACTAGCTTGGGCCTCGACTGGCCGTCATGTTCTCCGGATCTGAACACATGAGAATCCTTTTTGTGGGGCTATATATATATATATATATATATATATATATATATATATATAGTTCTAATGGCTCTGAGCACTATGGGACTTAACATCTGAGGTCACCAGTCGCCTATACTTAGAACTACTTAAACCTAACTGACCTAAAGACATCACACACATCCATGCCCGAGGCAGGATTCGAACCTGCGACCGTAGCGGTCACGTGGCTCCAGACTGAAGTGCTTAGAACCGCTCGGCCACATCATCGCCAGTGATGCCAGGCATAACAAACATGTCATAACCTAAATCCGAATGTCTGCAGTGATGTTTACATGTTGAATTAAGTACGTGCACGTAGTAGTCTGTAACTAAATTTACGTGTTTTTTTTTTCATGTAGTTCAATAATTATCACCGTGTACACCTAGGTGTAGACGATCATGTGATATCCAAAAGGCGACTGTGGACCTGTGTGGGTTTCTGTGGTGAGGCGTTGTCGTTATTCTGGTACCGAGCGCTGCGGGTTCCGAACGCGCGCTAGACGGCAAAGACCTCGAGCACCAGCAGAGGTCTCTGCAGCCGTCGCCCCGTAGGCCGTGGCTGCGCGCGTATAATGTGAGGGCGCCACGGTGGAGCAAGTGGTCCCAGCGGCCGGTAGCGCCTGCCTCTCCCCCAGTGAGGCAGTCTGATATTCGCGTGAGTGTACCGACATCTCGCCTACAGACAGCGCATTTATTTTGCTTGTTTCCGTGTACGAGTGGACGTTGTCATTCGTGAGGTTTTTCGCTTGTGACCCCGTTGCTTCTTGCATGTTGTTCGTCGTTGTTAGTGTCCGTCGTTTCCCATTGCCCGTTTTGTTTGTTCGCCGGCCGCTCCCGTTCGGTCCCGCCGCGCTTTCGTTCTCGGCGACCCCGCGACCTTTCCGGTAGTGGTTACAACAGGTACAATCACATAGTTGTCATAATGTGAAATTTTTCCTGATAATAATTCCTTGACAGCTATTTGAGACCTGGGATCCTTAGATGCGATATGTTTCGAGACCTTTCATCTTTGTGAGTCAGGGATGGTGTACTTCTTGCTTAGATGTTATATGGTCAAAAATTTTTGTCTATGTATTATCTGTGATCTCATATAATAAACCTTTCTAGTGTTCGAAAACTTCAATAAATTTTCTAAGTAGGGCTTGTGTTCCAGGTCAGTATGTTCATTACATCGTTATGGAAATTTTTCGTGTGAGTGTCTATCTTCAAGTCTTTCATAATACTCATTGTGAACCCATTAGATGTTTTGTGTAAAATTTGTACAGCATTTTCATTGTGTTCTGCTCTGTGGTCTTCAGATTTAAGATGTAGATAGAACGTTGAGAGATTGCTTTCACACACTCTCGTATGTTGTTTGACTCAAATGAAATCATTTACACAAAATTTTTTAACCATATACTATCTATGCAACAAACACGCCATCCCTGATTCTCAAAGAAAAAGAATCTGTAAACATATTGCATGTAACGGTTCAAACTGTCAAACAGAAGTCAAATAATTATCTGGAAAAAGTATCACGGTATTACAGCTACGCGAGTATACTAACATTTCGCAACAGAAAGCTCACGTTTGGCTCCTGGATGCTACACGATCGTAGAAATGCAAAATATAAAATTCCTTCTTGATGATAAGTAAGAGCCGGCGGCTGCGACCGAGCGGTTCTACGCGCTTCAGTCCGAAACCGCGCTGCTGCTGCTGCGGTCGCAGGTTCGAATCCTGTCTCGGGCATGGACGTGTATGCTGTCCTTAGGTTAGTTAGGTTTAAGTAGTTCTAAGTCTAGGGGACAGATGACCTCAGATGTTAAGTCCCATAGTGTTTAGAGCCATTTGTACCATTTTTTGATAAGTAAGATGTAAATAAAAATCATTATTCACAGCACCTAAGGTGCACTTGAAAATGCCATCGTATACCGCAACAGACAAGCTAATTGTGCAGAAATAGCTAGATACAAGTAAATAAATATTATATTGCAGCTACTGGAATTGAATTCTTGAAACGCCTATTTCGTCGTAGTTCACGCGGCAGGCCGCACTGACAAAAAGGCGAATATTGATTGCAACGGGAACTGTCTATTCCTGCAGGCCATTCCTGCGTTTGCTAGAGTAATAATAAAAATAATAACAATAACAACAATAATTATAAGCATGATTATATTGTTATTTTTCTTCTTCTTATTATTATTATTACTATTACTGATTGCCTTGCGAAATAGCAACTGGAGACAGTTTTCACTCGTTCACTCTGCAGCGGAGAGAGTGCAGTTTCTCAAGATATTACTTACTAATTTTCATGTCCCTCGGAACATAATTCTGATCGCCCGCTACGATGTAGAGGGATTCAGTTTTACAGCGGAAAATGCGGCAACATGCTGACCAATTACATCAGTTTTTAATAAGATCATATTTGGGCATTAGACCGTGTCATGCTGGAACTAAAACCACTATTAAAACCGTCACTCTTTTCGCCCTGAAGAGAACTGCTTCAAAGTCGGTCGGAACGTCGGTTTTAATAATGGTTTTAGCTTCAACACGCCCAAAGCATTATATTCAAATTGACACCCACTGTACGAGCCTTCGTACTTACCTAATCTAAATGACTCCTGAGTTACCACTTCTTACAGTGGACTTCAGAAATGGTATCTAGGAAGCTACCGTCACCTGTTCACCTGTGTGTGAATTCCTAAGGGACCAAACTGCTGAGGTCATCGGTCCCTCGTCTTACACACTACTTAAACTAACCTGTGCCAAGAACAACACACACACCCATGCCCGAGGGAGGACTCGAACCTCCGGTGGGAGGGGCCGCGCAGTCCGTGACGTGGCGCCTCAAACCACGCGCCCACTCCACGCGGCAGTAACTGGGAGTTGGAACTGACCTCAAATAAAACACTATGCAGAAAAATAAGGGGATTTTAATCTTACACACCGAATCTGTCTCTGCCGGACCGAGAGATTTTCAGCTTTGCTTCGCAACACCACATTCTTTCCCAGAATACTGTAGCGAAACGAGACTCGCCATTGCGCAAGAATTGCTGCATTACGTAAGTGTGGTCTAGTGAACCTGTTACGTGTGAGAAATGTTTGCAATTATCCTCACGCGTGCTGCAGCGACGTCTGTTATCGCAGTGTAGGAATTTTCCGTGGGACCGTCTACTGTGGGCATGGCCGAAGCTGTGTCTGTGGCTGCACCCAGCTCTCACTACAGGATGAGGCGAGAAAAAACTTACACGCTCACTACCAACGCGATCCTGACATCAAATCCCCCAACAGCGCATTTCCCGAGTTATTAGATGCGGTTTTCACCTCAACGCTTCTCGAATGCTTGCCTCTCGGCGATTCTGAGACATCTGAGAACGTGAAGGTCACTCGGGGGCGAGGTCTGGTGAGAAGGTCGGTGTTCCAGAGATGAATTTTTCGTATCTCGTATCGTCGATGCGGTTTAAATGGCAGCATCGTCGTGCTGCAACACAGACGCCTGCAGTCACAAGCACTTCAGTTATGGAAACCAGGAACGTCTTTTTCCATGCTTAGCACAAGACGCTTTGAGAATTTATTCTCATTCTGAGGTGTATTTGATTACATAAGTATTTTTTTATGTCTCCGTGTGTAATCTTCTGCCTCTCTTGTATTGCAGTAGTCTTTTTGATGGTATACTGCCATCGGAAAATCGGGCAAAATAATTCTTAGGATGTTTTTTTTTTATATACTTACGATGGAAATAGTAGTGTCTACTTAGAAGGGTACACAAATCATCAGTTACACTCTTTATTTTTGTAATCAAAACACGTTACAGGGATGATATGACAGTACCATTTCACAAAGAGTTTCTACGCACATCAGTGCTGTTACATTTTTGTAGATTACATTATTTACGTAAAGCTGTCAATTTTAAAATTTATTTTACTATTATTTACTATTAAATTATCGATTGTTGTTTATAGTCTATTTCTTTGGTAGATGTTGAATTTATGAGAAAATGAGCGTTTTTATCGAAATTACTCCAGTTATCATATACAGGAGAAAATTTTTAAAAAGTTAACTGATTCGCTATCTAGTTCGTCATCGAGAATTTTTCTCCTTGCTTTCTTTGGTGTACAACAATTTACACTTCCTCTATAAAATGCGTTGTATGTGATTTTTGGAAGTGGTGGAGTATCTGAAGAGCTTATGTTTTCGAATGGGAGTCCAGTGCTTTTTGTGTGTGTTGCTTTTGCTGATTTTGTGAATTGGTTAAGTGTGTAACAGTTGATATGTTCAATGTATATAATTTCGTTAGCATGTAGGGCGAAGGTGATTTCGTGGTAGATTTCAGTATGAGATATCCATAACTGTCCGCCCGGTTGGCCGTGCGGTCTAACGCACGGCTTTCCGGGCGGGAAGGAGCGCCTGGTCCCCAGTAGGAATCCGCCTGGCGGATTTGTGTCGAGGCCCGGTGAGCCGGCCAGTCTGTGCACGGTTTTTAGGCGGTTTTCCATCTGCCTCGGCAAATGCGGGCTGGTTCCCCTTATTCCGCCTCAGCGGCACTATGTCGGCGATTGCTGCGCAAACAAGTTCTCCATGTACGTGTACACCACCATTACTCTACCACGCAAACATAGGGGTTACACTCGTCTGGTGTCAGACGTTCCCTGGGGGGTCCACAGGCGGCCGAACCGCACAATAACTCTAGGTTCGGTGTGGCGCGACGGAGGGGTGAAGTGAACTGCGGTAGTCGTCGTGGGGTTGCGGACCACTGCGGCTGCGACGAGACGGAGCCTTAAACTTTCTGCATCACTCGCACACACCAATTGCCGTACTGTGCTTTCGTTCTGCGATGCACTTCCGAAAATTAACAGCTTAACCGTCACAAAGTGTATCATATGTCGCTACTCAGAAGCGTCACTAGTAAACAACGGGGCAATCATCTATGCATTGGCACAGTTGCGTTTTGTGTAAAGTAACAACGTGCTGCCACCTGTTGATCATTTGTCAAAACACGAGTGCCAATTGCCTAATCGATAATACGACCCTCTGCAATTTCATTGCACTTTTAGGAGTTGCATTTGAATCACCCTGGGACAATCACGCTGGTGATGTGTGACGCATTAACGTCGATTCACCTGAAGGGAACTTGAACGGAAGATCAATAATAAGTATTCTCGGGAACAAAGTTTTGACGTTCACACTGCCAGCAATATAACGGCGTCGTCTACTAAAATCGGAAGTCTACCTTCTCTCGCACATCTAGAGGGTCGGATTCCCTCCTTCGAAGGTATGAGATTCCAGAGCCTGGGCTACCCTCAGGGTGTGATCCACGTCTTCAAAGCGCTAGTTGCTATTGCTGTTACGTTTGGTGTCTGCCTGTCTGGCTGCCTGCCGTCTGTTCGTGGCCGTCCACCGCCGCCGCTGCCCGCTGACCGCCCCTCGCCGTTCGTCCACCATGAGCGATCCCACCTCCACTGTCATCTACACCTCCCCCTCCCCCTCTCCCACAGTCACTTCCTGGAGTGCCGCCCCTGGCCTCACTCCTTACAGCTCACCTCCCCTTCCCCCACTTACCCATTCCCCCATCTCCTCCCCTGCTGTGTAGCCCCACCTCTACACCCTTCCTCCAGCCTCCACACCCTCGACAGCTCCCACTACAACCCCCACCCTGACATACGCCTCTGTTGCCACCTATGCTGCCGCCCCTCAGGTGGTCGGCTTCCCCTCTCTCACCCACCCTGTCACTCTGTCACCTGCATCCCCCGCACTTCGCGCCGAGCCACGAGCCACCGTCGCCGCCACTGAACCGGCCGCTTCTCCCGGCGCCTCCACTGCGCCACAGGGATCTGCCACCCGCCACCTCCCTCTCCTCCCCGTCCCTCTCCCCTCCTCCCAGCCCCCAGAAGCTCCCGCCACTTCCCACAAAAAGTCAACACCACCTCCCCTCCTCCTGTTGTACTCCAAAACGTTCACCCTTTTCAGTGCCCCCACACCTTCCGACAAATCTCCCTTGCCGCTCGCTCCGTTTTCCACCTGAACACCTTTGCCACTTACTCCCACGACCGAGCCCACTTCACCTTCACCCACCTCGACACCCTAGTTTAAGCCTCTTACCTTCCCTCTCTTCCCCCTCTCTCTTCCTGCCATGGCGTGGCATGAGTGTCGCATCCTCTTCCAGAACATTCGCTCCTTCTGCTCCAACAAATACCCACTTGTGCACACCCTCTCCCACCACCAGGTCGACACCTCCCTCTTAAACGAAATCTTTCTTCAGCCCCAACATTCTATCCACACTTCTCCCTATATCCTCCACTGCTCTGACACTCCCGGCCTTGTGCGCAGGGTGGAGTCACGATTGGCCACCTTACACATATCCCCATCCGGCCAAAACCTCTCCTCAATGACCCCACAGAACACTTTAACCTCAGTCTTCTTCCCTTCCATTACCTGTACCACCATCTATGTCCGCTACACTACTCCTCTTCCTTATGACTTCACCTCGCACATTGACCGCACCTTCTCCACCTTAACATCCATAGCCGCTCACCTGCCGCCCTCCAGTGGTGGCATCAGTTCCTCTCCACAATCCCAGGTGACCTTGTTTCCCTTCCCCAGCAGACCTGGCCGGAAAGTGACACCACCCCAGATGTTGTCATTGCCTCTGCCAACCTCCTTGGGCATATTGCCGTCGCCATCCAGGTAGCGATCACTTCCCCATCCTTCTCACCATAATGTCTGCTCACCTCCCCCTTCAGGCTCCGCACCCTGCATCCCCTCCCAAGGTCGTCCATGACTACCACCGTGCCAACTGGGATGCCTACCGGGAATCCATCACCACCCAGGTCGAAAGCCACCCTCTTACCTATCGCCATCCTGACAACATCATCCACGCCTCGTCCTTCCTTCAGAAGGTAATTACTGATGCCGTGGAGGCCCATGTTCGTACTAAAACTATCCACTACACCGTCCCACTCTCCCTCCGCGGGCTGTCCTCCTCCTCCGTGAATCCCGCCGCCTCTATCGCTCCTTCCTGTGCACTCGTGACAGGGACACACTCCAACGCCACCAACAAATACAGCGACATGTACGGAACCTTATTACAGCAACAAAACGCCGAGACTGGCGCCAGACCTGCACACGACTCAACGCCACCCTCCCTATCAACTCCTCCAAGTTCTGGTCCACCTTTCATCACCTTACTGGTTCCCATTTCGCTCCCCACTACCCCAATAAGGCCAACCACTTCGCTTTCCCCCTTGCTGAGGTCTTCTCCATCCCAGATGATCCCCACTTCGATTATTCTCTTTTCCCCACCATCATGGAACATGCCGATACCTCGGTCGCTCCACTTACTCATAGTCTCCAGTACTTGGGGCAGTTGCCCCCCTCCGAAATCAACACTCCAATCACAGCACAAAACATTACACTTATCCTCTGGTCCAAACGCAACACAGCACCTGGTCATGAGTGTGTCACCTACTGCCACCTTAGAGAAAGCGCCTATTCCTTCCTGACTGTCCTTGCCCATCTCTATAACGCCATCCTCTCTACCGGCTTATACCGTGACCTGTGGAAGACTTCCCACGTCCTCTTATTCCTCAAACCCAACAAACCCCCTTCTGCTGCCTCTTCCTATTGTCTAATTTGTCTCTCTTCAGGAAGGTCTTCAAATCCATCCTCTCCCACCGTATCCATCAGCACCTTAATCAACACCACCTCCTCCCCCTTACCCAGTGTGCTTCCGACCCTCCTTCTCTGCTAAAGACCAACTCCTTGACCTCGTTCACCTTCTCTCCCTCCAGCTCATCTCCTGTCACTCTGCCATTTTTGTTTCCCTCGACCTCCAAAATGCCTATGCCCATGTATGGCATCCCAGTCTCCTCTTTAAACTTCAAACCCACCCTGCCTATCAACTTTGTCCGTCTGGTCACTTCCTTCCTCATGCACCATCCTTCCTGTGTCACCCTCCACAACACCAACTCCCATATCTTTTATTCCACTGCTGGCGTCCCCCAGGGCTCTGTCCTCTCCCATCTCTTGTATATGGCTGATATGCCCAAGCCACCCCCACCTGTCCACCTTTCCAGTATGCTGATGACACTGCCTGGCTGTCTATCCTACCCTTAAACGGTCCCAATGCACCCTCCACACCCACCTTAACCAGTTCACCACTTGGTGTAACCAGTGATTCCTCCATCTCAACCCCTCCAGAAAGGCAGGCAATCATTACAGGCCGCACCACCTGCTCCGTCCATGATTTCTACCTCACTCTTTATGGTCGTCCCATCCAACTCACCCCCACCCTGAGATACCCTGGCCTCACCCTCGACTGTCACCTCACCTGGACCCCTCACCTCCAGACCATTCAGCAGAAAGCCCATTCCCACCTCCGCCTCTGGCTGGACATGGGGATTGCATCCTCCCACCATCCTCCACAGCTACAAATCCCTCATCCATTCTATCCTCTGTTATGCCAGCATTGCACCCACCCACTTTTACAAGGGCCTCCAAATCCTTGAACGCCATGCGCTCTGCCTTGCCTTCCGTATCCGCCTTCCTTCCCCCACAGGCTCCTGTATGAACTCATCCCCTTCCTTCACCTCCTCCTGTTCCTCCAACATCTCCGCATCCTTTACATTGTCCGCAGGCTTGATCCCCCCCCACCCGCAGGTTTCCTCCTTCCTCTCCACCCCCTGCCCGTTGCCGCACCTGTATCGCTGTATCCCTCCTTCTCTCCACCTCCACACCCTCCATCTCCTTCGTCAGCGCAATTTCCAGCACCTCCCCCTCCCAGATGATGAACTTCACCGTGACATATACCCTTCTTTCCAACTATAGCCCCAGAGCCCCCTTTTTTCCTCTCCCCTCTTCCTCCCTAGAGCAGATGTTCCTCCTTCCCTCCCTGAGCCCCTGCTCCCATCCTCGCCTCTTTCCCTCCCACGTCCCTCCCTACCTGGCCCTCTCTGCAGCGCGCCCCACCCACCTCCCCCCTCTCTTCCCCTCCCTCCCTTCTCCCTCATCTCCTTGAACCTGGCAGATACTCCGTTTTGCTCATCGTCAGTGTGCCACGTCAGTGTTGTGTTTAGTGCTGTTTCTCCTGTGCATCGAGAGGTGTGATTTTAATTGTGTGCTGGCCGCATACTTAGTGCTACTGTCAGTGTTTGTTACGTGCTACGCCATCCATCGATACTTTTATGCTTGGGTCATACTGTGCCTTGTGTTCTTTTAACTGTCCCAGTGTGTGGTTTTTTTGTGTGTGCTACTTTTTTACGGTTTTTATTTCCATTTGACAGTCACCCCTTTTTTGTCTATTGTCTTCCATGATGTTCCCAGTTTTCTGTATCTATGTTCACCATATTTTCTCCTTTGTTATATTTAAATGTCTTCTGTTGTTTGTTCTATGTCTTTCGGATGAAGAGCAGCGCATATGCTGCTGCCAGGCCGCCCTAATGGGGAATTGAAATACAATAAAGAAAAAAAATTCTCTCGCAGCACTAGACAATGTTAGAGTAGTGATGTTCGTGTATTTGTGTGTCCTTAATAATAGTAAATGAGTTTTGCTATTTGGGAAGCAAAATAACTGATGATGGTCGAAGTAGAGAGGATATAAAATGTAGACTGGCAATGGCAAGGAAAGCGTTTCTGAGGAAGAGAAATTTGTTAACATCGAGCATAGATTTAAGTGTCAGGAAGTCGTTCCTGAAAGTTATTGTATGGAGTGTAGCCATGTATGGAAGTGAAACGTGGACGATAAATAGTTTAGACAAGAAGAGAATAGAAGCTTTCGAAATGTGGTGCTAGAGAAGAATGCTGAAGATTAGATGGGTAGATCACATAACTAATGAGGATGTATTGAATAGAATTGGAGAGAAGAGAAATTACGGCACAACTTGACTAGGAGGAGGGATCGGTTGGTAGGGCATATTCTGAGGCTTCAAGGGATCACCAATTAGGTATTGGAGGGAGGATCGTGGAAGGAGACCAAGAGACGAATACACTAAACAGAATCGGAAGGATGTAGGTTGCAGTACGCACTAGGAGATGATGAAGCTTGCACAGGATAGAGTAGCATGGAGAGCTGCATCCAATCAGTCTCAGGACTGAAGACCAGAACAACAACAATAATGATTTTATGTTTGCTGTGTTAATATACTGCTACTGTACAGTACATTCACCTGTCTTACTGATAGTATTTCATTTACATGATAGATTCTGAAATCATACAATTTCATCGTGACACGTGCTTGCGGCAGTTCGAGCGAAACGATAAATGGCTTGAAGTCATTCAAAAGGAAAACCACGCCGAAGTAGAATTACCGAAAAAAAGGGCTAGTTATCATGTGCTTCCAGTATGAGGGCCAAATATACTTGCTCAAAGATTTTACTCAACGAAAACTACGTGTTTTGTCTTCGTGAAAATTTGTGAGGTTTGCCTAAGGACTTGGATATTTTTTCTTACTAGTGTTTTTTGACGAAGAAAAATGTCTGGGACCAAAAAATTATTTACATTTTACATCAAGTGTACAGAGATAAATTCTGTTCTGTGCATAAATATGAACATAAATCGGTTCTGCTTCACTTTTACGTTGATCGACCGTTAATGAGGTCAAGTTGCTAGAGGTTTCCTTGTAAGTCTACAAATGCTATAATGGTAGGTTTACCTTTCTATAACTCATCTTAAGTTGGTATTACTTCGCCTGATCCTACATTTCTCTGGAACATAAACCAGTCTTCTACTAGGTCCGTTCTTTTGCAAATATTTTTGTGTCAGTATTTTGCAAATGTGACTTTTTAAATTGATGGTTCAGTAGTATTCACACGTGTCAGCACTTGCTTTCTTTGGGATCGGAATAATTGCATTCTCCTCGAAGTGTGAGGGTATTTTACGTGTCTCATATATTTGGCATACCAGAC
The DNA here is from genome assembly GCF_021461395.2 of Schistocerca americana. Taxonomy (NCBI): domain Eukaryota; kingdom Metazoa; phylum Arthropoda; class Insecta; order Orthoptera; family Acrididae; genus Schistocerca; species Schistocerca americana. The sequence continues at coordinate 193,830,903 of NC_060127.1, forward strand.
GGATTAGTTTTGTCATAATTCTGAAAGAATGTCTTCTGCTTCAGGGTTCTTGAAAGTGAAGTCGCGAACATGTCATCCGTATCGCTAAATGTCAGTTAATGGCTCATCAGCGACATAGGCCTACAAGAGACACGATTATACCCAAGAAAAAATACCAAAAGCTCGTGACTACGGCGCAGTGTATTGGATCACATTGCCACAGTAAGTGGGTTAACAGGTTCGCGTCGCTCTATGTGTTGAGTTTCCTTTTCATCTTAGCGTCGTTGACACACTCTGCAACTTCTTTATGAATGTAATACAAGTATGTTCTGCAATATTCGATGTTATTTATGTTTCCATCTGATTAGAAAATCGAGAATGAAATGAGTATTTGGTTCTTTATTTTCGAATACGACGCTACATCCGAGGGTGTGGCTAGGCAGGAACCTAAGAGCGCACCTTAAATTGCTGTGAATGAAACAAGCAGCAATAACATGTTTATTCTTTGTTGTGAGAAATATTAAGTTGTTTGAGAAGAAGGGGGAATAGCAGGCTTTTCGCATGCGCAAGGTGAAGTGCTTCTTACGTCACTTCCGTTTGGAGCAGACAGATGTTGTAGATTTAACGTCTCGAGAGCCGGTAGCAAGCGGCCACCGTGCAGCCCTGCTTAGATCCCTGCACTCATCTAACCAATCTGAACATTTGTCCAGAATGAATTTTCACCGAGTGTGCGCTGACGTAAAACTTCGTACCGACTGAGCTAGCCGCGCACAACTCACGACTCGTCCTCACAGCTGTACTTCCGCCAGAACCTCCCCTGCCTTTCATCCTTTCTCCTAGAGGCGCTACTCTCGCAAGTTTCGCAGCAGAGCTTTCGTCAAGTTTGGAAAGTAGGAGACGAGCTACTGGCGGAAGTAAAGCTGTGAGGACGGTGCGCGGGTAGAGCACTTGCCCGCCAAAGGCAAAGGGACCGGCACACCGTTTTAATCTGTCGGGTAGTTTCTTAACATGTGTAGTCGTGCACATGGCGGTTCAAACTGAGAGTATACCAGCAAGATGTGAAAAGTTAAATGTGTACTGGGTCACGGGCAGCGGACGTGCGAGGTGTGATAAGGCAGAGGCGACCGCGGAATGCACTCAGCCAGCAGATAAAGGGGGCTGTCGCCGTCGTCCCTTCCCGCCGGGATGCCGCAGCCGCTTTCTCGGCCACGCTTGTTGGAGGCGCGCCGATCGATGCCTGGTGTGGCCTGCTGCTCGGTTCGATATCGACCACGCACAGACGGACGACATTCCGCTGCGAGACAATTCAGAGTGACGTCATGAAACCGTAGAGGTGTAATTGAGCGGACAGAGGGAGGTGCGTCTTACCGCCGAGGCCGCCTGCTGCTCGTGCTCCCTCAGCTGCCTCACAGGGTCCACGATCTGCTTCCACAAATCCATTCACAAACGTCGAACATTAATCGCCTTTTTCTTACACATTGCACGACAACAAACACGCAGTTCACAATTTCTTTTATTTTTCACTGCCAGGGAGCGTGTAGCAATTTCACTATCTTCCATTCTCAGACCGCTTAACACCTCTTCTGTTGCCATTTGTACCTCGCATTGCAATCTTAATTTATCAACTTCAGTTCTGCAAATATTTCTTTCTGCTGCATCTTTTATGTTACTACTCGCAAATATTTCATAATTTCTATGACTGACCTTCTCTGTAACTTACTACACCAGACATACTAGGAGATCTGTTGTTTCAGTTACACACTAGCTGACTAACCCGGCGTTGCCCGGATATTCATTTTGCCAATTTTCCTTTAGAAACGAATTCTTGTACGTACTCCTCCACTAAGTGTGAGATGTCCTGGACGCTTTCTGTGAGCCAAGTGTAACGGGATATCGAAACAAACATTTTCCTGTAATGTCAGAACTACCTGTAAGCATTTTTTAATCCGACAGAGGGCGTAATCACTCTCAGCACTCACGCAGTTGCGCACTACATAGGGGCGAATCAGACGAACGCAAGAAACGTCCTACGTGAGCAACTGTTAATCCGTCTCACTCGAGAGCTTGCGCACAACCTGGAACTATACGATCATCCAGTCTGAGCACATTCTTCGCAGTGGTACCTGCATCCTACATTTCCGTCCTCTATGCTTTTGAGTGACGGCAGTCGACACGCTCCTGGGGCGCGGTTCGCCGCGCCTGTGTGGGCAGCTGCTGTTGCTGGCTGTTTAATCCTGCCTGGGCCAATGAATGACGGGCTCCATTACAGTTTCCTCGCCGGACAACTGCCGGAGTTGCTCCATGATGTGCCGCTCGCTACAAGACACGCATGTGGTTCCAGCACTTCAGTTGTCCTCTGCGTAGATTCTCGAACCGACTGCTTCCAGGAAAGTCGACTGGCAGAGGTCATCCTGCTCCGTGGCCTACTCCATTCCCCGATTTGACACTTCTGGACTCTTTTGTGTGACGAGAGATGTGCAACCTAGTTTACAGTACCGCTGTTGATTCAGAAGACTATCTGGTTGCCCAGGCAGTAGGATTTAAAGGCACGGCCCACCGGCGTTACTTCTGTTTACAAGTCAATTGAGACATTTTTATACCTCCAAACCTCCACCGTAATCGAAGTAACTGTGTTGTGTTAATGTTGTCTCTTGGCAATACAGAATTAAAACTTGTTTGTCTTATCTTTTCTCCTCACAGGATAACACTAGAAAAAGTGTTTTCATTCATAAACGCAACCCCCCCAAAGTTTATCAGTTTAATTAATTTTCATTCAGAGAAAATTCCATCCGCCGGTTTAAAAAAATCCCGCAGGAAAATATGACATTTTTCTTTAATGTGTATTTCGGTGTATCGTGTCGGTTTAAATAATTTTCACCCTGTGTGTATCCTGGAATACGTAGTGGCAAAGTCTCAGGTAGTCTTATAATTTTTAGATCTTTGTGTGATGTCTACGTTTATTAGTAGAAATAATAGCAATAAAAAACCGAAAATCGATTATTTCCGTTACCGGTTATTCTGAACGGTATTAACAGTCGGGTCAAACTGGAGACGGGAAACTCGGTATAACGTAAAAGCTGTCGTTTTAGCGATAAACCGCCATCTCTAGTATCGATGCAGACGCAGCGGCTACACCCAGACACGTGTCTACAGTGACGGAGACTGGTGTGAAACGGCCACCTCTGTCCGTGGGTGCAAAGATATGACCCATTCGGCCTCCGGAGTCCGTCCGTATCCCGCCCGGCCTCGTCCACGGATGTGCAGTTCCGGAGGCCCCAGGAAGTGGATTCTTCAGAAAGGGGAAATCCACGCCCACGGCCGGAAGATTATCTGCCCGTCTTTCTGTTTCCCCTGAGCGCCTCTCCTCTGCTGGTTTCATCGATTCAGGCTTCCGGCACCACCCCCACCGGCACGAACCGGCGTTTCAGCTGAAGCTTCCCGGCAGATCAATCATCGCACGCTCCGCTGGAGAGGGCAAATCAATTCTGGAACGTTTCCGGTCATTCCTCACATCGTCGCGAATACCCGGCCAGTTGTGATTTCCGTCTCTAACAGAACTTTGATGACTTCCCCTTCCATTGTGGAGAATTTATTTCAAAGGAAATTTGTGTCAAGTTAGGACTACTGACTCGATACCAGAAAACGCCCCTTCTGCGGACTCGCCACAACAAATCTCAGTAGTCGACTCACACGTTTCGTAATCGCTGTACAACACTTGGCAGAGCGTACTTCCCGGCAACATGAAAAATTCACAGTCTGCGGTAGTCACGGGGTGTTAAACGCTTGTGACTGATAAAGGCCTGTAATTTTCACTTTTCGCCCTGCCAAGCTTCATAGCACAGTTCATAATGGACGAAATCTTTATTAAATACCAATATTAGCTGCTGTCTGTCCGGTTTCGTTCTTGCATTCTAGAAAGGTAAAAATTACTCTCTCTCTCTCTCTCTTCCCATTCACGTGCAATTTATCAGATATATAGAATTATGGCGGGGGGAGGGGGGGGGGCGTGAGTTGTGAAGCAGAACAGTACCAAAGTCTACCTCCAATACCATCAACACCCCATACCATCAGAAGCACCGTATCATCCAATCATCAAAGACCGTCTTATCGGCAGCAAGAAGAGCATTTTCCGTACCCTAGCCCATGTCCTCTCGCCCACGGAGCGAGGTGCAGAGGCTGTTTGCACGGTGCATCGATCCAACTCGGTTTAATCCGCCTCAACTCGGCTTGCGTGGTGAAGCCGCCGTCGTGCACTACGGCTTATTATTCGATGCTGAAGTAGATAAGCGCAAGACAGTTGCTAGAATAATGGAACAACCTGTTCGAAAAAAAAACAAAAAAAAAAAAACAAAGCTTTCTGAAAGTCCATTTAGACCAGAGTGGGATCTTCCTTATTTTTTTGTTAGTTGTGACGATAAAGCCAAATGACTAATTTCGGGTACGGTACTTACGTGCGTAAGAAGATCGTCAACTGAAAAACACTACAGTTAACTGCGTTCAGAAAAGTATAGTGAAATCATAGGGGAAGCCAGAGAGGAAGAGTTAAGGAAGTTGCAGAGTGTTGCAGAAGAGAATTCTGTATCCACAAACGAGGTTTGTATCAGTACCTTAGCATATTTAGTATGCTTAAAGGTCCTCTCGAAACTGTATTCCTTTTCGTTTTCGCTTGTACTATTGCTAATACAATATTTTTGTCTAACACACGGCGAAGAAAATCAAGGGCGCTGCGGCAACACTGTTAGAGCTGGCTGTAAAGTTGCTCTGCTGGGGAGCCGTTTATGGAAAGACAACTAATAAAGAGGATTTTGTTGGACTTAATACAGACAACGATCCTACATTAGCTGCCGCATACAGCAGATACTTTTTAGTCTCGGTGAATCAGTGACAACGCCGGGATCTCCACGAACAACTGCTCATTGAAAAGCTCCTAGCGTTCTCCATCGCACTTGATGAGCCCACGGATATTAGCGACACGCCTCGTCGGCTATTTTCTGCGTGACGTGGACGACGATCTGCGTGTGACGGAAGTGCTCCTGCGTATGATTCCGATGAAGGACACTGCTACACGGGCGGATATTTCAGATAGGGTCGAAATGGTAGCCGAAGCAATACGTCTCATCTGGGAAAAAAAGATGCGCTAGCAACGCGCGGTAAAGTAAAACGGTTTACTGGTCTTCTGTGGGAGAAGCTTAACATGCCGAATTCACCTCGAGTTCATTGTCTGGCACACCAAGAGGTTCTTTATGCAAAAGTTACCGGTCTTCAAGACATGATGGACTCAGTGGTGCGTATCGTCCTATATTCCTTCTCAGGGGGTCAGTCATAGGCAGTTCAAAGAATTTTTTATGTCATTTCAAGAGCAGCATCCAAATATCCCCTACGATGCTGAGGTTACGCTGCGGGCAGTGAATTCTGAAGTTGTTGGACTGCGCGGTGCCGGCGCTCAGCTCCTGCAGAAGAATGTTATGCGCCTCCTAAACGATTTACTTTTCCTGAGGGTATTTTGTTCTGTCGTTGCAAGTACAAAAATGAGCGATTTTTTTTTTCACCAGACGCGTTTAGCTTTACTGAAGTAAAGCATCATCAGTAGTCTGTAATTACGTTATTTACATTTAGATTTACTTTTAGATCGAAAAACAGTTCGTTAGGAGTAAGTTGATTTGTAGTTACGGTGATTTCTCGCTTACATCGGAAAATGCCGTCTGCTAGCAAATCGTCGTTTTTCTGCGTTAGACACTGATGATCTTGGTCTAATATTTAGTTGTTCTGCAGCACTATGCATTTCTTACGTTTTCCGCAACACACTTTTATGCACACTACTGTGTTCTGATTGTTTTTGTACTTCTAAATACGTGTTGTGGTTTGTGTTTTGTAGTGTTGCCAACATACCCTTCCCATTACTTTGTCTTTGACCTACAACTTTTTTTATTTACATTATTGTATGCGTGTCATTCTATTTAATTATGTTTCTGTGTATTCAAGTACTGTGTAAGAGTAGGGAAGGAATAGCGATGGAGGGTTTAAATAATCTCATCATCAACGATATGGTCGGCAGTATAAAAGATTTCCATCGTAAATTTCAGCTCCTCAAAAACAACATTTTGGACGAAAGTTCGCAACACTTTTCTGAGGTAGGTAAGTGATATATAAATTTTACCTTTAATAAAGAATCTGGATTTCTAAACGTATTTATTCAAAACGATACTACGGGTTTGTTTGACAGCATGTGTGCCGGAAGCAGCGCGTCTTGAGAAATGCTTCGAGGTGCCAAAACGCCTTGAAAATGAGTTTAGTGACGGAATCCAGGTAATGTAACGGTGAATCACTAACAGTAAAATAATGTCGATTTTGTTAAACGTACACGTGTAACATTACACTAAAAACAATACTCCACAGCACTTGTTTAATAAACATACCGCCTTTTATTACGTCAAAGCTACTTTACACATTACTTCCGTTTATTAACATTTCCTTTTGTTTTTGTTACAGAAAGTTCCTATCTTGCAGCCAATATTCGATATGTTTGTAAGGTCCTTTTCGATAGCAACTGAAAGTGCGCCTCCCGATATACGTTTCGAGCTAATCGAATTGCACACCGTTGAGATCACCGAAAGTTTTTATTTTACGATTCCAAACGTTTGTTCGAATCCTACCAGAATGTATCGAAGGAATAATTTCATAAGCTGCACTGAGAAGTAGCAGAGATTATTACTATGTTTGTTTCCACGTGTGTGTGTGTGTGTGTGTGTGTGTGTGTGTGTGTGTGTGTGTGTGAAGCTTTTTCCGTTTTGTCTTTTCTGTACGAAAACTAGACAGCGAGCAAGTGTTTCCGATTTTAATTTTAAAAATGTTCGAAGAATTGCTGTCAGCCGATGCCTTGTTCCAGCTGTTAGCAGTACAAGTGCAAGTAAAATAAGAAGAAAATAGAAGAGCTAAAAATACAATCTCGATTGCGCAGCATTTTATTTTCAAATTTCAATCACGCGTTTCGCCTGGGATGGGTATCTTCAGATCGTCTAAATGCAAAAAATTACAAAAGTAGATGTAAGGAAACGTCCTGATCCCATACTGAGCAAAGCTTTTATGCAAACTTGCAGGGATGACGGCTCACGCTGTCCATTCTTCCCGTTTGTGTTGTTTGAAACCAAGTTTCAGGAACAGCGGCTCGCAAAGAGAGGGCAGATAAAACAACACTCACCATTTGCGGAGAATTTAAAGCTATCTGGCCACTGCCCGCCTACTACCAATATTATGAAAATTTTGCATTCTGCCCACAATGGCCGGAAACTGAACTTACTTGAGGAATCTGAGATAGATAAACGCACGTTTCATGGTGTCGATGACCTCTTCAACGATCAGCAATAGTCGCTCCATTTTTTGCTATAATGATACCCCTTTTTAACGACGTTTAGCGTCGTAGTCGTGAAGTACTCTGGTATCTCTTGCGTTTTTTATTTGACTCCCTTCTCTTTAAGACACGATTTACTTTTTGTTTTTTTCGTGTATTCTTGAGGATCCCTTTCATAAGGTATAAAAGTGCAGTAAATGAAGCACGCAAAAAGGAATACAAACGTCTCAAAAATGATATCGACAGGAAGTGCAAAATGGCTAAGCAGGGATGGCTAGAGGACAAATGTTAGGATGTAGAGGCTTATTTCACTAGGGGTAAGATAGATACTCCCTACAGGAAAATTAAAGAGACCTTCGTAGAAATGAGAACCACTTGCATGAATATCAAGAGCTCTGATGGAAACCCAGTTCTAAGCAAGGAAGGGAAAGCAGAAAGGTGGAAGGAGTATACAGAGGGTCTATACATGGGCGATGTACTTGAGGACAATATTATGGAAATGGAAGAGGATGTAGATGAAGATGAAATGGGAGATACGATACTGCGTGAAGAGTTTGAAAGAGCACTGAAAGACCTGAGTCGAAACAAGGCCCCCGGAGTAGACAACATTCCATTAGAACTACTGACGGCCTTGGGAGAGCCAGTCCTGATAAAACTCTACCATCTGGTGAGCAAGATGTATCAGACAGGCGAAATACCCTCAGACTTCAAGAAGAATATAATAATTCCAATCCCAAAGAAAGCAGGTGTTGACAGATGTGAAATTTACCGAACTATCAGTTTAATAAGTCACAGCTGCAAAATACTAACGCGAATTCTTTACAGACGAATGGAAAAACTGATAGAAGCCGACCTCGAGGAAGATCAGTTTGGATTCCGTAGAAATGTTGGAACACGTGAGGCAATACTGACCCTACGACTTATCTTAGAAGAAAGATTGAGGAAAGGCAAACCCACGTTTCTAGCATTTGTAGACTTAGAGAAAGTTTTTGACAATGTTGATTGGAATACTCTCTTTCAAATTCTGAAGGTGGCAGGGGTAAAATACAGGGACCGAAAGGCTATTTACAATTTGTACAGAAACCAGATGGCGGTTATAAAAGTCGAGGGGTATGGAAGGAGGCAGTGGTTGGGAAGGGAGTGAGACAGGGTTGTAGCCTATCCCCGATGTTATTCAATCTGTATATTGAGCAAGCAATAAAGAAAACAAAAGAAAAGTTGGGAGTAGCAATTAAAATCCATGGAGAAGAAATAAAAACTTTGAGGTTCGCCGATGACATTGTAATTGTGTCAGAGACAGCAAAGGACTTGGAAGAGGAACTGAACGTAATGGACAGTGTCTTGAAAGGAGGATATAAGATGAACATCAACAAAAGCTACACGAGGATAATGGAATGTAGTCGAATTAAATCGGGTGATGCTGCGGGAATTAGATTAGGAAATGAGACGCTTAAAGTAGCAAATGAGTTTTGCTATTTGGGGAGCAAAATAACTTACGATGGTCGAAGTAGACAGGATATAAAATGTAGACTGGCAATGGCAAGAAATCGTTTCTGAAGAAGAGAAATTTGTTAACATCGAGTATAGATTTAAGTGTGAGGAAGTCATTTCCGAAAGTACTTGTATTGAGTGTAGCCATGTACGGAAGTGAAACGTGGACTATAAATAGTGTAGACAAGAAGAGAATAGAAGCTTTCGAAATGTGGTGCTAGAGAAGAATGCTGAAGATTAGATGGGTAGATCACATAACTAATGAGGAGGTATTGAACAGGATTGGGGAGAAGAGGAGTTCGTGGCACAACTTGACTAGAAGAAGGGATCGGTTGGTAGGACACGTTCTGAGACATCGAGGGATCACCAATTTAGTATTGGAGGGCAGCGTGGAGGGTAAAAATCGTAGAGGGAGACCAAGAGATGAATACACTAAGCAGATACAGAAGTATGTAGGCTGCAGTAGGTACTGCCAGATGAAGAAGCTTGCACACGATAGAGTAGCATGGAGAGCTGCATCAAACCAGTCTCAGGACTGAAGACCACAAGAACAACAACAATTATTTTACCGGACAGGTGTTAGTGAACTTTACTCTTGTTTTTAGAGCTGTCAATTTAGAAATTATGTAGACTGTGGTTTATAACGTTATTGATGTTCCGTATACGAATCGGTTCTGCGCAGCTGATAACGTGTAGACGAGGCGACGCTATCCGTCAGATCCTGGTGCACTATTTGGAGACGACGCCCGACTGCCATGCTTTTCCGCACTCGGGTGTCTGTGAGGGGGCCGCCCACACACGCTGCGCCCCTCTGCCCTGCCGTGCACCTGCCCCCTAGCGTGGCAGCGAGTGCGGTAATCGAATGATTACGATCTCCTAAGCCTCCCTTTGCAAATCTAATTATTCCCAGTTCATCAAATCTAAAAAAAAAAAAAAAATAAATAAAATAAAAAAAAATCGTTCCAATTTTATATTGTTTCAGTTGTTATTTTATATTGTTTCCGTTCTTTTCAAAAATCCACTTGACAGGCAATGGAAATTTTCAGCCTACTGATATCCCTGTCGCATTTTGCCGATGGATTCGCATCGTGTAATCATTTTTATGGGTGGCGAGCGCCGTGTCCACTTTCTGTAAGCTTGCACAAAAACTTTTCTCACAGGGTACGTTTTAGCACAAGACAGTATCAAGGCGTTCCCTTATAGTTGTTTTTGTAATTTTTTGGGTTGTAGATAATCTGAAGATACCGACCACAGACGAAACGCGTAACTGAAATCTGGTTGCTGTATCAGCCACAACGATGGAATGGGGAACAGAAGAAATAATTTTGTGTTGAAGCCAAATTTCAAATTATTATTATTATTATTATTATTATTATTACTTGAATCTCATTTGCACCGACAATCTTGTCCCACTTAACTAACCTATCCGAGCACTGCATATAAACAGGTGGCAGTGACCAAGAAAACGGAGGTGATGCTTCGGAAAAGTTCGAGCCAGGTGGAGCGAGCGAGGCAAGCGGAGGGGGAGAGGGAGAGAGAATGGGCGGTTTGCAGCCTGAGAGGCCCTGCCGCAGCCCAGCCTCTGAGGCTAAGGCTCGGGTCTCACCCGCAGACAGCAGACGGGGGAAGGGTGCGTGCCGCAGGGGCTGACGAGGCGCGGCCGGCCGGTGGTGGCCCGGCGGTCCTGCTAACGAGGACACGCGGCGCACCGCGCTCCACTCTAACAGGGCCTCGCGCCACGTCACAAACGACGCGAACCTACACAAAACCTGCCACAACGCTTACGTAATGGTCCTTCAAGACACGTCCACGTAGGAAAAAAAAAGACTGTAGAGTACGTAAAATCCTGCAACACATTTTGAATTCTGAGAAAAATAGGAAAATACTGGTGATATGTGTACAATAACGAGAGGGAAGAACAACAATGCAATAACCGAGAGAGAAGTGCTCGTATTATGAAGGGCACTGGGCAGTGATGCAGTTCTCCTCCTCTACTGGCCAATCTGCACATAAAAAGGAGGCCGCAATAAAAGAAAGCCTCAAGAGTGATATTAAAATTTTGAGTGAAAGAGCACCAATGATGAGATTCGCAGGTGAAAATGAGGAATTGCAGGACTTACTGAATGGAATAAACAGTCAAATGGACACACACAATGAATCGCGAGTAACCCGAAGAAAGAATTCAGAATTTTGTTGAGGAAAACTGAAAATTTTGAATAAAGACATACCGCTCTCCGCTGTTCACTATTATTTATTACGATTCCAATATCGACACGTGGTCATTGGCAAATATCGTGGGATAATAAATCGTGGGCCGCATTATCCAACAATACTTGACAATGACCGTGTGTCGAAAATGCAATCGCAATAAAGAATAGTTAACAGACTAGGGCGGTACGACTCGATTCGAAAAAGACAAAATTATTTAAGAGTACCGAAAATATTACTAGTTACGCATTTGACAATAGTATTGGACATTATACAGTACACCAAGGCAAGAGAATCGCCGGCCGGGGTGGCCGAGCGGTTCTAGGCGCTACAGTCTGAAACCGCAGGTTGAATCCTGCCTCGGGCACGGATGTGCGTGGTGTCCGTAGTTTAGATAGGTTTAAGTAGTTGTAAGTTCTAGGGGAGTGATGACCTCAGAAGTTAAGTCCCATAGTGCTCAGAGCCATTTGAACCTCTTTTTGAAGGGAAGAGAATCTGCTAACACGGAGCACTCTACCTCGCGATGGACAAAATACAGACACTGCAAGCGGACTAGGCACAAGCACAGAGGGCGCCACTCCTCGACTGGTTGGTTGGTCGATTTGGGGGAGGGGACCAAACAGCCAAGCCATCGGCGCCACCGGATTAGGGAAGGATGGGGTACCAAGTCGGCCGAGCCCTTTCGAAGGAACGAACCCGGCATTTGCCGAAGTGATTTAGGGAAATCACGGAGAACCTAAATCGGGATGGTCGGACTCAGTTTTGAACCGTCGTCCTCCCGAATACGAGTCCAGTGTGGCAACCGCGGCACCACCTCGCTCGGTCGGCTACGGAAGGGTGTGGCTTACAGCGGCCGCTCGACCGCCGCTGTAGCCATCCTCTTTTCCGCCTGTGTACAATCTTTGCGCTGCCTGGTTGTGGACTCGTAGCACTGTGAAACTCACGTCCGCTGACGTCGCGCGATTTCTGCCACCAGCCTCCGCAATGCCGGTCCGATCCTGGCCGTCAGCACAGACGGCCCACCAGGTACCGGTTCAGCTCTGGTCGACACTTCGCGCCTCCACTTGACAGTCGACTGAACGGCAGGAATGTCCGCGACGGATTCGTCACTGGGCGCTGAGGTCACCTGGCCGGCCCATTCCGCCGCCACTGCTTCCCTGCCGGCCACACACACCACTCCCCACTACCTTCTATACTGGCGTGTCCGCCTACGGTGACTCCCAGTAACGAATTTTGAGTTACAACTTATTTTTATTTATTTACACGTCAAGTTTGGTAGGATCAAATTGAGGAGCAAATCTCCAAGGTCAATGAACTTGTCAGTGCGTGAAATTACAACATATAAGTAATAACAGATAAAAATAAAATATTTATGAACCCAAAAACAGTCAAGCCGTTAAGTTTAAGCACACGCAATCAACAATACAACAAGAATCAGCTTAATTTTTCAAAGAACTCCTCGACAGAACAGGAGTGACCCATGAGGACACTTTTCAGTTTCGATTTGGAAGCGCGTGGGTTACTGCTAAGATTTTTCAATTCTTGTGGTAGCTTTTGTTTAGGTTTTTATGTCGGTAACGCCACGTAGCGCTCTGAATGAAAATCGCTGACTGTGCTGTGTGCAGTCTGTGGCTGGTTGGACTCATTGTTGGAATATTCGCTTGTGTAGTGTTGGGCAGTTGGTTGTGAACAGCGCGTAGCGTTGTACAGTTGATGACTTCTGAACATTATTAAGGTAAATACATTGTTTGTTCTCTATCAAAATCTTTCATTTGCTAACTATGCCTATCAGTAGTTAGTGCTTTCAGTAGTTAGAATCTTATTTACCTGGTAGTATTGGCGCTCGCTGTATTGCAGTAGTTCGAGTAACGAAGATTTTTGTGAGGTAAGTGATTCATTAAAGGTGTAGGTTATTGTTAGGGCCATTCTTCTGTAGGAATTACTGAAAGTCAGATTCCGTTGCGCTAAAAAAAATTGTGTGTTAGTTTAGTGATGATCAGAATAAGTAATGAGAGAACTAACTGTCTGAGTACGTTCAGTTTTACTCAGCTGTCTCTGAATCAAATAACGTAGTAGTTTACCAGCACAGTACTTCATAATTTTCCAAAGGGGACGTTTCAGCTTATTGAAAATGCATGCAGTAGGATAGTACACACCAACTCTCGAGTTAAGGACGTCCGATCCAAATTCAGGTTTGATTTCTGCCGAGCATTAACTGAGTGAAAGCTGCTTCTTCTTGGGAATAAGCTAATATTGTTAACAAGAAATGATAGTAAGGAGTTTATACAGGGTGAGTCACTAACTGTTGCCACCAAGAATTACTCCAAAAAAATGATAGCAGCTGAAACTTTTGTGGGACAAAAGTTGCATGGGACAACAGGGGCCTTAATATGACGTTGCTAGGTGGGGCCGCTTCAGAGGTATGAAGATCAGCTTTTTTTTTTTTCTTTTTTTTTTTATAATGAGATGCAATAGTTTGGTACTTATTTTCTGATAGCGGCTATCGAGACGAATCCAGTGGTGTGTTACAGTAAGGTCTTTGGGCATCAACGAAGGTCAAAAAGGTGGCATGAACGTCCATTTACAGAAGGTGTTCGAAGTGATGACCATTGATATCAACGCATTGCTGCAATCATGGATTGAGTGGCGTTCCTTATCACTTCGGCAGTTATCTAAGCACATGCTCTGACAATTCTCTCTCGCATATCTTCAGGTGTAGTTCGAACTTCTTTATAAACAACGTCTTTTACGAATCCCCAGAAGAAAAAATCCTGGAGGTGTCAAGTCTGGCGAACGAGCCGGTCACGACACATCGCCTCTGCATCCAATCCAACGATTAGGGAATTGGGTCTGCAACTCATTTCTAGCCATCAGCGAAATATGTGCCGGACATCCATCGTTTTGATGCCACATTCTGTTCGTTATTCCTAAAGGTATTTCTTTGAATAACAGACTTAATGTTTTCTGTACGAATGTGGTGTTCTCCTACCATTAAGATTTCCTTCGATGAAATACGGGCCTATAATTGTGTCCTCCAGAATCCCACACCATACATTCAGCGAACACGGTTTTTGGTGTGGAACTTGCAGCAGCCAACATGGATTTTCAGTTGCCCAATAATGCATGTTTTGCAAATTAACATTTCCATGGTTAGTGAATGTAACGTCGTGAATGAATAAAATCAAGTTAATAAATGTGTCATCCCTCTGAATCTAAAGTTGAGCCCATCGTCAGAATTCAATGCGACGAATACAATCCGCACCAATTAATTCTTGGTATAATTATGATATGGTAAGGATGATATTTAGGGCGATGCAGAACACGAACAACACTACTCTAGCTCATGCCAGATTCCCCTGCGATTTGACGCGAACCAACACAAGGCTCTCGAACCACAGTGGCAATAGTACCAATTTCCGTTTCCTCGATAGTAACTTTCCTTTACCGGATGTGTATCCGATGCGTTAAAGATCCAGTTGTTCTCAATTTGTCATACACATATTTAAATGTACGTTAAGTGTAGGGTGAGTACGTTGAGGATATCTTTCAGCGTATAAGTCTCCAGCTCTCACTGAATTTCGTTGATATTCTCCGTAAATGAGAAGCATATCGACTTGTTCTTCGAAGGAATACATCATTCACATTCGCTTGATTCGACGTTCCTGTTAATGTTGTACTGCGAAACCGTGGAATGGTGTTTATATGTCAGTGGCACGTTAGATGGATACGCCATATTCGGTGAATATTTACTACTTGCACAATGTACGAAACAGAATTGTCATGTGCTTCGATAAGCGCCGAAGTGATCAGGAATACCAGTCAATCCATGATAAGGAGATTGCAGCACTCCAGTGGTACCAATGGTCATCACTTCGAACACCTTCTGTAAACGGACGTTCATGCCACCTTTTTGACCTTCCTTGACCTCCAAAGACCTTACTGTTGCACATCATTGGCTTCGTATCGATAGCCGCTATCAGAAAGTATGTGGCAAACTATAGCATCCCACTGAAAAAAAAAAAAAAAAAAAAAAAAAAAAAAAAAAAAAATGTTGACCATATCTCTGACGTCATATTATGGCCCCCGTTGTCCCATGCAACATTTGTCCCACGAACTTTTCAGCCAGTATCATATTTTCGGATTTATTCTAGGTGGCAGTAGTTAGAGACTCACCCTGTATACTGACAGGCCAATGTCAAAATACCCAGACTCGTGAACAGGGGTCGACGAGAGGTTCGTGAACTTAACACCACTTATTGCCCGAATCGCCCGTTTCTGAGTCAAAAATATCCTTTTAGAATGGGAAAAGTTACCCCAAAATATAATACCATACGACATAAACGAATGGAAATAAGCTAAGTAGACTTCGTGTCAAACGATCACTCACTTCGGATATCGTTCGAATAGTAAAAATGGCAGTATTACGTCTTTGGACAGGATCCTGAACATGGGGTTTCCTCAACAGTTTACTATCTATCTGAACACCTAGAAATTAGAACTGTTCAGTTTTTCTCATCATATGTTAATTCTGTGAAATTAAAACGTCAGGTTTTGTTGAAATGTGTGTTAGAAACGGTAAAAACTGAGTCTTATGGTGTTTGAGCCTTAGTTTAGTTTGTATAAGCCACGAACTTATGTCACGAACTACACTAATTGAAACGTGGGTGTCCGGATATTTTTAATTACATAGTGTGTACCACTTTGGCGAGTATGGGATCTCTCCTTATTGCGAGATTATCAAACACACGTACGCATACAGTACAACACGTGGTCTCGGCACGAGTGAAGGCTCTCACTGCTTTATTTCATCACGACGACTGTTTCAAATGGACTTTGTTGCGCAAGGTGATCAATGCACGTATTAAAACTATATAGCATAGTTGCAGGTTAAAGAAAAAGGTGGCGTACAAACGATTTTCACCTGGTGCGGGAAATGGCTCCTACAAAGCACACCAACAGCGTATCCGAAGGGATGGAAGACGCGGGTGGAGGTTAGGAAGACGAAGAGGAGGACTGGGGGGGAGAGAGAGAGAGAGAGATGTCGCTAATACGCGCTGTACTACCTGTTGACTACGGAAGGGAGGAGGCCCGTGGCTGCGGCGCGTCGCTCAGCTCCGCCGGACCGCCTCTCCCCTGCAGAGGACGCACCCGCCTGTCCCGTACCTAGCGAGCGGCATCCAGAGAAACGCCGAGCCAGCTATGTCTTTCCTTCGCTCAACTGTTGACATAAGTTTAAGAATCTTGGATGTAAATCATTGTAGGTCGATACTCTGTCAGATTTAGGTTTTAACTGCATCACGTTCTGGTGGCCTCAGCTGTGGACTAGGAACGTGACATTCTATATTACAGCCGGCCGTTGTGGCCGAGCGGTTCTAGGCGCTTCAGTCCGGAACCCCGCTGCTGCTACGGTCGCAGGTTCGAATCCTACCTCGGGCACGGATGTGTGTGTTTCCTTAGGTAGTTCTAAGTCTAGGGGACTGATGACCGCACACGATGTTGATTGTGAGTGACCTTTACTCGGGTGCTTACCATCGGATAACTGTTTATTTTGTACAAACGCGACACTATGAGGATTCATTTCATTCACACTTCTTTGTTTCTACGCTACGGTGACACAACTTCCTTCAACGTATTCCTCTTTATCCGAATTCAGATAGTAGCCCGTTCATCATAAAGCGGCTCAGCCGTCACAGATTTGCAAACAAACCAAGCTACATGTAAAAACAGCGCATCTCCTCCAAAACCACGGAGCCGAATTCAATAAAACTTGCTACATACATAAAATGGCTCTGAGCACTATGGGACTTAACTTCTGAGGTCATCAGTCCCCTAGAACTTAGAACTACTTAAACCTAACTAACCTAAGGACATCACGCACATCCATGCCCGAGGCAGGATTCGAACCTGCGACCGTAGCGGTCGCGCGGTTCCAGACTGTAGCGCCTAGAACCGCTCGCCCACTCCGGCCGGCTGCTACACATATACCTTAACGTCAGGCAACAATCGCTGTGGGAGTAAGAACCACTCACCTTATCACGGTTTACAAGATGTCACGTCATGAGCTATGAGAAGCGTAAAAAACTGCCGCATCACGTATGACTTTTAAATTCGATGCTTGTGCGCTACTAACTCTACTCGCAACACGTTTTGCAGACAGCATCCAAAAATGTTCAAATGTATGTGAAATCTTATGCGACTTAACTGCTAAGGTCATCAGTCCCTAAGCTTACACACTACTTATCCTAAGGACAAACACACACACCCATGCCCGAGGGAGGAGTCGAACCTCCGCCGGGACCAGCCGGACAGTCCATGACTGCAGCGCCTTAGACAGTATCCATATGTGCCGCTAACTGTAGCCACACAAATATATCATTGCACGACATGTGCTTCAAGCGATACGGCGCCATAAACACTGACATGCATGAAAAAATACCGCGTGAAGTTTTAATACATTTATTCTGTACTATTAAGACACACCTACTGTCGAGTCGGCTTAAGGAGACCCGTGATACCTGGCAGCAGTTTTGACAGCTTCCAACCGCAAAGCTCAAACAGCTGTTGGCGAAAGCAATAACTCAATGGCTGCGAGTCTTTACAGCTTTACCTAGCGTTAGCTTTACCTGCTGAGATGTACGTCGGAGGAAGCAGTAAACTGGCCATTAAAATTGCTTCACCACGAAGATAACGTGCTATAGACGCGAAATTTAACCGACAGGAAGAAGATGCTGTGATATGCAAATGATTAGCTTTTCGGAGCATTCACACAAGGCTGGCGTCGGTGGCGACACCTACAACGTGCTGACATGAGGAAAGTTTCCAACCGATTTCTCATACACAAACAGCAGTTGACCTGCGTTGCCTCGTGAAACGTTGTTGTGATGCCTCGTGTAAGGAGGAGAATGGCGTACCGTCACGTTTCCGACTTCGACAAAGGTTGGACTGTAGCCTATCGCGATTGCGGTTCATCGTATCGCGACAATGCTGCTCGCATGCTCGAGATCCAATGACTGTTAGCAGAATATGGAATCGGTGGGTTCAGGAGGGTAATACGGACCGCCGTGCTGGATCCCAACGGTCTCGTATCACTAGCAGTCGAGATGACAGGCATCTTATCCGCATGGCTGTAACGGATCGTGCAGCCACGCCTCGATCCCTGAGTCAACAGATGGGGACGTTTGCAAGACAAAAACCATCTGCACGAACAGTTCGACGACGTTTGCAGCAGCGTGGACTATCAGCTCGGAGACCATGGCTGCGGTTACCCTTGACGCTGCATCACAGACAGGAGCACCTGCGATGGTGTACTCAACGACTAAACCTGGGTGCACGAATGGCAAAACGTCATTTTTTCGGATGAATCCAGGTTCTGTTTACAGCATCATGATGGTCGCATCCGTGTTTGGCGACATCGCGGTGAATGCACATTGGAAGCGTGTATTCGTCATCGCCATACTGGCGTATCACCCGGCGTGAAGGTGTGGGGTGCCATTGGTTACACGTCTCGGTCACCTCCTGTTCGCATTGACGGCACTTTGAACAGTAGACGTTACATTTCAGATGTGTTACGACCTGTGGCTCTATCCTTCATTCGATCCCTGCGAAACCCTACATTTCAGCAGGATAATGCACTACCGCATGTTGCAGGTCCTGTACGGGCGTTTCTGGATACAGAAAATGTTCGAGTGCTGCCCTGGCCAGCACATTCTCCAGATCTCTCACCAATTGAAAAGGTCTGGTCAATGGTAACCGAGCAACTGTCTCGTCACAATACGGCAGTCACTACTCTTGATGAACTGTGGTATCGTATTGAAGCTCCTTGTCAGCTGTACCTGTACACGGCATCCAAGCTCTGTTCGACTTAATACCCAGGCGTATCAAGGCCGTTATTACGGCCAGAGGTGGTTGTTCTGGGTATTTCTCAGGATCTATGCACCCAAATTGCTTGAAAACGTAATCACATGTCAGTTCTAGTATAATATGTTTGTCCAATGAATACACGTTTATCATCTGCATTTCTTCTTGGTGTAGCAATTTTAATGGCCACGTGTATATATTTTTAGCCTTTCGCGATTTACCATTCTGTGGTGACAGGTTAGTGGATAGATTTTCTCTAGTTATCATTTTATAAGAAGCTTTGGGCCCCTCAAGAGGTGGGCTGTTTCTCCTTTTATTGTGAATTCTTTGCCATAGAGACGTTTACAACATCGCGTTGCGGACACGCCAAGCAGCGGCGCCCTGCATGCAGAAACTGACAGAGATATTGCACTACAAACGTAGTTCACCGTTTTCGTTTCTAATAGAAAGTTGGCAAATTGTCAGGCAGTGGATCTACAAGACGAGGTGCACTATTCGTCAACGGTGTGTTTAGTCAGCGAGAAAGGCGCCAAGAGCGATTACTGCAGAGATACAGGAGGCCAGCCGGCCGAAGTGGCCGCGCGGTTCTGGCGCTGCAGTCTGGAACCGCGAGACCGCTACGGTCGCAGGTTCGAATCCTGCCTCGGGCATGGATGTGTGTGATGTCCTTAGGTTAGTTAGGTTTAACTAGTTCTAAGTTCTAGGGGACTGATGACCTCAGAAGTTGAGTCCCATAGTGCTCAGAGCCATTTGAACCATTTTTTTTTTTTATACAGGAGGCCATAGGCAGGGCGGCACATCCGCTTCAGGAAATAAATTGCCTAGCGTCGCAGTCTTGTGAGGATAGAGTCTCTGGTTCGAATCTAATTAGCAGCATTTTTTAATATTATGTAAATTCTACATTTTTAAGTGAAAATTGTAATACACAAACATCGATTCATTAAAAAAAAGGTTAGTTTGGCTGCCTTTGGTGCGGAAGGATCCTGATTCGATTCCACGTACCTCCTCAGATTTTTTTTTTCTGAGGGCGGGAGGTGTGGTCGGGGTCCATTCAGCTCTCCTGAGAACAAATGAAGAGCTACTTGAATAAGGAAGCAGCGGCTACATCCGGATCCACCCACCGCTAGTAACGGCTGGAGGAACTGTCCGCACGTTCATCACGATCACCTGTGCTCCTTCAGTGGTGTTTGGGTTTTAGAAAGGACCGTACAGCGTAAACAGGAAAATTCAAGAAATCACCCTTCTACCGAAAAGACGAAATGGCCCAATGGTGTATGCAAGGCTGCTGCTAAAGCGACAACTAATGAGACAAAACGTACCAGTATCCTGTTAATATGGAACGACAAATCGCCAAAGGCTACAAAGTTATAAATACACTCCTGGAAATTGAAATAAGAACACCGTGAATCCATTGTCCCAGGAAGGGGAAACTTTATTGACACATTCCGGGGGTCAGATACATCACATGATCACACCGACAGAACCTCAGGCACATAGACACAGGCAACAGAGCATGCACAATGTCGGCACTAGTACAGTGTATATCCACCTTTCGCAGCAATGCAGGCTGCTATTCTCCCATGGAGACGATCGTAGAGATGCTGGATGTAGTCCTGTGGAACGGCTTGCCATGCCATTTCCACCTGGCGCCTCAGTTGGACCAGCGTTCGTGCTGGACGTGCAGACCGCGTGAGACGACGCTTCATCCAGTCCCAAACATGCTCAATGGGGGACAGATCCGGAGATCTTGCTGGCCAGGGTAGTTGACTTACACCTTCTAGAGCACGTTGGGTGGCACGGGATACATGCGGACGTGCATTGTCCTGTTGGAACAGCAAGTTCCCTTGCCGGTCTAGGAATGGTAGAACGATGGGTTCGATGACGGTTTGGATGTACCGTGCACTATTCAGTGTCCCCTCGACGATCACCAGTGATGTACGGCCAGTGTAGGAGATCGCTCCCCACACCATGATGCCGGGTGTTGGCCCTGTGTGCCTCGGTCGTATGCAGTCCTGATTGTGGCGCTCACCTGCACGGCGCCAAACACGCATACGACCATCATTGGCACCAAGGCAGAAGCGACTCTCATCGCTGAAGACGACACGTTTCCATTCGTCCCTCCATTCACGCCTGTCGCGACACCACTGGAGGCGGGCTGCACGATGTTGGGGCGTGAGCGGAAGACGGCCTAACGGTGTGCGGGACCGTAGCCCAGCTTCATGGAGACGGTTGCGAATGGTCCTCGCCGATACCCCAGGAGCAACAGTGTCCCTAATTTGCTGGGAAGTGGCGGTGCGGTCCCCTACGGCACTGCGTAGGATCCTACGGTCTTGGCGTGCATCCGTGCGTCGCTGCGGTCCGGTCCCAGGTCGACGAGCACGTGCACCTTCCGCCGACCACTGGCGACAACATCGATGTACTGTGGAGACCTCACGCCCCACGTGTTGAGCAATTCGGCGGTACGTCCACCCGGCCTCCCGCATACCCACTATACGCCCTCGCTCAAAGTCCGTCAACTGCACATACGGTTCACGTCCACGCTGTCGCGGCATGCTACCAGTGTTAAAGACTGCGATGGAGCTCCGTATGCCACGGCAAACTGGCTGACACTGACGGCGGCGGTGCACAAATGCTGCGCAGCTAGCGCCATTCGACGGCCAACACCGCGGTCCCTGGTGTGTCCGCTGTGCCGTGCGTGTGATCATTGCTTGTACAGCCCTCTCGCAGTGTCCGGAGCAAGTATGGTGGGTCTGACACACCGGTGTCAATGTGTTCTTTTTTCCATTTCCAGGAGTGTATATAAGTAAGTCGCCAACGTATCACAAAGGAGTGCGTCGAGCAGCTCCTACAAGACAGGCGTTCTGCGTCGTGGTAACTCTTATTCTCTCCTACTGCTTCCTGCGACACACGTCTCAGCAACGACCACCTACATGTAGGCCCTTGCTGTGTGTGGGTACCATCAGCGAAGAGGGTACGAAGGGACCAGGGGAAAAGTTGGCGGTGCACTGTCCACCCTCCGTCTCTCTCTCTCTCTCTTTCTCTCTCTCTCTCTCTCTCTCTCTCTCTCTGTCAACCGGAGCTCTTACATCTTTCCGCACTTTCGGTCGCAAGACAACACAGCTGTAGTATTTCGAGGTATTAGAAGCCACTATTTGCGCAGAGACTGTGCCACCAAGGACGCACGATACTCTGGCGCACAGTGCATTCCACAGTAAGACGCGCGGCACACGACTCTGGGAAGAGGACAAGGACAAGATCGCTCCCGCATTCCTACCACATTACCTCACCAGTTTTTTTCCCTCTTTCCTCTTCTCGCGGCACGTGAAGCAGCCGTGCCGTAAATTGGCAGTCATCAATTCATCGCTGCTGATTTCCAATTCATTCAACTTCTATTCATCAGTCGCCGATAATGTCAGTATTAACTGACGAATTTAAAGAACTGTATAAAAGGACAACATAAAATACTTCTGGTATCATACGTATTAATCAAGAAATAAACAAGAAGCATTGTTCGCCAGTTGAAATCTATTAGTATGCAAGATAGGCCATAATTTGATGAAGACATTTCTGGGAATTTACGTGGCAGTGAATCACGGACAGTGAGGAAACCGGAACAGAAGAGAATCGAAGCGTTTCAGATGTGCTGCTGCACGCGAATGTTGAAAATTACGTCGAATGATAAGGTAAGGTACGACGAGGTTGTCCGCAAAATCTGCAAGGAATGGAACATATGGATGTCACCGACCAGAAGAGGGGACACAATGAGACATGTGTTAATAATTGAGAGAATAACTTCCACGGCACTAGATGGAGCTGTAGAGGGTAAAAAGTGTACAGGAAGACACAGACTGGAAACCACCTGGCAATTGATTGATGACATACGCCGATCAGCCACAACATTATGATCACCGACTTACCGTGGCTATAAACCCGTCCGGGAGATAGCAGCGACACCTGCCGAGGTACGACTACTGCCACTCAGACACGCCACGGTGCGTGAAGTGTAACAGGTAGCGTGCTGTCCCCGTGCAGAATGGGGGAGCCGTGTGATCTGAGTTTGACCGAGGGCAGATTGCTACGGCCCCGAGGCTCGGCACGAGTATTTGGGAAACTGTACGGCTTGACGGGTGTTGGAGGAATGCCGCGGTGAGTGTCTTCTACACGTGGCGAGATCGTGGTGAGACCGCGTCCGTGCGTCGTGGGATTGGGCCGCCAGCCCTCATTACAGATGTCGGACGCCGTAGGCTGGACACACAGAATAGGCAGCCAACTGTGGCGGACGGAAGAGTACAAGTGTGTCTGAACACACAGAGCACCGAACACTCCTAACCGTGGCCGACGACCTGTGCGTGTGGCAGCGTTAACGCCACGACATCGGCAACTACGACTGAAATGGGCCCTGAACGTCGGCACAGCGGCAGAGTGTTACACGGTCTGGTCAGTCCCGACACCTTCTTCGTCACGTCGATGGGAGGCCGCCAATCCGTCGCCATCCACGGTAACAGCCCCTCGACACCTTTAAGGCGCGACGGAGACAAGCTGACAACGGGTTCATTATGCTCTGGGGAACATTCGTGGGTCCAGTTGAGGTCGTGCGAGGAGTATCGTCCACTGGTCGCAAACCACTCACACCCCTTCGCGACGATCACGTTTCCCGATTACGGTGACATTTTTCAGCAAGATAATGCGCCGTATGACAAGGCCAGGAGTGTGATCGAGTGGTCCGAGGAACGCAGTGGCGAGTTCCTATTAATCTGCTGGGCCCCCAGCTCGCCAGATTTGAATCCGATCGGACGCATCTGGGATGTGGCTGAGCTCGTCGCCCCCTCCCCGGACTTTACGGGAACTGGGTGACTTGTGGTTGCAGCGACCTACCAGTGGCTCACTGCTTCCACTGTTATCCGCGCCCAAGGTATCAGGTAGGTGGCCGTACTGTTGTGGCCGGTCAGTGTCGGCTGCACGTGAAGCGGCTGGCACGAGACACGAATTCGAGGCGGGTGAGCGGACTGAGGACTCGAAAGTTGCAGTACGTATCCGACAAGTTTCTCAACAGACCGTAAAACTTTCCTTATACCTAACGGTAATTCCAGTAATTGTTCAAATGTGAACTGATCATTACTGCTCACTGTATATTTAACATAATGCGGAATTAGTCTCCACATTTATAGCGCCACTCGTAACAACGTAATTGTCAAATGAATAATAAACGACTGGGTGACATTGCTCGTCGGCGAATAAGACGTTCCTACACTGCTGTATCTTTAGAGTTAACACGGACCGAGTTAAAACAAAAAATTGTTGACTGTCGTTATTATTCGTAATAATTAACTTGTGAAGTAAGAAACGAAAAGAGTACAAATATTCGAGAAGTGACAACAAAAACATGTATCTGTCTTTAGCTCGTTATTTAGCGTCTTATTAAGGTCAACATAGAACATTATCTTGCAAGTTAACTGACGACAATAAAAGGGAATGAGGTGAAATACGGCTACAGCGACGTAATACGAAGTTTGCTGCGACATTTGAAGCAAGTAAGCTGCTGATAAAAGCGAGACGCGTAGCAAAAAAACAGCTACAACAGGATAAGTTAGTATACATTTCACTTTATGTTCTAATGGAACGGTGTGTTTCAAGTTCAAGTTGTGCATAAAAGGGTACCCGAAACGCACCGTGTAATACCCAAAGGACCAATAAAAACATACGAATTAGTAACATAATGTGCCTTTTAGTCATCCGTTTAAAAGATCAGTGCCGGCTGCTTTGGAACGCTATAGATGATATACGTGGTCCAGTCACGTAACGTAACCATCGCCTCTGTTCAGCGTTAACATGCAGTAACCGCTCACGGGCGCTAGGTGGCAGCACTTGCAGTGGAGGGTAAATAAAGCGTATCAGCGGAGGTAAGAGAGTCGGGCAAAACAGTGCAGCCGTTGTCGTAATGCGTAAACAGAGCGATTTACATGACCCCAAAACGGCACGATCATTGGCTTTTGCACCGAGGGTGGAAGTATTTCTGAAACGGCGAAGGTTGTACACTGTTGGCGTGCCGCCGTCCTTAAAGTATGCCGTGCACGACAAAACGGCGCTGTCCAAGAAGGCGGCGAGGCAACCACGGGCTATAGATGACGGGAGCGGGCGACGGCTGCGGGGATGTGAACGGGCCAACAGCCGCGCAAGTGCCGAGCAACTGGCCGCCCGGATGGACCGAGGGCTACCAACAGTGTGTGCGTGCGTGTGTGTGTGTGTGTGTGTCTCCTGCACGACGTCGCTGCGTGTCGCCTGGACAGCAGGCGGCCGCTCCGTGCCTCCACGCTGACTGCTTGCTGTTCACCGGCGACGGAGGCCGGAGTTTTCGCGGTCGTAATTCTGCAAGTGGACATTCACAGAGATGCGAGAGGTGCCCTTTTTAGATTAATCACATTTGATGCTGCACTGGATAGGAGGCCACTGGTGCGTAAAGCACGAAACGTCTGAAAGCGAACAACGATCGTGAGAGGAGTCGAGACCAGAGGACGGAGCGTTACGGACTGGGGAATGTTTTCGTAGCATTTGGTGAGTTATCTCGGCATTCCGGAAGGTGCAACTGATCGACACAAGTGCGCACCTGTCCTCGGGTGGCACGCCTACCTCTCTAGACGCTGCTGGTGTTTCTGCGGCACGACGGACAATGCAGCGTTCCACAGCACGCACTTCAGGTGCGTGGTCGAAAGAACACTAGGGTGAGCGTACGGTACTCCCCTGGCATTTGACCCTAGCTGAGAATGTGTGGGACCACTCGGGTCGGGCTTTGCGCGACAACCGAGAACCCAGGCGCGGCTCCGCAGTCTGCCAGAAGTAGTCCTCGCTGCAGAAGGCGGCTATTCGTGGTCACGTTAATGTAACTGGACACTGAGTATCCGTATCTACATCTGTACTCTGCAAATCAGATGTTAGCGGGTCTTCCGTTCACGTACGGAGCGCACGAAGAATGACTTTTTAGCCGCCTCTGTGCGTGCTATATAATCTTGTCCGCGTGACCCGTATGTTAGCAATATACACGGAGTTGTAGCCGGTTGGATTTGTTCATCACGTCCGTCACACTGTCTCACAGGTCATCATTCCTGCTGCCCTTCTCCGGATACGTCCAAAAACCCTCTGTCGTTCCCGCACACTTGAGCTGTACTCCAGTCTGTATTGTAACCAATCTCCTCGGCAGACTGACTGTATTTCCCTCGTATTCTACCAATGAACTCAAGTCTTTCACCTGTTTCAGTTATGACTGAGCCTACAGGACCGTTCCCTTTCACGTACACAGAAAATTTCACATTCAGATGCTAACTGTGACTCGTTGATATTGCAGTAATAGGACACCACGTTTTTCTCGTTTTGTGAAGCCCATAAGTTTATATTTTTGAATTTTTAGAGGAAGTCGTTAACCCTTACACCACTTTGAAATATCAGCAAGACACGATTGAATTATCTCTGCAGGTTTCCTAAAGCTGTGTGTTACAGGTAACGGCATAATCTCCCTAACATCCTTGGGGCTTACTGTCACTATTGTCTGCGAGGTCATTAACGTACAATACGAACAGCAGGGGTCCGGGCACACTTTCCTCACGGACACATCTGTCGATGACACGCCATGTAATAGTTAACATGCTGCGTCCTTCCTACCAATAAATCCCGAATCGAGTCAAAAATTTCACTCGATATCCCGTACAGGATCGGTCTTTGTATAATAAGCGTACACGTGGAGCTGAAGCAAGCGCTTTTCGGAAATCGAGATATGCTGCACCTACAGCTTGCTCTAGACGTGTAAAAGTACGGCTTAATGCACGTGGGTAGGAAAAACAACGCCGTCACGTTTGAATGTAGCGCTAGCAGCGTGCTGCTTGACACGGACGCGTCCGTTAAACATGTGGGCGTGACGTTGCAGGGTGAAGGAGCACGCAGGGGCGGCGGAAGGCGAGATGGGGAACGGTCGACTTTGGTCTGTTGGCAGAATCTGAGGGAAGCGCGTTTCATCTGTAAAGATCGCTAGTAGAAACCAGTCCAGAGTACTGTTCGAATGTTCGAGTCCCCCACAAGTTCCGACTAAAGGCAGGCATCTAAGCAATTCAGAGGTGGGCAGCTCGATATGTGATCAGCACACGAGTGAATCCCTGTAGAGCAGACCGCGCTCTTTCCGTGGAATACTACTGAGAACATTTAGAGAACCGGCATGTGAAGCTGACTCTGTAGTCAGAACGGTTGTACTGCCACCAACGTACATTTCGCGTAAGTACCACGCACACAAGGTAAGAGAAATGAGGGCGCGTACTGAGGCTTACAGACAGCCTCTGTTTGCGTGCGGAATAAGAAAGGCAGTGGCCAGTACTGCTGCAAACTACTCTGCGCCACGTATCGTACGGTGCATTGCAGAGGTCGTACGCAGAAGTACATGTACCTGAGTGTCTCGATCCGTGTCTTTCGTCGTCTCGCCTGAGAAAAGCGTTGTTTCCGGAATGCGTGCTGGTTGGAGGAGGTCGCGCGGTTGGCGCTCTGGCGCTGTGTTGCGTCCGCGACTGCTCTGCCTGCAGCAGGCGGCGGGCAGCGGCAGCGGCAGCTCTAGCCGCTAGAAGGCCAGTCCATTTGTCATTCTATAATGAAGTCATTCTCCAAGACATATGTCAACTTACGAGCCCAATTCTATTTATCTGCGGAAAGTTGCAATTTTTAATATGAAGGAACCCGAAGCTGACGCTCATAAAGTGCTGGGTAAGCCTTATGGTGAGGCCGCTGTTAGTTCAAATGTTCAACTGTGTGTGAGATCTTACGGGACTTAACTGCTAAGGTCATCAGTCCCTAAGCTTACACACTAGTTATCCTACATTATCCTAAGGACAAACACACACACACTCATGTCCGAGGGAGGACTCTAACCTCCGCCGGGACCAGCCGCACAGTCCACGAATGCAGCGCCCTAGACCGCTCGGCTAAACCCGTGCGGCCCGCTGTTAGTGAAATAATGTGCACAGAGTGGTTTAGACGCTTCAAGAACAGTGATTCTGACGTCCAAGACCGGTACGGCGGTGGAAGATAGATTTTCGAAGCTACTTAAGCTGGCATAAACAATCACAAGCGATCGTTATCGTAAGCAATTCATGAGTTTTGAGCTGAGAACTAAAACGGTCATATTACAGCGAAAGACAGAAAAAGTAATTTTGCAACTTCTACATCTACATGGATACTTTGCAAATCAGACTTAAGTGCCTGACAAAGGGTTCATCGTACCACCTTCAAAATTCTCTGTTATTCCAATCTCGTATAGCCCGCGGAAAGAACGAACACCTGTATCTTTCCGTACGAGCTCCAATTTCCCTTATTTCATCGTGGTGATCGTTTCTCCCTATGTAGTCCGGTGTCAACAAAATATTTTCGCATTCCGAGCAGAAAGTTGTTGACTGGAATTTCGTGAGAAGAATCCGTCGCAACGAGAAACGCCCTTCTCTCAATTATGTCCAGCCCAAATCCTGTACCATTTCTGTGACACTCTCTCCCGTATTTCGCGATAATGCAAAACTTGGTACCTTTCTTTGAACTTTTTAGATGTACTCCGTCAGTCCTGTCTGGTAAGAATCCCACACCGCGCAGCAGTATTCTAAAAGAGGATGGACAAGCGTAGTGTAGGCAGTCTCCTTAGTAGATCTGTTACATTTTATAAGTGTCCTGCCAATACAACAAAGTCTTCGGTTAGCCTTCCCCACAACATTTTCTTTGTGTTCCTTCCAATTTAAGTTGTTCGTAATTGTAATTCCTAGGTATTTAGTTCAATTTACAGCCTTTATATTTGACTGATTTATCGTGTATCCAAAGTTTAACGGATTTCTTTTAGCACTCATGCGGATGATCTCACACTTTTTGTTATTTAGGTTCAACTGCCAATTTTTACACCATTCAGATATCTTTTCTAAATCGTTTTGCAGTTTGCTTTGATCTTCTGATGACTTTATTAGTCGATAAACGACACTATAATCTGCAAACAACCTAAGACGGCTGCTCAGATTGACTCCCAAATCGTTTATATAGATAAGAAACAGCAAAAGGCCTATAACACTACCTTGGGGAACGCCAGAAATCACTTATGTTGTACTCGATCACTTTCCGTCAATCTAGGCGCAAAACCCATCAAAGCATACTTGCTAAAGGGTAAAATGGATGTCACACCCGTCGCATTGCTCCCTCTGACTGCCACCTTTTTCGATCAATGACACACGGCCTGGCTGACCTGAGCCCCCGGTCACACGAGCGGGTGCGACATTGGATCGATACATGGATCGCCTCGAATGACGCCCAGTCCACCCGCCTCGAGAACGGTGGGACAAAGTACTGGCCACCGACAGCCAATACTTTTAATCGTAAATATTTTCTACGTTTTTCACGATAAAGCTTCGAACTTGGACAAAAAACGGCGGAAACAAAGTTGAAGACCTAATGTGAGAAACGGACGTCAAGGATACTGGACGGTGGTTTTCTCGACCCGCTACCGTCCCGTGCACGGTTGGGAGGGGAGGCGGTGTA
Organism: Schistocerca americana; assembly: GCF_021461395.2. NCBI lineage: Eukaryota > Metazoa > Arthropoda > Insecta > Orthoptera > Acrididae > Schistocerca > Schistocerca americana. The sequence continues at coordinate 193,860,325 of NC_060127.1, forward strand.
GTGGTTGCTAAGGCGCACCTCGCGCCGGCTGGTCCACTGACCCACCTGGCTGGGAAGGCCGCCCCCACCTCCTGGGTTTCCACGTGTTTCTCCAGCCGCGTGGGCCGACACGCGCACTCGCACGCCAAGCACGCAATGGCGGATTTTTACGGCCCACCGCCTCCCACGCCGCCCCCATAGTTCGCTGTCAAGGTCACGTCTGGCCGCCGCCAGCACCTTACGGAACTTCCCATCACGCACCGTAACACTATAGGTCCGCGACTTTCTTTTATACCCCAGAATAAAAGAACTCATATAGCACTCTGTGCGGAATGTGGGACAACGTGGAGAAAGAAATTTCTAAAGCACTCTCTCTCTCTCTCTCTCTCTCTCTCTCTCTCTCTCTCTCTCTCGATCTGCCCCCCCCCCCCCCCCAAATCCATCTCTCTTAGTGAATCACTGAAATACGTGGCAGAGAGCGCTTTTTATCATACCAAAGCGGGATGTTAAAGGCTGTTCACAGTTCTACTGGCGGATGAAGCGTGGAAAGAAAGCCTATTTCTGCGCCTCTGCGTCAGCGATTATTCTCGCACGTGAACTAAGATCTTATATGACGACCTAAAAATATAGAAGATCTTACTTCACGTCACGATCTTCTATATGACTGACATTTCGATACCTCTGCTGGGACCTTCTGGTGTTCATAGTTAGCTGAACATTATCAAAGACCTGTGTCGCAAGCACATAAAAAAGGGAGCAACTATAGGTGTGTCACGTCAATGGAGATACAGCCGAACAGGCAGAGCAAGACGTTTGTCAAAATGTTGACGTCGCGCAGCAAAGTTCGCCTCTTTGCGCGACTGCGTATTAACTTCCTCGATGCCCGAGAACCACGAAGCTGGGACTCTACAACCGTCTTCTCTGCTGCAGAATTATTCTTCTTTTCGCTAGCGTTTACCCCAACTTCCCAGGATTCCGCAAATTTTATTTTTATTATTTATTTCCGTGGTCGCGTGCCCTCCCTGGCACGATAGTCGGCGAGGTAGCCTCAGTGACGGATGTGGTGGGTGCCATTTGTCTGTGAGTCGTGGAAACTTTGTTCTGTGTGACACCGCATGAGTGCTTGCTGAAAAGAAATTTTTTATGTGAGAACTCCGAAATCTTTTAAATCATAAATCTTTATTAACATTTTACACCTTTATTCTTCACGTCTCGACATAATCATCCTGGCAACAAACATATATCTCGCAATGAGAGACTAAAGTGCGCGTCATATATGTTGGCGGCCGAGTTTAGGTTCGTTCTGCGCATCTGACATCACAAAACAGTCAGCCAATGAACAGAGAACGACGTTGCCAGATCTCGACTGCAGTGCATAGCAGGGACGAGAGTCTTCAGTTTTAGAAACGTTCAGTCATAAATAAAGTAATAGAAAAAAAGCAATGTCTTGATAGCAGACTTTCTTTTATAGAAAGTTTGGGAAAAGCATTCTTTATACCAATTGCTTCATATTCTATTAATTAATTAAACGAAACAAGCAATAAGACTCCTAATTCAGAGGATAGCAAGGAAAGGTGTTTGTATCAATCTCACGAACCGCTTTTTCGCAATAAAGAACAGCGGTAATTGTTTATTTCCTATTGTACTTCGACGAAGCGTGAGTAATTCATAGTCATACCAACAGTGTTTGTCAGTATTTTGCGTGACGCGTTAGAGTCCTCATGGCGTCATGTAGTCACACGAGCTGTGTTAGCGTAACGGTTAAGGTGTTTGGCTTCTACGCAAAATGTTATGAGTTCAAACCTTGTGTGCTGCTTAGTATTTTCATTATTTAAAAACAATATCGAAGTGCCTTACTTCACGAATTATATTCGTTTGAATGCAATTTTTTTGAAATTTCTAGTGCTTTGTCTCTTCATTAACCCTTTCGCTGCTGCAGACACGTGCTCCCCGCATTCTGCGCTGTGCGCGATTTTGTCATCACTGCACTGTTCGCCTGCGGAGACACATGGTGTTCCCACTGCTTTGACACACTTATCATTCGATTCCACAAAAACTATTTGGCCCAAAAATTTGATTTTTACGCGTCTTCTTGACTGATTGCGTTGAACATCGAAACAAAATTAAGTCATTTATGGGGGGAAGGTATCAGTCAAGAAGACATGTAAAAATCTAATTTTTGGGCCAAATAGTTTTTGTGGAATCGAATGATAAGAGCGTCAAAGCAGTCGGAACACGATGTGTCTGCACAGGCGAGCAGTGCAGTGACAAAATCGCGCACAGCGCGGAATGCAGGGACCACGTCTTTGTAGCAGCGAAAGGGTTAATGCGGCCGTGGTGGCTTTACTTCATGAACTGCGCGCTCCCCCCTAAACGTAAATTTGCGAACTATGCCATACTATGGCGCTGCTCCTATTGGCGCGTGCGTCGTTTGCAACTGGCAACGCAGCAATCTCCCGCGTCTGGGAGCCGCCAAGATAAAAGAATTGAACTATAGTTTATTGACACTATCGCGGCAGAAAGTTTGACCTGTTGACGAAGCCACAACTTGAACTCCGCTTACATCGCTTCACCACTATCAACGGCAAGTCCTCGAAGGTGTTCTCTATGTTTTGGAAACAGAAGGAAACCGGATGCGTCCGAGCCGGTACTGCGTGCAAGATGACCGACGGCAGTGAACGCACGGCGTCTGACTGCTGCAGATGCCGCAGCACTCGCGTCTGGTCTGGCGTCGTCGTGCTGCAGGACGGCGTGCTCCGAATGTGGACCAACTCTTCCAATTCGCGCTTTCAGTTTTCCGTGAATCTTCAAGTATCTTGCAGCGTTTATGGTGGTGCCTTTAGGCACGAATTACAAATCCATCCCAGCTCGAATCTCCCAGAACACTGCGAGCGTGACGTTGCCTGCTGACGGCAATGTCTTGAACTTCTTTGGCGTCGGTGACCCTTTGTGGCGGAACTCTATCGATGCTCTCTTGTTCTCGGAGTCACCTGTCACAATGTTGTTAAGGAACCCATCGCCCTCACGCTCAAAATGCAATAGAAACTGTCGATGAGGTGTGTGTGTCTTGACGGACGATTTCGCCTGGTGAGCTCGAGTAGGTTCCGGCGAGCCTCGTCGGTTGCCGCACGCGGTCGTCCGTTCCGTCCCACGTCACTGATGTCGATGCAATCGTCAGCGTAAACACCTTTCATTCTTTCATGGATTTCAATTGCAGACACGTTTTCTGCGGTTAGAAACTTGATTACACCACGCTGTTTCTCATCGACATAGTTACGCCACAAAACGCCATGTTTCGTGCCACAATGCGAAGCTGTCTAGCGGCAGAGGGTTGCAACTGATATCTCAAACGGTATTAAGAATAGAATAAAAAAATCGAAAACGTTATTTGTCTGCGCGCATTCGTATTTTGTTGTGTGGTGTCGCCGCCAGACACCACACTTGCTAGGTGGTAGTTTTAAATCGGCCGCGGTCCATTAGTACATGTCGGACCCGCGTGTCGCCACTGTGTGATCGCAGACCGAGCGCCACCACAAGGCAGGTCTCGAGATACGGACTGGCACTCGCCCCAGTTGTACGGACGACTTTGCTAGCGACTACACTGACGAAGCCTCGCTCCTTTGCCGAGCAGATAGTTAGAATAGCCTTCAGCTAAGTCCATGGCTACGACCTAGCAAGGCGCCATTAGCCTTACATAGCATCTATCTAAAGAGTCTCACTTGTATCGTCAAGAGCGATGTATACAACAAGGATGGATTAAAGTTAAGTATTCCAAAAGCTACGTACTTTTCTTTATAGCATTCATTACGTATCCTGTTTCAGACCTCACGCCATCCTTCGTGTGTTTACAGCGTGCATTGCGGTCCCCTCAAATCACACTGTGTCGGCACTTCTGTCGACACATCATGTTCCTGTATCGTATTCTCTGAGGCAAAATTTGGGGATCAGTTCAGAACTTGCCTAAACGAGCGTGGGAGACAGCCTGAAAATGACAGGCTGGCTGGTCATTAATCCAGTCACATCAAATGACGAACTGTAGTCGCATGAAGTTGTTGTGGCATTTAAATCGCACAACGACCTCGGCTCGCAAATGAGCTCTTCACAACGCACGGTGTTCAATTTGTGCCAAACAGATTGCTCTTAAATGAATGTCTTTCACAAGGTAGCTGATCCTAGTAAAGAACCAACATGGCGAAAGGGGTAGGTCGTGGTGATGATGAGGAGGTTTACAGATGCTTGTCGACAGTGTTTTCCACTGCTATATTGAAGCAAGTGATTTGTGTCTCACTGATTCTGATTCCGATGAACCACAAGCAGTGCCCTTTAAAATCAGAAGGGTGGCGCGGATCTTAAAGAGTAGATGACAGCTCTTTTTCCAGTCACGCAGCTTACAGCCAATGGGTATACAGGCTGGTACCTGGTTTGAGGAGTGATAGTATCGGTGATTCTGAACCAAAAAAAAAAAAAATACTTCGCACGGACATATGCCCTACTCCGAATGGTTTCCGAAATAGAGCACACTTACTGCATACTGCTATTTACTTTCTGTATTATCTGTCACTGTTTACAACTTGCCACAATAGCATAGAGCAAATTGAGACAAACAATTTGATTCATTGTTTAGGCCTGTTGTCTATCAAGTCGGCAAACCTCCTCAAACTGGCCTAGGAAAACTACCTAAGGTACAGCGCGAGATTTTAAATATCCTCGCGCTTCCTTGCCGCAAACTGTTAGGCGTAGAGAATAAGATGAATAGGATGTCTTGTGAAGTAAATTTTCGCTAGAGGGCGTGGTTTTCAGTACAACGTACAAACGTTATATCAAATGTGTGCTATCTCGGAAAACATTCGGAACAGAGCATATGTTCCGACGCAGTTTTTTTTTCTTCGTTTTTTTCTTCTTCTTCTTCTTCTTCTTCTTCTTCTTCTTCTTCCAGAATCACTAATACTATCACGCCTCAAAGCATTCATCTCTCCCACTGAAGCACTCTGTATAGAGACAGTTTACAAATGAAAAGGTGGTCCGTTGCTGCCTACATTGATGTTCGTTTCATTCGTGCATTTCATTCAACTCTGCGTCGTTTCTAAGCATATACGTGACAACTTACGTACGTCACGTTTTAGATTTCATGTTTATCTTACTCATACACACACACACACAATCGACAAATACATGTGGTCAGAATTGATACGTATATTTTCAACTCGTTCATTGTATGTCGTAACGGGCTTCAGGACCTGCTTTGCACAGCAGCTGTTTAAGAGCGCACACAGCTACCTCAGCACTCTTTTCGCAGGCGAGTATCGGCGAGCACTACCCCTATGAGATTTCAGACAACACCATGGTTCATTTCTCGGTTCACATAACGCCTATGTGAGGAAAAAAAATACACTAAAAGGCTTCTTGTGTGCTACTTAAGAGGAGAAAGAACAGAAAGTACTTGGAAGTGCAAAAAGTGTGGTGTTGCTGTATCTTCAGTGAACTGTTTACAAGTCTACCATACCCAGCAATCGTTCTGGTTGATCCGTATTAAACCTGATTCCACAGCAGCCAGTAGGGTATGTAAATACGATGTCATTGATCTAACCCGCAACTATGGTTCGATTCGGTTCAGACGCAGTTCCCTGCCTCGCACGCTACGCAAAACCAGCCGGTGTGTCTACCGCAGTTACATTCGTTGTCGGAAATCTCAGCCGCTTCTCGGACTTCCGTTATATAAAAAATGGTTCAAATGGCTCTGAGCACTATGGGACTTAACTTCTAAGGTCTTCAGTCCCCTAGAACTTAGAACTACTTAAACCTAACTAACCTAAGGACATCACACACATCCGTGCCCGAGGCAGGATTCGAACCTGCGACCGTAGCGGTCGCGCGGTTCCAGACTGTAGCGCCTAGAACCGCTCGGCCACCACGGCCGGCTTCCCTTATTTAAATGTTGCATTCCTTTGCCAGCACTTGTATGTTGTTGAAGTCGGTGCCTTGTCTGCACTTCTCTTGACTTCCGCTGCACACATTCTGCACTTTGTTTGAATCGCGTGTTGCGTTCGTGCTCGTTAATACGTTCTTTCACTGCCCTCCGAGGGTCGTCTATATACAGGGTAGTTCAAAAAATGGTTCAAATGGCTCTGAGCACTATGGGACTTAACATCCGAGGTCATGAGTCCCCTAGAACTTAGAAGTACTTGAACCTAACTAACCTAAGGACATCACACACATCCATGTACGAGGCAGGATTCGAATCTGCGACCGTAGCGGTCGCGCGGTTCCAGACTGTAGCGCCTAGAACCGCTTGGCCACCCCGGCCGGCAAACAGGGTAGTTGTAATACCTATTTTTGATTCTACTAGAAAGCAGCATCAACTCTTGCTGGCATGTAACAATAGTGAGGTTTACCATTTATGATTTCAGAGATTGATCGAGTGAAAACAAAAACAAAAAATGGCCAGCGTACTTACAGTAGAATACAAGAGCTAAGATTGCCGCCGTGTACGAAGTTGAGCAGCCGATGGTGCAAGTTCAGAGACGGTGGAGACAAGAGCGAGGTAGGATTGCAACGCTTAACTCTAAGACAGTAAAAACCTGTCATAACAAGTTAACGACAACAGGTAGTGTGAAACGTGCAAGTCGATCTGGAACATTCAAATCGGAACACAACGCGCTGTTCAGCACACCTTTGAACAGAGCCCTCAAAAAAGTTAACAAGATAAGCTGCTTGGGAAACGGGATGGTCCTGTCACACGGTAATGACCGTTTTGAAAAGTGGTCAGTTTTTTCGACCTCGCAAGCCGCGTTACGTGCAACAGCTGTTCGATGAGAACTGCGACAAGAGAATGGAATTTTGCGAGATTATGCTTTTTTGGAAGACGATTATCCCGAGCTGTACGACAAGACCCTGTGGGGTGGTCAGGCGACGTGGTATTTGACGCCGGAGGTTTCGTGAACGGCTACAGTCGGCACTATTGGTCAAGTTCTTTCCAAAGGTAGCGGCTGGAAGAATGCAGCCGGGACTGCAGAGTGGCCTGCACGCAGCCCTGATCCAACACCACGACGCTTCTTCCTTTGGGACTGCGCTAAGGAACAAGTGTACAAGTTAAAACCAGAGGACATTAACAGTCTCGAACAATATATCCGTGAAGTGTTTGCAAATGTTCAAGTTAAGGTGCTAAGAAAAAACGTGCATTCCGTTCCTAAGAGCTTCAAGATTTGTGTGCAAAATGCGGACGCATATGTTGAAATGTGACATAATAAGAAAAAGCTACCCGCTAATAATGGTGGTTGTGGTAATTTCCATTGGGACCAAACTGCTGAGGTCATCGGTCCACTACTTAATCTGACTTACACTAACTCACGCTAACGACTCGAACATCCGACGGGGGGAGCCGCGCGAACCGTGGCAAGGCGCCCCTGACCGCGCGGCTACCCCGTGCAATCCAGCTAATAACGTATTCATTGAAAATAATACTTTGATAAGTTGCATGCTTTTTGGAATACTCACTGCTACAAATATGTACTGGCTTTACAAGCCTGTACACACTTTGGCACAGCGACGCGACACTTCACTGAATCCCACAGCGTCGAGGTGAACAGGTGCGTCCGTTTTGCGTCGGACGAAGTCTTATTTCATTCGGACTGAGAAATGTGGTACTTATACTATTTTTTCCGCAGAATTCTACTTATGCGGTGACTAACTCTAGAAACGAACGGTAACAGAATGAGGAGGCGTTTCCTTGTTCTCCTGCAGACTTACAATATTTTAGAACGCGTGGAAAAGAAAACAGTCTCTGACCACGAATTTCTTCACTCAGTTCAGTAACTTGTTGCGATCTCACGATCGTCATTAGGCCGATCTAAAAAATAAATGCATTGTGGCAAGTTAAGTGGAAGTAGCACGGTTGTTCACACGACCGCAGAAGCGTCTATCATTTAACGTATCCGTCCCGTTAAACTCAGTGAAAAACAGTGAATAAAATTCTTGCCGTACACGTAGACTGCTATTTGAGAGCTAGCGATTAGACTTTCAAATAATAATTTATTATGAACCCATTTTTAAGCTCTACCTATTTTTCATTACGTTTGTAAGTCGTCCTACTTTCGTAAACTCGCTACCTCTTGGCTTTGTGCCGCTCCAGTGTAAACAGGTGGCTGTCAGCGACACCTAGCGGCGAAGCCCTGTCACGCGCTCGTACTGCTGCAGTGCGTCAACGACGGCCCTACACCGTCACGTTTCCATATTCTGTAACGATGCCAGTCAAGACGAAGAATATTATTTGCTCCTTTTACTTAGCTTAATGGAACAGTTGTGTTATTTGTTACGTGTTTCTCAGGTCACGTGAATCAACACTGATACTTATACTGTTGTAGATTGTCGTAATGCTGTTACTCATAAAAACGAATGTCCCGTTTTTAGTACAATCTGATTATGATTGTAACTGGCTACTGAACTGAATAAACAAATTTGTGGTCGACGACTGGCTCGGTTTACACTTGGGATCGAGGTGACCGCGTCGCCCCACATCAGGCTGCACGTTTGCTGGCTGCTCTCTGCCGCACACGGGCTGCGGGAGGAGGGGCGCCCTCCAGGAATACTCGCAGTTCCTGTCCTCACTGGCGGTTCATGTAAGCAGCTCCACGTCACAAGTACGGCGAGTTTCTTGTCTCTGCGGCGGACGCTTTCTTTAGTCTCTCCAGATAGCACGGTGCTGTCTCGGAAAAAAAATATATATTTTGTTCCACGTGGAGTCCCACTGTTTGGGGCACTCGGACGTTGTCATACATCGCTCACAAGCATGAGGCCACAAAGCCACGTTTGATGACGACCGAGCGGTCGTTATACGCCGTAACGGCACTGAAATACAAGTAATTTGTAACAACTGACAGCCTGTGCATCAATATTTCGATGTATGGTGTACTGGCTTTTGTCTGGGAATCTTCGGCCCACATTTGTTTCACAATTTTCCTGACTTTTTCCAGCACTAATGGCTGGGTGGTATTATCATAGGTTTACCCTCCGTTACCGTCAGTACTATTACTGGAAAAAAAGTCAGATAAATCGCTAAACAACATCGCCCGAAGATGCAGAGCCAAAAGCCAACACACCAACAAGTGGCCACGAGAGGCTCAAGTGGTTTTTAAGGTTTTAATGACCTTACAGAGACTGTTGATGCAAGTTTTGGAAGCAAACAGTAACAACAGCGAAGGGAAAAGAAAGAGAGTGATGCAGAAGAAGAAGAAGGAGGAGGAGGAGGAGGAGAATCTCACACTGAAGCTGACTACACTGCATTATGGATGTTAGAAAGAAAACCAGTCGCTAGCTTGAGAAGTGGACATCCGCTGTGGAATTAGGAAGGTGTGGGCGGCAACTGTGACAAGCTGAAGCTTCTAGTCCGTCCATCGGGCGTGGTCGTACGGTTCAAGTGGCAGCGATCGGCGCAAACTTCTCGTGGATCGAGATTCCAGTTCTGGACCGGCACAAAGTTTTACCCTGTCGCGTGTGTTGTCTTGCTCTTGCTGCTTTTCCACTTTCCCTGCATTGGTCAAAAGTTTGTCATTTCTGTGATGAAATGTCCGTCACGGCACTCAGGGATACTGCAAGTGAGCGAGGTGGCGCCCCGGTCAGCACAACGGACTCGCATTGGGGAGGACGACGGTTCCAATCCCCGTACGGCCATTCCCATTTAGGTTTTCCCCGGGTTTCCCTAAATCGCTCCACGCAAATCTCGGGATGGTTCCTTTGAAAAGAGCGTGTTCTATTTACTTCCCCATCCCATCATAATCTGAGCTCGGACTCCGGTTCTAATGACCGCACTTTCGATGGGACGTTAACCTCTAACCTTCGTTCCACCCAACTGCTGACAGATAAACGTGGCGTACACGTTCTCTAGACTGGGTGTAGACAACATTGCCGGCTCTCCTCCCCCAGTCCATCTTGCGCCATATCGGCGTGTTACATGTCTGGCCGTAGCAGCAAAATGTGCACTTGTTCCATCGTGCACGAACCACATTTCATACCGTTGCTCAAACAATCCTGTAAGATGATGCCACAGAAATCGAAGGTAATTACGTCAATTGAGTTTGTTTGGTATCCCTATCCACACATTCAGCGGGAAACGTCGCTGATGTGGAGATTCGTGCACAGCGCGAGGGTCGGAGCCCAGGTGATTCCAAAGGTGGGAGTTGTGGCGACGTATTTATTTATCACGAGTCAGACCTGCTTCATCTGTAAAGGAAATGTTGCTGTCAAACGTGCGGTTGTCGTCGCCTGCACTGACAGAGCGCCAGTCCGGGACCGAGGTGCGCCCCACCGAGGCGCAGTGGTGCGCTGGTGCGCTGCACTGCCGAGCAGTGCTCTCCAAGCGCTACAGCTGCCCCTTCCAGGGATTTGTGCGGCGCGGCAACTCTTCTTGTCGAGACACCTGGGGTGTTGTTGTTTCGTTTCGTTTTGTTTTAGGGCGCAAAACAACTAATCTCATACGCGTCCGTGTCAGAACCGTAGAGCAGTAAGACGAAAAAGGAGTTAAAGGCGGCTACGCGTTAAGCCCAATCGACGGAGGGAAAGACAGCTAAACCGAGGACTTACTCTTGGGGAAGTGTCCGTAATACACGCCATAAAGACAACGGAAATCCTTAACTACAGATTAAACGTCCTTCGCCATATTCGTAGGACGGATAAAAAGTAAAGTGCGGTCGACAGCCTGCGCATCGTTCGCTAAAACGGCCGATAACTCAAGCGGCAAACATAAAAAAGGGACATTCGGTCAGGAAATGGCGAACCGTAATAAGTTTGACGACAATGAGCACAAAATGGTGGCGGATCGTGACTAAACAGACGGCGATGGCTAAAACGACAGTGCCCAATACGCAACGTAGCCAAAACTAGAGGGCTGAGGCGAGGTCGGCCTAGCCTCTGGAAGAGTTTGAATTCTGCGGAGCTCGTTCCCACGAAGGGAACTGCAAAGGGACACAGACGGTCGGCGACACAGAGATCAGTGGAGGGAATGAGGTAAGCAGCGGGCTGAGGTAGGAGGACTGCAGCCTCGGCAGGGGCGTCGGCGGCCTCGTTGCCCGTCGTACCGACGTGGCCGGGAACCCACGTAACCAGCTGCACTGAGGGCTGGACCGTGTACAGCACACACAGGCTGTGAAGGGCACTGACAGAGTCCGACAAGATGACGCAATTGAAAAGCGTGTCTCCGGATAGACGGCGTGGCCTGGCACAGGGCAAAGAGCCGAGCTGTAAATACTCAGCAGTTTTCCGGAAGCCGATACCGAGAATTGTCAGCGCCGGCGGCGAAGGCACACCCGACCCCACGGTCAGTCCGAGAGCCTCCAGTCTACACAAAGGTACTGTCGCCTAGTTCCGTGTGAAGGTCGAGAAACTGAAGGGGATGGAACGAGCCTGGAGTAGTGTCCTTAGGAAGATAATGAAGGCCAAGACGAACAAGGGCCACGACACTGGTGAAGGGTTCACACCCGTCGGGGAAGTGGCAGGTAGTGTGAAGTTAAGCCGCTGTGGCAAGTGCCGAAAGCGGCTGCACGAGGTAACAGACAAATAGGGACGCGCCCCATACAGGCGGTCAAAGGAGACATCGAATAAGGAGGCATACGATAGGTGGCCACGCATGGCAGATAAACGGCATGCGTATTTGCTGAGGAGTAAATCACGGCGCTATGACAGCGGTACTCGGGCTGCTTCGGCGTACAGACTCTCAACCGGGCTACAGTAAAAGGCGCGAGCGGTCAAACGGACGCCACGATGGTGGACTGGAATTAGGCGGCGTAAGGTCGACGGACGTGCAGATGCGTACACGAAACGCCCACAGTCTAGTTTCGAACGCACGAGGATCCGCTCCCCGGGGACTACAGCTGAGGACACGTACGGCACTGAGGGACCAGCAGGTACAGCGGGCGGCCAGGTAAGACACGAGCCCCAGGAATTTCGTAGTTTCAGCGGACGGGACAGCAACAGGCCCAAGATCTAAAGATGTTGGGAGGAACCAATTGCGCCGCCGGAAATTCATACAGACGATTTTGTCAGTAGAAAAGCGAAAGGCACTGTCGATGCTCCACGAGAAAAGGCGATCGAGACATCGCTGAAGACACCGATCGAGGAGACAAGTCCGTGGAGAACTGCAATAGGAGGCAAAATCGCCGTCAAAAGGGAGCCGGAGATGCCCGGCGGGAGGCAGGCGGTAGCAAAGAGGACGGCGCCCACGACGAAACCTAGAGTGTGTTCGACAACACACCTAAATGCACACGTGTACGGACCGGCATGCCACGTTTGCACAGCATCACGTCAATGTCGGCTGGCAACCACAAAGTCGCGGTTATCTCGCGAACGATCGTTGCCGGACCTTTGCTCACTGAGACTCTTTTGATCGTGTACTTTCAACTATGTGCGTTTACGCTGTTAATGATGATACATTCTCTAATAAGAGTACAAAGACGCTTTTCTGTTTGTGTATTGTGTTTTGCAAGTACGAAACATCAATGAGCACTCGTTTCGATGCTCGCTGAAACTTGTAGGAAAAACTGCAGCAAAACTACATCAGCGCTGGGCGGTGCCATACCCGAGGGTATCAAACTGTTGGCGCGGATTCGATTCGCAAGTATTATCGTTACGTTCTCTAGTTATACACCAAAGTCAGACCGACCGTGAGTAGAAGCACAAAATCCATTAACGATAGCTGAAAGTTAACACACACAACATACCGACAGCTCTGTGCGCAGTGCAGGAACAGCAGCAGTCTCGAACTTACCTGCAACAACAGAAAGAAAATGTGTCAAATGTCTGACAGTAATACCCACTACATTCTAAATGTTAATTACACCGACTTTGGCGACTTGGCTATTTTACCATGTACAGTATTACAATGAGTAGATAAGCATCTTTTTCGTGAGCTGTGGTTCAACTATTCCAACCAAATGAAGGGCCGTTTCTATTCTGCCCTACATGTTTCGCTTATCTTTTTTGTGAGCCATTTTCACGTTCTTGTAATACACTTTGTTTTTGAATGTAATATATTCGTTATATAATCATTACTGATTTTTTACTATATTAAAAACTTTTTCTTACTCTTCTGTTAGGTGCGAAACAACATTTTGTACAACAGGTTTCGTGATGTTACTAGTGCACATATTCCGTCGTGGAGTTCCAGTTAGAGCCTTTTCAATGAACAAGAAAGCAATAAATGAAATCAATCCAACCGACAACTCGCTCACCATGTTAGCGAGAGAAACAAGTACAGATGTAGAACATAACCAAAAAAATAAAAATAAACTACCACACGCAAGCGCCTACCCCCTCCTCCATACACATGCAACAAAGAAAACAATATTAAAATACATACAGACACGACAACAGAAGCAAAAGACGAACGAAAAACAGATGGCAACACTACATACAGTAAACACAGAAAGTGTTAAATGTGTTCGTAAAACGCCGAAAATCAGACATCCTGGGACGCAAACCATCGAAGTAGAACTCCAGACGGCACATATGGTCTAATAAGATCACAAACGATAATTATAAATAAATATTAATTTAATATCACCCACCTAACGACGAAAGAATAAAAAAACTGCAACATAGTAAAAACCTGTACTTTTTATACAACGCAAATATTGTATAAAATAACTAACTGTATTAGACGTCATGAATATGCTTCATAAATAAAAACAACGAATCACGTATAGCACAATAATACAGCCTCTCATTTAGTTGCATTAGACGAGTCACATCTTCAAGAATACAGAAGCAACCGACCAACGACGGAAAACTAAAAATTACATTTTAGAAACCTGTTGTACACAACGAGGAACAGGTACGTATTTGTCAACAACAACAACAACAAAAACCGTATCACATACACGCGTAGACCTGACACATGTACAAGTTTTAGATTACCAGAACCTAAAATAAGTAAATGCAACGTGTTTTACAACAGTAATAAGATGACGGTAGCTAAGGAAGAGTAATATGCTGTTGTAGTCCAGGTACATCAGTGTGGCCTGAATAACCGCAGACAGCTGCGAGACATGCGGCGGGAGAGTCGACGAGTTTCTGGAAGGTAGCGGCAGGGATGTGGAGCCCGTGGCCAGCGGCGTTACGCTTCTCTCCGTTGTCCGTACAGCCCGATAGAGGCCGTGCCAGGGACTCTACATTTGGTTTAGATCCGGAAAGTTTGGTGGTAAACTCGCCCCCGTGCTCCTGAAGCAACGCACGTTGCACTGTCCTGCTGGTGGACGTCGTTGTAGAACAGACTGCATGCAGGGGTGGATGTCGGTCCACTGCGGCGATATCAGCCATGGAAATCAGTCCCCCCGCCTCCGGTGTGGCCCCTTCAGAAGACTGTCGCAGGGTGTTCGCTTTCAGACGTTTCGCGCTGTACACGCCAACGGCCATGCACCCCACTGACAATAAAACGCGATTCGTCTGAAAAGGCCGCTCTGTGAACGTCCTGTCGCGTCATCAGCGTGCAGCCTCTCGGCTGCGGAGGCCCACACGCAGGTACGTCATTGAGGAGACACTGTCGCTAGCCTCTCGGTTCACCTTGTCTAAAAGGAGAGCCCCTAGTTTGAAAGCAAGAGAGAAACAAACTACCTGCTTTAAGACACTCTGTGGAGTGCGAGCCTACGGGCAGTAGCAATTTTGATCGTAACACGACGATAGTGATATTACATCGCATAGTCATTGCGCTACTTTTCCACAGGAGAAGGTCGTACCACTGCAAGGAACGTGTTCGTTTCCAGGTGTCTTTTTTTTTCCTTTTTTTTTGGTGCAGTGATTGTACGTTCTTGGGATGTCTGGCACGGTGTGTAGACAACTTTAGAAGTAGCGGCTCGAACGTCTGAAATGATGACAGTCGCCACTCGTGTACCAGCCTCTTCATCTCAGAGTAGTACTTGCACCCGACGATCTCTGTTGCTTGCTGGATAAAAAATTGCAATCTCTGTATTCTTCTACAGTTTCTAATCTCCGCACCTAACTCCAGTACCACGTAAGTCATTCCCTGATGTCTTAACAGATGTCCTATCATCCTGTCCTTCTTCGCGTTAGTGTTTTCCTTATGTTCTTTTCTTCACCGGGTCTCCGGACAACCTTCACATTCCTTACCTAGTGTTTGATGTTAGTAGACTTCTCTTGGCCAGGAATGTCCTGTTTGGCAGTGCTAGTCTGATTTTTAAGACCTCTTTTGATCGGCCATCACTCGTTATTTCGCTTCCAAGTAGCTTGATCTGTTTCATGATCACCAATTTTCTCGCTTATCGTTTCTGCTACTTCTCATTACTTTCGTCTTCCTTCTATTTACTATCAAGCCATACTCTGTGCTTATTATTGTATTCCTTCCAATCACCAGTTCCTGCAGTTCTTCCTCATTCTGAGTGACCGTGACAACGTCACAAATGAACGCCGTCAATGATACTTTCGCACTGCATATAAAATCGTGGGTCCGTGGAGGTATACTTTGGGCGGACGCTGTTTTGTGCAGAAGCGCACAACGATGGCGCCTATGCGACGCCGTTATGATCTCGTATCGCTCGGGGGTGTGGCTGGCTACAGCGCAGTGTGTTAAGAGACGTAGTGACCCTAGCGCCATCTGTACGTGGAACGAGCGGCTTCCTGCGTTATCCGTTCGCCTTCCGCCTGCTGGTCGCGGATTCGAGTCGAATGCTGGAGGATTGCCGGCCCGTACTCCGTGCCCACGCGAGCTAACTGTGCGAGTGTGCGTAGGAAAACCTGCAGCTAGCGGTACCTCTCAAGTGTGTGCCACTGCTGCTGCTAATGCACCACCGCCGACGTCACCGTCGAACACACAAGCACGTACAAAATCATCGCACAGTGGCACGATGAAAGGAAGGATTAGGGCTTAACGTAGCGCCGACATCGAGGTCTTACGGGCGAAACACGTCATCATCGTCGTCCTCATCTATGGCTCTGAGCACTATGGGACTCAACTGCCGAGGTCATTAGTCCCCTAGAACTTAGAACTAGTTAAACCTAACTAACCTAAGGACATCACAAACATCCATGCCCGAGGCAGGATTCGAACCTGCGACCGTAGCGGTCTTGCAGTTCCAGACTGCAGCGCCTTTAACCGCACGGCCACTTCGGCCGGCGTCCTCATCTATGAAATTGCCTGGAATGGCCTGTCGTACGTGGACCGCGCACAACACTGAATGTGACGTGGCACAGTGGGAAGGAGAAGCCTACGGCGACCTTTAAGCAATAGGCGGCCGCCCGTCGACGTTTTCGCCGAGAAGAGAGAGGGGCAACGAACGCGTACCCACGCGTCACAATGCGACGACCGAACCCAGCAGCGAGGTCGGAATGTGAGCTCTTACAAGTGGGAGCGCCACTTACTCTGCCGCCGTAGAGACAACGCTGGCGTCTAACTGTGGCCCCTCCGCACAAATGTATGGGGGAGGAAGGGAAATTAGGATTTAACGTTCCGTCGGCGACAGAGTCTTTGAAAACAACGTCAGTTTGGGAAAGGATACAGAGGGAAATCTCCCCTTTTCCTTTTCAGAGAAAGCACGGATATTCCATTAACCGATGAAAGAGAACCTCTGACAAAACAAATCTGGATGGTCGGTACGCGATCTGAAGCGCTGCCGTTTCGAATGCTGGTCCACCTGAAACGTTCCTCTGCCGTGGAATTTCCGTAGCGTAACGCAAATTACCGATCTCGACCGAAGTCACAATCCACAAATTCGTAGCGGGGTGCGAGACGTACACTATCTGATCAGAAGTGTCCGAAGACCTACTAGTACACGACAATACGGGGTACCCCCCCCCCCCTGCCCCCTCCCCGGCCTTTTTGCCTTTATGACGGTTTGAATTCTCCTCTTCCGGTGACGTCTACGAATGCCTTGAGTAAAGATAATTGTGAAGAACAGCTGTTTTGTAATCCAAAGTCGTTTATTCGAAACATACTACAAAACGGTTCAAATGGCTCTGAGCACTATGGGACATAACATCTGAGGTCATCAGTCCCCTCGAACGTAGAACTACTTAGACCTAACTAACCTAACACACATCCATGCCCGAGGCAGGATTCGAAGCTGCGACCGTAGCTGTCGCGCGGCTCCAAACTGAAGCGCCTAGAACCGCTCGGCGAAACATGCTATAGTTTCGACGCTCTGCCCAGCACTTGCCCGCGAAAGGCAATGGTCCCGAGTTCGAGTCTCGGTCCGGCACACACTTTTAACCTGCCAGGAAGTTTCATATCAGCGCACACTCCTCTGCAGAGGGAAAATTTCATAACTAGATGTCTCTTAGGCAGCTCATACGTCACTAACCAGTTATCCATCGGGTGAATGGGGACCTACAGTGCAACACGGATTCCGAGCCGTGTTTAGTTTCTGGCGAATCTGCACCTCAATGAACAGCGAATTCTGAGTTAAAAGGCAGAGTGAAAAGAAAGCGACCCAGCCGGAATTCGACCCTACGAGCTTCGGATTTATAGCCAAACGCTCTACCACTAGAGCGTCACACCAGAAGCAAATTTGGTCGCGTTCTCAGCTGTCTCAAGCCACTGCATCTCTCTCGAGTTATGGCGGCTGTTCCTTAGGAGACTGCCACATCGTTTGCACATCTCAACTTTGATTCATCATAATTTAGACAATTCGTACGAAATATTTATTAGATACAGAAGTCTTGCTTGTGTTATTGAGAGTACCTATTAGTCAGTGCCGAGCGATACTGGAGGCGGCGTGAAGGACGACACCACAGAACAGGAGATGGCTCGAAACGAGTGACTCGGAGCGACGAATCACGCTTTGCCCGATGTCAATCCGACGGAAGGCTCTGCGTTCGGCGATTGTCTGGCGGGCGTTACCATGTGCAGCAGAGGCTCGTGTTGCCATGTGCGGGTGACAGGGGGAGGGCCCCTCATTATGCTTAAGAAAACGTATTGGTTGATAACAGTCTTGGTCGCAATTTTAGTTTTTTATTTTTCAACTACGCGTTTCACCTTATTTAGGCATCTTCAGGTTGATCTTAACTTGGTATTCCTTTTCTCCCCAGTTCCATTCGACACTTCCTCATTAGTTACGTGATCTACCCATCTAATCTTCAGTATTCTACTGTAGCACCACATTTCGAAAGCTTCTATTCTCTTTTTGTCTAAACTATTTATCGTCCATGTTTCACTTCCATACATGGCTACAGTCCATACAAATACTTTCAGAAAAAAACTTCCTGACACTCAAATCTATACTCGATGTTAACAAATTTCTCTTCTACAGAAATGCTTTCCTTCCCATTGCCAGTCTTCATTTTATATCCTCTCTACTTCGACCATCATCAGTTATTTGGCTCTCCAAATAGCAAAACTCATCTAGTACTTTAACTGTATTTCCTAATCTAATTCCCTCACATCACCTAATTTCATTCGACTACATTCGAGTATCCTTGTTTTGCTCTTATTGATGTTCATCTTATATCCTCCTTTCAAGACACTGTCCATTCCTTTCAACTGCTCTTTCAGGTCCTTTGCTGTCTCTGGCAGAATTGCAATATCATCGGCAAACCTCAACGTTTGTATTTCTTCTCCATAGATTTTAATACCTACTCCAGATTTTTCTTTTGTTTCCTTTGCTGCTTGCTGAATACACAGATTGAATAACATCGGGGATAGACTACAACCCTGTCTCACTCCCTTCCTTCTCAACCACTGCTTCGCTTTCTACTCTTGTAACTGCCATCTGGTTTCTGTACAAATTGTAAATAGCTTTTCGCTCCCTGTATTTGACCGCTGCCACCTTCAGAATTTGAAAGAGAATATTCCAATCAACTCTGTCAAAACTTTCTCTAAGTCTACAAATGCTAGAAATGTAGGTTTGTCTCTCCTTAATCTAAGTCGTAGGGTCAGTATTGCCTCGCGGTTCGAACATTTCTACGGAATCGAAATTGATCTTCTGTAAGTTCGGCTTCTACCATTTTTTCCATTCCTCTATAAAGAATTCGTGTTAACATTTTGCAGCCGTGACTTATTAAACTGGTAGTTCGCTAATTTTCACAACTGTCGACACCTGCTTTCTTTGGGACTGTAATTATT
This sequence comes from Schistocerca americana, assembly GCF_021461395.2. Lineage (NCBI taxonomy): Eukaryota > Metazoa > Arthropoda > Insecta > Orthoptera > Acrididae > Schistocerca > Schistocerca americana. Next base: position 193,879,361 of record NC_060127.1, read on the forward strand.
ATATTCTTCTTGAAATCTGAGGCTAGAGTTTTGTCGCGGCTGGCTCTCCCAAGGCTATCAGTAACTCTAATGGAATGTTGTCTATTCCTGGGGCTTATTTTTGACTTAGGTCTTTCAGTGCTCTGTCAAATTCTTCACGCAGTATCATATCTCCCATCTCATCTTCATCTACGTCGTCTTTCATTTCTTTACCCAAGAGAACGCTATCATCATTTAACCACACAGTAAAGCTGCATGCGCTCCGGAAAAATTACTCTTTGGAAAAGGAAATTGGGGTGCCATTCGTACCTGCTGATTTATTTGTTTTCAAATTTTTGAACTGTTTCCCTACACCAGTATTGGTGTTAAGCCACTGCGTGTTAAGTCAGTACTGGTGTTAGACATTTCCTACAGTCACGTAGAAGACGCAGACTTCTCGAATTTGAAACAGCCCGTATTCGTGGAAGCAGAGCACTTAAGGAAACTGAAGCGCGTTGCCGTTCGGCGCCTCACTGCACGCACGTGTGAAAAGCGACACGTGCGGGTCCCCTGACCGGGCGGGCGGCCTTCTCCGTAAGGACCCGCCGCGTTCTTCCGCTCAGCACAGCTCGTCACTCTCCTGCCGTGCGCTGCGGGTCCCGGGAAGCAGACTCACGGGGACCGGGAAGAGCGCAGCCGCACACGTCAGCGCGCGCCGATGGCTACTCTGCCGGGAAGCGGCCTTCTCCGAAAGACGGCGGCGAGGCTGCCATCACAGCCGTGGTGTGTGTGGCCTCGCTCTCACTTACGCACGCGGCGACCTCCGTGCTGTGCGTGGCCTTACCTTTTTGTTTCCACAGCGGGCGCCTCGATGACGTTGGAGCAGAGATCTGGAGTAATTATTTGGTCCATAAAGGTCGAAGTAATGAGGGAAGTTGAAAATCTGTGGCGGACGGCGATTGGAACGTGGGGCTCCTGCTTACAAGGAACATCGTCTGACCACTGAACAAAGAAAAGTGCGAGGTCATCCACATGGGTACTAAAGGAAATCCGATAAATTTTGGGTATACGATAAATCACACAAATCTAAGGGCTGTCAATTCGACTAAATACCTAGGAATTACAATTACGAGCAACTTAAATTGGAAAGACCACATAGATAATACTGTGGGGAAGGCGAAACAAAGACTGCGCTTTGTCGGCAGAACACTTAGAAGATGCGACAAACCCAATAAAGAGACAGCCTACATTGCACTTGTGCGTCCTCTGCTGGAATACTGCCGCGCGGTGTGGGATCCTTACCAGGTAGCATTGACGGAGGACTCGGAAAAAGTGCAAAGAAGAGCAGCTCGTTTCGTGTTATCGCGCAATAGGGGTGAGAGTGTCACTGATATGATACGCGAGTTGGGGTGGCAGTCATTGAAACAAAGGCGGTTTTCTTTGCGGCGAGATCTATTTACGAAATTTCAATCACCAGCTTTCTCTTCCAAATGCGCAAATATCTTGTTGACACCCACGTACGTAGGCAGAATGATCGCGATAATAAAATAAGAGAAATCAGAGCTCGAACGGAAAGATTTAGGTGTTCTTTTTTCCCACGCGCTATTCGAGTGTGGAACGGTAGAGTAGTGGTATGAAAATGGTTCGATGAACCCTCTGCCAGGCACTTAAGTGTGAATTGCAGTTACCGTGTAGATGTACATGTAGATCCGGACACATTGTCATTGTAACTGCACGGACCACCTCAGCACGCCTGCCGTCAGACTCAAATTCTCAACCTAGGCACACCTACACGCACTACTGATGTAGCGCCCCTTGCCCACTCGCAGGTACGACAATTGTTCACGAGGCACCCTCCAGATGAGAGAGTGAGACACGCCTTGTGCTGGTGCTGCACGTCACGTGTGCGGAGTGCGCGGTCCTTCCATTGTCAGTCCTCCGATGTGCGGGGGTACCCGTGTCCCTCAGACGCTGGAAAAGCCTGCCGGACAGGTTATCAGAAGACACTCTGCGCTGTGGATATTTTTCAGCGTAGAAGGCAAGGGCTCGCAGGCTACGTTCATTTGCTAAAAAAAATCAAATCGCTCTGAGCACTATGGGACTTAACAGCTGTGGCCATCAGTCCCCTAGAACTTAGAACTACTTAAACCTGACTAACCTAAGGACACCACACACATCCATGCCCGAGGTAGGATTCGAACCTGCGACCGTAGCAGTCGCACGGTTCCGGACTGCGCGCCTAGAACCGCGAGACCACCACGGCCGGCCATTTGCTAAACCGTAGCAGAATATTATATCCGCCATTTCACTTATAGAGTAGTGGGCTTCCAATGCTAACAAGTGGTTCAAAAAATGGTTCAAATGGCTCTGAGCACTATGGGACTTAACAGCTGTGGTTATCAGTCCCCTAGAACTTAGAACTACTTAAACCTAACTAACAAGTGGTGGAAGAGAGAAAATGTACTACACCATTTGTACATGCAAACAGCGCAATAACAGTAACACATAAGAGAATCCGCTTTTGGAAGAAAGTAAAACACTTTGCTATGTACGCACGGTTGACAGTACTTTAAAATGAGGCACACAGACACGACGAAAACTAACGTAGTCTACAACACGACTCGAAGCACACCTAGTGGTAGGTGAGTGAGACATGACAATACCCCGCCGACACATTTCACCGGGAGCAGACGCAACTACTGCACGTCGCTCAGCCCCTCTAATAAACAAGTATTTATCTCGAAAAGTATGCGTTTCCGGGACCACGTTTATTCGTCTTATTTTTCTTATTCCGATGAATACTATCACCTCTCAGAGTATTCGACACTTTTTTTGGTGTCTGTTCTTTCGGACATTTGCTTCCTCATTTTCTCGGGTGAAAAAGGCGTCTACAGCGTGCTAAACTGACGTGAGCTGTGATGATGCGCTCTGTCACCGATATTTCGATAGAACGTCACAATCTGTAAAGCAAATCACTCAGATGACGCTAGTGCGACCAGTTGTAGAGCACTGTTCCAGTGTCTGAACTGGTCACCACCTAGGCACGACAGCTGGCCTGGAATGAATGCAGCAGACACGGTACTAGCACCATAGCGGGTCGGTGTAGCCCACACGACAGCATAATAAACCGACGAAAAGGAATCGCAGTACCAAGAAGGCGTTGTGCAACACAAACGAAAGATAATAGGCGTGTTTCTACATCTGAAAGATGTCTGTTAGATTTCTCGCCAGTCGCGTACGAGCGGCGGTAGCACAGCCGCTATGCTGATGCAAATCGGGCTCGCTTAAAATACACTCTAGAACTGTCCAGAATAGAAGTTACCTTTGATAGTGTACGTGCTGAGTTGACGTTAGTCAAGAATTGCTTCGAGGTGACAAAGACGCCATTATCACTACCTCACCGAGTTGAAACCTGATCGTCTAATAGGGCTACGAGAAGCTGGTCGTCCGTACTGTGGCAGGAATGCAGCCGCTGTACATGTCTGCTGGCAGCGACGGTCGCGAGAATGTACAGTAGGGAGAGGAGCGGCGCCTGGAGGGCCACGTAGCACCAGCCAGGGGGAAGGCCGTCGTGTTCGGCGTCAGGCTGTGCCGCATCTGACCGCGTCTGACACCAGTTGGCACCACACTGGCGCAACCGTTACAGATCGGTTACTCCGAGGACAGCTCCGAGCCAAACGCCACGCAGCGTGCATTCTACTGATCCCAGCCCCCCGCTATTTGCGACTTAATTGGTGCCGAATGAGGGGTCATAGGAGTCTTTTCTGATTGATGACAGTCGGTTACGAGGAGTGCAGGTGAGGGCCTGCAACTAACAAGGGAACCTCCCCATCGCACCCCCCTCAGATTTAGTTATAAGTTGGCACAGTGGATAGGCCTTGAAAAACTGAACACAGATCAATCGAGAAAACAGGAAGAAGTTGTGTAGAACTGTGAAAAAGTAACCAAAAATACAAACTGAGTAGTTCATGGGAAGATATGCAACATCAAGGGTATCGGAATCGCAGGAGCGCCGTGGTCTCGTGGTAACGTGAGCAGCTGCGGAATGAAAGGTCCTTGGTTCAAATCCTCCATCCAGTGAAAAGTTTAATTTTTTATTTTCAGTTTATGTGACAAACTCTTATGTTTTCATCGCTTTTTTGGGAGTGATTATCACATTCACAAGAAAACCTAAATCGGGCAAGGTAGAAGAATCTTTTTACCCATTCGCCAAGTGTACAAGTTAGGTGGGTCGACAACATATTCCTGTCATGTGACGCACATGCCGTCACCAGTGTCGTATAGAATATATGAGATGAGTTTTCCTGTGGAGGAATCGGTTGACCTATAACCTTGCGATCAAATGTTTTCGGTTCCCATTGGAGAGGCACGTCCTTTCGTCTACTAATCGCACGGTTTTGCGACGCGTCGCAAAACACAGACACTAAAGTTATTACAGTGAACAGAGACGTCAATGAACGAACGGACAGATAATAACTATGCAAAAATAAAGAAAGTAAAATTTTCACTCGATGGGAAGACTTGAACCAAGGACCTCTCCTTCTGCAGCTGCTCACGCTATCACGAGACCACGGCGCTCGTGAGCTGTCTCCATGATATTGCCTATGCCGCCCATGGGCTACTCAGTTTGTATATTTTGCTGATTTTTTCACAGTTCCACACAACTTCTTCCTGTTTTCTCAATTGATCTGTGTTCAGTTTATCAAGGCCTATCCACTGTGCCAACTTATAACTAAATCTGAGGGGGGTGCGATGGGGAGGTTCCCTTGTAAGCTGTCTGCATGCTGGGCACACCTAAAGCGGAGTACGATTCCGTACTATAGCCAAATCCTTCGTACAACACCGACGTACTGTTGCTCTTCTCGTGACCTCCGAAAGACAAACACCGACAGACATTCATTGGAGAGTGAAGAATGTATGGGGCAGAATGTGTGTCGGCGCGTCAAGAGCTGCTGCTGCTGCTGCTTCACGGTAAGACACGTCGCCGTATCGCACGAGCTGCATCACCTCCAGTGGGAGGCACTCGAGCAGCCGTCGCCGCGCCGTACGGTGCTCACCCCTCCCCACCTTCGGCTCCTTAAGGGACACCTCGGATGGTCGACGATTCCTGTGGAGAGGAGGACGTGCAGCAGGCAGTCACGCAGCAGGCCACGGTTTCTTACCAAACAGGCTTCTTCAGCGTCGTGTCTCGATGGGACGATTGCCTCAGTGCTCACGGCGTTTCTGCTGATTGGCATACCGATTCCAGGCTATACGGCCTTCGAAGGGTAACTGTTTGATCGCCCCTTTGCAGAAATGGTGGTTGCACTTAAGTGGAAATCCTCGGTATAAGCAGTTCTCGCGAAACGCAGAAAGGCCGTATTCGACGAAGATGGTGTGTCCATTAACCTGCCACTATCGTAGAACGAGGCGACAAAAGCGATGGCACAGCGACTGCACGAGGTGTGACAGAGTACGCGTAGCCGGAGCTCTTTTATACTCACAAGGGAACCTCCCCATCGCACCACTCTCAGATTTAATTAAAAGTTGGCACAGTAGATAGGCCTTGAAAAACTGAACACAGATCAATCGTCAAAATAGGAAGAAGTTGTGTAGAACTATGAAAAAATAAGTAAAATATGCAAACTGAGTAGTCCATGCACAAGATAAGCAACATCAAGGATAGCGTGAGCTGCGGAGCGCGTTGGTCCCGTGGTTAGCGTGAGCACCTGTGGAACGAGAGGTACTTGGTTCAAGTCTTCCCTCGAGTGAAAATTTTACCTTCTTTATTTTCGCAAAGTTGTGATCTGTCCGTTCGTTCATTGACGTCTCTTCTTCTTCTTCGGTTATCAACCCACAGGTTGGTTGGCAGCAGCACGCCATTCCGTTCTTTTGTCAACTTTCTTCTTCATATCTGCATAGGTCTGGCACCCGATGTCATTTATTACTTGTTGAATGTAGCTTAATCTAGGTCGTCCTCGGCGAGTTCTTCCTTCAATGATTCCTTCTAATATTCTCTTAATGAAATTGTTATGCCGTAAAATGTGACCTATGAAGGTTATTCTTCTTTTCTGTATATTTCGCCAAAGAGATCTGTTTTCTTTCACTCTTCTGAGGACATCTTCGTTTGTAGCCTTGTCTCGCCAGCTGATTTTTTCCATTCTCCGGTAGCACCACATTTCGAATGCCTCTAATCTTCTCTTTTCTTCTTTTCCACTAGTCCAAGTTTCACATCCGTAAAGGGCTGTACTCCACACATAGGTTTTCATGACTCTCTTTCTTACGTCTAAACTAACATTTCTACTCGTCAGTAAGTTTCTTTTTCCATTGAATGCTATTTTGGCAAGTTGTATTCTGTTTTTAATGTCACTTTTGCTCCTTCCATCTGCTGTTATTTTGCTACCTAACGTCTCTGTTCACTGTAATAAGTTTAGTGTCTGTGTTTCGCGACCGCACCGCAAAACCGTGCGATTAGTCGACGAAAGGACGTGCCTCTTCAACGGGAACCGAAAACACTTGATCGCAAGGTTATAGGTCAACCGATTCCTCCACAGGAAAACAAGTCTGATATATTCTATACGACACTGGTGACGGTATGTGCGTCACCTAACAGGAATATGTTGTCGACCCACCTAACTTGTACACTTGGCGAATGGGTAAAAAGATTCTTCTACCTTTCCCGATTTAGGTTTCCTTGTGGATGTGAAAATCACTCACAAAAAAGTGATGAAAACATAAGAGTTTGTGACATAAACTGAAAACAAAAAATTAAAATTTCCACCCGAAGGAAGACTTGAACCAAGGACCTCTCGCTCCGCATCTGCTCACGCTAACCACAGAACCAAGATGCTCTTGCGCCCACTTTCTCCTTGATATTGCTTATTCTGCACATGGACTACTCAGTTTGTATATTTTGCTTATTTTTTCATAGTTCCGCACAACTTCTTCCTGTTTTCTCGATTGATCTGTGTTCAGTTTTTCAAGGTCTATCCACTGTGCCAACTTAGAATTAAATCTGAGGGGGGTGCGATGGGGAGGTTCCCTTGTCAGTTGGTTCACTCGAAAACGTTTACGACGCGACTGTGGCCGCACGACGGGAGTTCGCACACTTCGAACGGGGAATCGTAGTTGGAACTATACTATACGCCCGGTGCAATCCGTTAGCGAATTCAACGCACCGCGATGAAGGCTGTGACGAGAATAGCGCATTTCAGGCGTTACCTACCACCACGGACAACGCAGTGGCCGCCAGCGTCCACTTAACGACCGACAGCAGTGGCGTTTGCGTAGAGCTGTCAGTGCCAACAGACAAGCAACACTGCGTGAAACAACCACAGTAATCGGTGTAGGATGTACGACGAAAGTATCCGTTAGGACAGTCCGGCGAAATCTACTATTAACGGGGTACGATAGCAGGCGGCCGACGTGAGTGGCTCCGCTAAGAAGACGAGATCAGCTGCGGCGCCTCTTCTGGGCTCCTGGTTGGACCCTGGACGGTTGGAAAACCGTGACCTGCTGAGGTCAGCCCCGATTTCAGGGCTGACGGTTAGGTTCGAGTACGACCGAGGCACCACGAAGTCGTGGGCCCAACTGTTGGACGAGGCACTGTGCCAGCTGATGGCGACTCCGTAGTGGTGTGGGCTGTGTTTACTGGGTCCCGGTTACGTTCAGCTACTCGGAGACCATTTTCGGCCATTCGTGGGCTTCGTGTTCCACAACAGCGATGGAATTTTTACGGATGACAATGCACCGTGTTACCGAGCAACAAGTTCGGGACTGCTGCGAAGAGTAGTCTCGCCAATTCGAGCGAATGATTTGGCCACCCGAGCCGCCCCACACGATTCCGATCGAACGATTTTGGGACACAATCGAGAGTTCAGTTCGCGCACACTTTCGCAGTTACGGGCGGCTGTAGAGAAAGCACGGCTCAGTATTTGTGCAGGGGACTTGCGACGACTTGTTGAGTACACGCCGCGTCGCGTTGCTCCACTACGCCGGGAAAAAGGAAGTCCGACGCCATGTTGGGAGGTGTCCCGTGACTCTTGTCGCTCAGGGACGACGAGAATAGGAGATTAGGGCGCACGCACAGGCACGGAGACAATCATTTTTCCGTGCCCAAAATGCTAACAGAATCGATAACACCGGTACGCTTTTGCCTCGGCCACGGCTATTTACATGCAGGTATCCGGTAGACGGCTGGTGGTCGCATTCCGATTGCCTGTCGACGTCCTTAACTGGAGCAGCCACAGTGGGCGCAGTGGAGTGGAGTGCACGATCTTGTGGAGCCGGCTTAGCTGAGTCACGCAGCTGCTCGCAGGTCCCAGGACTGAGTGAGCAGAGGGCAGGCGAGAGGGGCGTCACCGCCGCCGGCCGGCGCGTGGCGACTTGCTGGCGGGGGCTGCAGCTCAGTCCACCAGGTACAGTGGAATACGTGGTACTCTGGTTTACTGCAACATCCGAAACGTGCCAGTTTTTCCATATATATATATATATATATATATATATATATATATATATATATATATATATATATATATATATTATCTTTCTGGCAGTAATTAGTGGACACTTTCCGTTGCTAATTAGAAGACTTTGCTTTATTTTATAGCAACCCGGTGGGCGACAAGTCCCCGTACCACCGTTTAGCATCAAATTTTACTACTCAGGTTCCTGTGTACGTTACTGCTTATCAATTACTGGAGTTTTAATTTGCAGCCGTGGTCGATGTGAGCGGTAATAGTTCACTGCTGAGGGGCGCTTAGTGACAAATTTGTGTGTCCACGAACGACGACATGAAGAGCATAGAATGAGGCGCATTATGGGAGCATTCTAGGAAAGATTTAATAAGTCTCCTCCGCGAAAGGCAACACTTGTGTTTTTGTGCTTTTGCTTTTGGCGGTGTTGAAGATGGGAAGGAAAGAGTGGAAGGAAGAAGACACGAGAAGAAACGTGTGTCGGAGTCTCTGCTTCGACTGAACAGCCTCCTATGCAGTCGACACGTACATCGGAAGAACAAGTTGTGGCATACAGTCCGGAATTATAGCGTTATAGCACGCCACGATTTGTTAAGTCAATTTCCAAAAGTGTTGAAGTGTGTCAAAGTTACGTTTTAAGATGAACGTGCCGTTTACCGCTGCACACGTGCTAGAAATATCGTCATTTGGACCGAGCGAGGTGGTGCACACTGCAATCGGGAGGACGACGCTCCAATCCCGGGTCCGGCCATCCTGTTTAGGTTTTCCGTGATTTCCCTAAATCGCTCCAGACAAATGCCGGGATGGTTCCTTTGAAAGGGCGCGGCCGATTTCCTTCCCCGCCCTTCCCTAATCCGATGAGACCGATGACCTGGCTGTTTGGTCTCGTCCCGCAAACAACGCAACCCTGTTGTCATTTGGGCCAAAGAGAATCGCCGTTCCACACTCGAGCTAGAAAGGAACCCACCTCACTTTACGATGTGGACAGCGATGACGTCACATAATCTGCTCGGAGCGTACTTTTTTTAAGGGACTTTGAACGGTGCAAATTATTTACAAGTGCTAAATAATGAATACCTCAGCTTGAGGAAAGGGGCCTCAAAGAGCTCGTGTGGTTGCAGGGAGACGAAGCGCCTGCCCGCTGCGCTCTTTCGCTCCCGAGGACGGTGGATCTGCCGTCATTCATCAGGAACGCGTGCTGCGTGCTCCCAACAAGTCCAGAGCTCGCCACAGCTGATAACTCGTTGTGGGACGTTGAGGATGCATTTCGCACTGTACCAGCGGACATGCTCGAAAATAAGCGAAGAAGAACACGGAGGCGTACGGAAATGAGTTTACAGAATGATGCAGAATACACTGATGAAGTCAAAATGGCTCTGAGCACTATGCGACTTAACTTCTGAGGTCATCAGTCGCCTAGAACTTAGAACTACTTAAACCTAACTAACCTAAGGACATCACACACATCCAAGTCCGAGGCAGGATTCGAACGTGCGACCGTAGCGGTCGCTAGGTTCCAGACTGTACCGCCTAGAACCGCACGGCCACTCCGGCCGGCTCTGATGAAGTCTAATACTAGGTAAATTCCAAAAATAAATAAATAAATAAAAACAAATGTACCAAATTTGAATTTCAAACTATGTCACCGAATATTCTAAGAAATTTCGGGATTGCAACCGGATCAACGCGCCGGGGAAACTTGACGTGTCACAAAGTATCACTGAAATTTTGTAACAGAAAATATGATGTCCGTGGAAAATCCTGTGCATGTAATAAAAAATGTAATGGTTGGGCCGTGACTTGCTGCTATGCTCTCGGCAGTATGGTGTCTCTGTCGAAGTCACGCGCTATGCGGCGTCCTGGTTGGCCAGCTCCCTCCATTTAGGGCGGTCTCGGCTCGCCAGGGTGAGTCTCGGTCGGGGCACCCACGGACACTCGACGGGCGGGCGGGAGGGTGAGGGGGTGGGGGAGGGGGAGGGTGACGGGGAGTGGAATGGAGGGGAGGGGAGGGCACGCAGCGTTGACGTTCCGGCGGCGGGCGGAGCTGGGGTGCGGCCGGCGTGGGCTCCGTCTCGAAGCCCGGGGAGAGCGCGGCACTTAACAGCGAGCCCCTGGACTAACTTTAAGCGGTGAGCCACTTTGTGGTGCAACTTTTGGCTGTGACTGCTTCGTGTAGCCACTTTGATTTTCGCTGGTCACTTCTCAAACCACTCGGACACGGGTCGGGGATACCTGGCACTGCAAGTCCGTGTAACTGCGCTGTGTCCTGCTTCCGTTGCATTTATCTCGAATTACAAGTGTGGCCGATATTCGGCGCTTTCTTTTTTCATTATTATTGTTAATATGTTAACTCGTCAATTTTATGAATCAAAGTTTATTCTCTGCATAAAACTTCAGCTTCTAATTTAAATTGGAATTGCAAACTTCTTCCTTCTTGACAACTATAATACTAAAAATTTTGCGCCGTCGAACGGTCCTTTTGTATTTAAGGTTGTGTGCGTTATTGCCTGCTCATTATCACCTCGAGCTAGTTGTGGTTTATAAATTTATCGAGTGAAATTTCACGTCATTGAAAACTGTCTAGTGAACTATTGCTGTAATAGTATCTGTGGTTGGCACACTACTACTTTCTGCATTTGGCGCTACCCCGTGTTTGGCTGTCGGATTTTGTATTTTAGTGAACTGTGTATTAATTTCGGGTTCGTGTGTTCTAGAAGCCGCTACTGGTGTGCGCAGGCCCTCCTGCCTGTTGCTGTCACTCCAGCTCTCGAGCGCGGAACTGAGCCGCGCGGCCGATGTGAACGCCAAACGTCGGGAATGCGCTGATGGCTGCGTGGATCTTACAGGCTATCATAACATCATATTGCCGAATGTTTCCCATGATAGGTAATTCACGTATTTATGCGATCTTGCTATTTGAGTATTTTTGAACCTTAATAGCTTTTACAAATTGTCTTTTTTCATATTGACAAGGCCTGATAATTGACTTAATTTCACAACTAGTGAGCTCAGATCTGCAGTTATGTAAAAGTTATATCTGTCCAAAGTAAGGTGCAGATCACTGCAATTTGCAAATGCTAATTAATTATTGTCTTGTTACCAATGCTCTGTTTTAATTAACGTGGTGGAAATAAATTTTTGTATCCTCAAATGGGGTCAGCATTCCACTCCTGCAGCCCATGTGCCCTGCTTACCAATCCTTATAATGAGGAGACATTGCCTGTACATCAAGTTAAAACGATGTGATGTTTCAATCTGATTGCTCTACTTTAACAAATAAATTTGCAGGCTCGGTTGTTACTTGGGACTGAAATGATGAAGACTGGATTTTTCGCCTGACACAATAAACGCAAAACAGGAGTATTTAGTGCCATTTTATTTTACGAAAAATCCACCAGCATCACATCTCGCTACCAAAGCTAAATACTGCAGTTTTATCTTTAACATTGCTGGCTGCATCACTGGCATGTGGTGTCAAAAATATTGTTTTTGTACCATTACATTCACCTGCAAAATAATTCACGTACGCGGAATGTGCTTTGATGGGGTTGCGACGCTACATACTGGTGACCTTACTCAACGAAAAACGAAAACACTGAATAAATGCACAGAAATGAAAAACAGTCATCACAAGGCAATAATATGGTCAGAATAAAAGTATGCAACAGGAGCATTAATTTTAAGATCAATAAAAGAAACCAGGAAAAAGGAAAGGAAGACCGAGGGAAAGATCTTACGAAACAGATTAACGGTAGAAACGTTTACCTTAAGAAATGACACAGAAGTACACAATCAGGTAAAAAAATTAGAGAGGAAATTAAGTAAAGAAGACTAACGTTCATGAGCACATCCAAAAAATGAATCCTAGCAGGGCGACAAGTAAAAACTGTACAGCATTCTGAAAAATTAAGAGGCTTACGAAACTACACGAAAATCTAAAAGACTGTGGCTTAAATAAGCAAATTATTGATGGCAGAATAAAGTAAGAAAACAAATCTAAAACGCGATACTGCAGCGGCCGTGTTGTTAAGTACAACTATGCATCTTTGTTCTTCACGACACAGGCACTGCAATGTCGCATTTATCCGCCGATATCGGCAGCGACTTTCAGTTAAAATGTCCTCCCCGTGTCCGGTTCAAATGGTTCAAATGGCTCTGAGCACTATGGGACTCAACTGCTGAGGTCATTAGTCCCCTAGAACTTAGAACTAGTTAAACCTAACTAACCTAAGGACATCACAAACATCCATGCCCGAGGCAGGATTCGAACCTGCGACCGTAGCGGTCTTGCGGTTCCAGACTGCAGCGCCTTTAACCGCACGGCCACTTCGGCCGGCCCCGTGTCCGGGAATTACACAATGCGTACGAGTGCAGGTTGTATCACACGAACAACGACATACGCAAGTGTAGGTGTGGCAGCGAGTCGTGCACGGATAGCCAAAGCGCTTAAAGTGGGGAAACCGGATTCGAGTTTCGGTCTGCCTCATATTGTCATTGTCGTCGTATCGTCAGAAAGTTTCCAAGACAAAACGCTTCTAAACCGATAATGAACAAAACGGACAGTAGTAGATAGGAAATGACTTGGTGAACATTTGGCGTTCTGGAGAAAACGTGAAGCTAATGTAATTGTCTAAAAGGAGGTGGCTTGAAATCAGCCGAAGACTTGATCGCACGTCGAATCGAGCGAGATCTGCCAGATAACCGTGGATCGCAAATGAGCCATTGTGGAGCTACGACCGCATCGCGACAGCCAGTCGGCACTGCAGTATCGCGTTTTAGATTTGTTTTCTTACGCTAACAACTTCTCGGCAGGCAGCAACGACGTTCAAAGCAAAAAAGTGTGCAACGGCCACATTTCCCGCGCTGGCCTCTTTGCCCACCCGCAGCAGACATCGCCGTGTGACACCGCCTCTAGCCGCAGCACGACACGAGGTGGTTCGTGCCCTGCTCAAACGGCTCACTGATGACTAGGCCCCGCGGACGTTCCGAGGTGTGCGGATATCGACTGCTACGACGACGACTCCCTCGCGCTGACGTCACTACAGTGTCGATCGCGCAAGAGCTCCATCCAGCTCGACACCTCAGCTAGAGCGGTGAACACCATCGTGCAGGACAGTGGCAGTTGTTGAGGTTTCTGACGAAATGTACTTCCGTTAATGTTGCATTCTTTTGCTGGAACAGAGCAGTCTGTTAACAAGTGTGCCACGTGATGCTCGGCTAGTTAAGGTGCGCTCGTGCTCACTACCTCGGCGCGACCTGTCCGCCGCTGCCGCCCCTGTCCTCCGTGCTCGCTGGAGAGCGAACGTAAATGTGCATCGGCAGTGGAGGTCGTCCATTCATTGCCCATAGTGGCGAATCAGTCACACGAACGCGTGGTGTCTGTTCTTTCTGACGTGCACCACGTATTCATACAATATTCCGTGCGTTCCACTTTGACGACACTTGTCCCAGAATCCACAGTTAAGGCCGGACGAAAGTGGTTTCGTCTGGTCACAACAGTAGCCTCAGTGAGTGGCCGCTAGTTATGGCAGTAAAAACAAACTTCCGTTATCTCCCCGTACAAACACACACTGTCGCTTAATCACCAGCAAGCGTAGCAGTGCCGCCACTTGGGGCAGTAATTCGTGCAGACTCGAGGTCCCGGCGTTTTACGTTGCGGCGGACGTGCGTGGAAGAGAAGGCGGCCAGGAACGCGCTTGTTAATGGGCTGTTCTGTATGCAGAGGCGGCGCGCAGGGACGAACATTACAGCCGACCGACGGCCTACGCGGCCGCCTAACTGTGGAGAACGCTTTCGCTGCCGCTGGTTATTACTGCACGATTTAAACTCTCTCTCTCTCTCGCCCATGAGGAGGTACACACTTTCTTCGCGTATGACAAACTATAGAAACAAGCTCTTACGATGGGACCCTTCCACAATGTAGCCTCACAGAAAGCTTAATTTAACCCTCAACCACATCCCCTATTTACACGAGGTTAGTAACTTCGTGTGGTGTTTTTTTTTTTTGCCTCAAAAACAAAGCCCATTTGAAAAGCCTTGATTTCTACATTTCTGAAAAGGTTGTTAAAGAAAGAAGCCGAGGTTGATGGTGTGTTCCTTGACTTGCGGAAGACGTTCGATACAGTCACGCCTCGGCGCTTGGCGAGCAAAACACGAGCTCGCCGGATATCGGACCTCCTTCGGCAGTGGATTCAGGACGTCCTATCTGAGAGAACGTCAACAGGTGATCAGTAAATAACAGACCTGTATTACTAAACGGCTCCTGTCCCAGTCGCAAGTTGCGTGCCTAATGGGTTCCAGAGACAACGACAAGAGCGAGCTGTCTGGCGCTGTGGTCAGCACACTGTACTCCCGTGTGGAAGGACGACAGTTCAAACCCCACTGGCCATCCAAATTTAGGTTCTCCGGTATTTTCCAAAATCAGTCCAGGCAAAAGTCGGTACGGCTCCTTTGCGTCTCTAATGGACTCGCTGTCAACAGAGCGTTAAACTCTAACCTTCCTCCCTTTCATTTTCTCCTTGAGCAACCAAAATCTGATATTCAGTATTTCAAAGAGCATCACCGAACATTAAAAAAATAAAAGCACTGATAATCTACCGGTTACGAGATGTAGTCTTACATCAAGTACTAAACTAAGAATGTATACGCCTTGAGGAAGCGTACCTCGTGGTTCGAAGGTTACCCTGACTACGACTATATTCAACCAGCATACAAAAAATGAGAGCACTTAGCAAGTTCCAACAAACCTTACACATAATCTGAAACCTTTCCGAACTTTTTTCTCACAAGCATACGCCACAAAATAATGTTGTTGTTGTTGTTGTTGTTGTTGTTCTTGTGGTCTTCAGTCCTGAGACTGGTTTGATGCAGCTCTCCATGCTACTCTATCCTGTGCAAGCTTCTTCCTCCCAGTACTTACTGCAACCTATATCCCTCTGAATCTGCTTAGTGTACTCATCTCTTGGTCTCCTTCTACGATTTTTACCCTCCAAGCCTCCCTCCAATACCTAATTGGTGATCCCTTGAAGCCTCAGAATATGCCTTACCAACCGATCCCTTCTTCTAGTCAAGTTGTGCCGTAATTTCTCTTTTCTCCAATTATATTCAATACATCATCACTAGTTATGCGATCTACCCATCCAATCTTCAGCATTCTTCTGTAGCACCACATTTCGAAAGCTTCTATTTTCTTCTTGTCCAAACTACACTCCTGGAAATTGAAATAAGAACACCGTGAATTCATTGTCCCAGGAAGGGGAAACTTTATTGACGCATTCCTGGGGTCAGATACATCACATGATCACACTGACAGAACCACAGGCACATAGACACAGGCAACAGAGCATGCACAATGTCGGCACTAGTACAGTGTATATCCACCTTTCGCAGCAATGCAGGCTGCTATTCTCCCATGGAGACGATCGTAGAGATGCTGGATGTAGTCTTGTGGAACGGCTTGCCATGCCATTTCCACCTGGCGCCTCAGTTGGACCAGCGTTCGTGCTGGACGTGCAGACCGCGTGAGACGACGCTTCATCCAGTCCCAAACATGCTCAATGGGGGACAGATCCGGAGATCTTGCTGGCCAGGGTAGTTGACTTACACCTTCTAGAGCACGTTGGGTGGCACGGGATACATGCGCACGTGCATTGTCCTGTTGGAACAGCAAGTTCCCTTGCCGGTCTAGGAATGGTAGAACGATGGGTTCGATGACGGTTTGGATGTACCGTGCACTATTCAGTGTCCCCTCGACGATCACCAGTGGTGTACGGCCAGTGTAGGAGATCGCTCCCCACACCATGATGCCGGGTGTTGGCCCTGTGTGCCTCGGTCGTATGCAGTCCTGATTGTGGCGCTCACCTGCACGGCGCCAAACACGCATACGACCATCATTGGCACCAAGGCAGAAGCGACTCTCATCGCTGAAGACGACACGTTTCCATTCGTCCCTCCATTCACGCCTGTCGCGACACCACTGGAGGCGGGCTGCACGATGTTGGGGCGTGAGCGGAAGACGGCCTAACGGTGTGCAGGACCGTAGCCCAGCTTCATGGAGACGGTTGCGAATGGTCCTCGCCGATACCCCAGGAGCAACAGTGTCCCTAATTTGCTGGGAAGTGGCGGTGCGGTCCCCTACGGCACTGCGTAGGATCCTACGGTCTTGGCGTGCATCCGTGCGTCGCTGCGGTCCGGTCCCAGGTCGACGGGCACGTGCACCTTCCGCCGACCACTGGCGACAACATCGATGTACTGTGGAGACCTCACGCCCCACGTGTTGAGCAATTCGGCGGTACGTCCACCCGGCCTCCCGCATGCCCACTATACGCCCTCGCTCGAAGTCCGTCAACTGCACATACGGTTCACGTCCACGCTGTCGCGGCATGCTACCAGTGTTAAAGACTGCGATGGAGCTCCGTATGCCACGGCAAACTGGCTGACACTGATGGCGGCGGTGCACAAATGCTGCGCAGCTAGCGCCATTCGACGGCCAACACCGCTGTTCCTGGTGTGTCCGCTGTGCCGTGCGTGTGATCATTGCTTGTACAGCCCTCTCGCAGTGTCCGGAGCAAGTATGGTGGGTCTGACACACCGGTGTCAATGTGTTCTTTTTTCCATTTCCAGGAGTGTATTTATCGTCCATGTTTCACTTCCATACATGGATGGCTACACTCCATACAAATACTTTCAGGAACGGCTTCCTGACTCTTAAATCTATACTCGATGTTAACAAATTCCTCTCCTTCAGAAACGCTTTCCTTCCCATTCCCAGTCTACATTTTATATCGATCATCATCAGTTATATTGCTTCCCAAATAGCAAAACTCCTTTACTACTTTAAGTGTCTCACTTCCTAATCTAATTCCCTCAGCATCACCCGACTTAATTCGACTACATTCCATTATCCTCGTTTTGCTTTTGTTGATGTTCATCTTATATCCTCCTTTCAAGACACTGTCCATTCCGTTCAACTGCTCTTCCAAGTCCTTTGCTGTCTCTGACAGAATTACAATGTCATCGGCGAACCTCAAAGTTTTTACTTCTTCTCCATGAATTTTAATACCTACTCCGAATTTTTCTTTTGTTTCCTTTACTGCTTGCTCAATATACAGATTGAATAACATCGGGGAGAGGCTACAACCCTGTCTTACTCCCTTCCCAACCACTGCTTCCCTTTCATGCCCCTCGACTCTTATAACTGCCATCTGGTTTCTGTACAAATTGTAAATAGCCTTTCGCTCCCTGTATTTTACCCCTGCTACCTTAAGAACTTGAAAGAGATTCGTCCAGTCAACATTGTCAAAAGCTTTCTCTAAGTTTACAAATGCTAGAAACATAAGTTTGCCTTTCCTTAATCTTTCTTCCAAGATAAGTCGTAAGGTCAGTATTGCCTCATGTGTTCCAACATTTCTACGGAATCCAAACTGATCTTCCCCGAGATCGGCTTCTACCAGTTTTTCCATTCGTCCGTAAAGAATTCCCGTTAGTACTTTGCAGCTGTGACTTATTAAACTGATATTTCGGTAATTTTCACATCTGTAACACCTGCTTTTTTTGGGATTGGAATTAATATATTCTTCTTGAAGTCTGAGGGTTATTTCGCCTCTTTCATACATCTTGCTCACCAGATGGTAGTGTTTTGTCAGGACTAGCTCTCCCAAGGCCGTCAGTAGTTCCAATGGAATGTTGTCTACTCCCGGGACCTTGTTTTGACTCAGGTTTTTCAGTGCTCTGTCAAACTCTTCACGCAGTATCGTAACTCCATTTCATCTTCATCTACATCCTCTTCCATTTCCATAATATTGCCCTCAAGTACATGGACCTTGTATAGACCCTCTATACACTCCTTCCATCTTTCTGCTTTCCCTTCTTTGCTTAGAACTGGGTTTCCATCTGAGCTCTTGATATTCATGCAAGTGGTTCTCTTTTCTCCAAAGGTCTCTTTAATTTTCCTGTAGGCAGTATCTATCTTACCCCTAGTGAGATAACCCTCTACATCCTTACATTTGTCCTCTAACCATCCCTGCTTAGCCATTTTGCACTTCCTGTCGATCTCATTTTTGATACTTTTGTATTCCTTTTTCCCTGCTTCATTTACTGCATTTTTATATTTTCTCCTTTCATCAATTAAATTCAATATTTCTTCTGTTACCCAAGGATTTCTACTAGCCCTCATCTTTTTACCTACTTGAGTCTCTCCTGCCTTCACTACTTCATCCTTCAGAGCTACCCATTCTTCTTCTACTGTATTTCTTTCTCCCATTCCTGTCAATTGTTCCCTTATGCTCTCCCTGAAACTGTACAACCTCTGGTTTAGTCAGTTTATCCAGGTCCCATCTCCTTAAATTCCACCTTTTTGCAGTTTCTTCAGTTTTATTCTACAGTTCATAACCAATAGATTGTCGTCAGAGTCCACATCTGCCCCTGGAAATGTCTTACAATTTAAAACCTGGTTCCTAAATCTCTGTCGTACCATTAAATAATCTATCTGATACCTTCTAGTGTCTCCAGGATTCTTCCATGTATACAACCTTCTTTTATGATTCTTGAACCAAGTTTTAGCTATGATTAAGTTATGCTCTGTGTAAAATTCTTCCAGGCGGCTTCCTCTTTCATTTCTTAGCCCCAATCCATATTCACCAACTAAGTTTCCTTCTCTTCCTTTTCCTACTGTCGAATTCCAGTCACCCATTACTATTAAATTTTCATCTCCCTTCACTACCTGAATAATTTCTTTTATCTCATCATACATTTCATCAATTTCTTCATCATCTGCAGAGCTAGTTGGCATGTAAACTTGTACTACTGTAGTAGGCGTGGGCTTCGTGTCTGTCTTGGCCACAATAATGCGTTCACTATGCTGTTTGTAGTAGCTTATCCGCACTCCTATTTTTTTACTCATTATTAAACCTACTCCTGCATTACCCCTGTTTGATTTTGTATTTATAACCCTGTATTCACCTGACCAAAAGTCTTGTTCCTCCTGCCACGGAACTTCACTAATTCCCGCTATATCTAACTTTAACCTATCCATTTCCCTTTTTAAATTTTCTAACCTACCTGCTTGATTAAGAGATCTGACATTCCACGCTCCGATCCGTAGAACGCCAATTTTCTTTCTCCTGATAACGGCGTCCTTTTGAGTAGTCCCCGCCCGGAGATCCGAATGGGGGACTATTTTACCTCCGGAATACTTTACCCAAGAGGACGCGATCATCATTTAATCATACAGTAAAGCTGCATGCTCTCGGGAAAAATTACAGCTATTGTTTCCCCTTGCTTTCAGCCGTTCGCAGTAGCAGCACAGCAAGGCTGTTAGTGTTACAAGGCCATATCAGTCAATCATCCAGACTGTTGCCCCTGCTACTACTGAAAAGGCTGCTGCCGCTCTTCAGGAACCACACGTTTGTCTGGCCTCTCAACAGATACCGCTCCGTTGTGGTTGCACCTACGGTACGACCATCTGTATCGCTGAGGCACGCAAGCCTCCCCACCAACGGCAGGGTCCGTGGTTCATGAAAGAAACAAACTTTATTGCTTACTACATTTTCCCTGTTCATGAACTTAAACTTCATCATCAGACACGTTTTTTTAATTTATTACTTCTTCGCTATTAATTCTATTCCCAATACATTTTCCATAGAGTATCCCGACGTACCACTGTATGTACTATACCGCCCTTGGTGCAGGAGATATACGTGAAAAATCAGCTTTTCTTAAAAGAGAGCTATTTTGTATATTGTTTTCTTCTTTACAGAATCTACTGCTCAGGGGTTACCGTGTAATTATAATTACGGTAGTAAGCAAAGGGATATGCGTGCGAATTATAAAATCACTGTCCACTGCGTTCTTCCTTCAGAGTTTAGCAGAAAATATCAAAAATATTCCCCGTCATATTTCAGTCTGACTCTTGTCAAAGAATTGTACCAGTACGAAGGTTATGTACCAGCGGTTTGGTGGTATATGGACTTTAAATTAATGTAACAAAATATTGGGTTGAGTCCATTTAGAATCGAGTTCAGTGTTATTATCAGATTGAACGCTGCTACTGATTAGCACTTAAAATTATTAATTTTCAGAAATTGAAATCCTACTTATATGGTTTCAAGACGGTGCTAACCGAAGAACGAACTCCAATAAATGATATTTAGGGAATTATTATTATTATTATTATTATTTTTATTATTATTATTATTATAAAACGAAAAGACTTCCAGGAGACAAATACACGAAACTTCTATAGAACTTCTAAAGCCAATCTCACCAAGTACAATCCTCCAAGCGTACACTACAAATCTCCAAACGGGAAGCTAGCTCACAATGATAAAACAACTGCCAGATATTAGCGAATTATTTTACACCTCTTCTGGATTATGAAGCTCCAAACCACATTTCCCTTTACCGACTATGTAGAAGTACACCCAAATTAATCACCACCCACGAAAGAGGAAATCAAGCTAATTATTCACTCGCTTAAAAGCAACAAAGCACCATGGGGAGATACTATAATTGCTGAGCTTTGGAAGTATGCAGGGGACAAGGCAGTAGATAAACTAAAGAAAATTATCAGCCAGATTTGGTAATCTGAAAGAATTTCACATGGCTGGAATTGTGCTCTAATTCATCCTCTTCATAAGAAAGACGACTGAACAGATGTAAATAACTATCGTGGTATCTCACATATCAACAACCTATAGGATTCTGTCGAAAGCTCTGCAAACTAGGACAGAAGAACAGCTAGACCCACAGTTGGGAGGTTTCAGGAATGGGCGATCATGCGTCGAACAGATAATGAACCTCAAATACACCCCCTCGTACCTGAAGCTCAGGAATAAAAATTTCGCTGTGACCTTTGTGGATTTCAAAAAGGCATACGACTCGATTGTTTATAAAACAGTGATCAGAATTCTAGAAGAACTTGGCCTCGACAAGAAGACCAAAGCGATAATCCAACGAACACTAACCAACACAACCTCAAAAGTGAAAATTAGAGGAGAACATCAGAAGCTTTTGAAATAAAGACTTGAGGCAAGGAGATGAGCTCTCTCACCTCTGCTCTTCAACTGTGCCCTCGAGAAGGCAATTCTTGAGTGGCGCAAAGAACTGGAAAACCAAGGAATTAAAAATGGTGTCAGGCTGGGTTACAAGAAACAAAATCTTGAAATCGATTGTCTCGCCTTTGCAGACGATCTTGCAATTTTTTCTGATTTCATGGGAACAGCTGAGAGCCAGATTAATGAGCTTAACGTACAAGCACAGAAGGCTGACCTCCAAATTTCATTTGAGAAAACCGAGGTTATAACGAACATAAATTCACCACCAAGGGAGCTTGTAGTGGATCAAGGCAAAATTAAGCGAGTTGAGAAGTTCAAATATCTCGGAGAATGGATAACAGCCATCTTATCAGAGAAAGAAGCCTTCATATCACGCATGAAAAAAAAATAGTTTCCCATTTAACCAAAAACTTCTGCAACAAAAGATCAGTATCTTTCAACGCTAAATTAAGGCATTAGTGCGGTGTTAGGTGTCCGGAGGTCTTCCACGCTTCTGAATGCCTAGTAATGAACAAAACAGGCCTAATCGAAAAACTGAACGCCAAGGAAAGGAAGATTTTGAGAAAGATCTGAGGCCCCATCAAAGACAATGGGGGACATAGAAGACGTTATAATCCTGTATTCCCACATAGAGAAGATAACCAATACCACGCGGAAAAGAGGGATTATGTTTTATGGACATATGACCCGAATGAGCCCTGGAAGACTGACCAATTGTATGATCACCTACTCTGAGGAGAAGAACACAAAATGGGCCTGGTTCTCAGAGGCGGAGAAAGATCTTAAAGAAGTGGGGATCACCCACGATGACATCTCAGAGGGTGTCCCACTCAAGGAGAAACTTATGGCGTGGCAGGGTATCCCAGAAAAGCCAAAACTAAAAACAGAAAAGTCTTGGACCCAGGAGAGGAAGGAGCAACACCGAGAACGAAGGCGGGAGCACTGGGCGAACATCAGACAGCTGAAATCTAAATGTCGTGTGACTGGGGCCTTCCGTCGGGTAGACCGTTCGCCGGGTGCAAGTCTTTGGATTTGACGCCACTTCGGCGACCTGCGCGTCGATGGGGATGCAATGATGATGATTAGGTCACCACAACACCCAGTCCCTGAGCGGAGAATATCTCTGACCCAACCGGGAATCGAACCCGGGCCCTTAGCATTGACATTCTGTCGCGCTGACCACTCAGCTACCGGTGGCGGACAGAAAGTTGAAATAACGTGGTCCAAAGATGGCCTATACGAAATGCATGAATGAATTATTGTTCTACGATTTTGGCCAACTTAGGAGCACATGATTATTATTACTATTATTGTTATTATTATTTTCTTTTTTATTTTATTCGTTGCTGTAATATATGTTTCAGAAAAAAGTTGTCAGTTGCAAATATATTTCTTATCTTGTTCTAGCTGTTTAGGGGAATGACTGTCATCTTCAGAAGCCCATAAAATTAGGGGTATTATAAATCCTTAGAGTTTGGCTATACATTTATGGAAATTATAAGAGGTATACTACATAAACTTACTTACTACCTCATTTAGCAGCTGTCAGTATCTTATGCATACGATATGTACATTTTTGGACATATAATGATATTACGTTTCTATGAAGAAAACACTGACATTTTGTAAACCAGTACTAAGTAACTTTCTTTAATATAATTCTTATAATTTACATGAATATATAAACAAGGTCTAAAGATATAAATATCCTTAATTTTGTAGGCTTCTGGAGATAACAAATTCGTTTGTCGAAACAGTAAAGCTTAATCTACTTAAATAAAAATCAATTGCCGCATGTATGGAAGAACGACTTGTGACCGATTTTTTTCTGTTGTGTTCGTTATTGTCAGGACAAGGTTTGTGGGAAAGAAAATTACTGGAAAATCCCCCGGAAAAGCTGGAAAGTGAAATCAATAGTAAGAGGCCATCACCTGAGAATGACTTGGCCGATGTTTTTTCGTGTTCGTTATTGTGGATGCTAACGGTATGTTTTGGTATGGAAAAGTAAATAGAAAAATTGGGTTCCGTTTGACAGTTCTAGTGTCTCATGTTTTCGTTACAAAAAAATAAGTTTGACAGCTTATATACGTAATACATAAATATATATGTAATATATGAAGGAGAAACGTTTTTACTGCAAATTCCGAAAAGTTTTTGACCGATTTACTTCAAATTTTTACAAGGTACTCTACAGGACATTCAGACGGGAATGGACATAGAGAGGGGGGAGGGAGGAGATAGAGAGAGGGGAGGAGGTTATGCACAGAGAGGTAGCGGGTGGAGGAGATGTACGGAGAGAGAGGGAGGATTAGAAAGATGGGTAGGGGGGGGGCAAGGAATTTATGGCGTACTTCCAGTTCCCATACATGTTTAACAATTGCGAAGCACTGCCGGGTTCGCTAGTAAAAGATATTTTTGCAAGTCACAACTAAATTTTTTTCCGAATTATTATTATTATTTATTGTTATACTTTCCCCTCACGCCCTTACGTTTGTGGTCAGTACTGCTCGGTTGTGTCTCGGGTTTGAACTTTTCCGGCACTATCCTTTTTCCGGCACTTATTCTCGAGCACTGTTCCCAAATTTGCGATCCTCTCCTAGCAAGCTTACAGGGCAGCGGATAGCGCTGCTTGATTTGTAATCGTCCGGTCAGCGGGTGCTGCAGTTTCACAGAAATTATCAGCAATCGTAGACGAGAATCTTTTTTGCGAGGAAGACCTTCTCGTGGAACGCTGTAGGCGCGTCTGTGGAACCCGGCTTACCGACTGCGTTTAGTCGATTCTGTTTCCAGGTAACTTAAAAAAAAACTTCTCAAGCGAAAATCGCCAGAAAAGCATTGTATCGGATGACCGGTTTCGACAGAGCTACGCTTTCATGATCGGACCATACGGTTTTGAATTTTTACGACACATTATCCATCACTGTTACGAGTCGCTTCACACTGCATATGCACACCACGTTACCACGAAGATCACAACACATCGGCAAGTCAAATTTAAAAGTATTACGCAAAAACATGAACATAACTATAAATTTGTACATAATACTTTTACACCTGACATGCCTATGTGTAGTGATCTTCATGGAATTCGGGTGAACATATGCAATGTGAAGCGAAATTTTAAACTAACGGATGACATGAGCGAAAAATTCAGAAGCATAAGATCCGATGATGACAGCATAGCCCTGGAGAAACCGGTCATCAATGGCTTTTCTAGCGATCTCGGCATGTTCAATGTCCTTCAGCTACCACTGACCGTAAATCGCACCCAGACTGACCATGCCAGGAATAACTTCTACTGCCACCTTTAAATTCAGCCGTCGACTGCACATCCGCTACGCGGCTCACGCGCGGAATTAGCGGTACGCGTGGCCCGGGGGAGAAAGCTGCCGGCGTGGCCTGGCCTGCCTGGCCGGCGCCTCGCCGTGGCGCTAACGACGCTGACGGTGTCGCCGCGTGCAGCCGTAAAGGCCGCTCTAATGTCTGCGGCCAAGGGCGCCCTCGGTCCACACACGCGCATGAAAGATATCTTTTTCTGTCTCTCCCCCCCCCCCCTCTTTCACCCCTCCCTCACTGCCTCTCCCCCCCCCCCTTTTTGATGGTCACCGGCAACAGCTCAGCATATAGTTGTAAGTATGGCGGTTAACGCTAAAACAACTAGTTAACGGCTACGGCAGTATTTCTCATCTCTATCTTATCCCAACTGTTAAAACCGCTCAAAATAACCGGTCTCTAAAATAACTGATAAACACAGACATCGCACAAAAAAAAGTCTCTGAGCATTATGGGACTTAACTTCTGAGGTCATCAGTCCCCTAGAACTTACAACTACTTAAACCTAACTAACTTAAGGACAACACACACACCCACGCCCGAGGTAGGGTTCGAACCTGCGACCGTAGCGGTCGCGCAGTTCCAGACTGTAGCGCCTAGAACCGCTCGGCCACCCTGCCGGCCATCGTACAAAATGGCTCTGAGTACTATGGGACTCAACTGCTGTGGTCATAAGTCCCCTAGAACTTAGAAGTACTTAAAACTAACTAACCTAAGGACATCACACACATCCATGCCCGAGGCAGGATTCGAACCTGCGACCGTAGCGGTCGTGCGGTTCCAGACTGTAGCGCCTAGAACCGCTCGGCCACTCCGGCCGGCGCCATCGTCGCGTCCTCTTGGGTAAAATATTCTGGAGGTAAAATAGTCCCCCATTCGGATCTCCGGGCGGGGAATACTCAAAAGGACGTCGTTATCTGGAGAAAGAAAACTGGCGTTCTACGGATCGGAGCGTGGAATGTCAGATCTCTTAATCAGGCAGGTAGGTTAGAAAA
The DNA here is from genome assembly GCF_021461395.2 of Schistocerca americana. Lineage (NCBI taxonomy): Eukaryota > Metazoa > Arthropoda > Insecta > Orthoptera > Acrididae > Schistocerca > Schistocerca americana. The sequence goes on from NC_060127.1 coordinate 193,905,152, forward strand.
TTTAAAAAGGGAAATGGATAGGTTAAAGTTAGATATAGTGGGAATTAGTGAAGTTCGGTGGCAGGAAGAACAAGAAAAGGGAGACGAAAATTTAATAGTCATGGGTGACTGGAATTCGTCAGTAGGAAAAGGGAGAGAAGGAAACGTAGTAGGGGAATATGGATTGGGGGGAAGAAATGAAAGAGGAAGCCGTCTTGTAGAATTTTGCACACAGCATAACTTAATCATAGCTAAAACTTGGTTCAAGAATCATAAAAGAAGGTTGTGTACATGGAAGAATGCTGGAGACACTAGAAGGTATCAGATATATTATTTAATGGTACGACAGAGATTTAGGAACCAGGTTTTAAATTGTAAGACATTTCCAGGGGCAGATGTGGACTCTGACCACAATCTATTGGTTATGAACTGTAGATTAAAACTGAAGAAACTGCAAAAAGGTGGGAATTTAAGGAGATGGGACCTAGATAAACTGACTAAACCAGAGGTTGTACAGAGTTTCAGGGAGAGCATAAGGGAACAATTGACAGGAATGGGCGAAAGAAATACAGTAGAAGAAGCATGGGTAGCTTTGAGGAATGAAATAGTGAAGGCAGCAGAGGATCAAGTAGGTAAAAAGACGACGGCTAGTAGAAATCCTTGGATAACAGAAGAGATACTGAATTTAATTGAGGAAAGGAGAAAATACAAAAATGCAGCAAGTGAAGCAGGCAAAAAGGAACACACAAGTGAAGCAGGCAAAAAGGAACACAAACGTCTCAAAAATGAGATCGACAGGAAGTGCAGAATGGCTAAGCAGGGATGGCTAGAGGACAAATGTAAGGATGTAGAGGCTTATATCACGAGGGGTAAGACAGATACTGCCTACAGGAAAATTAAAAAGACCTTTGGAGAAAAGAGAACCACTTGCATGAATATCCAGAGCTCAGACGGAAACCCAGTTCTAAGCAAAGAAGGGAAAGCAGAAAGGTGGAAGGAGTATATAGAGAGTCTATACAAGGGCGATGTACTTGAGGACATTATAGAAATGGAAGAGCATGTAGATGAAGATGAAATGGGAGATACGATACTGCGTGAAGAGTTTGACAGAGCACTGAAAGACCTAAGCCGAAACAAGGCCGCGGGAGTAGACAACATTCCATTAGAACTACTGACAGCCTTGGGAGAGCCAGTCCTGACAAAACTCTACCATCTGGTGAGCAAGATGTATGAGACAGGCGAAATTCCCTCAGACTCCCAGAAGAATATAATAATTCCAATCCCAAAGAAAGCAGGTGTTGACAGATGTGAAAATTAATAAGTCATAGCTGCAAAATACTAACACGAATTCTTTGCAGACGTATGGAAAAACTTGTAGAAGCCGACCTCGGGGAAGATCAGTTTGGATTCCGTAGAAATGTTGGAACACGTGAGGCAATACTGACCCTACGACTTATCTTGGAAGAAAGATTAAGGAAAGGCAAACCTACGTTTCTAGCATTTGTAGACTTAGAGAAAGCTTTTGACAATATTGACTGGAATACTCTCTTTCAAATTCTGAAGGTGGCAGAGGTAAAATACAGGGAGCGAAAGGCTATTTACAATTTGTACAGAAAGCAGTTGGCAGTTACAACATCGAGTATAGATTTTATAAGTGTCAGGAAGTCGTTTCTGAAAGTATTTGTATGGAGTGTAGCCATGTATGGAAGTGAAACATGGACGATAAATAGTTTAGACAAGAAGAGAATAGAAGCTTTCGAAATGTGGTGCTACAGAAGAATGCTGAAGATTAGATGGGTGGATCACATAACTAATGAGGAGGTATTGAATAGAATTGGGGAGAAGAGGAGTTTGTGGCACAACTTGGCTAGAAGAAGGGATCGGTTGGTAGGACATGTTCTGAGGCATCAAGGGATCACCAATTTAGTACTGGAGGGCAGCGTGTAGGGTAAAAATCGTAGAGGGAGACCAAGAGATGAATACACTAAGCAGATTCAGAAGGATGTAGGTTGCAGTAAGTACTGGGAGATGAAGAAGCTTGCACAGGATAGAGTAGCATGGAGAGCTGCATAAAACCAGTCTCAGGACTGAAGACCACAACGACACAACAACATAGAGTCGTTGTAGCGCTCTTACATTGCATTCAGTTAACCCAGACACGTGTGCCACCTGTCCGCAGGTAAACAAACTGAAGGCAGAAGCGAGCAGCAGCGGACGACTCCTGCTGCCAGCGGCAGGCCGCTGGCGAGCGAGTGGAGACGAGGCGCCGCTGTGCGCTGTTTTCAGCGCAACACAGGTACAGGGCTAAGTGCGGCAAGCAACTAAACAAAATGCAATGAATCTGTAACGAGCCACCGGAAAGGCGTGGGTTGCTATCCCTGAACAACCCCTGAAAGTTTGTCGGTGTTCTCGTTCACCTTACATATTACACTCACTCTGAATTCAGGAGAGCAACACGTTCGTACAAACAGCTTACCTGAACACAAGTGCGAGGAGAATTCAGTAAGTAATGCAACGCTACTTTTCCGACGGCAGGTTGGTTTTATGCAGGATTCCAATACAGAATATTGTTCCCCATTCTTTCGGCTACAAGACCCTATACGAACCTTATATAAGACTGGCGTGAAAACGAGACTGACAGAACATAGAACCTTTGCCGACTAGGATAAACAGAAATATCATCTACAGCAAGTTATGAAGCCAAGTTTTCCGGAAACAAAGTTTTACCTACTATGAAAAACTGTTATCTACGACTATACAGGGAAGCAGTCGTCAGTCGGAAAGACAGCGTCGCCAGGAGAACCTCCGAAGATGCCCATTGCAGCTCTGGGCGAAATGCCAGGAACCGAGAAGTTTCTTCATCCACGGCCATACAAACCGGAAGAATCTTTAGAAACTACGACATCTGGTCGTGATAGGCTTCATTGTACGATTTGCGAGCACTGCCAACAGAGACGTCCAATTGTGCAGCGCAGTGTTTGTGTTCCGTCGATTATCTCTAATGAGAGTGTCAGCACGTTCGAACATCCCAGCTGTCACAGCTGTTGCGGGAGATCGGGCAGGTCTGCGCGACCTTCTTGTGAAGACAAAGGCCTCGCCCAACGACTCATCGTGCTTTTGTTCACTGCCAGGCCTCCGCAAATATCCTGCAAGCGCCAGTGAAAATCACAGATGCTCCGGTTTTCCGCCAAAGACACTGAATGACAGATATCTCCTTGGTACGCATCTCCGTTACAGACGCCATTTCGAAGACTACGTATAGAGCTGCCATCCATCGGAACTTCATGAAATTATAGGGGCTGAAGCGGGCATATTCCACGACGTCCCAAAAGAAATCCCACATTTTTGCAACCGAAACTGGCCAAGAAAAAACGTAAAATGTGTTGCAGTACTTGCTGAACGCATCTCGTATGATAATCCAGGTCTGTAAAAGTCATTTAACCCATCTTCATCTAATAAAACCACGGGTTTCAGTTAAAGAGGAGACACTCACTCCTCCGCATCTCTGAAGGCTTTAGTGAAATACCGCCGTTCCTCAGAATCCTGCTGTCCAACCTGTTCAAGAAATGTTCAAATGTGTGTGAAATGTTATGGGACTTAACTGCTAAGGTCATCAGTCCCTAAGCTGACACACTACTTAACCTAAATTATCCTAAGGACAAACGCACACACCCATGCCCGAGGGAGGACTCGAACCTCTGGCGGGACCAGCCGCACAGTCCATGGCTGCAGCGCCTCAGACCGCTCGGCTAATCCTTCGCGGCTGTCCGACCTGTCTCTTTCGTCGATATCGATACTGGCAAGATATTCGTCCTGGAAATTTCAAGTCCGTACCAAAATCACTACAGGAGTTCCTCAGACTAGTCCGGACGTACAAAAGGAAGCGAGCGGAGGACCTCATGTTTTATTTACTTACTAAAACGTGACTAAAGCTTACATTTTATGTTTGCACGCAGAGATGTTCTACATTTTATGTTTGCACGCGGAGATGTTCGTCTATTATGCTATTGACGGATGAAGAAGGCAATGTATGTTCAAACGTCAACAGGTATTTTTATGTGATTTACTTACATTTTAACAAGTTTTAGATTTTTAGTTTACTTGTTCAGCGAAACCTTGCTTCTTGAGAAATTTCTTGATTGTAGGTCTACGGCAAGTACCGTGCTGGTTCTGATGAGTGAGTTTGTGACTACCTAAATACGTGACATAAATGAGTGAATCTTTTTATTGCATTGACCTAGAAGCTTAAATTTTTCACGCCACCAAGGGACCATAGACTTCAGTATGTGAAATAAGTTTAAACTAGATATGACACCCTGTTCCACAGAGAAATGGTTCTAAAAAGACAGTAAGAAACACACATGAAAATGAGGAAAAAATATTCATTCGTGTTATATAATTACAATTTAGCAACTTTCGGATTTTTCCTTCACTTGTAGTGCGAAACCTTGCTCATTGGAAAATTTGATGTTTCTAAATCAACTGGAAGCAACACAAATTTTGATGAGTGAATTTTCGAGTATCAAAATATGTGACACGAACAGCCGTATCTTTTGATGGTGTTGACTTTGAATCTCACACTTTCTACACCGCCAAGGAACTATAGACATTCCGGAGCGGTCGAGCGGTTCTAGACGCTACAGTCTGGAACCGCGCGACCGCTACGGTCACAGGTTCGAATCCTGCCTCGGGCATGGATGTGTGTGATGTCTTTAGGTTAGTTAGGTTTAAGTAGTTCCAAGTTCCAGGGGACTGGTGACCTCCGCTGTTAAGTCCCATAGTGCTCAGAGTCATTTTTTTGAACTATGGACATTATTACATGACATAAATTTGAGTTGATACACCAGTCTGTTCAAGACAGAAGATGTCTTAGCTCACGGAAAGACAGACAGACAGACAGACAGACAGACAGTCGGATCAAGGAATCACAAAAAATATTTTTTCTTATTGTATAATTACAAATAAACAATTTCCGGATTTTTTAATTAACGTATAGGGTGAAATCTTGCTTCTGCCAAATTTCATGATTCTAGGTCAACGGGAAGTACACTACAGGTGTTGATGAGCGAGTTTTCGAGTATCAAATTACATGACATACATGGCCGTATTTTTTGATTGCACTAACACTTTTACGCCATCAAGGGACCACAGAGCTTAGTACGTGACATTGATTTTAACTCGATACGTCAACCTTTCCCTGAGAAAAAGGATTCGTAGCAGTCGGACAGGCTGACAACAAAGCGCTCCTACAGGAGTTCTAGGCACGAAACCCTAAAAGTTACGTACACCTGATAACTGGCCGTTTTTGCGTAAGATACTCGTGAAAATTTACAGTGCCCCGCAGGCGAGGCGCTGAGAGCGACGGACTATAAAGGAGAAGCGGGCGCGCTGGGGACTGCCGAGCCACAGGGCTGAGTTATACGACCGGCGCACGCCCCGCCCCGCCCCGCCGCGCCGCGCCGTCACAAGGTGGTCCAGATTTACGGGCGCGGGTAAAGCCGGTAAGCACACGACCTCACTTACGAAACAGGCGACGAGATTCCTGTGGCGCAGATTCCGAGAGTGTCCTGCAGTTTGAGGGACGCTCAAGTCAAACGTAACACACAGCCTAATATTTGTTATTCGGTCACGAGATGGCAGCGTAGTCGAGGTAGCGAATGTGGGACGACTCTTTATTTATTTAATTGTTTGTTAGGTTTTAGGTCGTATCCCTCAGTTCAGCACCTACACTTTTTAGAGCCTGCCATTAACATTAGTTAGCGACAGCATTTAATTGAATTATCTCGTGTTGAGAAGCGAGACTTTAACTAGGTAAACAACTTTTTATTGCCAAGATCGCAAAAAAATACTTCTTTACTTCCGACAACCGGTTTCGACAGACTTTGCTGTTATCTCTGGTATCCAAAAACTTTTGTTACAAAACTTGTTCATTTCGAGTTGGAGCCTCATACCGAGTTGTCACATTAGTGGATAAAATATAGTACATTATGCAAAGTGTTGTGTCTAGACAAGACAGCCTAGACACAATGAGAGGAAGCCGAAAGGCACGCGCTTAAACTCACGCAGGCTGGCGTGAGGTCTGAAACAGGATACGTAATGAATGCTATAAAGAAAAATACGTAGCTTCTGGAATACTTAACTTTAATCCATAATTGTATAACATCGCTCTTGTACAGATATAATCTCCATTTCAATATACTTGGTGATGGCGCCTTGCTAGGTCGTAGCAAATGACTTAGCTGAAGGCTATGCTAACTATCGTCTCGGCAAATGAGAGCGTATTTTGTCAGTGATCCCCTTCTGCCAAAGTCGTCTGTACAACTGGGGCGAGTGCTAGTACGTCTCTCTAGACCTGCCGTGTGGTGGCGCTCGGTCTGCGATCACTGACAGTGGCGACACGCGGGTCCGACGTATACTACCGGACCGCGGCCGATTTAAAAGCTACCACCTAGCAAGTGTGGTGTCTGGTGGTGACACCACACAAAGGTCTGTCTGCTTTCTCTTCAACAGGATCGGCAAGAGTTCAAATTCTTGAAAATACTTGAAAAGCGTACGGTACACAAAGAATTTGGCAGTGTGAGCCCATTTTATTAGTATGACGTTCCAACCCCTCTGCCATTGGATGCATGTACTAATCAGATTGGGAAGGGGGTTGTATCCTCTTTTGAGTTAAGATAACCCACAACTGTTGTAAGCGGTACCTACATCTGGGGTACTGGTAATCGGATGGAGCTGCTGTCTAGCCGGTCCCACACGGATCTGGAGGCACTGCTGACTAAGGGACTGCTTCAACATCACGCAGAGCGTTCGTTAGAGAGACGTGCGGCGTGTGCAGGAGCGCTGTCCTGTTGGGAAGTGGCGACACGATACTGGAGGAGGCAGAATGTCCGTTGCGTACCAGCTCCCCCAGTGACTGCCAGCCGTGGCCTGGAGTCACACCCCTGAGGCGCTGTGCCCCTACGGACAACTGGAAGAACGGGAGAGCACCGCACTGGCAGACGATGACCATCCGGCGTGGTGCAGAGCCGCGGTTCATCGTTGTCAGTGTGCGGCGCCGTCCGTGAGCAGTCCACGCCTCCAGGTCACGGCAGTCTGTGTTGTGGTGACGGCCACAACACAACACGGGATTGTAATGCCCTAGGCTGGCTGTGTTGCTCGGAGTCCGTTCAGGGTCTCGGATGGCAGGCACAGACGCGAAGGGGTCAGTGCGGGCGCGACACGGTCGAGCGTACCTCGCGCTGTTCACACGCAGTCGACTGTCACCTCGGCCAAGTGTGCGGCTGTTCCGATGCAGTCCCGACATCGGGCCTCCGTCACATCTGAATGCTCTACAAATCTGGAGACCTGTGAAAGCTTATCTCGTGCCGATAGTGCTACCTCACCCGATCACTACTCCCTCTCCGTGCCTATCACAACGCCTGACGCTGGTCACGCTCCTTGTACAGGCTGACATTCACTGAACTACGTCAAATAAAATCTACACAACGTCTGAACGGTTTTCGTTAGAGTGTCCAAACTGTACGGTTGGTCGGGGGACACGGTGGGAATTAGTATGCGCTGAACGGTTTGGCTTTGCGACGAAGCCCACTCTCATTTCAGTGTGTTCGTCAATAAGCAAAACTGGCACATTTCGGGGACTCAGAATCCGCATTTAGCGATCCAGAGGTCTCTTCGCCGTCAGCGGGTGACTGTGTGGTGTGCGATCATCAGTCACGGAATAATCGGGGTGATGCTACTCGATGGTACGGTGACTACCGAACGGTACGTGAAGGTCAAGAGAGATGATTTCAGCCCCGTTGTACAAAGTGACCCTGATTTCGACTTGATGTGGTTTATGCAAAGCGGAGCTCGATCCTAGCGTAGCAGGAGAGTGTTTGATGTTCTGGAGGAGCACTTTGGAGACGACATTCTGGCTCGGGAGTCCCAGAGGCCACTGGCGTGGGCCACGATTGACCACCATATTCTCCGGATCTGAACACATGTGATTCCTTTTTGTTGGGGTATATTAAAGACAAGGTGTACAGCAATAACCCCAAAACCATTGCTGACTTGAAAACAGCCATTCAGGAGGTCATCCACTGCATCGATGTTCCCAACACTTCTGTGGATCATGCGGAATTTCGCTATTCGTCTGCGCCACATCATCGCCTATGATGGTAGGCATATCGAGTATGTCCAAACATAAATCCGAATATCTGTAGTGACGTTTACATGTTGAATGAAGTGTGTGTGGACGCCGTCGTCTGTAACTAATATACGTTTTTTTCATATATATACACACATAAAAAAAAGTTTTCCATCACCTCGGTTCCGAGAGTTTCGGAACGTGTACAGACAATTGGAATAGAGGTCAACATAAAAATCATTTCCACCCTTTTTATTGCTCTTGAAACCCACACATTGCATGTTGCACCACCATACAGCGAGACTTTCAGAGGTGGTGGTCCAGATTGCTGTACACACTGGTCCTCTTGTATTGAGGCATGCCTTTATTCGTCGTGGCATACTGTCCACAAGTTCATCAAGGCACTGTCGGTCCAGATTGTCCCACTCCCCAACGACGATTTGGCGTAGATCCCTCAGAGTGGTTGGTGGGTCACGTCGTCTCATAAACAGCCCTTTGCAATCTATCCCAGGCATGTTCGATAGGGTTCGTGTCTGGAGAACATGCTGGCCACTCTATTCGAGCGCTGTCATTCTCCTGTCATTCAAAAGATGTGCACGGTGGGGGCGCGAATTGTCGCCCATGAAGACGAATGCCTCGCCAATATGCTGCCAATATGGTTGCACTATCGGTCGGAGGACGGCATTCGCGTATCGTACAGCCGTTACGGCGCCTTCCATGACCACCAGCGGCGTACGTCGGCCCCACATAATGCCATCCCTCATTATAGGCGTCGGACGTCGTAGCCTGGTCATACTTGTAAAACAGGACAGGCGCCTGACTGTGGCGGAACTAACATCACTTTAATGGCGGGTAGAGTACAAGTGTGTCTGAAGACACAGTGCAGCGAACACTGGTGGGCCTGCACAGCCGTCGACCTACACGTGAGCCGATGTTAACACCACGACTGAAATGGGCACGTGACCATCGGCACCGGACGTTGGCGCAGTGGCAGAGCGCTGCACGGCCTGATGATTCCCGATACCTTCTTCATCGTGCCGATGGGAGAGCGCGAATTCGTCGTATTCAAAGTGGAGCAACTGCTTGACACCGGTACTCCGGGACGAAGAGAAATTGGCGGCGGCTCCATTATGCTGTGGCGAACATTCACATGGGCATACATGGGTCCAACGGAGATTCTCCATGGCGCCAAGTAGTATCGTACACCGGTTGCAGACCACGGCAATGTGATTTTTCAACAAGATAATGCGCCACGTCACAAGGCCAGGAACCAAAGGTGGACATACTGGCTATCATATCATACAGGTGGCCACAAGGTTCTGGCTGATCAGGCTGTTTCTGGGCCCCGCGTTATATACTTAACACTAACAAGAACCACTGAGTAAAACATAGGCGAATGAGAGAAGAGCATCGTGTGGCGGGAACATAAAATTGAAGATATTCAGTTTATCCTAACTTTACGTGAATCGAATTTTGTGGAAACTTTTTTTTACCGATAGTGTGACAGATGCTCACTTCTTAAGCTGCACTGCTGCTTGCTTTGGGCAGCACAGACAGTCCTTACACGCTAGTGTCGGCTGGCACTGACACCTCTTCGTTCTTTAGGAATCTTCAGTTCTTAATGGCCGTAGTCCATCAAACCTTTTTGCTGCCAAAGTTTCGTTCGCTGCTGCGTGGGCGTCTTCACAGAGGGTTTTAATGTAGTGATGGGTCGGGAGGCGGCGACCGACAATAAACACGCGATCGGCAGAGATAAAGCGTTTCAGAGGTACATAAAAGTTAGCTGTCGATCCTGGCGAGCTACTGGGTAGTTGAGAGTTATTAGAGTGCAGCTGCTCACGGAGATCCTGCGCGGGCTGTCGTTGTCGTGCGCTAACGAAACTTGACGGACACGCTAATACGGCGATCCAGAACCCATCTACGCTGGAAGAAAAAATGGTTCCAATTTTGGCCACCAGGTGTAATTCTGGCGCTGTACGCTATTTCTATGACGGTATGGCGTCCACGCTGTCGTTTGACAACAGTTTGTCCATCGAGAAGAGAGGCCGCGCGCTGTTAGTGAAAAAATGAATGACCTGTCACATTTTGATCTTCATGTTTAGAAAAAAAACTTAAATTTTATAGTTAATTATCTGAATTTTTACCACAGTTGGAAAATTCTTGAGTTTCATACATCTATAAGTATGCTTTGTATGCTGCGCAAACTTGACCGAAGAATCTCTCTTACTTATGAAGAAAAGTGTAACTTTAGCAACAAATGCAGCCAACAGTAAGTGAAAATAATGATGAAATGTCACGTGTTATGCAGTTGAACTTCCACTGCTATGAGTGTGAATCGTGATTCGCTCCTGGTCATGCTGACAACGTTTTGTGAATTTATTTGTAAAAGTATAGACAGTGGTGCCTCCCCTGCTCCAAGTCGGCCCGTTTGGCGTCCTACCCCCCCTGAAAGATGCAGCATTTGATTGCAGTCTCCGATGCTCATATTGAACAAATTGTGTAAGCGGGCGTTAATAATAAAATCAACATTATGCCTTTCTCACTAGCTGACCTATTCTGCCCATGTCACGTTCCTAATCCACTGCACGTAAAAAGATGTCTATGCGTCTTTCTTGCATTCACAACGCCAGATTTGCACGCTGTGGCCAAAACTGGGACTAATTTTTGCCAGCGTAAATTGGTTCCGAACTAAAGCGTAACTCTATCTGCCAAGTTCCGCTGACGTACAATAATTACAACCCACAGTGGACCTCTGTGAGTAGATGCACTTTGATTATAGGCACATGGTACTTATCCATATACTATTAAGTTTCATGGTTTCTTGTATTATTTTAAAACAGTTCTCATGTTTATATATTTCAGTGGCTTCTCTATTTCAGTGGCTTCTCTAAACGAACATAATAGTTCGCCATTGCAGATTTACGTAGCCGCTAGCAGGACAAGCAATTCATCGCTGTGCTGAAAGTTCAGTACTTACAAATATTGCACAGACAGCAGTTCGGTGGACACGGATTTTCTGTTGCAAGGACGTAAAGAGTGAAGAAATAATGTAGTAACAGCAACAGAATAAATTATTTGATGCTGAAAACTATGTGAGTGATTGTATGAACGATGTTTGGTTCAAATGGCTCTGAGCACTATGCGACTTAACTTCTGAGGTCATCAGTCGCGTAGAACTTAGAACTAATTAAACGTAAGGACATCACGCACATCCATGCCCGAGGCAGGATTCGAACCTGCGACCGGAGCGGTCGCTAGGCTCCAGGCTGTAGCGCCTAGAACCGCACGGCCACCCCGGCCGGCGATGTTTGGTGATGGGAAGGTAACCATTAGCAGCGAACTGAGATCGAAATTCTTCATTGGCACCACCATTTCCTTCATTACGAGAACGAACAACTCAACGTCGCACATTACCGATGTCGATACAATTATCACCTCACACAGCTTTAGTTGTTTCATGGATTTCAGTTTTCTGCGGTTAGAAACTCGCTGCTTGGCGCTGTTTCTCACACACTGATATAGATGCGCTACAATCCGCCATCTTGCACGCTACAATTCAGAGGCCTCTAGCGGCGGAGGGCTGCAGCTTGCGTCGGTGTGTGTGTGTGTGTGTGTGTGTGTGTGTGTGTGTGTGTGTGTGTGTGTGTGAATTCCTAACAAGGGAACCTCCCCATCGCACCCCCCTCAGATTTAGTTATAAGTTGGCACAGTGGATAGGCCTTGAAAAACTGAACACAGATCGATCGAGACAACAGGAAGAAGTTGTGTGGAACTATGAAAAAAGAAGCAAAATATAGAAACCGAGTAGTCCATGCGCAAGATAGGCAATATCTAGGCAAATGTGAACAGAGGAGCGCCGTGGTCCCGTGGTTTGCGTGAGCAGCTGCGGAACGAAAGGTCCTTGGTTCAAGCCATCCCTCGAGTGAAAATTTTAATTTTTTATTTTCGGTTTACATGACAAACTCTTATGTTTTCATCACTTTTTGGGAGTGACTATCACATCCACAAGAAAACCTAAATCGGGCAAGGTAGAAGAATCTTTTTACCCATTCGCGAAGTGTATAAGTTAGGTGGGTCGACAACATATTCCTGTCGTGTGACGGACATGCCGTCACCAGTGTCGTATAGAATATATCAGACGTGTTTTCCTGTGGAGGAATCGGTTGACCTATGACCTTGCGATCAAATGGTTTCGGTTCCCATTGGAGAGGCACGTCCTTTCGTCTACTAATCGCACAGTACTGCGGTGCGGTCGGAAAACACAGACACTAAACTTATTACAGTGAACAGAGACGTCAATGAACGAACGGACAGATAATAACTATGCAAAAATAAAAAAAGTAAAATTTTCAGTCGAGGGAAGACTTGAACCAAGGACCTCTGGTCCTGCAGATACGCTAGCACGGGACCACGGCGCACCTAATCTCACATAGTCCATTATGTTCCTTATGAGGCCCATTGACTACTCAGTTTTTATATTTTGCTTATTTTTTCATAGTTCCACACAACCTCTTCCTGTTTTCTCGATTGATCTGTGTTCTGTTTTTCAAGGCCTATCCACTGTGCCATCTTATAACTAAATATGAGGGGGGTGCGATGGGGAGGTTCCCTTGTAAGGCACCAAACTGCTGAGGTCATCGGTCCCCTGACTAACTTACGAAGCGGGAATGATGACCGAGTAATATGAATGACACACAATACCTCAGCGGACAATCAGAACAGAATACAACACTCGGAGGCATTGCTTTTAAGCCCACTCTTGTACACCAGTTCTAAGCATTTTGTCAGAAAACACGCGGAGGTGCACAGGTGTCCACACAGTCAGTGGGGAGACACTGCGCGTGACGTCGTCCGCCAGCTGCTACAGCTGCATCCTCTCTCACCGAACAGTTCTGCTGCAAACGGGTGCCTGACAACCCGTATACAACTCTGCGACGGTCAGTTTCAACAGCAAGCTGTCGATCGGCCTTTATGGCTCAGCTGAGCCAGCTTGACGTCCGTTGGCCAAACATTCGTGGTCGGCCTGTGCGACGGCTTACGTGAGTGCAGACATTGCGGTACTGCAGATGCGCTGTGGCCGCTTTTGACCTCGGAAACCCGGGTTACTGTGTAATCTCCGACACACGAGAGCACGTGTGTCTTGTACTGGTTATCAGCCCTCGTCCAAAGTGGGTCAACCGCCATCTAGTTGGCTACGCACCTGTCTGTAACGGACTGCTCAGATACCGCGCCTCCACTTCACACCGTACGCCGCTTCTAGCCGCAACATTCGTGCGTCACGCACGGCATTGCACCTTGGAACGGACAATTTTTCCTTACACTTTCGGTCAATACGTTTACACGCTTGCGAATCACGAATCACTGTTTGTGCTGGGGGAGAAAGGCGACGGTAGTATGTCTCGGGGGAGTCATTACTTCCGAACGTCAAGTTCATTTTCGGTGCACGCGTCTACACGGGGGCGCCCGGACTGAGAGGAATGAAACTGAGAAGCGACAGGTGTTTAAAAGCGAAAGCGGCGAGGTAGCCGGCGAGCGGGCGTCCCTGTTAGGAGAACGCGGCACACATCTGCGCAGGCGCCAGAGGCCGCGCCGGCACGCACGCCACGCCGCAGCCCGCCAGCCAGTTGTGTGGCCCGGACAACGGCGCGCGCCGTGTTGGACAGTACAGCCGTCTCCCTCACATCACAGTGACCGGCGTATAAGTTTTGATAACCAAACGTAAACGCTATCTGAATTTATTCATTACAACCGACGTTCATTGAAAGTCTGCGGTGTTTATCGAGCACGCGTGGCAGAAGACGTTGAACAAACTCGAAAACGCAATGGACCCTCTAAAAGCTGCCACGTTTGTCGGTGTACGGGAGAAAAATACACTGCAGGTGGAAAGCCGCGTCGAAACGTCATCCACCGAGGCTACAGAGCATCGCATTCGTACGAGACGAGCAGCTAGCTCCCTCTTCTCCACTGGAGATCACCGAATAACAAACAACACTGCGAGACACCCCGCCTACGGTCCGCCGTCGTACGATGTCGCGTTTGCTGGCAAAGTGGTGGCATTGCGGCTGGGACGGTGACTGAGTTGTTCGTCGAGACACCCTCTACACTCCGTCCAAGTCTGTCCTATGAGGCACTCCTGGCGACACCCTCGTCTTTTATGAACTCTCGTACCCTGCTCCACTCAGCCAACTGACGTTCCGGTGTGAATCTCCTGAAGCGGGTCCAGACTGTGCGACTGGCCACATCAGCAGTCTGCTCGACCTGCGACGCTCGAAAGCGCGCCAGAAGTGCGCAAGATGAGGGAAACAGGCAAATGCTTGGCTCTCAGAAATTCCGCGTGTAGGACGGCGTGCGGGCTTCAGGTTGGTGCCGGGTCCGGCTGAACTCGCAGTCGACGGCAGGTCTTGCCGCTCCGCACGCCTGCGCTTCTGCTTCCAGCTGACGCAGAATCGACTCGGCACGCCGCAGCGCTTTGCGTACGTCTTTTCTGGAGACGCTGGACTTCGTGTGTGATACGAGGACGCGGTACTTCCGGCACTTATCAGAGCTTCTTCTAGTCCAGCTCGCGTAAGGAGGTCTGGAAGATTGAATGAGATGCATCCGAACTTGTATAATAACCCTCATTTTGACCTGGCGGATCCTACGGGAACGATGCGTGGCTCCGTCGCAGTATGTTCCCAGGTTCTCCATTTAATGCCAGTTCCTAAAACTTGGTAAGTAGGTTACTTGATGCCTACCGTCGTACGTTCGGCTTCTTCATCATTTCCGTGACGACGTACCGCGGGGGGAGGTCCAGAGACATTAACGTGACCACCGCCTATCTCGGACGTCAGCGTGCAATAACCACTCACTGACGGTGGGTGGCGACACTAGCGTTGGACAGTATGTAGAGCGTGTCGGGGAGACGCGGAAAACAGCACAGTCGTTTTCTTAATGAGAGAGCAGAGCGATTTATCTGACGGCGAAATGCACACGATCACTGGCTTTCGGTGCGAGGGTGGAAGTTCGTAAACTGTTCGCGTGACGCCGTGGCTAAAGTATACCGCGAATGCTAAATGGCGCTATCGAAAGCCGGCGTCAAGGCGATTGTAGTGCGCCACGTGTCACGCACGAAAAGGGCGAACGACAGTAGCGGGGATCCGTACAGGCGAACAGAGGTGCAGGCGCCGAGCAGCTGGCCGCCCAGGGGCTGCGGCTGGGCTTCCGCGGCCGGCCGTCGCCGACAAAGGCTGCAGCGGACGTCCACCGAGTGGCGACTGGGGGCCTTTCCAGATGAATCGCGTTTTGTGCCCCTCAGGACGGAGGATAATTGGCGTATACGGCACTACGGTCTCGGGAAAGCTTTATGGCGTCCCCCGGATGACTATCGACACCTATCCTGTCCACGGCTAGGTCTGTTTTATTTTGGCATCCGCGAGCAGTAGAGTGGAGCGTGTGGTGTAGCACGGCTCGCGCTGCACGAGCTCCGGGACCAGTGTGTACCGTGCGCCCTCTCCCCGGCAGTCGAGAACCAGTGAAACGACGTCGATCGGGGTTTTCGTATCGCGGACCCTCAGCCGGCAGCTGGCCACGGCACGGCCTCCACGCCTCGCAGCAGCCCGAGCTGCAAAACGTAGCTATGCAGGCTTTTGGCAGGTGGTCGCGTTAACGTCACTCGACCGTGTGCAAATAAAGAGCAAGCAAACATATGAAATTCCGAATTTCATTTTATCACGCCTAGCTGAATCCTTCGAATTGAAATTCACAATTGATGCAGCGGCTCCTATCAATGAGAGAGAGAGAGAGAGAGAGAGAGAGAGAGAGAGAGAGAGAGACTACTGGTGCAGCAGAACGAGGCCTTAATTGTTACAAGTGGCGAGCACGTAAGATATCTTGGAGTGCCTGTCCGGTACAGAATTGAGGCCGCTCAGGTGAGAGCCTTCCGCTGTCTGGAGTCGATAAATTTACTGGCAGATGGGAACATGGGGAGCGGATAGCCGTAAACTCGTGGAGACGGCAGGCAGCGTCTGCTTACTCAGTCTAAAATTTAACACACCCCGTTTCTTCTCTCGATTACAACAGTAGAGAACCCCGCAGGTTTAGTGACAATTAGGAGCCACGATTGTCGAGTTACGAGGCGCATCCTTAACCCCGAATGTGTGGGGCTTCTAAGAGCTTACTAGGCAAAACGGTGAGTAAATATCCCGCAGAAGCTCCTGATACAAGTTACAGACGATAAACGCTTCTTTCCACTATTCACCGAGGCTACAAGTCTACAGGAACTTTTCTCCAGTTGCCTAAGACACAAACAAAGATAGCATTTCTAGCGTCTGTGTACTTTTCTGGAAATGCAACAACAAACCTGAGAAAAATTGATACACCTGGGGGGTACATCTGGTGTGCGAGCTTCTAACAAAAAAGGCAACAGGTCTACACCTACATCTGCACTCTACAAATCACTAGGAAGTGCATGACAGAGGGTGCGTCACACTGTGCCCGTTTGACGATCACCTGTATACGTGACCCAAAAGCGACTGTCGAATAAATAATTTCTACAGTCATCGGCGTATATGACGCCCTTTAAAAAACGGTACTAGGGAATTTTCCCTTTTCACTCACGTACAAAGCGCAGCAAGGCCGATTGCTCAAATGACTCTATGCGCGCTGTAAGTTATCCAATCTCGCCTTTGCGATCCCTACGAGAGCGATACTTAGGGGGCTTACTATTTTCCTAGATTCCTTATTTACCGGTCTTTGAAACTTGCTAAGAAGGTTCTCACGCTACAGATGGCACCTACCTTCACTCGCTTGTCAGTTCAGTTCTTTCGGCATCTCCGTGATACTCTCCCGCGGGTCAAACGAACCTGTCACCATTCGTGCTGCCCTTCTCTGTACACACTCGACGTCCTTCGCTAGTCCTATAATAACAGTGGAAGACCGAGAGCGGAGTGCTGGGATTAGAAAGGCTGTAAGACTGGGAAGTAGTAATCTGCCCCTGTTGTTCAATCTATACACCGAAGAAGCAATGACGGAAATGCAGAAAAGGTTCAAAAGTAGGATTAAAATGGAAAGTGAAAGGATACCAATGGTAAGATTCGCTGTGACACTGACATCCTCAGAGAAAGTGAGGAAGAATTACAGTATCAGTTGAATGCAATGAACAGTGTAATGGGTACAGAATATGGACTGAGAGTAAACCGAAGAAAGACGAAAGTAATGAGAAGAAGCAGAAATGAGAACAGCGAGAAACTTAACATCTGGATTGGTGATTACGAAGTAGATGAAGTTATGGAATTCTGCCACTTCCAAACAGGACATTCCGGGCCAAGAGAAGTCTAGTAGCATGAAACATAGGCCTCAATCTGAGAAAGAAATTCCTGAGAATTTACGTTTGAATTACAGTATTGCATACCAGTGACACGTGGACTGTGAGAAAACCAGAACAGATAATCGAAGCATTTCAGATGGAGTGCTACAGAATAATGTTAAAAATAAGGTCGACTGATAAGGTAGGCTACGGTATGAGGAGGTTCTCCGTAGAATCGGCCATAGAAAGAAAGTATGGGAAACACGCACAATAAAAAGGGCCGGAATGCTAGGGTATCAGAGAACAGCTTCGATAGTACGGGACTGAGTTGTACAGAGTAGAAACAATAGAGGAAGACAAACATACAGCAAATAATTGAGGACGTAGGATGCAACTGTTACTGTGAGATAAAAGGTTACCACAGTAGGGGAACTGTCGCGGAACGCATAAAAAAAGAAAAAAAATTCTATTTTTACGCAGCACACAGAATTCAGCAATATTCTAACATGAGTCGTACGAGTGACTGCATTTGCCTTGTATTCTATCGATAAACCAAGATTTCAACCTGCTTTATCTACTGCTCGTTTTACGTGTTCGTTCCATTTCATATCCCTACAATGACCTGATCGACTCCAACTGTGACACGTTTTACTGCGGTCATAGGATACTAAGCTTTATTCGTTTCTGGAAGTGCATTATTTTACATTTCTGAACATTTAAAGCAAGTAGCGAATCTTTACACTATATAGAAATCCTGTCACGATCTGGCTGAATGTTGTTGCAAATTATTTTTCAGACAGTACGTTATACATAACTTAACAGTAATGTCTCCGAATTTTTTATGTGAAATGTCGTAAAGCAAACGTAATTAAATTTCTACATCTTTATTCTTCATGTCTGCGTCATTCATTTCTCAACTTGGTCGCCCTAGCGACGTACTCGTATCTTCCAACGAGACACCAGACTGTTGATACCGTCACTGCAGAACGTCTGACTTTGTAGGTGGAGGCAGAACCTCACCTCTGTTTGCACGGCTTCGTCACTATTAAAGTCAAGTCCTCGAGCACGTTCTTTAACTTATGGAAACAGACGAAAATCGGATGAAGTCAAGTCGGGACTGTACGGAGAATAAGGGATGACATGACGTGAGCCCGAGGCATGGGACTGCCGCGGCGCTCGTGTGTGGCCTAGCAGAGTCGTGCCGAAGAAAAAGAAGTCGAACTCCTCCGAGGCGAAACTGGCTGTTTCTGACGCGCACACACAGTCACTCTGCACACCATCACGTCACACGCTACAATTCGGAGCCCTCTAGCGGTACAGGGCAAGCAGGCATGAAGAATTAAGGTGCAGAATGTCAATAAAGTTTGTTTTACTTAAAAAAACTTTATCAGTTTGTACATTACAATTTCGGAGGTCTTTCTTTTCAACACGCCCTCGCAATAATACTTTCCATAAGGTAATAAATAACAACACGAACAGCAAGGGACCTGAACACGCTACCCTGGGGCACGCCTGAACCTACTTACTTCTACGTATGTCGATGACGTCCATTCGAGATAACACGCTGCATACTCCCTACAACAAAATCCTCAACCCAGTCACAAATTTCACTTGATACCGCCATGCGATAGTGTTTTCGATAACGAGGTTGCACGTGTAGCTAAATCGTGTGATTTGGGACTCCAATAAATACTGCATCTACCTGTGTCGATCCATAAATTCGAGATGTCATCTCAGAAAAGTGCGAGTTGGATTTCGCATGACCGAGCTTTTCGGAATCCAGTCCGGTTGGCAGGGAAGATCGCAGTCTGTTAGAGATTAAAAAGAAACAACTACACTGGACACCGCCCCAACATGCCACGAAGGACCGAGAGTACCGATCGGCCGCCGTGTCATCTCAGGCCACAGGCGTCACCGGATGCGGATACGGAGGGGCACTTGGTCTCCACAGCGCTCTCCCGGCCGTATGTCTCGTAAGGGCTGGCTGCATCCCGCTTGCCAACAGCGCTCACCCATCCAAGTACTAGCCCAGCCCGACAGATACCTCATTACATTCTGCAACGAACGGATATCGACGGTACCTGACGGTAGGTTTTTCGATTAGGTATAGAGAGGTGCAACATACCAGTCCTCACACAAACACGAAAAATTACTCGGTTTTGGTCGATGCTCTTTTCCTGCGGCCGAACATTTAATCTGACAGATTACGATTGCAGATATCTTTACTATTTTGTATCTGATCTAAAGTTTGTGGAAAAGAAAACTGCTGCAATGGCTGGCTAGTGGGCGACAGAGACGAATACGACACGTGTAGAGAGGAATCGCCACCTACCAGGTGCAGTTTGCTGAAGATGCCGTCTCCGGTGCCCGCCGCGCCGCCGCCTTCGTCCACCGACTTGCTCCTTTCGCCGAACCAGCGCATGGCTCTGCTCTCGCAGCCGGACGCTGCCGCCTGATGTGACTGAGAAACACAAGGACACGCTGGCGCTGCCTGCTGCACGCAGCACGCTACATACGAACGACCCGACACGTCGCGACAGCTCGCCAGCTGACGAGTGACTGCGCGGCGGTGGGCGCCGCTTGCCGCGGAAGGCCGGCGACGCCAGCGCCCCTGGCGGCAGGTGGGCGCACTGCGCGGCCGCCCCGGCCTGCATGGGGCCGCTGCGAAACGCACCTTGCGCGCTCACGCAGTCCGCCCCACTTTGCCGCCTGCACACCTGCGCACGTGCAGCGGTCTCGTTGCGATCCCGTAACTACACGGCGCGCCTCTGCAGTGGTGCGCGCACCTCAGCCGCAGGGAAAGTTCTTCAACGATCACTCGCGTGCCACTGAAAGCAGTGCTACAATTTGTGTCGGAAGAGGCAAAGCATCTCGTAAAATAACTGTGCCTGGGATGGGTGCAGGAACCGCTAGCTACTCCAATTGCACAATAAACAAAGAAAGACAATATTGTCAAACGAGCTTTCACAAAATCCGCAGAAATTCTGATCGTTAGTGGCAACCAAAGTTAGTGTCCAGTCCCTAGCGAATGGGACAGAAAATGAAATTGAGGGTAACAAATCAAAAGCTGAAATGCTTATCTTCGTTTTCAAATATTCCTTTATAACGGAAAACTCACGAGAATTGCCCCAGTTTAACCCAAAACGTGAGTGAAATCAATAATAGTGCCAGTGATGTTCAGAAACAGCTGAAACAGTTAAAACTGAACAAAAATCGAGAGCCTAATGCAGAGGCGGGCAAACGTTGCTCGCGGCTCATGAGCGCGCAGCGCTGCACGTGTGCTGCTCGCGTGCAATCGTCGACTGGGGCAGTGGCTATAGCCGGCAGGTTGCGGCAATGTAGTGCCAGGCTAAACTGCTGACGTTGATGCGAAGCGACCACTACGTAGTGAACATTGTATTTCAAGAACCGGAAAATGCAGAGTGAAACAAGGAAACGGAGAAGGGAAGATTTGCTGTCTTTTAAAAAGTAATGGGAGAACCATTTTTTCTTTGTGCAAAAACGTGAAAATTAGAAATGTTTAATATGTGGCGGTATTCTCGCTGGTCAGCGGAAGTTTAGTATTGAAGACCATTACAACAAATTTCACAAGGACGAGTACAGTTTATTGTTGGATTCTGAGCTGATGGGGAAATTGACTGAGCTTAAGAAGGGCGATCTGACGATACTAGATGAATCTGTCGTAGTTGCTGTGGTCACGAGAGATCTGCGACTTCCTTTCGTCATGTCTCTCGTCTAACTGATTTAACATTTTATGGAGCACTGTTTTCAGTTTTTCAGGACGACAACAATAATAACCAGCGGTACGTGCAAGTTATAAGATTGCGCTTAATATAGCGAGAGCTGGAAAACCATTTGCTGAATTAGTAAATATCTCGGTTAAGAGCAAACACCAGTGATGAAACTTTAAGTAACTGTTTGCGTTTGTCTCTATGTAGAAATTTTGTTCCACTCCACCTATGATAATTAAATAAAACGTATCGTAGGTAATTGGTCCTCTTTCAAAACACGATATCTTTCAAGCACTCCTACTAACCCTATTCATTCACTCAATAAAGCAAGCTAGGAAACAAAACACATTGCAGAGGAAGGAGCGGACAGAAGGTATGGTGGGGAGGGGAGATAAGCGGGTGGCCAGCTTGCCCCTGTGTGCACGCAGAACACCTGTTAACTGCACGCGTGCAAGAGCACCGCACACGTGCAGGATTCCTGCCCGCCCCTGGCCTAATGGAATCCCTCTCAGATTCTCTGCTGAATTTGTGGCTGAGTTAGCCCCTCTCCTGATAGTAATGTATCGTAGATCCCTCGAACAAGGAACCGTGCCCAGTAGTTGGAAGCAAGCGCAGGTAACAGCCGTCTAGAAGAAGAGTAGTACAAGTCATTCACAGAACTACTATCCATTATCTTTGGCATAGATTTGTTGTAGAATTTTAAAACATATTCTGAGCTGAAATATAATGCGCTGTCTAGAACAGGAAACCTCCTCGAAGCCAACCAGCATCGATTCCGAAAACACATCGATCGTGTGAAACCGAACTCGCACTTTCCTCACAACACATACTGAAAGTTTTTGATCGAGGCATTCAGGCAGATGCAATACTTGTTGATTTCTGAGAAGCATTTCACTCAGAAACGCACCTATTCTTATTGTAAAAAGTACGATCATAAGGGGTATCAAGTCAAATTTGTGACTGGATTGAGGACTTTTGCGTAGGGAACACACAGTATGTTATTTTGGACGGAGAACCATCGTCAGATAATTTCGGTCATACCCCAGGGATGTGAGTTAGGAGCCTTGCTGTACGTGTTATATCTTAATGACATCGCGCACAATATTAACAGTATCTTCAGACATTTTGCAGATTATGCAGTTATCTATGATGAAGGACTATTTGAAAGAAGTTGCACGAATATTTAGTCAGCCATTCCTATTATTTCAAAGCTGTGCAAAGACTGGCAACTTGCTTCAAATTTTCAGAAATTTAAACCGATGCACTTCACAAAACGAAAAAACGTAGTTTTCTACGCCCGAGTCACAGTTGGAATTGGCCAACTCACAGAAATATCTGTGTGTAACACTTTGGAGGGATATGAAATGGAATGATAACATAGGCTCAGTTGTGGGTAAAGCTGGTCGTAGACTTCGGTTTACTGGTAGAATACTGGGAAAGTGCAATCAGTTGCAAAGGAGATTGCACGCAAATCAGTCGTGCGGTCAATTCTATAATATTCCGAGAACAGCGGCAGCTGGAATGTTCTAAACGAGCATTGTGGTAAGTTAATACATCTGAAAATGTTCCTTTGCAATGTACCAAAAACTCGAATTTTCATCATTCAGATGCACTTTTCTCCTAAATGATTGAAGTTAAGCTCACAAAAATTGGTACAGATGTTTACAATGACCTCCACTACCTCCCTTGCCTACTATTTCCTGAAAAATTAATAGCATGAAGATGATGTCGTCGGTGATATTTGAGCTACATTTTTAAATATTTTTGTTGTAGTAAAATAAGTTACTTGCCTTTGCCACAGATCAGCATCAGGGTAGGATATTTGTAGGCATAAACCACTTACGTGAATGTTGTCTGTACTGTCTTTTTTTCCAAGCTGTTCAGCTAGTGGATCCAAACAGAATGGTACCGCTGTGAATTGTCTTCCGTTTTTTATACTATTATAAATATTGCTGTCAGTACAAAAATATTATAATCATCTCAATGATTTTTGGGAAATGCTTTGACTAATGACCCCAATTGCGTGTAAGAGTTTTAAGCTATCTCTCATTAATAGATCAGTTGCACTATGAGGGTGAATATAATCCTAAAAATGCAGCCAGTTCTGGGGCATGTCCCCTTAAAACATCAATGTAGGCCTGTGCTGTGGCAGTGCCACGCAAAACAGCAAGCAGTGCTAGACCCCTGCATGAAAAACACGACCACACCGTAACACCACCGCCTCCGAATTTTGCTATTGGCCCTACACACGGTGGCAGATGACGGTCACCGGCCATCCGCCATACCCACGCCCTGCCGTCGGATCGCCACATTGTGTACCGTCATTCCTCACTCCACACAACGTTTTTCCACAGTTCACTCGTCCAATGTTTACGCTCCTTAGACTAAGCGAGGCGTCGTTTGACATTTGCCGGAGTGATGTGTGACTTATGAGCAGTCGTTCGACCATGAAATCCAATTTTTTTCACCTCCCGCCTTAGTACTTGCAGTGGATCCTGATGCAGTTTGGAATTTCTGTGTAATGGCCTGAATAGATGTCTGCCTATTACACATTTTGACCCTTTTCAACTGTCGGCGGTCTCTGTCGGTTAACAGACGAGGTCGGCCTGTACGCTTTTGTGCTGTAAGTGTCCCTTCACGTTTCACTTCACCATCACATCGGAAACAGTCGACCTAGGTATGTGTAGGCGACTGGAAACGTCGCGTACAGACGTAAGACACAAGTGACACCCAATCACCTGACCACGTTCGAAGTCCGTGAGTTCCGCGGAGTGCCTCATCCTGCTCAAAGACATTGATAGGCGACGTTGTCCAGTACGCACAATGACTACTGAGGTCGCTGATGTGGAGTACCTGGCAGTAGGTGGCAGCACAAATCACCTAATTGAAGAACGTATGTTTTTGGGGGTGTCCGGATACTTTTGATCACATAGTATAAGAATAACAGAGAATATTGAACGTATGCACAGAAGGGGAGCACAATTTTGTTTGATCCGCGACGGAGTGTCACAGTGATGCTGAAGAAACTGCACTGACAGACTCCTGAAGGTAGGCGTAAACTTTTCCGAGAAAGTCTACTAACAAAGTTCGAACCACCGGCATTAAATGATGAATCTAGGAATATACTACGAGTCCCTGCGTATCGCGCACATAGGGGTCGTGAGATCAAGATTAGAATAATTACTGCATGCAGTTATTCTTCCTGTGCTTCATACATGGAAGGAACGGGAAGAAATACTAATAACTGGTACTATGGGACGTGCCCTCTACCTAGCACTTCGCAGTGGGTTGCAGTATACGGATGTAGATGTAGATGTAGACGAGAAATGCAGGAACAAATACTGAATCGATCACTACTTGAGGAAAGAGCGGAAAAAACGAGAGAAATTTTATTTTTAGATAATATCGACGAATTTCCACGAGAGACATTGATAGTGTTGTATAGGCGACGTTGTCCAGTACGCACAATTCTTTTCACCGCCCTCTCCGCTGTGGCAGCGCGCTCTCGGACTCGGCGTCTCGCTTCTTCTCCTCTGGCCGCCGCGGGCCCCCACCACTGCCCCCCCCCCCCCCTCCTGCGCCGCGCCGCCTACCCACCCGTATCCGGCCAAGTTTGTGTGCACTGTGCTGTTTACCACCTTCTCCTGCTATTACGATTCTGTTTGGTTTTTGCTCTTATTTTGTTCTGAAATAATCAATTTCTGAATGCCTCGATGCGGTTCGCCACGAATTTCTCTCGTGTGTCAGACTTTTCACCTCAGAGTAGCTCTTGCGACCTACGTCCTCAATTATTTGTTCGATCTATTCCCGTCTCTGACATCCTCTACAAGTTTTATCGTCTAAAGTTGCCTCTGCTACCGTGGAACATATTCCCTGGTTTCTCATACGTGTCATCCTGTCCCTTTTTGTTTCTAGTGTTTGCGACATGTTCCTTTCTTCGCAGGGAACGACCGCATTCGTTATCTTATCGGTCTACCTAATTTTCAACATTCTTCTGTGGTACCAGATCTGAAATGCTTCATATTAGCAGACTTCTCTAGGCCAGGATTGCCCTCTATGCTTGTGGCAATCTTTTTGTTTCGTCCACGATATATTGTTTTGTACCTGAGGTACGATAATTCCTTATTTCATCTTGTTTATGGTCCACAATTTTGATGGAAATGCTCCCCTAGTCCTCTTTTTTCGGCAGTTGCACACAGACAAGTTGCATAGGTTAACTTACGTCTTTAGCAACTGTAATAAAAGCAAGTGCGTTTCGCTTTGTTTTAAAGCTTCTTCAGTGGTCACTGTAACGATATGGTGTTTTTCCTTACAATTTTGTTCCTTATGATGACGAACAGATCCCACGCTTTGCGTACCACCATAAACGGTTTTTATTCATTTCGTTACTCACGTTTTTTTGTTGTTTATTGCATTCTCGTTCGTCTTACAAATGTATATCTGACGTTTTTGCTTTCCAACACCTTGCACCATTTTACATTGTCGAACGCTTTTTCTAGCTTGACTAATGCTACGAACGTGTCTCGATTTATCCTAAGTCTCGCTTCCGCTATCAATCGCAACACCAGAACTGCTTCTCTGGTACCTTTATCGTTCTGAAAGTCAAACTAATCATCGTATAACAGATCCACAACTTTTTAATCCGGTATGTTTACACAGAGTCCTTGCGTCTCACATGTGGGCTGGTATCTATACGTAGGCACTCCAGAAAAAAATAATCGCTGCCGATGAGACGTCACGCTAGTGCGGCATGTCACATCCACGAGACCTTGTGATACGTCGTCGCACCCAGCCGAAGACACTCGTCGATCATTAGATCCCGCAGGGCTAACAACTTGGCGTTGTCCGATTACCTTACGTGAGAGCCGTCAGCGACAGCGTATGCAAGTCGCTACGAGGCGGGAGGAGAGCCAACTCTCAAGTGCGGCAGCATCAGCTTGGACAGCGGCGCCGTCATCAGATGGCAGCAGTGGCGGGCCGGCCTCGTGTGGCGCCGACTGCATGTTCGCTCTTCGGTCCGCAGTGCCACCGATGTTGGCAAAATGTATCTTAAGACGCCGAATATTTTCAGGAACTTCGATTTGCGAAGGAGCTACACGTCTTACCACGTAAAAGAATACGCAAACGAAAAATGTGAGGAAGCTGAGCGTGTTTAAGAGGTTTTAAAAGTTAAAAGGAATCTCTGAAATATCGGGTGAGTTTGCCGTTCGAATGAGATACAAAATTGCAGTACTTTTAGAAAAGTCCTTGTGCTCTTTCACTAATAGTGATTTAATAAGAAATACTTGGCAATTACAGCTGAACATGCCCTCTTCAGGTAGTGCCGCAATCAAAGATCACTATCGTGCATCCCAGACAGGTTATGGCAAGCCAAGTTCAGAGCCAGCCAGCTCGAAAAATCTTTGTAAAGAGAGTGTTGCATATTTTTAGCATTAGGAGAGTGTAGATATCGAAATCACATAGCTATCATCACATTGTTATCAGCGTTGAAGATAGTGCAGAATATGCAGGTTTGTCACGGAATTTATTAGCTTTGTGTCTACAGACGGGGCACTAATCGCGTTGAGAAAAATTGGGGGTTCGCTGTGCCACTGACTGGGAGTATGATATGAAAAAGCGATTCATGCTCATCTGCAGCTTCGAGTAACTGATTTGTAATGCGTCAGGAAATATGAAGACATTATTTCTTCAACCATTTTCTCGTTTGCATAATTCTCCAAACGACTCCGCATCGTATTCCCCGTGACGATGGACGGCGTACAGTATTACTGCGGCAAACTAAATTGACACTCGGCGCGGTGGCTGACGGGAACGACTGTGAACGGGAAATCAATTTACGGTCGTTTCCTTGAGCCAGCGCGCCGAGTGTCGACCTAACTCGCGCGAGTTCTGCTCGCCGGCCAGCGCTCACAGCCCGCTAGAGGAGCACGTCTGCTGTGGAGCCCCGAATTAGAGCGGCCACGAGATCCGACATCTGTTGACGCCCACGAAGCATCCCGTAGGTGCTCTCCACACGTGACGAGGTCTACGTTGCCGAAGCCGGGAGGCGCCTCACAGTCTGAACGCCCCGTGCAAGTGGGGCGACACGACAATCAGCTGTAGCTGACCGCCACTCGGACTGCGGCCGCTCTATCAGTTCTTAAGGACCTCGAGAGCTTGCTGGGCAGCCGTGGATCCAGAAGTGAAGCCGAAAGCAACGCTACGACTGCGAAACGTTACGTATGTATTATTCGAAGTGTCCTGAGTGAGAGCGCCCAGTTTCCGTCACTTCCGACAGACAGCGCAGCTACAGCACAATTTCAAAATGGCGTCTCATCCGTTACAAGCAACGTGCCGACATTCAGTTTCTCACTGCAGAGAAACAAACTGTGGGGAATACCCACAAACGCTTGTGCAAAGTCTACGGATCATGTGCTGTCGACGGTAGTACAGTTATTGCTGGGCACGGAGGGTGAGGACATCAGAAGGCGGTTCGAAGGAGCTCCACGGTTTACAGCGGTCGGGGAGACCACCCACGGCTGTCAGACCTGACACACCTGGCGTGGCCTCTCGGACTTCCGTTCGTTTGGGACACTAAAGGACGCCATTCGTGGAAGACATTTTGAGGACGACGAGGAGGTGCTTCCCACAGTGAAGCACTCCCTCCACTACCGGGACAATTATCGGTACCGCAGGACATACCCGGCCCTGTTTCGCGCTGGAGGGAGGCCATAGAACGAGTTGGAGATTACGTGGAAAAAATAGGGTGTGTACATAAACACTATTCTTTCGTGTGTGTAATTCTCTTTATGTTCAGTAAAGAATCATTGAAGAAAAGAATGCGGTGTATAACTTCCTGGGCAACCCTTGCATTTAAACGCCCCAACAGGACAGTAGGAATTACCGACGGCCTGGCTGCGAGCGATCCCAGTTCGGCGCACAACGCACACTGTTCAGCCAGGACGTTACGAACACACGCCCAGTAGCCGGTATGTGGCCGGTAGGTCGCTAGAGGGAGCTGGCACTACACCTGCATGCACAACTCACCTGATTCCCGTAAATTCCGGGGAAGGGAACACATCCTGTATGTGTTCCATCTGGCGAGTTGGGGGGGGGGGGGGGGGGGCGCACCAGATCAATAGCAACTTTGCACTGTGTTCCTCGAACCACTCTACCACACTCCTTTGTGACATGGCGCAGTATCTTGTTGAGAAATGCCACTGCCGCCGACAAACGTGGTCCTCAGGAAGGGGGCTACGTGGCCTGTAACCGCTGTAGGATACTCCTCGGCCGTCACGGTGCCTCGCAGGAGCTCCACTGGACCCGCGGATGGACACGCGAATGCTCTGCAGAGTGCAATGGGGCCGCCGCCTCCAAGTAAAGGTGTTGCCCTGAAAGACGACGGATTCGCGCCCTCCCATCGGCACGACGAAGAGAGCATCAGGATTCAGCAAACCGTGCGACGCTCTGCCGCTGCGCCAACATCCAGTACCGATGGTCGCATATTTCAGTCGTAGTTGCCGATGCCGTTGTGTTAACAGTGGCACACGCATCGGTCTTCGGCTGTGGAGGCCCATCGTGAAGAGTGTTCGGTGCTCTGTGTGTTCAGACACACTCGTAATCTCCCCAGCATTAAAGACTGATGTTATTTCCGCCGCAGTTCGCCGCCTGTCCTGTACTACCAGTGTACATCTGTAATGGAAGGTGGCTGTGTAACCACGCGACGTCTGGAGGTCGTTTCACCTTGCTTTCGGCACGTGCCGAAGACACTCACCACAGCACTCCTCCGACACCCGACAAGTCGTGCAGTTTCCGAAATGTTCGTGCCGGTCCTCCGGGTCATCAAAATGTGCCCTAGGTCAGTCTCCGACAGGTCGCGCGCCTTCCCCAATCTCCACGGCGCTCTCACTGTTCGTGTGTCAGAGTATGAGTCACTCCTCGCCAGGTGGCGCTGCTACCGCCCGGACCGGTTTGTATCGACAGTTGGTCTCTGGTCGTAATGTTGCGCGTCATCAGTGTACGTCCGCCAGCCAGCAGCTCCACACGACTTGCGCCCGACACTACGAACGAGCTGCCGACGCCTCGCTGCGGTAAAACACTGCCCCCGGGTAGAAGCCGGCGACCGCCCACCCGCCGGACTGCACGGGCAGCAGCTACCATCCGTAGCCACCTTCACTTCGAGTCGTTCTGTGGCATCCCAGAATCTGACGTTAGTAGGCAAACAGACATAAGGCAGTACATGTGGCAAGGGGTGCAGTCAAACAGCTGCAATACGGGGAGCTGTGAAAATGAGATAAGGAGACGGACGGCGCTAAGATGAGTGGCTATGAAACAGCTCAGCAAGATTAGCCAGAACAAAGCGATAACGAACAACACAGAGGTCCAGTTTGTTGAAACACTCGTAGTCCCTGAATTGTCTCACGGTTGCGATACATGGACCCTCAAGGCCAGAGACAGGCAGCGTATTGATGCATCTGAGCTTCGATGCTGCGCATACAATGGACTGTAAGAAAAACGAACGTGGCCATTATTGATCACCTCATTATGTCAGGGAGTCTTTCTTCTCGCATCAATCAAAATATTCTCCAGTTCTTTGGCAATATTGTGAGAAAATATGGTGAACATCTAGAGAAAATACTGAGGGAAGACGGAGAGCAAGAGACCGACGGCAGCATCCGCGACCGGAAATGCTCACTTGTTGGGGTCCGCAATGAGCCAACTTCTTGTCGAGACAGGGAAGACCGTCACAAAAATCCAGCGAGTAGTTGCCCTGAGCAAGACTGCTACAAAGTCGCTCCAAACGCGAACGTTTCAGGTCTTATACTATTTCTTAACTACACGACCTAATACTTATTCAAAACCAGCGAACCCCGCAATGCTTCGTAATTGCTAAGTATGCATGGCAACTGCAGCTACTTCCTCAATTCCTTGCCCCCCCCCCTTTTTCTCTGCCCATGTCCTCATTCCCCCACCCTCTCCTTACGTCTCCTCCTCCTCCCCCCCCCCCCCATCTCGCTGTACGTAACCTCCTCCCGCCTCCCCTCTATCGCCGGCCGGTGTGGCCGAGCCGTTCTACGCGCTTCAGTCTGCAACCGCGCGACTGCTACGGTCGCAGGTTCGAATCCTGCCTCGGGCATGGATGTGTGTGCTGTCCTTAGGTTAGTTAGGTTTAAGTAGTTCTAAGTTCTAGGGGACTGATGACCTCAGATGTCAAGTCCCATAGTGCTCAGAGCCATTTGAACCACTTTGAACCTCCCCTCTATCTATGTCCATTTCTGTCTGAATGACCGTTAGAGTATCGTGCAAAAATCTCAAGTAAATCCGTCAAGATGTTTTCGGGATTTTTGGTAACAACGTTTCCCCTATATGTATTACATATATATTTATGTATGTAGTATATTACAAAAATATATACTTTATTTCCGTGTAAAAATTTGTGTTAAATAGGTCCAAGAACTTTGCGAGGCTTCCAGTAAATCAATATATGACATATTGATTATTTACATAACTATGAAACTGATTTTTTTTTTTTTTTTTTTTTTTTGCGAGAACAGCAGAAGTGTCAAACTGAAGACAATTTTTTTCTTTTCATTTTTAAACCAAAAATATCATCATCATTCACAATTAAGAAAAAGAAGGTCAACCAAATCGATCGAGCCGTTCTCCAGTGATGATCTTTTACAGGTGATTTTACTTTCTGACTTTTCCGTTGGATTTACCAAAAATTTTCTTTCACACAAATCTTGTCGTGACAATAGCAAACACAGCAACGAATATATCAACCACGTTGGTCAAGCTTTTCTCAGGTGACGATCTTTCATACATGCGGGTAATTGATTTTTATTTATATAGACGACAAAATTTATAAATTGCAAGAATGTTTCACGTGGGGCTCCAAATAGTCCCACTCACTGCCTAAGCGATTAGGATCGTTCAATTTAGCGATTCAGAGTACTAAATGTTCGTCAAATCAACACCGCACACAATCAGCCCTAAAGACGTGGGTTTTGGCGTATTGGAAGATGAAAGTGTCCTAGCAAACCCATCATGAAAACGCAGTTAAGGACAACACCCGTTCACCGATAATGTTCCCTTGGTACTAGTCACGTGGATCCAGGTTATGGTACGGGAAACACCCCCAAAACGTCACAGAACGACCTCCCGCTTATATTCCTCAAACTGAAGATTTAATCGCCTCGTCGGCTGACTCTGCACTCAACACCTCGCACCATTTCAACAGAAGCGAAATCGAGACGTGTCGAACCGCACTACGCACCAACAATCAGTTACTGTCCGGTTTCTGTATTTTTTAGGCTATTCACGACTTGCAGCTTCCTGTGCCGCTGTGAGCAGCTATTGCACAGGTAAGAGACGCCGAATGTCCACTATCGTGGCAATGGTCGCCCGCGTACTGGTTGAGACAGACCTGCATTCACGTGGCAGTAGCAATTCATTTCGGGTCTGAAACTGATTGTCATTGACACTGCGTGACACTTGCCCCCAGTCCCTGTCTGTTTGAATCGTTTCACGACCGCTGTTCTTGCGCCGTGTTACGTGGTTGTGAATGTGCCACCATTCCAAGAACACGCTTTGGAGAGTCCACATTAGTACACCAACATATCGGGCAACTCCACTCACGGTGTGATGATGGGCACGTTCAAATACGACAGGTTCTTTTTGCCGTTCCGCCACCTCTTCGACTCACATACGCTGAGGTAACAAAAGTCGTGGGGTGCCTCTCTATATCGTGTCGGACCTCCTTTTTCCCGGGCGTAACGCAACAACTCGTTGCCGCAAGAACTCAACAGATCGTTGGACGTCCCGTGCAGAAATCTTGAGCCGTGCTGCCCCTATAGCCGTCCAGAACTGTGAAAAGGTTGCCGGTGCAGGATTTTGTCCACAACCTCATCTCGGATTATGTTCGATAAATGTTCGATGGGATTCGTGTCAGGCTATCTGGGTGGCCGGATTATTCACTCGAATTGTCCAGAAGGTTTTTCAAACCAATCGCGAACAACTGTGGTGCAATGACGTGGCGCATTTCATCCAGAAAAATTTCATCTTTGTTTGGGAGCATGAAGTCCACGAATAGCTGCACATGGTCTCCAAGAAGCCGAACGTGGCCACTTCCAGTCAGTGGGCCCAGAGGACTCACTCGTATAAACACAGCCCACACCATTATGAAGCCACCAACAGCGTGCAAAGTGCTCTGTCGACGGTTTGGGTCCGTAGCTTCGCCGGATCTGCTCCACGCGCGAACCGTACCACCGCCTCTGGCCAACTGGAGTCGAGGTTCATCTGACCGGGGGACAGTTTTCCGGTCGTCTAGGGTGACGAGCCCAGCAGAGGCACTGCACGCGACGTCGTGCTCCCAGCTGCTAGAGGCACCGCGCCGGTCGTCTGCTGCCGCAGCCCACTAACGCCACATTTCGCAGCACTGTCCTAATGGAAACGTTCGTCGTACGTCCCATATCGAATTCTGCGGATACTCCGCGCAGTGTTGCCTGCCTGTTAGCGCTGACAACTTTACGCAAACGCAGCTGCTCTCGGTCGTTAAGTGAATTCCGTCCACCGGAGGTAATGCCTGAAGTTTGGTATTCTCGGCACAGTCTTGACACCGTGAATCTCGGAGTGGAACGTCCCCTGCATCTAGCTGCAACTACAATTACGCATTCAAACTGTGTTAATTCGCGTCGTGCAGCCAAGATCGAGTCGGACACCTTTCCGCATTTTCACGTCAATCACCTGACAGGGGAACCTCCCCATCGCACCCCCCTCAGATTTAGTTATAAGTTGGCACATTGGATAGGCCTTGATAAACTGAACACAGATCAATTGAGAAAACAGAAAGAAGTTGTGTGGAACTGTGAAAAAATAAGCAAAATATACAAACTGAGTAGTCAATGGGCCTCATAAGGAACATAATGGACTATGTGAGATCAGGAGCGCCGTGGTCCCGTGGTAGCGTCAGTAGCTCCAGAGCGAGTGGTCCTTGGTTCAAGTCTTCCCTCGACTGAAATTTTTACTTTCTTTATTTTTGCATAGTTATTATCTGTCCGTTCGTTCATTGACATCTCTGTTCACTGTAATAAGTTTAGTGTCTGTGTTTCGCGACCGCATCGCAAAACCGTGCTATTAGTAGACGAAAGGACGTGCCTCTCCAATGGGAACAGAAAACATTTGTCGCAAGGTCATAGGTCAACCGATTCCTCCACAGGAAAACACATCTGATATATTCTATGCGACACTGGTGACGGCATGTGCGTCACATGACAGGAATATATTGTCGACCCACCTAACTTGTACACTTGGCGAATGGGTAAAAAGATTCTTCTACCTTTCCCGATTTAGGTATTCTTGTGGATGAGATAATCACTCCCAAAAATGTGATGAAAACATAAGAGTTTGTCACATAAACTGAAAATAAAAAAAAATTAAACTTTTCACTCGATGGAAGATTTGAACCTGGGACCTTTCGTTCCGCAGCTGCTCAAGTTACCACGAGACCACAGCGCTCCTGCGTTCCTATCGTCCTTAATGTTGCCTATCTTCCCTTGAACTACTCAGTTAGTATATTTTGCTTATTTTTTCACAGTTCCACACAACTTCTTCCTGTTTTCTCAATTGATCTGTGTTCAGTTTTTCAAGGCCCATCCACTGCGCCAACTTATAACTAAATCTGAGGGGGGTGCGATGTGGAGGTTCCCTTGTGAGTACGAATCACAACTGCGCCAGCGGGCTGCCCCCTCACACCTCGTGCGCCGTACTACCGCGACCTGCGCATGCGCACATCGCCACCCCGCGACGTTTTTCACCTCAGTTTTCCCACGTATACACAAACTGTCGAGTTGATACGCTCCACAGACGATAAGAAGTGTTGCTCACTCCGATTCTGACAGTTTTCATTCCTTGCCGCGCTGAGTCCCACCAGTCGGTCTACGTGGTTTGGGGTCGGAGCATAAGGACTGGTGGCTTTCCACGATGGCAGCTTGTGAAAACTCCGGGCAGGTAGCAGCGCCTTAGCTGGAGTACAAGTGATCCACGGAAATGACTGTGCTTTGCCCCTCAGACTGGCTGCCTGAAAGACACGAGTGTCGAAACGATATGGGCCGGCCTCTGGTACGGAGGTGGTTTTCTTAGGGGCAGCGTATTAATCGGTAATCGCTCCCATGTTTTCGGAAGAGAGAGAGACCTCGTATTAGAGCGTGGAGATGCTGTCTGGCTGCCGGTAGTGCAGGTCTGCTTGAAGCCAATAAATAGCGTCCAGTTTAGGACGCATTTGTCCTTCAGTAATGAGCACCGTCAAACCGAGGAGACGGCGCCACCCACGCAGCGGCGCTGCCTGTGTTCGTGAGTCCCGCAAGTTCCGAGGCTAGGGAACGTTTCAATAAATCTTTTGCAGTTTAGTATGCAGTCTCGTCAGGGCGCACGTGTGGCACCCTCTATCTCTTTTATAAGAAGTACGACTTTATAACACCGAGATCCTAAGTTAAAGAAAATAGGAACTGGAGAAAGCAGTTCAGGAGCTCCAGAAAAAAAAAAACAACGGGCTGCGATTCAATACCATCTGAGCACTGATAGTCTTAGGTCCAAATTCAATAGTCAGATTGACGGGGGTAGTAAACACAATTTACAACACAAAAGTCTGACCTCAAATCTACTTATGGCCACTTTACCTAAAAAGTGCAACAAAAAAGAATGCAAAGGCTATAGGATGGTTAATTTTGCCATTCGTGTTACCAAAGCTATCACAACACTCGTAGGCTTTCGATAGAGCACAGAATACGGCTGCGAGTTCTAAAAGATGTTGGTATAGACTGGAAAGACAGGACGTTATTAAAGAACATGTATACAAAGCAAAAGTGACAGAAAATGAGGAGACGTAAAAAATGAGCATTGGAAGGGATGTAAGGCTAGGATGATCAGTGTCACAACATATATGGACAAGAATGGTGAGGTCATAGGGAATGCAAGATCCGTTGTAATTTGAGGAGAAAACATAAAGACAGTTAAATATGCAGTTGATCGAGCAGTGCCGGCGTAATCAGGACAGCAGGTACAGAAGACGTTGAAGAGTATTCCAAGACAGGGCGAGAAGCATAGATTGAAGATAAATATAGGAAAGACAAAAGTGATAAGAGTAAGCGATAAGGAAGTTCCAGTTAACATACTGCGAGAAAAAAGACAGAACACGTTAAATCCTTTCTGTTCCTGTGAGGTTTCATGAAATGGAACGGAAGCCGTACAGAACAAATAGGGATGAGGATATGCAACGAAAAGAAAGAAGTTGAATACGTGAAGCAGTCACTAACATGCAGAAGAATTCCACTGGAGTTGAGGAATAGATTTGCTGAATGTTACGTCGGGAGCGTAACCTTATACGTATCACAGACAGTTCAAAAGAAAGAAGAAAGATATTCACAAACTTTTGGAATGCCACTGTGAAAAAGAATGCTACAGATGAAGCGGACTTACAGAATTAAGAATGAAGAAGTAGTGAAGAAAATAGGGGAAGAAAGGAGATTACTGCAAGCGATCAGAAAGTGGAAAAAAATCTTGGCTGGGTCATATACTGATTAAGAATTGTCTGTGACATATAATTATAGAGGGAAAAGTGGAAGAAATGAGAGGAAGAGATAAGAAGAGAATTGGAATGATGAACATTATTAGCAGAGGACAAACATATAGTTGAAGGACGATGCTCAGGTCACGACAGAGAGCCCCTAGCCTCAAGTTTGTATAAGACAGAGGTAGCAAAGAAGAGGAAGAATAAGAAGAACGATGATGTTCAGGGTAAGGGCCACGATCAGCCACAAGATGTAGCACGGCCCTTTTGGCGTGGGTCACGCATGCGGTGCCTCTCGGTCGCTGTCTGGCAGCCGCCGGAGCGCCCTGCCACCAGCCTCCTGGAGGAAGGGCGGAGGCCAGGTAGCCGGCGAAAGCCGTGGGCGTGCCGTGTCCCGGCGCCGGCCTCTCCTCTATCTCGCCTCCCACCGACAGGGCAGGCCCACTGACCTCGCTGCAAGTCCGCGGAAGGAGGAGGGTCGGCTTTAACGTGCCGTCGACATCGAGGTCATTAGTGACGGAACACGGGCTCCGATGGTGTCAGTGATGGGGAAAGAAATCGGCCGTGCCCTTGCGATTGAACCGTCCCGGCACTTGCCTGGAGCGATTTAGGGAGATCACGGAAAACCTAAATCTGAACGGTTGGACGCCGGTTTGAACGGCCGTCCTTCGGAATGCGAGCCCACTGTGCTACCCACCTGTGCTTCCAACCACCGCACCACCACCACCACGACCACCACCACCACCGATGCCGCCGCCACCGCTCGGAGAAGTGCCGGCAGTCCTAGCGACATCATAACGTTACAGGTGGGTTGGCACTTAAACTGATCCGTACGTCTGCTCTGGCCCAGAAGTGCTGAGACTTCCTGGCACCATTACACCTGGACGACATCACACCTTAAACAATGTTTCGAACCTAATTAAACATTGGATTGTAAAAAATTAACGCTCCTATTTTTAAAGTGACACATTACTTATAATAGTTAACGTTCAAATAACTAAAATTTAGGCTTTTCTACTATTGTCACTATACAAAAAAATGATTCAATTGGGTATTTGTTTTATACTAGGTTTGGTGTCCGCCATTGGACATCAGAAGTCATGTATCAAACTGATCGAGTACTTCTCATTTCTTTATATTGTTACCGTAGTCGAAAGTCTACATCCACATATCTGATTTGTGGCGAACGGAAGCGGTATAGCTACTAATGACAGACCGTTCGCTAAAACATTGCCAGGTACGTTGTACGAAAATCTGTTTATAGTGTCTTGCATTTGCAATGTCCAAGAAATCGCACTTTGCCTAGTATTTCACTACCTCAAAAAATTGCTTCAGCCGATGAAACTGGTTTTGGAGCCTAGGTCAGCTATCCAAACAAAAACAGGCTACTGTTAGAATTAATTAATGACACTGGATGGACAGGGAGAGCAGTAAGTAGGAGAGTAAGGCCGGTCGGCCTTCGGTGCTGTTGGTCAACTAAATAAATTTTCAGAATGAAGCATCTGTTATTTTTGCCTATTATCGACAGAGATACTGGCAAGATACCGGTCCAAAACTGTATCAAAATATGTGCAGTATTTCCTTACACTATCCTGAACATACATATAGTGTGTGCATGGTTAATGTTCGTCTATTACGCTTTTCACAGAAGACGAATGCAATGTGTGTTCTAATTGCAAAACGATGTTTTGTATGCGATATAAAGTCAATTTAAGAATTTTCAGAATTTTTTTACTTACTTCTACTGTGAAACTTGCCTCTTGCAATATTTCATGTTTCCAGGTCAACGGAAGTACCCTATAGGTTTTACTGAGTGAGTTTTCGAGTATTAAATATGTGACAAAAATGTCCGTACACTATGTGACCAAAAGTATCCGGACTCCTGGATGAAAATAACTTACCAGTTTGTGGCACCCTCCATCGGTAATGCTGGAATTTAATATGGTGTCAGCCCACCCTTAGCCCTGATGACAGCTTCCACTCTCGCAGGCATACGTTCAATCAGGTGCTGGAAGGTTTCTTGGGGGATGGCAGCCCATTCTTCACTGCTGCATTGAGGAGAGGTATAGATGTCAGTCGGTGAGGCCTGGCACGAAGTCGGCGTTCAAAAACATCCCAAAGGTGTTCTGTAGGATT
Organism: Schistocerca americana; assembly: GCF_021461395.2. NCBI lineage: Eukaryota > Metazoa > Arthropoda > Insecta > Orthoptera > Acrididae > Schistocerca > Schistocerca americana. The sequence goes on from NC_060127.1 coordinate 193,942,951, forward strand.
CAGATCAGGGCTCTGTGCAGGCCAGTCCATTACAGGGATGTTATTGTCGTGTAACCACTCCGCCACAGGCCGTGCATTATGTCCAGGTGCTCGATCGAGTTGAAAGATGCAATCGCCATCCTCGAGTTGCTCGTGAAAATGACCAAAAATTTCTAAAAAAATTTCTTGGCCTATAGAAATGAGCATTTCAATCTGATTTAAAAATGCATAATTTATGGGCATTACCATTTTCCGTTCGTTCTAAAATTGAGGTTGAACGGTATGTTGCACAGGGGCCGCGCCAATCTGTCAGTTTGAAGTGTGTCAGAATACGTGATGCATTATTTTGTTCTTCCGTTATTTTCCGTCGTTAGTTACGGATAGTTCACACAGATGTATTCTAGAAGGCACTGACTCCTGGAATCAAAGGACAGGCATGTATAGAAGGCTATGGTTCGAATGTAAACAAAGATCTGAGAATATATGATTTCGGAATTTCATATGCGTGTGGTTCTGTAGATATTGTGTGTTGCTTTGTTTCTCTCTCTGTGTGTGTGTGTGTGTGTGTGTGTTTCCTCTGCTACATATGCCGAGAGTAAAAAAATTTTTTCTCTGCCTCGTGATGACTGGGTGTTGTGTGATGTCCTTAGGTTAGTTAGGTTTAAGCAGTTCTAAGTTCTAGGGGACTGATGACCATAGATGTTAAATCCCATAGTGCTGAGAGCAATTTGAACCATTTTTTTAGTAAAGAAATTTAGCCCCAAACGAAAGTTTCGCGGCAACCAGTTCCAAACACAACTGGATAATACACATCAGTTGCTTCAAAAGTCGCTCGCGGAATCTGTTTCAACAGACAGTGCTTCTAGACGTAAACTCCCGATTTATGAATGTTATAAGAACAAGCCTAGTAGTATTGTAAACAGCAGCAACGATGGAAATGTTATTGTGAACCTAAATACGCTGTCAAGACCTTAGAAGAGTGCTGTGAAATGTAAGTACTGCACTTGTGAAGATAGTATTGACGTTTTGAGGACAGCTCAGCAAGGAAGGATTTTTCAAGTCGGCTAGTGATTGCCTGTAACTCGTGTAAGATGCACAGTGATACTATGACATCGCCAGTAGCTGACAGTCGACATTACAGTGTAAAATATTTAGCTTGCTTATGCAATGCGATGTAATGGAAGGGGAAGAAGAGCTGCCCAGACTTTCTATGCAGTGATGGATTTGCCTCCACCTCCACTGAGGTTTGAAAGATACAAGAAAGTAATACATAATGCTTTATGTGGTGCAAATGAACATTCAATGAAAAGAGCGGCAGAAGAAGCAGTAGCCTTGTCTGAGAATACAGACATTGTAGCAGCATTTGATGGATCTTGGCAGAAGAGAAGCCATACTTCTCTGAATGTGGTTGTAACTGCCACATTTATTGAAACTGGTAGGATACTAGATTATGAATGTCTAACAAAGCACTACCAGGGTGGTTCAAGTAAATTTATTGGCACCCATGTTTGTGTAAAGGACTTTGATTGCCGTCTGTGTAAAGGACTTTGATGGCCCAAGTAGAAACATGGAAACGAAAGGAGTTCTAAACATTTTTAGAAGACCAGAAGTCAGTCATGGTGTCAGATATGTAGGCTACCTTAGGGATGGAGACTGTAAAGGACACACTACTGTTCTTAATGACAGATCATACGGGGGCACTCTGACAGAAAAGCTTGAATGTGTTGGGCATGCATAAAAAAGAACGGGAGCTCGGGTGAGAAAATTAGGTAAAGACATCAGTGTAAGAAAACTGCCAGACGAAAAACACATGGGTAGTCCAGGTAGTCTTACAAAAAGTGAAATTGATTCTTTGACTCACTATTATGCATTATCAATAAGGAGAATTGTAGGAGATTTGGAGAACACGGGGCTGTTTGAGCAACATGGTTTCACAGAGTGTCAACAGATGAAACCCCACAGTATCGTTTGTGTCCAAAAGGGGAAGATTCGTGGTGCAAGTACTGGTTGAGGAATGCTACAGGCATACAATATACCCACAAGTAATACATACCACTTGCTGCAATGGAGGCAGTTAGGCCTATATATAGGAATCTGGCAAATAAAAATCTACTTAGGAAATGTATGCATGGTCTCCCCCAGAATGCAAATGAAAGCTTCAACAGCTGTATAGGGGAGAGAATACCAAAAAGTGTATTTGTTGGGCTGACAATACTGAAAATTGGTGTAATGGATACAATAATAAGATTCAATGATGGTGCAATTTCAAGGATCAATGTTATGAAGAAATTGAACATCCAGACGGGAAGGAATATGGCTTCAGCTCTAACTGATATTGATAAGCGGTGGGTAACGGAAGCAGAGACAGTTGCAGAAGCTGTTACCAAGGATAAAGAAAAGGATTAAGAGAAATAGTATGGAGGATAAGGAAACAGGAGGACAACTGGAGTATGCAGTTGGCATGTTCTAAAGGAGCACAGTGGTAAGTTAATAAATCTGAAATTCTTCCTTTGCGCTTTACCATAAACTTGAATTGTCATCATTCAGGTACACTTTTCTCCTAAATGAATTTAAGCTCACAAAAATTGGTACAGATATTCAGAATGACCTCCTCTAACTACCTTGCGTACTATTTCCTGAAAAATTAATAGCATGATGATGATGTCGTCGGTGATATTTGAGCTACATTTTTAAATATTTTTGTTGTAGTAAAATAAGTTACTTGCCTTTGCCACAGATCAGCATCAGGGTAGGATATTTGTAGGCATAAACCACTTATGTGAATGTTGTCTGTACTGTCTTTTTTTCCAAGCTGTTCAGCCAGTGGATCCAAAGAGAATGGTACAGCTGTGAATTGGGTTCCGCTTTTTATACTATTATAAATATTTCTGTCAGTACAAAAATATAATAAACATCTCAATGATTTTTGGGAAATGCTTTGACTAATGACCCCAATTGCGTGTAAGAGTTTTAAGCTATCTCTCATTAATAGATCAGTTGCACTATGAGGGTGAATATAATGCTAAAAATGCAGCCAGTTCTGGGGCGTGTCCCCTTAAAACATCAATGTAGGCCTGTGCTGTGGTAGTGCCACGCAAAACAACAAGCAGTGCTAGCCCCCTGCATGAAAAACACGACCACACCGTAACACCACCGCCTCCGAATTTTGCTATTGGCCCTACACACGCTGGCACATGACGGTCACCGGCCATCCGCCATACCCACGCCCTGCCGTCGGATCGCCACATTGTGTACCGTCATTCCTCACTCCACACAACGTTTTTCCGCAGTTCACTCGTCCAATGTTTACGCTCCTTAGACTAAGCGAGGCGTCGTTTGGCATTTGCCGGCGTGATGTGTGGCTTATGAGCAGTCGTTCGACCATGAAATCAAATTTTTTTCACCTCCCGCCTTAGTACTTGCAGTGGATCCTGATGCAGTTTGGAATTTCTGTGTAATGGACTGAATAGATGTCTGCCTATTACACATTTTGACCCTTTTCAACTGTCGGCGGTCTCTGTCGGTCAACAGACGAGGTCGGTCTGTACGCTTTTGTGCTGTAAGTGTCCCTTCACGTTTCACTTCACCATCACATCGGAAACAGTCGACCTAGGGATGTGTAGGAGAGTGGAAACGTCGCGTACAGACGTAAGACGCAAGTGACACCCAATCACCTGACCACGTTCGAAGTCCGTGAGTTCTGCGGAGCGCCCCAGCCTGCCCTCTCAGGATGTCTAATGACTACTGAGTTCGCTGATACGAGTACCTGGTGGTAGGTCTCAGCACAATGCACCTAATATGAAAAACGTATGTTTTTGATCACATAGTGTATCTTGGTTCAAATGGCTCTGAGCACTATGGGACTTAACGTCTATGGTCATCAGTCCGCTAGAACTTAGAACTACTGAAACCTAACTAACCTAAGGACATCACACACACACCCAGTCATCACGAGGGAGAGAAAATTCCTTGACCCCGCCGGGAATCGAACCCGGGCGCGGGAAACGAGAACGCTACCGCACGACCACGATCTGCGGACCTAGTGTATCTTATGACTGAATTGAGTTAGAGACTTAAAATTTTTGCACTAGTATGGAACTATAGACCGTAATGTGTTGTATTAGTTTAAACTTGATACGTCCACCTGTTCTTGAGAAAGAGGGTTCTGGACGGACGGACGGACAGACAGAGACACAGACGAACAATGAAGTGATCGTATAAGGGTTCCGCTTTTACAGATTTAGGCACGGAACCCTAAAAATAAAGTTGTGAAAATTTCCAGCGTTAACCATTGTTCCCAGAGCACTGATGTGGTAGCAACGATCCGTCATCTGGTGCTATCGTTCTTAAATGGTTAACGATAGAGGCGACAGAACCGACGGTAACGCCAGTTTCCTGGACTAATGCCAAATCAGTCTTCAACTGCTCGTAAACCTTTGAGGGGTGTTGACGGCAGGTCTCGGTGCCCTCGAGAAGCAAAGCTGATAGTTTCCGATTTGTGAGCGAATGCTGAGATTTAGCCGGCTCGTAGGCGCTTGTGGGGCTGGTTACCTGTGGCCGGGACGGAAGTCCAGCAACGTCGGCCGGTGTGGAGCCGGCCTGCGATCCAGGAAGGGAAGCCGTGGGCGGTCTGCAGCGGCCGCGGGCGCCGAGTCGCGCCCGGGGCCGGCGCTGCCCGCCCGCCTGCCCGCCGCCCCTCCGTGGCGCGCGCGCAGCTCGCCGCCTGCGTCCATTTCGTTCTGTAAGCGGCCTCGAACGACGGCTGCCTGCCCCTCACTACTTCAGTGCCGAGCACCAAACACACTGCGGATTTACCGGCGTCGGGCGTAATACATCGGTTTGCCACTTTCTCGCTGCCGCGTGTGGCAAGCTGCGCCCGTACACACGCTACGTCCGTCGCGTCGCTGTCGGTGTGGGTGCCGAAGTGAAGGCGTCAGGTTAGCGCGGTGTTCAGCTGTGGCGACAAGATGTCGGTCGTGTACATACGGTGCAATATCTGCGAATGGCTGTTTTGTGTAGCTCGAGTACGTCTTTAACAACTTCTTAGATAGCCGTTTGTTACCCCAAATGTCTGGTGGCCCGGATCCTCCGTTCTCCGCCGCGCTCGAACGTCCAACTCTTGTGAACTCGGTTCCGTCATGCGGGGAGTGCTAAATGAAAGATCGCAACTTGTACCCCGAGCTACGAAATGACTTGGAATAGACTGTCGTTTCAGCTCTTCTATATTTTAAAGTTCATTAGTTCTCATTAACATATACGACAGTATCCAGAGTGAGATTTTCACTCTGCAGCGGAGTGTGCGCTGATATGAAACTTCCTGGCAGATTAAAACCGCGTGCCCGACCGAGACTCGAACTCGGGACCTTTGCCTTTCGCGGGCAAGTGCTCTACCGCACTTAACCGCGAAAGGCAAAGGTCCCGAGTTCGAGTCTCGGTCGGGCACGCAGTTTTAATCTGCCAGGAAGTTTCATATACTACAGTAGCTCATACAGGCTACATCAGTGATAACAGACATCGATCGTTGAAACACGTCTGACAGGCAGTGGTCCATTAAGAGGTAATTCATTTGGGTGGATGATGGCGCGTGTTGCGGGCAGCCCGTGACGCCTTCGGCCGCGCGCCCACCGCCAACGAGCCTCACGCCTCCCGTAGCGTCCGTCCCGAAATAAGACGATACCCACAGTCTCCGATATCGCCTTACCGACTAATTCTACCTATTCTCTCTATCGTGATCATCTTTTGCTGGGGCGATTCTTCGTAGGGGTCCGGGATACTTATTAAAAATTCCTGATACAGTAAATACAACGTGAGCGACAGTGTTTCGTCTCCCACTGTCGTTCGTACGGCGTTCCGTTTATTCTGGTGTCTTCGACGTTTCGTGTGTCTAGTTCGTTCATTGCCGCGCTCGAGCTACAGTTCCCGTTAAACTGCGTACACCAGTGTGTGGAGCTTTCGTACAAGTGACTGGTCAGTTTTCTTTGCCTTAGTCGGTTGAATTTAGTGATTAGCGTGGCTCGACGCTTGTCTACCTGTGCCTGTTATCCGTGTGTTTTACATGCCGCAAAGAACTGTTATGTGTTATTGAAATTTTAAATTGTCAATCTTCCCGCCATTCCATTACCGTTAAATGCAAGGTGAGGCAAAAGTCCGTCAACATTTGAAAAATTAACAACTTCACAGAATAATGTAGGTAGAGAGGCAAAAACTGACGCATGTGCCTGAAATGACATAGAGATTTATTGCAACCAAAAAAGTCCACAAAACGAGCAACGCATGGCGCTTCGTATGGACAAAGACAATCGTTAGCATGACAAGATTTTTTTTTTAGCAAAGACGATGTTCTTTATAACTAATGCTTTGCATGTCGGCCGTCATTCGTCAACAATACGTCGAATCGGGACTTAACGCTGTGAACTGCACCGTATAGCTTTTAAGTAGGCATGGGGAGAAATTACTGTCGGATGTTGCCTTCCAGCAGCACTAATGAGGTCGGACGATTGCCACTTCTGGAAACACCGCAGCCAGCAATCACAGGGAATGAGTTCTGGGTCCGTGGAGGCCCGGCACGACTGAAGCGGCGACACGATGTGCGCAAAACTTTCACACGTGTAGGAGTGTGGGGTGGAGCGCCATCCCGCACAACAGTCGTACCTTCCGGCAGGTGTTTACCGCCCAGGCTAGGGGTAATATATCAGCGTAGCTCGCACCCATCACGCTGACAGTCCGAAAAGCAGCACCCCTCGTATACCCAAAGAAAAAGTATCCGACCACGACTAGTGTGGTAAATCGACACTACCCCGTGACTTTATCGTCATGCAGAGGAGTTTCCACAACAGTTCTAGGATTTTCGGGCCGGCCGGAGTGGCCGTGCGGTTCTAGGCGCTACAGTCTGGAGCCGAGCGGCCGCTACGTCGCAGGTTCGAATCCTGCCTCGGGCATGGATGTGTGTGATGTCCTTAGGTTAGTTAGGTTTTAGTAGTTCTAAGTTCTAGGGGACTGATGACCTCAGAAGTTAAGTCGCATAGTGCTCAGAGCCATTTGAACCATTTTTTAGGATTTTCGGTAGCCCGAATTCTGCAGATGTGAATGTTGACAGCCCCTCAGAGTGACAAATAGGCTTCCTCGGTCCACAACAGGTTGGTCAACCAGTCGTCACCTTCCCCCATTCCTTTTTCCTGGTGAAGTCAGCATGCCGTGACTCCCTCTCTCACTGCAGCACATTTTATACGCGACTCTTACGCGGCGTCACTTACGTCTTGCTGTCCCGCGCCATCTGGCGGCCGCTTTTTTCACTCACTTTTCGTTTCTATGACACCCCGTGTCATTTCAGACGTGTATGTCTAGTTTTACCTGTATACCTAGATTATTATGTCAGCTAGTGGATTTTTAAAAGTTAAGTTCTGCGTATATGAGTAGTGGAACAGAGTATATATTGTAGCGCATTTTGTTACTGCGATTTACCTGCATCAGGGGCAGGTATGCACTCAGGGGCAAACCTATTGTTCTCCTTTGATTGACAGGTACTTAAGCTATTGTTCTCCTTTGAATTTCTTTTGATTGACAGACGCTTAGCCTATTGTCCCCCCCCCCCCCCCACCTCCCCCTCAGGAAACTTACCCCCTCACTGCTACAGGTACTTTGAAGTCCGAGTTATTGGAATTCATCCTCTCATCAATTTGATTGATTACTTAATTAAATTGATGAATTAATTAACCGCTCACCCACTGGTACCCCCCCCCCCCCTCTCCCAGAAAATGGCAGGAAGTTCGAATTCCATCAGGACAATGCAACATACACCGCTACCTCCACTAACCTAGCAAATTGCGGGAAAAAAGGGCACTCGGGCTACCTCCAGTAACCTACATCATCTGACCTCCACCTCTGTCTAGGAACTGCCGGGAGAAGGACTCGGCGTCTGTATTTAAAAAATTAGAGGCAGTACCGCCACCAACTCTGTTCTGACTGGAGTCCAAATTCACACAGTACTGCCACAAGAGAGCACTGTCATCCCTTCCATGATGTAATCTAAGATGCTGGAGAGCAAGGATCTCATAACAGGAAATTCAAAGGGGATACTGTTTATTTATAAAAACTTCAATTTGTGGGGGTTGGATTTCTCTTCTCATCATTCTCTGCCACTTGGAAACGCGTAGGTCTTGTACGAAGTAATTACATGGGGCAAATACATTGCATAACCTAATGATCGGCACTGTACTCTGGACGTCTTAACCTAATGTTTGGCCCTTTGTCAGCACAACCTATTGCTCTGTTTAGTGGTTTTTCCTTGGCACCCCCCATTTCCTTAAGCTATTGTACAGCCTTTGATACCAAATTAAGTAATTAGTTACATCCTCCCACAACTTTCCAGTACACTTTTCGAAAGTCACATGATTTTGAACGCCATTTCTGGCGCATTATTTTTGTCACTCACCCTCTTAAACTATTATATTGCGTTTTACATAAAAATTATGCAAATTAACCTAGCGTTCTGCACTTACCCTGCTGTTCTGTTCCATGTAGCCCACTCACGCACACCATCCCCTTAAGTATTGTACTGCTAACACCGCCTTGATATAAAAAATTAATGCAAATTAATTAAATGTATGTGGTAGTTTTTTTTTAATTCGCAGCATCTGTAGTTTAAACAAAACTTCGCCAGTAAAAAGCACATCCCGCCGCTCGAATCCCGACGCCGAGACCGCCGAATCTGCATACGTCCCCCTGGAGTTGCGAAGCACTGGCAGTCCCCACGAAGTGACGACCCAGTTGTAGCGACAATGTGGTCGACAACTGCCAAGTGATGCATAGGTGTCAGTTTGTGTCCCTCAAGGATGCAGTGGCATCTCTTTCATACTTGACACCTGACAAATTCCTGTCGAAATACGTGTTCACCTAGGCACCGCAGCTCGCGCGATGACGCGTAGGTGCGGTGCAGGTCCAGTGCCAAGAGAGATGTGCCAATGCTTCCCAGAATAGCACAGGGTGCATTGCTCCTAGCAAATACCCGTTCGTCACTGAATTTACCCGCCAAACTGCTCCTACTGCCTGTGTGGGAGCACTGTCTGCCATTGTCTTCTGCAGATGAGACTTTCAGCGGCAAAAGTATCTTGTACAGATCCCTATAGTGCACTGACAATTAAACCCCACAAATACAAAATTGTTAACGCTTTCGTGGCCACTTGTTGACATAACCCCACAAAGTTGTCCACAGATCGTCAAATGCATACAAGACTCACAAGAATAGGGGGAGCCAGAAACATACACTCCTGGAAATTGAAATAAGAACACCGTGAATTCATTGTCCCAGGAAGGGGAAACTTTATTGACACATTTCTGGGGTCAGATACATCACATGATCACATTGACAGAACCACAGGCACATAGACACAGGCAACAGAGCATGCACAATGTCGGCACTAGTACAGTGTATATCCACCTTTCGCAGCAATGCAGGCTGCTATTCTCCCATGGAGACGATCGTAGAGATGCTGGATGTAGTCCTGTGGAACGGCTTGCCATGCCATTTCCACCTGGCGCCTCAGTTGGACCAGCGTTCGTGCTGGACGTGCAGACCGCGTGAGACGACGCTTCATCCAGTCTCAAACATGCTCAATGGGGGACAGATCCGGAGATCTTGCTGGCCAGGGTAGTTGACTTACACCTTCTAGAGCACGTTGGGTGGCACGGGATACATGCGGACGTGCATTGTCCTGTTGTAACAGCAAGTTCCCTTGCCGGTCTAGGAATGGTAGAACGATGGGTTCGATGACGGTTTGGATGTACCGTGCACTATTCAGTGTCCCCTCGACGATCACCAGTGGTGTACGGCCAGTGTAGGAGATCGCTCCCCACACCATGATGCCGGGTGTTGGCCCTGTGTACCTCGGTCGTATGCAGCCCTGATTGTGGCGCTCACCTGCACGGCGCCAAACACGCATACGACCATCATTGGCACCAAGGCAGAAGCGACTCTCATCGCTGAAGACGACACGTCTACATTCGTCCCTCGATTCACGCCTGGCGCGACACCACTGGAGGTGGGCTGCACGATGTTGGGGCGTGAGCGGAAGATGGCCTAACGGTGTGCGGGACCGTAGCCCAGCTTCATGGAGACGGTTGCGAATGGTCCTCGCCGATACCCCAGGAGCAACAGTGTCCCTAATTTGCTGGGAAGTGGCGGTGCGGTCCCCTACGGCACTGCGTAGGATCCTGCGGTCTTGGCGTGCATCCGTGCGTCACTGCGGTCCGGTCCCAGGTCGACGGGCACATGCACCTTCCGCCGACCACTGGCGACAACATCGATGTACTGTGGAGACCTCACGCCCCATGTGTTGAGCAATTCGGCGGTACGTCCACCCGGCCTTCCGCATGCCCACTATACGCCTCTGTCAACTGCACATACGGTTCACGTCCACGCTGTCGCGGCATGCTACCAGTGTTAAAGACTGCGATGGAGCTCCGTATGCCACGGCAAACAGGCTGACACTGATGGCGGCGGTGCACAAATGCTGCGCAGCTAGCGCCATTCGACGGCCAACACCGCGGTTCCTGGTGTGTCCGCTGTGCCGTGCGTGTGATCATTGCTTGTACAGCCCTCTCGCAGTGTCCGGAGCAAGTATGGTGGGTCTGACACACCGGTGTCAATGTGTTCTTTTTTCCATTTCCAGGAGTGTATTTACCAGTGTAACTAAAATTCAATATTACAATTGCTGCTTCATTCTGAACTGATCGATGTACATGTAATGTCTCCTCTTGATGGCTGTGATTCTGGAACGAATCTCAGTATCTATAGCACACATAATTTTCAACGTAAAAATCTCTCTAATACCCTCACACTTATCGATGTGCTGAATCTATGCTTGATTCGCAATAGGACACACACTCATCTTCTGTGGTCATGCCTCAATGTAATCCACAGCAACATTACACTCCAATATAGACACATTTTACACAAACAGTGCAGTTATCTTTTATATCTGTACAGTGCCCCCCCCCCCCCCCAAAAAACTATGGTATGCCTACACTCACACCAGCTATATGTCTCGATTCTCCTCAGCCCTAGGAAATTATCTAACAAAGTCTTCGAATGAGCGCTTCTGGAAGATGCTGCATCCTGCCAAGATTGTGTCAAACAAGTGTTATGAAGGATGGGTGACTGGCACTATGTTGATAATGAATGCCACATCTGCGGATGTAATTCTTGGAAAGACATCACCGACACGTGATGGTGTACTGTAATCAACATCACTTATGTTGATAGAACAACAAGGAAAATGCGAGGGTACGCTTAGGGGTGCCGATGAGGGGACGTCCTGCTAAGTGGCTTACAGATCGTCAAATACAGAAAGACTCTTACTCAATTACACCGCTCTGCCACTGAGGGCAGGAGCTTGAATATTAGAGGATGAAACCGATCTCCAACCCAGGAATATACCACAGCGTACTGTGTCAATGTAGTAAACACATTTGTATCCTACACCATACAAAATCGCCCCTTTTACATCATTAATATAGCTATCGACCACCAGACACTCATACATATACCGCGAAGACAGACAGCATAAGCACATGCACCGTGGGGATACTCCTCGCTGCCGGCCGCGGTGGTCTAGCGGTTCTAGGCACGCAGTCCAGAACCGCGCGGCTGCTACAGTCGCAGGTTCGAATCCTGCCTCGGGCATGGATGTGTGTAATGTCCTTAGGTTAGTTAGGTTTAAGTAGTTCTAAGTTCTAGGGGACTGATGACCACAGTAGTTAAGTCCCATAGTGCTCAGAGCCATTTTTTGATACTCCTCGTTGCACTAGATATTTCCTGGAGGTCATCCACTCTGAAAGTATAGAAAGAGCCCTCTCAGTGGACCAAAGTCCCTCTCAGAACTGTTCGACAAACTCGCAGTCAGCACAAATGTGTTACTGTTTCTGGTCTGGACCTACTTGCTTGCTTTCTTGCTTTTCTACATCCATCTCCAGACTCTGGGATTACAAGAACACATGTATTTTCACATGGTTTGCCATCATATTATACCATTTACACGATACATCTCGATATTAAGCACATGGCAGTATACTACCGATTGCTCGTGCAGCATCTCCAAAGATACAGACTGGAAATTATTTCTTTACAAACCCTTTAGCTAGGTGGTGTGTGTTGTAAACCACTAAGTAACTAGAAACTTATCCCATCTGTGAAGACCTTTACGTGAGATCTTGGAAAAAAATAGAGGAAACCGATATCTCCTCCCGCGAATACCAATATCGGTGATGTAACAGATTCCAAATCAGCCCCTATAATTTACCAAGTCAAATAAGGTCTTTCTCATATATAGAGAATCGGCAAATGTGTCTTCCACCTATTAGATGCACACACCAGAATCGATGTTCCTTCAACTAAATAAAGGTGCGATATGTGCAGAAGCATTTTCAACCAGACAATGCACGTGGAAGGGTATAATGGTCCAGCACAAACACACGCCCATATTGAATCTTCTTAAAATTTCCACATGATCATGAAAGTTATCCAACACGTAAGTATTAGTTCGCTATTTGGCTGTCTAGAGGACAACAGTTAAATCAGCTACATTCCTACACTCCAACAGACCTCTCCATTTGGATGGCTCCTACCTTTAATGGGAAATGTGAATCATTCCTGTGATAGGTCACCGGCGCTGAACGCCAAGCATGCATATATAGAATCGTCTTAGGAAAAAAACCCGGCCTCATATATAATTTATCGCTGTACCTACAACTAAATGTTACAATTGCAGTAACAGTTAAACGACATTCGACAACGAGTGAGGTATCGGAATTACACCCTGCTGATGGCTGTGGCCCTGGAAATAGAAATATCGGTACAATTTTTATGACTTGACATACTCTTCCCTTTGCTATCACAGTACTACATGCCAAATCCATACCTTCCTTAAGACTGGACATAGTCATTTCCTTTGCCCATGTCAGAACACATACTTTATAAGCCTGATGCACAAGGCGAAACTATCATGCACCCCCTACTACTAAGTATAATACTTTATCAATAACTGATTGCTGGTTATACGAAATAATACTGACCTAAAATCAATGATGGATGGACATGTCTCATAAGGTTTTTCATGTGAGTGCGACCACCATGTATTAGAAACAGAGCCATAATCGTCTTACAGACCGCTATATGTAAAAAAAAAAAAAGAAAGCCCCAATCATATTACCATCACAAGCGATGCATTCAAATATCCATGTTAAAAGCTATACTGGCTTTATATATCCACGTATGGCATTACCTATGAATGTCGTGGTTTTTCCAGACAACTACCATTACACTGAATAGAGACAGAGTATGTCGGAGTGTATATTATCACACCAGCAGTGCGGTTACACGTCGCTGATGGTGCATCCTTGCAATAAAATTGATGAATTTTGGAAGTGATTCGGCTACGGAGCGTGGTATGAAACCGGTATTTGTAACTCCCTCACGCCGATGCCACTAGATATTTCTCTAGTATTTGTAATGCATTCTGTCTCGATGCCATGTCAGAGGTTCTGCAACATATCCACGGACTTGTAGGCGATGACAGATTGAGAAGGATGACAAACAGTAGTAGATGGTGTGATGATTGAGCTATTAAGAAATGCACACTAGCTTTTCAGATCTCTAGTGCTATGCTTTTGGTAGAAATGATGTCTGTGATTTGGAATCAAGCCTCCTATTTAACCACATACCTGCACTGAAACCTATGGAGAAGTCCTTTGTTTCCAGCCAATAGTGAATCACATTTCTGGAACAATCATATCTTGAGCCACCTTTCTCGAACCTATCTGCTACAGTAAAATTCCAACATGGTTTTAGGTAGCCCCTATGCAACTACCCCTCAGACTCTGCGCTACCGTCCCTGCAGCTTTGTGCATGTGATTGTTCCAATGTAAGTTGGAGAAAGCTTTACCTGCCACCTGCAGCAATCCGTGTAGAAACATGCTAAGCTGTGTTACTGCAACAGCAGTGTGTTTTAACCATTCTATGGAAACGGGAACTAAGAAAGGACAAGGAATTTTGCAACTGCACTTTGGTGCATCCGCAAAAGTACTACAGATCCACGTCCATTCACATCTATCTCCCCAACATGCAATCTTCGTTATTCTGTAGCACCCACCAGAGAAAAATTACGAACTATAAAAGCTCAAATGACTTCATCAGATACAGGACTAGATAAGATTTTCATTCCATCTCTCTCCTCCCATATATCGAAAACAAATACTGCATGCATGCAGGCATCGAGGACATGTGATGATCCTATTAGATATACAGATACTGATCCACTGCAGAGACCAGCTTAAAGTTTCATCACCTGTACTGTAGGAGGATGATCGTATCGCATAGACTATACTGTAAGTCGCAAGAGACGCCTCCTGCGGCCCTGTCTTGTTGTTTGAAACATTGTTTTTTTTTTCGCTCTAACATGCTTTGTACACTGCCAAACATTTTGTTTTTCTGACACGACTTTGAGGTCTTTGTCAAGTTCTAAACCTACATTAAAAAAGTTCTGATCCATGGCCTCTCGCAGACAGCAAGGACATCACCCCAAAGTACAGTTATCCAAGATGTCCCAGTTTGACATGATTGACATCACTCAAGATGGCTGCTGTGACGTCAGCTGATGACGTATTTGATGTCATTCATTAAGATGTCCTGATCCACAACCTCTCACAGACAACAAGGACATCACCCCAAAGTACCATTATCCAAGACGTTGCACTGTGACGCGATTGACATAATGCAAGATGACTGCTGCGATGTCATCTGATGATGCGATTGACGTCATTCAAGATGGCTGCTGTGACATCACCTGATGATGCGAGTACCGTTACCCGAGACTGCTGCAAAGTACCACACCTCCCTGCCAAGCCACACTGGCGGGAAGTTTCAATTTTGGAGGGAAGATAGGTCAGTTGGGGTACCTTTAAATGTCGCACAGTATAAAATATATTGTTACTGCTGTTACCATAACACATCGCACACACTGGATGATTTTAAATAAAAGTCATATACAACATAAGGAAGTTCGAAGAGTTTTGCGGCATTGGCGTGGGTTTGCAAACTACATAGAAACTCATCTGTCACATTGGCGGAATAACTGATTGTTCTGCGTTCTGTTTCGACTGATTCCTTATTTTGTAAGTAGGCTGTTTATGTTTTCTTATTGGCAACGTTATGTAGCGCTCTGTATGAAAATCACTGGCTGTGCTGTGTGCAGTTTGTGGCTAGTTTGCATTGTTGACTGCCATTGTAGTGTTGGGCAGCTGAGTGTGAACAGCGCGTAGCATTGCGCAGTTGGAGGTGAGCCGCCAGCAGTGGTGGATGTGGGGACAGAAATGGCGGAGTTTTGAAATTTGTAGGACTGGATGTCATGAACTGCTATGTATATTACGATTTTTCAACACTATTAAGGTAAATACATTGTTTGTTCTCTATTAAAATCTTTCATTTGCTAACTATGCCTATCACTAGTTAGTGCCTTCCGTAGTTTGAATCTTTTATTTAGCTGGCAGTAGTGGCGCTCGCTGTATTGCAGTAGTTCGAGTAACGAAGATTTTTGTGAGGTAAGTGATTTGTGAAAGGTATGGGTTAATGTTAGTCAGGGCCATTCTTTTGTAGGGATTATTGAAAGTCAGATTGCGTTGCACAAAAATATTGGGTGTCAGTTTAAGCACAGTCCTGTACAATTGTTCAAAGGGGACGTTTCATATGGCGACCCTGCCAGGATTCGAACCTGGAATCTTCTGATTTTTTCTTGTAGTTTGTGTAATTAGTGTAGATTTTGTTTATTGCTAGCACGTAATTATAGAGAGAATTTCCTTTGTAGTTGTAGTTTTTCATTGTTATACACAGTTGTGGCATGCATGCAGATTTGCACCAAGTATTTCGCAGCTGCGCTTGCAATTAACTAGATATTATTTTCAATCCTATGTTAATGTGTTTTTTTTACTTTGCTCTTCAAATTGTGCTTTTCTGTGTTGTCGTGTGAAATATTGTGACAATAATGGCGTGTGAAAAACTAACACTAGGCTCCAAAGTAAACTGAGAAATAATAGTGATGATGAGCGTAACTTATCAGCGCCGCCGAGTAATGAATTAACTAATGTTAAAAGTAGTAATTTGGTAATTGTGCATAGGGAAATGGAGTGGGCTGCAAATAATGCTGTAGGTAGTGAAACAATTAGTGAACAGGGAAGCATTATTGATCGATCGGTCGGCAAGAACTCGCCTCAGGAATCCGAAATGACAGGACACAATCTTGCAAATACTGTAGACTCAGGTTTTGGGTCCTCGCCGTTTTCTTAAATGAGTCAAGACACATTTTCTGCTTCTCAAAACGTGAATGTTGCCGGTGAAAATGCACTGCCAAAAAGCATAGAGAAACACATTCCAGACACTAATACATTATTATTGCAATTAATGCAACAAATGGAACAAAATCAGAGACAAACACAACAAAAGCTTCAAAAGTTAGACACAATGGAACAAAATCTTCGGAAGTTAGACACCACACTTGAACAAACACGTGAAGATTTAACTACTGAGTTACATAACATTGAGTCGAAATGTCAAAAAGTCTGTAATGACGTAAAAACACAAATTTGTGAGCATTTTCAACCTATTTTTTTGTGGCATGAAAATGCATTACAGAATCACGAAGCAGCCATAAAAGAACTGCAAACCATTGTTCATGAAAATCATGAGACCTTGTGGGCTACAATTGACTCAGTTGCAGGTAAACTTAAAGAACACAGTAGATTCGATTTCAACACAAATGGACACTCTGAAACTTGGTTCAGAAAAACACACTGAGGAAATGTGTCCACTATCGGAGAAAGTAGCCGAACTTTCGGATCAGTTCACTAACTTGTCTACGAAGGTAGATGATAATCTGAATGACACAAAACCGGTAGTCTTTAATGACACAGAAGAGTGCGAACAAATTAGGAAATTCAAACAAAATCAGAATCAAATTAATACGCAACACCAAAGAGAAATCCGGGAAGTACAAGATCAGCTGACTCAGGTAACACAGGAATTACATATTTTAGAGGCCACTCGTGCTCCAATACGGGAAGAGGGACATAGAAATACGGAACAGCCACAAAATAATAACACAGTGCATTTCGGAAATTATGAAAGAAATTGGCAAGGTGCACCGAATTTTGAAATGGAACCGCCGAAACGACGTAACAATGACCGATATGCGACTCGCCGACATGATGATTTTGACTATAAGCTGTTTATTACTACACGTAAATTTAAAACATTTAAGAATTCTGGCAACGACATTCATCCACAAGCGTGGCTCCATCAATTCTCTCACTGTTTTCCTCCCAACTGGTCATTAGAGCGCAGATTAGAATTTATGTGTGGCTATTTAGAGAATGAACCAGCTGTAAGATTGCGATCGGTCATTCACGATTGTCACAGTGAAGGAGAATTTTACCATGCCTCCCTCTCAGCATACTGGTCTCAAGCTACACAAGACCGAGTAAAACATAGCATCATGATGATGAAACACTTTGAACAATCTGAATTTTCCAGTCTTGTCAAATATTTTGAAGACATGTTGCACAAGAATCAGTATCTTTCAAACCCATGCAGCCCTTCAGAACTCATCCGCATTTGCTTAATCAAATTACCTCAACATTTACGACATATTATTTTGGCAGGACATTGCAAAGACGACATTGAAGCTTTTCAGGGACTCTTACAAGAATTAGAAATTGACACAGACAGTCGCGGGATGCGAAAACAGGAAAACAATCACTACAGGTCAAATCCGTCACAATTCCGTGACGACAGAAACAATAACTGGACACGACAAGGCTATTGTTACAACGCAAATCGTGACCAAGACAGACACCACCCATATGACAATCACTGGCAGAGTAATAATAGTTACAGAGAAAGATCGCATTTCTGTAGTAATGAATATGACAGAGATTACCATAGAAACAGACAATATGGGAACAAAAACAATTATTATCAAGGGAGACAGAATAACTTCAGATGCGACAGTTCAACGTGCAGTTACGATTCTGGGAGAAATTCTCCACCATATGACCGACAAACAAGAAACTATGTAAACTACCGACAAAACGACAGACCTGAATTCCATCAGAACTGGCGGGATTCAAACAGAGCAGGGCACTCTCGACAAGGTGAATTTGTAGAAGTTAGGTCTCCTAATCCCAATAACGATGCACGCCAAAAAAGAGACAGACAATGACTCGCACCGCAGGTAGCCACGTGCGCCAGCTGGCTCAGGGAAAAATTACATAGACGCTAACCTTGAGAAAAAATTTAGCATTCTTTACCGATGTACCATATACCACATGATAATTCCACTGAAGCTGAAACTCTGTGTACTAGGGAGAGTAAAGGTTTACACCACATTTCACATGTAAAACCGTTTATTGAAATATAATCTGCTTTTTAACTTTGTCTTTGCCATATAACTTTTCACTTTACATTGCTAGTATGCTTTGTCAGACTTAGAATCTGTTAACATGCAACAATGTTTGAAGTTAAATATCCAGTCAAGAACCAAGAGAACTTATTTAAACAGAAATTACGAATGCATTGTTATTGCGAACAGACGACACAGTGTTATTGTGTGTGTACATTCTTGCTTGTTAGTTGCACGATTACGTAACGACTATAAGGCTCACATTCTTAGAACATTTACCAGTACTGCTAATGAATTTTAATGCAACATTTTGGTTTACTTGAAAATACATTCTGGATTTAAAGTACTTTCTGTGAGATAGCAGATGACCCAGTGGTTAGTGACAGCTACACGATTTTATCACGACGCTACTAATGAGTGACAATTTACAATGTTGCTTTTGCGGTGTATCTGTTTTATATCTGCACAGTTTTTCTGAATTCTTCTGTAAAGTAAAACATGTTTTACTTTTGTGGTATAGCTACAAGGAGAGAGTGTTTTCCGTAGGACAACAATACGTTACAGCACAGTACTTTCTTCATCACGGCAATAAGCGTAATAACTACGATATCTATACGCAAAGCATTTCATTTTTGTTTGTCATGAGGTAAGTACATTGGCTTCTGCAGAACTTAGCTTTCGGAGGACGATACCTACGACACTTCCACAGAGATTATCTTACAACAAGACGCACAGTTTAGCGCCACAGGACACATATTTGAGTGATCAATTTTGTACTTAAAACATTTATTTTTAAAGATATTTGAAGTACAATGATACAAAGTTTTTCCGTGATACATTTCTTTCCATTGCAATAATCTGTAAGACCTGAGGGTATAATTACATTAATCCTCAGGGGGGTACATGCCTACGTTGTTTGGCAAGCACAAGGAGCCCTAGCTAATATGGTATTTGCTTATACAACTTTACACATCGGTACCATATTTCTCTAACACACAAATTACACAGCTATCTGATCATTTAACTGAGAGAGACAAATATTTATTTTACTACATGAGTGACAGATGTTTACGTAATTACACAATTGGATAACTTCACACCTATGAAATTGTATTTTGTCTGTACTTTGTGAAATGTTCACATTTTTTGGAACCATTGTGATATTACAAGAGCTTTGAATGGTGTATTTGGTATGGGATCATGATTTTAAAGTACGTTTGAGGTAGATGACACTATTGAAATGAGCAGAGAATTTCTTTTAGGTTTTGAAATTATTGGAGGAAGCTACGACGATTTTGAGAGTTGACTGAGGTGTTATGATGTTATTATCACGATGACTATGTGTATTATACTGTTGCGGTATGTTTATGATCAATAAGCTGATGCTATATGAGTTATTTGAGTATGCTACATATCTGTTACGATGAAATATTGAAGAAGTGTCGACGAATAAGGTAAGGAATAATGAGTAGTGGTTAGGGACTCTGCTTTGTGAAAAAGGTTGTTGGAAACCAAGAATCTTACTTTAAGAGTTATGAAATGTGTGTAAATGCATGAATGTATCACAATGCCGGCGAAAATTTTTTGGACACTGTTATATTTATAGGATTTTGTTTCTACAGATTTGTAATGCAAATTCTTGACCTGTGAAATATTTTTATATGAGACTGTCACTGTAGCGGAAACTGCTGTCGTAAATATTCCCATAAGAAAGTTACGTGACCAACTGCACGTAATGCGTTGTGGGCAGCTGCGCGACAGTCCGCCTGGAAAAAAGCCATTAGTGTGTGCCTTTCAGAGGCACAGG
This sequence comes from Schistocerca americana, assembly GCF_021461395.2. Lineage (NCBI taxonomy): Eukaryota > Metazoa > Arthropoda > Insecta > Orthoptera > Acrididae > Schistocerca > Schistocerca americana. The sequence goes on from NC_060127.1 coordinate 193,963,180, forward strand.
TAAAAAAAAAAAAAAAAAAAAAAAAAGAAGCCATTATCCTCGCTATTGACATTTCTTTGTCGAAAGCATCGCAAATACGACACGCTCAAACTTGAAAACATATGATTACACTGTGGAGCTCTTAATTTATGATATTTACTAAAATGCCTCACGAAATGATGAGAAACATTTTACATCTATTGTCTTTCTAGTTGAGAGATTGCTCATTTTGTTTAATATCTAGTTTCTAGCTGCACTGCAGCATTGGTTAAAATAAAATTTAATAGATGTACTAATATAGATATTTTATGCCTACAGATCCAATAAATAACCACTTTATGATGTACTTAATTAAAAAAAAAACGAAGGAGCACAAAAACATTTCACAGGAATTGCATACAGAATTTTCTTTTCAAGTACTTGGTAATTTCTTTTGTAGAATAAGTTGTGGTGCACCACTTTAATTACATAGACATTAAGATGTGAATATACATTTCCCTTGTCTGCATTGTTGCCTTTAGTGTAATATTTTTTCTCCTTGAGCCATGTCATGTTCAGATATAAGTTATTGCATTATCTGCTGCTGCTTGCCAGGCATAGTGCTACTGAATTTGACTTTGTATTACTCTGTTAAGCCAGTTTTACTACTGATTTATTTTTATTGTTTGCTGCACATTGCCTTATATTAGTTGTAATATTGCAACAGCTTTGCTAATTTCTATAATGCTGCTTGCTTCGCCAATTTCCATTTTTTGTCATTGCTGTTTGTATTAATTGTTTTGTGCTGCTGAATTGCCTCATCCCTTAGTTTATGCATCTGAGCTCAGTAGATTTAAGTTAGCTTAAAATGGGGTAGGCCATATAAGAGAACAAGTTGTGATGAATTGGAAGAAATGCATTGAGAAGCTATAAGAAAATGGTTTGGCCAAAAACAGTATTTTGAAAGAGGATATGAACCAAAAAAGTGGGGTTTATGGACAACAAGTTTAGGTAGGATTTTCTCGGAAATAAATGATGAGGTAAGATAATGGACAATAAATAATGAGGTAAGAAATGTGTGAACATATAAATACAGAAAGCATGCTTGGATAGAATTTTTTTGGTGGAAACAAATGTTGAAATAAGAGGAAAGATCTACAGAACGAAGTTTTAGGTTGGACTGCAGTACCAAATGTTACACTGAAAACAAACCCTGCCCTTTCCTCTTGTGTTATTCTGCTATGTGTTTGTGTTTTCTTGTATATTTGTGTTTTTCCTGTCTTTATGTGTTTATCTGATGAGAGTTACATTGTAGATATTTTCTGATAATATGTTATTTACTTTGTAAAGATGTTTAGACATTATTTATTCTGTTTTGTTTTAAAGCTCATGTGTGAAATTAATGTTTCGAAAACTATTCTCATTATTTTATATATTCACTTATGTCATAATTCCTGTAACACTGATGTATCTGTTTATTTCTATTCTTTTGTAAAGCCTGTACTACTACAAATTTATCTCTATTGTTATGTTCTTTAATGATGTATTTTGTACCTTTGTTATTGTATTCTTATGTTATAAAATTGTAATTGACACCAGTTCATCAAATTAAGTAACTTGTAAGTTACATTTCACTGCACACGTTTCTGTTGGTCATAGTATATGGACAATAAGTGAGATGTAGGGACTGACAGTGTTTGCGCATACGTTAATATTTCAGCAAGGGACTGGATAACAGCATAGCTGGTTCTAAGGACAATTGAAAAAAAAATTTTTTTGTGAGTGCACAAGTGGTGGTTTATGGACTTGCTATATTGTCCGCAAGACTCTTCGATGGTGATTGTGCACCTGCACAGTCGCAACAGATGGTTGCTGGCTGTCTCTACAAGGACTACAGTGGGTCTGTATCTTTGATGATCCACCAATACCATTATTTCTACAAGGACTGCAGTGGGTCTGCACCTCTGGTAGCCCACCAATACCATAATCTCTACCAGGACTACAGTGGGTCTGCTCTGTGATGACCTACCTACCAATACTCTTCAAAACTTCGACTGACTCTGCGGTGGGTTTGCTCTGTTGTGGACCAATACCTGTCTGCATGTCAAGAGTCAGCACTGTCTTTCCGTTGGAAGGACAACACTACTTCTTCAAGACTGCATGGAAATCCACTACTTCTGTGTGCATTTTCTTTTAGTGCTCAGACTTTGAGAAAAACATTGCGATTTTACTGTGATGAACGATCAGGACTGTCTTTATGGACTGTGAGAAAATTTTAGCTTTTGACCAACATTGTATCAATACGAGTGTGCATTTGATTTCTTTGTTATTGTAATTGTGAAAATTTTTTAACAAATATGTATTGGGCAGTGCCCAAAACAATTTGTAAAATTTTTTGTGGGGAGCATGGGGCTATGTAAGTAGGCTGTTTATGTTTTCTTATTGGCAACGTTACGTAGCGCTCTGTATGAAAATCACTGTCTGTGCTGTGTGCAGTCTGTGGCTAGTTTGCATTGTTGTCTGCCATTGTAGTGTTAGGCAGCTGGATGTGAACAGCGCGTAGCATTGCGCAGTTGGAGGTGAGGCGCCAGCAGTGGTGGATGTGGGGAGAGAAATGGCGGAGTTTTGAAATTTGTAAGACTGGATGTCATGAACTGCTATGTATATTACGATTTTTCAACACTATTAAGGTAAATACATTGTTTGTTCTCTATTAAAATCTTTCATTTGCTAACTATGCCTATCAGTAGTTAGTGCCTTCCGTAGTTTGAATCTTTTATTTAGCTGGCAGTAGTGGCGCTCGCTGTATTGCAGTAGTTCGAGTAACGAAGATTTTTGTGAGGTAAGTGATTTGTGAAAGGTATAGGTTAATGTTAGTCAGGGCCATTCTCTTGTAGGGATTATTGAAAGTCAGATTGCGTTGCGCTAAAAATATTGGGTGTCAGTTTAAGCACAGTCCTGTACAATTGTTCAAAGGGGACGTTTCAATATTGTACTCATGTACGCGACAAGTGTTATCAGTCATCATTATGTGGTAACAAACAGCGTGCCAGTGGATGGATGCGATGGAACCCCCCCCCCCCCCCCCCCCCGATGTATTGAAATATAATAAGCATTACAGTTGATTGTGTGAACAATTTTACCAATCTTACAGTAATTTCAGCACCAACCAGTGATGTGACAGCATGTTTCCCCAGTTTCAGTTTCATAGCTAAACCACCCCCTTCCCATTTCGCGAGTATCATTGTGAATGTGGATAGATGACTGCGCAGTACGTCCATTCATCGTTAATTCACGAACACATCAATCATCAAAGTATATCAGACAGCGCCCTACATATTTCTAACATTTCAAGCATAGTGCTTAATTTACGATCTATCTCTATGCTGATGGGAGTCACAGAGCATTCTCGCAGTCTTAGGGTAAAATTAGAGACTGAAAGACACCCCTCACACTATCATTGACCAACCCACCCTGCAGCACCATTACCGATTTAATCTGCAATCGATCAGAAGTGGGCCGCTACATTCCGCATCTCGTCAATGAATGGAGCTTGTCGAGTCCTCGCCCATCCAAGTGCACAAGATTTCTCGAGATGCGCCCATATCGAGGTGGTCAGCACTCCTCACGTATGAATAGTAACAGATTTGAAAGTGTTGTGATGTAACAGCAGACGGTGAAGAAGAACAAGAAACGGGTGACTTTTATGCGCGATGGAGCTACAAACGGATGGAGTTCGAAGAACTTTTACAAAAATCAACCAAGCTATCAGTTTTAAAGTATTATTCCAGAGTCTAGGAACAGTACCTGGAAGGTACTGGTAAGAGAGAACATAAACACATGCACTTCTAAGGCTGCAATGTTCCGCATTTAAAACGCACATAATAATAGGTCGCCTGTGTTTCCGACCTATCTATCAGTCGTATGGAATGTAGCGCTGTTAATATTCCAATGTCAGAAACATATTTCAAGAGCATGACATACATCCTTCTTCCTGGTTTCTCTACGATAGACTATGTTATCGAGCTTAAAACGAAAAAACCACGTTCTTAAAACATTGGCTCTGTGTGATACGGGCACAATATAGCTTTCCAGAGATGTATAGCGTACACTGTTCACATCCAATCACGCTTCAGAAATCATATTATGCCTGCATCAGCCCTATATAAAATTATCGGTAGCTACTGGGAATACCTCTTACAAGGAAACAGATAAACGCACAGCGGCAGCGTCCGACATGTGAAAATTACAAGTCATTTCGCCACTATCTCTGTAAACAGCACATCTGTCATGCAAATGTTTACACGGGGATTGCAGAGCCTCACAAAGACCCATCACTACCTTAGTTATGAAGCTGAAGTCTCGATTTTACACCCCAAGATGCGACAGGGGGATGGATGGAGTACATGGCACAAATCATAGTTCGTTTAGAGGAATGTGTCACGTTTTATCACACATGAGGTGGAAGTCCTCTGATGACCGACAGGTTTACCGTTAACGATCGCAAGTAGACAGTGCTTTAAACCACATACAGAACACATGACAGTGTACGAGTCGAACGCAAGCTATTTCACGCGACTGATGCATACTGACAGAACAGTGGAAAAACTGACCCGCACCAACTTCTCCCTCTCTAGAAGAGCTGAGGAATCTCAGCAGCTTGACTCCGTACGCTGCAGGCTCAGGGAAACGATCGACGAAGGTATGACGCGAGCCTCTACTCTGTTGTCTACCAGAACGGTGACCTCGTCTGGATCTTCACTCCTTTTCGGAAGATTGGTCTCTCCTCAGGCGCCACTTTGGACCTTATAAGGTTGTAAGATAGTTGTCTGATGTTACTTATGAAGTTGAAGATTTCCTACCAACACAAGATGACGAAAGGTCAGACATACAGTCCACGTCCTTCAAATGAAACCCTATAAGGATCCCGCAACCCAGGGTAAATTCGGAGCTCCAGGGACAGGCAACAAACGGAAAGGTGACGAAGAGCGTAGCGGCAAAGGAAGTTCTGCGAAGATCACCGCCAGGGCTGAGAGTCTACCATTAAATTGTACCTCGTTACAGCTCCACCTCAATCGATCACCCCATCCACTCTCTCTTATCGTTTAACTCAGCTGAATGTAAGTTTGGAGGCGAATGGTTCAGTGTCTTCCTGAAAGGCGTCAAATACAGTAGTCAACTCGCGTGTATCACTGGACCCTCAATAGACATAGAGTACAGGGTGATTCGAAAAGAATACCACAACTTTAAAAATGTGTATTTAATGAAAGAAACATAATATAACCTTCTGTTATACATCATTACAAAGAGTATTTAAACTGTTTTTTTTCACTCAAAAACAAGTTCAGAGATGTTCAATATGGCCCCCTCGAGACACACGAGCAATATCAACCCGATAATCCAACTCGTTCCACACTCTCTGTAGCGTATCAGGCGTAACAGTTTGGATAGCTGCTGTTATTTCTCGTTTCAAATCATCAATGGTGGCTGGGAGAGGTGGCCGAAACACCATATCCTTAACATACCCCCATAAGAAAAAATCGCAGGGGTTAAGATCAGGGCTTCTTGGAGGCCAATGGTGAAGTGCTCTGCCACGGGCTGCCTGGCGGCCGATCCATCGCCTCGGGTAGTTGACGTTCAGGTAGTTACGGACAGATAAGTGCCAATGTGGTGGCGCTCCATCCTGCTGAAATATGAATTGTTGTGCTTCTTGTTCGAGCTGAGGGAACAGCCAATTCTCTAACATCTCCAGATACTGTAGTCCAGTTACAGTAGCACCTTCGAAGAAAAAGGGACCAAAAACTTTATTGGCTGAAATGGCGAACAAATGTACAACTAAATGAAACTTTATAGCTCCCTTAATTCGCCGACAGATTGTGCTTAGCTCTGCCTTTTGTCGTTGCAGAGTTTTAAATTCCTAAAGTTGTGGTATTCTTTTTGAATCACCCTGTATAATGCTCCCTCGACGGAGAAAAGAAATTGACTGCTTCCCTAATTCTGTTCGCTTCCATGTCGACGTTTTCTCGGATTCCTCTTGCTGCCACATACTTGTTCCCATGTACAAACTGCTCTGCGCCAACAAGAATTGTATAGTACAGGTGAGTTTTGAACTTACGACCCTCCATGAAACAGTCTGGTAGCATAACCACTACACCACGGTTTCTGCGACATTGCTCCCTCCTTAAGAGAACAGCGTCTTGCTGTTACGTCCTCCTAGTGCGAGAACAAGTCATCGGTAATGCATACTCCGACTCCCGATGACTGATGTTCGCCCTGGCGGCGACCTTCGTAGAACTTCCTTTGCCGCTACGATCTGCGTCACCTTTCCGCTTGTTGCCTGTTGCTGGAGCTTCGAATTTACCCTGGGTTGCGGGATCCTTGTAGGGATTCATTCGAAGGACGTGAACGGCATGTCTGAGCTTTAGTCATCTTGTGTTGGGTAGGATATCTTTAACTTCATAAGTAGCATCAGACAACTATCTTACAACCTCATAAGGTCCAAAGTATAGCCCGAGGAGCTTCTCAAAGAGACCAATCTTCCGAACAGGAGTGAAGATCCAGACGAGGTCACCGTTCTGGTAGACAACAGGGTGGTGGCTCGCGTCATACCTTCGGCGATCGTTTTCTTGAGCCTGCAGCGTGCGGGGTCGAGCTAACTGCCGAGCTTCCTCAGCTCTGGTTAACACCTGGCCGCACGCCTCACGCCCATGCACCATGATAAATGGCGTAAATCCTGTGGTGTCTTGTTTGGCGGTGTCGTAGGCAAACGTCACGAAAGGTAGCACCTCATCTCAGCTGCTCTGCTCAACATTGACGAACACTGATATCATGTAGGCCAAAGTTTTATTAAGGCTTTCAGTAAGCCCGTTAGTTTGCGGATGGTAGGCAGTCGTCATGTGATGACTAATGTTGCACCGACAGTTTATCTCTGTCACAAGATTAGATTGAATAACTTGCCCTCGATCCGTAATTAAAGACCTTGAGGCACCGTGTTTTAATACAATGTCTTCCACAATGAATTTGGCAACCTCGAATGCTTCGACCGTTTTCATACCTTTTGTAATGGCAAAACGTGTCAGATAGTAAGTGCAAACAATAATCCATCTATTGCCACTAGCAGATGTTGCAAACCGTCCGAGGAGGTCAATCTCAACATGCTGGAAATGCGTTTCTGCTGGTGGAGTCGGCCAGGTGGTTTCTGAGGAACTGCCTTTCTCCTCTGGCACTCTCGACAGTGGGACACATAGTGACGGACACTCCTTAACAAACCTGACCAGAAAAATCTCTTGTGGATTCTATCGTAGTTCTTAATGAATCCTAAATGTCCGGCCTCAAGTGTGTCATGGAGTTTCTGTAGAACGTCTACGCGCATCTTTCCAAACGGATTAACTACCTTTCACATCCTCTGACCAATTTAAGGCGAGCATAATTTGAGATATCTTGGCGTCCTTCTTCTGCTCAGCAGAGAGATCCTGGAGTGCAGCGAGACAGTCACTGTCTTCATCAAGCTCTTTACGGTCTTTCACAGGCTTTCTTGAGAGTCGGTATCTTGGTGTTTTCTTCCACTTTTCAACACTATGGTAGTGTCATACTCTTGAAGACGTAGGGCCCACCTGGCGAGTCGTCCTGTTGGATCCTTAAGACCTTTCAACCAACAAATTGAATGATGGTCTGTAAGAATTGTGAATGGCCTTTCATAGAGATACTGTCGAAATTTGCAGATGGCCCAGATCACAGCTAGACATTCTCTTTGTGTAGTTGAATAGTTTCTCTCGGCATTTGCAAGTGTCCTAGAAGCATAGGCTATACCCTTCTGTTTTCCATCCAGAATTTGCACCAGAACAGCACCGATCCCATACCCACTGGCATCTGTGTGTAGTTCTGTAGATGATCTCTCATCATACAGACCAAGTACAGGGTCGATCGTGAGAGCTATTCGCAGCACATCGAAAGAATCTTTTGAGCAACACCCCAGATAAATTTAGCATCGGCTTTTAACAACTCTTGGAGTCTTTGATACAAAAGCCTTTGATAAAACGACGGTAATAAGAGCATAATCTCTAATACTTTAGCAGTGGGTTCAAGTGGCTCTGAGCACTATGGGACTTAACATCGGAGGTCATCAGTCCCCTAGACTTAGAACCACTTAAACCTAACGAACCTAAGGACATCACACACATCCATGCACGAGGCAGGATTCGAACCTGCGACCGTAGCAGCGGCGCGGTTAAAACGGACTGAAGCGCCTAGAACCGCTCGGCCACAGAGGCCGGCCTTAGGAGTAGGGAATTTCGCAAGTTCAAAACTCACCTGTACTATACAATTCTTGTTGGAATTTCGTTGTAGATCTCATCTTTTCTGAGTCTGGCCGCACAGCTTCGTTTCACACAAGATGTCCAAGTATTCTGATGTCTTTTGCTCCAAAGGGCCCCTTTTTTGGATTAAGTTTCAGCTCCCTTGTTGGAGACATTCAAGAACACCTCTCAGTCTTTTTACGTGTTCGTCACATGTCTCTTCAGAACACTATAATGTCATCTAAATAACAAAGACACATCGTCCACTTCAGGTAACGTAGAAGATTATCCATCATCTGTTCAAAAGTGCATTACATAAACCAAACCGCATTGCAGGTCCTCAGGCGTGATGAATGTAGTTTCCTCACGATTAGCCTCTTCTACTTCGATTTGCCAGTAACCCGAGTACATGTCCATGGTTGAGTAAAACTTCTCCCCCTTCAGACAATCTAGTGTATCGTCAATTCGTGGAAGGCGGTAAACGTCATTTTTATTTATCTTACTAAGGTTCCTCTAATCAACACAAAAGCGCCAACTGCCATCCTTCTTCCTGAAGAGAACCACAGGTGATGACCATGGGCTCAGCGAAGGCTGAACGATGTCATCATTTTCTCTACCTCGTTGCGAATTATTCGACGTTCCGTTGCTGACACACAGTATGCTCTCTGGCTTATTGGTTGATGGTCCCCAGTGCTAATCCGGTGCCTCACCACCGATTTGTCGAATTTGCTCTTCACCTGTGGATTGAAGAATTCAGAAAACTCTTGAAGAATGGCAAGTAGCTTCTTCTGTGTTTCCTTAGTGAGAACTGATAGTCGAGCTAGAGGATCTTGTCTCGTAGTGGTAGCGCTAATTTCGCCCCCAGACTCGACATGGGAGGTTTCTATGACGCTCAGCTGTTCTGCAATTAACGGCCCAGCGTTTGCTACGCACATGTGTCTTGGAAGGGTCTGCGGTTCTCGGCGACAGTTAACTATCCACAATTCACCGAATCCGTTCTTAAACAAGACGACAGAGGCTAGGTGACCAAGTTATTCTTCAGTGGTATGCTTCTCTTACATTCCACTACAAGATCCAGGGGATGATGCATGGCATGACACATGACAGTTACCTTTCTAGCGCTGACTGCAGGAATGATCGCTTCTTCTAGCACACATAGTCTCCACATCTTCATGTCCACAGTATCTCATCTCGTCTAGCATAATCTCCGAGCGACCACAATCTTTAATTACCTGAGAAGCTTTCAAAAAGTCCAATCCGAGAATGGCTTCATGACTACACACTTGTAGGACGATGAATTCTAAGGGCTGTGTATGACCACTTATACCCACGCGAATGGTACATCTTCCTGTAGGTTTTACATATTTCCCATTAGCCACCTTCACCACAGATGTTTTGCTGTCGACAAATACGGTTTTCTGCAACTGGCGACTGTACTTCTCCGAAATGACTGAATATGATGCACCAGAGCTTGAGCTGGTCGGCCATCTATGAGGATATCGACGTAGTTTCCTTTCATTCTTGTAGTGATCGACGGCGGAAGATTTTTCTCTTCAGCGGCCTCAACTCCAAGGAAGGTCGCACCCTTTAGTTTTCCAGGTTGCGGCTACTAGGTGATCGCTTTGGAGCTTCTAAACGGTGATGGAGACCTTGATCGGCGTGTTGGGGAGCGTCCTCTCCAGCGGCTAGATTGCGGCGATGGTGACCTACGTCGTCCTGCACCCGTATCTTCTTGTTCATCTTCGTCGTCCCGGAGTTGGTGTCAGCTAAGATCTGTCTGCTGTCTTCTGGCGCGGGCGTCATCAAATATCCGCCGCCTTTCTCGACAATAGCGCACCACATGTCCCGGTCGTTCGCAGTGGAAACATCTCCAGACATGAGTCTTCCTTGGTGCCCAAACAGGTTCCTCATGCGGCATTTTAGGAACGTAAATCCGCCTGGGTCTCGACTTTTTCACCGTTTCAAAGGGAAATGAAGGATGAGAGATTGGGTTCAATGTATGTTCCACTTCCTCCCTTACGACCTCTTGAAGCGTCTCGGTCTTTTGGTCGCCATGCAAACCAAGTGACTTCCGAACTTCCTCTCTCACTATCTGACGAAGAAAACTTGTGAAATTAGTTTCTTCCTCCATCACAGACATCGATACGACTTTTGGAAGCCGTTCAAACTTCTTGCGTGTAATTGGTTTTTTTTTTTTAATATTTTCAACATTTCGCGGCCCTGTCAGCAACTGTATATACAGGGTGTTACAAAAAGGTACGGCCAAACTTTCAGGAAACATTCCTCACACACAAATAAAGAAAAGATGTTATGTGGACATGTGTCCGGAAACGCTTAATTTCCATGTTGGAGCTCATTTTAGTTTCGTGGGTATGTACTGTACTTCCTCGATTCTGATGATCAAATTGCAAATTTTCACAATCAACATGTGTGAGCTGACGAGAACCCGCACGCAATTGTGCAATCACGTCATCAACACAAATTTCCTGTGAACGTTTGGGCAGGCATTGTTGGTGGTGTCTTGATTGGGTCCCCATGTTCTTCCACCTACGCTCAATGGAGCACGTTATCATGATTTCATACGGGATACTCTACCTGTGCTGCTAGAACATGTGCCTTTACAAGTACGACACAACATGTGGTTCATGCACGATGGAGCTCCTGCACATTTCAGTCGAAGTGTTCGTACGCTTCTCAACAACAGATTCGGTACACGATGGATTGGTAGAGGCGGACCAATTCCATGACCTCCACGCTCTCCTGACCTCAACCTTCTTGACTTTCATTTATGGGGGCATTTGAAAGCTCTTGTCTGCGCAACCCCGGTACCAAATGTAGAGACTCTTTGTGCTCATATTGTGGACGGCTGTGATACAATATACCATTCTCCAGGGCTGCATCAGCGCATCAGGGATTCCATGCGACGGAGGGTGGATGCATGTATCCTCGCTAACGGAGGACATTTTGAACATTTCCTGCAACAAAGTGTTTCAAGTCACGCAGGTACGTTCTGTTGCTGTGTGTTTCCATTCCATGATTAATGTGATATGAAGAGAAGTAATAAAATGAGCTCTAACATGGAAAGTAAGCGTTTCCGGACACATGTCCACATAAATATTTTCTTTCTTTGTGTGTGGGGAATGTTTCCTGAAAGCTTGGCCGTACCTTTTTGTAACACCCTGCATATTAATTTTAATTTTAAAAATAGACAGCCTCAGTTGCACAGATGACTTGACAGTCAGGATAACCCAACCTTCTTCAGAATAAAAGTAACTACCGTTTGTCCATAGTGGACATCGTCAAGCTAATACTACAATTCCATAAATTATCGTCAGACTATAAAAACGCATCTGAAACTGTCTCGGCCCCATTCCGCAACCGCGATGCGGCAGCCCCGAGTGCTGTACTGGAACTGCAGTTATCCCGACTGGAACCTAAGTAAATCTAGGTAATCTGTGCAACTGAGGCGGTTGATTTTTAAAATTGAAATTACTTCTTTTTTGATGCATTGTCTCGATACACTGTCACCATTTTATGAAGTCGTCTGCTGTCGAAAGGTCCTTCAGGAGTAGGGCTTGATACATGTCCTCAGCGACACCCTTCATGAGATGTGCAACCTTATCTTCCTCCTTCATTCTAGGATCCACTCTTTTATACATCTCCAAGACGTCTTGAATGTAGGATTCTGTAGGTTCTCCTAGAAGCTATGCCATGCACATTAATTTATCTTCAGCCTTGAACTTCTGTCGTTGTGTGTCGCCGATGTACTTGCACAGTTCCGCCTGGAATACTTCCCTGCTTGTGAACTTCTCCTCCTTGTTCTGATACCATTGCTTGGCAGTGCCCTCTAAGTAGAAAAACACGTTAGCGAAACACACGGTGTCATCTCATTTGTTAAATTTGGCTATACGCTCATATACCTTCAGCAACTTGTTTGGGTCTTGGCCATCGTCACCAGAGAACCCGGAAGGATGTCTCATGTAGTGGCACACAGTTGCTGTCATCATACTGTCTTCTTCTTCTGTCTCCGGTAGATTGCGATCTGTTGAATATGGCTCGAATTCGGGTGTCTCGCCACGTAAACGGCGGATCTGTCGTGGTCTGATGGGAGCCACTGTGTCGTCGATAATGTGCGCTATCACAAGTTCCAGTACCCAGCACCTCCATCACAATAATGTCACGTACGAGAATGTGTAATTTGATGATTTATGAACACTCTCACTGAACGAAGGTTTTTTGCGCATACAAGAGTGTGGAGGGAACTGCCTCTGGCCAGAACACATACGTTACATATACAGTTACAAAATATTCCAGTAGAATGATTCTTGACATTTGTGGATACTTCTCGAATGTACTCGAACAGAATACAGAAATTAAAATTTTACAGTGCAGGTGAGTTTTGAAATCATGACACTCCATGCTACAGACTGATATCGTAACCACTGCATCACGGTTTCTGCCACAACTTTGTGGCAAACCATGCGAAAATACATGTGTTTTTGTGATCCCAGTGTCTGGAGATGGGTGTAGCAAGCAAGCCGGTCTGGACCAGAAACAGTAACGCGTTCTGCCGATCCCGAATTTGTCGAACAGTTCTGAGAGTGACTTTGGTCCACTGAGAGTGTGGTTACGCGTAGGGAGTGGATGACACAGCGGGAAATATCTAGTGCAGTGATGAAACATCCAGTGGCGTAGCGTGAGGGGAGACTTTGAGATTTAGTCTCCCTGTATTCCGGCTTAAAAAAGATGCAATAGTAATTCATAACAAAAATATAAACAACTTTCTACTAAGAGCACTAAATGTGCGAAGACATCAGTTTTGTAGCCCGCGCCGCCGCACCCTGAGTATTGGTGTACCTGCCTGCTTGAGACTCGTCTCCTCTCTGTCTCTGCATCCCTTCCCTTACCTGGCTGTGTCTGCCTGAGCGTTAGTGCCTTTCTCGGCTCCCCTCCACTCTCCCTCCTCCACGAAGGCCGGTGCGCTGCACTTGCTAGCAGGTATCGAGACTAGTCTCTGCCGCTTCTATGCTGGCTTTTAACACGGAAGTGAACAGTCGCGCGGTTTGTGTTCACAGTCATTCTTGTGAGATTTTTGTGCATATTTTCGTTGTGTCGCCAACCTTGCAGAATTTTTATTAATAACGCTCTTTGCTACATTAACGTACGAAGAAAAGTGCGAATTGAAGGACAAACGACCTACTACTACACTCAGTGTAATTTTAAGTGAAGCCAAACAAAAACGCACTTTTCAGACAGCCTGGTACGAAAAGTATGCTTGGCTGACTGCGAATGCAGTTAATAACAGATTATATTGTTATATATTTTTTCTTTTCGGTGGTGAAAAGGAATGAAGCAATGAGGGCATTTGTACAATAAAGAACTTTGACAGCAAAGCACAAAAGCATCGGATATAAAAATGTCACCTGCAGAACAAAGAATCATTTCAGTTATTGGGAAAAAGTAGAATTGAGCACGCCCTTTCTGAAGCCGGTCGTCTGACAGCAATAAAATGCAACAAACAAGTTGCATCCAGCAGGAGAGTATTGGCTCAACTTATTCAGACAATTGTATTTCTTTGTAAACAAGAACTAGCCTTTCGCGGCCATCGAGAAGACGAATCATCCAGCAACAAAACTATCTGGAATTGTTGGATTTAGTAGCTCAAGGAGATCAGTTAATCCGAGACCATCTGTCATCATCTTCAACCTTTAAAGGAATTTCTCGAGATACACAGAATGATGTAATAGAAATGATAACTCTGGTAGTTAATGAGAAAATGAAATCTGAAATTCAGAACTGCAATTTCATTTCGATTCAGGCTGATGAAACATTAGACGTGTCATGCAAGAGTCAAATGAGTATAATATTCAGGTACTGTATTGCAGACAAAATTAAGGAAAGATTCGTTGGGTTTTACGATGATTCTGGAGATAGAACTGCTGAAGGTTTGTCAAACATTATTCATGCAGTATTGAAAGAATTGAGTGTGGAAGGAAAAGAAAAACATATGATGGCGCTTCAGTAATGGCGGGCAGAGAAAGAGGACAACAACAATTCGTGAAGCAGTTCTGTCCCTATGCGCTGTTTATTCATTGTTACGCACATCAACCGAATTTGGTACTGTTACACGCCTCCAAAATCATACGACAAGTACGCATGTTTGTAAGTGATCTTACTGCATTCCATTCGTGTTTCTGCTAATCATCAAAACGAACTGTATTGCTAACTGGGAAAGGATTTGAACTGCGACATGCAAGCAACACTAGCTGGAACTTCCTTTCCCTCAGGGCTATATAGTGTTTTTAACTACATATTTGATGATACCCACTGTCAGTGGGAGCCAGAATCTTTGAGCTGTGCCGTGGGAATGAAACGATGGATGGATGATCCTACGTTTGTCTACTTGCTTTGCTTCTACCGATGGTGCTTTGATCATCTCTTTGATGTTCTTCAGTCAAAATCTGTCAGTATAACTGCTTGCCACGACGAAATAAGAACCGTTTTGAGGAACTTACGATAATTAAGAACGGAAACATTCGTTGATGAATGCATTAAATGCAACTTGTGTTTGAATGGCAACTTATCATTCTGTGACAGTCAAAAAACATCTCTCAGGGCACTAACTTACGAGATACTCGATTTGCAAATTGTTCAGATGGAAAGAAGGTTTCAAGACTTCCCCAAATTCAGTTTGTTGAACTTTTGAACGAAAACTGTTTCCCAAACTATCAAAAAGAATTCCAAAAGTTGAAACTGCTTCAATTATTAGAACAGTACACCTTTTTCAAACAAGAACAACTTGAAAATGAACTGTGTAACATAAACGCTGATGAGAAAAACTACTTATCTCCAAGAATCCTCTTAAAGTACATTGTCCACAACGATTTGGACTCCGTTTATGAAGAAACAAAGAAGTTCCTGCATTTGGTTTTGACTCTATCCGCAACTACAGCAAGCAGTGAACGAAGCATGAGTGCTCTTAAATGAGTGAAGAATTATTTAAGGAATTCAATGTCCAACATCCGGCTGTCGTGTTTGTGCACGTCAGCAACAGAAAAGACACTACTTGGAGAGCTATCCAGTGACCAGATCTTTGTAGAGCGAGTTATAGACTTATTTGTGGAAAGAAAAGACAGGCGCATTGCACTTGTGTACAAGAAAATGTAAGTGCTTCTTCTCTTGCTGCTGGAATTCTACAAATTTGTCATCGTTTCTTGAACAAATTATTATTATTATTATTCTTTCCTTTCTCAGACATTTGTCTGGTTAAAAATGGAAAGTGACGCGGACCTTGATCAAGCGTGACTTCCTTTTAACTGTACGGTATATGTTACATTGCATTTAGAAACCTTCAGGTAATTGAACATGTATCAATAATTACAGATTTCTGTAGTTGTATATGTAAGTTTGGATGTAGCTGTATTGCGTTGGTGTGGATATTGTGTGGTATGACTCCTGTAGTTGATAGTATAATTGGTATAATGTCAACTTTATCCTGATGCCACATGTCCTTGACTTCCTCAGCCAGTTGGATGTATTTTTCAATTTTTTCTCCTGTTTTCTTCTGTATATTTGTTGTATTGGGTATGGATATTTCAATTAGTTGTGTTAATTTCTTCTTTTTATTGGTGAGTATGATGTCAGGTTTGTTATATGGTGTTGTTTTATCTGTTATAATGGTTCTGTTCCAGTATAATTTGTATTCCTCATTCTCCAGTACATTTTGTGGTGCATACTTGTATGTGGGAATGTGTTGTTTTATTAGTTTATGATGTATGGCAAGTTGTTGATGTATTATTTTTGCTACATTGTCACATCTTTTGGGGTATTCTGTATTTGCTAGTATTGTACATCCGCTTGTGATGTGATCTACTGTTTCTATTTGTTGTTTGCAAAGTCTGCATTTATCTGTTGTGGTATTGGGATCTTTAATATGCTTGCTGTAATATCTGGTGTTTATTGTTTGAACCTGTATTGCAATCATGAATCCTTCCGTCTCACTGTATATATTACATTTTCTTAGCCATGTGTTGGATGCATCTTGATCGATGTGTGGCTGTGTTAAATGATATGGGTACTTATTATTATTATTATTATTATTATTATTATTATTATTATTATCAGTGACGGTGGTAGTAGTAGCTGTTGTTGTTTTATTTGATGAATTTTGTTTCATTTGTTTAAATTGTTGTTTATTGTACTATTTTGTCTCCCTATAATAACTGCAGAGTCTCCCCAACCTTTACAACCATGCTATGCCACTGGAAATATCTAGTGCAGTGAGCAGTATACCTATGGGCATGTGCTTTTGATGTCTGTGTTCACTGTATATGTACGAGTGTGGGTCGATAGCTATATGAATGATGTAAAAGGGGCGATTTTGTATGATGTAGGACATGAATTATGTGTTTACTACATTGACACGGTACACAATGGTATATTGCTGGGTTGTAGATCGGTTTTACGCTCTAATATTCAATCTCCTGCCCTCAGAGCGGTGTAATTGAGTAAGAGTCTATGATAATTAACTGAAAGCCTCAGCGGCCGACAGGTGTTGTTGTTATACCTTGACGGGCACAGCCGGAAATGTATGGCCCCTCCAGGACTCGAACTTGGGATCTCCAGCTTACATGGCAGATGCTCTGTCCATCTGAGCCACCAAGGACACAAACGAATAGCGCAACTGCAGGGACTTATCCCTAGCATGCTTTCCGTGAGACTCACATTCCCAACTGTCCACAATCTACATATGTAATGTTCCTAATAGAAATTTGCCTATCCACTCATTACTCGCACACATTAATGTGACGATTCCCGTAAGAGTTCGGGCAACCTGTGCGCACATGCACAGATGAAGGTCAATGGCCGGGTAGCCATTTAACTATATATGAAGATAGTAACTGTTCTCGAAAGAACAGATACCATTGATGACGGTGCAGCTACTCTAGAATAAATGATAATTAATTGAAACCCTCAGCTGCTGACAAGTATTGTTGATTTACCTTGATGGGGACAGCTGAAAACATGTGCCAAGACCGGGAAGCGAACCCGGGATCTCCTGCTTACATGACAGATTCTCTATCCATCTGAGCCACTGAGGACACAGATGAAGAGCGCGACAGCAATCCACTGTCCACAATCTACATATGTAATGTTCCTCATAGATATTTGCCCATCCACTCATTACTCGCTCAGAACGGCTGGCAGTGTTTTTGGATCCCCCAAACAAATGGTTGGTGATAATGTCCCCACCTCCCTTTCGCCTCACTTCAAGGTCTTCTGTTTCCTGAATGGTATTAAGCATATCTCTACTACACAATACTATCCACGGGCATCCTTTGCGGAGAGGATCAATCTAAATCTTAAATCCGCTTTGATTATTTACGATCAGAAGATGAGTGCTGGTTTCAGTTGGTAAGAGCTGATGGTAGGACTGGAGTGTGGCGGAGACCAAGGGCTTAAGTTGTCACCGAGGCGCTCTGGGGGCCGGTTATGGCTCCATAATGGTGTGGGTAGCGTCTACAGGATCTTCTGGTTCAACTGAACCGATCAATGGCTGGAAATGGTTATGTTCGCCTACTTGGGACCATTTACAGCCATTCATGGATTTCATGATCCCAAAAAAGGATGAAAATTTTATGGATGGTATTGCGCCATGTCACAAGGCCACAGTTGTTCGCAACTTGTTTGAAGAACCTTCTGGACGACTCGAGCGATCCAGATCGGCCGAAATGAGTCCCCCCGATCATTTACCGGACATAATCGAGAAGTCAGTTCTTGCACAAACTCCTGCACCTGTAACAGTTCCGCAACTGTGGACGGCTTGAGGGCAGCACGGCTCTGCAGCGAACCTCCGACGTCTCGCTGAGTCGACGCCACTTCGTGCTGCTGCACTGCGGCGGGAGGCGGTGTTTGGAAGGCGTCCCGTGGCTCTCGCCGCATCGTTGTTCAGGACATCATGAACACTGAGGCGTGTGAATAACTAGCTTTTCTTAAAACGGGGAATCGAGGGCAGAGGTGTTAGTGGTCAACAACTCACCAAACCTGCCGAACTAGTGCTCGGCATCTCTTCCAGGTACGACACCATCGCTTTTTGAAGCACTCTTGTATATAGGCTTAATCTTATTTTTTCCCAAGGAATCTGTTCACGGTGGGCTAGTGCATAATTACCACACATCGTGCGTGTACCAACTGTGCAACCTTCGACAATGCGGAACGGAGGCAGATTTCATGTTGGCCCCATGCCATCTTCTCATCTTTCCCCCTACCGCGGATGAACAGTTCCGCATGGCATAATCTCCAATTCCCGCACACGTCTGAATGTCGGATTAAATTCTAACGAGAGCGATGAGTACCGAGTTCAGCAGTTTTTAATATAAAAGCCAAATTAATCTCGCAGACTCTTCAGCGCTATCTATCTCGCAGGAAACAGCAGTTTCTTTACTTACTTTCAGAGCCGAGCGATTAATTAGTGAATACCGGAACGTATAGCTGACGTCGTGCGTTTTTGAAACCGGGGACTCTGCTGTTTTTCTTTCTCTCCCTGGTCCCTCCTTTTTCCCTTTTGTGCTCCTTTTCTTTAATATAAAACCTTAATTTTTGTCTCAGGGTATAATTCAGTTTTCTCGAGCAGACATGCGAAAGAACTGCTGAGGTTTCGCGGCTACAATTGATTATCCGGGAAACTCCGTTTCTGTCTGCTTTGCAGCAACAGAAATGTTTGTTCACCTGTTACCATCCTATCCTTACTTGCCCCTGTTTTTCTTTTTATCTTCTTTTCTGTTTGAAACTGCGAACCTTTCGACGACGCGATCACCTTGACTACTAGTTACGATTTGCTGCTTTATTTTCTGAATGTGGCTGTACAGGGGTGCAGTTGTTATAACGATATTCAGACTGTCAGAACGCTTCCAACTTCTTTTTAAGGCCTGAAAAGTGTGCTGTCTAACCTTTAACAAAGGCATACGAAAAAATGGTAAAATATTATGCATAGCCTGGACATCTACGTTTACAAAAATGATTCAAATGGCTCTGAGCACTATGGAACTTAACTTCTGAGGTCATCAGTCCCCTAGAACTTAGATCTACTTAAACCTAACTAGCCTAAGGACATCACACACATCCATGCCCGAGGCAGGATTCGAACCTGCGACCGTAGCGGTCGCTCGGTTCCAGACTGTAGCGCCTAGAACCGCTCGGCCACCCCGGCCGGCCTCTACGCTTAGACAAAATTAATTAAACACGTTACGGATAATTGGTGTAATGGTAAACACAGTTTGCGATCAAATAGATCATATGTTCTTCGATAAAATGTTCTGGAGTTCTTACTCCGAATACCCATAAAAAACTGTAAAAATTGTAACGTCTCATCAACTAAGAACGAAAAATAGTACAAGTTCACAAAAACTTTGCTCCTTCGTGTACCAACGCCCACGAATGTTCGAAACATGCCTGCGCTGCCACGTCATTTCCATAGCACGGCACGGAATATATGCCAAAATGTTCAGAGAATCACACTTGGAAACGTTTCATCGAAAGTAGTCCCGATTCGACGCCAATCTTCAAAGTCCAGCATAACCGCGACAATTAAAGTTCGTCGGGATAGTTCGCAGCGCAGAGCTACTCCATCTACTTGGTGCAACGCTCCTCAAACATTTCGCCTTCGGGCCCGTCGTCGATGGAAAGCGTCGGTTTGTTCTTCGTTAAAAACAAAATCATTTTTAAAGAGGAAATTCAAGTGCACAATCGATACAGCGGTCCCAAATTATACTGCGGTACTCGGTTTAGCGATATGTAATACCAGGGACAGTGAAACACGAGGAGAATGCCCGCTGCTTCAGTAGCGACTGAGCAGCGCTGCTGCAAGGCTGTGCGCTGTGTGGGAGGGGCGTGTCTGCAGGGCGGCAAATCAATGTGCTCCTACGTTAAATTCAAACAGACAAATTTTTAACAAGTTCTTATTTTTTCAACCAATTGTGTAATGACGTTCCTTATCAACAGCTATTTGCATCTACTGCGCAAATTTTCAGTGACTGATCGATAAAAATCAATTGGTTTTGAGAAAACATCTGGAGCGGCTATCTAAACATCTAAAGTTCCACATTTATGCCACTTACATAATTTTTAGCGATCGGAAAAAATGGAAATCCGACGGTGCAACACCGTGCGAGTATGGTGGGTGAGGCAATACCTTCCATCTCAGTTCATTAATTTTTCCCAGGATTCGTTTCGCGCAGTGACACATTATGGTTTTTTCAGTTGACAATCACTGGGCTCTTTTCAATTAAAGATTGATTAACTCGATCCAGTCGTTCACAGTAAGGTCTGCATTCACACTTTGTCCAGGTTTCAACGCTTCAAATTGAACGACCCCGCGAATAACCCATCGAACACACAAATGCAACTTTTTGGGACGTAAACCTGGCTTAACTGTACTTCGCGGAGACTCGTTCGTAGAGAGCCACTGCCTTCTGCGTTTGAAATTGTCATAGAGGACCTATTTCTCATCTCCAGTGATGAAGCGATCAAGAAACACTTTTGTATTACGCCATCGAAGCAATAAGTTGCATGTACCAATCCGCTGCAACTGTTCTCCGATGGACGAACAATGTAGGTTAAGAGTGCTTACAATCCGTCGATTGTCTGACACGGATTTTCTTTCGTTTTCGTCCTTACCATGTCCTCATCGAGTTGCAAAGATCAAAACTACCGGATTTGAGTGAGATAACCAACTTTGGCATTTTCAAACGTGTAATGCACTTGGATAGCCATCGCAGATCTTTTTGGCAGTAATGAGCTGATAAGTGACAAACCAGTATCGGCATGCTTAGAAACAACATTTCCTTCCGGTCCCCCTTATACGAAAGACGTTCACTTAGTAATGAGACACGAATTTTTTTCTGAAAGCAGGTTCGTTTTGTGCAGGTTTTCAATACATCACATTATTTCCCACGCTTCTCTTCTATTTTTGAACACAGTCTCCGTTCAGCACGCTGGCTGGGAGGACCTGCTACCACTCTACTGGTCGACGTCTTGCTGCATCAATAATCTCCCCGTCCTTCAGCGGGCCAAACAGATGGAACGTTCGAGATCTGGGCTGAAGGGTGGATGAGGAAGAACAGTCCAGTGAAGTTTCGTGAACTCCTCTCCGGTGTGCAGACTAGTGTGAGGCCTTGCGTTGTCTTGGAGACGAAGAACGTCGTTAGCGTTTTTTGGCGACGAACTTGTCTGAGTCGTTTCTTCAGAGGGTAGGAGAGCTGCGTGCGGCGGGCCGGCGCGCGGGAGATGGGACGGCTCTGCGGTTCGATGATGCCGGACACCTCTCCCTACAACTCTACGAGCTTTTGTTCGCTGTCATGTCTCCGTAGACTTTCTGCAGGCGCAATAAGCATCTGCGATGCTCTCTTTATCCACCAAAAGAAATTCCACAACATCCATCAGCTCCTAACGTGACTCCACTGCAGACGCCATTTTGAAGGCGCCGCACCACATCGGTACTTCGTGACATGAAGCGGGAATATTCCACGATATCCCACAAGAAATTCTGCATTTTTTTCAAACGAAATTATCTCTGAGAAAGTATTGCATTATTTACTGAACGTCCCTTGTATGTCAGCTTGCGAGCTTGGATTCGGGTGACACACATCTGTGACTGAAAAAATAAAATCTAACGTCGATTAATTTGTAATGAATGCGCTTCTTAAGCTGGGAACGGAGTTCTCGAAAGCGATCATATATTTAAAAAAATTATAAAACTTTTCGACAGCTAGAAGCTATTTTGTAATTGCTAATTCCTTACGGTTGTGTTCGCACCACCCACTACGATGGACAGTCAGGATAAACCAAGGAGAAACTTGTAAATGGAATTACTTCAGAAAGAAGAAATAAAAACATTGTGGCTTCTGAGTGCTTAGGGTACTCGGTGCAGTTGCGCAAAGCCACTGAACCGTTGTGGAATAATGGTTAGCGCATCTGCCTACGAAGCAGCAAATCTCGGTTCGAATCCTGGCCTTGGTACAAATTTTTCGTTCGTCACTTCACTCTCCATACACGCATCACAAGTAAAACTATCAGACACGTCAAAGAATTTTGAAGAGCAGTTGAATGGAATGAAATGAAGTTGTAAGATAAACTTCAAGCAAAGTAAAACAAAGGTAATGGAATGCAGTCGAATTAAATCAGGCGATGCTGATGGAATTAGGAAACGTGGAGAGCGGAGTATGAATTTGGCCACTTTGGGCAGCAACCTTACCAGTGCAGTATTCAACCAGAGGTGACTTTTGGTCACGTATCGCCAGACGGCAATCTTCCACTTGCGAGCCTTTTCACGGCTGACAACGTCGGCGACCGCAGAGACACGATCATCGGTCAGGCTGAACGCAAGTGAGAGCGTCCTCCAGAGTAGACCACGAGAGCGCTCCGTACACTAACCGACCACGAAGCAAGTGTCCTGCCTCCGCTGAGTAGTTGACGGGGAGAGTGTATTGATCGACACAGAGAAGCGCGAACCGGGAAACAACAGCAGAGACCTTACAGCTACAGCGTCAGAGTAACGGCTTAACTGTATCCAATGACGCTGGTTGAAACTCTGCTCGGCTGGAATATAAATGCATTAGTTTACTTTATGTACGAGGTAAGGCAATATTTTAATTAATTACGAGAGACATTAATGGGGTTTTTACAAAATCCACACCAATATTAATATACTTGTTTCAAAGTGATCAAAGTGATGTATTCTAGAACAGAATCTCATCTGAGCAACAATAATATCCTCAGCAAGCATTAAATGAGAAATTAGCGCCGGTTGGTATTTTCTGTTACCTACCTAAGGTATCTCCCTGTGTGTATCATATTATTCTCATAGATAAATTGAAGTTTTATGGGATTAATGGTACAGTGGATAATGTAGAAACTTGTACTTAGTAATCCAACCAATATAGTCCGGGGACATTTTTCTGCCTGGGGAGAAATCACGTGTTGTGTTCCGCAGGGCACTATTGTTCCTCATATATGTAAAAGATCTACCGTCTAATGCACAAGAAGCAAAATTAGTTCAAGTTTGCAGATGACACTAGTATTGTAATCAATCCAAGCATCCATAGAGCAACAGAACACATGGTAAACAAGGTTATTAAAAGTGTCATCCACTGGTTTTCTGGACACTGTCTCAACCTCTATTTTAAAATGACGCAACATATTCAGTTTTGCACATACAGGGTTGCTGCACCTATGGTAAATGTAACACATAGTGAAAAAGTAATAAATAGGACGGAAACTTGAAAATTCTTAGACGTTCATATTGATGAGAACTTAAACTGGACAATCACATTTTGGAACTCCTAAAACAACTTAGTTCAGCCACATTTGTATTTAGCGTCAGTACGTTGACATATTTTGCATATTTTCCTTCAATAATGTCATATGCAATAATGTTCTGAAGTAACTCATTTTCAAGAGAGACAATCTTCGTCGCTCAAAAACGTATGTGGTGCTCACCCACGATCATCATGAGTTGAGCATCCTGACTACTGCTTCACAGTATTATTACTGCCTCATGAAGTCTGCTGTACATAATTCACTACACTTCAAAACGAACAATGATGTTGTACATGATTACAGTGCCAGAAGGAAGAAATGGCATTCATTACTCCACATTAAGGTTTTCTGCAGCAAAAGAAGAGGTGCACAAGATTTGTGATAACTAACCCTTTTGAACTGCAGTGAATCCACTGCAAACAAACTTCATGGAGAATAAATACACTGTGAAGCAGTAGTCAGAATGCCCAACTCCTTAAACATATGTCGTGGGTGAACACCACGTATTATTTTTACAGCATATTTCTACGCAATGAAGACTTTCTTTCTTAAAGATGAGATACCGCAGAACATTATTTCATATGACAATATGCAAAATATGTCAACTTACTGGTTCATCATTCGCTAATGTCTACAATGTTTCTAAGTGCAAATGTGGCTGAGCTAAGTTGTTTTAGATATTCCAAAATGGACTTTTCCCAGATTAAATTCTCATGAATATGGACACCTAAGAATTTTGAAGTTTCCGCCATATTTATTGTTTCCTCTCCATGCGTGACACATATCATTGGTTTGGTACCCCTATGTGTGCAGAACTGAATATGTTGTCTCTTTCAAAGATTTAGGGACATAACTTTTAAGAATATTGTTTACTACTTTTTCCATTTCTATATCTATGTTTGGATTGCTTACGATACTGGTGCCACCTGCAAAAGAACTAATCCTGTTCCTTCTACATTAGACAGAAGATCGTTTACGCATATGGGAAACAATGGTGGACCTACGACTGAGGCTCGCGGAACCCTATATGAGATGTCTCCCCAGTCGGAATTATGTCGCCTTAATTACTAAATACAACTTTCTGCATTCTTTTGGTTAGATATGACGTTAACCATTAGTTGCCTATACCATCAATCCAATAAAATTTCTGTTAATGGAAGTTACAAGCTGTGGCTGGAGAGTAGGCTTCTTTTTTTTTTAGCGTTGCAGTGTGAGTTGGCTTGAATGAGCCACGTCGAATTTTGTCTAATCTTCGGCCTAAGTAGATCACTACGAATGAAATGTAAGTAATGGTTTTCGTTATGTGTTTTCCAGTAGTATATAGCCAAAGAGTTCTGATAATCACTGAAACGTATTTCCCCTTTTTTACCTTCGAAGGCATTTCACTTTAAGGACCTTGGTTTCGAACATGTAATTCCTTTTGATGAAAAGAAACTCCTCAAATAAACAAAAACAAGAAATATACTGACGCTTAGATACGTACTGTATTTGACACTACTGCCCATTCACGGAAACTGCCAGGCTCAAGAAAGGTAACGGGTCTCTTTGAGTAGGACAATGAAATTATTTTTCAAATACTTCATTAACGGTGAATATTTACAACTTCTTTGTCTACTATAGTAACATGTACAAGATAGGGTTCAAGTTACAGTGAACATAAAATATTTATTATAATATCCGAGGATTTTGATACACAATTCCTTTAGGTGGCCCATCAGTAAGTACCTTCCCCAACGTGTAGACCGCTCACACTCCTGTGCCTGCATGTTTCATACTCACGTGGCAGGGGGCAAAACGCAGACTTGTTGTCATTACGCACTAGGCGGAATGGAGCCGACAGTTTAGGTTTTTGTCATTTACAGCTGAAATCAAACACTGATTTTAACGGCTGACGGACTAGTTTCATTAATGCTACTCATGGACATAACTTAATCATAGCTAACACTTGGTTCAAGAATCATAAAAGAAGGTTATATACCTGGAAGAATCCTGGCGATACTAAAAGGTATCAGATATATTATATAATGGTAAGACAGAGATTTAGGAACCAGGTTTTAAATTGTAAGACATTTCCAGGGGCAGATGTGGACTCTGACCACAATCTATTGGTTATGAACTGCAGATTGAAACTGAAGAAACTGCAAAAAGGTGGGAATTTAAGGAGATGGGACCTGGATAAACTGAAAGAACCAGAGGTTGTACAGAGTTTCAGGGAGAGCATAAGGGAACAATTGACAGGAATGGGGGAAAGAAATACAGTAGAAGAAGAATGGGTAGCTCTGAGGGATGAAGTAGTGAAGGCAGCAGACGATCAAGTAGGTAAAAAGACGAAGGCTAATAGAAATCCTTGGGTAACAGAAGAAATATTGAATTTAATTGATGAAAGGAGAAAATATAAAAATGCAGTAAATGAAGCAGGCAAAAAGGAATACAAACATCTCAAAAATGAGATCGACAGGAAGTGTAAAATGGCTAAGCAGGGATGGCTAGAGGACAAATGTAAGGATGTAGAGGCTTGTCTTACTAGGGGTAGGATAGATACTGCCTACAGGAAAATTAAAGAGACCTTTGGAGAGAAGAGAACCACTTGTATGAATATCTAGAGCTCAGATGGAAACCCAGTTCTAAGCAAAGAAGGGAAGGCAGAAAGGTGGAAGGAGTATATAGAGAGTTTATACAAGGGCGATGTACTTGAGGACAATATTATGGAAATGGAAGAGGATGTAGATGAAGACAAAATGGGAGATACGATACTGCGTGAAGAGTTTGACAGAGCACTGAAAGACCTGAGTCGAAACAAGGCCCCCGGAGTAGACAACATTCCATTAGAACTACTGATGGCCTTGGGAGAGCCAGTCATGACAAAACGCTACCATCTGGTGAGCAAGATGTATGAGACAGGCGAAATACCCTCAGACTTCAAGAAGAATATAATAATTCCAATCCCAAAGAAAGCAGGTGTTGACAGATATGAAAATTACCGAACTATCAGTTTAATACGTCACAGCTGCAAAATACTAACGCGAATTCTTTGCAGACGAATGGAAAAACTGGTAGAAACGGACCTCGGGGAAAATCAGTTTGGATTCCGTAGAAATGTTGGAACACGTGAGGCAATACTAACCTTACGACTTATCTTAGAAGCTAGATTAAGAAAGGGCAAACCTACGTTTCTAGCATTTGTAGACTTAGAGAAAGCTTTTGACAATGTTAACTGGAATCTCTCTTTCAAATTCCGAAGGTGGCAGGGGTAAAATACAGGGAGCGAAAGGCTATTTACAATTTGTACAGAAACCAGATGGCAGTTATAAGAGTCGAGGGGCATGAAAGGGAATCAGTGGTTGGGAAAGGAGTGAGACAGGGCTGTAGCCTCTCCCCGATGTTATTCAATCTGTATATTGAGCGAGCAGTAAAGGAAACAAAAGAAAAATTCGGTGTAGGTATTAAAATTCATGGAAAAGAAGTAAAAACTTTGGGGTTCGCCGATGACATTGTAATTCTGTCAGAGACAGCAAAGGACTTGGAAGAGCAGTTGAACGGAATGGACAGTGTCTTGACAGGAGGATATAAGATGAACATCAACAAAAGCAAAACGAGGATAATGGAATGTAGTCAAATTAAATCGGGAGATGCTGAGGGAATTAGATTAGAAAATGAGACACTTAAAGTAGTAAAGGAGTTTTGCTATTTAGGGTGTAAAATAACTGATGATGGTCGATGTAGAGAGGATATAAAATGTAGACTGCCAATGGCAAGGAAATCGTTTCTGAAGAAGAGAAATTTGTTAACATCGAGTATAGATTTAAGTGTAAGGAAGTCGTTTCTGAAAGTATTTGTATGGAGTGTAGCCATGTATGGAAGTGAAACATGGACGATAACTAGTTTGGACAAGAAGAGAATAGAAGCTTTCGAAATATGGTGCTACAGAAGAATGCTGAAGATTAGGTGGGTAGATCACGTAACTAATGAGGAGGTATTGAATAGGATTGGGGAGAAGAGAACTTTGTGGCACAACTTGACTAGAAGAAGGGATCGGTTGGTAGGACATGTTTTGAGGCATCAAGGGATCACAAATTTAGCATTGGAGGCCAGCGTGGAGGGTATAAATCGTAGAGGGAGATCAAGAGATGAATACACTAAGCAGATTCAGAACGATGTAGGTTGCAGTAGGTACTGGGAGATGAAGAAGCTTGCACAGGATAGAGTAGCATGGAGAGCTGCATGAAACCAGTCTCAGGACTGAAGACAACAACACAACAATGGACTAGTACAGTAAACCTAATGTAAACCTAATGTCTCAGAAATTACCAATCTACACGTATGCGACGATTACTGTTTTACACTTCGTCGAGTGAAAGCGCGACAAATAATTTGAAACAGGGTGGTGGCAGGTCGTTCTTCTCAAAACAGACACAATGGAGTTCTTCGGCGAATTCCTGTGTCTGTTGCGACGCGAGACATTCAGTTCATCGCTTCCACAGCAATATGAGACAAAATATTAGTTTGGCATCTTTTATTGCGCTTTTACAAAAGGTGATACCGGTTTATACCCATAATAACCCCATTTTACACGAAATAACAGTTTATGTTTTATGACTTTTGCTTAATCCAGTACAAATATAGAAACAATATTAATCTAAGAAGCGTAATATATAAGGAAACGTTGATTACTGAGTACACGCTTTTATTGAGTTAGATATTAAAATTCTGTACTCTCAGAATCTTCGCCATTCATTGAGTTTTAGATCTGAAGACCAACTGATTTTTACGAGACAAGGCAAGCTGGACTGATTCATGAAGTTGGACTCAGTACGGAAAGGACTGAGAAAATGGAGCGCTATGGCAACCGATCGAGATAAAAGGCAGAAAACTTGTTGAAGACGCCAAGGCTCACGTTGTGTTGTAGAGCAACAAGAGATGACGGAGAAGAAGAAGAAAAAGATATGTAAAAGACCTTATCGTTCAATTCGTAGCGTGTGTGTGTGTCAGAAAATGTTCGTGTTTTTTTATACAGTAACTGTCGAACATATTATAACTTTTTGTCACATTTCTTTCGGTGCAGTTAAACACCCTTCAAAATTTCAACTTTGCAGTAAAGAAATCTTACCTAATCTACTTTTTTTTTTTTTTTTTTTTTGTCATCAGTCTACTAACTGATTGATGCTGCGGCCCGCCACGAATTCCTTTCCTCTGCTAACCTCTTCATCTCAGAGTAGCACTTGCAACCTACGTCCTCAATTATTTGCTTGACGTATTCCAATCTCTGTCTTCCTCTACAGTTTTTGCCCTCTACAGCTCCCTCTAACACCATAGAAGTCATTCCCTCATGTCTTAGTAGATGTCCTATCATCCTGTCCCTTCTCCTTATCAGTGTTTTGATTGATGCTGCGGCCCGCCACGATTTCCTTTCCTCTGCTAACCTCTTCATCTCAGAGTAGCACTTGCAACCTACGTCCTCAATTATTTGCTTGACGTATTCCAATCTCTGTCTTCCTCTACAGTTTTTGCCCTCTACAGCTCGCTCTAGTACCATGGAAGTCATTCCCTCATGTCTTAGCAGATGTCCTATCATCCTGTCCCTTCTCCTTATCAGTGTTTTCCACATATTCCTTTCCTCTCCGATTCTGTGTAGAACCTCCTCATTCCTTACCTTATCAGTCCACCTAATTTTCAACATTCGTCTATAGCACCACATCTCAAATGCTTCGATTCTCTTCTGTTCCGGTTTTCCCACAGTCCATGTTTCACTACCATACAATGCTGTACTCCAGACGTACATCCTCAGAAATTTCTTCCTCAAATTAAGGCCGCTATTTGATATTAGTAGACTTCTCTTGGCTAGAAATGCCTTTTTTGCCATAGCGAGTCTGCTTTTGATGTCCTCCTTGCTCCGTCCGTCATTGGTTATTTTACTACCTAGGTAGCAGAATTCCTTAGCTTCATTGACTTCGTGACCCTCAATCCTGATTTTAACTTTCTCGCTGTTCTCATTCCTGCTACTTCTCATTACCTTCGTCTTTCTCCGATTTACTCTCAAACCATACTGTGTACTCATTAGACTGTTCATTCCGTTCAGCAGATCATTTAATTCTTCTTCACTTTCACTCAGGATAGCAATGTCATCAGCGAATCGTATCATTGATATCCTTTCACCTTGTATTTTAATTCCACTCCTGAACCTTTCTTTTATTTCCATCATTGCTTCCTCGATGTACAAATTGAAGAGTGGGGGCGAAAGGCTACAGCCTTGTCTTACACCCTTCTTAATACGAGCACTTCGTTCTTGATCGTCCACTCTTATTATTCCCTCTCGGTTGTTGTACATATTGTATGTGACCCGTCTCTCCCTATAGCTTACCCCTACTTCTTTCAGAATCTCGAACAGCTTGCACCATTTTATATTGTCGAACGCTTTTTCCAGGTCGACAAATCCTATGAAAGTGTCTTGATTTTTCTTTAGCCTTGCTTCCATTATTAGCCGTAACGCCAGAATTGCCTCTCTCGTCCCTTTGCTTTTCCTAAAGCCAAACTGATCGTCACCTAGCGCATTCTCTATTTTCTTTTCCATTCTTCTGTATATTATTCTTGTAAGCAGCTTCGATGCATGAGCTGTTAAGCTGATTGTGCGATAATTCTCGCACTTGTCAGCTCTTGCCGTCTTCGGAATTGTGTGGATGATGCTTTTCCGAAAGTCAGATGGTATATCGCCAGACTCATATATTCTACACACCAACGTGAATAGTCGTTTTGTTGCCACTTCCCCCAATGATTTTAGAAATTCTGGTGGAATTTTATCTATCCCTTCTGCCTTATTTGACCGTAAGTCCTCCAAAGCTCTTTTAAATTCCGATTCTAATACTGAATCCCCTATCTCTTCTAAATCGACTCCTGTTTCTCCTTCTATCACATCAGACAAATCTTCACCCTCATAGAGGCTTTCAATGTATTCTTTCCACCTATCTGCTCTCTCCTCTGCATTTAACAGTGGAATTCCCGTTGCACCCTTAATGTTACCACCGTTTCTTTTAATGTGACCAAATGTTGTTTTGACTTTCCTGTATGCTGAGTGTGTCCTTCCGACAATCATATCTTTTTCGATGTCTTCACATTTTTCCTGCAGCCATTTCGTCTTAGCTTCCCTGCACTTCCTCTTTACTTCATTCCTCAGCGACTTGTATTTCTGTATTCCTGATTTTCCCGGAACATGTTTGTACTTCCTCCTTTCATCAATCAACTGAAGTATTTCTTCTGTTACCCACGGTTTCTTCGCAGCTACCTTCTTTGTACCTGTGTTTTCCATTCCAACTTCTGTGATGGCCCTTTTTAGAGATGTCCATTCCTCTTCAACTGTACTGCCTACTGCGCTATTCCTTATTGCTGTATCTATAGCGTTAGAGAACTTCAAACGTATCTCATCATTCCTTAGTACTTCCGTATCCCACTTCTTTGCGTATTGATTCTTCCTGACTAATGTCTTGAACTTCAGCCTACTCTTCATCACTACTATATTGTGATCTGAGTCTATATCTGCTCCTGGGTACGCCTTACAATCCAGTATCTGATTTCGGAATCTCTGTCTGACCATGATGTAATCTAATTGAAATCTTCCCGTATCTCCCGGCCTTTTCCAAGTATACCTCCTCCTCTTGTGATTCTTGAACAGGGCTTTCGCTATTCCTAGCTGAAACTTGTTACAGAACTCAATTAGTCTTTCTCCTCTTTCATTCCTTGTCCCAAGCCCATATTCTCCTGTAACCTTTTCTTCTACTCTTTCCCCTACAACTGCATTCCAGTCGCCCATGACTATTAGATTTTCGTCCCCCTTTACATACTGCATTACCCTTTCAATATCCTCATACACTTTCTCTATCTGTTCATCTTCAGCTTGCGACGTCGGCGCGTATACCTGAACTATTGTTGTCGGTGTTGGTCTGCTGTCGATTCTGATTAGAACAACCCTGTCACTGAACTGTTCACAGTAACACACCCTCTGCCCTACCTTCCTATTCATAACGAATCCTACACCTGTTATACCATTTTCTGCTGCTGTTGATATTACCCGATACTCATCTGACCAGAAATCCTTGTCTTCCTTCCACTTCACTTCACTGACCCCTACTATATCTAGATTGTGCCTTTGCATTTCCCTTTTCAGATTTTCTAGTTTCCCTACCACGTTCAAGCCTCTGACATTCCATGCCCCGACTCATAGAACGTTATCCTTTCGTTGATTATTCAATCTTTTTCTCATGGTAACCTCCCCCTTGGCAGTCCCCTCCCGGAGATTCGAATGGGGGATTATTCCGGAATCTTTTGCCAATGGAGAGATCATCATGACACTTCTTCAATTACAGGCCACATGTCCTGTGGATACACGTTACGTGTCTTTAATGCAGTGGTTTCCATTGCCTTCTGCATCCTCATGTCGTTGATCATTGCTGATTCTTCCGCCTTTAGGGGCAATTTCCCACCCCTAGGACAAGAGAGTGCCCTGAACCTCTAACCGCTCCTCCGCCCTCTTTGACAAGGCCGTTGGCAGAATGAGGCCGAGTTCTTATGCCGGAAGTCTTCGGCCGCCAATGGTGATTATTTATCAAAATTTAAGCAGTGGCGGGGATCGAACCCGGGACCGAAGATGCTACCTCTAGACCACGGGTACATCCCTAATATACTTCAATTAAGATAAACTGAATAGTATTGCAGAAGTTACATGAATTATCGAAATACTCTGCAAGTGGTTGCTGGCATTAGTCAGCTGATCGAGATCTCGGTTTCGTTACAGCGAAGTGATGCGTGGTTTACACTGAGCTGGCACAAGTCGTGGGATGGCGACACGCACGTATACAGACGGCGGTAGTGTCGCGTGCGTG
Organism: Schistocerca americana; assembly: GCF_021461395.2. NCBI lineage: Eukaryota > Metazoa > Arthropoda > Insecta > Orthoptera > Acrididae > Schistocerca > Schistocerca americana. Next base: position 193,995,617 of record NC_060127.1, read on the forward strand.
CCGTATAATAGGGCAGAGCGTTGGCGGAGCTCAGGGGATTCACGTGAAAAGGTGGTCGTGGGCGCACCATGGCAGTTAACAGAATGGTAGAGGAGCTAGGCACAGGGGATATTCCATTTCGGAAATCGTTAGCGAATTCAATGTTCCGTGATCCACAGTGTCAAGACTGTATCGAGAATACCGAATCCCAGCAGGCATTATCCCTCAGCACAGAAGACACCGCGGCCGACGGTCTTCAGCTCACGGCCGAGAGAAGTCGCGTTTTTGTAGAGTCGTCAGTGTGTGACGTCCCCTCTCCCCTTTTTGTTGTCGCTGTTGATGTTGAGCCGCCACTGCCACAGCTCTGTCGGTGGAATGGAGACGCGACGCGCTGTGATGGATGTCCCCGTCGGATAACGTAGAACAGCACCTGAAAATCTCTAAAGAAGTTTGTTCCTCGCGTAATGTATGGAAGTCCGTCTGCGAGTCAGCACAGTCTTCTCAGCGATGCGAACTGCTGATTTTGATTGTCTGTTATGGTTTTATGATGATTTACTATGCCCGGTTAGTTAGTTATTGCAGTATTGAGTGAATCATTCATCACCGGCGTCGTTTCACACCACTGAAGCGAGGAAAAATTCATTTCCGGTTCAGTATCAGTAGCTGTTGTTACGTTGCTAGGAAGAATCGTTGCACAACGGCACGACGCAAATCCAGAGATAATCTATTATGCTATCTTGCTTTCGTGCGTCGTGATATAATTTCGGCAAAACACTCCTTTCAATGCTCAATGTTCATCAAGTTACTCTTTCAATTAAAATGTTCACAGTTAATTAATTTTGATCATCAACTATCACACAGTTCATTTACTAATGGAGCCAACACGTGAGATTTCCATTACTAACGAACAATTTTATTGTTCCTTCTTAGCAATTAGTTTATAATCATCACACCACACGCACACCGATGGATCAGATCAATTATGATTCTTTTCAATTCGGTGATCGTGACAATTACGACAACTTTTACAATCGGCGTATGTGTATTATCTTCGTGTGGTCGTATTAATGTTTCCTACTCCAGGTTAATCAGGTATTGCAGTCTTCGATACTATGTCCATTCTTCGTTGTAACTGTTCACTTTGATGAAGGTTGAGTCCAACAATAATATCTCCAATAATTAAAGTTCATTAACTCGTCGTACACTATCAGAATACCTCTTCAGCTTTTTTTTTTGTTTTGTTTTGTTTATTTGGCCTTTGAGGGTGTACTCAATTTAGCCATCGGCAACACATAGTGACAATGTACACATAATTGAATAAACAAATACAGAAATGCATATTTTCAAGAAGAAAAAGTTTAACTGTTACAGTTTTGTACATAATGTTTTAAAAATTGAATTGAATTGAATTGGAAAATAAGTAAAAGTGTCTTGGCTTACAATTCACACCAATTCTGAAATATCTTCATCAGCAAGACATATTTATAATTTACGTACACCATTAAAACCTACAGAATGTGACCAGTACTAATGATGAAGTTAACTGTCACTTTATATAAACGAACGTCTTTAGCACACAAAAGAGAAGAAGCTGATTGAGGAAGATGGTAGCCCATACTCAGCAATGTCTTCAGAAAGACCAACCGTTCACGGTCAAATTTGGGGCACATAAATAAGATGTGGTTGACATCAGCTTCCGACTCAGGATCACACTCACATGCTGGTGAACTGTAAACGTTGATCCGATGTAGATGTTGTGGGAAAGAGGCATGATTGAAGCGGAGTCTTATGATGGTAGAAATCGTGGATCGGTCCAGATGTGTCCTCATGAACCACGGCTGTGAAGGAATCCGAGGTTGTAGCACTGCGTAATAACCGCCTTTTGTCTGTTGAGAAACGTTCCACATTTCCTGCCATTGTTGTCTTGCGTGATCCTTGACTTCACGCAAGTAGTCTGTATAAGGAAGGTGCAGATCCAGGACGGTGCCTAAGGTTGCCGCTTGTTTGGCTAAGGCATCAACTTCATCATTATAGAGGATACCAGAGTGGGAAGGTACCCACAACAAATGGATCGTCCGGCCCGTGCGTGTGCTGCGAAAATATTCAGATATCACATCCAAGATATAACTGTTGGTTGTTTCGCTCCATCGACTGTACTGAATGTTTTTAAGGACGCTTTGCGAGTCAGATACTATCAATATCTTGGGGAAGGAAGTGCTACAGACAAACTTAAGTGCTTCCAAAACTGCCACTGTCTCCGCCGTAAAAATAGAAGTGCTCGTAGGCAGTTTGAAGGTTTTGCGGATCTGGATCTGAGAGCAGAAGAAAGCGGATTCTGTACACTCTTCTTGCGGAATTTTGGAGCCATCGGTATATACACAGAGAAAACCCGGCCATTGTGCTTGAACGAGACGATTGAAGCCAACGTTGACATTAGTACTGTCCAGCCAGGTCGTACTTAAATAATGGACTGGGATCTGGGAGCAGAGCGTTTGAAGATCATATTCAAAAACAGGTAGATGCGCTGAACGCCGTATAGAATGTATGACAGGTGACCAAGTGTCAAAGCTGGCACAAACGGCTGGCACTTTATGCTTTCTGTGGGATGCAATCCACAGTCGATAAATGCAGTCTCTACTTTGATAGACGGAACTCTCCATAATGGCCATGCCTTGAATAGAGAATTTGTCCGATAACATTTGGCGTCTAATGCTCAAGGGCATCTCCCCTGCTTCTATTAAAAGGGCGTAGGTGGGCGTCGATCGCATGGCTCCAAGACAGGTACGAATGGCTCTATATTGAAGAATATCTAATTTGGAGAGATGAATCTTTGACGCAGTGTGGTAGAATTGACAGCCATAGTCTAATCGAGATCGAATTATTCATCGGTACATGGTGAGTAAAACACTCTGGTGCGCTCCCCACCAGACACGAGTGAGTGATCTGATTACATTTAAACCTTCTTCACACTTGGCAACGGTGGATCGGATGTGGGGCGCCCAGCTTAACCGAGAGTCAAAAATCATTCCCAGAAGTCCAACGTGAGATTTTATTTGGAAGGTGTACTTGCTCATCCCCAGAAATCGAGCGTGAGATTTTATTTGGAAGGTGTACTTGCCACAGGTAATGTGATCTTCAGTGCGAGCTGTGGTCGACTTGGAGAAGGGAACGACTGCTGATTTCCCAGCCGAGATCTCCAGCCCATTGATAGAGAGCCACTCATCGATGTGTGCGATGGTTGTGGTTAATGCCGTTTTGGCCTGAAGATATGAAGCAGCAGTAGAAAAAACACATATATCATCAGCATACTGTAGGATTTTTGTGGGGGGAGTAAGTATGCGTTCTAGGTCGTGCGTGTATAGAGTATACAGGAGAGGACTTAAAATGGCAGCTTGCGGCAAGCCCTGGGAGACATAAAGAGGTCCGACCATGGTGCCTTTGAAACGGACGTGGATCGTTCTTTGAGTAATCAGGGTACTGGTACCGTAGATCATCCGTGAAGGAATTCCGAATCCTGCCAGCCTGTCCAAGAGTGTCGGTATTTGTACGTGATCATATGCACCCTTAACGTCAAGAAAAGCTGCCACCACTGTCTCTTTCGTTTGAAAGGCTGACGTGATATCCATATTAAGCAAAAACAGGTTATCCATGGTCCCTTTGCCTTTTCTGAAGCCGTATTGACTCCGAGGCAACAAATTACTTTTTTCAAGCCACCATTCTAGTCTCCTTTTTACCATTCGTTCCAGTGTTTTTGCAACACACGACGACAAGGCAATAGGTCTATAATTAGTACCGACATTTGGATCTTTACCACTTTTGAAAATTGGAATTATTACTTGCGTCTTCCATGTTGATATGAAGTATTTCTTCATCCAGTACTGATTAAAAATGTTCAAGAGAAAGTCTTTCGCTTCTATAGGCATGTGTGCAAGCATAGAGTAGTGTATATGATCAATGCCAGGGCAACTGTCGCTCGATACTTTAATAGCTTCGTTGAGTTCTTCTTTAGAGAAAGGACGAAGGAGAACATGATAGCGGTCTTCTTCAGCAGGGAACCGATGGTTTAAAAATGGCACCGTGGGAGGAGCGATTGTATCTATGAATTCCTCTAACCAGGCCGTAGACTATAGCAGGAGGGGAGGAAGACAGTCTTCTTGTTCGAAAAGCTTTTATTTTATGCCAGATGCTTGCCATACTGGTTTCATTATTTAGGGACAGGCAAAATTGTTTCCAACTGTCCTTCTTGGTTTTCTTCAGGAATTTGTTAACTCGCGCATTCACTTTTTGCACAGCCAAGAAGTTGTCCAATGAAGGATTCTGACGATAAGTTTTCAAGGCGAGTCGTCGCTTCGCAACTTCCCGAGAGCATTCAGAATTCCACCAAGGAGGAGAACGGTGCTTCAGTACTGTAAACTCTTTTTTCTTAGGGATGCTGATGCCAGCTGCGACGTTCATAGCATTGAGTAAAATTGGGTATGCATCTTCGTCCCGTAAGTCACGTATTTGCGAGTGCCCGCCGAACCGTTTCCATATAAGAGGCCCAATTGGCTTCCTTGATTTTCCACGTACTATTAGAGTAACAGATGTGCGTAGTATCGACGTTGATGTTAATGTGAAACTCTATTGGGAGATAATCGGATCCCACTGAATCCTTTTTAACGCACCAATTAGATATTTCAGGAAAGCAGGGGGTGCAAAGAGTTACATCAACTGCGGAGGGTCTACGGAGAGGTGAAGTTATCATAGTAGGAGAGCCATCGTTGAGATAACGCTTATCAAGCTCTTGCCGTTCCTGTCTGTCACGTCTCCTCCCCACGCTACATGGTGGGCATTCACGTCTCCAGCTTCGATAAAGGGAGGACGAAGCTGACTTATTAATTGTCTCCAGTCGTCTTCCACGATACTGTGGTGGGGGGCGTTATACAACGAGACAACTGTAAAGGTTTTGCGGGCAGTTCGTATCTCCACAGCAACTAATTCAAGGTTGGTGACAGGTACGTGTAACGGGTGTGGTCGATGCGGTAGCGAAGTTTTTACCAGTATAGCTACGCCGCCCCACCAATCGAGACGGTCTTCCCTTACTATAGAGTAATTTTGAAAGCGAACAGTTCGTTCGAATTTGAACCAAGTTTCACATAACAGAACGATATCAGGCTGACTTACGAACAGTTCTCGTTGCAAGCTTTCTCTATTAGAATTAGCCGATCTCGTATTCCACTGCAATACGTTTAAAGCCGCCATAATTTAGGGAGAGAGAGATTGAAATATGCCAGTAACGAGGTGCCGGATATCTGAATTGTTCATAGCACTATTTTGTCTTATGTTTTGCATGACAATATGAATCACATTTGTTATCTTATCTCTAAGTTCAGCACGACCTTGAGGCTGTCGTTGATTCGGCGCTTGTGGGGTTGCTAATCTGTGAGCAGCAGACTGGTATGGATTTTGGCTGATAGGAGTAAATGAATGTTGCATGGGATATAACAGGCTGCGGTTACGTTACTTTGGTTGTTTACTTGCGCCTGCCGCCGGGGAGACCGGTAAGCGACGTGTGTCTGCTGGGGCACAGTTGCACACTGAGTTGCGTCCCCACTTCCGCGTTGTTGACTCTGCATGCTTGCGGCGGGCAGCGGCGGGAAGAGTTGTGGGTTTTGAAAGTCCGGAGAGCTCAAATTTGTTGGAGCAGGAATAATCGGAGCCGGCAAGTGATGTTGTTGAACCCCGGTGACGGATGCATAGGTTGGCATACGAGCAATAGACAGCGCATCCCTGGAAGTCAATGTTGTTGAACGTAGCTAATTCTTGAGCTCGTCGCCGTATATAGTATTCCGGGAAGGAACGGTCCGTGGATGCGTGTTGTCCCCCGCAATGAGCGCAAATAGTGATAGGTGAGACACAGGATTCAACATTATGTGGACCACTACATTTAATGCATCTCATCTGAGGTCGACATTGTACGCTGATGTGCCCGTAACGAAGACAATTAAAGCACTGCCTGACAGTTGGTACATAACGGTCTACGGGACATCTTGTTCCGTGGACAGACACGGCTTCCGGTAAGGTGGACCTCAGCTGTGGAACGGACTGGGTATTGTGTCCCAAGTGAACCGATCACTCAGTGGAGATGGTTATATTGGGTTACTTAGAGATCGTACTGCGTGCATCGATACGACTCTGGCGCACTTCCGCGTCTGCAAGCGAACTGATCTCTTCAGTTCAAGTTCTCAAGTCACGCATTGAATTTCCTTTTTCGCTGCGTTTACAACTCTCTCTCTGACCGACATATTACTTTGGACTTAATTTTCGTCGTACTGATTTGCAGTTATTACTGAGATGTTTGATAGCTAATTAAAAATGACCTTTCCTTCTTTTTACCTTTATATCATGACACACTGAGTAATTATTGAAACTGGTGTTCATCAAAACTTTAAGGTGTTATATTATTGTCAAAGTTGTCTTATCTCTCAGGATAACACTGTTCGCTACTTTAAATTATCATGACATTCTAATTAGGGTTATCGGGTTTCTTGGGATGTTACAAGTGATATCAGATAAGCAACACTGCGTGAAATAATGTCAGAAATGAATGTAGGACGTACGATCAACTATCTGTTACGACAGGCGAAATTTGGCGTTTATTGAGTGTGGCAGCAAACGACCCACGCGAATGCCTCTGCTAACAGCACGTCATCCCGGGAACATGATCAAATCGGCTGGACCCTAGGCGACTTGAAAACCGCGGCCTAGTCAGATGAGTCCTGATTTTAGCTGCTAACAAGGGAACCTCCCCATCGCACCCCCCTCAGATTTAGTTAGAAGTTGGCACAGGGATAGGCCTTGAAAAACTGAACACATATCAATCGAGAAAACAGGAAGAAGTTGTGTGGAAGTATGAAAAAAAGAAGCAAAATATACAAACTGAGTAGGGCATGCGCAAGGTTTGCAACATCTAGGAAACTATCAGCTTGCGAGCGCCATGGTCCCGTGGTTAGCGTGAGCAACTGCGAAACGAGAAGTCTTTGGTTCAAATCTTCTCTCGAGTGAATTTTTTTCAGACAATTATTAAAGTTCAGGCACTCACACATAATCAACTTCGCTCTCCAAAATTCCAGGACATGTTTAGATTTGCTTGGACATATGAAGGATTTGACGGTCTACACACGGAAATATTTGAAAACGTAAAAAACATATGTTTTGACAGAGCACAGGGAAAACTGTGCGACTGTGAAACTGTTGCATTCATTTGTTCAGTTTATGTGATAAGCTCTTATGTTTTCATCACTTTTTTGGGAGCGATTATCACATCCACAAGAAAACCTAATCGGGCAAGGTAGAAGAATCTTTTTACCCATTCAAATCGCCAAGTGTACAAGTTAGGTGGGTCGACAACATATTCCTATCATGTGACGCACATGCTGTCACCTGTGTCGTATAGAATATATCAGACGTGTTTTCCTGTGGAGGAATCGGTTGAGCTATGACCTTGCGATCAAATGTTTTCGGTTCCTATTGCAGAGGCACGTCCTTTCGTCTACTAATCGCACGGTTTTGCGGTGCGGTCGCAAAACACAGACACTAAACTTATTACAGTGAACAGAGACGTCAATGAATGAACGGATAGATCGTAACTTTGCGAAAATAAAGAATAAAATTTTCACTCGAGGGAGGACGCGAACCAAGGACCTCTCGTTCCGCAGCCGTTCACTCTAACCACCGGACCACGGCGCTCCTCAGTTCACATTGTCCTTGAAGTTGCCTATCCTGCACATGGACTATTCAGTTTGTATATTTTGCTTATTTTTTCATAGTTCCACACAACTTCTTCCTGTTTTCTCGATTGATCTGTGTTCAGTTTTTCAAGGCCTGTCCACTGCGTCAATTTATAACTAAATCTGAGGGGGGTGCGATGGGGAGGTTCCCTTGTAAGAGCTGATGGTGGGGTTAGAGAGCAATGAACCGATGTTGTCAACAAGGGAGAGCGCAAGCTGATGGTGGCTTCATAACGATGTGGACTGTGTTTACGTGGAACGGACTGGGCACTGTGTCCCAAGTGAACCGACCACTCAGTGGAGATGGTTATATTGGGTTGCTTAGAGATCGTTTGCATCCTTTTACGGACTGGATTACCCCAAACAACGATGAAATTTTTATGGATGACAATGTGCCACGTCACCAGACCACAACTGTTCGCGACTGATCTGAAGAATATCCAGGAAAATTCTAGCCAGTGATTTTGCCACCCAGATCGGCCGAGATGAGTAGCATCGAACACTTACGGGACATAATGGGCAGGTCAGCTCGTGAACAACATCCTGGACCGACAACATTTTCGGATTTAAGGACGGCTATAGAGGCAGGACGCCTCATTAGTAGTGCGGCGGACTCGGTTCAAATGGCTCTGAGCACTATGGGACTTAACTGCTGTGGTCATCAGTCCCCTAGAACTTAGAACTACTTAAACCTAACCAACCTAAGGACATCACACACATCCGTGCCCGAGGCAGGATTCGAACCTGCGACCGTAGCAGTCACGCGGTTCTAGACTGAAGCGCCTAGAACCGCACGGCCACACCGGCCGGCCAGCGGACTTGCAACGACTTGTTGATTGTATGGCACGTCGAGCTGGTGTACTGCGGCGGGCAGGATGAGGTCCGGCGCGGCACTGGGGGCTGGGGCTGGCTACGACACCACTCTGTCCGCGATCCACCGCGTGAGGCCAGTGTACAGTGCGAGGCGACTCGCTTTTGGCAGCTGCGTCGGGCCAGTCCACGTGACCTGGTACTGCGTGCATCGACACGACTCTGGCGCACAGGGGTAAACCGATAAACCGAGCAGTGGAAATCCCACCGAGAGCCAGCTTACGTGATGCTGAGAATGTTTTGTGTCCTCCGTGTCATACTGCTAACAGATTATGCTCACAAGGGGCAACCCTCACAGCAGCGTACGTCGAAATCTTCTGACGAGATTATGGGACGCTGCGTTGCGTGAAGCTGTCCACGGAGGAGTTGGTTGGACCACGACGGGCCAGCTCGTGATGCACTGCTTCTTAGCACTGTCAATATTTGCCTTACCGCCGTATTCTCATATCGTGGCACCCGCCGACAAGTTCCTCTTTCCTCTGAAGAAGAAACCAATGTGTGTCAAAAAGGCGACGAACTGATCTTCGAGGTGAAACATTTCCTGAACAGACAAAACGCAGACTTGTACAACCGAGGTTGAGAGGCCGCGCCCTGTTTCGAGCCTTTCTCCTCGCATTTTATATTATTTGCAGAGTGAATTTGTATACGAGACTCTTTTGCTTCATTTACTTTCCGATTCAGTTTCGTTTGTCGACTTCCTCACCTGTCTTGCACGTAGTTTACACGACTGGCAAGGCGGGGTAGCGTGTTAAAATGGTTCGATGAACCCTCTGCCAGGCACTTAAGTGTGAACTGCAGAGTAGCCGTGTAGATGTAGATGTAGGTAACCCACCCCTCCGAGGTTTCATTCCGGTCTCGACCAGGGTAACTCCTTTTCGCTGGCCCGGAAACGGGTGGAACTTTGGGCACTTCGGTCACTGAGGGTGCAGTGTCTCACGCCAGTGGGCCGCGTGGCCAGTGGGACGAATCTCTGCGGGGACAGACGGACCTCTCGGCTAGGCTTCCGCGAACAGTGACTGGCGAAACGGAAGACTGGTGTCCTCAGTACGAGACAGCAAGCCGTTGGTGGAAGGAGTGAGAACTCTGCCTTGCTGAGTGGCGTCCTCTGCTGTGCACTTGCTGTTACACTGCTGGGTGCGGTCCCCAGACACGTTTCCTCAAATAAGATATACAGACACTCGTGTGTCTGCAAATTTTCAAACTTTGCCATTTCCGTGGGAACGCTGTGCGAAGCCGCGACGCCCAAGTAAATGTCTAGAATTTCCGATACAGGAACCTGGACGTGGGAGCGGGGCGACACTCGTCTCCTTACACCCGTACCTCACTGGCGGATACGTTTTAAGTTTACGGCGGGAGCCAGCGAGTGGAGCTCCAGAGTCCCGACTGGAAGAGCAGTCTTAGGCTGCGGAGAGGGCTGGGGGGCGTGCGGGCGCTCAACGGCCACGTCAGCAGCGTCGCGGAGATTAAAGTGCAGGGTGCCTTTCCGGGGTCTGAAGGAAGGCCACCAAAAATTGAGAGTCATAATCGGATTTGTACGGTTCCGAGTTCTACCTGGTGAAGGCTACACCTGTTCGCAGCACACCCAGCTTCTGGGACGGTCTCACTCGAGCCGTCAATCGTCGGGTTAAGTGCGTCCCACTGAAGCGCGAATATGGTTCAAAAATGGTTCAAATGGCTCTGAGCACTATGGGACTCAACTGCTGAGGTCATTAGTCCCCTAGAACTTAGAACTAGTTAAACCTAACTAACCTACGGACATCACAAACAACCATGCCCGAGGCAGGATTCGAACCTGCGACCGTAGCGGTCTTGCGGTTCCAGACTGCAGCGCCTTTAACCGCACGGCCACTTCGGCCGGCGAAGCGCGAATATGTACAGAAGCGTATCACAGTTTAGATTCCAGAAGGGTTATACATTCACTCGTCAAAGACTACAAGCCTTAAGTAATAGTATTTCACAGCTGGTAGTTTTTGTGATCTTTCCTAGTTTTTGTGATCTTTCCTACGCGTTTGATTGTGCACATCATATTACTCTTACAAAAACCAATCTCTGGCGGAACTGGCGGCTTCACGCACTAGTGGTCTGAATCGAGCCTTACTACCACGTCTCCGTAGACATTCTGCAAACGCCTATGAATATCTGCGATGCTCCAACTTTCCGCCAGAAGAAAATCAACGACAACACTCTGCTTCCGTTAAAGACGCTATTTTGAATCTATGGAAGGAAATGAGACGGAAGGAAACCCTTCTGCCTCTATTTGAGTTCACAGAACATTTCCGTATTATTCACGTGTTGATCGAACCTACCGGTAACAAATATATCATCAGTCCTGCGTTTCTTTCATCCGACGTGGCGGGGATACCAGACACAGGTAAATCACCCAAGAACGGGTCTCACGTCAGTTCTTTACGTAGTCTCCTTTATACAGGGTGTTGCAAAAGTCATTTTACACACTCGTAGAGGGTATACATTGAACTTAATACATCAGATTTTAGATAGTAACGCATTTCCGGAAACGGTACGTTTCCATGTTGCAAGGGGAGCAAGAACTACTGAATCGCGTGCTAGATGCTCTTGAAGCAGTTCGCGTGTCGCAGTGGGCAACCCACATTCATGAACAGAACGATGGCGCTATGTCAGGTGATGTCCTCTGCCTCCATCCACCTCGTTTTCACGTTTTCTTGTCGTGCGTCACTTTTTCTTTCTTTTTTTTTAATTCATCTCATTTTGTTCGTTTTATCTGCTCCGGGCCGGACGTCACAAGACACCCGTTTCAGTTCGTCGTTGATCCATTAACTCGGTTTTTTTATTTCAGAGGGCAGCTAACCCTCTGACCGAACACGCTGAGTTACCGTGCCGGCATGTCACTTGACATCACAGTGACTAGTACTGCAGCAACAGGACACCTTACCGAGCCAGATGGCGCAGTGGCACGCACACTGGACTCACATTTGAGAAGCCAACGGTTGAAACCCGAATCCGGCCATCCTGATTTAGGCTTTCCGTGATTTGCCTAGATCGCTTCAGGCAATTTCTCGGATGGTTCCTTTCAAAGGACACGGCCAATTTCCTTGCCAATCCTTCCCTAATTCGATGGGACCGATGACCTCGCTGTCTGGTCCCCTCCCTCAAATCAACTAACCAACCACGACACCCGAGTACACGTTCGCAGAGTACACCGATATGTTGTTTATCTACAGTAGGGGTTCCCAACAAAATTTTCTCGCCCCTCACCGAGCATGATTGGTACCTTATCATATCACAGTATCAAATACATAAAAAAGCCAAATTAAGAGTCTTTTTATACGTTTTCTATTTTTGGTACTTAGAAAAAACATTGACATATTCATTATTGAAAAAATATTGAGCGGCCAAAACAAAAAATCTGTTATCATACGAAATATATTTAATATATTTTTATTCTTATTGCATCTGGCATAGCTCGCGGACCCACCTGTTGGGAACCACTGGCCTACAGTGAGCTCGCCGTAGTGGACGAGAAGCTCAACGTCTATACCAGCAGTACTTTCCAAACCCTGTGACTCCATCTAACGTTTGCCAGAGTAGAACAACGACTGCGCCAAAGTGGTAAATTCACAAGCGACAGAGCAAACAGCGGCGTTCCAAGAAGGCGGCATACTGTCGTAATGGAAGAGGAAGTACCTCATCAAGCTGAAGAGGACCCATCACGAGTACTCGATCCACTGCAAGCGGCTTTCATGTGTCTCACTCGTCTGCCTGGCGTGTTCTGCACGAATAGCAGCTCCACCTGCACCAGCCTCAGAAGCCACACGCCACGGTGCCGGTGGATTCTGTGTCACGCGGCAATTTCTCTACTTGGTTTTCATACCGTTGTGTGGATTTTCCTGTTTCCAGGTCGTATTATATTCACCGACGAAGCGTATTTCGACAGGGCAGGTGTTTTGAACGCACGTCACGTGCACACAAAGATTTCAGTGCACCTTTGGCATCAAAGTCTGAGCAGGGGGGCAAGGGGGGCACCTGCCCACAGGGTGACCGATAGTTCCGTCACGATGACCACATCCAGCCCCAAGGCCCGGCGTCATCCCAGAGTTGGTCGTCATCCAAGATGGCGGCCGTGACATCACAGACCTGGAAACAGGAAAATCCACACAACGGTATGACGTCACAGACACACCCCCCGAGTTCGGTATTCGAGAGTGAGAATATGAGTTTACTTGTTTCTAGTTACTGAGCGGTTTACAGCACGCTGGACCTCGCTTACGTTTGGCGTTTGTATAGATATGATTTCGAGTCTATATGTTGGGAACTATGCTGCGCTAGCGATCGGTAGGAGGCCGCCTAGTGCTTGATATCGAGAAGTACAGCGAAAATGGTACAATATCATGCGAACATAGGAATGTTCTTGTAATACCCGAGAATGGAGACGTCTGTAGAAAAGGGATCAGGTTTGGAGCAGAAAGAGTAACGCGTTTGTGCTGAGGGGAAACGAGCTCGAATTAGTAGAATAGTCCGGAGTGCGACGTCGGTCCGCTGAGGGTGCTCTGATGTAAAAGGGATGATTTTGCATGGCGCTGAATGTCACGTCTGTAGAAAGAAAGAAGAGGCTCGCTGTACCTGCCTAGGTCTGGGGACCATAGTGACATATAGCCTGTGTGAGTGTAGGCATACGATAATTTTTTTGGGTGCTGTACAGATATAAAAGGTAACTGCACTGTTTGTGTAAAATGTGTATGTATTGTATTGTAAAGTTACTGTGCCGTACGTTGTGTAAATTGAATTGTAAAATGGTTCAAATGGCTCTGAGCACTATGGGACTCAACTGCTGAGGTCATTAGTCCCCTAGAACTTAGAACTAGTTAAACCTAACTAACCTAAGGACATCACAAACATCCATGCCCGAGGCAGGATTCGAACCTGCGACCGTAGCGGTCTTGCGGTTCCAGACTGCAGCGCCTTTAACCGCACGGCCACTTCGGCCGGCTAAATTGAATTGTAAAGTTAACATGTTTTCTGTTATGGCATGATATCGGCAGGATCAGTAATTCGGCGGGTAAATTCGATAAGAGCGAATTATAATGCTCCATTCATTCACAACCTTCGTGTTGTGATATAGGAGCCTCTACACAGCGGTGGGAACGTTTGTGTGTGTTGAAAGCAGTAAGGGTATGATGTTAGGAGCGCTGGGAAGAGTGCATTCTGTGTTATTTTCGTAAACAGGTTGTGTCAGGGCAAGAATTTCCGTGCATACAATCTGAGATATAAAGAAAGCTAGCATTAACTATTTCTGGGAGACTATACAACTGGGTGTTGTTTTTTACAAAGTGATGTGAGGTAACAATAACATTGTGAACTTTTTGGATTACGAGTCGCCATGCAGACGTTTCGCGGCGAGGCGAGAGCCACGCTATGTAGTCAAGTATGGTTAAACAGTTGTGTCATGTCGTGCTCTGAGCAGTGCGTCCTGCGCTATTCTGTCATCGGCGGTAAAGACATCTGCTGCTCGGAGGTGTCTCGTGTGAGCGCGCCTTGGAATTCCGTGATGTCAGTATAACAGTATCTGGAAACAGATGCAGCTTTCACCCGCGTTCAGTTGAGGCTCGCGACTGTGACAGCGCGCTCGTCCCAGGACCTGTGTCTAGGCGAACACGTATTGCGACAGGAATCTGCCAGGAACCAAGTACGAAACGGATGTCCACGCCTCATGCCATGCCTGCGGGGATTTGTGCGTGGCAGTTTACGAGGACTGAGTGGTGGTGGTGGTGGTTAGTGTTTAACGTCCCGTCGACAACGAGGTCATTAGAGACGGAGCGCAAGCTCGGGTTAGGGAAGGATGGGAAGGAAATCGGCCGTGCCCTTTCAAAGGAACCATCCCGGCATTTGCCTGAAACGATTTAGGGAAATCACGGAAAACCTAAATCAGGATGGCCGGAGACGGGATTGAACCGTCGTCCTCCCGAATGCGACGAGGACTGAGTGTGCCTACACTTCACTGTGCTGCATTATTTAGATGTAGTAGGGAAGTGTGTCCTGAAATTATTAGGAACTGTTTGCGTGTCTGGAGGGCGTTATTTAGAAGTAGTTTGCAGGTCTGTGAGCTGTATGAGATGGCCCCAAGCATGTGAGAGCGTGTGTTTATTATCAGTGCGATAAATGTACTCCATCTGTAAATAAAATGTTCAAAAATAGAGTCCACTCCTTCCTAACGCCCCTCGGCAGCCCAGCGCAGCCTGGGAGATTTTCGCGCCAGTTTCCATCTACAGACCATCATCTGGGGTTCTACGACGTAGAATCACGTGACTAACGCAGTGGCCAATAGGAGTGCAGCATTCTAGGAGTGTGGGGTGCTACTTCACGAATGGACACTGCGCTCCTAGTGGGAAAATGCGAAAATTCTCATTTGATAATTGAATATCGAAATCGTACATTCATTTATGGAATATCATTAAAATCGAATTGGAATTAGGCAATTGATACGTTAGATGCGCGATGTGGGTGTCACGTGTGTTCAGTTACACTCGCTAGCATACTTCCAGAAGGCACTCTGTGGCGCCTACGGGCTCTACACGCGCGGCACACGCCGTTATAGACGCGTCAGAGAGAAAATATTACACCATCTCTCTCTCTCTCTCTGTCTCAGAGCTTGACTGCAGGGGTGATGTGTGTTTGACGTACTGCGAGCGATGATCTTGGATTACGTAACGGGACCGTGCAGTGGCTGTGTCGTGGAGTACATGGCGAACAAAATGTATGCAGCCATCTTGAATAACGGTACTTGCGTCATCACCTGACGTCATGAGAGCGCCCTCTGGTGGTGGCGATGTGTACTAAGTGAGTTGGGCTCTGGATCCAGTGGAGAACACACCTGCATGGAATTGTTTAAATGAAGACTTATGTGCAAGTCCTTTTCACATGGATCCTTAGGAGGATGTGGCGGTCGGATGACTGAGGTTAGTACAAGTGTTTTTTTTTTCGCGTCATTTTCTTAGCTTATAAGAGATATGCGAAATGACGTTTGTTTACAGCGAAAATTCAAATGGTTCAAATGGCTCTGAGCACTATGGGACTTGACATGTATGGTCATCAGTCCCCTAGAACTTAGAACTACTTATACCTAACTAACCTAAGGACATCACACAACACCCAGTCATCACTAGGCAGAGAAAATCCCTGACCCCGCCGGGAATCGAACCCGGGGACGCGGGCGCGGGAAGCGAGAACGCTACCGCACGACCACGAGCTGCGGACGAAGGAAAAATTCAAACTTCGTGCTTGTTCATAGGATGAGGTGACTTAGGTTAGTAGAAGCGTCCTTTCTTTCGCTCCATTTTCTTAGCTTAGCAGCGAAACCCCAAGTGACCTTTGATTACTGCCAAAATACAAACTTGGCGCCTGTTCGTAAGATGAAGTGGCGGTCAGTTGACTTAAGTTAGTGGAGGTAGGCTAAGTGAGCTATCTTCCCGCGATTTTCTTTGCTTAGTAGAGATAACCGTGGTGTGGTGCATTATCCTCTTGGAATTTGAACTTCCTGCCATTTTTCAGGGTCAACAGGTGCGTGGCACTTTCCCGCCAAATTTCAAACTTCCTTCCAGGGAGGTGCGGCAGGGGGGTGTGGCACTTGCGTCACGAGTTACGTCACGGACGTCATCTGAGGTGATCTACTCTGGGGTGGGACGTCCTGGTCAGGGGTGACCCACTTTGGGGTGACGCCGGCCCTCGGTTGGATGACGTCGTCGTGTCGGAACGTTCGGGGCACCCTGTGGGGTGATGCTCCTCCCTTGGCCCCCTACTTCTCTGGGCAGCTATCTACGATGATTGTGTTACTGGGCCGTGCATCCTTCCGCCCCACCTAGGTGGTGCCAGATACTTCATATTGCTGGCGGAGTTTTCGGAAGATGTGTCACTGGACATTCGGCACGAATTGTGGTTCCATCACGGTGCCGTGGCAGTACATTTTGCAGGTTGCGTCCTAAACCATCTGAACGTGGTCTAGAGGACAGGTAGATAGGTTGAGGTGGACCGTGTGCTTGACCACCAAGATCTTCCCCTCCCTCGCCCCCCCCCCTCCAGCCCCAAGAAATAACACCGTCCGAACCGGCCTCGAAGGTCCAGCGCAACCGACCGGCCGTGGTGTCATCCTCCAACCTCAGGCGCCACCGGACGCGGACACGGAGGGCCATGTGGTCGGCATTCCGCCCTTTTCGGCCGTTCCTCAGTTGGCCTGAGTGCACCCCGCTTGCCAACAGCGCTCGGCAGTCACGGGCGGTGACCCATCTGAGCTCTATCCGAGCCCGACAGCGCTTACCTACAGCGATCTGGCGGGAAACGGTGTTACCACTGTGGCAAGCCCGTTGTCCCGCAGAAATATCCCCTTTGTCCTTTTTCTTGTGGGACCACAGGAAGAGTCTTGTTTACTAGACCCTTGTCCAGTGGGAGAACGATCTGGTTGCACGGATTGTGGCTGCGGCAGAAGCGATTAATCGTACACCACGGTGCCGCGCAGGGTAGCCGACCGGTCTACGGAGCCTTGTCACAGTCCGTGCAATTGGAATCCGCCCTCAGGCGACCTCAGCAGTTTGGTCCCATAAGACCTTACCACAAAATTCCTTGCACCACGCATGTTGGGCAGTGTTTACCCGCACTTACTGTGCTGATACACTGTGTGCACGGAACGTAGTGGTCGTCGTGTCGAACAGCTGTTGTAATATCACAGTATGTCGGAGTGAATTCTGCGCATCTTGTTGTCCGTGTAACATCGGAACGAACCATTTGCGAGCATGCGTTCCTATGTAAAACTTGATCCACTGACTGCCCTTTACAAATGCGTAACACGAATTGTGAAACACCTTGTAGAAGAGCTACACTGTACTTGGATGCTGACCACTCGCCCTCCCTACACCGGCCTCGTGTGCTCCTGCATTTCATCCCACGCCCGGGTTCCCGGGTTCGATTCCCGGCGGAGTCAGGGATGTTCTCTGCCTCGTGATGGCTGGGTGTTGTGTGATGTCCTTAGGTTAGTTAAGTTCTAGGGGACTGATGACCATAGAAGTTAAGTCCTATAGTGCTCAGAGCCATTTGAACCATTTGATTTGAACCTGCATTTCAGCTACCTGTACGAAATTACGGCTGCCTGTTTAATCGACGTGACTGTGTCAAGCAGCACCACTATGACTGCTTACTGATCATCTGAAGGGGCTGACAGAGTTGCCTGCTTAGAGCGAGCTGCCGCTCATCACACCGAGCAGCAGCGCCGCCCAGGCCGCCCTCGCACGCCCACACAGCGGCACTCTGGCGAGCAGTGCAGCGTCGACGGCAGCGGTTCGCACGGCCTTCCCGTGTGTGAGAGCTAGGGCGGCCCGGCTGTCCGGCTTCTGTAGGACACTCTCCACTATACCTCTGTGTCCGATGAATACTTCAGAAGCCCGCGAGCCACCCACATATATGAGAAACTATTCCGTATCATCGGACTTCGTGTCCACAGCGTGCCACATTTCAAATACTGGGAAACTACGTGTTGCCCTTCATCCACGGTTGGCAAAATATCGACTGAGAAAAAGGCCTAACTTGGAATTTCGCACGAGCAATCCTGTCTAAAAAAAAAATGGTTCAAATGGCTCTGAGCACTATGGGACTCAACTGCTGAGGTCATTAGTCCCCTAGAACTCAGAACTAGTTAAACCTAACTAACCTAAGGACATCACAAACATCCATGCCCGAGGCAGGATTCGAACCTGCGACCGTAGCTGTCTTGCGGTTCCAGACTGCAGCGCCTTTAACCGCACGGCCACTTCGGCCGGCCAATCCTGTCTAAATCTGTGTCAGTTTGTGGACAGAAGCTTTTCTCTTTCAAGGAAACTTATCATCTTGAAAGTCAGAATACAGAGTTTTCAATAATTCTCCACAATCATCAGATGGGCAAGAGAGAGAGAGTGCGATTAGTTTAGAGAGCGTACACGTTTGTCCTTTCTGGCACGAGGAGGCTCTTACGTTGAGATCACGGATTCACTTCAGACTGCCTTCACTTTTAGTGCTGCATTACGACAACAGAACGTCAAGTATTTAGGCGCGCTACTTAGACGGTTTCGAGAAAATCGCGAGGCATGTTTTTACCCGTCAGAGACGTGAGTACGATCTGTAGCCGGTCATCTTATCAGCGTTCAAGCTCCGTAACAGGTGGATCGCTGGATCGAGTCCTTCTCACGTTTTTTTAAATTAATTTTTTCAATGCCAGTCACATTACTTCATTCATATTACATCTGAAACGTTATGTGATGACGAGACACTCGTACGAACTGGTATTGTATTTCCAATGTTATTTGGTTGTTTGCTAATCTCTGTTATCAGGACAAATATTATATTTCTAAGTATCGAAAAGTGAAGGACCGAACGCATAACGTCTTCATGAAACTGTATGCCTGTCGTGACTTCCCAAATCCCTTATACCTGCATTCGGGCTATGCAGTAATAACTTATTTAGTCCTGGACGCTTCGATATGCAGGTTTCGAAGACGAGGGACAGGTTTTGAAAGCCCACGTCAAACACGACAAATAAAGGTGTAAATAACTGTCTAGTATACAATGAGTTACAATACGCCAGGATGTGAGGGTACTGTAGTTTAATCGTCGGATGTGCTTTCGCCATTACATGACCGTTTTCACACAGACAAAGAGTACATACATTAAAACGACGTCTACAACATCGAATAAATGCAGTTTTCCCTGTGTACGAGAAAGCTTCAGGCTTTCTAAGGAAACACAAAGATCGGTGACACTTTGAAAAATTTCTCTTCCTCCCGACAACTTGGATACAAACCGTGCCGACAATTTGGATGCAAACCGTGCGTAGCGCAATATTTTCGTAAATACCGGTGTCGAAAATGGGCGATGTACGAGTAGCATCTTCACGGGAAGCTATTTCTCGTTTGTTGTCAAAAAAATATGAACAAGACTGAAGGCAGTTGAAAAAGCTTTTAAACTAACTATAGAGATAAAAAGAAAAGAAGGAAGGAAAGGAAGACCTAAAGAAGTATGCGCAACAATATGACTAGTGTTGAAAAAAAATAAATTAAAAAGGAAGGATTAGCGGGACTCGATGCACCGACGCACGGACGCCGGAGCTCGAACACTAACCACAGGACCGCCGCCAGCTCGGTATCAGAGTCGTAACACACTGGTACATCACGGACACGTAAAAGCATCTCTTGCCATTTTCTCGAAATCTCCTAAGTGGAATGTCTCTCCACTTGCGCATTACGTTGTCCTAATGCATTACTGACAGTGTACGAACTAAAACGGTGGTCTGAACCCCTTGTGAGTTGATCACCACTTCCACCTGCAGACAGCTTACTCGTGAAGGCCGTCTTCCTCAGTGCATATGAGAATTTCTGAGAAACGAGAAACGTTTCCGTAAAAAAAAGTAAACGGCTAAATGCCGGAGGAAAGCAGGTAATGGTGGCACGCATCCTCCGCTTTGTTTGTGAATGGACGACAGCTGGTGTTTCTTTTTATTTTGTCTCTCCGATGGGACGCAGACCTTTGGTAAGAGGTGAATTTCTTAGCGCTGCTAAGTCCGGCGCGGTCACAAAAGAAACGACCGGAGAGAATGGGGTGAGTGGGGCGGCCTGAAGCTTTGAAAGCCGCGTGGGTGGCGACCCGGCAGGCAGTTCCTCCTCAGAGCAGAACGTCGGTCTGCAGCGAGCTCGCGGAGCCTGGCGGCAGCGCTGGCTGGACGCGTAACGAACGTCCAGCTCTGGGCCAACTCGCGCGCATGCAGCAAGTTATTTAGTTCTATCTTTCTTTACTTACTTATTTGTCTACATAAATCTCTTTTCCAGTACGTATATTTGTAAGCTTTCTACGTAATTTATCTATATGTGAAGTACTATATATTCTTTCTTCAAAACCTTTGTCCTCGTGCAACGTACGATTTAAATCGTATTCAACGGAAGAGCAAAACCGACTAGTGGTTGGACATGTGGTGCGCTTGTGTGCAGTGTCGTGAAACAGAAACATAAATTGTATGAAACGCTGAATTTGAAATAATGCAAATTAAATGCCAAAAGAAACTAATCATGTCCTCAGTGAAAACTATTTAACTGATAGACCGCACTGAAGTGCATTATGAAAGTTACGTAACACTGAAGTGCAACGTTTGACTCCAAGTTCCCACGAAATAAAATACTGCTCGGCGGGTGGAAAATATCGTGTAACGTTAGTTACGCCTGGACTGTAAATAAATCTGCGTACTTAGCACAACTGAATGTTTTCTGACGACGTGTTGTCAGCATGCTTTTCTGTGTCTACTGTACCGACGTTCTCGAAAGAAATTGAAATCAGCAAACGCTGCAGCTACGGAAAAATAATCCGTTCTAAACTTTTCTTTGCTTGTCAGGAACAGTCTGTGGCTTCGACTGATGTAGGATGCGCTGCATACACGACAAAAGTTTTCAATCTTTGCTAATAATGATGGAGGAGGATTTTACTTTAAAGAAAATATAAATGATTATTGTCACAAAAGACTGTACAACGTAAGAAGACTCTAACAGTTACGAAATTCTCTCATTACAAATATTATAGACATTTCACCTATTGCGTAATTTGTGGCGTGATGAAAAATAAAAACATCAAATTAACACAAATTATGAACATTATTAGTCATCTAGCAGACAAAGATTTCCTTCAATTGATAGTTCTCATGTACAAACATTTCACTCTCACACGTGCATGGCTCGCCTAGAAATATTCCTCCAAAACTCTTCTCCAGTGAATAAACGAGTTTTAATCTCTATAATAAAGCATTCCTCATAATTTTTCCCATATTCACAAATGGCATACCTCCTTTCCTGAAAACTCAACTTGCCTCCACTACGCCTCTAATAGGCCCGCCCGGCTAGCCGCGCGGTCCCCGTCACGACTCCGGCCGGTGGGTGAAGGTCGAGCGGGACACACACATAAGCACACACGGCTGCTGGACGTGCTGCGGCGAGCTAGGAAAACAAGCCATTCCAACGTGTAGGGACACACGGCACACCACCGCACAGAGGCCGCACGTCACGGACTAGTTCAGTTTACTTTTTGACGGAGAACGGTGCGGGCTCGTGCAACGTGGAGAGCGAAAACTTTATTGAAAAAGTGCGGAAATTCCCGTTCTGTACGATCAAAGTGATGATAAATATCGCAATGTCGAATACAAGGGAAGGGTGTGAAAAATCATTTCCGAGACACTGAGAGCGCCAGGTATGTTACCTTTTCATATTATCTCATTTTGTAAACAGGGTGCTTTTGAACTCTCTGGACATGCTTTGTAGAAATGTTGCCATTTTGTTTTTTGTTTTTTCACTACATAATTTTTATCTGAAAAATACATACTTCTACAAACATTTCGATATTTCTACAAAGCATGTCCAGGGAGTTCAAAAACACCGTGTATAGTTCATGTACAACTGTTTGTCAGTTGAATTTACACAGAATTGACGCACTACCACATTTGAATTTTCCACAGTTGAAAGTTAAAGTTCAAAATAATACCGCTACTTGTAGGTTAAAATCCACAGTTAATTGGCATTAAATCTTGGGTGCATTATATTCCCAGTACAGCCCTCGCTTGCCACTTTACTTGCCACTCTACACTTCCAAATGGAGAGTTTAAGAAATCTTTGAGTTTTTCTCACACAGTAAACGCTTCTCGTGTTGACCCTCCCTCCTCGTAGACGGGGTAGGTCTTGAAGATTGCAGGCCCTGCCAGGGAGTCTGGTGCTCTTAGCACCATCGTTGCTTTCATTTAATACTGCCTTGTTACTTGCTTCATTTTGTCTAATGAAATTGTGGAGGACGCAAGCCGCTAGTATTATAGTCGTTATGTTTTCATGATTTCCTTCCAACCGTCGGGATAATATTTGAAACTTCTGTACTAAAATTCCAAACGCATTTTCAGAAATCCTCCTGCCTCGGCTTAGATGGTAGTTACATATTCTCTTGTCATCTGTCAAACCTTTTCCAGGATAAGGTCTCATCATATAACTTTTGAGAGGAAAGCCTTCATCATCTACAATTAACATTGGCAGTTCGAAAATTGTTCCAGGTAGTGCTCGGCTCCTGTGAACATTGAGCTGGCCATGCTCCAGAGGTCTTCCAAAATTCGAGATTAAAAAAATACCTCCATCCGAGTTTTTCCCGTAAGGTCCGACGTCTACTACAATGAAGCTGTAGCATTGGTCAACTAAGGCAAGAAGTACAGTGGAGTATGTTTGTAATTCCAGTACAAAGTGCCTGATAACTTCGGAGCTTGAATGGTAATATGCTTTCCATCCAAGGCACCAATGTACACTCCTGGAAATTGAAATAAGAACACCGTGAATTCATTGTCCCAGGAAGGGGAAACTTTATTGACACATTCCTGGGGTCAGATACATCACATGATCACACTGACAGAACCACAGGCACATAGACACAGGCAACAGAGCATGCACAATGTCGCCACTAGTACAGTGTATATCCACCTTTCGCAGCAATGCAGGCTGCTATTCTCCCATGGAGACGATCGTAGAGATGCTGGATGTAGTCCTGTGGAACGGCTTGCCATGCCATTTCCACCTGGCGCCTCAGTTGGACCAGCGTTCGTGCTGGACGTGCAGACCGCGTGAGACGACGCTTCATCCAGTCCCAAACATGCTCAATGGGGGACAGATCCGGAGATCTTGCTGGCCAGGGTAGTTGACTTACACCTTCTAGAGCACGTTGGGTGGCACGGGATACATGCGGACGTGCATTGTCCTGTTGGAACAGCAAGTTCCCTTGCCGGTCTAGGAATGGTAGAACGATGGGTTCGATGACGGTTTGGATGTACCGTGCACTATTCAGTGTCCCCTCGACGATCACCAGTGATGTACGGCCAGTGTAGGAGATCGCTCCCCACACCATGATGCCGGGTGTTGGCCCTGTGTGCCTCGGTCGTATGCAGTCCTGATTGTGGCGCTCACCTGCACGGCGCCAAACACGCATACGACCATCATTGGCACCAAGGCAGAAGCGACTCTCATCGCTGAAGACGACACGTCTCCATTCGTCCCTCCATTCACGCCTGTCGCGACACCACTGGAGGCGGGCTGCACGATGTTGGGGCGTGAGCGGAAGACGGCCTAACGGTGTGCGGGACCGTAGCCCAGCTTCATGGAGACGGTTGCGAATGGTCCTCGCCGATACCCCAGGAGCAACAGTGTCCCTAATTTACTGGGAAGTGGCGGTGCGGTCCCCTACGGCACTACGTAGGATCCTACGGTCTTGGCGTACATCCGTGCGTCGCTGCGGTCCGGTCCCAGGTCGACGGGCACGTGCACCTTCCGCCGACCACTGGCGACAACATCGATGTACTGTGGAGACCTCACGCCCCACGTGTTGAGCAATTCGGCGGTACGTCCACCCGGCCTCCCGCATGCCCACTATACGCCCTCGCTCAAAGTCCGTCAACTGCACATACGGTTCACGTCCACGCTGTCGCGGCATGCTACCAGTGTTAAAGACTGCGATGGAGCTCCGTATGCCACGGCAAACTGGCTGACACTGACGGCGGCAGTGCACAAATGCTGCGCAGCTAGCGCCATTCGACGGCCAACACCGCGGTTCCTGGTGTGTCCGCTGTGCCGTGCGTGTGATCATTGCTTGTACAGCCCTCTCGCAGTGTCCGGAGCAAGTATGGTGGGTCTGACACACCGGTGTCAATGTGTTCTTTTTTCCATTTCCAGGAGTGTAGTTAGGGAACTGCCACTTTTCCCAAAACTCAGATGCTACAGTGATCCATTTAGCTTGATTTGGCACAGGCATGACCTCGTTTAGAATAACGTCCACAATTGCTTTACATGTACTGTGAATGATAGCAGCTACAGTTGATCTGCACAGACTGTAGCTGAATGAAATTGTTTTGAAAGTATCCCCAGTTGCAAGAAACCTGAAAACAAAGATATTTTGATAGTTCGTAACATACAATTATTATTCTGAAAGAATATTCTTTGTGTTTAGGAGGGCCGGAAGAGTGCAGGAAAAGGTGGGCTCCAATTCGAGGCCAATTTCGTCGAACTCTACAGAAGAGGAAGACAAAATCAGGACAAGCTGCAGCCAAAAATCAAAAGTACAAGTAGGAAGAAATGTTGGAATTTTTGCTCCCCCATATTGTGGGAAAAGCAACCGTCTCAAATGTGCCATCAATGGAAGATCAAAGGGACGATTCTGAAATTGACCCAACAGTGGAAGAGCCTGAACGTGATCCCGAAAGTGAGCTCGAGAGCCAAAATACCGTGGTACAAGTTCTCGGACTACAGTTCATCCTACCTCTCCAGGCCCTCCAGCTGATATTAAATTCTCCCTCAATAGGTTTCGATTTCCATGCACTGTCCACCCAAGTTCTCTTTCTTCGCCTCCTCAAAGTTCCCTCTTCTTCCTCTTCTTCTTCTTCTTCTAAAGCCGACGCAATCATCGCTAGATCACTGTTCCGAAATTTTGAAAACATGATCGAGATCAGAAAAACACACCACTCTACGAGAACAGAACTGAGAAAATACTGACGGCTGTCGCTCGGAGCAGTGACGGGCCGGTGTGTTCTTCTACCACCACCGTCACCAACAGACGCCCGTGTCGTGGACTCTGCTCGGGAAGGAGGCGGTGCGGGCTCGCTGCGGTTACGCGTGTCCCGACCTTCAGTGTCGAGGTGCGGCGTGCCGGCCAGCCTGTGGATGGTTCTTAAGGCGGTTCTCCATCTGCCTCGGCGACTGCGGGCTGCTTCCCCTTATACCACCTCAGTTACACTAAGTCGGCGATTGCTCCGCGAACACCGTTTCCACGTACGCGGACACCATAATTACTCTACCACGCACACATTGACGTTACACTCGTCCGGTATGAGACGTTCCCGGCAGGGTCCACTAGGGGCCGAACCGCACAGTAACCCTGGGTTCGGTGTGGGGCGGCGGTGGGGTGGGTGGACTGCTGTGGCCTGTTGTGGACCACTGAGGGCTACGGCGAGACGAAGCCTCTCCGTCGTTTCTAGGTCCCCGGTTCAATGCACAATACAATACACGCCTCTAATAAGAATGCTCCAGCGCTGCACAGCCCACTGGCACGCATGTGCACCAGAGATTACATTCAACACAGTCAAGGATGTAATCCACTAATGCAGCACTGTCATGCTTCTTTGTCCCAGTATAGCAAAGGCCAATTATTTACAAAGCTACAAAACAGATGAACACCTTACATATTGTACATAAGATGTTAGACAGAAACATTTTTTAGCTGTTCGTTCTACGACCATCAAACAGATGTCAGTTAACGTTTTAATACAAATTCGACCCATATAGTGAACAGCTACAAATCTGAATATGTATTGTGCATTCACAACTACACTGAAGCGCCAAAGAAAGTGGCGTAGGCATGTGTATTCAATTGCAGAGAGCTGCACACAGGAAGCTGCGGTCAGCAACGCCTATATAAGTCAACAAGTGTCTGGCGCACTTGTTAGGTCGGTCACTGCTGCTACAATGGCAGACTACCAAGATTTAAGTGAGTTTGAACGTGGTGTTACAGCCGGCGCACGAGTTGTGGGACACAGTATCTCCGAGGTAGGGATGAAGTAGGCATTTTCCCGTACGACCATTCCGCAAGTGTACTGTGAATATCAGGAATCCGGTAAAACATCAAATCTCTGACCTCGCTGCGGCCGGAAAAAGATCCTGCAAGAACGGGACCACGACGACTGCAGAGAAAATCATTCGCGTGACAGAAGTGCAACTCTTCTGCATATTACTGGAGATTTCAATGCTGGGCCATCAACAAGTGTCAGCGTGCGAACCATTCGACGAAACATCATCGATATGGGCTTTCAGAGCCGAAGGCCCATTCGTGTTCCCTTGATGACTGGACGACACAAAGCCTTACTCCTCGTCTGGGTCCCTTAACACCGACATTGAACTGATGATGACTGGAAACATGTTGCCTGGTCGGAAGAGTCTCGTCTCAGATTGTGTCGACCGATGGACGTGTACGGGTATGGAGACAACCGCATTAATCCATGGACCCTGCATGTCAGCAGGGGGCTGTTCAAACAGGTGGAGTCTCTGTAATTATCTGGGGCGTGTGTAGTTGCAGTGATATGGGACCCCTGATACGTCTAGATACAAATCTGCCCGGTGACACGTACGTAAGCATCCTGTCTGATCACCTGCATCCATCTACGTCCATTGTGCATTCCGACGCACTTGGACAATTCCAGCAGGACAATGCGACATCCCAGACGTCCAGAAGTGCTACACAGTGGCTCCAGGAACACTCTTCTGAGTTTAAACACTCCCAATAGCCACCAAACTCCCCAGACATAAACATTATTGAGCATACCTGGAATACCTTGCAACGTGCTGTTCAGAACAGATGTACAACCCCTCGTATGGACAGCCCTGCAGGATTTATGGTGTCAGTTCCCTCCAGCACTACTTCAGACATTAGTCGAGTCCATGCGACGTCATGTTGCGGCACTTCTGCGTGCTAGCGGTGGCCCTACACGATATTAGGCAGGTGTACCAGTTCCTTTGGCTCTTCAAAGAAACACTAAGTGATTATGGATGCCGGAAAGGAAATACATTATAAAATTGCATTGGATTGTTTTTTAAACGCTAGTAGTCTCAAACAAAACATAGGTAAATGCAACTATTAAGTTTTAGATTCCTAAAAATAGCCACCCTTTGCTTTCGTCACTGCCTTGCACACTCTCGACATGGCACGGTCCAGTTTTGCCAGGGCTTCAGTTGGAATTAGTGCCCATTCTTGCTGCAGGATCTCCATGTGTGACCCACTCATCATTCCCCGTTTTCGGTTGCTCCTGTCCAGCTCATCCCACGGTATCCCGACTGGGTTACACTCAGGGGACTGCGGAGGCCACGCCACGTTTCTCAAAATTTTCAGAACCTCTGGAGACTTCACACGGTCCTGACACAAGAGGTGCTGTATGTTTCTGGTCGTTGTCTTGCTGCAAAACAAAGCCTTTCGCAATCAGAAACAAGCCAGATGTCTTGGCGAATCGCTGGAGATTGGCATGATAACTCTTTGGTTCATTTTCCCCTGTTGTTTCAAGAAAACTCCGATTTTGTTCAATCAAAAAGAGCATCATACCATCAGAGAACCTCCTCCACGCTTCACAGGAGGAATTACGCATTGAGGATTCGAGCGTTTATGGGGTGATCGACGTACGAATTGACAGTGTTTACTTCGAAAGATTTCAGACTTCGATTCATTACTGAATACTATTCCTTCCCCATCCCCTGCTGTCCAGCGTTGGTGTGCCGCAGTCCACTGAAGCGTCTTCTTCCTGTTAATAGGACAAAACAACGGTTTCCTTGCTGTTGCATAACATTGGATGTTGTTTTCTGCCAGGCACCGACTCACTATTGACTCACTCATTAGTTTAACCTTAGTTGCGTTTGGATCTGCAGTCAGTTCTCGGAGAGTTTTGAATCTATTACGTTTACTGGTCACTAACAAATACTTTTCGTGGGTGCTCCTGAGCGAGGACGATAACCACAGGAGCCTGGCTCTCCATGTCGGTGTGCGGTCTTGACGACTCCGCTGAAGAAAATCTTCAGTTTCTTCCGTATTTGTCGGACACTAAACTGTTCTTGGTGCAAAGTGATTATCTTTACCGGAGAATCATAAGGAATCTGGCACTTTCGGGTCACTTTTAATTACTTTCGTTGCGTGTGCTTCCCTCATACAAATAATTTCAACTGAACTCAACTGTAAACAACATACCCCTTCCTACACAATCGTTACGTCTACTGGCAACACCAGGCGTGTTTAGCGGAGCTGCTTGGACAGGTGAAGTCAGATTATATAAAACTGAGCAATACCAATATGTACAATAATTATCTGTACACTGCTGTCTCATTATTGATCTTTATTTGAGCACACTACACTGTATTATAACCAACAACTCACACAGATCACTCCCGGCTTGCTCCGTTGTAACACGCAGCGTGGTGTTTCCAAACTTATGGCTGGTAGTGTACCTGTGTGACTTTTAACACCTTGGTAATCTGTAGTATAGTTTTGTTCCTGGATGATAGACACGTTTTTGGCATAATGCGATGTTCCAATAACTAACGTGTCTGTCACTATCTGACATGGTAATCATGGACCATTTTGTTTTGCAGAGAAAGATTTTCTTTTCTCAGTATACATTTCTTGGCTTGCGTAATTACATTCGATATATAAATGCTAGATGGGGTAAGGTATAGATATTTATAGACAGAATTGCTTTTTTTTGCTCCTTGCTTGTTTCATTATTCTTGTAATTGCCTTGTAAATAATATTGTATTGTAATTGTAAAAGCGCTTCTTGTCTAGTGTTCATTTCCCCAGAAAGTGACACTGGACCTCAGTAATGAATGTACACGAGCAAAGCATATGATCCTAACTGTTTCTGCACCAGTATTGTTGTAAGCAATTCTTACTGCATAGCTCATTTCTGCTAGTTTTGAATTTAGAGATGTGATACGAGAGCTATATTTACTATTTTCTTGAATATGATTCCCGAGAAATTTAGGATCAGTAACAGCACTAATGTTTTGGTTATGCATACATATTGTTGCTACATTTTTATTTCGACTGTGTGGAAATTCGTTGCTACTATTTTCTGGAGCTCTATTGTTAGCCTGTTTCTGGCGAACCATTCGGACACTTCTCTCTTAACATCTTTTACAAATGTGGTAAGGTGATCTTCGTTATTTCCCTTCATCGGGTTCGATTGCTGGCTGCCCGAAACTGCTACTCTCACTCATCCATAGGCATCCAGGCTAGCGGCGAGAAAGTGCTCTTCGATTATTTCATACGTAAAACACGTTTGACGGGAGTTTCAACTTTCTTTTGGAACATCCACTTCTTCTTAATGTTTTCAGAACTTGTGGAAAATAGTTGGAAGCACCTTCGCCAGCCGCATCATTAATTCTTCTTCGTTGCCCCTCTAAAATAAACGAAGTCGCTGTGTCTGTGTAGACTGTACTAGCACTTTATTGAGTTGCAATGACAGACCTTAATAATGAATTAAATTACAACTGATTATAGCGGAGAACAGAAGGTAGAAGCACAATTTTCCAGCCTGTGAGATATTGAGATATGGCTTTGCATCTACGCCCTAGTATTTGGGGAACCGGAAAACGAATGCAGTTTCTGAGCGTGTAGATCTTCGTTTGTTATTTATCAGCCCACTGTACACTTAACAGTCGTGCTCTGCGATATTTATCGAAGTGCATTAGATGTTGGTAAATGCCAAAGATGGTTTTCTAAGTTGAATTTTGATCTATCCAACTGGTATCGACCGGGAACACCAACACCTTTAGGCAGTGATGTGTTCCGAGCGGAAGCGGTAGCAGATGCTTGCCAGATAATCGAGGAACTGTCTGACACTCTTCACCAACCTTGGTCGACATCCGATTACATATGCAGCGGATCCGTAAGGACAAACAAATCTAACCGATCCACCGCATGCAACTTACTACTCCAGCGGCACAATACAGCACCGCTTATTGAATGCTTTTTCACTGGAGATGAAAAATGGGTCTCCTGTGATCATCTGAAGCGCAAAAGGCAGCGGCCATCTCCGACTGAATGGCCACGGAGTGCAGCTAAGCCAGCCGGGCTTACATCCCAAAAAGGCGCTTTTGTGTGTCTGCTGCTGAAACCTGGCCCATCTGCCAATGCAGAACTTTGATGTGAACAACTGGATCGAATAAATCTATCTTTAATTGAAAAGTGCGTAGCGACTGTCAACAAGAAACGCGTTAGTCTACGACACGATAATTCAAAACCGCGCTGCGCAAGACGAACCGTGACAAAAATTAATGAAATGGAGTTGCAGGTATTGTCTCAATCAATATACTCACCCGATTTTGCACCATCTAATCTCATTTCTTCCGATGGCTACAACTGGCAAAAAAACTGAAATTGTGAATATTGTCCAAAATAGAATCTCCAGATTTTTGCTCAGAAACCGATTGAGTTTTATCGATGTGGCACTAAAAATTTACACAATAGATAGCAAAAGGTTGTCGAGGGCGATTACATCAATGATTAAAAATAAAAATAAAATTTATCTGATTGAATTTAATGTAGAAATACGACATTACTTTCCGGTCGCCTTCGTTCTGCCAGTGGCGGCGATTATACGAGATGTTTAAAAAATCTGTCACATATTGCTACGACGGGTAGTCTTGTCAAAACTACAAGGAAAGTTCTTATTACTATGAGTCCAAAAACCAATACATGTTGAGACACGGGCCTTTTTATTGTAGAGGAATTCGTGGTGGGACGTATCAAACCAGTCAGAAGACTGAGGACTCAAAAAGAAAATGCCGTCTTGCTATTGAAACTCACTGGGCGCGCGTGAATGGTTGGAGGTAATGATGGAGATGAGGCACCAGAATCGCTTCAGTGTCACCGTGTGGGCGGGAATTGTCGGTGCCAGACTCCCGAGGCCACGCACTTTAGCGAGCAGACTGAAAGGCGCCCGGTGCCGAGAGCTACCAGTGATGATGGAGGACGTCACGCTCGCAGAAAGGTAACGGCTGTAGTTTGTGCACCGCCCGAGTACCTCACCGCAAGGTTTCATGGCCGTCGGACTGGTCGAGGGGTCCGGTGGCATCGCCTCCCCGTTCACCTGACCTGAACCCGTTCGGTTTCTCGCTGAACGGACATTTTAAGGCACTGGTGTACGTCCAATCCATCAACAATTTTCGGGCTTTACAGGAACGCGTGTCCACTAGTTGTGACACGTTTCGAATGGAGCCAGATGTATTTGCAAGAGTGCGTGATTCACTGTGAAGAAGGGCTGAAGGGGTGTCAGGATGCGTGGTAACCACATACAGCACTGCCTATAGGGTCTACTCCTACGTAACAGACACGTGTGCTTGAGAGGACAGGTATGCGTGCGGAACGATTTGAAGTGGAATGATCACATAAAATTAATTGTTGGTAAGGCGGGTGCCACGTTGAGATTCATTGGGAGAGTCCTTAGAAAATGTAGTCCATCAACAAAGGAGGTGGCTTACAGAACACTCGTTCGACCTATACTTGAGTGTTGTTCATCAGTGTGGGATCCGTACCAGATCGGGTTGACGGAGGAGAAAGAGAAGATCCAAAGAAGAGCGGCGCGTTTCGTTACAGGGTTACTTGGTAAGCGTGATAGCGTTACGGAGATGTTTAGCAGTGGCAGACTCTGCAAGAGAGGCGCTCTGCATCGCGGTGTTGCTCGCTGCCCAGGTTTCGAGAGGGCGCGTTTCTGGATGAGGTATCGAATATATTGCTTCCCCCTACTTATACCTCCCGAGGAGATCACGAATGTAAAATTAGAGAGATTCGAGCGCGCACGAAGGCTTTCCGGCAGTCGTTCTTCCCGCGAACCATACGCGACTGGAACAGGAAAGGGAGGTAATGACAGTGGCACGTAAAGTGGCCTCCGCCACACACCGTTCGGTGGCTTGCGGAGTACAAATGTAGATGTAGATGTATTGGTTTCCAGATATATTGTAGTTTTGACCAACACTAAAATGTGACACTTCTTTTAAATCGCCTGTATGTGTCCATTATTGAAAAAAAAGTGTCTATACTTACACTGACGGAAAAAATAACCAACACCGAGAAGGAGTTTTGGAAGATACACGAAAGTTGCTATGCGTGTTCCTACATCTGGAAGATGTCTATCCACAAATCGCATCAGTCCTGTAAGAGTGGCTGCAAATCAGGATTAGTTTAAATAGGCGGTGTAACGGTCGTAAGCGTTAGTTATCTATGAGGCTGGACGTAGTGGGTTGGTGTTAATCAGGAATGACTTTAAGACGACGCCATTATCAAGAGCTCACCGAGGTCCTGTAATAGGTCTAGGAGAAGCAGAATGTTACTTCCGCGATATTGCAGAAAGTCTTGGCAAGACTGTGTACGACTGTACACAACTGGTGGCAGCGGCGATCACGGGAAGGTATGCTCGCAAGAAGACTGGGCTGGGCTCCAGAGAGCCACCTGGCACTTCCAAGACGGAAGACCGTGGCGCGTGGCGTGTGGCTGTGGCGCATCGTACTGCGTCTACACCAGCAATTCGAGGAGCAGTTGGCATCTTGTTTTTTTTTTTGGTCATCAGTCTACTGACTGGTTTGATGCGGCCCGCCACGAATTCCTTTCCTGTGCTAACCTCTTCATCTCAGAGTAGCACTTGCAACCTACGTCCTCAATTATTTGCTTGACGTATTCCAATCTCTATCTTCCTCTACAGTTTTTGCCCTCTACAGCTCCCTCTAGTACCATGGAAGTCATTCCCTCATGTCTTAGCAGATGTCCTATCATCCTGTCCCTTCTCCTTATCAGTGTTTTCCACATATTCCTTTCCTCTCCGATTCTGCATAGAACCTCCTCTTCCTTACCTTATCAGTCCACCTAATTTTCAACATTCGTCTATAGCACCACATCTCAAATGCTTCGATTATCTTCTGTTCTGGTTTTCCCACAGTCCATGTTTCACTACCATACAATGCTGTACTCCAGACGTACATCCTCAGAAATTTCTTCCTCAAATTAAGGCCGATATTTGATATTAGTAGACTTCTCTTGGCCAGAAATGCCTTTTTTGCCATAGCGAGTCTGCTTTTGATGTCCTCCTTGCTCCGTCCGTCATTGGTTATTTTACTGCCTAGGTAGCAGAATTCCTTAACTTCATTGACCATCAATCCTGATGTTAAGTTTCTCGCTGTTCTCATTTCTACTACTTCTCATTACCTTCGTCTTTCTCCGATTTACTCTCAGACCATACTGTGTACTCATTAGACTGTTCATTCCGTTCAGCAGATCATTTAATTCTTCTTCACTTTCACTCAGGATAGCAATGTCATCAGCGAATCGTATCATTGATATCCTTTCACCTTGTATTTTAATTCCACTCCTGAACCTTTCTTTTATTTCCATCATTGCTTCCTCGATGTACAGATTGAAGAGTAGGGGCGAAAGGCTACAGCCTTGTCTTACACCCTTCTTAATACGACCACTTCGTTCTTGATCGTCCACTCTTATTATTCCCTCTTGGTCGTTGTACATATTGTATATGACCCGTCTCTCCCTATAGCTTACCCCTACTTTTTTCAGAATCTCGAACAGCTTGCACCATTTTATATTGTCTAACGCTTTTTCCAGGTCGACAAATCCTATGAAAGTGTATTGATATTTCTTTAGCCTTGCTTCCATTATTAGCCGTAACGTCCGAATTGCCTCTCTCGTCCCTTTACTTTTCCTAAAGCCAAACTGATCGTCACCTAACGCATTCTCAATCTTCTTTTCCATTCTTCTGTATATTATTCTTGCAAGCAGCTTCGATGCATGAGCTGTTAAGCTGATTGTGCGATAATTTTCGCACTTGTCAGCTCTTGCCGTCTTCGGAATTGTGGTGATGATGCTTTTCCGAAAGTCAGATGGTATATCGCCAGACTCATATATTCTACACACCAACGTGAATAGTCGTTTTGTTGCCACTTCCCCCCATGATTTTAGAAATTCTGATGGAATGTTATCTATCCCTTCTGCCTTATTTGACCGTAATTCCTCCAAAGCTCTTTTAAATTCCGATTCTAATACTGGATCCCCTATCTCTTCTAAATCGACTCCTGTTTCTTCTTCTATCACATCAGACAAATCTTCACCCTCATAGAGGCTTTCAATGTATTCTTTCCACCTATCTGCTCTCTCCTCTGCATTGAACAGTGGAATTCCCGTTGCACTCTTAATGTTGCTTTTAATGTCACCAAAGGTTGTTTTGACTTTCCTGTATGCTGAGTCTGTCCTTCCGACAATCATATCTTTTTCGATGTCTTTCAATTTTTCCTGCAGCCATTTCGTCTTAGCTTCCCTGCACTTCCTATTTATTTCATTCCTGAGCGACTTGTATTTCTGTACTCCTGATTT
Organism: Schistocerca americana; assembly: GCF_021461395.2. Taxonomy (NCBI): domain Eukaryota; kingdom Metazoa; phylum Arthropoda; class Insecta; order Orthoptera; family Acrididae; genus Schistocerca; species Schistocerca americana. The sequence goes on from NC_060127.1 coordinate 194,030,187, forward strand.
TCCCGGAACATGTTTGTACTTCCTCCTTTCATCAATCAACTGAAGTATTTCTTCTGTTACGCACGGTTTCTTCGCAGCTACCTTCTTTGTACCTGTGTTTTCCTTCCCTTGGCATCACGCCGACACAAAGAACTGTTACAAATCGCTTACTTCAAGGACAGCTACGAGCCGGACGCCCTGTAACGTGTATGCCACCGACCCCAAACCACCACCATTTGCGGCTTCAGCAGTGTAGGCAAGAGCTCAGCAGAGGGCGGAGTGGAGGCGCCTTGTGTTTTGGGATGAAATCCACTTCTGCCTCGGTGCCAGTGATGGCCGTGTGTCGGTTAGAAGGTGGCCAGGTGAGCGCCCGCAGTCAGCCCGTGTTGCGGTCTGGACACACTGGACGTACATCTGGAGCTACAGTCTGGCGTGCGACTTCGTGTGACAGCAGCAGCGATGTCGTGGCTATCCCACAGATCACGACTGCAGAACTGCACCGCAGTCTGGCGACTCGACCTGTCGAGCTCCCATTCGTGAAGAGCATTCCGAAGGGTGTTTTCCAATAGGATAACGATCGCCCACAAACCGCTATTGCAACCCAACGTGCCTTACAGAGCTTTGACATGCTGCCTTGGCCTGCTCGATCGCCAGACCTGTCTCAAGTAGAGCACACACGGGACATCATCGGACGGAAATTCCAGCGTCGTCCACGACCGACATGACGTCCTCATACGCAATCGATCAAGCGCAACACGCATGGATCTCTATCCCACAAATCGACATCTGGCACCTGTACAATACAATGCATTCACGTTTGCATTCTTGCATTCAATACTCTGTAATTAATGTACCAGCATCTAAGCTTTTCTCGCTTCATTAACCAGTGAACTTTCTGTTGAGCCGTACGTGGTTGTGTTCCCGCCATCGTGTATTTTACACCCTGTTTCTAACGTACTTCGACCTCACTACTGTCACTGAGTTGCTGCTTTGCCTGACCGTGAGCGGCGTTAGCTGCGCCTATCGATATATCCCCTCTCGTAGTATCTTTGCTCGACTGCTGTTACGTGCCGGTCGTTGTCCATCGTAAGCGAGCTCGGTTTGCGAGTTCGGGCTGCCAGTCAGTTGGAACGAGTCTGGAGCCCAGTCAGGACCTGCCAGTCGGGGAGTTGCAATGCGGCACTAGTGCAGTCGGGTTGGAGCAGCAATGAGCTCTGCGTCGACATGGCTCTCCCGACCGTTGCCGCCACGCATCACTTGAGTCGGGCCGCGGTCTTGCTGGATCGTCGGTCGGTCGACCTACCGGATGACGCGTTTTGGCCCGCTGATCGTTCATGAGTCGGCTGTGTGTGTGTGTGTCTGCGTGCATCGACGCCCGATTTGTCTTCGTGTGTGTTTAGTTAGTGTTGGGTATCGTTCAGGTCTTCGTGCAAGTGTTTGTCAGGTTGTGTGTGTAGTTGGCGTTACTTCCACTGACGACTATTTTAGATGTCGTCGCATTCCGAGAGGAGTCGGTCGGTTGCTGCGGACCAGGGAAGATATCTACACGCGGTACAGTCGGCTGGGTCCGCTGACAGCCCTTGCGCAGTGTCGGAGCGTGTGTGGAGCTGTCCGATCGCTACGAGCTTCGTGGTTCACCGACCCAGGACTTCAAGGTAGAGTAGTGGTTTCAACTACCCAAGCCACGTCCATTCATGTTGTCTGGTTCGTTTCGGTGGTACGCTGTTGGAGAGGTTTTCTTGTGAGCAACACAGAGTTTTTGTATTGCTGAAATTTAGCCGCCATGCGGTGCAATTAACTACAATGGTTGACTACAATTGAGTGCACCAGCGGAATTTTATGCTTTGTGTCCATTAGTGTTCCGGTTACCTGCCCTGGGCACTGACGTAAATTCAGGCAGTGTTCCTTTTGGGTGAAGTTAACTACATTACCGTATTTCAAATTCGAGTGTACAAGCGGAATTTTCTACCCAGTGGCCGTTAGTGTTCCGGTTACTTGCCCTGGCCACTAACGTAATTTCAGGGAGTGTCCTTTCCTCACCTGTTGTTCCTGTCCAACATGGTGTGACAGCTAATACATATTTCATCGTGGATAATCACGTTCGTAACCTTTTGTGTTTGCGTTCTCACGTACTGACTGGTGGCAAGTCGTTGTCGGTCGGTCCGTGGCTGTCGCCCTGGTTGCGTGTAACTGGCTGGGCCCACCACCTGTCACACCTAAGTGAACGAGGGCACACCGACGTCCGTGGAGGCTTCTGAGTGCCGTTTTCCTTATTGTCCTTACCAGTGTTTAACTGTCTGTTTACGATCCATCACAGCCAATGATTAAAAATTCTTGTTTTTACTGGACCTTATGTATTTTTGAATTTCGGGAAATCAATTGTGGGCCTTAATCCGCTTAAAACCTTACTCTTGAAATTACCATTTAAGCCAAAACATTGCGGCCTTCTGCCTTAACAGATTATGGTAAATATTTTACAAATTTCGCCGGCCGAAGTGGGCGTGCGGTTAAAGGCGCTGCAGTCTGGAACCGCAAGACCGCTACGGTCGCGGGTTCGAATCCTGCCGCGGGCATGGATGTTTGTGATGTCCTTAGGTTAGTTAGGTTTAACTAGTTCTAAGTTCTAGGGACTAATGACCTCAGAAGTTGAGTCCCATAGTGCTCAGAGCCATTTGAACCATGTTTTTTACAAATTTCAAATTTAATTGTGGTCCTCAGCCGCTCGTATTGCATCTTGCATATGTTTGTTCTATCTGCTTTTGCCTTGAGGCTTTCCAGCCTAACTGTGATAAAATATATATTTTAATTATTTTATTTACTATTTTAACTGCATTTTTATTTGTTGATTTTTAAGATTTCTTGTTTGGAGGTCCTTAGTCGTGAAATAATTGCTTCTTTGAAACTCGTAGCTCTAAAGGTTCGGCTGTGCGCCGTTTTGGTTTAAAGGTGTTATTAACTTATAATAAATTACAATTTTGAGTGAATCCGACCGACATCTTATTTGGCTCTTTCCACAATCCTAATCACCTGTTCTGCCCTGCGGGTTCAGCGGCCGTCTCAGCTATGTCAGTCATTTAAATATGTTACCTAGAAAACCGTATTCCCGAAATTTCATTACTCTATGTTAATTATTTCTTTGCGCTGCAGTTTTCTCCATCGGTATATGTATGTGTGTGTGCGCAATAATTTACATGCAGTATAGCTCATTTTAAGCATTAAAGTAGGTGCTTAAGGATACAATATGACTCTACTATTGCACGTATTGGTTTTGGATATGTCCATTAGTTCAGAAAAAGTTTGTGTTTTCATCTTGTGTTGTGTACAGATCTGCCAAATGGCGACGAAGTAGTCAAAACTAGCTGCGCCCTTTCTGTTTTTTGGTGGTTTTACATAGCGAGATTTCAAAAATCTCGGGCGTACTGCTTAACGTAAAATCACAACCTCGTTGTACATGATATATCATCATTCGCAAAGCAGGTCAGAAGATGGAAGCCTCATCAACTATAGAAGAAAACGGGTACGCAACCCGAAGCATCAGAGTTCTAGCAAGCGCATACACGTAATGCGTAACACAGAAGTCTACAATATCCCGAACTCTTCTGGTTCATACGTACCACTGACGACGCAGTCGGCCTGTTCAGTGTACGGCAGCTTGCGAGACTCACCTGTAACAGAACAGATATTGTCACATCACCAATGGAACTAGAGGAATATACTACTTCCTGCACTACACGTTTTAACAATTTATTTGTTTATTTATTGGCTCATTTGTAGCTGGATCGAGACCATACAATGAATTATATTAATGAATATTAAATGGATGTCAAAGTTTACGGATTGGTAAAATATATTTCACACAAGCTCCCGGCGCTTGAACATGGCATTTTTCTGTTAAAGGTCCGTTCATGTATTTTTAACCGTGTTTCTTCTCCCTGTGTTTTCACTGGAATCGGACTTCGTTATCAAACAGTACCCGAAGACGAAGGTGGATCAATCTGGACGAGTTTTTGCTTGAAAGTACGGAACCTTTTGCCATTAGAAGTCACCCAACAATCTTACAATGACTAAAGACACACAATAAAACATACGTTGGTTAGTAATAACTATATTCGGAAATAAAAGCAATTTAAAATTACTACACTTACATTGTAACTTGAATTATGCAATTAAGAGAGCCGTTTGGTGAATAAAATAATGAAATAATGTAGTATTAATGGCGGTGTGCCTAAACACGCCCGATCTGGACAAGATCTACACAACAAAAGGTGACTCTTCCTCTTTTGCCAATATATGACGATGAAAATATTCAAATGTTTCCAGTGGCTGCATATAATATTTACACAGCCGTGGACCATATCTGTGGCTTAAATTATTTCTTTTTTCTATTACTTACAATTACGTTTTCTGCTAAGAAAAGGTAAGCATGCAAATGTGCCTTTAAACTTTCCTCCGAGTTGCGAGGCGAAAGGACACACCTGCGGGGGAGCAACTCACTCTAAAGCACATTGCATATATAAGTCTGCAAATACACATACAAATCGTATATAACACATATAACTTAATATTTACACAAAAAAGATTTTCAATGTTTGAATTTTTATGATGCATGCGCAGTCGTGTAAAGATCAGTACTAGCGCCGCCGATGCGAAGTGAGTTCATCACACGACTCACAGTTCATTCCCAGTCCCTGTGTTCATGTGCACAAGACGTCGCAGATAAAAGATTTATCATCATGGATTTCACAAATGTGGATTAACATCTAAAACAGACACAAAATCCTAAAGTGACAACACTCGTTAACTTGTAATTACAAGTTCTTATTGCTGATGCCACAGTTGGCAGGTTTGATGCAGATGCGTGTGCGCGATCACCCGCAGCGCAGCTTGTATTTTTGCACTGGTTACACCGTTTATTTAGACTGATGTCACTGTTTTTTGCCCTAGGTCGTACATCGCCTGATAGAAGACTGGTGGACTCCCATTCCACAGCAGGTGAGCAGGATCTCGGACGGCTCGATGCTGGAGTCGATCCTCGGTTAGATCAGCTGAGAAAGTCCCTCATTTCCGAGAACATATTGCTCCCTGACGATCCGTCCAAAATTCCCCCACCCGTCGAGTGGTCTTCCTCGTTTTGGAGCAGAGCGACCGCACGTGCAGTAGGGAACCAGTCCTTGCCATACAGACTTGCGAAGATACAGATATACAGAGATGCACCGTGGTAAACGTCAATTTGCGATGCACTCAAACGTGTCGATGCTCTTCACTATGAAAGTTTCTTCACATACAGAGTTTGTCAAGCGATGCACAAATATTCGTACACAAGTAGTTGCGACGTAGAACAAACGTCCGTCGTCAAGTCTTTACGCGAATAATTTGTAACACGATTCTACATTAACACTTTCAACACTGCCCTCTTTACACCCGGCACTTGGCTGTGAACTGGCTTATTTAATGGATGTTTGAAATTAGATTGCAAAGAACAGGAAAATGATACGAATATGGTTCTTGCATTATTTAAAAGGAAAAAGTAAGAGCTTTACGTGAATGTGAGTTTATTTTACAACATAAAATACAAATGGGTGTTATAATTTTAAAAAAGACACACAAAAAAGTCGTGGTCAAAAAAGTTTTACATGATCTCTCTCTTGAGTAATGCCATTATACTGTATATAAATTAAAAAAAAAGTATATATCACTGGAATGTCTAACTGCAGGTACCTGTAAACTAGAGTATTTTAATAGTTCAGATGTAGTTAGCCTTTGTGTGAAAATCCTGGAAACACTGTGGGACGCAAAGGCCAACGCCACAGTCCTTGCACCACCATCTGTTGAGTTGGCAGAAGAGCCAACACCGTGTTACTAGAGCTCACGCAGGCTGGCATGAGGAGGGAAGGACTATACTGACGTGAGATCTGGAACATGACAAGGAATTAGAATTCAGAAAGCGGACGTAATTACTTTGATACTTAACTTTAATCCATTAATGATGAACGTCGCTCTTGACGGTACATGATTCACAATATTATCTGTTCAGAATACATTCTTTTAGTAACTGAATATGGCGCCTTGCTAGGTAGTAGCAAATGACGTAGCTGAAGGCTATGCTAATCTGTCGTCTCGGCAAATGAGAGCGTCTGTAGACAGTGAACAATCGCTAGCAAAGTCGGCTGTACTACTGGGCCGAGTGCTAGGGAGTCTCTCTAGACCTGCCGTGTGGCGGCGCTGTGTCTGCAATCACTTATAGTGGCGACACGCGGGTGCGACGTATACTAACGGACCGCGGCCGATTTAAAGGCTACCACCTAGCAAGTGTGGTGTCTGGCGGTGACACCACACCATCTACTTTCCTTCCTGATGCGCTTACTCGTTTCTTTCTTCCCCCTGTCTGAACATTGCAATATCTAGTAGTATTCACCTTGTTTGCAGTAGGTGGGACCTTCTTTGGAAAGTGCCTTGCAAATGTCCACTCAATTTGTGAGGATGAAACGGTTTGTTGCTGAAAAATACTTCCGCCCTTCTCAGCCAATTTCTTCCCCACTTTGTGAATAAAGTCTACTAGGGATACATTCTTCCTAGTTTTCTCTTTATATAAAATAAAACTGTTGACAGTTGAAATGATAATCAAATGGAAAAACATTGTATGATCAAATAGAAAAACAGCTTTCTCCACCACTTCGAAGTTTTTCGGGCAAACGGATAATAAGTGGAGAACTGAACTGCTCTGTCAACCCCAGCTTTATTCTTGTAGTAATCAATAATAACGTCTAGCTTTACAATTTCTGCTATCCCACCTTTGGCCCTCACCTGAATACTAGTGGTAGTAGACTTATGCTTTGTCTCGTTTTGACTTCCACTTCACTGCCAAGAGATGCTGTTTCCTTTGAAAATCTGACCTTTTCTTAGTTTTAGTGTTTTGAATATTCGTGGCAGACCTTTACTCTTTTTCATTACAGTTCCCACTCCAAGAGATTTATTTTCCCACAACATGTCCAGAAGAGATGGACTGGTGCACTACCTATCCATATAAATGGAATGTCCTTTGCCAAAGTACTGTGAACACAACCTTTTTACAAGGGCCTGGATACTATTGTCAGCATTCCCTGCAGAACCTGTATATACATCAATGTTTAGCATCTAACCAGTTGATGAATTGCAGAGAGCATACAATTATATCCCACATTTATTGCGTTTGTTTTTACCGTATACTCTGAAGCCTATTCTACCACGAAAGGGACACATTGCCTCATCTATTGTCAGATTCATGCCTGGTTGAAAACTACTTTTGCTTTTATTCACAAAGAAATCAAAGAAAGGCCTCACTTTGTGAAGTGTGTCGTGCTTTTCTTTGCTTCTGCTAATGAACGTAGCATTGTCATTCAAGTATAACATCGACAATATAGCGCAAAATCGATCGCGACTCAAGAATTTACTCGCAAATCCTGTCTGCAAAAACGGATCTGTTTACCAATAATCACTGATTTTCGGCAATTTGACGACGCACATATGCAAAATAATACTGAAAAACCAGTAAATCTCTTGCAATTTTACTGCAGACCACTTATGCCAAATAGAGTTTATTTTCAGGCTACCTTTGCGTTTCATTGCTGTTATATTTCTAGAGGAGGCCGAAATGCACGCTATAAGCTCACGCAGGATGGCGTGAGGTCTGAAACAGGATACGTAATGAATGCTATAAAGAAAAGTACGTAGCTGCTGGAATACTTAACTTTAATCCATCATTTGTATACATCGTTCTTGATGAGACATGCTTCATACGATAACTATCAATTGCTATGGCGCCTTGCTAGGTCGTAGCCATTGACTTAGCTCAAGGCTATTCTATCTTCTCTGCAAATAAACGAGGCTTCGTCAGTGTTGCATCGCTAGCTAAGTCGTCCGTACAACTGGGGCGAGTGCTAGTAAGTCTCTCTAGACCTGCCGTGTGGCGGCGCTCGGTCTGCTATCACTGATAGTGGCGACACGCGGGTCCGACGTATACTAGCGGACCGCGCCGATTTAAAAGCTACCACCTAGCAAGTGTGGTGTCTGGCGGTGACACCACAATTGCCGTAATAAAGTTACCAGCGTACCGATTCGTTTCACTTTTGAAGAGCCGAATAACGTCATCAAAGAAATAACTAAAATATTGAAGCTCCTCAGTGGCATCCGAAAATTGCGATGCTACGCCGACTACTTGCTGGAAATCCGGCAGTGCTGGCTGATCGTCTAGTTCCGACCAATCTGGCTCTTTGTGCTCAGAGAGCCACACACGACCAGCTACCACAGATGGTGACTGATGGTCTGTACCACTGTCTGCATAGAAAAAAAATAATGCTAAGATTGGTACTAAGAGGTACTAAATTAAAGTGAAGTAATGAACACTACTCACAATACAAAATGCGGCAAGGAACACTTCACTTTATAAACAATTGAGACATATATATACCTGAATCATCACTTGTACTTTCGTCTGGAGAGTACGAATCCTCTTTGTCAGAATCGTCAGTTTCAGATCCTGCATCTCCATAAAGAATACCTAAGATCTCGGCCTCCGTCAACTCACACCTGTGAATGAACTGCAGGTAACTTCGTCTTTGCAGTGCTCACAACCGCTCCCAGGATGAGATAGCCGATAAATGCTGGCTCTTGCGGAAGCAGAATGAACTACCTCCACATTAGTTGGCGGAACTGCTTCGGAGACCCGCCAAACGCGCTTACGGAGGCAAATCAAGGCTCGCCCGTGCGGTGTACGGGCGCCGTCGCCAGCGTCGGGGCGGGCGGGCACCGTGCTGCGTGTGTTAACAGTTTGTAAACAAAATCCAAACATGAATAGTTAATCACGTCTACATACATATCATGAATAGTCATTTTCAGTTATGCGGTTTTGCATACCACTTTCCTCGTAGTCACAAGTTCAGCGACGTTTACGGCCACAAATAGTTTCAGGTTATGCGAGTCTCATAACTTTTTCCATATGGCACATGTAATAAGTACAGATAACATATATGAGCATAATTCATTTAGCTTCACCTAAATACAGATAAATACATGGAAACATGTCACATATAGGTTTTTTTACGTAGGTTCAAATACATCAAACATATTAGGTACTGGCTTTACATAAACATAGAGACATATTCCTCTTGTCTTCACACAAGTATGATTGGTCACATAGAAATATTTTTCAAGTAGCTTTACATAAGTTTACAATATTAACATTATTTACAATCATTACAAGTTTAGATCTATGTTTTTGCTTTTGCAAATGATGTCACCTGAAATAGAGGAGTTTTGGACACGACATCTCACACCATTCTAGTGCACAACTACAAATAAGCAATTAACTAACATCAAACACAAAAGATACTCGCGACACGAGCGTAAGTGCGCAGTGTCAGCATGTCCTTAGCTACTCGTAAGTGTGTGTGTGTGTGTGTGTGTGTGTGTGTGTGTGTGTGTGTGTGTGTGTGTGTGTGTGTGTGTTCAATGGTGAGATGTGTATCCCATCAGTTTCAAGGTGAAAGTGTAAGGGTGTAGAATGATGAAGTATCCACGTCAATGAGTCGTTAGTATTCGAAAACAGACGGTGTAGATAGTCAATCTCATAGGCTGAAAATATGTCTTCACTCCTGTATAACAGCTAACATAGAATATTTGCTTTAAAATTTTAAGTGTCTGCTGTAAGTATTCGGCTAAGACGAATCTCTTCTTTCTCCTTCTGCTGCTGAAATAAAACTCTTATACTACGTAGCTTTTCTGTAGTAGTGCTGTGAGGCACGTGTATTTGATAGTTGTGTATAACGTAAGCGTGATCCATAGATGTGTTTACTGTTGTGCACGGTATACTCTAAGATCACGGCGAGCATATAGTCCAATAATTCTGTTTGTTTTAGGATGCTGCAGCAGATACGCACGAGCATGCGGAATGCTGACAATGATGTAAGGACCGTACAGTAGACGCCACTTCGTGTTGCGCCGCTGAAGAGTAGACGACTTACTGTGAGTACGCAAAAGCACTGACGTACCAGCTTTAAATTCCTGCTTCCTCTTGACAGTGCGCGCAAAAGTTTTGTTTCTAATTTTGGTTTCTGCAATCAGTGTCGCATAGACTTCCCTCATCTTTTCGTCGCGTGTTGTTTGCTGAAAAGAAAGTTTTGGCGGTGTTCTCCGATCGTTGTCTCCTTTGCGATCGAACATGAGCTCATTAGGAGTGTACGGAGTTTCATAAACATTGAGGTTGTTGTGTACCTCATCAAATAAAGACAAATATTTTAGGCAGTTGGTGTGTCTGGTAGAAATGTAGGTTCTCACGGACCACACGGCCAGTGGGATTACACGTTGAGATAAAAATACTCTTAATACCATTGTCTTTGAGAAACTTACACCACTTGTACCCAGTATAGTATGCAGCACTGTCAGATAAAGTAGCTTTTGCTTTTCCCACGTGAGGAATGTAGTCACATGAGTAACGACGAATTATGGCAGTGGCAGTGGCAGATCTTATAGCGTACAGTTTAACACGCTTGGGGAATGAACCGCAAAATGCAAGAATGTTTCACACCATCACTGCTTGTGGGATGTGGACCGCTTATGTCAGAAATTACAGTTTCTAGAGGTTTACAGGGCAGAATAGAATGCAAATTAGTCTTCGTTGACAAGTTCAGCGGTTTAGATTTTTGACAGATCGCACATGTTTTGAGTGTACTGTGGATCTTACGTCTCATACTGCTAAAGGTTTGCTACGCGTTTCTTGGTACCGTAATGACCCCAAACAAAATGTGTATGCCAAATTAGGTTGCATTCAGAATTCTTAGGGACACAAAAACACCAAGTAGTGGCTTCAGGATGACGGCGATAAAATAACACATCATTATGTATCAAATATCGGCTGGACAGAGGATGGTCAGGTTGATTTGTGAGTAAAACTCTCACCTTATTCCCGTGAGGATAAGATTTCTGCAACGCTGACATATTTCTACGTAAGTCGATATAATACTGGTGATATACCTTATCCCACATAAGAAGTATTCGGTAATCATTCACATTCTCCAGGTTAAGGTTACTCATTCAAGCCTTGAGGCAGACGAGACAAAGCGTCGGCAATGATGTTGTCTTTAAACGTAACATACACAATTTCAAAGGATAGTTTTGCAAAGATAAAGGCCAACGTGATAATCTGGGATGTACAAGCTTACAACGTAACAGAATTGTGAGAGCTTGGTGGTCAGTATAAATTTTAGTGCGCTTTCCATACAAATAATAATTGAACTTCTTAAAGACGGCCGGCCGCTGTGGCCGTGCGGTTCTAGGCGCTTCAGTTCGGAACCGCACTGGCTGCTACGGTCGCAGGTTCGAATCCTGCCTCGGGCATGGAGGCATGTGATGTCCTTACGTTAGTTAGGTTTAAGTAGTTCTAGGTCTATGGGACTGATGACCTCAGATGTTAAGTCCCATAGTGCTTAGAGCAATTTTCCATTTTTCTTAAAGGCCCACACCGTTGGGAGTGTTTCAATTCTGTGCTAGAGTAAGTGCGTTCACATTCGCTAAGTGTGCGGCTCGCAAAAGTAATAATTTTCACATGTTCTTGTTCTCCATTGTTTACAACTTCAAACAAACAACAGCCTAAGCCACAGGATAAGGGGTCACATGTCATACAAAAATCTAAATTATAATCAGGGTGATCCAAACTATTTGTGTTAACCAAAGCATGCTTAATACTATCAAAGTCTTTCCGACAGTGGTCAGACCATATCCATATCTGATTCTTTTTGAGTAGGTTCCATAGGTGTCTGCTGTTTAATAGTTGGTGTGGAAAAATCGTAGAAAGAAAGAACAAAGTCCAACGAATGATTTCAATTTCTTTCTAACCTGTGGATTAGGAAAATTCCTGATTGCGTCTACCTTACTTGTGTCAGGTCGTATACCTTGAGCATTAATAATATGTCCAAGATACCTAATTTCACTCCAAGCAGATTTCGACTTTTTGAGGTTAGCTGTCACTCCAGCTTTATGTAGAATCTCCTGCAGAGTATCAATGTGTTGACGCCAACTCTTACTAGCTATGAGCAGGTCATCAGTGTAGTGAGTAACTCATTCAACCAATTAATCATAAAGTACAGAATCCAATGCGGTGGGGGATAAACACGCCTAAACTGACGTTCAGACGGAATTGAAGGACACAAAATTGATAGGTGCGTCCCCGAATATAAATGCAGTATACTTTATAGAATCCGGCGTGATTGGGACTTGCCAGAACGAAAGGACAGGTCAGATCTATCGTACAGAAATACTTAGAATCTAAAAATCTCTGAAGCTGCTTCTCTAAATTCTCAGGTTTCGTGCGAACAGGTATAATAATTTCATTAATTACACGAGTTTCTTTACAACATGTAAAGGTCTGCAGTAAGGTGACGTGGAAGGTTCGATAATTTTCCACTCTAACATTAGCTTCAACTCGTGCCACACAGCATGTCGTTGGGATAGTGGCACATTATAGGTTTTGTGGAAGGAAATCTCTACGGTCGCAGGTTCGAATCCTGCCTCGGGCATGGAGGTGTGTGATGTCCTTAGATTAGTTAGGTTTAACTAGTTCTAAGTTCTAGGGAACTGATGACCTCAGAAGTTACGTCCCATAGTTCTCAGAGCCACTTGAACCATTTGGAAGGAAATCTGGCGAGGCTTAACTTCTATTTTATACATATATGTGTTGATCACACGGGGGATGTTTGCTAAATACTTTTATATACTTGGACAAAATATCATAAAGTTCATTACGTTCCTCAAGTGTGACAGCTGTTGGTTTCTAATAACTTATTACTAACTGAAGTTTTCAAGTCCTGAGACTCGGCAACAGGCGCGTGTGTCTCTGTGGCAGCGTCATCAGTATCCTGTACTAACTGCATCTTGCACCCTGTACAATATTTATCATGCTTCAGACTCCTGGTATCCAGGTCAATTGCAGTTTCATTGCACTTATCTCGAAGTATACATTTAGGTTGGGAGAAGTCAATAGTGATGCCCTTCTCGCACAATGTATCTAAACCTAAAATACAATTAATGACCAGTTTTTGGACGACGAAGAATGGCCATTGTACGATTCCATTACCTACCTTGACTGACACAAATACCTGTTTGTTAGTAATGTTTAGTTTCAGAATGATTACTGTAAGGTTCGACTGGAGAATGGCAAGGAAAAAGTCATCGATGTTTATTACGACAGGAATGCAGTGTGTCATGTCGAGGTGCGTGCTGTTGTGAGTACATAGTGTGTGGTGTGTATCCGTCACAAATGTACTTGTGTCCATTGTCAAACTGTGTGTTTTGGTTGCTACTACCGTCATTGCACACTGGTTGTCCGTAATTGTCAAATTGTTTCGATTGCGCAGCGGCAGATTGTGCTGTTTGACTGGCTCTGAGTACTATGGGACTTAACTTCTAAGGTCATCAGTCCCCTAGAACTTAGAGCTACTTAAACCTAACTAACCTAAGGACATCACACACATCCATGCCCGAGGCAGGATTCGAACCTGCGACCGTAGCGGTCGCGCGGTTCCAGACTGAAGCGCCTAGAACCGCTCGGCCACTCCGGCCGGCAAGAGGGCCATTTGGTTGGTAGAATAGAATATTGAAATAACGTAGTATTGATGGCGGTGCCCCTAAATACGTCCGATCTGGACAAGACCTAGAAAACAAAAGGTGACTCTTTCGCCAATTATATGACGATCAAAAATCTTGAAATGTTTTCAGCGGCTGCATACAATATGTATACAGCCGTGGACTATATCTATCGCTTTAATTATCTCTTTTTTTATTACTTACAATTACGTTTTCTGCTAAGAAAAGCTCAGCATGCAAATGTGCCTTTAAAACGTCTCGCGTTATCAACACATGCAGCGGTGCCTGCTGTGCCTACTTCTACAGGGATTGGAAAAAGATGTGAAAACACCGCGAAAAATGCATTCTCGAACACAAATGCTGACGACAGCCAAGCCTTCCGTTCGCGCTGCTGAGTTTGGCTACGTGTGCAATGTCCTCAGAACGTTGCAAGCGTCATAACAGTGTTCTGCATTATGGCGGAACTAAGTGAATTCGAAGGTGTATAAAATTTTGGTGCTGCTATGGTGGGTGCTTCCGCAAATCAGGGCGCCGAAATGTTCGGTGATGAGCTACCGTATCGAATATGTATACAGTATACAAGGAAGAGTCACACCGTGGACGGAAGTACGAGTGTCCGTGGAAGAGGGTCACTGAAGAGGATTGTTACGATATGTAAGAGGTGAACAGCTGCAAAAGCCACTGCAGAACTGAATGTCGCTCCCGCGAACCCTGTCAGACCAGAGCAACACTAGTGGAGCTCCGTAAGCGGGGACTGCGCGGTAGCTGCAAGTGCACGACCACTCGGCACAACAGGAAAACGTGGTGCTGGAACCGTGAAGCAGTGGAAGACTGTCGTGTGGCGGGCGCCCCGGTTCCTTTGGAAGGCGGCGCAGTTTCTGTTCCCCAGCGGAGGCGCTGTGTTCCAAGGCGACAGGACACCTCTCCCGGGACTGGCTTCTGGAAGCACTGGGTCCACCTGTCGCATCTCCTCTGAACACAAAAGACCTCGAAGGCCTCGGGAAAGTACGGGGTGGGCTGCAATCTCAAAGGGTGCATGGCAAATACAGGACGTGCTTGGATCAAGGAACAGTCGGCATTGTAGTTGTAAATAGTTGTAGTTGTGCTGGGAAAGTCCCTGAGCTTCAAGCGCTAATAGAAAGCACAGAAGCTGAAATCGTTATAGGTACAGAAAGCTGGCTAAAGCCTGAAATAAGTTCTGCAGAAATTTTTACGAAGTCTCAGACGGTGTTCAGGAATGATAGATTAGGCAGAATTGGTGGTGGAGTGTTTGTGTCTGTCATTAGTGGTTTATCTTGTAGTGAAGTCGAAGTAGATACTCCCTGCGAATTGGTATGGGTGGAGGTTATACTTAACAGCCGAACTAAGTTAATAATTGGCTCCTTCTACAGACCCCCAGACTCCGATGATATAGTTGCTGAACAGTTCAGAGAAAATTTGAGTCTCGTAACAAATAAATACCCCACCCATACGGTTATAGTTGGTGGGGACTTCAACCTACCCTCGATATGTCGGCAAAAATACTTGTTCAAAATCGGTGGTAGGCAGAAAACATCTTCCGAGATTGTCCTAACTGCTTTATCCGAAAATTATTTCGAGCAGTTAGTCCACGAACCCACGTGAATTGTAAATGGTTGCGAAAACACACTTGCCCTCTTAGCGACAAACAATCCAGAGCTGATAGAGAGCATCATGACTGATACAGGGATTAGTGATCACAAGGTCGTTGCAGCTAGGCTCAATACCGTTTCTTCCAAATCCACCAGAAACAAACGCAAAATAATTTTATTTAAAAAAGCGGATAAAGTGTCACTAGAAGCCTTCCTAAGAGACAATCTCTATTCCTTCCGAACTGACTATGCAAATGTAGACGAGATGTGGCTCAAATTCAAAGATATAGTAGTAACAGCAATTGAGAGATTCATACCTCATAAATTGGTAAGAGATGGAACTGATCCCCCATGGTACACAAAACAGGTCCGAACGCTGTTGCAGGGGCAACAGAAAAAGCGTGCGAAGTTCAGAAGAACGCGAAATCCCGAAGATTGGCTAAAATGTACAGACGCGCGAAATTTGGCACGGACTTCAATGCGAGATGCCTTTAATAGGTTCCACAACGAAACATTGTCTCGAAATTTTGTAGAAAATCCGAAGAAATTCTGATCGTATGTAAAGTACACAAGCGGCAAGACGCAGTCAATACTTTCGCTGCGCAGTGCCGATGGTACTGTTACCGACGACTGTGCCGCTAAAGCGGAGTTATTGAACGCAGTTTTCCGAAATTCCTTCACCAGGGAAGACGAATGGAATATTCTAGAATTTGAAACCCGAACAGCTGCTAACATGAGTTTCTTAGAAGTAGATACCTTAGGGGTTGCGAAGCAACTCAAATCGCTTGATACGGGCAAGTCTTCAGGTCCAGATTGTATACCGATTAGGTTCCTTTCAGATTACGCTGATACAATAGATCCCTACTTAGCAATCATATACAACCGCTCGCTCACCGATAGATCTGTACCTACAAATTGGAAAATTGCGCAGGTCGCACCAGTGTTTAAGAAGGGTAGTAGCAGTAATCCATCGAACTACACACCTATATCATTGACGTCGGTTTGCAGTAGGGTTTTGAAGCATATATTGTATTCAAACATTATGGATCACCTCGAAGGGCACGATCTATTGATACGTAATCAGCTTGGTTTCAGAAAACATCGTTCTTGTGCAACGCAGCTAGCTCTTTATTCGCACGAAGTAATGGCCGCTATCGACAGGGGATCTCAAGTTGATTCCGCATTTCTAGATTTCCGGAAAGCTTTTGACACCGTCCCTCACAAGCGACTTCTAATGAAGCTGCGGGCCTACGGGGTATCGTCTCAGTTGTGCGACTGGATTCGTGATTTCCTGTCAGGAAGGTCGCAGTTCGTAGTAATAGACGGCAAATCATCGAGTAAAACTGAAGTGATATCAGGTGTTCCCCAGGGAAGCGTCCTGAGACCTCTGCTGTTCCTGATCTATATAAATGACCTGGGTGACAATCTGAGCAGTTCTCTTAGGTTGTTCGCAGATGATGTTGTAATTTACCGTCTAGTAAGGTCATCCGAAGACCAGTATCAGTTGCAAAACGATTTAGAAAAGATTGTTGTGTGGCAGGTGGCAGTTGACGCTAAATAACGAAAAGTGTGATGTGATCCACATGAGTTCCAAGAGAAATCCGTTGGAATTCGATTACTCGATGAATAGTACAATTCTCAAGGCTGTCAATTCAACTAAGTACCTGGGTGTTAAAAAAATTACGAACAACTTTATTAAACTCTATTAAATAGATGTCAAAGTTTACGGATTGGTAAAATATATTTCACACAAACTCCCGGCGCTTGAACATGGCATTTTTCTGTTAAAGGTCCGTTCATGTATTTTTAACCGTGTTTCTTCTCCCTGTCTTTTCACTGGAATCGGACTTGGTTATCAAACAGCACCCGAAGACGAAGGTGGATCAATCTGGACGAGTTTTTGCTTGAAAGTACGGAACGTTTTGCCATTCGAAGTCACCCAACAATCTTACAATGACTAAAGACACACAATAAAACATACGTTGGTTAGTAATAACTATATTCGGAAATAAAAGCAATTTAATATTACTACACTTACATTGTAACTTGAATTATGCAATTAAGAGAGCCGTTTGGTGAATAAAATAATGAAATAATGTAGTATTAATGGCGGTGTGCCTAAATGATGAAAATATTCAAATGTTTCCAGTGGCTGCATATAATATTTACACAGCCGTGGACCATATCTATGGCTTAAATTATTTATTTTTTCTATTACTTACAATTACGTTTTCTGCTAAGAAAAGTTAAGCATGCAAATGTGCCTTTAAACTTTCCTCCGAGTTGCGAGGCGAAAGGACACACCTGCGGGGGAGCAACTCACTCTAAAGCACATTGCATATATAAGTCTGCAAATACACATACAAATCGTATATAACACATATAACTTAATATTTACACAAAAAAGATTTTCAATGTTTGAATTTTTATGATGCATGCGCAGTCGTGTAAAGATCAGTACTAGCGCCGCCGATGCGAAGTGAGTTCATCACACGACTCACAGTTCATTCCCAGTCCCTGTGTTCATGTGCACAAGACGTCGCAGATAAAAGATTTATCATCATGGATTTCACAAATGTGGATTAACATCTAAAACAGACACAAAATCCTAAAGTGACAACACTCGTTAACTTGTAATTACAAGTTCTTATTGCTGATGCCACAGTTGGCAGGTTTGATGCAGATGCGTGTGGGCGATCACCCGCAGCACAGCTTGTATTTTTGCACTGGTTACACCGTTTATTTAGACTGATGTCACTGTTTTTTGCCCTAGGTCGTACATCGCCTGATAGAAGACTGGTGGACTCCCATTCCACAGCAGGGGAGCAGGTGCTACGCCGACTACTTGCTGGAAATCCGGCAGTGCTGGCTGATCGTCTAGTTCCGACCAATCTGGCTCTTTGTGCTCAGAGAGCCACACACGACCAGCTACCACAGATGGTGACTGATGGTCTGTACCACTGTCTGCATAGAAAAAAAATAATGCTAAGATTGGTACTAAGAGGTACTAAATTAAAGTGAAGTAATGAACACTACTCACAATACAAAATGCGGTAACGAACTCTTCACTTTGCAAACAATTGAGACATATACATACCTGAATCATCACTTGTACTTTCGTCTGGAGAGTACGAATCCTCTTTGTCAGAATCGTCAGTTTCAGATCCTGCATCTCCATAAAGAATACCTAAGATCTCGGCCTCCGTCAACTGGCTGCGCGCCATTTTCACGATCGTAAACACCTGTGAATGAAGTGCAGGTAACTTCGTCTTTGCAGTGCTCACAACCGCTCCCAGAATGAGATAGCCGATAAATGCTGGCTCTCGCGGAAGCAGAATGAACTACCTCCACATTAGTTGGCGCAACTGCTTCGGAAACGCGCCAAACGCGCTTACGGAGGCAAATCAAGGCTCGCCCGTGCGGTGTACGGGCGCCGTCGCCAACTTCAGGGCGGCCGGGCACCGTGCTGCGTGTGTTAACAGTTTGTAAACAAAATCCAAACATGAATAGTTAATCACGTCTACATATATATCATGAATAGTCATTTTCAGTTATGCGGTTTTGCATACCACTTTCCTCGTAGTCACAAGTTCAGCGACGTTTATGGCCACAAATAATTTCAGGTTATGCGAGTCTCATAACTTTTTCCATATGGCACATGTAATAAGTACAGATAACATATATGAGCATAATTCATTTAGCTTCACCTAAATACAGATAAATACATGGAAACATGTTACATATAGGTTTTTTTACGTAGGTTCAAATACATCAAACATGTTACATACCGGCTTTACATAAACATAGAGACATATTCCTCTTGTCTTCACACAAGTATGATTGGTCACATAGAAATATTTTTCAAGTAGCTTTACATATGTTTACAATATTAACATTATTTACTGAAACTTCCCCTTTGAACAATTTATACATGACTGTGCTTAAATTGACATAAAATATTTTTAGCGCAACGCAATCTGACTATCAAAGATCCCTGCAAAAGAAGGGCCCTGACTAACATTAACCTATACCTTTCACGAATCACTTACCTCACAAAAATCTTCGCTACTCAAGCTACTGCAATACAGCGAGCGCCACTACTGCCAGCTAAATAAAAGATTCAAACTACTGAAGGCACTAACTACTGATAGGGATAGTTAGCAAATGAAAGATATTAATAGAGAACAAACAACGTATTTACCTTAATATCATCACAAGTCATAATATATATATCAGTTCATGACAAATTACAAACCTCCGCCATCTCTCTCCCCACATCCACCACTGCTGGCGGCTCACCTCCAACTGCGCAACGCTACGCGCTGTTAACATCCAGCTGCCCCTCTACAATGGCAGACAACAATGCAAACTAGCCACAGACTGCACACAGCACAGCCAGTGATTTCATTTTCATACAGAGAGCGCTACGTGGCGGCGGCGTTACCAATATAAGAACCTAAACAGCCTACTTACATAAAGAAAACATAAACAGCCTACTTACATTACAAGTTTAGATCTATGTGTTTGCTTTTGCAAATGATGTCACCTGAAATAGAGGAGTTTTGGACACGACATCTCACACCATTCTAGCGCACAACTACAAATAAGCAATTAACTAACATCAAACACAAAAAATACTCGCGACACGAGTGTAAGTGCGCAGTGTCAGCATGTCCTTAGCTACTCGTAAGTGTGTGTGTGTGTGTGTTCAATGGTGAGATGTGTATCCCATCAGTTTCAAGGTGAAAGTGTAAGGGTGTAGAATGATGAAGTATTCACGTCAATGAGTCGTTAGTATTCGAAAACTGGCGGTGTAGATAGTCAATCTCATAGGCTGAAAATATGTCTTCACTCCTGTATAACAGCTAACATAGAATATTTGCTTTAAAATTTTAAGTGTCTGCTGTAAGTATACGGCTAAGACGAATCTCTTCTTTCTCCTTCTGCTGCTGAAATAAAACTCTTATACTACGTAGCTTTTCTGTAGTAGTGCTTGAGGCGCGTGTATTTGATAGTTGTGTATAACGTAAGCGTGATCCATAGATGTGTTTACTGTTGTGCACGGTATACTCTAACATCACGGCGAGCATATAGTCCAATAATTCTGTTTGTTTTAGGATGCTGCAGCAGATATGCACGAGCATGCGGAATGCTGACAATGATGTAAGGACCGTACAGTAGACGGCACTTCGTGTTGCGCCGCTGAAGAGTAGACGACTTACTGTGAGTACGCAAAAGCACCAGCTTTAAATTCCTGCTTCCTCTTGACAGTGCGCGCATAAGTTTTGTTTCTAATTTTGGTTTCTGCAATCAGTGTCGCATAGACTTCCCTCACCTTTTCGTCGCGTGTTGTTTGCTGAAAAGAAAGTTTTGGCGGCGTTCTCCAATCGTTGGCACCTTTGCGATCGAACATGAGCTCATTAGGAGTGTACGGAGTTTCATAAACATTGAGGTTGTTGTGTACCTCATCAAATAAAGACAAATATTTTAGGCAGTTGATGTGTCTGGTAGAAATGTAGGTTCTCACGGACCACACGGTCAGTGGGATTACACGTTGAGATAAAAATACTCTTAATACCATTGTCTTTGAGAAACTTACACCACTTGTACCCAGTATAGTATGCAGCACTGTCAGATAAAGTAGCTTTTGCTTTTCCCACGTGAGGAGTGTAGTCACATGAGTAACGACGAATTATGGCAGTGGCAGTAGCAGATCTTACAGCATACAGTTTAAGATGCTTGGGGAATGAACCGCAAAATGCAAGGATGTTTCACACCATCACTGCTTGTGGAATGTGGACCGCTTATGTCAGAACTTACAGTTTCTAGAGGTTTACAGGGCAGAATAGAATGCAAATTAGTCTTCGTTGACAAGTTCAGCGGTTTAGATTTTTGACAGATCGCACATGTTTTGAGTGTACTGTGGATCTTACGTCTCATATTGCTAAAGGTTTGCTACGCGTTTCTTGGTACCGTAATGACCCCAAACAAAATGTGTATGCCAAATTAGGTTGCATTCAGAATTCTTAGGGACACAAAAGCACCAAGTAGTGGCTTCAGGATGACGGCGATAAAATAACACATCATTATGTATCAAATATCGGCTGGACAGAGGATGGTCAGGTTGATTTGTGAGTAAAACTCTCACCTTATTCCCGTGAGGATAAGATTTCTGCAACGCTGACATACTTCTACGTAAGTCGATATAATACTGGTGATATAGCTTATCCCACATAAGAAGTATTCGGTAATCATTCACATTCTCCAGGTCAAGGTTACTCATTCAAGCCTTGAGGCAGACGAGACAAAGCGTCGGCAATGATGTTGTCTTTAAACGTAATATACACAATTTCAAAGGATAGTTTTGCAAAGATAAATGCCAACGTGATAATCTGGGATGTACAAGCTTACAACGTAACAGAATTGTGAGAGCCTGGTGGTCAGTATAAATTTTAGTGCTCCTTCCATACAAATAATAATTGAACTTCTTAAAGACTGCCGGCCGCTGTGGCCGTGCGGTTCTAGGCGCTTCAGTTCGGAACCGCACTGGCTGCTACGGTCGCAGGTTCGAATCCTGCCTCGGGCATGGATGCATGTGATGTCCTTAGGTTAGTTAGGTTTAAGTAGTTCTAAGTCTATGGGACTGATGACCTCAGATGTTAAGTCCCGTAGTGCTTAGAGCCATTTGAACCATTTTTCTTAAAGGCCCACACCGTTGGGAGTGTTTCAATTCTGTGCTAGAGTAAGAGCGTTCACATTCGCTAAGTGTGCGGCTCGCAAAAGTAATAATTTTCACATGTTCTTGTTCTCCATTCTTTACAACTTCAAACAAACAACAGCCTAAGCCACAGGATAAGGGGTCACATGTCATACAAAAATCTAAATTATAATCAGGGTGATCCAAAATATTTGTGTTAACCAAAGCATGCTTAATACTATCACAGTGGTCAGACCATATCCATATCTGATTCTTTTTTAGTAGGTTCCATAGGTGTCTGCTGTTTAATAGTTGGTGTGGAAAAATCGTCGAAAGAAAGAACAAAGTCCAACGAATGATTTCAATTTCTTTCTAATCCGTGGACTAGGAAAATTTCTGATTGCGTCTACCTTACTTTTGTCAGGTCGTATACCTTGAGCATTAATAATATGTCCAAGATACCTAATTTCACTCCAAGCAGATTTCGACTTTTTGAGGTTAGCTGTCACTCCAGCTTTATGTAGAATCTCCTGCAGAGTATCAATGTGTTGACACCAACTCTTACTAGCTATGAGCAGGTCATCAGTGTAGTGAGTAACTCATTCAACCAATCAATCATAAAGTACAGAATCCAATGCGGTGGGGGATAAACACGCCTGAACTGACGTTCAGACGGAATTGAAGGACACAAAATT
This sequence comes from Schistocerca americana, assembly GCF_021461395.2. Taxonomy (NCBI): domain Eukaryota; kingdom Metazoa; phylum Arthropoda; class Insecta; order Orthoptera; family Acrididae; genus Schistocerca; species Schistocerca americana. The sequence goes on from NC_060127.1 coordinate 194,052,782, forward strand.
GATAGGTGCGTCCCCGAATATAAATGCAGTATACTTTATAGAATCTGGCGTGATTGGGACTTGCCAGAACGAAAGGACAGGTCAGATCTATCGTACAGAAATACTTAGAATCTAAAAATCTCTGAAGCTGCTTCTCTAAATTCTCAGGTTTCGTGCGAACAGGTATAATAATTTCATTAATTACACGAGTTTCTTTACAACATGTAAAGGTCTGCAGTAAGGTGACGTGGAAGGTTCGATAATTTTCCACTCTAACATTAGCTTCAACTCGTGCCACACAGCATGTCGTTGGGATAGTGGCACATTATAGGTTTTGTGGAAGGAAATCTCTACGGTCGCAGGTTCGAATCCTGCCTCGGGCATGGAGGTGTGTGATGTCCTTAGATTAGTTAGGTTTAACTAGTTCTAAGTTCTAGGGAACTGATGACCTCACAAGTTACGTCCCATAGTTCTCAGAGCCACTTGAACCATTTGGAAGGAAATCTGGCGAGGCTTAACTTCTATTTTATACATATTGTTGATCACACGGGGGTTGTTCGCTAAATACTTTTATATACTTGGACGAAATATCATAAAGTTCATTACGTTCATCAAGTGTGACAGCTGTTGGTTTCTAATAACTTATTACTAACTGAAGTTTTCAAGTCCTCAGACTCGGCAATAGGCGCGTGTGTCTCTGTGGCAGCGTCATCGGTGTCCTGTATTAACTGCATCTTGTACCCTGTACAATATTTATCGTGCTTCAGAGTCCTGGTATCCAGGTCAATTGCAGTTTCATTGCACTTATCTCGAAGTGTACATTTAGGTTGAGAGAAGTCAATAGTGATGCCCTTCTTGCACAATGTATCTAAACCTAAAATACAATTAATGACCAGTTTTTGGACGACGAAGAATGGCCATTGTACGATTCCATTACCTACCTTGACTGACACAAATACCTGTTTCTTAGTAATGTTTAGTTTCAGAATGATTAGTGTAAGGTTCGACTGGAGAATGGCAAGGAAAATGTCATCGATGTTTATCACGCAGGAATGCAGTGTGTCACGTCGAGGTGCGTGCTGTTGTGAGTACATAGTGTGTGGTGTGTATCCGTCACAAATGTACTTGTGTTCATTGTCAAACTGTGTGTTTTGGTTGCTACTACCGTCATTGCACACTGGTTGTTCGTAATTGTCAAACTGTTTCGATTGCGCAGCGGCAGATTGTGCTGTTTGACTGGCTCTGAGTACTATGGGACTTAACTTCTAAGCTCATCACTCCCCTAGAACTTAGAACTACTTAAACCTAACTAACCTAAGGACATCACACACATCCATGCCCGAGGCAGGATTCGAACCTGCAACCGTAGCGGTCTCGCGGTTCCAAACTGTAGCGCCCAGAACCGCTCGGCCACTCCGGCCGGCCGCTGTTTGACTGATTACGTGTTTGATGTTATTTATAAATTCCGCAACAGTGTCGTGGACAACATCAGCCAGTTTATCTTGTAAGCACTGGTCAAAATTTTTGCCTTTTTATTCTATCCAACTGTGAAATTCTCTATCGATGCATGAGAAATGATTGTCAATGAGTAGCGTTACTTTATTAGAAAAATGTTTGTCAATTGTGTCAATCTTGTTATCGACATCGGCAATGCGCGTTTTTATATCAACATGGACTGCCGGATAAGATTTAAGCTGAGTAACTGCAGGCTCGCATTTTTTACTGAGATTGTTCATTTCTACTTGCATATCTGTCACACCTTTATTTGTGTTTTCTTGTTGTAATGAAAGCTCTGAAAACTTCGCGTTGAGGTCGGACACTTGTCCAGTCAGCCAGTTATTTATCTCCTCAACACGGCTACGCAAAGTGCAGCTAAATCTGATTTAATTTCATAATGTCGTGTTTTCATCTCGACATGAGCTGTTTTCAAAGCGGCGTGAACAGACGTCACCTGCTGGTCACGCTGTGTCGTTTGTGCCATTGTAGCATCGAACACTCTGGCAACACTAGTGGCGTGCAACTGTCCCGCCCCCACCACGTCGGCAGACATGACGTCAGACACCAAAACTGGTTCGGAACTAGATTTAGGCATATCCTAGTAGACGGTCTATTTTCTGAATTTGCGTCACCAGAATAGTCAATAATATGTCGCTCGTTAGTATTAGAGTCAACCGTAACGTCACTTTCATTATTTAATAGCGTGTCAGAGTCTGATTTCGTCTGTGTTTGCCGTCTCTGGTTCTCCATCCTTGCTGATTGTTTTCTGGTCAATACCATGCCACACACAATAAAAATTTAAACTCGTATGTGTAATCAGAATAAATGTAAAAATTAATCTCGCTATGCGTCAATGTCTGAGCAAGAAAATTAATTGCCGAAAGTAATGGTGAAAATTTGAATACTAATGGCTGCACGCCATATTACGTCGCACAGAAGTAAAGTCCTCCGTATTGTGAACTGATAAAACACTACTGTTGCACTATACGAATAATGAAAGTTATTTTTGAAACCGAGATGTGGCTTAATCACTTCTACGGAAACAGAAAATTGTGATAGATCTATCAAGTAAGTTACGGCAATACAAAGCGCGTGAGCAAGATTGCTGATGTAAAGATGCGGTGCCTCACCTTGTACCCGCGACTGCAGCGTAGTTTCAGGTGCCGACAAACATTCGAGTAATTTTTCTTACTTCAGAGTATTCCCGTTTTGTATCCCATACGTCGTTTGCAATAAACATATAACAAAAGGAAGACAATATAGCACATACACTCCCGGAAATGGAAAAAAGAACACATTGACACCGGTGTGTCAGACCCACCATACTTGCTCCCGACACTGCGAGAGGGCTGTACAAGCAATGATCACACGCACGGCACAGCGGACACACCAGGAACCGCGGTGTTGGCCGTCGAATGGCGCTAGCTGCGCAGCATTTGTGCACCGCTGCCGTCAGTGTCAGCCAGTTTGCCGTGGCATACGGAGCTCCATCGCAGTCTTTAACACTGGTAGCATGCCGCGACAGCGTGGACGTGAACCGTATGTGCAGTTGACGGACTTTGAGCGAGGGCGTATAGTGGGCATGCGGGAGGCCGGGTGGACGTACCGCCGAATTGCTCAACACGTGGGGCGTGAGGTCTCCACAGTACATCGATGTTGTCGCCAGTGGTCGGCGGAAGGTGCACGTGCCCGTCGACCTGGGACCGGACCGCAGCGACGCACGGATGCACGCCAAGACCGTAGGATCTTACGCAGTGCCGTAGGGGACCGCACCGCCACTTCCCAGCAAATTAGGGACACTGTTGCTCCTGGGGTATCGGCGAGGACCATTCGCAACCGTCTCCATGAAGCTGGGCTACGGTCCTGCACACCGTTAGGCCGTCTTCCGCTCACGCCCCAACATCGTGCAGCCCGCCTCCAGTGGTGTCGCGACAGGCGTGAATGGAGGGACGAATGGAGACGTGTCGTCTTCAGCGATGAGAGTCGCTTCTGCCTTGGTGCCAATGATGGTCGTATGCGTGTTTGGCGCCGTGCAGGTGAGCGCCACAATCAGGACTGCATACGACCGAGGCACACAGGGCCAACACCCGGCATCATGGTGTGGAGAGCGATCTCCTACACCACTGGTGATCGTCGAGGGGACACTGAATAGTGCACGGTACATCCAAACCGTCATCGAACCCATCGTTCTACCATTCCTAGACCGGCAAGGGAACTTGCTGTTCCAACAGGACAATGCACGTCCGCATGTATCCCGTGCCACCCAACGTGCTCTAGAAGGTGTATGTCAACTACCCTGGCCAGCAAGATCTCCGGATCTGTCCCCCATTGAGCATGTTTGGGACTGGATGAAGCGTCGTCTCACGCGGTCTGCACGTCCAGCACGAACGCTGGTCCAACTGAGGCGCCAGGTGGAAATGGCATGGCAAGCCGTTGGACAGGACTACATCCAGCATCTCTACGATCGTCTCCATGGGAGAATAGCAGCCTGCATTGCTGCGAAAGGTGGATATACACTGTACTAGTGTCGACATTGTGCATGCTCTGTTGCCTGTGTCTATGTGCCTGTGGTTCTGTCAGTGTGATCATGTGATGTATCTGACCCCAGGAATGTGTCAATGAAGTTTCCCCTTCCTGGGACAATGAATTCACGGTGTTCTTATTTCAATTTCCAGGAGTGTATAACAATGCGTCCAGACACGAAGTCGCGAATTTAATTAATTTTTTTTTGGCTCATTCGTAACTGGATCGAGACCATACAATGAAGTATATAAATGAACATTAAATAGGTATCAATAACGTTTACAGATTGGTAAAATATGTTTGATACAACCTCTCGGCGCTTGAGGATGCCATTTTTCTGTTAAAGCTCCATTCATGTATTTTTAACCGTGTTTCTTCTCCCTGTGTTTTCACTAGAATCGGACTTGGTTATCAAACAGCACCCGAAGACGACGGTGGATCGATCTGGACCAGGTTTTGCTTGAAAGTACGGAACCTTTTGCCATTCGAAGTCACCCAACAATCTTACAATGACTAATGACACGTAACCAAACATACGTTGGTTAGTAATAACTATATTCTGAAATAAAAACACAATTTGAAATTACTACACTTACATTGTGACATGAATTATGCAATTAAGAGGGCCGTTCGTCCAAATGGCTCTGTGCACTATGGGACTTAACTTCTAAGGTCATCAGTCCCCTATAACTTAGAACTACTTAAACCTAACTAACCTAAGGACATCACACACATCCATGCCCGAGGCAGGATTCGAACCTGCGACCGTAGCGGTCGCGCGGTTCCAGACTGAAGCGCCTAGAACCGCTCGGCCACTCCGGCCGGCAAGAGGGCCATTTGGTTGGTAGAATAGAATATTGAAATAACGTAGTATTGATGGCGGTGCGCCTAAATACGTCCGATCTGGACAAGACCTAGAAAACAAAAGGTGACTCTTTCGCCAATTATATGACGATCAAAAATCTTGAAATGTTTTCAGCGGCTGCATACAATATGTATACAGCCGTGGACTATATCTATCGCTTTAATTATCTCTTTTTTTATTACTTACAATTACGTTTTCTGCTAAGAAAAGCTCAGCATGCAAATGTGCCTTTAAAACGTCTCGCGTTATCAACACATGCAGCGGTGCCTGCTGTGCCTACTTCTACAGGGATTGGAAAAAGATGTGAAAACACCGCGAAAAATGCATTCTCGAACATAAATGCTGACGACAGCCAAGCCTGCCGTTCTCGCTGCTGAGTTTGGCTACGTGTGCAATGTCCTCAGAACGTTGCAAGCGTCATAACAGTGTTCTGCATTATGGCGGAACTAAGTGAATTCGAAGGTGTACAAAATTTTGGTGCTGCTATGGTGGGTGCTTCCGCAAATCAGGGCGCCGAAATGTTCGGTGATGAGCTACCGTATCGAATATGTATACAGTATACAAGGAAAGCGGTAAAAGATCATCCACAGAGTCACACCGTGGACGGAAGTACGAGTTGAGTGACCGTGGAAGAGGGTCACTGAAGAGGATTGTTACGAAATGTAAGAGGTGAACAGCTGCAAAAGTCACCGCAGAACTGAATGTCGCTCCCGCGAACCCTGTCAGACCAGAGCAACACTAGTGGAGCTCCGTAAGCGGGGACTGCGCGGTAGCTGCAAGTGCACGACCACTCGGCACAACAGGAAAACGTGGTGCTGGAACCGTGAAGCAGTGGAAGACTGTCGTGTGGCGGGCGCCCCGGTTCCTTTGGAAGGCGGCGCAGTTTCTGTTCCCCAGCGGAGGCGCTGTGTTCCAAGGCGACAGGACACCTCTCCCGGGACTGGCTTCTGGAAGCACTGGGTCCACCTGTCGCATCTCCTCTGAACACAAAAGACCCCGAAGGCCTCGGGAAAGTACGGGGTGGGTTGCAATCTCAAAGGGTGCATGGCAAATACAGGACGTGCTTGGATCAAGGAACAGTCGGCATTGTGGTTGTAAATAGTTGTAGTTGTGCTGGGAAAGTCCCTGAGCTTCAAGCGCTAATAGAAAGCACAGAAGCTGAAATCGTTATAGGTACAGAAAGCTGGCTAAAGCCTGAAACAAGTTCTGCAGAAATTTTTACGAAGTCTCAGATGGTGTTCAGGAAAGATAGATTAGGCAGAATTGGTGGTGGAGTGTTTGTGTCTGTCAGTAGTGGTTTATCTTGTAGTGAAGTCGAAGTAGATACTCCGTGCGAATTGGTGTGGGTGGAGGTTAACAGCCGAACTAAGTTAATAATTGGCTCCTTCTACCGACCTCCAGACTCCGATGATATAGTTGCTGAACAGTTCAGAGAAAATTTGAGTCTCGTTACAAATAAATACCTCACCCATTCGGTTGTAGTTGGTGGGGACTTCAACCTTCCCTCGATATGTTGGCAAAAATACTTGTTCAAAACCGGTGGTAGGCAGAAAACATCTTCCGAGATTGTCCTAAATGCTTTCTTCGAAAATTATTTCGAGCAGTTAGTCCACGAACCCACGCGAATTGTAAATGGTTGCGAAAATACACTTGACCTCTTAGCCACAAACAATCCAGAGCTAATAGAAAGCATCATGACTGATACAGGGATTAGTGATCACAAGGTCGTTGTAGCTAGGCTCAATACCGTTTCTTCCAAATCCACCAGAAACAAACGCAAAAGAATTTTATTTAAAAAAGCGGATAAAGTGTCACTAGAAGCCTTCCTAAGAGACAATCTCCATTCCTTCCGAACTGACTATGCAAATGTAGACGAGATGTGGCTCAAATTCAAAGATATAATAGCAACAGCAATTGAGAGATTCATACCTCATAAATTGGTAAGAGATGGAACTGATCCCCCATGGTACACAAAACAGGTCCGAACGCTGTTGCAGGGGCAACGGAAAAAGCGTGCGAAGTTCAGAAGAACGCGAAATCCCGAAGACTGGCTAAAATTTACAGACGCGCGAAATTTGGCACGGACTTCAATGCGAGATGCCTTTAATAGGTTCCACAACGAAACATTGTCTCGAAATTTGGTAGAAAATCCGAAGAAATTCTGGTCGCATTTTGTAAAGCACACAAGCGGCAAGACGCAGCGACGACTGTGCCGCTAAAGCGGAGTTATTGTACGCAGTTTTCCGAAATTCCTTCACCAGGGAAGACAAATGGAATATTCCAGAATTTGAAACACGAACAGCTGCTAACATGAGTTTCTTAGAAGTAGATACCTTAGGGGTTTCGAAGCAGCTCAAATCGCTTGATACGGGCAAGTCTTCAGGTCCAGATTGTATACCGATTAGATTCCTTTCTGATTACGCTGATACAATAGCTCCCTACTTAGCAGTCATATACAACCGCTCGCTCACCGATAGATCTGTACCTACAGATTGGAAAATTGCGCAGGTCGCACCAGTGTTTAAAAAGGGTAGTAGGAGTAATCCATCGAACTACAGACCTATATCATTGACGTCGGTTTGCAGTAGGGTTTTGAAGCATGTACTGTATTCAAACATTATGAATCACCTCGAAGGGAACGATCTATTGATACGCAATCAGCATGGTTTCAGAAAAGATCGTTCTTGTGCAACGCAGCTAGCTCTTTATTCGCACGAAGTAATGGCCGCTATCGACAGGGGATCTCAAGTTGATTCCGTATTTCTAGATTTCCGGAAAGCTTTTGACACCGTCCCTCACAAGCGACTTCTAATGAAGCTGCGGGCCTATGGGGTATCGTCTCAGTTGTGCGACTGGATTCCTGATTTCCTGTCAGGAAGGTCGCAGTTCGTAGTAATTGACGGCAAATCATCGAGTAAAACAGAAGTGATATCAAGTTGTAAGAGGTCCGAGCAGATGTAATGTCGATGTATTGCTCATGCGCTGCCTGCGATATGCAAGGTCTCTGACCAGAGAGCAGTGTTGACTGCAGTAGGAACTGCGTAGCTGTAGCAGTAAGTTGTTGCTAGTCTGCAGTCTGCGCTTGTCAGTCCTGTCTGGTGTATCGTGTTGGCTGGGCCGGTAGCGGTGCAGCGATGCCGGAGCCTGAGTATTATTGTATAAGGTAAAAAAGCAGCCTCGCGCATATCTAGTAATATTATGTAAACTCACATGTAAATGTTTTTAAAATCTCGTAATAATAATCTTTCTCATAAAAAGTAACTTTCAACAACCATTCATTTCAATTTAAAGAATTTACTAATTTCTCCCATCCATGATCACCCCGATTGTTGCAAAAGAAAAATCAGTTGCTTCCTTTCATAAATGACAAATCTATCGGCCAGCATTGCACAGGGCTGTGCCAGAAAACATTATTTTAAGAGCAGATATATATGCGTTATCCGGCGACTTCATTGAGATAAGAATTTTCTCTTTTTTATTCAGAATGATCTTTCAGGGCCATGACGCATCACTGCTGACGTCCAAGATTTACCAGGTTAAATTCACAGTCAATTATTGAAAAGTCATAAGTGAGTGACAATTTAATTGAGAGGTTAGTTACATTGTATTATCACCAGGTTACTGAATTTATTTTTTTGTTGGGACGTTACACTGAATGTGAACGACATAATTATAATTTCTACTGTGGAGAAGTTTAGGAATTTTACTGTTTTGAGGTTACACAGTAAATGGGAACGAATTTTGTGGGGAGGTTAAATGAGAATGTAAAATTTTGTGGGGAGGTTACAAGGTGTTCCCCAGGGAAGCGTCCTGGGACCTCTGCTGTTCCTGATCTATGTAAATGACCTGGGTGACAATCTGAGCAGTTGTCTTAGGTTGTTCGCAGATGATGCTGTAATTTACCATCTAGTAAGGTCATCCGAAGACCAGTATCAGTTGCAAAACGATTTAGAAAAAATTTTTGTATGGTGTGGCAGGTGGCAGCTGACGCTAAATAACGAAATGTGTGATGTGATCCACATGAGTTCCAAAAGAAATCCGTTGGAGTTCGATTACTCGATACATAGTACAATTCTCAAGGCTGTCAATTCAGAAAATAAACAATTTTTTTCAGCCTTCAGTTGCAAGGTAATTTATACTCGTTTACCTAGGTTTCGATTCCAGTATTGGAATCTTGTTCAGAACCTATGAATTAAACCGCATACGGACATATGTTTATACACTATGTCCATATATCTGTTAGTTGCTTTACTTGCCTCGGCAGGTACAAATTTACCAATCTTTAACATCATGCAGCGCGTGAATCGAAACCTAGGTAAACGATTAAAAATTACCTTGCAACTGAAGGCTGAAAAAATTGTTTATTTTCTATACATATACGGTTGCTGACGCGCTGCATGATGTTAAAGATTTGCTCTCAAGTCGAGGGCCGACGGAAGTGGGGTGTGGTGGGGTGCGATGGGGTGGGGTGGGTCAGGCCGGCAGGTGCCGCTGCCGCCGCCGTCACGCGAGCCCAGGGCGGAGGCAACTTTTTTTTTGTCATCGGTCTACTGACTGGTTTGATGCGGCCCGCCACGAATTCCTTTCCTGTGCTAACCTCTTCATCTCAGAGTAGCACTTGCAACCTACGTCCCCAATTATTTGCTTGACGTATTCCAATCTCTGTCTTCCTCTACAGTTTTTGCCCTCTACAGCTCCCTCTGGTACCATGGAAGTCATTCCCTCATGTCTTAGCAGATGTCCTATCATCCTGTCCCTTCTCCTTATCAGTGTTTTCCACATATTCCTCTCCTCTCCGATTCTGTGTAGAACCTCCTCATTCCTTACCTTATCAGTCCACTTAATTTTCAACATTCGTCTATAGCACCACATCTCAAATGCTTCGATTCTCTTCTGTTCCGGTTTTCCCACAGTCCATGTTTCACTACCATACAATGCTGTACTCCAGACGTACATCCTCAGATATTTCTTCCTCAAATTAAGGCCGGTATTTGATATTAGTAGACTTCTCTTGGCCAGAAATGCCTTTTTTGCCATAGCGAGTCCGCTGTTGATGTCCTCCTTGCTCCGTCCGTCATTGGTTATTTTACTGCCTAGGTAGCAGAATTCCTCAACTTCATTGACGTCGTGACCATCAATCCTGATGTTAAGTTTCTCGCTGTTCTCATTTCTACTACTTCTCATTACCTTCGTCTTTCTCCGATTTACTCTCAAACCATACTGTGTACTCATTAGACTGTTCATTCCGTTCAGCAGATCATTTAATTCTTCTTCACTTTCACTCGGGATAGCAATGTCATCAGCGAATCGTATCATTGATATCCTTTCAGCTTGTATTTTAATTCCACTCCTGAACCTTTCTTTTATTTCCATCATTGCTTCCTCGATGTACAGATTGAAGAGTAGGGGCGAAAGGCTACAGCCTTGTCTTACACCCTTCTTAATACGAGCACTTCGTTCTTGATCGTCCACTCTTATTATTCCCTCTTGGTTGTTGTACATATTGTATATGACCCGTTTCTCCCTATAGCTTACCCCTACTTTTTGCAGAATCTCGAACAGCTTGCACCATTTTATATTGTCGAACGCTCTTTCCAGGTCGACAAATCCTATGAAAGTGTCTTGATTTTTCTTTAGCCTTGCTTCCATTATTAGCCGTAACGTCAGAATTGCCTCTCTCGTCCCTTTACTTTTCCTAAAGCCAAACTGATCGTCACCTAGCGCATTCTCAATTTTCTTTTCCATTCTTCTGTATATTATTCTTGTAAGCAGCTTCGATGCATGAGCTGTTAAGCTGATTGTGCGATAATTCTCGCACTTGTCACCTCTTGCCGTCTTCGGAATTTTGTGGATGATACTTTTCCGAAAGTCAGATGGTATGTCGCCAGACTCATATATTCTACACACCAACGTGAATAGTCGTTTTGTTGCCACTTCCTCCAATGATTTTAGAAATTCTGATGGAATGTTATCTATCCCTTCTGCCTTATTTGACCGTAAGTCCTCCAAAGCTCTTTTAAATTCCGATTCTAATACTGGATCCCCTATCTCTTCTAAGTCGACTCCTGTTTCTTCTTCTATCACATCAGACAAATCTTCGCCATCATAGAGGCTTTCAATGTATTCTTTCCACCTATCTGCTCTCTCCTCTGCATTTAACAGTGGAATTCCCGTTGCACTCTTAATGTTACCACCGTTGCTTTTAATGTCACCAAAGGTTGTTTTGGCTTTCCTGTATGATAAGTCTGTCCTTCCGACAATCATATCTTTTTCGATGTCTTCACATTTTTCCTGCAGCCATTTCGCCTTAGCTTCCCTGCACTTCCTATTTATTTCATTCCTCAGCGACTTGTATTTCTGTATTCCTGATTTTCCCGGAACATGTTTGTACTTCCTCCTTTCATCAATCAACTGAAGTATTTCTTCTGTTACCCACGGTTTCTTCGCAGCTACCTTCTTTGTACCTATGTTTTTCTTCTCAACTTCTGTGATGGCTCTTTTTACAGATGTCCATTCCTCTTCAACTGTACTGCCTACTGCACTATTCCTTATTGCTGTATCTATAGCGTTAGAGAACTTCAAATGTATCTCGTCATTCCTTAGTACTTCCGTATCCCACTTCTTTGCGTATTGATTCTTCCTGACTAATGTCTTGAACTTCAGCCTACTATTCATCACTACTATATTGTGATCTGAGTCTATATCTGCTCCTGGGTACGCCTTACAATCCAGTATCTGATTTCGGAATCTCTGTCCGACCATGATGTAATCTAATTGAAATCTTCCCGTATCTCCCTGCGTTTTCCAAGTATACCTCCTCCTGTTGTGATTCTTGAACAGGGTATTCGCTATTACTAGCTGAACCTGTAGCCTTTTCTTCTACTCCTTCCCCTACAACTGCATTCCAGTCGCCCATGACTATTAGATTTTCGTCCCCCTTTACATACTGCATTACCCTTTCAATATCCTCATACACTTTCTCTATATCTTCATCTTCAGCTTGCGACGTCGGCATGTATACCTGAAGTATGGTTGGCGGTGTTGGTCTGCTGTCGATTCTGATTAGAACAACCCGGTCACTGAACTGTTCACAGTAACACACCCTCTGCCCTACCTTCCTATTCATAACGAATCCTACACCTGTTATACCATTTTCTGCTGCTTTTGATATTACCCGATACTCATCTGACCAGAAATCCTTGTCTTCCTTCCACTTCACTTCACTGACCCCTACTATATCTAGATTGAGCCTTTGCATTTCCCTTTTCAGATTTTCTAGTTTCCCTACCACGTTCAAGCTTCTGACATTCCATGCCCCGACTCGTAGAACGTTATCCTTTCGTTAATTATTCAATCTTTTTCTCATGGTAACCTCTCCCTTGGCAGTCCCCTCCCGGAGATCCGAATGGGGGACTATTCTGGAATCTTTTGCCAATGGAGAGATCATCATGACACTTCTTCAATTACAGGCCACATGTCCTGTGAATACACGTTACGTGTCTTTTTTAATGCAGTGGTTTCCATTGCCTTCTGCATCCTCATGTCGTTGATCATTGCTGATTCTTCCGCCTTTAGGGGCAATTTCCCACCCCTAGGACAAGAGAGTGCCCTGAACCTCTAACCGCTCCTCCGCCCTCTTTGCGAAGGCCGTTGGCAGAATGAGGCTGACTTCTTATGCCGGAAGTCTTCGGCCGCCATTGCTGATTATTTATCAAAATTTAGGCAGTAGCGGGGATCGAACCCGGGACCGAAGACGGTTTTGATTATGAATCAAAGACGCTACCCCCTTTTTTTTCTTTTTTCATTTTGTTCGTTATTGATCGTTGTGTTTGGTCGTTGCGGACGTCGCAAGACAGCCCGTTCAAGTTCGTTTGTTGATCCTTCCACTCAGTTTTTTTTATTACAGAGGCCAACCGGCTCTCTGACCGAACACGCTGAGCTACCGTGCCGGCTGCCCCTAGACCACGGGTCTTACTACAAACGCGTTACTCTGTTTTACCATTTGTGATAATTAAATGTCAGTTAATGACATAACGGCGTTAGAAGCCTTCAGACCGCTGTTAAGATACAAGTTACAGCTTAAGGTGGCGTAATTACAGCGTAGCGTAGTCCGAAGAGTCTGGAAGTTCAGAAAGAGAAGGATGCAAGTTCCAGTACGACGACGCGATAAGTTTCAATTTTTCACTTTTGCGTGTGTAAAAGATTCTCAGACTTTCGCACTAATATAATACAAGTGTGGTCTGTATTGTTCGACGTTATTTATATGTAAGAGCGCTCGGTCTCAGGAGTGACTTTGTCTGACTGAAAAACGAAAGAGTACACTGTTGCGAGTGAGACAAGCAGCAATGACATTTATGATCTTCCTTATCACAAATACTGGCTGCTTATTTCCGAATATGTCGCGATTTTTGCAAAGATGAAGAAAAAAATGTTTAGCACAGGGTTGGAATCGAATCGGCATCCTTCTGGACTGACAAACTCTTCAGGCTACGCTATGCTGTAATTTTACGCAGGCAGGTTTTAAGTTACATCTTAACAACGATACGAAGGCTTTTTACTGCCGATATGCCATTAACTGACACTTAATTACGACAAATGAGAGACGTGTTGGTGATAAATCTTCGATGCGTCGTACCGTCGGCTCGAAAGTCGAACTGGCTTCTCCCGTGCTACACAGCGGGAACGCTGAGGATCGTAGCAGCGTGGCTCGGTAGCCGAGTATACCCCATTCCTGTTGCGGTTAGGCGCCTTTGTACCGACCACGGCTGACGAGGGAAGACCTCGGACACGGCCGACCCATTCGGCTCAGATTTGGAAGGTCGCTTGTGTACAACCTAAAACGGAGGACGCCAAAATATTTCGGCTCGACACCCTCCCGTTTTTCGACAAAATCACCCCTAAAGGGTATGACGACCAATCGACTCAAAATTGGCGGGATCGATAGATAATTGTAAATGGAGCATTTTTCGTCACCAGGTATGCGGTCCACAAACGCATCCTTTGTGTACCCACATCGGACGGTGAAGGTTCCTCGCCGAGAGCGCCGACAGCTGAGTGTCGCGCGTCAGAGCCAGCACACCGTAGCAGCGGCGCCGGCTGTGTCGCGGCCGCTAGGTCTCGCTGGTGCATCGGCCGGACTCTGCCCGCGCTTACTTTCATTCTCATTTGTGTGCATTCTTTGTCAAGTTTTATGATCCCGTTCAAGTAGAACGGCTTCTCTCTCGGGTTGGTTCTAACGTGTTGTTTGCACATCCCGATGGTTCCGTTAGTCAACTCCTCCTGGAAAATGCGGCACTCGAGTATACTCCGGTTAGAATTAAGAACCTTCCTCCTGGAGTGGACGATTCCTGTCTTAAAACGGCGTTACTTCCGTTTGGGGTAAAACGGCATATCCGATGGGAACGCTGGTCAGCACAACATCGCTTATAATGGCCTCCAGAGTGTGGACATGTGCGTTAAAAAGAATATTGCTTCCCACTTAACTGTTTATGGTTACCGGATCCATGTTACGTATACAGGGCAAGAAGGAACGTGTTCTCTCTGTAACGAAAGCGGTCGTCTCAGATCTGATGGTCCGCGCCGTACTACTGTTCTGACGTCGTCTTATCAAAAACGTCTTCCTTTAACGTTAGCAGACGTAGTAACTTGGCAGTGAGCTGTCAGTCGGTCTCCAGCTTTAAGCGATGTAGGGGCAACATCACCCCCTACTCCTCGCGGATTTCCACCGTTACAATGACGCGTCCCAGTGCGGCCTCTGTCCACGAGGGGACGACGGCTCCTGCAGCGCACGTCAAACGCCGGCGGACTGAGGACGGTACAGATTCCGAGGACGCCCCACACCCCACTCCAGTCTCGTTCTTCTGACACGGCGTTGACAGAGGGTGCACCTTCTGGCGGCAATGCGTTGTCTACTGATGTTAATTGTGATTCCAGTATTACCAGAGAGGATGTAGCTGCTTCTGTTGACGTTGAAATGTGCGTTCAGTCTGCGTCCCTCAGTTCACCCGTCGACGTGACGGTTCCTGTGGGTTCCGTTGTTCCCGCAGAGACGTCGCCTGCTGGACAGCCTTTCCAGTGTTCCAGTGCAATACCACCCCTCCTCCACGCTGAGACGGTAGAGCAACAGGATTCTACGGGCTCTCTTCCTGATGTTCAGGAGATGCCACGTGACACAGGCACTGCATTACCTGTCTTTTCTGTACCTCATGTTGCTGTTGGTCGTTCTGAGTCTTGTTCCCTGATTTCCGATGAGTGCACTGGCGACGGCTCCTCTGTCAAATCGGAGCTTGACGTCCCCCACCAGCAGTGTGTGTTTTCACGGAGTGGTGTGAAACAGCCTTTTCAACCTGCACGTGCAGCGGCTCGTCGTAAAAAGAATAACGAAGATTCCTCGGCATCCGGTGGGGAGGATTAGAATTATACCTTCTTTCAACCGCCACCGGACGTAAGGGAGAGAAGGGCGTGATGAGTACATTTTCCTTAGTGTTCTTTCATTAACCTTTCATGTCTTAACTGATGCAGGCGTATACATTTCTACCCCTCAATGTTAATAGGATACGTTCCCAATTACGGCTTGCTGCGTTACGTCTGTTTATTTCCTATTCCCAACCTGATATCGTGTGTTTACAAGAGGTATTATTTGATGTGTTTTGTCTTCCTAGATACCCTATTTTTCAATGTCGCGCCTGAGAATTCTACCGGTATGGCTTTGCTTTATCGAGATGAAATTCCGCCGACAGACTTCGAAACGCTAGATGATGGTCGTGCTATAGGGTGTAGTTCTTATGACATCACCTTAATTTTTCTTTTCACTCCGTCTGGATCCGGTCGCGCGCGGTTTTACAAGGAAGAAATTGTTTATTTACTCCGACGGAACCTCCGCAAGGTTTTGTTAGGGGGTGATTTTAAGTGCGTCTTACGTCGTGTAGGTCAGAGCCCCAGTTATGCTTCACTGATCACTGAACTGTTTCAATGACTTTTAACCACGTCCCGCAGCGGGTCCATCTCTCGCGCCCTTTATGGAAGCTAAACACTCTACCTCTCACGGACTCCTCTCTGGAAGGCATCGTCGCAGGCGTTTGGCGGCGGACAACCCAGTCCCACACGCGTTATTCCTCACTTCTAGAATGGTGAGTTACCTTTCCTAAACCCCGGATTCGAAATACACTCAAGCATTTTAGCGCTGAAAACAAAAAAGTTCAAATGTTTGTGAAATCTTATCGGACTTAACTGCTAAGGTCATCAGTCCCTAAGCTTACACACTACGTAACCTAAATTAACCTAAGGACAAACACACACACACCCATGCCCGAGGGAGGACTCGAACCTCCGCCGGGATCAGCCGCACAGTCCATGACTGCAGCGCCCAAGGCCGCTCGGCAAATCCCGCGCGGCTTAGCGCTGAAATAATGCGAACTTTTAGTATGCAGTCCTCCGCGATCCTTACGATAATGCTGGTGATGCCCCCTTGAGAGTCGTCGACGTCCGCCGTGTTAAGGCAAAACTTCTCCAACTCAAACGTAGGCAAATGGATGGTGTTCGATTGCGTCCCAGCCTCTTTCAATCGTACAGGATGAGTCGACCTCTCTCTATCATCTTCCACGGCTTCACAAGCGATCTCAAAAGACGTGTCTTTCTACCATTCGTTCTCTAGATGAGCGTGAGTGGTCCTCCCAATCTGATAGCCGGCCGGAGTGGCCGAACGGTTCTAGGGGCTACAGTCTGTAACCGCGCGACCGCTATGGTCGCAGGTTGGAATCCTGGCTCGGGGATGGATGTGTGTGATGTCCTTAGGTTAGTTACGTTTAAGTAGTTCTAAGTTCTAGGTGACTGATGACTTCAGAAGTGAAGTCCTATAGTGCTCAGAGCCATTTGAACCAATGTGATATCATGCTTGAACTTTACCAGGACTATTCCGAACTTTATGCTGAAGTGGATTCAGACAGTCCACCGTCTGTTGATTTCACCCCCCTCCTTGATCGTGTTGTTACATCAGCTCTCCAGGAAGAGTTTTTCTCTGTATTCCATCGCTATGATATACTTGATATTGTGGCTCGTTCTCCCTCCCATAAATCACCTGGCCGCGATGGCCTTCCCAAAGAATTTTGTATTCGATTTTTGGCCCCTAGTAGAAGATACGATAACTTCCATGGCCTTCTCCCGCCCAGCTTTAAGGTTGCTAAAATTGTACTGATCCCCAAAAAGCCGGGACGTTTGCGTGTAGATCAGGCGTGGGCCTACCTTCAACTATGATTGTAAAATAGTGAGGCGAGCGGTAAATAGCCGACTACCGGTATTGTTGGCTACCATCATCGCAAGCCATCAAAGTTGTCTTCCGGGTCGTACTCTCTTGACTCCCGTTGCTGACTGTCGTGATTTAATTTCGCTTGCTTCCATCATTCCTGTGACAAGCGCTTTGATTTTCATTGATTTTCACCAAGCGTTCGACCGCGTTAATCATGGATTCCTTGGCGACTGTTGGTTTTAACGATGCTGCACGACGGCTGTTTAGCTCTCTAATTACTGATATTCGGGCGTCCACTGACGTAAATGACCGTCTTACTTCCCGCATCGCGGTGTGTCTGGGCGTCCTTCAAAGGAGTCCGTTATCGTGTCGCTCTACGTACTGTTTCTGGAACTCGTATTGCGATTTATAGCTGCTCGTTTGGGTGGCTGGTTGCTGTTGGGAGAAAGATTTACCGTTCGTACATATGCTGATGACGCTATGGTTCTTCTCCGTACCCGTGATGATATACCACTGCTGAAGGAAGTTTTGGATTCCTTTTGTCGTCTTACAGGAGCGCGGGTTAATGACCAGAAATGTCGGTCACTCTCGAATGTGGATGGATCCCTAATCAAATGGTTCAAATGGCTATGAGCACTATGGGACTAAACATCTATGGTCATCAGTCCCCTAGAACTTAGAACTACTTAAACCTAACTAACCTAAGGACACCACACAACACCCAGTTATCACGAGGAAGAGGATCGCTAATCAGATGACAAGTGTGTTTATTAGGTAACTGGCGTCTTAGATCGGTGCGTACGTCATCGTAAATGGGACACTAATATATCACGTGGTCCGGAGTGCCACAGTCACACGAGGCGGTGGCCCTCTTCCCGAACGGTTACTTACGGAAGATCACTGTATTCTTTCCCAAATAATTCGGTGGATTAGCGATGAAAAATCGTTAATGTATCCTAGAGGTTTGCGACAGCCTAATGACGGAAAACAACTCTTTCCGGTTGACTTGTATAAGGTTCATTCTGCACAGCCTCACTGTTGGACGTTCACAACTGTGATACGACGAATAGCGAACAGGCAGCCGGGACGACGCAGCTCCTGCCGCGCGCGTGCTGTCCCGAGCCCCGCTGTAACAAGCGTCGCGTTGTTGGCTGCCGGTGGTCCCTCGTGAGGAATTCGCACCACTCTTACTCGGAGTTTTTTTTTTCATGTGACCAGCGTTAGAAAATTTAATTCTTTAGTAATTCACGTTGTTTGTTCAAATGTGTCACTTCGTATGGGACCAAACTGCTGAAGTCATCGGTCCCTAGACTTACACACTACTTAAAGTCCCTTATGCTAAGAACTACATACACAGCCATGCCCGAGGGAGGATTCGAACCTCCAGTGGGAGGGTCCGCGCAGTCCGTAACGTGGCGCCTCGAACGGAGCGGTTACTCCGCGCGGCTCACGTCGATTGGGAAATCAGTTTGCCTACCTTATTACTATTATTATTCCGTGTTGAGTTGCGTGCCTTATTAACCCTCCTATCCCTACGAGTTCTGATACACGAGAATCTCCTCCGACATGACCCTATAACGCACGCGAAATATAGAGTTGCGCCAGATAAACCTGCCAGTTAAATTTTGCAACTTACGCTACATCATCGCGGGAAGTGGAAAGATTTGTGAAATAAAATAAGCCTTTCTTAGCCCATACGTTTCCGTGGCCCGGACCTTATGAAAAAGTAAGAGGGAGCGATGCTCGTGTTCAATGATTGCTCCCTCAATCTTATCCGTGATAGAGTTCCAGTTTATCATAGCCATCTTTAGCGGACAATTGTCAATTATAACTGCTAACGGTCGAGATCCGGTGACCTTCAAAGTCGACGGAATTTCAACAGCGTCAAATCCTCGCAAACTGAGTGAGCGACATTTCTGGTCATTTACCCGCGCCCCCGTAAGAAGACAAAAGGCATCGAAAACTTCCTTCAGCAGTGATATATCATCATGGGCACGGAGAAGAACCATAACGTCATCAGGATACGCACGAACGGTAAACCTTTCTCCCAACAGCGACCAGCCACCCAAACGTCAGCTATAGATCGCAATTTAAAAAAAATGAAAACCGTAGAGTTTCACCGAGATTCGAATCTGGGTTCTCCGCTTCCCAGCCAGTTACCTCGGCCGTTGCGCTATCGGCGAAAAAGCGTTTACCATTGGGTTTACCATGTGAGTACTTTTACAGAGATTCTTTCGTGGATTTCTGGAAAAGTATGCGTTTGCGGACCCTATATCTGATGATCAAAAATGCTCTATTTACAATCGTCTATAGATTCCGCCAATTTTGAGTCGATTGCTCATCATAACATTTAGGAGTGATTTTCGCAAAAACAGGAGGGGAGGGGGGGCTGAGCCAAAATATCTTAGTCCTTCGTTTTAGGTTGTGCACAAGCGACCTGCCAAATTTGAGTCGAATCGGTTAGCCGTGTCTGAAGCCTCCCCCTTGCGAGACTAGTAAAGGATTCAAAGAGGTGCCGTTCGTGGTGAAACAGGGCAATCTGCAGGCTTGCCTAGCATCTGCATTTGCGTTCGACGACGTATCTCTAGCGATGTTTCCGCACTCTCGTCCGGCCACTGTAAGTCACTTTCAGTCTCGGCAGTTCACGTTGTGCAGACGCGTCTAGTGGACGATCGCCATACGGGAGATCCGACCGACGACAACGAGGACGCCTGGCGACGCTCGGCTGGACGGCGTGACGACCAACAGCCCGCTGCCGCGCCGCGCTCCGGCCTCCCCCCCCCCCCCCCCTACCCTCCGCCGTCACAGCGGCGGCGGCGGTGTGTGAAGTGGCGGCCCGCCGCCCCGTGGGCTGGGGGGCTGCGAAGAACGGCGCCGGCGCGTCCGACTCGCCTACTGGAGCGAGGCAGGCCAGGCCCCGGCCCTGTGCGCTTCTTTGCGCCGCGAGGAACGGCCGGCCGCGCGCCGCCGCCGCCCACCTCTCGCCTAAAAAGCGGGGTCGCGGCTGTGCCCGCAGCCTCGCGGCGGCGCACCTAGCGTAGCCGGGGCCCGTGGCACAACACGCTATTGCCCCCCCCCCCCTTTCCTTCCGTGCCAGGGGTATGACACTTCACTTTTTGGAGCACTCCCCCACCCTGAAACGCGTGTAGTAATATAATACTAGTATACAGAATTTACTCTAATAATAATAATAAATTACGAAAAAATATGTTTGTCTTGGTCTTCCACCAGCGGCGCCCAGGGCATGACAGATCCTATTCCCCTCCCCTCCTCCTACGCCCCCCCCCCCTGCAGAATAAAAATAATTTATAAATATTCTCAGAGTTCATACGTGCATTTGATTTAAAAAAATAAAATACCGTAAGATGCGTGAAACTGTCCCGCCCGTGCAACAAAAAGGTCGTTCCAGATGAATTTACGTTCTGTTGGACCTTGTAGAAACTTCGAGCGAGAAATTTGTTAAAAAAACTATGAAATTAATTTTGGTAAAATCTGAGGCGTCATTGCGGTATCGCTTTACGTACGAACGCACTGCATCTGCGAGAGATTGGGTGCGCGACAGCGCGCGAGCGCCGCCTTGAGAGGACCGAGAATATTCCCCACCTCCCGAAAATCTACGTGCTGCTTCATCACTGCACCCGTGTCACGAACATGTTGACATTCCTGACTCGGAGACGCTTCAACATAAACGCCAATGGTTTGAAAACGCTATTCAAAAATTTTCCACATACACTATGTGGTCAAAAGTATCCGGACACTTGGCTCAAAATGAGTTACAAGTTCCTGGCGCCCTCCATCTGTAATGCTGGAATTCAGTATGGTGTTGTCCCACCCTAAGCCTAAATGACAGCTTCCACTTTGGAAGGCACACTTCCAATCAGGTGCTGGAAGGTTTCTTGGGGAATGGCAGCCCATTCTTCACGGAGTGCTTTACTGAGGAGAGGTATCGATGTCGGTCGGTGAGGCCTGGCACGAAGTCGGCGTTCCAAAATATTCCAAAGGTGTTCTATAGGATTCAGGTCAGGACTCTGTGCAGACCAGTCCATTACAGGCAACTTATTGTCGTTTAATCACTTCGACAAAGGCCGTCCACTATGAACAGGTGCTCTATCGTATTGAAAGATGCAATCGCCATCCCCGAATTGCTATTGAACAGTCGGAAGCAAGAAGGTGCTTAAAACATCAACGTATCATTCTGCTGTGACAGTGCCACGCAAAACAACAAACGGTGCAAACCTCCTCCATGAAAAACACGACCACGCCATAACACCACTGCCTCCGAATTTTACTGTTGGTATTACACACGTTCACCGAGCATTCGCCATAACCACACGCTGCCATCGGATCGTCACACTGTGCACTGTGATTCGTCACTTCACACAACTTTTTTCCACTGTTCAGTCGTTCATGTTCACGCTCCTTACACCAAGCAAGGCATCGTTTGGCATTTACCGGCGTGATGTGTGGCTTACGAGCGGCCTCTCGACCATGAAATCCAACTTTTATCACCTATCATAGTACTTGCAGTGGATTGTGTGCAAAGTCCTGTTTGATGGTCTGGATAGATGCCTGGCCGGCCGTTGTGGCCGGGCGGTTCTAGGCGCTTACCAGAAACCACCTTGCTGCCACGGTCGCAGGTTCGAATCCTGCCTCGGGTATGGCTGTGTGTGTGGTGACCTTAGGTTAGTTAGGTTTTAAGTACACTACGGCCATTAAAATTGCTACACCACGAAGATGACGGGCTACAGACGCGAAATTTAACCGACAGGAGGACGATGCTGTCGTATGCAAATGATTAGCTTTTCACAGCATTCACACAAGGTTGGCGCCGGTGGCGACACCTACAACGTGCTGACCAGAGGAAAATTTCCAATCGATTTCTCATACACAAACAGCTGTTGAGCGGCGTTGCCTGGTGAAACGTTGTTGTGGTGCCTCGTGTAAGGAGGAGAATTATGTACCATCACGTTACGATTTTGATAAAAGTCGGATTGTAGCCTATCGCAATTGCGGTTTATCGTATCGCGACATTGCTGCTCACATTGGTCGAGATCCAATAACTGTTAGCAGAATATGGAATCGGTGGCTTCAGGAGGGTAATACGGAACGCCGTGCTGGATCCCAACGGCCTCGTATCACTAGCAGTCGAGATGACAGGCATCTTATCCGCATGGCTGTAACGGATCGTGCAGCCACGTCTAGATCCCTGAGTCAACAGATGGGGATGTTTGCAAGAGAACAACCATCTGCACGAACAGTTCGACGATGTTTGCAGCAGCATGGACTATCAGCTCGGAGACCATGGCTGCGGTTACCCTTGACGCTGCATCACAGACAGGAGCGCCGGCGATGGTGTACTCAACGACGAACCTGGGTGCACGAATGGCAAAACGTCATTTTTTTCGGGTGAATCCAGGTTCTGTTTACAGCATCATGATGGTCGCATCCGTGTTTGGCGACATCGCGGTGAAAGCACATTGGAAGCGTGTATTCGTCATCGCCATACTGGCGTATCACCCGGCGTGATGGTATGGGATGCCATTGGTTACACGTCTCGGTCACCTCTTGTTCGCATTGACGGCACTTTGAACAGTGGACGTTACATTTCAGATGTGTTATGACCCGTGGCTCTACCCTTCATTCGATCCCTGCGGAACCCTACATTTCAGAAGGACAATGCACGACCGCATGTTGCAGGTCCTGTACGGGCCTTTCTGGATACAGAAAATGTTCGACTGCTGCCCTGGCCAGCACATTCTCCAGATCTCTCACCAACTGAAAACGTCTGGTTAATGGTGACCGAGCAACTGTCTTGTCACAATACTACTCTTGATGAAATGTGGTATCGTGTAGAAGCTGCATGGGCAGCTGTACCTGTACACGCCATCCAAGTTCCGTTTGACTCGATGCGAGGCATATCAAGGCCGTTATTACGGTCAGAGGTGGTTGTTCTGGCTACTGTTTTCTCAGGATCTATGCACCCAAATTGCTTGAAAATGTAATCACATGTCAGTTCTAGTATAATATATTTGTCCAATGAATACTCGCTTATCATCTGCATTTCTTCTTGGTGTAGCAATTTTAATGGCCAGTAGTGTAGTTGTAGGGGACTGCTGACCTCAGATGTTAAGTCCCTTAGTGCGTAGACCCATTTGAACCATATGATAGATGTCTGCCTCTTCAACTGTCGTCGGTCTCTGTCAGTCAACAGACGAGGTCGACTTTTGTGCTGTTCGTGTCCCTTCACTATCCGATCAGAAACAGTGGACCTAGGGACTTTCAGGAGAGTGGAAATCTCGTGTATAGACATATGGCACATGCGACACCCAATCACCTTACCACGTTCGAAGTCCGTGAGTTCCGCAGAACGCCCCATTCTGCTCTTTCACGAAGTCTAATGACTACTGAGGTCAGTGATACGGAGTACCTGGCAGTAGGTGGCAGCACAATGCACCTAATAGGAGAAACGTATGTTTTTGGGAGTGTCCGGATGCTTTTGATCACATAGTGTACTTTCAGACAAATATTTCCGATGAAGTCGAGCAAAATATGTCTTTGCGTCTGGTTTTGTGAAATCCAAGTTTTATCAAAGTATATATACTACAAGAGTATCGTCCCCAGCACGCATTACGTGGATGTTACACACAACTTCGTTGATTCTGCTGCAGTGTCTCTGCACTCCATTAATATTTTTTGCCCATCAATGTACTTTCTGAATCCAAGTGAGCGGACCAGGCAAAAAACGGAGGTTTCTGAGCCAGAATGATTAATTTTTTTCAAGGTGATCACTCTCCGTTTTTGTAGCAGTCGGATACTCTTCTCCCCTCGTAGTCTCAAGGTATAGTTCTACTCACAAACTTTTTGTCTAAATCGTCAAATTCCGTAATTCCCGTTTCCA
Source organism: Schistocerca americana (assembly GCF_021461395.2). Classification (NCBI taxonomy): domain Eukaryota; kingdom Metazoa; phylum Arthropoda; class Insecta; order Orthoptera; family Acrididae; genus Schistocerca; species Schistocerca americana. Next base: position 194,076,788 of record NC_060127.1, read on the forward strand.
TTTATGTCTTTTGCGTGTACAATCAAAACACGTGCTCGCATACATTGATTCTGCTGATGTTACTTCATACGGAGTACAGTCGATTCGGAAATACCGCAATGTTTTGTTATCATTTTAGGGACTTGCCCAAATTTATGTTACTCCTGGCTTTTTCGGTGTTGACCTGATCAGTAAAATTCTTCATTACGTTCGATGCGACTATTGTAGGTTGTTTTCGGATGTCTTTTCGCCCTTTAGGCCGTTTTCTTGCATTTCGTTCACCACCAAACGAGCGGTAATGCGCCATTGCAAGGAAAACTGAAATCACGCGTCAACACGCGATATCGCGCGGAAACAGAACAGAGTACATGCGACAAGAAAGCTATGAGGCTGTCGAGTCACAGCGCTTAGTGCCAGCGGACGTGCGTAAAATATTGAAATATTGATTCGCCTTTCAGTTGTGGCTAAAGATTTCCGTTTCATTGAAATCGAGTGAATTATTATTTTCGTAATTCACTTACAGTGTATCAATTGTTTTCAGTACGGCCCTTTAGCTTCTGTACAAGATGTCATATATTCAGCACTAATCCTGTGTAAAGGACGAGTAAGAGAACGAACCCGCAAAATCGCTGACCAGTTTCCTTAACATAGGTATGCTCCAAAATTCTCCGACATGGTCTAAGAATATAAAAAATTTTCTTTAGGCAGAATATCTTCTGTCCACAAATCGGCACAGATTCAGAAAGCATCGCTCGTTCGAAACTCTGCTTGCTTTTCCTCACGTGATATTCTGCGAACTGTAGGTGCGAGGCAACAGGCAGATTCTATATCGCTGCGTTTGACACGGTGCCCCATTGCAGACTGTTAACAAGGAAAAGGGACTTTGTAATCGTCAAATGGCCAAGAAGTTGAACTGTCCAAGTACAGTGACTGATAATTTCGTTAGACTGGCCGCAGGATATGGACAGAACAGAAAACATGAGGGAAGTAGAAAATCATCTGACACACCCAAAGGATTACTTTTGCGCAAAGCAAGAGCCGCAAAGCGTTATTCTTTTCAACTTGTAACTGCCACACGTGTACGACATACGAGTCACATGAGAGACATCTTGAATTCAAGAAACGACTGCTGAACCCCGTTTCGACATCCAGACATGAACAGGTTGGATTGGAGTTTACTGAAAAACATGTCATGGGCCTCAGAATCGGAGTGACGGAAAGAAGTTTAAATTAGATGCGAAGGATGGATTTCAACATCATTGTCATGGTCTGAGAACAGAGCAGCAAAAAAGAATGAGCAGTAATTTTGGTTGTGGAAGTGTTATGATTTACGTAGCATTCTGCGCTGAACATCAGCCACGCATTGCTTCGCTGAACATTAGAATGAACTCTAACACGTGCACTGAGATGCGAGAGGCAGAACTGATCAGAATATATGAGGATCTTGGGGACGAAAGTCCAACGTCTCAACAAGATAACGCATCTGTGCATGTTTCTGCTAGAACCAAAAAGTGGTTTTAAGATTGAGATGTCTTGTCCTGGCCTGTATGTAGCCCGGATTTGAATCCTGTGGAAAACCTTTGGGGAATTGGGGAATACTTGCTAGGCGTGTTCATCGCAATGGACGGCAATTTGAGGCTGCATGTGAGCCGAAAAGAGCGATACGAGAAGGGTGGGCGATAATTTCAGCGCCAGATCTCCAAACCCTAACAAAATCAATGCGAAGAGAATTTTTGAGGTAAGTAGGAAGAATGAATGAGCCGCGCGTGGCTCATGATTCTGACCTGTCCTTCCTGCATTTCTGAAACGGCGAGAATATACAGGGTGCGTCACCTAACGTTACCGCTGGATATATTTCGTAAACCACATCAAATACTGACGAACCGATTCCACAGACCGAACGTGAGGAGAGGGGCTAGTGTAATTGTTTAACACAAACCATACAAAAATGCATGGAAGTATTTTTAACACAAACCTACGTTTCTTAAATGGAACCATGTTAGTTTCGTTAGCACATCTGAACATATAAACAAATACGTAATCAGTGCCGTTTGTTGCATTGTAAAATCTTAATTACATCCGGAGACATGGTAACCTAAAGTTGACGCTTGAAACCTCCGACGTTCAGTTGCGTGTTGTAACAAACACGGGCCACGGTCGGCGAGCAGCATCTGCAGGGACATGTTTACGATGACGACCGTGTTTACGAGTGTGGCTGTAGTGCACTGTTGTGGTTTGGTCTAGCTGTCGCAGTGTCCGCATGTAGCGCTGGCTGTTATTCTGCATTCGTCTCCGCACGCAGACCAACTGTAGTACACCGTGTTACCAGACGTCTGTGATAGTGTAGTGTTGTAGGAACTGTGACCATGGTGTATTCGAACTCTGAAAAGGCGGAGATGATACTCATCTATGGCGAGTGTCGACGAAATGCAGCTGAAGCCTGCAGGGTGTATGCAGAACGGTACCCGGACAGAGAGCATCCAACGTGCCGCACATTGAAAAACATCTACCGCCAACTGTATGCAACGGGTATGGTCGTAGCACGCAAACGGCTCCGTAACAGGCCCGTCACAGGAGAAGCGGGTGCAGTTGGTGTGTTAGCTGCTGTTGCCATGAACCCACACATGAGTACACGGGACATTGCGACAGCCGGTGGACTGAGTCAAAGTAGTGTCATGCGCATACTGCATCGTCACCGCTTTCACCCGTTTCATGTGTCGCTACATCAGCAATTACATGCTGATGACTTTAATCATCGAGTGAAATTCTGTCAATGGGCATTAACAGAGAATGCGTTGCAGTTCTGCCTGTTTACCGATGAAGCGGGTTTCACAAACCACGGGGCAGTGAATCTACGGAACTTGCATTACTGATCCGTGGACAATCCTCGCTGGCTCAGACAGGTAGAGCGACAGCGACTGTGGACTGTAAATGTATGGTGCGGAATCATTGGCGACCGCCTCATAGGTCCTCACTTCATTGCAGGGGCCCAAACAGCTGCAACATACATCGCGTTTCTACAGAATGATCTGCCAACGTTGCTCGAAAATGTCCTACCGGAAACGCGTCGACGTATATGGTATCAGCATGATGGTGCGCCTGCACATTCCGCAATTAACACTAGGCTGACCCTTGACAGGATGTTCGACAGGCGTTTCGTGGAACGTGGAGGACGCATAAATTGGCCAGCCCGTTCTCCTGATCTTACACCTCTGGACTTCTTTCTGTGGGGTACCTTAAAGGAGAATGTGTACCGTGATGTGCCTACAACCCCAGAGGATATGAAACAACGTATTGTGGCAGCCTGCGGCGACATTTCACCAGATGTACTGCGGCGTGTACGACATTCATTACGTCAGAGATTGCAATTGTGTGCAGCAAATGATGGCCACCACATTGAACATCTATTGGCCTGACATGTCGGGACACACTCTATTCCACTCCGTAATTGAAAACGGAAACCACGTGTGTACGTGTACCTCACCCCTCATGGTAATGTACATGTGCGTCAGTGAAAAAGACCAATAAACAGGTGTTAGCATGTGGACGTAATGTGCTGTTCCAGTCTCTTCTGTATCTAAGGTCTATCACGGCTCCCTTTGGATCCCTACGTAATTCGGTGCTCTCCGATACACACGATCGAACAGCGGAGGAGTGGTACTCAAGCGTCAACTTTAGGTTACAATATCTCCGGATGTAATTAACATTTTACAATGCAACAAACGGCACTGATTACGTATTTGTTTATATGATCAGATGTGCTAACAAAACTAACGCGGTCCCATTTAAAAAAAACGTAGGTTTGTGTAAAAAAACATACTTCCATGCATTTTTTTATGGTTTGTACTAACCAATTACACTAGCCCCTCTCCTCACGTTCGGTCTGTGGAATCGATTCGTCAGTATTTGATGTGGTTTACGAAATATATCCGGCGGTAATGTTAGGTGACTCACCCTGTATATTAGTTTTGTATTAGTGCCTTCTGGCGCCACTACCCTTGCTCACCTTCGCTGTCCGTGAGTGGCAGCACCCGCCGTTATCGACATTAGGTTCGTGTTGCTATCTGTGGAGCGCCCGTGAGTATTTCCGGGTTCCGGGTTCTGCTCTGACAGGAACGAGGCGGTGTGACAGAGTCGGTGGAGTGAGTCGGTGCAATGAGTCGGCAGAGTCGCTCGGAAGGCAGACAGTCGCACGTTAGTCAGTCAGCTCTGAGACTCAGTCCCCTTTGGGTTGTGGACTGAGTCGGGTTCGTCGTTACTCGGCGGCTGGACGAGTTGGCAGTCAGCAGCAGGCAGGTCCGCACGGTGCAACTGCGCGCCGGGACCGTGGCCGGCGCAGGCGGAAGGCCGCCGGTCGGCCGGTCCGCTGGTCCTCGGATGGCGACATGCGGTCTGCTGAGCAGCCACACCGGGATCAGTCGGGGAAGAGGTGGCGGCCAGCAACGTTAGTACTCGCCGGGACCGCTGTTGGCGAAAGTGGGCTGCCGTTGGTCGTTTGCTCTGCCGGCAAAACGTGTTGCATTTGGAGGCGCTAGCTATGTCAGCGCCTTTTCGCTTTCCTCTGAAGCACGATCATCAAGCTGGGTAATTAGTTGCCTGTTCTTAAAACTCGACTGTTACGATTTCTCCGTTTTGGTGGATTGTTCTTTCATCAGCCGTTGACGCGTGTGACAACAAGTGGTGTGTTATTGTTGCCTAGAACCCGCAGCCTTGGCTCAAATGGCTCTGAGAAGCGTACGAACACTTGGACTGAAATATGCAGGAGCTCCATCCTGCATCAACCACATGTTGTGTAGTTATAAAGGCACATGTTGTGTAGTTGTAAAGGCACATGTTCTAGCAGAACAGGTAGGGTATCCCGTATGAAATCATGATAACGTGCTCCATTGAGCGTAGGTGGACTCAACATCTTAGGTCATCAGTCCCCTAGAACTTACAACTACTTAAACCTAACTAACCTAAGGACATCACACACATCCATGCCCGAGGCAGGATTCGAACCTGCGACCGTAATGGTCGCGCGGTTCCAAACTGTGGCGCCTAGAACCGCTCGGCCACTCCGGCCGCTCCCGCAGCCTTCTTCCGTAGTGACATGACAGCTGTCACTTGTGTTTTCTGTTTTCTTTTAAACTTGTCTTGAGTGCTGGTTGATGCCTTAAACTTGGTGAGACCGTGACCGAAGGTATAGGTATCTTGGTTTACTCGTAATCGGCCGACATTTTGTATTATTTGTGCAGTTGGATCTGACGGTTTGAAATCGGTTAGATTGTCCGTCGTTAGTGAACCGTCCCTAGGTTGTGCTGCCTTATCTTATCTGACCTGAAGCCTTGGCTGCCTGTCCCAGTTCACTGCAGCCTTGAGGGACCTTCTCAGACCGATTCTGGAGTATTTTCTGAACACCACTTATCGTAATTAATTTCTGTTTTCCCTTTTTTAAGTTTTGTAACTGCTGTACTTGCCCTTCTCTAGTGTATTAATGCTGTTTTAATTGATTGAAGTCCGCAGCTCGTGGTCGTGCGGTAGCGTTCTCGCTTCCCGCGCCCGGGTTCCCGAGTTCGATTCCCGGCGGGGTCAGGGATTCTCTGTGCCTCGTGATGACTGGGTGTTGTGTGATGTCCTTGGGTTAGTTAGGTTTAAGTAGTTCTAAGTTCTAGGGGACTGATGACCATAGATGTTAAGCCCCATAGTGCTCAGAGCCATTTGAACCAATTGATTGAAATTAGGGTTGTATGCTCTGTGTTTAGGCCTTCAGCCGCGTTTGTTTTAAAATTTGTGGCTTTGAGCCGTACTATCGAAATTCCTGTCTTTACGGTTTCTCTTTATTATTTATCTTGAGTTCTTAAAATGGCTTTCAGCCGTGCTGTGTAAGCGCTTATCGTAAGGTTTGTCTTTAACTATTTTGAATAATTGTTTGGGCTTTCAGCCATGAAGATATTTTAATTTTTCTTACGATGGCTTTCTGTTGTATTGCGTAAATGCTTCTCTTTAAAGGTTGCCTTTTGGTATTTTGAAATATTATTGGGCCTTCAGCCGAGGAATTATTTCAAATTTTTCTTAATACGGCCTTTAGCCGAAATTTGTAAATGCTCGCCTTTTAAAGAATTTCGCTTGGTGATCTGAAATGTTATTGCGCCTTCAGCCGAGGAATTATTTCAAATTTTCCTTAATATGGCTTTTAGCTGAAATTTGTAAATGCTTGCCTTTTGAAGAATTTCCTTTGGTCATCTGGAATATTATTTGGGCCTTCAACCGAGAAGATATTTTAATTTTACTTAAGTAAGGACTTCAGCCGTTTGTCTAAATCCTAAATGAATTATTTAAACCCTTGTTATTGAGAAGTTACTTGGACCCTGAGCTCCCAACCGCGAATTTATCCTTGTTGTTTTAAAGATGAATGTGTACTGTTTTAAAAGCAATACAGTTGTGTGTTCTTGTGGAACTAGCAGTAATTGGTCTTGGCCCCTTTCTACAACCTGATCCGCTCTGTCCTGCGAATGAAGGTTGCCCAGAGTTCTGCAATAACACAGCAGGCCAGTGAGTGCCTTTGTACAGATTCCATTCAGAAAATGCAAAAGATTCAATATGTTACTCCTGTTATGAAAGAAAGTATGTAATTCCGTCACGATTGTTTGTGTCTTATACGGATCAACTACTTTCTTCGTAAATTGCATACCTGTATACTTCACAGAGATCACTCTGTACTTCTCTAGCAGCCAGATACTCTCCACCGTCGCAGCATCGAAGTAGAGTCGCACGCACTCACCAGCAGACTGAACAGTGCAGGCGGGCCGCGGGGCGTGCTACTCACACCGACTGACCTGCTCGCAGCGCGCGTCACGGCAGCGAAGGCGACCGTTGTGGCGGAGAGTGTGGCGCCGTTTCCATCCCAGAGTCTAAGCAGTTCTCAAGTCTTACATCACTAATTGTACTTCCAATTTTCATTTCGGTAGAAAAAACATTCGTGTGCCATTTAAATTAGCGTAATATTTTGTTGAAAGGTACAGCGTTTAACGTTCCGTCGACAACGAGGTCATTAGAGACGGAGCGCAAGCTCGGGTTAGGGAAGGATTGGGAAGGAAATCGGCCGTGCCCTTTCAAAGGAACCATCTCGGCATTCGCCTGAAACGATTTAGGGAAATCACGGAAAACCTAAATCAGGATGGCCGGAGACGGGATGGAACCGTCGTCCTCCCGAATGCGAGTCCAGTGTGCTAACCACTGCGCCACCTCGCTCGGTGAAAGGTACATTTGTTTATATTTATCAGTAGAGCATTCATGCCCACACTGTGAGGCCTTGACACAGGTGCGTCCATGGACAGTTAAGTTTTCCACATTTTGTTTTGTTTCGCAAATATCTGAGGTATCAGAGTCAGGTAGGGCACCATACAGGGTGTTGCAAAAAGGTACGGCCAAACTTTCAGGAAACATTCCTCACATACAAAGAAAGAAAATATGTTATGTGGACATGTGTCCGGAAACGCTTAATTTCCATGTTAGAGCTCATTTTAGTTTCGTCCACCTACGCTCAGTGGAGCACGTTATCATGATTTCATACGGGATACTCTACCTGCTCTGCTAGAACCTGTGCCTTTACAAGTACACAACATGTGATTGATGCAGGATGGAGCTCCTGCACATTTCAGTCCAAGTGTTCGTACGCTTCTCAACAACAGATTCGGTGACCGATGGATTGGTAGAGGCGGACCAATTCCGTGGCCTCCACGCTCTCCTGACCTCAACCCTCTTGACTTTCATTATGGGGGCATTTGAAAGCTCTTGTCTACGCAACCCCGGTACCAAATGTAGAGACTCTTCGTGCTCGGCCGACCGTGGTGGCGAAGCGGTTACAGGCGCTACAGTCTGGAACCGCGCGGCCGCTACGGTCGCAGGTTCGAATCCTGCCTCGGGCATGGATGTGTGTGATGTCCTTAGGTTAGTTAGGTTTAAGTAGTTCTAAGTTCTAGGGGACTGATGACCTTAGTGCTCAGAGCCATTTGAACCATTTTTTTCTTTGTGCTCGTATTGTGGACGGCTGTGATACAATACGCCATTCTCCAGGGCTGCATCAGCGCATCAGGGATTCCATGCGACGGAGGGTGGATGCATGTATCCTCGCTAACGGAGGTCATTTTGAACATTTCCTGCAACAAAGTGTTTGAAGTCACGCAGGTACGTTCTGTTGCTGTGTGTTTCCATTCCATGATTAATGTGATTTGAAGAGAAGTAATAAAATGAGCTCTAACATGGAAAGTAAGCGTTTCCGGACACATGTCCACATAACATATTTTCTTTCTTTGTGTATGCGGAATGTTTCCTGAAAGTTTAGCCGTACCTTTTCGTAACACCCTGTATATAAGAGGCTCTCTCTCCTACGAGACGTCAGGTGCATTTCCTCTGGCGTTTCGGCAGACATTTTCAATTCCGTTTTGGCGTTGTGCAGCTGGAATCAGCCCAGACAGCGACTGCTCGTCACAAAGAACAACCAGCCGCCCAGCAGCGAGATGGATAGCGCTGTGCGCTCTGCGGCAGGGAGGCGCCGTCGCTGGCAGACGTGACGAGCAGTCGCTGTCTGGGCTGATTCCAGCTGCACAACGCCAAAACGGAATTGAAAATGTCTGCCGAAACGCCAGAGGAAATGCACCTGACGTCTCGTAGGAGAGAGCCACGCAGCAGAATGCTATGGCGGCGCACACGGGTACGCGTAGACTCGAGGTTTGTCGGAGGCACGCACGTACCAGTGTGCGCGGAGTAAAACAGTGCAGCAGCAGCAACGTGTCTAGAAGCAGGCGCACTTAGTCGACAAACTTCGACTTCTTACTAGTCTGCCAGTAATATTAGCTCCAACTTATTAACTTGGAACTCGAGTTAATTTCTTTTATTTTATGTTCTTTTAATCGATTCTCTTTTTTCAATATTATGTTTTATTTCTACATTAACATTACCAATTGAACTGTAAAAAAAAATTCTTAATATACAGTGTTATTACAAATGATTGAAGCGATTTCACAGCTCTACAATACCTTTATTATTTGAGATATTTTCACAATGCTTTGCACACACATACAAAAACTCAAAAAGTTTTTTTAGGCATTCACAAATGTTCGATATGTGGCCCTTTAGTGATTCGGCAGACATCAAGCTGATAATCAAGTTCCTCCCACACTCGGCGCAGCATGTCCCCATCAATGAGTTCGAAAGCATCGTCGATGCGAGCTCGCAGTTCTGGCACGTTTCTTGGTAGAGGAAGTTTAAACACTGAATCTTTCACATAACCCCACAGAAAGAAATCGCATGGGGTTAAGTCGAGATAGCGTGGAGGCCATGACATGAATTGCTGATCATGATCTCCACCACGACCGATCCATCGGTTTTCCAATCTCCTGTTTAAGAAATGCCGAAAATCATGATGGAAGTGCGGTGGAGCACCATCCTGTTGAAAGATGAAGTCGGCGCTGTAGGTCTCCAGTTGTGACATGAGCCAATTTTCCAGCATGTCCAGATACGCGTGTCCTGTAACGTTTTTTTCGCAGAAGAAAAAGGGGCCGTAAACTTTAAACCGTTAGATTGCACAAAACACGTTAACTTTTGGTGAATTGCGAATTTGCTGCACTAATGGGTGAGGATTCTCTACCGCCCAGATTCGCACATTGTGTCTGTTCACTTCACCATTAAGAAAAAATGTTGCTTCATCACTGAAAACAAGTTTCGCACTGAACGCATCCTCTTCCATGAGCTGTTGCAACCGCGCCGAAAATTCAAAGCGTTTGAGTTTGTCATCGGGTGTCTGGGCTTGTAGCAATTGTGAACGGTAAGGCTTCTGCTTTAGCCTTTTCCGTAAGATTTTCCAAACCGTCGGCTGTGGTACGTTTAGCCCCCTGCTTGCTTTATTTGTCGACTTCCGCGGGCTACACGTGAAACTTGCCCGCACGCGTTCAACCGTTTCTTGGCTCACTGCAGGCCGACCCGTTGATTTCCCCTTACAGAGGCATCCAGATGCTTTAAACTGCGCATACCATCACCGAATGGAGTTAGCAGTTGGTGGATCTTTGTTGAACTTCGTCCTGAAGTGTCGTTGCACTGTTATGACTGACTGATGTGAGTGCATTTCAAGCACGACATACGCTTTCTCGGCTCCTGTCGCCATTTTGTCTCACTGCGCTCTCGAGCTGTCTGGCGGCAGAAACTTGAAGTGCGGCTTCAGCCGAACAAAACTTTGAGTTTTTCTACGTATCTGTAGTGTGTCGTGACCATATGTCAATGAATGGAGCTACAGTGAATTTATGAAATCGCTTCAATCATTTGTAATAGCCCTGTAAATGGGAACTCTGGCTTCAACTTCACTTCTCATAATGATTCGTTCTCCCTGCCTAACTATAAAATCTAGTGTGTGAGGTTCTTACTCGGCGCAGGCAAAGCGAAGCGAAATTACGCAGCCGCGATGTGTAACGAGACAAAGCCGTCGCAGCTGCGCTCTCACACCACGCGTGCGTTTCGCCAGACTGACTGGAAATCACGAGCGATCACCGAACGGCCCCACAGAGCAGGGCTGCACGCAGGTAGCGAGGGCTGCGGGATTCCCGTGACCTGTCGCTGGTGTAACACACCGGCACCTGTTGACCTGCCCGCATTAACATCGCGATTCAGTGTTGCACGTTCATTACCAAACTTTTTTACAATTTTTCATTCCACCTCTGGGGGACACGGTGGGATGGCAGAGCACAGCTCCGTCAGCCAGCAGTTGTAGTTTGTTCTGTTACGACTCCATTTATTCAGGGTAATTGGGTGCATATTTCATTTCGCACGATTTTTAATTGCATATAAACGGACAGACGCGAGGAAAATGATGTTAACGTTTTCTTCATTCCAAACCCAAGCATTCGCCTTACGGCTGAGGAAAAAAACCTTCGGTCGAAGGAACCCCAGCTGGGATAGGTGGCCTGATGTTCTGACTTATGTATCTTCATATTATCTCAGGGGTCTCGATAATGTGATCTCGGAATTTCGTTCGTGTTGAGAATTTCTGTTTAATTCCGTGTAAAATGAAATACCTGAAAATCTCGTGGATGTAGAGAATATTGTCTCCTTGTGTAGGAATTGATTGAAGTACTACTGCTCAGTAACTTGTTCTTTCCTTTACGCGCTGCGACATCATCCCAAATCCTAGTAGGTGTTCTCCGTCTGTTGAGAGTCTCAACTATCTCTTTGTTTTCCGGAAGATTCCGTCGGAGTGAAGTCGAAACTGCTTCGAGAATAATGTAGGGAGGGAATGCATAGTGAATTTCGGAAAATGAAACGTGATACGTTCGTGCTGCAAGAGTGAGTTTTCAAGTCCGTTGTTGCGCAGTCTGTTGAGTCCCAATCTGGTGGTTTGTTCCCTTATCCTGTCTGGCATATTTTTGGTTTTCAGTGTTTCGTACAGGGAATTTGTTGGCAGTCATAGCGTACGTCTCCAGCCATTCGAAGCATCCTTCGCTCAGCAGGCTGAATTTTTGTTTTTCTTTTGGTTTGAAGACATGATCCGTGCTCGAGGCCCATGTTAGAGAATAGGTCTGGCAGATATTTTCTATGTGAAAAGGGCAGCTGGTGTTTCCTCCCCACGTGTTCGTTTTTTCATGTTTCCTGCCAATTTAAGAGTTCATCTACTTACATCACGAGTTATTTAACTTTTGGTTGTGAAGTAATTTCTCCTCCCCAGACCGATCGAGGTGGCGCGGTGGTCGGCACACTACACTCACATTCGGGAGGACGACGGTTCAAACCCACGTCCGGCCATCCTGATTTAGCTTTTCCGTGATTTCCCTAAATCGCTTCAAGCGTGTGCCGGTATTGTTCCTTTGAAAAGGGCACGGCCGACTTTCTTCGCCATTCTTCCCTACACCGATTTCGTCGCTGTTTGGTGCCCTCCCCCAAATCAACCAACCAGCCAGTCTTGTCCCATAGTCGGATGTTCACCTCACGTGTGTCCTCTTGCTGACGATTATTAGCGTTCCTATGCCAGGGTAGCATAGGTTGACTTTGATGTAAATTGTGCCACAATTTTCATTTACTGAGCGATGCAATTGAAAGGCTTTCATTTATAGTTTTTAACACAATTTTACTGCGTTTCGCTTCATTAGGACATTTGAACTGACGTCGCCCTTTAAGCTCCACATGGTGATTGCTACCGGTTATATTTAGACTATTTGTTATTACAGGGTTAGACTGTACCAGCATATTTTCGGTGCCTCGTTGTACTATCTAATAGGTCTGTTATCCGTCGTGTTTCCTCCCATCTCACTGTATACTAAAAGTGGAGAGCAGTAGCGCCTGAGACACGGAAGCAGCTAAAATCTCAGACGGACGACAACTTCGCGGGATGAAACGCGGAAGCGGTTTGGTGTAGGCGTAGTGCTTTAGATAGAACAGTACTACCGCTTCATCGCCGCTAAGCTTCAGTTATAGACTCGACGCCTGTACATTTCTGTCTGTCGCTTTGCGCCTCTGTGGGGTTCATCAGAGGTACCGTTCTTGGTTTTGGAATTCCATATCCAGCTCGTGATATTACTGCCCTATCAAAACTCTACGTCTGGTAAATACTGTCGTGAAGGCAATGACAGCGATTCGGCCTGTAGCAGGCATCACTTGTGACTGCGCGCCAGATATACACTATCAGGTCAAAAGTTTGCGGACACTAATTGGTGAAGATACGGGGTGTGTGTGCATGCTGCGCCCTTACGATGGCTTGAACTGAGCTGGAGACGCAATAAGGTGACAATGTCTGTGGTGGAATGGCAGCCCATCCTTTCTCAAGCGGCGAAACCAGAGAACGTGGTGATATCGTTCTCCAGAGAACGTGTTCCACTGGCTCCAGGTCGGGACGGTGCGCGGGCCACTCCAGTCCAGAAGCGTTTTTGTCGACAAACCGTTGCTGCTTTATGAAAGGATGCATTGTGATGCTGACACAATCATCATCTCGGAACTCTTCCCCTGTTGTCCGCATTTAGCGCTTTCTGAAGCGCAGTAAGGTGACTACTGCCTAACCACCAAAAACACCCTCGTACTCTAACACCACCTCCTACGTCGTTCGCTACAGGCGCTACAACTGATCGCATTTGAGGTTCTGCTGGCATTCGCCAAACCCCAGTCTTCCATACTATTGCCAAACGGTGTGGCGTGATCCGTCACTCCAAACCACTCGTTTCCAGTCACCCACTGCCCAGCAGCGTCCGCTCTCTGCACCACCTCGAGCGACTACAAAAATGTGGAGCATCTGAGATTCAAAAATTTTTTGCGCTCCTTACGCCAGCCGGACAGCTGCTGGCGCTTTAGAACTCACGAGTGATTCCTCCGCGGTGCCCGACGGACGGCCTCTGTCCTTCAACACGTGGCGTCTGCCTGCTCTCCGGTTTGTCGTGGCCGTCCCTTCGCAGTCAGAGCACCAGCAGTCGACTTGGCCAGCTGTAGCTGGGCGACACCCAGTGGCCGAGCAACCCGTTCTGCTATGGTCGCTTCTCTGCTGACAATACTCGCCACCTCACTTTTCACTCGCGAATCCGCATCTCCTGACATCTAGTGGTGAATTCGGCGTCACAGAGCCACGTCCGGAAACGTTAACGAATGTCGATAGGTTCCCGTGAGTCAGAACTAGCCTGGTATCCTCTACAGTGCGAGCTGTAACTCTACTGACAAAATTGGGGGAGTCATTTGGGGATTATTGACTGAGCATTTTGGTATGGAAAGGGGAATGTGGACCGGAAAGTTTCAAAGTCCGTAAACAGATTAATGACGTATCTGGGGCGGCATGGAAACTCCTCGGGGACCAATAGATCTACGGTGCTTAGATATATTCCATCTAAAAATTTTGAAAGCATTGTATCAATGGAGCGTAAATAGCGATCTGTACAAAACGTTAAAATTCAGTAGAACAGCCTCTATCGCAACGGAAGTTTATTTATGTCGACGACCGGTTTCGGTCGTCCTTAGGTGTCCTTAGGTTGGTTAGGTTTAAGTAGTTCTGAGTTCTAGGGGACTGATGACCACAGACGTTAAGTCCCATAGTGCTCAGAGCCATTTGAACCATTTCACTTGTGACTCAGTGGCATTGAGTTCACAATATTCTATGTTCTGGCTTTGTGTGAAGCGGACAGATTTACATTTCTGAACATTTGCAGAAAATTGGATATATTTGTACCTCTTTGAAACCGTATCGAATTCCTAGTGAATATTTTTGCATTTTTTTTCAAATTGTAATTCTTTAAAAACCAGTTAATAGTATGCGATTGCTGTTAATATTGTGTATCTGGTCATAAACATACAACGTGAGCATTAAGAGTCCGAACGCACTTCCCTTAACTTTCTGCTACATCTGTCGTCGACTTTCCACCCAATCTAACATGCCGGATCATGCGTACCAAACAATCCTCAACCAAATCACAGAGTAATAAACGTTGATGTGGAACCGAACCGGATGTTTTACGGAAATCGATAAATACAGCATCCACGTGGCTGCCTTTATCCGTGGCTTTCGGGTTTGTCTTGCGAGAGAAGTGCTGGTTGGGTTTCACACGACCGACGCTTTCACAATGAATGGAGGAAGTTATTCTATTCGAGATACCCTGTACCTCCTCAGTACGTTTGCACTCTGACTGTGTTTCAGGATTTTTACAAACACGTCGATCTCAATGTTACTGCAAGGTAGTTCGTGTAACTGTGTGACTGGAGAGCCGCAAGCTACCTTGCACTTTAACGCCCATCTGCTGTGTTTGACGCTTTGTGCACTGGATCATCTACTTAGGGTCAAAGATGACGCTTTCGAGCTTGCAAATTTCAAGGATAGAATAAAGTGATGACTCTCAAAGACTAATTAATGCTGCCGCTTCATATTTTTATTTTATTGCTACTGTTGACCACTTCGTCAACGAGGATTTTGCCGTAAGTACTCTGCTACGTATACAGGACGAGAGATCGTCTCTCTGCTCCACTACAAACATTTATTTCTGAGCAACTATGCTAGATATGGCTATGTGATTTTTTTCAAACGGTAGTTCAACTCAAGGCGTTAATGCGTACACTTCTACATGTGCTCTGACATCCTATGAAATCTTTTCTGTCTCTCCTGTTACAGGTAGCGAAGTGTTTCAAGAAACAGTGCACCGCCGCACTAGGGGGTTATTTGTTCTCCAGTTCTGTTCAAAAATGTTAAAATGTGTGTGAAATCTTATGGGACTTAACTGCTAAGGTCATCAGTCCCTAAGCTTACACACTACTTAACCTAAACTATCCTAAGGACAAACACACACACCCATGCCCGAGGGAGGACTCGAACCTCTGCCGGAACCAGTCGCACAGGCCATGACTGCAGCGCCCCAGACCGCTCGGCTAATCCCGCGCGGCTCTCCAATTCTGGAATGGGGACTGTCCAACATCGAGAGAAGCACGTTGACTAGACATGACCCCCCACTGATTCTTTTCGTGGGGTTAGCTTAGGATTAAGGTGTTCAGTTCACCAGTTTTTGTTGTGCACAAACTTGCGGCACGAATACGAGATACTGTACGGACGATGATGGAACAGATGTTGGCAAGTACAGGGTATTTCAAAAATGACCGGTATATCTGAAACGGCAATAAAAACTAAACGAGCTGCGATAGAAATACACCGTTTGTTGCAATATGCTTGGGACAACAGTACATTTTCAGGCAGACAAACTTTCGAAATTACAGTAGTTACAATTTTCAACAACAGATGGCACTGCGGTCTGGGAAACTCTATAGTACGATATTTTCCACATATCCACCATGCGAGCAATAATATGGCGTAGTCTCTGAATGAAATTACCTGAAACCTTTGACAACGTGTCTGGCGGAATGGCTTCACATGCAGATGAGATGTACTGCTTCAGCTGTTCAATTGTTTCTGGATTCTGGCGGTACACCTGGTCTTTCAAGTGTCCCCACAGAAAGACGTCACAGGGGTTCATGTCTGGCGAATAGGGAGGCCAATCCACGCCGCCTCCTGTATGTTTCGGATAGCCCAAAGCAATCACACGATCATCGAAATATTCATTCAGGAAATTAAAGACGTCGGCCGTGCGATGTGGCCGGGCACCATCTTGCATAAACCACGAGGTGTTCGCAGTGTCGTCTAAGGCAGTTTGTACCGCCACAAATTCACGAAGAATGTCCAGATAGCGTGATGCAGTAATCGTTTCGGATCTGAAAAATGGGCCAATGATTCCTTTGGAAGAAATGGCGGCCCAGACCAGTACTTTTTGAGGATGCAGGGACGATGGGACTGCAACATGGGGCTTTTCGGTTCCCCATATGCGCCAGTTCTGTTTATTGACGAAGCCGTCCAGGTAAAAATAAGCTTCGTCAGTAAACCAAATGCTGCCCACATGCATATCGCCGTCATCAATCCTGTGCACTATATCGTTAGCGAATGTCTCTCGTGCAGCAATGGTAGCGGCGCTGAGGGGTTGCCGCGTTTGAATTTTGTATGGATAGAGGTGTAAACTCTGGCGCATGAGACGATACGTGGACGTTGGCGTCATTTGGACCGCAGCTGCAAAACGGCAAACGGAAAGTCGAGGCCGATGTCGGATCACCTGCTGCACTAGCTGCGCGTTGCCCTCTGTGGTTGCCGCACGCGGTCGCCCTACCTTTCCAGCACGTTCATCCGTCACGTTCCCAGTCCGTTGAAATTTTTCAAACAGATCCTTTATTGTATCGCTTTTCGGTCCTTTGGTTACATTAAACCTCCGTTGAAAACTTCGTCTTGTTGCAACAACACTGTGTTCTAGGCGGTGGAATTCCAACACCAGAAAAATCCTCTGTTCTAAGGAATAAACCATGTTGTCTACAGCACACTTGCACGTTGTGAACAGCACACGCTTACAGCAGAAAGACGACGTACAGAATGGCGCACCCACTGACTGCGTTGTCTTCTATATCTTTCACATCACTTGCAGCGCCATCTGTTGTTGAAAATTGTGACTACTGTAATTTCGAAAGTTTGTCCGCCTGAAAATGTACTGTCGTCCCAAGCATATTGCAACAAACGGTGTATTTCTATCGCTGCTCGTTTAGTTTTTATTGCCGTTTCAAATATACCGGTCATTTTTGAAACACCCTGTATATGGGTATGATTATAGTTTGGACATTCTATGGGCAACAAACTGAACACTTATGGTATTGTATTGATAAAAATTTCATGAGTTAAGCTACTATTTGCAACAAACCGCTTAGCTACATCTAAGATATGATTTTGAAATCGGGGACAGACTTGTTGCACACACCATAGGAATTATATCTTCAATTTTCAATGTGGGATGCCACTGAAACAACACTATTTCTACATGTACTGTACGTCCGCCTCCGTAGTTAAGTGGCACCTGAGTGCCACGCGCATGACCCAGGTTCGAGTCCCAGTACTGGCAGAGATTTTTCCTTCGTGGGAGGGCTGGAAGAACAGGGTACACTCAGTCTGAGCAGCTACTTGACTGAAGAGGTGAACACGGCAAGCGCACGTAGTCCGATTTCGCAGAAACTATGTCACTGGAATAGATGTCAGGACAAGCAGACTCGTGTCTCGGCTTGTCCACAGATACTCTACCGTTTTTTAAGAAAACGACAGTCATACTTTTAGAGGTACTTTGTGTTCCTTTTAGCACGGAACCAATTCAACCGAACCGGTGGCGCAACGGCTAGCACCATGGCTTCAGACTTTCGAGCCCCGTGTTCGAAATCCAATTGTTTTTATTTTTTTCTGATGTCTGTAGAAGATTATTACAAGAATGTGTTAACCAATAAATGAACGAGAAAAATTTGAAATTGATTTGAGTGAAATTCTTTATGGGTTTTTTGTCAATTTGCGTACTTGTTCCAGAGAATTGCGTTTCAGTATATATTATAAATGTATGACATTTATTGTAATTTTACGACTGATGTAATGCCTCACATCCCATAACTTGATAAGGCATTTGTGCAGTAACCTTCTACTGACATGGGTGGATAAATAAAAAAATCGTGATTGCGTTTTGAACAAGGAGAGCGAAGGCGCGAAGCCGCGACGCTACCGACTGTGCCGAGCCTTTAATTAAACTGATCGCGCAATAGAAGGCCTCTAAATCGCGCCGAAGACTGACCGTCGATTTCGCAGTAACTGTCACGTATTTACGGTTAAGTCGAGGCACGTTTTCGCTTATTTGGTTCTTCTTCCACTGAGCGAAATTTCTGGGAAATCGGATTATGCACTTGTCGTGTTCAGCTTCTGAGTACTAGCGGCTCCAGGTCGCGAACACTGCCAACGATCGGCAGAGCACTCCGCTGACCTCACGACTCTCCATACCGCATCTATTGACCTCACTGGCGGAGGGTGACGCGGCGGTCGGTCGGTGCCTATTGGTCCGACAGGGATAATGGACGGAGTTTATGTTTACAGACTCTGTATGCAGCGCTTTCGAGATGAAATTAGTAAAAGCGTCGATTACAGCAGCAGCTCACGACGAGAGGGGCTAGTGAACTTCTCGAAGGCTTTGCTTCTCGTGTAGCGCCGAGGAGCTGAACCGATGTCTAAATAGTAGCGGACGTTCGAGGCGCAGAGGCAGAACAGGTGCGTGTCTTCTCCACCGCAAGGTCCCAGCAGACAGCAGCTGCTAACACACAGGCAGCCGGCACCTGCTGGCTCTGCAGCTGCTGCTCACAGCTCAGGCGGAGAAGATCGCGCTGACGCGCAGGGAACTGCGTTTTCGAGCCGAGACGACACGAGAAACACGTCGCTTCTCTGTCACGCACTGGGGCTGTGGCCACGAGGCAGTTCACGGACTAGACCTGCGGGACGCCGACAGACTTACTCCCCGAGTGCCATGAGATATCCATTCCAAGAGCTATTTCATAATTTTTATTTCATGTGTCCAAACGTAACTCATAACTTTTTACACACAATATAAAAAAGGAAGAATAGATTGCAATTGCCTATTACAAACTATGAGAGAGACACACATTCTGCATATCACTTGGTACAGGAAGGTTCAAAGTCTTACTTTCTCACAGACACTATACGACAGACTCAACACGAGTACCACGCGCACCTCGAAAAACGTCGAAGGTAGTCCATATCACTCGACACACTAATTGATAGGTCTGTGTTTCTTGAATCGATAGCTCCAACCATTCGATTTCTCAGCCCTTCAAGAGTAGCTGCAATACGTGGGACAAAGTTTCTCTCGTTCACGTACCTGCAGAAAAAAAATCGCTAGGTGAGGGATTTGGTGACCTGAGAGACTGAGACAATGAATAACGTATTGCTCTCGACCTCTCCCAGTCGAACGTTGTTAAGATGAGGCCGCACCTGAAAACCACTCGAATCTTCGTGCAGTTGCGGTAGCAACCAGTACTGCAGTAAGACTTTCCACTCATAGTTTCCTTTGCAAAAAAGAAAGATACATAAACTTTGCGAACAGAAATGCCACAAAATACAACTCCGGTGAGTCTCTTTCATGTTCGACGGTGACGACAGGATTATGTGAGCCCCAAATTTTTGCGTTATGGTGGTTTTCTTTACGCGATTAATGAAACGTCGATTCGTCCGAGAAGATGAGTCGTTCGGAAAAAGTGTCTCTACTATGTCCTCGAGAAGTGAAACGAAAAATTCATACCTTCTGTTACAGCTGCCGGGACGCAGCTGGTGCTGTATGTGCGAACTGTAAGGCAAGTATTGTTTCACAACACGCCACACCCATATTTGAGGAAGTTAAAGTTCCTGGCCTGCCCTCCTTGTGGACTTCCGAAGGCTCCGTGTGAACGCATCTCGGATACGCTCGACGTTTTCATCAGATGTACGTGGCCGACCACTGCCCTTCCCTTTGCATGTGCAGCCAACTTCCAAGTGTTTGTATCCCAGTTACAAATCTAAACGGACTGAACGTTGAACGTGAACGACGGATTGACTTCGCGCAAAATGCAACACACAAAATGGTCTCTCTTGCAGCGTAGCCGCCATGCTTCTACAAACACCCAGCAGTGCAGCTGTTTCATAACTTCGAACCTTCCTCTAATCGACGACTTGCGCGACGTATTTCTATCTCTTATAGTTTGTCTGTAATAAACAACTGAAATCTGTTCTTTATTATTATATCACCCAGTAGCTGTACATCGATGTTACAAGGAAACGAAAATCACCTCTTCACCTTTCGAACTTTCGTTAATACACTGCTGTACTCCGTTCATCATAGGAATAAACCTAATGTAAACAGGAAGTAGGTCCTACTTACACGGGCTGAAGCGAAATTCACGCATTCGGTCTTCGAAGCGCGACTCTTCACAGGCCAGCAGTAAAGAAATGTCTCTCACAAAATATCATCTGGCGAGTACATCCGGCAGGAAAAGGACGTTTAAGAGTGGCAATCTGGCAACACTGTAACCGTATGTATGGTAACTACATTTGTCAGCACATACACGTCGTGCTGTACAGTTGGTGCAGTGGAGAGAGTTTTTGGGTTAGCATGCAGAAAGCCGATGGTTCGATCCTGGGTTGAGGTATACGCTTTTCATTTGGCAAATTTAATCCAGGTGGTACGGTATCTGGCATCTTAATCGTCAACAGTGATAGCAGCATGTCCTCTAGAAAAAACTGCACTTACGTACTACAATCGTAGAAAAGGAAGATTGGTCAGCTTCGAAAGAAGCACTTTCCACGTCGTGGGCGTGAATTTATTTTCAACACTTCGTCTACTAGATGCGAAAACTTTATTCTTTGTACCCTCCTCCAATGGTCCCACAGATTAGTACCACCTATTATTCTAGCCTCGTTCAGGTCCATTACATTTCGTTAGGGCCTCACGTTACCACTAGGACTAGCGATGTGCTTTGCGAATAATGTCCAAACTCGGTTACTACTTGCATGTGTTATCACCATGGTCCCACTAATTATACCTGTCAGTACTGAGTATGGTAACCGCATGCTGTTCAGTACATATCTCAATGCATTATTATAATTATTATGATTATGATTATTATTATTATTTCTTCCCTTTCTCAGACGTTATGCCTGGTTGGAAATGGAAAGTGACGCGGACCTTGATCAAGCGTGACTTCCTTTTAACTGTACGGTATGTGTTACATCGCATTTAGGAACTTTCTGGTAATTGAACATGAATCGTGCAGAACAATATCGGTCAGGGGGGTAATGCACTGCAGGTGGAACAGCGCGCAGGACTGATGGCTTGTTTACAGTGTGTCCGCTGCCCACTAGACGGGGACTAGTTGCGAGCGGAGTAAGGCGCCTGTCATAGGCTCCAATGTACCGGTACCTGCGTACACGTTTCGAATTTTCTCATTGAAAACCTCTAAACCAGTGTGGCAGACGTATGGCGTACACAAACGACGAACAGGTGCATATGCTTCTGGTCCTTGGTGCAGCTGATAACCGGGCTGGTGTTGCTGCTCGTGAACATGCTCGTCGTCTGCAGTTGCGCCTTCGGGAGTCAGGTTGTGTCCTTCCACCACTGTGTGACAGAGGTTGTCCACGGACTCACCGTGCTCCAGCTGCTGGGGAAGCTACTCTGGAGGTGATATACCAAGACCTCAGCAGAGTGCACGAAGCGTAGCCAGGCAGCTGCGTGTCTCGCGACGCACTGTCGGTAACGTGCTGCACCAGCGTGGGCTGCACCCCCCCCCCCCCCTCATTATGCTTTCACGCAACACCTGCATAGAGCAGTTGGCCATCAGCGGGTGCAATTCTGTGAATGGTTCCAACAACAACTGGAAGCCAACGATGACTTCGTGAACACCATAATATGGTCGGATGAAGCAGCATTCACTCGTGAGGGTGTCTTCAATGTGCACAATGCGCGCCATCGGTGTGAGGTTAGCCCGTACGTCAGCAGCGACCGTGGACATCAAGTTAGCTTTGGTATCAACGTCTGTGCCGGAATATTGGGCGACAGGCGTTTGGGCCTCTACATGTTACCTGGCCGGCTGACTGCACGAAGGTACCATGCATTCCTGCCTGATGCACAGGAAGATGTCCCAATAAATGTTCGGTAGAGGATATTGTTCCATCATGATGGTGCACCTCCACACTCTGGACAGTATTTGGAACATTTCCGGGGAAATGGCTCGGAGATGCAGGCCCAGTTGTATGTTCACCTGATCTAAATCCCCTGGATTTCTTCCTGTGGGGACACCTGAAGGAGTACGTGTACTCTACTTCGCCGTCGAAAATGTGGAAGAATTGGTAGCGCCGATCATGCTGTTGTTTTTACTATGGGTGCAGCTTCGCTGCGAAGGATCCAGAGCTGCAAGATCCGGTGGTTTGCGCATTGTTTGCAAGTGCAGGGAGGTCGCTTTGAGCATGTGTTGTTCTGCGGACAACGTATTCTGTTGTGCAGGTTATGGGCATTATTATTGTCACTGGTTGCTAAAGAGCGCCATCTGGGCGCTCACATTAAACGTAGTATAAATGACAAGTAGATGTCGTGTTATTGTACTGTGCTACCACCTTTAGCATTTCGAAATTGGTATCGTTTTCATAGTTATTCTGCCCTATGAGAGGTCATTTGTTTCAACTGTCAATTTCTTATTTGTCTAACTACATATTTGCTGTGGTCAGCGTTACAAAATGTTCTAAATTTAGGATACATGTGACCTAAGAAACGGTGTAGTACAGTATCAAATGTCGGAATGAAATTAGCAAATAAAAAGGTACGCCACTTCCCAGGTTCGAACCTTCCACCTACAGCATGCAAACCCAAAACGATAGCCATTGCACCAACTGCACAGCACAACTGCTGCTTGCTGACTGAGGTAGTTACCATATGTATTGTTGCAGTGTTGCCAGACTGCCATTCTTTAACGTCCTTTTCTGCCCAATGTACTCGCCGGATGAAATTTTGTGAGCGATTTTTTTATCGCTGGCATGTGAGGAGTCGGTTCACCCTATATATTACATATATTATAACTAAGTTATGTTAAATGAAACTTGAAGAGATTCAAATGTATTAACAGCCATCAACGTTTTCCTTAATCATGCTTGTGGTTCATGGTGTGGGTTCCTGTAGTCATGTCCTAGTTCATGAACCACGGGCAACGTATGAGTGGCCAAGTAAGTGGTCCCGACAGTCGGGATACCAGTTACTTTGGAATAAGGATGGGCATCTCGGACATATTCTGAGTCGTGGTCACCTTTGTGCTCATACGGCAAAGACTACCACCGGTTAGTCCCTCAGCCGTTAGGGGTAAAACCCAATGGGACTCGGGGCAATTAAGGCTAGCAACCTGCTTCCCTGGTACTTTAAATATGATGCTGGCAACAATCAGAGCAAAATGCCTCGGACCTTTGGAGGTGACAGAGTCCCACCTCTAACTGACAAACCAGGGACTCCTAAGATACGACTTGGCAAACAAATGGTAATGAGATGGGGAGCTATTAATATCAATGGGGGCTACTCTGGGAAGAAGGTAGAGCTGGCAGAGGCTGCAAGTAAGATTGGGCTGGACGTTTTAGCTGTTAGTGACATTCGGGTAAGGGGTGAGAAAGAAGAGGAAGTGGGAGAATACAAGGTCTACCTGTCAGGAGTCAAAGCAGGAATAGCACAATGGGGTGTAGGGCTTTACATCAGGAAAGAAATGGAACCCAGCGTAGTTGCAATAAGGTATGTAATCGAACGACTGATGTGGATAGATTTGACAGTGTCTAGCAAGAAAATTAGGATTATGTCAGAATATTCGCATTGTGAAGGGACAGATCAAGATAAGATGGATAGTTTTTATGAGGCACTCAGTGATGTAGTTGTTAGAGTAAAGGACAAGGACAGTGTTCTGCTCATGGGTGATTTTAACGGCAGGATTGGAAATCGAACAGAAGGGTATGAAAAGGTTATGGGTAAATTTGGAGAGGATATGGAGGCCAACAGGAACGGGAAACAACTCTTGGATTTCTGTGCCAGTATCAGGAATTCAGGAAGGCTGTGAGGGACACACGTGTATTCAGGGGATTCTTTGATGACACTTATCATTATTTAATCTGCAGTGAAATTGGGATTGTGAGGCCGAAAGCGCAGGAGGTCAGGTCCATATGTAGGAGGATAAGAGTGGAGAAACTTCAGGATAAGGAAATCAGGCACAAGTACATAACAGCGATCTCAGAAAGGTACCAGTTAGTTGAATGTAGTCAATTACAGTCATTGGAAAAGGAATGGACAAGGTACAGGGACACAGTACTAGAAGTGGCTAAAGAATGTCTTGGAACAGTAGTGGGTAAAAGTAGGATGAAGCAAACAGCTTGGTGGAATGATACAGTCAAGGCAGCCTGTAAAAGGAAAAAGAAGGCGTATCAAAAATGGCTACAAACCAGAACCCAGGTAGACAGAGAAAGTTATGCTGAAGAAAGAAACAAAGCCAAACAGATAATTGCAGCATCCAAGAAGAAATCGTGGGAAGACTTTGGAAACAGGTTGGAGACTATGGGTCAAGCTGCTGGAAAACCATTCTGGAGTGTAATTAGCAGTCTTCGAAAGGGAGGTAAGAAGGAAATGACACGTATTTTGGACAGGTCAGGAAAACTGCTGGTGAATCCTGTGGATGCCTTGGGCAGATCGAGGGAATATTTTGAAGAGTTGCTCAATGTAGGTGAAAATGCGATCAGTAATGTTTCAGATTTCGAGGTAGAATGGGATAGGAATGATGATGGAAATAGGATCACATTTCAGGAAGTGGAAAAAATGGTCAATAGATTGCAGTGCAATAAAGCGGCTGGGGTGATTGAAATTAAGTCGGAACTCATCAAATACAGTGGAATGTCAGGTCTTAAATGGCTACACAGGATAATTGAAATGGCCTGGGAGTCGGGACAGGTTCCATCAGACTGGACAAAAGCAGTAGTCACACCAATCTTTAAACATGGAAACACAAAAGATTGTAACAACTACAGAGGTATCTCTTTAATCAGCGTTGTGGGTAAAATCTTCTCAGGTATTGTTGAAAGGAAAATGCGAGTATCAGTTAGGACCAATTGGATGAAAATCAGTGTGGGTTTAGGCCTCTTAGAGGTTGTCAGGACCAGATCTTTAGCTTACGGCAAATAATGGAGAAGTGTTATGAGTGGAACAGAGAATTGTATCTATGCTTTATAGATCTAGAAAAGGCATATGACCGGGTTCCTAGGAGGAAGTTATTGTCTGTTCTACAAGATTATGGAATAGGAGGCAAACCATTGCAAGCAATTAAAGGTCTTTACATGGACAGTCAGGCAGCAGTTAGAGTTGACGGTAAATTGAGTTCATGGTTCAGAGTAGTTTCAGGGGTAAGACAAGGCTGCAACCTGTCTCCACTGTTGTTCATATTATTTATGGATCATATGTTTAAAACAATAGACTGGCTGGGTGAGATTAAGATATGTGAACACAAAATAAGCAGTCTTGCATATGCGGATGACTTAGCTGTGATGGCAGATTCGATTGAAAGTTTGCAAAGTAATATTTCAGAGCTAGATCAGAAATGTATGGACTATGGTATGAAGATTAGCATCTCCAAAACGAAAGTAATGTCAGTGGCAAAGAAATATAAACGGATTGAGTGCCAAATAGGAGGAACAAAGTTAGAACAGGTGGACGGTTTCAAGTACTTAGGATGCATATTCTCACAGGACGGCAACATAGTGAAAGAACTGGAAGCGAGGTGTAGCAAAGCTAATGCAGTGAGCGCTCAGCTACGATCTACTCTCTTCTGCAAGAAGGAAGTCAGTACCAAGACTAAGTTATTTGTGCACCGTTCAATCTTTCGACCAACTTGTTGTATGGGAGCGAAAGCTGGGTGGATTCAGGTTACCTTATCAACAAGGTTGAGGTTACGGATATGAAAGTAGCTAGGATGATTGCAGGTACTAGTAGATGGGAACAATGGCAGGAGGGTGTCCACAATGAGGAAATCAAAGAAAAACTGGGAATGAACTCTATAAATGTAGCAGTCAGGGCGAACAGGCTTAGATGGTGGGGTCATGTTACACGCATGGGAGAAGCAAGTTACCCAAGAGACTCATGGGTTCAGCAGTAGAGGGTAGGAGGAGTCGGGGCAGACCGAGGAGAAGGTACCTGGATTCGGTTAAGAATGATTTTGAAGTAATAGGTTTAACATCAGAAGAGGCACCAATGTTAGCACTGAATAGGGGACCATGGAGGAATTTTATAAGGGGGCTATGCTCCAGACTGAACGCTGAAAGGCATAATCAGTCTTAAATGATGATGATGATGATGATGATGATGACGCTTCTTCTTTCATCGGATAGAATCTAGAAAAACCAGCGGTGGCTGAGCACAGGTTGTTAAATAAACGGAAATACGGAAGCGTCCGATCCCGCCCGTCTGCTTTGACCCATGACGTCACAAATATGGCGGAAACGACCATAAACCACGATTCCAATATGGTGCATATAAAGTCGGTACGTACACATTATGAGAACGAAAATACATCGAAAAATAAACACACACACTTTCACACAAAAAGCCTAATGACACTAATGGGACAAGCGCGGGAAATGGGGTGTTTTTGGGTGGGGGCAAACTAAATATAAACAAATTTAGACACCCACCCCCATACAAACCACACAAAACGACGAAAAAAACCATCATCATAAAACTCCACAAATACCACTAAACACAATATCATCTGGAATCGGACACTTCCCTTGACCTATATAGCTCAACAGCAGCTCCCGATCCCATAAGTTAGGATCAAACACTTCCCTTGGCCTATATAGCTCAAAAACATCTCTCGATACCAGTATCAACATACACAGCCACACATTGGGATCGAACACTTCCCTTGACCCGCGCACTGTTAATTTTATCCGTCATATCCATTCGTGAACATAAACAACAACAGATTAATTTTACTAAAATTAACACACGATGTACAGCGAACAACACTAAATTAACCTTCACACAAAATCGTTAACTCACTGAAATGAATTACACTACAAACACAGGCGACACTCGAACAATTCTGGATAATGAGCAAAGGCAAACTGAGCCCATTACACCACACAAACGAAAACTCTGAACGTACCACTAGAGAGCTCAACAAACCACAACACGACGACATGTACAAACACGCCACTCTCACAAACCAAACTCCGCGCCGTCATGACGTCACACACAACACCCTTACGTCACGGGTCAAAGCAGACGCGTGGGATCGGACGCTTTTGTCGACCCAAATAAACATAAGATTCTATTCGATGAAACAAGAATACTTGCTCACGCTTCAAACTATTGGAACTCTGTTATCAGGAAAGCAGTTGAAATTAGACTATGTGAAAATAATTTCAAGAGAGACTCCGGATATGCACTGAGCAATGCATGGAAGCGCGCAGTTGATAAAGAAAGAGCACAAAGGGAGACTTCTTACATTCCTCGCAGTTCTCCGCCTGTTGCGATGGGTGGCGCTGCAAGCAACGCTGGATAAAGCGCGCAATCAAAATCTACGGATATAGAGGCCGCCACCTCCGTACGCGCCGTTTTCACCGTGACGTCATCCAGCAAATGAGAAGCCGTGCACTGCTTACAGAAGCGGAAGCCTGGCCGGTCCACGCTTCTCCCAGGGCGGCCTTTCCTCCTTTCCGCCTTTCCTCCCTCCCACCCTGAGTCCCAGCACCCCATCCTCGGCTGTTTTCCCTTCCCTTCCCTTTCCCTTCCCTTCCGAGCCCTCCTAAGGTGCGCCCCCCACCTCATCCCCCTTTCTCTCCCTCCTCCTCGCCTCCTTTCCCCTTCTTCCCCTTGTCCCTCCTCCCCCCCCCCCTCGCCCTTTTTGCAGATCCTCCCAGGTTTTTATTCGTTATCAGTGTGCTACGTTAGTGTTGTTTCCGTACCGTTATACAGTGTCACCTAGTGATGTGGGCTTTAATTGTGTGCTCGACATGTTTATCGTCCATGAAAGTTCCTTGCTACACCGTCCAGCATGTGGCTGTTTCACTCGTCCTACGGACTTTTATGCTCCAGCCGTACTTTGCCTGCTGACTTTTAATGTAGTGAGTTTTTTTTGTGTAACATACTTTTCAGTCACCGCTTTGCATGTCTTCTTTGCTTCTGTTTGTTTCTATATTCCGCCATGTTATCTCCTTTATATTGGTTTTTAAATTTCTTCCTGTCCATTTATGTCTCTTGGCTGAAGATCAGCGCTTGTGCTGCTGCCAGGCCGCTCCTGATGGGGAATGGAAATGACAATAAAGGAAAAATAAAACCGGTCCACGACAGTCAGTTTTACCCCTGACGAAGATGACGGAGGTAGTCATCGACAGCTCGGGATTTTGTCCACATTTTACGCGGCAAGTAAACCGAGAACTTTTTATGCATGACAAACAATCGTTTTCACAGCATCGAGCACACCATACAAATTCTGCATTGTTACATTTGCCACTGTACCATTACGATAGGAACCAACAGAAGTGATCTGGGGCGATGTTACGTGATTTGGGCCGAGAAGTAACAACAGTGTTAAGATGCCGCACGTACTGGAACTAAACGCACGCAGGTTTTTCACGTGGCACTGCCGAACGCTGACGGGATGTAAAACGGCTCATCACAAGAAGAAGAGAGAATGCGGCGCCTGGTTGGCTTCGTGGCTGGTTCAAATGGCTCTGAGCACTATGGGACTTACCATCCGAGGCCATCAGTCCCCGTTGGCTCCGTGGATTCTGTTGTTGCCAGGCTCGTTACCGACGTAGCAGGCGACACATCCAGAACTGAAATGTAGTTCTCCTATTCGGACGAGGAGGGCGCGAGGAGATTACCAGACGACTGACTGTAATTAATATTCAACAGTACGGTGAAATCCCTGCAGTACGCTACGCTTTCGCATCGCAGAAAAATTACTCTGTGTTTATCGCAGAAATTTAATTTTCATCATTATCGTTTGTAATTAGAATACTGTGTCAGGTGAGAACGAGGGCATTTTATGCTTTCCGTCTGGTCACCTAAGAAGCACGCGGTATTGCTACAGTTTTCCAAAATATTGTTTCATTCTCCTTAAAAATTAAATGACATACTGTCAGTTTGATCGCGGACTGGACAGTGATGTCGCAAGTTTAATACGCAGGTAAAGCTGCTGCCCGCATTATCGTGTAACACGTAAAACGTATCCTTATGATCGTACTTGAGTGTACTGGTCACAGCTTGGCTTCTGCTCCACTCGAAACGAAATCCAATGAGACTGAAGGAAACGCGGAAGAAAACATGGCGTTATGTTTGCATGAGTTTTATTCTTATGAAGAACAGAGTATAGCCATTCAACTTTTAACACCACGAAGAGTAGCAACAACGAAATTTTATTTATTGTGAGTGTACAGTGTAGTAGGAAGAATGAATGCCGGCCGGTGTGGCCGTGCGGTTCTAAGCGCGTCAGTTTGGAACCGCGTGACCGCTACGGTCGCAGGTTCGAATCCTGCCTCGGGCATGGATGTGTGTGATGTCCTTAGGTTAGTTAGGTTTAAGTAGTTCTAAGTACTAGGGGACTGATGACCTCAGTAGTTATGTCCCATAGTCCTCAGAGCCATTTGAACCATTTTTGAAGAATGAATGCGTTATTCAATTTGCAGGTGATTTCGAGACATACAGAGAGCGAAGTTTCGTAGACAGGCGGCAACGGATCGTTACCCGGCTGGGCACCGTGTCTGACTGAGCAAGGCAGAGACACCGACCACTTCAGCTGTGTACGACGTGACGCAGCAGTGGGCGCTGGCTGGCGACTGGAGAGGGGGGGGGGGGGGGGGCAGCAGGTGGCGGCCACGTGCTGGCCGGAGCGCTCTGTGCCGAGTGGGGCCAGGTCAGGTCAGGTCAGCACGGTGAACGTGCCGTGTCCAAGCCAATGTCATGCAAACCTTCAACACAGTGCACGGCTACCGCTCGCAAAACGTCACAAATCTACCTGCCTCCGCACAGATTGTTGACTATGCGAACCAGAGATCATGGTGCTGCGTAGCTAATGTTCCCACACATATTGGAAATGAAATCGGGACGAAATCCACAGAAATTCAGAAGTAAGACGAGGGTGACGAGGCATACCAAACGCTCGGAAAAATTAACCTACGCATAGTTACTGAGCATAATATTTGTGTAAATACGTGTTTCACTTCCACTAATTTAGTGGGAGACATCTACGTAAGAATGCAGAAACCTGATAGTTCGTAGGTCCATTTGGTAAGGTAAGTAACTACACTTTCTCAAAACTCTTACGTCAGTGTAAAGTTTGTCGATGGTTAGTTCAGAGCAACGATCTTCTGCATTTTTAAAAATTTCGTTAGTTTTCATACTCAAATAGTAACAGTTTTCTTCGTCTTATGGTGAAAACACTGAATTCTCAATAACAAACTTCGCTTCAGTTAGAGATGTGTTACGAATCTCAATTTTCTTTCTTTCTTTATTAAAGAAACTCAGCTGTAGATGAATAAACCTTAAGTAAGCCTCGCTTAAAAGATGGGAGGAAATTTGTGCGCTTTCGCTGGAGGCCACGGTTTTCCATGTTGGCCTATTCGAGAAACACGTACAAAAGCGACCTCCGCGCCTCGCTCCTCCCTCATTACTGAGGACTTGTAGTGTAAGGTTCGTGGCGCTCTGTCCTACCACTGTACAAAAGTTTCGCACGACACCAGTTATTGGCAATACTCGACCTTTTTTGGCTTGTCGTGATTGGTCTATTATGCCACCAGCACAGCCGGCTATTTTTTAAACATTATTAATTTAAACGTGTCTCTGAGGGAAATGAAAGAAAAACAGTTGCAATAATGCCTATGTGGACGATGCGGCCTATTCCACACGTTATGACGATGCTATGCTGATTATATTTATATGTTTTGACGATGCCATTATGGCCTTATCACTTTAGGACGAGGTGTAAAAAAGACCTGAGGATGGTCATTACGGACGGAAACCGGTCCTCGTCTAAAGAAATCATATTGTGATCAAAGACTGGAATAAAAAACATTTGACAATATCGGATCACTGTTTGTATACGCGACCGTGTCGCAGTTGGTGATAAAACGAGTAATTGCCATGTGCCGCATCTACATCTACATGATAGCTCTCCTATTCACAATGAAGTGCCTGGCAGAGGCTTCGCCGAACCGCTTTCACTCTATTTCTCTACCGTTTCACTCTCCGACAGCACGTGGAAAAAACGAACACACAAATATTTCCGTGCGAGCCCCGGTTTCTCTTATTTCAATACAATTATCGTCTCTCCCTATCTAGGTGGGTGTTGTAGTGTTGGCAGAAGAGCCAACACTGTGTTTCTAGAGGAGGCCGAAATGCACGCGTTTAATTACACGCTCGCGTGTCACATCCGGAACAGGACAATATCTTGAGAATTGCAAATAAAGTAAGTAGTTGATATAATACTTAACTTTAATCCCAATTGTAGAACATCGCTCTTGATGATACATGCTTCACATAATAATTATCAATTGAATACGGCGCCTTGCTAGGTCGTAGCAAGTGTAGCTGAAGGCTATGCTAACTATCGTCTCGGCTAATGAGAGCGTAGTTGTCAGTGAACCATTGCTATGAACGTCGGCTGTACAACTGGAGCGAGTGCCAGGACGTCTCTCTAGACCTGCCGTGTGGTGGCGCTCGGTCTGCAATCACTGACAGTGGCGACACGCGGGTCCGACGTATACTAATGGACCGCGGCCGATTTAAAGGCTACCACCTAGCAAGTGTGGTGTCTGGCGGTGACACCACAGGTGTCAACAAAATGTTTCCTCATTCAGAGGAGAACGTCGGAGGTTGAAATTCTGTTAAAAGATCTCGCAGAAGCGTATGAAGGCTTTGTTTTAATGTACACGAAATATATTTTCACACACTGTCGTTAATGCGTCAGAACCCGCACTTGTGCATGCATGCACGTTCGAAAAAAACAACCTGCATCATACTTGTAAACAACACAGACACTGCAATATGGTATCGTCTGTTTTAATGATTACCGTGCCACTGGCGTGTCACATCCGTCATACCATCTCCCGTATTTCGCGGTGGTGCAAAACGAGCTGCCCTCCACTGCACTTCTTCCGTCTCCCCCGCCTGTCCTATCTGGTAAGGACCCCGTACCGCACAGCAGTACTCGAACAGAGGTCGGGCGAGGATGGTGTAGGTGATCTCTTTAGTAAACCTGTTTCAACTACGAACTGTTCTGCTAAGAAAATGCGGTCTTAGCTTTGCCTTCCCCACAACATTACCTACGTGACACTTCCAGTTAAAGTTGTTCGTAATTGAAATTCCTAGGTATTTAGTTGAACTGACAGCCTTTGTACTTCTGTCATTTATCGTGTAATCGAAATTTAACGGATTCCTTTTCATTATTTAGTGTCAATTGCCACTTTTCGCACCGTACAGATACCTTGTCTAAGTCATTTTGTAATGGGTTTTGATCTTCTGGTGGGTTTACTAGATGGTAAATGACGGCATCATCTGCAAACAATCAAAGATTCTCTCCTAGATCATTTGCATAGATTAGTAACATCTGAGGCCCTCCAACACTTCTTTGGGAAACTCTACACATCATTTCTGTTTTACTCAATGTCTTTCGTCAGTTAGTACGAACTGTGTAACGTCTCTGAAAGGAAACCGCGAATCCAGTTGTAGAACTAATACTGCACATCCATGCAATTTGATTAGAAGTCGTTTCTGACAGGCGGTATCAAAAGCCTTCTGATCATTTCGAGATCCCCTGTCGATAGCACTGATTACTTCGTGATAACAAAGAGCTCGTTGTGTTTCATAGGAACGATATTTTCCGCGCCGGCCGCTGTGATCGAACGGTTCTAGGCGCTTCAGTCCGGAACCACGCGTCTGCTACGGTCGCAGGTTGGAATCCTACCACGGACATGGATGTGTGTGACGTCCTTAGATTGGTTACGTT
Source organism: Schistocerca americana (assembly GCF_021461395.2). Lineage (NCBI taxonomy): Eukaryota > Metazoa > Arthropoda > Insecta > Orthoptera > Acrididae > Schistocerca > Schistocerca americana. The sequence continues at coordinate 194,109,650 of NC_060127.1, forward strand.
TAAGTAGTTCTAAGTTCTAGGGGACTGATGACCTCTGATGTTAAGTCCCATAGTGCTCAGAGCTATTTGGACATATTTTCTGCATTCGTGCCGACTGTCAACAGATCGTTTTCGTCGACGCAATTAATAATGTTCGAACACAGTACATGTTACAAAACCACATTGCAAATAGACGTCAGTGATATGGGTCTGTAATTCAGCGGATTACTACTATTTCCTTTCTCGAGTATGGACGTTTCCAGTGCAACGGAGCTATCGCATCAGGGCAGCCTGAGAGGAACCTGACTGGTATGCAATCTGGATCGGAGGACCTGTCTTTATTAAGTGAATTAAGCTCCTTTGCTACACCGAGGATATATATTTCTAAGTCACTTGTGTTGGCAGCATTTCTTGATTTGAATTCTGCAATACTTTCTTTGTCTTTTATGGTGAAAGAATTTCCGAAAACCATACTTGGCAACTCCTTTTTAGTAGCACGGTTATCGGCAGCATCACCATCTCTGTTGCCTGTGTTCTGCCGCTGGTACACTTCACACCGACCACAATCTCTCTGGATTTTCTGCGAGATTTCGAAACAGGGTTTTGTTGTGGAAACTATCAACAGCATCTCGCATTGAAGTTCGCACTAAATTTTGAACTTCACTAACACTTCGCCAACCTCGGAGAAGTACGAAAATGAGCCTCGAAAGGTTCGGAAGTAGATTAATGAGGATAAACCTATATTCGTAAAGAATGTATTTATATATGGTAATATCTTGTTGAAATCATATAAGATTGAGCGGGGAAAAAAACCGATTTTAAAAGTGTTGAAGGTGTGATGGTGCAGCTTAGTCGTGTGTTGCAACAGACGGAGAAGCAAATATTGAAGTACTCGATTCCACATCAAGCATACCACAGCAACCATATTTTGTTACGTTTGTAAATATTCTGATTACTTTACTTTCTGATCATAATCTAATGATTCAATACAAACAACGCTGTTATTAGCCAATTGTGTAAGCGTTATGCCTGTTTGCTGTGTAAGCATTATCACGTTACCGAACTACACGTACATTTACACAAAAACACGCACATCGCATGAAAATACCCAATTCTGTATTATGGGAGAAATATTAGTAAACAGTTTAAAGTACTAATTGTATGGTAAATTAAGATTTAATAACTTCAGATGTCAAAAATGTCCATACTGTAAATTAGAAATTAGACTTTTCAATTTTTCCACTTACAGCATAGCTAATCTGTTTTTATATTTTATTATGTACGCCACGGGGTGGCCTAAGTGAGTTACAATTAATTTCAGTAATTACAACTTTACTAAAAGTGCTCTTAGCAGTTCATTTGGGACAACACAATGTGGTTTCAGTTCAGATTGTATCGAGAAAGTTCTTAGTTTTTTCAATACATTTCAATTAAAATTAAGAGTCGTGTGTGTGTGGGGGGGGGGGGGGGGAATTAAGAATGTGTCATTTAAGTTCCTCAAATCTGAAACCCAGATGGACGTAGACTACAGCGAAGAGATTATGACGCCCGCTGTTGACGTAAGAATATTATGATTTTGCATTTTTAGTAACATATAGGTACTCAATTTGTGATACGTTTCGTTCTAATTTACTACAATTAGTGAACACACAAAATTGTGAACTGTGATTCTTCTGCTGTGGTACTAGCCGTTTGTAATGTTTCAGGAGGTAACAACACAGTCCGCAAAAGGCAAAGTTGTGGGTTTCAATCCAAGTCCAGCGCACAGTTTCAATCAGTCTGGAAATTTCGAAACAGGTGACCAGCAGCAAAAGGAGAGACAGTTTCTGGGGTATGGCGGCAGAAGTGCTGCACTCGTGTCTAGGGACAGCAAATCCTGGTGGAGCTCGGGTTCGTAGCTCGTGGCAGACAGCGGAAGCTTACGTCAGTCGTCGTGTGATTTGGGTATCGTGGATTTCTTTCTCTTAATACAACTTTCATTTGGAAGGTGGAGAAATATAGCAGCGATTTCACTGGAACGTACGGCAATAACAGAACCTTATCGCCAAATTTCCCAAAATACGGGGATGATGATAAAAAATTTTCGGTTAACAAAACTCCCACAAACATTTCTCTTTACTGTAGGTGAGTGAAAATCTGTTGACAGATTAATAAATACAAGTTTCTCTTTATCCTGCATAGCCTTATTACAGATTACATTTCAAGATCATCCTCCCTGACATGTAATCCTGAATGTCTCCAACCTTGCTACACCACCCCAGAAGGTTACGGAAAGATTTTTGTTGCAACAATGTTATTCTTGTCACATCGCAAATATAGGTCTTCTCACGTGTGTAATTTATACAAACTTTCTTCAAAATCGTAAAAGATGAAATTAAAAAATGATTTATTTGACGAGTATGATATAGAATATCTCATCCGCTGTATTTGCAATTTACATTCTCTCATCTGTGAGACTTAGAAGTTTAGTCACACCAAAGAAACACACTGTCACCTACTTTAACATGGCTCTCCCAATAAAAAAATGTGCCTTGACAGTTTGCTTTACTTTTTCTACTGACTGTCGTTAGCATTGACGACTTTCATTTGCTTTTTGCTTATCGCAATCAGACAGAACGGGCAGTTTTTATTCTTAACTGACACTGTTGTACTAACGTAGTTTTAATATCAATAATCCTGAAAACAGAGTACCTTAGAGGCAACTCCTTCATTTGAAGCATATTTAACAAGAATGTTTTTTCTACATGACTACAGAAAGAGTTCGGGCAATGTTTCAAATATCTCGAACACTTGTAAAAAGCACGAAAACACTGGTATAGTGTATATCTTGCTCTAATAATAGATTCATTAAGGTAACTGGCTTATATTACAGAAACTGTCAGCTGTTTCTGATTCTCCACTTCGATCCAGCATATTAATAAACACTTCTCCAATTCCAGAATTACGAATATTTGTGCTACCGGAAAATTCAGTCCTCTGGAAGTAATGTTACATAGAAACATATAGCTACTCAAAACTGCTATATTTGGGTACTAAGTTCTCGAGAGAAATACATAACGCTCTCTTACTTCAGAATCAAATTCAATTCCAGGTTAGTGAAGGAAAGCAGTGGCCAGAGTGTTTTTCTAGACATGGGCGATAAACACGTGACCCATACCGAGCTATCTGCGTAGTCCTCTACACTCGGAAACTAATAGAATTATTCGGTTAAGTTACGGGGCTCCGGAAAGGCTCAAAATCATGAAAAGTTCAATTTTTACTTTTTTGCGTTTTCTGAATCTGCAGACTATTACCTTTTAATAGATATATAATTTATTCAGTTCCGAAGACTACAACAATTTTTAAATTTTTTTTGAAATGTGTTCTACATGGGCGTGACCCACTGTGGCGCTGTTGAACTGCTGTCAAATGGTGTTATTATTAACGTCCGTGTTCATCAGGTACATTTTAGTGATGTGAGATAAAGTATGTGTTGTGGCTAACCTGTGATGGTTCAATATATATCGCTGGTGTGATTGTCGATTGTTTCATGTTTATTTACTCTGTCGTTTCTCGAAAATATTCGTAATTAATTCTGTTTCTTGAGTCTCTGTTTTGTTGAAGTATAATAATGAGTAAAAGTAATTAGAAATCCTCTGAAGGCTTTTAAGAAAAGGAGAAATGTTGGAAAGCCAAAGGTATGTGTTATTACTGTAAACAATAAAGACGATAACCAAGTGAGTGAACCTAACCTCTCAAGTACACCTGCCCATAGCAGTCAAAGTGGGAAAGAAAATACTTCACAGAAGAAGTTTGGTTCAATGAGTGAAAACTATGAATGTTTTATGGGCGAATCGGATGTGAATGAAATATTTGATATGTCGGTTCTCAAAGGAATTTTTTCAAACTGTGTAAGATGTATTCATTCTAGTGAAGTTGGTCTGGAACTCTCCATAATAAAGCACGTAGAACTTGCTAGTGAAATACAACTAAAATGTGATAAGTGTTCATACATGACCACCTTTTGGAACAGTGTTGCAGTAACTGCAACTGAAGAAAATGGTAGCAAAATCTACGAACACAACAACGAGCGGTGCTTGCTTTAGACAAGGAACGCCTTCGGGCTGCAGACAGGGCTGTAAAGAGTAAAGCAATACAAGCAAGAGTAAACAGGAGGAGGAACAAGAGGAAGCTGGAGGAGGAGTTTGCAGAGGATGAAGATAATCCATCCTATGGACCTGGAATGCACTAAAAAGTTAATCCAATCTTTGTCGCTCGATTCACAAAACTTTTATTTTCTCATACTAATTACATGTTTTCTAAGGATCTTCCAAACATATTTGTTTCAAACTTTCAGTAAATGTTACACAGTACTTTCTGCATAATTTAACACAGCCTTTTTCCAAAAAACTGTATATTTTTGAATATATAAATAAAAAATTGCAAAAAAATGTTGTGAATTTTCATTACAATTGAAAAAAAATCATCTTTAATAACTGAACTAAAATTTTGTAAAATCCATGTGTTAAGTTGTAGCCCATATTCCAATAAATAATCTGTAAAAAGTTCAACTTCCTACCTCAAATACTTTGTGAGGAAAGATGTAATTTATAAGCGTTATTTTAACATTGCAAGTATAGGGCGTTGAGGAGCCCCTTAATCATAACTGCAAAACTTTTCTCATGTAGATCGTGGAGAATATAAATTTTATTACGTTGTTAGTTTAGGGATATGTCTTCGAGGACTCTGTTTTTGTACAGTAAACTGTAAGTACTAAAATTGGATAAGTGGTCTAGGCACTTGGAGACGTTGTGGACTTGGACGATATAACATAAGTAACGATTTTGAATTTTGCGCGGAATGTCGCAGAATGATTTGCTGTGCCCAGTCGCAAGTAGGTAGGTAAGTAGGGGGGGGGGGGGGGGGGGGAAGGGTCTGGCAGTGAGTGTGGCTGCCCGGGCGAGCAGTATGCGTGTCGCGGGCCAGGTGGGGCCGTGGTCGTGGTCGTGGTCGCGGTGTGCTGTGGTGAAAGTCAAGGGCAGAGCGGCGGCCGCGGCGCGCCGGGGCGCCCATTCCGGTCCGGCAGGCTCAGCCGCCTTCTCCCCCACGTGCCGGGCTGTCGGGGGTCGGCGGTTCCGTAGACGCTGCCTCTGAATCCCTGCCGAGCAGCGATCCGCAACTACAGTCAGCCAAACGGATCAACCGAAGCGTTCATATCACTTCGCCAACTTACTATCAAACCGTAACCTAGACCTCGAGCTACGCTACAAATCAGTATGTCGCCATGTGTAAAATGTCATATTCACATCCTCGGGTTTCGCCAATTCACAATCAGTCACTTGGCAACCTAACGCAGACTTCATACTACGTTGCCGATCTGTCAGTCTACATAACCTACATACCAGGCACTAGTGACAGTCCGCAGCTCGTGGTCGTGCGGTAGCGTTCTCGCTTCCCACGCTCGGGTTCCCGGGTTCGATTCCCGGCGGGGTCAGGGATTTTCTCTGCCTCGTGATGACTGGGTGTTGTGTGCTGTCCTTAGGTTAGTTACGTTTAAGTAGTTCTAAGTTCTAGGGGACTGATGACCATCGATGTTAAGTCCCATAGTGCTCAGAGCCATTTGAACCACTAGTGACACAAAAGACATATTGTGTTCTGTTCTCTCTGTGCTTGTGCAAATATCGCGTCACACAGCACATTATCATTACGTCACGGGACGAAGCCTACATCCGGTATCGGTGGGTCCAGTATATCCACATTAATGGCTCCCGAACAGTGATACGGAAGTAGAACAGATAGTTCGGACGCCAACTCACGATCGAAACACAGGTTCCCCATTAAAATGGCGACACCAGGAAGGTAGCCAATAACGAAAATTAACTTACTGCGCGTACACAAAATATACATGCAACAATACACACCGAGCGAGGTGGCGCAGTGGTTAGCACACTGGACTCGCACTCGGGAGGACGACGGTTCTATCCCGTCTCCAGCCATCCTGATTTAGGTTTTCCGTGATTTCCCTAAATCGTTTCAGGCAAATGCCGGGATGGTTCCTTTGAAAGGGCACGGCCGATTTCCTTCCCAATCCTTCCCTAACCCGAGCTTGCGCTCCGTCTCTAATGACCTCGTTGTCGACGTGACGTTAAACACTAACCACCACCAACAACAACAATACACATTTGAGTTTTGGAGTTAATGTGGGGATAATGCGGTGCCAAATTGGGTTCACAGAGATGTCATCTCTGGCAGCAACGATGCCTCTAAGAGAGCCGGCGTGCAGTCTGACTCAGCTCGGATGATCTGCATCACTGAACGGCACCCCAGTCACCCAAACCCAAGTGATCGTTGACTACCTAACGGTTTGCAGGGACGAAAAAAATTTCTTTTTCAGTACTGAATGAGCTGGTGCGCTGCTGGCGCCAGTCTCCATCGATTGTCATCCCGATCGTGGTGAGCCGATTTTCGATGCCTGCTTGTCTTCGTTGCATCTTTGGCGGATGGCTATTTACTGCTGCGCGCGCGCTGCGCTGGGGCTCGAGTTCGGGTGTCAGCTGTGTTGAGCTACAGTGACGTGTGGCGTGTGGCGCTGGTGAGTGGCCGAGTCGGTACGACGCAGGAGCGTGGCCGGCCAGCTGCAGCGGCGCGTTTAGCCGCTGGAATGCAGATCCATTGCCGGCGGTGACTGGGATTTCCTCGAGATTTGAAGAACAGATTTCCTTCGCATCTGTTACATGTTACTCAAAGTGAACGAACTGGACTCGTCGAATTGTTCCTTGGTGGGTTCTCTTCGTGTTAATTGAATACCCGAGTGTACTGAAAACTATCTTGACTGTTTCAGTTACTTGTCACTGTATTTGGTCTGGCCGCCTGATACGTTGACGGCATTTAAGGGAGTGCTAGCTACGCACAACAAATAGACGTGAAGCCGTGGTTAATGCGTAGCTAGAGGCCATACCAAGTAGTGCGCAATTCTGTGCCTGGCGTTCAACAACGGGCCGAAATAATTTCCCCTATTTCCTTTCTCTATGTTATTATTTTATTTGTTTGTTCTAGAGAACTGGTTAATCAAATTTTAAGAGCCGCTACTGGGCAAGTGGTCACGTAGGTTAGTTCTGCTCGGGTTCATTTTGTGCTGTGTATAATTAAAGGTTTACTTATAACCAGTTGGGCAGATATGTTTTGTGTATCTAATGTGCCAGAACGTTGTCTGCCGCTCATGTGTTTATGTTTCAGATAATTGGCAGTTGTCGAAGCGAGCTAACTCCGATCGGGGTATCACGGCGGAAGAGGGAAATTTAAGAACCTGGATCGGTGTCTATCGTTACGCTGTTAGTGTCCTGCAATTCCATCTTTCCGATGGAGCGTTGTGGTTTTCCGGAAGCTTAACTGTAGCTCAGAGTTGAGTATAGTTCTACTTCACCTTCTGGTCCGTGAAACTCCTGTATCTGTTAGAACCTTGCGCTCTGCTCGCGTCGATCAGTAATTTTCAACGTAACATTGAAAAGGTCCCATTTTAAGATTGTTTAATACGGTATAATTATAATCTAGGGATGAAATATATGTGAACCTCGCACCTGTAAGTAATACTAAAGAGAAGCCTAGTTGGGTGTATTAATCTGCTAATACTTTTAATTTGTCAGAACTGCATAAGATCAGTCATGGAAGATGTCTCGGTTGTTGGAAGCAGTTTTAGAATTTGATATGAGTTACTTGAAAGCCAGTTCTACGTAAGTCACGAAGCATGTTTAAAAAGTTGTATGATTTAATTATGTCAGTGAAATTTGATTAACAGTGATTTTATGAACATTGTTTTAATTAGTGAAAATTGGTTGCGTAATTTTAAAAGGTCTGTGTCTATTGGACTTGAACGGATTAATGTTTTGATCTGAGTCCTGCCGGTTGTTCTGTAGGGCACGTGCCTTTTATTGCAATCTTTGTTACTGTTAATTTCATTAAGAGCATGTGTTTGTAATAAAGGAGTGTATGGCAACTACAAACTGGTTATGTGTTTAATTTCGATGTGTCGAAAGGAAAAACACATAACTGAATATACACTCTAAGGCAGAAGAACGACGCACCACGAAGGAATTATCAGGACAGAAATCGGTAGATGTGATGTACACGCACTGACAAACCAATGAGCACAATTTCAGGAAAATATTCAGGAGAAAGAGCTTCACAAACTGAGCAAGTCAGTAACGCGTTGGTGCACCTCTGGCCTCGCGCAAACAGTTATTCTCGGCACTGACGTTGAGTGTCCTCCTGAGGGATAACGCGCCAAACTGCGTCCAACTGCGGTGTCAGGTGGTCGCAGTGACGAGCTGGTTGGAATGCGCTGCTCCAGACGTTCTCAGCTGGTGAGAGATCTGGCGCCCCTGCTGATAAGAGTGGGATTGCTTTGGTTTGGTTTGGCGAGCACAGCGACGAGCAGCGGAAACTGTCACAGTATGCGGGCGAGCATTACGTGAGCCCAGGACGACTTGCCACCGACGTATCGCTGTGCTGTGACGGTCGTGCTGTGGCAGCCCACCCACACCTCTGCTCTCGGCGGGCGACAGTCAGTCGGGCTGACATCCCACCGGTGGCCGGGGGGTCTCCAGGCTGGTCTCTCATTGACTGGACTAGAAATGTCTTGAGGCGTGAGTCCCCTTGAAAACGTGCGGCGATGACCAGCGAAACGTGTCGGAAGACGCGCTGGCGCTGGACAGCGTTGCCATCCGCGGCAGCCTTACAGCCATGTGGTACGTCGACGGTAGTGTGAGCTCCGTTTTGTTGACAAGCCGTCCTGGGCTCACATTTCAGCAGGATAATGTCCGTCTGCAAACGGCGAGAGTTTCTACTGCTTGTCTTCGCTAAACCGTACGTTGGCCAGCAAGGTCGCCCCATCTCTCCCCAATAGAGAACGTTTGTAGCAGCTCGGGATTTTGATGATCTAACGCGCCAGTTCGACAGAATTAGTCACGACATCCGTCAACAGCTCCGTCAGTCAATCCCAAGCCGAACAGCCGCTCGCTGAGCGCCAGACGTGGACCAACCCGGTATTTGTCTTGTTCAATAAGTAATCCATTGTGTCCATAGTTGTAATGTGTGTTTTTTTCCCTGTACAGGTACATCGCATCTACCGATTTCCGTCGCACTCGGTTAGCTCCTTCGCTGTACGTCTTCTTTTTTCCTCGAATGTATTTCACTAAACCAGTTCACACAGCTTGCTCGGACAGAGTATCTATTTCTACAGTTCCCTTCATTCCGCTGTGGGCCTTCACCCAGAAAATGTGTCAGCCTTGTACAGGCGCGAAAGCTCCTGAAACGCTTCTGTAATGCAGTGTACTAGATAATTTTTGGTATTGTCGACACAATAGAAGTCTGAAAAAATATTGATCGATTCTTCTCGAACTTTTTTTGTGTATTTAAGTTTGTCTACGATCGCTGTAAGATGTGCAGTGAGTGTTGACGCTGCTTCAGGGACCTCGAATGTGCCCCATGGACAACTCTTGCCAAGTAGGAACGCATTTCCTGCTCCTTCAGGTTGAGAAGTGCTTTGCTTCCTAAGAAAGCCGTAACGGTTGGTGGGATCATTCTAGAGAAAACAATACAAGTACCCCGACTGAATACTGTAGCAGTGCGGCGGCCGGCCTTCACAGCCAGCGGGGCTGAATGTCAAGGGCTCGGAGCCGCCGCCGCTCGTGTGGGCAGAATACAGAGGGGCGGAGCCGTGTGCTCCAGACGCCTCCCTGCCATCTGAGACAAAGTCCCGCCCGCAAGCTGCCGCACGCTGTCCTCCCGCCCGACAGCGACCTGTGGTGCCGCGGGCGAAAAGCAGATTAGCGCACCTGTAAAGACGACGTAGATTTTGATCCGGTGACGGCATGTCCCGCACGGGGGATGGCAGGTGTGCTGGTAATGGTTTCGACGTCGCTCGCCGACAGATGGCGTAGTGGCGTAGCTGTTTGTACCCATCAACAGCACACGCTCACAGCCGGAAAGCTCAGTGCGGTGCAGACGTGTGAAGCAAGCAGGAAACCGTGCCACGGAGAGGCACCCGTGCTCCCTACAGCCAGCTGAGCGGCTTTGAAAGGAGTCAGGTCGTGGCCTTTCGGGTGGCGGGATGGTCCTTTCTGAGAACTCGCACACCAGTTGGGCGTGCTAGTGTCAGTGGTCACGTGAACAATCTGCCACTCGTAGGCGAGGTTCAGGACGCCCACGCAGCACAGACGCTCACTAGGATCGCCGTATCGTGAGGACAGCAGTGGCAGATCGAACCGCTACCACAGCAGACAGATAAGAGGGCTCGTGAGTGCAGACGTGTCAACACGAACCGGTTATTAGTAGTACATGGGCTACAGGGGCGCACGTCTCTAGCCTGACAGCAGCGACGTGGACGACTCGACTGGCTCCGTCAGAGCGTCACTTGCCAGGTGGGGTGGCGATGGAAGCACTCTCTGCCTGCACACGAGTGGCGGTCATTTGTGTGTACGGCGTTGACCCGGTGAGCGCCGTCTCGTCGAGACACAACTGACCCCACCCCAGGTGTTACGGTGCGGGGTGCGGTAAGCTACGACTCTCGTTCTCCGTTTGCGTTTCTGGAGGGAACACTAACCGGCGCTCGGTCCGTGGAGAATGTTAAGAGACCCATCAGTTGGCCTTTCCTGCAACAGGAAGGTGATGTGTTGTGCCAAGAGGACGGTGGTCGCCCACACGCTGTACTTGGAACTCGACGTGGTCTGCAAGGCAACAGCAGGATCACCTGTCTTGCCTCCGGTCGAGCACGTGTGGGGTATGACGGGACGAAGAGTGACTCGTGACTCGTGCGACTCGCCAACCGACCAACTCTCAGAGAAGTACGTGGACAGGTCGAACAGGTGCGGCGTAACGACTCCCCGGACAGTATTCGCCACCTGCACGACGGGCTGGACGCCAGAGTCGGCGCCTGCGCCGCCGCCCGTGGAGGCTGCGTCAGGTAGCAGCAGTGAGAGGGTGCTGCAGAGAGGGTCGCTGCCTGCTACCCCACAACCGCTTGTGCTAATCACCTGTAAATGTAATCGTTTCGTGTACTCCACAATACAGCTTCAGTGAATTGGAAACCTCTAAAAGGATGCATTTTCTTTTTTTTTTTTTGCGTATTTCGTGATCAGCCGACGGCTGCGTGGAGAGTGCTAGGCTAAATAGCGGGGCCGACCCGAGGTGGTATTTTCCCGACGGAGAGCGTTCAACAGAGACATCGGTATCGTCAGGAATGCCCCAGGGAAGTGTGGTAGGGCCGCTCTTATTTTCTGTTTACGAAAATGATCCGATGGACAATGCAAGAAGCAACCTGCTGCTGTTTGCTGTTGAAGCTGTGGTGTTGTCGTTCAGCGACGAAAGAGGATATCAGATGGTACACAAAATTTCTAGTTTGTTTGATGAGCGACAGCTGGCTCTAAACGGATAAGAATGTGAGTTAATGCAGATGAGTAGGAAAAACAGTCCCGCAGTATACGAAATACAGCATTTGTAGTGCGTTACCTGACGCAGTCACGTCGACTAATTACCTAGTTGTAACGTTACAAAGCGTTATCAACTGGGACAGCACTTAACGCAGATAAGTCTCTGGTAATGCATCGAGCACAGAGGGACAGCATCAGGACATCAAGTAGTTAAAGAATCATAACTGAAACAAACAGCTCTATTGTAACCCAGAATCGGTTATTCAAAACATGCTACCATTTTCGATACCAGGAAAGCGTCATCTACAAGCCGCAAGCGTAATATGCCATTAGCGTACGAGTCTTCAAACGCAAACAGTACAACTCATTAATCATGTTACGCCAGCATGTGCAGTCGAGTGCAGCGAGGCCAAAACGCAGTGGATTCCGTATCTTCGTAGGAGTGACAAGCCCACCAATGTAGTCGGACCAGTGTTTGGCTTGTTACTGCTACGAAGATACGGAATACCAATGGTGAGACGACCATTAGTGGTTTCTCACTGCTACGAAGATACGGAATCCATTTCATTTTGGCCCCGCTCCACTCGACTTCGTTGGTCGCACATGCCGGCGTACGTGCTTCATAACTTGTGCTAATTCCATCTGAACACTCCGCTGATCTTTATTGTTGCGGTTCGTACGTTGATGGCACATTATGCTTGGTGCCTGAAGATTATACTATTTGCCGTCGAAACTGGTATCAAGTTTTGAATAAACGACGCTGGATTATAATCTAGCAGTTCGTTTTAATTATCATTATTGAAGATGGCAGATAATGGAAATGGTCGACTTTGTTTGCAGACTCTGAGGAAATTGTGGTTCATGAACACTTTGGTGCGACCCATTCTTGAGTACTGCTAGAGTTTTCGGGATTCCCACCAAGTCGGCTTAAAGAGAAATACTGAAGCAAATCAGAGGCGCGCTGCTGGGTTTGTTAACGGAAGATTCGATCAACACTTGAGTGTTAGAGAGATGATTTGTTAAGTCGAATGGGGATCACTGTAGTGAAAATGTTCTTTTCGCGAAACACCTTGGAGTAATTTTAGAGAACAGGTATTTCCAGTTGACTGCAGGACGATTCTACTGCCGTCAAAGTACATTTCGCGTAAGAACCACGAAGATAAGAGAGATCGGGGCTCGTGCAAAGTCATATAGATAGCCTCTTTTTCCCCTGCTCTGTCTGATAGCGGAACAGGAAAGCAAATGACACCAGGTAGCCTCCGCCCTGTACCATGCGTACCATGTACCATGTGTACAGCTTCAGAGAAGGATTACTGATATTTTTAGAAATATTTGGAGTCCGATATATCGATATTTAAAAGAGTATCATTGTCGCCTCGCGATATATCGAGAAAAATATCTCTGATACCGCGCGCCGCGGAATTTGAATCCCCGCCAGACGTCATGGACGTCGAAGACCCCTAGAGGTCTCTGCACCATCACGCCTTAAGCTGTGGCGGCGCGCGCCTCCTGGCCAGCTTTTAGTGTGAGGGCGCCAAAGTGGAACACGTGGTTCCAGCGGCCAATAGCGGCGTCCCCGATAGAGTACTCAAGCGCCTGCCTGTCTAACCATGCGTACGTCTCAGGACGTATCGCCTCGCATTAGACAGTGTATTTACTTTCGTGTTTTGTTTACGAGTGGACGTGGTTGTCTTGTATGGTTTTCTTCACTCTGTTGTCCGTTCATGTTGTTGTCGTAAGGTCCTCCGTTCGTCGTGTCCGTCCCCTCCCGTCGTGTTGTTGTTCGCGGACCGCTCCACGGGTCCCGCCGCGTCTCCGTCACTTCAACCCCGCGACTGCTCCGGTCGCCGTTACAACAATATGGATATAGGCTGCACATTCTACATGAGCTGTATACTTTTGATTTATTATTAGATATTGTGTAAATCAACAAGCTAGCAGCCTGTTTATTCCCCTTAAAGAAAGAACTGAAAGGAAAACGATGAGCGTTCACGCTTGCCTAACAGTGCTAACTGCATGTAAGTGGCACATTAAAAAGCGTCACGACAGGTCCGTCCTTCAGTTTCGTCACATACCGCATTTGTGCGGAACACTTCCCTGCTTCTTCATTTCTATAACGCGAGCGACCTAGCACCTGTAGTTGCAAACTTCCGTGGCGAAGCCAAACCTTGCAATTTCTGTTGGTAGCGCCCGAGCGCCGATCGCCGATCACGTCAACATTTCCCCTCACGCGCCACCACAAGCCGCGGAGACCAATCTTGTCATTCAGAGTTTTGTTCATCATTTTTACGCCCCGCCCTCAGTGCATCGGACTTGTTCTTTTTTTTTTTTTTTTTTTTTTTTGTTTTTTTTTTGTTTGTGGTTTTAGGGCGCAAAACTTCTATGGTCATTAGCGCCCAGCCCGTGACGTAGGAAACAGGAAAAAAACGAAATTTAAAATCAGCAGCAATGGGAACAAAGTCATAAAATTTGAGAAACTAAAGGCTGAAGGAATGCTTAAAAATCCACTATAGAAAGGGGTTGGTTGTCCCCAAAAAAAGCTTCAAATGACTGACGTCATTTCACTGTCACTAATAAACTGTAGAACGCGGTCAGCTGAGCGCGTGTCATCTGCTAAAATCGACGATAGATCAGGCGATAGCTGTAGACGGGAGCGTAACGGATTAAAATAGGGGCATTCAATTAAAAGGTGTCTGACCGTCCACAGCTGAGAGCAGTGGGGACAGAGTGGGGGAGGATCACCGCTTAAAAGATGTCGATGACTAAAAAGACAGTGCCCTATCCGGAGTCTAGCTAAAATTACCTCCTCCCAACGACGCGTTCGGGAGGAAGAGGTCCAAGCGCAAGGAAGGGCTTTCACTTCCCGTAATTTATTATGGGGAAGTGTTGACCAATGCGCATGCCATAAATGGGCAACTTGGCGACATAAACCGCTCCGTAGATCGGTAAACGGAAGAGACTGAATAGCTGGCCGAGGAAGAGAGACTGCAGCCTTGGCCGCTATATCGGCCGCCTCATTCCCACAGATACCAGCGTGTCCCGGGAGCCAGAGGAACGCCACTGAGACGCCCCCTAAGTGGAGCAAGCGCAGACAGTCCTGAATCCGGTGGACCAGAGGGTGCACAGGGTAAAGAGCTTGGAGACTTAGGAGAGAGCTGAGAGAATCTGAGCAGATTACGTACTGTATCCGCTGATGGCGGCGGATGTAGTGGACAGCCTGGAGCACAGCGTAAAGCTCCGCAGTATAAACCGAACACTGGTCGGGAAGCCGAAAGTGATTTGGGGTGTCGCCAACAATATAGGCACTCCCTACACCTAACGATGTTTTCGAGCCGTCGGTGTAAATAAATGTGGCTTCCGTCATTTGTGCACATAGAGCAGCAAATGCCCGACGGTAAACAAGTGTAGGGGTACCATCCTTGGGAAATTGAGAAAGGTCACGGAGCAAGTAGATCCGGGGACGGAGCCAAGGCGGTGCTGTACCCCAAGTTGTCAAGAAGGTTTTAGGAAAGCGGAAGGAAAGAGAATGGAGCAGTTGACGGAAGCGGACTCCCGGGGGTAGTAGGGAGGAGGAGCGGCCTGCATACCCGACATCAAAGGAGGCGTCGAAAAAAAGGTCATGGGCTGGATTAGCAGGCATGGAAGACAGATGGCTAGCATAACGACTCAGAAGGACTGCCCGCCGATTGGACAGCGGAGGTTCAGCAGTCTCAGCATAAAGGCTTTCCACAGGGCTGGTGTAAAAAGCTCCAGACACTAAACGTAATCCACGGTGGTGGATAGAGTCGAGACGCCGAAGAATAGACGGCCGAGCAGAGGAGTAGACTATGCTTCCATAATCCAATTTCGAGCGCACTAAGGCGCGATAGAGGCGGATAAGGACCACTCGGTCCGCTCCCCAGGAGGTACCATTCAGGACACGGAGGGTGTTGAGGGATCGCAGACAGCGAGCCGAAAGATAGGAAACGTGGGAGGACCAGCACAGTTTTCTGTCAAACATAAGACCCAAGTTTGTTCTTTTGTGCCAGCTGTGCCTGCTCCACACAGTCAAACGGAAAGGCTGGACGTGATGAAAGCTCAAGAAGTAGTGAGACTCCTTCACACACTGAAAGTAAAATTATGGTCTGCTACAATTTAAAAAGTACAACTTCAAATTTTTCCCGAAATTGTGAAAAAAATAATATAAAATAAAAATATCGGGACTCGATATTGCCTTTTTGATATCGATGTATTGAGAGAAAACATATCGCCGACGCATGTCGATGTTTTTTGGAAAAAGATTTCGATATATCGACGTCTTATCAAAAGCCCTACTTCAGAGGGTGGCTAGGATGCGACCGTTTGAAGGGATTTTTCCAGTGATACGCTCACTACACTAAGTATACAGGTTTCATACTGGGTCGCTCTGGTTCGCCTGTGACCCCTTACCCCTTTTACGGCAAAACATCGATTTCGGTCCCGGAACAAATTTCGGCAGTGCCAGTTGGAAGCCGGTGGCACAGAGAACGTCCAGCGTGAAACCGGCGCTCCAGGCGACGCCCAGCGGTCGAGGTTATCTGCTGCACACGCAGGCACGTCACTGTGGGGACCTATGCTGATGCAACGGCCTGTTCGCAAAGTAGGCCATAATGAACTGTACTGCAACATTACAGACAACATTAGAATAAAAAATTAAAAGATAAAATTAAAAGTTTCAGATAGTACAGCACAACTGTCCAAGTTGCGACTCATCTACCCTCCTTTTTCCTTTCCCATAGAACTATGTTTCTACAAGTATTATAGATGTAGCAAATTTTTAAATTTTGTAACTAGGTCTCACAAATATGATGCATAGCACAGTACTTGGCAAAGGAACTTCAGGCTTTAGATGCTTTAGCATTTCATTTTCTTTAGACTAACAACAAAATACCTAACACGCAGGGTGGTCAGAAAAAGGCTTGAAAACTTCTAAGGTTGCTGCAGGGTACGTTCTGTTGAGAAATAATTGTTAAGAAAAAATTCGACATGTTTTGTTGTTTCCGAGTTAATTAGCACTGAAGTTCGCCAATCGCGAGAAAATCAAGTTGCCTGTCGGATACGATTATTGTCAGTTGCTCTCACAGCGGTGATGACAGCGCGCGGAAGGCGGTCAGCCTCTGTCTCGGGTCCGATCCTTATTGCCGCCCTGTGTCCAGCTTTTGTGTGTCTCTCTTGATGTTTTAGAAAACCTAATGAAGAAGACGTTTGGCGACACCTCTGGCCGGCCGCGCGACTGTCTGATCAGCCAACTTCAATGCTAAATAACTACCGCTGCAGCACAATTCCTTAACTTCGTGACCACCAGTTTTGTTGTCAAGTTTCTCACTTTTCTCATTTCTGTTGCTTCTCATTAATTTCGTTTTTTTTCCATTTACTCTCTATCTGCACCCACTCAACAGATCGTGTAATTCGTCTTCACTTTCATTGAGCATGCAATGTCATCAGGAAATCTAATCATTGATAGCCTTTTACACTGAATCTGAACCCCACTCTTGAACCTCACTACAACTTCGATGTATAGATTGAACACTAAGGGCGAAAGACTGCAGCCCTGTCTTACACCACTTTTAATGCGAGCACTTCGTTGTTGATCTCGCAACGTCCGAGTACCTTCATTTTATTTCATTACTATTTTGTGCTGTTTTAAGTCCTTGTATATGAAGGGTTGAACATTGACAGCGAGGTGATGGGAATTTGGTCCCCGAAACTTATAGACGCGGAAAACATTTCTCATTTTATTGTGTTCTATACAAATAAGGATAACGACGTAGGAATGCAAGTCGGTGCGCAGAAAAGCAATACCTTGGAATGTTTTACTGTGTTCTCAATGTCGTATTACGTGTAATGGATATTACTCGGCAACGTAAAATGCCGCACGATACTTGAAATTATTCCAAAACTAGGTTAAAGTATACTGGATGAAGGGTAGCATACAATATGTACAGGAGCAAAGACGGAAAAATAAGAATGTAAGACCACGAACGAAGTACTCGGGTCAAAAAGGGGGCAAGGTAGGAATAAAGTATTTCTCCATTGATGTTTAATCCGGCCATCGAAGTAGCAATGACGGAAACAGAGGCTTATAAATAGAAATATAAAGTGAAAAGATGAAAATGAAAAGATTGTCTGATGACGTCGTCTTCCTCGTTGAAAACGAGGACGAATTACAGACCTGTTGAATGGAACGAACAGTTTAATTAGTACAGGGTGTGGATTGAAAGCAAAACGGTAAAAGACGAAAGTAATGAGACGTAACAGCAATGAGAACAGCGAGGAACTTGGCATCGAAAGTGGCGATCACAAAGTAGACGATTTTAAGGAATTGCGCTACCTAGGCTGCAAAATAACTCACGACGAACGCGGCAATGAGGACACAAAGAGCAGGCTGCGCTCGCAAAAAGGATGTTTCTGGCCTTGAGAAGTCCAATAGTGTCAAACGTAGGCCTTAGTTTGAGGAAGAAATTTCTGTGAGTTCGTTAAACACAGCATAGTACGGTAATGATACACTAATTGTGGGGAAACCAGAACAAAAGAGAATCGAAGCATTTGAGGTGCAGTGCTACAGAAGAATGTCGAAAGTATGGTAGACTGATAAGAAATGAGTCGAATCGGCGAAGTGAGGAACACAAGGAAAAGAATGACGAGAAGAAGGGCCAAGATGACTGAACATGTGCGAAGACAAGAGACAGTAACCTCCGAACCGCTTGAGGGAGTTGTAGAGCGTGAGAACCGTATGGGAGGACAGAAACTGGAATACGGAAAACAAATCACTCAGTCACACACATCGGGTGTAGATGCTAGTCTGTGACGTAGAGGCCGGCAGCGGAGAGGTACGCGTGGCGGGCGCGCCTCAGCCAAGTTGGAAGGCTGATCCGAAAGACAGATATCACCGGATTTGGTCAAGTTCTTCATAATGAGATAGCCTAGTCCTGAAGTAGGTTGGAGGGACAGAGTAGGAGAAATCGGAGTGGTTATCGGTAAAATTGGAAATTTTTGGTAAGGTCGTATTGGACCAAACTGCTGAGGTCGTCGGTCCCTAGGCTTACACACTACTTAATCTAACTTGCGCTAAGGACAACACACACACACACTCACACACACACACACCCATGCCGGAGGGAGGGTTCGAAGCCGCGGGTCATCGGTACATTCGACAACTGTGTCATCTACAGATTAGGCAGCGCCCTCCGTTACTCCACGACCCCGGGGCAGCGCGCGTCCGCAGCACATTGCCGGCTGCCGTGGCACCGCGAACGCTGTTAGCTGGAGAAACCTCCGTGCGTGGTCGCGTGGGAGGCAGCGCGCGATTTGCGCAGGGGCCGCCGACAGAGAAAGTCCGTAAACGGCCGGCCGGCCGTGTTTTTGTTGCCGCGTGTCGGGCGGCAGCGGGAAAAGTCGCAGGCCAGAGCAGAGCAGAGCAGAGCAGAGCGCTCTCGTTTTTAAGAGTCGGCCCAGATTCCGAGCCGCGGCAAGCAGAGCGCTTGAGCCACGCCCACACCCTGTGTACCGACGGGAGGCGACAGCGCCTAGCGCCAGAAAATTTCGGGCGAATGCTGCCGCACACCCACTGACAAGGAGACCGCCTGCCAATTGGCGAAGCGATATCTGTGCAGTCGCGACGACGGTGGGTGTGCGGCCAGACAGAATTTGACTAGAAGAACTTCAGTAAATTTATTTATCAAGTGATTATCTAAGATAATCTAAGGAGTTAGTTAAAATGTATAACATTAGAGTGTCAATCTAAAATAACTAACCAATTAGTACACCTTGAAACATCACATGACTGAAAGTAAGTAATGGTCTCTTAAACCAAACAATAGTAAATTAACGTCTACTTCTGATGGGGAAATTAAATCTAAATCTCTCAAATATCTCCTCTCATATGATTCTCCCTATTCATTATATTTTCAGCTACCTTAATCCTATTTAATCAAATAAACTTTTTCTCATTTAAACCCAATATTATTAAAAGAGCAGAAAAAAGAACAATTGAGATAAAAAACTTAAATTGAAAATGATAACAAACTTATTCTCAACATTTGACCCATCAACTAACATCTTCAATTTATCATTAAATTGAACTAGAACATTTTTAGGACTATTATTAATCCCATCAATGTTCTGACTTACACCATCACGAATTAATATTATCTGAAATAAACTAAACTTAACCTTACACAACGAATTCAAAACACTACTAGTACCAAAATCATTTAATGGGACAACATTCATCTTTATCTCAACTTTTATTATAATACTATTTAATAATTTTATAGGATTATTCCCTTACATCTTTACTAGAACAAGACATTTAGCATTAACATTTGCAATCGCCCTACCTATATGATTAAGATTCATATTATTTGGGTGAATTAACCATACTAATCATATATTTACACATCTTGTTCCACAAGGAACACCACCTGCATTAATATCATTTATAGTATTAATTGAAACAATTAGAAATGTCATTTGACCTGGTACACTAGCAGTACTACTAGCAGCAAATATAATTGCAGGATATTTATTATTAACCTTACTAGGAAACACAGGACCATCTATAGCAATAAACTTAACCTCACTACTAATTATTGGACAAATACTTCTATTAATTCTAGAATCAGCAGTGACAATAATTCAAGCTTACGCTTTCTCAATTTTAAGAAATTTATATTCTAGAGAAGTATATTAAACCTATGTTAGAAACTCACTCAAATCACCCATTCCACTTAGTAGACTATAGACCTTGACCACTAACAGGAGCAATTGGAGCAATAGTCCTAGTATCAGGATTAGCGAAATTATTTCACCTATTTAACATTAACTTATTTATAATTGGATTCAGAATTACCTTACTAACTATAATTCAATGATGACGAGATGTAGTGCGAGAAGGGACATATCAAGGACTACATACAGGGTTTGTATCAATTGGATTACGATGAGGAATAATTCTATTTATTGCATCAGAAGTATTATTCTTCGTTTCATTCTTCTGAGCCTTCTTTAGAAGAAGACTAGCACCAACAATTGAACTAGGAATATTATGACCTCCAATAGGAATTCAACCTTTTAATCCTATACAAATTCCATTACTTAATACAGCTATTCTTTTAGCCTCAGGAGTAACCGTAACATGAGCACATCATAGTTTAATAGAATCTAACCATACTCAAGCATTACAAGGATTATTTTTTACAGTATTATTAGGACTATATTTCACAATACTTCAAGCATATGAATATTGAGAAGTACCTTTCACTATTGGAGACGCAGTTTATGGATCGACATTCTTTGTTGCAACAGGGTTCCATGGTCTCCACGTAATTATTAGAATAATCTTCTTAACAACATGTCTACTTCGACACTCAATAAATCAATTCTCACCAAGACACCACTTTGGATTTGAAGCAGCAGCATGATACTGACACTTCGTAGACTTAGTATGATTATTCTTATACATCTCTATTTATTGATGAGGTAGATAATTGTTTTTCTACTATAAATAGTACATTTGACTTCCAATCAGAAAGCTTGATATAAATCAAGAAAAACAATTCTAATCCTGTCTACAAGACTTTTTATTAGATTCATTATTCCAGTAATTGTTATAATCCTTGCAACAACATTATCAAAGAAATTAATCAATGATCGAGAAAGAAGACCCCCATTTGAATGTGGTTTTGATCCAAAAAGATCAGCACGAATACCATTCTCCCTGCGATTTTTCCTAATCGGAGTAATTTCGTGGCTGAGCGCAAAAAAAGTCTGATGACTCAAAAGAAAAATCCTCCCCAGGGATACCAACCTGACTCTCGCCCGTCATACGGACCAACGACCAGGAGTGGCTGTCTGGCGTCGGGGGACCGATGACGCAAAACTGTACGAAAAGCGGCTTCTGCCCACAGCGAGCCGGGAATTCAAAAGAGGAGGCAGAAGGCGGCTTGCAGTGCACCCGACGCGACGGGTTCGCCCCGACTGCAGGCCGAGAGGAGGGCAGCACTGTGGCGACTGCTCTCTCCGCAGGGTACGAGCGACGGGAGCTTCTATGTTAGACTCCCCTTAGGGTAATGGTGTTCAGGAAGACGAGCAAGGAGAGGGATTGAGACTCTGACAGCTCATTATGCCTAGTATTGGACAGAAGTAAGAACGAGAACGATAGGAAGATGAAGATGACCACTTTCTTCCATTCCCGGTCACGTCAGATGGTCGCGTCCATTCACTTTGGTGATGGGTGACTTCACTGGTTTACTCCATCTTAATACTTTTGTAGACCGGAAGTGCACCTACTCGAAATGTTCTAGAACATTCTCGAAGCGCGTGTGGGTGTTTCGCGCGGTCACTTTGCGGTCTGGTGCGGACTGTCCCCGCCTCCTGTGACAGTGCATCTCTTGTGTCCTCTTGAGAATTATGGCGCACTGCTAAAAATAGAAACAAAAACGTCTCCCCGCGCGCTTCCTTCTCACTTGAAACTAATGTGGCGTGCTGCAGAGTGGCGAGCGCTGCCACGTCTGCCCTGGGTTCACTGTCGTCGGCCACCTTCAGCACAGTCCCGACTTGCCCCTATTCGAATTTCCTCTGTTTCCAAAACTTTCCAGGACGTCACTTTCACGTTGCTGAAGCGATGCAGGTAGAGGTGAGGTTGTGGCTCGGTCAAGAAAGTCGAGCATTATACAGTCACTGTAGCAACAAATTGGTCTCTCCTTGGAATAAACGTGTTCGTCGTCAGGTTGACTATGTTGAGAAAAAGGAGGCACGTTCGAAAACTATTGCAACACATGTTTCTCTTGGCCGTTTTCGGTTGAAAATGTGCGTATTTTTTGTGCAACCTCTTGGAATATTCTCGCTTCAGCCCTTAAAATTTTGTCAAGTTCCGATACGTGTCGGCTCAGTACTTAGCCTTCAAAAATGTTGCCTGCAATGCAGATACGTTCAGAGCACAAAGCTGTCACCGAGTTTCAGATAATCGCACATGTCTACGGAGACGTGTCAGTGAACAAAAGCACGGCGAGTCCTGGGGCGAAGCGTTTGTCGTCATCGCGACAAGGTCCCGCAGAGCCTTCCGATCTCCCGCGTGCCGGCCGGTAGAGAAGAAACGACTTCAGAGCTTTCGTCGCCGCAAATATGCAGACGAACGTCTCCTTCACCGTGACGACGCAAGGCCTTACACCAGTATCCACGTCCACGAAGAGCTCACAAAACCTCAGTCGACTGTTCTCCCTAACCCACCCTCGAGCTTTAAAAGCTTTCACATAAAAAATTCGGAGGCATCACTTTTCAGAATGTCGTCACATATCTGACTTTACACAGCTATTTTTAGAAAAATGTCTTCTTTCTCGTGTAGGGTGATTTTCCTAAATAGAGACAGAGTTTAGGAAACTGTCACTGAGAGAACAAGGAGCGAAAAACCTCAAGTCAACGTGTGGTCGAATATGCGTTCCAAAGGAGGTACAGCCACTTTGGAGGTGAGCACCGCATAGTGCGGGTTCTGGAATGCGGTTAGCCAGACGGCCGTGTGGAACATTTTTCACGAGAAGTGCTCCTATCCATAGGGCATAGAACGCGTGCTGGCCTCATTAGACTTGGCTCCGTCGCCTGGTGCTAAGGTTTCTGTCGTCCCTGCTATTAACAGGTGAGGCGACTCCGGCGGCCTCCCCAGCCTGTGGGAAGCCCACGGCGTGGTGGCGGCAGACCGTGGTGCAGGCTCAGTGCGTGGGCGGGGACAGCGGGCCACCATCTCGCGGCACCACTCACTTCTGGCAGACGCTAGACTCGCCTCGGTAACACTTCTCCGCGACGTCACTGTGACGTTGTACATGCCCTGTTTCGCCGTGGAACGGTCATCCGTCTTGTGTTTACGGCACTACACCAGCAACAGCATCGCGTCGATACATGCCACCACCTTGGAAACGTTTTTGTGATAGCAGTTTACTAATCCGAAATAATGTGACTGGTTGCTGTTTTCAACACGTAAATTACATCCAAGCATGAATGTTATGTGTTGATAACAAAGTTGCGTTCTTTTCAGAAATGTTATTGCACATAGCCGATCATTATGCGTGCCTCCTTAGTATTTAAAAACCTCAGAAGTACTTCTTAATTGCGTACCAGCGTATAATCACACTTTCTGTTGTCTTATTTGAGTTGACCTGTTTGTTGATATCGTTTTAACTGACCTGTTTATTCATTTGCGGACCATACAGCTACTATAATTTTGTCTCGTTGTATATACGAAATTGTACGTGCTGTGCACACCAAAATAATAAATGTAGTATTACCATAACACTCTTCTAAAATCCGTGAAAAGATTTCAGATACTGAGTATCGTTGTGACTGGCAGCCATTCTGGCCCACGAATTACAGCAGTCAGTCATAGCTTCAGTTGGTGCACGCATTGCAACTTTGGAAACTATTCTTACTTTTTCTCTCTTTGAAAGCGAGGACCTGTCAACTTTATACCCGTTATTTATATGCCGCAATGACCTGTTACGAAATGTGCTTGAGAACAAGCTTCACCAATGTTAAAAGTGTGCCAATTGTGTGAAGTATGTTCTAATTTGTGCGAAAAATTACGGTTCACTGCCAGGCAAATGAACTTTGTTCTTTGCACTTGAAAGTAACTGAAACAACGAGATAAAACAGCAGCTGGACCATTCCTGTTCCAGCACCAGAATACATCTCGTCTTGATACGTATAAGATATTGTTGTTTGGAAAACAGGTTTCCTAAAATAACTAACCTGTAAATTTTGTTTTATACCTTATAGGCGGATGAGGCGAAACTTGGTTTTAATTCTGTTTTGATCGCACCAGTATTTTCTGTGCTCTTCATTTCGAGTGGTACTTACTTTGTTTTACGAGATGATCAACATATTTCGAACGTTTACTGGCATTTGTGTCTTTTGCGCTTAATTTGTAAATTATTGACGACAACTCAATCCTGGGTGATAGAGCTCTTATTAGTACATAAGATCAAATATTATAGAGGTCGGCCGGTGTGGCCGAGCGGTTCTAGGCGCTTCAGTCCGGAACCGCGCGACCGCTACAGTCGCAGGTTCGAATCCTGCCTCGGGCACGGATGTGTGTAATGTCCTTAGGTTAGTTAGGTTTAAGTAGTTCTAAGATCTAGGGGACTGATAACCTCAAATGTTAAGTCCCATAGTGCTCAGAGCCATTTGAACCATATTCTGCAAACATGTACTCAATCATGTTGCTCTAACAAATGGTTCAAATGGCTCTGAGCACTATGGGACTTAACATCTGAGGCCATCAGTCCCCTAGAACTTAGAACTACTTAAACCTAACTAACCTAAGAACATCACACACATCCATGCCCGAGGCAGGATTCGAACCTGCGACCGTAGCAGTCTCGCGGTTCCGGACTAAAGCGCCTAGAACCGCAAGGCCACCGCGGCCGGCTGTTGCTCTAACACTCACAGTCACGCGAATTAGGCTCGAACCACGTCATAGAGATAGGATGGACGTCAGATGACAGCAGCTGATCCGATGTGACCAACCGCCCCCGCCTTCTGCCCCGCAAATCGTGACTATCCTTCTGCGTACTTACCTAGCAAACACGTTTTCAAACGGCTGTAGCACGAAAAACGGTACGTGTCCGAACATGGGTTCCAATCCAAGCGTTTACTCAGTCCCTTCTAAAAGTCGACGAAGTCTGCAAAGGGAATTCTAGAGTACCCTGTGTAGTGGCATCTGGACTACGGATTTTTGAGTCTGCGTTTTAACCGAGCCTTCACATCTAAACGATGTTATGAGTCATCAGGAACGACACCTGATTCTAATTCCACACCTACATCTACATTATGTTCCGCAAGCCACCTAATGGTGTGTGGCGGTGGGTACTTTCCGTACCTCTGTCTGACCCCTCCAACCCTGTTCCACTCGCGAATAGTGCGTGGGATGAATGATTCTCGGCGAGACTCTGTATTGGCTCTAATTTCTCAATTTTCTCCTCGTTGTCAATACGCGAGTGTCTGTGAGGGAAGTAATATGTTGTCTGATCCCTCCTGAAAAGTGCTGTCCCGAAATTTCAATAGTAAATCTCTTCGTAATGCACGACACGTCTCCTGTGACGTCTGCCCGTGGAGTTTGCTTAGCATCTCCACAACGCTCTCTAGCCAGCTAGACCATCCCGTGACGAGACGAGGATCTTCTGTATCTCCTCTATCACTCCTACCAGATAGAGATCCCAGATAGATCAACAATACTCAAGAATCGGGCGAACAAGCGCTTTATAAGCCACTTCTTTCGTGGATGAGTTACGTTTCCTTAAAATTCTTCCCATGAATATGAGTCTGGTGTCTGCTTTTCCCACTATCTGTTTTATATGGTCACTCCACTTAACGTCGCTCTGGATAGTCACGCCTAGATATTGTAGGGGAGACGCTATCTCCAGTTGTACGGTAGTGGGTTTCTTTTCCTATGTATGAGCAATATGTTACATTTATTTACATTCAGCGTCAACTGCCAGAGTCTGCACCATTCATCAATTGTCTGCAGGTCCTTCTGCAAACTCGTACTATCACCTGGCGTTGTTACTTTGGTTTAGACAACTGCATCATCTACGACTAGCATAAAGAGCATCCGACGCTCTCTACTGGATCATTTATACGCATTGTAAACAGCAGCGGTGCCATCATGCTTCCCTGTCGTACTCCGGATATTACCTTCACCTCTGTAGATTTAGTTCCGTTAAGAGCGACGTGTTGAGTTCTATCCGCAAGAAAATCTTGAATCCAGTCGCAGGTATGCTCCGATACTCCGTACGCTAGTACTTTTTTCAGTAGACGGCAATGCGGGACGGTGTCAAATGCGTTACTGAAATCAAGGAACACGGCATCTGCGCTGTGGATCTCATGGAGGAACAGAGCTAGCTGAGTTTTGCAGGATCTCTGTTTGCGGAATCCATCTTGATTTTTATAGCGGAACTGTTCATTTTCCACGAACGTCATAATTCATGAGCATAAAATATGTTCCAGAATTCTACAACAGATTGACATCAACGATATAGGTCTATAATTACGTGGATCTATCTTGCGGCCTTTCTTAAAAACGGGAATGATCTGCTCTTTTCTCCAGTCGTTAGGTACCTTTCGTTGCTCAAGCGATCTACGATAAATTACTGCTAGAAGGGGAGAAAGTTCATTCGCATAATCTTTATGGATAATAATAACAATAATGGCGTGTGACGAGGGCCTCCCGTCGGGTAGACCACCCGCCCGGTGCAAGTATTTCGATTTGACGCCACTTCGGCGACTTGCGCGTCGATGGGGATGAAATGATGATGATTAGGACAACACAACACCCAGTCCTTGAGCGGAGAAAATCTCCGACCCAGCCGGGAATCGAACCCGGGCCCTTAGGACCACTCAGCTACCGGGGGCGGACAATCTTTACAGAATCTTATAGGTATTTCATCTGGTCCTGAAGCCTTTCCACTACTAAGCGATTGTAGTTGCTTTTCAATTCCGCGATCGGTTATCCCAATACCTGCCACTTCGATGTTCGCACGACGACTGAAAGGAGGGACAGTGTTACGATCGTCCGCGGTGAAACAACTTCGGAAGACCGAACTCAGTATTTCGGCCGTCTGTCTGTTATCTTTCGTTTCGGAGCCGGTGTGATAGCCGAGAGAATGAATAGATCATTTTGACCCACTTACTGATTTTACATAGGGTTTTTACTCAGGTCGGTTGACAATGTCTTTCTTTAGAAATGATTGAACGCTTCTCTCATTGCTCTCCTTATGCTGATTTTCGCTTCGTTCAGCTTTTGTTTGTGAGCTAGGTTTTTACTTTTCTTGAATCTGAGATAAAGTGCTCTTTGCTTACGTATCGTTTTTCTAACACGGCTATTAAACAATGGTGGATGTTTCCCATCCTTTAAAACCTTACTCGGAACATACTTCTCTAGGGCATATTGAACGATGCATTTGAATTTTTTCCATTTTTTCTCCACATATTCGTCCTCATCGCCGAATATTTGCTGCTGACTGCTGAGATATTCTGAAATTTGTATCCTGTTACCCTTGCTGGGTCAATAATACCTTCCTCAACGTTAACTGATTCGATAAATTCAGGTCTGTTTGTTGCCAGGAGGTATAAGACGATACCCTCATGAGTTGGTTCTCGACCTACCGGGTGATCAAAAAGTCAGTATAAATTTGAAAATGGTCGATGTAGAGAGGATATAAAATGTAGACTGGCAATTTCTGAAGAAGAGAAATTTGTTAACATCGAGTATAGATTTAAGTGTCAGGAAGTCGTTTCTGAAAGTATTTGTATGGAGTGTAGCCATGTATGGAAGTGAAACATGGACGATAAATAGTTTGGGCAAGAAGAGAATAGAAGCTTTTGAAATGTGATGCTACAGAAGAATGCTGAAGATTCGATGGGTAGATCACATAACTAATGAGGAAGTATTGAATAGAATTGGGGAGAAGAGAAGTTTGTGGCACAACTTGACAAGAAGAAGGGACTGGTTGGTAGGACATGTTCTGAGGCATCAGGGGATCACAAATTTAGTGTTGGAGGGCAGCGTGGAGGGTAAAAATCGTAGAGGGAGACCAAGAGATGAATACACTGAGCAGATTCAGAAGGCTGTAGGTTGTAGTAAGTAGTGGGAGATGAAGAAGCTTGCACAGGATAGAGTAGCATGGTGAGCTGCATCAAACCAGTCTCAGGACTGAAGACTACTACAACAACAACAATATTCGTAAGTACAGAATGCCGTCGAGGACTGAAGTATTCGCGAAAGTTTATTCGAATCTCGAGTCATGCTTTTGCTTATGGCAGTTCTCACATTTGGCAAATAAGATCGAGTCAGTGGCACCTGTGAATAATACACGTTTATTTTTGTGGCAATATTTGTCACTGCGCAGATGTTAGATCACGTAAACTCTCAATCAGTAGCCAATATGTAATCGTTTTATTTCATTTGCAGCGATTGTTGCAATAGAGAAGTACGTTGAGGCGACGAAGGTCATGGGATAAAGTGGTTCAAATGGCTCTGAGCACTATGGGACTTAACTTCTGAGGTCATGAGTTCCCTAGAACTTAGAACTACTTAAACCTAACTAACCTAAGGACATCACATACATCCATGCCCGATGCAGGATTCGAACCTGCGACCGTAGCGGTCGCTCGGTTGCAGACTGAAGCGCCTAGAACCGCTCGGCCACCCAGGCCGGTGTCATGGGATAGCGATATCCTATAAATGCAGTTGCTATAACTAAGAATACAATTACTGTACCAATTATTCAGGTGTGTATGTATATATAAGATCCATAGTAAATTCCTCGTCCTACATGCAAATAAATACCAATAAAAATATAGATGCTCCATTTGCATGTAAAGTTCGAATAATTCAACCATTATTTACGTCTCGGCAGATGTGTACTACACTACTAAATGCTATTTAAATATTTGATGTATAATGTATAGCTAAAAATAGTGCAGTTACGATTTGAATTACCTAGCATAACCCTAGCAGGGACACAAAATTTCATCAAAATGAAATATTTGTTGGTGCAGGTAAATCAATTAAAGAGTTATTAATAATTTTAATTAAAGGATGTCTTAATTGTAAGGGTTTATTCATCAGTAAATTATCTTATTTTACAAATAGGCCCCTGGTTAATATTAGTGATTTTAACTACAGCTAATAATGCTAAAAATAAATAAATTATTATTATTATTGTAATAATGAATGTTGGTCTGTTATATAATTTTTCTAAAGATATTGTTATTTCTTGGTAATTGACTGAATTATCAATATTTATAGTTTCAGTATTTTTGAAAAAGTCTATAAATGTTGTTATACCTAGGATAACTAATGTCGATGTAATAAATACCCATATTGTTAAGGTAATAATTATGGTAATTGATTTAGGTTGAAATATTTCGTTTGACGTAATTCTTGTAATATAAATAAATAGAACTAATATACCACCAAGAAACGTTAAAAATGAAATATATGATAATCAATATTTTTCCATTATTGTTCCTGTTATTAATCCAACTAAAAATGTTTGTAGGATAATGAAAACCATTATTGATATTGGCTGTCTTAAATTAATAAAATTAATATTCATTACATTTGATAGTGATATAATTATTATTTTAATCATTTCAGAGGCTAGTTTATTTAAAATATCGGTTTTGAGGACCAATGATGGAAGCTTTTCCACCTCTGAAATTTTAAAAGTGTGGGCTAGACTTAGTTCCGGTTTACAAAACCAGTGTTTTTTTAAACTATTGAAACTAATGTTTATATTCTCTGTTTTTACTTCTTTGTTGGTTTATTTTGCTGGTGTTTATGTTTTTTCTGCTAAACTTAAACATTTATTGATGGTTCTTCTGAGATTAGAGTATAGTGTTCTTTTTTTGTTTATATTAATTATTGTTTTTGTTATTGAGTTTGATTGTGATTACTTCTTTTGTTATTTTTTTTAGTTTTTTCTGTTTGTGAAGGTGCTTTATGTCTTTCTATTTTAGTTTCAATAATTCGTTCTCATGGTAATGACTCTTTTAATTCTTCTGGTTTATCTTTATGTTAAAGTATTTATTTATAACTATTTTTTGATCCCTCTTTGTTTGCTGAATAATTGTTGATGGTTGGTTCATTCTTTAAGGTTTCTATCGAGTTTTGTTTTTATAATTTGTGTTTATTCATATGCAGATTTGAATATAATTAGATATTATTTTGGTATAGATTATTTTTTCTTTTTGTTTGATTTTGCTGAGTTTTTGAATTTGTTCTTTAATAATTACTGCCTGAGGTTCAGTTTATTTAAGTTCTTATCATTCTAATTTTTTTGTCTTTATGGTTTTAATTTTAATGATTATGTTCTATTGATCATTTGCTAGATTAAGTCTTCTTTCTTTTTATATTTTTCTTGAGGCTAGATTAGTTCCTACTTTACTTTTGAGTTTGGGTTGAGGTTATCAACCTGAACGTTTACAGGCTG
Organism: Schistocerca americana; assembly: GCF_021461395.2. Taxonomy (NCBI): domain Eukaryota; kingdom Metazoa; phylum Arthropoda; class Insecta; order Orthoptera; family Acrididae; genus Schistocerca; species Schistocerca americana. The sequence continues at coordinate 194,140,035 of NC_060127.1, forward strand.
GTGTTTATTTAATTTTTATACTTTGGTTGCTAGATTACCCTTACTATTGGTTTTATTTAAGGTTTATGATTTTTCTAACACTTAATATTTCCCTTTATTGGTTGATTTTGGTTCTTATTATTTTATGTTTTATGTGTTTATAATTTTGGCTTTTTTAGTTAAGATGCCAATATTTTTGGTTCATTTATGCCTTTCTAAGGCTCATGTAGAGGCCCCTATTTCAAGTAGAATAATTCTTGCTGGTGTTTTATTGAAGTTAGGTGGTTATGGTATTTTTCGTGTTATAAAGGTTATTTCTTACTTGGGTTTAAAGTTTAATTATTTTTGATTATCTTTAGGTTTATCTGGTGGGGTTATTGTTAGATTTATTTGTTTTTGTCAGGTTGATTTAAAGTCTTTAATTGCATATTCTTCTGTTGCTCATATAAGACTGTTTATCGGTGAATTGATAACTATAAATTGGTGAGGTTGGATAGGTTCTTTTTCTTTAATGGTTGGTCATGGTTTATGTTGTTCTGGATTGTTTTGCTTATCTAATATTATTTATGAATGTTTAGGTAGAGAAAGATTATTAATTAACAAGGGTATAATTAATTTGATACCTAGAATGGTGTTATGGTGGTTTCTTTTGAGATCATCAAATATAGCTACTCCCCCATCATTAAATTTGGTAGGTGAGCTTAGATTATTAAATAGAATTATGTCTTTATCTTCTTTTAGCTTTTTGCTTTAATTTTTTTATCTGTTTTTAGAGCTGTTTATACTTTATATATATATTCTTATTCTCAGCATGGTAATTATTATTCTGGGGTTTATACTTGTTCTCTTGGTTATTTTCGTGAATATCATCTTTTACTTTTGCATTGATTGCCTTTAAATATTCTTTGTTTGAAGAGTGAATATTTCTTTGTTTAAGTTGCTTAAGTATTTTAATTAAAAATATTGTTTTGTGGAATCAATGATATGAAGTTTTTCATCTTAGGCTGTGAATTTATTTTCTATTTGTTCTTTGAGTTTTTTTTCTTTATTCTTTTCTAGAACTATAATTTTTATTTTAGGCATTTATTATTTAATAATTGATTATAGAGTTGTTGTTGAGTGAGAAATTTTTAATTTAAATGGTTCTATGGTTAATTTTGGCTTGAATGTCTCTTATTTTTATGTCTTTTGTTATATATATTTCTTTTTTTGGTTATTTATTATAGAGGGGATTATATATCGGGTGAAAAGAATATAAATCGTTTTTATTATTATTGTTTTAATATTTATTCTTTATATAGGTTTTTTAATTATTAGTCCTAATTTGATTAGAATTTTCTTAGGATGAGATGGTTTAGGTTTGGTTTCTTATTGTTTAGTTATTTATTACCAAAATGTAAAATCTTATAGTGCTGGTATATTAACTGCACTTTCTAATCGTATTGGTGATGTTGCTATTTTAATTTCTATTGCTTGCATTTTAAATTTTGGTGGTTGGAATTATATTTATTTTTATGAGTTTATTTCTAACTCTTTTGAAATAAAGCTTATTACTATATTAATTGTTTTAGCAGCTATAACTAAGAGAGCTCAAATTCCCTTTTCTTCTTGAATTCCAGCTGCTATGGCTGCTCCTACTCCTGTTTCTGCATTAGTTCATTCTTCTACTTTTGTTACTGCTGGAGTTTATTTATTAATTCGTTTCAGACCAATATTAGATACTTATAATTGTGATCGATTTTTACTTTTAATTGGTTGTATAACTATATTTATGGCTGGATTGGGGGCCAATTTTGAATTTGATTTGAAGAAGATTATTGCTCTTTCTACTTTAAGACAACTTGGTTTAATAATAAGAATTTTGGCTATAGGTTATCCAAAACTTGCATTTTTTCGTTTATTAACTCATGCTTTATTTAAGGCATTATTATTTATGTGTGCAGGTTCAATAATTCATAATAATCCATATTCGTTTTATGGGCTCAATTGTTAATTTTATACCTTTAACTTCTGTTTGTTTTTATGTTTCTAGTTTGTCTTTGTGTGGTATACCTTTTTTGGCAGGTTTTTATTCAAAGGACTTGATTCTTGAAATGGTTTGTTTAAGATGAATTAATTGTTTAATTTTTTCTTTATTTTTTTCTACTGGTTTAACTGCTTCTTATTCTTTTCGTTTGTTTTATTATTCAATATCTGGGGATAATTTTTATTCCAGATTTTCTTTTGATGATAAGGGTTTTTATATTTCGTTTGGTATAATTGGTTTATTGTTTGTTGCAGTTTTTGGTGGTAGTCTTTTGTCTTGGTTAATTTTTCCTATTCCTCATGTGATTGCTTTAGATTATTATTTAAAGTTTTTAACTATTACAGTAGTTGTTTTAGGTGCTTATTTGGGTTATCTTATTTCTAAGTTTGATTTTTCTCATGATTTATTTTCTTTAAGTATACTTTCTTTTGTTAGATTTGTTGGTTCTATATGGTTTATACCTTTTCTTTCAACTAAGTTTGTTAGATATATTCCTTTAAAGTTAGGTTATTATTCATTGAAATCATTTGATTATGGTTGAGGTGAAATATTTGGTGACCAAGGTTTATATAGACTATTTATTTATTTAATTGGATATACTCAGGGTTGGTATGATTCTAATTTCAAGATTTATCTTTTAACTTTTATTTTTTGAATATTTATTTTAGTGATATTATATTTCATGTACTTAAATAGCTTATAATTAGAGCATGACACTGAAGATGTTAAAGAAGTATTTTAACTTTTAGGTATTTATAAATATAGATATATTATTTTTACAGTGAAAATGTAATGTTTTATTTAAACTATATAAATTTTAGAGATGTTAACGGAGTTTAACCACTAATATAAAAAGTTAGCAGCTCTCATATTGGCTTTACTTTTCCTTAACTGGAACTTTATAGTTCAATTATATTATTAACAGTAATACACCTCTCCTTGGCTTCAATTAATAAGAATAAGGGTATTTTATTTACCAATCTTCCAGGTCAAAACTGATTGCAACATTTCGCTTCTTATTCTATTTAAGGTTGATTGATTATATCAATACTTTTTGAATGCAACCCAAATGTTATAGTTAACTACAACCCCTTATTCTGCTCATTGTACGGCTCCTTGATTTCATTCATGGTATAGTCCTCCTAATAGGACTAGAATAAAAAATATTTTTGATACTGTTCAGATTATGATGTCTGAGGTTTTGAAAATTACAATTGGAAGAATTAGTGCAATTTCTACATCAAAAACCTCATGTCGCAGCAGCACTTTTAAATGAATGTCCTCACTTACTTGTTGGAGTATTACAATCTCTCTTATCCTCTAAAAGTCACTCTAGTACTGTGGAAGTTATTACCTACTCTTTTATTGGTCCATTTTCATCTGTCAGCGTGTAAACTAAGCTATTTTTACAATTTTTTTGGGAAAATTAATGAACCAATCAACGTAAATCTTTTTTCACATTATTTATTAATTCTTAGACAAAAATAGTCTTATTTTTTAAGAAATTGAGACATCATTGGACCCCCATTCGGTGAATCTGTACAAAATGAGGTGCGTGCACGACGAAAGTCCTACAGTCTGGAAATGTTTTTCATAACCTACAGGGTAAAGTTGTCACAGTCAAATTATACTCGGAACCGAGAGCTGGCTGAAACCCGTCTAGAAATCTCTGAGATATTTCGAGAGTAGTTTCACTCGTGAAGACATTGGCCGATTCGGCAGTAGCAGACTCGAGGACTATAGTCCAATCGATGGGTCTCGAATTCTGAGGTTCTGTTTGAGGCCTTAATAGTAAGAGTCTAGTACACTTTTCTTCGTCATCGTCGGCGAAATTGACGATTCACTCACCCACTCAGAAAGCACCGCTTTCTGATTAAGACGAGGCAATCAATGGGCTCGGCATAAAGCTCGGTGTTTGTTTTCGTTTTGCGTGAACCTAACTGGGGGGGACGCACCGCTGGCGGCCAGCAGCTGCCGCCCCGCTGACCGGCTGACCGGCTGCCCGCGCTGCCCGCGCTACTGCTCGCCTCGCGTAACGTAACTGCCGGGATGAGTAGGCCGCGAAAGTCCGCCGTCGCCGATGGCGCGCCCGATACCGTACCGGTCGGGCTAAAAACGAAACCTGCCGAGCTGGTCGGGGAAAGGTACGCACAGGGGACCGTTCTGCACAAGGCCGCTGTGGGGCAGTCACAGGCAAGTCTACGAGAGTGAACGAGACAAACTACTAACAAGGGGAGGCCGCCAATTGTGAAATTCAGATTCAATTCATACTGCGCATAATAAAAGCTCATGGCCAGAGGTGTAATGTGGCAAAGCAGGGAGATGCACTCCTCAGCCATTGTCGAGAAAATCGACAGTTAAAATAAACCGTTGCTGTGAAATACTCTCTACGATTAATACTTTTCTACAGCGTCGTGGCGCAGCGGTAAGCGCTCGGGATCGTAATCCGAAGGTCGCCGGATCGAATCTCGCGCCATGCAACCTTTTTTTTATTTTTATTTTTTTAGTATTTGTTTTTTGTAATTCAAATGTGTGTATATATATGCACACACACACACACACACACACACACACACACACACATATATATATATATATATATATATAAATTCAGGGCAATCAGTTGCAACAATTATGCATATAATAAGTTGTTGAAAGTCGTTTGCCGTGGAAAAACTGGCGACTTCGAACATCATTATGTTTTCCCCAAACAAAGTTGTATTTCACAAATGTTATTAATTGTCTTCATAATGTTAACCACGTATAGTTAACGGAAGACGTAGAAACGATATTCCGAAACGAATACGTATAGCGTAAGTCAAACGTTCGAATTAGAATAGAAACCCCACGACCACAAATTTGCTGTGGCAGGTATGAAATATAAACTCCGTTACTCGCTCGTTACACTTGAAGGACAGATGTTGAATGGGCCGAAACGAGCCGCCGCATAACAGCGTAGTTGCCTGCTAACTTCGAAAGAAGGTAGATGGGGTCCCTAGCGCAACTTATAACATCGTCGAAAATCAGTGCGGACGTGAGAGCTTTGGTACACCCTGTTAAACAAACGGAAAAATGGAGGCGGTACAATTGGAGAGCGATCCGCCTTGACCAACATGCATAAGCAATTCATTAATAGTTGTATATATATATATATATATATATATATATATATATATATATATTATTAATAGTTATATATATATAAAAACTATTAATGAATTGCTTATGCATGTTATATTTGAATTACAATAAACTAATAATAAATAATGTTGCATGGCGCGAGATTCGATCCGGCGACCTTCGGATTACGAACCCGAGCGCGTACCGCTGCGCCACGACGCTGTAGAAAATCATTAATCGTAGAGAGTATTTCACCGCAACGGTTTCTTTTAACTGTCGATTTTCTCGACAACGGCTGAGAAGTGCATCTTGCTGCTTTGCCACATTACACCTCTGGCCATGAGCTTTTATTATGCGCAGTATGAATCGAATCTGAATTTCACAATTGGCGGCCTCCCCTTGTAAGACAAACTTCGTGATAAGAATTTAAACCCCAGCGTCTTGTACGCAGTTTCCTTTAATGTGTACAGCATTTTAAACCGAATTACGTCGTATAGCACGTAGTACAATACTTTTTGCCGTCTATCCGGTACTGCAGGGGAAGTTTGCACGCTGAAATATCGATAAATAACACCCGTACATAAAGCACTGCACATCGGAATACTGTGTTAGATATATATACGTGTATAATTTTATATTGCTCCGTTTCTATTCTTGCGAATTAATAACGGAAATAAAAGTTTCTCGAGGATAGGTGATTGACAAAGCAAGACCAAATTCCAGTTGTTTATTATGGGACAAAACGTGAAAGTCGGGAACACACTGCACATGTCACCGTATAGAAAAACACTCAAAGTTTTAGGTTCGCACATAATGTATACCATAGACTCACATCAGCACAATGCCCTGCTCGAGAAACATCGAAGCATCATTCCACGCACCAAATAACAAGTCGCCGTTCATTGAACCGACAGCTTGAGCAACTCGATTTCTCAGCTCTCGAAGAGTACCTGCCGTTGGAGGGACAAAGAGTTTGCCTATTATGTACCTCAACCGGAAAAAATCGCGAGGTGTGCCCTTCCAGTCCAGCGTCGTGGTATGTTGTTCTTAAGATAAGGCCGCACCTCGAGGAGAAAGCGAGGCGGGGCGCCGTCGTGCGTCAAAATGAAATCATTGGAATCTTCGTGAAGATGAGCAAACAAGGAATTCTGCAGCGCGTCCAGGTTTGACATTCCTATCACAGCTTCGTCCGCAAAAACGAAAGGCCCATAACCTTTGCTAACAGTAACAGCACAAAACTCATTCAGTTTCGCTGAGTCTCTTTCATCTTGGACGACAATGCCAAGATTTCGTGACTCGGAAATTCTTACACTATGGCGATTTACTTGACCCGGTAGATGAAACGTCGATCCGTCCGAAAAGATGACTTGTCCTCTGCCGCATCCTGGACAACTGGAATGAAGAATTCGTGCCTTCGTTACGGTGGTCGGGACGCAGCTCCCGCAGTAACTGCAGCTTGTTCGGCTCCATACGCAGGCGCCATTTCAGACACGCCACACCGCTGTTTGACCAAGTTCCAGTTCCCGGCCTGCCGTCTTGGGGAAGCGCCTCGGGTACGCTCGACATTTTCATCAGCCGGGCTTCGCTGACCGGTGACCTCCCCTTTCCGTGTCCAACCAACTTGAAACAATTTTTTGTGCTCGTCATAAATCTGGTTGTGCAAAGGCGGCTTCTCGCTGAATCGACGACGGAACGCCAGGTCGCACAGGAGCAGTGGACTGACTCTGCGCAAATCCCAACACACGGGGTCACCTCTCTTGTCGTGTACTCACGTGTTGCTACAAACAGGCTACAGCGCAGCCGTGTCAATACGTGGAAGCCGCCTCTATCCAGTGACGCGCACAATGTGTTTCTGCCTTTTAGAGCCGGCCGAAGTGGCCGTGCGGTTAAAGGCTCTGCAGTCTGGAACCGCAAGACCGCTACGATCGCAGGTTCGAATCCTGCCTCGGGCATGGATGTTTGTGATGTCCTTAGGTTAGTTAGGGTTAACTAGTTCTAAGTTCTAGGGGACTAATGACCTCAGCAGTTGAGTCCCATAGTGCTCAGAGCCATTTGAACCATTTTTTTGCCTTTTAGAGTTTGTATTAAACAACTGAAATCTGTTCTGTCTTTATGAATCACCCGTTAATTGCAACTATGTTTGCGAGACACACACATGCACACCTAAAAATAGTGTTCTGCGAAGCAATGTACTCGGTGCACTTCGAGAATGATCTTAAAAACCTGAAACAAAACCGAACTGTTAACACAAGCTAACGAAACATTACGTTCAAAATTAACGTTTTCATACAATGTGATTACTAGTCGATAATTTATAGCGTACTGGAAGATTTGAGGATGCATTAACGAAAATGCGTTTTTCATTATGTCAAAACTGTACCTTTCGATAAAATCCCAATATTGTCACGTAGAAGAAGATGTAATTAGATGAATGACGAACACTAACTTAACGAAGGTTTATTCAGCACATACAAGAGCGCGGAGCAAACTGCGTCCGGCCAGAACACATGCAGTATATATACGGCTACAGAACATTCCAGTACAATGATTATTGACATTTGTGAACACTTCTAGAATGTACTCGAACCGAATATAGAAATCATAATTGTAGAGTCCCGGTGAGTTTTGAACACACGGCATCCCATGGAACAGTCTAGTATCATAACCACTACACCACGGTGACCGTGCTACTTAGCTTTTTCTGCGAATTGCTCCCTCCCTAACAGAAGAGCGTCTCTGTGTTACGTCCTCCTAGTCCGGGAAAGAGTCATCGGTCCTGCATATTCACACTCCCGATGACTGGCGGTGATCTTCTTAGAACTTCCTTTGCCGCTACGTTCTTCGTCACCTTTCCGCTTGTTGCCTGTCGCTGGAGCTTCGAATTTACCCTGGGTTGCGGGATCCGTACAGGGCTTCATTCGAAGGACTTGGACCGTATCTCTGATCCAAAGTAGCTCCTGAGGAGCTTCTCAGAGAGACCAACCTACCGAACAGGAGTGAAGATCCAGAAGAGGTCACCGTTCTGGTAGACAACAGGGCGGTGGCTCGCGTCGTACCTTTCCGCGATCGTTTTCTTGAGCCTGCAGCGTGCGGAGTCGAGCTAACTGCCGAGCTTCCTAAGCTCTGGTTAACACCTTGCCGATGTAGTCGGCAAGGATGTAACGGAAACACGGTGTCCATCGTCGTAGTCACCTCACGCCCATGCACCAGGAAAAATGGCGTAAATCCTGTGGTGTCTTGTTTGGCGGTGTTGTAGCAAAACGTCACGAAAGGTAGCGCCTCATAACAGTTGCTCTGCTCAACTTTGACGAATACTGATAGCATGACGGATAAAGTTCTATTAAGGTGTTCAGTAAGCCCGTTAGTTTGCGGATGGTAGGCATTCGTCATGTGTTGAGTAATGTTGCACCGATGGTTTATCTCTGTCACAAGATTCGACTGAAAAACTTTCTCTCTACCTGTAACTAATGACCTTGGGGCACAGTGTTTATTACAAATTTGGCTACCTCGGATGCTTCGGCTGTTTTCACGGCTTTTGTAATGGCATAGCGTGTCAGATAATCAGTGCCAACTATATCTATCTATTGCCCCTAGCAGACGTTGGAAATCGTCCGAGGAGGTCAATACCAACACGCTGGAAAGGCGTTTCATCTGGCGGAATTGGTATGAGTCGGCCAGGTGGTTTCTGAGGAACTGCCTTTCTCCTCTGGCACTCTCTACAGTGCGACATATAGTGACAGACACGCCTAAGTAAACCTGGCCAGAAAAGTCTCTTGCGGATTCTATCGTAGGACTTAATACGAGTAAATCCTAACTGTCCTGCCTCAGATGAGTCATGGAATTTCTGTAGAACATCTAAAGGCATGTGTTTAGGAATCAGTCAAAGCCACCTCTATCCAAACGGATCAAAGTTTTTCTTGCAAAAGAAATCCATTACCAACCTTAAATTGTCCTTTCACATCCTCGGACCAATTTAAGGAAAGCATAATTTGAGATATCTTGGCGTCCTTCTTCTGCTCGACAGAGAGATTCTGGAGTGCAGCGAAACAGTCAGTATCTTTATTAAAGTCTTTATGCTCTTACACAATGTTCCTTGAAAGACAGTCGACATCTTGGTTTTTTCTTCCACATTTGTAGATATGCTAGTGTCATACACTTATGGACGTAGTGCCCACCTGGCGAGTCGTCCTGTTGAATCCTTAACACCTGACGGCCAACAGAGTGTCTGTAACAACTGTGAATGGCCTTCCATAGAGATACTGTCGAAATTTGCACATGGCCCATATCACAGCAAGACATTCTCTTTCTGTAGTTGAGTAGTTTCTCTCTGACTTTGTAAGTGTCCTGGAAGCATAGGCTACAACATTCTCTTTTCCATCCGAAATTTGCACCAGAACAGCACCGATCCTACACCCACTGGTATCTGTGTGTAGTCCCGTCGGTGCTCTCTCATCATACAGACCAAGTACAGGGCAAGTCGTCAGAGATTTTCGCAGGACATCGAAAGAATCTTGTTCACCACCACCACAGGTAAATTTAGCATCGGCTTTTAACAACTCTTGGAGTGAACTGGTTTTGATACAAAAGTCTGTGATAAAACGACGGTAATAAGAACATAATGCGAGGAAGCTTCGCACATCTCTAATCATTCTAGGAATAGGAAATTCCGTTACAGATCTCACCTTTTCTGGGTCTGGCGGCACACCTTCGTTTGACACAAGATGTCCAAGTATTTTCATTTCTTTTGCTCCAAAGACAGGCTTCCTTGAATTAAGTAAGTTTCAGTCTGCCTTGTTGGAGACACTTAAGGACGGCCCTCATTCCTTTTACGTGTTCATCAAATGTCTCTCAAAACACTATAATGTCATCTAAGTAACAAAGACACATCGTGTTGTGTCTAGACAAGACAGCCTAGACACAATGAGAGGAAGCCGAAAGGCACGCGCTACGCTCACGCAGTTGGGCGTGAGGTCTGAAACAGGATACGTAATGAATGCTATAAAGAAAGAGTATGTAGCTTCTGGACTACTTAACTTTAATCCATCCTTTTGGTACATCTGGAGCTTGTGGCGATACAAGTGAGACTCTTTAGATACATGCAATGTTACTAATGGCGCCTTGCTAGGTCGTAGCCATTGACTTAGCTGAAGGCTGTTCTAACTATCTGCTCGGCAAAGGAGCAAGGCTTCGTCAGTGTAGTCGCTAGCAAAGTCGTCCGTACAACTGGGGCGAGTGCTAGTCCGTCTCTCGAGACCTGCCTTGTGGTGGCGCTCGGTCTGCGATCACACAGTGGCTACACGTGGGTCCGACATGTACTAATGGACCGCGGCCGATTTAAAACTACCACCCAGCAAGTGTGGTGTCTGGCGGTGACACCACACATCGTCCACTTTTTTGCTCCAGAGAGACACTTTCTTGTATTAAGTTTCAGTCATCAATTACGAATGGCCCTCAGTCTTTTTACATGTTCATCAAATGTCTCTGAGAACACTATAATGTCATCTAAATAACAAAGACACATCATCCACTTCAGGTGACAGAAGATTATCCATCATACTTTCAAAAGTTGCTGGTGCATCACCTGTGGATTGAAGACCTCTTGAAGAATGGCAAGTAGCTTCTTCTGTTGTTCCTTAGCGAGATCTGGTGATAGTCGAGCTAGAAGATCGTGTCTCGTAGTGACAATGCTAATTTCGCCCCCAGACTCGGCATGGGAGGTTTCTATGGCGCTAAGCTGTTCTTCAATTAACGGCTCAGCGTTTGCTACGCACTTGCGTCTTGGAAGGGTCTGCGGTTCTCGGCGAAACTATCCACAGTTCACCAAATCCGTTCTTAAACGAGACAACAGAGGCTGTGATGACCAAGTTATTCTTCAGTGGTATGATTCTCTTACATTCCACTACAAGATCCATGGGTTGATGTATGGCATGACATATGACAGTTACCTTTCTACCGCTGACTGCTGGAACGATCACTTCTTCCAGCAAACATAGTCTCCACACTCTCGGATGCGCATCTTCCTGTCCACAGTATCTCATCTCGACTACCATAATCTTCGAGCGACCACAGTCTATAATTGCCTGTGAAGCATTCAATTCTCTCGGATGTGCATCTTCCTGTCCACAGTATCTCATCTCGTCTAGCATAATCTTCGAGCGACCACAGTCTATAATTGCCTGAGAAGCTTTCAAAACGTCCCATCCGAGAATGACGTCATGACTACACTCTAGTAAGGCGATGGATTCTAAGGGCTGTGTATGGCCTCTTATACCCACACGAATGGTACATCTTCCTGTAGGTTTTACATATTTCCCATTAGCCACCTTCAGCAGAGATGTTCTGTTGTCGACGAATACGGTTTTCTGCAACTAGCGACGGTACTTCTCCGAAATGACTGAATACGATGCTCCAGAGTCCACAAGAGCTTGGGCTGGTCGGCCATCCATGTGGATATCGACGTAGTTTCCTATCATTTTTGTAGTGAACGACGACGGAGGATTTTTCTCTTTGGCGGCCTCACCTCCAAGAAAGCTCGCACCCTTTAGTTTTCCAGGTTGCGGCTTGTTGGGATGCGTCCTCTGCTGCGGCTGGCTTGCGGCGATGGTGATCTACGTCGTCCTGCACCCACGTCTTCTTGTTCATCTTCGTCGTCCTGAAGTTGGCGTCAGCTACGATCGGTCTGCTGTCTTCTGGCAAGGGCGTCATCAAATATTCGCCTTTCTCGACAATAGCGCACCACATGTGCCGGTCGTCGGCAGTGGAAACGTACTGGTTGGTTATCCTGGGTGCCCCAGACGTCTTCCTTGGTGTCCAAACAAGTTCCTCATGCGGCATTGTAGGTACGTAACTCCGCCTGGGTCTCGACTTTTTCAGTTTTAAAGGGATACGAAGGACGAGAGATTGGGATTAATGTTTGTTCCAATTCCTCCCTTATGAACTCTTAAAGCGTCTCGGTTTTTTGCTCGCCGGGCAATCCAAGTTCCGTCTGAACTTCCGCTCTCACTATCTGACGAAGAATACTTGTGAAATCAGTTTCTTCCTCCATCACAGACATCGATACGACGTTTGCAAGCCGTTCAAACGTCTTGCGTGTAATTCGTTTTTGATGCATAGTCTCGATATACTGGCACCATTTTATGAAGTCGTCTGCAGTTGAAACCTCCTTCAGGAGTAGGGCTCTATATATGTCCTCAGCAACGCCCTTCATGAGACTTGCAGCCTTATCTTCCTCCTTCAACTGCACTCAGGCACCCAAAGACCAACTACCACGTCACTCTCCGTGCGCGCCGGTAGCGACAATTCTCGAGCACCTCAGACTAATCGATTTTTGGGAGCACGTTCATGACGATCATCCATGGTTTACGCACTCCACTAGCCGACTCCATCGTGTTTACACTTGCTGCGATACTGTCAGTGGGGTGCAGGCTGCTCACGTCTGGCCCACTGCGTTCTCTGACCACGACGTGTACAGGGTGTCGCAAAAAGGCACGGCCAAACTTTCAGGAAACATTCCCCACACACAAATAAAGAAAAGATGTTACGTGGACATGTGTCCGGAAACGCTTACTTTCCATGTTAGAGCTCATTTCTGTTTCGTCAGTATGTACTGTCAGTGCAATGTTTACAAATGCGGAGTTGGCAGATGCCCATTTGATGTATGGATTAGCACGGGGCAATAGCCGTGGCGCGGTACGTTTGTATCGAGACAGATTTCCAGAACGAAGGTGTCCCGACAGGAAGGCGTTCGAAGCAATTGATCGGCGTCGTAGGGAGCACGGAACATTCCAGCCTATGACTCGCGACTGGGGAAGACCTACAACGACGAGGACACCTGCAATGGACGAAACAATTCTTCGTGCAGTTGACGATAAACCTAATGTCAGCGCCAGAGAAGTTGCTGCTGTACAAGGTAACGTTGGCCACGTCACTGTATGGAGAGTGCTACGGGGGAACCAGTTGTTTCCGTACCATGTATAGCGTGTGCAGGCACTATCAGAAGCTGATTGGGCTCCACGGGTACACTCCTGCGAACTTCAACAGTGTGTCAATCCTCATTTCAGTGCAAATGTTCTCTTTACGGATGAGGCTTCATTCCAACATGATCAAATTGTAAATTTTCACAATCGACATGTGTGGGCTGACGAGAATCCGCACGCAATTGTGCAATCACGTCATCAACACAGATTTTCTGTGAACGTTTGGGCAGGCATTGATGGTGATGTCTTGATTGGGCCCCATGTTCTTCCACCTACGCTCACTGGAGCACGTTATCTTGATTTCATACGGGATACTCTACCTGTGCTGCTAGAACATGTGCCTTTACAAGTACGACACAACATGTGGTTCATGCACGATGGAGCTCCTGCACATTTCAGTCGAAGCGTTCGTACGCTTCTCAACAACAGATTCGGTGACCGATGGATTGTTAGAGGCGGACGAATTCCATGGCCTCCACGCTCTCCTGACCTCAACCCTCTGGACTTTCATTTATGGGGGCATTCGAAAGCTCTTGTCTACGCAACCCCGGTACCAAATGTAGAGACTCTTCGTGCTCGTATTGTGGACGGCTGTGGTACAATACGCCATTCTCCAGGGCTGCATCAGCGCATCGGGGATTCCGTGTGACGGAGGGTGGATGCATGTATCCTCGCTAACGGAGGACATTTTGAACATTTCCTGTAACAAAGTGTTTGAAGTCACGCTGGTACGTTCTATTGCCGTGTGTTTCCATTCCATGATTAATGTGATTTGAAGAGAAGTAATAAAATGAGCTCTAACATGGAAAGTAAGTGTTTCCGGACACATGTCCACATAACATATTTTATTTCTTTGTGTGTGAGGAATGTTTCCTGAAAGTTTGGCCGTACCTTTTTGCAACACCCTGTATATCTGCGCCACCAGTGTGTGCTGCCAAAGCGTGTGGCGCGGCGGTGGACCGTCGAAACTAAACCGCAGCCACCTCACTCCAGCCGCCTGCCGGCAGCTCAACGAGACGGCGTGGGCCACCTGTCGTCGTCGCCGTGATGCCTGCCTGCCACTCTGCCGTGTCTTGTTCAGTGCTCTGTGCAAAGCCTGCCCTTCACTAGGCCTCGATTGTTTACCGAAGGGAGCTCGCGGCGAGGTGGCAGCGTTCTCTTGGAATATATAATTTTACCGTATTTACCAGAGCAGCAGGCGCTGGCGAATCCTGGCTAGGCACAGTTCACGCCCCTCTCTTGCCGCCACCTCGAAGGAGCTACGGTCAGAGGCGCACACGCGGCGGGTTAGTGCGAGAGCGTCTATCTGTCTATCACGTCACAGCGGAACGACGCCACCGTTGGAGGAATTTCATTAATGTTTTTACGGCCCACGAGGGGCAGCGTTTTGATACCCGACAGGATGTGGGGTCTGCCCTCAGTGCACATTACGCTACGCTTTGCTCTGAACGTCACCGCCGTGAAAACGTTATGGCGATCTCCAGACTCCTTTGGCTCGTTCTCGTGGATGCGACGATGAATCTGATTGCTAACGTCACGGAGGACGAAGTCCACGACGCTATCCCACTGGAGTTTTATCGGACATTTCGTCGCCTTCTGGTGCCAGTGTGGACGGGAATTTGTCAGGACCTTACGTCATCTTCCGAGCCGATTCCCGACGGTTCCCTCGGTGGTTTCCTTATTCCAGTCCACAAGACTAGGGCTACCTCACGGATATGCGTTTCCGCCCCATGACGTTACTCAACAGCGATACAAAGATCTTCACCCAGCTGCTGGCTGCGTGACTTGAACGGTACGTGGTTTCCCCCGATCAAACTTCTTCGGGAGGTACTAGTAACACACGCACTGCTCTCTGCCGCTATCGGTACATAATCGCTCTTGCTCACGCGCGTCGTGTGTCTGGACATTTGGCAGCTCTCGACTTCAGCGAAGCATTCGATCGCGTCGATCACGACTGCCTGGAAGGGGTGCTCCGCAATATGGGACACCCTGATGCTACCATCGACGTCGTAATGCGTCTCCTCTGTAGGCTACGTCTCGGGTACTCTATCTACATTGGCCGTCTTACTCCTCCCATCTCGATACGTCGATCAGTGCGTCGAGGCTGCATTGTTGTATGCATTCGCCGTGGAACCGTTGCTATGCGGCCTCCGTCAACGCCTCTCTGGGATCGTGTATTCAGCTGCACTGCATACGCAGACGATCTCGTCATCGTCCATCGTCGCGGTGCTCAGGTCAGGGAGTCGCTGGCACGATTTAGTACCTACGGCGAAGCTTCTCGTAGTTGCCTTAGAGATACAGGCTACTTATAAATAGTGGAAAATCGAAATTTTTTGTTACTTTATTAAATTCTTTACTCTCTCCTGGTTACACCAATATATACATTGGGTTTCAAATGCGGGGCGCACTGTGGCCAGACCGCGGGTTGCGACCCCGGACCACTCTGCCCCACAGCTCCCTCTGGGGACAGAAGGGTTCCTTAAAAAAGAGTCACCAATGGCGTTTATGCAACAAATTCGTGTCTGAGGTTTCGTACTCTTGATCGCTTCGTGCAAATTATTTGTCCTACATAAAAACGAACATAACCTTTTCGCAGTGAAATATGTACGTTTAAAATATGATTGAACTTACATATCTGAGAGTATTTTCCAACACATCTGTTAGAAAGGGACTTGAATGCGAACGTGTAATTTATCTCGTCACTTACGCGCTTTCGCCAGAACTGAACACTTTCCGACTGCAAGAATGTAAACTGTCAATAAATTTAAACCAAACCAAAACTGCAGTAACTTACTTAACGCAAAAGCTGAATCTGATGCAACCCTAATCATCTGAAATTGGTCCAGATAATGAAACAGAAACTTGATCAATTTGAAAATAATGGTCCTGTGCTTAATTAATGCTATCCCTGAAATCATAAAACTTCTTACCTTTATCTGCGCAATGGTAATGCTCTTTGCACTGCTCTCTGTTAATACTTTAAATTGTATAGTTAGCACACAGCTGTTGTGCATGGCTGTTGCTTAGCATACATTACCATTAAATCGAATGTGACTGAGACAACTTCTTGAGCAAAATACTTAATCAGAAATGATATGGATCTGGGAACTTGTAATAAGCAAGCGGAAACTACAGTCGTAATTTTTCCCGAGGGCATGTAGCTTTACTATATGGTTAAATGATGATGCCATCCTCTTGGGTAAAATATTCCGGAGTTAAAATAGTCCCCCACTCGGATCTCCGGGCGGGGAAAACTTATGAGGACGTCGTTATCAGGAGAAAGGAAAATGGCGTTCAACGGATCGGAGTGTGGAATGTCAGATCCCTTAATCAGGTAGGTAGGTTAGAAAATTTAAAAAGGGAAATGGATAGGTTAAAGTTAGATATAGTGGGAGTTAGTGACGTTGAGTTGCAAGAGGAACAAGACTTCTGGTCAGGTGAATAAATACAAAATCAAATAGGAGTAATGGAGGAGTTGGTTTAATAGTGAACTCATTATTGTAGCCAAGATAGACATGAAGCCCACGCCTACCACAGCAGTTCAAGTTTTATATGCCAACGAGCTCCGCAGATGACGAAGAGATTGAAAAAATGTATGATGAGATAAACGAAAATATTCAGATAGTGAAGGGAGACGGAAATTTAATACTCATGAATCATGAAAGAAGGTTGTATGCGTGGAAGAGGCCTGGAGACACTGGAAGGTTTCAGACAGATTATATAATGGTAAGACAGAGATTTAGGAACCAGGTTTTAAATTGTAAGACGTTTCCAGGGGCAGATGTGGACTCTGACCACAATCTATTGGTTATGAACTGTAGATTAAAACTGAAGAAACTGCAAAAAGGTGGGAATTTAAGGAGATGGGACCTGGATAAACTGACTAAACCAGAGGTTGTACAAAGTTTCAGGGAGAGCATAAGGGAACAATTGACAGGAATGGGGGAAAGAAACACAGTAGAAGACGAATGGGTGGCTTTGAGAGATGAAGTAGTGAAGGCAGCAGAGGATCAAGTATTTAAAAAGACGAGGGCTAGTAGACATCCTTGGGTAACAGAAGAGATATTAAATTTAATTGATGAAAGAAGATAATATAAAAATGCAGTAAATGAAGCAGGCAAAAAGGAATACAAACGTCTCAAAAATTAGATACCGAGAAAGTGCAAAATGGCTAAGCAGGGATGGCTACAGGACAAATATCAGTAGGGGTAAGATATATACTGCCAACAGCAAAATTAAGAAAACAGATTTTTGGAGAGAAGGGAACCACTTGTATGAATATCAAGATCTCAGATGGAAAACCCGTTCTCAGCAAAGAAGGCAGAAAGGTCTGTACAAGGACCATGTACTTGAGGGCAGTATTATGGTAATAGAAGAGGACGTAGATGAAGATGAAATGGGAGATATGCTACTGCGTGAAGAACTTGACTCAGCACTGAAAGGCCCAGAGAGAAGACAACATTCCATTAGAAGCACTGACAGCCTTGGGAGAACTAGCCCTGACACTACCTTCTGACGAGCGAGATGTATGAGGTAGACGAAATACCCTCAGACTTCAAGAAGAATATAATAATTCCAATCCCAAAGAAAGCAAGTGTTGACAAGTGTGAAAATTACCGAACTATCAATTTACTAAGTCACGGCTGCAAATTACTAACACGAATTCTTTACAGAAGCCGACCTCGCGGAAAATCGGTTTGGATTCCGTAGAAAAGTTGGAACACGTGAGGCAATACTGACCCTACGACTTATCTTAGAAGATAGATTAAGAAAAGGCAAACCTACATTTCTGGCATCTGTAGACTTAGAGAAAGCTTTTGACGATGTTGACTGGAATACCCTCTCAAATTCTGAAGGCAGCAGGGTTCAAATACAGGGAGCGAAAGGCTATTTCCAATTTGTACAACAGAAACCAGATGGCAGTTATAAGAGTCGAGGGACATGAAAGGGAAGCAGTGGTTGGGAAGGGGGTGAGACAGGGTTGTAGCCTATCCCCGATGTTATTCAATCTGTATATTGAGCTAGCAGTAAAGGAAACAAAAGAAAAATTTGAAGTAGCAATTAAAATCGATGGAGATCAAAAAAACTTTGACATTTGCCGACGACATTGTAATCCTGTCAGAGACAGAAAAGGATCTGGAAGAGCAGCTGAACGGAATGGACAGTGTCCTGAAAGGAAGATGTAATATGAGCATCAACAAAAGTGAAATGAGGATAATGAACTGTAGTTGATCAGGAAAGGAGACACTTAAAGCAGTAAATGAGTTTTGCTATTTGGGGAGCAAAATAACTGATGATAGACGAAGTAAGGAGGATATGAAAGTGTAGACTGGCTATGGCAAGGAAAGCGTTTACGAAGAAGATAAATTTGTTAATATCGAGTATACATTTAAGTGTCAGGAAGTCTTTTCTGAAAGTATTGGTATGAAGTGTGGCCATGTATGGAAGTGAAACATGGACGATAAAAGTTTAGACAAGAAGAGAATAAAAATTTTCGAATTGTTGAGTTACAGAAGAATGCTGAAGATTAGATGGGTAGATCACGTAACTAATGAGGAGGTACCGAACAGAACTAAAGAGAAGAGGAATTTGAGGCTAAGGCATGAAGGGATCATCAATTTAGTATTGGTGGGAAGTGCGGAGGGTAAAAATCGTAGAGGGAGACCAAGGCATGAACACACTGAACAGATTAAGAAGGATGCACGTTGCAGTAGGTACTGGGAGATGAAGAAGGTTGCACAGGATACAGTAGCAGGGAGAGCTGCATCAAATCAGTCTCTGGACTGAAGACCACAACAACAACAAGTAACAGTATAGAATTAACTTTAAAACTTGAATTTTGGGTCTTTGAAAACTAATATGGCCCACAATTAACACACAATAAACTGATTATACACTATCAACTGTAAGGTTGTGGTTAGGTTGTTTCTTATGCTATGACTGAACACAACTGTGAAACTTGTAATGACATTGTTTAGTATTGCAATTTTATCGCGGAAATACACGCTTTTACACAGTTTTCAATGTGACAATGTTAGACAGTTGTCAAAATGTCGCATCTCGTCCTCAGAAACAAAAAGTTCTAAACACAAAATTGGTAAATTTTAACTAGAAGTTTCTTGATAAAATTATTCTTACGGTGTTGGCCAGTACTACGATAAATCATTCGATTCCGGTTCAATGTTGGGTACTATTTAGGATGACAATCCAGTCTACAGAGGATGGTTAGTTTTGTGACAAATCGAGCAAAAGATTACCCAAGGTCGCTCGAGTTTACAGTGGACGCAAGCTGGTGAACCAACAAGTTCATGCCTCTGCACGCGGTATTTACCTTAGCTGCGATGAGTTGTCGTCTGCATGGCTGCTCTCGCCCACTGAAAATCCTATAAAGTCTAATTAAGCCTTTGCTGAATTTTCCAGCAGAAACACTCCCTATGTTTCTTGATATGAGAGAAAACATGAACTCATCCCTAGTCTTGAAACATGGCGATATGCATGCGTATGGCTGGAGCAGCCTGCATATTAATATGCCCTCTCAGTCCTTGCAAGGACAATTAACTAACTAGCTGGTTCGTTTCTCCACGGTTGGAGCTCATTTCCAGCTGGAGGTCAGGCGCTGTGAACGTAATGTTCACACAAATATCTCCTCTGCGTTTCTGTTCTGCACTTGACGCCAGTTAGAGAAGAGTCCCCAGTTAGAGAAGAGTCCCCAAAAATTTCGCTCTCGTCTTTCTTGTAGCCGAACTCCCTCCCCACCTGAGTTCTTTCGTTCTCCATGTCACGGCTTTTTTCGACCAATAGGAGCGTTCCTCTTATTTCGTGGAAACTCTCTCTACCAATCGCAAGGGTCCTACCATTAAACCGCGTCGAAATCTTGGCAATTTACTCCTTCCCGTTGCGTTTTCGGTAATCGGACGTTTTGTGCCTGCTCCAGATACCTAAAAAGTTAAATGTGTCTATCACGCGCAGTTCCTGTGATCGAATGTATCCTTTCGGCATTCCGAAACGCAGTTTGCTAAAGCTTCTTTCTGTCCTGCTTGTGGCGGTCCTTTACTCGCCGTGCAGTACGCGTCACCTGACCGGTCGCTGACGCGGCCCCTTAAGAGCTTTCTGTAGCGCCTCCCGGGGCGCAGCCACTGCATACGCCCGTGCTGGCTTCCACACAACACGTTTCCTCTCGCTGCTTGTTTCACCTTCTGCTCATTGGCATGCATTCTATAGGAGGATTGTGTTAATACCGTCGTTTGAGTGTTATCCCTTTTGCATTACATACTTATAGGCAAATCTGCTCATTACCGCCGAAGTAAGTTAGGTGTCATATTCACCTTGCCGTTACGATGTACAAAACCCTTATGTAAGGTGCGAAATTGACCTTCATTTATTCTGCCACCTTACACAACTAGCATTACAAAATCATTGGATGTGTGTGCTACACATTGTTTGAGTCATCACTTATGAATATGCGTATTGCATTGGTAAGAAAACAACTTTCTTTCCCTTAATTATGTCCAGTATAGTATCTTGGAAACAAAATTCATTACTGCCAGTAGCGAGTAAGTATCCAGGACACATGAGATACAACACTTCTTTACATATGAGAGTCCTCCAGATATCTATCTAAACTTACTGTAACACGTTACCCACAACACCTTGAACCAGCGATCGCTGTTGATCAGGATGTACTGGACTACGTTTGACCATCTGTAGTTCAATATAAAATTGTGCTACAAAATTTCACCGTGTGTAATAGCTTTCGGTAGATCACTGAATGTAGTTCCATTTTGTACTGGGAGGTCACGATTTTCTACTTATTTAAGAAAAACCCATTTGAAGGTCAGTTTTCTTGAACACTTCTAAAATTACCATCTCTAGCAAAAACATGTCCCAGTACAAAATTTAACTACATTAAATTTCGTACAAATATGTCCAATTCATTATTTCTGTACCACTAATAATTTGCGTGTAGTGAGTGAGACAATTGGAAAGTCTTGCATTGATTGCGTAAAGCCCATCCGTATGGGCAGCTGCATAGCCCAGTGAACAAGAGGGCAGAAAGACTGCATCCCCGTCTTTGTAACCTGAGGACTCTGTTATTGGTCTTCCATTCTCATTGTTCCCTCTTGGTTCCTGTATATATTGTACTTAACCTCTTTCCATACAGCTCACTCCTCTTTTTCTCAGAGTTTCGAACATCTTTCACCATTTCACATTGTCGAAAACTCATACCTAGGTCGGAAATGCTATGACTGCTGCTGCAACCGGGGCCGTACAGCGAACTTGGAACATTTCGGTGTTGCAGGTTCAACCGTCAGTTAAGCCCCTATTTTACGATGCGCCTAAATCGTATACTTATGCACTATCGTCCCAAGCAGGCATATCTGTAACTACGTAGTGTTTCACGTAGACCTTTTACACCATCCACACGGGATATACCTGGCGCACAAGCACAGTAGAAGGTAACAACGCGCGAAACGCGAACAGAAGTCTCTGATGTGTTGTAAAGACGTTCGTTCTACCGCGCGAAACACAAGGGGCGCCGTGTGACATATTGGATCGTCATTCGAGCCGGCCTCTGTGTCCGAGCGGTTCTAGGCGCTTGTCCGGAACCGCGCTGCTGCTACAGTCGCAGGTTCCAATCCTGCCTCGGGCATGGATATGTGTGATGTCCTTACGTTGGTTAGTTTTAAGTAGTTCTAAGTTCTAGGGGACTGATGAACTCAGATGTTAAGTCCCATAGTGCTTAGAGCCATTTGAACCATTTTGAACGTCACTCGTTCGAAATATTCATGTGACCTCAAGGTTCCTGTTTAATAAGATATTGTTTTTATGGTTATTTATTGATTGTTATTCTCTCATGTAGGTTTTGTGTTACGATACTTGGTTACACAGGTATTACTATACAGGATGTTACAAAAAGGTACGGCCAAACTTTCAAGAAACATTCCTCACACGCAAAGAAATAAAATATGTTATGTGGACATGTGTCCGCAAACGCTTACTTTCCATGTTAGAGCTCATTTTATTACTTCTCTTCAAATCACATTAATCATGGAATGGAAACACACAGCAACAGAACGTACCAGCGTAACTTCAAACACTCTGTTACAGGAAATGTTCAAAATGTCCTCCGTTAGCGAGGATACATGCATCCACCCTCCGTCGCATGAAATCCCTGATGCGCTGATGCAGCCCTGGAGAATGGCGTATTATATCACAGCCGTCCACAATACGAGCACAAAGAGTCTCTACATTTGGTACGGGGGTTGCGTAGACAGGAGCTTTCAAATGCCCCCATAAATGAAAGTTAAGAGGGTTGAGGTCAGGAGAGCGTGGAGGCCATGGAATTCGTCCGCCTCTACCAATCCATCGGTCACCGAATCTATTGTTGAGAATCGTACGAACACTTCGACTGAAATGTGCAGGAGCTCCATCGTGCATGAACCACATGTTGTGTCGTACTTGTAAAGGCACATGTTCTAGCAGCACAGGTAGAGTATCCCGTATGAAATCATGATAACGTGCTCCATTGAGCGTAGGTGGAAGAACGTGGGGCCCAATCAAGACATCACCAACAATGCCTGCCCAAACGTTCACAGAAAATCTGTGTTGATGACGTGATTGCACAATTGCGTGCGGATTCTCGTCAGCCCACGCATGTTGATTATGAAAATTTACAATTTGATCATGTTGGAATGAAGCCTCATCCGTAAAGAGAACATTTGCACTGAAATGAGGATGACACACTGTTGAAGTTCGCAGAAGTGTACCCGTGGAGGCCAATCAGCTGCTGATAGTGCCTGCACACGCTGTAGATGGTACGGAAACAACTGGTTCCCCCGTAGCACTCTCCATACAGTGACGTGGTCAATGTTACCTTGTAGAGCAGCAACTTCTCTGACGCTGACATTAGGGTTATCGTCAACAGCACGAAGAATTGCCTCGTCCATTGCAGGTGTCCTCGCCGTTGTAGGTCTTCCCCAGTCGCGAGTCATAGGCTGGAATGTTCCGTGCTCCCTAAGACCCCGATCAATTGCCTCGAACGCCTTCCTGTCGGGACACCTTCGTTCTGGAAATCTGTCTCGATACAAACGTACCGCGCCACGGCTATTGCCCCGTGCTAATCCATACATCAAATGGGCATCTGCCAACTCCGCATTTGTAAACATTGCACTGACTGCAAAACCACGTTCGTGATGAACACTAACCTGTTGATGCTACGTACTGATGTGCTTGATGGTAGTACTGTAGACCAATGAGTCGCATGTCAACACAAGCACCGAAGTCAACATTACCTTCCTTCAATTGGGCCAACTGTCGGTGAATCGAGGAAGTTCAGTACATACTGACGAAACTAAAATGAGCTCTAACATGGAAATTAAGCGTTTCCGGACACATGTCCACATAACATCTTTTCTTTATTTGTGTGTGAGGAACGTTTCCTGAAAGTTTGGCCGTACCTTTTTGTAACACCCTGTATATAGATTTACATTTATGCACCAGTTTGCACATGGTGGACGCACTTGCTTTTGGAGCTATTGCTCTGGCAATGGTAGTAAATCTTCTTATTTTTGCAGAACGACGACGAAAACGAAAAGCCAGACGTTGTTGAGTTCCACCCTGGCTGGAAAGAAGGAACGCTAGTAGGGGATTGTATTCACTGCTTATGAAAGAACTGATCCACGAAGGTCCGCAGGAATTTCGGAATTTCGTGAGGATGGACATGGCCTGTTTCGAGAAGCTGCTGTTATGGTAGAAGACGGATTTAACAAGTGTGACACAGTCATAAGGGAGGCTGCCTCACATTCTCGAAAGTGAGAATTAAATCATGTGTTTATACGTTTTGTGACCGTACCAGCCTAGCGGGTAAACGCCCTGTTATGTTGCAGGCTGGTTGTTACATGACGTTTCCTGGCGACTGTGGAATCCATTAAGAGTCTGGGTTTTAGCCACAGAATAGCACAGCACACTGTTTCAAAAGTTGTTGTGGATGTATGGACTGCAATTTTCAGCACTTTAAAGGACCAATACTTAAAGGTGTACTTGGGTTATTTTTTCAAGTGCTACTCAGAGTTTTTCAGTCCTCGTGTATCGCAGTGGGCGAAACTGCACGCACTTTGTCGCCTATCATTGCCAGTTTCTCTTTTCTGGCATACTCAAATAAACAGCAGACGCAATGAAAGCAAACACGAACTTTCGTAAACTAAGGCATTAGGATGCAAATCGAAAATCACCGTATCACGTTGTATGCATATTAGTGAGAAAGAAACGATTGACGACGTATCGTATTATGATACAGCGAGTCACACGTACACCTTTCCTCGCTGAATGCCTGAATTAAGACGCTTAAAGCCTGTTTGCTTCATTTCATTTCTAGAATACGAAGTAATCAATAAAAAAATGCTTTCACAAACAGCTAGTATAAAAGGAAGGCTTCTGGCAAAAAAAAAAACTGTTTTCTTTGCATTTATGAAAACATACTTACTGGGGAAAAAACGCGGAAAATCCCCAACGTGTAAATCTGAAATTAGCTACTAGCCACCAAGCAGTAAGCAAATAACAAGGAGTAAGCACTGTGGTACAGTCTTATGCGCATGAGCGAATGATCGCTGCCTAGTGCGGATGCGCGGGTCGACGGTAGTTTGGAGCTGCTCTGTATCCTGGCGCGAGGACGCAGCCGCCGCACGTCCACGCAGTAACCGCCGCTGCGGCCGCCGCAGACGCACGAAATGTCACCCGGGCCGGCCTTGGCTGAGGCCGCGGGCGCAGACGCTCCTTTTGCTCGGTTTGCGGCTGCCGAACGGCGGCGCGTGAAGGCGCGCGCGCCCACCGCGACACGTGAGCTCACACACAAGGCCCTCCCCACACGCGTCCCTCCGCCTTCAGGACACTGGAAAGGCAAGTGGACCGGACAACCGTCCCCTGCGTGGCTCGCATCACCACCCCAGCTACGAGATTCGACCAGCCTGACAAAATCTGATCAGCCCTAAATACCTTCTCCCAAGTCCGATTGTGGAGCTGCTAGGAAAGCCGTTAAACGTGTCGCTCCGAATTCCTGCACGCCACCAGTAAGGCAGGCGGTGCAGCGTGCGGGGTGCCTCACGAAGCAGTTCGCCCTGTCTGAACCTCAGTAGTACCAACGAAAACAACAAAAACCACGAATTTTTAAGTCGCGTAAATGGTCACTACATTACTGATGACGTTTTACTGTTGAAGGTGTTCAAAATGGCCGCCATCGGCAGGAGCACAGCGCCTGCTACTCTGCGGAGCAGATCGACACGAACGTTAATGTTGTTCGTAAAACTCAGATTTAATAGTTAAGTCGGTTTCCTGAATGAAACAAAAAAAAAAAGTTCAGATGCTTGTGAAAGTTTATGGGACTTAACTGCTAAGGTCATCAGTCCCTATGCTTGCACACTACTTAACCTAAATTATCCTAAGGACAAACCCATACAATGAAGGCTTTCACGACCGGATGGTACTGTTGTTGATAATTCTTCCGGGTTATATGGCCGTGGTCCATGGAATTCTTCTATTCGTAACGTTTCGTCCAATACTACGTTGGACATCTTCAGAGGTATGGCTGGTCCTGCTGAGTCCTGCCGACTGACGATTCGGGCGTCGGAGAGCGGCCTAAATACCGAGGAAAGTGGGCGTGGTCTAGCTTGCACATAGTAGCAGAGAGAAAACTAGTCAAAGATAAAATGTAACTGTCGATAATAGTCCGTCATGGATAAAAATCGCTTATCGATTCTGTAACGCCACTGTCCATATCTCGCTTAATTTCAAGGCCACTTCTTTTCTATTAAAATTATGTTCATGTTTATAAATTTCAATACCCTCCCTATACAGTCGTGCATAATAGTTCGTGGCAGCCGGCCGAAGTGGCCGTGCGGTTAAAGGCGCTGCAGTCTGGAACCGCAAGACCGCTACGGTCGCAGGTTCGAATCCTGCCTCGGGCATGGATGTTTGTGATGTCCTTAGGTTAGTTAGGTTTAACTAGTTCTAAGTTCTAGGGGACTAATGACCTCAGCAGTTGAGTCCCATAGTGCTCAGAGCACTAGTTCGTGGCAGCACTTAAAACTGTAGTTTCAGAAAACTTAACTACATGGTCACCTGACTGAAGTGCATGTTCCGCAACAGCCGATTTATCTGTTTTTCCCAGTCGGCAAAGACTTTTATGCTCCTTTACCCTCGTATTCACACTTCATTTCGTAGTACCAATGTAGACCTTGCCACAGGTACACGGAATTTTATACACACCGCTAGATGATATTGGTGGCCTTCTATCTTTAACAGAACGAAGTACTTGTCCTATTTTTCTGGTAGGTTTGAATGCCGGTTTCACTTTATGTTTCAGCAAAATTTTGCCGATTCGATCTGTAACCTTACTAATGAAAGGTAAAGACACCGTGTTCTTCCATTGTTGTGTACCATCCTTGTCCTTTGGCCTGCTGTAATTAGGTCTTAAAACTCTATTAATTTCTTTGTTTGAGTACCCATTCTTTTCGAAGGCCTGTTTCAGATGATTCAGTTCCGTATCCATATGTTCCGGCGTACAAATCCGTTTTGCCCTGTCCACTAAACTTTTGATTACACCTCTTTTTTGTTGTGGGTGATGACTGGAGTTGCAATGTAAGTATCTATCAGCATGTGTGCTCTTCCGAAACACTTTATGTTTTAGACTGCCATCGGCCTGTCTCATGACTAACACATCGAGAAATGAAATAGCCTGGTCTTTTTCCGCTTCAATGGTAAACTGAATTTTAGGGTTTATGCTATTAAGATAATCAAAAAATTCGTCTAAGGCTTTTTTACCGTTTGTCCAAACCACGAATGTATCGTCTACATAACTATACCAACAACATGGTTTCTTATTTGCTATTATCGATTAGCTATTATCGATGGTTACATTTTATCTTTGACTAATTTTCTCTCTGCTGCTATGTGCAAGCTAGACCACGCCCACTTTCCTCGGTATTTAGGCCGCTCTCCGACGCCCGACGCGTCAGTCGGCAGGACTCAGCAGGACCAGCCATACCTCTGAGGATGTCCAACGTATTATTGGACAAAACGTTACGAATAGAAGAATTCCATGGACCACGGCCATGTAATCCGGAAGAATTATCAGCAACATACACCCATGCCCGAGGGAGGACTCAAACCTCCTCCGGGACTAGCCGCACAGTCCGTGACTGCAGCGCCTATTGAATGAAACCTGTCTCTGACTTTAAATACCAACACTCACTAATTACACTACTGGCCATTAAAATTCCTACACCTATAAGAAATGCAGATGATAAACGGGTATTCATTGGACAAATATATTATACTAGAACTGACGTGATTTGGCTGCATAGATCCTGAGAAATCAGTGGCCAGAACAACCACCTCTGGCCGTAATAACGACCTTGATACGTCTGTGTATTGACTCAAACAGAACTCGGATGGCGTGTACAGGTACAGCTGCCCATGCAGCTTCAACACGATACCACAGTTCATCAAGAGTAGTGACTGGCGTATTGTGACGAGCCAGTTGCTTGGCCACCATTGACCAGACGTTTTCAATTGGTGAGAGATCTGGAGAATGTGCTGGCTAGGGCACCAGTCGAACATTTTCTGTATCCAGAAAGGCCCGTACACGACCTGCAACATGCGGTCTAGCATTGTCCTGCTGAAATGTAGGGTTTCGCAGGGATCGAATGAAGGGTAGAGCCACGGGTCGTAACACATCTGAAATGTAACGTCCACTGTTCAAAGGGCCGTCAATGCGAACAGGAGGTGACTGAGACGTGTAACCAATGGCACCCCATACCATCACACAGTGTTATACGCCAGCACGGCCACGACGAATACACGCTTCCAATGTGCGTTCACCGCGATGTCGCCAAATGCGGATGCGACCATCATGATGCTGTAAACAGAACCTGGATTCATCCGAAAGAATGTCGTTTTGCCATTCGTGCACCTAGGTTCGTCGTTGAGTACACCATCGCAGGCGCTCCTGTCAGTGCTGCAGCGTCAAGGGTAACCGCAGCTATGGTCTCCGAGCTGATAGTCCATGCTGCTGCAAACGTCGTCGAACTGTTCGTGCAGACGGTTGTTGTCTTGCAAGCGTCCCCATCTGTTGACTCAGGGATCGAGACGTGGCTGCACGATCCGTTACAGCCATGGGGATAAGATGCCTGTCTTCTCGATTGCTAGTCATATGAGACCGTTGGAATCCAGCACGGCGTTCCGTATTACCCTCCTGAACCCACCGATTCCATATTCTTCTAACAGTTATTGGATCTCGACCAACGCGAGTAGCAATGTAGCGGTAGGTGGATCAAAACAAAATGTCCAGACACACTGTGACCAAAAAGGTACTGAAGCAGAGGAGGTCACAGACTAAAGGCCGAAATACTAAATGTCCTTTTCCAAAGCTGTTTCACAGAGGAAGACTGCACTGTAGTTCCTTCTCTAGACTGTCGCACAGATGACAAAATGGCAGATATCGAAACAGACGACAGAGGGATAGAGAAACAATTAAAATCGCTTAAAAGAGGAAAGGCCGCTGGACATGATGGGATACCAGTTCGATTTTACACAGAGTACGCGAAGGAACGTGCCCCCCTTCTTGCAGCGGTGAACCATAGCGTAGCGTTCCAAAGGATTGGAAAAGGGCACAGGCAATCCCCATTTTCAAGACGGGACGTCGAACAGATGTGCAGAACTATAGACCTATATCTCTAACGTCGATCAGTTGTAGAATTTTGGAACACGTATTGTGTTCGAGTATAATGACTGTTCTGGAGACTAGAAATCTACTCTGTAGGAATCGGCATGGGTTTCGAAAAAAACGGTCATATGAAACCCAGCTCGCGCTATTCGTCCACGAGACTCGGAGGGTTATAGACACGGGTTCACCGGTAGATGCCGTGTTTCTTGACTTTCGCAAGGCGTTCGATACAGTTCCCCACAGTCGTTTAATGAACAAAGTAAGAGCATATGGACTATCAGACCAATTGTGTGATTGGATTGAGGAGTTCCTAGATAACAGAACGCAGCATGTCATTCTCAATGGAGAGAAGTCTTCCGAAGTAAGAGTGATTTCAGGTGTGCCGCAGGGGAGTGTCGTAGGACCGTTGCTATTCACAATATACATAAATGACCTTGTGGATGACATCGGAAATTCACTGAGGCTTTTTGAGGATGATGCTGTGGTATATCGAGACGTTGTAACAATGGAAAATTGTACTGAAATGCAGGAGGATCTGCAGCGAATTGAAGCATTGTGCAGGGAATGGCAATTCAGTCTCAATGTAGACAAGTGTAATGTGCTGCGAATACATAGGAAGATAGATCCCTTTTCATTTAGCTACAATATAGCAGGTCAACAACTGGAAGCAGTTAATTCCATAAATTATCTGGGAGTACGCATTAGGAGTGATTTAAAATGGAATGATCATATAAAGTTGATCGTCGGTAAAGCAGATGCCAGACTGAGATTCATTGGAAAAATCCTAAGGAAATGCAATCCGAAAACAAAGGAAGTAGGTTACAGTACGCTTGTTCGCCAACTGCTTGAATACTGCTCAGCAGTGTGGGATCAGTACCAGATAGGATTGATAGAAGAGATAGAGAAGATCCAACGGAGAGCAGCGCGCTTCGTTACACGATCATTTAGTAATCGCGAAAGCGTTACGGAGATGATAGATAAACTCCAGTGGAAGACTCTGCAGGAGAGACGCTCAGTAACTCGGTACGGGCTTTTGTTGAAGTTTCGAGAACATACCTTCACCGAAGAGTCAAGCAGTATATTGCTCCCTTGTACGTATATCTCGCGAAGAGACCGTGAGGATAAAATCAGAGAGATTAGAGCCCACACAGAAGCATACCGACAATCCTTCTTTCCACGAACAATACGAGACTGGAACAGAAGTGTACTCAAGGTACCCTCCGCCACACACCGTCAGGTCGCTTGCGGAGTATGGATGTAAATGTAGATACGATAAACCGCAATCGCGATAGGCTACAATCCGACCTTTGTCAAAGTCGGAAACGTGACGGTACGCCATTCTCCTCCTTACACGAGGCATCACAACAACGTTTCACCAGGCAACGCCGGTCAACTGCTGTTTGTGTATGAGAAATCGGTTGGAAACTTTCCTCATGTCAGCACGCTGTAGGTGTCGCCACTGACGCCAACCTTGTGTGAATGCTCTGAAAAGCTAATCATTTGCGTATCACAGCATCTTCTTCCTCTCGGTTAAATTACGCGTCTGTAGCACGTCATCTTCGTGGTGTAGCAATTTTAATGGCCAGTAGTGTGAAATACAGCTTACTTTCTTTCGTTTTGAACACGTACCAAACACAAAAATTTAGGCTGGTG
Source organism: Schistocerca americana (assembly GCF_021461395.2). NCBI lineage: Eukaryota > Metazoa > Arthropoda > Insecta > Orthoptera > Acrididae > Schistocerca > Schistocerca americana. The sequence goes on from NC_060127.1 coordinate 194,170,507, forward strand.
GTTCAAATTCAGTTCGTCGTCGGCTGATACTCGTATCCGAGTTTTCATTTCTCTCCTGAGATTTGCTTTGTCACGGTTCAGGCGTGGAAGTGTCGTTGATGGCTTAGCAATCCAATCCTAGCGTGGAACAGGCGGCCACAGACATTACAGCTGATGGAAGGTGGAGGACGTGGCTGAGCCTGGAGGAGTTTACGTCTCTGGCGTTTGTCATTCTCCATTCTTCGACGTTCCAGCTCAAAGTTTTGAAGAGCATTTGAGGTAACTGAGCGCCAGCGACTTCGGTCTTCTGCTATTGTGGACCAGTTACTCGGATCGATGTTCAAGTTTTTCAGATTTTTCTTGTACTGATCCTTATAACGTTTGAGAGGGGCACCTCGTGGCCTTTTACCTGTGCTCACTTCGCTGTACAGCATTTGGCGTGGAAGTCTGTCATTTTTCATCCGCTGGACATGTCCGACCCATCTGAGTTGATGCCCAATGATAAGAGCTTCCATGCTATGCATTTTTGCTTTCTCTAGAACAGCCGTGTTGGATATGAAGTCATCCCATTTCAGGTTCATGATATATCTTAGCTTCTGTTGGTTGAAGCGTTCTAGTTTCTTCAGATCGCAGCGATATAACGTCCAGGTTTCGCAACCATATAGCAGGGTGGAAATGACTACAGCTTTGTACACCATCAGTTTGGTGTACAGTGTTAGGTCTTTATTCAGGAAGACACGCTTTGTAAGACGACCAAATGCTACATGTGCAGCACGTAATCTATTCTCCACATCTTTTCCAGATGAGCAGTTGGATGACAGTATGCTTCCCAGGTAGAGGAAATGGTCCACTTGTTCCAAGAGTGTATCATAGATGGATATGCTGAAGTCAGGAACGGAGGAGCCAGGAGTTGGCTGCGCCATCACCTTTGTCTTTGGAATATTGATGGAGAGACCAAATCGTTCGTACGCCCTGCTGAAGGAATCAACTGACAGCTGCAACTCTGCAGGTGAATGAGCTGGAGAGGCATTGTCATCAGCATACTGCAGCTCTGTCACACGAGTGGTACTGGTGAACCTTTTTGAATGGAGTCTGGACTGGTTGAATAATCCTCCATCAAACCTGTACTTTAGTTCTATTCCTGCATTGTTTACGGTTGTCTCGTAAAGCATAGCTGCCAGATACAATGCAAATAATGTAGGTGCAAGAACGCATCCTTGTTTAAGCCCATTTGTTATTGGGAATTCACCAGTCATTTCATTCTGGCAGAGGACCTGTCCAGTCATATCAACGTGGAGAGCTTCAATCAGGTCAACAAAATGTTCAGGGCAGCCGAAGCGTTTTAAGACCATCCACATGGCTTCTCTGGGAACTGTATCAAAGGCCTTTTCTAGATCGTAGAAAAGTAGTAAAGGTTTTTGCTGTTCTCTGCACTTCTCCTGCAGTTGTCGTGCACAGAAGATCATGTCAATTGTCCCTATTGAAGGTGGAAACCCGTATTGAGACTCAGGTAGTATAGTCTCTGAAAGTGTCTGGAGGCGATTTAAAAGGATTCTTGCAAAAATTTTTCCAGTGACAGTGAGTAGAGATATTCCCCGGTAGTTACCACAGACGCTTCTGTCGCCCTTTTTGAAGATGGTGACAATTGTGGAGTTCTTCAAGTCAGCTGGTACCTTGCGGGTTTCCCACATTAATATAATAAGTGAGAAGAGTCTAGTTTTTAGAGGCAAGCCGCCACCCTCAATAAGCTCCATCGGGATGCTGTCAGGTCCAGGAGCCTTCCCAGGTTTCACACTCTTGAGTGCCTTGCAAAATTCTTGAAAAGTTGGAGGATCAGCCAGCCAGGGTTTTGGAGGGTGCTGTGGGACATTTTTGAGAAAATCTCCAGCGGCAGTAGAAGGGCTGCTTAACAGTGAGCTGAAGTGCTCTTTCCAACGATTTAAGATGTCCTGACTTTCAGTAAGAATGGTGGAGTTGTCAGCAGCTTTCAGTTATATACGGGTTAAATAGAATCCCCAAAAAACACCATATCTCAAATCGTTGTATGAACGAAAGGATTAAATATTCTCGTACTGGATACAAAGGATCCTTATTAAGGGAAGAAAAAAAACTGAATTATTTTTAGGAGCCTGACTAGGAAGAAGGGTTGTGCTGTGAGATATAACAGTTGCAAGTTAAGAAATCACTGAACATTTAATTCTGAATCAAAAAAACTCGAGGGTATTAAATAAAACAAAGTTGCTTTGAATGCTGGTGCTTCAACTTAAGACACATGGTATTGTAAGAGCACAGCTTTCATACATGGAACCAAATCTGTTAAACAACGGGTAGGATTTACTTGATGCGCGCGCGCTCGCTCACTCACTCACACACACACACACACACACACACACACACACACACACACACGAACATTCACACTGACCATCCATACGGCAAAGAGGATAGAATTTAGATCAATGCTGCCACATTTAAGTACACTGGATCACGGAGTAACCAGTTCTGACGATCTACTTTTGCTTTTGAGGACAAAGGCCTGTTCCAGAAATGTGGTATAAATTCACTAATTTCCCGGCGCAGTTGTAAAAAAAAAAAAAAAGAAAAAAGAAGCACATCTACTCCGTAGTGGAAATGAGGATTCAATTCGACCACGAGAGGTGATTGTGTCAGATCGCAGCCTTATAACGTACAAGAAAACAGCGCAAGCACACAGAAAAGCACACGACACATTCGTACTTGGTCCAAATAACTGAGTTTTCACAACACTCGGTGTCGTCGCTCAGCACTGCTAAATTGAACACTGTTACCTAACTGAAATGATTTGTATAGCACGATTACCGACGAATGGCTCAGAGCACTATGGGGCTTAACATCTGAGGTCATCAGTCCCTTAGACTTAGAACTACTTAAACCTAACTAACCTAAGGACATCACACACATCCGTGCCCGAGGCAGGATTCGAACCTGCGACCGTAGCAGCAGCGCGGTTCCGGACTGAAGCGCCTAGAACCGCTCGGCCACAGCGGCCGGCGATTACCGACGCCTACAATGAAGAACTGCTACAAAGTCGAAGAAAACTCTTAACCACTTCAATTTATGCTGCTAGAGATGACCACTCAGACCATCCTTACTCTCCGGCGACCCAGGAAAAAGTAAAGCTTGCACGCTACCGTAGCCTGGGTCCTTGCAGACGCCGGAAACGCTCAGAGAGCCTGCGCGGTGCCTTACAATAGCTGTCGACTAGTGGCCACTAATGAGAAATGCAGCTCTATTGAAACTCTACACAAAGGTTAGCTAAACTGCTTGTAACGTCCACAGAAACCTTCCTGCAAACGAAAAATGCTTAAACACGGACATAGAGTTATGCTCGCCATTTGAATGGATTCTTAGACAGTCACAATCGCCTCTGTCTCGTCATCCACCGTACGTGGCGTGGGTCCGCACACGGCGTCCTTCAGAGATCCCCACTGTGGCGTCCCCGCACTCCGACCGCCTGCCGATACTGTCGGCGCCGTAGAGCTGCCACTGCCCTCGCAGCGTAGTTGGGCCACGATGCGCGATGCCGCAGGTCCCCGTTGGTGGACGGGAGACAGAAATGCCAACTCGTACGATGGATGCTTCTTCTGTTTTAAGATTGAATGATTCACTGCCCGGATATGCAGTAGTTGTTAAATCTTATCTCGTCCGCATCGTACACACCACCAGTTGCGAGGAAACATCGTAATTATCAGTCTTCTCGTACGTTGTTGGCTCGTTGCTATGGAGTTGTTGAACCTGTATGAAGCGAGATCCACAGATACTCTTTGATCACGTCTGAGTGAACCTACGCCGTAATATTAAAAAAAAAAAAAATGTTGAAAAGTTCTCTTTTCAATTAATGAAGTACGTATTTTGATATTCAGATTAAATTGTCCCTGCTAAACAGTCGTTGGTTAACTATCATTGATTAAATCACTTAATAATGTAGTCCACGCTTCATATTTCACTTGGAACGAACAGTTTATTGTTCCTTGGCCACTAAATACTTTTACGGTCGCAGGTTCGAATCCTGCCTCGGGCATGGATGTGTGTGATGTCTTTAGGTTAGTTAGGTTTAAGTAGTTCTAAGTTCTAGGGGACTGATGACCTCAGATGTTAAGTCCCATAGTGCTCAGAACCATTTGAACTAAATACTTTATAACTTTCGCACCACACGCACACGCAGTTGGTTGGTTAAGTCAGTTCTATTAAAATTAAGTTTCTCGACAATTACGGCAACTTGACTCTTCAGCGTAATTGTATTATATTCGTGAAGTCGTGTAATTGTGTCGTACTCGAGAATAATTGAGTGTAGTCCTTTGATATACTATCCACTCTTCTTTTAGTTCCAACTATTTGAAAGTCAAGTCCAATATTCACTAGTTTCGTCAATAAAGTTCAATTAACCCGTTATCCACGTTTAACGCGTCTATCAGTTCCTGTCTCTGCTTAGAAAATCAGTTTCCGAAGTTCGTGAATCACGTCACGCAAGAAACACTTCTGAACGCAAAACAATCTCGTCGCGTTCCGTATTCTCAATAACTAAGACAAGAACTGTTTTCGCACATCTTTACAGGACGAGAGCCAGCAAGCGACTTCTTCTGTGAAAGAGTATTGTAGGCGCATTGAATTTCTTCGTTGCGCTTACAACTCTCTTCCACATAAAAGTTATCTCTGACTAACATCATCTTGGACTTAGCTTTAAAGATATTAATCGCAATTATCACTCGGATATTTGTCCAGTAATCAAATCTGAGATTTCTTCTTCTTCTTTTCATAACAAAAAGTCTCAGTGATGTACGTATAATGTTGTTGTTATCGAAACTTCTTGGTGTTAGCTTATCGGCAAAGATGTCGTATTTGCCAAGATAACTCTTCCCTACTTCATATTATCCTGTCTTAATTGACTTTAAGGGGTAAGTTGGGGTGTTATACCACAGGGAGAAGTGTGACGGCGTCACCTCTGGAGGTCTGGCCGGAAACTCGACTCTTCGTCGCCGGCCTATCCGCCTCCCAACACACGCTACAGCCACAACTGCCGAACGCCAGACGGTTTTGGTGAGCCAGCCTGGGACTACCTCGCAAAATTTAAACGTCACCTGCCGCTGACCACCTCTGAGACCAGCAGATTCTTCTCGCCCTGAGTGTGTAGCATTTGCCAAACGCTTGCACGCTTTTCACAGCTTGCCGGATGGCGCCTTGAAGCTCCTGTGAGCCCTTTATCGATGTGTGACAACGCCCGCCTGTCCAGAATAGCTGGCTCGGGACCCGGCGTTCCATCTAGGGGCATGTTTACGACACTCTTGCCTCTGGACCGCTGCGTCCTGCACTTCACCAGTGCACCCAGCTTGCAGAAAAACATTACAGCTGAACAGAAAGGAATCTGATGTTTTTTCATTTAAATTTGCATTTTTATGGTAATTTGAATTAGTTCAGTAATCTAATTTCAACGGTGGGCCATCAATTAATACTTTTGGAAAATAATGGTTTGCATTAATCTTCATTCGTCTGCCTGTTCAGGTCTTCCAGTATTTCTGTGATGCTGTCCTGTGAGTCAAACAAAGCTGTGAGCATTCGTACTGTCCGTCTCTGAACATGTTCAGTATCCGCTGTCACGGTCCCACACACTCGGGCAGTACTCTGCGGTGTGTCAGACAAGCGTCCGCTGAGCATCCTTCTTCGTGCATTGACCACATCCCCGCAGGAACGCCTCACCGAACCACCTCAGCCACCTGCTTTACGATTCCGTTTCACATACGAACTAATAGTCAAGTATTTTTGTGAGCTCACATGTTCTGTGGGTGACTACAACTGTGCTAGTAGGATAGTACTTTTCTACATTTTATGAAGCGTGCAATTTAATTTTATAAAAATCTAAATCAAGTTGCCAATCCTACACCATTCTGAGATTGTATTGCCTACTACGCCATTTCCAGGATCAATTTTCACTATGGATCGGAGTGTATGCTAGCCTGGAAAGTCCGGACAGATTAAAACTGTGTGTTGGACCGAGAGTCGAACATACCACCTTTGGCTTTTGCTGGCAAGTGCTCAACTGGCTGAGCTACCCAAGCACCACTCACGACAATAGGCGAAAGTCCCAGGTTTGAATCCCATTCTGGTACACATTTTAAATCTGCAAGGAGGCTTTAAATCAGTGAACACACCGCTACACACTGAAAAAACAGAAACATTCCGGAAACAATCGCCAAGGCTGTGGCTAAGCCATTTCTCCGCCATACACTTTCTTCCAGGAGTGCTGGTCCCACAACGTATGCATGAGAACTTCTGTGCAGTTTGCAAGGTAGGAGATGAGGTACTGTCGGAAGTAAAGCTGTGGCGGCAGGTCGTGATGCGTGCTTGGGAAGCTCAGTCGGTAGAGCATTTGCCTGCGAAAGACGAAGATTCTGTGTTCGATTCCCAGTAGGACACAGACAGTTTTAATCTGCTAGGAACTTACTGTGTCAGTATTATTTAATGGGACATCAAACTCCCCATCCCACTTACGTGGGGCGCACCTGACGGTGTTCCTACTTCTACAGACAACCCTCCATCCAAGTTAACAATCCCGTTACTGACCACCAAGAAGTGTTCGTAGTCACGAAATCTTGCCTTCCGTGAAAGTAGTTACAAGTTGTCGCTGGCAGCGAGGGTCACACACCGCCACATTTTAAATGTGAAGCAGTGGAAAGTTTGGTCAGTACGATATTGTGGACGACTGGGCTGAGTCGGCGTGTGAAGCGAGCCTGTTTCCCTGAGGGAGGCACGGGGAAGGGGGAGAGCCATTCTCATCTGCCAGAGCCCTGTAACGAGCAGCCAGCACAAAGAGAGCGCCAGGACACACACAGCCACCAGGACACACACAGCCAGAGCCCGTCGGCGAATCGACCACGAGGCGGCTAGAGCCAGGCTGTCCGCGCCGAATACACGCACACATCATATTGTGCAATGCAATGACACAAGAGGAATACCAGCCCATGTCCAGAAATGCGATTCCTGTTTCCACAACGAAGAAGTCGGTAGCTACAAGACGTGAACAGTACCAAACCTGGAACGTAACATCAAAGGCATAAAAAATACTCACAACGATGATTCTGAGAAGGGGTGAGAAGGACGTAGAGGATACGCTGAGTGGAGACCAGTTTCGTTTCGGGAGGGGAGTGGGAACGAGCGAGGCGATTCTGGAACTCAGGCTCCTAATCGAAAAGAAATTTTAGACTAGGAGTGGTAAACGCAGAGAGTGCGAAAAGTGAGAATATAAGAAAACAGGAAAAAGAAAGGGACTTACGCTCTGTGCGTTCCATACGAACGAAATTATGTGTACAGATGGTTCATCAATAGGTTTCGGTAAGTCAGTATGGGAGTTCCAAACTGTGTGAAATATGTGGCTGTATCTTTTGATTGGTCTGACTCAGCAGCTTACACTGCCTAGGGACCACAGACCTTAGTATTCGACACAAATTTCAACTCAATACTTCTAACCGTTCCTCAGAAAAGGCTCCTTAATAGAGGAACAGGCAGGTAGACGGGCAGATGAACCGACAATCAATGCCAAAAAATATTTTTTCGTGTCATATAATTACAAACTAGCAATTTTCGGATTTTTTTCCCTTTACTTGTGCTCAGAAATATTACTTCCCGCCAAATTACATGTTTCTAGGCCAACGGTAAGTACTCTACACGTTTTGATGACTGAGTTTGCCTGCACAGAAGTGTATCTTTTGATTGCATTTACGTAGTAGCTTAAATTTTGTACGATGCCACGAGACGGTAGACCTTACTATGTGACCTGAATTCTTGAGAACAGCGGCGGACAGACACAGGCAGATGGACGACAAGGTGGTCCCGTTTTCACCGACTGATGTACGTAACGCTGAAAAGCACGACCAGTTCACTTTACAAATCATTTTATGTGAAGGAATGCGACGTATAATAGTTTCACGTCGCCTACAACGCCTCTCACGATCATTGAGTGTACACAGCATCGCATCACTTACTTCTGACCAATAAGAAAGAATACGGCATTCACATCACTGGCACAAGGAGAAATAAATTTCCTGTATTTCTCTTCAAGACAAATGACCGTGGCTAATAGGCAGTTCTTTTTTCCACGATTTAATTTATTTGTCAGTGGAAGCGGAGGTAGCTTTCCTAGGAAGGGAAGGTCATGCAGTTTGAACCCCAAAATTACGAGACACTTTGTTTTATTCCATTATGGTGTACAGTACGCAGGTACATTCCAATAGTTTCAACTTCCATCACGCTGTGGTGGTTCTCTCTGAGCAAACCCTGTCCCTCTGTTTGTTCCATACGGCTTTCCTTTAATTCTTAGGACAGTATTCTTCTCCATTTATTCTCGCTTTGCCTTTCCTTTCCTTTTCGAAGCACTGAACAGAAAAGATTCAAGATCGAAATAAATGAGATGAACTGCTATATACTGCTGCTAGTAGCTTGTAGGAAAGCGGACGACAAACACGTTTACCACGGCGGTCAGGCAACCTCGGCACACGCAGCGCAAATCAAGTCACGAACGAAGGAAGTTAGACGCTGTTCTGAAGAACAAGCAGACTTCTGTGGTACTTCCAACCTGTCTCACGGAATTAGCAATGCCACATTCAGGGATCACAGTAGGAATAAAAAAACTTTCAGTTGTTACCATTAAGTAAACCAACTCATGCTGAATTTGTAGATCATTTGAAACTCTTATGTGGCAGTAGATTTTCAGACGGCTGAAAAAAGTATGCAAAGGCGCCCGTATGATACTCAGCTTCTATTAGGATGATGTGGCATGTGATTAGGACCTTTGGGAACGAACAAGAAGCAAAAATTACAAAATGCGTCTGCCAACGCTGTGCTCTCTCTTCTCTTATGTTGTCACGTAGAAGAAAGTTTAATTAGATGAATGGCGAACACTAACTTCACTGAAGAAGGTTTATTCAGCACTTGCACATTCAAGGGTGCAGAGCGAACTGCCTCCGGCCAGAACACATACAGTTCATATACAGCTACACAACATTCTAGTACAATGATTTTTGACATTCGTGAATACTTATAGAATGTACTCGAACCGAAAATAGAAATTAAAATTGTACAGTCCAGGTTAGTTCTGAACTCATGACCCTCCATTTTTTTTTTGGGAGGTGGGGGAGGGCGGGGAAGGCAGAGCGATCAGGGGTCGTAACCCGAGGCCTGGTCACAGTGTCCCCCTCGTCCGTCAAGGAATCAAGGAATCAGGGATGGGAAGGGGAAATCTTTCGTGGGAATTATTATTTATTTATTTATTTTTATTTACTGCTTTTAATACATTCATAATATGGTTTTACTTTATACCACAACAAGAATAAATGTATCTAGCACCGCATCGTGCTCTGAGTAAAGAAAACAATATCTCGGCGCGTTCCTACACCGAGGTAATGTATATGGGATGCAGGATGCAGAAGGGTGCGTCGCTACTCTCCTTACGCTTCATCATCCAGGTACGTTTTCACGTATGTCGTATGTTATTCCACCGAGAATCGAGCTTAGTCTTGTCAGCTCACTCAATGGGTGTCTTCTGCTACCTGTTGATGATCCAGCTGCGTGGAGGGTCGCGTAGGGCACTCCCTAAGTAATTAGAAAAATACTGTCTGTATTTTGGGTTCCGTACGATCTTGCAATGACGTTCTTGTAGGTAGTTCCAAAAGTCGAATACATCTTTAGGTCCATGGTGAAATAAGTAGTGTACTGCATGCGTACGGATCCACGTGACAGCGTTGGTCTTGGCGCGCGGGAAATACTGTTGATCCGGAAATAGTAGAAGCCGAGGTGTAATGTGTTCCGGAGTCACTCGTAGAAAATACGACAAAATTTGTCGCACCAAGCCCCATACGTCTTCTGCCACGCCACATGTGAGACGGTGTTCGTCCGTGTCTGGTATCCCGCAGTCTACGCAGAGAGGCGATTCCGCCATGTTTATCTTGTGGAGGCGTGATCGGGTGATCTGTTTACCGTTGACTGTGATGTACCATGTGGATCGGACGGCTGTGTCCAGTGGAACCGCGTGAATCGTCTTCCACACCACCTTCCGACTAACCTGAGGGCTTTTGGTCTCCACGATGTTTGGCGGGCACCTCTGCTGTAGGACATGATATATATCCCGCGCCGACGCCTGTTTCGTCGGTGGTACTGCGATACGGATATAGCTGTGTTCAATGTAAAAGTTCCCGAAGTAGTAGAAGGGTGGGGTATGTCTTGCGTCGTCTGTAGGGGCATAAGGGAGGGCGGAGCTAAGGACTCCAACAGCAAACCTGTCAAACTTTCCGTGTGGTGGTGCCACAGCTTGATGTGTGAGCTGACATACAGGGCCACAGCTCTGTCGTGGACATGGACTAGACCAAGACCTCCCCTTTCTGGGGGAGGGGTCAGTGACTCATAACTGACTTTGAAGAGCATGCCTGTACTGACGTAGGCTCCGAATGCCGCTAATAGACGTCGAGCCATCAGTAACGGCATTGGAAGAACTCGCGCTATGTGTGGAAGGCGCGATGCGAGGTAAACATTGACGAAGTGTGTCCTTTGCAGAATGTCGAGGGTCCGCAGACGAAGGTTGAAGATCTGGACCCGAATTTGTTGTAATAAGCGGCGTTAGTTAAGAGCCGAAGTGCGCCGTATGTCGTCGTGAAACTCTATTCCGAGACATTTGATAGTGCTACGAAGCTGTAGGGGTTCGACACACGCTGGGGTCAACCCGTCTCCTATGGCCATGGCGACCGATTTGGCGACGTTGAGACAGCTGCCGGAAGCCACACCGTACGTGGTAATCCATTATAGTGCTCTGATGACATCGTCGCGATTGCGGAACACGAGAACCAGGTCGTCTGCATATGCTGTACAGCGAAATGTGACGTCACGTGGGGTGAGACCGGTGAGGCGTTGACGGAGGCCACAGAGGAGCGGTTCCAGTGCCAGAGCATATAGGAACGTCGACAAGGGGCAGCCTTGACGCACGGAGCGGAAAATCGGGAGGGACTGCGAGAGATGCCCGTTAACGAGCACTCTGGAAGTCGCCCCTCGGAGGAGGCGCATCACGACGTCTGTGAGTTGCTGTGGGTACTGCATGTGCTGGAGAACGGACGTTAGGTACGCGTGATCCACTCGATCAAAAGCTTGGCTAAAATCTAGTGATGCCAGCGCTCCCGGGATGCGGCGTGCCCTGGCTAGGGCTATTAAGTCACGGTATCGACTCAGTGCTGTGTGGATGTTGTTGACACCCCCTAGGGAAGTCTGATCTGGTGAGATGACGTAAGGTAGGGTCGGTCGTAGACGGTTTGCTAATAGTCTGGTGAATATCTTCATGTCGCAGTTGACGAGTGTTAGCGGGCGGTAATCTTGTATTCGAGCCCCACCTTTAGGTTTGTGAACCGGTATAATTATTCCTTCTACGAACGTCGCAGGGAGCGGCACCGCGGGGGACATAAGCTCCCGACAGATGTCTGTCAACATGGGAGCCAGTAAATACGGGAAAGTTCTATAAAACTCAACAGGGAGCCCGTCGGGGCCAGGAGACTTATTCGTCGCTCCTTTACCGATGGCATCGATAACTTCGTCTTCCGTAATGTCGTTCAATAATTCAGTTTGGAAATCCTGTGGGACAATGCCGTAAACCAGTTGTGAGACTGCTGTCACCGTCGTCGGGTCGGAACATTGGGCAGAATAAAGTCGTGCGTACTGGTCGAAGAAGGCTGCAGCAATATCGCGTTGTGTGGTGTGATGACGGCCGTCCTCAGTGGTGATGGCATGTATCAGCGCCCGTGTTCGCAGTGTACGTTCTCGGATGACGTGGTACATGGTGGGTCGCTCCGTTGCGAGTCAGTCTCGTGTTCGTGCTCGGACGATCGTCCGTTCGAGGTGCCGGCGCATATGGGCTACGATCTGTGCTTTCGCACGCTGAACTGTCAACTGTCGTTCCGGTGTGGGTGGCAAGGAGGCGCATTCGCGAAGGACGGTGAAATAAAAATCAAGGGTCTGCAGCCTCCAAGCAGCAGTCTCACGACCATACGTAATAAAGGTTCGCCGTAGGGCCGGCTTGGCGCAGGTTAACCACCAACTAATCGATGTAGGATACGTTGGGAGGCGGCGGACGCACAAACTTCACGTGTCTTCGATGACGCGCCGACAATCCGGAGAAGCGAGAAGAGCAAGGTTTAATTTCCAGGGATGTCGGCTGCGCCACACCCGTTGGCGACGAAGGGTGACGGCACATACATAGACCTCGTGATCAGAAAAGGCTACTGGCCACACCTCCGCGTCACTCACCGTTGCCGCGAGAGAACGGGAGACGTAAATTCTATCGATGCGACTAGACGAGTGACTCGTGAAGTGGGTGTATCCCGGTCTATTTCCTCGGACATGTTCCCATGTACCTACCAGCTGGAGATCGCCGATGAGTGTCCCAAGATCTGGGCACGGTGAATGGTGTGGCAGCTGATCTTTAGGTGCTTGGGTACAACTGAAATCGCCCCCTAATATCAAGTCATCGTGCCTGCCCTGAAAAAGCGGTGCTATTCCTTCTGCGAAGAAGAGCGATCGGTCACGACGGCGATTCGTTCCGGAAGGGGCGTACACGTTGATAAACCGGACGCCTTGCACCGCTACGGCCATTCCTCTAGCGTCGGGGAGATATCGGACTTCGTCCGCCTCGAGGCCCCCTCTGAGGAGAATTGCGACTCCACTGTTAGTTGGCGAGGCGTGGGACACATGAGCCGTATAACCATACATACCCGGGAAATCGGCGACGAAGACTTCTTGGAGAAAGACAATGTCAACGTCTGCTGCAATGAGCATGTCTTGGAGCAGCGACAGCTTCGTATGTGTCCGAATGGTGACCACTCAACAGTTCAGTGCCATTACCACTAGACCACGGTGCTACTCAGCTTCTACTGCGACAATGCTCCGTCCATAACAGAACAGCGTCTCGGTGTTACGTCGTCCTAGTCCGGGAACGAGTCATCGGTCCTGCGTACTCAGACTCCCGATGACTGATGCTCGCCCTGGCGGTGATCTTCTTAGAACTTCCTTTGCCGCTACGCTCTTCGTCACCTTTCCTCTTGTTGCCTGTCGCTCCAGCTTCGAATTTGCCCTGGGTGGCAGGATCCTTGTAGGGCTTCATTCGAAGGACGTGGACCCTATCTCTGACCTTTCGTCGTCTTGCGTCGGGGTCGAAATCTTCGTAACTAAAATGAGACAACTGTCTTAAAACCTTATAAGGTCCAAAGTAGCGCCTGAGGAGCTTCTCAAAGAAATCAGTCTTCCGAACAGGAGTGAAGATCCAGACGACGTTACCAGGCTGGTAGACAACACGGCGGTGGCTCGCGTCATACTTTCCGCGATCGTTTTCTTGAGCCTGCAGCGTGCAGAGTCGAGCTGACTGCCGAGCTTCCTCAGCTCTGGTTAACACCTGGCCGATGTAGTCGTCGTCCACGTCGTCAGGATGTAACGGAAACACAGTGTCCATCGTCGTCGTCGCCTCACGCCCATGCACCAGGAAAAATGGCGTAAATCCTGTGGTGTCTTGTTTGGCCGTGTTGTAGGCAAACGTCACGAAAGGTAGCACTGAGCCGACAAATAATTTGAATTTCTGGTCAATAAGGCCTCCAGCCGTGAGTGCAACATTCTTAAGAATTTTTCTAATTAGACATAGTTTCTTAACAGTCAAGTATGATAATTGTTCCTTATTGTCAACTTAATTTGCAATTGTTTCCAAATAAAGTGTACGTGACTTATATTAAAAAACACTCAGCAACCAAGGGTAACCGATTACGGCCCCGTCCACACCGAATCCTACCTTTCCCTGAGTACCAGCCAGGTCTCATGTCGGCAAAGGTCTTATTAAGGCGTTCAGTAAGGCCGTTTGTTTGCGGATAAGTAATGTTGCACCGACGGTTTATCTCTGTCACAAGATTCGATTGAAAAATTTTCCCTCGATCCGTAATTAACGGCCTTGGGGTACCGTGTTTTAATACAATGTCTTCCACGATGAATTTGGATACGTAGGATGCTTCGGCTGTTTTCACGGGCCGGGTGTTGTGGCCGAGCGGTTCTAGGCGCTTCAGTCCAGAACCTCGTGACTGCTACGGTCGCAGGTTCGAATCCTGCCTCGCGAATGGATGTGTGTGATGTCCTTAGGTTAGTTAGGTTTAAGTAATTCTAAGTTCTAGGGGACTGATGACCTCAGATGTTAAGTCCCATAGTGTTCAGAGCCATTTGAACCATTTGTTTTCACGGCTTTTGTACTGGCATAGCGTGTCAGATAATCAGAGCAAACAATAATCCATCTATTGCCACTAACAGACCTTGGAAATCGTCCGACGAGGTCACTCCCAACACGCTGGACAGGCGTTTCATCTGGTGGAATTGGTATGAGTCGGCCAGGTGGTTTCTGAGGAACTGCCTTTCTCCTCTGGCACTCTCGACAGTGCGACACATAGTGACGGACACTCCTAACTAAACCCGACCAGAAAAATCTCTTGGAAAGAAATCCATCAGCTACCTTAAATTGTCCTTTCACATCGTCGGACCAGTTTAAGGCAAGCATAATTTGAGATATCTTGGCGTCCTTCTTCTGCTCGGCAGAGAGATCCTGGAGTGCAGCGAGACAGTCACTGTCTTCATTAAATGCTTTATGGTCTTACACAATGTTTCTTGAGAGACAGTTGGCATCTTGGTGATTTCTTCCACGTTTGAACACTATGGTAGTGTCATACTCTTATGGACGTAGTGTCCACCTGGCGAGTCGTCCTGTTGGATCCTTAAGACCTGACGGCCAACAAAGTGAATGATGGTCTGTAACAACTGTGAATGGCATTCCATAGAGATACTGTCGAAATCTGCACATGGCCCATATCACAGCAAGACATTCTCTTTCTGTAGTTGAGTAGTTTCTCTCTGCTTTTGTAAGTGTCCTGGAAGCATAGGCTACAACATTCTCTTTTCCATCCGAAATTTGCACCAGAACAGCACCGATCACATACCCACTGGTATCTGTGTGTAGTCCCGTAGGTGCTCTCTCATCATACAGACCAAGTACACGGCAAGTCGTCAGAGATTTTCGCAGGACATCGAAAGAATCTTGTTCACCACCACCACAGGTAAATTTAACATCGGCTTTTAACAACTCTTGGAGTGAACTGGTTCTGATACAAAAGTCTGTGATAAAACGACGGTAATAAGAACATAATGCGAGGAAGCTTCGCACATCTCTAATAATTCTAGGAATAGGAAATTCCGTTACAGATCTCACCTTTTCTGGGTCTGGCGGCACACCTTCGTTTGACACAAGGTGTCGAAGTATTTTGATTTCTTTTGCTCCAAAGACAGGCTTCCTTGAATTAAGTTTCAGTCTGCCTTGTTGGAGACACTTAAGGACGGCCCTCATTCCTTTTACGTGTTCATCAAATGTCTCTCAAAACACTATAATGTCATCTAAGTAACAAAGACACATCGTCCACTTCAGGTGATGTAGAAGAGTATCTATCATACGTTCAAATGTTGTTGGTGCATTAGACACATCAAGCGGCATTACCTGAAACTCACACATGCCCTCAGGGGTGATGAATGCAGTTTTCTCACGGTCACCCTTATCTACTTCGATTTTCCCGTATCCCGAGTACATATGCATGGCTGAGAAAAACTTAGCCCCCTTCAGACAATGTGTACCGTCATTTCGTGGAAGAGGGTAAATATTCTTTTTAGTCATCTTATTAAGCTTCCTGTAATCAACACAAAAGCGCCAGCTGCCATCCTTCTTCCTGACGAGGACCACTGACGACGACCATGTGCTCAGAGGTTGAATGACATTATTCTTCATCATTTTCTCTACCTCGTCGCGAATTATTCGACGTTCCGTTGCTGACACACGGTATGCTCTCCGGCTTATTGATTGATGGTCTACAGTGCTAATCCGGTGCTTCACCGTCGATTTGTCTAATTTGCTCTTCACCTGTGGATTCGAGCACTCAGAGAACTCTTGAAGAATGGCAAAGTTTGTATGACGCTCAGCTGTTCTTCAATTAACGGCTCAGCGATTGCTACCTACTTGGGTCTTGGAAGGATCTGCGGTTCTCGGCGACAGTTGACTATCCACAGTTCACCAGATCCGGTCTTAAACGAGACGGCAGAGGTTGGGATGACCAAGTTATGCTTCAGTGGTATGCTTCTCTTACATTCCACTAAAAGATCCATGGGTTGATGCATAGCATGACACATGACAGTTACCTTTCTACCGCTGACTGCAGGAACGATCACTTCATCCAGCAAACATAGTCTCCACACTCTCGGATGCGCATCTTCCTGTCCGCAGTATCATCTCGTCTAGCATAACCTTCGAGCGACCACAATCTATAATTGCTTGAGAAGCTTTCAAAAAGTCCCATCCTAGAATGACGTCTTGACTACACTGTTGTAAGACGATGAATTCTAAGGGCTGTGTATGGCTACTTATACCCACACGAATTGTACATCTTCCTGTAGGTTTTGCATATTTCCCAGTAGCCACCTTCTGTAGAGATTTTTTGCTGTCGACGAATACGGTTTTCTGCAACTGTCGACGGTACTTCTCCGAAATGACTGAATATGTTGCTCCAAAGTCCACATGAGCTTGGGATGGTCGGCCATCCATGAGGATATCGACATAGTTTCCTATCATTTTGTAGTGATCGACGGCGGAAGATTTTTCTCTTCAGCGGCCTCACCTCCAAGGAAGGTCGCATCCTTTAGTTTTCCAGATTGCGGCAGCTAGGTGATCGGCTGGAGCTACGAAACGGCGATGGAGACCTTGATCGGCGTGTTGGGGAGCGTCCGCTCCAGCGGCTAGATTGCCTTGATGGTGACCTACGTCGTCCTGCACCCGTATCTTCTTGTTCATCTTCGTCGTCCCGGAGTTGGCGTCAGGTAAGATCTGTCTGCTGTCTTCTGGTGCGGGCGTCATCAAATATCCGCCGCCTTTCTCGACAATAGCGCACCACATGTCCCGGTCGTCTGCAGTGGAAACATACTGGTTGGTTATCCTGGGTCCTCCAGACGTCAGTCTTCCTTGGTGCCCAAACAGGTTCCTCATGCGGCATTGTAGGAACGTAACTCCGCCTGGGTCTCGACTTTTTCACCGTTTTAAAGGAAAACGAAGGACGAGAGATTGGGTTCAATGTATGTTCCACTTCCTCCCTTATGATCTCTTGCAGCGTCTCGGTTTTTTGCTCGCCGGGCAGTCCAAGTGCCTTAATTTCCGCTCTCATTATCTATCGAAGAACAGTTGCTTCAGCCGGCCGAAGTGGCCGTGCGGTTAAAGGCGCTGCAGTCTGGAACCGCAAGACCGCTACGGTCGCAGGTTCGAATCCTGCCTCGGGCATGGATGTTTGTGATGTCCTTAGGTTAGTTAGGTTTAACTAGTTCTAAGTTCTAGGGGACTAATGGCCTCAGCAGTTGAGTCCCATAGTGCTCAGAGCCATTCATTCCAACAGTTGCTTCAGATATCGATACGATGTTTGGAAGGGGTTGTTTAGTTGGGCTGTTTAGTTTACAGGTTCGCCTTTCTAATTAAATTGTTGAAGTTACTAAAAACAGAATTATACTGTTTCTGTTTTGGCGACTCATTTATCATTTAGCGCTGGTATTGTCCAGGACAACAACACAGATACACGAAGATAGGAAACCAGTCGAGGTTCAGAGGTTCAGTTCACATCGAGTTAACAGTTTTTTATTGAGACTCTCGCTGTGTGGGGAGACCCCCGGCCGTGACGAGGCACCGCCGCCCAGCCCAGCCAGCAGTAAGCAGCCAGCCCGGGTCTTTTGTAAGCCGCTTACGCAACCCGCTCGCTCTTGCCGCTGCCGCATCCCGACCGTAGTCGACGGCCGTGCCTCATCAGACGCCTTCCAGTGTCGCTTCCTGGTCCGTTCGCGCCAAGGCCGTCACGGCGGGCGGGGAAGAGTGCTTCCGGAGAAAACCGTACACCGTCTACCGGGTGGGCCACGAGTAACGGGTACAAGAGGAAAATACCCGCGTAGCTGTTGTGATGATGGTAAGCAGAGATACTGTAAAAATAAGTAATAAGTTCAAATTCCTGAACTACGCTGGACTGAACTGGTTTCCTACGTTAAAGTAAGTACTGCTATGTGTGTGTAGAATGAAATTTCGACTCGGCAGCGGAGTGTGCGATGGTATAAAACTACCTGGCAGATTAAAACTGTGTGCCCGACCGAGATTCGAACTTGCGACCTTTGCCTTTCGCCGGCAAGTGCTCTACTGACTGTGCTTCCAAAGAACGACTCAGAAACCGTCCTCGCAAGTTTACTGCCGCCAGTGTCTTCCGAACTTCACAGAATCTCTATCGCGAACCTTGCAAGACTGGCGCTTCTGGAAGGAAGGATGCTGCTAGCCAGCTGTGAGGACGAGTCGTGGGACGTCCTTGGGTAGCTCATTCGGCAGATCAGTTGGCCGCGAACGGAAAAGGTCCCGAGTTCGAGTCTCGATCCGTCACACAGTTTTAATCTGACAGGCAGTTTCGTGTGCGTGTGTGTGTGTGTGTGTGTGTGTGTGTGTGTGTGTGTGTGTGTATGTGTGTGTGCGTGCGTGTTTTTATCACGAAAGTGATGTAATAACGGAAACGGTGTCTATTAAGAATGAGTCGCCAAAGCATATATCTTAAAATGTGTAACTATGTCCATTAACTTCAACCAGATTAATTGGAAAAGGAAAACTGTGGAATTCTGTGTTGTACAGTGCAATGAACAGTGCTACGGTAGGGATGGGAGAAAGTGGCATGTTAAAACCGATATTTTAATTCCGAATAACTGGTATTTTTAGGTTTTGTTTGATCTCGGTTATAATAGATGTTTTTTATTTTTTCTAATAACCGAGTAAAAAAAAAAAAAACAATCATCCATAGCAGCAGTGCTAAAACAGAAAATGGGACTAGCTATGAGTGCTGTTTTAGTAGCAACGTCGAGAAACGAGCAACAGACACGCGAAGCGAGACCTGGTCCAGCCCTGCTGGGACAGCGACGTCCGTCTCGCTGCTGCAGGTGCGCCCACTGTGCGGGGCGGGACTCGCGCCCTCCTGCTTCTGCACGCTGGCTCCTCGCTCTCGTCGTCAGACATTCGTCGTATTGCAGAGTGGCACCAACTACAGTTTCGAAATAATTTATCAAGTCATGTGGCAATGGAGTACAATACGTTATTTGCTTTAAAATATCGAAACATTTCTATGCTAATGAAAAAGGAAATTGTGGTAGCAGTAACAAATTACAAACTTAGCAACAATTCATTCATAGTACATAATAAAAATAGAAAGTAGCTGGTACGCTGCCTGTGTCTACACAATACGTCTTTATCTGCCTGCAGTCCTTGAAAACAGTCGATTAAGTAACACAAAAAATAGAGTTCTGCAATCTCTCAGCTTCCACCTGTAGCACTGGGACGGAGCACCAGTGAGCCGCGGACAGCCAGTCCTCGCCGACCGCTGGCGACACACGTGCAACACTGGCCGACTGAAGGAGGCTGCGGCGGAAACGACCGTTGGTCGGTCGTTCGGTCGGTCGCCCCATCAGCCGGCGCATGTTTGGTCCTTTGACCGTTTGTGGCCGTTGGGGCAGAGCAGCGAGGAAGTCTCCGTGGTGCGTAATCAGGCCGGTGCTGCTGGCAGTGTGCATGCACGGCTGGAGTTGTGGGGCACTTCTTGCGAGGGTTACCAAGTCCGTCACCACCGACCTCGGACTCTAAACGTTGAGTGCTCGCTTAACCTACTATCAAGCCTCAGCTGCCACCACATCTCTTTGTTTGATCCTGGTTGTCGCTTTCTGGGAGATTCCCCTGAGCAACAACATATGTGTATTGAAGTCGGCTACAATTGCAGCCGCCATCCTGTGTGGTATTTAACTTAATTTAATTTATACCTTCATTAATGAAGTTGAGCATCGGCATCTTCTGCCTTGTGGCCATCGACGTTTTGGTTAGCTGCCCTGGTCGTTGACGTAGTTTACAGCAGCGCGTTTTCCTCGTCGTGTTGATGCTTTCCAGCATGGCGTGCAGTACGGCAGCTGAGGTGCTGTTGGTAGTTTTGGCCGTTTATTCTGACTTGGCTGGATTGGGCACCAGCACCCAGATCGTTGTGCTAGTGACAACTTGTTGTGATTTTGCTAGTCGGGTGGTGCAGAACTGATCTTGTTGGTTGATTCGTCTGCTGGCTTTCCGATGAGTTGTCTTCCGATTAAGAGGTTGTCGGCCTGGCTGCCTGTCTCACCTAAACGTCCGTTCGTGTTACGTTCCCAGGCCGACCCTTGGAACCTTCTGAGTGCCGCTCCTTGTGTTTCACACACTGATTCCATTTTTAGTATTAAGTACTCTGTGTGGCCTTGAGTCGAGTTTTAGCTTATTGAAATTGCAAAGCTTTTATTTTTAGGCCTTAAGCCGCAAAAGAAAATTGTTTCTTGTTTGGTATGTGGCCTTCAGCCGAGTTTCAGCCCTTCAAAATTAAAACTGAAAATTCCTTGTGTCTAGGCCTTAAGCTGTAAATTTGTTTCAAGTTGGTATGTGGCCTTCAGCCGATTTTTCAGCCTTTTCAAATGAAAGTCGAAATTTTTGTCTAGCCGTAAGAAATATTTTCTAGTTTTTATGTGGCTTTCAGCCGAGTTTTACAGCTTAAATTACAAATTAGAAATGTTTTCGGCTGGGCTTTGACCCATGAGATTGTTTGGGTTTCGCATGTGGGCTTCAGCCGAGTTTTATGCGAAGCATTTTAGGTAAAGCCTTTAGCCTATTTTAGTTGAAATTTAGAAGCTCTTCCCTTTAGCCGGCCGCGGTGGTCTAGCGGTTCTAGGCGCGCAGTCCGGAACCGCGCGACTGCTACGGTCGCAGGTTCGAATCCTGCGTCGGGCATGGATGTGTGTGATGTCCTTAGGTTAGTTAGGTTTAAGTAGTTCTAAGTTCTAGGGGACTGATGACCACAGATGTTAAGTCCCATAGTGCTCAGAGCCATTTGAACCATTTCTTCCCTTTAGGCCTTAAGCCGTTATATTATTTTCTTCAGCCGAGTTTTAATCTCTCTTAAACTAAAAATTCAAAATCCTTGTCTTGCCCTTAAGTCATAGGATTGTTATTCTTCAGTATGAGGCCTTCAGCCGAGTTTTACACGAAATAATTTAAGATAAGGCTTTCAGTCTTTTCACACTGAAAACTCTTCTTTCTAGGTCTTAAGCCGTTAAATTGTTTTGTTGATATGCGGCCTTCATCCGAGTTTTCAGCCTATTTCGATTAAACATTGAAAATCTTTGTCTCGGCCTAAAGCCGTAACACTGTTCTTGATTAATGTGTGGCCTTCAGCCGAGTTCTATGGGAAAAATTTAAGCTAAGGCTTCCAGCCTAGTTATATTGAAGATAAACATTTTTTCCTAAATAAGTGAAACCTTCAGAGGAACTCCTGTACCTCCATTCCTTGCTTAGGCCTTGTGCCATGGATTTTCGATGTGGCCTTCAGCCGACCTACATTAAATCAAAGGAGGTTCTTTCGTTAAAACATTGAGAGTTTTTGATTTTTGCTTGTCTAATTGTTTGTTTTAACAAATAAAGTTTACATGTTGAGTGCAACTGACACTAACTTATTTTGGCCCCTTTCCACAAATATAACTTCATCCGCTCTGTCCTGCTAGCCCAGGGATTTCAGCCGTTGCTCCTTGGCCGCCACATCTAATCAGCCTTTGGGTATTTCGTGTCAGCAGGGGCCCTTTCCAAAGTCCGCTACAACACTCTGCCTCCTGCAAAGGCTGGCCTCGGACTCGGCAACGTGCGGCCACGACCCTCCGCACTCTTTGTCCGCACTACGTTGCGGCACTGGCGGGGGCCGGTCCCGTCCCTAACACACAGTCTCTTAGATATCCTCCGACCAGCTTCTCTCGATCCACCGATCAATGTGGCACCTATTTCTCCATTATTGAACCATGTCGCCAATTGTTTCGTAGAACTCTGCTACGTTCGGGCCGATCCTCCAGTCACTCGTCCTCCCCGTACAAAAGACTATTATCTTTTGTTTAGGCTGTCCAACCCTTGCGACCCCATGGTGCTACAGCACCCTAACATTAATTGGCGAACGGTTTGGGGGTGTGTGCATGCACCCTTTTCACCGTCGTCTGTGTCTGCACTCTGGTATGTTTTAGTCTACGGCAAATTCCCGACTAATAGTCGACTTTATCGCATAGCACTGGCCTGACTGTCATGACTGTCAGCTCGAAGACAACGACGAGCACCGTCTTACGTGCCCCCTAAAACGAAACGTTTGGCTCCTCATCCAACGAATCGTGGGCTTTTACCTCCGTGCCCCGCCAACGACGGTAACCCCAGATTTTTTGTTGTTTCCCCAGGCATTTCACTACCCTCTTGCTAAGCACCATACACTCATCTGGTTTCGAGGACAGGCTTTAGACTACCTCTTTCAGAGTGGTCCGCATACAGTCCTCGACTTCTGGTACAAAGTTGTGACCGCGCATAGCATCCTCACCCGAAAACCATCTTACCGACGAACTTTTGCCGGTTATCTCCGCAGCGTCTTCACCCCCCTCAATGTTGTGGTGTGTCATGCCTACCCGTCCCATGATGCAGCACCCATATCCACGTTCTCATGCATAAATAAATGGTAGAGCACTTCCCCGCGAAAAGGAAAGGTCCCGAGTTCGAGTCTCGGTCCCGCACACAGTTTTAATCTGCAAGGAAGTTACATATCAGCGCACACTACGCTGCAGAGTGGAAATCTCATTCTGGTAGCATACCAGTGTTCTTTATAAAATGATACTTTCACTCTGCAGCGGAGTGTGCGCTGATATGAAACTTCTTCGCGGAAAGTGCTCTACCGACTATGCTACCCAAGCGCAGTCAGTTGAACACTTTCACGCGAAAGGCAAAGGTTCTGTGTTCCAGCACACGGTTTTAATCTGACCTGCCAAGAAGGCTCAATGTTCTTTACAGCTAATGCTCCAACATGTCGGCCGTCGTTAACCAACAACGCCTCTAGTCGAGCACAACGCTGTGAACAGCTGTGTACGGTGTATCCGTGTTGCCGCCGTGTGTTGTCTTCCAGCATCCCTAATGAGCTCAGGAGATTGCGGTACGGTTGCGACTACAGAGACAACAAACGCACGCATTGAGGTCTGGAGACCTAGGAGGCCAAGCGTGACGGAAGTGACGGCTCAGCATGTGATGGTCGTCAAATGATGTGGGCAAGGGGTCTTTCACACATGTACAAATATGGGGTGGAGTGCCATCTTTCATAAAAATCGTACCTTCCAGCAGATGTTCATTAAGCCAGGCTAGAGACGATGCGATGCTTTAACGTATCGGCGTGCAGTGCAGCCGTCACGTCGAGACACTTTGAAAAGCAGCACCCCCACATTTCCACGAAGGAAAAAGGTCCGATAATGACTGATGTAAATCCACACCACACCGTGACTTTCTGGTCATGCAGTTGTGTTTCACCGACAGTTCGACGATTATCAGTAGCCCCGGTCCTCGTGCGGCGTCACTAATGTGTTGCTACCGACCGCCTTCTGTTGGCTGATCTTTGCACCCGTTTCGCTTTCAATTAAAGCTCATGTCATTTTAGGCATGTGTTTCCAGTTTCACCTCTCTACCTGTATTATTCCATGTAATAGCGCATTTTCACATGTTAACGGACTTTTAGGTCACCCTGTAATACTGGATCCACGTTTGGTCTTACAGCTGCGTATCTGATCCAAATCATTCGAGTTAGGTTACTTCTTTTCCAGGCATGTTTTGAAATGAGCTTTTGATATCGTTTACGGTATGGGGGTTCAACTAATACAACACTCTTCACGTACGCGGTTTCCTGATGTGCAGAACTTTATCCATTACCTGTACAGCTCGCACGCCAACAGCAAAAAGAAAATTCTTTTGTACATGAAGCACTTAGTTCTTCCATGCCCACATCGGATACTTTTCGTAGCAGACGTGTGAGAAAGTCATGTAGGAGACAAGCAATCATGCTAGTAGATACATCTGCACTGGTCTCGCGGCTGAGGCGCTCAGTCCGGAACCGTGCGACTGCTACGGTCGCAGGTTCGAATCCTGCCTCGGGCATGGATGTGTGTGATGTCCTTAGGTTAGTTAGGTTTAAGTAGTTTTAAGTTCTAGGGGACTGATGACCTCAGAAGTTAAGTCCCATAGCACTTAGAGCCATATGAATTTTTTAACTCAAAATAGCACTGTAGAGGCGACACGGCGGCAGAGAGGATGGGGGGGGGGGGGGCAGGACCCGAACCGATGAGGGGGAAAAGGGGGAAGGAGAGGAAAAGAAAAAAGGGGGGAAGCCAAATGGAGGGAGGGGACATAGAGAGGGGGGGGGCTGGGCAGACGCGAGAAGAAGTTGGAAAGGCAGTGGAGGGGAGAACAAAAGGACTCGGGGGAGAGAGGGAAGTCTGAGAGAGGGTAGGCAGGGAAAAAACAGTATGGAACGGGGGGAGAGGGAGCCCGGGGGAGCCCGGGCAAAGGACAAAGGGGGAGGTGAGGATCAGAGTTGATAGGAGGGATAAATGGAGGGAGAGTGTCGTCATCAGGGAGGGGGAGTCGACGGAAGCCACCTTGGGAAAGGAGATGAAGAATGCAGAGGTGGAGGGTAGGGCGGACACAACGGTGAAGGCGCAGCAGGGGGCGGGGATTGGAGAGAGGCGAGCAGCAACCAGGGGACGAGGGGGATCAAGGCGGCGGCAGGTATAGAGGATGCAGATATGTTCGAGGAAAAGGAGCAGATGAGGGAAACGAATCAGGTCGTAGAATATCCGCACAGGGGACGATAGGTGTACATGGAAGGCAAGGCAAAGTGCATGGTGCTTGAGGACCTGGAGGGACTTATAGAATTTGGGGTGGGCGCATATCCAGGTGGGACTAGAATAACAGAGGATGGGATAGATTAAGGACTTGTAGGTGTGGACGATGGTCTGGCCAGAGAGGACTTTGAGGCGGTGGAGGTGGTTGTGGGCTCTGGATTGGATAGAGATGAGGGATCTAGGTGAGTTGACAAGTCAGTGGTGAGACCAAGGTAGGTAAGGGTGGGGAGAGGTGGAAGGGCGGGTGCAGATGGTAAGTGAAAATCAAGGAGCCGGAAGGAGCAAGTGGTACGACCTACGATGATAGCGTCGGTCTTGGAAGGATTGATTTTCAGGAGCCACTGATTACACTGTGCGGCAAAAAAGTCAAGGTGTTTCTCGAGAAATTGGCACCGTTGAAGGGTAGGAGAGAGGGCAAGGAAGGCGGTGTCATCGGCATACTGCAGGAGGTGGACTGGAAGGGGGTGGGGGCACATCTGCTGTGTACAGGAGGTAGAGGAGAGGGGAGAACGTGCGGGAATCGGCGATATGGATGGTAACATAGGAGGGGCGGCGGGAGAGGAAGGAGGCAATCAGACGGACACGTGTTTCCGAATAATTTCGGTCTTCAGAAATCTAAAATACAAATGTAACAAGCGAACTGGTATACAAACATACTTTACAATAATTTTTTAGGTAGCAGTAATTAAACAACATTCAATAAAAGTGTAAACACAATCCGTTCCTACCTACAAAAGTGCAAAGGTAGCACAAGGACTGCAGCAACACCAGTTGTGTACATAACATGATATGGCACACTACTAAGCGAGTTCCTGTAAACCTGGGATAGGAAAACAAAGTTGCCACTAGATGGCAGCATGCTAAACATGATGCCATAGCCTCATACGAATATATACGATGACAGGCATTCAATAAGTACTGCAGCGTACCTTTTTTCGGTTCAAATGGCTGTGAGAACTATGAGACTTAACATCTGAGGTCATTTGTCACTTAGAACTACTTAAACCTAACTAACCTTAGGACATCACACACATCCATGTCCGAGGCAGGATTCGAACCTGCGACTGCGGCAGTCGCGCGGTTCTGGACTGAAGCGCCTAGAACCGCTCGGCCACAGCAGCCATCTATCTGTTTTTTTTTTTGTCAAAGCAGGTTGGTTATATTCAGGATTCCAATACACCATATTATTCCAATCCTTTACCCACAAAACCCTAATTTTCAATGTAATCTCCGTTCAATGCGACGGCCTTACGCCACGTTTCTGGGAGGGCGTGGCACTGCTCTACTGGTCGACTATTCATTCTTGCAGAATGAATAGTCCCTGAAGACCGTCACTATTAGTTTACTGGCTGTGGGTGCAGCTTTGAACTGTTTCATCAGAGGAGAGGTGGTGTGGCGTTTCCTGTTCGACGTGATCAACCCATATTTCAACGCCTATGACAAAAAAATTTGTCACTATCTGTCTCGTAGTTCGGAAGCAATACTGCACACGTCGTCTTTAGTTGCTCTTTTTGTCTTCTGTTAGGCGGCGAGGAAGCCAGGGCAGACACCTGTGAGTACCACAAGTGGTGGACAGGTGTGTCAGCACTACCAACAGACACGTCTAGTTGAGCAGCGAGGTGTTTGATTGTGATCCGTCAATAAATACGTTCAACATCGCGAGAGTCACAGCTCCTTCATGACGTCCAAGTTTGGCATTTTTCGACAAGATAACGCGCCATGTCACAAGGCCCTGAGTGTGATGGAATAGTCTTAGGAACACAGTGGCGAGTTCCGCATTATGTGCTGGCTGCTCAACTCGCTAGATCTGAACCCAATCGAACACATCTGGGATGTGGCGTCAGAGCTCATTGTCTCTCCGTCCCTCCCCGGGCTTCGCGGGAATTTGGTGACTCGTGTGCAGATGTGGTGCCAACTCCGTTCACAGACATACCACGGCCTCGTTGCTTCCACGCCACGACGCTTCATCGTGTTATCCGTGGCGAAGGTGGAAAGACCAATGTTCTGGATTATCAGTGTGAATCACGTTTTTGCCAGGAGCGTAATACGGGTAAATTTAAAGATGTCGTGGTTCCAGCTCATCGCCTCAGCTTAGAATTGCGTGGCCTTTTCAAGGTACGTTCAAATGGTTCAAATGGCTCTGAGCACTATGGGACTTAACATCTGAGGTCATCAGTCCCCTAGAACTTAGAACTACTTAAACCTAACTAACCTAAGGACATCACACAAATCCATGCCCGAGGCAGGATTAGAACCTGCCACCGTAGCGGTCGTTCGGTTCCAGACTGAAGCGCCTAGAACCGCTCGGCCACACCGGCCGGCTTCAAGGTAAGTATAACAATTGCAAGCTTGTGGTCGAGCCACTTAAGGAGGCGGCGGCGTGTGTGAAAGTGAGCGACATTCCTCAACACGCTTCCTGCAGCAGCGCGCCGCGGTTCGACCCCGATAGCCTGTGCGTGCGTGCGTGCGTGCCCGACTTGCGTGATCGTACGCACTTGCGTGTGCAGCATTCCAGTCCAGAGGCAGGCGACATTTCAGGCTCAGGCCGCTCAATGCGGAAGGGAAACCACGCCGCGGGCTCCCATTATGACCGTACCGTACGGGCTCCACGCGACGAGGTCGTCCGCGATCCATTCCCACCGGTTGACGCTTCGATCGCTCTTCTCATCAGCGGCTGTGTGTGTGTGTGTGTGTCCGACGTCTCCCCCCTACCACACAAAGTCAGGCTGTATTCTTCTGCGAATGTGAGTTAAAATCAGCGAGTTAATCGAGTTCACTAGTGACGGAGTATTAGCGCAGCTGGAAGGAACGTCCCACCACCAAAGATTCTCTACGCACCTCCCACCAGTACAACAGCTTCAAACATGTGGGTACTTTATACATGAGTTAATATTTGACGTTATGCAAGTAAACTCTTTATGATTGCAGACGCAGAATCCTAGATTTTCACACATCTCGATGACGTAGATGTCGTATCTCCTCAACCACGA
Source organism: Schistocerca americana (assembly GCF_021461395.2). Classification (NCBI taxonomy): domain Eukaryota; kingdom Metazoa; phylum Arthropoda; class Insecta; order Orthoptera; family Acrididae; genus Schistocerca; species Schistocerca americana. Next base: position 194,198,352 of record NC_060127.1, read on the forward strand.
GTCGTTCAATGGCACAGTCTCGCTGGTACATTCAGCGGATACGGGGCGTTTCTCCTAACAGTCGTCGGGTGCATTTTCTCCGTCTTTTCAGCAGATGTTTGCTGTTTCGTGTCTGCACTGTGTAGGTGGATTCTGGTCATCACGTCCTTCATGCGAAGCCTAGAGTGGACGGGAAGTGTCGATTTGTTTCGCGTTACAAACAAAACGATTTTCGAAGCGGAATGTTACGTGTTCGTTCGATAGAGCGGTCCCACATTAGTCACGGGTGATACTATTTTTTGTCGACACGTATCAACAGGTACAGTGACACGATAAAAATGGCCGGTACTGCCCTGCACCTCGCTGACTGCTGCCGCCGACCACGCGCCGATATACAGCCGCCCACGGATTGTTGTCTAACTTTCGTGTTTTACTCCATCTGTCGATACATATCGATAGAAGAAAAATCGCACTAGACTAATATGGGCCCACTCTGTGGAATGGGCACGTGACATTCCCCTTTAAAACTCATTTTGTTGCTGAAGGGAAAAACATTCTGACGCTTCCCGTCGACAATGGGCGTCACGTGAGAGACGTGATGACTACTGTGTGAACAGTGCCTGCAAAGTACTGTCAGTAGTGAGCAAGTTTTACCTTATTAACAGCGAACGTGTAGAAAGCGAGAAAATTCATTCCTTTCATCTTTTTGAGGGGTGTATCAGTGCTAAGAAGTTTCGAAGAGGTCTCAAATTATGCCTAAAGGTTGTTTGAAACTCACTTATGGACCGTCAGTCTCCGAGATGAAAACTCTTATAGCTTTTTAAATAAAGCAAAAGTTACTAACTTTGTATATCTCTGTTCTTCGAGTCAACATATTTATATCTCAACATAGGCACCCTGGTGACGAAAACATTTCTCCCCACGAGCGGCTACTTTGTTGATAGCGTCACTGTAGACTGTCTGACTCGGTTGACAGAGCCACAGCCTCACCTCTGCGTGCGCCGTTTCGTCACTATCAAAGTGAAGTCCTCGAAGGTGTTCTTATAGGTTTGGGAAGTGACAGTGAAGCCGCAGGCGAGGCCGCCTGGTTGTCGCAGACGCCTCGGCGGCCGCCTGCGGTGCAGAAGCAGAGGGCGCCGGCCGCTCCACGACTGCGGCGCGCCGTTTCCCGCGCACCAGCGTGGTGCCGTTACACACTACAATGTGGAGGTCTCTATCGGCAGACGGCTGCAAATGTGTACACTTGATGGAGAGTAAAGATTCAGAGAATTACTTACGTTTGTTTTATTTAATATTCTGTTGGATATAGCGGACCACGCTCCCTGTGTGGCCGTCCGTGGCTGCAAATCTGTTGGCGGTGCGCGATTCGACTGTGTCCCAGCAGTTTTCGATGGGATGCAGGTCGGCCGATCGGGAGGGCCACATTATTCGCTCGAATTGCCATCGTTATTTGGGGATGCGAAGTCCACGATCGGCTGCAAATGGACCCAGTCACTTCCAGGCAAACCCTATCCATACCACTATGGAACCACCACCAAACAGTGCCTTTTTGTAGCTTGGTTCCATGGCCTCGTGGGGTCTAGGCCACAATCGACCTTACCATCAGCTCTAACCAATTCAAATCGGGACTCAGCTGAGCAGGCCGCGGTTTTCCAGTCGTCTAGTTGTCCGACCGATGCGGTCAGGAGCCCAGCAGAAGCGCTGCAGGCGGTGTCGAGCTGCCAGCACCCCACTGACGCCACATTTCGCCGCACCGTCCTGACGGATACGTCCGCCGTACGTCCCACGTTGATTACTGCGGTTGTTTCACGCAGTGTCGCTTGTCCGTTGGCGCTGACAACTCTGCGCAAACGCCGCTGCTCTCGGACGTTAAGTGAAGGCCGTCAGACGGTGCGTCGTCCGTGGTGAGAGGTAACGCCTGAATTTTGTTATTCTCTGCTCGCTCCTGACACTGTCGATGTCGCAATATCTAATTCCCTAACGATTTTCCATATGGAATGTCGGCTGCGCCTAGCTCCAACTTCTATTCCGCGTCCAGAGTCTGTCGATTCCCGTCGTGTCCCTACAGTGACACGTAAACCTTTTCAGGTGAAGCCCTCGAGTACAAACGGCAGCTCCGCCGATGCTGTGCCCATTAATACCTTGTGTACGCGGCACTAACGCCACGTGCTTACGTGCAGACCCCCGTCCCATGGCTTTTGTCACGTCAGTGTGTTTGAAATATTGTACTACAAATCTTTGTTGCCGCTGGAAGCCGTTAGACATCCATCTACGACTCGAATCGGTAAATATACATCGGTTCTATACTACGCGTCGCAGGAAAAAAGGTAAAAGATTGAGAAAAAGTAGTAGGGAGGTAGAAGAAGACCGCGCAAAAAGCAAACGCAGACAAGGCGTACTCAAAAATTAAATCACTACAGTTAACTCGTAGAAACACAAAGATGAGAAACATCCTCTTTCAACATGAAAAAATTGGAGACAGTTTGAGAGAATGCAATGAAAAGCTGTGTGATGGTGAAGGTACGAAAGATGATTCACATTACGTGAGTTCAATGGAAAAAGTGTAAAATGAATTCAAATGCCAAGTCAGAACTCAACAGTGCCATAAACAGCTTAGCAAGAGAAACAGAAAACATCGCTTCTCAGTTTTAGATAATGCTGGATGTAAGAACATACACCTTCTGTATCAATCTGTGTGTGTCTCTTACGCGGATGAAACACTACTAACGGAATTAATAAAAGATAAAAGTAGAACAATTGCTATATCTAAGAAAGGAAATGCCAATGATTGTTCAAATCCTAGAACCGTAGCATTAATAAGCTATGTTTCAAAATTTCTCTCAGTATTATTAAGGAAAGACTAAAAGCTAAGATAAACCAACATATAGGAGAGGGCCAATTTGGATTTAGGAAGGAAAGGTTTACATGGCATTTCAATTGGCTGCCACACGTTCCATCCAATGCCTGTGTAACAACTCCTACTTGTAATATTAGTAATTTTCGCCTCACAAACATTAATATACGCTCAATAGTAAACGCCTGATGGCCTAAAGTTATCGAACAATTGTAAAGTAAAAGAAATGAATCATCGCATAGCAGCGACAGAATCTATTATTCTTTATCTTTGCCGTTCTTGCGCGGTGCCAGTAAATCTCTATGTACATGTATCGATTAATGGTATAAAAAATAATTCTGTTGTTTCAAGACAAATGAGGCTTTTGACGCCTCACCTTTTACTGTTTGTATTCCATGAGAGGCGGACGCGGACTTGCTGCGTTCCACAACTGTATTTTATATTTTATGTGAAAATATTGAGTGAATATGCTACTTGTTATTTTTTCCAATCAGAAAACATGTAGTTTCTTGTAACTGATATCGAACAGACAGCGTCAAGAGGACATTTTGACTGTTATGTATAAAATATTTAACCACAATGGTCATCTATTGTAATTTAATATGAAAAGGTACGTAGCATTAAAAAAAACGTGTGTTAAAGATAAGTGTGCTTATTTTCGTAAATTAACCTTGATGAGTCCATCTCCTTATTTACTTAACTGTTAATTATTTTGTGTTACTTCATCATCAGAAATTACGATCACGCTGATGGGCCGAACGCAGCATGAGGCAGAAGGAACATTATCGTTTTCCTATTATTTCTGAACCAATTTTTTTTTAATTGTGTAGTGTTGCATTTCTTTTAAAGTCTATAAATCTTCTGGTCCCTTAGTGTTGTTCCGGGTATGACTGTATCGCGACTATAAAAATGCACAGAAATGATAATGTTTCTTCCGAGCGATCTCAAATATATATATATATATCAATATGCTGCTCTTATTCAGGTATTTAATGGTCAACGTATGTTATTATAATAGCGTAATAAATCCCTGAGTCTGTTGCCAAGTGGCCCACCAAAATATTCACTTTTTCGACATTAAAAAGAAAGTAACAATTCTTTTTATTTTTTTGTCCCCCAAGAGCAACGCTACACTTGGCGCCCGAACAGGGACTTGATCAAAAATCATTTCATGTATGTGTTTATTAATTTTTCAGTGCTTGTTCTAGTAATTGTTTCATTTTTTCATGTGGATGCAATTCAACCGAGAAAGAGAAGTGGGAAAACCTATTAATTAATTCAGAAGAACGATTGATGAAATTACCAATAAACGCGAGTATCCAGCTGTATCATTATCAAGACAGCCATAGTAAGTCAAATTTTTATACGCAGTAGCCAAGCTTTCGTAGTGACGTAGCATCTTTCGAGTTGATCAGAACGTAAACCTGTCTTTCCTTGCCTTGAAACAGCTTTATTTCAATTTGTCCATAGTCCATTCTTACGTAGTTAAATTCAGTGAAAGTGTAACATTGTTGTCAGTGCGTAAAAAAAATTACGATATGGCGGATAACTACGCTCAAAACTGGTAAAACGTGTGATATTTCATTTGTTTGTAATTAGTAGGAACCATCTTGTCTTCTTGGCGTAAATGAACGTCAGTTGTTACTTAGAGTTAAAATTTTATCTTAGGTCCCAGTAAGCCATAGCACTACGTCGTAGACAAACGACTGACGGCAGTGACAAACAATATCTGTAGCATTTTGACGTTTGACAAATAATTCATGAACATGGCTGACGGTAAACAGCGGACACAAACAAAACCAGACGACAGCGGTAATGCGAATGGACCTCACTATCCATTACGATCACGCGCGATAGGTACACGAGCGGAGGCAGAAGCAGCCTCGACCGAAGTTTTAGAAGCTGGTCCTAGTGTGCAAACTATTCCCGCATTTGAAAAAAATGACTTGGCTGCAATGATCGAAGCAATAATGGAACGCAAGTTCGAAAGCCAAAAACAGGAAAGATTAGATGAAAAGGCCCGCGAAGAAAAAGAGAAGGCCGAAAGACGGCATAATAAAAATCAGGTCCTTACAAATCTGTGCAACTCAGTAAAAGCAGACATAAATTCAGTAAAAACAGAAATAAATTCGGTAAAAACAAGACATAAATTCGGTAAAAACAAGACATAAATTCGGTAAAAACAGATCTGCAAACGGAGATAAATGACCTAAATGGTTCAAATGGCTCTGAGCACTATCGGACTTAACATCTATGGTCATCAGTCCCCTAGAACTTAGAACTACTTAAACCTAACTAACCTAAGGACATCACACAACACCCAGCCATCACGAGGCAGAGAAAATCCCTGACCCCGCCGGGAATCGAACCCGGGAACCCGGGCGTGGGAAGCGAGAACGCTACCGCACGACCACGAGATGCGGGCAAATGACCTAAATACACGGTTAAATTCGGTCAAGGCCGAACTAAAGGCAGACATAACAGCTGATTTAAATACCCTGTTGGGTAATGTCCAAAGCCAAATCAGTAGTCAGATCACGATCATGAGGCTAGAAATTGACACACAAGTAGAGTCAAAAATAGTGGATATTTCAAAACGGTTAGATGAAAAAATCGAAGCAGCCAAGGGAGAGATAAATTCAAAAGTGATAGAATATCAAAAACAAGCTGCGACCTTAAAAGAAGATTATACTGCAATCTCTGATGAGGTCAAAGGAGTTAAAACCGCAGTAGACACGATCGAGAATGTTGTTGATGATCTTTCCAAACAGATTGAGACTCTTAATGTAGAGGATCAAATAAAGAATACTGTTGGCACATGCTGAAGCATTGTCCGACCACTACCAAGAGTGGATTAAAAACAAAAACGGATTCACAGAAAACAAGGTCAAGAACGAACTCAGGGAAACGGTCAAAAACGTGGCCTTTGAAATATTGGCAGCCCCTGGAAAAACAGGAGACACGGTGATGTCAGAATTAGGCCAGATAAGACGAACGTTAGCTCAAGATTTACCTGAATGGCGTCAACAGATAGTTGATGAAGTTCGTACACTAAAATGTCAAGTTGAAAATTCCCCACCTCCCGTGTCAGGAAACTGGAATAATTCACCACGAAGTAATGAACAACAGCAAGTACATTACCGTTCACCATTTGATAACGCTCAAACTCATAGTTCTATAGAAGCACAAGTTAACCAGACTACCAGCCCACCCACTTTTGTCAGTTTGATGCAGGAGGAAAGCGTGATCAAACATCGTATTTTTCCGACCTTTCACCCACAGAAAAGAGAAATTCATCCTATAGTGTTCCTCCGAAATTTTTCAGGAATTTTCCCGAATAGCTGGAGTGACCGCCAGCGAATTCAATTCGTTAGTGGATTTATCGTAGGCGATGCTGCCTTATGGGGAACCGAAATGGTCGACTCTTGTAAAAGTTACAAAGAGTTTGAACAGATGTTTTTAGCTAAATTCTGGAGTTCTGGTGTGCAGCAGCGCCTAAGAAAAGAGGTTTACAACGCCGAAGTGTTTAACAGTAAGCGCGGTAGTTTGAGAAGATATTTTGAAAAGTATTTAGCGAAAATCAAGTTCTGGGATTCGCCGATCACCGCCAAAGACGTTATTATGATTCTAAAAACTAACCTACCGATTGCGATCAGAGAAAAGTTAGTAAACGTGTCTGAGGACGATACGGACACTTTCCTATCTGTGTTAGAGTCATTAGATCTGATTTTCGAGGACGCTAGAGTTGATGTTGGCAACGCCCACTTCAGTGCAGGCGGCCAGCACAACACAGAATACGAAGGCAACAATGGTGGTCGAGCGAAAGCACGTCACAGGGACGGCCAGTACCAACCCCACAACGGTTTCAAAAATAAACACACTACGTACTCCAACAGCAAATACAAAAATAAGTACAATAACGGCCAGAGATACAATCCAATATATAATTCGTCACCACCTCAGTACGAAAATGCACATTATAACACACAGCCCCACCAATATGGAAACACGCAACCGATCAACGGGAATTATCAAAACGATCAGTCTTACGATTCAAATCGACAGTGGAAAAGAAATAAATGGCATAATCAAGGTGGAGACCAATGTACACCTTTCACTAACGGTTACAATCAACACAAGCCACAGCAAAATACTTTTCAGCCACAAGCGAACGGACCTTCGGGAACTCTGAAGCCTAAACGCCCGCATAATACGCAAATTTTTTATGCGCAAGCGAATACGCCAGGACAACAAGATCCGTTTCCAACCGAGTTCGTACCACAAAACAAACACCAGTTCCAGACGGCAGAAACATTAAGAAATATAAATCAGCAGGAAAGTAAGCGTCGAGCGGAAAATTAAAAGCAGCACCTTTGAGCCTCCTAGAGGATCCTGCAAGTTTGAATGGGGGCACCCTGTCCATTAGTCCACACGAAATTAAAGCAATTAGGTATGACAAAGAGACAAACTTACGGGATGATCTAGTAGCAGACACTGAGACGAAAGGCAATGATGACGTATGGGACGAACAAGTTCAAGCTTCCATAAGAGTACCAATTGCCAACATACCAGTAACAGCCATTGTAGATACAGGAGCTAATATAAATGTCTTATCTTTATGTTTATTTAAGCAAATATCCTCTGTGTGCAAAGTTTTATCACTTCCAATTCAAGGTTGCACCGTATCGGGAGCAATTGGTCCACTAACACAACGTGTAAATCTTCAGACTCAGCTTCAAATCCAGATAGAGTCTATTTCAGTAACGTGCATTTTTCTTATTGTTAAAAACCTATCAGTGCCATGTATCCTGAGTATGGAATTCTTGAGGCAGACGAAAGCTAAAATTGACATCGAGTGTGGAATCTGTACTCTAGTAGCGAGCCAGCAACAAGTAACTGTAAATTTGTTAAGAAGTAAGGTGAAGACAAACTTTGGGGTGCTTCAAATAGCAGTACGGCCATGGACTAAAAGACAACAGTACAGTCAGACAGAAGACATGACAGATCTTGAAAGTGTTAATGACGATGAGTATAAAGACCTAATTCCCGGTCAGAATGAATTATACGGTAAAGCTAGTGAGTCCATTGAATTATCCAAACAACAGAAGAATGAGCTTTACAATTTGTTAACAGATTACGTTCAAGTATTTTCTAAGAAACCTGGACTAATAAAAGGCTTTGAATATCGAATGGATGTCCTGCCCCATTCAACCTACTGTAGAACAAGCTATTCCATTCCATATGCGAGACGCGAAGCTGTCAAGTGCGAGATCAAGAAAATGTTACGCTGGAATGTGATAGAAGTATCTCATTCACCTTATTCGAGTCCCTTATTGTCTGTGCTAAAATCAGATGGTAGCGTAAGGCTAGTCCTAGATGCAAGATTAATCAATAAAATTATAGTACCCATAAGAACGAGACCAGAGGCTCTTGAAGAGCATCTGCAGAAGTTTCATGGAGTTAAGTATTTGAGTACCCTTGATTTGAAAAGCAGTTACTGGCAAGTAAAACTTGCGCAGGAGTCAAGGAAGTACACTGCGTTTATATTTGCAGGTAGATCTTACCATTTCAAAGTTGTGCCGTTTGGACTAAATGTGAGTTCCGGAATTTTTATTTCTGCCCTTGACTATGTACTAGGTCCTGAACTTTTAGATGAGGTAACAGTCTATGTGAATGACGTTCTTGTAGCATCGAAAAATTGGGAAGATCATGTGGCCCTTCTGCAAAAGATATTTCAACGATTCAGAGAGTATGGTGTTACAGCAAATCTTAAGAAATCCAAGTTTGGAAAAAGTGAAATTAAATTTTTAGGACACATCATCACCCCTGAAGGAATTAAACCCGACCCGGAAAAATTGTCTGCTATAAAAAACTTTCCAACCCCTGTTACAAAAAGGCAACTGAGAGGATTTATCGGTCTTACGTCATTTTTCAGACGTTTTGTTCCCAATCAGGTATTGAACAATCCCGCTCTTCACAACCTTTTAAAAAAGAATTCACATTTGAATTGGACGCCGGAATGCCAAGACGGATTTAAGAAAATTAAAGACAGTCTGGTTAACAGTAACATTCTCCATCATCCTCAGATGGATAAGGAATTTTGTATTACTGCAGACGCTTCCTTTGTGGGTATCGGCGCTTGTCTTTTCCAGATTCAATTAGTAAATGGACACGAGCAAATCCAAGTGATTAGCTTTGCGAGTCGAGTGTTATCAGAGTGTGAGAAGTCTTATTCGGTTACGGAGTTGGAGGCACTTGCCGTAATATGGGCTTTTAGGCGATTTAACTATTATATCTATGGAAGAAAAATTAAAGTCTATTCAGACCATCAAGCCTTATCATTCCTCCTTACATGCAAGTTGCAACACCCTCGTCTTACTCGATGGTGCTTATTCCTGCAGGAATATGACTTTGACATTGTATATATAAAAGGTAAAGGTAATGTTATAGCAGACGCACTTTCTCGCTCACCTGAGGGCTTACTAGAAACCAGCGAACTGGTGGAACAAATGTCTAATTGTAAAGTTTTGTTAATGAAAGATCCAATTCACAGAAAGTATTTTCTTCAGTTATGTAGGCAGATTCAGATTCTTCAAAATACAGATCCAAAATGGAAAAAGGTTAGACAAATTCTTCACGAAAATCCAGCCCACAAGTTGTCCAAGTTTTATAAAGTTCATAACCAAGCGCTATTTCATAAGACGTCTGAGTCATCTGAGAGGTGGTGTGTTTGCATCCCTCGAAATTTCATTGAACATCTTCTGTGGTACACTCACATTTCATGGGGTCACTACGGACCAGAAAAATGTAAAAGGAAAATCTCGACTTACTGTTATGTTCCGAATCTACACCAGAGAATTCATAAATTATTGAGAAACTGTGTCATCTGTCAAAAGGCAAATTCCTTTAACATTTCCACTTCAATTCCACTAAATCCAATAGTTGCTGAAAGGCCAAACCAGCTTCTTAGTTTTGATTTAGCAGGTCCACTACCCACCGGTAGGGGAGGCGCTAAATACTTAGTAGCAATCCTGGACAATTTTTTCTAAGCACATAAGACTGTACGCAGTAAAATCTTCTTGTGCAAATCCAATAATTCGTCGCATTGAAAATGATTATTTCCCACGATTCGGGGTTCCAGAATCAATCTTGTCTGATAATGCTTCAAATTTCACATCACGCCCGTGGCGTGCATTTCTTGCTCGCCATGGAATCAAACAAATTTTGATATCCCTGTTTCGACCGCAATCGAATCCGACAGAAAGAATCTTCAAAGAATTTAACAGATTTATAAGGACGTACATTCCGAATAAGCAATCTAAGTGGGTAGACTTCGTAACACCATTCGAACAGATTGTAAACCACCTTCCTCATCTGTCGACCGGATTCACGCCACATGAGTTAATGTCAAGATCAAAAGAGAGGAATGAATGGATAGACCCCCTTCCAAAGTTACAAGACAACGAATTGGACCTAGACGCAAAAATCAGGCAAGCCTCATATCATTGACCTCCGAAAAAAGGCATTTGATAAGAAGGTAAACAGAGTTATAGATTTCAAAGAAGGAGAAAAGGTATTAGTCAGGACTCACTTTAAACCATCCCTGTTGTTAAAGAAGAATCGTAAGTGGCAACACATTTATGAAGGTCCCTTTGTGATAATGAGGAAACCACACATTGGTAGCTATTTGTTATCTGACCCTGCCACGAATAAATCAAAGGATTGTTCCACCATCAAGATTTAAGAAAATTTTATAACGCCAGGAATTAAGTTAATTTAAGCTGTAAGAAAATTCTAAGGTATTGGAGATCAGGATTAACCAATGAGTAACAAGAACGGAACTGAACTGACTACGGACGTTAACCGGTGCTGAAAGGAAACCTTATGTATTAAAACAACGCGTCTGGAAAATAAAATACAGAATAAGTTGTAGACAAGTACTTACATGAATAATCTTTATGCAAACAGGAGGACATGTCCTAGAGGCGATTTTCAATTTTAGTTATAAGTTAGTATGTAAGGAAAATGATGTACTCGACAGGTATTAATTAGCCCCGAGGTACTAAAATGAGGAAAGAGGAAGGAGCGAATAATGCACTTCTCTCGCTAAATAGTAATTTGAGAATAAGCAGGAAGGAGCGAATAACGCACTTCTCTCACTAAATAGTAATATGAAAATGATGATTATATGTGCTTAGTATTAGTAAGTAAAATTTAATCGAGGACAAATTAATGACCTGTTTTAAAAGGAAATACTTAAACGTCCAGACAAAAGAGGAAAGTTGTGAGAAAGATTCGATTCCATGAGGTTATTCCCTATTTTCAAAGGTGATGTAAATAAGGCACCACCTGTTAGCGTAAAACAGTCGGTAGATTTAACTTGTAAATTCCAGCACAGTGCTGTGCCAGCGATAAAATAACATCTCTTTGAAGTGAACAGATACCTAGGATTAAGCATGAACAGATTGATGACGCAGTGCAATTGTTCTAAAAAGGCCTGACGTTAACCTTAAGTAAAAGCGTGATGGAATAAAAAGGAAGTTTATTATATAACGCAAGGTAAGATGAGTCCAGACTATAAACAAGCTGAGTAAAAGAACATATGAGTAACATGGTTTATTATGCCAACTTCACGGTACTATTGAGCATTAGCGATACTGCAAATTCACAAGCTAGCAGCACATAGAATAAGGATCTCGCCCAAGCTTCACAGGTAGCGACAGCAGCAAACAACAACACTCTAGTGAGAGGCTTATATATACAAATGATAATTAATACCCAAATGCGTAATGCATAAACTTGACTTAGTCTAAGAAATGAGCAAAGAGTAGTAAGCAAGCTGCAGCAAGATACATATTAGATATACATGCTTGAAGTGATAGATTTTATTTTAAGTGTGCACTGCAATATTTATTGTTTTCTCTGTGATTATGTGATTATTGAATCCCTTTCCTAAGTGCAAATCCTTTAAGATCCTTGATCCTATCCACTCCTCAGGATCAACTTGTAAAGATGCACGTGTGCTTAGGAAGTGAGGCACTACATATAAAAATGAGTAGGTTCGCGACGCGCATATTGCTTTTGTAATGCACAAGGTAAATTAAATTTTCGACCTGGTTGAGGAGTAATTTAAATTCTGTCGACGATCAGCGAGTAGACCCGCTTTTCCCACCTTTCTTTTTTCGACTGTTTGTATTTCTACACGAAACTCAGAGGCGGAATTGCTATTTTCAAATCTGTCCTCGAACTTTCTTTAAAGACAAGCACATACGAGAAAAACTTTTGACACTAAATAAGACGAGCACTAAAAGAAAAAAAAAAGTATTGGTCCTACAAAATGAATAAGCAAGCGTGATAAAGATTACTATGAATGAAATTAATTTGTAAAGGAGATTGGAATGGATTTGGTCAAAGAAAAAGGACTCATAATAGCCTACTTGTGACCGTAGGCATAAATAAAAAAAAAGACTAATTAAGAAACAATTGTTTTGATTCAAAGTGGTCAATTAGATTATTTATCGATTTAAATGAACTCTTGTAAATATTAGTATGTAAATCAACTTGTAAACACCGTGTGATGTTATGACGCGAGAATTTCTTTTAATACACCGTTCATGCAGACGCTCACCACAGTGCAAGTGAAGTTTTAAAGTTCGACGGTTTTCAGTGGCAGTATTCTACTGCACCATATGTGTGAAAAATTCGTTGATGTGTGCAGTGTGTAATAATCAGTGTCATTCCACACATGCAGTTGCAGCGGTAGCCACCACTTACCTGTGAATCCGTAACTGGATAGTGGACAGGAAGTGATGTGAGGCAGTTTCGGTGGCAGAAGCTCCCTCCAGCAATCTAAAAAAGCACAAAGCCACGATCCGCCGAACAAAAGCGACGCACGGCACCTCAAGCGCGAAATCAACGCTCTGCAAGAAAGCTCCGGTCACGTGCGCGCGCACAGACTGAATTTCAAGATTGCTCGCAACAGTGGAGGCGGACAGCCACCACGTGACGAAATAATGTAAACGTTCAACCGCCAACACAGTTGCTGTGCGCTACATTCTGTAGCAAAAACGTTCACATCCAGTACTGAAAACAATTTTGTATGTATCATAAACCTTCCGAGAGACTCTAAGATAGAGAAGTTAACGTAATTATTATAATGACTGATTGTACACAGAGACAAGTCACAAGGTTACCTCTGAACACTGTTGAAATGTAAACTTTGACGAGAGGTCACGATACGAATGAAAATAAGCACACGAAAATACGTCAAAGGATCCGATCCTTCCTATATCCCATCCCACATGTATATAAAATTAGTTTTGTAAGCTATTCTAATATAAGATATTTTATCTGTTTCATATGTGAAGTGTCCGCCCCAGTAGCTGAGTGGTCAGCGTGACGGATTGCCGTCCTCTGGGCCCGGGTTCGATTCCCGGCTGGGTCGGAGATTTTCTCCGCTCGGGGACTGGGTGTTGTGTTGTGTTCATCATCATTTCATCCCCATCCGGCGTGCAGGTCGCCCAATGTGGCGCCGAATGTAATAAGACCTGCGATATGGCGGCCGGACCTGCCCCGCGAGGGGCCTCCCGGCCAATGACGCCAAACGCTCATTTCCATTTCCATATGTGAAGTAATTCGGAGAGCCACACTCGAGTCCTGAAAGTGAAAGATGTGGACTTCCTTGTCGAAGCCATCACCAGTGGCTGCTCTACAATCCAAGTCTATCATAAATAGTGTATGTGCGACGAAAATAAATGTATAATTAAGTGCGACGACGGACAAGGCAATCAATCGACAAGACGATGACAATATAATGAATACTGTCAAAACAGAAAGTTGTGTACCAGTTGTGATAGTCAAATTACTTTTGCAACGATGAAAAATGAAGTGTGACTCTATTTCCTTATAAATTTTGTAAATATGTGTACTGATAGCCTTAATTTTAAGAATCATCAAGATAGACTGAATCCATACAAACACTGATAGAAACGCAGAACAAATTCACAATGATCCACCGTCAGTAATTACAAATTGAAACGTTAATTGTTTTATTATGGAATGAATATGAAATGAGACTTTTAATAACCTGTATGTTACATCCGAAAATTACAAATATTCCAATGGGCATGAGGATGAAAGTAACACCTTCGGTATTCCTTCCCTCCTCATGGGAGGCAGTGTAATATTAGTAATTTTCGCCTCACAAACATTAATATACGCTCAATAGTAAACGCCTGATGGCCTAAAGTTATCGAACAATTGTAAAGTAAAAGAAATGAATCATCGCATAGCAGCGACAGAATCTATTATTCTTTATCTTTGCCGTTCTTGCGCGGTGCCAGTAAATCTCTATGTACATGTATCGATTAATGGTATAAAAAATAATTCTGTTGTTTCAAGACAAGTGAGGCTTTTGACGCCTCACCTTTTACTGTTTGTATTCCATGAGAGGCGGACGCGGACTTGCTGCGTTCCACAACTGTATTTTATATTTTATGTGAAAATATTGAGTGAATATGCTAATTGTTATTTTTTCCAATCAGAAAACATGTAGTTTCTTGTAACTGATATCTAATAGACAGCGTCGAGAGGACATTTTGACTGTTATGTATAAAATATTTAACCACAATGGTCATCTATTGTAATTTAATATGAAAAGGTACGTAGCATTAAAAAAAACGTGTGTTAAAGATAAGTGTGCTTATTTTCGTAAATTAACCTTGATGAGTCCATCTCCTTATTTACTTAACTGTTAATTATTTTGTGTTACTTCATCATCAGAAATTACGATCACGCTGATGGGCCGAACGCAGCATGAGGCAGAAGGAACATTATCGTTTTCCTATTATTTCTGGACCAATTTTTTTTTAATTGTGTAGTGTTGCATTTCTTTTAGAGTCTATAAATCTTCTGGTCCCTTAGTGTTGTTCCGGGTATGACTGTATCGCGACTATAAAAATGCACAGAAATGATAATGTTTCTTCCGAGCGATCTCAAATATATATATATATATCAATATGCTGCTCTTATTCAGGTATTTAATGGTCAACGTATGTTATTATAATAGCGTAATAAATCCCTGATTCTGTTGCCAAGTGGCCCACCAAAATATTCACTTTTTCGACATTAAAAAAAAAAGTAACAATTCTTTTTATTTTTTTGTCCCCCAAGAGCAACGCTACATACTCCTTCCACGGACGACTTTATTCCATATTTTCTGCTGTTTGACTTCCTAGCTCACTGTGTATGTTTATAGTTTATGTAAGTACCTCTTGTAATTTTTAGACTGCATTTAAATGTTCTAAAGTATTAAGTATTTTAGACGTTTATTTTATAATATGATTAAAGCATTGTAATATGTTTAAAACTTACCTTCTGAAGAAGATACTCTTAACGATACTAAAATACGGACAGAGTTTACCCTGTTACTGTTACTGTTGTCAGCCATCTTTATAGCTGTGTAACTAAAAATTACTTCGTACGTGCGTAATTTGTTCGAACTTGATGGCGTGCGGCGTAGTGATTTGCTTCCCAGGTTTGGTGGAAGTCTCTTGCGCTGTTTAGCACACGACAGGTGGATGGAGTCCATGTGTGTTAAGCTGTGTGATTTGCTGAGGATATGATTTAAGCGAACCGGACGCTGTGGCCGAGCAGTTCTAGGCGCCTCAGTCTGGAACCGCGCGACCGCAGGCTCGAATCCTGCATCGGGCATGGATGTGTGTGCTGTCCTTAGGTTAGTTAGGTTTAAGTAGTTCGAAGTTCTAGGGGACTGATGACCTCAGATGTGAAGTCCCACAGTGCTTAGTGACATTTGAACCATTTTTGATCCAGGCGATTTGTGTGCGATGATGTCCACTGAGTAAGGAAAGTACACTGAAACTGATAAACAATTACAAACAAAGATATGTCATATTGAACATCCCTTCTAAAGACTATTTGATTACAAAACTGAGATGTGATGGTCTGAGCGCTAACTGTTATTTCCATTTGATGGGAACTAAAAGTAATATAAAAAGTCTTTGATCATATCACTGCAAAGAATAACGTAAGTGCCAAGGAGGAAAACAGCGAAGAAGCAGCATAATACAAATTTACAAAATGTGCATGTGAAGACTATCGAAGAATTTCTTGGTATGGCGACTTAGTAACCTTAACGACATTACTAGAAATTGAAAAGAAAGACAATGAGCGCGGAAAAAGCACAGATCTTGAAAGCGAGAGCGCTCTAGTGGATTCTGGGTGTCTACAATGTTCCAGAATTTGTCAAGTCAGACAACGTTAATCTATAATCATTTCCGCGTGAAGTTGTGTAAACAACTTTTCTATAAAATAAAATATAAACGATAAATTGAAAGTCAGCTTACCTTCGCATAATAACTAAGAATTTCCCTTAAGTATTTCAGAGTTTCAGGAGTAATCAATCGCTGGCGCTTCGGTTTGAAATGCGGAATGTTCACACCGATATTTAAATAGTCTATTTACAGTTAACAGAATCTTATGGCCAGCCTTATCGCTGTAGAAATTGTATTAGGCATAAGAGTATCTTACCTAGAGATACAAGATCTCAGTTTTCCAAGCAGGTAATCAAAATCTTGCTGTGACATTTTTCTGAACTTTGCAAACAAAACGTCCCAGTCACTTTGTATTTCCCGCATACAGTATCTCCATTGCTTAGCTGCTGTTCGTGTCTCTTTTTCTGTCTTTTTCTTTCACACAGTATACGCAATACAAACCAGACTGCTTGT
Organism: Schistocerca americana; assembly: GCF_021461395.2. Taxonomy (NCBI): domain Eukaryota; kingdom Metazoa; phylum Arthropoda; class Insecta; order Orthoptera; family Acrididae; genus Schistocerca; species Schistocerca americana. The sequence goes on from NC_060127.1 coordinate 194,214,930, forward strand.
ACAGTGAGGCAACGTGTGGACAAGAGACCGCACATGCGTACTGTTCAGTCTTCCCGCTAAACTTTCTTCTCCTTCCTGGCTTCCATGGGATACGAATATCCCGCGCGGGTCTCACATGGTTGTGTCTTATGGTACTCCCACCCAATTATTTACGCCTATCCTGCTGCATACTGTTTCAATTTATGCTACCCGTGTACTCCTGCCTCTCACCATAGGTTTTTACCGAATAGCTGCTCTTTGAATATTCTTGAAAACACTTGATCCTCTTCATTCCCATCAGATGGTCTCCCCGTTGATGTATTCTGGTGCTTATTACGCTTGTTATTGTTCCTAGTTGTGACAGCACGAGGATTTCTGTGTTATGTCTTCCGGCTATGTGAGTCACTAGCATAGCATGAACCAAAGATTTTCGTATAAACTATGTTCAAACCCCGCACAGGTGCGAACAGGACTCACGCTGTGAAGGTTCCGTACAAACTTAGTTACCTATATAGATAGTTCATGTATAGTTTCCGATAGTGAGTCTGCGAGTATTGAGATACAGGGGGTAGACAAAAACGCGGAACCACGAAGAGCACGGCACATTATCATGCCTAATACGGTGTAGGAAAGCTGTTGGCATTGAGAGCAACTTCCAGCCGTCTCGAAATAAATACAGGGCATGTGTTGTTTACAAGGCAACCTTATACAGTTCTTTCTGCAAAACAGTGGCAAGTTGAGGTAACCATAGGGGACCTGTACTGCGAGCACGCACCCTTCGCTCCAAAGCACAGAACACAGAAGGCCACCAACCGCCACGACATGGCTGCCAAATCACAGCCGAACCCCCGCCCTGTTTCACTCTTGGACGTAAACTCGGCCAGAGATTGAGAACAGTGAGGAAGAAGACTCATTCACCGAAATGACGCTCTTCCATCGCTCCATAGTACAGCTTTTTATGGTTTTGGCACCACGTTCTCCTGTTACGGACATTTGCAAATTTGGAAATTTGTGGGAAGGTCCTATGGGACCAAACTGCTGAGGTCATCGGTGCCTAAGCTACTTAATGGAACTTTAACTTACTCTGAGGTCGACACACGCACCCATGTCTGAGGGAGGATTCGAACCTCCGACGGCCGAAGCCGCGCTGACCGTGACACTGCGCCCAAGACCGCTCGGCTACCCCGTGCGGCGGGCATTTGCATCACTTTGGAACTACAGCTCGCCCTGCGTACGGAGCTCACTTCGAGATGTTTTGGTGCTGAAAGTTTTGCAGTGGCGTTTGCAGCCGCCTTCCTCTTCAAAGGTTTCTTGAAATTACTGCAACCAGTCGCCTTTTGCTTTGTTCCTCAATTTTTACTATCCCATTACCGGTTTCGAACCACCTAGCGATTCATCATCAGATGGCACATATTTATTGATTGCAGCAGTGTGGGAGTCGTGTACCTGTGTCAAGGTGAATAGACGAAACATGTGGCGAGAATTATTTACATTACGAGAGCGATTTTGTTGCGTTACTTACAGTTATTGTTATCCGTTGGTTGGTCGTTGCTGCACACAGTATTTCGGAAAACATAGTGAACGTTTACCAGCGAAATTAATTTTACTGCACTTGACACACTTAGCCACAGGTAACAAGTGCCACACCCTTTACGAAACGTAAATAAACCAAGGCGTGTAGCTCGTGGTACGTCAGGGCAGAGAGCCTCTTAGCTCCGCTCTTGTAGTACACACTGGCGGCAGTAAGTATGTATGTCTTTCTCTATTGCAAAAATAACGTATAATCGTATGGCAAAACTGACATGAGCTATTTATAAAATCTGTGAAACAGTGAGTTTGGAAGTTATTACATCTACAATTTTAGCACCGAAATTTCCTTTCGCGTTTCATTTATCTTTTGCTTACGTAGCATTATTAATAATTATTATATAAATAACACTACATCATTACTTTAAAAAAAGTAACGAAATGTTGAGCAGGGTGGTATGCGGGAGGAGGAGATTGTGTCTGAGTGTGAGAATGTGTGTTGAGTAGGTCTGCCAATGTGTGTATGTGTGTGTGTGGGGGGGGGGGGCAATGTGTGTGTGGTGTTGGGGGTGGTGAGGGAGGGAGGGGGGGCGGGGAGAGGGAGGGAGGGATGGAGGGAGGGGAAGGGAGGGGAGGGATATGTTTTTTTCTGTGAGTTATTTACGTTTTCAAGCTAAATTATTCTTCGAAATTTTGGCAAATTGGGTTATTTCTTTAGTCCGTTGTGGGGTTATTTATTGTTATGGGCGAAAATCACTCATTATTCCAGATTCCAGGAGGTCCATTTTTATTCCTTTGTCTGCAGTGTGTAGGATATGGTGGTTTGTTCTGATGTTTGTAGCTGAATGACTGTTTTGTTCTAGGTGAGCTGTAGAACTAGATGTACCTAAATTTCGTAAACATGCTGCATGTGTGTGTTCTTTGCATCGATTTTCGTCCTGTTTGCCTTACGTAGTAGCAGGACCAGCTATCGCAGATTAATTTATGTATAACAGATTTGTGAAAAAGTGGCGTGGCTGTTGTAGAGTTACGAGTTATTTTGTTTTGTATTTCGGTGTTTGTGTGGAAACTGAATGATGAGCAAGGAGGAGCGGGAGGAGTATCAACCTCGTAAGAAGCCAGGCTCCTTCTGGCCCTGTCACAGGGCCAGTGACGGCGACGACCTCAACGGCATCTGCGGCGTCGATGGCGGAAGAGGCGTCTGTACCCCAGAGGCGTCTGACTCCATGTTAGGGGCGGCCTCATCTAAAGAGCGGAAGGCAACGGGAAACCACCAATGCTATTTTCCCAAGACAACCTCATGGCTTTACTCGATGTTAAATTGGATTCCGGAGTAAGTGCCAGTGCCCCAGTCGGACCTCCGGGGGGGGGGGGGGGGGGGGGGAGGTGGGAGTCAGGGAATGATGCTAAGATCACTCTAAACCATCCTTGCGAAGCGTTAAAAGGATAGCAACCTGGAATGTGTGAGGTCTCTTGCAGACAGGAACGCTTGTTATCGTGGAGAGAGAAATGGACCTTCATGAGCTAGACATACTTAGCGAGACACGCTGCAGAGGAAGACACTTCATGACTCAAGCAAAGAATGCAGTAGCATATATTTTTCCGGATGTGAGGATACGACTAGAAATGACGTTGCTATAGTGATTCCTAAGAACATCTGTATCGCTGTCATGGGCTATGAGCCCATTAAAATGAAAACTACTCCGTGCAACATCAACACCATTCAGGTTTATGCCCCCACAGCAGCTTCATCAGACACAGACGAACTCTATGAGCTGCAAGAAAATACCATCAGAAAGATACCCAAAAAAGGAAATATTAGTCATCCGAGGTGACTTTAATGCAAAGGTAGGTGAGACTGTAGATAATGGACACATGAGATCCGTGGTTGGACTCTACGGTTTGGGAGCGAGAAATGAACATGGTGAGCTGCTACTCGAATTTTCCGTGAACAACAACTGACCTGTCTGTAATACCCTCTTTCAACATCAGACATGGCGTCGATACACATGGATTTCTCCAGGTGATAGGGTTAGAAATCAGATCGATTTCATTTTGGTGAGACAACGTTGGCGTACTTCGGTCCTAGATTGCAAGACCTATCCTGGAGCAGACTGTGCCAGTGACCATATCATGCTGTATGTGAAGATAAAACTGAAAATGACCAAAAAGAAAAGAGTAAGGCAGGTTCGTCTGTCAGATAAAACTAGCCCCAAAGAATTTGGAGAAAGAATAAGACCCAAACTCCAAAAATTAACAGAGGAAGGAGGAGCTCCGAAAATATGGGACAAAATGAAAGAAATGACCAGTTCATCTGTCCCTGAACAGGTTACTAAGACCCTCAAGCGAAGAATCCCTGGATTCCGAACAATACTCTACTACTCATCGAAGAACGGAGCACACTAAAGAAACGTGGCCTACAAACCGCTCGAAATGAAGAAGCATGCAAAGAACTTTGCCGCAAAATACAGCGCAGCTGCCGAAATGACAGGACACGCTATCTCACCAGTATTTGTGATGACGTAGAACAACATCAAAAACTAGATTAAACGCACACCGACTTGAATATAAACAGCATCACCCGGGAGTTCAAACCGCGCACGTGGATGGTAGAAGATATAGATGGCACTACTATTAGTGACAAGCAACTAACAATAGCTGGGTGCAAACAACACTGTGAAACACTGTACTGCAAAAGAAACAACATCGAAGGACAGAACATTTGTATGGAATCAAATAAAGAACCTGATGTTCTGTACAGTGAAACCGAAGAAGCCATCAAGCATCTGACAAATAACAAATCCCCAAGTACAGATGGTATTTCCAGAGAACTGCTAACTGCGATGGGAGAGGAAGCATGCATGCCCTACATTTAATCTGTAATAAGGTGTAGGAAACGGATGAATGGCCTAAAGACTGGACTACATCTTTCATAATTCCTCTGACAAAAAAGGATCAGTTAGGGACTGCTCCAACTATAGGAACATAGCATTAATATCGCATGCTAGTAAAGTCCTCCTGTATATAATAACGCCTAAAAAATTTTCTGCAGTCTCAGATTTCCGCAGAACAAGCGGGTTGCGTGTCAGGTAAAGGTACTCGAGAGGCAGTCTTCAATTTAAGGCAGATAATTGAAAAATGTTATGAGTTCTGCGTCCCTGCCTCCATCTGCTTCCTAGATTATAAAAAGGCCTTTGATTGTGTCTGTGGGACGAGATGTGGCATGTGCTCAACGAGCCTGGGGTTCCAAAACACCCGGTGTCCTTACTAAAAGGTCTTTATAATAGCCATACCGCAACCATTCAAGTAAGTGGTGGATACTCGGAATTTTTCGATGTGACAAATGGCGTCAGACCTGAATCCTACAGAACACCTTTGGGATGTTTTGGAACGCCGACTTCGTGCCAGGCCTCACCGACCGATATCGGTACTTCTCCCCAGTAAAGTACTCCCTGAAGAATGGGCTGCCATTCCCCAAGAAACCTTCCAGCACCTGATTGAACGTATGCCTGCGAGAGTGGAAGCTGTCATCAAGGCTAAGGATGGGCCAACACCATATTGAATTCCAGCATTACCGATGGAGGGCGCCACGAGCTTGTAAGTCATTTTCAGCCACATGTCCGGATACTTTTGATCACATAGTATAGCTTCAGACTTGATAGTCTGTATTATGACCCAGCCTCGAGGACAGTTTTTGCTGCCTCTAGGTTCGTTTAATTTAGACTGTGAGAACATATTTTATAGTTACGTGTGGTTTTGTTTGTTTGAATAATATTTTTGTTCGCTTAAATAATATTTGTGAGTGTAGTAGCAGTTCAGTGACATTTTTTAACTTAACTGCATGTGAAGCAATTTATCACCACTTCATCTGCACAAAGCGCACCGTTACTCCCGGAAGAGATAACAACTACGAGGGTTGGAACTTAAATAGTGGCAACTATTTATTCACAACCGATACAAAAGAGTTACATTTTTGCACCTGCTCTGTCCTTCAAAGTAGCCACCAGAGTTGTGTAGAACCTGTTGCCAGCGTGGTGGAAGGCGTAGTATACCGTTACCAGAGCCTGTTCTGTTGATACTGCGAATGGAGCGGTCTAAAGTTATGGTGATCCTCGTGTACGACTGTGACGGTGTTATCCTCACGCATTACGTTCCTCCACGGCAGACCGTCAATGCACAGTATTACGGTTCGTTTTTGGAGCATCAGCTGCGACCAGCTTTGCGAAAGAAGCGGCGACATTTTCTGAGCAGTTCACCCGTCATTTTGTACGACAATGCGCGGGCGCATACAGCGCAAGCTGTGGCTGCTCTGTTCGGTCGATAGGACTGGGAAGTACTGTGCCACCCACCACACTTGGGATTTGATTCCGACGATGAAGGTACCACGTCGTGGCATTCGCTTCAGAACTGTTCCAGAGATTCGACAGGCAGTAGACCGTTCCATTCGCACGATCAACAGAACAGGCTCTGCTAACGGTATACTACGCCTTCCACATCGCTGGCAACGGTTTCTACACAACGCTGGTGACTACTTTGAAGGACAGGCAAACATGCAACTCTTTTGTATCAGTTGTGAATTAATAGTTGCCGCTAATTAAGTTCCAACCCTCGTATAAAGCTCCGCATATATCCTGGTTGTAAACATTATAAGAGACGGTACACGAGACCTCAGTATGACCTGAGGGACTTGATTAAAGATTGGTGAACTTTGAATTTTGAACTTACAAAGAAGCTTCTGGTGATTGATCTTCAGGATAGAGCCTACATCAGTATTTTCGGGTGATGATCCAGGGAAACTGCTCAGCTACTAAATGCTTATAACCCAACAGGTAAGTTTAGTTTCGTGACAACCTCTACCCCTTCCTGAAAAGGCAGGCAGACGGACAGAAAAGTCATGCTGAAAGGGTTCTGTTTTTACCGATTAAGGTACAGGACCCTAAAAGCGGTGTTTTTTCGTTTTAATTAACGTCCGTGTTTCTATTCCACAGCTTAGGGTGGGTCTGATGACTGTTGTATAGTAGTTTCAATTCTTCGTTGTCAGTAGTTGAGATCCTAGTAATCTTTGTGTGTAGCAGAAGGCGCTGTTACTATTTTGCAGTTTCGTTTTTACTTTCCAATTTTGTTTGCCTATCTCCACGACAGAGATATGAATTGTTCAGTGCGTTCTAATTTGTGTTTTGCGGCTGTTTTGTGCGTGCGCCACAAAATACTTGTCTAATCTCTGTTTCACTTTTCCCGATGAGTAGTCATCTACATACGCTAATATCTAAACTTTATTTCTTTGGAGAAAACCAGAAGGTACTAGTTTGAATTTCCTCACAACTCTCTTCATGTCTACATTAAAGAAAAGAGGGAACACGGCATCTTCCCTCGTATTCCAGTTATATTTTTTAAAAAAAGTCAGATTTTATTCCATTTAACAAAATCGTGCTTATAGTATTACATGCGTATATTGTAGAAAGATTTTTAAGTTTGACTGGAAATCCAAATTCCGTCATTACATTTCTGGAGCCGTTACCTTTTGTAAAATCGATGAACAGGTACATTTACTTTTTTATTTATTGCCTTGATGACAAACACACTATTGAACACGTCTAGGGGAACACGAGTTTCAACGTCCGGTATGTTTGATACATCTTCATACTACGGCACCTGTGGTCTTGTTGCGTGGCCCGAGATCCTCGCTTTCAGTGAAGGCAACAAATGAAACCAGTCGCCATCTGTTGGCTGTGTTATGAATTACGTTTGGAGGATAAACTGTTACCGCAGAGATAGTGTGAACTGTGTCAGTCGCAGATTGGTAGCAAAACTCAGCTTCACCCGCCGACACCGGAGCTCCCAGCCGCCCAGGAAGGCGGGACTCAGCCGCTGTCGTGCCGTGCGTGTCGCCCGCTTCCTCTCCTCTCCGCCCTTGTCATTCTGACATTAACGACGGCCGCACACGCACCGCATTCCAGCCCCACGCAATCGCTTCATTCAAGGCGCGCCCCTACACACACACAATTTCTTTCGCTACTTTACTGTCGGTACAACTCTCTATTTTACTAGGGCTTAATGTGCCATGGACATTAAGCACCTCGAACATGGGACAAGCGTGGCTAAGATGTCAGACCATCTCCTGCTAGAAAAGCGTTTTACATCCGCGTCGCTATTACGACCGTATATAAACCAGTGCCCGGGACAACTTTTACAGAACGACGTCCAAGACACCTAGACCGTGGGTTGCGCCATTGCTAGTGAAAGTAGCTTTCGTATTAGTTTAGTAAACTTTGAACGCTCAAATCAAATGAACTGACTGGAACATCGTTAGTTCGTTGATTACATTACCTACCGGGCATCAATGCGATGTATCGCAATATCTCAGAACGAGTCAGACCAAATCTTGTTGTTGTCGTTGTTGTTGCTGTGGTCTTCAGCCTAGAGATTGATTTGATGCACCCCTCCATGCTACTCTATCCTGTGCAAGCCTCTTCATCTCCGAGTAACTACTGAACCTACATCCTTCTGAATCTGCTTAGCGTATTCATCTCTTGGTCTCCGTCTACGATGTTTAATCTCTCCGCTTCCCTCCAGTACTAAATTGGTGATCTCTTGATGCCTCAGAACGTGTCCCACTAACCGACCCCTTCTTCTAGTCAAGTTGTGCCACAAATTACTCTTCTCCCCAATTCTATTCACTACCTCCTCATTAGTTACGTGATCTACCCATCTGATCTTCAGCATTCTTCTGCAGCACCACATTCGAAAGCTTCTATTCTCTTCTTGTCTAAACTATTTATCGTACATGTTCCACTTCTATACATGGCTACACACTTTAAGAAAAGACCCGCTGACATTTACATCTATTCTCGATGTTAACAAATTTCTATTCTTCAGAAACGCTTTCCTTGCCATTACCAGTCTACATTTTATATCTTCTGTACTGTACCATCAGCAGTAATTTGCTCCCCAAATATCAAAACCCATATATTATCTTAGGTTTCTCGTTTCCTAATCTAATTCTCTCAGCATCACCTAATTTAATTCGACTACATTCCATTATCCTAGTTTTGCTTTTGTTGATGATAATTTCATATCCTCCCTTCAAGACACTGTCTATTCTGATCAACTGAGTTTTATTTCTTCTCCATGGACTTTAATTATTGCTCTAAATTTTGCTTTTGTTTCCTTTGTGTAAAGTGGCTATAATTTCGCACCTTACAAGAACTCATCCACATACTTTGCCGTTATGTACAAACACAATTAGGTATCATGTGAGAGGTTGTACATCGTATATATGAATGTTTAACGGAGACAGACAGTCTCACATACGCCGCCTTGTAAATAATTGTTAACGCTTATTGCATGAAAGGTGACAGGATATCTTTATTATCATACTGTAGTTCAATTCTTTTATCTTGGCGGTTCGCGCATGCCCGCCCAGACGCGGGAGATTGCTGCGTTGCCAGTTGTACGCGCCAAGAGAAGCAGCGCCTTAGTATAGTTCGCAAACTTACGTTTAGGGGGGAGCGCGCAGTTTATGAAGTAAAGCCACCACGGCCGCATTAACCCTTTCGCTGCTACAGAGACGTGCTCCCCGCATTCCGCGATGCGCGCGATTTTGTCATCATTGCACTGCTCGCTTGTGCAGACACATGATGTTTCGACTGCTTTGACACACTTTATCATTCGATTTCATAAAAACTATTTGGCCCAAAAACTTGATTTTTACACATCTTCTTGACTTATACCTTCCCCCCATAAATAACTCAATTTTGTTTCGATGTTCAACGCAGTTATTGTGCAGCATTAAATACAGTAAACCATTGCACGAAATTTTGAAGAGTTTGCAGAGGTAAAAGCCCACAGCGTATACTTTCCATATGGTCGATTTTAGTTGCCACTAGAAATTTCAAAAAATTACATTCAAACGAATAAGATTCATGAAGTAAGACACTTCGATATTGTTTTTAAATAAAGAAAATATTAAGCACCAAACAAGGTTTCAATTCAGAACCTTTTGCTTAGCAGCCATACACGTTAACCATTACGCTAACGCAGCTCGTCATTCAATGTATCTCCTGGAGGACTTTAAAATATCGCGCAAAATACCGACTAACACTGCTGGTATGACTATGAATTACTCACGTTTCGTCGAAGTACAATAGGAAATAAACAATTACTGCTGTTCTTTATTGCGAAAAAGCGGTTAGTGAGAATGATACAAACACCTTTCCTTGCTATCACCTGAATTAGGAGGCTTATTGTTTGTTTGGTTTAATTAATTAACAGAATATGAAGCAATTGGTATAAAGAATGCTTTTTCCAAACTTTCTATAAACGAAAGTCTGCTATCAATACATTGCTTTTGTTCAATTACTTTATTTATGACTGACCGTTTCTAAAACTGAAGACACTCGTCCGTGCTCTGCACTGCAGTAGAGCTCTGGCAACGTCGTTCTCTGTTCATTGGCTGACTGTTTTGTGACGTCAGATGCGCAGAACGAACCTAAACTCGGCCGCCGTCTTAAATGACGCGCACTTTAGTAGAGGTTGCAACGACAGTGGAAATGAAACGGCAGGCGGAACACACATAGGTGTGTCGGTGCTGCTTCATCATTGGAGGTAGGTAGCAAGACGGACGTTGATACACCTGAGCATAATAGAGCCGCCACCGGCCGCTCTGGTAGTAGGGACGGAAGGATAACCGGATAATACTTCCCAACTTTGGAAATCCCGATCTCAAGTGATGAGAGGAACGAAGAAGCGGCACCTCGGAAATCACGTAGGCTGGGTTATTTCCAAGGATTTTTACTCAGAAGCGTACCATTGTAAAAGTATAGGTTTTTCCTCGCAAACTTTCCGCGCTGGACGACAAAAGACTAAAATATGGTTGGTCGGGATTCGGAAGAATCTGTAGAAAGGGAGTCCGGAATTATGATGGTGGGGAGCTGAGCCTTGCTGGGAAGCCAGCGGTGGAGAGAGGTGTTCTTCCGTTGTGAGCGCCCGTGTGTGACTGTCGCTCGATATCAGCTTTGTTAGTATGGCTGTCTTTGCTCTGAGGAGAGTTTATAGTTAGAACAGACAGGCAATGTACTGTTGCCAACCTATACGATTCTGGACATCCCCTCCAGGCTGGAAGTCGTCGTTGAGTACGCAGCGTTCACTAATTGAGAGCACTTCCTCTGCCTATACATACGCTGAGACGTTATCTGAACTCCGTCCTTGTGGCTGGGAGTTCGCGTTTCTCGTCTGTAGAACACAGAGAGGAGAAGACAGTATTAGAGAATATTAGTCAGAGGACCGCCTTCTGCCGTCCTAGTGTTTGGAAGCGTTTTTATTTTGTGGCTAGAGTTCTTCCATCGACGCAGACGTGTAGGAGAACGACCACTCTGACGCACCGTACACAGTACATACGGTGACGGTGCCAACTGCTTTGACTTACGAGGGCTATAAAGCTAAACAGCTGTGATCACACTAGTTTATTTCCACTGAGGTTCCAGACAACCGTAGACCTTCTTTGAAAGTGGTGTCTTCTACTGTTTGGTACGTAGCTGATGTCAGTCATTTCGCGTTATTTACATTCGATCGCGTAGTCATAATAAGGGGCAGAGTTGGGCAATTAATAAGTAATTTTACTTAGGAAATCAAAACCTTTGTAATATAAAGGTTTTCATTAATCTACAATAAATATATAAGCAAGAACAACGTTTATCATTTAGTAGGATTAGTTGCCTTCATAATTCATTTGTGTTTAGATTCTAATTTATAGAATTCAGAGATCCTAAGATCTGCTTCAGGTGGTAGTCAGACAGGGCCAAATCTTCATTTTAGCGTTTATTATTTTCCGTTGCGCACATTCATTTTACACCCGCCTGGAGTAGCATCTTGGACCTTTACTGCTTGCTCAATATACAGACTGAATAACATCGGGGATAGGCTACAATTCCGTCTCTCTCCCTTCTGAACCACTGCTTCCGTTTCGTCCCCATCGACTCTTATAACTGCCATCTTGTTTCTGTACAAATTGTAAACAGCCTTTCGCTCCTTGTATTTGACTCCTGCCACTTTCACAATTTGAAAGAGAGTATTCCAGTCAACATTGTCAAAACCCTTCTCCAAGTCTACAAGTGCTACAAACGTAGGTTTTCCTTTCTTTAATCTATAAGTCGTAGGGTCAGTATTGCCTCATGTGTTCCAACACTTCTACTGAATCCAAACTGATGTTCCCCGAGGTCGGCTTCTATAAGTTTTTCCATTCGCCTGTAGAGAGTTCGTATTAGTATTTTGCAGCCGTCACTTATTAAACTGATAATTCGGTACTTTTCACACCTGTCAGCACCTGCTTTCTTTGGGATTGGAATTATTATATTCTTCCCGAAGTCTGAGGGTATTTCGCCTGTCTCATACATCTTGCTCACCAGATGGAAGAGTTTTGTCAGGACTGGATCTCCCAATGTTATTAGTAGCTCTATTGGAATGTTGTCTACACCCAGGGCCTTGTTTCGACTAAGGTTTCTAGTGATCTGTCAAATACTTCACGCAGTACCACATCTCCTATTTCATCTTCATCTACGTCCTCTTCCATTTTCTTAATGTTACCCTCAGGTACATCCGTCTTTACTATTTCATCAAAAGCTACCCATTCTTCTTCTACTGTATTTCTTTCCCTCGTTCTTGTCAATCGTTCCCTAATGCTCTCTCTGAAACTCTCTGTAACCTCTGGTTCTTTCAGTTTATCCAGATCCCATCTTCTGATATTCCCGTCTTTTCGCAGTTTCTTCAGTTTTAATCTACAGTTCATAACCAACAGATTGTGGTCAGAGTCCACATCTGCCCCTGGAAATGTTTTATAATCTAAAACCTGGTTCCTAAATCTGTCTTACCATTATATAATCTATCTGAAACCTTCCAGTGGTTCAGGCCTCTTCCTTGTATGCAATCTTCTTTCATGATTCTTAAACCAAGTGTTAGTTATGATTAAGTTATGTTCTGTGCAAAATTCTACCAGGCAGCTTCCTCTTTCATTCCTTTCCCCCACTCCATATTCACCTACAACTCTTCCTTCTCTTCGTTTTCCTACTATCGAATTCCAGTCCCCTATGACTATTAACTTATCGTCTGCCTTCACTATCCGAATAATTTCTTTTATCTCATCATACATTTCTTCAATATCTTCGTCGTCTGCGAAGCTAGCTGGCATATAAATTTGTACTACTGTGGTAGGCGTGGGCTTCCCAAATATTATTTATTGCAAATTTTTTATAAACGTGCTTGCGCGATGATACAAAAATTCAGAAGACCACAGCACGTTACTAGACGTCGAATTTAGCAAAATTTTCCAGACAACCGTAGTTCGCATATGCACCGGTGTAGGGATTTACGAAGCTGGACAAGGGGGTACCAAAAAAAACCGAAATTATTTTTTAAAACGCCAAAGAAACTGGTTAGCATGGTTATTCAAATACAGAGGTATGTACGCAGGCAGAATACTGCGCTACGGTCGGCAACGCCTGACAACGAGTGTCTAGGTCATATCGGTTATTGCTGCTACAGTGGCAGGTTATCAAGATTTAAGCGAGTTTGAACGTGATGTTACAGTCAGCGCACGAACGATGGGACACAGCATCTCCGAGGTTGCGATCAAGTGGGGATTTTCCCGTACGACCATTTCACGACTGAACCGTGAATATCCGGAATCCGGTAAAACATCAAATCTCCGAGATCGCTTTGCTCGGGAAAAGCTCCTGCAAGGACGACTACAACGACGACTGAAGAGAATCGTTCAGGGTGGCAGAAGTGTAAACTTCCCGCAAATTGCTGCAGATTTCATTCCCAGGCCATCAAGAAGTGTCAGCTTGCGAACCATTCAACGAAACATCATCAATATAGGCTTTCGGAGCCGAAGGCCCGCTCGTGTACCCTTGATGACACAAAGTTTTACGCCTCGCCTGGGCGCGACAACACCGACAATCCGCTGTTGATGACTGAAACCATGTTACCTGGTCGGACGAGTCTCGTTTCATATTGTATAGAGCAGATGGACGTGTACGGGTATGGAGAAAACCCCATGAATCCATGGACTCTGCATGTCAGCAGAGGACTGTTAAAGCCGGTGGAGGCTCTGCAATGGTGTTGGGCGTGTGCGGTTGGAATGATATGAGGCCCCTGATACGCCTAGATTCGACTCTGACAGGTGACATGTATGTAAGCATTCTTTGTGTGATCAACTGCATCCATTCATGTCCACTGTGAATTCCGACGGACTCGGGCAATTCCAGCAGGACCATACCACACCCCACACGTCCAGAATTTCTACAGAGTGGCTCCAGGGACAGTCTTCTGAGTTTAAACACTTTCGCTGGTAACCAAACTCCCCAGACATTGAACATTATTGAGCATATCCGGGATTCCTTGGAACGTGGTGTTGAGAAGATGTCTCCACCCTTTCTTACTCTTACGGATTTATGGAGAGTCTTGGAGGATTGACGGTGTCAGTTGCCACCAGCACTACTTCCGACATTGGTCGAGTCCACGCCACGTCGTGTTGAAACACACTCTGTTTGCACGCGGGGGCCCTACACGATATTAGGCAGGTGAACCGGTTTCTTTGGCTCTTCAGTGTGTTTTAAAATTGTTGACAAAAAAACCTTATCCCCTTCAAATTACACTCCGTACACCTAATGCATTTTCCCACCGGTGGCTCCACTGCTGAAAAATTTTCTGTAGCTGTCTGACAGCTACTCTCTCGTTTTTTTCTCGACTTCTTGCATGTTGTGAAACTGACGTCCTTTCATGCTCATTTTCATGCGTGGAAATAAGGAAAAGTCGTACGGAGCTGGGTCAGTCGAGTAAGGCGCGCGGGGCAGCGGAACCGTGCCGTTCTTAGCCACGTACTGCCCGGCAGAGATGGCTGCGCCAGCAGGCGCGTTGTCAGGGGGCTACGAACCACTCTCTTGTCTGCCATAAATCTGCCCAATCTTCTTACAACTTCCAAATTGTCTGTCGTTGGTCTGTGAGCATACAAACTTTCGAATTTTTTTAAATATTTTCGTCGATTTCGACTGTTGATGGACGTCTAGAACGATAGACAGAATCAATCGACATGTTGCCATTTTTAAATGGAGCGGATTACTCGTACTCTTGAGTTTTTCCCATAACGTAATCTTGGAAAGTTGTTTTAAACAGCCGGCCGGCGTGGCCGAGCGGTTCCAGGCGCTACAGTCTGGAACCGCGCGACTGCTACGGCCGCAGGTTCGAATCCTGCCTCGGGCATGGATGTGTGTGATGTCCTTAGGTTGGTTAGGTTTAAGTAGTTCTAAGTTCTAGGGGACTGATGACGTCAGATGTTAAGTCCCATAGTGCTCAGAGCCATTTGCACCATTTGTTCTCAACATGAAAACAGTTTCAGGAGCATTTTTACCGAGTAGAAAACAAAATTTCGCAGCTGCACGTCGTTCACTTAAACTTGCCGCCATAAGAGACGAAACGAGAACATAAAAGCGCTTGCAGCAACAGTCGGTGTAGATGAGCAGAACAAACCAGGCCAACAACACGGGCAGCGCTAAACTGCCAATAAGGTGCAATATACTCTCCTAACCGCTTTTCTCCCTTTTTATTTTTTGTTTTTTGTGTCACCTTAATTTACAAGCCCAAGCTTGTCCAGATTCTATGCTTCCCACACGGCTGACATCTGTACAGTTCAAGTAATTGAAGGCAGAGCAATCGCCAGCAGCTATGGCGGTACCTTCGACGGGTACTGAAAGCAGAAGTAGAAATAGTAGTAGTAGTAGTAGTGGTTACTGTCATTGTTGTTGTTGCTGGGGTCTTCGGTCGAAAGACTGATCTGGTGGAGCTGTCTAGACCTCTTCACCTCTCAGTAACTACTACATCAAAAGTGTTCGGACACCACCAGATGTGACGAGAAGCGCAGCCGTCAGTGTAAGAGTGTGCGGCGAGGACTGTGTTGCCAGCAGAGAAGCGGTAACGGCCTGACGAACAGGTGGACCGGTCACTCGATGTCAGCAGCCTTCTAAGACTGCCCAGGGCGACCTGGCGATCTGGCTGTGAAGTGGACAACCGCAGCTGAACCACGACCGCGTAGACCTCTTATATACTGTCTGGCAGGGGCAGGACGGCTCTAAAGAGCCGCATAACTCGGCGGGGGGAACCAGTCTGCTACCAGCAGTGCAGGGAGTTAAGAGAACGGGCCGCTACGGTCCTCTCACGCCACACGCCACAACACGTGCCTGTAGCCAGTGATACGCGACGCTTGGCATGGCGCAGAGGGCGACACCTCTCGACGGTGGGCGGCTGGACACGCGTGGTCTGGAGCGACCTGCGACGAACCACGCTACGCCCAGTGGCAAACCGATGCCTGGAAAACACTGCCCGCCATCATGTGTTGTGCCAGGAGAGAAGATCGGAGGAGATTGTGTTGCGGTGTGGTCCACTTACTTCGCTTAAGAAAACGGCAAATGGGGAAGGATGTACACATATCGTAAAAAATGGTTCAAATGGCTCTGAGCACTATGGGACTCAACTGCTGAGGTCATTAGTCCCCTGGAACTTAGAACTAGTTAAACCTAACTAACCTATGGACATCACAAACATCCATGCCCGAGGCAGGATTCGAACCTGCGACCGTAGCGGTCTTGCGGCTCCAGACTGCAGCGCCTTTAACCGCACGGCCACTTCGGCCGGCACACATATCGTAAAATATAATGTACTGCTTACAGTACAGAAATCGTTCGGAGAGGGTGACTGTATGAGCATGACCTGGCACCTCAACACACAGCACACAGCGACATCTGTGAAGCAACTGTTTGTGGGCACCAGCATCTCTGAAACGGACTCTACTACCCAGACGCCCAACCTGAACCCAGTACCCACAAAGTCGACTTCGGTCCAGGCCACAGTCTCCATCGTGGCTAGTTTCTCTGGTTTCTGCTCTCTAAGAGGAATCGCTAGCATTCCTCCACAGGCATAAGACTGGGCTGCCATCACTGTACAGGCATTGAGACACCTCACCTCACTAAAAGTCCGAGGCCTCGTATTAATGTCGACTAATAGGTCTGCGGATATTTTTAATCAGGTTGTGCACAGTGCAAATTAAAGCAAGTTACACAGTTACAAGGCGACATACTGCTTAACGCACAATCGCGACCGCGGTGTACGCGATGTATTATCACTCACAGAGCAATGCCAGAGGACCGAGTCTCGTCAGCAGTCCGAAATAACCGGGTCTGCAAGCCCTTAGCTTAAGAATTTCGTAATGTGTTTTTGCAAATAAGACATACCCTAATTACGCACAATACGTAAATCCACAGCACGAGCAGCTCTCCTAGTTGGTACTCGCCGTTAGTGGCGCCCTTGACGGGTGCAGTGTTTGCCAGCTTACGAGACTCACCTGTAACAGAAGAAACGTAGTCTCAGGTCATGCCAGACTCATTACCAACAAGACGGGAGAAATATATTACTTCCTAAATCACACATATCGCGTAAACAACACAAAGGGCAAAATTTAAAAAAATCGGACCCTTCGTTAGCGATCAGGAGTCCTGACAATCTATCTAACCCGCGGACCAAATGCGGAGAGGGGATTGTTTCTCAACAATTGGATACGTAAGTGTAGAAAGGTGCCAAGTGTCAAATTCACGAAAAATGTGATGAGTGGTTTGAAAGGTGCAGGATGCCGAGGAGTGCTGCATGAGAGAAGTGCTGCGTCCACCGAGAACTGCAACTGGGTGCATGTGGCACCATCAGATCGCAACGGTGCTACGTTGCCTGCTGGAGACTGGTGCAACGTGCCATTCCGCTGTGTTTGCCTCACTTTGCTGCATATCGATTGATATGCAGTAGGTTATGTTTGCGCCCACACAAACGCACTCCGAGATGTTTTATCGCCGCCAGTTACCTTGTTACAACACCGCAGGTCACACCCTTCAGTCTTACGTGTGCATGTGGGGTGACAGTATCGCTGATAGGGGTGGAAATGAAATCGCGTCATGTATTCTGAAAGTGTTAAATACCGGAATAACAACGAAGAAAAACCTCATTGTTCGGAGTGACAACTGTGCTGCACAAAACAAGAAATGACTGACGGTATTTCTTATTCTTTTTCTGGTGGCAAATGAGTTGTTCACGCGAACAGAACAACGGTTTCTTGTTAGTGGGCACAACTTCCTCCCCTGTGATTGCCCTGACAGAGAGAGGGAAATCGTTGATGAAGGCATTTGTACCCAGCGACCTACGCAAAATGGTCGAGGAAGCAAAAGTTGCTAGACTTTTCAAAATAACGTATTTGAATACTTCCGATTATTTTTTTAATGTTCAAACTGTGGCAGACGAGATACTCTCTAGAGAAAAGGTGAACATTTCAAAAGCTGTCAGCATCACATACGATTCAACAGATGTAACATATGTAGAAATAAGAGAATGTTACATTGACATGGAAAGGATTCGTAAGGTGAATGATCCCAAAAAAGGGAAACATGCAAGAAACATGAATCTGCTACCTTTGAATCTATTTCCTCAACCCATTTAATTACAATTGGAAAGAAGAAAGATTTAAAGGCTATGCACATCTGTGGAGACTGACTAAGGACATAGCACCTACATAATTTGATGGCACTTAGCACCTTTCTTAAATGCTTTTGTGTATTGCCTTCAGCACCAAATAATTCCGACTGTGTCATAAGACCACCGCTAATATATGATAAGATACTCTCATTTGTAACATGGAAATGTTCATTTATTATAATCATTAACGTAGGTCATGTACATATTGTTCACCACCTGTAAACTAAGACTTACGATTCTTGACCGGAACAGTTCACTTTTTGTTTGTTTCTGTGATTATTTGTAACCGAAATAAAAAATTATTGTGTAGCACCTATCAAAACGTTTCTCCGAGGGCAGAAAGTTAGTTTTAGTATGACAATGTTACACAGTTCATCAACAATATACATCCACCTCATTCCATTTTGATAATTTGTACAAATCCAAACAGTGAGTATCCACCAGCTCCAGCTATAATGCAATTTTTTGGCCTTCATACAGCAAATTTTTAGAATCCAATTTGATCTGAAAAGTTTGTACACTTCTCTTAGGTTTCGTAACATTTATCTGTTTTGAACATACACAGGTTTGCTACCACCATCTTTTCCCATAGAAACGTAATCATGTTCGTCAGGTATTCACCCGCTAGAATTATCATTACAATAATTACTCTTTCACTAACAGAACAGCTTTGGCAGATAACAACTGTCCAGGTTTAGGGTCTTTTCTTCCACTGTTTTTTTCATACCTTGCAGTTGCTTACTCCAAACTCTTTTTCTGTATGAGTTGGGTAGGAAAGCCAACACTGAAAAATTTTCACTTTTACAACTTGTCTTTAAACTTGTGTATTATCAGAGCCAAATATTTCCTGATTTTCACCGGTTTCTTCCTGAAAGAGGGTTTCACTTAATTTCAATGTAATTTTGTCAGCTTTATCTTTACACTATTTTTTTGGAGCTGATACATTTCATTACTGTAATGAAGGCAGAGGCTTTCAAGAAATACAAGCCTTCTTCAGCATCCACAAACTCAGGGCCATTAGACGTGCTTTATCTCAGTTGTACCTTTCAATAAAATTTTTAATCTTTCAGTTATCAGTAGTTCAGGTTTTATTTCATTAGACAATTTCACTCCCCATGAAGTGCAGATTTTCAATCTTTCTTAAATATCTGAGTTTAGATCAATCTTCGATAAGTTACATTTCCAAGACATTTACTCATGCAGTGTGAGTTTCTTTTTATGGGATTACAACAAAATTTTAACCACTTTTTATGCATAGTTCGTCTTCTTAAGAAATCAAAGAAGGATAAATCACAATCATGAAAAAGATGAAACTGACAAGAGATACAAAAAGTTAAAATTCGTTAGTTTAAAGCAACACTTTTCTGAAATACCATTATTCAAACATAGTATGCCTGCCAGTGAAGTTTGGCGCTGGAGTCTCCATAATGTACTGAATTGAATCTTATTGCATTCTGTGTAAAATACCACTACTACTATTTTAAATAGCCTGCTATATGTATGCTTGACTCGTGCATTACATGTGTCGCATTGCTGCAACCTGCTCCGCATTCTCCCTCCAGTGCTTCGTTAATTTTCTTTCAACAGTTGATTTCTCCGGAAGCTCATTATTGTGTCAAGAAACTGAATGGTTTTGTTTTGTTATTATTTATTCATAGTATTTATTTTCTGTTGTGTTAGTTGTAATTTTTAAGCAAAACAGCTTTAGACACTGATCTGGCACTCACTGAAGACGCCTTGTAAATAAGGCAAAATGGGTCTGTGTGTACAAGTTAAATAAGAAACACTTAGTGTGCAGTTTGCAAAAGGCCTTTTTCTTTTAAACTACTGAAATTTATATACAGCCTCTGCAGAAACTGCTACCACAAGTAACTTGTTTATTTCATTTTAACTTAACTCTCATGAACCATTGTAACTTGTTAATTTCATTTTAACTTAACTCTCGTGAACTAGTCTGCAAAAGTTGTAATACAGTTGGCAAAGCAAATTGTAGTAAAATAAAATTTATTTCAATATGTTTCCACTGGAATACCATCATGAGATGTAGCACATACATTAAAAATAGTTTCAAAAAACTATAATTTTGAAATTGTAAGAATTAAACGAAATGGGGTTGGAAGAATTCAGCGTTTTTGTGAATCTAGTAAAGTAGCACACATTTTTAAACCTTAGAGGGATCTGAATAAAGAGGGAACAAATTTCAGGTCTGTAACTCAAATGGTTTTGGGATTGCAGCTTTTTTTAGGTTTCAAATTATGAAAAAATATGGCAGAATTTTGTACATTTTAAAAATTAAGAACTCTAAAATAAATAGTCCAAAAATATTCAATTCTGGATTTTTCTTCATTTTGATATAATAAAATGAAATGTGCAAAATTTCGAATCATCAATGTTCAAATTAAATTTTGTATTGATGTATTTCACACGGAAAGAACATGATGTTTTCATTATTAAATATGCTAATTTTTGTGTAGTTATAAACATGTGTATAGGCCTAATGAAGCCATAAATCCCATTATAAGTTTTGTATTTGCAGTGTAAAAACAGGTAAGTTTTAACGTATTAGCCTCTGAAATAATTTATATAAGAGAAATTTTGTTGAAATAGCGAGAAATGGCACTAGAAACATAATATGTAGCCAGAGGAAAGCGTTTCTAGAAGTGCCTGCCAGTAGAAGCTGCTCTTGGATGGACGGAACACGTATGACTACTCTTGGCAGGCGAGCTGTTCAGCCCACAGGCCGTCTCTCCAGGTGGAGTTGTGTTTGGTCCCCTCCCCCAGATCAACCAAGGGAGGATTTGGACCAACCACACCATAACACCATCACATGTTCGCTTGCTGTCAGAGAATAAGTAACGGACTCCGTGCAACTCTGTGTGTCTTTCCGAGCCATCGGTCGGAGACCGACACCAGCAGCAGGACGAGGCTGCCTGCCGTTAACACCGCAACACTAACGGCTGACCGACAAGCACGGGCCGCTCCAGTATGACGTCGCCTTGTGCTCAGCGATGAGTCCAGGTTCTGCGCTACCATGGATGACCGTAGTCGGCGAATGGTGAGAGGTCCTCCTCTGCCGGTGGTCTGGGTAGGCACTAGAGTGCTGCAACGCTCAATGTTTGACCGGTCACGGCTCGCCTGTTGACGGGGGGACCGAGCAGCTCGTGTCCGGCCCCACACGACTCGGCTCGGCCACGTACTCGACCCATGTCTGATGTCCGGATTCCGGACACGCGGATAACCGAGCACGACCGCTCACCGCATGACGTCTCACCTCGCCTCGCCCCGGCTCGCTGCACTGTACTGTACAAATCCGACGCCTCTCTCTCTCTCTCTCTCTCTCTCTCTCTCTCTTTTAATACAAAAGTAACATTTCCGAGAACGGGTACGTGACACATCTAAATTCATAAAGCACCTGGAAAGTAAAATGATATTTCAATACAATCGCGGACAGAAGACGAGTCTCATTTTCAAACAAGAGATATTTTTCCTTTCATTTATAGGAAACATTAAATAAGTGCTTTTCCTGTAATCTAGAAGACAACCATCTTTATAAAGAAAGCATACAAAGAACATTAAACATTTACAGACGTAACTTGTCATACGTTTCAATTGTTTGCAACATAAACAAAATTATAGTTATTGTTGATCGGCAGGAAATCACTAACGCGTTCCGGATTTAATTGGCTGCGGCGATTTGTTAGTAACACGCCGGCTTTACTAAAGCACCTTTCACTAGGTGCGCTTGTTGCTGGGATACATAAAATACGTCTTGCAACTGCAGCCAAACCTGGCAGATCTGTTTCATGTCTGCTCCACCACTTTAAGATGTCACCATCATCGGGGTGTATTAAAATGTACAGATCTACTTCATCTGCTGCGGATGATCTGTTGTTCCTCCATTCCTTGAAACGAGCTCTCTTTCTGGGTGGTGATGACACACTACTTGAAGGATCTATGATAATAAACAAAAGAGACAAGTAATACAGAACTGATATGGAAATCGTCGAAACGTTCCCGTAAGAGACCGACGACCTCGCTGTTTGGTCTCTCCCCCTAAACAACCCGACCCCCATTCCCATAAAAACGAGATGTTTTACGTTAATGAAATATTATACGAGTCACAACATTCCCGTTTCTCTATACTACACTTTCCACTAACTATGCAAAAACGATTATGTTAATGATTGAATGTTGTACCTCCGTACGTAGCACACATTTGTCGCACATTGTTAAGAATTTCCTGCTTTTTCACTTATTTCAAGCATATTAAGATAACGGAAGGACGGCCAAAGAAACGATCTTCGTGAGGTTTCTTGCAATTGTGTTTCTTTAAATGAGTGGTTCCCGATTGGAAAAACAATAAAGTGGAGCAGTTTATGCACGATACGTACCCAGTAGACGCAATGTTTTCATCTACAACCAACAGAAATGTACTCCATACTTGGCTTTTTAGACCTTCCCGTTTCTTTAATGTGTAAACATTGGTTTCAATCTTTCGTCTTACTACACTGGCTTCCTCGCGCTGCATGATTACAGAGAGAGACACACCACAAATAAGAAGCCCGTACTGGCTGCAGTCTCACACGGATAATGACACGTGTAATGTGTTTGAAGTAACGTGCTACGTACTCGGTCACGGCTTCTATGCTCGGTCACAAGAACTATTGCGGGCAGCCTATCCAGTTAGGCTGTGCTCGCCCCACCTCGTATTTTGTGCTCGCTTACTCGGTCATGCAGGACTCTAGTAGGCACAGCGGCGTTACTCCTCGCGTCTGGTGTGCGGAGCCGTCGCGGGCAGGCAGCGCTCTGCGGAACTCTGCCCGCCCTCACGTGTGGCACCAGCCCCGACGTCCAGCCTGCCCTCGAGTCACTGTCCAGTTTCAACAGCGGCGGTCCAGCTCGCTTCAGGAGACGATGCGGTGGCTCTTTGACACCTTTCCCAACCGAATCAGTGCCAACGTCCAGGTCAGATGGGGTGCAGTGTCATACTGATAAGTGGGCTAGCACTGCCAAGTTATTTGAAACTCTGTCTCGACACTGTAATCAACGAAATAATCAATGCAGGAGCGCTGTAACATACGTCTCTGAAAAAGCCGCCCGCAGAATCGCGATTTCGCGGAGGGGGGGGGGGGGGGGGGGGGGAGGGGGTGTGCGTGGCGGATGCTTGGTGTGTTTGGTTTCCATTTGAGCTACGAACGTAGGATGAAAAGTTTTTGATTTATCACGGACCAGTGGCCGTTCGCATAGCCAGTCGAATATCTGACTGAGCAACGTTAGAACGACGGACCGGAGCTAGCGCCCAGGCAAATTGTGCGTAGCGATTAGTTGCTTTTGCAAAAAATTTTAACTGGACTGAAATTAAACCTCAGCTAATGGCACCATTTTCACGTGCAACGATCGAATTTTACGTACGGAAACACGCACAGAAAGTTTTTTCTGGAGGTTTCTGAAGCGCACCACCTCTATTCAAACCTCACCTTCAAAAATCCAGCGTCATTCGGATTTTCCGTGCAAAAACACGTTTTTCTGATCTTTTTTACGTGCGCCTCTTCTATGTTTAAAACTACTGCGAATCGGCTCAAATTTCGTAAGAAGTTACACAAATACATGTATTTAATGGCCGTCCTGTTCTGTAGAGGCACATTGTATACACTGCTATCACATGAGTGGAGGGAGGGGGTGACTTGTTTAACGTGCCGTCGACAAAGAAGTCATTAGAGACAGGGCACAAGCTCGGATTAGGGAAGGATGGGGAAGTGAGTCGACCGTGCCCTTCCAAAGGAACCAACCATCCCTGCATCAGCCTGAGGCGATTAAGGGGATCACGGAAAACCAAAGTCAGTGCAGCCGGACGCAGGGTCGAACGTAGTCCGCCCGAATGCCAGTTCAGTGTGATTAAGGTTTGGAAGGTAGGAGACGGATACTGGCAGAAGTAAAGCTGTGAGTACCGGGCGTGAGTCGTGCTTCGGTAGCTCAGATGGTAGAGCACTTGCCCGCGAAAGGCAAAGGTCCCGAGAACATGTCACCCAACATGACATTTGTCTGTCGTGCAATTTGACCCAACCTGTCACTAAAGCGTAGGACGCACGCATCCCCACTATGGGATATCTCCTATTATAGATCACATGAACTTGTGTTCATTTGTTCTTACAGAAGTGGGTCTGTGGAAGAAATAGTCCCCCCCTCTGTGAAAAAGTAACTCCCCGATCCCCCACGCAGAAATAAAAAATTTGTTTTAGTGTCTACAAGGAGTACACCTTCGGAAATGTCTCCCAAGAAATTTTGTCCTCTCAGAAAAAAGTTTTTAGCTGTTACATGTATGCTCTTCAACCATATGATTATCTACATCGTTAGTCTCGTTGGCAAATCTTCTGGATGCTGGGCACTATGTCAGGGACTTAGCGTATAAACTGCAAGATGTGAGTGTGCCAACGTCTTGCAGCCAAGAGAGTTAATGGCACTGGGGGAGAAGGTTTAACGTGAAAAAAGTGCGAATATGTTAAAAAAAAGATGTTTGATTTAAATGTCTTTGAACCCTCCAGATAAGTCAAAATGCTAGTTCCCTTCTTTTAAATCCCTAATTCTGTCCAGGACATAATAGCCTTTTTTGCGCTACCTACATCCTATGGCATTATCCTTCTATAAAGAAGATATCACCCCCATGAACCATGAACCTTCCCGTTGGGGGGGGGGGGGGGGAGGGGGGAGGCTTGCGTGCCTCAGCGTTACAGATAGCCGTACCGTAGGTGCAACCAAAACAGAGGGGTATCTGTTGAGAGGCCAGACAAACATGTGGTTCCTGAAGAGGGGCAGCAGCCTTTTCAGTAGTTGCAGGGGCAACAGTCTGGATGATTGACTGATCTGGCCTTGTAACACTAACCAAAACGGCCTTACTGTGCCGCTACTGCGAACGGCTGAAAGCAAGGGGAAACCACAGCCGTAATTTTTCCCGAGAGCATGCAGCTTTACTGTATGGTTAAATGATGACGGCGTCCTCTTGGATAAAATATTCCGGAGGTAAAATAGTCCCCCATTCGGATCTCCGGGCGGGGACTACTCGAGAGGACGTCGTTATCAGGAGAAAGAAAACTGGCGTTATACGGATCGGAGCGCGGAATGTCAGGTCCCTTAATCGGGCAGGTAGGTTAGGAAATTGAAAAAGGGAAACGGACAGGTTAAAGTTAGATATAGTGGAAATTAGTGAATTTCGGTGGCAGGATATACAAGACTTCTGGTCAGGCGAATACAGGGTGATAAATACAAAATCAAATAGGGGTAATGCAGGAGTAGGTTTAATAATGAATAAAAAAATAGGAATGCGGGTAAGCTACTACGAACAGCATAGTGAACGCATTATTATGACCAAGATATATACGAAGCCCACGCCTACCACAGTAGCACAAATTTATATACCGACATCTCCGCAGATGACGAAGAGATTGAACAAATGTATCATCATCATCATCATCATTTAAGACTAATTATGCCTTTCAACGTTCAGTCTGGAGCATAGTCCCCCTTATAAAATTCCTCCATGATCCCCTATTCAGTGCCAACATTGGTGCCTCTTCTGATGTTAAGCCTATTACTTCAAAATCATTCATAACCGAATCCAGGTACCTTCTCCTTGGTCTGCCCCGACTCCTCCTACCCTCTACTGCTGAACCCATGAGTCTCTGGGTAACCTTGCTTCTCCCATGCGTGTAACATGACCCCACCATCTAAGCCTGTTCGTCCTGACTGCTACATCTATAGAGTTCATTCCCAGTTTTTCTTTGATTTCCTCATTGTGGACACCCTCCTGCCATTGTTCCCATCTACTAGTACCTGCAATCATCCTAGCTACTTTCATATCCGTAACCTCAATATATGATGTATGATGAGATAAAAGAAATTATTCAGATAGTGAAGGGAGACGAAAATTTAATAGTCATGGGAGACTGTAACTCGATAGTAGGAAAAGGGAGAGAAGGAAACGTAGCAGGCGAATGTGGAATTGGGGTAAGGAATGAAAGAGGAAGCTGCCTGGTAGAATTCTGCACAGAGCATAACTTAATTATAGCTAACACTTGGTTCAAGAATCATAAAAGAAGGTTGTATACATGGAAGAAGCCTGGAGATACTGAAAGGTTACAGATACATTATATAATGGTAAGACAGAGACTCAGGAACCAGGTTTTAAATTGTAAGACATTTCAGGGACAGATGTGGACTCTGACCACAATCTGTTGGTTCTGAACTGTAGATTAAAACTGAAGAAATTGCAAAAAGGTGGGAATTTTAGGAGATGGGACCTGGATAATGTGACAGAACCAGAAGTTGTAGAGAGGTACAGGGAGAGCATTAGGGAACGATTGACAAGAATGGGGAAAAGAAATACAGTAGAAGAAGAAGGGGTAGCTTTGAGAGATGAAATAGTGAAGGCAGCAGAGGATCAAGTAGGTAAGTAGACGAGGGCTCATAGAAACCCTTGCGTAACAGAAGAGATACTGAATTTAATTGATGAAAGGACAAAATACAAAAATGCAGTAAATGATGCAGGCAAAAAGGCATACAAACGTCTCAAAAAAAACATCGACTGGAAGTCCAAATTGGATAAGCAGGAACGGCTAGAGGATAAATGTAAGGATGCAGAGGCTTATCTCACGAGGGGTAAGACAGATCCTACCTACAGGAAAATTAAAGAGACCTTTGGAGAAAAGAGAACACTTGCATGAATATCAAGAGCGCAGATGGAAACCCAGTTCTAAGCAAAGAAGGGAAAGCAGAAAGTTGGAAGGAGTATATAGAGGGTC
This sequence comes from Schistocerca americana, assembly GCF_021461395.2. NCBI lineage: Eukaryota > Metazoa > Arthropoda > Insecta > Orthoptera > Acrididae > Schistocerca > Schistocerca americana. The sequence goes on from NC_060127.1 coordinate 194,241,791, forward strand.
TATACGGGGCGATGTTCTTGAGGACAATATTATAGTAATGGAAGAGGATGTAGATGAAGATGAAATGGGAGATATGATACTGCGTGAAGAGTTTGACAGAGCAATGAAAGACCTAGGACGAAATAAGGCCCCAGGAGTAGACAACATTCCATTAGAACTACTGATAGCCTTGGGAGAGCCAGTCGTGACAAAACTCTATCATCTGGTGAGCAAGATGTATTGGACAGGCGAAAAACCCTCAGACTTCAAGAAGAATATAATAATTCCAATCCCAAAGAAAGCACGTGTTGGCAGATGTGAAAATTACCGAACTATCAGTTATTAAACCACGGCTGCAAAATACTAACACGAATTCTTTACAGACGAATGGAAAAACTGGTAGAAGCCGACCTCGAGGAAGATAAGTTTGGATTCTGCAGAAATGTTGGAACACGTGAGGCAATACTGACCCTACGACTTATCTTAGAAAATAGATTAACGAGAGGCAAACCTACGTTTCTAGCATTTGTAGACTTAGAGAAATATTTTGACAGTGTTGACTGGAATACTCTCTTTCAAATTCTCAAGGTGGCATGGTTAAAATGCAGGGAGCGAAAGGCTATTTACAATTTGTACAGAAATCAGATGGCAGTTATAAGAGTCGAGGGGCATGAAAGGGAAGCAGTGGTTGGGAAAGGAGTGAGACAGGGTTGTAGCCTCTCCCCGATCTTACTTAATATGTATATTGAGCAAGCAGTGAAGGAAACAAAAGAAAAATTCGGAGTAGGAATTTAAATACATGGAAAAGAAATAAAAGCTTTGAGGTTCGCCGATGACATTGTAATTCTGTCAAAGACAGCAATGGACCTGGAAGAGCAGCTGAACGGAATGGACAGTGTCGTGAAAGCAGGATATAAGATGAACAACAACAAAAGCAAAACGAGGATAATGGAATGTAGTCGAATTAAGTCAGGTGATGCTGAGGGAATTAGATTAGGAAATAAGACGCTTAAAGTGGTAAATGAGTTTTGCTATTTGGGGAGCAAAATAACTGATGATGGTCGAAGTAGAGAGGATATAAAATGTAGACTGGCAATGGCAAGGAAAGCGTTTCAGAAGAAGAGAAATTTGTTAACACTGAGTATAGATTTAAGTGGCAGGAAGTGTTTTCTGAAAGTATTTGTATGGACTGAAGCCATGTAGGGAAGCGAAACGTGGGCGATAAATAGTTTAGAAAAAAAGAGAATAGAAGCTTTCGAAAGGAGGTGCTACAGAAGAATCGAAGATTAAATGGGTAGATCACGTAACTAATGAGGAGGTATTGAATAGAATTGGGGAGAAGAGAAATTTGGGGAACAACTTGACTATAAGAAGAGATCGGTTGGTAGGACATATTCTGAGGCATCAAGGGATCACCAATTTAGTTTTGGAGGCCAGCGCATAGGGTAAAAATCGTAGAGGGAGACCAAGAGATGAATACACTAAACAGTTTCAGAAGGATGTAGGTTACAGTAGGTACGGGGAGCTGAAGAAGCTTGCACGGGATAGAGTAGTATGGAGAGCTGCATCAAACCAGTCTCTGGATTGAAGACCACAACAACAACAACAACAAAGAAGATATTGAATATCTGCTAAACTAAGCTTCTGAACATGACAAATTAATTAGTCGAAACTTTTAAAGATAATACAACTTATTTGCAAATGATGACTGAAATTTGTTCTGGAAAAAAAAATTAACCATGGTACGATCTTAGGGAGTATCTTTGGAAAATGAGTGACTAATAGGGCTCAGTACTTAATATAGGGTGCCGAATGTTGCACAGAAACAAAAGGAACGACTAACGTATCCCAATCAAACGTAATAGCGAGTCAAGTGTTCTCGATTCACATAAACAACATAGTACATTGCGTCAACAGTACTATAATCGCTGTTCGCTGTTGTGTGCAGAAAAATATAGTCGTCGAAATTTTTTAAATATATATTTATTTTTGACTTTGGGCAGAAAGGACCATACAGCCAACAGTAGTTACAAAAGCGCCATGTTACCGATCGAGGTGGTGCAGCGGTTAACACACTGGACCCGCATTCGTGAGGACGACGGTTCAAACGCACGTCTGGCAATCCTGATTTAGGTTTTCCGTGATTTTCCTAAATCGCCTCAGGCACATGGCGGGGTGGTACCTTTCAAAGGGCACGGCCGACTTCCTCTCCCATCTCTCCCTAATCCGATGGGACCGATGAGCTCGCTGTTTCGTCCCATCCCCCAAATCAGCTGACCAAAAGTGCCATATTAACATAACTGCAATTTTTCCACAGCAGAACAAATTCTTAATGGGAAGTAAAAGCAGTAACAGAAGAGCACAAAACAGACAGCAGTAGTAACAACAGAGCCACTTTAATATTGGCGCGATTTTCACAACAGTACAACGCTAAAAGTGAAGTACGATGTTGAGTTCGTTTCATAAATTGAAAATCACAAAATTACGACCCAGGGTTCGAACGGCGCCGGTTCAAGAGGAGAATGACATCCACAGTAGCTTATAATTGAAAACAGGACAACAGCCTCGTTTACAAAGATAAGTTCTTAAAGCGAAGTCAGAACTCAGACAGACGTACCAGTCTTCGAACCGGGCTAGATCCATGGGAGGACAAAAACTAGACAACTGGTGTCAATGCCGGATACTGAAGCCTTTTAAACAGTTCGTGAGCAAATAATATCTATATATACCGAACTGGTGATGTAAGGCAGTGACACTTCTAGAGAGGGGGTAGCCTCTCGCATCAGTGTTTTGTACAAAACCGCCCGTGCGGCCAAATACTTGGTACCCGCCAATATAAGGTAGTTCAGATCCGCCACTGACGCTGTGTCCTCACCAAATGCGACGATTTTCAACCAGTATAGGTGGGCATAATCAAAACGACTTCGGTCTCGGGTTCGAATCCCCCCGCTGCATAAATTTTGATTAATAATCACCATTGGCGGCCGAAGACTTCCGGCATAAGAAGTCAGCCTCATTCTGCCAACGGCCTTGTCAAAGAGGGCAGAGGAGCGGACAGAGGTTCAGGGCACTATCTTGTCCTAGGGGAGGGAAACTGCCCCTAAAGGCGGAAGAATCAGCAATGATCAACGACATGAGGATGCAGAAGGCAATGGAAACCACTGCATTAAAGATACGTAACATGTATCCAAAGGATATGTGGCCTGTAATTGAAAAAGTGTAATGATGATCTCTCCATTGGAAAAAGATTCCGGAATAGTCCACCATTCGGATCTCCGGGACGGGACTGCCAAGGAGGAGGGTACCATGAGAAAGAGATTGAATAATTTACGAGTCGAGACGTGGAATGTCCGAAGCTTGAACGTGGTAGGGAAACTAGAAAATCTGAAAAGGCTAAATCTAGATATAGTAGGGGTCAGTGACGTGAAGTGGAAAGAAGACATGGATTTCTGGTCAGATGAGTATAGGGACATATCAGCAGCAGCAGAAAATGATATAATGGGAGCGGGATTCGTTATGAATAGGAAGGTAGGACAGAGAGAGTGTGACAGGGTTGTTCTTATCAGAATCGACAGCAAACCAACGCCGACAACGATAGTTCGGAGAAATTGGCAATTTATGGTAAGTCCTATGGGACCAAACTGCTGAGGTCATCGGTCCCTAGGCTTACACACAATTTAATCTAACTTAAAGAAACGTATGCTAAAGAAAACACACACACACACACACACACCCATGCCCGAAGGAGGACTCGAATCTCCGACAGGGTTAGCCGCGCGAACCGTGACAAAGCGCCAATCAGACCGCACGGCTGTGCCGCGTGGCGATCGTCCAGGTATACACGCCGACGTAGCAAACTGAAGATGAAGAGACAGGCAAAGTGTATGAGGATATTGAAAGGGTAATACAGAGTGTAAAGGGGGATGAAAATATAACAGTGATGGGGGATTGGAATGCAGGGAAGGAGTAGAAGAAAAGGCTACAGGAGAATGTAGGCTTGGGACAAGGAATGATTGGAGAGAAAGACTAATTGAGTTCTGTAACAAGCTTCAGCTAGTAATAGCGAATACTCTGATCAAGAATCACAAGAGGAGGAGGTATACTTGGAAAAGGCCGGGTGATACAGAAAGATTCACTTACAGGGTGGCGCACGAAATGTGTTACCATTTTGTTTTTTAATATAAACTTTATTGTCAATGCAATATGAAAGGAACATTTACTACAATGAAGAGCCGTCCATGGAGATTTGTTCTAACTCAGCACATGCTGAATATGTCCACCATTTCGTTTCCTAACTTCCTTCAAACGAACACTGAAGTTAGTGATTACCCTACGGCACATGTCTTCCGTAATTTCACTCCAATCTTGAAGAATAACTCTTCTGAGCTCCTTTAAATCACGTGAACGTTTCGGGAAAATTTTTTTCCCTTAGGTACCCCCAAAGAAAAAAGTCACATGGATTGAATTCTGGACTATTGGGGGGCCAGTTTTGGCCGTCATTGAAGCGATCTGGAAACTTGAGTGAAATGATCCGCATGTAGAAATGCTCGTGTAAAAACACAGTGTTTGCAGTATGTGGCCTTACTCCATCTTGCATGAAACATTGCGTCTTGAAGAGCAAGACAGTAGCAACAAGCTGTGGAATGAAGCTATTGCGAAGCATGCTCAAATAACGCTCGCTGTTCACAGTTTCTTCAAAGAAAAAGGGTGACTGGAAATTGCTGCCCACGCTGTAATCCTCGGAGCATAATGTTGTCGTTCATGAAGCACTTGTGGGTTTTCAGTGGCCCAAAAGCGTACATTTTGCTTGTTAACCACACCGTCTAAATGAAAATGCGCCTCGTCTGAAAACCAAACGTTGTTGAGAGTTTCTTCCCTATCCTCCGCCCACTGAGCAAACAGTAGTCTCTGCTGCTTGTGTTCTTCAGTGAGCTTCTGTGCACAGGTCATCTTGTATGAGTACATATGGAGGTCACTTTTAAGAATGCGTTGAACGGAGCGCCTGGATATTCCCAGTTGCACTGCTGCCTTTCTACACGATTTCCCGGGACTTCTCTGTACAGCAACTCGTACCGCTTCAATATTCTCCGGCGAACAAACAGGCTTAGACCGAAGTGGCTTCGCTTCCAATACTGTTGCTTCCTGTACAAATTTATCGTACAACCTGTGGATGGTCTTCTTGCAAAGGACCCATCGTGTTTTAAACTGTTGTCTAAAACGCCTCTGAGTGACAACAAGGCTTTTCGTTTCGTGAAGTAACACAATTGCCGATCGTTGCTGTGTCGTCAGTCTTCCATTGTCAGCCATTGTTGCTTACTAGTCTCCTAGCGGCAGTATCGTGAATTACACGACATTACTGCTGTAGAGATCCCACGGGATATCTAATGAGCGTCGTAAATTATGAAAGAACCAATTGGTAACACATTTCGTGCGCCACCCAGTAGGTTACACCATGGTCAGACAGAGACTCCGAAATCAGACACTTGATTGTAAGGCGTACCCAGGAGCAGATATAGACTCAGATCACAATAAAGTAATGATGAAGAGTAGTCTGAAGACATTAGTGAGGAAGCATCAATACGCAAAGAAGTGGGATACCGAAGTAGTAAGGAATGACGAGATACGGTTGAAGTCCTCTAAGGCTTCAGATAAAGCAATAAGGAATAGCTCAGTAGGCAGTACAGTCGAACAGGAATGGACATCTCTAAAAAGGGCCATCACCGAAGTTGGGAACGAAAACGTAGGTACAAAGAAGGTAACTGCGAAGAAACGATGAGTAACAGAAGAAATACTTCAATTGATCGATCAAAAGAGGAAGTACAAAAACGTCCCGGGAAACTCAGGAATACAGAAATACAAGTCGCTGAGGAATGAAATAAATAGGAAGTGCAGGGAAGCTAAGACGAAATGGCTGCAGGAAAAATGTGAAGACATCGGTAAAGAAATGATTATCGGAAGGACAGACTCAGCATACAGTAAAGTCAAAACAACCTTCGGTGACATTAAAAGCAAGGCTGATAACATTAAGAGTGCAACGAGAATTCCTCTGTTAAATGCAGAGGAGAGAGCGGATAGGTGGCAAGTATACACTCAAAGCCTCTATGAGGGGAAGATGTATCTGATGTGATAGAAGAAGAAACAGGAGTCGATTTAGAAGAGATAAGGGATTCAGTATTAGAATCCGAATTTAAAAGAGCTTTGGAGGACTTGAGGTCAAATAAGGCAGAAGGGATCGATAACATTCCATCAGAATTTCTAAAATCATTGGGTGAAGTGGCAACAAAACGACTATTCACGTTGGTGTGAAGAATGTATGAGTCTGGCGACATAGCATCTGACTTACGGAAAAGCATCATCCACACAATTCCGAAGACGGCAAGAGCTGACAAGTGCGAGAATTATCGCACAATCAGCTTAACAGCTCATGTATCCAAGTTGCTGACAGGAATAATATACAGAAGAATGGAAAAGAAAATTGTGGATGCGCTAGATGACGATCAGTTTGGCTTTAGGAAAGGTAAAGGCACGAGAGAGGCAAATCTGACGTTGCGGTCCATAATGGAAGCAAGGCTAAAGAAAACTCGAGACACGTTCATAGGATTTGTCGACCCGGAGAAAGCGTTCGATAACGTAAAATGCTGCAAGATGTTCAAAATTCTGATAAAAGAAGGGGTAAGCTAAAGGCAGAGACGTGTCATATACAGTATGTACAACAAAAAATGGTTCAAATGGCTCTGAGCACTATGGGATTTAACTTATGAGGTCATCAGTCCCCTATAACTTAGAACTACTTAAACCTAACTAACTAAGGACATCACACACACCCATACCCGAGGCAGGATTCGAACCTACGACCGTAGCGGTCACGCGGTTCCAGACTATAACACCTAGAACCGCTCGGCCACCGCGGCCGGCTATGTACAACATCCAAGAGTGAATAACAACCAAGAAGTGCTCGTGTTAAAAAGGGTGTAAGACAAGGATGTAGCCTTTCGACCCTACTGTTCAATATGTACATCGAGGAAACAATGATGGAAATAAAAGAAAGGTTCAGGAGTGGAATTAAAATTCGAGGAGAAAGGATATTAATGATACGATTCTCTGATGACATTGCCATTCTAAGTGTAAGTGAAGAACAATTATATGACGTGCTGAACGGAATGAAGTCGAATGAGTACAAAGTATGGGTTGTGAGGAAATCGAAGAAAGACGCAATAAGAAGTAGTAGAAATGAGAACAGCGAGAAACTTAACATTAGGATTGATGGTCACGAAGTAATTAAGGAATTCTGCTACCTAGGCACTAAAGTAACCAATGACGGACGGCGCAAGGAGGACATCAAAAGCAGATTAGCAATGTAAAAAAGGGCATTCCTGGCGAAGATCAGTCTACTAGTATCAAATACCGGCCTTAATTTGAGGAAGAAATTTCTGAGGACGTACGTCTGGAGTACAGCATTATATGGTAGTGCAACATGGACTCTGGGAAAACCGGAACAGACGAGAATCGAAGCATTTGGGATGTGATGCTAGAGACGAATGCTGGAATTAGGTGGATTGATAAGGTAAGGAATAGGGAGGTTCTGCGCAGAATTGGAGAAGGAAGGAATATGTGGAAAACACTGATAAGGAGAAGGGACAGGATGATAGGACATCTGCTAAGACACGAGGGAATGAATTCCATGGCATTAGAGGGAGTTGTAGAGGGTAAAAACTGCAGAGGAAGACAGAGATTGGAATACATCCAGCAAACACCGTCAGGTGGCTTGCGGAATATGGATGTAGATGTAGAAATAGCTGAGGACGAAGGTTGCAAGTGCTGCTCTGAGATGAATGAAGGATAGCACAGGAGAGGAATTTGTGGCGGCCCGCATCAAACCAGTCAGAAGTCTATATATATATATATATATATATATATATATATATATATATATATATATATATATATATATAAGCTTCACCGAGGTGGACCATTGCCGAGAAGCGAGAAGGGAAGTCCGATTGAACGGCCGCTAGATGGCCGCCATTATGATTGTGGGATACGTGCCATCCACAGTTCCAGTACCGATAAGCAGCTCTCTGGAGCGCCGTATTGCCGTTGGAGCTTCATAAGGGAGTACAGAAAAACTTGGCTAATATTTCTGCTCGGTGCCGTGAAGGGACGCTCACTCTGGATGCATATAAACGCAAGATAATCGATGAAATATTCTGACATTTTCAGCCGAGTTCTGACGTGGGTGCCAACGTTTCGACGCGATTCCTATTCTTCATCTTCAGGCGAAGATCCGATGAAAATTACGGATACGAAACTAGTCCAGATACTGCGACAAGATGACGGCACGACTCGGCTGAGAACTGGAGACTTCGCCAGTCAAATTCGCCGATAAAGCCTGCATTCCCGTAACGTAATGCCTGTAACAGGGAGGCCGCCGTCAGACAGACTCGGGGCGAAACGAGCTCCGTGTGGCACGGACAGAGGCGGTGAGATCAGAGAGTACGGCGAGGGAAATCAGAATGCTGTCCGGCAACGCGAGCGGCGGACGGGCGCGGTAAACACGCGTCTGCGAGCGCCGCCGCCACACGGTGAGGTGGCTATCGTTGAGGGGGGGGAGGTGGGGGGGAGCGGCGCACCGTGCGTGAGGCAGGGAGTCGGCCGGGCGGGAAGGTCGCGGCGCGGCGCAGCCAGGGTCGCAGTGGTAAAGTCCAAACATCAGGCCCGAATGACGCGGTTCGTGATCTATCCAGCGTCGGATATCCAGGAGTGTTTGCTGCAAACAGATATGGCCTTTCGAGTTGTGTCCGAAACAGACATTCACAGAGTACTCTGAAAAAGGCCGGCCGGGGTGGCCGAGCGGTTCTAGGCGCTACAGTCAGGAACCGCGCGACCGCTACGGTCGCAGGTTCGAATCCTGCCTCGGGCATGCATGTGTGTGATGTCCTTAGGTTAGTTAGGTTTAAGTAGTTCTAAGTTCTAGGGGACTGATGACGTCAGAAGTTAAATCCCATAGTGCTCAGAGCTATTTGAACCATACTCTGACAAATGCGTTGTATCAGGAATAAAGTGATTGCTTGCCTCATATCTTATTTTCACCATTACGGCCCAATTAGTATGAAAGCAGACCTACCGATTGTTTTAACACTAAATTTCAAGTTGGATAAAACGTGACAAAACAAATAGTTTTCGTGACACATAATTATAAATTAACAATTTTCGGATTTTGTCATTTTATCGTACTGCGAAACCTTGCTTATTACCAAATTTCACGATTCTAGATCAGCGGGAAGTGCCCTTTACGTTTCTATGAGTGAGTTTTCGAATATCAAAAATGTGACGAATGGCTGTACCTTTCGACTGCATTGGCTAAGAAGCTAACGGTTGACATACGATCGATGGACCATCGACTCTTGTTCGTGACACAAATTTCAGCTTCATACGGTTAACTTTTCCTGAGAAAAGAAATGTTAACAGACGGATTTTTTTCCTTTGATACAATTACAAATTTACAGTTTTCAATTTTTTCCTTTGGTTGTACTGTGCAACCTCGCTTGTTGCAAAATTTCAGGATTCTAGGTGAACAAGAAGTACCCTAAAGCTTCGATCAGTGAGTTTGCGAGTGTCAAAATGTGATATAAATTGACGTATCTTTAAACTACTTCGACATAGAAGCTTCAATTTTTTACACCACCAAGGAACAATCTGTCTTAGTGTGCGACACAAATTTGAACTTGATACATTTATCCCTTCCTGAGAAAGGGGGTTTTTAATAGTCGGACAGACCGACATGCAGACAAAAAACAAAACGATCCTACGTTTAAGGGTCCTGTTTCCACCAATTGATGTACGCAACCCCGAGAATTAAGTATGCTACTCATTATTTCGAAAGTGATCCCCATAACTGTTGATAAATTTATCCGACTGTGAGATAAAACGGTGGTTCATGGTGTGGGTTCCTGTAGTCATGTCCTAGTTCATGAACCACGGGCAACGTATGAGTGGCCAAGTAAGTGGTCCCAACAGTCGGGATACCAGTTACTTTGGAATAAGGCTGGGCATCTCGGACATATTCTGAGTCGTGGTCACCTTTGTGCTCATACGGCAAAGACTACCAAATCCACCGGTTAGTCCCTCAGCCGTTAGGGGTAAAACCCAATGGGACTCGGGGCAAGTAAGGCTAGCAACCTGCTTCCCTGGTACTTTAAATATGATGCTGGCAACAATCAGAGCAAAATGCCTCGGACCTTTGGAGGTGTCTAACTGACAAACCAGGGACTCCAAAGATACGACTTGGAAAACAAATGGTAATGAGATGGGGAGCTATTAATATCGATGGGGGCTACTCTGGGAAGAAGGTAAAACTGGCAGAGGCTGCAAGTAAGATGGGGCTGGACGTTTTAGCTGTTAGTGACATTCGGGTAAGGGGTGAGAAAGAAGAGGAAGTGGGAGAATACAAGGTCTACCTGTCAGGAGTCAAAGCAGGAATAGCACAATGGGGTGTAGGGCTTTACATCAGGAAAGAAATGGAACCCAGCGTAGTTGCAATAAGGAATGTAAACGAACGACTGATGTGGATAGATTTGACAGTGTCTAGCAAGAAAATTAGGATTGTGTCAGTATATTCGCATTGTGAAGGGACAGATCAAGATAAGATGGATAGTTTTTATGAGGCACTCAGTGATGTAGTTGTTAGAGTAAAGGACAAGGACAGTGTTCTGCTCATGGGTGATTTTAACGCCAGGATTGGAAATCGAACAGAAGAGTGTGAAAAGGTTATGGGTAAATTTGGAGAGGATATGGAGGCCAACAGGAACGGGAAACAACTCTTGGATTTCTGTGCCAGTATGGGCTTAGTTATCACAAACTCCTTTTTTAAACATAAGAACATTCACCGGTATACTTGGGAAGGCAGGGGAACCAGATCTGTCATTGACTATATAATAACAGATCAGGAATTCAGGAAGGCTGTGAGGGACATACGTGTATTCAGGGGATTCTTTGATGACACTGATCATTATTTAATCTGCAGTGAAATTGGGATTGTGAGGCCGAAAGTGCAGGTGGTCAGGTCCATATGTAGGAGGATAAGAGTGGAGAAACTTCAGGATAAGGAAATCAGGCACAAGTACATAACAGCGATCTCAGAAAGGTACCAGTTAGTTGAATGTAGTCAATTACAGTCATTGGAAAAGGAATGGACAAAGTACAGGGACACAGTACTAGAAGTGGCTAAAGAATGTCTTGGAACAGTAGTGTATAAAAGTAGGATGAAGCAAACAGCTTGGCGGAATGATACAGTCAAGGCAGCCTGTAAAAGGAAAAAGAAGGCGTATCAAAAATGGCTACAAACCAGAACCCAGGTAGACAGAGAAAGTTATGCTGAAGAAAGAAACAAAGCCAAACAGATAATTGCAGCATCCAAGAAGAAATCGTGGGAAGACTTTGGAAACAGGTTGGAGACTATGGGTCAAGCTGCTGGAAAACCATTCTGGAGTGTAATTAGCAGTCTTCGAAAGGGAGGTAAGAAGGAAATGACAAGTATTTTGGACAGGTTAGGAAAACTGTTGGTGAATCCTGTGGATGCCTTGGGCAGATGGAGGGAACATTTTGAAGAGTTGCTCAATGTAGGTGAAAATGCGATCAGTAATGTTTCAGATTCCGAGGTAGAATGGGATAGGAATGATGATGGAAATAGGATCACATTTGAGGAAGTGGAAAAAATGGTCAATAGATTGCAGTGCAATAAAGCGGCTGGGGTGGATGAAATTAAGTCGGAACTCATCAAATACAGTGGAATGTCAGGTCTTAAATGGCTACACAGGATAATTGAAATGGCCTGGGAGTCGGGACAGGTTCCATCAGACTGGACAAAAGCAGTAATCACACCAATCTTTAAACATGGAAACAGAAAAGATTGTAACAACTATAGAGGTATCTCTTTAATCAGCGTTGTGGGTAAAATCTTCTCAGGTATTGTTGAAAGGAAAGTGCGAGTATTAGTTGAGGACCAATTGGATGAAAATCAGTGTGGGTTTAGGCCTCTTAGAGGTTGTCAGGACCAGATCTTTAGCTTACGGCAAATAATGGAGAAGTGTTATGAGTGGAACAGGGAATTGTATCTATGCTTTATAGATCTAGAAAAGGCATATGACCGGGTTCCTAGGAGGAAGTTATTGTCTGTTCTACGAGATTATGGAATAGGAGGCAAACTTTTGCAAGCAATTAAAGGTCTTTACATGGATAGTCAGGCAGCAGTTAGAGTTGACGGTAAATTGAGTTCATGGTTCAGAGTAGTTTCAGGGGTAAGACAAGGCTGCAACCTGTCTCCACTGTTGTTCATATTATTTATGGATCATATGTTTAAAACAATAGACTGGCTGGGTGAGATTAAGATATGTGAACACAAAATAAACAGCCTCGCATATGCGGATGACTTAGTTGTGATGGCAGATTCGATTGAAAGTTTGCAAAGTAATATTTCAGAGCTAGATCAGAAATGTAAGGACTATGGTATGAAGATTAGCATCTCCAAAACGAAAGTAATGTCAGTGGGAAAGAAATATAAACGGATTGAGTGCCAAATAGGAGGAACAAAGTTAGAACAGGTGGACGGTTTCAAGTACTTAGGATGCATATTCTCACAGGATGGCAACATAGTGAAAGAACTGGAAGCGAGGTGTAGCAAAGCTAATGCAGTGAGTGCTCAGCTACGATCTTCTCTCTTCTGCAAGAAGGAAGTCAGTACCAAGACTAAGTTATCTGTGCACCGTTCAATCTTTCGACCAACTTTGTTGTACGGGAGCGAAAGCTGGGTGGATTCAGGTTACCTTATCAACAAGGTTGAGGTTACGGATATGAAAGTAGCTAGGATGATTGCAGGTACTAGTAGATGGGAACAATGGCAGGAGGGTGTCCACAATGAGGAAATCAAAGAAAAACTGGGAATGAACTCTATAGATGTAGCAGTCAGGGCGATCAGGCTAAGATGGTGGGGTCATGTTACACGCATGGGAGAAGCAAGAATACCCAAGAGACTCATGGATTCAGCAGTAGAGGGTAGGAGGAGTCGGAGCAGACCGAGGAGAAGGTACCTGGATTCGGTTAAGAATGATTTTGAAGTAATAGGTTTAACATCAGAAGAGGCACCAATGTTGGCACTGAATAGGGGATCATGGAGGAACTGTATAAGGGGGGCTATGTTCCAGACTGAACGCTGAAAGGCATAATCAGTCTTAAATGATGATGATGATGATGAGATAAAACGGGAACTGCGTTCATAGAAAAATATTTGCTGTCGCCTACCGAAGCAGAGCAGGCGTACACCTCTCGGTCCGAAGCAAATCGACGGCCACCACAGCACGAGGAGGCGTAGAGACGTGTATAAGGGCTGCCCAGCGTAGAGGAAGCAAACTAGCGGCCCACGCGCTGCACACGTTCTCTCGACTGCGCTGCAGGTGCTTCGTTGGGAAAGCCTTCTGTAGCAGCTGTGCCAGGGGTGCAGCAGCACGGCGCGCTCACTGTGGACCCGCCTCTACACTGTCCTACACACAGCGCCGTGTTTTCAGTGGCCTTCGCGGACGTCGGTTTGCCGATTACAGTCATCGTTCCGTAGACAATCGTAAACATTTTTCGCCGGCCGCGGTGGTCTAGCGGTTCTAGGCGCTCAGTCCGGAGCCGCGTGACTGCTACGGTCGCAGGTTCGAATCCTGCCTCGGGCATGGGTGTGTGTGATGTCCTTAGGTTAGTTAGGTTTACGTAGTTCTAAGTCTAGGGGACTGATGAGCATAGATGTTAAGTACCATAGTGCTCAGAGCCATTTGAACCATTTTTCCATAGAGACATTGACAGTTTTATCTCACACGGAAATAAATTTAATTATTTGATAGAGCAGTGAAAGACCTAAGGGAAACAAGGCCCTGGGAAGAGACGGCATTCCGTTAAAAACCACTGACAGCTTTGGCAGACAAAACTCTTCCAATCTGTTGTGCAAGATCTATGAGACAGGCGAAATTCCCTCAGACTTCATGAAGACAATAATAATTAGAATTCTAAAGAAAACAGCTGATGACAGTTGTGAATACTATCGAAACATTAGTTTAATAAGTCGTGGTTGCAAAATACTAACACGAATTCCTTACAGAAGAATGGAAAAATTGGTAGAACCCAACCTCGGGGAAGATCAGTTTGGATTCCGTAGAAATGTAGGAACACGCGAGGCAATACTGACCCCACCATTTATCTTAGAAGATAGGTTAAGGAAAGGCAAACCTACGTTTCCGACGAATGTAGATTTACAGAAATCTTTTGTCAATGTTGAATGGAATATTGTCTTTCAAATTCTGAATATGGTAGGGGTAAAATACAGGGAGCGAAAGGCTATTTACAATTTGTACAGAAACCAGGTGGCAGTTATAAGAGTCGAGGGGCACGGAAGGAAAGCAGTGGTTGGGAAGGGAGTGAGACAGGGTTGTAGCCTCTCCACCGAGTTGTTCAATCTGTACATTGAACAAGCAGTAAAGGAATCCAAAGAAAAATTTGGAGTAGAAACTTAGCGGAGAATAAATAAAAACTTTTATGTTTGTCGTTGACAGTGTAATTCCGCCAGACACAGCTATGAAATTTGAATAGCAGCTAAACGGAAGGGACAGTCTGTTCAAAGGCTATAAGGTGAACATCAACAAAAACAAGGATAATGGAATGTAGTCTAATTAAATCAGGTGATGCTGAGGGAATTACACTAGGAAACGAGACACTGAAAGTGGTAAATGGGTTTTGCTATTTGCGTAGCAAAATAACTGATTATGGCAGGAATAGAGAGGACATAAAATGTAGACTGGCAAAGTCAAGAAAAACGTTTCTGAAGAATAGAAACTTGTTAGCATCGAATGTAGACTTCAATGTTAGACAGTCCATTGTGAAAGTATTTGTATGGAATGTAGCGATGTATGGAGGTAAAACATGGGCAAACAACATTTTAGACAATAAGAGAATAAAAGTTTTTGAAATGTGGTGCTATAAATAAGGTTGAAGCCTGGATAAGTAAATCATGTAACTAATGAGGAGGTACTGAATAGAACTGAGCAGGAAAGAAGCTTGTGGCACTACCTGAGCAGAAGGAGTGGCTGATTAGTAGGACACGTCCAGAGACATCAGTGAATCGCCAACTTAACGTTGGAGGGAAGAGTGGGGAGTAAAAATCATTGAGGGAGACGACGAGATGAATATAGTAAGCAGATCAGAAGGATGTAAGTTGCAGTGGTTACCAGGAAATGAAGAGGCTTGCACTGCAAAGAGCAGCATGGAAAGCTGCGTCAAAGAAGTTTGCGAACTGAAGATCAGAACAGGGACCACAACAATAACATATGTCAATTACGTTTGAAATTGTGAACAGTTTACTTACTTTTTCTCCATCTGTCTCATTTTATTTGACCGCCCATTATGCCTTATATTTTTCTAGAATTTCTCGCCATTTCCGATTTCGTTCAAATTTGCGGTCTATCCAGGCCGTAGCCAGGAATGAAAGTGGTAGAAGCGAGAGTTCCAGACGGCTAAGGGTTTAGAAGGAACGGAAAATTTGAAGGGGGTCGGGCGAGGCACGAGGCATTTATGTTGGCGTAGTTTCCAAGCAGTGGTTGGCGCAGCGAAAGGACAGATCCGAAGACCGTAGAATCGAGTCTCTCTGCGAAAATATTAATACATGCAGTATACTGAGCAATATTTTGGTTTATTTGCAGTGTATGTAAGATAAAATTTGAAAATAAAACGTTCTCGTACCGAGACTCGACCCCACGACCCTCGGATTACCGTCCTGTAATCTTCCCACGGCGCCAACCGCTGCCTGGCACCTGCGTTCACATAGATGGTTGATGCTTCGTCCGACACGCGCCAAAAATAATAGTTTTTAGGGTTCCGGTCGGCAATTGGTAAAAACGGAACCCTTACAGAATCAGAATGTCAAATGAAACAACTTTCAGCCGTCTAACTTCGGAAGTGTTATTTTATTGCGCTATCACTTCCGACGATATATTACACCATCTTCATGACCCCGCCCTACGTATAGGAGGATTTCCAACGTCGGTTCCGGTCAAAATAGTAGCCGACATTTCAAGATTGATGTCTCCGGATTTCCGCTCGATACGGCGGTCACTTCAAACATCGTCTTCACTGTATCAAGCAGAAAACTAGATACGGACAAACTAGAAATAACTCCATGCTCTACCCAAGAAATAATGAGTGAAATTAACGCGTTCAAAGCCAAAAACTATCACAGGAGTGACAATATATCAAGTACAGTTCCAAAACTCTGTCCTTCAAGTATATACAATGGTTTCAGTCATTTAGGGAGCGCATCGGTATCACTGTAGAAATGTGTTATCGCCAGACCCCTTAACAAGAAGAGTAATTACCGACCTACTTCACTGCGTACATCCTCTTCGAAGGTAATAGAAGAAATTATTTATGCAAGAACTATAACACGCCCCTCTCCGCAGAACATGCTGTTTTTCAACTCTCACATAAAATTAGACAAAATTTAAACTACAAAATACGGCGACCGCATTTTCTGTGTCTGATAGCAAAAGACTCAGAAAATATCCCCGAATAACCTATGAAGTTTTGTCGGTGTATTCCGGATTAACGTTGTACTTTTTGCTTCTTCAGTGTTCTGACCGGTTTGACGCGGCCCGCCAGGAATTCCTCTCTTGCACCAACCTTTTCACCTCAGAATAGGATTTGCACCCTACGTCCTCAAATATCTGTTGGTTGTATTCCAATCTCTGTCTTTCCCTACAGACTTTATCCTCTACATGTCCCTCGAGTACCAAGGATGTAATCCCCTGATTTCTTAACACATGTCCTGTCGTTCTGTCCATCCTTCTTGTTAGTGACGTCCATATTGTTGGACGATTCTGAAGAGGAACTCCTCATTCTTTATCTTATTAGTGCACCTAATTTTCAGCATCATCCTCTCGCACATCTCGAAAGCTTCGTTTCTCCCGTGTTCCGGTTTTCCGGTGGTCCGCGCTGTGCTACATTCTCAGAAATTTCTTCCTCAGATTAAAGTCTGTGTGTGATATAAGTAGACTCCTCTCGGCCTCTGCTGGTCTCCTCGTTATGTCCTGCTCGCTTCGTCCGTCGCGGGTAATTTTGTTTCGAAGGCAGCAAAATCCATTCACTTCGTCTACTTCGTCGTCCCCAATATTGATGTTAAGTTTTCTGGTAATGTTATTTCTACCACGTCTCATTACCTTTGTCTTTTCCAGTTTACTCAATCCGTATTCTGTGCTCATTAGATCGTTCTATCCATTCGACAGATCCAAGAACGGTATGCTAACACAATTACTGGGTTACTAGTTTCGGCAATATGTATTTCCATCCTCAGACCCATAAAAACGAGCGGTGAGAGATACATCGGGCACAATGCTAACGCCACTCTTTGAAATGAAGACTATACAATATACATAAAAATTTGAGGTATTAGAATGACATGGCAGGTGTTCTCAAATTTGTCTGTATTACTTCTCGGCGTGTCCACAAGAAGTAACAGGCTATGTTTTATTTTAATTTATTCATTAGTTATTGAAAAAAATCTTGACCGGAGCCACACGACAAACATACATCTTTGTTTCAAACGTCCACCATTTCATTCTTCTTCATCTTGGACAGTTTCCAGCCACTGGCTGGGTCGGTCGGGAACACAAGCCTCTCCATCGTGTTCTGTCTTTCCACCATTCCCCCTCTTCCACCTTCGTCCAGTTCTCTCCTCTTCTCGTCACACATTCCTTCACTCCCTTCAACCATCTATCTCTTGGTCTTCCTCTGGGCCTCTTCCCCTCCAGTTGCAGATCAAACATCCTCTTTGGAATTCTTCCCTCATCCATTCTTTTCATGTGTCCATACCACTGCAGTCTTGATTTTTCTATCCTGTCCTGTACTGGTTCCTCCTTTAGTCTTTCCCTCACATACACATTTCGCAATCTGTCTCGTCTTGTTACACTCAATCTGCTCCTCTGGAACTTCATTTCACTAGCCTGTATTCTACTTTTGTCGCTTTTGTGCATTACCCATGTCTCACTTCCGTATGCCAATATGGGGACAAAGTAGGTTCGGTCTATAATTCCCTTGGATTTCTGTGGCACCTCCTTGCTCCAAATAAGCCCCCTAATGCATTTGTAGAACTGCCCTGCTTTTCTGCACCTTTCATTTATTTCCATTGCGTTTCCCCCCTTACTTTCAATCATGCTTCCCAGGTACTTGAAGTTCTCTACCACTTGTAGTTTTTCCCCTCCACAAGTTATATCCACATTTGGCCTATTCTTCTTCCTTGTTGTGACAATTATTTCACTTTTCTTTGCAGAGAAATGCATTCCATATTGTGCTGCCGTTGCCTCCCATACATCTAACTGCTCTTACACCTCCTTCTCGCAATTTCCCCATAACATCAGGTCATCGGCAAAAAGCACTGCTTTCATTTTATGATCTCCAATTGCATCTGATACTTGCTGTAGGATTTCATCCATAACAATAATAAACAAAAAAGGCGAAAGTGCACTTCCCTGTCGCAGCCCATTTTCCAGCTTGAACCATGAAGTACGTTCCCTCCCCACTTTCACACAACTCTCACTTCCCTCATACATTTTTCTGACTTTTCGTGTTATCTCTTCATCTATCCCTTTTGCGTTCAGCACATCCCAGAGCTTGTCCCTACAGATACTGTCATACGCCTTCTCAATATCTAAAAAGGCCATGATTAAGTCCTTCCCGTACTCATAGTGCCTTTCCTGCAGTTGCCTTACCGCAAATATGAGGTCCGTTGTTGATCTTCCCGGTCTGAAACCATACTGCTCCTCTTGCAGTCTACTTTCAACACTGCTTCTTATTCTCTTCTCCAGGATCTTTTCATAGATTTTTCCACAGTGGCATAGCAGGGTGATTCCTCTGTAGTTCTCACATCTCCTTTTATCCCCTTTCTTGAAGATCGGGACTATAATTCCTTTCTTCCAATCCTCAGGAATTCTGTTCTCCTTCCACACCACCCTCAGCACTCTGTATAGCCACTGGGTTCCTACTTGTCCTGCTGCTCGTATCATATCCACTGTTACTTCGTCACAACCTGGTGCCTTGCCCCCTTTCATCCTCTTTATGGCTTCTTCCACTTCATTCCAAGTTAGATCATCAATTTCCCCACTACTATAATCGTCTGCTGCCTTAGGCTCTCCATCGCTGTTAGTTACCCGCTTGGCGGCATTCAACAGATCTTCAAAGTACTCCTTCCAAATCTTTTTGAGCTCATGCATTTCCTCCACAACTTTTCCATTATTATCCATGATCCTCAGGCACTCGCTTCTGTCGTTCCTCTTATTTCTTACCATGGTGTAAAGTACTTTTTTGTTCCCTTCACTGTCCTCTTCTAACATTCTTGTCCATTTTTCCATCCACTTCTTCTTCTCCGTCCTTACTATGGTCTGTGCCGCTTTCTTGCTTTCCTTATATTTTACCCTAGCTTCCTCTGTTCGGGTCTGGAACCATTCTCTGAAGGCTTTGTTCTTTCGAAGTACTGCCTCTTTACATATGTTGTTCCACCATGGGGTTTCTTTACTTCTCCTCTTTGTGCTAGTTCGTCCGCACACAGTCTCAGCAGCCTCAACTAGAGCCCTCTTAAAATCTCCCCATTCTTCTTCCACTGTTCTCTGATCTCCCATTTTATTAATTTATCAAATTTCAAAAAACTATTACTCCGTGCGGAATACCCTAGAGATGAAGAATTTCCTTTTTTTATTTCAGATCTTCCGTTAATTGGAGACACCTGATTTCGGACAGAGCAACTTTAATTCATCGTATTGTGGGCTCAATGCTTACTGAATTTCTTTAACAACAAAATCAGGAAATGTTGTCCAAGAATCAATAAACAACGAGCAAATAGACTTGCATTGATTGTTTCATTAGTTTTAAAAGTAAAAGTGGTGTGTTTCATACGCTGACTGAGGAGGACGGACACTTAGAGTATCCCTGGACGACCTCCGACTGGGAGGTGTACGCGCCTTCACCTGCTGGACGGGGCCGCAGTCGCTCGAGGCGAGGCGAGGCGGATCCTGGCGGGGTCCGGCCCTCGCGCAGCCAGAGCACGCGTGCGGCCGTGCGCTGCGTGCCGAGCGGCAGGGCGGGCGCACGGCCCGGGCCAGGGGACCCGGTTTACTTGCCGCCCGCGCCCGCGCTGCTCTGCCCTGTCCTATTCCGCCGCCTTCTGTTCCGGCTGCCTGGCGACCCTGTTGTCTGGCCACACCTCCGTCTTTTCGTGTGGCGTCGCCAAGGGGGAAAGCCCGAGGCGGATTCGGCAAGCCGGGAGAACGCACGCTACAGAACAGGTGTGTCTTCTCCACACCAGCCGCAGACGACATCGGTGGCGGGCAGAAACCGGGAACGCAGTTCCGCAGGGTTCAGTTTTCGGTCCACTCCTACTCCTTTTTTTATACACTGACAGAAAAAAATCGCGAAATCGAGAAGGAGTTATGCGATATAAAAGAAAGTGGGTCAGCGTGTTTCTTCATCTGAAAGATGCCGTCTATTCAAATTTCGCGCGAGTCAGGTAAAAGTGGCGCAAAGTAGCGGCACTGTCAGGATGCGAGTCACGTTTGCTTTGAATACGCGCTGTAACGGTCGCGAGTGCTAGTTACCTCTGAGACTGGACGTGGTGAGTCGATGTTAGTCGAGAATATCTTCGAAGCGACAAAGGCACCATTATCGACACCACTCTGAGTTTGAACGAGGTCGTGGGCTGTCAGAGGCTGGATGTTATTTCTGCGATATTGCAGAAAGACTTGGCAGAAACGTAGCCACTGTACACGACTGCTGGCAGCCGTGTTTGCGAGAATACAGGGTGAGTCAGTTAACGTTACCGCTGGATATATTTCGTAAACCACATCAAATACTGACGAATCGATTCCACGGACCGAACGTGAGGAGGGGGGCTAGTGTAATTGTTTAATACAAACCATACAAAAATGCACGGAAGTATGTTTTTTAACACAAAC
The DNA here is from genome assembly GCF_021461395.2 of Schistocerca americana. Classification (NCBI taxonomy): domain Eukaryota; kingdom Metazoa; phylum Arthropoda; class Insecta; order Orthoptera; family Acrididae; genus Schistocerca; species Schistocerca americana. The sequence continues at coordinate 194,262,793 of NC_060127.1, forward strand.
CTACGTTTTTTGTAAATGGAACCACGTCAGTTTTGTTAGCACATCTGAACATATAAACAAATACGTAATCAGTGCCGTTTGTTGCATTGTAAAATGTTAATTACATCCGGAGATATTGTAACCTAAAGTTGACGCTTGAGTACCACTCCTCCGCTGTTCGATCGTGTGTATCAGAGAGCACTGTAACATACATCGCGTTTCTACAGAATAATTTGCCAACGTTGCTCGAAAATGTCCCACTGGAAACGTGTCGACGTATGTGGTATCAACACGATGGTGCACCTGCACATTCCGCAATTAACACTAGGCTGACCCCTGACAGGATGTTCGACGGGCGTTTCATAGGACGTGGAGGACGCATAAATTGGCCAGCCCGTTCTCCTGATCTTACACCTGTGGACTTCTTTCTGTGGAGTACGTTAAAGGAGAATGTGTACCGTGATATGCCTACAATCCCATAGGATATGAAACAACGTATTGTGGCAGCCTGCGCCGACATTTCACCAGATGTACTGCGGCGTGTACGACATTCATTACGCCAGAGATTGCAATTGTGTGCAGCAAATGATGGCCACCACATTGAACATCTATTGGCCTGACATGTCGGGACACACTCTATTCTACTCCGTAATTGAAAACAGAAACCACGTGTGTACGTGTACCTCACCCCTCATGGTAATGTACATGTGCGTCAGTGAAAAAGACCAATAAAAAGGTGTTAGTATGTGGACGTAATGTGCTGTTCCAGTCTCTTCTGTACCTAAGGTCCATCGCCGTTTCCTTTGGATCCCTACGTAATTCGGTGCTCTCCGATACACACGATCTAACAGCGGAGGAGTGGTACTCAAGCGTCAACTTTAGGTTACAATATCTCCGGATGTAATTAACATTTTACAATGCATCAAACGGCACTGATTACGTATTTGTTTATATGTTCAGATGTACTAACAAAACTAACGCGGTTCCATTTAAAAAAACGTAGGTTTGAGTTAAAAAACATACTTCCGTGCATTTTTGTATGGTTTGTATTAACCAATTACAATAGCCCCTCTCCTCACGTTCGGTCTGTGGAATCGGTTCGTCAGTATTTGATGTGGTTTAGGAAATATATCCAGCGGTAACGTTAGCTGATTCACCCTGTATACGGTCACGAGGAGGTGGGGTTCCGGACGCCCACGTCTAGGAAGATCATTGTGTACGGCGTCGTAACAGCATCTGCAGTAACAATTTGAGCAGCAGCTGCCACCGCAGTGACACAAAGAATTCTTAAAAACAGTTTACTTCCTGGACAGCTCCAAACGCCCAGTAGCGTGCACTCCACTGAGCACAAACGACCGTCGTGTACGACTTCAGTGGCGTCGAGCGAGACCTCACTGGAGAGCAGGGACGAGGTCTGCTGTGTTTTCTGACGAAAGCTGTTCTGCGTCGGTGCAGTGAGGCCGAGGTGGTCAGCTGCCGGCCTGCATCCAACCCGCCTGCGTGCGAGACACGCTGGGCGTGCCTCTGCAGTTACCGTCGACGGTGGGATTTCGTATGACAGCTGGAGCACTCTTGTGGTTATCCGACGCACCCTGCTCGCGAATCTGTAGGTCGGTCTGGTGAATGGACCTGTTCAAAAATGGTTCAAATGGCTCTGAGCACTATGGGACTTAACATCTGAGGTCATCAGTCCCCTAGAACTAAGAACTACTTAAACCTAACTAACCTAAGGACATTGCACACATCCATGCCCGAGGCAGGATTCGAACCTGCGACCGTAGCGGTCACGCGGTTCCAGACCGTAGCGCCTAGAACCGCTCGGCCACATCGGCCGGCGAATGGACCTGTTATGCTGCCATTCGTGAACACGATTCCAACAGAATAACGCCCACCAACATACTGCATTTGGGACCAAGTGTGCTCTACAGACTGTCCACATGTTGTCTTATCCTGCTCGATCACCGGATCTCTCTCCAGTCGAGGACATCAGTGGACGAAAACGCAAGCGTAACGCACAGACAGCATTAACTGTCATTCGTTGACCTACCGAGTGCAACAGGCACGGAACGCTGGCCCACAAACGGACGCCCGGCACCTGTACAACGCAGTGTACACACATTTGCATGCTTGCATTCAACATTCTGGCGCTTATATCGGTTGTTAATGTTCCAGCATTTCACATTTGAATGGCTTATCTCGCGCTTACATTAACTTGTGATCTTACAATCTTAATCAACTGAATATGTTACTTACACAAATGTATTCCCTAAATTTAATTATTCTACACTAAACGTTTTTTGGTATTGCGATTATTTCCGTCACTGTATACATAACATCTACAAAAGTTTTGCATCTCCCTATACGTTGCGCAGCGTGTTGCTATTGGCACTGTCTCTGTATCCATCGGAAGGTCGCTTCTGAGTTTGTTTGTGAAAACATTATCGCTACCTCCCGGAGAACGGTGCACTCGAATGGGATTGCATCTTTTCAGTTACAAGCAAACCACCAGTAGGGACGCATTAGAGACGTGAACAGCCGTCACACCATTAAGGGCAATCGCGAGCAATGATCAGGTCCGGATTAGCACCTCACGTGCAGAACGCTCGTCAAGCAGCGAAATTGCTCGACGGGTGCACCAGAGTCAAAGTGACGTCGTGCGGCCAGAGAATGAGTTCCAGTTGACAAGCGTTGGTGGGAACTTACACCGCCAGTATCTTCGACTTTTATGTGAAAGGAAGCGTGGACTGAATTCGCCATTCGAGGAGGCTACAGGACGCATCGGACTGTCCATTCCCCACGACCGTGACGAGCACTCCGTCGTACACGGACTCCGCTACAGATGGGCACGAAATCACGCACAATAGGCGCTCCGGCATTGACGTAGCGCGTTTTGTACGGGCGGAAGTCGGATCTGCTTGTATCCTGATAATCAGAGATGACGTATTTGGAGAAAAATCTGTAATATCGAACGGCTGCAACCCTGTGTCACACACGACCAACGAGGTGGTGCAGGAGTGACGCCCTGGGGCGGCATTACACGGCGCCACTGTACGCTTTCGTGGTTGTCGGCGGTAGTCTCACTGCTCTGCAACCACTAGTGGGTCCGTAACGCGAACAGTTTTGTGGTAATTACATCTTTATGGAGAATAACTCGCGTGGACACGTTCCTTCAGCATGCAAGAATCGCCAAACTGGAGTGGCCCGTCTGCTCCCTGGACATGGAACCCAATCGAACACGTGTGGCACAGATGAAAACGAGCCATTTGCGGACGCCAACGACCACGTGCTCTGCGCGACATACGTAGGTTCGCCGCTGAAGAGTGGGACAGCCTGCATCAGTGCTGGTTTTTCACGATGTCATCGACCGTAAGCCACAAGCAGGTTTCAGCCCTGCATACGAGCAATGGCACGTTCCATCACGCACTGACGTTGAAGAAACATGTGATTTTGCCGTTACACAATTCTTGTTTTGATTTGGTGATCTAAGCACTTTGAAAATAAATATATACTCATCCCTCAGAAGTAATTTTTTTTTTTTTTTTTTTTTTTTTTTTGTATCATGAATTTCGAAATGAGAGGGTGATGCAGAGCGTTCGTTTAGGTATATGCATCGTGTATGATCACGTACTAAAGCTCCATATGGAGTTTGCCTTTACCACTGGCAAAGAGCCTTTGACCTATGTTTTTGACTACATCGATGGCAAAAAATAAGCACGTACTTCTTCGTCTGAAAATTACATGCACTTTCTGTAGGTCATGTTTCCGTACGCCTCGTAAAAAATACAAGAACTTAAAAAAATCATAAGTTGGAAACTGAGTCGGAGAACCCCGGTATGTTTTACACGATTAATAGCCCTGGAAGATATTTCTTTGTTCTTTGTTGCAGATTTGACACGGAGTGTATCAAAATAGCTACAAACAAAGAGAAAGGGAGAGGAGAGTGTAATGGACTGCCCACAGGACGGGCGTTTGGTTGCCCCTCCAATTAATCGTGACAAATCCGTTAACAACCAAGCAAACCCAAGGCCGGTGCGAAAAAAAGTTCTCGCCAGATAAGTCCCCCCTCACCGTCAGCGGCCTCGTCTGCGCGTGATAGCGGCTTGAGCCAAAATTCACCTCAAATTTTTATCTTCATTCATGTAGACTGATGTACTCTTGAACATTTTAAACAATATATAAACCTTTGAGTAACAAATATTGTTGTGGTACTATGTCAAACAATTCTGGAAGTAAAGAAACGCTGATGTGATCTACGGCTGTAAGGTCATGTGATAAGTGCAATAGTTGGGTTTTTCGTGGCAGGATTTCGGAATCCACGCTGGCTGGAATAGAGGAGGTCATTGAGTTGGAGATACTTTATTACCTTTGAGGTAGAATGTGTTATATGATTTTACAGAAGAAGTGCACGTCAATGAGAATGGACATTGTTTTTTTGATACCGATATGCTCCTTGCAGAGTTTTCTTAAGCTATCACCCACCACAGAGCAGATGAGGCACGGGGCTACAGGACTCGCCCGTACTCTTTAGCTGCGTGTGGGGGAGGAGGCGCTGGCAGAAGTCCAGGGTTCGATGCCCTCGCCCTAGCCCGCAGTGGCACCTGCTCTGAATATTTGGCCGCATCGCCGCATGCTAACCGTGTTTCAGGGCGGAACTCCGGCACTTTCTCCACCAAAGAGCTGGGCCGTCTCCTTAAAATGTGCTGACTGCGCCAGAAGGCGACACTATCTGCTACCAGCATCCGTCCGCAATTGGAGTCAACACCGCTCAGCATTTCACCACAGTCCAGCAGTTGTGAATCTACTTGTGTGTATGTGTGTGTGTGTGTGTGTGTGTGTGTGTGTGTACTGGCGGCGACGTAATTCGCGAGATCCCTCACTTTTCCATTATGTCTATCTGGGAAGCTTTACACAGCCCCATATTTCCCTATAGCTTACTCCTATTTCTTTTTTTTCAGAATTTCAAGCATTTTGCACCATTTGAAGCTGTTGGACGCTTCTTGACGTTCAACAAATCCTATGTTTTTATCTTTGTTTTTCTTCAGTCTTGCTTTCATTGTCAGCCGGAACGTCAGAAACGCCTGTCTGGTGCCTTTACCTTTCCTAAAGCCATCACCGTCTAAAAAGCCCTCAGTTTTATTTTCCATTATTTTGTGAATTCTTCTTGTCAGCAGCCTGGATGCGTGATCTGTGGGTAGTGCGATAGTTCTCGTATTTATCAGCGCTTGCTTCTTCGGAATTTTGTGGATGATGTCATTCCGAAAGTCCGATGGTATTGTCGCCAGTCTCATAAGTTACACACACCAACGTGAATAGTCTTAGTTGCCAATTCCCCAATGATTTTAGAAATTCAGATGGAATGGTAGTATCCATTCTTGCTTATTTGATCTTAAGTCGTATAAAACTCTTTTACATTCTGACTTAACACTGGACCCCTATCTCTTCCCTGTCGACTTCTGTTTGTTCTTCTATCATGACATCAGACAAGTCCATTCCCTCATATAGGGCTTCAATGTACTCTTCACACCCACCCGCCCTATCCTCTGCGTTTTACATCACATTGCAGTTCCCAGTCTAACCACCTTTGGTTTTCATTTCACCTAGGGTTGTTTCGACTTTTCGATATGCTCAGTCACGCCTTCTGAGAATCATTTCTTTTTAGATTTCTTCACATATTTCCAGCAACTATTTCGCCTTCCTACTTATTTCACCCCGAAGGGGTTTGTATTGCTGTATTCCTGTCATGAACAATTTTGTACGCCCCTCTTTCGTCGATCAATTTACTTATTTCTTTTGTTACTCAAGGTTTCTTCGCAGTTATCTTATCTGTCTGCCCAAAAACTGTGACTGCCATTTTTAGAGATGTTCTCTCCCCTTCAACTCCCCCACTTCTGCTCAGCGCGCCTCATCATTCCTCAGTACTTCACTATCCCTCTTCCTTCCGCACTGATTCTTCCGGGCGATTCTTTAGTCTGCTCCTGATCACCACCAAATAATGATCCGAGTACCTATCTGCACATAGTCTACGTACAACTCACTTTCCGACATCTGATTTCGTAATCTCTGTATGACCGTGAATACGATCCAGCTGGTATTATACTGTGTCTTCAGGTCTTTTCCGAGTATACCACCTCCTCTTGTGATTCTTGAACAGAGTATTCGCTGTTACTAGCTGAAATTTGTTGCAGAACTCAATTAGTCTCTCTCCTCTCTCATTCTTAGCACCAAGCCCATAGTTTCTGTGACCCTTTCTTCTACTCCTTCCCGGACAACCGTACTCCAGTCCCCAAAATATTAGATTTTCATCTTCCGTTACATACTGAATTACCTGTTCAGAATCCTCAAATACTTTCTTTACCTCATCATTTCTGCTTGCGACATTGGCATTTATAACTGAACTACAGCTGTCGACGTTTGTTTGCTGTTGAATCTGATGAAAACAAAGCTATCACTGAACTGTCGACAGTTGCTTATTCTCTGTCCTATTTTCCTGTTTATAACGGTTCCTGTTAATATTACTCTGTATTCGCCTGACGATAAATCCTCGTCCTCTTTCCATTTCACTTCACTGACCTCCTCTATATCTAGACTGAGCATTTCCCTTTTCAGATTTTCTAGCTTTCCTACTATGTTGAAACTTCAGACATTCCTCGCTTCGTTTCGTAGAGTTTCACTCTTCTCTGTCTATTGCATCTTTTTCTCATGGTCGCCTCCCCCTTGGCAGTCCCCTCCCGAAGATGCGAATGAGGGCTACTCCCGAACCTTTTGCCAATGGAATGACACTTTTTCAATTACAGGCCACACGACCTGTGGATACAAATTAGGTGTCTTTAAATAAGTGGTTTCCTCCGATTTCTGCATCCTCGTGGTGTTGATCATTGCTCATTCTCCGGAATTTTAGGGGCAGCTTCCCACCCGAAGGACAAAAGAGTGCGCTGAACCTCTGTCCGCACCTCCGCCCTCTTCGGTAATGCCGCTGGCAGATCGGGGAGGGGGGGGGGGGGGGGACTTGTTACGCCTGAAGTCTCAGGCCAATTTAAGTCCAAATTTAAGCAGTTACTAATTTTGTATGGGAGATCCAGGATGACTTTCGATTAGTAGCTGAACACGCTACCACATCGTGCTTAACGGTAACAGTGTAGATTTTCCATTCTTCACGCACAAATTCCTATAAACTTCTCGAACGTTGAGAACGGGAACTATAGAGATAATGTATGTTCCATTGCTGATTAAGGAACTATCAACATCGACCCATCCATAAAAGAAGTACCGTAAAAGTGGCCAAGTTTGTAACGCTTTTAGCACTTTTTGTGTATATGGAATGTGACATATTACCCCATCGCCCACCCTCCCTGCCGCCCAGCTCAGAAGAACATTATGAGACATAGTCTATGACAGGGAAAGTAGAGTTAAAGTCACGTGTCATAAAGTGCGGCGGACCTAGCGTTTCTTTCTGACATATAGCTTTAACTCTGTTACAAATGTGCACAGTGTTATGAGTTTTCTTTTATCAATAAATGTAATTTTTGGTGAATCAGGTGAAATGTATTAACCTAATCCTATCCTCATTGAAACAAAATGAGAATAAAAAAAGTGTACTGCATTAGTCAAAGTAATTAGACGAAACATTTCGCATCTGCTCAGCAAAACCGTATGAGAAAAACAGGTCACATCACTTACATTTAATGCAGCACCCTAAGCGAGGTAAGGAGTTCAACAGTTAACATTTACCTACAAGTTCAGTAGTATAAGGAAAAAAAAAATATTACCACACACTGAATACAAACCGCACGTACGTGGCTGGCGGCACTCCTGTGCTGTGCGAGGAAACGCTGCAGCAGAGCTACATGTTCAATGTTGATCCAAATTATAGTATTTTAACCCTTTCATGGTTAAAATTTATTTTGCATGTATCTGAAATATAAAAAGGTCAAAAAATTTGAAACTAACAAATTTCGAAAACCGGTGAAGTGGAACATACCTAAATACGTTCCTGTTTTTATGTGAACCGAGGATTTTCAGACTAATTTCTCTTAGAATGATTTTATGAAGATGTCAGTGATGGAAAAAAACCAAAGCACATTTACTCCCCTGACAATGAAAAACGAAAACATTCCACACAAGTTTTCAACATAACATTTGAAAATGACTTTGACGTGTAGCATACAGACATTTTCTACATCTGGATCATATGCATCCCAATACATAAAAATAATTCACAAATCAGCAGAATTACTGGGGAAGATGGTAATTTGATGTGATTTTCGTTAAACAGATGCACTGTGCTTCCTGTAAACATACACCGCCCCATTTGATCGCTCTCAGCTTTCTATATATCCATCCCGTGGTCTGTAGTACTTTTATACAAGTTCCGAAAGCATCCCGCTACAGGATAAAAAAATGGCTTTGAGCACTATGGGACTTAACATCTGAGGTCATCAGTCCCCTAGAACTTGTTGTTGTTGTTGTTGTTGTGGTCTTCAGTCTTGCGACTGGTATGATGCAGCTCTCCATGCTACTCGATCCTGTGCAAATTTCTTGATCTCCCAGTATTTACTGCGACCTACATCCTTCTGAATCTGCTTAGTGCATTCATATTTTGGTCTCCCTCTACGATTTTTACCCTCCACGCTGCCCTCCAATACTAAATTGGGGATCCCTAGATGTCTCAGAACATGTCGTACCAACTGATCCCTTCTTCTAGTCAAGTTGTGCCACAAGCTCCTCTTCTCCCCAATTCTATTCAATACCTCCTTATTAGTTGTGTGATCTATCCATCTAATCTTCAGCATTCTTGTGTAGCACCACATTTTGAAAGCTTCTATTCTCTACTTGCCCAAACTATTTATCGTCCACGTTTCACTTCCATACATGGCTACACTCCATACAAATACTTTCAGTAACGACTTCCTGACATTATACTCGATGTTAACAAATTTTTCTTCTTCAGAAACGCTTTCCTTGCCATTGCCAGCCTACATTTTATATCCTCTCTATTTCGACCATTATCAGTTATTTTGCTCCTCAAATAGCAAAACTCCTGTACTACTTTAACTGTCTCGTTTTCTAGAACTACTTAAACCTAGCTAACCTAAGGACATCACACACATCCATGCCCAAGGCAGGATTCGAACCTGCGACCGTAGCGGTCGCGCAGTTCCAGACTGAAGCGCCTAGGCCGCTCCGCCACCCTACAGGATACCATTAGACAGGTAAGGATATAGACATACCTACGCTCGAAACTGCGCATTCCTTTAGTGGGACATACGTATCCTCTCAAGCATGAAAGGGTTAAAAATAAGAAGATAGAGGGCGCTTTTGTCGCAAAGCAATACCTCAGTAACAAATTTGCCCACTTGCACGATATCCAGTTTCAGAGTGGAACAACAGATATTAGAATGTTTATAACGGTAGGTCGTTTCTTTACAGAAAGTTACAAATCGATTTCTATATCCGTTTCTCACCCAAAAAAACAAAATGCTAAGGCCTTCGCGTGAGGCACAGATCAATAGGACTGAAAAGAAAACCTGAGATAACTCTCGTCTATAACAATTGTAAAAGGAACCCTCAAAATTACAGACCAATGTCCTGTACGTCTGTTTACTGAAAACTTTTTGACTTTATTTTCAGTTCAAATACAAAAATTTCTTTGAGGGAGAGAAGATTGTGTCCACAAATCGACACGAGTTTAGAAAGCGTCGCTTATGCGAACCTCATCCCACCCTTTTCCCGAACGTATCGTGAATTAAAGGCAACAGGCAGATTGCACGTACCTACATTGCCGGATAGCACTGGAAGTAGTGGCACACTGCACACTGCCAACGCAGGTCCGGGCGTACGGAACTGATTGTCAGGTGAGTTGGTGACTGGAAGGGTTTTTGAATGCAGCGCGGTCATCTGGACAGCGACGGTTCGTCACGGACGAGAGCATCGTCAGGAGTTGAATGTGATATGAGTAGGTTCGTTCTCTATTTACTTAACGTACTATCGGAAAGCGTGAGCAGTAAACCACAACTGCTTTGCTCGTGACGCTGCAACGTACTGCGAAGTACTGTCTACGAGCGGCAGTGGCGGGATACGCGATGAGTGGCTCAGAGTTTCTCTCTAGCGTGCACCTTGCTCTGAATGTGGTAAATGAAAATTAATACCGACGAGTAGTAAAAAGAATGATGTGATGTTCGAATACAGTGCTGCCTGACACTGCAGCGTCAATAAAATATCTGGGCGTAACGTGTGCAAAGCGACACGAAATGCGACGAGCACGCAAGTTAGGTTGCAGGGGAGGCGAGTGACCGCCTTCGGATTATTGGGACACAGGTCACGGGGTACCTCCTCCTGGCCGGCGATGTGCACCAACTCCGTGTGCCATCGACTCGACGGGCCGTTGGAAGAGCGAGCAGAAATACTGAACCGTGCCGTCCGGTGCAGGATGTTGTGCACCAACTGACCTCTCCATTATGTACCATAAATGTACGATGCGGTTCGTGTCGGGCGATGTGGGTAGCCAAGTCATTCGCTCGAGTTGTTCAGAATGTTCTCGAACCAACTGCGAACAATTGTGGCCCGGTGACACGCAGCACTGTCATCCGCTAACAACTGCACAGTTGTTTGGGAACGTGACGTACACAAATGGCTGCAGGTGGTCTCCAAGTAGTGTTGCTTGTCTGTTAGCACTGACGACTCTACGCAAACGCCGCTGTTCTCGGTCGTCGAGTGTTAGCCGCCGGCCACTCCGTTGGCCGTGGTGAGAGGTGGTGCCTGCAGCGTGATGCTCTCCGCACAGTGTTGACACTGCGGATCTCGGAATACTGAATTCCCTAACGATTTCCGGAATGCAGCGTCCCATGCGTCTAGCTCCCAGCTATCATTCCGCGTTCAGAGTGTGTTAATTGCCGTCGTGTGGCCATAAGCAGGTCGGAGACCTTTTCACACGAATCACCCGAGTACGAGTGGCAGCTCCTCCAATACCTCGTGCACGTAGCACTGCCATCACCTGTGCACGTGTGCGTGTCGCTGTCCCGTGACTTTCATCACCCCAGGGCAGCACGCTACTGCGACTCATTCTCGAGTACTGCCTCAGTGCCCGGGTTCTCCGTCACTTCGGATTACAGGAAGATTTCCAATTAGTCCGCAGTTGTGCTGCTAGACTTGCTACCACTAGGTTGGGTCAGCACAGCAGTATTACGGAAATGCTCCGTCAACTCAAGTGGGAATCCCTGCAGAGAAAAGACGATTCTTTTGCGGAAGATTATTGAGAAAGTATAGATGACCGGCATCTGCGACAGCCTGTACTAGAATGATTCTGGTGGTAACAATGTACATTTTCAGTAAGGACGCGATGACAAGAGAAATCAGGGATCGTGAGGGAGGGAACAGATAGTCGTTTTTCCCTCACACCATCTGCGTATGGAGCAGAGAAGGGAGTGACAAGCAACTGTACAAAGTACCCTCTGGCGGTGCATCGTATGCGCAGTATGTATCCATCTAGATGCAGAGCTGTGGTGGTGGTTAGAGTTCCTATTGGGCCAAACTGCTGACGTCACCGTTCCGTCAGACACAAATGTTTTCGTCGTCGAGTGCCTAGCGGCTCTAGTAATACTGACAACAGGACCTTCGACTTTGGAGAATGCGTGTCAGTCGTCTTTTTGCAGTTGCCATTCCCTACTTGAAATCATCACTTAAGATAACAGCGCCACACTCCGAACTGTTAATAAAAAGTGTATCCGAATAGAAATAATAGCACCAAGAAATGGAAAACGTATTGGTCATTATTGTTTAAATGTCAGTGTAGCAACAATAGAACGCTCGGTTTCCGAGGTAAAGACACAACAAAGCTCGGAGGGTATGTAAGGACACAGCGGAAACTACATTCCGAGCAGTGTAGCCACGAGACAGGTCGAAATTAGACGTCTATGTCTGCGAACCTACACGTCTCCGAGCTTACTGGCCAGCGAGTCAACAGGTATGCCAGGCTACATGCGTGACAGTCCGTTTACGAGTATACGTCTGCTTAGAGTTTGTGTCTGATTACAGATGCTTGCTTATTCCATACACTCTCGTTTAGCATATAATTACGTCTTTGCTCGGTCATTGTTCATTTTGTCAGATTCCCAAGTGCTCTTCTTACTAATGTTCAGATGTGTTCGGCATTTCGGACGGTGCGAGAAGTGGAAGACGCTATTCTTCCCTTGCAGAGTCAGGATAGGGAAATAATTTCGTGCCGGGTTGGAAGGCGGTTGCTGACGTGGCTGCCGACGAGGCTCGCCCCCTCCCCCCCTCCTGCTCGCTGCTCAGGCTGTCAGCCACACACGTGTTGAGAAGGCCGCGTGCTGGAGGGAGGCTCCGTGGCTGGATATGAGGACTAAGGAGCTGCGTTCAGTGAAACCTCGAGGGCGACCGTGCCTAAACTCCTTCCCACCATACCGACCCCTTACTAGGCTTAGAATGAGACACAGACTTCTCTCCTCCGTTGCGAGGACCCCAAAGTGTGTCACAGATAGCTGTCTATGTGACGTATTTCAGTTGAATGTATTTTCCACGACGATCTATGGGCAAATCTTGCACAGGAGCCGACCTCCATTTTAACCAATAATGACACATGTGTGAGTCATGTTTTAAGATTCTGTCAAATCCCAGGATTGTTTTAGGATATATTTAGTGTGATATTCTGATGTCACGCGGAGGCACCATCATCCCAGCCACAGTCATCAGTCCCATTTTTAACCCTATCTGTAGTGGCAGGTTAATCATCATGTTGCGTAGTTATCCTGCTGTCCTGTGTCTGAATTTTATACTTCGTGCCGTGTGAATTTCCCATAGAAAATGTTGTCAGAATAAAGATAGAATCCTAGTCTGCATTGTGCCTCAGAATACTAATTGTTCTGAGGTGAGAAAATCACAAAAGGTGCAGCGCAAGTGGAAACGATTTTGTTTAGTTTCAAGTTGAGATATAATTTGAACAGACTCTCCGGTACCTGATTCTGCAGGTGTAAAAACTACTCTTCCCGTTGTGATGAAACCAGGACGAGACATCGCTCAGGTACGCGGTATGTTGGGTGATGACTGACCTTGTTAAAATGTAGCATTACGCGATGACGTACACTGAGGTGACGAGAGTCACGGGACGCCCCCCCGTACCGTGCCGCAGCTCCTGTCGCCCGTCGCAGTACAGCAGCTCGATGTGCTGTGCCGCTGGGAGTGCCCTGCCCTGCCCTGCCCTGCCCTGCCCTGCACAAACACTTAGCCGCGCTGCCTCTGCAGCACTGCCGGTGCAGGATTCTGTGCTCGGACTGAACTCTCGATTATGTCCCGTAAATGTTCGACACGATTAATTTCGGGCGACCTTGGTGGCGAAATCATTGGCTACAACTGTCCAGAATGTTCTTCAAATCAGTTGCGAATAGTTGTGGCCTACTGACACGGCTTACTGTCAGCCATAAAAATTGCGTCGATGTTTGGGAACTTCAAGTCCATCAGTGGCTGCAGATGTCTCCAAGTAGCCGAATATAACTAGGACCCTGCTCATTGCATATAGAAACAGCCCACACCATTATGGAGCTACCACCAAGTCGCACAGGGCCTCATTCCCAAACTGGGTCCGCGGCTTCGTGGGGTCTGCGCCATTCTCGAACCCTACCATCAGGACATCGGGTCTCACCAGCTCATTGTTTTCCAGCCGTCTGGGGTCCAACCGATACGGTCACGAGCCCAGCAGAGGCGCTGCACGCGTTGTCGTGTTGCCAGCAAAGCCACTCGCGTCGGTCGTCTGCTGCCATAGCCCATCAAACGCCAAATTTCGCCCTACTGGCGTAATGGATACGTCCGTCGTACGTCCCACATACGAGGGTGAGTCAAATGAACACCTTAAATTTTTTTTTTACACATTATTCTTTGTGCAGAAGTAGTACAAACCTGTATCACTTTTCAACATAATCTCCCCCACACTCAATCCGCTTACAAAAAGAAAAAAAAATTCTTTTGGTAGTTCGCGCTACCACTCCTGCACCGCGTGGCGTATCTCTTCATCAGAATGGAACTTCTTTCCTCCCATTGCGTCTTTGAGTGGTCCAAACATACGCAAATCACTTGGGGCAAGGTCTGGTGAGTGTGGTGGGCCAACCGGTGTGGCCGTGCGGTTCTACGCGCTTCAGTCTGGAACCGCGTGACCGCTAGGGTTGCAGGTTCGAATCCTGGCCTCGGGCGTGGATGTGTGTCATGTCCTTCGGTTAGTTAGGTTTAAGTAGTTCTAAGTTCTAGGGGGCTGATGACCACAGATCTTAAGTCCCATAGTGCTCAGAGCCATTTGAACCATTTTTTTTTGCACACGCGCGACTCTCGTCACCTCAGCGCACATCTCAGTGAGCACGTGCAGACAGCGGTTGCTAAGAGGAAGTGTGCGAATACGCACACGACGGCGCACCGATGGTGCATAATAGTCACATCACGGAACTTCCGCTTGCCAGTGGAATTTAGTTCCTGAAACATCTACCGAGCTTGCACACACAGTCGCTGATAATTAAGGCACATTTTCAGTAAATAGCAAGTTCTTTTAACTCTGTATCAATGCATCTGCAGAGAAGAAGGGGTAGAAGGTGAGTAGGACTCTAAGGAAATTCCTTTGTTTCATATTAAAGAACAATCAAATTGATCCATCGACTCTTATACGTGAAGATAAAGGATACACATATATCTCGGCATAGCAGTTGATTGTACGACAAAATTAATTTATTACACAGTACATATAGGTGCAGCATATGGTCGAGTTAATAAGCAAGCTTATATTTCTAGCGAAACTTTCAAGCAATCTTGTTTGTACTAACTCTCAAAAAAAAAAAAAAAAGTTCAAATGGCTCTGAGCACTATGGGACTTAACATCGATGGTCATCAGTCCCCTAGAACTTAGAACTACTTAAACCTAACTAACATAAGGACAGCACACAACACCCAGTCATCGCGAGGCAGAGAAAATCCCTGACCCCACCGGGAATCGAACCCGGGCGTGCGAAGCGAGAACGCTACCGCACGACCACGACCTGCGGACTAACTCTCAACATGCTACTGTATGATTATAATTAATTATTTTAATGAAATGGCGATTTTGGATCAATTACGTACAGCTCTAAAGGTTCTCAATCGATTGTCAACATTTTTAGTTGTGTGTATTTATATACGAGAATTGTAAACATGTAGCGGGCTGTACTTTGCCACCATCATTTCAGATATTAAAAATATTTTTCTCTATTATATGTACTTTCTAGACAGATTATTAATACGACGAACAATCACTGTAACCAGTAAGTTGTAGGTTTATTTTTCCTCGGAGTCTCTTAGAACTACTGTTTCCATGTTGTCACGTAGAGGAAGTTGTAAGTAGATGAATGGCGAACACTAACTTCACTTAACGAAGGTTTATTCAGCACCTGCACGCACAACAGCGGGGAACGAAATGCCTCTGGCCGGAACGCATACAGTTTATATACAGCTAAAGAACATTCCAGTACAATGATTCTTGCCATTTGTGGATACTTCTAGATTGTACTCGAACCGAATATAGAAATTAAAATTGTACAGTCCAGGTGATTTTTGAACTCACGACGTTCCATACAACAGTTTAGTATCATATCCACTACACCACGGTGTGAACTCACGAGCCTCATATCTACTGCACCACGGTGGTACTCAGCTTCTTTTGCGACGATATAGATGGACGACGGCAGGTAGTTTATTATGTTAATAGCGTATCTATCAAGGAAATTCTCCCGAATTAAGCCAACGCTAGCTTACAAGTGTGTTACGTTTAAATCTACATTTTAGTTGCTGCGTATAGCGTGAGCGTCAGAAGACTGGTTGGCGGCAGTCGGAACGGAACGGCGGTCGCCGGCCGAGCAGGCGGCTCGAGACCGTCCAGTCCGGCGGCTGCGCCCTCCGGCCTGCACTGGCCCACGTAGCAGGGCAGCAGCTGGACAGCTGCACACTGCTGGCCGTCCAAATGTGCCTCCTTGTTACAGAAACTTACGTAAGGGAAAAGTGCCGCACGTAAAGGTGTTTAGCCGCGTCAAGACAGTACTTGTCCAACAGCTATAGTTTTAGTGAGCCGCTTCTGGAAGAAAAATCCAGTATTTTAATATATATAAAAATTTGTATCACTATTTTCCGATCGCCGTTTATATATAAGTGACGGATGTAGAAGCTTCCATCAGATTCAGCGGATTTTGACCGCGAAACTTGAGTGAAAGTCTCACACCGTGCAAAATGTAGCACTAATACAGTCTGACTTCAGTTCTGAGGAAGACAAGCTTCTGCCTCTAAAGCAGGAGTGGCGGACGAAAGGGCCGGTACGGAGCCCTAATCATTCCGCCACTGATCAATGCGGTTGCAATCCTATTGAAGACGACATTCTGTGAAAATATCAGTTCACACTTCTGATTATTTAGTAACATGGAATTATAGTATTTTCAAATATTTCTACAAAATAAAACACTGTTTCACAACTCAGGCCCGACCGTTATTAAGTAAGGAGCGTACATATAAGGAAGTTTCAATGAAACAAGACATCTGATGTGATGTTATCAGGTTCTCAGAGTGCAAAAAAACCTGTTTGGTTAATTAATAAATTTACACACTTTAGGTATAAGTAGTACAAATCTGTTTCTCGAAATGTATGCTGTAGCGCCCCCTCGCGTGGCGAGAGGTTGTAACACGAACTGTCGAACACGATTGTTTTGGTGGCCCTGTTGTTACGGCCTGGAAAGGTACAATGTCGCATCGGCGGCCTTCTCAGCGACGCATTCCATCCTGACTTGGCTTTCTCGGACGACAGCGCCCAGCCGCATCGAGCGGCGCAGGTGCGGCAGTGCAGCGACTGCCGGAACGAGACGACGCTCGTCGAACGGACGGACCTGTCCGTCCGTCACCCTCCCCCCCCCCTCCCCTATTGCGTTGTGCTGTCATTTAAACACCGTGTAGCTCCATGCAGTCAGACTCTGTGCGTTGCCAGACGACAAGATCGTGCACATACGAGTGGTTTCCTTAACATTATACTTAAAGCTACGGTTTGTCGCCAATTGAGAGCACAATGCAGTAAGGGGTGAGGGGGGAGGGGGGGGCGTCGGGCACGGACAGGTCGTCCATTCGCCGAACATCGGCTCGTTCCGGCGGTTGCTGCTCCTGCGTTGCTCGATGCGGTTGAGCGCTGTCGTCAGAGGAGCCCAATTCAGGAGCGGCCTTCTCAGCATATGCATGCGGTGTTTAGCGCCGTAATGTTGCCAAACACCGTTGAAAATCTGTTAGTTCCGCTAAAGGTCCCGTGTAGGCAACCACGGACGAAAGCAGCGAGAAGGCAGAACTGTTTCCGGCACTTACAAGGGAACCTCCCCATCGCACCCCCCTCAGATTTAGTTATAAGTTGGCACAGTGTATAGGCCTTGAACAACTGAACACAGATCAATCGAGAAAACAGGAAGAAGTTGTGTGGAACTATGAAAAAAATAAGCAAAATATACAAACTGAGTAGTCCATGCTCAACATATATAACATTAAGGATAGAACCACCTCAGTAGTGCCGTGGTCCTGTGGTTATCGGGAGCAGCTGTGGAACTAGAGGTCCTTGGTTCGAATCTTCCCCCCTTGTCAAAATTTTAATTTTTATTTTCAGACAATTATCAAATTTCAGGCACACACACACAATCAACTTCGCTCTCCAAAATTCCAGGACATGTTCAGATTTGCTTGGACATATGCAGGATTTGACGGTCTACACACGGAAAAATTTGAAAACGTTAAAAACATATGTTTTGACAGAGCACAGGGAAAACTGTGCGACTGTTGCAGTCATTTGTTGCAGTTTATGTGACAAACTCTTATGTTTTGATCACTTTTTTGGGAGTGATTATCACATCCACAAGAAAACCTAAATCGGGCAAGGTAGAAGAATCTTTTTACCCATTCGCCAAGTGTACAAGTTAGGTGGGTCGACAACATATTCCTGTCATGTGACGCACATGCCGTCACCAGTGTCGTATAGAATATATCAGACGTGTTTTCCTGTGGAGGAATCGGTTGACCTATGACCTTGCGATCAAATGTTTTCGGTTCCCATTGGAGAGGCACGCCCTTTCGTCTACTAATCGCACGGTTTTGCGGTGCGGTCGCAAAACACAGACACTAAACTTATTACAGTGAACAAAGACGTCAATGAACGAACGGACAGACAATAACTGCAAAAATAAAGAAATTAAATTTTTCACTCGAGGAAGGACTTGAACCAAGGACCCCTCGTTCCACTGCTACTCATGCTAACCACGGGACCACGGCGCTCCTGATCTCACACTGTCCATGATATTGCGTATGTTGCACACAGACTACTCAGTTTGTATATTTTGCTTATTTTTTTCATAGTTCCACTCAACTTCTTCCTGTTTTCTTGATTGATCTGTGTTCAGTTTTTCAAGGCCTATCCACTGTGCCAACTTATAACTAAATCTGAGGGGGGTGCGATGGGGAGGTTCCCTTGTTAGATCACACCCAGGAAGACTTGAAGGTAGGTAAAATGATCCTTAAATATAGCACGTATTATGTTCCCGTGAGTCTGTAATATTGCTGGTATATGACAAAACATTTAAAGAATCAAAATTTGCACGTTCTACGTGTTACATAGTATTCTTAGCGTCACATCCTAGCCCCAGATATTTTATGCACTGAAACTACTTTCCTAAAAATAAGTCACTTAGGACAGAGTTAAATCCTATTGAGCCGGCCGGCGTGGCCGAGCGGTTCTAGGCGCTACAGTCTGGAACCGCGCGACCGCTACGGTCGCAGGTTCGAATCTTGCCTCGGGCATGGATGTGTGTGATGTCCTTAGGTTAGTTAGGTTTAAGTAGTTCTAAGTTCTAAGGGACTGATGACCTCAGAAGTTAAGTCCGATAGTGCTCAGAGCCATTTGAACCATTTTTTTGAAATCCTATTGAATACGTGCGGTGGTGAAAAAGTATGATACGGCCGCGACCGAACTACTCGTTTATCGGTACCACCGAATTAGGGAAGGATGGAGAAGGAAGGCGGCCGTGCCCTTTCGAAGGAAGCATCCCGGCAGTTGTCTGAAGCGACGTAGGGAAATCACGGAAAACCTAAATCGGGATGGCCGGACGCGGGTTTGAACCGCCGTCCTCCAGTGTGCTAACCGCTGCGCCCCCTCGCTCGGTGCACTTTCGTCTCTCAAGTTTTGCGCGCCAGTGTAGTTTGTTTGTCAGGCAAGAAAAGTGACTATCTAGAGCTGTGTCTTGCTCTCTCCTCGGCCGTTTCAGGAACAGAAACGTGTGGGCGTTTCTGCAGCTGTATGCCGTTACTGGAAGCGGAGCCTCGGTCGGCCGTATCGGCAGACGCTACGCCTGCCCACAGCGTCGCCGGGACGGCGTCCACATCCCCCCTCTGGGGCGTTCAGGCAGGCAGCGATTCTTCCCGCCCCCACTCGGCGGGGATTTTGACGTGAGGAATCCGCATCAGGCGGCCATAAAACACACCTCCCTCCTTCCCGGAGCCTGGGGGGCCCGGAATGGCCGCACGACAGACGCCAGACGCCAGATGCGCGGCGCCGCAGCGGCGGGCCCGCCCCCGGCCTCCTGCGCTCGACGACCAGAGGCGCGCCGACCGCAGCACACGCTCTGTATGCCGAGCACTGCGTTATGTTCAACTGACGTTCACTGTACGGACCCTAGACCGGGACAAAATTAAAGGGCAAAATACTACGCAGCACACGAAAATTTACTTCTCCTTCCGAATCGTCATCGATGTGGGCCAACACGATTTAGAGTCCTTTCGTACCGAGCCAGTGACAATGCGCTTCTACGGGGTAGTCGCGCGGTCTGGGGCGCCCTGCACGGTCCGCGCGGCTCCCCCCGTCGGAAGCTCGATTGCTGCTCCGGGTACGGGTGAGTGCGTTCTTCTTAGCGCAAGTTAGCTGAAGCTAGATTAAGTAGTGCCTAAGCTTAGGGACCGATCACCTCAACAGTTTAGTCCCATATGGCGTTGCCACGAATTCCCACAAAAAAAAAAAAAAAAAAAAAAAAAAAAATGCGCTTCTCGGTGACTCTTACACTGGCAAAGCATTCGTGTTATAAATTGTGCGCCTTTTGGAAGTCACATCTGGAAGTTGGAGAGATGTGTAGAGATTGAATAAGAGTGTGTGATCGTTCCTTCCAGCAACCTGTCCCCAGCGTAGAAGGCAGCTCGTCGGTCGTGCGATCCTCTTCGGCGGAGGCGGCAGTACTGTCAGTTCGAACCTGTGACGGTGCTTCCCGTGGGTGCCACTTGCCCAGGTTAGCCTCTGTACCTACAGAGGGCAACGTCTGTAGTACCGACAACAGTGGTAGGCGACACTTGTCATCGATGTATCCTGTTTGGTTATCATTCAAATATTCACGCCGGCCGAAGTGGCCGTGCGGTTCTAGGCGCTGCAGTCTGGAACCGCGAGACAGCTACGGTCGCAGGTTCGAATCCTGCCTCGGGCATGGATGTGTGTGTTGTCCTTAGGTTACTTAGGTTTAACTAGTTCTAAGTTCTAGGGGACTAATGACCTCAGAAGTTGAGTCCCATAGTGCTCAGAGCCAATTGAACCATTTTGAAATATCCACATGTCTACACTATGTTTTACAACACTCGACACAGCTTTCTCAATGGTGTGCTAACTTTTCCGTCCAGCTTCCAAATATAATACACAGGTCCGGCTCTCCGGTACGCGCTAGAGACACTGAGTGTTACGTATGCACAACTAAGTTACGATCCTCCAGCATGCCCGAAACAGAGTGACTAGCGCAGCCCAAGTACTTCGCCTCCCGGGCGCGCCAAAGCGATTCCAAGCTGTCCGTAGCACTTCCGTTGCAGTATCGTTACTCTTTACGTTTCTCAAAACCAGTCATATTTATAAAACGAAAACGATAGACTCGTGGGTTAAGAGTCAGAGATTATCATACTAAAAAGTGGGTCAAATACAATGAAAACTATATAACCAATTAATAAGAGAAGTTAGGCGTTTTGGCGCCTAGCATCCGAACGTGCCGACTAATCAGAAGCAAGTTCAGTACCACTGGCGGAGTCTCCAAAGGGACCACCTGTCGCCTGTACCTCTCTCCACTTTTGTACCGTATGCTGCTTGACGTGTATGAAGCCCCATCGAGGCGAGCTTCCAGCAAAATACCACACTGGCGGCCACAGCCAGGAACATCACAGTGTGGGTGGGCGCCTCCAAAGCGCGGCGCAGTGCCGCCCGTATACCCGTAACTACAGACCTATTACACGATGCACGCGGGATATACCTGGCGTGAGTGAGCATTATTGAATGCACCAAATGCAATTAGAACTGTCTGGTCTCTTGTAAAGTCGTTCATTCTATCGCGCGAAACTCTAGGGGGACTGTGTGATGTATTCAAACTCCATTCGTTAAAATTATTTCTGTGAGTTCAAGGTTCCTATTTCACAGGAGACTGTTTTCTCATCATTATTTGTTAATTAATTATTATTCTCTTATTTAGGGTGCTACTGTTCTGGATTGCAGATTCAACAGTTAGTTTTATACTACGATACTTGCTTGTGCAAGTATATGCATAACTAAATTTACATTTGTACAGCATTTTGACCTACTTATTTTTGGAGGTTTTGCTTTGGCAGTGAGAGTAAATCTTCGGATTAGGGCAGAATGACGATGCAAATGAAAAGGCAGACTTTGTTATGTTCGACCCAGGCTGAAAACAAGGGAAATGTGTTCACTATAAAGTGCAGTTTTGTCACTTTTCCGAGTTTGCAAAATCCTTATGGAATTTCAACTACCCGCCATTTTTCTGGAGGGTTAGGTTAGTGGAGGTAGCCCAATTGACCTATCTTCCCGCCAAAACCCGCCATATTGCATGATGTCATGCGCTGTTGAAAAATCTACTTGCCGCCATCTTGGATGACGTCATCGCCGCCATCTTGGATACATCTGGCAACAATGGAATGTGGGGCCGTGTCCCCCTTGTCCCCCTACTTACAACATGGTGGGGGCAATATGTTGAATGTTACACTCTGCACAATTAAAAGTATACAAAGTCCTAATCAGAAAGGTTAGGAAGTTCTCATTATTATCTGTGCCACAGATATGCTGACAAACACAGTTTTTTAAGCACAAGTCTTTAAAACTAATAAGAATTATTACTTTGTTCCAAAGTCTACATCGTTACACCGTCGTCACTCCTATTTCAGTCTGTTTCCGAACAATCTGATTTTAAATTTACGATGATAGGTTCAAGGCTTATATCCACCATCACTTCACTCTCAAATTCTTCTTTCTGAAGCTTTTCAGCATGCCACACAGACTGTGCCTGCGTTAAAGGCGGGATATTGTGTATTGTCCCATGTACAAGCGATTCATTGTATGTTGTCTTGAATGTTTTGTTTTTTTATCCCAAAACCCTTTGCCCAAATTAATTCCATGGGGCGACAATGACAGTGACACGTGAGTGAACGCAAAACTGTGTGACGCCATTCACGTGCAAGGAAGTCAAGTTTGTACGTTCTGTCACGTGACTTGTACAGTATAAATTAACGTTCTGTCACGTGACTTTTACAGTATAAATTAACGTTCTGTCACATGACCTGTACAGTATAAATTAACGAGCTGCAGGGGAAAAATATCCGCTTTTCTGGTGTTTTTACTCGATGTTTTGTCTGTAACAGTTGAATTATAACTAGCAATGACCGACTTCGAAGCAAGGTATAACAAGAATTGCGAATCACGTCACGAAACTGACAGCGCTCAATGCTGACTGGTAATCACCGCTGTTTTTCTTGCACGTAAGTAGAAGTTTATTCTCAAAAATAAAACCAGAAGAAGAGTCTCCATGCAAAATAATTATTATTCGAGAATCTATCCCTATGAGAACTTTAAAACCGCCTGTACCATCACTTATTTTGTAGCAGATCTTCTTGGAATTATTCCAATTCACCCACGTTTCATAATGGGTGAACTACCTTAATCTCTCGTACCGTGAATCTTTACATGGGATATAGTTCATGCTGCACCTAGGTCACTTCTTTGAAGTAAAAACGCTGTTCTTAACATGTCTGGAACCAACGACTTTAAAAATTCTTTACCTTAACGAAGCGCTTATCGTTGTAGCCTGTAAAACAGTAACACGTTTTTGAGATTTTGGGGTTCTGGAGTCCGTTCTTGTGTTCTCAGATGCCAAAAGTAGGAGACTTGCTTTTAAAATCACGTTTGAAAAAGTTATAAATGCGGTAAATAATCCGCCTCGCCTGCTTGTTAAGCACTTCACGTTTATTGCCGTCACGTGACTTTTTTTAAAAATCGCCCTTAAACATTTAGAAGATACACTTTCATAGCTATACTGCCGCAAGAAGAAAAAGGAAACAAAAATATTGACAGTCGAATGAAAACTCGGCTGTCGCGAAGTGCGGTAACAGTGCAGCATGTACGAGCGAGATTCTCTCTCTCTAGCTGTAACTCGCTGCTAGCTGCTCGGAAAGAGAATGAATATTATTGGCCACCAGTGGTTAGTGGAGGGGGATGCGCAGAAGGGCTGAAAATTGGGCCGCCCTCTTACATGAGGCGAACAATAGGCGAGATGGCGACAGGCGTAGAGGCGTGTGCAGTGCTTCAAATGCCTTCACAACAGTCTGCAGAAACAGTGCGATGACACATCAGAACGATTCTATAAATATCCACCGACTGCCAACTTCATTCGGCGATGGTATGCGCAGTTTAGAGCGCCTCTGCGCAAGGGAAAATCAGCGAGTCGCTCTGCAGCGAGTGAACAAACGGTTGAGGTCGTGCGGGCGAATTTCACAGGTAGCCCACCCAAGTCGACGAACAGAGCAAGCAGGGAACTGAACGCACCACAAGCGACCGTTCGGAACGCCTTACGGAAACTACCGAAGCTGAGGCGTTGGTGCTTCCAGTTGCTACAGGCTCTGACTCCCAGTCACAAAGTCAGACGCCTCGAATTTTCGGCACCGTTACAGCAGCTTACAGAAGAGGGACGGCTCTGTGGGAAATTCATCGTCAGTGATTTCAATGACGCAATGAACACGCACGGTGCGCGAACCCGGGGGACGGAGAATCGTGGCGCACATTGTACACTGACCAAAAGTTAGTGTGTTGTGTGCAGTCCCACGATCTTGAACTGTGAGGAGACCGTTTCGGGACACGTGTGTCTGGACATGCCGGAAAAGTGGCTCGTGCCACAAACGCGAGGCTTCGTCCACCAACAGTATGGCGCTCCACGCGACTTAGATCATGTTGTTTGTGAATTCTTAAACAGGAAATTGAGACTGATGTGTCGGTGGTGGTTAAGTCTTGATCAGCAATTCGTGACACGGCCTCCACGTTCTGCCAACCTAAGCCTATGGGACTTTCTTGTGTGGGGTTATGTGAAAGATTCAGACCGCATCAGCAGACTTATAGGGACGTGGCGTTGCGAACGTGACAAGAAGTTGATATCTGCGAAGTCAGTAGGGGACACTTATGGAGCACTCGTAATGTGACTTTTTTTTTCAATTTTTCTAAGTGTGCAAAGCACTTTGACAATACGTCAAACAGTATAGCTACAGCAAATACGTGAAATCGCTTCAGTCATTTGTAATAACATTGTGTTGCGTTCTCATTAGTTCTAACTTGAGGATTTATGAATATTTTTGTTACTTTTTGTTATTTTCTTATTAGAGATGGACACACTCCTACCTTTCCCAGAATGCAATAAATCAGGGACCCCCTGCAAGTAGGAACATTCCGACGCCTTACACGACTGAATACTTGTAGGTAATCAGTTTAAAATGAAGACTTTCACGACCGGATGTCATAGTTGCTTCTGGGAATTGGTCAGTCAGCAAGACTCAACGTCGGCAGGGGTACATCCAAAAACGTCCAGCGCAGCTTTGGATGGAACGTCCGGAACCGAAAAGTTTCTTCGAGCACTGCCATACAGCCAGGAAGAATCGCCAGCAACGAATTTAAAACCCTGGCTGCCTGTTAACAGTTGCCGGCCGGGTTGGCCCAGCGGTTCTATGCACTACAGTCTGGAACCGCGCGATCGCTACGGTCGCAGGTCGACTCCTGCCTCGGGCATGGATGTGTGTGATGTCCTTAGGTTAGTTAGGTTTAAGTAATTCTAGGGCACTGATGACCTTAGAAGTTAAGTCCCATAGTGCTCAGAGCCATTTGAACCACCTGTTAACAGTT
This sequence comes from Schistocerca americana, assembly GCF_021461395.2. Classification (NCBI taxonomy): domain Eukaryota; kingdom Metazoa; phylum Arthropoda; class Insecta; order Orthoptera; family Acrididae; genus Schistocerca; species Schistocerca americana. The sequence goes on from NC_060127.1 coordinate 194,287,994, forward strand.
ACCGCGCCCGCAAACTAGGACGGGCTCTTCGCATTCTCAGCTCCTGTTATTGCAAGGGCTGTGGAAGACAGTCTGGTGCGGCAGCCACAATGTCACGTGGTCAGGGGGAGCACGCGCCCACGCGTACACGCACACATGCTGCCGTTGTAATTTTATCTTTCCGATCAAGTTACACCAGAAGGGGGCCATCACTGGCAACGAAATGCGTACTGCCCTGCGACGGTTTAACGTGTTTCTTGTTTCACCCTTCTTTAACACTGTCTCGTCCTCCTGTCTCCGAAAGATACCTTCGCTGTTTTCAGAGTTCGGCCGTTTTGTTTTTGATTTCTCTGATGCCCCCGAACTCTCCTTCCATAATTGGGCTTACTTTATTATAATTTTGGTTCGTCAGCCTATGGAGAGGCGCCCTGTGTCTCATTAGTACATCTATTGGGCAGGGCTGTAATTACGAGTAGTGCCTCAAAAAGTGAGTTTCCACAGTTTCGTCGCAAAGAATGGCCATGCGGTTTGAGGCGCCATGTGACGGACTGCGCGGCCTCTCCCGCAGGAGGTTCTAGTCCTCCCTCGGGCATGGGTATGGGTGCGTGAATGTGTTGCTCTAGGCAGGAGTTAGTTTAAGTAGTGTGTACGTCTAGGGGCCGAGGACCTCAGCATTTTGTTGCCTTGTCAGTTCAGACACGTGTGAACATTTCGCAGAGTTTCGTGCGCGCCTCGCTGGGCTCGAGTCTCCAGCACGGAACCACTGGCGACGCGGCGTGGCGCCCGTGCAGCCGCCGCACAAGTCCGCTCACGGCCCGCCCGGCCTGAATATCGCCGCGGGCCCGCCTCCTGTGTCGCCGTGTCGACTGTTGTGTCGACTTGTGTACTGTTAGAGCGCGCTATGGTCGCGTCTCCGCGCGTGGCGTGTGAGCAGAATAGAGGCCGGCGCGTAGCCGCCTCTAGCGGAAGACCGCTGCGGGTAACGGGTGGTTACTTCGACAACTGCAGACACAAGGCAAACCCGTCTAAACCACAGGTAAGAGCTTACCATACCACCAATTTATTTACTGGCGGCGCTTGGGACAGTCCCGGAAGATTCTCTGTGGAATTATCTAACTCGAAAGGCTGTTACACCTCTAGGGACCGAAACATCCCATTCTGCTCAGTTTGTGCTTCCTACGCTGGATGTCAGTACGGCCTGCGCGGCATTTCTAAGCCTGTAAATCAGCCTGAAATGTCAACAGTTGTGCCGCGAATGGCGGCTTGGAGCGTGGAAGAACGCTGCAAGGTTACGTCAATAAAAGTAAGGCTCAGATGTGAAATGAGATGAGCGATAATTTTTATGTAGCTCTATTTATACATACTGTTAATTTGCATCAAATATCAGAGGAGTATCCTAGTAACATTCAGTTGTAAAATATGAACGGGACTCCGCAATCCCGTCAGTTCGGTGGAAGTCACTTCGCGAATTGAGGTTGTATTGACTTTTGGTTGCTTTGCTTCGATGTTTACAATTCTTTCTGCTTTCAGGAGCTTTTGTAAATAAAAATATATCCGTGCTGAGAACAATAGGGCATTTCATTTGATAAAATGATCATTAGAAATAATGCATATTCTCGTAAAACTTTAATCAGCTTTGCAAGATTTTTTTCTGTTCCAGGCTATCATTACCTACTACAGAAGAGGCCTCACAAGCGAAGAAACCCATACTTCACTAGAAAAGTTTGCAGATGGTGTTCATACACCATCTGATGTAGTGATGACAGTGAAAATCAAATGATACGTAATACTCCGTGGAATAATAATGAAAAAACTCTTCAGCCGTGTAGTATATCACAAAATGTTAGAGCACCCGAACTGAGTGTAAATGACGAAGAGGAATCAGACAGTGAAGAAAATGTTCGAATTGTATCTCTTAAGCTTTGTGCTAGTAGTTCACAGGTTATGGATGGACAATCGTCCAGTACATTTTCTTTCAAATTTGTCATGGAAATGAAGTACGCAGTGTATCCAGAACACAGAAAGATTGAACAAAGATTGAAATGGGGACACTCACAGTTGCACAAGCCTATAATGAACGCGTGGGTGGCGTAGGTAAATCTCACATGGTGAGGGCTCTTTCTGAAACATACTCAGAGGGTTTTACACAGTGGTGAAAATGATCCTTGTGAATACTGTGATGTAAAATGGACAACTCCAACGTAGAAAACTCAAATGGCTCTGAGCGCTATGGGACTCAACATCTGACGTCATCAGTCCCCTAGACTTAGAACTACTTAAACCTCACTAACCTACGGCCATCACACACATCCATGCCCGAGGCAGGATTCGAACCTGCGACCGTAGCAGCAGCGCGGACTGAAGCGCTTAGAACCGCTCGGCCATAGCGGCCGGCTCCAACGTAGAACTACAGTTGGGCTACTCACACCTGGAAAGCAAATGTGCAAAAAAAGGGGGAATGCCGAAAAAGCATCAATCAAGATTCTCCTCTTTCAACTCTATGAAGAAGGAAGAGAGAACTTTCAATTTCAAACGACGCACTTTTTCAGAATGCAGGATCTTACTGGTCAACATTTGTAAATTCAAGAGGCAGAAGTGAACTTTGCGCAACTACAATGTTGGAATCTATACCTTCATTCAAAGCCTACAGTTCGATATGCACACACATCAAAAAAAGTTTTGCATCACCTCGAGAGTTCCGGAACCTGTACAGAACATTGGAATGGAGATCAACATAACCCGTTGGTAACGGTCATCCACTGCAGCTGTAGCCCTCGGGCGGCCTGAGCGAGGCACGTCATCGACAGTTCATGTCTCTCTGTATCTCCTCCATGTCCGAACAACATCGCTTTGGTTCACTCCGATACGCCTGGACACTTCCCTTGTTGAGTGCCCTTCCTGGCGCAAAGTAACAATGCGGACGCGATCGAACCGCGGTATTGACCGTCTAGGCATGGTTAAACTACAGACAACACGAGCCGTGTACCTCCTTCCTGGTGGAATGACTGGAACTGATCGGCTGTCGGACCCCCTTCGTCAAATAGGCGCTGTTCATGCATGGTTCTTTATATCTTTGGGATGGTTTAGTGACATCTCTGAACAGTCAAAGGGACTGTGTCTGTGATACAGTATCCACAGTCAACGTCTATCTTCAGGAATTCTGGGAACTGGGGTGATTAATACTTTTTTCGATGTGTATATTTGTCGATTTCATTTGACTGCACATTTACGTGTATTGTTAAACGTCAATTTTTAAGGTTTTGACGTCAAACTTATTGTCGTATTACTTACATTTTACTTCCTTCGTTTGTTACATTTCTTTATTTGTATGTTTATTCTTTTAATTGTGTCTGCTCGAGTGCTACCTGTCGGCATTTTGCTTTCCTTCAAACAAGGGAGCACATTGCCTGTCAGTCTCGTCAACGGATTGTTCAAAAAATGGTTCAAATGGTTCTGAGCACTATGGGACTTAACAGCTGAGGTCATCAGTCCCCTAGAACTTAGAGCTACTTAAACCTAACTAACCTAAGGACACCACACACATCCATGCCCGAGGCAGGATTCGAATCTGCGACCGAAGCGGTCACGCGGTTCCAGACTGAAGCGCCTAGAACCGCTCAGCCACTCGGGCCGGCCGTCAACGGATTGTTGACAAGTTACTGTTGTAATGAGGTTGTGTACGGAACATAATTTATTTTTGTAAGAAAGATTTGTTCCTAATGTATTTACGCTGGAGTGGTTGCTCTTTGTGTCATGTATTGTATTTCTTTCACTATTTATAGATTTTGCATACATAATGTTTCATTTCAGTGCTGCAGGCGATTATTTCATTGTGGTCAATATTATGTATGGGCTACTGCTATGTTGATAAAAATATCTCTCTCTCTAATTTTACGATCGGACTCATAACTGGTCTGTATTTGAGTCGTTTATATTTTTGGTAATTTGAATTAATTCGCTATAGTCTTTCCTTATTATGTGCTATTTTTTGTTCTCGTTTTAGACCTGAAGATTGTTGAACATTTAGCCCAAACCAGTAATCAATGAATGTTATGTAAGTGAGATCTTGGTTATTAAAACTCTAAATCCACTTTGTAGACTCTTGACTATCTCGGAAAAGAAGTGTTCGAAGATAGCCTGTACTCTCTAATACATAGCGGTTATTTTAGACCAGGCCCTTCCGTATAGCCAGAAAATACAGCAAAATTGATGATAAAACTCTCCCGAGTTTCCACCCGTGTCACGTGGTTCAAGACCCACGAGCTTTCGGCCGCTTGGTGACTGCCGTGTAGCGGCCGCTGCCGACCTCTGGCAGCCACGCTGCGCTGCCCTCTGTGACGTCACTAGCACCCAGTCCAGCGCCGTATCTGGCAATGTGTTCGTTGCGCACCCGCCGCTACTGCATCAATCTTCCACTGTGCTCAGCTGCTGGCCGCCATCTTTATTGAGGGTGTCGTCAGAAAACTTTTGTCCCAAACGGTTCTTTTACGACGCTCGCCCAGACGTCAGTGTAATGATCGAAGCCATCTGTCCAGATACTATATTACCATAGCCACACTGATACAGAATGACACACAAAAAGCGGACATACTAAACGTCTTTTTCCGATACTGTTTCTGAGATGAAGATCACGCAGTACTTCCTCCTTTAAATCGTCGCACTAACAACAGAATGAGATATTGAAATAAGTGACCGAGGGATAGAAAGGAAACTGAAATCGGTCAACAGAGGGAAGGGCTCTGGAACTGACGGAATGCCAGTGCGATTCCACGCAGAATACGCGTGAGAGCTTGGTCTCCTCCTAGCGGCAGCGTGCTGTAGATCTCTAGAAGTGCGAGGCGTTGCTGATGACTGGAAAAAAACAGAGGTCATTCCCGTTTTCAGGAAGGGTCGTCGAACGGATGCACAGAACTGTAGGCCTGTACCTTTGACGTCGGTCTGTTGTAGAATTCTGGAACACGTTTTGCGCTCGCGTATTATGATATTTCTGGAGGCCGAAAATCTCATCTGTAGTAACCAACATGGTTTCCTAAAACAACGATCGTGTGAATCCCAGCTCGCTCTGTTCGTCCACGACACACGAAGCGTTAGATACAGGCAACGACGTAGGAGCCGTTTTACTAGACTTTCAAAAGGCATTCGATACGGTTCCTCACTGCCGCCTAGATAAATTCGGAAGTTCCATAAGGCTTTTTGGGGACGATGCTGTTGTGTAAAGGGGAATCGCGACGCTAGGAAACTGTAGCAAAATGCAGTTGAAGGCCTGCAGAAGATCGACGCATGGCACAAGGCGTGTCAACTGACCCTCGACGTAAACAAATCTGACGTACTGCGAATACATAGACGGAAAGGCCCTTCATTAAATGATTACAAAATTGCAGAACAATGACTGGAACAATTATATCCGTAAAATGTCTAGGAATATGCACACGGAGCCGTTTTGAAGTGGAACGACTGCATAAAATTAGTCACGTTAGGCAGATGCCAGACCGATATTCACTGCAAGAATTCTCAGGAAAGTAGGCCATCAATAAAGGAAGTGGCTTAGAAGAGAGTACTTGAGTGTTGTTCGCCAGTATGGGATCCGTACCAGATACGGCTGATAGAGGATATGACGAAATAATAAACATCCAGTCGCGTAAAAGAAATTTAATAATCTTTAAGGGTTTCAGGCACTTGGCGCCATTCTTCAGAGCTTTATACCTATCGCATTATTTGCGAGTGTCAACAATAAGACGCATACAGCAGTATGCCGAGGTCATGTGGTTCGTAGTGTCTGTACAAACACAGTAAGGTATGAAGAAGGAAGACGACAAGTGAAGACATCGTGTCGGCGCTCTTTATACTGTACGCGCAAACGATCCGACGGACTGGGTGAGCAGCAGCCTGCAGCTGTTTGCTGATGACGCTGTAGCGCACGGAAAAATGTTGTCGTTGAAGGACTGTAGGGGGATACAGACTGACTTGGACGGATTTTCCATTTGACGTGTTTTAGCGTTGCAAAGCGATATGAAATCCGAGGAACACGTTGGGACGGCAGTAGGAATGGCGAATGCTCGAATTCGGCTTATTGGGAGAATTTTAGTAAAGTGTTATTCATCTGCAAAAGAGATGGGGAACAGAACACTGGTGCGACCTGTTATTGTGGGCTGCTCGAGCGTTTGGGATCCACATTTGAGTCAGATTAAAGGAACGCTACGAAGCAGTTGAGAGATAGGCTGCTATGTTTGTTTCTTACTGGTAGATTCTACCAGCACGCAAGTTTTACAGAAATGCTCCGTGAACTCAAATGAGAATTCGTAGAGGGGAAGACGACGTTCGTATGTTATGAAGGGACCCTAGTGAAAAATTTAAGGAAATGGCATTTGAAACCGAGTGCAGAATGGTTCTACTGCCGGCAACGTATATTTCGTGCGAGGACCTTCAAGATTAGAGAGATTAGGGCTCGTACGTTTTTCCGCGCTGTATCTGCGAGTGGAAGAGAAAAGGGAATGACCAGTGGTGGTACAAGGTACCCGCCTACATGCACCGTACGTGGGCTTCCGAAGTATGTATGTAGGTATAGATGGGTAGTGAAAGAAAAGGAAAGAACAACAAAAGATTAAGGTTTGAAGCTGGGACGTGGTACCTTGGCCTTGACGCAAGAAGATGAATGTCACGCGGCTTTTTACTGCTACAAACACGGCTACGCGAGCGGATTTACAGAATTCGGTGGTGCGGCAGTTGCTAGTGCCTCGCTGTTTGCGTATCCACCCATACACCCAGCTTCCCGCGGCCAGATGGCAAGTAAGCTACGTACACGAATGTGGCGCACTCCAGAGGGCCAATGCGGCAGCGAGTACGGCCGCTGGAGTCTCGTCTCCACACAATGCCACAGCGGCCCCCGTATCTCTTCAACAGCGGCCGCGAAGGCAGTGGCAGGGGTGAAGAAAGGCCAGGTGCTCTTCACGTGCGCGCACTAGAAACGCAAAAAAGAAAAGAAAAAAAGAACGTAAGAACAGTGGGAGGGGAGGGTCGGCACGCATTCGCGTACGCAGGCAGGCACGCACAAAAGGAGGCGCCGCGGCGCACCGCTGGAGCCGGCGAGTAATTGCGTGGCTGGAGCCGCGCGCCGCGCACCGCGCACCCTCCGCCACACACCGCGGCCGCATCGATCAGCCGCGCGGCAGACGGCGGGCGCCGTCCGCTTCCGACGGGGAGGCGGCGCGGGACCGGACGAGAAACTGCCGCTCCCCTCGGCTCCGGGCGGAAATTCCTCTGGAGCCCGTGCGTGCAGTTCAGGCTGCAGCCACTGTGGGGTGCAGCTGCGCATCTGCACTGCTTATGCCCCGTCTGCCACACGTGTGGCACATTTTTGGGTCCGTGATTCCATCAAAATTAATGGAACACATGTTATTCTGAAAGCACGTTCGATTTATTCAGTATTCCAATTCACCGTACTACTACCCACTCTTTTGGCTATGAGACCCTCTTTTTGAACATAGTGGGAGGGCCTGTATGGTGGTGTGATACCAATCCACTACTACATCCATCACCTCCAAGTGATGCAGACACTGCTTCCCGCGGAGTGCATCCCTCAACGGGCCAAACAGGTGCAAGTCGAAAGATGCGAGATCCGGACTGTAGGTCGGAAGAGGAAGGTTTGGGAGCTCCCCTCGGGTGCGCAGGCCTTCTTTGTCATCGAGAAGTACAAGTTCGTTTGTATTTCCGTGGCGACTACCGCGCTGAAGTCGTTTCTTTAATTTCCTGAGGGAATGTGCGGCCGGCAGGCTCGCGGGAGAATGGCCAGATTTGCTCCCCCTCGTTGTGATGATGACAGATGCCTCGACCAACGACTCTACGTGCTTTTGTTCACTGCCAGGTCTCCCCGTAAAGATTCCGCAAACGACTGCGAGTATTGTTCGCAGCTCGTGGTCTTGCGGTAGCGTTCTCGCTTCCCGCGCACGGGTTCCCGGGTTCGATTCCCGGCGGGGCGAGGGATTTTCTCTGCCTCGTGATGACTGGGTGTTATGTGTCTTTCATCATCATTTCATCCCCATCGACACGCAAGTCGCCGAAGTGGCGTCAACTGGAAAGACTTGCACCAGGCGAACGGTCTACCCGACGGGAGGCCCTAGCCACACGGCATTTCCATTTCCATCTTCGAAGCCCTGGTTTTCCTCCAAAAGAAATTCGGTGAAAACTGTCCTCTTGGAACGCACCCGTGCCACAGACGTCATTCTGAAGGCTACGTATAGGGCCGCCTCGTATTAGAACTTCATGAAACCGTAGGGACTGAAGCAGGAATATTCCACGATGTCCCACAACAAATTCCGCATTTTTTTCAACCGAAATTGGCCGAGGAAAATAATGCGTTGTAATACTTACTGAACGCCCCTAATATATGCGGGGTGATTTTGCTAAATGGTGGCTGACTACAGTAAACTATGCCTGAGAGGATTCTCTGAGTGGTCAGGCTCCCGCGTGGTTCGATGCCGCCCGCCACGAATTCCCCTGCTGCACCAACGTTCCCTCCTCAATCGTTTGCTGGATGCATCCCAACCTCTGTCTTCCTCTGTAGCTTTCACCCTCTACAGGTCCCTCTAGTACCGTGGGGACTGTCCCGTAATATCTTAACGCATGTCCTGCCATCCAGTCTCTTTTTCTCCCCCGTGTCTTTCGTACGTTCCTTGCTTCGCCGATTACTTACTGGCACCGGAATGGAAGATGACAGAAAGAGGCCGAAATACTGAATGCGGTCTTCCTAAATTGTTTCACCTCCGAATATCGTAACACATTCCCTCCCTTCAGTCATCTTACGAACGTTGAAATGGCGGATATTGAGATAACCGTAGTACTGGAAAAGGTTCAGGACCAGGCGATACATTTGTAAGATTCCACAAAGATTATGGGAATGAACTTGATCCCATTCTAGCAGCAATTTATCGTAGATCGCTGGAGAAATGAAGGGTACCTAGGGACTCGAAAAAAAGCTCACGTCATTCTCGTTTTCAAGAAGGGCAGCAGCACAGATGCACACAATTACTTACAGACATATCTAGCTGACTTCAGTCTACTGTAGAATCATGGAACACGTTTGTTTTTTTTTTCAAAAATTATGACACTTGTGGAGAAAGAAACCACCTCTATAGAAATCAATATGGATTTCGCAAACGGAGATCCTGCGAAACTCTGCTCGCTCTGTTCCTCCGTGAGATCCACAGCGCTATGGACAACGGCGCCCTGCCCTGTTCGTTAACTTCAAACAGCCATCCGACACCGTCCTGCACTGCCGATAGTACGAGCTTAACGAGTATCGGCCCAGATTTGCGGCTGGATTCAGGACTCCCTCGCAGGCGGAACTCAGCACGACGCTGTTAACGGAACAAAATCGACAGATGTAAAGCTAATTTCCCGAGTAACCCAAGGAAGTACGATACTACCGTTGCTGTTTACAATGTATATAAATGATGTAGTCCAGGGTGTCGGATGCGGTTTAACACGGTTCGCAGGTGATGCGGTTGTCTGTAACTAAGTGCCAATGCCAGAAGACAGCATCGATTTGCAGAATGATCAGCAGAGGACTGACGAATGGTCCAGGGTCTGGCAGTTGACCCTGAACGTAAATAAATGTAACATATTGCGCGTACGTAGGAAAAGAAAGCCATTACTCTGAAACTGCACTATCGACGAGAAACTGCTGGAAACACAGTCTACGGTAAACCGTCTAGGAGTAGCTATCCACAGCAACCGTAAGTGGAATGACCGTGTAAAACAAGTAGCAGGAGAAGCAGACGCCACACTGTGTTCCGTACGAAGAATCTTAAGGGGCTCCGGAAAGGCTCAAAATCATGAAAAGTTCAATTTTTACTTTTTTGCGTTTTCTGAATCTGCAGACTATTACCTTTTAATAGATATATAATTTATTCAATTCCGAAGACTACAACTATTTTTAAATTTTTTTTATAAAGTATAATAATGAGTAAAAGTAAAGTAATTAGAAATTCTCTGAAGGCTTTTAAGAAAAGGAGAAATGTTGGAAAGCCAAAGGTATGTGTTATTACTGTAAACAATAAAGACGATAAGCAAGTGAGTGAACCTAACCTCTCAAGTAAACCTGCCCATAGCAGTCAAAGTGGGAAAGAAAATAATTCACAGAAGAAGCTTGGTTCAATGAGTGAAAACTATGAATGTTTTATGGGCGAATCGGATGTGAATGAAATATTTGATATGTCGGTTCTCAAAGGAATTTTTTCAAACTGTGTAAGATGTATTCATTGTAGTGAAGTTGGTCTGGAACTCTCCATAATAAAGCACGTAGGACTTGCTAGTGAAATACAACTGAAATGTGATAAGTGTTCATACATGACCACCTTTTGGAACAGTGTTGCAGTAACTGCAACTGAAGAAAATGGTAGCAAAATCTACGAACACAACAACGAGCGATGCTTGCTTTAGACAAGGAACGCCTTCGGGCTGCAGACAGGGCTGTAAAGAGTCTAGAAATACAAGCAAGAGTAAACAGGAGGAGGAACAAGAGGAAGCTGGAGGAGGGTCCATCCTATGGACCCGGAATGCACTAAAAAGTTAATCCAATCTTTGTCGCTCGATTCCCAAAACTTTTATTTTCTCATACTAATTACAGGTTTTCTAAGGATCTTCCAAACATATTTCTTTCAAACTTTCAGTAAATGTTACACAGTACCTTCTGCATAATTTAACACAGCCTTTTTCCAAAAAACTGTATATTTTTGAATATATAAATAAAAAATTGCAAAAAAACGTTGTGAATTTTCATTACAATTGAAAAAAAATCATCTTTAATAACTGAACTAAAATTTTGTAAAATCCCTGTGTTAAGTTGTAGCCCATATTCCAATAAATAATCTGTAAAAAGTTCAACTTCCTACCTGAAATACTTTGTGAGGAAAGGTGTAATTTATAAGCGTTGTTTTAACATTGCAAGTATAGGGCGTTCCGGAGCCCCTTAAGGAAACGTAACTCATCGACATAGGAAGTGGCTTATAAGCCGTTTGTTCGATCGATTCTTGAGTACTGTTCTTCGAAATGGGATCCCCGTCAAATAGGACTGATAGAAGAGACAGAGAAGATCCAACGAATAGCGGCGCGATTCGTCACGAGATCGTTTAGCCGGCGCGAGATCGTTACAGAGATTCTCCACAAATTCTATCGGCAGTCGTTACAAGAGAGGCGTTGTGCATCGAGGAGAGGTTTACTACTGAAATTTCGAGCGAGCACTTTAACAGTCGGACAACATATTGCTTCTTCCTACATACACCTCAGTAATGACCACGACGATGGGGAGGGTCATTTAGTGGTGCCAGAAGCATCCTCCGTCATACACCGCTAGGTGGGCTGCGGCGTATGGCGTAGGTGTAGATTCCTTCCAAATCAGAGTAGTTCGTTCTTAGTTTTCCGTTCTCTTGGTTGTAGTATTGAATGTATATTTGTCTCGCTTTCCCAGTAGCTTACACCCATTTTTCTCGTAATTTCGATCGTGTTGCGCAAGTTTACATTGTCGAACGCTATTTTCCAAGCCGACAAATCCTATGAACGCCATACTTCCACCGTCAAGCGTAGCGACAGAACTGCTCCTCTGGTGACCTCACCTCTCCGAAAGGCAGAGCAATCGTCGTTTCAACTGGCACAAAATCTGCAAGAATGTACACGACCCGCTTGTTACCCAGTAACGTAAGGGCAATGTGGTATTACCGTTGTCAACAGAAAATTTCCAATAAACTCGAGACTGCACTCCATTCATCTGCCAGGTTCTCCACCGCGCGACACCTTCAATCCAAACACCAGTTTGTTTGTGGCAATGCAAACAGCGTACAGCTGTCCACAATAAAAAAGAATTAGGCAGTAACAAAGGAGACCCACAGAACATAACGCCACCAACGAGCGGTACACATCAAGATGTAGAAACTTACCCGTAAATGAAGAAAAATAGCATCAATTCGTTAAACGAACATACGATATTTTACATATTCTCAAAAAGGGACAGTTGTGAAGAGGGTGTGTGGTTGTATATTACTACAGAACCCACGGACTACAACAAATTAAGAATTATTGTGAGAAATGTGTAGTCTTCGGCAAAAGAACTATATGTGAATGCTACGCAAGTACCGCGTAAGAATGTATTGAAATGACAGTTTCTTAAAGATCTCGATATTGAAAACATAGGAGAACGTGATGTAGAGTATACATGGTATTCGAGGTCTAAGAAGTCTGTAACGGGAACTTCCGAACACCCTGTATAGCCATTTATTAAATGAGCTTTATTTTCTAATCGTTCTGGTAGCTGATGTGATTATGTGAAAGCGTTAAATAAAGTATACGGGAAGAAAAAATAAACCAGACGCTCAATTTCCTTTTTCGTCGCAACAATAGAAAGTAGTTCGAAACACCGTTGTAGGCAGCTGAAAACGGCTGCATGCCAACCTCAGAGCATAACGTACGGTAGAGAGGTGTCCGATCTGATCCCGGCTGGAGACGGCCTCGCGGCAGGCAGCACACCTGTCCACGTGACCGTCGCCGACTGCACGCGCGAACCCACGTGCCGCGGTCGTGTCCTGCCACACGTCCAGGCCTGGACGCCTCGAGTATTATGGGGTGATGGAGTCGCGAGGCCCTTCCACAGTGCCCGCGCGTTCTGTACACGGAATACCAGCTACAGCCTAGGTCGGCGGCCAGAGTCAGTAACACAGCTGCACGAAATACCTGAGTCAGGCGCTGGACCGGTCTGCAAAGCTTCAGCGCGGACGTCGCTCTCGCACGACGTGTCTCTGACAAGTAGGGTAGCTCGATGACACTTGCACCACGCACAGGAGGAACTGCTACAGTACAGTACAGCAGAGTACAGTACAGCGCAGAAGGTAACTGAAAGAAACATGCAGTGGTGACGCTTGCACTGAAGTCTTCCGTGGACACTGCAGGAGGCAGGACCCGGCTGTGAATGGGCTGAGTGCGGAGCGCGCACAGCGGCGTCTCCGCGGTCGGCCGGCAGCTCCTGTCGCAGGCCGCCCCAGCGCTCCAGTAGGCCGGCTGTCCAGTGCTGGACGGTCGTCGGCGCACGTGGACGCGAGGCAGTACGACTCGCCAACGCATCCCACACTTGCTCTTAGGGACTGGAATCGGGGAAACGGGCAGAGAATATCCTCTCCTTCCAAAAGCTGCTCCACCTGCGCTGCTCGATGTGATGACGGACTGTCATCCATGAAAATGAAGTCACGGCCGCATGTACGACTGAAAAGGCGCAATGGAGAACTACGTTGCACGAGGGCGTGATGAAAACTAATGCCTCCGAATTTTTTATGTGAAAACTCTCAAAGAATTTTAAATAACTTTGGTAACATTCTACATCTTTATTCTCCATCCAGAATGATATTTTCACTCTGCAGCGGAGTGTTCGCTGATATGAAACTTCCTGGCAGATTAAAACTGTGTGCCCGTCCGAGACTCGAACTCGGGACCTTTGCCTTTCGCGGGCAAGTGCTCTACCAACTGAGCCTGCCCGCGAAAGGCAAAGGTCCCGAGTTCGAGTCTCGGTCGGGCACACAGTTTTAATCTGCCAGGAAGTTTCATATCAGCGCACACTCCGCTGCAGAGTGAAAATCTCATTCTGGAAACATCCCCCAGGCTGTGGCTAAGCCATGTCTCCGCAGTATCCTTTCTTTCAGGAGTGCTAGTTCTGCAAGGTTCGCAGGAGAGCTTCTGTAAAGTTTGGAAGGTAGGAGACGAGGTACTGGCAGAAGTGAAGCTGTGAGTACCGGGCGTGAGTCGTGCTTCGGTAACTCAGTTGGTAGAGCACTTGCCCGCGAAAGGCAAAGGTCCCGAGTTCGAGTCTCGGTCGGGCACACAGTTTTAATCCGCCAGGAAGTTTTATTCTTCATGTCTACACATTTCTCTTGACGAGACACCAGTTTGTTGACACAGTTACTGTAGGCTGTGTCACGTCGTTGACGGAGCCACACCATCACCAGCTCTGCTCGCACCGCTTGACACTATCACAACCAAGTCGTCCAACAAGTTCTCTAAATTCTGAAAACAGATGAAAATCGTATGGGGCCAATTCGGAACTGCAAGGAGCGTGGCGGGTGGCGGAGAACCGGAAGCGAGGGCCGGGTGCGGCGCTCGTGTGTCGTCTGGCGTTGTCAGGGAGAGGGAGCTCCACGGCTGGACCAACACTTCCAACTCAGAACTCGACTGCAGAATGCTGTTTCTCACGCACCGACATAGTTGCGTTACACACCGATACGTTACGCGCTACAATTCAGATGTCTGCAAATGTGTAGACACGAAGAGTAAAGCTGTAAAATGTTAAGATCGTTTCTTTTATTTGAGAAGCCTGTAGAGTTTTCACATAAAAAATTCGGGGACATCACTTTTCAGCAGGCCTTCGTGCGTAACGTCGACGGCGAGTGTACCGTGTTCCGAGCCGAGACCTGGAACTTCAACCTCCTCACGCCGCCGATCGTGCTCGACAGTGTTGCACGTACCCTAGAACGGCGAGAGGTGGGACCACGTCGTGCAGCCTGATACTCTGGGAACGTGGAGGGTGCGATTCTCACCGATGTGACGCCGATAAACAGGGGAAGGAAGTCAGTTCGGATTTTAACGTCCCGCCGACAGCCCGATTATAAGTGGCGGAGCACAAGCTCAGATAGATTGACGTTCAACCTTTGCTAAGCAATTAAATAGGGCACGACGTAGAGGTTACGCTGTTTATAATCAACTTTACACACTCCTCAAGGATGGAGGGGGGGGGGTACCGATAATGAGGAAGCTACGACTATACAAAGCGTAGGATCCTCCGCACCATTGCAGACCCAGACCGGTACACTCCCACCACCTACATTAAGGACCTTCAGTTCTCAGATACTTCAAAACCAAGTCAGAAAACCTCAATGAGCAAACTCATTCACCAGTCAAGTACACAATAACACGGCGGACAGTTTAGGCAGTAACAGATTACAGATAGTCAGTCATACATATAAACAAACAGTCATGCACAGAAACAAAAACCGCCTTTTTCAAACGTCATTCAGCCCTGCTAGAAGTATGATAGGGAAAGCCCCGTGGCGCTTCTGTGAGTTACTTAGATATATCGACAGGTCAGCAATCAGTTCATAAGCGCATCTGATGATGACAACGGGGTCACTGGCCGAAACACGGTGGCATTGGAACATTAAGATCCAGCCGTTCACCCGTGTAGTATTTCGTCAGGGAATGGAATGACATCGTCTGCCGTTCCATGTATAGCTGTCAAAGGCCAAGTATTGCTGGAACAGCGCATACAACAGGTGTACCGCATGCACTGACAGAATTCAAATACGGGCGAGACGTGTTGCACATACGTCTGAAGCCAGTGGCGCATCAGTGCTCTTACGAGTGAGTCAGCCACGTGTCCGCATTTACCCACACTTGTCCGGCTCTTTACGATCGCGTCTGCCCAGCTCTGTACAAGTCCGGTCTGCCTGCATTTTGTTGGGCTTCTTAGCGATAAAGTAGAGAACGTACAACAGAGGCCCCTTCCAAGTTAATGACGCCAGTGCAAGCAATACGTGTCTGGAAGAGTGAAGAATTTTATTCTGAATTATTAAAATTTAGGAGAGTATTACTTTACAATGTCAGGCCATAATGCCAAAGTTGAAAGGGTGTTCCCTTTCGTAAATGCCCAATGTAGAAAGGAACGAAATAAACCGCAAACTGCTACAGCCACAAGTACATTGTTGTGTAATTGAAAATTATCATGTAAAGAATGTGGCAAAATTATTTCCAATAAACATAAGTACCTGATAAAGTGGGCTCATACGAGAAGTGTATTTCTATTTGTTTATTTGACTAACTGAAATGACCAAAGTTATTAAATATCTTTCTGCCTTCTGTCCTAGACGAACACACAATTATTTATTTTGTTTGATCAAAGATTTTTACTTTATTTTGACTTATGACTATTTTAGAAATAAGACTAAGGTATTAATCTGTGTCTACATGTGACACCTTGTGGTTACCTCTTAGCAGATGTGACGTGGTCTACATGGAATCTTGGTCCGTAAGCGTCTGTTGTCTTTTTGTTGTGATAAAATCACTTTATTTATACGTTTACTTTTTGTTTGCGTGATCTTGTAAAGTTTTTTTGGGCAGCTCTTTCTACACTTTCGACTCCATTTATGCTATATGTTTGCAATGGAATTTCTAGTTCGTGGAAAGTTAGAGATCACGTTTACTTTTTGAAATAGTATTTTTGTAGTTTTTATGTAAATGATAAGTGTTCTAATGCTTTATGTTTATGGCGATAATTTATCTTTTTTCTGTTATAAAATTTTCGAGGTGTCTTTTTATATTTAAAATCTGCTCGTTGAGGATGTCTTCTGGGCAGCCCCGGACCTGCGATACTCCAGAAACGTGGCAAAAACTTGATAGTCGAGACCCCCCTCCCACTCGAGAATTTGATGTAGGACGCCAGAAATTAAAAAGAAAACAAGTTTTTCAAAAATGTGTACTTTCGTAGCGCATATCGTACTGCTTCAGTTTCTCAAGCATGAGATCGGAAAGCAGTAGCATGAAATTTTTACATAAATTTGGAATCGCCATATTCTTCCATATAATTTGTGTGACCTCCACGTTTCTTCTCCTTCCTCGATGTAACAAACAATCTTGTCATCACTAATTCTGTAATTCTTCCTGCCATTGTCAAAAACTTCCGGTTAACTTCACTAACCCTGCCAGGATTACCGACCTGTTCAGTTATCCCGCGTTTATTCTCCAGTTAAGCGCTATTTCGTGTTCGCGCGACGCACGTTTTTCGCCCTGTTCAGACAACAGAATTTAAGCGGATGCTAAACCGGGGACTGTACAACTGGCAAAATTTTTATGTCAAAATTTCAGTTTCTCGAATACACTGGGAAGAGGATATGTAATCTATCTTACCCGTTATTCCTCTTAGTCGTTTATTTTCACTCTGGTAGTCTGAGTCCACGGATTTCACTGGTGATCATAATAACGCTTATCATTCACACACCCAATCAATCGCATAAAGAATCAGGACTGGCATTCACCCGTTCGGATTTATTCGGCTCAGTTCGTATAGCCCCGTCTCTTTTTGTCTGCGGGGAAGTTTTTTGTTCCTAGATGCGACGAAGATTACCCTGGCTGAAACGTCACGTACACTATGCACGTATTCCAAAATCCGCTTACGAGTTTCGTTCAGAAATCAAATTAGAATCTGTTCAAAAAAGTTCAAAAACCAACAGGAATGTGTTTAAAAATCATATGTATAATCGATAGGTCAACGTGCGCTGGATGATAGGCGTCTTGTGAAACACTGTACTTTTCTTCAAAAATATGAATTTGGCGCCCCTGAAATTGCCGCCGGAGGTAGATATTCCGGTCTGCTTTCTCCCCCCTCCCCCCCTGCCCCACCTCCCTCCTGGTCCCCCCTCTAGATCCGGGGCTGCTTCTGGGTAGTGTCCTGTGTCAGTGTGATTTTCCATTTAACCGGAGGCAAATACAATGCAAACATATAAGTAACGTGATCATACCACGTAAAACAAAAATCGACATTTATAACAAAAAGAAAGCGACATTTATGCTCCAAGACGTCATATGGAGCACGTCATAAGAGCTAAGACGTACGAACAAGGTGCCATATGTAGACACAGACTAACTTCGACGTAAGGAACCACGTTACACACATTATACCATTTGGGTGTGTGCAGAATGGTTCGCGGAACGTCGCGCCACCCATACCGCCCCCTCAGAAGATCGACACCTCATGCGAATGGCGTTGCAGGACAGATCTGCGTACTGCTCGGCTCTGGCGCAAAAGTGGAACAGTGTAACTATCTAGCTATTGATTTTTTTAGTTTAAGGTCGATCTCGCAAATAAACGAGCTGTAATCGATTATTAATAAACGACTGAAAATACCCAGCTAATTTCTATTTAAAATTGGCTTTTAAGGCAAAACGTCAGGCTAAATACAATGCCGAGTCCGGCTTTAGAATTTTCGGACCTTGCAGCCTACACTGTGTGCGGTACTTGGCGGTTTTCCTGACGTTTGCCTCACGAATACTAACGCACGAGGAGCTTGGCCTACCCTTCCACACTGGGTGCTGCGGCAACGGCCGCCACTCGTCGTCGTCAAGCACCCTCCGCCACCTCTCTCCCCTCCCCCTCCCCCCCTTCCCCTCCCGGTGAGTCAGAGCGGTAACCACGCGCGATGCCATAAATCGCCACCGCCGCTGTGGGAGGGGTAACGTCCCGTGTTTTAATTATCAGCCATTCTCTGCGTAACCCACTGCGGCCGCTTCTGTTTGCGCGTCGGTCAGAAATCCCCGGGGTAGGCCGGCCCAGCCGGCTAATAGCGCTCGGTACACAACACAGAGAGTGGTACGGGCAGAGGGGGGGAGGGGGGGGTGGCCCGGCCACCACCACCACCACTGCACGCCACACGCCAGCCGCCCCAGTACCGCCCTGCCCCGCTACGGCACAAAGCGTCACTTACTGCCTCACCAGAGAGAAAAAGCTTCTATACACGTCACGGATTTTGAAAACATCGCCCGAGCAATACTTTAGTTAGCCCTCTTGTCGCGTTACATAAGCCGAACCGTGGACAAATGGCAACACGCGAATTGCAAATTCCCAGATTTCCGGAAAGCAGTTTGTACAGTAAATGATCGCCCGGAGTTTTATTTATCCGCCGACACCGGGCGAGCGACTTTCGAGTGAAAAGGTCTCACCTGTACGGGAATTCACTTAATGGACGAACGAGCACAGGCTGTAGACGCGCGGTTGACGGCAGATGGAAGTTTGGCTCGGGCCGTGAGTCACGCATGTATTCGCAAACGGTGAGGCGGCCGCCCGCGACGAGCGGCGAATGCGGGTTCGAGTCCCGGTCCGGCAGAAGTTTTCATTCTCGTCGTTCCATTCTACAACTGACGGTTGTCCATATTCGCAACTGCAAATACACTCAATGTATTTCGTAACGGCTGTAGTCGCCGCAGTGCCTGTTGCTTTGGACATGCAGGCATGTCTAAAGGAATTTTGCATCGTAATTCAGAATAACACAAGCACTGCAACATCGTATACGCGGCATTCAGTGCCGCGGTGATGTGCCTCATCAGTGGACTCGTATGCAGGAGGAAGCAATATGTCCGTCAACTGTAGAAGTTTCCATGCTGGAAGAGCGTAATTACGATCCTGCGCTCCAGCCTCCAACTAACACCAATAAAATCTTACTCTCATACCTTTTGCAGGCCAGCTTTTGGATCACATCTGACTCATTACGGAAGTGTCTCCGTCTTTTAACTACACATAGCGCTTATTCCAGACGTGAGTCTTTTGTTCAGAATGTTTGGATCATATGAAGGGCTTATTTCAATAGTGGTACAAGTCCATTTTTGTTCATATTGAGATACAGAGTCCTAAACTTAAATGAGCGCTCAAAAATCTGCAGTTGAGATAATAGAAATATTCAAGCATATGGCTTCTTGCTAGAGATGAACCTTTCTTTCCGTTTGTTTGTCTCATTAACTTCAGAAGCATTATAGACAGGAAAGTGGAGGTAATGGACTTGTACCACTATACACTTGTACCACTATTGAAATAACGAGGTGCGACAATAAAGTAATGGGACTGATTTTCTTTGCAAGATGTGGCAACCCTGTAGGCTTCTGTAGGCACAATATCTTTGACCTTGGTCTATAAGCTGCTTCTAGTCCAAGTGGAACATCGATGCAACTGCTCAGTCATGAGTTGTGCTGTAATAAGTTAACATGTTTGTGCCTCTCGTCACAGAAATGGAACCGCATAATATTCCGCAACGGTATGCAATTTCTTTTTGCGTTGAATTGGGTGAAAACGCGACGAAACTTACGGTAAGCTTCAGAAGGCTTTTGGGGAACAGGTTATATCAAGAGCTCAAGTTTTTCGTTGTCATAAAATGTTTTCTGAAGGCAGAACGAATGTTGAAGGTGACGACCGCAGTGGACGACCGTCAACCTCACAGACGGATGTCAACTTGGACACGGCGCGTGAACTCGTACGATCTGATCGGAGATTATCCGTGAAAATGATTGCAGAAAATCTGAACATCTTTCGAGGAACGGTTCCTCTAATAATTACTGAAGACCTTGGCATGAGAAAGATTTGTGCAAGAATGGTCCCCAAAAATCTCACACCACAACAGCGAGGAAGTCGGAAAGATGTGGCAGCCGATCTGTTAGAGCAAACGGAAATCAATCCAGAATTGTTGAGCCGTATTATCACTGCTGATGAAAGTTGGTTTTTTTCAGTACGATCCAGAAATAAAACGCCAAAGTTCGCAATGTTGCTCAAAGGGATCAACCAGACCAAAAAAAGCTCGCTTGACAAAGTCAAAACTGAAATGCATGCTTGTGTGCTTCTTTGATTCCAAGGGAATTGTTCATAAAGAGTGGGTGCCTCCTGGACAAACAGTTAACCAATATTACTACAAAGAAATTTTAGAAGGACTTCGTAAAAGAGTTCTTCGTGTCCGTGCCAACGTTGCTGATAATTGGATTCTGCATCACAATAATGCGCCATCCCATACTGCTCTGTAAGTACAGCAATTTTTAACCTCAAAACAAATTTCAGTACTACCACAGCCACCTTATTCACAAGATATAGCTCCGTGCGACTTTTTTTCTATTTCCAAGAGTCAAAACGGCGGTCGAGGGACAACATTTTCAAACAACACAAGATGTCCAAAAAGCTGTGACGAGGGTCTTGGGGAATATTACAGAAGATGAGTTCCAGAAATGTTACCATCAATGGCAGAAGCGGTGGAAAAGGTGTGTGCATTCAGAAGGGTACTACTTTGAAGGAGACAACAGTAAACTTGACTAAAACGGTAAGCAACATTTTTTTCACATCAGTCTCATTACTTTATTGTCGCACCAAGTATGTATTATGTGTGTGTGTGTGTGTGTGTGTGTGTGTGTGTGTGTGTGTGTGTGTGTGTGTAAAAAGAGAGAGAGAGAGGGGCATTAAGAGTCAGCTAGCTGTGTGTAATTTAGCGTGCGGTGATGGCGACATTGACAGGAGACAGTCGTGTGGGAGGCGGACTAGGGCAGTCTCAAGGGCGCGGACGACGGCCTGCCTGTGTAGTGGCGTGCGGCACGAGGTGGAAGGCGCTGGCCGTGCTCAGCGCGTGGTCGTTCGCCGTTCGCTTCCAGGAGAGGCGAGCAGGCGTCCCACTGTGACCGTAAACCTGTCGCAGCGAGACGGCTGTTCCTCTCGGACGTAGTGGATGACGGCTCGGAAGCAACTGTGGCAACATACGAGGGACCAATGTGAAGTCTGCGCCAACGTTTGCACGAAACAGCGGAATATTTTGTTGCGTTGCTCAGCTGTTGGTAAGCTTTATTTCTTCTGGTGGTTTCATTCAAGCTGTTCACTTACGTTGATGTGCTTACATGTCAAAAGCCTCAGCTATGAGACGCGCGCAGTAAGAGTGTCAGTGTGGTTCTGGACGGTACCGACAGGGATGTGGACTACTTCGGCATCGGTGATGCGAAAAGCCCAGTCGAGGTGGTCCCACAAATTCTCGACTGGGTTTAAATGCGGGAAGCCTGGTGACCACCGGAGTACGGTAAACGCGTCCTGGTCCTCTTCGAGTCGCGCACATAGACTGCAAACTGTGTGACACGTTGCAGAGTCTCGCTAGAGGATGCCACTGTATCAAGGGAAAACAAGCTCCGCGCAGGAATGGACACGGTCGCCAAGAATAGATGCATACTTGTGTCGATTAACTGTGTTCAGAATGACGAAATCACCTTGGTAGTGGCACGAAAACATTGCCCGGACTATGACGCTCCCTCTCCGACATGGACACTTTGGACGATAGGTGCAGGGTATTTTCTTTGAGGCGTTTCACTCCCTGTCCGATGGAGCAGAAAATGTGGTTCACCTGGAGAGGCCACGTGTCGCCACTCAGTAGCCGTCCAGTCGTGGCACTGGCGGGCAGACTCCAGCTTCCGTCGCTACTGAACAGCATTCAGCATTGGTACACGAACTGGGAACCTCCTGGGGAGCACACTGGACTCGCATTCGGGAGGACGACGGTTCAATCCCGCGTCCGGCCCTCCTGATTTAGGTTTTCCGTGATTTCTCTAAATCGCTCCAGGCAAATGCCGGGATAGCTCCTATGAAAGGGCACGGCCGACTTCCCTCCCCGTCCTTCCCTAATCCGATGAGACCGATGACCTCGCTGTCTGGTCTCCTACCCCACGACAACCCAACTCAACCTCCTGGGGAGGCCCATATGCAGAAACAGTCACTGACCGCTTGCTGAGGGGACAGTGTTGGCAGCCCCTTGGTTCACCTGGGTGGTCAGCTGTTCGGCAGTTGGCGTCTGTTCTGTTAATTGACGGTGGAGCGGGGGAGAAAGGAAAGAATAGGAACTATTGATGTCAGTCGCACCGGCAGTTTCTGCAGAATCAGCGGCGAAGAGTGAAAATGTATGCCAGAACAGGATTCGAGCCGGGGATCTGCTGCTGTTGCGCTGACCACTGCGCCGGCTGGGCGCAGCGTTTATCGCAGCTGTGCGAACCGTCTCCGGTGCGCCCCTCGACCGACACAGATTCCCACCCGGCGCCACCTGTCCCCAGGCCAAACCCATGTCCCCCGCTCGCTACTCTGAGATTACCGAAAGAGGTCAAAAGCGTCTGTGCATCCGCACTGAAGCTAGTGCACTCGCTGCCCACGGAGGCCAATCAGTTATACGACCGCGTGGCTTCTGTTCTCTCGAACATACCACTGCTGAGTCCAAAGTCCAGACGCAGCTGACATCAATAATTCCTTCTCTGCCCTTTCCTTTCTTCCCCCGCCACCTTCAGTTTACTTAATACGTATCACAGCCATCCGAAGGAACAGACACGACGTATTCATATAACTGATACTCCTCGATGGGCAATGAATCCCTGCTGGAAAAGGTGAACTCATAGAAAAACCTAGGTGTAAAATTTTCTAGGTGTATCAAATTGAATGAACACATGGGCTGGGTCGAAGCCGAAGCAAGTGAGAAACTTGACTTCATTGGTCGAATACTAGGGAATTGCTATTAGTCTACAAAGGAAATTGCTTACAAATCACTCGTGCGACGAATCATAGAGTATGAGGCACCCGTACCGAACTGGACTGATAACTGGTACTGAACGTCTAGAGAGAAGGACAGCAGTTATCGTAACAGGTTTGTTTGACCCGTAAGACAGTCCCGAGGAGATGCTGAAAAACTAAACAGACAATCACTGGAAGGTGTAAGAGAAAGTCAAACGAAACGAGACGAACGGGGAAAAAGTAAATAAATTGTTTATTATTTCAAAAGTAACCGCGATAACTTAAAATATTTGTCCCACTGAGGGAGAAGACGGTCAATGCCTGCAAGGAGAAATGTTCGACGTCGGCTACGGAACGATGATTGTACCCAGGCGTGCACTTCTCTGTCTGAAGGAAATCGACGGCCACGAATGTGTTTCTTCCGGGCCCAAAAACATGGAAATGCGACGCGGCGGGGAGTGGGACTATATGGGGGATGTATAAGACGAAACTGCTGCAGCGTACTCCAAACAACATGCCTGTCTATATGTTGTCAATGTTGTCTCGACTACGCAGCAGAAGTTTCACTAGGAGCCACTTAACGCGTCCTCCGTACTGTCCCGATCCCTCCTTACGCGATTTACATATTTTTGGGGCCCTGAAGATACACATATGTGGCCGTCGATTTCCTTCGGATGAAGGCTTGCATGCCTGGGTTCGAACACGGTCTCATGTCCAGCCTCAAACACTCTTCCCTGAAGGTAATCACCGTCTTGTCCTACAGCGGGATGAAAATATTAACCGGTGTAGCGATTACTTTTGAAATAATAAGCACTGCACTGATTCTCTCCCCACCTGTGCCTGCTTCTTATCTGACTACCCCTTAGACACCGAGGTGGCAAAAGTAACGGGGCAGCGACGTGTACAAGTGGCGACAATGTCGCGTACACGAGCTTAACAAGGGCAGTGGAAAGGTTTCCGACACGACTACGGCCGCACGAGGGAAGTTGACAGACTCTGGTAGCTGGAGCTAGAGGTACGCCACATTCCGTTTCAGAAATCGTCGACGGATTCAACACTCTGGGATCCACAGTGTAAAGAGTGTGCCTAAAATAACAAATTTCAGGCATTACCTTACACCACAGACAATGCAGTGGCGACTGAGAGCGGCAGAATGTGCTTTGTTGTCAGTGACAACAGGCACGCGACACTGAGTGAAATAACCGCAGAAATCACCGAGGGACGTACGACGAACGTATCCGTTGGGACTATCCGGCGAAATTTGGCGTTACTGGGCTACGGCAGCAGGCGACCGGCGCAACTGTCTTTGCTAACAGCACGACACCGCGTACAGCGCCTCTGCTGGGCTCGTGGAGATACCGGTTGCACCCTAGATGACTGGAAAACCGTCGTCTGGTCAGACGAGTCCCGATTTCAGTTGGGGACAGACCCCACGAAGCCGTGGACCCGAGGTGTCAACGAGGCACTATGCAGTCGAGCTGTCGCTCCGCAACGCTGTGGGTAAACACGGAATGCTCGGCTGTCGTCCGTTCCGCTACTTGGAAACCATTTTCAGCCATTCGTGGACTTCATGTTCCCAAACAACGATGGAATTTTTATGGATAATAAAGCGCCATGTCAGCGCACCACAACTCGTCGTGATTGGTTTCAAGAACATTCTGGACAATTCGAGCGAATGATTTACCCACCCAGATCGCCCGACATACGACATTATACAAAGGTCAGTCAGGATATATTTCAGTGATACATAAAAAAGGAGCGAAAGATGAGTGTAAAAATTATAGGGGAATGACAGTGACCAATACCTTCAGTAGATTATATGGTAGAATTATTAAATATTTGTTAGAACAAGAATACAAAGAAAAGGAAGCTGAAGAACAAGCAGGTTTTAGAGCTGGAAGATCAACAATTGATCATATCTTTTGCCTACAACAAACTATTGAAAAAAATATGGTTCGGGCACAACCTATAAATTTAGTATTCATAGATATAGAAAAAGCCTATGATAGTGTGCCTTTATCCAGTTTATGGAAAGCTTTAATATCAGTAGGAATAAGTCCAAGAATAATTAAAGCAATTCAAAATTTATATAAAAATTCTATTTCAAAAATAAAAATTGGTAAATATATATCACATGGATTCCAAGTCACAAAAGGATTACGTCAAGGATGTAGCATCTCACCTACATTGTATAAAATATATACAGAAGTAACTTTACAGAATTGGAAGAAAAAATGTCACGCTACGGGAATACCAATAAATGATAGAACAATATACTCGTTACAATTTGCAGATGACCAACTGATAATAGCCCAAGACTATGAGGACATAGAGTATATGACCAGAAAATTGATTCAAGAATATAAATAATCGGGTCTAAATGTAAACATGAATAAAACAAAGTACATGAATGGAGACTTAATATTAGAAGAAGGGATGGGAACAATAACAGCTACTGGGGAATATAAATATTTAGGTGTGAAAATTACAAATTAGATCAAGAATAAATTCTGGAAAGACGACAATCTCTTTATTGAATGGAATTCTCTGGGACAAACACATAACAACTGATAACAAAATAAGGATTTTTAAAACAATAGTTAGGAACATTATTACATATGGTTCAGAAGTGTGGACAACAAAATGGCAACTGAAATGAAAATTATTAGCCACAGAAATGGATTTCTAGAGACGTTCAGCAAGAATATCAAGACGAGAAAGAATAAGAAATGAAGTAATCAGAGACAAGATGAAATGTAAAAATTCAATTATTGATTTCATCGACCACAAACAACTTAAATGGTATGGACACATCAGACGAATGGAACAGGAAAGGCTACCAAAATGCATAATCGACTGGGTACCAATTGGAAGAAGAAAAAGGGGACGACCACCTGATACATGGATACAGGGAGTTCAGTCAGCAACGAGGAAGAACAACATTCCTGAAGATTTATGGACAAATAGAGAAGAGTGGAGAACAATAATTAGTGACTTACTGTAATCTAGAATAGGTGCTGGAAAAATGTACTCACATTGTAAATCCAGAATAATAATAACAGTTCGGGGTGCACAAAATTCTGCCCATTTCGCAGATATGGGCAGCACTGCTCGATATTTCTGCAGGAGACTTCGGACGACTCGTTGAGTCCGTGCCGTGTAGAGCTGCTCTCCTCCGCCAAGGAGGACATTAAGAGGTATCCCATGATTTCCGCCACCTCGTGCAGCTGAGTGGTCACCGCGACAGAATGTCAATCCTAAGGGCCCTGGGTCGGAGAATTTCTCCGCTCAGGGACTGGGTGTTGTGTTGTCCTATATCACCATCATTTCATCCCCATCGACGCGCAGGTCGCCCAAGTGGCGTCAAATGGAAAGACTTGCACCCGGTGAACGGTCTACCCGGCGGGAGGCCCTAGTCACACGACCTCAGGCAGACACTAACAACCTCAGGAAAGTCTGCTTAGTAAGTTTCAGGAACCAGTTTTAATTGACGATTCTAGGAACATACACTGCAGCGCCAAAGAAACTCTTATTCAAAAAAAGACATATGTAAATAGGCAGACTACGGCGCTAAGGTCGGCAGCGCCTGTATAACACAACAAGTATCCCGCGCAGTTGCTGGATCGGTTACTGCTGCTATAGCGGCGCATTGTCGAGATTTAAGTGAGTTTGAACGTGGTGTTATATTCGGCGCACGAGCGATGGGATACAGCATCTTCGAGCTGGCGATGAAGTGAGCATTTTCCAGTACGACCATTTCACGAGTGAACCGTCAACATCAGGTATTCGGTGAAACATCACATCCCAGACATCACTGTGGCCGAAAGAAGATGCTGCAAGAATGGGACCAACGACGACTGAAGAGAATCGTTCAGCGAGACAGAAGTGCAACCCTTCTGCAAATTGCTGCAGATTTCAATGCTGGGCCATCACCAAATGTCAGCATGCGAACCATTCAACGAAACGTCACCGATATGGGCTTTCGGAGCCGTAGGCCCGCTAGTGTACCCTTGATAATTGCACCACACAAAGCTTTACGCCTCACGTGGATCCGTCAACACCGACACAGAACGTTTGATGACTGAGACACGCTGCCTGGTCGGACGAGTCTCGTTTCAAATTCTAGTGAGCAGGTGGAAATGTTCGGGTGTGGAGACAACCTCATGAATCCAAGGACCCTGCATGTCAGCAGGGGACTCTTCGAGCTGGTGGAGGCTCTGTAATGGACGTATACAGTGGCAGTGATATGGGACCCCTGATACGTCTAGGTATGACTCAGAGAGGTGACACGTACGTAAGAATCCTGCCTCATCACCTGCAACCATTCATGTCCATTGCGAATTCCGACAAACTTGGGCAATTCCAGCAGGACAATGCGACACCCCACACGTCCAGAATTGTTGCAGAATCGTTCCAGGAACACTCTTCTGAGTTTAAACACTTCCGCTGGCCATCAAACTCCCCAGACATGAACATTATTGAGCATATCTCGGATGTCTTGCAACGTACTCTTACGGATTTGTGGGCAGCCCTGCAGGATTCATAGTGTCAGTTCCCTCCAGCAGTACTTCAGACATTAGTCGAGTGCATGCCACGTCGTGTTGCGGCACTTCTGCGTGCTAATGGGGGCCTTACACGACATAAGCAGATGTACCAGTTTCTTTGGCTCTTCAGTGCACTAATACGCGCTATGTATCGCCCCCGTAGGGTACGCGAGGACAAAATTGAATTATATCCCACGTACAGCGTTTCAGCAACGATATTCTCGCGGTCCACTTGCGAATGAAACGGTGTGGGGCACATAAAATTGGTTCAACGCGAGTACCCTCTGCCACGCACTGGTTTTCTGAGTACATTCTTCGCTAGGTGGGGGAAACAATTTTGGAAGAAGGCATCTAGTATGGGAAGTCGGGGCGGAATGGGATAGCGTGTCACAAAGGGTTCTGTACTGTTTTCTATGCTGGAAAAAGCTGCAACGTCTTGTAGAGACATGTAGGTATGTATCTGAATGGAATGAAAGGCGCGACAGAGCTTTGGACTTGCTGTCGACCGCGACTTTTAAATAAACGGTTTTCCTTCACGTTTCCTGTTGTGTTTTTGTAAGTTTTGGTGAATTTCAACGGAAGGTAAGCAGTTAATTCTTAATCATACATCCTTAAATGACGTGTAAATTTAAAGTGCACACCATTCGCTATACGTTAGTTAACCAACACGTTAAAACCGCGAGTTGTTGTGCTACATAGAAGTTGTTAACGTCAGATCTCTTTTTGGGGTGGAAAGGGTGGGGGCAGAATGGGGCAGTGGTGATCCGTTCTGCCGTTTCATTTTTTGATGCAAGCAGATTTCCGACTTCTTGTTTCTTTGTTTTTTCTCGCTTTTCCAAATGGTGTTTAGTTATATTAGGAAGACCGATAGACATCGATTGGATATTAGATCAATGGAAATCGCAGTTTCAGCCATTTAGCTTCTGAAATGGGAGTTTAGAAGCAAGTAAGGGGTTTAACGTACCCAATTCGACGTTAGAAAGATTCGTTCGTAAAACTAAGAATAATCCCAGATACAGAGCTGAGAAACGGGCATGTGTGTGTGTGTGTGTGTGTGTGTGTGTGTGTGTGACCTCAGCACAGTTTGATCCCTCGAGACCAGAACTCTTACTGGAGCGACGAAACATCTCATTGTGAAATTAGTGTAGGAGCTCGCACAAAGAAATGGCTTGCACACAGATTTGGCAAAGAAACGTCTCTAACTGGGTAGGACTCGGTTATATAGGATTTATTACTTCTCTATTCGCAAGCCAGAAAATACACCTGGTGCACTAGCGATGGAGTTCTGTAAAGTAACAGTAGCTTGGTACTGTACATTTTTGAAAACGAGATTAAAATATTTTGTTAGTGTTAGCGTTTTTTTTAAAGATTGTTATTGAATTACTTTACGTCTTAATTATATGCTGATACGCCAATATTTTTAACGTTTATGCAATTATTTCACAAAAAATTGTCTTGTCCCATTCTAAGCCGTGGAGAACAACGCAGGTTCTTTTTGATACAGTCAAAACTTATTTAAAATTGTTATTTGATTTTATATCCCCTACAGTGTAAATATTTTTGTTATTTTTGCAAGCTTACGAATCTGAAGATGGCAGCTTTGTCCTGTCGCAACTAGTAATGCAGCGTACATACACGGGATCAAGGCAATGAAAGTGTCATCTCAGAAGCTCTGTTTACTCTGCATTAACTGATCGCTCCCCAGCTGACAATGTGAGGTATTTAGAATGAAAGCATTTGTTTGAAAAAAAATGTAAAAATAGAAAACATGCACTTTAAGTGCTTTTTTATAGAAGGTGATTTTTTTATGCCTTTACGGAGTGTCTTCTTGGGCTCCTTCAGTTCCGGCCCGCACGTTCCACGGCGCTGCGGCGCTGGTCGCGAGCCGGCTGCCGTCCCGCAGGCTGCCGCTGCTCGTGCGTGGGCGCTGCATGCGCTCGGCACGACGCACGTGCGTGCAGCGCGCCGCGCGCCGCCTGCCGGCTGCCGGCTGGCCACGCGCCCACAACGGGAGGCGCGCCGTGTGCGCCCGTCCTAGCCGCTCCCAAACCCAGCAGTCCGCCCGCGCCAGGGCGGCCCGTAATGCGGCTGCCCCGCGCACACTCCCGATTCCACGGGCCACCCCTGTGATAAGGGACAGTCACATTAAAACGAGACACACGGAAAAAAGGTGACTACACTGTTTATTGTTTCAGAAGTAGTCGCCATAGTTGCTAACGCATTTCTTCGTCCGAAGCAAACCGATGGCCACGAATGTCCTTCCACAGGGCTCCAAAAATATGGAAATCGCACGGGCAGAGGTCAGGGTACGGGCTTTCCAGCGAAACTCCTGCTGCTTATTTGAAACAACAGGTACACGAGGTGTGGGGAGGTTATGACGACCTTCTCCTATGGCTGCAACGGTCCGTTGTTCACTGACTTTCCAGAATTCCCACAGTTAAAAGCAAATCCGTGCGTGGGCTCTTTCCAAAAATTGAAGCGCGCCATCGAGTCCAAACGCTCAGGGATGCAGACGGACGGCGTCTTCCTGCTGCAGAATAACCCACGCAACGCCCACATGTTGTCGAGACCTACGACTACGCTGCAGGAATTTCAGTGGGAACCCCTGGCTTCTATACTGTCCCGGTCTCTCCCAGTGCGAGTTCCCTGCTTTGACATTCGCGGCTGTCGATTTGCCTCGGAAGAAGAGGTGTACGTCTGGGTACAACCACGGTTCATTACGCAACTGCAAACATTTTCCCAAGAAGGCATCGGCCGCCTTGTCTCACGGCGGGATTACTGTATTAATAGTTATACGACTACTTTTGAAATAATAATCTGGTTACTTGCATTTTTCCGTGTGTCTCGTTTTCATTTGAGTGCCTCTTACGTACGCAGAACGAGTGAAGGTATCGCGATGTGGCATGCGCATTGTTGTCGTCGTTGTTGTGGTCCTCAGTTCGAAGACTGGTTTGACGCAGCTCTCCACACTGCTGAATCCTGTGTAAGACTGTTCGTCTCTGAATAGCTATTGAGCCTACATTCGTTTTAATGTGTTTACTGTACCCGAGCCTTGCTCTCCGTCTACAATTTTTACCTCCAACAGCAGGTAAAGCGGTTACTGCATGGATGATTTCAGCCGTAAATAGAAATGTTAAAAAAGGTAGGAAGATTTTTCTGTTTAGCAACAGTGACAAAAAGCAGATTTCAGAGTACCTGACGGCTCAACACAAAAGTTTTGTCCCAAGTACAGATAGTGTTGAGGATCAGTGGACAAAGTTCAAAACCATCGTACAATATGCGTTAGATGAGTATGTGCCAAGCAAGATCGTAAGAGATGGAAAAGAGCCACCGTGGTACAACAACCGAATTAGAAAACTGCTGCGGAAGCAAATGGAACTTCAAAGCAAACATAAACATAGGCAAGGCCTTGCAGACAAACAAAAATTACGCGAAGCGAAATGTAGTGTGAGGAGGGCTATGCGAGAGGCGTTCAATGAATTCGAAAGTAAAGTTCTATGTACTGACTTGGCAGAAAATCCTAAGAAATTTTGGTCTTACGTCAAAGCAGTAGGTGGATCAAAACAAAATGTCCAGACACTCTGTGACCAAAATGGTACTGAAACAGAGGATG
This sequence comes from Schistocerca americana, assembly GCF_021461395.2. Taxonomy (NCBI): domain Eukaryota; kingdom Metazoa; phylum Arthropoda; class Insecta; order Orthoptera; family Acrididae; genus Schistocerca; species Schistocerca americana. The sequence goes on from NC_060127.1 coordinate 194,319,210, forward strand.
ACAGACTAAAGGCCGAAATACTAAATGTCTTTTTCCAAAGCTGTTTCACAGAGGAAGACTGCACTGTAGTTCCTTCTCTAGATTGTCGCACAGATGACAAAATGGTAGATATCGAAATAGATGACAGAGGGATAGAGAAACAATTAAAATCGCTCAAAAGAGGAAAGGCCGCTGGACCTGATGGGATACCAGTTCGATTTTACACAGAGTACGCGAAGGAACTTGGCCACCTTCTTGCAGCGGTGTACCGTAGGTCTCTAGAAGAGCGTAGCGTTCCAAAGGATTGGAAAAGGGCACAGGTCATCCCCGTTTTCAAGAAGGGACGTCGAACAGACGTGCAGAACTATAGACCTATGTCTCTAAGGTCAATCAGTTGTAGAATTTTGGAACACGTATTATGTTCGAGTATAATGACTTTTCTGGAGACTAGAAATCTACTCTGTAGGAATCAGCATGGGTTTCGAAAAAGACGGTCGTGTGAAACCTAGCCCGCGCTATTCGTCCACGAGACTCAGAGAGCCATAGACACGGGTTCACAGGTAGATGCCGTGTTTCTTGACTTCCGCAAGGCGTTCGATACAGTTCCCCACAGTCGTTTAATGAACAAAGTAAGAGCATATGGACTATCAGACCAATTGTGTGATTGGATTGAAGAGTTCCTAGATAACAGAACGCAGCATGTCATTCTCAATGGAGAGAAGTGATTTCAGGTGTGCCGCAGGGGAGTGTCATAGGACCGTTGCTATTCACAATATACATCAATGACCTTGTGGATGAGATCGGAAGTTCACTGAGGCTTTTTGCAGATGATGCTGTGGTGTATCGAGAGGTTGTAACAATGGAAAATTGTACTGAAATGCAGGAGGGTCTGCAGCGAATTGACGCATGGTGCAGGGAATGGCAATTCAATCTCAATGTAGAAAAGTGTAATGCGCTGCGAATACATAGAAAGATAGATCCCTTATCATGTAGCTAGAAAATAGCAGTCAGCGCAGTTAATTCCATAAATTATCTGGGAGTACGCATTAGGAGTGATTTAAAATTGAATGATCATATAAAGTTGATCGTCGGTAAAGCAGATGCCAGACTGAGATTCATTGGAAGAATCCTAAGGAAATGCAATCCGAAAACAAAGGAAGTAGGTTACAGTATGCTTGTTCGCCCACTGCTTGAACACTGCTCACCAGTGTGGGATCCGTACCAGATAGGGTTGATAGAAGAAATAGAGAAGATCCAACGGAGAGCAGCGCGCTTCGTTACAGGATCATTTAGTAATCGCGAAAGCGTTGCGGAGATGATAGATACACTCCAGTGGAAGACTCTGCAGGAGAGACGCTCAGTAGCTCTGTACGGGCTTTTGTTAAAGTTTCGAGAACATACCTTCACCGAAGAGTCAAGCAGTATATTGCTCCCTCCTACGTATATCTCGCGAAGAGACCATGAGCATAAAATCAGAGAGATTAGAGCCCACACAGAAGAATACCGACAATCCTTCTTTCCACGAACAATACGAGACTGGAATAGAAGGGAGAACCGATAGAGGTACTCAGGGTACCCTCCGCCACACACCGTCAGGTGCCTTGCGGAGTATGGATGTATATGTAGATGTAGACGTAGGTAGAACGAATTTATAGAGGGTCTTTACAGGGGAAACGCTCTAAAAAATATTACAGAAAAAGGCGGAGCAGAAGTGAATGCAGACGGTAGATCGGATACTGCGGGAAGAATTGGGCAGAGCTCTCACACAGGTTATAACAATATTTGTTTATGATTCATCTAAATTTTTGTAGTTTTTTCCTTTAAAATTTTCACATATTGGTACTATATTTTCTGTGTATATAAAGTGTGCTGTACTAGAGGTTGAAGTTCTTTGTACTGTATGTGAGTAATGTATATAAAATACTATGTAGAATGTTTGTTACTTTAAACAATTTCCTGATGACATTTTGTACTTAAAATATTTGTGTGTATAAACTGTTCCTGTTGATGAGAACGAAGTTTTTCGCGGCGGCACTTATGTATAAAATATTCTCGGTATTCTTGCCACGTCAGTTCTGGATAAAATCTCGAGCTTTCGACGATTACCTCCATCGTCATCGTCAGGAGCTGACTGTCTCTACTGCTGCTATGGTAGCCTCTATATAGCCCGAAGACGGCTTCTGATTGGTCGGATTCTGATTGGTCGGCGATTACGTGCTGCTATCTCAGACGGTGTCACTGTGTGCGCCGGTGGCGCCACCGCTTCCGTTTAAACGTAAACCTTGGAAGGAACGTCTCTGCTGCTTCTCTGCATCAAGCGCTCGTTTCCACGCACAGCTCAGATGGTATCCGCTATCGCGGTTAAAGTTCTTTTGGCTCATTCTGATTTCAACAGCCTCCTTAATAACAGAATCCCAGTACGTGGAGGCATGGGACAGAATTTTAGTTTCATCGAACAATATTTTGTGTTTGTTCGTGAGGCTATGCTCCGCAATTGCCGATTTCTCAAGCTCTCTATTTTTAATGTGGCGTTGGTGTTCTGCACAGCGGTCGGAAACGGTACGAATAGTCTGACCTATATAATTGCTTCCACACTCACAGGGTATATTATAAACACCGGGGACCCTGAGGTCGAGATTGTCCTTAACAGGGCGCATCATCTCCTTAATTTTCTTAGGAGGACGAAAAATCGGTCTAATACCACGTCTACGCAGGACTCTTCCTATTTTGCTGGAAATTGCGCCACAAAAAGGAAGAACCGCAATCGGTGTTTCATCCTGTGAGGTTGCAGCATTATCACGTTTCCTTCTTTTGGAGAACGCTGCCTTTATATCGCGTGCACTATAGCCGTTCTTTCGGAACACGTTCTTTAGGTGATTAATCTCGAACCTTAAGTGGTCCTCGTCAGAAACAGTTTTGGCTCTATATACCAACGTGTTCAAAACGGCTCTCTTCTGAGCAGGGTGATGGAAACTCTGTGCGTTAAGATATAAATCGGTATGCGTCGGCTTACGGTATACAGAGTGGCCAAGACGCCCGTCCGTCTGTCGTTGTACTAAAACGTCTAAGAAAGGCAGTCTCCCTTCCTTCTCCATCTCGACAGTGAACTGGATGTTCGAATGGATGCTGTTCATGTGTTCAATGAATTCTTTAAGAGCTTCTTCGCCGTGTGGCCAGATCATAAATGTATCGTCAACGTAACGATAAAATAAGGACGGACGGAGGGGAGCCGAATTTAGTGCACGTTCTTCAAAATTCTCCATAAAAAAGTTAGCCAATGATGGAGACAACGGAGAGCCCATTGCCATGCCATCTGTCATTTCATAAAATTTATTACCATACAAGAAGTAGGTGGTCGTCATCACGTGCCGGAACAATTTTATAGTTTCAGGAGGAAAGAGATCCGCCAGCATTTTCAAAGTGTCCTCCACAGGAACTTTTGTGAACAGCGACACCACATCCAGGCTGACTAAAATGTCATTAGGACCAACTCTAATATCTTTGATTTTCTCAATGAACATCTGGGAGTTTTTGATGTGATGTTCACACCGGCCAACTATAGGAGTCATCAACTTTGTTAAGTATTTGGCCAGCTTATAAGTAGGAGAACCAATTGCACTGACAATAGGTCTCATGGGAACATTATCCTTATGGAGCTTCGGTAGTCCGTACAACCTAGGCGGTCGAGGAGCTCGGACTCTGAGATTTTTTGTAATATCGTCTGGAAGCCCGGAATTCTTCAGTAACTTCATGGTTTTTCTGCTGTACGTCAAAGTTGGGTCCCGTTTAAGACACTTATACGTACTGTCCTCCAACAGTGAAGTCATTTTTCTATGATATTCGGTAGTATTAAGGACCACGGTGGTATTTCCTTTGTCAGCTGGTAATATGACAAGATCTTCATCCTTCTGAAGTAAACGGAGCCCCTCCCTCTCCTCTCTACTAATATTAGACCTGGGAGGCTTAGCTGAGGCCAAAAAGCGACTGGTAACAAGTCTCACTTCGTCGGCGTCGTCCTGTGCAAGATGCCGCACAGCCTGTTCTACTCCACTGATAAGATCCACGATGGGTATAGTACGTGGTGTAGGAGCAAAGTTCAAACCTTTATTAAGGGCCGAGATGGCTCCTTTGTCCAGGTTCTTGCCCGATAGGTTGACGACAGTGCGTGCTGTTTCATGCGCTGACTCTGATCTTTGCACAGCAACAAGACGCTCAAATTTGTTTACTTGTCTAGCAGATGTATTACCTGCAACATGCGGTCGTGCATTATCTTGCTGATATGTAGGTTTTCGCAGGAATCAAATGAAGGGTAGAGCCACGGGTCGTTACACATCTGAAATGTAACGTCCACTGTTCAAAATGCCGTCAATGCGAACAAGAGGTGACCGAGACGTATACCCAATGGCACGTCATACCATCACGCCGGGTGATACGCCAGTATGGCGATGACGAATACAAGCTTCCAATGTGCATTCACCGCGATGTCACCCAACACGGATGAGACCATCATGATGCTGTAAACAGAACCTGGATTCACACGAAAACATGACGTTTTGCCATTCGTGCACCCAGGTTCGTCGTTGAGTACACCATCGCAGGCGCTCCTGTCTGTGATGCAGTGTCAAGGGTAACCGAAGCCATGGTCTCCGAGCTGATAGTCCATGCTGCTGCAAACGTTGACGAACTGTTCGTGAAGATGGTTGTTGTCTTGCAAACGTCCCCATATGTTGCCTCAGGGATCGAGACGTGGCTGCACGATCCGTTACAGCCATGCGGATAAGATGCCTGTCATCTCGACTGCTAGTGATACGAGGCCGTTGGGATCCAGCACGGCGTTCCGTATTACCCTCCTGAACCCACCGATTCCATATTCTGCTAACAGTCATTGGATCTCGACCAACGCGAGTAGCAATGCTGCGATACGATAAACCGCCATCGCGATAGGCTACAATCCGACCTTTATCAGAGTCGGAAACATGATGGTACGCATTTCTCCTCCTGACACGAGGCATCACATCAACGTTTCACCAGGCAGCGCCGGTCAACTGCTGTTTGTGTATGAGAAATCGATTGGAAACTTTCCTCATGTCAGCACGTTGTAGGTGTCGCCACCGGCGCCAACCTTGTGTGAATGCTCTGAAAAGCTAATCATTTACATATCACAGCATCTTCTACCTGTCGGTTAAATTTCACGTCTGTAGCACGTCATCTTCGTGGTGTAGCAATTTTAATGGCCAGTAGAGTGTTATTACAAACCATGTAGGAAAGTTAATCCAGCAGCAACAGAGAGGTTTTTAAACCTTGTCAAGGAACAAGTGTGGCAGGATGTTTATCGTGCCAATGACAGAGATGATAAATACAATGATTTCCTTAAGACATTTCTCTAGCCCTTTGAGAGTTGCCTTTCATTAGAACGTTCTAAACGGGGTACTTGCAGCAATAGGCAGCCTAGGTGGCTGACTAGTGGGATAGGGATATCATGTACAGCAAATCGGAATTTATATCAAAATGTTAGAAGTAGTCACAATCAAGCTACAGTAGCCCATTGTAAACAGTATTGTAAGGTGCCTAAAAATGTTATTAGTAAGGCAAAGAGTAAGTGGTATGCCAAAAGAATGGCTAATTCACAGGATAAAATTAAAACCATATGGTCAGTTGTGTAGGAAGCGTCTGGTCAGTAGCACAAGGTCGACAATATAAAGTCAGTTCTTAGTAAAAATATTTCTGTTACTGGTGAATCAGACATATGTACAGTATTTAACAATCATTTTTTGAGTATTTGCTGAATTAAATAAAAATTTAGTTTCTACTGGGAATCATATAACATTCTTGGCAAATGTCTTTCCGAGACTGATGTCTGAAATACTACTTTGTGATAAAGACAAGGGGGAGATTGAGTCAAGAATTAAATCACTGAAGACTAAGGAGTCTCGTGGTTACGATGGAGTGCCCAGCAGAATATTAAAGTACTGTGCTGCACATGTTAGCCCTATATTTAGACATATTTGTAATTTTTCCTTTAGGAATGGTCAGTTTCCTGAACGATTAAAGTACTCAGAAGTAAAGCCGCTTTACAAAAAGGGAGAAAGGGAAAATGTAGACAATTTTAGATCTATTTCTATATAAAAAAAAAAAAACATGTTGGCAGGAGATCCCGTGTTCGAGTCCCGGTCGGCGCAAAAAAAAAAAAAAAGAAGTGGTCAGAGCGACAGACTGTCAATCCAAAGGGCCCGGGTTCGATTCCCGGCTGGGTCGGAGATTTTCTCCGCTCAGGGACTGGGTGTTGTGTTGTCCTAATCATCATCATTTCATCCCCATCGACGCGCAAGTCGCCGAAGTGGCGTCAAATCGAAAGACTTGCACCGGGCGAATGGTCTACCCGACGGGAGGTCCTCGTCACACGACATTTCATTTTATTTTTACGATTCATTGTTCCGTGCATCAAGAGGCACTTGGTGCTACATATACAGGCATGCAGCACTTGAAGCTATTGGTGGTACAAACAGCAGATTTCTCAAGTCGCAGCTATTATTCCTGTGACAGTTGCAGCAGTTTTCGATGGAGAAGAAAAGCGATCTACTGAACATGACGAAATACGTGGAGCCAAAATACAGCAATTTTTACGAGAACCTGCAGTGAGACAACTGAGTTCCATGTACCAGATTTGTGTCTTAACTTGATAGCAAACTCACGTTCTATCCTTTTTTAAGACCAAGGTAATCAGTTTACAATAAATTTTAATTTGTATTTGTTACTATCTTCTTACTTACAACTTTTGGATTCTAGGCAACCACATCATTACCCATTGTAGAGCACCCGAAAATGAGAAGACAACGGAAGTCTTTTTACTTCATGTTCACAACCGTGTTTCACAATGCAATGTCTTTCCCATGGACGGAGCGCGTTGTGATTACGACATACGCTTATGCCTCGAGGATCGTCACTACATACTTTCAGCCAGAGCACACCAGTAATTTTCAAAGCGGATGGCGTTTTGAGAACCAACTCAATGGATCTTGTGTCCTTGAAGTCTTCCATCATTATCTCTTGAGTGGCCAGTTTTGAAAGATCGACAAAGGCCTAAGCAATGACATGCTTCAGTTTTAAAGGAACCATAACTTTTAACACATTCTTTCTTTTCTCGATCATTGCGAAGATCCTGTCACAAGGTGGAAAACTGTGACTCAAACATAAATACTTTTGATGTATTTTTGTAAAGTACTTCCAGCTGACGAGATAGAAATAAAGCTCTAAAAGTCTCCAGTTATTCTTCTGCTCGACACAGCGGTCAGACTATACAACCAGTTTTCGTTGCATATCTTCTTCAAGCGTCTCAAATTTAAGCAGACAGGAAACTATTTTGGCAGAACCTCTCCTTGCGACAGATTCATTCCACAAATTTACTGTGTTCTTTCCAGTACAAAAGTCATGAACCGCGAAATTATATGAGGACAGCTGTCTCTGCTAGAATACCGTGGAATGCGTCAATGCGGTACAAAGTAAAACCTGTTGTAAATCGACACGCGTAACATGTTCCTTTTAGCCATTTCCGTATCGTTTGTATGCTTGGTCTACTTTTGCATGAGGCAACTGGACCTCAAGTTCGATGTTGTACATCTCTATTTCGTCTGATGCTTCGATCATAAACAATCGATACATTCTGCAGACGTTGAGATCAGGATACAGACATGCTTTTGAGGATTTATTCCTGCTGTAATGGCTCATGTGCTTCGGGAAACTCGAAATGTGTTCCCGAATCAGAGCCCTGTCGTCATTTGATATGGGATGTGGCCTACTGAAATGTTTCCCTTGACCGTCTTTTGGAGTGGTCAATTTACCTTTCAATTTACGTTGAACAGTCTGTACCCGTTGCTGTATGATGCAGAATATGTCAAGCAATGTTTGTCGACACGCTTTATGTTACTGGACTCCGTATTTGAAAGCAGCTTGTGCCCGTGTCTGGCTGACACTCCTACTTCACATGGATGTGGGTTGGGTTGTTTGGGGGAGGAGACCAGACAGCGAGGTCATCGGTCTCATCGGATTAGGGAAGGACGGGGAAGGAAGTCGGCCGTGCCCTTTCAAAGGAACCATCCCAGCATTTGCCTGGAGCGATTTAGGGAAATCACGGAAAACCTAAATCAGGATGGCCGGACGCGGGATTGAACCGTCGTCCTCCCGAATGCGAGTCCAGTGTGCTAACCACTGCGCCACCTCGCTCGGTACTTCACATGGAGTTTATCAAGTAAGTGGACTGCTCGTCGCGCGTCAAGGCACGATGATCTTTGTACAGCTTTAACTTAATTTCCAGGTTTGTGTCCTCGCATCGATCTTTTGGACACACTTCTGTATTGCGTACATGACGTTAAATCATACAGTCAATATCACTACCTAACATTCGACTGAATTATCATATTTCACATTCTCCTTTAGCAATATAGCAGCGCTCAAAGTGTGTATTATATTTTTCCGTAGATGATAAAGACAGAAGTGTAGTTAAGTTTATTCATATTACATATTTTTACTGTAATTTTTTCACATAATGTACATCGTAAGACACTTATGCTACTCTGTGGACATACGCCTCTTTACAAAAACAATACAGCGCTATTCCACTCAGCTGCGATGGAGGTTGTTTCACAGGAACTACCTTTCCTTTTCGTGATATATGTAAGAATCCAGCATCATGAAGTGCTTTTCTGTTAATATCCTGCCAGTTGTCGAAGTTAATCTTCCTTTTCCGTCCATTGTTTGCACGTTCCAATCCGTCACCTTGCTGCAGTCTGCCATTCTTCTATCACACAGCCTGTCTCTCCCCCCGCTGTCTGTTCCTGTCCTCGGATGGTAAACAAGTCAGCTGTTAGAGCAGACTGCCGTGTACAACATTACTCGATGCGATCCTATAAAATGTCAAAGTGTACCCCACAGCGTTATTCGTGAGCACACTTCAAAACTGAAAATTCGTTTTGTTTTTGATCTGTGTTATCAAGAAAGGTGAAACATAAAACCGTGTCGTATGCAGTGCGCCTGCACTGCCATTTAGATGCCCCATGTTTGCAGTTCCCCCTCTTCCCCCTCAAACAGCGTGGGGTGGTGGTGGGGGGAGTGTGCGGCGATGCTGAGCGCTACGGCAGGAATCACAACAGCTCGTCGGCCTCACGGCTGCATGTTCCCCACACTCGCTGCTTGTTACACCAACAGGCAGTTCTAGGATGTTTTTTGTGAACAAAACACTTTAATGTTAATTATTGACTAAATAGTTGGTCAGGCAAAAGATGGAAGAGAAATTTTGGCCTGCAGTTTATCTGCACTGTCTGCGGGGGACTTTTCGTATATATCAACAGGTGATACTGTGTACCTCATCGTTAACAGGATGTGTCAGTTGGAAGTGAGAAAGGTGTATCATTATGCACAACTGCCCATCGAGACGTTTCCCTATAGCAGATCTCTGTACTGCCAAACATGACACTTGGACTTGGCTGCAACCACAGGAAATGGCTCAGTTTTGCAAATACGATACTGCAAGGATCTGTTATTGTACACTACCTGGGGTACACTGCTACACTGAGGGAGTTGACATGAGATTGTGTCACAATTCTTGATTTTTTTAATCTGCTCATTTCGTTGTTTTTCAGTTTCTCTGCTTCTCACAGTGTTGATTCTCGATCGTTGGGAACTGGAACATGCTCTTCGTGGCCGGCCGGTGTGGCCGAGCGGTTCTAGGCGTTTCAGTTTGGAACCGCGCGACCGCTACGGTCGCAGGTTGGAATTCTGCCTCGAGCATGGATGTGTGTGATGTCCTTAGGTTGGTTAGGTTTAAGTAGTTCTAGGGGACTGATTACCTCAGACGTTAAGTCCCATAGTGCTCAGAGCCATTCGATTTGAACCATGCTTTGTGCTCCTCGTATGTTTCATTTTTTCCCTGTTCTTTTTGTTTTCGCCGGTTTGCTTCAGAACTGGCAAGATCTCCACCTCTTTTACCTTTGGGCATTGTCTAAAATGTAAATCAGATCAACTGTTTATTAACAAATACACTAAGTGCACTTTACACACTGTATTTTAGATTTATATGCAATCAATCACTGCATTACTGTGATTACACACACTTCAGTTCACTGTTTGTTTGTTTTCATTCAGTGCTCTACCTTTTCGGTTCCTCCCTTCATCACTGATAAGAAACTGACGTTCGCACAGATGATGGGTCTTGTTTTATATACTCCTACCAATAGGCAGCCCCTCTAATGGCTTTGGAATGACCACAACATTCACCAATATTCGAGAGTGTTTTCGAATGTTCCACAATGATCTAGGATGTTCCCTAACATTCTGGGATCTTCCCCAATGTTCCAGACTATACGCGAACATTTCAGAATTATATAAAAAAGACGTTGTCTCTCACCTTGTAGTGTCTTACTGTGAACGTCTATTCCGGATGTGCTGATTTAATTAATGCATCCCTCTTTCCCTCATAAATACAACAATAACAGGTATTAAATGGAACAATCGTTCTAGACATGCCTCTTGACATAACCAACGTGCTTTGCAGTAATATACAGGGTGATTCAAAAAGAATACCACAACTTTAAAAATGTGTATTTAATGAAAGAAACATAATAAAACCTTCTGTTATACATCATTACAAAGAGTATTTAAAAAGGTTTTTTTTCACTCAAAAACAAGTTCAGAGATGTTCAATATGGCCCCCTCCAGACACTCGAGCAATATCAACCCGATACTCCAACTCGTTCCACACTCTCTGCAGCATATCAGGCGTAACAGTTTGGATAGCTGCTGTTATTTCTCGTTTCAAATCATCAATGGTGGCTGGGAGAGGTGGCCGAAACACCATATCCTTAACATACCCCCATAAGAAAAAATCGCAGGGGGTAAGATCAGGGCTTCTTGGAGGTCAGTGATGAAGTGCTCTGTCACGGGCTGCCTGGCGGCCGATCCATCGCCTCGGGTAGTTGACGTTTAGGTTTCATAACTAACCTTTTTCGTAGGACTCTCCATACAGTTGATTGTGGAATTTGCAGCTCTCTGCTAGCTCTGCGAGTCGATTTTCCTGGGCTGCGAACAAATGCTTGCTGGATGCGTGCTACATTTTCATCACTCGTTCTCGGCCGTCCAGAACTTTTCCCTTTGCACAAACACCCATTCTCTGTAAACTGTTTATACCAACGTTTAATACACCACCTATCAGGAGGTTTAACACCATACTTCGTTCGAAATGCACGCTGAACAACTGTCGTCGATTCACTTCTGCCGTACTCAATAACACAAGAAGCTTTCTGTTGAGCGGTCGCCATCTTAGCATCAACTGACGCTGACGCCTAGTCAACAGCGCCTTAAGCGAACAAATGTACAACTAAATGAAACTTTATAGCTCCCTTAATTCGCCGACAGATAGTGCTTAGCTCTGCCTTTTGTCGTTGCAGAGTTTTAAATTCCTAAAGTTGTGGTATTCTTTTTGAATCACCCTGTATATGGTGTGAGTCTCCAAGCTTTCCCGGCGGGTATGTTGTAAATAGTCTTCACGGGTTTGCCGCCAGACCACGTTGCGCAAATTCCACGACATTTCCTCGGAGCAACTGTCCGACATGGTCAGGTGGTTCCACCTTGCTGGTGGCTACGTACGACTGACGGCATCCGCACGTCGACGCCCCGTTTCTACAACACGCGCGAGAAGAATGCGCAGCCGCGGAAATGGAGCGTGTGGCATGATTTGCAGATCGGTGGTGGCTCACTCGAACGCGCTCTGCCGAAGACCGCAGAGCGGCTCTCCTGCGCGTGCGCTGTACGCTGCGTTCGCCAGCAGTGCGGCCAGGCGTTACTCGCCAGCGGCCGTACCGGGCCAGTGCTATGACGGCCCTGTTAGCGAAGAATCTTGATTTTCGCGTCGTGGTTTAATAGCAGCCAGCGCAGGGTCCCAGGCTGTGCTCAGTTGAAATCCCGCGTCCCCCTGACGACGGCGCACGCTGCGTCAGTCGTGGCCGGAAGAGTGCTCTGTACAGTTGTGAGAGCAGGGAATGTGAACAACGAGAAAACTGTCGGTCCTGGTATTGTGGGCGCTTCCGTATCGAGCGAGGTTGAAGAGTTTGGTGTTTCCCATAGGCAATATATCGAAGATTTGTGCCTGTATACGAAGAGAGGGAAAATATCATCTTTGAAAGAAATTGGGAGTTGAGTGATAGTGAGGGACGGCCAGTGAAGAGGATTGTGACGAAAAATAAGACAACACGCAAAAGTCCCAGCAGAACCTTGTCAGTATGAAAACAAAACGAAAGGAGGTTAAGAAGCAGCAATTACATGACGAGATGGAATTACAAAAGTACACGTCAGTCATGTAAATGCCCGTAGCAGGAAAATAAAACGGTAGAGGAACGGAAGGAAGTCATTTGGTTGGACAACGACAGCCGCTGAGCTTGCGTCCCGAGAGTCAAACACGGTAGAGGCCTGTTGGACGCGTTGGAGCAACGGTAACCCTGTATCCCATGGGCCCCAGGGTTCATCGCCAAGACCACATCAAAAAAATGTGTGTGAAATCTTATGGGACTTAACTGCTAAGATCATCAGTCCCTAAGCTTACACACTACTTGACCTAAATTGTCCCAAGGACAAACACACACACCCATGCCGGAGGGAGGACTCGAACCTCCGCCGGGACCAGCGCGGCTAATCCCGCGCGGCAAAGACCACATGACTGCGAACGATTCTCTGGACATTTTGGCCTACCAGGGCCACCCCGTGATACAATGTTTGTCCCCAGTCGTTCCCCAATTATCGCGTCTCGGACACCCCACCACAGTCGCGAAAAATCAGTATTATTGAGCCTCTGTGCTCTACTGTGGAGAGAAGGGTGTGTGATTACTCTCGACACCCGTTAGCTGAACTGAACACTGTTTTCCGGGGAAAATGGTATAAAGTTCGCTCGAAAGCCGGACAGGACGGTTTCGAGATCACTGCAAGCTGTTTCCAATTCACTGGTATTTTTGGTGCTCCCGTATTTTGTTCCCGCTGTAAGTGAACTGTCTTGTGAGCCTATTCGCGGACGATGTATTTATTTTACAGGAAGGCAGCAGCGACAGTAGACTGCACCAAAACACAGGAAGACTTGCAGAGCATCGATAGGTGGTGCGGGTACGACCACCTCGAACGTAAATAAATGTCACAGAAAGTGCGCGAATAAACCGAGAGATGCCCTGTTGTTTGATTACGGTGTCGGTAAAAAATATCTAAGTAGTGACGATAGTGGAAGACGGGTGAGTAACCGTCCGTAGCAACCTGACAACATAAGCAGGTAGCAGGGAAGCAGACGCCAGGCTGAGTCGCGCCCGAAGACTGGCGAGGAAATGCAGGTGAGCCGCGGAAGCCGGGCCTCGAGAGGCGGGCAGCAGAGAGGCGGCGGGCGGCGCCACGGCCGCGACTGGCCAGTGAGCGCGCGCAGGTGCCGTGCGCTGGAGGAACGCCACGAGCTTCCAGTTCTGTGGTCTGAAGCTCAAGTGATATCCTGTATAACTCGCGTATTTGTGTTGTAGGCCTTAACAACGCAAGTCGTGTAGTTGCGCAAACGCTATCTTATAAAATGACTCGCCAAATTTGTCTGAAACTGTGTAACAGTATTTTTAACTAACTTTATCAAAGTGATTAGAAAACGTAACTATAGAAGCTGTTCTGTGACATTCTGTTCTACACTACAGTGATTTGCTAGAAGGCGTGACTTCAAATTTCAACACATAAAACTAACAGCATAACAAAAAAAGTTCCCTATGAAATTACCAATCAAGTTTGGAAGGAATAAATCACCAACGAGTCTCTACGAATTTATGAACACAATCAGAGTAAACAAATTGCAAACGGTGAATCCAGCTCACGCAAAAGTAGCACTGCATCCTGAAATACAACTGTCTGCGTGTGAAACGAAATACGAACTGAATTTGGCCCGAACTGACCTGATAGAAATTTTGCAAAACAACACCAAACAATGAATCATCTAGCTATCTTGACTGGAATGCAAAACTGCCACTGACAAATTTCGTACGGTTTACAGGTGTCAATGGAGACTCGGTACTGCTCCAATTTATGAACACAAAATATACAGAGTAGCAGAAAGCAAGCTAAATAAAAGAAAAGCGTTGCGCAGCGTAGTGCAAGGACGTGCAACTAAAGAGATCGTGTCGTGCTAGTGAAAGTTCGCATCGCGCCCCCTCAGGTTTGGCCCAGTGGATACACCGTCGAAAATGTTCAAATGCGTGTCAGTTCCTAAGACACCAAACTGCTGAGGTCATCGGTACCGAGACTTCCACACTACTTGAACTGACTTCTGCTAAATGCCCGAGGGAGGATTCGAGCCTCCGGCGGGTGGGGCTGCGCAGTCCGTGACGTGGCGCCCCTAAAAGCGAGGCGATAGACCGTCAAAAAATAAAAGTACTTCCAGCACGAAAATAGGAAGAACCTATAGTGAATTGTGAAAAAAGAAGCGAAACAGAAACAGTGAACGCCGGTCGAAGTGGCCGTGCGGTTAAAGGCGCTGCAGTCTGGAACCGCAAGACCGCTACGGTCGCAGGTTCGAATCCTGCCTCGGGCATGGATGTTTGTGATGTCCTTAGGTTAGTTAGGTTTAACTAGTTCTAAGTTCTAGGGGACTAATGACCTCAGCAGTTGAGTCCCATAGTGCTCAGAGCCATTTTTTTTAGAAACAGTGAAGAGTCCGTGCTCAAGACGTGTGTACCACTGAGTGAAGTGCCGGGACCTCGGCGCGGCGTCGTCGTTCTGTGGTCACGCAACATCCGCGTTCAAGTCTGCCTCGAGCAGCATATTTTTCTTTGTTTTCAACAAAATTATAAACTGTCCGTCCGGTCACTGCGTGTCTGTTCTCCTTCTGTAGACTTGGCAATTGTCATACTACACATTGGTTATAGAATAGGAGTCATGCGGTAAGAATATATTACAGCCGCAAAAAAAAAGTGATGAATAGTGAGAGCAACCGAGATTCAGCACGGACCTCTGACAGATATGGAAACAACAAATAGACGAGTGTGAACTATGTTACGACAAAGGAATTCAAGAGTCAAAACTTGCAAAACGGAACGCAAGAGTCATAACACGTGGCACTTGTGTAGACCAAATAGCAGGTATACACGTTTAGAGGTCCCTTCCTTACACCTCGCTATTGCAAACGGACGTTACATCACGGCACAGGCGCAAATTTGAATACAGCGAACAGATACGTCAGTGGCCGAACGGTCGGTTCATAATCGTCTGAGAAAAATGAAATGAGGGAGATTTGAACCCGGATCTGCCGCTTCGCAGTCCACCACGGTGACCACGCAGCCGACTGTGCCGTGGTCCTTGCAGTTCGCTCAGTGTTGCACGTGGACCGTTCATTCTTTCTATTTTGCTTCTTTCTTCACATTTCACTACACTTTCTTCCTGTTTTCACACCTGATCAGTGTTCAGTTCTTGACGGGCTTTCCACTGAATTATCTTACCACTAAATCCGAGGGGAGAGCGACGCGGAGTTTCCCTCGTCAGTGTTGCGCAGAGTGCAGCGCGGCGACACGTGAAACTCTTTCGTGAGGAAAAGGTGGCAGAATCTGAACTTGCTAAACGATTGAAAGTAATATGTCCTTTTAGAACTGTATTACGGAAACCGACAGTCGTTCCTCAACAATTACAATGATCTTCGAAAAAAATTATTCTTCGGCAACAAATGTTATTGTGCCTCGAAATGAATTATTAAATTGGCAAAGGAGCGGTATAATTATAAGTTCTGAATGCAAACTATATGAACTGATAACTATACGTAATCACGTCTGAACAATGAATCGCCAGCCTTAGTGGCCGAGCGGTTCTAGGCGCTACAGTCTGGAACCGCGCGACCGCTACGGTCGCAGGTTCGAATCCTCCCTCGGGCATGGATGTGTGTGGTGTCCTTAGGTTATTTAGGTTTAAGTAGTTCTAAGTTCTAGGGGACTGATCACCTCAGAAGTTAAGTCCCATAGTGCTCAGAGCCATTTGCCGTCAGTCAAACACACCACAACCGCGCGCAAGGAAGCAGTGCAGGAAGAAGTCTTCACATCTGACGCTAATCTGTAGCAAATCGCGTTTCACAATCCACCCTCCTCTGTATCTTTCTGACTGTGCCCTGCAAGCTATTCAGTCCTCTCAGGAGCACAGCCAGCGCCCCTCTCTCTGACTAGCCTCGCTTAGAATGCCTACTGCAACAGTGCTTCTGACAACCAAAGGTCGCACTGCTTGTGCTCAAACCTCTGTGGCGCGACATACGGACTATCGAAAAATGTTTGGCATACAACTACGAAATATGAAACATTCGGTGAAAATATAAAGCTGACATCACTTTCGTCGAATACCAAAAATAAAGTAAAAGCCTTAGAGACTCCAGATCTTATGCATCGTGGAGATGTTTAGTGCTTAAATTCCAAAAGCGTGCTTTTCAGGAAGAGTCGGGCAGGACAACGTGTTACTTCGTTAACTCGTGTATTGCGAAATGACCGCGACGAGAGAAAGAGACGAGTCAGAGCAGTCGGAGCTCCTGCGACGGTTTGTCGGCCGTCGTTTGCGCCACGCTCGATTCGCGAGTGGAACAGAGAAAGATGTGCTAGAAGTACCCGCCGCCACACACTGCTAGGCGACCTGCAGGCGGTATAAATGTAGGCGCAAAATGCGTCCCGCGTCGGAGGCAGTTGGCTCGCAGTTCACAACTCGGGGTCAATATTTGGTCTACGGGACTGGCTGTGGGCCAGCGCGAGATAATTGCTCCGCTAATATTTGCCAGCCGCAAGACTGATGGAGAAGCGGCCCAGTCCCCGGCAAATACTGAAATACTGGCCACTGTGACGTGCGGGCGCGGCCGGCTGCCGCTGCAGGTCGCCCCTCTCACATCGTTCTGGACACCTCGCTTGTGTTTACAATCTCTCTCCACCTAGACGGTTGGTGGCCGGATAGTCGCAAAACTAAACACGAACGCATTTTTATGAATCACCAAATCATACGTCAGACTTTTTCATTTAATTTGAAATTGTATTTATTGCCATAGAATAGCAGACAAATTAAGCGACATAACTTTTTTCAGAGTAAAAATCCATTGAATTAAGGGACATTCGTGTTGTTGACGATGCAGTTTCAATGGTCCGCCATTTGGAAATTGAGTTTACTGTTAACGCTGCTAGGCTGAGGCACTAAGTCGTACTTTAGCCCCAGACTTAAATATGTCCAACCATTTTTTCTGCGAAACACAGTAGTACATCGTTGTACGATATTAATCCTTATATATGTAAGACCACGAAGAAATTATCGGAATGGGACGGAAATCGGTAGATGTGAAGTACAAACAAATGATTACAGCTTCAGAAAAATTGTATGGATGATTTATTCAAGAGGAGAAAGTACTTCACTAATTAAGCTAGTCAATAAAACGGTGGTCCTCTTCTGGCCGTCAAGCAAGCAGTTATTCGTACTGGCACTGGCACATTTGTTGCACGTCCTTCTGAGGAATATTGCGCCAAGTTCTGTTCAATTGACACCGTCAAAATTTCGAAGGCCTTGTCCATAATTCTCCAAACGTTGTCAGTTGGGGAATGATCCGACGGCCTAGCACAAGGACAAGCAGCA
The DNA here is from genome assembly GCF_021461395.2 of Schistocerca americana. Classification (NCBI taxonomy): domain Eukaryota; kingdom Metazoa; phylum Arthropoda; class Insecta; order Orthoptera; family Acrididae; genus Schistocerca; species Schistocerca americana. Next base: position 194,336,823 of record NC_060127.1, read on the forward strand.
GAAACTCCCGCCGTGTGCGGGCGGCCGTTATCTTGCTGAAATATAAGCCCAAGATGTTTTCCCGTGAGGGTCCACAAAACGGCGTTTAAAATATCGCCTAAGAACCATTGAGCTGCAAGGCTACTACGGATAACAACCAAAGGGCTCCAGCTATGAAATGAAGAGGCAAACCAGACTATCACACGTGGTTGTCCGGCCGTATAGTCAGGTTGGTACCCCTCACTCTCGAAGGTTTTTCCTTTGTCCTTTGGTGATATTTAGTGTGGAGTGCGTCAGAATGCCGACAAACCAGGAGAAGGCACAATATCGCAACTAATGAGCAGAATCCAAACCTGTGCGCAATTATCCAGGGTGGGAGGGCATCACCGGGACAACTAAGAGTGACGATATGGTACAAAAACTTGGGGCGTCCACTTCAAACGGAGTCTTTGACACTGACTGTGTAGAACAAATATTGAGAGAATAACGCTCTAGGGGTTTACTATAGCTGCTAATCCACCCTATAATGTTACGCCTTTGGCAGGATTTTAGATTTACCTCGATCGTGTATTAACACGCTAATTCGTCACACGACTGGTCACGCACTGAAACAACACAACACGGGGAATCGAACCAACGATATTATAGTTGAAAAATAAAAGCTGTGGCCATCCCAACAAATGCGATCCCCAGCCTAATTAGGCAAGAGTAATTTCAAATAAATGTACACAAACGAAGTAAATAGTCGCTCTATCAAACTTAATTTCAATTACAAATCTGTTTAGAAAATGGACACAAAAACTAGATTCACTGTACCATGCAGTATCAAAATGACTAGTCATCAGGAGAACTGCTATCTGTTTAAGTTTAGTGGCGACAGACTACGTCACATTGACCTAAACTGTCTGGTTTAGAATGTAAATGATAATGACAACTAGAGTGTGCCGGTCAAGGGAGAGAAAAAAAATGGTTCAAATGGCTCTGAGCACTATGGGACTCAACTGCTGAGGTTATTAGTCCCCTAGAACTTAGAACTAGTTAAACCTAACTAACCTAAGGACATCACAAACATCCATGCCCGAGGCAGGATTCGAACCTGCGACCGTAGCGGTCTTGCGGTTCCAGACTGCAGCGCCTTTAACCGCACGGCCACTTCGGCCGGCTAAGGGAGAGAAAATACTGATAATTTGGACTTGAGGTGGCTCTAAAACTTCGGTGCCGAATGACAGCAATTTTGAAATAATTACCAACCTTTTACTAACTAATATGAACACCAATAGCTTTCATAGAATATGTGTAAACTTTTGCATACCATAGAATAAGAGTTATACTTGGAGATCCTAGGCCTGTTGTAGCTTAAGTAAGGTACTGCAAATAATATTTTCAAGCCCACAAATGTTTCAAAATTAATTACTGAACTGCACATATTTTTAGACTATGTAATTACTGGCTAGACAAAAAGGGGCGATCCACTAGCAAACTTCTTGATCACTACTTTTCGCATTAAACAATCAGAATGAATAAAAAATAGATATACAAAATCACCGTTTACAAACTTGGGATGCAAGCAAGATCGTTGTAGGGTTTTGAACTGTTATGGCCTAGTACTGATCTTGTAATCACTGTTTCACTGTGAAATTAAATATATTGTGGAATGATTTTAATAATAATACGAAATTACCACTTGAAATAGTAACTTCAATCATTTGTTCTTTTACTACGTATTGACGTATCAGCTTCGACCATCACCTGAAGCACTTCACACAAAGAACACTTGCAAAAAAAAAAAAAAAAAAAAAAAAAAAAAAAAAAAAAAAAAAAAAAAAAAAAAGCTATTGCTACACCAAATTCTTTTAATAAATGCAATGATTCATTGAGACACTTTCACGTCGTTTTAAGGCAAAAACATGAAACATTTCTATAACAGGCTTAGGATTCCATCGAGGCAAATGACTGTGGTTCGTTGCAGAATGTTACGTTCTTATTATCTGAATCATTTAGCACAACCTGGTTCATGCACGTAAGAGCGAATCCAATTGCTACTTTGCGTGAAGGTGGTAGAAGTGGCGATCTCATGTGGCGGTGGAACGAAACTGTATGACGCAATACATGGCTCTTGAGCACGACTGCTCTGTACAATATCTTCTTGGCGTCAGAAATGTTAATCTCGGAGCAATAGTAAATTCCACGATATAACACCAAACAGTAACATTCACTTCACTTTTTGTGTAATCCTGATCACTGAATACTCGAGGTGACACCTCACCGGAAGACGCGCACAGGTCACATGTGCCACGAGGGCTTCTCGCGTCACATCGTTGCAGAGGACATCCATCCAGCTCTTCTATCGTGCAGGGGAGTGAGCGGATAGGTGAAAAGAGTGCATTGAGGGCCTCTGTTATGGGGAGGACTTAACTGATGGTGTGATGGAAAACGAAACAGGATTCGTCGGGGAAGAGGTAGGCGATATTGTATTATAATGAGACTCTAAAAGAGCATTAACTGACTTGATATAAAAAATAAGGATGAAACGGTTCATAACATTCCATTGGAATTTCTAAAACCATTGGGGTAAGTGGCCAAAACGACTGTTCACGCTGGTTCTAGAGTCGCGATATAGTATCAGACTTTCGGTAAAATTTCCTCCACACAGTTCAGACCATTCCAAGAGCCGATAAGTGCGTGGATTATCGTACAATCAGCTTACCAGCCCATGAATCCAACTGGCTGGCAACAATAATACACATAGGAATGGAAAGGAAAATTGAGAATCTGTTAGACGACGATCAGGCTGCCTTTCGGAAAGGGAATGGTACCAGAGAGACAGTTCTGACGTTGAGCGGTTGGTAATGGAAGCAAGACTGTAGAAAACTCAAGACACTTTCGTAGGATTTGCAGACTTGGAAACAGCGTTCGACAATGTAAAATGGTGCAAGATTCTGAGGAAAATATGGGTAAGCTATATGGAAAGACCGAAGCGCCAAAGAAACTGATATACGCCTGCGTATTGAAATACAGTGATATGTAAACAGACAGCATACGACGCTGCGGTAGGCAATCCGTTTATAAAACAATAAGTGTCTCGCGCAGTTGTTAGATCAGTTACTGCAGCCACAATGGCAGGTTATCAAGATTTAACAGAGTTTGAACGTGGCATTATAGTCTGCGACCGAGCGATGGGGCACAACATCTCCGAGGTAGCGATCAACTGGGGATTTTCCCGTTCGACCATTTCACGAGTGTAACGTGAATATCAGGAATACGGTAAAACATAAAATCTCCGACGTCGCTGCGGCCGGGAAAAGATCCTGCAAGGACAGGAATCGTTCGACGTGACGGAAGTGCAACCATTCATCAAATTGCTGCGAATTTCAATAGTGTGCCATCAACAAGTGTGAGCGTGCCTACCATTCAACGAAACGTCGTCGATATGGGCTTTCGGAGCCGAAGGCACACTCGTGTACTCTTGATGGTTGCACGACACAATCTTTACGCCTCGAGTGGGCCCTTCAGCACGGCCATTGGACTGTTGATAACGGAAAACATGTTGCCTGGTCGCACGAATCTCGTTTCAAATTGTATCGAGCAGATGGACGTGTACGTGTATGGAGAAAACCTCACGAGTCCATGGACCCTGGATGTCAGCAAGGGGACTGTTCAAGATGGTGGAGGCTCTTTAATAGTGTGAGGCGTGTGCATTTGGAGAGATTTGGGAACCCTAATACGTCTATATACGATTCTGGCAGGCGACACGTACGTAAGCATTCTGTCTATCACCTGCAACCAGTCATGACCGTTGTGCATTCCATCGGACTTGAGCAATCCCAGCAGGACAATGCACCACCCCAGAAATCCAGAATTGCTACAGAGTGGCTTGAGGAACACTCTTGTGAGTTTAAACACTTCCGCTGGCCACCAAACTCCCAAGGCATGAACATTACTGAGCATATCTGGGATGCCTTGCAACGTGCTGTTCAGAAAAGATATCTACCCCCTCGTACCATCAGATTTGTGGAAGGCCATGCAGGATTCATGGTGTCAGGTCCTTACAGCAGTACTTCAGACATTAGTCGAGTCCACGCCACGTCGTGCTGCGGCACTTCTGAGGGCTCGCGGGGGCCCTACACGATATTAGACAGGTCTACCAGTTTGTTTGGCTCTTGTCACAATTCGATATATAAAATGACATAGTTTCAGGAAAGACATTTACTAACAAAGGACACTCCCCGTCGCACCACCTCAGATTGAGTGCTGAGATGGCACAGTGGATGGCCCGTCAAAAGCTGCATGAAAACAGGAAAAGTTACTGAACTGTGAAAAAAGAAGCAAAATAGAAACAATGAACGGTCCAAGCACTAGATGTGCTCGTTGAGCTATTAGCAAGAACCATGGCATCGCAGGTACGTGGTCACGGTGCTGGATTCGACGGGGCTGATCCGGGTTCATATATCGCTCGTGCCCTATATTTTTTTTCCAAAATTGTAAACTGCACGTCCGGTCATTGACATGTTTGTTCGCTGCATTGAAATTTGTGGCTCTGTCGTGGAGTAATGTCCGTTTGCAATAGCGAGGTGTAAGGAAGGGACCTCCTGACGTATATTCCTCCTATTTGTTCTGTCCAAGTATCACATGTAATGGCACTTGCGTTCCGTTTTGGAAGTTCTGATTCTTGAATTCCATTGTCGTAACATAGTTCTCATCCGTTTATTTATTTTATTTATTTACACGTCAAGTTCCGTAGGACCAAATTGAGGAGCAAATCTCTTAGGTCATGGAACTTGTCAGTACGTGAAATTTCGACATAAAAGTAATAACAGATAAAAATAAAATATTTATGAACCCAAAAAAGGTTTAAGTAAACGCAATCAACAATACAACAAAATTCAGCTTAATTTTTCAAGGAACTCCACGATAGAATAGAAGGAGTCACCCATGAGGGAACTCTTCAGTTAAGATTTAAAAGCGCGTGGATTACTGCTAAGATTTTTGAATTCGAGTGGTAGCTTATTGAAAATGGATGTTGCAGTATACTGCACACCTTTCCGCACAGGAGTTAAGGAAGTCCGATCCAAATGCAGGTTTGATTTCTGCCGAGTATTAACTGAGTGGAAGCTGCTTATTCTTGGGAATAAGCTAATATTGTTAACAAGAAATGACACTAAGGAATATATATATATATATATATATATATATATATATATATATATATAGGCCAATGTAAAATACCTAGACTTGTGAAAAGGGGTCGACAAGAAGTTCGTGAATTTACACAACTTATTGCCTGAACCGCCCATTTCTGCGCCAAAAAATATCCTTTTAGAATGGGAAGAGTTACCCCAAAATATAATACCATACGGCATAAGCGAATCAAAATAAGCAAAGTAGACAAGTTTTCGCGTTGAACTATCACTCACTTCAGATACCGTGCGAATAGTAAAAATGGCAGCATTAAGTCTTTGAACAAGATCCTGAACGTGGGCTTTCCACGACAGTTTACTATCTACCTGAACATCTAGAAATTCAAACTGTCCGGTTTCACTAATCATATGCCCATTCTGTGAAATTAAAACGTCGGATTTTGTTGGACTGTGTGTTAGAAACTGTAAAAACTGAGTCTTACTGTGAGTTAGCCTTAGTTTATTTTCTACAAGTCATGAACTTACGTCATGAACTGCACTACTTGAAACAGAGACAGTGTTGCACACAACTTCCTTTACTACCAAGCTAGTGTCATCAGCAAACAGAAATATTTTTGAGTTAACCGTAATACCAGAGGGCATATCATTTATATAAATAAGGAACAGGAGTGGCCCCAACACTGATCCCTGGGGCACCCCCCCCCCCCCCCCCCCAATTGACTGTACGCCTCTCAGACCCCACATCACAGGGTGCCTCTTGACATAACCAACGTGCTTTGCAGTAATATACAGGGTGATTCAAAAAGAATACCACAACTTTAGGAATTTAAAACTCTGCAACGACAAAAGGCAGAGCTAAGCACTATCTGTCGGCGAATTAAGGGAGCTATAAAGTTTCATTTAGTTGTACATTTGTTCGCTTAAGGCGCTGTTGACTAGGCGTCAGCGTCAGTTGATGCTAAGATGGCGACCGCTCAACAGAAAGCTTCTTGTGTTATTGAGTACGGCAGAAGTGAATCGACGACAGTTGTTCAGCGTGCATTTCGAACGAAGTATGGTGTTAAACCTCCTGATAGGTGGTGTATTAAACGTTGGTATAAACAGTTTACAGAGAATGGGTGTTTGTGCAAAGGGAAAAGTTCTGGACGGCCGAGAACGAGTGATGAAAATGTAGCACGCATCCAGCAAGCATTTGTTCGCAGCCCAGGAAAATCGACTCGCAGAGCTAGCAGAGAGCTGCAAATTCCACAATCAACTGTATGGAGAGTCCTACGAAAAAGGTTAGTTATGAAACCTAAACGTCAACTACCCGAGGCGATGGATCGGCCGCCAGGCAGCCCGTGACAGAGCACTTCATCACTGACCTCCAAGAAGCCCTGATCTTACCCCCTGCGATTTTTTCTTATGGGGGTATGTTAAGGATATGGTGTTTCGGCCACCTCTCCCAGCCACCATTGATGATTTGAAACGAGAAATAACAGCAGCTATCCAAACTGTTACGCCTGATATGCTGCAGAGAGTGTGGAACGAGTTGGAGTATCGGGTTGATATTGCTCGAGTGTCTGGAGGGGGCCATATTGAACATCTCTGAACTTGTTTTTGAGTGAAAAAAAACCTTTTTAAATACTCTTTGTAATGATGTATAACAGAAGGTTTTATTATGTTTCTTTCATTAAATACACATTTTTAAAGTTGTGGTATTCTTTTTGAATCACCCTGTATATTACTGCAAAGCACGTTGGTTATGTCAAGAGGCATGTCTAGAACGATTGTTCCATTTAATACCTGTTATTGTTGTATTTATGAGGGAAAGAGGGATGCATTAATTAAATCAGCACATCCGGAATAGACGTTCACAGTAAGACACTACAAGGTGAGAGACAACGTCTTTTTTATATAATTCTGAAATGTTCGCGTATAGTCTGGAACATTGGGGAAGATCCCAGAATGTTAGGGAACATCCTAGATCATTGTGGAACATTCGAAAACACTCTCGAATATTGGTGAATGTTGTGGTCATTCCAAAGCCATTAGAGGGGCTGCCTATTGGTAGGAGTATATAAAACAAGACCCATCATCTGTGCGAACGTCAGTTTCTTATCAGTGATGAAGGGAGGAACCGAAAAGGTAGAGCACTGAATGAAAACAAACAAACAGTGAACTGAAGTGTGTGTAATCACAGTAATGCAGTGATTGATTGCATATAAATCTAAAATACAGTGTGTAAAGTGCACTTAGTGTATTTGTTAATAAACAGTTGATCTGATTTACATTTTAGACAATGCCCAAAGGTAAAAGAGGTGGAGATCTTGCCAGTTCTGAAGCAAACCGGCGAAAACAAAAAGAACAGGGAAAAAATGAAACATACGAGGAGCACAAAGCATGGTTCAAATCGAATGGCTCTGAGCACTATGGGACTTAACGTCTGAGGTAATCAGTCCCCTAGAACTACTTAAACCTAACCAACCTAAGGACATCACACACATCCATGCTCGAGGCAGAATTCCAACCTGCGACCGTAGCGGTCGCGCGGTTCCAAACTGAAACGCCTAGAACCGCTCGGCCACACCGGCCGGCCACGAAGAGCATGTTCCAGTTCCCAACGATCGAGAATCAACACTGTGAGAAGCAGAGAAACTGAAAAACAACGAAATGAGCAGATTAAAAAAATCAAGAATTGTGACACAATCTCATGTCAACTCCCTCAGTGTAGCAGTGTACCCCAGGTAGTGTACAATAACAGATCCTTGCAGTATCGTATTTGCAAAACTGAGCCATTTCCTGTGGTTGCAGCCAAGTCCAAGTGTCATGTTTGGCAGTACAGAGATCTGCTATAGGGAAACGTCTCGATGGGCAGTTGTGCATAATGATACACCTTTCTCACTTCCAACTGACACATCCTGTTAACGATGAGGTACACAGTATCACCTGTTGATATATACGAAAAGTCCCCCGCAGACAGTGCAGATAAACTGCAGGCCAAAATTTCTCTTCCATCTTTTGCCTGACCAACTATTTAGTCAATAATTAACATTAAAGTGTTTTGTTCACAAAAAACATCCTAGAACTGCCTGTTGGTGTAACAAGCAGCGAGTGTGGGGAACATGCAGCCGTGAGGCCGACGAGCTGTTGTGATTCCTGCCGTAGCGCTCAGCATCGCCGCACACTCCCCCCACCACCACCCCACGCTGTTTGAGGGGGAAGAGGGGGAACTGCAAACATGGGGCATCTAAATGGCAGTGCAGGCGCACTGCATACGACACGGTTTTATGTTTCACCTTTCTTGATAACACAGATCAAAAACAAAACGAATTTTCAGTTTTGAAGTGTGCTCACGAATAACGCTGTGGGGTACACTTTGACATTTTATAGGATCGCATCGAGTAATGTTGTACACGGCAGTCTGCTCTAACAGCTGACTTGTTTACCATCCGAGGACAGGAACAGACAGCGGGGGGAGAGACAGGCTGTGTGATAGAAGAATGGCAGACTGCAGCAAGGTGACGGATTGGAACGTGCAAACAATGGACGGAAAAGGAAGATTAACTTCGACAACTGGCAGGATATTAACAGAAAAGCACTTCATGATGCTGGATTCTTACATATATCACGAAAAGGAAAGGTAGTTCCTGTGAAACAACCTCCATCGCAGCTGAGTGGAATAGCGCTGTATTGTTTTTGTAAAGAGGCGTATGTCCACAGAGTAGCATAAGTGTCTTACGATGTACATTATGTGAAAAAATTACAGTAAAAATATGTAATATGAATAAACTTAACTACACTTCTGTCTTTATCATCTACGGAAAAATATAATACACACTTTGAGCGCTGCTATATTGCTAAAGGAGAATGTGAAATATGATAATTCAGTCGAATGTTAGGTAGTGATATTGACTGTATGATTTAACGTCATGTACGCAATACAGAAGTGTGTCCAAAAGATCGATGCGAGGACACAAACCTGGAAATTAAGTTAAAGCTGTACAAAGATCATCGTGCCTTGACGCGCGACGAGCAGTCCACTTACTTGATAAACTCCATGTGAAGTACCGAGCGAGGTGGCGCAGTGGTTAGCACACTGGACTCGCATTCGGGAGGACGACGGTTCAATCCCGCGTCCGGCCATCCTGATTTAGGTTTTCCGTGATTTCCCTAAATCGCTCCAGGCAAATGCTGGGATGGTTCCTTTGAAAGGGCACGGCCGACTTCCTTCCCCGTCCTTCCCTAATCCGATGAGACCGATGACCTCGCTGTCTGGTCTCCTCCCCCAAACAACCCAACCCACATCCATGTGAAGTAGGAGTGTCAGCCAGACACGGGCACAAGCTGCTTTCAAATACGGAGTCCAGTAACATAAAGCGTGTCGACAAACATTGCTTGACATATTCTGCATCATACAGCAACGGGTACAGACTGTTCAACGTAAATTGAAAGGTAAATTGACCACTCCAAAAGACGGTCAAGGGAAACATTTCAGTAGGCCACATCCCATATCAAATGACGACAGGGCTCTGATTCGGGAACACATTTCGAGTTTCCCGAAGCACATGAGCCATTACAGCAGGAATAAATCCTCAAAAGCATGTCTGTATCCTGATCTCAACGTCTGCAGAATGTATCGATTGTTTATGATCGAAGCATCAGACGAAATAGAGATGTACAACATCGAACTTGAGGTCCAGTTGCCTCATGCAAAAGTAGACCAAGCATACAAACGATACGGAAATGGCTAAAAGGAACATGTTACGCGTGTCGATTTACAACAGGTTTTACTTTGTACCGCATTGACGCATTCCACGGTATTCTAGCAGAGACAGCTGTCCTCATATAATTTCGCGGTTCATGACTTTTGTACTGGAAAGAACACAGTAAATTTGTGGAATGAATCTGTCGCAAGGAGAGGTTCTGCCAAAATAGTTTCCTGTCTGCTTAAATTTGAGACGCTTGAAGAAGATATGCAACGAAAACTGGTTGTATAGTCTGACCGCTGTGTCGAGCAGAAGAATAACTGGAGACTTTTAGAGCTTTATTTCTATCTCGTCAGCTGGAAGTACTTTACAAAAATACATCAAAAGTATTTATGTTTGAGTCACAGTTTTCCACCTTGTGACAGGATCTTCGCAATGATCGAGAAAAGAAAGAATGTGTTAAAAGTTATGGTTCCTTTAAAACTGAAGCATGTCATTGCTTAGGCCTTTGTCGATCTTTCAAAACTGGCCACTCAAGAGATAATGATGGAAGACTTCAAGGACACAAGATCCATTGAGTTGGTTCTCAAAACGCCATCCGCTTTGAAAATTACTGGTGTGCTCTGGCTGAAAGTATGTAGTGACGATCCTCGAGGCATAAGCGTATGTCGTAATCACAACGCGCTCCGTCCATGGGAAAGACATTGCATTGTGAAACACGGTTGTGAACATGAAGTAAAAAGACTTCCGTTGTCTTCTCATTTTCGGGTGCTCTACAATGGGTAATGATGTGGTTGCCTAGAATCCAAAAGTTGTAAGTAAGAAGATAGTAACAAATACAAATTAAAATTTATTGTAAACTGATTACCTTGGTCTTAAAAAAGGATAGAACGTGAGTTTGCTATCAAGTTAAGACACAAATCTGGTACATGGAACTCAGTTGTCTCACTGCAGGTTCTCGTAAAAATTGCTGTATTTTGGCTCCACGTATTTCGTCATGTTCAGTAGATCGCTTTTCTTCTCCATCGAAAACTGCTGCAACTGTCACAGGAATAATAGCTGCGACTTGAGAAATCTGCTGTTTGTACCACCAATAGCTTCAAGTGCTGCATGCCTGTATATGTAGCACCAAGTGCCTCTTGATGCACGGAACAATGAATCGTAAAAATAAAATGAAATGTCGTGTGACGAGGACCTCCCGTCGGGTAGACCATTCGCCCGGTGCAAGTCTTTCGATTTGACGCCACTTCGGCGACTTGCGCGTCGATGGGGATGAAATGATGATGATTAGGACAACACAACACCCAGTCCCTGAGCGGAGAAAATCTCCGACCCAGCCGGGAATCGAACCCGGGCCCTTTGGATTGACAGTCTGTCGCTCTGACCACTTCTTTTTTTTTTTTTTTGCGCCGACCGGGACTCGAACACGGGATCTCCTGCCAACATGTTTTTTTTTTTTTTATATAGAAATAGATCTAAAATTGTCTACATTTTCCCTTTCTCCCTTTTTGTAAAGCGGCTTTACTTCTGAGTACTTTAATCGTTCAGGAAACTGACCATTCCTAAAGGAAAAATTACAAATATGTCTAAATATAGGGCTAACATGTGCAGCACAGTACTTTAATATTCTGCTGGGCACTCCATCGTAACCACGAGACTCCTTAGTCTTCAGTGATTTAATTCTTGACTCAATCTCCCCCTTGTCTTTATCACAAAGTAGTATTTCAGACATCAGTCTCGGAAAGACATTTGCCAAGAATGTTATATGATTCCCAGTAGAAACTAAATTTTTATTTAATTCAGCAAATACTCAAAAAATGATTGTTAAATACTGTACATATGTCTGATTCACCAGTAACAGAAATATTTTTACTAAGAACTGACTTTATATTGTCGACCTTGTGCTACTGACCAGACGCTTCCTACACAACTGACCATATGGTTTTAATTTTATCCTGTGAATTAGCCATTCTTTTGGCATACCACTTACTCTTTGCCTTACTAATAACATTTTTAGGCACCTTACAATACTGTTTACAATGGGCTACTGTAGCTTGATTGTGACTACTTCTAACATTTTGATATAAATTCCGATTTGCTGTACATGATATCCCTATCCCACTAGTCAGCCACCTAGGCTGCCTATTGCTGCAAGTACCCCGTTTAGAACGTTCTAATGAAAGGCAACTCTCAAAGGGCTAGAGAAATGTCTTAAGGAAATCATTGTATTTATCATCTCTGTCATTGGCACGATAAACATCCTGCCACACTTGTTCCTTGACAAGGTTTAAAAACCTCTCTGTTGCTGCTGGATTAACTTTCCTACATGGTTTGTAATAACACTCTACTGGCCATTAAAAATGGTACACCACGAAGATGACGTGCTACAGACGTGAAATTTAACCGACAGGTAGAAGATGCTGTGATATGTAAATGATTAGCTTTTCAGAGCATTCACACAAGGTTGGCGCCGGTGGCGACACCTACAACGTGCTGACATGAGGAAAGTTTCCAATCGATTTCTCATACACAAACAGCAGTTGACCGGCGCTGCCTGGTGAAACGTTGATGTGATGCCTCGTGTCAGGAGGAGAAATGCGTACCATCATGTTTCCGACTCTGATAAAGGTCGGATTGTAGCCTATCGCGATGGCGGTTTATCGTATCGCAGCATTGCTACTCGCGTTGGTCGAGATCCAATGACTGTTAGCAGAATATGGAATCGGTGGGTTCAGGAGAGTAATACGGAACGCCGTGCTGGATCCCAACGGCCTCGTATCACTAGCAGTCGAGATGACAGGCATCTTATCCGCATGGCTGTAACGGATCGTGCAGCCACGTCTCGATCCCTGAGGCAACATATGGGGACGTTTGCAAGACAACAACCATCTTCACGAACAGTTCGTCAACGTTTGCAGCAGCATGGACTATCAGCTCGGAGACCATGGCTTCGGTTACCCTTGACACTGCATCACAGACAGGAGCGCCTGCGATGGTGTACTCAACGACGAACCTGGGTGCACGAATGGCAAAACGTCATGTTTTCGTGTGAATCCAGGTTCTGTTTACAGCATCATGATGGTCTCATCCGTGTTGGGTGACATCGCGGTGAATGCACATTGGAAGCTTGTATTCGTCATCGCCATACTGGCGTATCACCCGGCGTGATGGTATGACGTGCCATTGGGTATACGTCTCGGTCACCTCTTGTTCGCATTGACGGCATTTTGAACAGTGGACGTTACATTTCAGATGTGTAACGACCCGTGGCTCTACCCTTCATTTGATTCCTGCGAAAACCTACATATCAGCAAGATAATGCACGACCGCATGTTGCAGGTAATACATCTGCTAGACAAGTAAACAAATTTGAGCGTCTTGTTGCTGTGCAAAGATCAGAGTCAGCGCATGAAACAGCACGCACTGTCGTCAACCTATCGGGCAAGAACCTGGACAAAGGAGCCATCTCGGCCCTTAATAAAGGTTTGAACTTTGCTCCTACACCACGTACTATACCCATCGTGGATCTTATCAGTGGAGTAGAACAGGCTGTGCGGCATCTTGCACAGGACGACGCCGACGAAGTGAGACTTGTTACCAGTCGCTTTTTGGCCTCAGCTAAGCCTCCCAGGTCTAATATTAGTAGAGAGGAGAGGGAGGGGCTCCGTTTACTTCAGAAGGATGAAGATCTTGTCATATTACCAGCTGACAAAGGAAATACCACCGTGGTCCTTAATACTACCGAATATCATAGAAAAATGACTTCACTGTTGGAGGACAGTACGTATAAGTGTCTTAAACGGGACCCAACTTTGACGTACAGCAGAAAAACCATGAAGTTACTGAAGAATTCCGGGCTTCCAGACGATATTACAAAAAATCTCAGAGTCCGAGCTCCTCGACCGCCTAGGTTGTACGGACTACCGAAGCTCCATAAGGATAATGTTCCCATGAGACCTATTGTCAGTGCAATTGGTTCTCCTACTTATAAGCTGGCCAAATACTTAACAAAGTTGATGACTCCTATAGTTGGCCGGTGTGAACATCACATCAAAAACTCCCAGATGTTCATTGAGAAAATCAAAGATATTAGAGTTGGTCCTAATGACATTTTAGTCAGCCTGGATGTGGTGTCGCTGTTCACAAAAGTTCCTGTGGAGGACACTTTGAAAATGCTGGCGGATCTCTTTCCTCCTGAAACTATAAAATTGTTCCGGCACGTGATGACGACCACCTACTTCTTGTATGGTAATAAATTTTATGAAATGACAGATGGCATGGCAATGGGCTCTCCGTTGTCTCCATCATTGGCTAACTTTTTTATGGAGAATTTTGAAGAACGTGCACTAAATTCGGCTCCCCTCCGTCCGTCCTTATTTTATCGTTACGTTGACGATACATTTATGATCTGGCCACACGGCGAAGAAGCTCTTAAAGAATTCATTGAACACATGAACAGCATCCATTCGAACATCCAGTTCACTGTCGAGATGGAGAAGGAAGGGAGACTGCCTTTCTTAGACGTTTTAGTACAACGACAGACGGACGGGCGTCTTGGCCACTCTGTATACCGTAAGCCGACGCATACCGATTTATATCTTAACGCACAGAGTTTCCATCACCCTGCTCAGAAGAGAGCCGTTTTGAACACGTTGGTATATAGAGCCAAAACTGTTTCTGACGAGGACCACTTAAGGTTCGAGATTAATCACCTAAAGAACGTGTTCCGAAAGAACGGCTATAGTGCACGCGATATAAAGGCAGCGTTCTCCAAAAGAAGGAAACGTGATAATGCTGCAACCTCACAGGATGAAACACCGATTGCGGTTCTTCCTTTTTGTGGCGCAATTTCCAGCAAAATAGGAAGAGTCCTGCGTAGACGTGGTATTAGACCGATTTTTCGTCCTCCTAAGAAAATTAAGGAGATGATGCGCCCTGTTAAGGACAATCTCGACCTCAGGGTCCCCGGTGTTTATAATATACCCTGTGAGTGTGGAAGCAATTATATAGGTCAGACTATTCGTACCGTTTCCGACCGCTGTGCAGAACACCAACGCCACATTAAAAATAGAGAGCTTGAGAAATCGGCAATTGCGGAGCATAGCCTCACGAACAAACACAAAATATTGTTCGATGAAACTAAAATTCTGTCCCATGCCTCCACGTACTGGGATTCTGTTATTAAGGAGGCTGTTGAAATCAGAATGAGCCAAAAGAACTTTAACCGCGATAGCGGATACCATCTGAGCTGTGCGTGGAAACGAGCGCTTGATGCAGAGAAGCAGCAGAGACGTTCCTTCCAAGGTTTACGTTTAAACGGAAGCGGTGGCGCCACCGGCGCACACAGTGACACCGTCTGAGATAGCAGCACGTAATCGCCGACCAATCAGAATCCGACCAATCAGAAGCCGTCTTCGGGCTATATAGAGGCTACCATAGCAGCAGTAGAGACAGTCAGCTCCTGACGATGACGATGGAGGTAATCGTCGAAAGCTCGAGATTTTATCCAGAACTGTTCCTGTTGATGTAAATTTGACAATTGTAAGAAATGGTCACGCTTAGGAACAGTGTAAGAAACAGGTGTTATGTAAAAGCCAGTGTGCTTTTGTTTGAAACGTAAGTGGCCCTGGTGGGTGGAAAAGGTGGCAAGAGCGAACTGGCGCGCTACTTAGGGGAAGCGCGGGAAGTCACACAATCTGTAGGCAGCAGTGACTGAGGCGACGCCTTTGCGGATGAGGAGAAACTTTGCCTGCAAATTCGCACAAAAATGCCTCGTATGTAGGCTGCAAACGGCTTACGGCATAGCTGGGAGTCGTTGGGCTACTGTATGTAAAACAGAACCACGCCAAGAAGAGAAATTGAGCCCGTACAGCAAGATACTTGCAGACCGTCCTGAGGGTAGTGCAGCCGTCGTAACTGTTCGCCACACCCAGACCTACAGCCTCCAGATAAGATTTTTATTGTATTTTTACTTCTGTACAGCCTGAACCATTGATTTAAACTGTGTTTTAATAACCATTCTTGAATTCTAAAGAAACTGATTCACCTTGCCGTTTCATCCCACTCATACACCTATGTAGGATTCCTTCCTCGTGTTTGATTAATCCGAGTATCCTGTTTTACAGACTTATGAAGTGCTAAGTTAATATAAAGTGGCACCATTTAAATTTTTTTGTGTAAATAAAAATAAATTCTTAATTATTTCAAAGTGTAATAGTAAAAGTTTGCTTACATAAAATTCAATCAGAGTGATGGCTAGTTACTGGAATCTGTTAAATGACTATACAGAATTAGTTCAAAGAATAACAGCTTTTGAAAGTAAATTCCTGTAAGAAAGAGATTTTTTTGAAGTGAAATGATCAGTATAATAAGCGTGTGCTTTAGTGTCTATAAGTATTTTAGTGTTCAAGTTTGTTTATTATGGAAAGTGCTTTCGTAGGGGTCCCCCCTGGCCAAATTTTTCCTTGAAGTTATGTACTGCGCTTTTTCTCTTTTAAAAACGTAATGTATTAGGATGTAGTCCAACATTGTTTAAGTGGAGTAATATTTATTTGAAGAACCAAATTAAACAGTAGCAAGAAAGTAGGCAAAAATTCATACTTCTGCTTTTCCAATACTTCACTGTTTCATTAATTGCGTAGGCTGGCGATCATTAGTACATGTTTTACACCACCAATGAAGTTTGAACTGAGTTTTCCTAGCTTCAATATAATATTATCCATACTGCGTTTCTATTTAACCGCCGGCCGAAGTGGCCGTGCGGTTAAAGGCGCTGCAGTCTGGAACCGCAAGATCGCTACGGTCGCAGGTTCGAATCCTGCCTCGGGCATGGATGTTTGTGATGTCCTTAGGTTAGTTAGGTTTAAGTAGTTCTAAGTTCTAGGGGACTAATGACCATAGATGTTAAGTCCCATAGTGCTCCGAGCCATTTGAACCATTTTATTTAACCACTGGGTAAGGTCTTACGAAAAGAATTGAATAATCTGATTTACTTATCCATTAGACACAACACACGGTCAACACGTGTAAATAGGGTAACTCTATTGATTAACTTTTCCTATTAACAGGACTATCCTCCCATAGTGTACTTTACTTGGAAACTAAACTAAATTTGATAGGAGGGTTATATGTGGCAGCATAGAGAGAGTTTACGGTTATTTAGGTAAAAGCATACTAAATTACAGTAGTAGTGGTAGGGTTATAAGGTAGGTGGAAGTAATGTCCCTGGAGTAGACCACATTCCCTCGGAATTATTGAGGTCTTTGGGAGAGTCAGCCAAGACAAAGCTGAACCACCTACCGTGGAAGATGCAGGCCCGTTGGCTACTAGAGCCAGTGTAGGCGGGAAACTGTCTACCCGACTTTACAGGGATGGCGTTGTCAGCAGGGTTGGGCCGTGACGCGCCGGCGCTGCTGCGGACAAGTCCGGCTGGATGGAACACAGCCGGCGTGGCTGTGGACGAGGCGAGCAGCGATGTCTGTACTCGCAGAGCTGTTTTATCAGAACAGCAGCAGCAGTTCTGCTGGAGTTCTTCTCGAGTATCGACGCATTAAAGGAAAACGAATACTCAATGTTGTCTCCGCACTGGACTGAAGAACGTCATTCGGACGTGCGAAACAACCGGAGATTTTGGAATTGCTCCTGGGAGAGGCCAGCGGCCGCTTGCACCAATCATTGTGTAAAAAGTTACCGCTGCCACGGCAGAGAATGCTGGACGCAGTGCAGCGCACGAGCTGTGTCACCACGACTGAACATTCACGGTCCACCACTTGGAAAGTACTGCGAACAATTGTCAAATTGTAATTTTTGACAACAATTCTCGTGGAGAACTGAGGATCTTTTCGTACTTTAAAATGAACAGAAACAGTCTTGACCGCAACAGACTTTTACTTCTGTTGTTACCGGTTTCGGTCAGTTTTTGACCTCACACGATGATGGTAGGCGGTGGCGGAACCTGCTCCGTTCACCGCTACCGCTTACCGTCACCTTATGAGGTCTCAAAATGGTCAAAAACTGACCGAAACCGGTAGCCACAGAAGTAAAAGTCTCTTGCGGTCAAGACTGTTTACATGTTCATTTTGTTGTGAAATGGTACCCTTATATACTTGCAGGCTGTCGTGGACGCAGGAGCATCGTTCGTGACCTGGGCGTGAACAGGCCGTGCAGTTAACGCATTGCACCCTCTCATGCGGGAATTAAGATGTGCTGCTTTCAATAGTTTACTTGTTATTTCTCCTCCACGTCTTCTTACAAATGTTTACACAGAATTCCCTTGTCTTACAACTACTTTTCTTTTTCATGCGGGCCCTCTCAAGTAACGAAGTTTAATTATAAGTGTTAGGGGATAGGTTGAAGAAAGGCAAACGTGTATTTGCAGCATTCGCAGATTTAGAGAAACTTTTTTACAATGTACCGTTTTAGATCCTGAAAGTAGCGGGATAAAGAACAGGGAGCGAAAGGTTATTGAAGCCAGACTGCAGCTATAACAGGACATGAAAGGGAAGTAGTAGTTGAGAAAAACTTGAGACAGGATGTTGTTCAATCTGTACACTGAGAAACCGGTAAGGAAAAATTTGAAGGAATTCAAGTTCAGCAGCGAGAAGTAATAATAGAACTTCGAAGTTTACCGATGACACCGTAATTCGCTAAGTTGTAGTGAGCTGTGCGGCGAATTTTCTGGCGTACGGTAATAGTTTCAACGGCTACAGCTGCAGAATCATGACTTGTGTGAGTTTGGTAGCTTGACGAGCGAGCAGTCTGATCGGTACAACTGCAGAACACAGGACTGCAGAAACGCACCTGAGACACGTGATTGCTTATGTTTGGTACAGTAGGGCAAAGTTCCTGGCAACTCTTCTCTTGACACCAGGACATTTTTTGGCGCCATTAAGTGATCAAGATCCGCCAATGTTACGGTGCTGGTGTGATCCTTCAACTGCTCTTTCCAATGCGACGGGAAAAGTTTACAGCATCCTTTTAAAAAATGCTATAATATCCTACTACCTTCTACGTATATTTGAGATGGCCTGCCTTAGCTTCCTTACAATGTATAACGATAGCGGCGGCTGCTGATCACCTGCTAATGTGCTACAGCACGAAGAAAATATGACACTAAAATTATACCATTTCTCTTCGAATGTCAGCCGAAAATGGCACTAAAATTGCGCAATTTCTATTCGCTGGTATAAAATAAAAGGGACGAAGACATGTTTTTTTAGCGCTTTTTCCGCGATAATTAGAAACCGTTGTTGAGGGCAGCCGCTCTACGATCGACGCGGAGAAGGCCAGCGAGCTGTGACTTTGGCCTCCACGTGCTCCGGTGTGGCGTCATCTTTGCCGCCGCTGAGGATCCTACATTGTTCACAGCGCCTATGAATCTGAGGGTACAGTATTGTACAGTCAACATTCCTAACGCTGCAGCTATTCTCCCGAACAGGTCCCTTCCCAGCAGATCTTTGGAATAGAAAGTGAGAGTTAAAGAGTTGGGCAGACTACTCCAAATTTAAATCTAATAAGCGGACCGTGTAGGATGGGGCTCATCGACTTGTCTGAGACTATGCGAGTGGAAGCAGGTTGCTGTCCCTTGCAAGGTTCTGGAATACTTGGCCGGAGTGGGTCGTAGGAAAAGGCAATATGCGCTCTAATGGTTTCTGAGTAGAGTGCGAGGGATTTTTGAGCAATACTAGACTTACCGGAACGGTGAAACAGTTCGTAAGGGCACCGACTGGCAATTCGCCGACTCAGATACAATTCTCGCTGCTGCCATCTTCTCTTATTCATTTTATTTTATTCCTCAATAACTTCTATCCTTGTAAGTCAAATGGCTACAGTGCTCGTAAGAAAAGGAATATACGAGGAAATCTGGTACGAAAGTGTTTACGCGTGTGATGTTTACAATACACTTTTTTGGTTTTCATGTTTGTTATTCAGGAAGAGAGGTGCGTGGTCTAGGTCATGTTAATGCGTTAATAAAAAGCGTAGAGGAAATCATTAACAGAAGATCTTAGTTGATAAGGTAGTACTAATATCGCAACAATAATAAATCGCGCCTATCATGAAGATATAACGAAACACAATTTGTTTACTTCTATAATAATACTCCAGTACACTGGTAAAATTTTGCACGAGCCGCCACTGTACAGAGCTTGTTGAGATCAAACCTAGACGTCATTGAGAAATTACAGAATTTTATTGTGAAACAAAGACTTCACCGTTGTAGGAGCATAGCAACGAGATTCTGAGTGGATCTACACACTATCATCCGCACTGTTCAGTACTGTGTCGCAACGCGATACAAGATTCCCTATACATTACCGTGAATTACGACTAAGGCTTCTTATGGAGAACTCCCCACCATCACAGACCACTTGATCCCCAGTGAAGTGCTGACCTTTGAGGGCCTTCTTCGAGGAATCATAACCGTGCGCTGGGCTGTAGGATGGGTAATGGAACAACTGCCGTGTCAGAGAACTCAGTTGGTCCGGTGTTGCACTGGTCGTGTCCCGCCTTGCGTTGACGACCTGTCTGGCCTCCAGAAGTTTTATACTGTCGCCGTAGCGTTCAGTCTTATCCTCATAAGCGTCCACTCCGACATCCAGCCCAGCACACCTGGAACGGAAGCAGCACGACACTGCCGGCCACGGCAGAAGTCTGGACCTTCTGTTGTCTCGTTGCGGACGGATCTCTACATTCCTGGCTTTTCCTTTGTTTTGTCGATAGCAAATGGTGTCACCATGTTTCGTGCACAGCCAGCTGTCGCATCATCCTGGTATCGGATCACACGTTCCCCTGCGCAAGTCTTCCCGGTTACGGCGCAGCCCAGACTACGGCCGGCAACGTCCACAGCAGGTGGTCGTGCACGTGCACCGATGTTGTGGCAGCACGAGTGTGTCGGTCTCCGGCTGACTCGTGCCACCGGCTGTCTCTGTCACGGCAGCTGAAAAAATTGTACAAAACACAGTCGCCAGGTCAGGGTAACGTTACGGGTCCTCTGAAAGACGAACCGCACATGTTAATCGGAATGGTTTAGGTCAAAGGGTATCGCTGCGATTATACAGGGTGATTCAAAAAGAATACCACAACTTTAGGAATCTAAAACTCTGCAACGACAAAAGGCAGAGCTAAGCACTATCTGTCGGCGAATTAAGGGAGCTATAAAGTTTCATTTAGTTGTACATTTGTTCGCTTGAGGCGCTGTTGACTAGGCGTCAGCGTCAGTTGATGCTAAGATGGCGACCGCTCAACAGAAAGCTTTTTGTGTTATTGAGTACGGCAGAAGTGAATCGAGGACAGTTGTTCAGCGTGCATTTCGAACGAAGTATGGTGTTAAACCTCCTGATAGGTGGTGTATTAAACGTTGGTATAAACAGTTTACAGAGAATGGGTGTTTGTGCAAAGGGAAAAGTTCTGGACGGCCGAGAACGAGTGATGAAAATGTAGTACGCATCCAGCAAGCATTTGTTCGCAGCCCAGGAAAATGGACTCGCAGAGCTAGCAGAGAGCTGCAAATTCCACAATCAACTGTATGGAGAGTCCTACGAAAAAGGTTAGTTATGAAACCTGAACGTCAACTACCCGAGGCGATGGATCGGCCTCCAGGCAGCCCGTGACAGAGCACTTCATCACTGGCCTCCAAGAAGCCCTGATCTTACCCCCTGCGATTTTTTCTTATGGGGGTATGTTAAGGATATGGTGTTTCGGCCACCTCTCCCAGCCAGCATTGATGATGTGAAACGACAAATAACAGCAGCTATCCGAACTGTTACGCCTGATATGCTACAGAGAGTGTGGAACGAGTTGGAGTGTCGGGTTGATATTGCTCGTGTGTTTGGAGGGGGCCATATTGAACATCTCTGAACTTGTTTTTGAGTGAAAAAAAACCTTTTTAAATACACTTTGTAATGATGTATAACAGAAGGTTATATTATGTTTCTTTCATTAAATACACATTTTTAAAGTTGTGGTATTCTTTTTGAATCACCCTGTATTTGCACGGTTGTACGGGTCGCAGGTTCGAATCCTGCCTCGGGCATGGATGTGTGTGATGTCCTTAGGTTAGTTAGGTTTAAGTAGTTCTAAGTTCTAGGGGACTGATGACCATAGATGTTAAGTCCCATAGTGCTCAGAGCCATTTGAACCATTTTTTGCACGGTTGTACGGCAATATTGTGAAAATTACAGCCACGAATGAAATAATATTGCGACTGACGATCCCTTCCAGAGCCGCAAAAAGACGGGAGTGCCATCACGCAATCCACTGTAAGGGTTGCGAACGTCTCTGCCTGGCATGCGGGGGACCCCCGTTCGATTCCTGGATCTGCTAAGGACTTTTCCCCGTGTCAGGACTGGGAAGGGGCGCACCCACCCTCGCCGTGCCACCTGAGGAGCCGCTAGACTGAGAAGAATCGGCTCCGAGGTGAGAGAGCGAGGGGGCGGTGTGCTGGCTGGCTGCTGACCTCAGAGCCAGTCGGTAGGTGCCGATCGGCCCACCGCGGCCATAACACGGAGCTTTTCTGGCTCGATTAAAAAAAAAAAACACCTAATGTATTTCGGTACACCAGTTACGAGTTACGAGGGGCGGTCAGTAAGTAATGCAACGCCTGTTGTTTTTATTCCGTACTGCAATACACTACAGTATTCCCTACACTTTTGGCTACGAAGCCCTAGTTTTCAACATAACCTCCATTCGCTGCCACAGCCTTACGCCACTTTACCGGGAGGCCCTGTGTGCCTGCAGCTGCCACTCTCTCGGTCGACGTTGCGACGACAGTAACCTCCTCGTCGTCCACGTATTGCCTCCCACCAAGTGCACGCTTCATTGCGTCACACAGATGGAAATAAGAAAGTGCGATATCTGTGTTTAGTGTGTACGAGGAAGAACTGCCCGATGAAGTTTTGTGAGCTGCTCTCGGGTGCGCAGTCTCGTTTGAGGCCTTGCTTTGTGCTGGAGAAGAAGTTCGTTTCAATTTTTATGGCGAATAACACGCTCAAGTCGTTTCTTCAATTTCCCGAGGGCAGCACTATTCCCTTCAGAGTTGCTCGTTGCACCAAGAGAGAGGGCATCAAACAGAACAGCCCCTCGACAGTCCCAGAAGTCCGTTCACACGATTTTACCAGCTGACAATAAGGCAGAGAGCTTTCTTCTTCCGAGGAGAGCTCGTGTGGCGCCACGCAGTGGACTGCCGCTTTGTTTCCGGTTCCAAGTGCAGAACTGTTTCATCGCCTGTGTCGATGTTCGACAGAACTTGTCACGATCAACCTCGTAAGGCGCAAGCAGTTCCGCACAGCTGGTCCTCCGTTGCCCTTTACGGTCTCCTGTTGGGTGGCGAGGAACCCAGCGCGCGCACGCCTTCTAAGTAACACTACCGGCAGAGACGTCCAGCTGAGCAGCGAGGTGTTTGTCCGTCACCTCGAATGAGCGTTCAAAAATGGATCAAATGGCTCTGAGCACTATGGGACTCAACTGCTGAGGTCATTAGTCCCCTAGAACTTAGAACTAGTTAAACCTAACTAACCTAAGGACATCACAAACATCCACGCCCGAGGCAGGATTCGAACCTGCGAACGTAGTGGTCTTGCGGTTCCAGACTGCAGCGCCTTTAACCCCACGGCCACTTCCGCCGGCTTCGAATGAGTGTGTCCGCACTTCCCAGCACTGCAGGTGTGAGAGCTGTGTGCGGCCAGATCTGCGGGAACTTGTTGCAAACCCGTTTCTCGCCCAACGACTCACCGCGGTTTTGTTCACCTCCAAGCCTGCAGAGACATTCTGCAAAAGCCTACGAATATGTGCGATGTGCTGATTTGCTACCAAACGAATCTCAATGACAGGTCTCTGCTTGGAACAGCACGATGTGACTCAACAAACCGACACTTTTTCAACTGAATTAGGCAGAGAAAAGAAGTGTGTTCCACTACTATTTGAATCCCCCTCTCATAACGGCAGAAACGCTCAGAAATCCGACGAGAGTGGCGGAAAACAGAGGAACAAGTGCGCCGGTGTTGTGAGGGCCTGCCTGCACACCACAGCGCGGTGTGGTGGGGCGACAGTGGCGGCGACGGGGAGTGCGTCACGCCGCGCACCCCCCCCCCCCCCTGCCCCCCCCCCCCCCCGTCTCCTCTCTAGCAGCCTCCTATTACGAGTTGGCTCTTGTAGGACCCTGGTAAATGCCGGCCTGACTTCGGAGATTAACTTCGGACAATCCCTACTCCAGCTGCTACCTCGTTGACAAGATTGTTTCGGTTACGGTGCAGACGTTTCTCTGGGAAGGTCTTGCACATCCTGCATTCAGTCCCGATCTCTCCCCATGCAGTTTCCATATTTTTGCAGCCTGAAGAAAGACATTAGTGGCCGTCGATTCGATTCGGACGAAGACGTTCACGCTCGGGTGCAGTCACGGTTTCGGAGACAACCGGAAACATTTTTCCGTGAAGACGCTGACCGTCTTGTCTCACAGCTGGATAAATGTATCGACAGGCATGGCGATTACTTTTGAAATAATGAACAGTTTACTTACTTTCTTTCCGTCGGTCTCGTTTTATATGCCTGCCGCTTACACCTGATGGTGTTCTCACTGTTGCAGTAAGCTACGTGGCGAATTACCAGCGCTATTAGAGAACGTGGCCACTGCAGAAAAACGGCGACTGTGCTTTATACACGACGGTGCACCACCCCGTTTTCTACAGATCGCATGACAGTACCTGACCGTGTCCTTCCGTGGGCGATTTATTGGCAGAGGAGGATCGGTAGCGTAGTCTCCCCATTCACCCGACCGGAATCCATTCCATTTCTGACTATGGCAACACTTACACTGGTCACCCAGAACACTGTAACCACTTGCCTAATAGCCCGTATGTCCACCTCTGGCACGGCTAACAACGGCGACGCGTTGTGTCACGGTAGCAATGAGACCTCGGTCGACTGCTGGAAGGAGCTGGCTCCGCAACCTCACACACACGTCACCTGCTTCCCGAAATTTCGGGGGAAGGAGATGATGAGTTCCGACACCACGTTCAGTCTCATACCAACAATTGGAACCCGCCACTGTGTTCCTCGAACCACTCCATCGCACACCTGGCCTTGTCACATGGCGCATTATCTTGCTGAAAAATGCCACTGCCGCCGAGAAACATAAGGGGTGCACGTGGTCTGCGACCAGTGTATTATACTCCTTGGCCGTAACGGTGCCTTGCCCAAGCTTCACTGGGCCTGTGTATGAACTCCCGAATACTCCCCAGAGCATAACAGAGCAGCCGCCAGCTTGTCTCCGTCCCGCAGTACAGCTGTCAGGAAGCGATCGATTCGAGCCCTCCCGTCGACATGATGGAAGAGGTTTTGGGATTCGTCAGATCATACAATGCTCCGCCACTGCGCCAACGTCACTTGCTCCATTCAGTCGTAGTTACCGATGTCGTGGTGTTAACATTGACCCATGCAAGGATAGTCAGCTGCGGAGGCCCAGCGTTACGAGTATTCGGTGCACTCTGTGTTCACTTGTACTCTGCCCAGCTTTAAAGTCTGAATGGACTGTGCGGTTGCTCCCGGCGGAGGTACGAGTCCTCCCTCGGGCATGTCCTTAGGATAATTTAGGATAAGTAGTGTGTAAGCTTAGGGACTGATGACCTTAGCAGTTAAGTCCCATACGATTTTACACACATTTGAACATTTTTTAAAGTCTGATGTTAGTTCCGTCACAGTTCGCCGCCTGTCCTATTTTACCAATCTATCCAGCCTACGACGTCCGACGTCTGTAACGAGGAGAGCCCGCCCAATCCCACGACGTCTGGACGTTTTGCCACTTTTTGAAGACACTCACCACAGCACGCCTCGAATACCCGACAGGTCGTGCAATTTTCAAAACGCTCTTGCCGAGCCTCCGAGCCATCACTATCTGCCGTCGGTCGAACTCAGATAGATCGCGCGCCATCCCCAATGTACACACGGTCAGCACACGCACACCCACTGATACACCGTGCAGTGTGGCGTGTGTGACTAGCAGTCATTCCTCCGCAGGTGACACTGCCACCGCCTGGACGGGTCTGTAGCTATAGCAAGTCTGTGGTCATAATGTCCTCGCTGATCTGTGTGAAGGCACTGGGGTATGCCCAACTCATCGACATTGTGTCGATGGTGCAGGAAGTCGTGACCAATGCATGTGACGCAGTCCATAGGGAGCCAAGTGTATTCGAAAGAGTGCGTGGTTCATCAAAAAAAGAAGGGCTGAACGACGTGTCGGGATGTATGGTATGCACGTGCAGCCCCACGTAACAGACACAATGGCCCATATCTATATAGCTATTCATTTTCGGAAATAGCATTATAGGAAATTTTCGTCTAAATTTTGATCAATAGTACCTCCTACAGCAACACATCACAGTTTCTTTAAAACCCCGTATACTAGAAATAGCAGCAGTGGAGACATTTAGAACAAGTAAAAAAGATTATCGAATGTTTTTGGTGTTGTTGGAATTGAGAAATAAAGACCTCTGCTAAATAACTGATGTGGTGGAACTTTCTGCCAGATTAAAACTGTGTGTTGGAACGAGACTGGAACTGAGACTGGGCCTTTGACATTCGCGGGCAAGTGCTCTACCGACTGCGCTACTCACGCACGACTCACGACCCGTCCTCACAGCTTTACTTTCGCCAGTACCTCATCTCCTACCTCCCAAACTTCAAAGAAGTTCTCCTGCTCAAGTCTGCCAGGAAGTTTCATTTCAGCGCACACTCCGCTGCAGGAAAATTTTACTCTGATAAGATGAGGTGGATGACGTCAGATCAACCAAAACATTGGTAAATTGTAAGAAAAAAAGAAGGAAAAGGAGAAGAGAAAGTGAAAAAGGAAATAGTGAGAGAGAGTGCACTGTGCTCATAGAACATACAGATGAGAGTTTATAAACGTGAAAGGATGATCCATAAATCCCCAGGATATCATATCCTTGTTCTTCAATATTTCCGGCTGCTGTTCGCATTCTTAAAGGCCACAACGTTTCATACCGGTAACGGTACATCAATCATTGATCCGACTTGTGTGGAGGAGCTGGTCAGCACGAGCGATCCCCTCGCCTGCTCTGTGCGGCCACAAGACACGCCAAATAATAGCGTGCACGCGTCCTGGACCGACAGGAAAGTTAATCTCGCACGTGATTTCCATTAAAAGGAACGTCAACTAAAGTCACGGAAAACAGTGGCCTGTATACCGTATTAAACGAACGACGAGTAAGCAAATCGACAGAAGCCTCCTAGATAACGTGATACGGGAGATGTCTGAAGGCAGATCAGAAAAAGATAGAAATGATACCCTTCTTGTGAGCGAAATAAATAGCAGCAGCCTAATTCGGAAACAGAGGAACATGGAGGGGTCGGCCGCTGTGACCGAGCGGTTCTAGGCGCTTCAGTCTGGAACCGCGCGACCTCTACGGTTAGTTAGGTTTAAGTAGTTCCAAGTTCTAGGGGACTGATGACCTCAGATGTTAAGTCCCATAGTGCTCAGAGCCATTTGAACCATTTGAACATAGAGGGAAACGAGAGACCAACGTAACGTTCGTGTGCCAAATTGTTATACTCAGTGAGTGGACACGGCTGTTTTATTATGCAACTTTATTCTCCCATTTTTTGTGAAATGTTATGTTTTGTATAACTAAGAAAACATTTTTGTGAACTTACTTAAGTACTTTAAAGCAAAATAAAAAATATTTAGAACACATTTTCTTTTTGAAATCAGTAAGATGAACGAAGTGTTCACTATTTGATATGTCATGCTCCGGCAACTGTCAAATCTTTCATTCTACAGGTCGTACTCATAATGCATTTCTTCTACAAATTCTCCATATTGACGTTTTGACAAGATCTTGCAGCAGCATAGCCTTGTTCGTGGAAATATCTCATTTTGCAATTTCCCCCTTGAGTCCTTGCCAGATGTTTTCAATTGGTTTCACATCTGGGGAGATCCCTGCCCCGTACAAAACGTGAATCCCACTCTCATTTAAATATTCAGTCACATATATTGATTTGTGGCATGTTGCAGAATCGTGAATCGACGTGTAATTGTTGTCGGGAAACCATTCCCTTGCCTGGGGAAGAAGTCGTGTTTGCTGTGCTGACACCTGTACTGTTCTTCACCGTCCCTTTCACAATCTGAAGGCGTCCAATTCCTTTGGTACTTTTTGTAGACCAAACCGTTATTAACAGAGGATGCTTGAGTCACTGAACTATCTAGTCTTCGTGGAACTTTTCAGGACTGCTGCGTCTCTGAAATTCCGCTTTGTCTTGCAGAGTTTGGATATTTGTTTCGTCAGAGAAGCAAACGTGTAATGAAATCAGGTCACGTTTGGAAATCTCAACTATCGTAAAAGAAGGAGTAGAATGGTATTATGGTCAGTCATCCACGGTCCAATGTCTGTACTCTAGTCGTGTTTGTTTCATCGCTGGCAGCGCGACGGCACCGCAGCCCCACTTCACTGGACCTTCGGTGCAGAACACCGGTAGATACAGGCACTCGACCATCCTCCACGTTCTCAGTCACCCGTATCAATCTACGCTGGTTTTCTAAAAAATGATTCAAATGGCTCTGAGCACTATGCGCCTAGAACTTAGAACTAATTAAACCTAACTAACCTAAGGACATCACACACATTCATGCCCGAAGCAGGATTCGAACCTGCGACTTTAGCGGTCGCTCGGCTCCAGACTGTAGCGCCTAGAACCGCACGGCCACTCCGGCCAGCGCCGGTTTTCTACTACGATTCGTCTTATTCCTTTGCAGGTTCCAGGGGATGCAATACGTTCTCGACGGCAATTGCTTTGCTAATGCGTTTCCAGACTTTCATTATTTTTTTAACTATTTTGATGGTGTGAGAGTCGATATTGTTGCCATTTCCGGTAGATTGCCTTTACCAGTATCTGGAAACAGTCACAAAGAAACCATATTCAGTATTAGGGGACTTGTAAGCGTTAAAACGCGGAATATACAGCATAAAAATTTAACAAATTACGTGAAGTTCGATAATAATTGAAATACTCAGCGACTTTCTGGGTATAGTACGGTATACATCACATCACAGAGGCAGTTGTGGCAGCCACAACTATTCAGTATTTCAGAAAATATGAAGTAACTGTGTGAATACGTTACCGAATGGGCATAAATTCTTGCCAAACAAACGATACAGGCTTATTCACTATTGTAGAATACTTTAAAAGCAAAACGGCTCACGAATTACTGTTTAGTGTAGACTACTTGCAGTCCAAACTCGAAACTACCTGATCTGCGTCCTCAGTACATTTATTTGGCAGCCCACAGCACGGTTGGCTACGAGTGCAAAATCTGATGGTCCCTGTCACACTCCCTTCGAGTACTCCTGAAATTACAACAACTGCAGACACGGTTCCTTCAAAAAGGGCAGGGACAGTTTAGACCCCCGTTCATCCCCAACCGGTGACTGAACCACCTGCCACTGCACTTTAAATTCGGGTCCCCCGTCCTACTAACCGGCGACCGAGACCCGCGCAGGAACGCCGAGTTGTGCACGCCCACCCGCCCACTGCAGCGCACCGCACCGGCCGATAAGCCGCGCCCCACACACACAGGCCGCGCCGCTCACGTGTCGCCAGCCGGCCCGCGACCTTGCTCACGCACCACGCACCACGCACCTGCGCGGCGAGCTGGCCGGCCGCCAGGCTCTCAGAGACAGAGGCGGCCCGGGCCGAGTGTGTCCGGGCGTGCCGGCAGCGACAAACTACCGGTGGTCAGCCGGGGAACGTTTGTGCGAGACAAGCTACAAAGTGTACGGAACCACTGATAAGCCTGCAAGTATTTCGCGCGAGGAAATTACGCAACATACTCAACTACTGATAAGAAATGAGCGTTTGCGTGATGCTAATTACGCAGCGTAATGAACCATTCATAAGCCAAGACGCATTAGGATAAGACTTTTTTGTGCGAGACAAATTACAAAGCGTACTGAAACATTGATTAGCCGGCCAACATTTATGCAAAAGTAACTATGCACCATACCGAAATACTCATTAGCCAGAGGGCATTTGCGGGAAAAATATTACGCAGCAACCTGAACCATTGAGTAGAGAGTGTTCATTTGCGCAAAATAAATTATGCACGATACTGAAGCACCGATTAGCCAGAGGAAATTTGTGGCTGGCTCTGAGCACTATGGGACTCAACTGCTGTGGTCATCAGTCCCCTAGAACTTAGAACTACTTAAACCTAACTAACCTAAGGACAGCACACACATCCATGCCCGAGGCAGGATTCGAACCTGCGACCGCAGCAGTCGCACGGTTCCGGACTGCGCGCCTAGAACCGCGAGACCACCGCGAGGAAATTAGTGCGGGACAGATTACGCACCTTACTCAACTGTCGACCAGCCACAGAATATTTGCGCACAACAAACTATGCTCGACACTGAACCACTGATTAGCCAGGGATTATTTGCGCAGGACTAACACGCTGAATCACTGGCCAGCCGGGCAACGGTTGCGCACGACAGATTACGCAAAGAAGTGGACCACTCACTAACCGCGGCTCGTTTGTGCGGGACAAATCACACAGCAGACTAAACCACACAGAAACCATGGGATATTTGTGCGAGAAAAATTACGGTGATACAGTGCAAGTGATTAGCTACGAAACATTTGCGCAGGACAAATTATGCGGCATACTGGATATTTGTTCCAGACAAATCGTGCAGCGTACTGAACGACTGATTAGCTAAGGAACATTGGTGCCCGGAAATGAATACTTAGTCTCTGATTCAGACAAATGACCCTTACAGTAACAACTTTAGCTCACGGCAATTTTTTTTATCGAACTGAGAGTAGGCCTATACCCAACCGATGGATAATGTCATACCCAAGCAAAAGAGCGGAGGAAGTTGTAATTAGTAATTCAACCAATGAAACAAACGGAGTTTCTTCTAACTGGAGAGAGATAATATGGTGGGGTTCGCCATGGGTCAATGTTCCATCAGCCACTGTTCTTCACATATTATGTAAATGATATTGCGCTATGTATAAGAAGCAATATTAGTTATTTTTACGGATCATCCTAGTATTGTACTCAATCGAAGCATACATTCGGCCACACAAGAAATAGTAAACAATGTTCTTGAAAATACCGTTGAGTGATTTTCTTCGGATGTCTCGCTGTCAATTTTAGGACGACACAATATAACGACTTCTGCATGACTATGGGTGCTACACCAGTAAGTGTAGCATACGGTAACTAAATAATATAGAGGGCGGATACTAAAAATTTTAAGCTGTCCATATTGATAAGAATGTAACTGGAAAAAGCGCGTTTTGCAACTCCTAGCCATATTTGCACTTAGAATCATGGCAAATCGTTGGGAAAGAGAAACCAGTACGCTAAAATATTCTGCATATTTTCATTCGATGATGTCATATGGGATAATGTTCTGGGATACTTAAGACAAAGTCTTCATCAGTCATACGGGTGCTGTAAGAATAATATCTCGTCCTCACCGAGTATCACGTTCTACATATTTGTTTAATGATCTGGACATTTGACTACTCCTTCACGATACATTCATTCCTTCAAGAAGTTTGTTGTAAATATTTCACTGTTATACCAAGAAACAATGACATATATGAGTACAATACGAGAAAACGTTACATTCATTACTCCACAATACGGTTGTGTGCACAGCCCCGCACGCAAAACTTTTCATCACTTAGCGGCATAAAATGTCCGACAGCAAAGTAAGATTTGAAAACAAACTCAAAAAGTTTGTCCTCGGCAGCTACTCCTATTCTGTAGAAGAATTTCTTTTATTGCTTTGTATAAAAGGTGGTGCCTAGAAATTACTAACGTCTGTATAATAAAAAAAAAAATTTAAACGTTCGGCATGGAGGCATGTTTAGAAATTAATTTGTGACGTGAATGTAAAATGATTCATTCCACGTAATTATGATGTATCTGGCAAATGATCCACGGAACGTGAAACGAACTTACTATGTGATGATCGACAGTGACTATGTACGCATTGCAACGCAATCCACTGACATAACTGCACTGAGGTTTCAAGATGATTTGGCTCCGTAGCTTGCACATGTGGGTCGTAACATGGGTGCGGTTGCTGCTGCAGAAGTACTCTTCACACATATTAAAAGGCGACATATTCGCCATTGCCTGAAGGAACTATTCATTTTCACCACTGCAGTTAATCAGAAGACTGCGCTTCAGCACATGCCAGGCTTGGGAAATGTCAGACTTGGAAGATCCTCCAACACATACACACGCCATTGCCGTATCTGGCCTTTTCCACAAATCGCAACAAGCCACATTCTCGTTCAGTCTCTCAACTCGCCAGTGAACACTCTGCTGGGCGGCGCTCCAGGTGCTGGCTGGCGCTGTGGGCAGCGGCGCCGCCACACACTGGCCGGCCGCAAGCTCGCGGTTCGGCTGAGAAATCCGAGGCTCGGGTATGGGGTTTGCGAATATCTCGAGAATGTTTCCTGCCTTCCTGTGCAGTGCCAACAGGAGTACAGAGGAGGCGCTAGTTTTCGTGGTTAGAGAGCGTGACCCCCTCACTCCGATGAAGCAGAAGCTGAATGCGGAATCGTACTAGTACATGTTACAGCCTGTGCACCGCGTTCATTAGATGTGCAGTTGGCAGACGATGACTGTCTCGGCATGACGTTGCATCCCGTCATAAAGCACCGTCTGCGAGGCAATGACTGTTTACAATAACATCACTCAGATGGACTGGTCTGCCCAGGGTTGCTACATTAAGACCTCTGGCGTGAGTTAGAACATCATCTCCAGACCTCAGCTTCCGACATCGCTACCTCCTCTCGTTTCGACTCTTGAGCAAAAATGGTCCGCCGGTTCTTCACAGATATTCAGACACTTCATTGTAAGAGTCGCCAGCACAGCCGGACGGTAGACACCCCCACATTTCTTTTATTACAAATCTAGTCACAGACCGGAAATATTTATGTCAGGTTATTAATTTCGGTCAGCGATGAACATCTTCAAACCTGAGTAATAACAGATCGTGTCATTACGTGTATAGGCGGTAGTCTTGCAAGGGTAATTTTTATGACTGCAGCGTCTGTATACGCACATCAAAAAAAGGTCAGCATCACCCCGGTTCCCAGAACTCGTGAAGATAGACGTTGACTGTGGATACTGTATCACAGACACAGTCCCTTTCACTGTTCAGAGACGTCACTAAACCCGCCCAGAGAAGTAAACAACCATAAATGAACAGCGCCCATTAGACGGAGGTGGTCCGACAGCCGATCAGTTCCGGTCATTCCACCAGGAACGAGGTACACTGCTCGTGTTTGTAAGGGGTCCGTAGGCCCTTACTATACGTTTGCACTCGGCACAGGTCGACAGGGCAAACAATAGATAGTGTCGGGTTGCGAGAGCGAGTGTGAGTTGAGTCAGTTCCCAGGTTGCGGGCCGAGCCGTGTGGAGGCCTGTTGCTATATTCCAAGGGTTTGCCGACAAAGGGAGTGGCCATCGCCGCAGTTTAACCCCTTTGTGTTAGAATAATACGGGAAAGTGAAGATGTATAATTACTAGAGTGATCAGTGATATTTCTGTGCCGATATTTTTGGTTTCGCGTCTACCGCGCCGGCATCATTCGGATTGCAGTGTTGGATTGCAGTGTTGGATTGCAGTGATTGAATTGCGTGTGACAATAATGAATAACGAAGAGGCATGTGCTGAGATTAGCCGTAATTAATTATGTATGACGAAGGCAGTGGCTGTCTCCTTTTTCTTGTGTTTTTGAGACGAATATAGGTCTTGATTAGTGAAGCTGTGTTGGCGTTCTTCTTGTCACCAGACATTTCATTATTACAGCATTGAGAAGGACAAAATGGAATGTAACAACTCCGTAGCAGTCAAAATCCGATTGCCAGCCCCATTAGGTACACGGTCACATTAATTAATATTTATTTGGGCTGCTATTCAGATCCCGATCGAGCGGGATACATAAATCGGACTTGTTACATGTTGTCTGTAGTTCAACCATGCGTAGACTGTCAATACCGCGGTTCGATCGCGTCCGCATTGTTACTTTGCGCCAGGAAGGGCACTCAACAAGAGACGTGTCCAGACGTCTCGAAGTGAACCAAACCGATGTTGTTCGGACGTGGAGGAGATACAGATAGACAGGAACTGTCGATGACATGCCTCGGTCAGGCGGCCCAAGGGCTACTATTCCAGTGGATGACCGCTACCTACGGATTATGACTCGGAGGAACCCTGACAGCAACGCCACAATATTGAATAATGCTTTACGTGCAGCCACAGGGCGTCGTCTTACGACTCAAACTGTGTGCAATAGTCCGCATGGTGCGCAACTTCACTCCCGACGTACAGGTTCATCTTTGCAACCACGACACCATGCAGCGCGGTACAGATGGGCGATGAGTGTCAGATATGCCCTCAAGGAAACAATCGTCGGAGACGTGTTTGGAGGCAACCCGGTCAGGCTGAAGGCCTTCGACACACTGTCCAGCGAGTGCAGCAAGGTTGAGGATCCCTGCTGTATTCGGGGCGACGTATGCCGCTGGTGGTCATGGAATGCTCCGTAACGGCTGTACAATACGTGAATGCCATCCTTGAATGCCATCCTCCAACCCACAGTGCAACCATGTCGGCAGCATGTTGGCGAGGCATTCGTCTTCATGGACGACAATTCGCACCCCCTTCGTGTACATCTTGTGAATGACTTCCTTCAGGATAACATCGCTCGACTAGAGTGGCCAGCATGTTGTCAAGACATGAACTGTATCGAACATACCTCGGATGGACTGAAAAGGGCTGTTTATGGACGACGTGAACCACCAACCACTCTGAGGGATCTACGCCAAATTGCCGTTGAGGAGTGGGACAATCTGGACCAACAATGCCTCGATGAACTTGTGGGTAGTATGCCACGACGAATACAGGCATGCATCAATGCAAGAGGATATTAGAGGTATCGGTGTGTACAACAATCTAGACCACCACCCCTGAAGGTCTCGCTCTATGGTGGTACAACATGCAGTGTGTGGTTTTCATGAGCAATAAAAATGGCGGAAATGATGTTTATGTTGATCTCTATTCCCATTTTCTGTACAGGTTTCGGAACTCTCGGAACCGAGGTGGTGCAAAACTTTTTTTCATGTGTGTATGTATGACACAATGTATATCTAGGTATACTGCATCTGTTGAAGTCTGAAGATAGTTATTGTTGACCGAAATTATTAATCTTTATTATAAAGATTTGTGATCTGTGACTATATTTATAAAAAA
This sequence comes from Schistocerca americana, assembly GCF_021461395.2. Lineage (NCBI taxonomy): Eukaryota > Metazoa > Arthropoda > Insecta > Orthoptera > Acrididae > Schistocerca > Schistocerca americana. The sequence goes on from NC_060127.1 coordinate 194,371,913, forward strand.
AGAAATAATTCCTGAATCAATGCCGTATCTTATTGTCACTGTGTCGCAACAGACATGCACGTTGCCTGAAGATGATTGTGTCGATCGAAACTGATAGCGAATAAAGGTATATATCTCAACAGCCCATAAGACGGAAAATATCCAAAAATATCCAATGCTGCGAGCAAGTAGTACTCTGAGATGAAGAGGTTGGCACAGAAGAGGATTTAATGGTCCAGACCAGTTAGTAATTGACTTAACAACCTCCCCCCCCCCCGCTCCCAAGTAGTCGTTCCCCCCACCCCTCCCCCCACTTCCACCCCGCCACCCCTGCCTTACCATACCCACTGGAAGGAATCTGTTGTGCGTTGAGGCTTTGTGTACAGCTGTGGGACGCCATTGCAGTCAACCAAAACTGCTTAAGCGGAATGGCGCGTAGTTGCTTTAAAAGTACACTAACGATTTCTCTCTCCATCCTCACCCAGTCTGAGTTTCTTCTCCGTCTCCAATGACGACCTCCAGGAGAGAACTCTGGACCTTAGTCTTCCTCCCTTTCAGAATAGTGTTTGCCATAGGAAGGGTGGCGGCGCCTGTGTCCTCTCCCTGACTTCGCACTCAGCACTTGGAGCACGTATCGAGAGGGATAAATTGAGGGGTGGGGCAGCGTCGAGGATCGAAGTGGCGCCCCTGCGGTATCAGAGCCTCCACTGCGGGGGAAGACGTGACCGAGTGGACGTCCGCTCACCCTCCGGTGTTGCGCCGGAAACAATGGCCCATAGGGGGACTGTTCACAGTAGCGAGCTGCATGCTCGGAGTAATCGTCATCTAGAAAAGAAGTTACGACCACGAAATATGATGGTGGTGTTAGCCTTCTCCTCACGTTTAGTCTTCAATGCGACACGTGCTTCCCGACTAGTGAATGGTTGAAGACCTCGCTTGTTCGAGTCCACATTTGGGCCGTCCAGGGAACGTTTCACTCGAAACTGCCCCTGCCGTCATTGTGAAAAGGTTTGTTCATCCGACGAAATACGAACAAGTCTGTGGGCGCTACGTCAGGACAACGCGTGCAGTGTAGGCAAAGTCTCTAGCTCAGTTTTGGTAACCGATGAGAGTGACGTTAGTTCTCTGTTTATTGGATGAGTCTTATTTGACACTTGTGCACTTGATATTTTTCAGACAAATGCCTGCAATATTCGGCATGTTACGCCACAGAGGTTTTGGGAACGAGAGGCCTAGGGTTGTCACTGCCAGTGTAGCACTCGCATGTATTAAAGGACAGTCTGGTGTTGGTCACACTGCTTAACTGTTGGGAAAATAACCAACAGAACAGATGCACGGGATGTTGGTTTCTAGAAAAGTAGTTTTGTAAATATTGATTTTAGAAGTGGGAAGATAGATAATGTTGCCGCTGCACTGCTTCCACGCCCGTAATTTATGATGGGTTTGAGAAAGGTTATTCTCGGCATGATTTTTTTTTTATTGATTCGGGTCAGTTAGTTTCATTGTCGAGAAGAGATTAAGCAAAACTTTCCGCTCGTGTAGCTTGTACTCAGAGTAGTAGAGTCACCACTCTGCCGTTACATTAACGAGCTACGTGCCGGTGTTATATTCAGGCGATGCTGGAGGAATTATGTTATGAAATGAGATAGTGAATTTGAGATGCGTTCTGTCATCTGGCGGGCGAATAAAATAACTGCAGAAACAGTAAAGAGAAAACAGAAAGTGGACTGGCAATAGCAAGGACATCTGTTCTGAAAAACAGGGAAATTCGTCAAAATGAAATAGAAATTACGGTGTTATGGAGTCCTTTCTGAAGATATTTATCTGAAGCGTAACCTCGGACAGAAGTGTAGAACAAACCAGTCCCGGCAAAAGAGAAAAGGAGATTTTGAAACGTGGCGTTAGAGAAGAATACTCAGGATTAAATGGGTACCTGGGATGAGAAATGAAAGGAGGTATCGGATCAATGGGGAAGGGGGGGGGCGGGGGTGGCCGGGGGGGGGGGGGACGAGACTCTTTCCACTGAAAACAGGAATCGGTTGATGGGACACATCCCGAAGCATCAAAGAATCGTCAGTTTGGTATGGAGGGAGATGTGATGAAATACAACAAAAAATTCCCAATTTCGTTGAGTTTAATGGATTATACGTTAAGAACAAGGTAGAAACTTCTTTCGCGTCGAGTATGCTAGTCTACAACGAGTGTTACACAGAATCAGCAGCACAGTGTTGGGCAGCTGACCACTCGTCACAATACAATAGCACGACGCGACGGCACCATTGCAGCCGAGAATTCCCCTGCAGTGCAGGCAACCCCGCTAACCGTCGTGTAGTTTGGGTGGCCGCGCTCGCTGGCAATCGGGTGCTGCCTTCCGCTCGAGTCGGCAAATCGGATTGGCAGTTAGCTCAGTCAGCCATCCACGTAACACGGCAACAAGCAAGCCGGAGATGCAACGAGCCGAGCGGCAATAGGCGGCTGTAACCCCCACTCGAGGGCGAAACGGGCAAGCCAGGACGGCAGCCCGCGGGCATGCGTGCGAGAACGTCCCGCAGAACAACGCGTAATGACGTGAAGACGTAGTTTTCTGGTCGAACTGCCACAGAGTAGGAGGCGTGGAGAGACAGATCGGGAAAACCCTATCCCGCTCGTAGTAAACGTATATACAGGGCGTCCATAAAATTCCATTCTCATTTCAAAAATTCGTAACTGCGAAACTATTAGAGATTGAGCATCGTTGTTTGTATCAGAACTTTTAACAATTCTCAAAGTTTTTTCCGTTATGTCAGAATTTTAATGTGTGTCCCCGCTCGTGACACGTAGAATACCGAGGCGATATTCGATTTCCCCCTACATAATGGTCATCACTGCTGTATCAACAGTTCTCATTCATTGGTTCGTGCACGAAAGATAGCAACGTGATTGACTGAGGTTGAGTATCCGCGATAGTTGACGTAACCACGCAGAAAAGTGAGAGCGTCCTACGATGGGGCGATCACGATCTGCTCAACTCTCAGAAAATGTATCATTTAGTACATCCCAAACGCTCAAACTCCTCTCTTCTGGGGGCTCTGTTGATATGCTGTTTGCGCCTGTAATTCTTATATTAACTATCGATACTTCAACAGCTGTATTATACTAGTATAACTTCCTTCACATGAAATGTATGGAAATATTTTTTTCTTGTTCTATAATTTGAGGTAATCTGGGAATACTTACAAGGAAAAGTTCCCATCGCAACCGCCTCAGATTTATTGGTAAGTAGGCCCGTGGATAACCCGTCAGAAACAGAATACAGATTAATCACGAAAACAGGAAGGTTTATTGAACTGTGAAACAGTGAACGATCAAAGTTCAAGATGTGCTCATTCAGCGAACAGCAGAGCAGCGGTATTGTGGTTATGTGGTTACAGGGTTAGTCTGCGAAAGGGCAGATCCGTATTCAAATCTCCCTTCGTGCCCCGTCGTTTCCTTTTTTCACAAAATTATAAACGGTCCGTCCGTTCATAGACATGCCTGTTCTCCTTCTGTAGTCTTGGCAACTGGATATAGAACATGAGTCATGTGGGAAGGATATATTACCGTGTCACGTATATGTGACGAATAGTGAGAGCAGGCGAGATTCAGCATAGACCACTCACAGAAATGAAAACAACGAGAAGAAATTTGTGCTGATACGTAGTTCGCGCGGTAGAGGTGTGGGCCAGCAGTTGCAGGAGGTGTTGGGGAGTGAGTACTATGTCACCATCATTGTGAAGCCTAGTGCAGGGTTGTCTCAGGTGACTGACAGCCTTGGGGAGTTATGCAGGAATTTTACGAAGGAGGATCAGGTAGTGATAGTGGGTGGAGCAGGGAACAATCTTCATAGAGACGGGGAATATGATGTAGGCTGTGACCTGGTGAAGATAGCTACGCAAACTGGGTACACTAATGTGAATTTCGTGCAACTGTTTCAGCGTCACATTTAAGTGGTGCCAGTTGGGTCTATTAGTAGATCGGGTTTCACTAGGCATGGCCTGCACCTCGAGAGGTATAGGAAAAGAGTCTGGCAAAGCTTATAGGTGACAGTACAGTGGGTGCTGGTGGAATCACTCAGGGAAAAATTCCTGTAGTATTGGTATTAGAGCTGCACCGTTTTTAGACTGAAGTCAGCTGATAGGCATACCTGCTTAAAGGACGTCCCTCTAACTAAGGGCATACCTTCAGACGACGTCATGTTTCCAAGTAGAGAGGGAATTAGCATATTTCATCAAAATATAAGAGGTACTAGAGATAGTGAACTGCTTAAAGATGTTGACTCTGAAATTATTGGTATGTCGGAACACCACTTAAAGAATTTGACAGTTCAGAGGATTCCTTTAGCAGGATACATATTAGCTGGCTGTTTTTCAAAGAGTTCCTTGTGGGGTGGGGGAGTGGCCATGTACGTAAAAAACAGTATTCCATTTGAGTCCATAGACATATCACGGCACTGCACTGAACAGATATTTGAATGATGCGCAGGGGCAGTTGAATTTAGTGAAACTAAACTTCTAATTGTAATAGTTTATAGGTCCCCTAATTCTAACTTCAGAGCATTTCTGCTCAAGCTAGAGAGGGCTCTTGATTCACTTTGTAGGAAGCACCAGAAATTAGTTACATGTGGTGACTTCAATATTAATTTTGTATATGATGGTGCCAGAAAAAGTATGTTGGTAGATCTCCTAAATTCATATGAACGGATGCAGGCTGTTTTCTCCAACTAGGGTGCAGGGGAACAGTAGCACAGCCGTACATAATATTTTCATTCACTATTCATCACTAGATGGGCATTCTGTCAGTAAAAGGGTGAATCGCCAGTCTGACCATGATGCACAAACTTTAACACTAAAAGGCATTTGTACTCAAACAAATGTCACATACACTACTGGCCATTAAAATTCTTACACCAAGAAGAAATGCATATGATAAACGGGTATTCATTGGACAAATATATTATACTAGAACTGACATGTGATTACATTTTCAAGCAATTTGGGTGCATAGATCCTGAGAAATCAGTACCCAGAACAACCACCTTTGGCCGTAATAACGGCCTTAATACGCCTCGGCATTGAGTCAAACAGAGCTTGGATGGCGTTTACAGGTACAGCTGCCCATGCAGCTTCAACACGATACCACAGTCCATCAAGGGTAGTAACTGGCGTATTGTGACGAGCCAGTTGCTCGGCCACCATTGACCAGACGTTTTCAGTTGGTGAGAGATACAGAGAATATGCTGGCCAGGGCAGCAGTCGAACATTTTCTCTATCCAGAAAGGCCCGTACAGGACCTGCAACATGCGGTCGCGCATTATCTTGCTGATATGTAGGGTTTCGCAGGGATCAAATGAAGGGTAGAGCCACGGGTCGTTACACATCTGAAATGTAACGTCCACTGTTCAACGTGCCGCCGATGCGAACAAGAGGTGACCGAGACGTATACCCAATGGCACCCCATACCATCACGCCGGGTGATACGCCAGTATGGCGATGACGAATACAAGCTTCCAATGTGCATTCAACGCGATGTCACCCAACACGGATGAGACCATCATGATGCTGTAAACAGAACCTGCATTCACCCGAAAACATGACGTTTTGCCATTCGTGCACCCAGGTTCGTCGTTGAGTACACCATCGCAGGCGCTCCTGTCTGTGGTGCAGCGTCAAGGGTAACCGAAGCCATGGTCTCCGAGCTGATAGTCCATGCTACTGCAAACGTTGACGAACTGTTCGTGAAGATGGTTGTCGTCTTGCAAACGTCCCCATATGTTGCCTCAGGGATCGAGACGTGGCTGCACGATCCGTTACAGCCATGCGGATAACATGCCTGTCATCTCGACTGCTAGTGATACGAGGCCGTTGGGATCCAGCACGGCGTTCCGTATTACCCTCCTGAACCCACCGATTCCATATTCTGCTAACAGTTATTGGATCTCGACCAACGCGAGTAGCAATGTTGCGATACGATAAACTGCAATCGCGATAGGCTACAATCCGACCTTTATCAGAGTCGGAAACATGATGGTACACATTTCTCCACCTTACACAAGGCATCACATCAACGTTTCACCAGGCAGCGCCGGTCAACTGCTGTTTGTGTATGAGAAATCGGTTGGAAACTTTCCTCATGTCAGCATGTTGTAGGTGTCGCCACCGGCGCCAACCTTGTGTGAATGCTCTGAAAAGCTAATCATTTACATATCACAGCATCTTCTGCCTGTCGGTTAAATTTCACGTCTGTAGCACGTCATCTTCGTGGTGTAGCAATTTTAATGGCCAGTAGGGTGTTATTACAAACCATGTAGGAAAGCTAATCCAGCAGCAACAGAGAGGTTTTTAAACCTTGTCAAGGAACAAGAGTGGCAGGATGTTTATCGTGCCAATGACAGAGATGATAAATACAATGATTTCCTTAAGACATTTCTCTAGCCCTTTGAGAGTTGCCTTTCATTAGAACGTTCTAAATGGGGTACTAGCAGCAATAGGCAGCCTAGGTGGCTGACTAGTGGGATAGGGATATCATGTACAGCAAAGCGGGATTTATATCAAAATGTTATAAGTAGTCACAATCAAGCTACAGTAGCCCATTGTAAACAGTATTGTAAGGTGCCTAAAAATGTTATTAGTAAGGCAAAGAGTATGTGGTATGCCAAAAGAACGGCTAATTCACAGGATAAAATTAAAACCATATGGTCAGTTGTGAAGGAAGCGTCTGGTCAGTAGCACAAGGTCGACAATATAAAGTCAGTTCTTAGTAAAAATATTTCTGTTGCTCGTGAATCAGACATATGTACAGTATTTAACAATCATATTTTGAGCATTTGCTGAATTAAATAAAAATTTAGTTTCTACTGGGAATCATATAACATTCTTGGCAAATGTCTTTCCGAGATTGATGTCTGAAATACTACTTTGTGATACAGACAAGGGGGAGATTGAGTCAAGAATTAAATCACTGAAGACTAAGGAGTCTCGTGGTTACGATGGAGTGCCCAGCAGAATATTACTGTGCTGCACATGTTAGCCCTGTATTTAGACATATTTGTAATTTTTCCTTTAGGAATGGTCAGTTCCCTGAACGATTAAAGTACTCAGAAGTAAAGCCGCTTTATAAAAAGGGAGAAAGGGAAAATGTAGACAATTTTAGATCTATTTCTACGCCATCAGTGTTTACTAAAGTTATTGAAAAGGCTTTGTATGTAAGGATAATTGATCATCTTATATCACACGATTTGCTATCAAATGTACAGCTCGGTTTAGAAGTCGTTTAACAACTGAAAATGCTATATTCTTTTTTCTCTGTGAGGTATTGGATGGGTTAAGCAAAAGGTTTCGAACGATAGGCATATTTTTTGATTTATCTAAGGCGTGTAATTGTGTTGATCACAAAATATTGCTCCAGAAGTTGTATTCACAACGTTGATAATGGCTGTGATGTGGGGTCTGAGAGGCGTACAGTCAATTGGGGGGGGGGGGGGGGGTGTGGGGGTGCCCCAGGGATCAGTGTTGGGGCCACTCCTGTTCCTTATTTATATAAATGATATGCCCTCTGGTATTACAGTTAACTCAAAAATATTTCTGTTTGCTGATGACACTAGCTTGGTAGTAAAGGATGTTGTGTGCAACACTCTCTCTGTTTCGAATAGTGCTGTTCATGACGTAAGTTCATGACTTGTAGAAAATAAACTAACGCTAAATCACAGGGAGACTCAGGACTCAGTTTTTACAGTTTCTAACACATAGTTCAACAAAACCCGACGTTTTAATTTCACAGAATGGGCATATGGTTGGTTCAAATGGCTCTGAGCACTATGGGACTCAACTTCTGAGGTCATTAGTGTAGTGTCGGCAGACTTGCCAACACTACGTACACTAATAGAAAGAGGCGGCCAAGATGCACGCGCTAACTCACGCAGGGTGGCGTGAGGTCTGAAACAGGATACGTAATGAATGCTATAAAGAAGAGTACGTAGCTGCTGGAATACTTAACTTTAATCCATCATTTGTACATCGCTCTTGACGATACAAGTGAGACTCGGTAGATACATGCAATGTAATGCTAATGGCGCCTTGCTAGGTCGTAGCCCTTGACTTAGCTGAAGGCTATGCTAACTAGCTGCTCTGCAAATGAGCGAGTCTTCGTCCGTATAGTCGCTAGCAAAGTCGGCTGTACAACTGGGGCGAGTGCTAGTCCGTATCTCGAGACCTGCCTTGTGGTGGCGCTCGGTCTGCGATCACTGACAGTGGCGACACGCGGGTCCGACATGTAGTAATGGACCGCGGCCGATTTAAAGCTACCACCTAGCAAGTATGGTGTCTGGCGGTGACACCACAATTAGTCCCCTAGAACTTAGAACTAGTTAAACCTAACTAACCTAAGGACATTACAAACATCCATGCCCGAGGCAGGATTCGAACCTGCGACCGCAGCGGTCTTGCGGTTCCAGACTGCAGCGCCTTTAACCGCACGGCCACTTCGGCCGGCAATGGGCATATGATTGGCGAAACCGAACAGTTTGAATTTCTAGATGTTCAGGTAGATAGTAAACTGTCGTGGAAAGCCCACGTTCAGGATCTTGTTCAGAGACTTAGTGCTGCCATTTTTACTATTCGCACGGTATCTGAAGTGAGTGATAGTTCAACGCGAAAATTTGTCTACTTTGCTTATTTTCATTCGCTTATGCCGTATAGTATTATATTTTGGGGTAACTCTTCCCATTCTAAAAGGATATTTTTTGGCGCAGAAATGGGCGGTTCGGGCAATAAGTTGTGTAAATTCACGAACTTCTTGTCGACCCCTTTTCACAAGTCTCGGTGTTTTGACATTGGCCTCTCAATATATATATATATATTCCTTAGTGTCATTTCTTGTTAACAATATTACTTATTCCCAAGAATAAGCAGCTTCCACTCAGTTAATATTCGGCAGAAATCAAACCTGCATTTGGATCGGACTTCCTTAACTCCTGTGCAGAAAGGTGTGCAGTATACTGCAACATCCATTTTCAATAATCTACCACTCGAATTCAAAAATCTTAGCAGTAATCCACGCGCTTTTAAATCTTAACTGAAGAGTTCCCTCATGGGTGACTCCTTCTATTCTATCGTGGAGTTCCTTGAAAAATTAAGCTGAATCTTGTTGTATTGTTGATTGCGTTTACTTAAACCTTTTTTGGGTTTATAAATATTTTATTTTTATCTGTTATTACTTTTATGTCGAAATTTCACGTACTGACAAGTTCCATGACCTTGGAGATTTACTCCTCAATTTGGTCCTACGGAACTTGACGTGTAAATAAATAAAATAAATAAATGGATGAGAACTATGTTACGACAATGGAATTCAAGAATCAGAACTTCCAAAACGGAACGCAAGTGCCATTACATGTGATACTTGGACAGAACAAATAGGAGGAATATACGTCAGGAGGTCCCTTCCTTACACCTCGCTATTGCAAACGGACATTACTCCACGACAGAGCCACAAATTTCAATGCAGCGAACAAACATGTCAATGACCGGACGTGCAGTTTACAATTTTGGAAAAAAAATATAGGGCACGAGCGATATATGAGCCCGGATCAGCCCCGTCGAATTCAGCACCGTGACCACGTACCTGCGATGCCATGGTTCTTGCTAATAGCTCAATGAGCACATCTAGTGCTTGGACCGTTCATTGTTTCTATTTTGCTTCTTTTTTCACAGTTCAGTAACTTTTCCTGTTTTCATGCAGGTTTTGACGGGCCATCCACTGTGCCATCTCAGCACTCAATCTGAGGTGGTGCGACGGGGAGTCTCCTTTGTTAGTAAATGTCTTTCCTGAAACTATGTCATTTTATATATCGAATTGTGACAAGAGCCAAAGAAACTGGTAGACCTGTCTAATATCGTGTAGGGCCCTCGCGAGCCCTCAGAAGTGCCGCAGCACGACGTGGAATGAACTCGACTAATGTCTGAAGTACTGCTGTAAGGACCTGACACCATGAATCTTGCATGGCCTTCCATAAATCTGATGGTACGAGGGGGTAGATATCTTTTCTGAACAGCACGTTGCAAGGCATCCCAGATATGCTCAGTAATGTTCATGCCTTGGGAGTTTGGTGGCCAGCGGAAGTGTTTAAACTCACAAGAGTGTTCCTCAAGCCACTCTGTAGCAATTCTGGATTTCTGGGGTGGTGCATTGTCCTGCTGGAATTGCTCAAGTCCGTTGGAATGCACAACGGTCATAACTGGTTGCAGGTGATGTGACAGGATGCTTACGTACGTGTCACCTGTCAGAATCGTATATAGACGTATCAGGGGTCCCATATCACTACAACTGCACACGCCTCACACTATTAAAGAGCCTCCACCATCTTGAACAGTCCCCTTGCTGACATCCAGGGTCCATGGATTCGTGAGGTTTTCTCCATACACGTACACGTTCATCTGCTCGATACAATTTGAAACGAGATTCGTGTGGCCAGGCAACATGTTTTCCGTCATCAACAGTCCAATGGCCGTGCTGAAGGGCCCACGCGAGGCGCAAAGATTGTGTCGTGCAACCATCAAGAGTACACGAGTGAGCCTTCGGCTCCGAAAGCCCATATCGACGACGTTTCGTTGAATGGTAGGCACGCTCACACTTGTTGATGGCACACTATTGAAATCTGCAGCAATTTGATGAAGGGTTGCACTTCCGTCACGTCGAACGATTCCCTTCAGTCGTCGTTGGTCCTGCCCTTGCAGGATCTTTTCCCGGCCGCAGCGACGTCGGAGATTTTATGTTTTACCGTATTCCTGATATTCACGGTACACCCGTGAAATGGTCGAACGGGAAAATCCCCAGTTGATCGCTACTTCGGAGATGCTGTGCACCATCGCCCGGTCGCAGACTATAACGCCACGTTCAAACTCTGTTAAATCTTGATAACCCGCCGTTGTGGCTGCAGTAACTGATCTAACAACTGCGCGAGACACTTATTGTTTTATATACGGATTGCCGACCGCAGCGTCGTATGCTGTCTGTTTACATATCACTGTATTTCAATACGCATGCGTATATAAGTTTCTTTGGCGCTTCGGTCTTTCCATATAGCTTACCCATATTTTCCTCGGAATCTTGCACCATTTTACATTGTCGAACGCTGTTCCCAAGTCTACAAATCCTATGAAAGTGTCTTGAGTTTTCTGCAGTCTTGCTTCCATTACCAACCGCTCAACGTCAGAACTGTCTCTCTGGTACCATTCCCTTTCCGAAAGGCAACCTGATCGTCGTCTAACAGATCCTCAATTTTCCTTTCCATTCCTATGTGTATTATTATTGCCAGCTAGTTGGATTCATGGGCTGGTAAGCTGATTGTACGATAATCCACGCACTTATCGGCTTGGAATGGTCTGAACCGTGTGGAGGAAATTTTACCGAAAGTCTGATACTACACTCCTGGAAATGGAAAAAAGAACACATTGACACCGGTGTGTCAGACCCACCATACTTGCTCCGGACACTGCGAGAGGGCTGTACAAGCAATGATCACACGCACGGCACAGCGGACACACCAGGAACCGCGGTGTTGGCCGTCGAATGGCGCTAGCTGCGCAGCATTTGTGCACCGCCGCCGTCACTGTCAGCCAGTTTGCCGTGGCATACGGAGCTCCATCGCAGTCTTTAACACTGGTAGCATGCCGCGACAGCGTGGACGTGAACCGTATGTGCAGTTGACGGACTTTGAGCGAGGGCGTATAGTGGGCATGCGGGAGGCCGGGTGGACGTACCGCCGAATTGCTCAACACGTGGGGCGTGAGGTCTCCACAGTACATCGATGTTGTCGCCAGTGTTCGGCGGAAGGTGCACGTGCCCGTCGACCTGGGACCGGACCGCAGCGACGCACGGATGCACGCCAAGACCGTAGGATCCTACGCAGTGCCGTTGGGGACCGCACCGCCACTTCCCAGCAAATTAGGGACACTGTTGCTCCTGGGGTATCTGCGAGGACCATTCGTAACCGTCTCCATGAAGCTGGGCTACGGTCCCGCACACCGTTAGGCCGTCTTCCGCTCACGCCCCAACATCGTGCAGCCCGCCTCCAGTGGTGTCGCGACAGGCGTGAATGGAGGGACGAATGGAGACGTGTCGTCTTCAGCGATGAGAGTCGCTTCTGCCTTGGTGCCAATGATGGTCGTATGCGTGTTTGGCGCCGTGCAGGTGAGCGCCACAATCAGGACTGCATACGACCGAGGCACACAGGGCCAACACCCGGCATCATGGTGTGGGGAGCGATCTCCTACACTGGCCGTACACCACTGGTGATCGTCGAGGGGACACTGAATAGTGCACGGTACATCCAAACCGTCATCGAACCGATCGTTCTACCATTCCTAGACCGGCAAGGGAAATTGCTGTTCCAACAGGACAATGCACGTCCGCATGTATCCCGTGCCACCCAACGTGCTCTAGAAGGTGTAAGTCAACTACCCTGGCCAGCAAGATCTCCGGATCTGTCCCCCATTGAGCATGTTTGGGACTGGATGAAGCGTCGTCTCACGCGTTCTGCACGTCCAGCACGAACGCTGGTCCAACTGAGGCGCCAGGTGGAAATGGCATGGCAAGCCGTTCCACAGGACTACATCCAGCATCTCTACGATCGTCTCCATGGGAGAATAGCAGCCTGCATTGCTGCGAAAGGTGGATATACACTGTACTAGTGCCGACATTGTGCATGCTCTGTTGCCTGTGTCTATGTGCCTGTGGGTCTGTCAGTGTGATCATGTGATGTATCTGACCCCAGGAATGTGTCAATAAAGTTTCCCCTTCCTGGGACAATGAATTCACGGTGTTCTTATTTCAATTTCCAGGAGTGTTTATCGCGACTCTAGAACCAGCGTGAACAGTCGTTTTGGCCACTTACCCCAATGGTTTTAGAAATTCCGATGGAATGTTATGAACCGGTTCATCCTTATTTTTTATATCAAGTCAGTCAATGCTCTTTTAGATTCTCGTTATAATACAATATCGCCTACCTCTTCCCCGACGAATCCTGTTTCGTTTTCCATCACACCATCAGTTAAGTCCTCCCCATAACAGAGGCCCTCATTGCACTCTTTTCACCTATCCGCTCACTCCCCTGCATGTAACACTACACGACAGAAGAGCTGGGTGGATGTCCTCTGCAACGATGTGACGCGAGAAGCCCTCGTGGCACATGTGACCTGTGCGCGTCTTCCGGTGAGGTGTCACCTCGAGTATTCGGTGATTAGGATTACACAAAAAGTGAAGTGAATGTTACTGTTTGGTGTTATACCGTGGAATTTACTATTGCTCCGAGATTAACATTTCTGACGCCAAGAAGATATTGTACACAGCAGTCGTGCTCAAGAGCCATGTATTGCGTCATACAGTTTCGTTCCACCGCCACATGAGATCGCCACTTCTACCACCTTCACGCAAAGCAGCAATTGAATTCGCTCTTACGTGCATGGACCAGGTTGTGCTAAACGATTCAGATAATAAGAACGTAACATTCTGCAACGAACCACAGTCATTTGCCTCGATGGAATCCTAAGCCTGTTACAGAAATGTTTCATGTTTTTACCTTAAAACCACGTGAAAGTGTCTCAATGAATCATTGCATTTATTAAAAGAATTTGGTGTAGCAATAGTTTTTTTTTTTTTTTTTTTTTTTGTTTTGCAAATGTTCTTTGTGTGAAGTGCTTCAGGTGATGGTCGAAGCTGATACGTCAATACGTAGTAAAAGAACAAATGATTGAAGTTACTATTTCAAGTGGTAATTTCGTATTATTATTAAAATCATTCCACAATATATTTAATTTCATAGTGAAACAGCGATTACAAGATCAGTACTAGGCCACAACAGTTCAAGACCCTACAACGATCTTGCTTGCATCCCAAGTTTGTAAACGGTGATTTTGTATATCTATTTTTTATTCATTCTGATTGTTTAATGCGAAAAGTAGTGATCAAGAAGTTTGCTAGTAGACCGCCCCCTTTTTGTCTAGCCAGTAATTACATAGTCTAAAAATATGTGCAGTTCAGTAATTAATTTTGAAACATTTGTGGGCTCGAAAATATTATGTGCAGTGCCTTACTTAAGCTACAACAGGCCTAGGATCCCCAAGTATAACTCTTATTCTATGGTATGCAAAAGTTTACACATATTCTATGAAAGCTATTGGTGTTCATATTAGTTAGTAAAAGGTTGGTAATTATTTCAAAATTGCTGTCATTCGGCACCGAAGTTTTAGAGCCACCTCAAGTCCAAATTATCAGTATTTTCTCTCCCTTGAGCGGCACACTCTAATTGTCATTATCATTTACATTCTAAACCACACAGTTTAGGTCAATGTGACGTAGTCTGTCGCCACTAAACTTAAACAGATAGCAGTTCTCCTGATGACTAGTCATTTTGATACTGCATGGTAGAGTGAATCTAGTTTTTGTGTCCATTTTCTAAACAGATTTGTAATTGAAATTAAGTTTGATAGAGCGACTATTTACTTCGTTTGTGTACATTTATTTGAAGTTACTTGTGCCTAATTAGGCTGGGGATCGCATTTGTTGGCATGGCCACAGCTTTTATTTCTCAACTATAATATCGTTGGTTCGATTCCCCGTGTTGTGTTGTTTCAGTGCGTGACCAGTCGTGTGACGAATTAGTGTGTTAATACACGATCGAGGTAAATCTAAAATCCTGTCAAAGGCGTAACATTACAGGGTGGATTAGCAGCTATAGTAAACCCCTAGAGCGTTATTCTCTCAATATTTGTTCTACACAGTCAGTGTCAAAGACTCCGTTTGAAGTGGACGCCTCAAGTTTTTGTACCATATCGTTACTCTTAGTTGTCCCGGTGATGCCCTCCCACCCTGGATAATTGCGCACAGGTTTGGATTCTGCTCATTAGTTGCTATATTGTGCCTTCTCCTGGTTTGTCGGCATTCTGACGCACTCCACACTAAATATCACCAAAGGACAAAGGAAAAACCTTCGAGAGTGAGGGGTACCAACCTGACTATACGGCCCGACAACCACGTGTGATAGTCTGGTTTGCCTCTTCATTTCTTAGCTGGAGCCCTTTGGTTGTTATCCGTAGTAGCCTTGCAGCTCAGTGGTTCTTAGACGATATTTTAAACGCCGTTTTGTGGACCCTCACGGGAAAACATCTTGGGCCTATATTTCAGCAAGATAACGGCCGCCCGCACACGGCGGGAGTTTCCGCTGCTTGTCCTTGTGCTAGGCCGTAGGATCATTCCCCAACTGACAACGTTTGGAGAATTATGGACAAGGCCTTCGAAATTTTGACGGTGTCAATTGAACAGAACTTGGCGCAATATTCCTCAGAAGGACGTGCAACAAATGTGCCAGTGCCAGTACGAATAACTGCTTGCTTAACGGCCAGAAGAGGACCACCGTTTTATTGACTAGCTTAATTAGTGAAGTACTTTCTCCTCTTGAATAAATCATCCATCCAATTTTTCTGAAGCTGTAATCATTTGCACAATTTTGGTAAACATTTTTGGAATACAGTGATCAATTAATTGTTATATTTAGATTAAAGTTCAGTCTTGATCACGTTATGTCTGTTTTAATGAGTAACCGGTTTCGGTTTTTCTATAAAACCATCATCAGACCTGTGAATAAATTTTAAGAAATACTAGATACCAATCTTTAAATGAATGAAAAAGTCTAATGATGTCAAAATTTTTAACAAAATAAAATAAAATTAGTTATACCCATTGGCTCCCTTGGGTTGGTAGGTGGAGCTCTCCTTGCTGCTGTGCAGTCAACTGATGGTTATGAGTGCTGAGCACGAGCTTAAATATGCAGAGGCTCCGCCTACTTCCTGTCACACTACTTCATAACTGCCAATCAGCGTTCATAATATGACGCCATCGTAATTCACTGTTTTTATCCAAAATATAAATAAGTTGTAGACACAACTATTATCTGTTAATCAGATATTTAAATGAATCAATTATATGTTATTAGTGTACTTCCTACTTTTATACTTTGACGATGGCGTCATATTATGAACGCTGATTGGCAGTTATGAAGTAGTGTGACAGGAAGTAGGCGGAGCCTCTGCATATTTAAGCTCGTGCTCAGCACTCATAACCATCAGTTGACTGCACAGCAGCAAGGAGAGCTCCACCTACCAACCCAAGGGAGCCAATGGGTATAACTAATTTTATTTTATTTTGTTAAAAATTTTGACATCATTAGACTTTTTCATTCATTTAAAGATTGGTATCTAGTATTTCTTAAAATTTATTCACAGGTCTGATGATGGTTTTATAGAAAAAACCGAAACCGGTTACTCATTAAAACAGACATAACGTGATCAAGACTGAACTTTAATCTAAAGACTGTAATCATTTGTTTGTACTTCACATCTACCGATTTCAACCCATTCCGATAATTTCTTCGTGGTCTTACATATATAAGGATTAATATCGTACAACGATGTATTACTGTGTTTCGCAGAAAAAATGGTTGGACATATTTAAGTCTGGGGCTAAAGTACGACTTAGTGCCTCAGCCTAGCAGCGTTAACAGTAAACTTGATTTCCAAATGGCGGACCATTGAAACTGCACCGTCAACAACACGAATGTCCCTTAATTCAATGGATTTTTACTCTAAAAAAAGTTAAGTCGCTTAATTTGTCTGCTATTCTATGGCAATAAATACAATTTCAAATTAAATGGAAAAAGTCTGACGTATGATTTGGTGATTCAGAAAAATGCGTTCGTGTTTAGTTTTGCGACTATCCGGCCACCAATCGTCTAGGTGGAGAGAGATTGTAAACACAAGTGAGGTGTCCAGAACGATGTGAGAGGGGCGACCTGCAGCGGCAGCCGGCCGCGCCCGCACGTCACAGTGGCCAGTATTTCAGTATTTGCCAGGGACTGGGCCGCTTCTCCTTCAGTCTTGCGGTCGGCAAATATTAGCGGAGCAATTATCTCGCGCTGGCCCACAGCCAGTCCCGTAGACCAAATATTGACCCCGAGTTGTGAACTGCGAGCCAGCTGCCTCCGACGCGGGACGCATTTTGCGTCTACATTTATACCGCCTGCAGGTCGCCTAGCAGTGTGTGGCGGCGGGTACTTCTAGCACACCTTTCTCTGTTCCACTCGCGAATCGAGCGTGGCGCGAACGGCGGCCGACAAACTGTCGCAGGAGCTCCGACTGCTCTGACTCGTCTCTTTCTCTCGTCGCGGTCATTTCGCGGTACACGAGTTAACGAAGTAACACGTTGTCCTGCCCGACTCTTCCTGAAACGCACGCTTTTGGAATTTAAGCACTAAACATCTCCACGATGCATAAGATGTGGAGTCTCTAAGGCTTTTACTTTATTTTTGGTATTCGACGAAAGTGATGTCAGCTTTATATTTTCACCGAATGTTTCATATTTCGTAGTTGTACGGCAAACATTTTTCGATAGTCCGTATGTCGCGCCACAGCGGTTTGAGCACAAGCAGTGCGATCTTTGGTTGTCAGAAGCACTGTTGCAGTAGGCATTCTAAGCGAGGCTAGTCAGAGAGAGGGGCGCTGGCTGTGCTCCTGAGAGGACTGAATAGCGTGCAGGGCACAGTCAGAAAGATACAGAGGAGGGTGGACTGTGAAACGCGATTTGCTACAGATTAGCGTCAGATGTGAAGACTTCTTCCTGCACTGCTTCCTTGCGCGCGGTTGTGGTGTGTTTGACTGACGGAAGGTCTTACTGGAATTTTTGTTTATCGGTTTCGGGTTGCTTAGATTCAGTGTTCAAAAAATAGTTCAAATGGCTCTGAGCACTATGGGACTTAACTTCTGAGGTGATCAGTCCCCTATAACTTAGAACTACTTAAACCTAAATAACCTATGGACACCACACACATCCATGCCCGAGGGAGGATTCGAACCTGCGACCGTAGCGGTCGCACGGTTCCAGACTGTAGCGCCTAGAACCGCTCGGCCACTGAGGCTGGCGATTCATTGTTCAGACGTGATTACGTATAGTTATCAGTTCATATAGTTTGCACTCAGAACTTATAATTATACCGTAATGTTGTACACGGCAGTCTGCTCTAACAGCTGACTTGTTTACCATCCGAGGACAGCAACAGACAGCGGGGAGAGAGACAGGCTGTGTGTTAGAAGAAGAACGGCAGACTGCAGCAAGGTGACGGTTTGGAACGTGCAAACAATGGACGGAAAAGGAAGATTAACTTCGACGACTGGCAGGATATTAACAGAAAAACACTTCATGATGCTGGATTCTTACATACATCACGAAAAGGAAAGGTAGTTCCTGTGAAACAACCTCCATCGCAGCTGAGTGGAATAGCGCTGTATTGTTTTTGTAAAAAGGCGTATGTCCACAGAGTAGCATATGTGTAGCGGCATATGTGCCTTGTAGAGTGCATGGGTCTTACGATGTACATTATGTGAAAAAATTACAGTAAAAATATGTAATATGAATAAACTTAACTGCCGGCCGGAGTGGCCGTGCGGTTCTGGGCGCTATAGTCTGGAGCCGAGTGACCGCTACGGTCGCAGGTTCGAATCCTGCCTCGGGCATGGATGTGTGTGATGTCCTTAGGTTAGTTAGGTTTAATTAGATCTAAGTTCTAGGCGACCGATGACCTCAGAAGTTTGGTCGCATAGCGCTCAGAGCCAATAAACTTAACTGCACTTCTGTCTTTATCATCTACGGAAAAATATAATACACACTTTGAGCGCTGCTATATTGCTAAAGGAGAATGTGAAATATGATAATTCAGTCGAATGTTAGGTAGTAATATTGACTGCATGATTTAACGTCATGTAAGCAATACAGAAGTGTGTTCAAAAGATCGATGCGAGGACACAAACCTGGAAATTAAGTTAAAGCTGTACAAAGATCATCGTGTCTTGACGCGTGACGAGCAGTCCACTTACTTGATAAACTCCATGTGAAGTACCGAGCGAGGTGGCGCAGTGGTTAGACACTGGACTCGTATTCGGGAGGACGACGGTTCAATCCCGCGTCCGGCCATGCTGATTTAGGTTTTCCGTGATTTCCCTAAATCGCACCAGGCAAATGCTGGGATGGTTCCTTTGAAAGGGCACGGCCGACTTCCTTCCCCGTCCTTCCCTAATACGATGAGACCGATGACCTCGCTGTCTGGTCTCCTTCCCCAAACAACCCAACCCAAATCCATGTGAAGTAGGAGTGTCAGCCAGACGAAAGGAAAGTAAGGCAGACGATACTTCACGGGCACAAGCTACTTTCAAATACGGAGTCCAGTAACATAAAGTGTGTCGACAAACATTGCTTGACATATTCTGCATCACACAGCAACGGGTACAGACTATTCAACGTAAATTGAAAGGTAAATTGACCACTCCAAAAGACAGACAAGGGAAACATTTCAGTAGGCCACATCCCATATCAAATGACGACAGGGCTCTGATTCGGGAACACATTTCGAGTTTCCCGAAGCACATGAGCCATTACAGCAGGAATAAATCCTCAAAAGCATGTCTGTATCCTGATCTCAACGTCTGCAGAATGTATCGATTGCTTATGATCGAAGCTTCAGACGAAATAGAGATGTACAACATCGAACTTGAGGTCCAGTTGCCTCATGCAAAAGTAGACTAAGCATACAAACGATACGGAAATGGCTAAAAGGAACATGTTACGCGTGTCGATCTACAACAGGTTTTACTTTGTACCGCATTGACGCATTCCACGGTATTCTAGCAGAGACAGCTGTCCTCATATAATTTCGCGGTTCATGACTTTGGTACTGGAAAGAACACAGTAAATTTGTGGAATGAATCTGTCGCAAGGAGAGGTTCAGCCAAAATAGTTTCCTGTCTGCTTAAATTTGAGACGCTTGAAGAAGATATGCAACGAAAACTGGTTGTATAGTCTGACCGCTGTGTCGAGCAGAACAATAACTGGAGACTTTTAGAGCTTTATTTCTATCTCGTCAGCTGGAAGTACTTTACAAAAATACATCAAAAGTATTTATGTTTGAGTCACAGTTTTCCACCTTGTGACAGGATCTTCGCAATGATCGAGAAAAGAAAGAATGTGTTAAAAGTTATGGTTCCTTTAAAACTGAAGCATGTCATTACTTAGGCCTTTGTCGATCTTTCAAAACTGGCCACTCAGGAGATAATGATGGAAGACTTCAAGGTTCTCAAAACGCCATCCGCTTTGAAAATTACTGGTGTGCTCTGGCTGAAAGTATGTAGTGACGATCCTCGAGGCATAAGCGTATGTCGTAATCACAACGCGCTCTGTCCATGGGAAAGACATTGCATTGTGAAACACGGTTGTGAACATGAAGTAAAAAGATTTCCGTTGTCTTCTCATTTTCGGGTGCTCTACAATGGGTAATGATGTGGTTGCCTAGAATCCAAAAGTTGTAAGTAAGAAGATAGTAACAAATGCAAATTGAAATTTATTGTAAACTGATTACCTTGCTCTTAAAAAAGTAATAGAACGTGAGTTTGCTATCAAGTTAAGACACAAATCTGGTACATGGAACTCAGTTGTCTCACTGCAGGTTTTCGTAAAAGTTGCTGTATTTTGGCTCCACGTATTTCGTCATGTTCAGTAGATCGCTTTTCTTCTCCATCGAAAACTGCTGCAACTGTCACAGGAATAATAGCTGCGACTTGAGAAATTTGCTGTTTGTACCACCAATAGCTTCAAGTGCTGCATGCCTGTACATGTAGCACCAAGTGCCTCTTGATGCACGGAACAATGAATCGTAAAAATGAAATGAAATGTCGTGTGACGAGGGCCTCCCGTCGGGTAGACCGTTCGCCTGGTGCAAGTCTTTCAATTTCACGCCACTTCGGCGACTTGCGCGTCGATGGGGATGAAATGATGATGATTAGGACAACACAACACCCAGTCCCTGAGCGGAGAGAATCTCCGACCCAGCCGGAAAACGAACCCGGGCCCTTTGGATTGACAGTCTGTCGCTCTGACCACTCAGCTACAGGGGGCGGACACAATGAATCGTATACGTCGATAGTTGTAATGAATCGTATACGTCGATAGTTGTAATTTTTTGATCTTTCATTATCGACTAAAACTGCATGCCACGGTAATACAGCACGTGTCCCGCACAGTCAGCCACGGATCCATAACAGGACGATTCAGTGCTTCCCGCTTTACAGCACCGTCAGATTCCATTCTGTTTGCTGAGGATTAAAATACTGTAATTTGGTTAAATCGCTACACGGCCGGCTGACTGCAGAGAGCACAGAGTTGCTACTGACGTGTACTAAGTAACCGACAGCCGAGAGCCGTGTGAGTGGGGAGTGCGAGCCGGCCCTGGCCCTGCGTGGAGCCCAGCGACTGCTCACTCCGTGTCTCACGCGCCTGCGGCGGGTTAGGCACGCACCCAGAGTCCGGCCGGGGGAAACTAATAACTCAGACACACGTACAGCGCTCTGAGCGGAGGGCATTCCGGGGGCGGCGAAAATAACAGCCTCGAGCACGATAGCGATCACGGCACGCGCTCATCAGAAAGCGGCAACACCGCCGCTTCTGATACAGCAGGCAGTCGTAGGGTTCTAGCGACGCCGGCATTAAATAATTCGACGTATCCGACATCATCTAGACCCTTATCGTCAGGAATGAAACTTACTGCTGCCACACGCAAAATTCCTCTGTAGTTTCACTGCGCGAAAGTGACAGCCGAACGACTACTCAGACTGTTGAGATACAATCAGATTGCCAGAGAAACTTCTTCCACATAATCCCGTAGACAAGTGCGAAAACTATCGCTTGACAGCTCAAGCAGCCTGAAATAATATACAGAAGAATGGGGAAGAAAACACATTGTGTGTTAGGTGGTGATTAGTTTCGCTTTTGGAAAACGTAAACTCTCCAGAGAGGCCGTTCTGACGGTGCGCTCGACAGTGGAAGCAAGACTGAAGAGAAATCGAGACACACTCGACGGATCTGTCAACCCAGAAAAAGCGTTCGACAACGTAAAATTGTGCGAGATGTAGGAAATTCTGAGAATAACAGGACTAATCTACTAGCAAACACGGGTAACATAAATATGAATAAGAATCGAGAGGGAACAATAAGATTGGAAGACCAAGAAGGAACTGATCGAATTAAAAAGGCACGCAGTCTTACGGCCTTACTCTTCCAGAAGGCGGAATGACGGAAATAAAATCTCAGTAGTGTGACTAAAACTAATTATGAAAGGATATAAACGATAAGGTTCGCCGATGACATCGCTATCCCCAGTGGAAGTGACGAACAAGTACAGGAACTGTTGAATGGAATGAGAGTAAACTGAAGAAAGACAAAAGGAGTGAGACGTAGCAGAAATGAAAATAGCGTGAAACTTTACATCAAGTCGGTGACCAGGAAGAAGATAGAGTTAACGACTACTGCCATCTAGGAAGCAAAATAAGTCATGACGGACAGTGCATGCAGGACATGAAAAGCAGACTAGCGCAAGTAAAGAAAAGCATTAGTGGCCAAAAGAAGGGGCACAGTGGTCCACAAGTGAGGACACAACTGGCATTGCAGCCACGACACGGAACAGCCCCCCCCCCCCCCCTTCGCCTCGAGTATTGTGAAAACTACAATGGAGCGGCCGGCAGGCGACACTGTATCGCCATAAAATTCTTCCCAACAGGCGCTGCCACACAGCAACACAGGATATCAAACGAAACGCGCTGACAGTTAGTGCTCATCACTATCATTCAGACTACTGATTGCGAATTTATCTCTTAACACTGAATATACGTTACCATAAAATACCAAATACATCCCACGTCCCACGCTCGAGAAAGTTGCAGGTACTAACAGAACAGCAACACAGGAGATCCGTGCTACGGACAATACCGTAATTAATGGCGTAAAAGCACACAGTTGAAAATAGACTATATTAAGGAGTGGGTTGTAAAATGCGTAGTTTAGCAGCTATGGGCACTGGCTGCTCATCTTCGTTACAGCTCTTAGGTTTGGTTTGGTTTGGTTGTTTGGGGAAGAAGACCAGACAGCGTGGTCATCGGTCTCATCGGATTAGGGAAGGATGGGGAAGGATGTCGGCCGTGCCCTTTCAGAGGAACCATCCCGGCATTTGCTTGGAGTGATTTAGGGACATCACGGAAAACCTAAATCAGGATGGCCGGACGCGGGATTGAACCGTCGTCCTCCCGAATGCGAGTCCAGTGTCTAACCACTGCACCACCTCGCTCGGTGTTACAGCTCTTAAGGTATGCCCATGTGTACTAGCCTTTTTGCTTCTAGTATCTTGTAACTTCAGTTGTATGCCTCTGCCCCATCGATTATGGTATACCCAGTATATGGCTGTAATTTAGCTGCCGCAGGCAATGGTGATCAGTACGCAATTGTTCTCTGTGGGTCAAAAATTAAGTGCGCAGGTAGTGTGTGAAATGAAGTAATGCATAAAAAAGTATAGTACCAGATAGGAAAACACGCACGTCAGCAAGAAATCATGGAAAGACTATTTTTTTTAATATGATCGCACATTGGATGGTACACATTACTTGGTAGCAATGCAACCCACTCTGCGCTGTTTAGCTGGAGAATGTAGCGAGGGGGAAAAGCGAATGACGATATACGTACGTTCAGGTCCCAGTCTATCTCATCTTTTACTCACGAGTCAAGACCGTTACGCGAGATATACAACAGTAACTCCCCCGGATACTGTACACAATTGAACTCCCATCTACAGGGTGAGTCACTAACTATTGCCGCTTAGAATAACTCCGAAAGTATGATAGTAGGTCAAACGTTTGTGGGACAGATGTTGCATGAGACAACGGGGGCCATAATATGAGGTTGGTTTTTTCTTGCTAGGTCGGGCCCCGTCAGAAGTATGGTGAACTTTGTTTTTATTTAAATGGGATGCTATAGTTTGGTACTTATTTTCTGATAGCGGCTATCGAGACGAATCCAATGACGTGTAACAGTAAGGTCTTTGAAGGCCAACGAAGGTCAAAAAGGTAGCAAGAACGTCCGTTTACAGAAGGTGTTCGAAGTGATGACCATTGGCACCAGTGGAGTGCTGCAATCATCTTCTCATGGATTGAGTGGTATTCCTTATCACTTCGGCGCTTATCGAAGCACATGATCTGACACTTCTCTCTCGTATATCGTGCAGATAGTAAATATTCGCCAAATACAGCGTATCCATCTAAAGTGCCATTGACATGTAAACACCAGTCGACGGTTTTCTCAATACAACACTAATAGGAACGGTAAGAATGTGAATGATGTATTCCTTCAAAGAACAAGTCACTATGCTTCTCATTTACGGAGAATATCAACGAAATTGAGTGAGAGCTGGAGACTTACACGCTGAAAGATATCCTCAACGTACTCACCCTACACGTCGTACATTTAAATATGTGTGTGATAAATTGAGAACAACTAGATCTTTAACGCATCGGAAACATATCCTGCAAAGGAAAGTTACTCACGAGGAAACGAAAATTGGTAATCTTCCTACTGTGGTTCGAGATCCTTGTGTTAGTTCGCAAGGGAATCTGGCATTAGCCATAGTACTCTTGTTCGTGTTCTGCGTAGCTCTAAGTATCATCCTTACCATATCACTCAGCACCGAGAATTAACTGGTACGGAATGTATGCGTCGCATTGAATTCTGCCGATTGGCTCAACTTCGGATTCAGAGGGAGACAGATTTATTAATTTGATTTCATTTACTGACGAGGCTACATTCACGAACCACGGAAATGTTTTGCATAACATGCATTATCGAGCAACTGAAAATCCATGTTGGCTGCGGCAAGTCGCACACCAAAAGCCGTGGTCGGTAAATGTTTGGTCTGGGATTCTGGTGGACAGAATTATAGGCCGCTATTATATCGGAGGAAATTTTAATGGTAGGAAGTACACGACATTCCTGCAAGAAACATTAGGTCTGTTTTTTATAGAAATACCTTTAGGAACAAGGAACAGAATATGGTATCAACAGGATGGGTGTCCGGCAGAGACAATTCCCAAATCGTTGGATTGGACGCGGAGGAGATGTGTCGTGGTCGACTTGTTCGCCAGACCTGACACCTCTAGATTTTTTCTCGTAGGGATTCGTAAAAGACATTGTTTATAAAGACGTTCCAACTACATCTGAAGATATTCGAGACAGAATTGTCAGAGCATGTGCTTAGATAAGTGCCGATGTGATGAGCACCACATAATTCATGATAATCACTTCGAACACCTTCTGTAAATGGACGTTCATGCCACCTTTTTTACCTTCGTAGACCTTACGGTTACACGTCATTGGATTCGTCTCGATAGCCGCTATCAAAAAATAAGTACCAAACTACAGCACCCCATTAATAAAAAAAAAACGTTGACCTTCATGTCTCTGAAGCGACCCCACCTAGCAACAAAAAACCAACGTCATATAATGGGCGCCGTTGTACCATGCAACATTTGCCCCACAAACTTTTCAGCTGCTATCATAATTTCGGAGTTATTCTAGGTGGCAGTAGTTAGTGATTCACCCTGTATGAAACAGCTTCAAACGTCTGTTTACTTTAGAAATGAGTTAATAGGTTAAATATTTAACTTTAACCGTGTACGGGAGATAAAGTTTAGGGAAGGTCTGAAATTATGTGTAAAGTTTTTTGCAAGTTGCAAAGTGCTCTCCTCCTTAAATGCTGTATGAGTACAGTCTGGGTAATCTGCCCGCCTCAAGTATCTGACTGTAATGCTTGTCTTACTGGGTTACACTTTTACCATAAGATTATCCCTCTTAATGAGTAGAATATAACAGCATTTCAACTTTTTAAATTCGGTCAATAATAATGCGAAATATTGGAAATCAAAATTTTATTGCGTCTGGATGCCATCGGATAATCTACCTGAAACTGTTAGGGGGTTTCGGGATAACAATTTAGTAATACAGGTGGTGGGGACAGTGCTGTTATTCCAGGCTACACCCACTGCCGGTACTCTTACAGTTATCTACCTATTTTTAATATCATGAGAGCGCAGGCTTTCACGGTCAGTGTCAGATTTGGATACAGTTTTTTCGGGTGTTAGACCGCGTCATTAAGCAACACTAAAAGAGTTCGGGCCAGCTTTGCAGTGGTTCTTTCCAGAACGATTAAAACTTTTTAGTCGCAGGATGGCAACATAGTGAAAGAACTGGAAGCGAGGTGTAGCAAAGCTAATGCAGTGAGCGCTCAGCTACGATCTACTCTCTTCTGCAAGAAGGAAGTCAGTACCAAGACTAAGTTATCTGTGCACCGTTCAATCTTTCGACCAACTTTGTTGTACGGGAGCGAAAGCTGGGTGGATTCAGGTTACCTTATCAACAAGGTTGAGGTTACGGATATGAAAGTAGCTAGGATGATTGCAGGTAATAGTAGATGGGAACAATGGCAGGAGGGTGTCCACAATGAGGAAATCAAAGAAAAACTGGGAATGAACTCTATAGATATAGCAGTCAGGGCGAACAGGCTTAGATGGTGGGGTCATGTTACACGCATGGGAGAAGCAAGGTTACCCAAGAGACTCATGGGTTCAGCAGTAGAGGGTAGGAGGAGTCGGGGCAGACCAAGGAGAAGGTACCTGGATTCGGTTAAGAATGATTTTGAAGTA
Source organism: Schistocerca americana (assembly GCF_021461395.2). Taxonomy (NCBI): domain Eukaryota; kingdom Metazoa; phylum Arthropoda; class Insecta; order Orthoptera; family Acrididae; genus Schistocerca; species Schistocerca americana. The sequence continues at coordinate 194,398,519 of NC_060127.1, forward strand.
ATCGGTTTAACATCAGAAGAGGCACCAATGTTAGCACTGAATAGGGGATCTTGGAGGAACTGTATAAGGGGGGCTATGTTCCAGACTGAACGCTGAAAGGCATAATCAGTCTTAAATGATGATGATGATGATGATGAGTCGCACTGGAGAGAACGTCTGCAAAGACTGTTGCAGTGTTGGCTTTATACGAGGGGCGTTCAGTATGTAACGCAACACTTTTTGTGGAAACGGCTCGCTTTGATTCGGGATTCCAGTGCAGAATATTACTCCCCACTGATCTGGCTGCTGAACCGTATTTTTCAACAAAAACTCCGCTCAATGCGGTGGCCCACGCCACCGCACTGGCAGGGCCTGTTCACCCCCGTGGCACCGCCCCACTGCCGCAGCAACCTTCCCACATCCACGCACTGCTTCCCGCGGAGTGCATCCTTCATTGGGCCGAGCAGGTGGAAGTCGCAGCATGCGGTATCCGGACTGCAGCGAGGATGCCGAAGAACCGTGCAGTAAAATTGTGTGAGCTCCTCTCGGGTGTGACGCCTTATGTTCTCACGAACAAGAAGTTCGTTTGGATTTTTTTGTCGTCGAACACGCTGGAGTAGTTTCTTCAGTTTCCTGAGGGTTGCACAATACGCTCCGGAGTTGATCGGTGCACCGTGAGGAAGGACATCAAACGCTGTAACTCCTTCAGAGTCCCAGAAGAACGTCGTGATGAGTTTTCTGGCTGGGGGCGCGGCTCCGACGTTTTCTCCAGAGCAGGGATGCAGTGGTGACACTCCACGGACTGCCGTTTTGTTCTCGGCTCGAACTGATGAACCCACGTTTCATCGCCTGTGACGATCTTCGACAAAACGTTGTCACAATCAGCCTCGTGCCACGCAAAGCAATTCGGCACACGTGGTCCTTCGTTGATCTGTATGGTCTTCTGTTAGGTGGCGAGGAAGCCAGCGGGCGCACACTACACACACACACACACACACACACACACACACACACACACACACACGCACGCATACACCTTCGAGGACCCCCGCTGGTAGACAAATGTGTCAGCACTACCCACAGAGACGACCTGTTGAGCAGCGAGGTGTTTGACTGTGATCCGTCCGTCACCTCCAGTGAGAGTGTCCACACGTTGCAACACCGCAGGAGTCAGAGCTGCGTGCGGCCGGCCGGCACGCGGTTTCCGCGACCCCGTTGCGATGGTGACAGACGGCTCCCCCAACGACTCAACGTGCTTTTGTTCACGGCCAGGTCTCCGCAGACACCCTGCTAGTGTCTATGAATATCTGCGATGCTCTTGTTTGCACCGAGAGTATCTGAGTGCCAGGTCTCTGCGTGAAACGCACCTGTGTTGCGGACGCCATTGTGAAGGCTACGTAAAGCGCCGCCACCTGTCTCGACTTCATGGAACCATAGTGGCCTAGGCAGGAATACTCCACGATGTCCCACGGCAAATTCCTCATTTTTTCAACAGAAACTGGTCGAGAAAAAAAATGCATTACTTATCGAACGCCCCTAGTAGTTGTTTCAGTGTTTCATAGTGACGCGGCCTAACAGCGAAATCATTTTTTCTCTAATGTTGGTGGACGGTCTTTGTACAATTGCGCGTGCACAGTATGTGCACTGTGTTTGCAAGAAATCTCAGTGGTGAGGATAGAATAATAGTTGCACCAGCGTTAAAAGTAAATAGTCAAATTTTTGAAAATAAACCCTGCAAATTCCTTGGAATATCTCTCGAAAATAGTTTATCGTGGCGATCCCACATAAGCTAACTGGGAAACAAGTTGAACAGTCTTGCATTCGCAGCGACGATAGTCGCCGAAGCAACGGAGGTGGACAATATAACGACAGTTTATCGCAGTTACTTTGAGTCAGTTATAAAAGATACAGAATAATTTTTGACTGTGTGCAAGCAGAAAAAATAAATATCAGCACTACAAAAAGAACTAGTATTAGAAAAACGAGTAATGTGGAGCCTAAGGATTCATACCAACCACTATTTAGGTAGCCAAGTATTTTAACTATTTTGTGAATTTATATTTATGAACTGTTTATCTTTATATGTGACAATACGTATTTATTTATAGGAAACCACTTTCAACACAGGTATGATAGTAGAAACAAGGACAATTTTGTGTTGTTACTTCATACATTCCTCAGTACATGGCGACAGGAATTTATACTAAATTAAAAGTGAAAAACTTTCACAGTATGGGACTAGGTTTCCTGAAACTAAAACCACAAGCCATCCTTACGCAAAAACGATGTTATTCAGTCACTAATTTTTTAATTATTATAAAGCTTTCTTTCTACGGTAACGTAATAAACTTGTATTGGCGTTTGGGTACACTAAGATTAAGTTTACGTTTTTTTGACACATTGTGTGTGTCTCAGTAAGGTTACTTATATTGACAAGTCTCCTGTACATCAAATCAATGATACATGTACGTCAGCCATGAAGTAATATCTTCGGGTATTAGTAACCACTTCAGCTCTATTTAGTCCTTTTGATATTGGATAACTACCGGTTTCGTGCCACTAAAAGCCACATCTTTATGTGAACATATGACTAAAACATTAGGCGGTATGTCTTAGAATAAAACAGCCGGATTCCAATAGATGGGTCCCCTTCTCCGTTCTATACGGAAAATGCGAACTGGGCTGTTTTAATCTGTGACGTACCGCGTTTTAGCGGTGTTTTGTTCTGACGGACAACGAATGTTGGGCAGAAAGGTCAAGATATGTATTTTAGTGCCACGAAACCGGTAGTGATCCAATAATAAAAGGATTAAATACAGCGGTTTATTAGTGCCCAAGATGACTACTCATTGCTGTGGTTTCCCTACGTACAAGGCTGCCTGCCTGAAATAACAAATTCACGATTCTGAAAGCAGCACTCCCGACAGCTGTACGGCGGTTGCGAACACAAAGCGCAGTCACTGACTCCGATCGACAAACAGACCCGCGCCAGCGGTGCTTGCTGTGGACCCAGTCGGTGACAAAAGCAGGTACCGAAGAGTCGATGAACGCCTGTTCCACTCGCCACGGGCGCCGAACAGTCTGCTACACATACTGCCGTACAGCTGGCCCTCCTCCTTGTTCTGATGTCCCGGTTAACACATGTCGTTACACTGAATCATACCAGGCCACTGAGCACCCTTTTTCTGAACCCTTTTCTTTTTAAATTTCACTTAAAAAATAAACGTTTTATTCTGTAACGGGAAATAAAAAGCCGTAGTTCCGTCGGTGTTGTTTGAAGTATGCGATTAGGAGAACTGCTCCTGGGAGATTGGATCTGTTGATGTTGCTGTTCTGTTGTTTTCAGTATGAAAACCGGTTGATGCTGCCCTGTCTCTCCTCCGCAAGGCTCTTCATCTCTGCACAAATTTTGCAAAGAGCTGAGAAGAGCAGCTGTACGATTATAAGACGAACATCGACAAAAGTAAAACGAGGCTGGTGGAATGTAGTCGAATCAGGTGATACTGAGGGAATTTAGGAAATGAAACACTAAATGTAGAAAATAAGTATTTCCTTTTGGACATAAAAATAACGGAGTTTGGCCCAGGTACAGCGGAAAGAGAATGCAAACCGGCAATAACAAGACAAACATTTCTGAAGAAGAGAAATTTTGTCCGTGAGGAGACGGCGGTCTTCATGTAATTTACCAAATAAAAATTATTTAATTTTAAAAAATTTTGATGGATACACAGGATATATACAGGGTGTATCTGAAACGAATGGTAAAATGGCTCACATAACGAGCACATTTCACACATCGTACGGTGGTAGGGGTCGTTCGACAGTGTCACGCGCATTCCCGAGGGTAGACACACAACATGCCATCCGGCCATCATGGTAGCAGGTCTGCAGGGCAACGATTTCTCAAGGTAAACGAGAAGTCGAGATGACGTTTTATAACCTTTATCTGAAGAAAGTGACCAAAATTACGCCCTCCTGCACGAATGCACGCCGTCCAACGACTGTCGCACTCTTTCGTACACTCTTGGCAAAGTCAAGGCATCGGAGGCTGCCACAATGCGTGCTATGGATCTCAAGAGGCCTCAGGAGGCCTCAGAAGAAAAGAATCAGTGGCCGTCAAGTCGGGGGAAAGCGCAGGCCGCGCCGCCAGTCTACCGCGCCCCGTCCAGTTCAAAAATGGTTCAAGTGGCTCTGAGCACTATGCGACTTAACTTCTCAGGTCATCAGTCGCCTAGAACGTAGAACTAATTAAACCTAACTAACCTGGACCCGTGGTCTAGGGGTAGCCGGCACGGTAGCTCAGCGTGTTCGGTCAGAGGGACAGTCGGCTCTCAGCCGTGCTAGCGTGCGGAGCTGCTCCGCGCGCCGTCCGACGCTCCGCTCTCGGCGGTGTTTACTTCCGCGTCGCGGTGTTTGTGTCTGTGGAGTCCAGTACTAACGTACACCATGGCGCACTCGTACCGCCGTGCAATGATCAAAGTAACGTTTCAGGCCGAACATCCACGACCCAGAGCTTTCGAAGTCGAACAGTTCCTACGTGAGGATCTACGTTTGAACCCCAGGACGTAATCGGCATACATTTTTCCATCACAGGAAGTGTTGTCTACATCAAGATGTCGACGGAGGAAATTTGCAATGACATAATTCACCGTCATGCCACCGGACTGAAATTTAAACACTCTGATGGACATATGGGAGCTGTGACGGTCGCCCATGCTGGATTCGGTCTCCGGACATTGCGGGTGTTTGAGCTCCCGTTCGAGGTGCCTCAGGATGTGGTCATAGCCGATTTCCAACCATATGGCACCGTCTCGGGTCACGTCGCGGAGAAGTGGCAAACATTTACGACCTACCCCGTATTAAATGGCGTCCGACAAATAAAAATTGAGGTGACGAAACATGTCCCATCGTACCTGCTGATTGGCGGTGTGAGGGCCATCGTCATATATGATGGACAGCCACGAACGTGCGCAGGATGTGGCTAGGAGGGACATGTACGTTCCGAATGCTTACACCGCCGTTTAATACAGACGCCGTTACGTCAAGAGACCCAGGCTTCGACGGTCACGTCCTTACCCATCACCTACGCCAAGGTTGCGCAGGACCCCGTCGTACCAATCTCGATTGCGCCAGCAGCATCGTCAACGCCACCCGCCGCAGTACAACGCGCCGAGGACACAAGCACGGCGTCGCCTCCAGTGCTCGCTTCAGGACCGCGCGGTTTGCAGATCGAAACCGATGTTCCTGTTGGAACCATGGACGTCGACCTCGGTGTCGTGCCGCCGTCTGCCTTTGTCCAGACGGGTTCGGCGTCAGACGACGGGCGACCACATTCTGATTCAGAAGGCCACATCAGAAAACAGCGGTCGCCTCGCAAACACAGGAAACGACGACGAACGCCTTCCGATGACGCCCTTTCTCAGACGGCCCCACGAGATGTCGACCTGATGTCTGACGGTGATCTCCCACATTGCGTCCAGTCACGCGATGTGGCAGCAACAGGCGCCCCTCCTGTGACGGCTACTCTCCCAGCCAGGGACGTGTCCTCGCCGTTGTCAACGAATGATGACGGCGGTCCCCCTGCCACTCATGTTCCGGAATCCACAACACCCGTTCCGGAAGTACGTGACCGTCACATGTCCACGTCGTCAGCTTCCTGGGCCGATGACGTTGAAGAAGAAGTGGAACAGACTGCCAGCGTGTCTGCACATGAGTCCACCTCGGCGACACTGGGGCTGGCGCCCCGCCAGTAATTATCACCACGGCGGGACCACCGGCGGGTCTCCACCTGCCGGCTACATCTACCGCACGTTCTGCAAATACTGAGGGTGGCCGTACACAGCAATATCGTATCGCCACGATGAATCTTGCCACCATTCGTGCCCCCCATAAACTGGCCATGTTCAGAGACACTATTTACTCTGCGGATGTGGATATAGCACTCTTACAAGAGGTGTTTGTGGCTGACTTCCTAGTTCCCACCGGATACAACGCCCATGTTTCCCCCGCATCCGATACCGGTAGCGGCGTCGCCATCCTGCTACGCGACGGACTCCCTGCAGAGGACGTCATCTACCTCCTCACTGCGCGAGGTATGGCCCTCACACTGTTCGGCGTGCGTATTATTAATGTCTACGCTCCGTCCGGCACTGGCCGCCGTCACGACCGACAAACTTTTTTTGCCGAAAGCGTCACACCCCTCTTCACCGGTTCGCAGGACGATTTGGTACTCGGTGGGGATTTTAACTCGACACAAGAGCCCGCGGACCAACTCCCGCGACATTCCCCTTGTGCATCTCTCTCAGTGGTCATCGACCGTCTCCGACTTGTTGACACATGGAAGAAGCTCCACGGAATTCAACCGGGCTATACATTCTACACCTCTCACTCGTCAAGCCGCATAGATCGCATCTACGTTACCCGCTCCCTTGCTGATGGCACACGTCATGCGGAAGTCTGGCCCTTGGCCTTTTCAGACCATGATGCGTACCTCTGTGACGTCACTCTCGCCCGACAGCAAGTGTGGCATAGTCGTGGTCTGTGGAAACTCAATGTCGCTCACCTGACCTCCTCAGACTGTCGCCGTATGGTCGAAGAAGCGTGGGCACGCTGCCACCATCGTCGAGAAGCCTATGACTCCACCTTATCATGGTGGCTCTCCTGTGCAAAGCCGACCCTCAGGAAGACTCTGATGAGTTATGGGAAGGAATTAAAGGCGTGGCAAACTAATACCCTGCACTTCTACTACACCATTCTACGTGACTGTACGACGATGCCTTTCTCGCCAGCCCGGCAGTCGATGGTCCATCGCACGAAGGCGCAGATCTCCTTTATCATGCGGCGTAACTTGGAAGGCACTGTAGTCCGTTCTCGAGCTTCTAATCGAATCCCTCAAGAACGTCCGTCGATGTACCACCTCCTTCAGGAAAGACAACGACGACGACGAGCTCTGATCCAAGTCCTCACTGATGTGGAAGGGCGCCGGCACGACACCCAACAAAGCATCGGTCGTGCTCTCCATGCTCATTTTGCCGGGCTCTACGCAGCCGTACCGCATTCTGCAGCACTGGTCACAGAAGTCGCTCAGCTTACTACGAACACTCTTCCGGAGGATGCAGTGCATGACCTCCAAGACGACGTAACCACAGATGAAGTGGTAGACGCTATCAAGGCGGGTTCCGATAACAGGTCTCCTGGACCTGACGGTATACCCATCGAATTTTATAAAAGTTTTCACTATTTGTTGGCTTCCACGTGGACGGCAATCGCACAAGAACTGATGTCACCGATGACAGTGGTCCCGAGCGCCTTTCTAGAAGGAATTATTATCCCCGTACATAAACCGCGCGGGTCATCGAGGGTCCAGGACTATCGACCAATTACTTTGCTCAACAGCGACATGAAAATATTCACACGGCTACTGGCATCGCGACTCAAGAAGGTCGCACGTTACGTCACATCATGCGACCAGACTTCCCTAGGAGGCGACAACAACATCCTTACGGCCCTTTGCCGTTACAGAGACATGATAGCATTAGCGCATCATCAGCGTCTCCCTGGCGCCTTGGCTTCACTGGACTTTAGCCAGGCTTTCGACCGTGTTGACCACTTCTATTTACGGACAGTTCTTCAGCATATGGGTTTTCCTGGCGATATTGTCACAGTGGTTATGCGCCTGTTGCGTAGTGCAACCTCTCAAATCATGTACAATGGTCGTCTTACACCGTCCCTGGTCATCGCACGATCTGTACGACAAGGATGCCCTCTTTCCACGATTTTGTATGCTTTCGCCTTGGAACCCCTGCTCCAGGGCATGCGCCAACGTTTGGAAGGCACTGCTGTGCAAGGCCACCGTTTTAGTTGTACAGCCTACGCAGACGACATAGTACTATATCTGCGCAGTGAAGATGAAGTACGAGCAGCACTGACATGGGTGGCGACTTACGGAGAAGCGTCGGGGAGCTGCCTCAACGTGTCAAAATCCAAGGTCCTGCTCATTGGTGAGGGCTTGCCGGAGAGATGCGCTGCCCCCCTTAGTGTCGCCGCCACCATACGGTGTCTTGGACTTGATTTCACAGCAGACCTGCGCCGCTCAGCGACTATCAGTGGTAGACGCTTGCTACAGACAATCAGAACAAATCTCGCAGATCGCCGGCTACGAGCTCTCGACGTTATCCAACGTACGCAATACGTGAACATGTATCATGCTTCCCGTATACCACACGTGGCTCAAGTACTACCAGTCCCAAATCTCCTGGCGCGACGACTGTTGATGGCTTTCGGCTCCTTCGTCAGCTCGGGGATGTTATTCAAGGTGCAGTATGAATCCCTTGCGCTGCCACGAGATCGTGGCGGGGTGGGACTCATCCACGTGCCGACTCGTGTCAAGGCACTATACGTCAGCTCCCAACTAAAACTTTGGCATCGTCGCCCGCAGAGCCTTACTAGCCTCCTGCTTCACAACTTTGCACCGGCCTCCTTGTCCGCCCCAGTACTGGTATCGACCATTCCAACCCCCTTTTATTACATCCAACGATTTTTCCTGGAGTTCAGTTATATCTACCGATCCTTACCACTTACACGTTTGTACCTCACGAAAACAGTCTCCGAATTGTTACAACAGTGCCGCCCGTCCAACCCCATCGAACGTAAGTATCCACAGTACGTGTGGCGACACATATGGAAGGCGATCCATGCGCGTTTTCTCGAATCAGACGTTCCATCAGCGTGGTACATCACCGTGAATGGCAAACAAGTTAACCGAGATCGTCTGCACCGCATCCATCTCGCCGATTCATCCCTCTGCACCTACTGTGGAGTGGATGACACGGATGTCCACCGGTTCCACTGTGGCACAGCGCTAGACGTCTGGACACTTGCGCGGCGAATTTTGGCGTTTCTTACTCGCCAGACACCGGCTCAGATCGACGTCCACATGCTTTTGTACCCCGATAAGACTTTCTACCCCTCCGCCAAAACTAACTCTGTGAATTGGATCTGTGGCCACACGATCCGCTATCTTTTTACTTCTGGCGACAAGTCTACGCTAGGATATTGGACTTATCTCAACGAACGACACTGCGTCCTGATACGCAACCCACGCTATAAACAATATTTTTCCAATTTCTTACGGAGCACTTTCGATGACCCACCTAGTAGCTGGAACGTCCAAGCCCTGAGAAGCTGAAAACTGTGTAAACCGAGCCGAACTGAATAGATCTGCTACCCAGAACTCACGCCTACGCCATGAGAAGACACGTTTGGACGAGCTGGCATGCTGTAGGCGGATACACTTCAGGAGCTCCTGTAAGAACTGGACTTTAACTACAAGTCGCACGACGACTTAAAAAGCTTTTCCTTATTTATTCCTCATAATTTGTTCTTAAAGGAAAAAGAAGTTTGATTTTGGCTTTGAGAAACTTTTTTTTGTTCCAATAGATTGCTTCTTCGCCAACAAGACGAAGGAGACTCATTTTTGTTTACAGGACCGAGAAACCAGTAGAATTGGAGTCTTTGTTTTCTTTTGGAAAAAAAAACTTTTCCTTATTTATTCCTCACAATTTGTTCTTAAAGGAAAAAGAAATTTGAGTTTGGCTTTGGAAAAGAAAAGTTTTTTTTGTTCCAAAAGATTGCTTCTTCGCCAACAAGACGAAGGAGACTCATTTTTGTTTACTGGACGGAGAAACCAGTAGAATTGGAGTCTTTGTTTTCTTTTGGAAAAAAAATAATAATAAAAAAAGGGGTAGCGTCTAAAAAAAAGAGCAGCTGGCATAAAAAAAACAAAAAAAAAAGAAAAAAAGAGGGTTAGCAGCCCTCTGTAATAAAAAAAACTGAGCTAATCGATCAACAACGAACTTAAACGGATGTCTTACGACGTCCGCCCCGAGCAGATGCGACAAACAAAAGTGAACAAAATGAGATTTTTTTTTAAAAAAAGGGTAGCGTCTTTGATTCATAATCAAAACGTCTTCGGTCCCGGGATCGATCCTCGCCACTGCTTAAATTTTGATAAATAATCAGCATTGGCGGCCGAAGACTTCCGGCATAAGGAGTCAGCCTCATTCTGCCAACGGCTTTATCAAAGAGGGCGGAGGAGCGGATAGAGGTTCAGGGCACTTTCTTGTCCTAGGGGTGGGAAATTGCCCCTAAAGGCGGAAGAATCAGCAATGATCAACGACATGAGGATGCAGAAGGCAATGGAAACCACTGCATTAAAGACACGTAACGTGTATCCACAGGACATGTGGCCTGTAATTGAAGAAGTGTCATGATGATCTCTCCATTGGCAAAAGATTCCGGAGTAGTCCCCCATTCGGATCTCCGGGAGGGGACTGCCAAGGGGGAGGTTAGTATGAGAAAAAGATTGAATAATCAACGAAAGGATAACGTTCTACGAGTCGGGGCGTGGAATGTCAGAAGCTTGAACGTGGTAGGGAAACTAGAAAATCTGAAAAGGGAAATGCAAAGGCTCAATCTAGATATAGTAGGGATCAGTGAAGTGAAGTGGAAGGAAGACAAGGATTTCTGGTCAGATGAGTAACAACAGCAGCAGAAAATGGTATAACAGGTGTAGGGTTTGTTATGAATAGGAAGGTAGGACAGAGGGTGTGTTACTGTGAACAGTTCAATGACCGGGTTGTTCTAATCAGAATCGACAGCAGACCAACACCGACAACGATAGTTCACGTATACACGCCGACGTCGAAAGCTGAAGATGAACAGATAGAGAAAGTGTATGAGGATATTGAAAGGGTAATGCAGTATGTAAAGGGGGACGAAAATCTAATAGTCATGGGCGACTGGAATGCAGTTGTAGGGGAAGAAGTAGAAGAAAAGGTTACAGGAGAATATGGGCTTGGGACGAGGAATGAAAGAGGAGAAAGACTAATTGAGTTCTGTAACAAGTTTCAGCTAGTAATAGCGAATACCCTGTTCAAGAATGACAAGAGGAGGAGGTATACTTGGAAAAGGCCGGGAGATACGGGAAGATTTCAATTAGATTACATCATGGTCAGACAGAGATTCCGAAATCAGATACTGGATTGTAAGGCGTAGCCAGGAGCAGATACAGACTCAGATCACAATATAGTAGTGATGAAGAGTAGGCTGAAGTTCAAGACATTAGTCAGGAAGAATCAATACGCAAAGCAGTGGGATACGGAAGTACCAAGGAATGACGAGATACGTTTGAAGTTCTCTAACGCTATAGATACAGCAATAAGGAATAGCGCAGTAGGCAGTACAGTTGAAGAGGAATGGACATCTCTAAAAAGGGCCATCACAGAAGTTGGGAAGGAAAACGTAGGTACAAAGAAGGTAGCTGCGAAGAAACCATGGGTAACAGAAGAAATACTTCAGTTGATTGATGAAAGGAGGAAGTAGAAAAACGTCCGGGAAACTCAGGAATACAGAAATACAAGTCGCTGAGGAATGAAATAAATAGGAAGTGCAGGGAAACTAAGATGAAATGTCTGCAGGAAAAATGTGAAGACATCGAAAAGATATGATTGTCGGAAGGACAGACTCAGCATACCGGAAAGTCAAAGCAACCTTTGGTGACATTAAAAGCAACGGTGGTAACATTAAGAGTGCAACGGGAATTCCACTGTTAAATGCAGAGGAGAGAGCAGATAGGTGGAAAGAATACATTGAAAGCCTCTATGAGGGTGAAGATTTGTCTGATGTGATAGAAGAAGAAACAGGAGTCGATTTAGAAGAGATAGGAGATCCCGTATTAGAATCGGAATTTAAAAGAGCTTTGGAGGACTTACGGTCAAATAAGGCAGATGGGATAGATAACATTCCATCAGAATTTCTAAAATCATTGGAGGAAGTGGCAACAAAACGACTATTCACGTTGATGTGTAGAATATATAAGTCTGGCGACATACCATCTGACTTTCGGAAGAGCATCATCCACACAATTCCGAAGACGGCAAGAGCTGACAAGTGCGAGAATTATCGCACAATCAGCTTAACAGCTCATGCATCGAAGCTGCTTACAAGAATACTATACAGAAGAATGGAAAAGAAAATTGAGAATGCGCTAGGTGACGATCAGTTTGGCTTTAGGAAAAGTAAAGGGACGAGAGCGGCAATTCTGACGTTACGGCTGATAATGGAAGCAAGGCTAAAGAAAAATCAAGACACTTTCATAGGATTTGTCGACCTGGAAAAAGCGTTCGACAATATAAAATGGTGCAAGCTGTTCGAGATTCTGAACAAGTAGGGGTAAGCTACAGGGAGAGACGGGTCATATACAATATGTACAACAACCAAGAGGGAGTCATAAGAGTGGAGGATCAAGAACGAAGTGCTCGTATTAAGAAGGGTGTAAGACAAGGCTGTAGCCTTTCGCCCCTACTCTTAAATCTGTACATCGAGGAAGCAATGATGGAAATAAAAGAAAGGTTCAGGAGTGGAATTAAAATACAAGGTGAAAGAATGTCAATGATACGATTCGCTGATGACATTGCTATCCTGAATGAAAGTGAAGAAGAATTAAATGATCTGCTGAACGGAATGAACAGTCTAATGAGTACACAGTATGGTTTGAGAGTAAATCGGAGAAAGACGAAGGTCATGAGAAGTAGCAGAAATGAGAACAGCGAGAAACTTAACATCAGGATTGATGGTCACGAAGTCAATGAAGTTAAGGAATTCTGCTACCCTGGAAAAAGACATTTGTTGCACAACTTGACTGAAAGAAGGGATCGGATAATAGGATACATCTTGAGACATCACGAAATTGTCGATATGGTAATGAAGGGGTAAAAATTGTTGAAAGCTTCACTACCGTAAGAAGATGTAAGTGTATTAGGTAAGCTCAAATGAAGAAGCATGCACGGAAGAGATTAGCGTGGACAGCTACATCAGATCAGTCTTAGGCGCAAGAGCACAACAATTGCTCCCATATAACAGCATGTTTTTTTTCGGATATAAAGAAATAAAGCATCCAACTGATTGCCCTTATTTGTGACTTTCGGGAAGTCACGTGAAAAGTTCGAGTTGGGTTTCGCACAACCGAGGTGAGGTGTTGAAGCACACCCTCTCCAAGCCAAGAGGACAGCTTATGCCACGCACAGTACAAAGGCCCTTATAATAACTACGACGACGCATCTTATGCTCGTGTATGGGATGTACTTTATGTTATATTCGTTTTAATTTATGTTCTGTCAGGTAGAGGCAATACAATTGCTATATACCGTGTGTGTAATTTAATTTTTATGTTTCTAACTGCTTTATCCTGAGACCCGGTTACGAGTAAACATTTACACTATTGGCCATTAAAACTGCTGCACCAAGAACAAATGCAGATGATAAACGGTTATTCATTGGACTAATATATTATACTAGAACTGACACGTGATTACATATTCACGCAATTTGGGTGCATACATCCTGAGAATTCAATACGCAGAACAACCACCTCTGGCCGTAATAACGGCCTTGTTACGCCTGGGCAATGAGTCAAACAGAGCTTGGATGGCGTGTACAAGTACGGCTGCTCATGCAGCTTCAACACGATACCACAATTCGTCAAGAGTAGTGACTGGCGTATTATGACAAGCCAGTTGCTCGGCCACCATTGACCAGACGTTTTCAATTGGTGAGAGATCTGGAGAATGTGCTGGCCAGGGCAGCAGTCGAACATTTTCTCTATCCAGAAAGGCCCGTACAGGACCTGCAACATGCGGTAGTGCATTATCCTGCTGAAATGTAGGGTTTCGCAGGGATCGAATGGAGGGTAGAGCCACGGGTCGTAACACATCTGAAATGTATCGTCCACTGCTCAAAGTGGCGTCAATGCGAACAAGAGGTGACCGAGACGTGTAATCAATGGCACACCATACCATCACACAGGGTTATACGCCAGTATGGCGGTGACGAATACACGCTTCCAATCTGCGTTCACCGCGATGTCGCCAAACACGAATGCGACCATCATGATGCTGTAAACAGAACATGGACTCATCCGAAAAAACGCGCTTCTCCGAATCTCCGTTTCCCGTACTGCGGGCAATAGCTCAGCTGATCAAGAATGATCATCCTTTCCCGACTTCTGAAATGATGTTGTTGTTGTGGTTCAAATGGCTCTGAGCACTATGGGCCTCAACTTCTGAGGTCATTAGTCCCCTAGAACTTAGAACTAGTTAAACCTAACTAAGGACATCACACACATCCAAGCCCGAGGCAGGATTCGAACCTGCGACCGTAGCGATCTCGCGGTTCGAGACTGCAGCGCCTAGAACCGCACGGCCACTTCGGCCGGCTGTTGTTGTGGTCTTCAGTCCTGAGACTGGTTTGATGCAGCTCTCCATGCCACTCTATCCTGTGCAAGCTTCTTGATCTCCCAGTACTTACTGCAACCTACATCTTTCTGAATCTGCTTAGTGTATTCATCTCTTGGTCTCCCCCTACGATTTTTACCCTACACGCTAACCTCCAATGCTAAATTTGTGATACCTTGATGCCTCAAAACATGTCCTACCAACCGGTCCCTTCTTCTTGTCAAGTTGTGCCACAAACTCTTCTTCTCCCCAATTCTATTCAATACCTCCTCATTAGTTATGTGATCTACCCATCTAATCTTCAGCATTCTTCTGTAGCACCACATTTCGAAAGCTTCTATTCTCTTGCTGTCCAAACTATTTATCGTCCATTTTTCACTTCCATACGTGGCTACACTCCATACAAATACTTTCAGAAACGACTTCCTGACACTTAAATCTATACTCGATGTTAACAAATTTCTCTTCTTCAGAAAGATTAGATTAGATTAGTACTTGTTCCATAGATCATGAATATGACACTTCGTAATACTGAAGAACGTGTCAGGTTAATAAAGACGTATATACAAGATATTAAATTACACAAAATATTACATGACAATATTTTTAATTTTTTTGTGGGGGTTGGGGAAATTACCCGCTTACTATATCCAAAAATTCATCTAATGAGTAGAAGGAGTTGCCATTAAGAAATTCTTTTAATTTCCTTTTAAATGCTATATGGCTATCTGTCAGACTTTTGATGTTATTAGGTAAGTGATCAAAGACTTTTGTGGCATCTTAATTTACCCCCTTCTGAGCCAAAGTTAGATTTAACCTTGAGTAGTGAAGATCATCCTTTCTCCTAGTGTTGTAGCCATGTACACTACTATTACTTCTGTATTCATTCGGATTGTTAATAGCAAATATCACAAGTGAATATATATGTTGTGAGGCTACAGTGAAGATATCTACCTCTTTTAATAAGTGTCTGCAGGATGATCTTGGATGAGCCCCAGCAATTATTCTGATTACACGCTTTTCTGGAATGAACACTCTTTTACTCAATGATGAGTTACCCCAGAATACGATGCCATACGAAAGCAGAGAATGAAAATAGGCATGGTAAGCTAATTTGCTAAGTTGTATATCGCCAAAATTTGCAATGACCCTAATAGCATAAGTAGCTGAACTCTAACGTTTCAGCAGATCTTCAGTGTGTTTTTTCCAGTTCAACCTCTCATCAATGCATACATCTAGAAATTTTGAATGTTCTACCTTAGCTACCGATTTCTGATCGAAGTCTATATTTATTAATGGTGTCATTCCATTTACTGTGTGGAACTGTATATACTGTGTTTTGTCAAAGTTTAATGAGAGCCCATTTGCAGAGAACCACTTAATGATTTTCTGAAAAACATAGTTTACAATTTCACCAGTTAATTCTTGTCTGGTGGGTGTGATAGCTATACTTGTATCATCGGCAAAAAGTACCAGCTTTGCATCTTCGTGAATATAGAGTGGCAAGTCATTAATATATATTAAGAACAGCAGGGGACCCAGGACCGAACCTTGTGGCACCCCATTCTTGATTTGTTCCCCAGCAGTTTTTTTATGTGAACTGCGTATTTCAACTTTCTGCACTCTTCCAGTTAGGTATCATTTAAACCATTTGAGCACTGTCCCATTCATACCACAGTACTTGATCTTATCTAGAAGTATTCAATGATTTACACAATTAAAAGCCTTTGATAGATCACAAAAAATCCCAATGGGCGACTTCCGGTTACTCAGAGCATTTAATATTTCATCAGTGAAAGTATATAGAGCATTTTCCGTTGAAAAACCCTTCTGGAAACCAAACTGACATTTTGTTAAAACTTTATTTTTACAAAGGTGTGAAGCTACTCTACAATGCATTACTTTTTCAAGTATTTTCGATAAGACAGTCAGAAGAGAGATTGGGCGGTAGTTGTTGACATCAGACGTATCCCGTTTTTTATGCAGTGGTTTAACAAAGGCATACTTCAGTCTATCTGGGAAAATACCCTGCTTCAGAGAGCTATTACATATGTGGCTAAGAATCCCATTTACTTCTTGGGAAATAGCTTTTATTATCCTGCTGGAAATGTCACAAATTCCAAGTGAGCTTTTATTCTTGAGAGAGTTTATTTTTTTCCTAATTTGAGAAAGAGAGGTGGGTGGAATTCCAATTCTATCAAATGGTGTGGGTAAGGCCTCTTCCATTAACTGCCTTGCTTCTTCTAATGAACATTTAGATCCTATTTTCTCTACAACATTTAAAATGATTATTCAAAATGTTTTCGACTTCCGGCTTGTTGTTTATCAAGTTTCCATTCGCTTTGATGGTGATGTCCTCATCCTGTACTCTTGGTTGCCCTGTCTCCCTTGTAATAATATTCCAAATTCCAGAGAGCTTCTGTAAAGTTTGAAAAGTAGGAGACGAGGTACTGGTAGAAGTAAAGCTGTGAGGTCGGGACGTGAGTCGTGCTTAGGTAGCTCAATTGGTAGAGCACTTGCCCGCGAAAGGCAAAGGTCCCGAGATCGAGTCTCGGTCCGGCACACAGTTTTAATCTGGCAGGAAGTTTCCAAATTGTTTTAATTTTGTTATCAGAGGTATTAATCTCAGACATGATGCACATGCTTCTGGACTTTTTAATAACCTTTCTTAGTGTAGCACAGTAGTTTTTATAATATTTGGCTGTTTCTGGGTCATTATTCTTTCGTGTTGTTAGATACAATTCCCTTTTGTGGTTACAAGATATTTTTATTCCTTTAGTAAGCCAAGGTTTTTTCCATGGTTTCTTATTCTTTCCTTGCCATTGCCAGTCAACATTTGATATCCTCTGTACTTCGACCATCATCAGTTATTTTGCTCCCCAAATAGCAGAACTCCTTTACTACTTTAAGTGTCTCATTTCCTAATCTAATTCCAGCAGCATCACCCGACTTAATTCGACCACATTCCACTTAATTCGACTACATTCCATTATGCTCGTTTTGCTTTTGTTGATGTTCATCTTATATCCTCCTTTCAAGACACTGTCCATCCCGTAAAGCTGTTCTTCCAGGTCCTTTGCTGTCTCTGACAGAATTACAATGTCATCGGAGAACCTCAAAGTTTTAATTTCTTCTCCATGGATTTTAATTCCTACTCCGAATTTTTCTTTTGTTTCCTTTACTGCTTGCTCAATATACAGATTGAATAGCATCGGGGAGAGGCTACAACCCTGTCTCACTCCCTTTCCAACCGCTGCTTCCCTTTCATGCCGCTCGACTCTTATAACTGCCATCTGCTTTCTGTACTTCCGTACTTCTGAAATACCACCGCAGTAAATCCACAGAGGCTGCCGTCTGACTGCCAACTTGGCAAGATCCCGAAACGCTCCAGGAATTAATATTTACGCCCTTTAGTGAATCATAATCAGGAGCAAAACATAAGCATTTTCATTAGCCATTCCCTGCCTGCACTGACAGATGCAAAGAACATCAGCCGCAAACTCGACTGAAACAACGAAGCTAATTAGTCGTCGCCGAGCACTGTCTAAACTGTTCAAAAAATGGTTCAAAATGGCTCTGAGCACTATGGGACTCAACTGCTGTGGTCATAAGTCCCCTAGAACTTAGAACTACTTAAACCTAACTAACCTAACGACATCACACACATCCATGCCCGAGGCAGGATTTTTTTTTTATTTTTTCTTTTTTTTTTCTCGCTGGCCACCTTTTTTTTTATTTTTTATTTTATTTTTTTTTTATTTTTATTTTTTTTTTTTTGAGTGAGGGGTTTTTTTTTTTTTTATTTATTGATATGAAGGAAGGTAGGAGAAACAGAAACCTTTATTATTCACAAAATAAACATAGTACATCCTGTCACATGATAACTGTTCTGGAAGGATCCTTGCTGCCGTCCTACCATGCAGCATGAAATAACAACAAAATCGAAGTGGGGCCACCTCCGGCACCCTAAAGAAAAGTATTTTGGATATGAAAACAAAATTTGAAATACATCCATTTGATAACTGTTCAAGCGTGAGTGTTTCGCAAGTCGCATACTCGCATAGTGTTCTTAGTCGATCACTTTAACTTGGTCGGTTTCACAAGACAGCACCGCCGCTCATCTTCGCGCACCCGGCACACCCCAGGTATATGGCGGGTCCGCAAAAACTGTTACTAGGAAATTGGCATACCAAGCCTTGTACTTTTGTAGCCGTAATAGTTTTGTGTGTCCATCTTGCAAGTATTGCCAGTAATCCAGGACGTTCAGTAAGTTCGTACGTGTGTCTCTATAGATGTAATGGACCGTCATACCTGTGATCCACGCCACCGCGTTCGTCTTATGACGCGGAAAATACGTTTCCTCTGGAAAAAATACTATGTCAGAAGAGACTGCTGTATAGATAGTGCGCCGCATGAACGCTATTATCTTTCTTGCGAGAGTCCAGACAGCCAATGCCTCGCCGCAGACCAGCCGATGGTCGTCCGTATCCAGCACGCCGCATTGCTGACACAAGGGCGAATCCGCCAAATGTATTGCGTACTTTTTAGCATTTGTAGGGTATTTTCGGTTGACGCAAGGTACCATGTTGATCTGACTGATGTAGGTAGGTGGGGGTGGTGGACCGTGCGCCACACCACGTGCCAATTAACAGCTGGATGTTTGCGTTCCACCCTATTCCGGGCGATCTGTCGAAGGAGCAGATGGTACACGTCCTTCGATGTCGACTGTCGGGTCGTCGGTAAACGCTCTCGAACGTAACTGTGTTCCACGATGAACGTGCGCACATACGTTAAAGGGGGCGATATATGGCCGACACTGACTGGAGGAAGATGCGATGTTGGTACGAGTTCTTCGATAATCGTCCCCGTAAGCGAGTGGTTCCTGTTGCGCCACCGTTTGAGCATAGTATTAATAAACATGGCACGCGCCTTCTCGTGCACGTTCACTAAACCAACGCCCCCCTCTCGCGCTGGGAGGGTAAGCGTGTTGTACTGTACCTTAAAGAGTTGTCCCAGGCACACATAGTACCCAAAAGCCGCCTGAATCCTCATAGCCATCGTACGCGTCAAGGGGATAAGGTGTGTCAGGTGGCACATCATGGGCGCGAGAAAAAGGTTGACGAGTAACACTCGCTGCAGCATATCCATCGACCGTAGGGCGTTTAGTCGTACTGCCGTGCGGACTCTGAGTAACAGTCTTCGGTAGTTGTCCGCAGCCGTTCCCGCTGTCTCTTTATGAAAGGTGATACCCAAACAGCGAAGGGTTTCCACCGCAGGTAAGGGTCCTTCCGTTCCTGGTTCTAGGCCACGCCCCACATGCATGAATTGTGATTTTCGGTAGTTGACCACACTTCCAGCTGCCATCCCATACGTCTGTAGCCAATCCAGTGCTGTTTGAGTCTCCCTCTCATTCCGTACGAGGAACACAATATCATCCGCATATGCTCTGCATTTGAATGATAAATGCCGTAGGGAGATCCCGGTAAGACGGCGGCGAAGGCCTGCGAGGCACGGTTCTAAGGCAATCGCATAAAGGAGGATCGACGAGGGGCAACCCTGTCTCACTGATCTTAAGATCGTAAAATACTCAGTTCTCCCTCCGTTGACCACCATCGCTGATCTGGCGCCGTGCAACAGCCGCATCACAGCATTGGTCAGTAACGGCGAGACACCCATCCTGTTCATCACCGCCGCGAGGTACACATGATCCACGCGATCAAAAGCATGATCGAAATCTACAGCAACCATCGCCCCCCGGAGGCGGCATGCAGCCGCGAGGGCGACGACGTCACGATAGTCTCCCAAGGCTGTGTGGATATTACTGATGCCGCCAAGACAAGTCTGATCGGCATGTATTCGATGCTCCAGCGACTTTTTGATACGACTTCCCAGGATGCGCATGAAGATCTTGTAGTCACTATTAAGGAGGGTCAAGGGGCGATAATCACAAGGCCGTTTTCCACCACGGGGCTTCGGTATCGGTATCATGAGTCCTTCCGTGAACTGAATGTGAACCGGTACTTCTTGCCGCAGAAGCTCATTAAACATACATAGCCACATCGGTGTCATAATGGTCACGAAGGCACGGTAAAATTCCAACGGGAATCCATCTGGACCTGGGGACTTGTTGCAAGCACCTCGTGTAATCGCTTCTTCCAGCTCTTCACACGTAATTTCGGATAACCCGTCTGCTTCTCCGTACACAGTCGTCGCGTCAGGGATCTCTTCCAGGACGTTCCCCAGCTCCCTCTGACCCTCCCCGTTGCTCGCATAGAATCTGCTAAAATGATCCGTGAACGCCTGTGCTATGCCCCTTTGTGTTGTATAACGACGTCCATCGCCGAGATCGATCTCATGTATTAAATTCCTGCGTCTTCTTCGTCTTTCCTTTATCACGTAATGCATCGAGGGAACCTCGTTGGGCAGGAAATCCTGCGACCTCGCGCGTATCATCGTACCTGCCATCCTCTGCGTCGCAAGTTGTACCAGCTTCGCCTTAACTCGGTGGACGGCCGTCTGGCGTTCTGGTGTAGGTGGTTGAGCTAACAGTTCCCGGAGAGCCGTAAAGTAAAACTCAGTGGTCGTGCGCTGCCATTGAGAAACCTCCTTCCCATAACTTATTAACGTCCTCCGTAAAGCTGGCTTCGCGCACTCGATCCACCACTGCAGGATAGAACCGAAAGAATTTCGTCGACGGAGGCAGCCATGCCACGCGTCCTCCACCATGCGTCGGCATTCTGCATCTCGCAGGTGGGAGACGTTCATCTTCCAATTACCCCTCCGTCTCCACACCTGCTGTCTATCAAGGTTAACTGTACAAATATATGCCTCGTGGTCTGTAAACGCTGTCGGCCATATTTCTGCGTCCACCGTCGACACTGCTAACGCCCTTGAAACGTAGATTCGATCCAAACGGCCCGCGGAGTGGCTAGTAAAAAATGTATATCCTGGTTGGTTGCGATACTTCAGGTCCCATGTATCGACTAATTCCATCCCGTTGACCAGTTCCCTAAGTTCTTGGCTAGTAGTATAGTTAGGTTGTTGGTCCTTTCTGTCAAGCACACAATTAAAATCTCCGCCGAGTATGCAACCATCGTATCGTCCCTGGAACAACGGTGCAACCTCATGGGCGTAAAAATCTGCTCTGTCCCTTCTCTTATCCGAACCTGACGGTGCGTATATGTTGATCAAACGTATTCCTCCTATCGTCACGGCCGTACCACGGGCAGAAGGCAAATACTCTACTTCGTCTGCACGTATCCCTTCCTTTAATAGTATAGCTGTACCAACGCCTCTCTCGTCACACGGGGAACAGTAAATGTCGTAACCGTAAAAGTCCGAGGGGGGAAGTACCCGAACTTCTTGCAATAGTGCGATGTCTAAATCCGCAGCCTTTATCATGTCACTGAGCATCTTGATTTTCACCGGCGTCCCAATGCGATTGATGTTAACAGACCCTATCCGATAAGCTTGGTGCATGGCGGTCAACGTAGATAGGGTACGGTACGGTCGCTAATTTTGCCGTACATAGGCTGCTGTCGGACTAACGTCCCCCGCCGTCCCCTCATATAGTCTGCCATTATTCCGTGCACCCTGCCGGTCTTACACCGGGAGAGTGCGTGGGAGCAGTTCCTCCGGCATCATCTGTTCCCCAAGGGGGTGGCTCTTCTGACCAGTCCCCTAGTGTCCCATCGTTGTCGTGCGATGCAGGCGCCGTAGCCTCCTCAGTAGCCTGGTGCCGTCTATCGAGCTCCTTCGCTGTGTCTGGAGCATCGTCAGCAGTAGGTCGTGCCGCCGTCCCGCTGGCCACCGTTGCATCCACGCGAGGTAGTTCTTCTGTATCCATGGTCGTCTGTTCTGTACCCGTAAACTTCTCAGAATTATCTACTAGATCAGAGTGATCGTTCTCCACCGTGAGGCGGCGCTTCTTCCGGCGTTTTGGTGAGCGCTGTTTACGTTGCCGGGCCTCGGAATCAGAGGTCAGCATGGTCTCCAGTTGTTCGTGGGGGACGTCAGAATCGTGCGCCGTCGTATTTTCGACGTCTCCAAGTGCCTTATCTGAAGGGGCCTCAAGCGCAACCGAAGAGAGGGCGTCCTGTGACTGCTGCAGGCGGTCCAGCGCAACGTCGTCTTTCTGTGGCTCGCCACGATCCGCCGCTGTCTGTGTGTTCTGGTACGCGTCTGTCTCGCGGCCCACGTCATCGCGTAATGCGGCGACGTAAGTCATGGGGAGCACAGTCGGATGCGGCGTGAGGGGTGGATCATCCCGTGGCAGCTGTAATAACCTTCGTTGAGCACACTCAGAACGTATGTGTCCCTCCTTCCCACATCCAGAGCACGTCCTTGGTTGTCCGTCGTAAATGACAATCGCCCTACAACCGGCGATGTACAAGTATGACGGGACGTGTTTTCGGAGTTCAATCCGTATTTGTCTGACGCCATTGAGGACAGGATACGTCTTGAAGCTCGCCCATTTTTCAGCCACGTGGGATAGGACCGTTCCGTAAGGACGCAGGGCGTCTGTCACCAATTCTTCTGGCACTTCGAATGGAAGCTCAAAGACGCGGATCGTTCTGAGTCCCATGCCGGCGTGTTCAACTGTTACCGCTCCAACATTCCCGTCCGAATGACAGAAACGAAGTCCTTGTCTGTGTCGAAGTAGTAGTTTGTCACATGCCGCTTCATTTATAAGCTTGACATAAACCACGCTGCTGACTATAGATAAGTGGATTCCAACTAGAACGTCAGGTTCGATTTTCACCTCGTCCCGTAAATAACGTTCGATCTCGTAAGCCTTCGGTCGAGCATATTCGGTAACAAAACTAAATTTCAGTGTCGATTTGCGGAAGGACAAGGCCATGATTCGGTCTATGTATTACCGCGACACACCGCTACACACGTAACGTAAACACCTCTCGCGCAGACGTGCGGCAGGGACGTAAACACCGTCCGAACCGCTGCGCCGCCGAAGGCTGACTGAGCTGTTCGAACCTGCGACCGTAGTGGTCGTGCGGTTCCAGACTGTAGCGCCTTTAACCGCTCGGCCACTCCGGCCGGCGTCTAAACTGTAATCACGAAATAAAACGCGATTTGACCAGTGTCATCGTGCAGACGCCAAATATCTGGGACAGCGTAAGTAAGGAGTCTATATACACAAAGATGTCTGGAAACCTAATAAAGACTCGAGAAGGTTTTAATTTAAAGAAGGCTCGTGATCCGGCGCTCAGTTCATTAAAACCTCGCCCCGGCGACCACACGTATCAGAGCCGGAAAACGCCGACAGAATTTGCATTTCACGGAATATCAGGACGTGTTCTGAATAACACTACACCCTCAAAGGAGGCAGCGGGCGTCGGGAGTGGAACTCGGCTACGAACAGCGGCAGGAGGCCAGCAGCAGTTCACAGCGTGGCAGCGGGCACACGTCACAGCACACGCGGCTGGGTCGCTCGTCCGAACGGTGTGCTCACTCTGAGGCGGCGAGAGCCACGGCACGCCTCTGTCCCGGCCGGCGCAGTGCGGCAACCCGGCGAGTAGGCGCACGTCCCTGCAGACACACTGCGCCGCGCTGCCTCTACAGCCGTTCACAACTGCAAAAGTGTTACCGCTGCAGGATTTTGTGCACCAACTCACCTCCCGATTATGTCCCGTAAGTTTTCTGTGGGATTCGTGTCGGACGATCTGGGTCACCAAATCATTCACTTCAATTGTCCAGAATGTTCTTCAGGTCGGTCGCGAACAGCTGTCGTCCGCTGACACGGTGTATTCTCACCCACAAAAATTCCATCGTTTTTGGGGAAAATGAAGTCCGTGTACGGCTGCAAATGGTGTCCGAGTAGGCGAACATCTATGTGAACACAGTCCATTCCATTACGGATCCACCAACAGCTTGCACGGCGCCTTGTTGACAACTTGGGTTCGTGGCCTCGTGGAGTCTGCAACACACACCGACCCTACCACCAACTCTGACCGGGGCACGGTTTGAGAGTCGTCTGGGGTCCCACCGAAGTGGCCACGTACTCTGTACCCTGCAGCGGCGCAGCAGGCCGTGTCCCGCTGTTACCAAAGCCACTCGCCCCGGTCGTCTGCTGCCACAAAACCATTAACGGCCAATCTCTCCGCACAGTCCTAACCGCTACGTCCGTCATACGTGCCATACTCTGTTCACTGCGGTTATTTCCCACATTTATGCTTGTCTATTAGCACTGACAACTCTGCCGGCCGCTGTGGCCGAGCGGTTCTAGGCGCTTCAGTCCGGAACGAATCCTGCCTCGGGCATGGATATGTGTGATGTCCCTAGGTTAGTTAGGTTTAAGTAGTTCGAAGTTCTAGGGGACTGATGACCTCAGAAGTTAAGTCCCATAGTGCTCAGAGCCATTTGAACCCTTTTGCACCACTGACAACTCTACGCAAACGCCGTTGCTCCCGGTCGGCCATTGACCGAAGGTCGTCGCCACTGCGCTGTAGATGGTGCGACGTTGAGAGGTAATGCCTGAAATCTGTTGTTCTCGGCACACACTCGACACTAACGGATCTCGGAATACTGAATTCCCAAACGATTTCGGAAATGGAATGCCCCATGCGCTTAGCTCCAGCTACCATTTCGCGTTGAAAGTCTGTGGAACTTTCGACATCGTGCACGTGGGTACAAATGACAGCCCCGCCAATGCACCGCCCTTTCACACCTCGTGTACGCGATAGCACCGCCATGTGTGTATGTGCGTATCGCTATTCCGTAACTTTTTGTCTCCTCAGTGCGAAGCGGAAACAACAGCTCAGCAGAACTCCCGGAGGCACACTATTAATTAATCGCGCACTGAAAACCTGACCGATCAAGTTCAAATATATTTTTGATGAAAATGTCTCACACTGGGGACACACAAACCTTACTTCAAATGCATCATCTTGCCACATGTATTGTATATCAACTTCGAGAGGACTAGCAGATGTTCATATTAAGAGAATTTTAAAATTTCAAAGGGACACATCATATGGAGGAGGAACGAGCACCACGGGAATCCTGTTAAAACAATTTAAAGAATTTAAAATGTTGATAGCTAATTTGAATACATGAGGAAATTCTGTTCTTAATAATAAATTTTGAAGCGCCATGAGAGAGAGATTTTTGAAAACAACGGCGGAACTATTCACGATTACCGTACGTGCAAGACAAGAGGTGAGATTCTGGAAGTGCAGACCGCCGCTGTGCGTTACACGTGGCCGGCAACCGTGTCCTCCGCGGGCAGCCGCCCCGGCCCGCCAGCAGGCTCTCACCAGCAACCACACGATCCCTCTCAAGTACGGACGGCCTCGGATGTTCAGCAGCTCAGCTCACGCAGGATGCGGTGGCCAATGCGCAGTGACCGGTTTCCGCCCACAGAGCTGCGCGGGTTCATTCGTTTGTCCGAGAGCGTAGCCGACGAGCGTTCGTCACCTTTCGGACGATGACACAATGGGCGCGCATGCGCTGCAATCTTTGTCAAACGATTTTGCAGAAACTATTCGGTAAAAAAAAAATCATTTCTGCTTTGCTTGTAGCTATATGTCTCAGCTTCATTATGATGTGCCCATCATTTCGTTAATGATCATACTTATCGTGATATTTACCTGGAATTAGATACTGCGCAAAATTCGAAAAAGTTTGCAATGACTGACTGACTGTGGTGCGACTAAGGCGTCCCGCCGGGTAGACCGTTCGCCGGGTGCAAATCTTTCGATTTGACGCCACTTCGGCGACTTGCGCGTCGATGGGGATGAAATAATGACGATTAGGACAACACAGCACACAGTCCCTGAGCGGAGGAAACCTCCGACCCAGCCGGGAATCGAACCCGGGTCATTAGTGTGGTGTCACCGCCAGACACCACACTTGCAAGGTGGTAGCTTTAAATCGGCCGCGGTCCATTAGTACAAGTCGGACCCGCGTGTCGCCACTGTGTGATCGCAGACCGAGCGCCACCACCAGGCAGGTCACGAGATACGGACTAGCACTCGCCCCAGCTGTACGGACGACTTTGCTAGCGACTACACTGACGAAGCCTCGCTCATTAGCCGAGCAGATAGTTAGAATAGCCTTCAGCTAAGTCCATGGCTACGACCTAGCAAGGCGCCATTAGCCTTACATAGCTATTGATAATTATCGTCTAAAGCATGTCTCAACAAGAACGATGTATACAACAAGGATGGATTAAAGTTAAGTATTCCAAAAGCAACGTACTTTTCTTTATAGCATTCATTGAGCGTCCTGTTTCAGACTTCACGATATTCTGCGTGAGCTTATAGCGTGCATATCGGCCCCCTCAAAATAACACTGTGTCGGCACTTCTGTCGACACATCAATTAGGATTGACATTCTGTCGTGCTGACCATGCAGCTACCTGGGGCGGAAAGTTTGCAATGAAAAATAGGAGTCGATATCATTTTGCGTCTGGCGCACATTACATAATATCTTACTGCGTAAGAAATTTAGCTAACATATTGAATTTTTCTACAGACTTCACTGGAGGTCTCTACTTGTCACCAGTCTCGAGAAAATTGACTTGACGTAGCGCACTCGTATGCGATCGCACAGCGCCAGCGATAAAGCGAGAGCGAAATATCCACAACATTCCTCACGTTTCATAAATCGTTTCAGATATCCAAATGAGATTTTGGCAAACGATGGCGCACAAAGAGGGGAGCATTTTTCAGTATCGTTATTATGCAAAACTTCATTATCTCCTATGTTATTCCAATAACTACAGATTGTTCCGATGAAAAAATGTAATTTTTACGGACAATCGATAGCTGGTGAAACGAGAAAAGTTATCGGTTTTGGAACAACATTATGCGTTCATTTTGTACCGATGATGTCCTTTTCCGTAACGTACTGACCTTACTTTTCCTCAGTTCCTCACCTAATAAACTTAATAAACTACTGTTTCACAATTCTCTCGCAATTGTGTCTGTTAGACAGGTGAGACTGTGTAAATTCCGCTGTGTTTTGCCAAAAGAAGCAAATTTTAACACGGAAAAAAGTGAAATGCGTAGGTTTTACTCAGAGTTCCCCAATCGTGACTCTATTCTGAAAGTTACAAATGGTTAACAAACCACGCGAAAATAAGTCGCTATATTTCCGCAGAATTCTTTTTAGATACTATACAAAGAAGACGTGACAGATATTTTTGAATGGTCAACATGAAGGGCGTGCAGGGGCCCCGCTTAATATTTACCAAAAATATGAGCGTAGGCCTCAGTTTAGAACGGCAATTCCCCTACATCGGTCTGAGCAACCCCCCACCACTTGCCCGGCCTACGTAATACATCACGCCTTGTATTCTTCAGCGATTGAATCTCATTGGATTTAGTTTCGCGTGCAGCGGAAGTCAAGGTGTAGCCGGTACAGTCAAGTGCGTTCGTAAGGATACGTTTCATGCTGCATTACACACATATAGACTGAGCGATAATGCGAGACAACAGCTTCACCGGCGCATTTAACTCGGACAGCATTGGTCAGCCAGCTGGTCCAACTAAGCTGCAATAAAGTGAGCAGTTGCAGTTCAAAACGTAAAAAGACACGAGCAGACAAATAATATATCTTCAAATGTCATTTAATTTTTAAAGATAATGAAATAATATTCGGCGGAAGTGCAGCACTACCGCACGCTTGTTGAATGAGCAGAGGCAAAGCGAGGATTTGCTCTCCTCCTCAACTTGCATAGTATTCCAATTACAAACAAGAGCGACGAAAATTCCGAACACAGGGTAATTTTTCTGAGGGAGCTATGTGTGATGCAAAAGCTTACTGCAGGGACTTTACCGTATTGTTAAATACTGTTGCCATTGAAGGTATTAACTATCTCTTAGCTCCTTCCTTATCCGAATCCGAGAAATACATTTCAGTTATGGAACTGTCATGTGCTGCGTTGATAAAGAGTCGATCAGCAACAGAATCCAGGAAGCCAACCAGGCGCCGCATTTTCTCCTCTGGTTCGTGTGAGACTTCATCGGTGGTATAAAATAATGGACGTAGTCCGAATAACAAATATTTGGTTTTTCATTTTTGGCCTAAAAAGAAATTGTTATGTTTTCTGAATTTAAGGAATCTTTCATAAAATATCGATAATGAACAATTTATGTTTGACGTGGAAAAAGGAATTACACGTGCAATATGTAATTAGGAACAAACGGACGTGCATTATTCATAAAAAAATATCTATGAATTTTACAATTACGAGGTGTAAGTATTTCAAACTGAATGAAAAAAAAAAGAGTAAGACGAGAATTAAACCACGATCCTTGAACTGCACATGCCCACAGACCTACTACGCTACCGATTCCGCTATTCATTGTGTGTGGGTTTGTATCTCAAGTGATCGGATAGTCCCGCTCGAAAAACTTGAAAGGCGATTTTTTCAGTAAATTTATGAAAAACACTAAGAACAACCCATTTCCCGGTACTTTTTAATCGGGTTCCACACGCGTGTTTCACTACGGAGCAGGAAGCAACCTCAGCCATTTTCACACTGCGTGTTAACAGCGCGACAATCGGAGCGCATCAGTACAAAGATTGTGACTGAACACGATTCTTGAAATGAGAACTACATAGCTAAAGAGTGATTAAAAATAGATTGATGGCTGTTGATACATTAGAATACCTTAAACTTTCATTTAACGTAACTCAGTAATAAGATACCTAACACATAAGTGGAACCTACTTGAAAGAGCGTAAAGACACCCGTGTACGTGTGCTACGGCTGCTGGCCAATCATCGCGTTTGTGTTCGTCTACATCAGGTTTATTCCCATGATGAACAGAGTACAGCGGCCACGGCACTTTGGGCGCACTATACGCGTCGCCGCCACAGGCAGCGTGCCTCCCACAGTGGAGAGTGCTGCCGGCAGGGCACTGCCAGGTGAGGTGCCATCGCAGCGCCACGCCAGCATCCCTCAGCGCCTGACTATTTAGGCCACCGCCGGACCGCGCAAAGTCAATCTAGAGCAGCAGCCGCAGTCTGGCCTCGGCCCAGGTCGTCGTGGTCTGCACCAGCCCAGCCGTCCCACGTGTTCTCGGCGCCACCCGCTGGACACTGGGGTCCCTCGTGGTGGAACGTCGCAGACACTCCTGTTCTCTGTCGTTGTGTGAATATTCATCCGAGCACAGTGTAACTGAGATTCGTGTTTCTTAAATACAGTTATTCTTTTAAAAGTGTCTTCCATCACTTCTCAGGACGGTGATACTTTAAAGAGCGTATGACAACTGACCGTCTTCAAAAGTAAAGCGAACGACAACCTTCTAAGTTGATATGAGGTGAAAGAACTTTTTCAGACAAATTCATAGAAAAAATCTTAATTGAAAATTGGAAAATAAATAAACGTTTCCCTGTCAACGTGCTCTGTGTGCTAGCGCAGGCATATTTTATACGTATAAGGATATTTACTGCTGCGAAGGTACTTTTGTTATACAGCATATTAAACCTGTCGCGCAAGATGTTCACTGCAGTTGACGTCTTGTACTGGTCATTTCTCTGGCGTTTTCACTCACTCACGAGGCTGTGAACGGACGCAGGGCACTACCCAAGCAGGGAGTGCCCACACTGGTGGAGTATGTGCGCTTTCAGCTTCAGGTCTGATAGATAACGCCAAAGAAGCGACTATCAACAGCTCCCCACTTTACTGGACGGTATGCGCCACAGGGTTAAAGACTGTTATTGTTATGTAATACAATCTCGTGTGAACTCCGTACGATTTAATATTATTCGGCGTATATAATAAGTTCTGTAATTCGATTTTGCATACGGTGTAAATAGTATGGCCATTTATAAGAATAGGTTCGGTTAATTCCCTTGTATGTCATAAAATATGTAACTTCTGTACATCTAGTGGGCAGTGGGCGATAAACACGCGGTAAAAGTTATCTGCTAATGAACAAATGAAAAGAAATGAATTTTGATTGATTGACCCAAACATCGTAATGCGGTGACATCAGAAAATGCGGCGTACTTTACCTTGATAGTGAAGATGGAAGATTCCTCATGGGCGCCGTTCACCCTCCGCGTCTGAAACAAAACAAGTCGTGTAAGCAATGCACTTCATTCTCCGGCACCTCGCTGTACAGACGATGTCGAAAAGAAAGACGAAAGAGAAGAGTATGCGGCGGAGGAAAAAGAGAGACAAGATTATAGGAGTGAGAAGCAAAAGAATAACAGGGGCAGACAGAAGAAGATGATGACGATGAGAGATCCCAGACGACACATCTCAAGCTCCCCGCCCCCCCCTCCCCTCCCCCCGCTTTTGTTATTTGTACAAAGGAGTGTCAGAATAACGAATTTCTGTTTGCGAAATGCCACGGCGGTTGTTGTTGTTGCGAGCTCTCCATGCTGGTCTACCCTGTGCGACCCTCTCTCCACCTCGTCATCTCTACGGCACCCTACACCTTCATCAATCTCCTTACTACCTCTGCAGTTTGTCCACTCACACCCCTCCGTTGCAAAATTGACGGTTCCTCGATGCCTATAAGCTGGTCTCTACTCTCAGACATATAGCGTTACAAATTTGGTTTTTCCCCACGTCGATTCAGTACCTCCTCATCTCCTGTTCGGTCTATCCGTCTAAACTCCAGCGTTCTCCTGTGGCACCACATTTCAAGAGCCTCTATTCTCTTCTTCTTTTAACTCTTAACCGTCCACGTTTCACTTCCGAACAAGGCTAAAGTCATGAGAAATTACACTACTGGCCATTAAAATTACTATACCAAGAAGAAATGCAGATGATAAACGGATATTCATTGGACAAATATATTATACTAGAACTGACATGTGATTACATTTTCACGCAATTTGGGTGCATAGATCCTGAGAAAACAGTACCCAGAACAACCACCTCTGACCGTAATAACGGCCTTGATATGCCTCCCATTGAGTCAAACAGAGCTTGGATGGCGTGTACAGGTATAGCTGCCCATGCAGCTTCAACACGATACCACAGTTCATCAAGAGTAGTGACTGGTGTATTGTGACGACCCAGTTGCTCGGCCACAATTGACCAGACGTTCTCAGTTGGTGAGAGATCTGGAGGATGTGCTGGCCAGGGCAGCAGTCGAACATTTTCTGTATCCAGAAAGGCCCGTATAGGACCTGCAACATGCGGTCGTGCATTATCCTGCTGAAATGTAGCGTTTCGCAGGGATCGAATGAAGGGTAGATCCACGGGACGTAACACATCTAAAATGTAACGTCCACTGTTCAAAGTGCCGTCAATGCGAACAAGAAGTGACCGAGAAGTGTAACCAATGGCACCCCATACCATCACACCGGGTGATACGCCAGTATGGCGATGACATATACACGCTTCCAATGTACGTTGACCGCGATGTCGCCAAACACGGATGCGACCATCATGATGCTGTAAACAGAACCTGGATTCATCCGAAAAAATGACGATTTGCCATTCCTGCACCCAGATTCGTCGTTGAGTACACCATCGCAGGCGCTCCTGTCTGTGATGCAGCATCAAGGGTAACCGAAGCCATAGTCCGTTCTGCTGCAAACGTCGTCGAACTGTTCGTGCAGATGGTTGTTGCCTTGCAAACGTCCCCATCTGTTGACTCAGGGATCGAGACGTGGCTGCACGATCCGTTACAGCCATGCGGATAAGATGCCTGTCATCTCGACTGCTAGTGATACGAGGCCTTTGGGATCCAGCACGGCGTTCCGTATTACTCTCCTGAACCCACCGAGTCCATATTCTACTAACAGTCATTGGATCTCGACCAACGCGAGCAGCAATGTCGCGATACGATAAATCGCGATAGGCTACAATCCAACCTTTATCAAAGTAGAAACCTGATGGTACGCATTTCTCCTCCTTACACGAGGCATCACAACAGCGTTTCACCAGGTAAGGCCGGTCAACTGCTGTTTGTGTTTGAGAAATCGGTTGGAAACTTTCCTCATGTCAGCACGTTGTTGTTGTCGCCATAAGGCGGCAACCTTGTGTGAATGCTCTGAAAAGCTAATTATTCGCATATCACAGCATCTTCTTCCTGTCGATTAAATTTCGCGTCTGCAGCACGTAATCTTCGTGGTGTAGCAATTTTAATGGCCAGTAGTTTAAATACTGCCTAACATTTAAATCTGCTTTCAATACAAGCCCCGACGGAGGTTCGAGTCCTCCCTCGGACATGGGTGTGTGTGTTGTCCTTAGCGTAAGTTAGTTTAAGTTAGATTAAGTAGTGCGTAAGCCTAGGGACCGATGACCTCAGAAGTTTGGTCCCATAGTCCTTACCACAAATTTTTCAGTACAAGCGAAAATGACCGGTTTCTCTTTTTTCCCTTATCTTTTTAATTGGAAGAAAATGTGCAGTTGATCATCTCGCTAGTATAGCATCTAACTTACTAATCTGTACTGCTTTATGAAGAGGAGTTGCAGTTTAACGATGTTACCAAAAATCTGGAAAAGAACGATACTCTAATAAACGTTCCGACGGACATAGGCTACAACTTCTTTTAATTAATATATATAAATGCTCTCAGCAAAGGCCAAGTAATGTTCTTGGCCAATCAAATTTATACACTATATACTACCTACACTCCTTTAAAAAATTAAAATATATAAAGTGCAAGGCATTTCAACACGAGTCATGTAAAGCTCTTGACGAATAAACCTAATTTGTGCACGATATTCTACTACCTATCTAGGATACTGTACAGAATTTCTGTTGAGAGAGAAAATGCTGTAACGTGAAAATGAGCGATTTCGTTTTCCTTCACGCACTAAGTTTTATTTCAGATATCATTAATTTAAACCATCAGACAAATTGCTTCTCCCACACACATTCTTCATGCATATGTATAATTTTAAACAAAAGCTGTACACACAGAAGTGTGCTGTTTTGTTTACTTCCGTCGCAGCCAGTCTGAAGAGATAAGAGGAATGTTGTATTTGCGGATTATCGACTTATGAGTAGAATACTACTACGAAATTTTGCAATCGTACTCGTTCACAGATTAATACTGTCATTTAAGTTAGTATAAACACAGTCCCAGGAGATGGACGGGTCTCTCCCTTACCCCTGATGTTAACGAGCCCAACCGATTTACGCATTCATTTTAAGCGATTTCATTCCCAGTCTAAGTTTCGTTTGCAATAACAATAAACAAGTGTCAAGGTGAGAGAGAGAGAAAAAGAGAGAGGGACCGGGGGGAGGAGGAAAAAAATAGATCGTGTGATTGTTGGCTAGGGGGCCCCTTCCGGGGAGGTTCGGCCGCCATGAGTAAGTTGTATTTCAGGTGACGCCGCATTGGGCGACTTACGCGTCGGTGATGATGAGACGATGATGAGGACACCACCATACCCAGTCCACGAGCAGAGAAAACCAGCAACCCAGCCGGTAATCGAACCCAGGCCCACTGTATGGCAGGCAAGCACTCGGCAAAGCAGGCAGACAAGGGGGGGGGGGGGGAGGAGGAGATGGGCAGAGAGAGTGGGGAGGAGAGGGATATGAATTAAAGGGGGGGTAAGAGGAGGAGAAGGACAAAAAGTGGGGGGAGATGAACAGAGAGTTGTGTGGAGAGGGAGGTACAAAAAGAGGGAGACGAGGAGGATATGGGCAGAGAGAGTCACATGGAGATGAACAAAAAGAGGGGGGAAGAGAGGGATATGGACAGAGGGCGTGGGAAGGGGAGGGAGATAGACAAAAAGAGGGGGGGGGGGGAAGAGGAGGAGATGGGCAGAGAGAGTGGGGAGAATATCGGGACATATACCAATTCTAATGCATATTTAGCCATTGCGAAGCATTGTAGGGTTTCCTAGTTCTGTTATAAACTCCATTTTACTTTTTACTGCCTTGTTTTGTCGTAGTCCAACACGCGATCTGGCTAGGTATACTTGTCCGGCTGCTTCCGTTTCACGTCGCCCTGCGCACGAGTAGTGAACGATTTGATTCCCACTTTCGGTAAGTTCGCCGAGCAACAGCATCCTCGGTGATGTTCGGCTGGCGCACACAGGACAGTCAGCCTCGTGAGTGGTCACTGAGCCCTGTATGTCGGCGACTGAGGTACAGTGACAAGTGAAAATGGCAAGAAACTTTTGATGACGCATGGTTATAACTTCTGTTTCCAGAAGTTTCTCCTCGATGACGTTGATAGAAACAAATGTACGAGAAGAAGATGTAGTGTTTTGTGAAATAAAATTCCTTTCTCTTCGCAATTAGTCCACAGACATGAAAAAGACGACTCCGATATATTACACCAATATTGTGAAGAGCAAGGCTGAAAAAAATTTGTGTGAGCGCCCCTCCAAACTTATGCACTTCAAGTCGGTTAACGTTGATGTTGACTGTCTCACAACGGAATATTTGGTTCTAATATGGAAAAACAATAAATGCCAATCGATTACGTGAATTTTCAAGCTCCACAATAGCTTACCAGAATTACTTGAAACACTGCCGAGAAATGTTTTCCACACAAGCAGAGGAGAAATTTTGTTATTTCTGAACGTCTATTAAAGGAGTTTTCTTAGTTTCTCCTGCCAAAGCAATTTATATTTACTTACAGATGAGACGTTCATGAATTGTCCTAAGCTGTTCCAACAAACATTTATAACTCATGAGGTAAATTCCATTGGAATTTTTTTTGCTACCCAACAAAAAATGGAGCATATAAAGAAGCTTTGTCTTCAGTTGCAAGTGACACCAATACGGACATTATGTACGCTGACTCAGAGACGGCATGTCACGAATCAATCGCTTACGTTTGACCCCAAACGAATATAAAGGGCTGCATAGTTCAACTCGGGCAGACATGGTGGAGGAAAATCCAGTCATTTCAGTTATTTTTAACGATCCCTACTGAATGTAGACAGTCCTATGTCCGTGTAAAATTGGAAGGGAAATGTTATGGTACTGTTGATAGCGATTGGAGTCAACACTTACGCTGAGGAGAAATAAGATGGCAACTAAAGGGAATCAGTGCGTCCTCTGTCGGATAAGCATGGCGGCAGCTAATGGGAATCAAGACGTCCGTTTCAAAATATATTCAGCGTCGGCGTCTTGTTCGCGAGAGAAGCAAGATTCTTTTAAATTCACTTCCGAATACTGGAATGTCTGCCGTTGTGTTTTATCAACGGTCTTACCGGAAATCGGAGCGTTTTAAAGCAGAAGTTAAAATGAATGGAATTCGTTTTCGTTTTGGCTCATCACTGAAGCACTTCTTCCCCTTGTATCATATTTCGTATTCACTGATTTGTCTGTTGAACTAAGCCATTTTTGTCACCAAAAATTGTGTTCTTGCACAACCACTCTTTGTTTACATAGTTTCTCTCTATAAGCAGATGCATTGTTTTCGATGAGCTCTCCCGTTGTCTCTGCTACAGGAACTCATCGGTTAAGACGATTTTTCTGGAGTGCGGTTCAATGTGATATACACCGTTTAGCCAGCCTGAGTGGCCGAGCGGTTCTAGGCGCTACAGTCTGGAACCGCGCAACCGCTACGGTCGCAGGTTCGAATCCTGCCTCGGGCATGGATGTGGGTGATGTCCTCAGGTTAGTTAGGTTTAAGTAGTTCTAAGTTCTAGGGGACTGATGACCTCAGATGTTAAGTCCCATGGTGCTCAGAATCATTTGAACCATTGGAACCGCGTCTCGTTAGTTATTCGGTCTTTCTCTCACGGTCATCTCTCCTTTGGCAGTCCCCTTCCACAGATCCAAATGGGTGCTACTTCTGAACCTTTTGCCAATGGAGAGATCATCGTGACACTTTTTCAACTACAGACCACACACATTATGTGTCTTTAATGCAGGGGCTTCCATTCCATTCTGCATCCTCATGCCGTTGATCATTGTTGTATCTTCCGCCTTTTAGAAGCTGTTTCCTTTCCCAAAAGCAAAAGAGGACCCCGAATCTCAGTCCGTTCCGCGCATCTCTAGGGTAATTTCTTATGTTAGATGTCTTCCACCGCCATTGATGATGATGTTTACTCAAAATTCAAGCAATGGCGAGGTTCGAGCCCGAGATCATGACCGTTCTGATTACCTGTATACGACATTACCTCTAGACCACGATACAAGAATAAGATAGAAAACAAGTAAAATAATTTCCTACTAGTCTCCGCCAGAGACTTCTCCGATATACCAAGCCTAATCCAGAGATCAGCGAGAAGATCCAAAGCCAGCCACGGTGGCCGATGGTTCTAGGCGCTTCAGTTTGGAACCGCGCGACTGCTACGGTCACAGGTCAAATTCTGCCTCGGACATGGATGTGTGTGGTGTCCTTTGGTTAGTTAGGTTTAAGTAGTTCTAAGTTCTAGGGGACTGATGACCTCGGAAGTTAAGTCCCATAGGGCTCAGAGCCATTTGAACCATTTTTTTTGCACCGTTTACAATTTGTGTTCTATAACGTTCGGGAATCTTCCAGAACATTCTGAAACATTCGGGCATATTCAGAAAAGCTAGAGATCATTATAGAACAAACTCGAATTTTTCCCATGAAAAATACACTTCCGCGATTGAGACAGAAGATGTGGTGATCGCAAAGACGTGATGGCGACCAATTCTAACCCTCTTATCTCCACAACAGCTGTCACTGTACAACCATTGCAGCTCCCAAGGGCAGCACCGAAAGCGCACGCACACACGATCGCACGCACGCACACACTACGCCCTCTACTTCGGCTGTCGTCAGCTATTTTGGTGCCCAAAAAACTAATCTCCTCGATTACTACTTTCAGCATCCCATTTCCTAATCTAGTTTTCTCAGCATCACCTGATTTACCTGGTTTAATTCGACAACATTCCTTTACCCTTGTGTTATATTAGTGTCTTTAAAATGAGTTGTAAGGTGCACATGAACTATCAGTTGCATTCAAATGCTGTTCTAAGTCCTTTTTGTGAGTCTGGTAATGTCATCGGCAAAACTCAAACTGAACTTACATTTCTCCTTGGTATCCTTCACAGCTACAGACTGAATAACGTGGGGCACGAATAGGGTGCAACCCTCACTCTCGTCTCAACAGCTGCTTGTTTCATATTCTGTGAGTTTAATGTCCTACAAGCCTTACGGCAGCCCAGTTTCCGTACAAGTTGTTTCATCCCATATATTTCATCCTATCTTAAGAATTTTATTGTATCACAGATGACTTTTCAAAAATATTTCGCTTAATCTGCAAATTACTTCATTTCATGGATATGTATAAAAAATCTGATTTGATAAAATATTGCAACTGGTCACATTACTTTGGTTAGTGTTTGCTTCATAGCTCTGCAGCTGTAAAGGAATACACTAAACTCCCGCAGATGCGGTCCGCAGTAGTCCGGCCTCTAGCCACTCAAGCAGAAATGACTTACACAACGGCGGATCATCATGCGGAACCGTGTTGTTAATTACTATATTAAACAGTGTTATTCAGATTGGAATTATGGATTTCTTTGGAGTTCAGTATCATGGCTTCTAAAAACAAGAACGTTACACTAGACCTCTGCAGAAACTCGAAATTTTAGATAAGATGAACCGAAGTTCTTCGAGGAAAGATCTTGCTGCAGAGTGCAAAGTTGGGCGAATAACTAAAGACTGAGAATGAAGAACTGGGCGTAGCTATTTATACATGATTCTTACAACAACGCAGTGAAGTAATTACAATGAGAGGCCCGATAATGAAGGAAAAAGCAACTGAATTCAACACACAACTTGTAACGTGTTCGTAACAAGCTACCAAACTGGAAAAACCGACATGCCTTGGGGCAGCTGTCAGTCTCTGGGGTTTGAACAAAATTTCAGACACTCTCAAATAATCCTATACTTCCGGTAATCTCGTGTCTATATGTCCAAGGAATAGCTGGATTAGCGAGACTCTAGTGGACCACTAGATTGAAGTGTACGCCGCCACCTAGTACATGGTCAACTGAGCGCCTAACACACACGCTACCCACCATACGTAGCTGCTCGCCGCGTTGTGTATGCTCTCTGTCCTCCTCTTCTCCAGGCAAAATTACCCACGAGCATTTTTTGTATACTTCCCATTTGTGGCAGGCAAAAATCTATTACGTCAGTTTAACTTCTACAGCTTCATCTACGTTTCCACCGTGCGTACGAACCGAATTTTGGTAGCACACTCGTTTTCCTCCGTTTCCTGTAAGACTAGTGAGTGATGCGTGGACAGACTGACTGACGGGAAGTCTCATAACGACCTCTACTTCTTCTGAACGTTTCCTTTCCAGCTCGCGAGACGCATATTGACTGACATTGCGACTTTCCTTGAGGCACAACGCCTCTCTTCTGACTTGAAAAAAGTCGTATTTATGGACCATCAAGCACCGGTAATGAAATGCATCTTTATTAGCGACCTGTTTCGAGCAACCAACCATCTACAGATAACCAGTACAGCAACGGAGAGAACACGTGACCAAGGGTGTAGCATAAACGTACTGTAACTTTAAAGTCAATGGTTCAAATCTAACTGTGACTAACTTTTTTCCTCTACTTCAATTCAGTATTTATTAAAAAACACGTAAACAAGTATCGGTCAATTTTAAATAAATATAAAATCTGTTTATTTTCAATTCCTAATCACATGGAAATGACAATCTTCCCACTGATTTAAAAATTGATGTAGAGATATAGAGAGATCGAACAGTATTACTGATGTAAATAAATTTTCACGTGAAAACGTCCATTCGCTGGCCGGCCGAATTTTCTTTTGTGACAAAACACCGTCAGGTTTGAATCGCTAGTAACTACGAGACTAACAAAGCGTAAACAATAGTTGAATCCACAACAGATAGACGATGTCTGTAGGTGTTTGTCGCGCAGTATGTTGGCCTGTGACGTCATCGCAGCAGTGTACGCACATGCGTGTGGTTTAATCCATCACCTTTCGCGTAGAGCTATAAATTGGTGTAGCTTGGATACGCCATCAGCTGGGACAGCTTACCGACATGTACTAGGACACAATCTAAGAGAAAAACATTCGCCTGAATAAAAGTGAAAATTGGCATTAAACAGAAAATAACAAGGAAACATGCCTCGCAAGAGTCATAAGTCAAATCACAGGCTCGTGACGAAAAGAGTCTAAAAAGCCTACGAAGTCCAGAATCTGAGAGCAATGGCAGCGTCGAAAACGAAACGAGAAGACGGCGCAAAGCGATTACGTAGCAGGACCATCGGGCATACAGCAGTCAGTGAAAGTGTAAACTTGTGATTTATTTCTTGAGTAGCCGGTACGCTACACTGCAATCGTTGTATTACAGAGATTGGTAATTAAATTATATATTAATATGAAACACTTGTTACGATTTTATCCCAAAAGTATAATGAAAAATCTACGGCGCAGATCTGAACTGCCCACACAGTTTCTTTTCTCCATTTAACAATGCATTTCTCTTGCCTGTAAGAAATTTTAATATATTTCTCTGCAATGAGTTATTAAAAATTGATTCAATATTTGTTAATTAATATTTCTATTTGTTTAAAAATATGGAATTTACATAAAATTAAAAATGTTGCTACTTGCGAGACTCGAAGCAGCATGTTATAATTACCAGTTTTTTTCATTACACCCTCAACTATAGGAGGCTATGTTAAGACCGTCCAAATATATTTAAAAACGTTCGGGAATCTTCCTATCTTTGCAAACATACACATAATGTCCTTGGAGAGAAAATCTGCAAACGCTGGTTTTACAACAGATTTATTACCTGTCTTGACTGGATTAATTTTTTAAATTACCGGTTTCGGGTCAACATGAACCATCCTCTGATCTGACTGTATCGGTTACAAGAGTAAACCGTCCAACTATTAGCCAAATTTTCAATCTATGTCCGAAACATTCATTTTAAAAATTTAATCTAATCAGGACGAATAGTAAACCTGTTTTACTGTTCTACTGTCCAAAGGCCATTTTTAATGATGCCACACTGCTTCATTATACTGATGTCAGGGCGACCTTCAGGTCCATAAGCATTAAGAAACTCTAAGACGGTCAGGAGTTAATGTCGCCTTGTAAGACACACAGTACAAAGTAACGAATCTGAAGGTTTCACGCATATAAATACTTAAATATTATATTGCTGACCGTAGCAATGTTTGGCATTCAGGAAGAAGAAGTACAAGGAGATGAAGAAGAAGAAGAAAATGATGATGGTGACCTTCTACTACACGGGTACAGTTCGTGCTAGTAAAGTTTCGATCTCAACATTGTAATTAAAAACAATGAGAAAGTGGCAGGCGAACGAAAGGTGAATGATGTCGATAAAGGGCTACCTGGGAAAAGGTAGTCTGTTCTTTTCCATTCTTTTGTCCTTCGCTGCACCGAATAATTAACCCTAAGGCCCTTATTCTAGACAAGGAATCCCCTAGAGATAAGTGCTACAGCGAAACAACGCTGCCAGATGGGTTGCCGCCACATTCAGGGGCCAAGCGCTGCACATATCTTCGACCTATGTGATATCTCATGCAAACGGTGCAGTTTTACAAAGACCTGTAAAATCGTAAGGAAGACTTAGAAAAGCTGTGGAAAAGAATGGATACTGAACTTAAGGGGCCGACACAAACACTGCAAAGACGAAAATTACGTGTAAAATGCAGCGTAGTGGGAACATGAAATGGGTTGACTTTTAAAAAAATCAGTCTGTGGTCACGGTATACCGAAAAACTAATGCACAATCGGCGCCAAGGACCATTTTAAGGTAACTGCATACTGACTGACGGAATTGCTGCTGACGTCAACTTGATCATGTACCACCTCACCATATTTTACACACATCAAAAAAAGTTTTGGATCACCTCGGTTCCGAGAGTTTCGGAACCTGTATTGAAAATTGGAATAGAGATAAACATAAACATCATTTATGCCGTTTTTATTGCTCATGAAAACCACAAATTGCATGTTGTACCACCATACAGTGAGACCTTCAGAGGTGGTGGTCCAGATTGCTGTACACACCGGCACCTCTAATACACAGTAGCACGTCCTCTTGCATTGATGCATACCTGTATTCGTCGTGGCATACTACCCACAAGTTCATCAAGGCACTGTTGATCCAGATTGTCGCACTCCTCAATGGCGATTCGGCGTAGACCCCTCAGAGTGGTTGGTGGTCACGTCGTCCATAAGCAGCCCTTTTCAGTCCATCGCAGGCATGTTCGATAGGGTTCATGTCTGTAGAATATGCTGGCCACTCTCGTCGAGAGATGTCGTTATCCTGAAGGAAGTCATTCACAAGATGTGCACGATTGGGGCGTGAATTGTCGTCCATGAAGACGAATGCCTCGACAATATGCTGCCGATATGGTTGCACTATCGGTCGGAGAATGGCATTCACATATCGCACAGCCGTTACGGCGCATTCCATGACCACCAGCAGCGTACGTCGGCCCCACATAATGGCACCCCAAAACAGCAGGGAACCTCCACCTTGGTGCACTCGCTGGGCAATGTGTCTAAGGCGTTCAGCCTGACCGGATGGCCTCCAAACATCTCCGACGATTGGCTGGTTGAAGCTGTATGCGACATATCGATGAAGAGAACGTGATGCCAAACCTGAGCGGTCCATTCGGCATGTTGTTGAGCCCATCTGTACTGCGCAGCATCGTGTCGTGGTTGCAAAGATGGACCTCCTCATGGACGTCGGGAGTGAAGTTGCGCATCATGCAGCCTTTTTCGCACAGTTTGAGTCGTAACACGACGGCCTATAGCTGCACGAAAAGCATTATTCAGCACGGTGGCGTTGCTGTCAGGGTTCCTGCGAGCCATAATCCTTAGGTAGCGGTCATCCACTGCACTAGTAGCCATAGGGCGGCCTGAGCGAGGCATGTCGTAGACAGTTCCTGTCTCTCTGTATCTCCTCCACATCCGAACAACAACGCTTTGGTTCACTCCGAGAGTCCTGGACACTTCCCTTGTTGGGAGCCCTTCCTGGTACAAAGTAACAATGCGGATTGATCGTCTACGCATGGTTAAACTACAGACAACAGGAGCCGTGTACCTCCTTCCCGGTGGAATGACCGGAACTGATAGGCTGTCGGACCCCCTCCGTCTAATAGGCACTGCTCATGCATGTTTCTTTACATCTTTGGGATGGTTTGCGACATCTCTGAACAGTCAGAGGGACTGTGTCTGTAGTACAATATCCACAGTCAACGTCTCTCTTCAGGTGTTTTGGGAACCGGGGAGATTCAAAACTTTTTTTGATGTGTGTAGTTCTTATGCACTGGATTTTCAGATATGTTTTACATTACCTCTATAATTTCAAGAAAACAGTTTCCTTTTGTGAGTAATTAATTTACACTATTTTAAATTCTGTAAGTAACAATTGCGCTAAATGTGCTAAGATCATTTTCATAAAATGATTTATGTTTGTAAATGGGACATTATGAACCTTTTTTAAGATCTTTCCCTAATTTCCTTTTTTTTTCCTCCTGTCGTCATTACGATGGCAGCGTAGGACTTGTTTTGGGGGTGTCGCAGTGCTGAATATGGGCTGTCCATGGTCATCGGATGCTTTTATACACCCCCTACCTCAGTAGCAGTAGCGACCGCACATTTGAGGGGAAACTTCGAGTTTATTTGGCGTAAATTTCCTGGTCATGTCGTAGTTATAGGTGGCGATTTTAACCTACCAGCTGCAGATTGGGAGAGTCAAGTGATTAGGACCAGCAGTTGGGCAGACAATCATATGAAATCGATCTTAGTGCCTTATCCGAAAACTGCTTTGAGCGAACCGACTCGTGAAGATAACATCGTACACCTTCTGGTAACAAACAGACCCGTAGTTTTAGACTTGGCGTGAAACCTGAAATGAACAATCATAAGGCCATTATACATGTAAAGGGTATGACAAGAGAGCGACAAGAGACAGATTTCAGATCGCCTGACAGGTCATCTCCAGCACTGGCAATGTTGACCACCAATGGACACAGTTACAGAGGTCGTACTATACGCTTTAGACCGATATGTGCCGAGCAAAATCGTGAGGGATGGGAAAGACCCGCCGTGATTCAACAACAATGTTAGGTAGCTGCTACGAAAGCAAAGAGAGCTTCACTGCAAAATTAAAAGTAGGCAAAGTATCACGGACAAAGAGAAACTTAATGAAGCCAAAATCACAATAAGGAGGGCAATGCACGAAGCATTCAATGAATATGCAAGCAAATTTCTCTCTATCGACTGGACAGAAAATGCTAAGTGAAGCACAAAAACAATTTTTCACAGAGGAAGAATATACTGTAATTCCTCCTTTAAACTGTCGCACGAATGACAAAATGACATATCGAAACAAGTGTCCAAGGAATAGAAAAACAATTGAAATCGCTCAACAGAGGACTTGAAGGGATACAAGTTCGATTCTACGCAGAGTATGCCGAATAACTTAACCCTTTTTCTACCAGCAGTGTACCGTCGGTTTCTAGAGCGAAGCGTTCCTAGTAATTAGAAAAAATACAAGTCATACCCGTTTCCAAAGAGAGTTGTCGAACAAACTCACAAAATTATAGGCCTATATCTCTGACGCCGCTATGTAGTAGAATTTTGGAACATGTAGTAGAACTGCTTATTATGACATTTCTGATGTCAGAAAATAAAATCTGTAGGGACCAACACGGGTTGCGGAAACAATGATTGTGTGAAATGTAGCCCGTTCTGTTCGTCCACGAGACCCAGAAAGGAACAGATACTAGGCCCCCAGGTAGGTACCGTGTTCCTTGGCGATCGATACAGGTCCGCACTGTGGCCTAGTGGACAAAAC
This sequence comes from Schistocerca americana, assembly GCF_021461395.2. Classification (NCBI taxonomy): domain Eukaryota; kingdom Metazoa; phylum Arthropoda; class Insecta; order Orthoptera; family Acrididae; genus Schistocerca; species Schistocerca americana. Next base: position 194,442,500 of record NC_060127.1, read on the forward strand.
ACGAACTACGGAATACGAGGTCACCTGTGTGATTGGATTGAAAAGTTTCTAGAAAACACAACACAGCATGACATTCTGAACGGAGACTGTCTTCAGACGTACAGTTAACTTCGGGCGTGCCCCAAAGGAGTGTTGTAGGACAAATACTTTTGACAAAGTTCGATGAAGTCCTATGTACAGAGAAGTGACGGCGCTGGAAGACTGTACCGAAGTGCGGGAAGACCTGCAGAGGACCAGCGCTTGGCACGGGGAGTTACAGCCGACTCTCTGCACAAACAAATGTATCTTATTGCGAATACGTAGACAGAAGACCCTTTATTGTATGACTGCACGATTGCAGAACGATCACTGGAAGCAGTACTTCCAGAAAATACGTAGGAGCATCCGTACGGAGCGATTTATGAGTGGAACGACCACATAAAATTAATCGCGAGCAAGGCAGATGCCAGACTGAGATTCACTGCAAGGAAATGTAGTCCACCCACAAAACACGCGTTAGAACAATACGGGAATACTGTTCGTCAGTATGGGTTCCGTACCAGATAGCACTGACAGAGAAAGTAGATAATATCCAAAGAAGAGCAGCGCGTTTCGCTACAGGTTCATCATTCAGTAAGCGCGAAAGCGTCGCAGGGATGCTCAACAATTCCAATGGCAGACGCTGCAAGAGAGGCGTTCTGCTCACCGCGTGGGTTACTGTCAAAACTCCGAGAGCGTACGTTGCTGGGAAAGTAGCCTCGTATTTATCGCTACCCCCTGCGACTCTCTCGCGAAAATAGCATACAGCCAAAAGTAGTGAGATTCGAGCCTACATGGAGGCTTGCCAGCAGTCGTTCTTCATGCGGAGCATACGCGACTGGAACAAGAAGAGGGCGGAGCGACGGTGCCACACGAAGTACTCTTCATCAAACACCGAAAGGTGGTCTGCGGATATAAATGTAGAAGTACATGTTAACTACGGGGATACCTGTCGAAACTTGCTGCGTACTTATATTGGGACAGGTGGGACTGTTACAGACAAGAAACAGAACAACTGTGGCGCATTTTAGGTATATTCTTCAGCAGAAAAGAGAGGCAAGCTTTAAACGGAACGGTTAGATGGCAGCAGACAAAATAACCACCCTGCTTGAGCAGGAAAGAAAGAAAATAGTACAAATTTCAAATGTACTCGAAGAAAAACAACACACAGGAAATTCTAGAGATTGGTTGCAAGGGGCGGCATGCACAGTAGCGACTACCAGCTTACGCGAGCAGGTGGCCGGTAGCTCGTAACACGCAGGCTCTGCCCACATATTGTGGGCTCAGTGAAGTGAAATGGAGAAGCTAGAGGGCAATATCAACAGCAGCAGAAAGTGGTGTAACTGAAATACGATTCGTTATGAATAGGAAATAGAGCAGAGAGTCAGTTACTGCGAACAAGTGATTGATAGCTTTATTCTCTACAGATTCGACACCAAACCAACACCGCCAACGAGATTTCGGATATGCATACCTACGTCGCATGCAGAAAATGGAGCGAGAGAGAGAGAGAGAGAGAGAGAGAGAGAGAGAGAGAGAGAGAGAGAGAGAAGTACATGAGAATACTGACTGGGTAATTCAGTATGTAAAGTGAGATGAAAATCTAATAGTCAAGGGGGATTGGAAGGCGATTGTAGGGGAAGGAACAGTGGAGAGAATATGGGCATGTTCTGCAATAAACTTCAAATGGTGAACAGCGGATACCCTATTCAAGAAGCACAAGGGATGGTGGCGCACCTGAAAAGTCCCGGAGACACGGAAAGATTCCAGCTGGACCACATCATCGTCAGACAGAGATTCCGAATCAAAATAAATTGATTGCAACCAGGTGCAGGTAGAAACTCAGATGAAGAGAACTGTCCAGAAGAATCATTGTGGTAGAAAGTAGCGCACTCAAGTACTGAGGCATGATGAGACGCGTTTGAAGTTCGCTTAGGATGTGGATATCGCTATAGAGAACACCAGAGTAGGTGAAGAGTACAAAGAAGGTAACTATGAAGAAACGTGGGTAAAAGAAGAAATACTTCACTTGATCGACGAAAGAAGGAACTACAAGAATGCTCAGGAAAAGACAGGAACACAGCAATATAAATGCCTCAGGAATGAAGTAAATAGGAAGTGCAGTGCAGCCAAAGCGAAAGGGCTGCTGGAAAAACGTGATTGAAAACGAAATGAAGGTCGGAAGGACTGACTCAGCATATAGAAAAGTCGAAACTACTTTCGCCGAAATTAGAAGCAACGGCGGTAACATTAAGATAGGCGGAAAAGTACAGTGAAGGCCTTCGTGAGGTAGAACACTTGTCTGTTGACCAGGTAAGAGAAGAAACTGAAGTCGAAGTGGAAGTCATAGCGTATCCAGTGTTAAAGTCAGAATTTAAAAGAGCAGTTTTCTCAAAAAGAGACATGGTTGGTGATCGTAGCTGTTATATGCAGTTAATTGATGACGGTGTAGAGCAACCATCCACAAATTCATTTTACGTTACTTTATTCTAATGGTACCGTTATCGATTTCGAATTTACACAATTCGTTATTAGACGGCTTTCATGCTTTCATCAAAACAAAATTGTACCGTGAAATTTCACGCTAAATCACCACTGTACCAACGTATATTTTGTTTTGACTGGAAGGCCAAGAACAAACTGCTATTACTGATAGCTCCAAATTTAGCGTTGACTTCAGTGCGAGATGCTTGTAGTAGTTTCCACAACGAAGCTTTGTCTCGAAACCTGACGGAAAATCGATATAAATTCTCATCGTACGTAAAGAATGTTATCAGCAAGACACAATAAACGCTTTCTCTTCACGATAGCAATGGAAATACTATCGATGACAGTGTTACTAAACACAGCCTTAGGAAATTGCTTCACCGAAGAAGACGAAGTAAATATTCCAGATTTCGAATCAAGAACAGCTGCCAACATGAGTAACTTAGAAGCAGATATCTCTGGAGTAGTGAAGCAACTTAAATCATTTAATGAAAGCAAGTCTTCTGGTCCAGACTGTATACAAATTAGATTCCTTTCAGAGAGTGCTGGTGCAATAGCTCCATACTCAACAATCATATACAACCGCTCGCTCGACAAAAGACCGGTACCATAGACTGGATGATTGCACAGGTCACACGAAAATTGAAGAAAGATAGTAGGAGCAATACACTAAATTACAGGCCCGTATCATTAACGTCGATATGCACCAGGATTTTGGAACATATATTGTGATCGAACATTACGAATTACCTCGAAGAAAACTGTCTATTGACACAAAGTCAGCACGGATTTAGAAAACATCGTTCTTGTCAAATACAACTAGCTCTTTACTCACAGGAAGGCAAAATCAGACACTACAGAACACTTAGAAGATGCAACAGATGTACTAGACTGCCTACACTACGTTTGTCCGTTCTCTTTTGGTGTACTGTCGCGTAGCCTGGGATCCTTGGCAGATAGAATTAACGGGGTATATCGACAAAATTCAAAGAAGAGCAGCACGTTTTGTATTATTGCGAAATGGGGGAGAGAGTGTCACGGACGTGACACAGGATTTGGGGTGGACATCATTAAAACAAAGGCGTTTATCTTTGCGGCGGATCATTCTCACGAAATTTCAGTTACCAACCCAGAATGAGAAAATGTTTTGTTGACGCCGACCTACATAGGGAGAAACGAACATCATAATAAAATAAGGAAAATCAGAGCTCGCACGGAAGATATAGGTGTTCGTTTTTTCCGTGCGCTATTCAAAATTGGAGCAGTAGGGAATTATTGTGAAGGTGGGTCGATGAACCCTCTGCCAGGCACCTAAGTGTGATTTGCAAAATATCCATATACATGTAGACACATTGCTAACGGAAGAGAAGGTGATTTAGAGAATCTGTTGAATGGAATGAGCAGTGTATTGAATACGGAATATGGACAGAGTAAATCAAAGAGAGACGAATGTACTGAGAAGTACCTGAATTGACAATAGCGAAAAGCTTAACATCAGAACTGGTGATCACGAAGGGCAGTGAGAGGAGGTGGGCTGCCCGGATTATGGCGGCCGCCGTGAGTCAGCTGTCGCTCGATAGCCCACCAGGGCCCGGGGCCGCGTCCGGAACGACAGCACTCGTTCGTACGTCTCCCTCCGCCCCAGGGACCGACTGCTGGCGAAAGGGCGCCGCCGCGAAAGGCCGCCTGACTCAATTATTGTTGTGGTCTTCAGTCCAGACACTGGTTTGATGGAGCTCTCCACCCTGCTCTATCCTGTGCAAGCTTCTTCATCTCCCAGTACTTTCTGCAACCTACATCCTTCTGAATCTGCTTAGTGTATTCATCTCTTGGTCTCCCTCTACGATTTTTACCCTCCACACTGCCCTCCAATACTAAATTGGTGATCCCTTGATGCCTCAGAACATGTCCTACCAACCGATCCCTTCTTCTAGTCAAGTTGTGCCACAAGCTCCTCTTCTCCCCAATTCTGTTCAATATCTCCTCATTAGTTATGTGATCTACCCATGTAATCTTCAGCATTCTTCTGTAGCACCACATTTCGAAAGCTTCTATTCTCTTCTTGTCTAAACTATTTATCGTCGACGTTGCACTTCAGTACATGGCTACACTCCATACAAATACTTTAAGAAACGACGTCCTGCCATTTAAATCTATACTCGATGTTAACAAATTTTTCTTTTTCAGAAACGCTTTCCTTGCCATTGCCAGTCTACATTTTATATCCTCTCTACTTCTACCGTCATCAGTTATTTTGCTCCCCAAATAGCAAAACTCCTTTACTACTTTAAGTGTCTCATTTCCTAAATTAATTCCCTCAGCAATTACTCAATTATCGGGTGAATAATATTTTGTTTTTCGGCGCACGAATTATTTTCCATTCAGTAGTGTATATTTCATTTGCATCCGACTTGCAAGCCTTTTACGGCATAGTCATCGTTATTAAAGACATCTGTAAGTACACTGTAAGGAGTTATGCAAACTAATCACGAATTGATATTCGTACCGGTACAGACGGAAATTTGAATGTACACTGTGGCGAACAGTGTATGCGTGTTTGACGCTGCAGCTCAATTTCACCGCACAGGCGGCAAGGTTAGTAAACAGGGGGCACGTCGATCACAGAGCATAAAGTGTTCGCCAATTTCATTCCCTTTACGCGGTTGGGCAGTAATCCCCACAGACAGGCGCGTGAACAATACACGTAGATCACAGCATCTCAGGTAGTACGTGTAGTTCGGCTCACAGAAGCCGGCTGCAGTAATCGTGGAACCGCTCGACGTTTGAACAGCAGCGATGGGACTATTCGACGATGCTGGCAGGAGTGGGGGGACCGTGCCGGACACAGCGTCCACGAGGAAGCGGCCGACCCGGCGAGAGGACAGACAGGCGCCACCTCCGTACACCGACCAACCCGTCTGCAGTGGGGTCCGGCACATTCGGCCTGGAATCCTACCGAATGCAGTTCCTGAATTCTGCTTCGAATGGAGCCCCGACGACCCACAGAGTGGTGGCACGCCGGGCTGACGCTCACCTACCTCACCATCCTGCAGTCGGGAGTGACGGTCTAGAGTGCCGTTTTGTAATGCATCCGTGCATTCCCTTCACGTGTTTATGCTAACCGTTACGCACGATGATGAACCTTTGCGAGATCTAAACGCTCGGGAATGCTCTGTAGCAGCGAAGACACATCTCCATCTGACAATTATGTGTCAGCAAGGAGCATTAACGATGACATCACAAGAGACACTGTTGTGCAACCTTAGTAGGGACAACATCCGACTATTCGGGAGTAAGATCTTACAATCTGAGAAAGTGTTCCGAGACAAACTTCCGTCACACTCTCCGCAAACGTGACGTCAGATCCGCCTGGCAACAGCGATCTGAGCGCCCACTGGTTGAGAGTTTCGATATCTATATGCATCGGAGACGAGTGGAGTATCCCTATTGGCTGAGGGAGAAAGGTGGGGTCTCTACTGTGCGTCGGGAAGACGGTGCCACTCAAAATGCACGGTCGAGTAACCGGAGGCGGCTCCGAAAGGACGGTCGCGAGTAGGCGGTGGCAGCAGCAGAATGCACCACTGACCACAAATACAGGAGTGATAAACAAGATACAAAGTTAAAGTGGACGGTGTTAATTATGAGTGAACGCCACGGGTCTATAACGCGTACTGAAAGTGATAACGGTGTTGTAAAGTGTTGAGAGTAACGGCGCAGCCAAGAGCTGCCATATTGGAAAGTCTGTGACGTGTGTTTTAAAGTCTTCTTCATCAAAACGGTTACATTACAAAACGTTGTTAACCTTTAACAATTGGAATCCCGACACAAACCATTTCAGCAGGAGCGCAAACCTACATTGAATCTGGCGCCTCAGCGCTAGTACTGCGACGAGGGACAACCGAAGTGGCAAGACACCAGGTTAGTAGTAAAGAAACCAAAGACGGAAGGCACAGTCGCTCCCTCCTCGCTACAATGCCACACATAAAAGAAGGAGCGCAGTGTAGTTTCATTTGATAACAGGACCCCTTTGGTTGTCAGCCGTTACATCGACTTTGTTGCCCTTCACGGTTAGTCATCGTGGGCTTTCATTTCAGCAAGATAATGCCCGTGCACACACGTCGAACATTCCTACTGCTTGTCTTCATCTTGTCAAACCCTACCTCGCCCAGGCAGGTCGCCAAATCTCAGCACTTGAGAACGTTTGAAAGCAATATGGACAGGGCCCTCGTACAAGCTCGGGGCTGTGACTATCTGACGGGCCCGTCAGACGCAATCTGCGCACTATATCACTCAGGAGGACGTGGAGGACATCAAGTAGCTCTGTCAATGAATACCGAGCCGAATAACTGCTTGCACTGGAGCAGGAGGTGGATGAATACATTACTCACTCACTCAATTTGTCAAGTTCTTTCTCTCGAATAAATAAGTCAATTTTTTTGAAATGGTATTCATTTGTTTGTCTGTACATCCATGTCACCTCTACCCATATTCCGTCCCACTCGGAAAATTTCCTTGTGGTGTGTCGCTTTTTTGTCTCGGAGTGCATATTCTGCTGCCATACCACAGCATACTGTAATGCGGCAAACACACTGCCTGGGCATAAAAGTGAAGTATTCAGGAGACATAGTTAGAAGTCAGTGTAAGCACGTGCACGGACGCGTCATCATAGGCTGTGTGGGCGGTTAGTTGCAGTTCTTTGTGAGGCGTATAACGGCCACCAGAGTGTGTTACTGCCGCTGACAGGGACGCCGACGGCGTTAGATGTCGTCGGCCTGAAGGACACGGACGCGCCCCATACCCGTGGCAGGTGGGAGTTTGGAAGGGGACTGCTTGTGGGTTTCCACTTCGTCCGGCTGATCGAACCTCGCTATACGCATCACACGTCTCCCTTCTGCGTTCATCACAAGTGTGACTGCACACGTCCTTTATTTTAAGATGTTACCTCCCATTTCACAATCAGTGAGGAAAAATTACGTTTATTATAATGATACATGAGAAATTACTTTTATTTCATTTATTTAATCTACCGTATTTACATTTAAATTTGTGTTCTGTTTCGAAATTTTGTCTTGAATGTTCTGCAGCACATACTAAAATGTGTTATGATTCGTTCTGTAATATGAATAAAATTTTTCAGGATAGTTTTTAAGTTCTTCATGCAAAGAAAAAAACTCTTCTAAATGTCTGTCGCTATTTATGGGATGAATCCATAACCTCCTAGTTCTTCTGTACTTCAAAACTCGACGAGTTACAGCAGATTCAAAACAATACGAATAAAAGAGTGAAGACATTGTTCTACACGACAGGACAGACTAGCTAAAGGCGAGCGGCTGTTGGCTGCAGCTGCGTTTTCTACTGACTTGCTTGTCAGCTGTCGAAGGGTGGGGATTTTTTAAAATTTATTTATTTGGCCTCCGGCAGCTGACATCCATTTAGCCAAAGAGTGGGTATTACCTTGACAGTGCAGCGCAGCCCGCCAAGGAAGAAAAAAAGAACAATGAAACGCACATCTGTGTCGATGTACAGTAGTTTCATTAACTCTCCATTATTTTTTCTGTCAAAGTAGACAACGAGACTACAGAATTGCGCTTCAGTTTCTGCAGTAAACGTATCACAAATCTCCAGTTTGTTTTTGTGATTAGTTTTACACCACTCATCACTAGTAATTAGTTTTTTTCTGTCCTGCATTATATGACTACATTAAACCAAGCTGTAACCGCTCGAACTCCGTGGCTTGCGGACGCGGCACTGACGCCACTGAATATCTCGCATTCCTTGTGACCAGAGACAGATATCAGTGTCATTATCATTTCAAAAACTTTTTGGTACTTTTAGCTACATTTCATTCGCAACAGTGTATGGTGTAAAACGCATCTAACAGTAAGCTACCCGCTACATAACTTTTTCACTACAAGATTTGTAAATCAAGTGCACAACGTTGACAAATAGCATCATTTCACAATGACTGTTAAGAAATATGAAAAGATAAATGATTCAATACGAAGCTAAGATGTTACACTAGCACGTGTACAAAAATCAGATTTTTTAGCCGCATACTTTCTTCAAAATCGGTTGGGAAGCGTTACGAAACTAAGAAATCACGCGAAACGAAAAGTAGACTTTTTCTTTTTTCACGACGTAAGTAACGCTTTTAAGGAAAAAATGAGTTTATAAAACGATGTGGCGCAGTCTTATATGCCGCTAAGAATTTTTAGAACATGAAAATCGGAGAAGTGGATTTTCCCCCATTTCGCCGACCCGGCTCGGCGCGGCGCGCAGTGTGAATGCACTACACGTCGGCCTGAGCTGGCTAGGCACGAGCCGAGCCAGTACGCGTCAGCCCGGCCCGACCCGACCGGCAGTGTGAACGCAGCCTTCGCCTTCACTTCTGCGCCTGCCACCCGAGAACAAGTAGTGAACTCCCTGCAGCCTCGTGTGCCACCTCGCACCGCCGCAGCACACTGTGTGTGGAGCGCTGCCGCGCCTGGGAGGCACGGACTGGTGACTGGCGGCGGCGCGTCGTATTGGGCGGTGAACGAGGCGGTCACCTGGGGAAGGGTCCCCTTCTCCCCTTGTCTTGCAGAGGCACAGGGGTGTCGTTACTGGCGCCCTGGGGGAGGGGAGCTGTAGAGGAGGACAGGCTGCAACGCATCCAGCAACACCAAGTCCTACTCTCAGATGGACAGGTTGGTTGAGGATAGGAATTCGTGGCGGGCCGCACCAAACCAACCAGAAAAAAAGTCGACACGCTCAACGTGGCTATCTCCACGAAGGATGTCTCCGAACGCTGAAGGGTATGAAAAAACAGAACTGGTCCGATGTCTGCTGAGCGCCGGCAGAAAATTATTCGACAGTTTGAAAAGACAGGCTCTTTCGAAGTGAACTGTGGCAGGCGCAAGAAAGCAGTCGAGTATGTGGCCACAGCATTGCAGGAGGGGTCGAGCGGTAGCGTGCAAACGTGCCACGCAAGGGGAAGAAGGGGAGGTATCCGAACGTTGGACACGCCTGCGAGAAGGGTGCATAAAATGGCACGAAACATCCTACACCGCTATCCAGACAAAATCACCCATTTTGAAGAGTTGCTTCCTGTTGACCTGCCAGAAAGACAAACGTTCTTTCTGGAATTTCTTGCTCCGAGTGGCCTCGTAACATTCCGTATAGAGGCCGAGCCCATTTCTATCTCCAAGGACATGTGCATACGCAGATCCGCAGAAGGCACATCAAGCAGTAGTACTAGAAAAGAGGCTGTGTGGTGCAGGTTGACGGTATCTATTATCGTAGAGCCGTATGTTTTGGAGGACATCAGCTCTGCGTGTGCTGTTACCTGTACTGTGACCGATACATGCTCGAGACTCTCTTGCGCACCAAAGTCGTTCCGAGCTGGTGATCCTCCGCACAGTGAAGCGGCGTTTTTCAGCCCCTGTTTCCGTGCAGCCTGACCGTCGAGACCACCCAGTCTTACTTCGTGTGGTTCCTGGCTGTGCGATGATCTGAGTGCTCCAATTACGGAAGTAGCGGAAGTGAAGGCACGCATTGCGCAACGGCTTCTGAACGTACTCTCGACTTGTGGCGGAAAACGTTCGCAAACGTATGGAGCACGTCTTGTGCCAGTCTCGCGACAATTAGAGACCGATGTCGTGTTGCTGTTTATGCGTTTTTTCGCCCCAGGACGATCAGAAACCGATTTGTCTCATTCAATGTGATACGGCCTTGCCGTGGGTGATGGGCTTACCTAACTAACAGTGTCGCAACTGTTGACTGCCGAACTTCACTGTAGTCATCCGCACTGAACATTACGGATAGTGTGATGTAGAACTCAAACTGTAGCCGTCATATTTCGATTCAAATGGTTCAAATGGCTCTGAGCACTACGGGACTTAACATCTATGGTCATCAGTCCCCTAGAACTTAGAACTACTTAAACCTAACTAACCCAAGGACATCACACAACACAGACAGAGAAAATCCCTGACCCCGCCGGGAATCGAACCCGAGAACCCGGGCGCGGGAAGCGAGAACGCTACCGCACGACCACGAGCTGCGGACTATTTCGATTCGTTTATCATTTGTAGCCGACCCCCTTTTAAGTTACGACGCTTACAGCGTCAAGTGTTGATAAAATTTTCGTTAAATTGTTTCTTGTTCTGTGACGTTTCGCCTACGTCGATAAAACGCCGATCAAATTTGGTGTGATTGTGAGCAGTGGTTCTCTATCTACAGCATTTTGAAAGTGGGCTTTTAACTACGGACACCCTGCGTAAAGAGAACAGCGGTCCTACCACACTTCCCTGGGGTACTCTTTCTCTCGGAAGAACACTTTCCGTCCGGGACTACGATTACACCTTACCGACTTCATTGTCATTGTGAAGAAAAGGTCGAATCACGACTGCAGCAGGAGATGAATTCGATGCTTTAGGCAGGGTCAGGGCCTCCAGGAGGACACTGGGTGATCACTTCCAGGCCTGACAGTTCGGAATGACATTTCACCTGTTCCACGTGTTAGACGGAGTAGGGTGTAGGCGAGGTGTGCCGCCAGAACGGAAGTTATTGCGGGTAATGGAGGCACTCGGATCGGGAACACCGCTGCTAAACGTAATGCGATGGCGACTGGTCAACGGTCACGAGATGAGCAGCTGTGGGACGGGTGAGCAGGCAGGCCTGTGCGTACGTGAGGTGCGTGTCGGTGCGTGCGGCCGAGCTGTGGGCGGAGCCACCGCTCTGGGCTGCGACACGCATCGGCGAGCCGGCGGAATCTGTCCGACCGCGGCGCATAAATTATGTGGGGGACCAGCGACCGGCGAGCGGCGTGGCACGGCCGCCCCGAGGGGGGAGTCTGTGTGCAGCAGGCGGGCGGCCGGAGGCGCTGGACAGCTGGCGTCGCCGGCCTGCAGACCGACACACACACACATACTGTTGTTGTTGTTGTGGTCTGCAGTCCTGAGACTGGTTTGATGCAGCTCTCCATGCTACTCTATCCTGTGCAAGCTTCTTCTTCTCCCAGTACCTACTGCAGCCTACATCCTTCTGAATCTGCTTAGTGTATTCATCTCTTGGTCTCCCTCTACGATTTTTACCCTCCACGCTGCCCTCCAATACTAAATTGGTGATCCCTTGATGCCTCAGAACATGTCCTACCAACCGATCCCTTCTTCTGGTCAAGTTGTGCCACAAACTTCTCTTCTCCCCAATCCTATTCAATACCTCCTCATTAGTTATGTTATCTACCCATCTAATCTTCAGCATTCTTCTGTAGCACCACATTTCGAAAGCTTCTATTCTCTTTCTGTCCAAACTATTTATCGTCCATGTTTCACTTCCATACATGGCTACACTCCATACAAATATTTTCAGAAATGACTTCCTGACACTTAAATCAATACTGGATGTTAACAAATTTCTCTTCTTCAGAAACGCTTTCCTTGCCATTGCCAGTCTACATTTTATATCCTCTCTACTTCGACCGTCAGCAGTTATTTTGCTCCCCAAATAGCAAAACTCCTTTACTACTTTAAGTGTCTCATTTCCCAATCTAATTCCCTCAGCATCACCTGACTTAATTCGACTACATTCCATTATCCTCGTTTTGCTTTTGTTGATGTTCATCTTATATCGTCCTTTCAAGACACTGTCCATTCCGTTCAACTGCTCTTCCAAGTCCTTTGCTGTCTCTGACGGAATTACAATGTCATCGGCGAACGTCAAAGTTTTTATTTCTTCTCCATGGATTTTAATACCTATTCCGAATTTTTCTTTTGTTTCCTTCACTGCTTGCTCAAGATTGAATAACATCGGGGAGAGGCTACAACCCTGTCTCACTCCCTTCCCAACCACTGCTTCCCTTTCATGTCCCTCGACTCTTATAACTGCCATCTGGTTTCTGTACAAATTGTAATAGCCTTTCTCTTCCTGTATTTTACCCCTGCCACCTTCAGAATTTGGAAGAGAGTATTCCAGTCAACATTGTCAAAAGCTTTCTCTAACTCTACAAATGCTAGAAACGTAGGTTTGCCCTTCCTTAATCTAGCTTCTAAGATAAGTCGCCCGCATCTCGTGGTCGTGCGGTAGCGTTCTCGCTTCCCACGCCCGGGTTCCCGGGTTCGATTCCCGGCGGGGTCAGGGATTTTCTCTGCCTCGTGATGGCTGGGTGTTGTGTGCTGTCCTTAGGTTAGTTAGGTTTAAGTAGTTCTAAGTTCTAGGGGACTTATGACCACAGCAGTTGAGTCCCATAGTGGTCAGAGCCATTTGAACCAAGATAAGTCGTAGGGTCAGTATTGCCTCACGTGTTCCAACATTTTTACAGAATCCAAAATGATCTTCCCCGAGGTCGGCTTCTACTAGTTTTTCCATTCGTCTGTAAAGAATTCTCGTTAGTATTTTGCAACACACTATCTGATGAAAAATATCCGGACACCTATTAGCCGACATTAACTAGGGGTGTGTCCATCCTCCATACGTTTGTAACGGTTTCAACTCAACTGCAAAAACACTTTCGAGGCAGTGTCAATGTCTGTGGAGGGTTGGTTGGTTGGTTTGGGGTATAAAGGGACCAAACTACAGGGTCATCAGTCCCTTTTTCCTGACGCACGCAAGGCTCAACGAAAAAAATAAAAATAAGAAATAAAAAAAATAAAATGGAACGAAGAAAAAACGTACACCACAAGGTAAAGTAGTAGAAGGTACTAAAACCATGGAGCAGATAGTGTGGGGTGGCTCATCGCAATCCTGTCTGAAACCGTCAGAAAACGGCACGAGGCAGTTAATATCGATATGCTCGCAGACGGGATAGCCAACGGCACGAGTAGGTTAACGTGACTTTTCGCTCTCAGCGTTACCACTTTTATTTGGCTCACAAACCATGCAGTTTGTTCATAGAATTCCTATTTTAGCTGTAGTAAAACACACATTTGCGGTCTCGACTTAATGTGGTTGAGCCGTGCGTGGCTCATATTCGTCCCAAATCTCATTTGACATCCTGTTTTTACTCTACTACCACCTCGTTATGTTAATTTCAATTACTGGTGCCACTGAGCTGCCGCGGCAGCAGCGGCGCTTATCGATATAATCCCTGGCGTGTTATCTTTGCTGACCGCTACTACTTGCGGGTTGTCGTGTGTTGGCAGGGGAGCAGAAGCGAGCCTTGCGGAGCCGTGACTCGCCCGACCGTGGCCGGCACACGCGACCTGAACTGGGGACGGTCTCGGTTGATCGTCGATTGGTCGTCTTACCGGACGACGTGTATTTGCTCGCCGGTCGCTGACGGGTTGGCGGTGTGTGTCTCAACTCGTGGTTCGGCCTTGTCATCGCTCGGTCGCCGCTTTCAGCACTGCTTGTGTTCTTCGTCCTAGTGTTTGTGAAACTGTGTGCAGCTCGTGGTGTCGACTGCTCAGTTATTTTAGCGGTGTCTCCGTGCTGGTGTGCGAGCAGTCGGTCGGTTGGCGCGGAGCAGCGGGGAATTCTCGGCGGGGCGTGGTCTGGCCGGCCCCGCTGGCGGTCTCTAGCAGTGTCGGAGTGTGTGGGGCTGTTCCCATTGCCACGAGGTCCGTGGCTCACCGACCCTGGACACCAAAGTTGAGTTTGGATTTAATTTACCGGCCAGTCGAGACTGTTCACATTGTGCCGTTCGGTTATCGTTGTTGGCTGTTGTGACATTCCCGCGAGCATCAACGTGTGTGTGTTCGAGTTGGCGAAGGTGTAGCCACCGTCTGGTGGACTCTGTATTTCGTTATTTGCAATTGAAGTGCACCAGCGGAATTTTCTGCCTTGTGGCCGTTAACGTTCCGGTTACCTGCTCTGCCCGTCGACGTAAATTCAGGAAGTGTCCTTCCCTCACCGTGTTGTCGCTGTCCGGCACGGTGTGTAGTTTGACAGCTTAATGTATGCTCGGTTGTGGGCGTCCGTGCCTTTTACGTTTTCCATTGAACTCCCGGGAGTGTTGTAGTGGCGTGGCAAGACAGCCAAGCCACTCGGAGGAAGCCGAAAGGCACGCGTTAAGCTCACGCAGATTGGCGTGAGGTCTGGAACAAGGTAAAGTAATTATCCTGTAAAGAAAAGAACGTAGTTCTTGGAATACTTAACTTTAATCCACAATTGGAGAACATCGCTCTTGTTTAGACATTATTACACTGAATATAAACTGCTAATGGCGCCTTGCTAGGTCGTAGCAAATGACGTAGCTAAAGGCTATGCTAACTATCGTCTCGGCAAATGAGAGCGTAATTTGTCAGTGAACCATCGCTAGCAAAGTCGGTTGTACAACTGGGGCGAGTGCTAGGACGTCTCTCTAGACCTGCCGTGTGGCAGCGCTCGGTCTGCAATCACTGACAGTGGCGACACGCGGGTCCGACGTATACTAACGGACCGCGGCCGATTTAAAGGCTACCACCTAGCAAGTGTCGTGTCTGGCGGTGACACCACAAGTGTGCTGTGGAGTGGAGCGCAAGTCACATTGTCGGTGGGTCCGTTGACTGTCTGTTGGTTGGATTTTCGTCGGATCGAGAATGGTTGGGCCGACTGCCTGTCTCACCTAAGTGATCGTTAGTATTTCAAGTGCTGGCCGACCCCCGAAACTTCTAAGCGCCGATGGCTGCACTGCCTTTTCTTATTTTCTGTTGTGTGTATTTGTATGGCTCATAGCCGATGGTTTTGAATTGAAGTTCAATTGTTTTTAGTGGTGTTTTAAGTCATGGGCCTTCAGCCGCTTTAAAATTAAAGTTCCTTGCTTAGATTGTTTGAGGCCTTCAGCCTAATTTAAGATAAGGCTCTGTTGTTTCAATTTATTTCACCTTGAGTTTTAAGTCATGGGACCTTCAGTCGTTTTTAAATTAAGGATCTTTGTCTTTCGAGCATCAGACTGTTTGGGGCCTTCAGCCTAATTGAAGATAAGGCGTTCTGCCTTGTGTTTTTTTTATTTAATTTTACCTTGAGTCTTAAATGATGGGCCTTCGGCCGTCTTTAAATTAACGTTGTTGCGTTTCGAGTGTTAGATTTTTGGGCCTTCAGCCAAGTTATAGAACGTCCTTAACGCGAAGCCTTTTGCATTCTAAATATTCTCTTTGGCGTCTGAATTTTGAGTTAATGGCTTTAGGCCGTTTTTTTTTTAATTAAAGTGTTTGTGATCTTAAGGCATAAGATATTGTGGTGTATTCAGCCGATAACTAAGTTCAAGAATTTATACTGTAATGTTTGGTCAAATAAGTAAAGTTCGAGTGTAACTGACAGCCGCTCATTTTGGCCCCTTTCCACAATTCCCACTACCTGTCCTGTCGTGCGGATTTAGCAGGGAATTTCAGTGGTATACATTAATAAAAACTTCAATATCCGTGAACGTGTAATAAGACACGTGTCCACTTAGGAAGGACATCAGGCTATAAAAAGCTTGACAGACTGGCACACTTGTATTTACGTAACATCAAATACTGGAGAAATTAATTCTATTAATTTCATAGGACGGTAGCACAAGCTTTTAAAACCTTTTAAAATGGTATACACGAAGACGAAGGAAGGAAGATCTGGTTTACCGTCGACATCGAGGTCATTACAGACGCTCGAATTGTGTCAAGGTCGGGGAAGGAAAGCGGCAGTGTCCTTGCAAAGGAAACGTCCAGACATTTGCCTTGTGCGATGTAGGGACACCGTGGAAAACCTAAACCATGCTGGTGAGGCGCGGGTTTGAACCGTCGTCCTCGCGAATGCGATTCCAGTGTGCTGACGTGTGCGCCACGTCGCTCGGTGGCCAGGGCGACAACCCTCGAGAGATCTACCCACGGTTCCACGAGGTAGCGCCTCAATCAACCGCACTACGCTGACAAAATTGTTTTTAGCGACCTCGTATTTTATGTCACAATATTCTAAAAGGTTTAATGGCCGAATTGTTATTCACTGACATTAATTCTAGCAAATGCTAACAAGAATGACACATTTTCATGAATCTTCAATGGGCCGTTGCCTTAAAACGAATAATGCTGGTAATAAGCGATTATACCGCTAAAATAACTACATACGAAAATTCTAAACAACAATATGACGTTTCCCGTAGTTTTACTACAACAAATTGCATAAATAATGATATGGATTTTTAATGAAAACGACAAATACAATATGGCGTCTTTATTTCAACTTGTGACGTAGCGAGCGTTTGTGGTCCCTAAAGGTTCTGCTTTAGGTCGTTCGTTGGCAAAATGGCGCAGAACTTATGTCATGTTTCACGTGAGTAAACGGCTCGTCAGCGCGAAATAACGGTAGCACAAAGTAACGCCACAAGACTGGCAGAGCGCCACGCCGACGTTAGCTACTGTACCTCGTCCCGCGTGCCGACGGCTAAGGAGCCGAAACCAGGCAAGGCGGTACTGCTGGACGGCGGGGTGTGGCGCGGGGTCGCTGTCCAGGTCGGGGTTCTGGACAGGGCAGTCCGTCTCCGGGATGTAGTCGCCCGCGAAGCACTGGCTCACAGCTGGTGCTTCACCACTGGGTGCCGCGCCGTGCTGATACAGACAGCGGCCGTGTCCGACCCGCTGCTCTACCGAGCACAGCACACGACGCTGTGATATGTGTAGCGTTTCCTTAACCTCCATCGCCGAACGACATCTTAACGAAGAAGAACACACAGCGACGCCGTAACACCACCTTTGCCGTACTTCACTGTCAGCAGGTAGTTTCCCTACGCCCTTAGCAACTCACGAGTGTTTTCTCCCGCTGGTTTTGTGCGACTTTTTTACAGTCACTCTCCGCAGCGTATATGACTTCTGCACGGTGTTGCTTTGGTTACAGTTCTTGCTGCACATCTCCACTTCACAATCACGTCACCAACAGGCGCCCTGGGCAGTTTTAGAAAGCTTTAAATGTCCCTCGTGCGTTAGTTATGCTGGAGTAATCCAGTTTCTAGTAGGCGTTCCAAGTCACCTAGCTGTCTGACCGACCATCTCTAATGAGAACACAAACTCCCTGCTTTCTTTTATGTAGGTGGATCAGTCTCTGGTCAATACTGGGTACGTTTGTGCAGATAGCGTAGTTTGGTGCCAGCGGCTTGTGTCGCGGTCTAACACTTGTTCCCGTTAAGCTCGGCCAACACTCGGATGGGTGATCGTACAGGTCTGCCGAGAGCTGTTGGCAAGCGGGCTGCACTCAGCCCTGTGAGGCCAGCAGAGGACCTACTCGAATGAGAAGCAGCGGCTTCGCCCACGAAAGCCGACAACGACCGGCAGAGCGGTGTGCTGACCACGTGTCCTTCCATATCCGTATCCAGTGACGCCTTCGTCTGAGGATGACACGGTGGTTGGTCGGTACCTTTGGGCCTTTCGAGTTGCGTTCTACGGAGGCAGAGAGAGTGAGAAATTTGATAGCATGACGTACACAAAAAGTTATCACAGTCATCCTGCAGTATTGTATTAGGTGCTTAATATTTCCGATAGTAGGTTATTCTCACAACTTGCTATATTTCTGTGCGTGCTTAATGATAACTTCCTTAAACCTCGATTACATTATATGAATTCACTGAATTATTTCATTCCGAAAAAATACAAACGTGAGGGTACATTACTCGTAGTAAGCGTTCTTAAAATACACACATCAAAAAATGGCTCTGAGCACTATGTGACTTAACTTCTGAGGTCATCAGTCGCCTAGAACTTAGAACTAATTAAACCTAACTAACCTAAGGACATCACACACATCCATGCCCGAAGCAGGATTCGAACTCCAGACTGTATCGCCTAGAACCGCACGGCCACTCTGGCCGGCAAAATACACACATCAAAGAAAGTTTTGCATCACCCCAGTTCCCACAGCTCCTGAAGATAGACGTTGACTGTGGATACTGTATAACAGACACAGTCCCTTTGACTGTTCTGTTGTTGTTGTTGTTGTGGTTCAAATGGCTCTGAGCACTATGGGACTTAACATCTATGGTCATCAGTCCCCTAGAACTTAGAACTACTTAAACCTAACTAACCTAAGGACATCACACAACACCCAGTCATCACGAGGCAGAGAAAATCCCTAATCCCGCCGGGAATCGAACCCGGGAACCCGGGCGTGGGAAGCGAGAACGCTACCGCACGACCACGAGCTGCGGACTGTTGTTGTTGTGGTCTTCAGTCCTGAGACTGGTTTGATGCAGTTCTCCATGCTACTCTATCCTGTGCAAGCTTCTTCATCTCCCAGTACCTACTGCAACCTACATCCTTCTGAATCTGTTTAGTGTATTCATCTCTTGGTCTCCCTCTACGATTTTTACCCTCCACGCTGCCCTCCAATACTAAATTGGTGATCCCTCGATGTCTCAGAACATGTCCTACCAACCGATCACTTCTTCTTGTCAAGTTGTGCCACAAGCTCCTCTTCTCCCCAATTGTATTCAATACCTCCTCAATAGTTGTGTGATCAAGCCATCTAATCTTCAGCATTCTTCTGTAGAGATGTCACTAAACCCGCTCAAAGATGCAACAACCATGCATGAGCAGCGCCTATTAGACGGAGGGGGTCCGACAGCCGATCAGTTCGTCATTCCACCAGCAAGGAGGTACACGGCTCGTGTTGTCTGTAGTTTAACCATGCCTAGATGATCAATACCGCGGTTCGATCGCATCCGCATTGTTACTTTGTGCCAGGAAGGGCACTCAACAAGGGAAGCGTCCAGGACTCTTGGAGTGAACCAAAGCGATGTTGTTCGGACACGGAAGAGATACAGAGAGACAGGAACTGTCTACGACATGCCTCGCTCAGGCCGCCCAAGGGCTACTACTGCAGTGGAAGACCGCTACCTACGGATTATAGCTCGGAGAACAATGACAGCAACGCCACCATGCTGAATAATGCTTTTCGTGCAGCTATAGGACGTCGTGTTACGACTCAAACTGTGCGCAATAGGCTGCATGATGCGCAACTTCAATCCCGACGTCCATGGCGAGGTCCAACTTTGCAAACACGACACCATGCAGCACGGCACAGATGGGCCCAATAACATGCCGAATGGACCGCTCAGAATTGGCATCGCATTCTCTTCACGGATGAGTGTCGCGTATGCCTTCAACCAGACAATCGTCGGAGACGTGTTTGGAGGCAACCCGGACAGGTTGAACGCCTTACACCCACTGTCCAGCGAGTGCAGCAAGGTGGATAATCCCTGCCTTTTCGGGGTGGAATTACGTGGGGCCGACGTACGCTGCTGGTGGTCGCGGAATGCGCCGTAACGGCTGTACGATACATGAATGCCATCCTCTGACCGATAGTGCAACCATATCGGCAGCATATTGGGGAGGCATTCGTTTTCATGGATGACAATTCGCGCCCCCATCGTGCACATCTTGTGAATGACTTCCTTCAGGATAACGACATCGCACGACTAGAGTGACCAGCATATTCTCCAGACATGAACCCTATCGAACATGGCTGGAATGGATTGAAAAGGGCTGTTTATGGACGACGTGACCACTAACCACTCTGAGGAATCTACGCCGAATCGCCGTTGAGGAGTGGGATAATCTGGACCGACAGTGCCTTGATGAACTTGTGGGTAGTATGCCACGACGAATACAGGCATGCATCAACACAAGAGCACGTGCTACTGGGTATTAGAGGTGCCGGTGTGTACAGCAATCTGAACCACCACCTCTGAAGGTCTCACTGTCTGGTGGTACAACATGCAATGTGTGGTTTTCATGAGCAATAAAAACGGCGTAAATGAGGTTTATGTTGATCTCTATTCCGATTTTCAATACAGGTTCCGAAACTCTCGGAACCGAGGTGATCCAAAACTTTTTTTGATGTGTGTAAAATATGGTGAGGTGGTACATGATCAAGTTGAAGTTAGCAGCAATTCAGTCAGTCAGTATGCAGTTACCTTAAAATGGTCCCTGGCGCCGATTGTGCATTAGTTTTTTGGTGTACCGTGACCACAGACTGATTTTTTTAAAAGTCAACCCACTACGCTGCATTTTACACGTAATTTTCGTCTTTGCAGTGTTTGTGTCGGCCCCTTAAGTTCAGTATCCATTCTTTTCTACAGCTTTTCTAAGTCTTCCTTACGATTTTACAGGTCTTTGTAAAACTGCACCGTTTGCATGAGATATCACATAGGTCGAAGATATGTGCAGCGCTTGGCCCCTGAATGTGGCGGCAACCCATCTGGCAGCGGTGTTTCGCTGTAGCACTTATCTCTAGGGGATTCCTTGTCTAGAATAAGGGCCTTAGGGTTAATTATTCGGTGCAGCGAAGGACAAAAGAATGGAAAAGAACAGACTACCTTTTCCCAGGCAGGCCTTTATCGACATCATTCACCTTTCGTTCGCCTGCCACTTTCTCATTGTTTTTAATTACAATGTTGATCTCGAAATTTTACTAGCACGAACTGTACCCGTGTAGTAGAAGGTCATCATCATCTTCATTTTCTTCTTCTTCTTCATCTCCTTGTACTTCTTCTTCCTGAATGCCAAACATTGCTACGGTCAGCAATATAATATTTTAGTATTTATATGCGTGAAACCTTCAGATTCGTTTACTTTGTACTGTGTGTCTTACAAGGCGACATTAACTACTGACCGTCTTAGAGTTTCTTAATGCTTATGGGACCTGAAGGTCGCTCTGACATCAGTATAATGAAGCAGTGTGGCGTCATTAAAAATGGCCTTTGGACAGTAGAACAGTAAAACAGGTTTACTATTCGTCCTGATTAGATTGAATTTTTAAAATGAATGTTTCGGACATAGATTGAAAATTTGGCTAATAGTTGGACGGTTTACTCTTTTAACCGATACAGTCAGATCAGAGGATGGTTCATGTTGACCCGAAACCGGTCATTTAAAAAATTAATCCAGTCTCGCTGTATGGAGGTTCAACACGCAATGTGTGGTTTTCATAAGCAATAAAAAGAGTGGAAATGATGTTTATGTTGATCTCTATTCCAATTTTCAGAACAGGTTCCGGAACTCTCGGAACCGAGGTGCCGCAAAACTTTTTTTGATGTGTATATCTACTGTTGCACGACATTGGATAACCGAACAGCCAACAGTCAATATTTCTTACTGGGAAAAGTAGGGAAAAGTGTTGACGTATCAAAATCTGATGGCCGCATTACAAACTGGATGGTGATGTGCATACTTAGGAGTTTCTCTTGCCATTATTATCTTGACTTTGTAATCCTACATAATACATATCAATAACTTTTGTAGTATCGGGTGCAACAGCGACAAATTTATTGAAAGACAATTTCCTTAGAAACCCTGACTGTTAATATAATCACTGTCATTCGTACCACTATCAGTCGATCTCGGCAGTTTGCCATTTTCAAGTGCTTTCTCGAGAACAGCGTTCCATATTTGTCAACGCTTCAAAACAACACTAGGACCATACGAACGTAAAGACAAAGACTTCTAATGCATCGCACAGAACGTTTTTCTACAGTGGTTGATTTGTCACTGTCCAGTCTACTGGAAACAGCTACTCAGAGATATGCGACGAACAGTCATAAATTGGCATCTGATGGCGCCTATGAATCTGAGACGTACACGTAGCACCTGACCGTCAGGTAGGTTTCGTCGCTGTGGTTAAGGTTACCACCGCAGCAGCAGAGAGAGTAGGCGCTGCCCAGGTATTCACTGGCAGCTGTGAGTCGACGCCCGCACCACGCGGCGGCTGGCGTTCTGCTCGATGTCTACGGCGTCACGTCTCCTGAAATGTGTGTCGTTCAGTGGGATGCGATGTTCTGGGTACATTCTGCGGCATACGTCGATACTGTCTGCAAAGTGTACTGCATATCGAGTCAGCAGCAACGAAGTAATACGTTTGAACGTCACGCACGATGTGCCAGTTGTTAAAACGTCCCCAGGTTTATGACGTCACATTTCGTGAACTGTGAGTCGTACAATGACCTTACATTGCAGGGTGCATCAGCGGCGTACATCGTTACCGTCTGCGAAATATATCATCAATAGTGTTAGTAGTGAAGAAGTAATAAATTATAACTGTAACACCCCACCCGTCACTTATCTGGTTTTGGCGTGTGTTCACCCCATCTAATTGACTAACAGATCAACAGAGAGTGCAAAACTGCCGCAATATCGGATAACGCAAAGGAAGTAATAAGGTCCTGTGACTCCTGATTGAACTGCGGTAGCAGTGTTGACGTTAATTGATTCAGAATTGATCCCTTTTAATTAAAAAGGGGTGCACATTGATGTTATATTCAGCTATTGAACACAAGATGCAAATGTTGAACATTAAATTAATTAAGAAAGTGACTTGGGATTTCAATGACTTGATTGAAAACATATGCAGCCGATTAGCACAAATTTATTTTAACTCACGACCTTCAATCACCACATTACATGACTCTCCTAAAGTGCGCGTCATTTATGTTGGCGGCCGAGTTTAGGTTCGTTCTGCGCATCTGACGTCACAAAACACAGTCAGCCAATGAACAGAAAACGACGTTGCCAGAGCTCTACTGCAGTGCAGAGCACGGACGAGTGTCTTCAGTTTTAGAAATGTTCAGTCATAAATAAAGTAATAGAACAAAAGCAATGTCTTGATAGCTGACTTTCTTTTATAGAAAGTTTGGAAAAAGCATTGTTTGTACCAATTGCTTCATATTCTATTAATTAATTAAACCAAACTAGCAATAAGACTCCTAATTCAGGCGATAGCAAGGAAAGGTGTTTGTCTCATTCTCACGAACCGCTTTTTCGCAATAAAGAACAGCGGTAATTGTTTATTTCCTATTGTACTTCGACGAAGCGTGAGTAATTCATAGTCATACCAACAGTGTTTGACAGTATTTTGCGTGACGCGTTAGAGTCCTCATGGCGTGTTCTAGTCAGATGAGCTACGTTAGCGCAACGGATAAGGTGTTGGGCTACTACGCGGAAGGTTATGAGTTCAAACCTTGAGCAGTGCTTAACATTTTCATTATTCAAAAAAATATCGAAGTGCCTTACTTCACGAATTATATTCGTTTGAATGTAATTTCTTTGAAATTTCTAGTGCTTTGTCTCTTCATTAACCCTTTCGCTGCTGCAGACACGTGCTTCCCGCATTCCGCGCTGTGCGCGATTTTTTCATCACTGCACTGCTCGCCTGTGCAGACACATGGTGTTCCCACTGCTTTGATACACTTATCATTCGCGAAAGACGAAATATTTCTCAATATTACATACGACACCTATGTGGTTCATAAATTAAGTGAGATATTGTTATACAGTAAATTTTATATGAAATTTAGGTATCTTGTCCACATTTCATTCTCAACATTGTGGCAATTAAAATCGACCATACGGAAAGTATACTCTATGGACTTTTACCTCTGCAATCTCTTCAAAATTTCGTGCAATGGTTTACTGTATTTAATGCTGCATAATAACTGCGTTGAACATCGAAACAAAATTAAGTCATTTATGGGGGGAAGGTATCAGTCAAGAAGATGTGTAAAAATCAAATTTTTGGGCCAAATAGTTTTTGTGAAATCGAATGATAAGTGTGTCAAAGCAGTCCGAACACCATGTGTCTGCACAAGCGCGCAATGCAATGATGACAAAATCGCGCACGGCGCGGATTGCAGGGAGTACGTCTTTGTAGCAGCGAAAGGGTTAATGTGGCCGTGGTGGCTTTACTTCATGAACTGCGCGCTCCCCCTAAACGTAAGCTTGCGAACTATGCCATACTATGTTGCTGCTCCTATTGGCGCGTGCGTCGTGTGCAACTGGCAACGCAGCAATCTCCCGCGTCTGGGCGGGCATGCGCGAGCCGCCAAGATAAAAGAATTTAACTATAACAGGCAGTGGGAATAAATTGCGTTTGCGTGGAGTAAAGCGCGATAAATCAAAATTTATTCCTATCGACTGACCCAGGCGTAATGGGAAGTGCGAGAAGAGTTCTACAATACTCGGCCCATGAAACCCTGGTGGGAACTTTGCCGACGTGATCCAACAAATCAATCAGTGGCCCAACTCGAGCCGAGTGGGCGCGACATCACCGAATTCAGCGTGGCGGGGCGGGGCGGGGCGGCGTCGCTGTGTGGACGTCGGCCGGCCTCGTGGTGCTGCAAGGCTGCGCTCGTCTATTCACTCCTACCTATCTTGCTCAGTACATAGCTGAACCAAAACTTCATATCTCCATCGTTCCGTTTGCCGTCCTAAATTGCAGAGATGCTCACTCTCTCTCAGGCAAGCTGAGTAAAGAACGCCACGTCCGCACTCGTGGCAAGGTGGGAACAGAAGACCTCTATGGAGACTTCTGCCAGTCCGCCCTTCGCCTCGGTTTCCCTTCCAGCAAAATCACTTACGCCAATTGCAGCGCAAGTCGCGTTAATTATGCGTCGCTTCCCAGTGCCAACCAATGCCTGCCCTGGGATGTGAACAAATTCCCACAAAATATCCCTTCCTCCTAACTTCTGCTATTTAGCACCTCCCAGGCAACCTATCAAGGTTAGCGTCTGCATAAAACACCAATTTTTCCGCAATTCTGACTCCCAAGAGAGTACTTCAAATTCCTCGGTTCTACGTTCCGATCGGAGGCCAGCGTATTTCATTCTGTCGCTCTTCACCAGTCATTTTTGTTCAGCCCTACTGTTTGCTCAACGTGAGTTCGGTGATCTTTAATGACTTCATTAAGGGGCATGGTTCTTGCCACCTTACATAACGTCATGCCTCTTGCAGTACTTTTACTGCACGAACAAGGGAAAAGTAGTGAACGATAAAGTTTTTTGCTTTCATCGTTTTGTACGGACTGTGAGAGGGAAAAATTTACTTAAACGTTTGAAATTATGTATAAAGTTTGTTCCAAGTCTCGCATACTGGAGGAATAAAGCCTTGGAATTCACGTGTCACGGGTTACGCTTCTTTTTCCATCCCCATCCCTTTTATAGGTGGTTAGTACCCACTCCCACAGAGATTGTTGCGTAACGGTAAGGTATACGTGTACCAATTTTTGTTGAAATCGTCCAGTTGTTTAGGAGGAGATGTAGAGCGAAAACACACACACGACAAGTATGAATGTATTGTTACGTATCAACCCTGTATCACGCAGCTGGCGAGACCTTGTTCACTTTGCGTCCCTTGCGGGAGTTTCAACAAGTGCGAAACGAAACGACAGCGTTTCGTGACGTCAGCAGGTCAGGCGGAAAACAGGACACCAGCGCTTTGCGCGAACTGGGTAGCAGGAGGTCAGTAAAGCAGTGCGACCGACAAGTACGGCGTCACCTCGTTGCGTGAAGTAAGAAGCCGAGTCGCTAATGCAAGAAGGCGTACTGATTGTCGTCACGGTTCACTCTGTCGGTATAACAAATGCGTTAAGCAAACAAGGCGCGACATGGATCGCTGATACATTCGTATTAGGAAACGGCTTGCGACGCAGACGAGAAGGCCTGGGGGTGCTCCGTGTCGACTGGGGTCGGGACGCCGGCGTTCTCTACATTTCAGCGGAGCCACGGAGCCTACCTGCGCGGCGCACTTCTCGACCACGCGGCAGCCGTCGTCGCGGTTCAGAGAGGAGAGTTACAGGAATGGACCGAGGCCGGCGAGTGTGGGCCGGAAACGCACGCGGTGCCACCTTCTTCGAGTGCTTAGGGTGGAGACTTCCTGAGCAGCTGCCGGGCGCTCGCGTACTGCCGTAGCATCGCTTAAGGACAGATGTAGTGGCGGAAATTAAGGGCTGAAAGTACCTCTTGTTTCACTGCGTCCACCGGCGTACACAGGTGACAGCCACCTCCTCTTCCCTGAACTGGTGAACTGGGACAGCGCCGCCTGACACACCATCCGCCCCAATAGCCGCCACCAAATATGTCGACGCTTACGTAATGTTATTTACTAACGAACTGTACAAAATGAAGTCAAAACTTTAAAATCAAACATTTTCATGCATTGAAATTAAAACTTTCACAAACTTGACGAGATGTTAAGTTGTCGCATGTAATTGCGCACTGTCTGAGCATTTATTTGTTACATTTACAGCGTTCCGCTTTACGTAACACTCGTCTAAAATTCTGTTAAAGCCTTATGCTACGTCATCTGTTCGTTCAGCATATTCTCCTGCTATTTTTTATGTGTACAGAGTGTCCAAACAAACACCGTGAAACTTTACCGACATGTTCCTTACACCAAAACAAGAAGAAACTGTCCAGCAAAAAATGGTTCAAATGGCTCTGAGCACTATGGGACTTAACATCTGAGGTCATCAGTCCCCTAGAACTTAGAACTAGTTAAACCTAACTAACCTAAGGACATCACAAACATTCATGCCCGAGGCAGGATCCGAACCTGCGACCGTAGCGGTCTTGCGGTTCCAGACTGCAGCGCCTTTAACCGCACGGAAACTGTCTAGCAAAGAAAGGTTCTAAGGAGCATAGCTTAAGTGGTACTCATCTCCAGTACTATGAAACCCATCTCTTTCTGCTGCGAACTCTTTTGGGAGAAGGTGGTATGGACCGAAAAAAGAAAAAATGTCTGATAAACATGGGCTCTAAAATCCACACCTTAAGAGCTACTGGCACGTGCTCAATACCAGATATGTGTTTCACACTAGCTAAGACGACCAAGTCCTCATAGCTCTTAAGATATGGATTTTGAACACCATGTTTACTGGAACTTTTTACTTATTTCTGTATAAGAAAGCTGTCCGTAAAGTATGTATGTTTTTTTGGGTCACTCTGTATGTACAGACACACGTGCAAAAATGACACCGACGATAGATACATGAAAAGTCAGGTGCTAAGCCTCCAGCGCATGTCGACAGTGATGGCTGTTCGTCGGTGTATCTTTCTGTTAACCAGACAGCGTCGCATCAGCCCAGCCAGAACGCTGTTCTGTGCAGTATACGTATTACGAATTCTTCTGTTCACGTACGTGTGCAGCTACGACAGCAACATTGTTTTAAAGCGTTGACGAATATGCAATGTTCTTCTGGTGTACACACTTCAAAATGCCAGATAGCCGAAAACAACTGATCGGAGTATCACTGCAGTAACTGATTAACAGCCAGGGTCGATAATGGAATTATCGTTGTACATAAAACATTCGCTACTGCAACAGAACTGCCCAACCGAAGTCATATTCAGTTAGGAAGCGAGCGCGTCCGAAGCAACTCGAGGAGGAATTTTGGGCATCTCGATCGAAGGCGCGGCCGATGAATAAGTGAGCGGGCGGTGGGCGCCCGAGTGGACGCGCCGCCCGCCTGACCATCGATTGCAGGCGGAAGACGTGGGGGGCGCTGGGGGCGGGGGCGGTGGGCCGCCCCCCGGGCATTGGGTTTCGGCGGCGGCCGTCTCCACAAAGCATTCCGGACCATCGGCCGCAGGAGGTAGAAGGCACGCGTCCTACACAATCCCACAGCGCAGTGCATTAAAACGCCGCACTGGCGCCATTCTGGATGGTGACTGTCGAAAGCTCACAGCACCGAAGCGCTGTCGTGCAACCAGTCACGGGCGTCGCTCAGAAGCACACCGTGTTTCTGGCAGTTCTCTGACAGCTCAGATGCGGCCCACCAAGAATTCCTCTCCTGCGCCAACCTCTTCATCTCGGAACAGCTAGCTCTTACACACCAGTTCCTACCCAATTTGCTGCATATATTCCAGTCTGTGTCTTCCCATACAGTTTGTAACCTTTACAGCTCCCTCAATTAGCATGGAAGTTATTTCCTCACGTCTTAACAGATGTCCTACCATCCTGTTCCTTCTTCTTAGCAGATTTTCCCACGTATTCCTTTTCTCAGCGATTCTGCGGAGAACCTCCTTATTCCTTACCTTATCACTCCACACAATTTTCGTCATTCTCCTGTAGAATCACATCTGAAATGCTTCGGCTCTCTGCTGTTTCGGTTTTCCCAGAGCCCATGTTTCGCTACCATACAATGCTATCCTTGAGACGTACACTCTCTGGAATTTCTTCCTCAAAGTACACATCTCTTGGCACGGAATGCCCTTCTTGCCAGCGCTAGTGTGCTTTTGATGTCCCGCGGCATGGATTAT
This sequence comes from Schistocerca americana, assembly GCF_021461395.2. NCBI lineage: Eukaryota > Metazoa > Arthropoda > Insecta > Orthoptera > Acrididae > Schistocerca > Schistocerca americana. The sequence continues at coordinate 194,470,953 of NC_060127.1, forward strand.
TCTGCTTCCAAGGTAAACAGAATTCCTTAATTTTGTCTGTTTCGTAGTCCCCAATACTGATGTCAAGTTTTTCGCTGTTCCCGTTTGTGCTACTTCTCATTACTTGCGTCCTTTTTCGTTTTGCTCGTAATCCATATTCTACACGCACTACATTGTCCATTCCATTCAACACGTCCTGAAATTGTTCCCTACTTTCGCTAATGATATCACTCTCATCAGCGAATCTTATTATTGATATCCTCACAACCTGACTTTAATCTCGCCCCTCCAATGTATAGATTAAACAGTAGGGCTGAAAGACTAAATCCCTGTCTTACACCCTTTTTTAAATCGAGCACTTCGTTATTCCCTGTTGGTTCTTGTATATATCGTACATTAATCCGTCCATTCTCATAGCTCACAGCTCTTTCTCTCAGAATTTCGAGCATCTTATATCATTTTAGTTGCTGAAAGCTTTTTTTAAGGTCGATAAATCGTATAAACGTGTCTGGACTTTTTAAGTCTTGCTTTTATTATCAAATGCAACGTCCGGACTGCCTCTCTGGTGCCTTTAGCTTTCCCCAAAACAAACTGATACGTCATGCAACAGATCCTGAGTTTTCTTTTCCATTCAAATTAATTACTGCGTTCATAAATTTAAACGCTGTTACAGTCACAACTACACAGAAGGTAGCATGACTGTAGTGGTATATATTTTTTTTTAAATTATCTGCATATTTATCCCGATAAGAACAAGGCCATTAACCCATGTCTATCGAGACATTCGACGAAGGACAGTCAACGCCTTTAATTATAAACCTGAAAAAATAAAGTTACGTTTTCTTGTCGGTACAATGGCCGCAGTTTTCGCACACACTGAAATCCGCGCTCTCCATTACCGTAGCAGGCCGCTAGATGGAGCTAAAACATGGTGTAGAGTATTGATGACGTGGAGTATCGCTACGATAATTCTATTTCTAGCTGTCAAGCGGAACAAAGCTGCAACAGGCAGATCCTTAAGATACAGTGGTTTGTTTCCTTTTGAACTTATCTACAGTCTATGGGGCTTGCTAGACCTAGCACTCTTTTGCCAGGTTCCGCCGCATTACGCCACTGTTGACGTATAGGCTGCGGACACCTTTTTGTATTCTAATTTGATTAAGTACAGTCAAATAAGTTATGTTTAACTGACTTTTTTTTGTTCCCTTGCCTCTCTCCCGAACTGTTCTCGAGTCCCTAACAGTTTTAGTTGTTGGGTCAGAGTACGCTTTTGATTCTAAGCTTTGAATACTCAGATTTGCAACTATGTCCCTTCTCAATATTAGCCTACACGTGTTGCCGAGGCTTGGGTTTCGATGGTCTCAGAATTTATAGCTATATGTTTTGGACGGTTTACGTAGGTCTACAGGTAAAACACGGCACATACTACAGGAGGTCGTACGTTCCCACATGATACTCACATAGTCAAGCTTGCTGTTCTTCGAGGATTTTCAATACATTGTATGAGTTTCAGTTTGCCGTTTGACATTCTACAATGTAACTATTCTCACTTTCTCTACAATCTCCAATTTTTTTTTACTACAACCTCAACTGTGACATCACGTTTACATGTTGCGTACTCCCCCTATCTTTTAACAGATGTTCCTTAGTTCGTCGCCCGTGTTTCCACAGGGCTTGCTGACGTTTAGCACTTTTTGACTCGGCAACAATACATTTCCGTGTTGATGATATGAGTTTAATTACTCTGGTTTAACCGGTCTATATTGGAACGGTTTATGTATTATTAATATTTTTCCAACACAGGTATGCTGTTTATACAGGTTGTTCGCGGTCTGATACATTTTGTTTTCTGATCTTTCCTTTTCGGTTCATGTCAGTGTCTTAAGTATTTATTCACATAGGTTGAATATATAAGATGACCACTGTTGGTGCCTTGTGGAACCAGTTCCTTTCTTTTATTATTGGTCTACATAAATTAGACATAAAGTAGGTTCCCAATTATAGTTGCAGACTAATGTGCAACATATTTGAGAGCTTTTAAATTTCTGATCGTTTATTTCATTTGTAGCCGGCCGAAGTGGCCGTGCGGTTAAAGGCGCTGCAGTCTGGAACCGCAAGACCGCTACGATCGCAGGTTCGAATCCTGCCTCGGGCATGGATGTTTGTGATGTCCTTAGGTTAGTTAGGTTTAACTAGTTCTAAGTTCTAGGGGACTAATGACCTCAGCAGTTGAGTCCCACAGTGCTCAGAGCCATTTGAACCATATTTCATTTGTAATTGCAGTATGATCCTTCTTTGCATCTGTGTTTGTCTGTACATGAGCATAAATTAACATAGCTTCCTGGTTATGCCTTAACACTGATATTATGCAGTGCTTTCATGTGGACTGAAAATATGGGAAACAACTTTACGAACCGTACATAATAGTAGGTTGTGATTCATGCAATTTCGCTTACTATACCAGGTGTATAACGACACGTGACATTGTTTTAATGGTCTTCGATGTATAAAGGAATATTTCTTCACACATATGTCTTTCTTCATTATCAACGTCAACTCTCCAGGTTGCACTGCAACCGCGCGGTTCTAGTATTCATGGCATATCGTGCGTGTTTTATGTTTCATTTTAGTACCCTTGCGGTTTTCCCAAGTCTTGTACGATGTAAAGTTAACAATGCCTTGACCTACGCACTGGCTTACTTTCATTCTTTGAGTTGTAACCATGATGCTTGCTACATTACATTTGTTGACGTGGTATTCATATAGTGGGTTCCTTGCTCCTTAACCTGACTTTATAGTACATCACGGATGTCTGTTTTCGCGCGTCAACGCCCTTCTTAGTTGATGTTATGTTGTTTCCAATTACTCACTTGTACCTCTTATCCCTTACTACTACCCGGCATAGTGTTTCTGGTATATTCCTTGACAATCACATTCTAATTTTAACCACCTACTTACGATGTTACTGACTGAAATACATTGAGATGCGAGAAGTCGTGGGATAGCGATATGCATACATCCAGATGGCGCTAATATCGCATACACAGCGTATAACAGGGCCAACGGCCTCGCCGCAGTGCTAACACCGGTTCCCGTCAGATCGTCGAAGTTAAGCGCTGTCGGGCTGCGCTAGCACTTGGATGGGTGACCACCCGGTCTGCCGGGGTGCACAAAGCCCTTGTGAGGCAAAACTGAGGAGCTACTTGATCGAGGAGTAGCGGCTCCGGTCTCGTAAACTGACATACGGGCGGGAGAGCGGTGTGCTGACCACACGCCCCTCCATATCTGCATCCTGTGGCGCCTGTCACGGAGGATGACACGGTGGCCGGTCGGTACCGCTGGGCCTTCCCAGGCCTGTTCGAACCGAGTTTAGTTTAGTAAGGGTTTAAAAGGGCAGTGCACTGGCGCAGCTATCATTTGTACTCAGCTCATTCGTGTTAAAATGTTTCCAATGTGATTATGGACGCACGACAGGAATTGAGAAACTATGAACGCGGATTTCGGAAATAGAGAATTCAGTATTCCGAGATCCACAGAGTCAAGAGCGTGCCTAGAACACCAAGTTTCAGGCTCACCACGACCTTCACGTAACGACCGAGAGCAGTGGTCTTTGCATAGAGTTGTCGGTACTAACAGACAAGCAACACCGCGTTAAATAACCACAGAAATCGATGTGAGATGTACGACGTACGTATCTCTTAAGTCAGTGCGGCGAAATTTGCTGTTAATGGGCTATGGCAGCAGACGACCGACGCGGGTGCCTTCACTAACAGCAGGATATCGCCCGAAGCAGCTCTCCTGGGCTTCTGACCATATGGGTTCGACCCTACACGACTGGAAGACCGTGGCCTGCAAACATGAGCCCCGATTTCAGTTGGTAGCGTTCGAGTGTGGCGCAGACCCCACGAAGCCATTGTCAACAATACATTGTGGCAAGCTGGTCGTTGCACAACAATCTTCTGGTCCAACTGACCCAATTTTTTGACTATTTTTAGCCACACAAACGACGATGGGATTTTTATGGATGACAATGGGCCGTGTCACTGGGCCACAATTGTTCGCGAATCGTTTGAAGAACAATCTGGGCGAGTCGAGCGAATGGATCACCTGACATTAGTGTCATCCAGCGTTTAAGCCGCACAATCGTGTACAAAATCCTGCAACTGCAACACTTTGGCAATTATAGACGTTGCTGCACTACGCCGCGCACGAGGTTACGGTGTTACGGGGCGTCCCGCGACTCTGGCCGCCTCACCGTACTTCATCGCACACCCTAACGTAGTTATCTGCTTTAGGGTTCACTGGATGACGTAGTTGGAAAACGAATGATCTATTGGTTTCCCTCGTTACAGCCTTCACTCTTTCCTTGCATTCTGTTCTGTTGGACAGCATGTAGACGTTTCTACAGAGTTCTTGATTCTATACGAACTAGATATGCATTTTATATCTACTGGATACATTCGTTTGTACATCTTCACTGCCATCACCTGTAACGTGTTGCTTACATTTATTTTTTTTAAATTACGACGCAGCTAATTACACATAACTCGTTCTGTCCCACATGTATGGATATTCTTTTGCTTTCCTACGCGCCTTTATATACCCCACACCAGAATCTGGTATTTACTACGCTTTGCTCGTTTGTTTTATGATCGTAGGTCACACTATCCTCTGCGTTACCTGAGTAAGTGCTTCGTGTCGTATAGAGGCACGTGTATTCAGTTTTCTGATTCAAGTGAATCTTTTTTGATATACTGTCACTATTACGGGTACATTTCTTTAGACTTCAGCACACTATATCCCGCCTACCTGCCAGAAGAGTTCGCACTTCCTGATAATGTTGGTCGCGACCGCTTGCCTATGATATTTTAACACTTCCTCTTTAGTGGCAATTCGTTACGGTGTATTACATTAGATTCACAATTTGTTTCATTAGAAAGTCATTATTTAATAGGCGGTACCTTATGAATCTGTGACTGACACATTATTTTGACGTAAGAGTAAATTCTACTTTTTATTAGTACATGTTACATTGTGATACAGGTAATTAACGTGCATCTGATAAATGGTTTTACATTTTACTACTACACGACAACGTATAAAAAATATTTCAGCTTCACATTGTACTCATCAGTATACAACTGTGATTGTTTTGCTGCAAGCGATTCACGGATATTGACATTAGCATTTCATACTAGTTGTATGTCAACATGTGACATCGTAGTTACCTACCGGACACGTAATTTTGACATTCGATCAGGTGGTTCACTTTATTGTTGTATGATTTATCTTGTCCTCTGCTTTCTATTCATATCATACAGTGTGCGACAGTTCTCTCGTTTTATTCCTTAATTGATGATGGACATTGAGGTCACATCTTGTGTAGTTTGAGTTTTGTTGAATGTTTAGAATATATTAGCTCTGTGTATAACTTATACTTCTTAAATTTTACACCACCCTTTTATTATGTATTTTAAACTGTAGTTAGTGCTGTTCTCTTAACACAGGAGCCTAAAGATCACGTAGTGAAACGCCGGAAATGGTCGCATAAATAAATGAGATTAAAAACATGGTAGGCTGAAGGTGTTTTTAATTTTACATTTTGGGAAGAGTTAGAGCCACCGCACAAGTAATGATGGCCGACGTTAGGATTTATCGATAGTGAATGTTAATTACCAATGGGTGAGCAAGTCCGTCTGAGAGTGACATTATAAATGCCTAAATTGTGCTCTCTCCCTGGTCAAACAACAGAAGTAAAACCTTCGTGTCGCTTGCTAAAAAAATGGTTCAAATGGCTCTGAGGACTATGGGACTTAACATCTATGGTTATCAGTCCCCTAGAACTTAGAAATACTTAAACCTAACTAACCTAAGGACTTCACACAACACCCAGTCATCACGAGGCAGAGAAAATCCCTGACCACGCCGGGAATCGAACCCGGGAACTTCGGCGTGGGAAGCGAGAACGCTATTGCACGACCACGAGCTGCGGACTCGCTTGCTACCTGCTGCTAATTAACACCTGGGATCGCACTGACGGATTCTTCACATTGCTAGAAATGATTTGCTGATCACCCAGGAACTCAGAAATACACAGCCAAAACATCGAGTCCACCCTACAGGGCACACGCCTGCCTGCCGGCACCTCCACGTTGAGGGAGCCAGAGCCAGTAATTATTCAACATTTACGCCCTTTAGCCAATCCAATGAAAAAAAGAACGCAGTCATTTTCTGATCCCGCTAATAAGTTGCTGCTTCCTGGCAGGACTTTTCATTTTCAGGCCACGGATGGTGGAAAGTTACTTGTTCTTCTTCCTTTCACATATCAGGCACATCACCTATTATGGTAGTCCATATGTTGTATGGCGTTCCTGAAGTTCTCATTGGTTCAAATGGTTCAAATGGCTCTGAGCACTATGGAACTTAACATCTATGGTCATCAGACGCCTAGAACTTAGAACTACTTAAACCTAACTAACCTACGGACAGCACACAACACCCAGCCATCACGAGGCAGAGAAAATCCCTGACCCCGCCGGGAATCGAATCCGGGAACCCGGGCGTGGGAAGCGAGAACGCTACCGCACGAGCAGGAGATGCGGGCATGGATGTGTGTTATGTCCTTAGGTTAGTTAGGTTTAAGTAGTTCTACGTTCTAGGGGACTGATGACCACAGATGTTAAGTCCCATAGTGCTCAGACCCATTTGAACCATTTTTTTTCTGCCGGTCATCTTGATTCTCTGCTACTAGTGTCAGGCCATCTCCGTATGGGATTGCATTTACTATAGGGGCACGATCCAGAAGAAATCCATTTTTATACACCATTTTCCGTTTACTGATCACTTCATCTATGACTATATTGAAGAATATCTGCACTAGACAACGTAAACTTGGTTGGCAGGTGATTTTGTGAGAGGAAAATTCTCAGAGCAAGCTACGAAATCCTCAATTTACGAAATCCACCTCCTTTGACGCATCAGTGTACACTGCAATTTACTGGTGTAAAAAATACCGCTGCAAATGGATTTAAGCACGACACTGTATGCGCTTGTGCTAGGATAGTACGTCACGTCTCCGTGCGTGTGCGTTGGTAACGTTCCGTCCTGGCAGACGGGAGGATTTACGGGCAGCCCCAGCTCCGCCAGTTCCGGCGCGTCGACACCTGAGAACACGACACGACACGCAGCCTGCAGCCGGTCGGGCTCTGCGGCTTCCCCGCTGCCCCCCCCCCCCCCCCCCCAAATCACTGCCTGCCCGCCGGTCCCAGGGACGGGCGGCCCTGATCCGCGCCGTCGCCCGGACGCTTCAACGTCCTCGCGCCTACGTGCAATTGCGTGACGATCAGTTTCGCTTTAGGAAAATTAAGGTACCAGAGAGGCATTTCTCAATTTGCGATTGATCATCAAAGCAAGACTTGAAAAAATCGAGACACGTTCGTAGGGCTTGTTGACCTACAAAAATGAAAAAAGTGCAACACGTTCCAAATTCCCAGGAAAATACTTGTAAGCTATAAGGAAAGGTGAGTTATATACAAACTGTACAACCAAGAGGGAATGATAAGAACAGAAGACGAAGAACGAAATGGTAATGTTAGTAAGGACGTAACGTAGGGATGCAGTCTTTCTCCCCTACTGTTCAGTTTACACATTGAAAAAGCAATCATGGAAATGAAACAAAGGTTCGAGACAGGGGTTACTATGCATGATGAAAAGATATCAGTGATACGATTCCTGATGAAATTTCTATCTTCGGTAAAGACGGAGAAAAATTACAGGATCTGTTGTACGGAATGAACACTCTAAATAAGCACCGAACCCGGATTAACAGTAAACCGAAGAAAGACGATAGTAATAAGAATTAGTAGAAATGAGAACAGCGAGAAACTTAACATCAGAGTTGCTGATCACGAAGTATATCAAAATACCTAGGTAGCAAAATAACACACGTCGGACGGAGCGAGAAGGACATATAAAGGAGACTAGCAGCGACAAAGAGAGCGTTCTTCACCAAGAGCAGTCATCTGGTATCAAACATACGTTTTAATTTCAGGGAGAAATTTCTGAGAATGTACGTTTCGAGCACAGTGGTAGTGGAACATGGGGAAAAGAAGAGAATCGAAGTATTTGAGTTGTTGTAATACAGGCAGATGTTGAAAATTAAATGAACTCGTAATGTCAGGAATGATAAGGTTCTCCGCAAAATGGGCGAGACAAGGAATATATAGAAAACACTGACTGGAAGAAAGAACAGGACGACAGGCGATCTGTTAAGACATCAGAGAATAACGTCCATGATGCTAGAGGGAGCTGTAGAGGGTAAAAACTCTAGAGGAAGACAGAGATTGCAATACATCATGGAAATGACGGATATAGGACATAGGTTGGAAGTGGTAATTTATGATGAAAAATTTGGCACATGAGAAGAATTTGTGACGAAAATCATGAAACCAGTCAGAAGACTGATGAGAGGAAAAAAAGCCCAGGTTCGGAATTATTTCCCGCCCGGCACTACGTTTCATTTTCTACTTTTTGTCATTCCCACCTTTGCAGAATTGCACACAGTCCGTGCCACTGCTGCCACCCGTGCACGGTCAAGTCTCGCCTCGCCTCCCAACATAGCGAACACAGCACGGTGTTGGCCATTTTACAAATCTAACTCTAGTCAGGTGGCATACGTTAATGTGTTGACACACAGCTAAAGTCAGTAGATTACGTTAATGCAGTCGTGTTAATTATACTGTTCGAACTGTTGCTGTAACAAAGCATTGCTAACAACTTCGATTGTGAACCTCGTATGACGAAATCTGGTAACTACGTAAGGACTTCGGAAAATGAGTTACACACAATGTCGCACCCTGAGACCATCGCGCAGCAAGAGTGGCGTGCTGTCGGTTGAGAGCACACGTTCCGGTTCACCTGCAGACAGCCGGCCGAAGTGGCCGCGCGGTTCTGGCGCTGCAGTCTGGAACCGCGAGACCGCTACGGTCGCAGCTTCGAATCCTGCCTCGGGCATGGATGTGTGTGATGTCCTTAGGTTAGTTAGGTTTAACTAGTTCTAAGTTCTAGGGGACTAATGACCTCAGCAGTTGAGTCCCATAGTGCTCAGAGCCATTTGAACCATTTTTGAACTTGCAGACACACGTGTGACACGGGGCGTCACAGTGTGGAAGTCAAATGGCGCAGTAGCTGGTAACGTACTGAACAGTTTAAGTACGACTGTTGTGAGCAAAACATCTAAACTGAACACAGATTCAGCGTGAAATCCTGCCGGTATATGGACCAAATGCAATATCGCCTGCGGCAGTAGCGAGATAGTGACCACAATGTGACCGAGGACGCACAGACGTAGATGATGATGACGGGGAAATCCAGATGTTCCACCCTGCGATTTCCATCTTTTCGGTAAGCTGAAAGAGCAGCTGTACGGAAAGGAAGTTTCCAACGATGAGGGCTTTCACACAGTTCCGTAAGCAACGAGCGGGTTTCTACCGTCGAGGAACTGAATGACTGGTACAACTTTCCGAACGTTGTTTACACAGACTTGATGTGTTAAAAAAAACAATGTCATGTATCTGTGTTACTTTTAAGTGTAGTCCAGCATTTAATAAAAGCTATTTCTGGTTACCTAACACAATCAGAGCAGAGCTGATTTATAATTTTGTATTGTAATCTTCTTTTCAATACCAATTTATTAGCCAAGATTGCAATGTGAACAAAATTACGGGATTACTGGTTTCGGCGATATGTCTTGCCACCCTCAGGTCCATAAAACGGGGCAGTGGTAGTTACACCATACAATGCTTGTACCACTCTTGTCATATGAGGATTATACAGTATGAATAAAGAAAGTCTAGGCATTATACCTGACATGTCACAGTACTGCGTCGACATTTTCATGCATGTTGTATAGTCCTCATGTGACAGAATGGTTTAAGCACTGTATGATGTAACTAACACTGCCCGGTTTTATAGATCTGATGATGATAATACATAGCGCTGAAGCTAGTAGTTAAGTATTTGTGTTTAATAGCAATCTAGGACAATAAATTGGTTTTCAAAAGACGACTAGAATACATCCGTTATTTGGTCTGCCATAAGAATGTGTAGCTTACTTTGTGAAGTTCCCTCACACATTACTGCGGCCAGAGATGATGATGATGTTTGGTTTGTGGGGCGTTCAACTGTGCGGTCATCGGCGCCCGCACCAAGTCCCAGTTTTTTTCACAGTCCAGTCTAGCGAATGATGAGGATGATGACGATGAAATGATGAGGACAGCACAAACACCCAGTCCCCGGCCCCCGTCCCAATATGACAAATGGTTTCCAACAGCACAACACCCCTGGTGATATGACGAACAATGTCCGTCATTTCACTGCTGTTGCTCATTTCTTCAAGGGTCATTTCTGTGCTTTCTTTGAGGTCATCTTTCCACCTTCTCCTTTGTTTTCTCCACATTTTTGACCTCCTTCCGAGCATTACAGTTTTTTCTAGTAAATCTTCTGCTCTCGTGACCTGTTCAAATTACCTTGGTGGCATCTGGAGTAGTTTGGACTCTATATTTTCCGTCCATGAAATTCTCAGCATACTTCCCGAAAGCTGCATTTCAAAAGGATCGATTTTCGTGCGATCCGCGATCCACCGTTTCGATTGTCCACGACTGACGTCCGTAAAAACTGTAGGAAAGGGCTAAATTTCAGTCGTCTTTACTCTGATCGGTACTGACAGTTTCCTTTCAACAAGCAATCTCCTTAAATTAATTGTAGCGGTTTTTCGAAGTTGTAGTCCCCCTCTCCTTGTAGCTTCAAAGTTTCTGGATATTCTCGCTCTATTTTAACTGCTGTTTCTCGGCTTTTGTTCAGATTTCTGAATGGCTGTGTAAGGTACTCTGCTATTCCCATAAAGGTTAGTAGTTACCACTTTTTTTTTTTCAAAGGAAAATGCGCTAGTAGTTAGGCGATGCTTCCTAACGACCCGGAAGCAGCACAGGAAACAGGAGAGGCCAGTGTTTTCTGCCGCTGACGACACTCTAGGCGGGCTAACGAGAGCCTGCTTGCTAATGGGAGAGTCAGCAGTCAGCCCTGGTCGCTTCCGGTCACCGCAAACAGTTCTGAGGCCCCACAAGAGGCGCGAACAGCGCAACACGACACACTGGACGGCGCAGCCAGCTTCCAGACTGTATGGGGCGTGGTAGCAGAATTACAAAAGCGCCAGTACCATTTATATAAGGCATGACTGGCAGACTGGAAGAAACCGATCTACGTCTACATTCATACTCCACATGCCACAGTACGGTTCACGGTGGAGGGTACCTCGAACCAGTCGTTTCGTTTTCTACTCCACTCGCAAACAGTGCGAGAGAAAATCAACCGTCTACAAGCCGTAATCTCTCTCATTTTACCTTCGTAGTCTCTACGCGAAATGTACGTTACGTCAGTGGAATCGTTCTGCTGTCGGCCTCAAATGCCAATCCTCTATCTTTAATTACTAATGCCTCGCGAAAAGAACGTCGTCTTCCCTCCAAGGATTCCCATTTGAGCTCATAAAGCATCTCCGTAATACTTGCGTGGTTGATAGGATCTACCGCTAACACGTCTAGGAGCACGCCTCTGAATTGCCTCGACGTCTTCCTTTTGATATGGCGTGAAGGACATCCCAAACACTCGAACTCTACTGACTCTGCACCTTCCCAAAACTCTGCCAACCAAACCACGTCGGCCATTCTTTCATCTTCCCTACTAGCGACCAGACGTGGTCATCCCACACTCCACTCCACTCCACGCGGCTACGGCTTTGCAGCGTTGCGCCGAGGTACTTAATCAAGAACCACCCTACAAATGCTGTACTCTACCGTTAGACGATTTTCTTTCCTACTCATCCACATCAACTTAAATTTTTCTAAATATAAAGCAAGCTGTTATTCATCATACCAAGAAGAAATTCTGTCTAAGTAATCTTGTATCCTGCTACAGTCGTTCAACGAAGACACCTTCCTGGTGTTTGGGTTCTGGAGAAATGTAGGAACACGCCAAATAATGTTCACCCTACGATTTATCCTAAAAGACAGTCTGAAGAAGGCTAACTCTACATTTAGAGTGCACGTAAAAGAAATCAAATCTTTGAGGTTTGTCGATGACATCGCAATTCTGCTAAAGACGTCAAGGAAAGTAAAAGGAGAATAATGGAATGTAGCCGCATTAAATCAGGCGATGCTGAGGGAAATAGATTAGGAAATTAAATATTCAAAGTCGATGAACTTCACCGTTTGGACAGCAAACTCATGATAGTCGAAATAGAGAGGTAATTATAGCAATTAACTGTTTAACATATTTGAAGTTTTATTTTGTATTTTGCATGTTTACACTTATCTTGTGCACAAGCTGCAACATAGTCGCCAATGAAACAGATCCAGGAAGTGTATATATTTCTTTCTTTTTGTCTGTGATCAAATTTGTTGTCCTCATACTATCGATTTCAGTCAGTGGTGACCAGTGTAACAGCTAAGGTGATAAAAGACAGTTGGAACACTTCGACGTTAATGCAGTGCGGAGGGATAAAGGTTGTGAATTCGTTACATGTGATTTAAAACTGTAACACATCACAGCTAAAAACATCAGTTACCGAAAATTAACATTGACGGAAATCACTGTTATTTCGAAAGCAACAGTTCAGCTTATCCATACAGTTCACTAAATGCCCTTCGCCCGCAATAGGCGTGCTGCAGTTCGTAGATAAGTAACGCAACGAGAAGACCACCGCCTCCGCTGAAGTGAGTGGTACGCTTACTTTAACGTAAAAATCATTTACATAATACTGCAAAAGTGATCTGACATTGGCACGAATTACTCAATAAGATGTCAAAAGCCGTGAAACCTTCAGTTGCAAAATTCAGAAATGGCAAGTTTATCGAAAAGAGAATCCGAAGAAGAAAAATGGAACAACATTGTAGAGAGAAAGGGAGCCATGGGTACAAAGGTAGGTAAATGCCACCTCTGAGTACTTTGCGCAGTTTCAGTGGCCTTGAACGCAAATAAAAATGATGAACCTGATTCACTGTTCAGCAAGCAGTGTCATCTTCGACTTCAGAGGGGACACTCGCAAGCAGATGGCGTAGTCCTCAGTGCGAAGACCAGGTCTCCACGGTACTCTAGCCCGCGCGAGCTCTTCACCTCTTCGTTCATTACTACCGCAATCTACATCCACTGCAACCTGCTTATTGTAGTAAAACCTCTCCGTCTATAGTAAGTAAACCCCCTCCATAAACACAAACCAAACACACACGCACACACAACTAAAAAACTGACGATTCCTCGATGTTTCAGGGATGTGTCTCATCCATTTATTATTCGCTCTATCAGACTAATCTACAGTATTATTTTACCGTAATGTGAAACGCTTCAATCACAGCACAAAAAAGGCGAGTATATACATCGTGTCAGGTAAAGTAACATCATAAATATGTCATGAAGTATAACACGACACATGCAATCATATCATCCAACATGGCATTTGTCACATCGTGCAATACGACACAACGTGTCATTAAAGTTTAGGGTGCATGCATCTCCACTCTCTAGAAGTACATAAATGTTTGTCTGTTTGTTGTTATACGCCTAGCCATAGATGTAACAGGGGGATGCATCTGGGGGAGAAATGTCCCCTCGGGAGAAATTATAAACCCCCGATCCCACCCATAAATCAAAATAATGTTTTACCGTCCTCTGGAGAGAAATGTAAAAAAGTGGTTCAGATGGCTGTGAGCACTATGGGACTTAACTTCTGAGGTCATCAGTCCCGTAGAACTTAGAACTACTTAAACCTAACTAAGCTAAGGACATAACACACACCCATGCCCGAGGCAGGATTCGAACCTGCGACCGTAGCGGTCACGCGGTTGCAAACTGTAGCGCCTAGAACCGCTCGGCCACCCCGGCCGGCAGAGAAATGCACCCCCAGAACTTTTATCCCTCAAGAAAAACTTTTGCTATTACATACTGTTTGCTACGACTGGTGAACCTTCTAGATTCTGGGTAGAGCATCGGCGTCTTATGTCTACAAATTACGAGATGTAGTTGCGCCACCAACTTGTAGCTAAGATAGCTCACTGCACTGAGGAAGTAGGGTTAACTCGTAAAAAAGGCAAGTATATCAAGATACGTCGAAAAATAATGGCTCAAATGGCTCTAAGCACTAACGGGGCTTAACTTCTGAGGTCATCGGTCCCCCAGAACTTAGAACTACTTAAACCCAATTAACCTAAGGACATCAGACACATCCATGCCCGAAGCAGGATTAGATATCTGCGAGCGTAGCGATTGCGCGGTTCCAGACTGAAGCGCCTAGAACCACTCGGCCACAGTGGCCGGCTAAGTCGAAAAGATAATTCCCTTCTTTCACACCCTTAACTCTTTGCAGGGCATTTTCTCCTTTCTTGTGCTATGATAATAGAGTCTGTCATTCTGGTTTTAGTCTACCATAGTTCTGACATCAGACTGCCATTGCTTGGCAACCGATGAAGACTTTTGTTGGCTGATGCGACATAGGTTTTGTTATTGTGTTTCTAACTATGTCGCTTATATCGTTTCAACGCATAGAACTTTCACAAAATAGAACGCCCATGAATCACACGTATTTATCTACCTTGTTAAAAAATAACAACCAATTCGCATAAGTGTGAAGCATGGAAGCAGCGCGCGTAAAAATACTCACAAAAAACATGTTTTTGCGTGTAAAATGAGAAAGGAGGGATCTTTTTGAAAATGAGTTTTCAACTTTATGGTAACAACACCTTTTTTTTTGTTCACCTCAGGCCGTTCCCACGTATTCAATTCACTTAAGAACGAATTTTATGTGCCACATCTGGCTCGCATTTAAACCATCGTATCTCGACAACGGATACAGATTAGTGGAAAAAAAACTTTCGTGTGAAGTTTTAACCGATCTGTAGAAGCTTGAAGTATAGAAGTGGCACGTTTGGAAAACCTTCCAGAAAAATATTTTTCTTGGATGTGTTTGCACATAAAATTCGAACGTTGTACATGCAAATGATGACATTAGCTGATTATTAATTTCAACTCAATTTAAATATTTTGCAAAGGAATTAAGCAATTCGTATAATTTGCCAGCTGCGTTTCGCCGTTCAAGCGTTGCTTAAACTGTAAGATAGCTACAGTAAGACAGATGTTCGAATGGCTACGCAAATGGCCGCTGGTCCGGACTAAACCAAAAACTTGCTACTCCACGTTTCTGGGTCAAACAGGAACCCAGCACCGAGACCCCCCACCCAGACCGCGATTCCACGAGCGCCCTAACCATAGCTCTACATTTCAAAACACTCTACCTTCTTCTTGCCTGAGGTACCTATCGTAGACGCTCTACTTACACACAAGGAAAATCCCTTCATAACTTAAAACTTAAATTTATATTAGATTGTAAGAAATTTATATTAAATTTTAACAAATTCCACTTTTACAGAAGCTCTTTTCTTGCGATTTCTAGTCTACTTCGGCCATCATCAGTTATTTTGCTACGCAAATAAAAAAGGTCATAGATTATTTTTAGTGTCTCTTACCCTAATCTCATTCATTCAGAACCGGCTCATTCACTTCTCAGTCCACACCATTACCCGTATTTCATTTTTGTTCACGTTCATCATGTAATCTCTTTCAAGAAACTGTCTATTCCGTTCAACTGCTCTTCCAATCCTTTGATGCGTCTGACACAAATACAAATGTCATCGGTAAACGGCTCTGAGCACTATGGGGCTTGACATCTATGGTCATCAGTCCCCTAGAACCTAGAACTACTTAAACCTAACTAACCAAAGGACATCACACACATCCAAGCCCGAGGCAGGATTCGAACCTGCGACCGTAGCAGTCGCGCGGCTCCGGACTGAACGCCTAGAACCGCTAGACCACCGCGGCCGGCATCGGTAAACCTCTATTTCTTCTTCGTGAGCTATAATTGCCTTTCCATACATGTCTTTGGTTTCCTTTATTGCTCGGCTCAACTTACAAACTGAACAACATCGGGGACAGTGTCTCACTCCTTCTCAATTATGCCTTCCCTTTCATGTCGTTCGATTCTTGCAGTTCAGTCTCGTCGCAGTACAATTTGTAAATTACCTTACGGTCGCTGTATTGCATCACTGCTATTTTCAAAATTTCAAAGATTGTTTCCTGATGAGGACACCTTACTGCACGATGTCTAATTCCATATTATTGTCAATATATTTTAGATAAATGGCAGCATCGTCGTAAGCCGAGAGTGGTGGCCAAGCGGTTCTAGGCGCGTCAGTCCAGAACCGACTGCTACGGTCGCAGGTTCGAATCCTGCCTCGGGCATGGATGTGTGTGATGTCCCTAGGTTAGCTAGGTTTAAGTAGTTCTAAGTTCTAGGGGACTGATGACCACAGATGTTTAGTCCCATACTGCTCAGAGCCATTTGAACCAAGCATCGTCGTAAATATTGAAATCCTTTATTTTACAGAACGATTTCGGCCACTCAACATGGTCACATAGTTACCGAAATCGATCTGTAAAATAAAGGATTTCAATATTTACGACGATACTGCCATTAATCCAAAATATATCCTACTCAGTGGTTCGTACCCAGATAACGGAATAACGAAATACTTTATCTACGGGATAGGTGGACTCGAAAATCCTTTTCCTGTGAAAATAAAATTCACTACACTTCACTTTTTAAAACTGTTGTGTACATAGTTCCGCGTAGTCAGCGCGTACACAACTTTCCCACTAGAGCGCGCCCCGCTAAGCACAACAGCGCAGGCGCAGCGCTCGTCCGTCTCCGCACTACGAGATGGCGCTGTCATAGAGACGAACCAAATTCTGCTTCCACCGATCCGTGTATTAATAAACGAACGCAGCCAATGAGATTGCTGCTAACGTAGAACCTTTTCTCCTCGCGGATCACACTCGCGCAGTGATACATGAACGCGCGAGGTATTAAAACGAGTGTACAGACCTCCGATCAGTCAGTCTGCATTTGTCTGCATTAGTCTGTACCAGTCTATAGTCAAGTTTCAGTCTGCACCTAAGAAGATTATCATATTGCTGTACATAGCCATGAAGATAAATGTATAGACACTTTTGTCAAGTATCAGAGATATGTGAGAATAAGATTAACGTACCAAGACCAAAGGAACTTCAGATTGTCAATTGTAAATAGCATCCAGAATCAAGTTAAGTAATGTCTATGCTTTTTATTATTTTAATAAATGTGTGTGAAAATTAATCAAGTTCTGTTTAAAGTTGGTCACCTTCAATCTGCTACCCTAAGCGTGCAAGTGGCATTTCTATCATCTGACCTAACGGCAGAAGATAAACACGCCACGATAAGACCACGAGACATATTGCTGACACTCGCCTACTTCGTTAGAGCGACAAGTCAAATAATCTGATGGTGTGTGTACCGAAGGTCTTACAGTACGCGCACCACAAAAACAGGGCACGGCCGACTTCCTTCCCTAATCCGACGAGACCGATGACGTCGCTGTCTGGTCTCCTCCCACAAAACAACGCAACCCAGCGAAAGTCGGTCTTTCAAAATGGTTCAAATGGCTCTGAGCACTATGGGACTTAACATCTGTGGTCATCAGTCCCCTAGAACTTAGAACTACTTAAACCTAACTAACCTAACGACATCACACACATCCATGCCCGAGGCAGGATTCGAACCTGGGACCGTAGCGGTCGCGCGGTTCCAGACTGTAGCGCCTAGAACCGCTCGGCCACTCCGGCCGGCAAAGTCGGTCTTTGGAAACGCGTCGAAATACACGTGTCGGTGGGTGAGAACCATGATTCTGCGACTCACCTGAAGTATTTATAACTGGTTTCTCCCCTCGTGGCATCGCCGGCGAACACAACGTGTGGGAGGGAGGGCGCGGAGTAGCCCAGCAGCCGCGTCGACCGCCAAGCACCGTGAGTGAGTCAGTGTTTAGTGTTCAGGGCCGGCCGACGCGCGCTAACTGCCTGCGCCATCGCCTCCGGCCCTACAGTTTTGCCGTCCGGGTGGGCCGCGACGTCATCCACGTCTGTGTTCCGCAAGTGTCCGTATGACGGGCGTCGTACTGTACCTCTCTCTCTCTCTCTCTCTCTCTCTCTCTCTCTCTCTCTCTCTCCCCTTCCTATCTGTCGAAAAAGGCAACTGACTCTAAACATTAAAAAAATTAGAGGTCCTCCAAAGAAGTTCTAAAAATATTTCAGTTACACGATAAATTACGCAAATTTAAATGTTGTGGATTCAACTAAATAACTGGGGATTACAGTTATGAGCAGCTTATATTGGAACGACAACATAGTAACCGTTGTCGTGAAGGCGAACCAAAGACTGAGTAATATCGGTGGAGTACTTAAGAGCAGACGCAACAGGTGTACAGAAGGGACCGCCTACACAACGCTTGTCCGCTCTGTGTCGCAGTACCGCTGTCCGGCAGGGGAGCCGAGCCACAGAGGGCCAGTTGACGGACGACATCGATAACGGTCAGTGAAGAGTAGCTCGTTTTGTACTATCGAGAAGTAAGGGAGACAGTTTCACCAGTTGGGGTGGTAACCATTAAACAAAGCCGTTTCTCGTTGCGATGAAATCATTTCAGGAAATTTCGATAACCAGCTTCCTCCTGCGACAGCGGAAATATTTTGTTGCTTCGCACCGAGACTGCAAGTAATGGTCATCGTACACCATCGTCCTAAAATAACGGAAATCAGAGGTCGCAAGGGTATACTTTGGAGTTTGCATTTCCCCACCTGCTCTTCGACAGTGGAATGGTAGAGAAATACTATGAAAGTGGGTGTCTGAATCCTGTGCCAGGCACGTAACTATGAATTGCATGGATGCTGATGCAGACGTTGATGTTCCATGCGTCAGGTGTGTGAGCCTCCGCATGACATCGATTTCTCTAACTCTCTGATCGCAAACCGACAAATTCCTCTTACCTCGCACCATAACTAAATATACGTCAAGTATTTAAGATGAGGTGGATTCTCAAGAGATGGCACGGTAAACTCCCCAACTCGCGAGCACTCGCGGAGGTGAAAACACCGGGGTCGCTTCAGTGCCCTGAGCGACTCCCTTCAAATATGGTCCAAATATTGACTTTACAGTTTATAATTAAAGAATAAAGCGTTACCACACCAGCAAAATGTTTGAACATCACTTTTCCAAACAGATTAACATGTGTTGTGCATCGCCGACTGTTGCACGACGAATTACCCGCGCCACTAGAACACCTCACACCGACGTTTCACGGGCAGCCGATTGGTCGGGGAGCAGCAGTAGCATTGCCAGCCCGCTCACAGGGACTGAATCCGTCGGATTCCTGGCTATGGGGACGTTTAGAGACACTGGCGTATGGCCAACCGACCCACAATGTGCAGACGTTAAAGGGGCAGTGACGCATTCTGTGTGGATCCGTGTGTGTCTGTGCAGAAGGACTCGACGATGGGTGAGGACGCGTGGTGATCACACGCGGCACCTGCTGCAGTCTCTGCTTCTGAGTAACAGACGGATGGGGCTGAGGGCAAACCTAGTCCCGTGTCTCAACGGACACTGGTTTCCGCAGATATAATTATCGGACGTTCTTCTAGTTTTGAACAATACTTCATGCTGTAGAAACGTGACACTTCTCTCACACAGTTTGTGCGACCAGACATTCTTAGCTAATATTACAATAAGCGTAGTGCGTGAGCAGTATTTAATGATAACAGTAGGAATATTTATCAGATAATAAGAGGTATAGTAAGGAATAACTGGAACTTGAACCATGTCAGGCATCAATATAGGAAACATCATATGTGAACATGAGATTGAGTCTACAGAAAATATCCAGAAATAGAAGACGGTTATAAGTAAAGTTTCGCTGCTAGAGACGGCCCCTAAGAAAAGCGAGTGATCGTAGGCCAGTTTCACCCATGGACCTTGCCGTTGGTGGGGAGGCTTGCGTGCCTCAGCGATACAGATAGCCGTGCCGTAGGTGCAACCACAACGAAGGGGTATCTGTTGAGAGGCCAGACAAACATGTGGTTCCTGAAGAGGGGCAGCAGCCTTTTCAGTAGTTGCAGGGGCAACAGTCTAGATGATTGACTGATCTGGTCTTGTAACATTAACCAAAAACAGCCTTGCTGTGCTGCTACTGCGAACGTCTGAAAGCAAGGGGAAACTACAGCCGTAATTTTTCCCGAGGGCATGCAACTTTACTGTATGGTTAAATGATGATGGCGTCCTCTTGCGTAAAATATTCCGGAGGTAAAATAGTCCCCCATTCGGATCTCCGGGCGGGGACTACTCAGGAGGATGTAGTTATCAGGAGAAAGAAAACTGGCGTTCTACGGATCGGAGCGTGGAATGTCAGATCCCTTAATCTGGCAGGCAGGTTGAAAACTTTAAAAAGGGAAATGGATAGGCTAAAGTTGGATATAGCGGGAATTAGTGAAGTTCGGTGGCATGATGTACAAGACTTTTGGTCAGGTGAATACAGGGTTATAAATACAAAATCAAATAGGGGTAATGCAGGACTAGGCTTAATAATGAATAAAACAATAGGAACGCGGATAAGCTACAGCGAACAGCATAGTGAACGGATTATTGTGACCAAGATAGACACGAAGCTCACGCCTACCACAGTAGTACTAGTTTATATGCCAACTAGCTCCGCAGATAATGAAGAGATTGAAGACATGTATGAAGAGATAAAAGGAATTATTCAGATAGTGAAGGGAGACGAAAATAAACAGTCATGGGGGATTGGCATTTGGTAGTAAGAAAAGGAAGAGACGGAAACTTAGTAGCTCGATATGTACAGTGGGCAAGGAATGAAAGAGGAAGCCACCTGGTAGAATTTTGAACCGAGCATTACTTAATCATAGCTAACATTTGGTTCAAGAATCATGAGAGATGGTTGTGTATGTTCCGGCGTAACCACGAGCGCCGACGCAAAGATCAGGAAGGAAACAGCAGGGAGGGCTGTGAGGCGACGTCGGTCAGTGGCACGCTGGCCAGGGCGTCGCCACGGCAACAGCGGCCCCTGCACGGAGAGGATGGAAGCGACGCGCCGCCTCGCGCCGGCCACGCTAGCAGCCCGCCACCAGCAGGCGGGCCAGGAGAGCGGCACTACCAGGGCCGCAGCGCGGCGGTACTGACGGCGCCGGCGACACGAACACGAGTGATTAGCTTGCGTGGAAACTGTATCTGTCAACGGACATCGGTTATTTGCATGTCGCCAACTGCTTGCGACCCATCGTGTAGAAACGAAAGTTAAGTATTGTCAATCCAACTACTGTAATAAACTCCATTAATATGATTTGCTTGTTTGTTGTCTAGCCATCCGAGAAAACAGCTCCCTTGGCACTCTATAAAGACGCTTGGGCAGCATTCCACAGAATACATGGAAGAGACATGGAGACACTGGAAGGTTTCAGATTGATTATATAGTGGCAAGACAGAGATTTAGGAACCATGTTTTACATTGTAAGACATTTCCAGGGGCAGGTGTGGACTCTGACCACAATATATTGGTTATGAACTGTAGATTAAACTGAAGAAACTGTGAATAGGTAGGAAGTTAACGAGATGGGACTTGGATAAACTGAAAGAATCGGAGGTTGTAGAGTTTCAGAGGGAGAATTAGGGCACGACTGACAAGAAGAGGGGAAAGGAATATAGTAGAAGAAGAAAGGGTAGCTTTGAGAGATGAAATAGTGAAGGCAGCAGAGGTCAAGTACGTAAAAAGACGAGTCCTAGTAGTAATTCTTGGGTAACACAAGACATATTGAAATTAATCGATGAAAGCATAAAATAAAAAATGAAGCAGGCGAAATGGAACACAAACTTAAAAAAAAAAGGCTAACCAGGAATGGCTAGAGATCAAATGTAAGGATGTAGAAGCATTTATCTCTAGGGGTAAGATAGATACTGCCCACAGGAAAATTAAAGAAACGTTTGGAGAATATGAAACCAGTCCTAAGCAAAGAACGGACAAAGGTGCAAGGAGTATATAGTGGATCTATAAAAGGGCGATGTACTTGAGGGCGATATTATGAAAATGGAAGAGGACGTAGATGAAGATGGAATGGAGGTATGATACTGCATGAAGTATTTGACAAAGCATTGCAAGACCTAAGTCGAAACAATCCCCAGAAGAAGACAACATTCCATTAGAGCCAATGATAGGCCTGGGAGAGCCGGCCAAGAAAAAGTTCTTCCATCTGGTCAGCAAGATGTATGACACATCCGAAATACCCTCAGACTTCAAGAAGAATATAATAATCCCAATTACAAATAAAGCAGGTTCTTACAGATGTGAAAATTATCGAACTATCAGTCAGGGCTGCAAAATACTAACACGAATTCTTTACAGATGAATGGAAAAAGTGGTTGAAGCCGGCCTAGGGGAAGATCAGTTTGTATTCCGTAGAAATGTAGGAACACGCGAGGCAGTACTAAGACTACAACTTCTCATAGCAGATAGGTTAAGGAAAGGCAAACCTACGTTTCTTGCATTTGTCGACTTAGAGAAAGCTTATGACGATGCTGACTGGAATACTCTCTTTCAAATTCGGAATGTGGCGCCGATACAATACAGGGAGCGAAAGGCTGTTTACAGTTTGTACAGAAACCAGATGGCAGTTACAAGAGTCGAGTGACACGAAATTGCAGCAGTGGTTGAGGAGGGAGTGAGGCAGTGTTGTAGCCTCAGTCCGATGTTAGTCAGTATATTGGACACGCAGTAAAGGAAACAAAGGAAAAATTTGGAGTAGGGATTAAAATCAAGGGAGATGCAATAAAAGCCCTGGGGTTTCCCGATGACACTGTAATTATGTGAGAGACAGCAAAGGATTGGAACAACAGTTGAATGGAATAGTTAGGGTATACAGCGGGTATTCAGGACGATCCGCCGCGAACCGTACTGGTCTGGCACTACAGCCATCTAGCGGTAGAGCGGGTGAAACCACGAAAATTAGCAGACACATTAGCCGCGCGCCAGGGTAGAGAGCAGTTCTGAACTGCCGTCAATCCCCGCATGCGCACTACGCAGTGACAACGCGCGCATGCGCAGAAGGGGCTAATCGCAGTGTTTCCTGCTTGTTATTTGCTTACTGCTTCGTGGCTAGCAGCTCATTTCAGATTTTCGTGTTGGGGGTTTTCCTCCTTTTTTTTCCAGTAAGTAAATTTTCATGAATACAGAGAAAAAACCTTTTTTCTGCCAGGAAATATTCTTCTACAATAACTGCGTGTGAAAGCTTTATTTCTATTGATTATTTCGTATTGTAGAAATGAAATGGAGCAAAGAGGCGTTAAGCCTCTTAATTCAGACAATCACAATCGTTTCTGTCTGAGTAATATGCATATAACGCCACACGCTGATTTTCGATTTCTATCGTAATGCCTTATCTTACGAAAGTTCATGTTTGTTTCGATTCCACCACTTCTTTATTTCAGTACGCCAGAGAAGAGATACTGGCAGTGATAGGCGAGAAAGTCTGTGCAGTTTCGCCCAGTGCGATGGACGGGGACTGAAAAACTCTAAGTAGCACTTATATACCGTTTATTCAAAACCCCAAAAAATAACACAAGTACATCTTTAAGTATTGGTTCTCTCAAGTGCCGCAAATTGGAGCGTATACATCCTCAACAACTTCTGAAACAGTGGGCTGTGCTGTTCTGTGGCTAAAAGCCAGACTCTTAAAAGATTCCCCGTTCGCCAGGAAACGTAATGTGACAACCAGCCTGCAACATAACAGGGCGCTTACCGGTAATTTATCAGTGATCTAGGCTGGTATGGTCACCAAAGGTACGGGCTGTTCAAAAAGTCTCTCTGCAGTGCCGTATGATTGTTAGCCGCGCGTGCCGTATGCCGCAGTGAATATACCGAAATGAAACACAGTGAAATACAAGTTATTCATTTACTGAATATTCATTTCTATCTACAAATTTTCACATTAAATGTTGAAACTGTCCCTCTGTTGCTGAATACACAATTCAATTCGTCTAATCAAGTTTCCAAACACAAGCTATAACATTTCATCTGCAACACAAGCAGTGAAAGTTGATATTGCAATTTTCAATTCATCGATGGATTTTGGACGGTTTTTATACACAGTTGCTTTCGCTGCACTCCAGAAGAAAAAGTCAGATGGTGTTAGGTCAGGCGATCGTGGAGGCCAAAGTCCCTGCGAAATTATGCCATCGCCAAAAACATCAGCAAGCAGTGACATTGAAACGCGAGCTGTATGCGCGGTTGCACCATCTTGCTGAAAATAACCGTTCAGTATTTCACTTAACACAAGTTCTCTTATGAATGGGTACAGAATATCACTGCAGTATCGTTGTGCGTTTATTGTTTCGTTGAAAAATATGGGACCCACAATCCGACGGCTAGAAATTGCAATCGCAACTCCTGTTTTCACAGAATGAAGTGGTTCCTCATGAATACGCAATGGATTCGCAGTACTCCACATACGAGAATTTTGAGAGTTCACGTACCCGGATAAATGAAACGACGCCTCATCAGTGAAAAACGTTTCATTAAGGATATCCCTTCCATTTTGTTGAACGAAATTTTTGAACCAAAAATAATGCAGTCTCTTGCCATGATCAGTATTTTTCAGCTCTTGCTGATTTTTTCCTTACAGCTGTGTGGGCCGTTCCGACACTAACATCGATTTCCTGGGCGAGTTTTCTTACTGACTTGTTCGGGCTCACGGACATTTCATCGGAAATATCGAGTACTTTATCCTCAGACAAAACGCTAGGACGACCACTTCTCGGTGCATCTGTCACTGAACCCGCACATCGAAATTTGTAAATCAAATTTCGCGCAGTATCGCGATGTGGGAGTGTTGTCTCCGGGTAAAATGAATTAAATGTTTGACACACTGAAACTGTGTATTTACCCCCCAGCTTTGAACACTTGTTCGACTAAAAACACACGTTATTCAATGATTAGCATTTGAACAGTGACAAAAACGAAACAAACGAGCAAAGTAACTAAACTTAAGCGTTCAGGTCAAGACGTAACGACACACACGTACGATACTACTGACGCTGGCTGAGATAAACGAAAGAGTGGAATGTTGGGAGAGTCCACTTGAAGGGAAGTAACCCAGGCAGGCGAAAAATCATACGGCACTGCGGACTTTTTTGAACATCCCGTATAAACTTATGATTTAATTCTTACTTTCGAGAATGTGAGACAGCCTCACTCATAGCTGTGTCACACTTGCTAAATCCATCTTCTACCATAACAGCAGCTTCTCAAAACAGGCCATGTCCATCCTCACGAAGTTCCGAAGTTCCTGCGGATCTTCGTGCATCAGTTCTTTCATAAGCAGTGAATCCAATCCCCTGCTATCGTTCCTTCTTTTCAGCCAGGGTGGAACTTCACAACGTCTGGCTTTTCGTTTTCGTCGTCGTTCTGCTCTAATAATAAGATTTACTGCCACTGCCAGAGCAATAGCTCCAAAAACATGTGGGTCCACCATGTGCAAACTGGTGTATAAATGTATATATACTTACACGTGTGTAACAAAGTGTCGTATATAAAAGTAACAGTTGATTCTGTAATTCGGAACAGTTGTATCCTACATAAGAGAATAACAAAACAATCACTTAACAAATAATCATAAAAACAATTGTTCTCATATAAATACTTTAAACGAATGACGTTCCAGAATGCACACGGCGCCCCTTGTTTTCGCGCGGTAGAACGAACGACAAGATATCACAGAGTGTTCTGTTCGCGTTTCGCGCGTTCTTACTGTCTACTGCGCATGTGCGCCAGGTAGATCCCGCGTAGCTGGTGTAATACACTCCTGGAAATGGAAAAAAGAACACATTGACACCGGTGTGTCAGACCCACCATACTTGCTCCGGACACTGCGAGAGGGCTGTACAAGCAATGATCACACGCACAGCGGACACACCAGGAACCGCGGTGTTGGCCGTCGAATGGCGCTAGCTGCGCAGCATTTGTGCACCGCCGCCGTCAGTGTCAGCCAGTTTGCCGTGGCGTACGGAGCTCCATTGCAGTCTTTAACACTGGTAGCATGCCGCGACAGCGTGGACGTGAACCGTATGAGCAGTTGACGGACTTTGAGCGAGGGCGTATAGTGGGCATGCGGGAGGCCGGGTGGACGTACCGCCGAATTGCTCAACACGTGGGGCGTGAGGTCTCCACAGTACATCGATGTTGTCGCCAGTGGTCGGCGGAAAGTGCACGTGCCTGTCGACATGGGACCGGACCGCAGCGACGCACGGATGCACGCCAAGACCGTAGGATCCTACGCAGTGCCGTAGGGGACCGCACCGCCACTTCCCAGCAAATTAGGGACACTGTTGCTCCTGGGGTATCGGCGAGGACCATTCGCAACCGTCTCCATGAAGCTGGGCTACGGTCCCGCACACCGTTAGGCCGTCTTCCGCTCACGCCCCAACATCGTGCAGCCCGCCTCCAGTGGTGTCGCGACAGGCGTGAATGGAGGGACGAATGGAGACGTGTCGTCTTCAGCGATGAGAGTCGCTTCTGCCTTGGTGCCAATGATGGTCGTATGCGTGTTTGGCGCCGTGCAGGTGAGCGCCACAATCAGGACTGCATACGACCGAGGCACACAGGGCCAACACCCGGCATCATGGTGTGGGGAGCGATCTCCTACACTGGCCGTACACCACTGGTGATTGTCGAGGGGACACTGAATAGTGCACGGTACATCCAAACCGTCATCGAACCCATCGTTCTACCATTCCTAGACCGGCAAGGGAACTTGCTGTTCCAACAGGACAATGCACGTCCGCATGTATCCCGTGCCACCCAACGTGCTCTAGAAGGTGTAAGTCAACTACCCTGGCCAGCAAGATCTCCGGATCTGTCCCCCATTGAGCATGTTTGGGACTGGATGAAGCGTCGTCTCACGCGGTCTGCACGTCCAGCACGAACGCTGGTCCAACTGAGGCGCCAGGTGGAAATGGCATGCCAAGCCGTTCCACAGGACTACATCCAGCATCTCTACGATCGTCTCCATGGGAGAATAGCAGCCTGCATTGCTGCGAAAGGTGGATATACACTGTACTAGTGCCGACATTGTGCATGCTCTGTTGCCTGTGTCTACGTGCCTGTGGTTCTGTCAGTGTGATCATGTGATGTATCTGACCCCAGGAATGTGTCAAAGTTTCCCCTTCCTGGGACAATGAATTCACGGTGTTCTTATTTCAATTTCCAGGAGTGTATGTCTACGTGAAGCAGTACGTAGTTACAGATTGCACGCTTGGGGCGCTGGTGCGTAGGTGTACAGATTAGGTGGATCGTGTAATACGGGCTGAAGATAAACATTAATAAGAGCAAAAGGAAAATAATGGAATGTAGTCGACTTAAATGTTGAGAGAGCGAGATTAGAAGATGAGACATTTAAAAGTACCAGATGGGTTTTGCTATTTGGACGGCAAAATAATTGTCGAAGTCTTTTCTGAAAGTATGTGTATGGAGTGTAGCCATGTATGGACGTGAAACATCGACGATAGACAGTGCAGACAAGATGAGAATAGATTTTGAAATGTGGTGCTACAGAAGGATGTGGAAGGTTAGACTGGTAGATCACGTATCTAATGAAGAGGTACTGAATAGAAATGGGGAGAAGGGAAATTTGTGTCAGAATTTGACTAGAGGAACGGATCGATTGGTAGGACACGTTCTGAGCGCCAAGGGACCATCAGTTAAGTACTGGAGGGAAACGTGGAGGGTAAAAATCGTAGAGGGAGACCAAGAGATGAATACACTAAGCAGATTTAGAAGGATGTAGGTTGCAGTAGGTACTGGGAGATGAAGAAGCTTGCACAGGATAGAGTAGCATGGAGAGCTGCATCAAACCAGTCTCTGAACTGCAGACCACAAAAACAACAACAACGTAGGGCAATGAAACTTTGTGGAAACATTTGTAAGGACACGCGGAGGAGATAACGAATAAAGGATTGAAAGAAAGTCCTGATTTGCACATGAGAGGGTAAAATTTGTTAACTGCCTTGCACGGCTGGCTTCGAGGTTACAAACGCCGCTCAGAGTGACGACCACCTGCGTCGACGACAGCCTGGAACCGTATAAAATTGTGAGCCATATGTTTGTGGCTATTACAGCGCCATCTATCACAAAGCGAAAAAAGTGGTCCAAGTAAAACATTAATATTTCTTTACCTACTACACGAATATGTAATAAAAAATGGGGGTTCCTATCTAAAAAAACGCAGTTCATATCCGTTTGACCTGTGTCAGCGCCATCTAGCGGGCCAACCATAGCGCCATCTGGTTTCCCGCTTCTAGCTAGACGAGTTTCGTTCTTTGTAGTTTTTTCGTTTGACGCTTCTTTCGTGAGATATTTGGCCCGGTCACTATCAATGGACCACCCTGTGAGTGTATGTTGTTTTAAGAACGGGACAGCACTGAGTTCCAGCGGTTGGAAACCTTTGTGGAGACCTGGTAGGCCTTCGGACGTGATTAGCTCGGCGCCCCGTCCTTTCCCGTCGCCAGACCCGGTCGTGCCATAAGCGGACCAACACCAGCTCAAACTGGCGGCCGTGCATGGAAGCTTGCGCCCGACGCGCGGCCTGACAGGGGCGCCGTCTTCTGCCTCCCAGCAACTGGCACAGCTAGGCTAGGCGAGAGCGCTACGTCTGCCAGGCAACAGACCTCGGACCTGAGGTGCGGCGCAAACACATTTTTACACTTCCATATGAAGTACCGTAATTTAGAATTCTTTCAAGTCCTCCCTTTACGAGGCTGTCGACCTCTATCTTCTTCCATCTTGCACTAATCTTCTCATCTCTACGTAAGTACAGTGTTTCTGCAAAATGAAACTGGCAACGAAAGTATTTCATGCACTTTAAGATAGGCAATCCACTTATATCATCCTCACCTCAGATGGATGGTGGAAGTTTGGTTGTTTATCTTAGGGTGCACTGTGGGCATTATTAGCTTTCGCTGCATGGCAGGGCCGGCAGGAAAAACGAGTGATCATAGGAGACGGAGGAAATTTAAATGTGTTTCTTTCAATGGTTTATTCGTTATTTCTCTCCCCGCGTGTCCTTATAAATGTTCCCACAATGTTTCATTTTGCATGGCTGACATATCAGGTAGAGAAAGTGTAATTTAACTGATGTGTCGACAGAAGTGCCGACACAGTGTGGTTTGAGGAGACCGAAAGGCACGCGTTAAACTCACGCAGGCTAGAGATAGGTCTGAAACAGGATACGTAATGAATGCTATACAGAAAAGTACGTAGCTGCTGGAATACTTGACTTTACTCCATCCTTGTGGTACATCGCTCTTGACGATACAAGTGAGACTCTTTAGATACAAGCTATGTAAGGCTATTGGCGCCTTGCTAGGTCGTAGCCATTGACTTAGCTGAAGGCTATTCTAACTATCTGCTCTGCAAAGGAGCGAGGCTTCGTCAGTGTGCATCGCTAGCTACGTCGTCCGTACGACTGGGGAGAGTGCTAGTACGTCCCTCTCGAGACCTGCCGTGTGGTGGCGCTCGGTCTGCGATCACTGACAGTGGCGACACGCGGGTCCGACATGTACTAATGGACCGCGGCCGATTTAAAGCTACCACCTAGCAAGTGTGTCTCCGGGCCACTTTTATTTTGTAAATCCTGGACTTGCCATTTGTTTTGTGTATCTTAATCTCTTTCTGCCTCTGCTAACACACTACCGGAAAAAAAATTCAACACACTGAAGGAGTGTGTCCAGTGTCACCGTGTGTATACTGAGAGGCTGCAGTGTTCCTGACTCATTCGTCACGGCCATCGGCGATCAGCTGGCGCTCTGGACGCCTGTCTGTTTTGACTCTGCGGGCAATAAGTGTGCCGAGTTTTGAGGTGAACAGTGTTCGCAACATTCATTCTAGGATACAAACATGCCGACTGACGAGAACGTAGCACTGCTGAATAGGTACAGGTATGCAGTATGAGCCTGTGGGTACCTGGATGGACGGATTGCTGCACAAGTTGGCAACAGTGCATCGATGGCGGGACTCTGCTTTCAGCGGCGGTCTGTGAAACATTCCCGAACACGTGGACCAGGTTCTGGACGTCCGAGTAGTGCAGGCGTATATACAGATCGGCACCGTGTGAGAGCAGTTGCAGCCCACTACACGGCTGGAACCGCGACGCATCTGGCGCCGCTGGTAGCTGTCGGCTTGAGGCAGGTGTGCCTCTGGCCAAGCTACCACAACACCGACAAGTCCGGCTACTGTGGTGTCGTGAAGCAGTGTGGTGGGAGCAAGTTCTGTCCGGATGCGGCCTATTCAGAGTGCGTTCGCCCGCGACACACGTGTACAGCCCAGGCTTCGTGCTGTGCGGAGGCACCAGCTGTAACTCGTCGTCACATCTGGTGTTTCTGCAGCGTAAACTAACCAGTGCCTGCTACATTAAGCAGGCTGTAATCCCCACGGTAATGCCATTTGTTCGACAGGAAGGCGACGTGCATTTCCAACAGGACAACACACGTCCACATACGGCTGATGTGACGTCAGGAGCTCTTCGTGGGTTACAACCACTGTTCTGACCATCGAGCTCACAAGACCTGTCGCCAGTTGGACACCTACTGGACATGGTGACGCGGAAACCTACTCGTTCTACAGGGCCTGCAAAAACCATTGCCGAATCGCAACAAAAAATGGCTCTGAGCACTATGGGACTTAACATCTGAGGTCATCAGTCCCCTAGAACTACTTAAACCTAACTAACCTAAGGACCACCAGCCCGAGACAGGATTCGAACCTGCGACCGTAGCGGTTGCGCGGTTCCAGACTGAAGCGCCTAGAACCGCTCGGCCACTGCGCCGGCATCGCAACAAAAGCTACAAGTTGGTTAGGACGGTCTATTACAGGATGCCATTCGCCACGTTCACCAGTTGCTGCATGAAGTGGCTGTACTTATTGTAGTGATTCACGTTCTGATGTGGCATGTTCATTTCGCCTGAATCTATCATCACGCATAGCTCCAGTGACCAAGTACCCGCCAGCTCAGTTGTCCCCTGTCTACTGTTCCTTTCTGGATGCCGTTGCCGATGTCCCACTGACCTGCCCCTTATCCTAACGAGAACGTCCCACTGGCTTCTGTGCTGACATACTCTTGTTGTTTCGTCTTCATTTCGAACCTTTAACATGTAACATTCTACGGCAGTTCACTTGTGCTTTTACTTGTATACCATTTTTGAAGTTTAAAATTTTAAATTCTAAATTTTGTTTGGGACCCTATTCTCCAAACGACTGAGAAGCTATCGAGAAACTCGTTTCCCTCGCCCATTTTTTTAATGTATCCCACACTTTCGCAGCCCGTAGGTAATCAACAGGGCATTTTGAAGATTTCGTATAAGGGAGAATTTAACACTGTGTCCTCGTAGGCTGCGTCAGTCTGTGTTTCCGGTGGTTAACGCACTATGAAGAGACACGTAGAGAAAACGGAGATTCCGGACTATGGTCACATAAAATATTTCCGTCTGCTTTGTGTGAGAAGCAACCTGCTTGTTTAATCCCGTATCTTACAAACGTAGAAAATTACAACCAATAACAGCGCGGTAAAGTCTATGTATCCCACAGAGACAAAATAAAACGAGAGTTAGTAACAGTTCACACCGAAACTTGCAAATAATCGTTTTCCCCCCACAATCCATCACTGAACGCAGCAGGTGGACACCATAATAAGTCACTCATAACAAAAGTATCCTCTGCTATACATTTACAGTTTATTTCTCAGGTAGTACAGATATGACATTGAATAACAGTGTAAGACTTACATGTGCTTTAAAAATTGTATGTCGTGTTCTGTGGAGGATACGGCACACTGACATCCATAGAAGAGGATCGAACTGCCTAGATACCAGGTACAATTGAGGTTTGAATCGAACACGTATATATATACGTTACCTGAGTACTTTGCTATTCACAATACAGTGCGTGGCAGAGGGTTCAATGAACCGCCTGTAAGATGTCTCTCTACCGGTCCACTCTCGAACGGCGCGCGGAAAAAATGAGCACTTAAATTTTTCTGTGCAAGCCTTGGTTTCTCTTATTTTATCGTGATAATCATTTCTCCCTATGAAGTGGGTACCAACAGAATGTTTTCGCAATCGAAGGAGAAAACCGGTGATTGAAATGTTAAGAGAAGATCCCGTCGCAACGAAAAACGCCTTTGTTTTAATTATTACAATTCACGTATCATGTGTGTGGCACTATCTCCCCAATTTCGCGATAATACAAAACGAGCCGCCCTTCTTTAAACTTTTTGAATGTCATCCGTAAGTCCCACGTGATGCGGATCCCACATCGGACAGCAATACTCCAGAATAGGGCGGACAAGCGTGGTGTAAGCAGTCTCTTTAGTAGACCTGTTGCACCTTCTAACTGTCCTGCCAATGAATCGTAGTCTTTGTTTGCTCTACCCACAACATAACTATGTGATCGTTCCAATTTAGGTTACTTGTAATTGTAATCCCTAAGTATTTAGTTGAATTTACAGCCTTCAGATTTGTATGACTTATCGCGTAATCGAAATTTAGCGAATTTCTTTTAGTACTCATGTGAATAACTTCACACTTTTCTTTATTCAGGGTCAATTGCCACTTTTCGCACCATACAGATCTCTTATCTAAATCATTTTCCAATTCGTTTAGGTCACTTCATGACTTTACAAGACGGTAAATGACAGCATCATCTGCAAACAATCAAAGGGGGCTACTCGGATTGTTTCCTATGTCGTTAATATAGATAAGGAACAATAGAGGGTGTATAATATTTCCTTGGTGGTGGTGGTGAGTGTTTAACGTCCCGTCGACAACGAGGTCATTAGAGACGGAGCGCAAGCTCGGGTTAGGGAAGGATTGGGAAGGAAATCGACCGTGCCCTTTCAAAGGAACCATCCCGGCATTTGCCTGAAACGATTTAGGGAAATCACGGAAAACCTAAATTAGGATGGCTGGAGACGGGATTGAACCGTCGTCCTCCCGAATGCGAGTCCAGTGTGCTAACCACTGCGCATTTCCTTGGGGAACGCCGGATATTACCTCTGTTTTACTCGATGAGTTTCCGTTTATTACTATGAACTGACCTTTCTGGTAGGAAATCACGAATCCAGTAACACAACCGAGGTGATATTCCATAGGCACGCAGTTTGGTTAGAAGACGCTTGTGAGGAACGGTGTCGAAAGCCTTCTGGAAATCGATAGCAATCATTACTACGTGGATATAAAGAGCTACTTGTTTTTCGTAAGAACGATATTTTCTGAATGAGTGCTATGTGTCAATAAATCGTTTTGTTCGAGGTACTTCATAATGTTCGAACACAGTATATGTTTCAAAACCCTACTGCAAATCGGCGTTAGTGCTATGAGCCTGTAATTTAGCAGATTACTCCTATTTCCCTATTGGGTATTGGTGTCACTTGAGCAATTTTCTAGTGTTTAGGTACGGCTCTTTCTGTGAGCGAGCGGTTTTATATAATTGCTAAATATGGAGCTATTGTATCAGCATACTCTGAGAGGAACCTGACTGGTACACAAGCTTTATTAAGTGATTTAGGCTGCTTTGTTACACCGAGGATGTCTACTTACATGGTCCGCAGCTCGTGGTCGTGCGGTAGCGTTCTCGCTTCCCACGCCCGGGTTCCCGGGTTCGATTCCCGGCGGGGTGAGGGATTTTTCTCTACCTTGTGATGACTGGGTGTTGTGTGCTGTCCTTAGGTTAGTTAGGTTTAAGTAATTCTAAGTTCTAGGGGACTGATGACCATAGATGTTAAGTCCCATAGTGCTCAGAGCAGTCTGCCGCCGGCAGTGCTGCGAGGCGGTCACGCGCCAGAGCGCTGCGGGCGAGGCGCGCACGGTGTGTTTGTGTTTACTTCGGCCGCTGTAAGTGCCGTTTTCCTTCTAGACCACCATGGCGCACAACTATCGGAAGATGACATTACGTTTCAACTTTTGTTCCGACTTCGCCCGACCCAAGGCCCTGGAGGTAGAACGATTTATACGCGATGAAGTTAAAATACCACCAACGGATCTAATTGGTATCCACTTGTCCATAGTTAGCAGTACCGTCTACGTCAAAATGATCAACGATGCGGCGTGCGACAAGGTGCTTCAAGAGGCAAAACGTGGACTGCGCTTCTGTCATTCCGACGGCAACGTCGGACCCGTTACCGTCGATCACGCAGGTCTCGGCACACGGACGATAAGGATCTTCGAACTACCTGCAGACGTCGTCATCGAGGCGCTCCGTCCCTATGGCAACGTTCTGGAACATGTTGCCGAACGATGGGTACAATTTCAGACCTATCCCGTTTTAAACAGCGTTAGACAGGTCCGCATCGAGTTGCAGAAACACGTGCCTTCCTATCTACGTATCGGAGGCTGCCGTGCCATTATAATGTACGACGGCCAACCTCGGACCTGTTCCGGTTGCGGGAAAGAAGGTCACCTACGGTCTGAATGCATTCAACGACGTGTCGCGCAGCTCCCGTTGTCGGAAGCGTCCGTCACACCCACGATGACCGCCCTACCGGTCACTTACGCAGCGGCTCTTGCCACGTCTACAGTTTCGTCCAGTCCGTCGCCCGGTCTTTCCGATCGGCACGTCCCACCGTCCCAGTCACCAACGGACGGTACAGACGTCCCACCTGACAACCTTGCCGCCGAACAGGCTCCCGCACCGGACGCTGAGGAGACCAG
Source organism: Schistocerca americana (assembly GCF_021461395.2). NCBI lineage: Eukaryota > Metazoa > Arthropoda > Insecta > Orthoptera > Acrididae > Schistocerca > Schistocerca americana. Next base: position 194,505,655 of record NC_060127.1, read on the forward strand.
TACATCTTCACAACACCTGTTTGACAATCTCATTGTACCCACCGACGCCTTCGAACCAGGTCGACGCTCCTCCTTACCGTCGTCCGACACTGAGGAACACGTGCGCAAACAACGCTCGCCACGTAGGCGCAAACGCCGTCGCCGTTCACCCACGGGCTCTCAGAGCGTTGCCACCCGCGACGACGAAGACGACACCCAAGCAGCCGACATTTCCACGCAGAGGTCGGCGGACAACTTTCACGATGAACAAGACGTTTCGCAGGACGGGACCACTATGGAGGTCGCCACGCACAATGTAACGATCGGTGCGCCGGTTGAGACGCCTGTCTCCCCGCCGACAACTCCAGATCTCTCTCACCACGACGCAATTCCCATGGACATTGGACAGACCCACGGCACAGGAGCATGGGCCGACGACATTGAGGAAGGTACACCCCCTCCTCCGGATGAGTTACCTCCGCCGGACGAGGCTGCCTGTTAACATCAAAAGCGAGGCATTGCAGCTGATGGGACGGGACTTCCTGTCGGTGCCCTCCTCTTACTTCCCTTGGTTCAAAATGGTTCAAATGGCTCTGAGCACTATGGGACTTAACATCTATGGTCATCAGTCCCCTAGAACTTAGAACTACTTAAACCTAACTAACCTAAGGACAGCACACAACACCCAGCCATCACGAGGCAGAGAAAATCCCTGACCCCGCCGGGAATCGAACCCGGGAACCCGGGTGTGGGAAGCGAGAACGCTACCGCACGACCACGAGATGCGGGCACTTCCCTTGGTGATGGTAGATGCGCGTCCACCACCACTGAAACAAACATACCGGTTTGCCACACTGAACATCAACATGATCGGCACTGCACCCAAGCTGCAACTCCTATGTGACATGCTTCGGGCCTCTGACGTTGACGTCGCCCTACTTCAGGAAGTACGCGTTGCCGCACTACCACCAGTCTACGGCTACGACTCATACGCGTCCACATGTGATCAATCAGGGCGTGGAGTGGCTTTCTACATACGCGAAGGAATCCCACTCACGGACACGACAATCCTTCCCTGTGGAAGAGGCATGGCTGTTACCATCTTCGACACGCGCGTCATCAATATCTACGCTCCGTCTGGCTCCACGAACCGTCGGCAGCGGTCCACTTTCTTCGGACATGACGTGGCGCCCCTGTTTTCTGGACGCTATGATCGCCTTATCATGGGAGGCGATTTCAACTGTGTTCTCCATCCGCAGGACCAAGTACCTGGTTATTCGCCATGCCCGGCGCTGCTCACCTTAATCGAAGATTTTCATCTAGTGGACGTTTGGGAGAAAATTCATGGCAATACCCCCGGTTTTACCCATTATACAGCACATTCTGCGAGCAGACTGGACCGGTTTTATGTCTCTGCTCACCTCGGCAATGAAGTCGCCCAAGCTGAACGATGGCCCCTTGCATTTTCGGACCACTGCGCCGTCATTTGCTCCCTGGCTCTGCCACCTCAGTCAGTGTGGCGCAGCAGAGGTTACTGGAAGCTTAATACCTCCCTCCTTAATGATCCACACTGCCGACAATGTATTGCCACTACATGGGCGTCTTGCGAAAGACGCCTTCCGCAGTACACATCCACGTTCCATTGGTGGCTCAAATGTGCCAAACCTGCGATCAGAAAGGCCTTCATACAATGTGGCAAGGAAGCAGCAGCATGGCATCGAGACACCACAAATTTTCACTACGCTGTCCTCCGTGAGCTCGATGCGCTCCCTCCATCACCTGACACCCACAGGGAACGACAACGTACTAAAGCTCGCCTCCTCTCTCTCCAACGTGCACGACTGCATGGTGTCGTGGTGCGTTCCCGACGACAAGACCTCCTCCACGACGAAACCCCATCCACAATCCATGCCGCATCCGACCATAGTCGTCGACGTCGGCTTTTCGTCCCCAACATCACGACCTCCGATGGTGTTCACCACACAACACAGGCGGCGGTCGTGTCCGCCTTTGCTGAACATTATCGCCAATTTTATGATGATGAACCGATGGCGACGCCCATTCCTGATGACCTCCGTCCTTCCCCTGATCGGACCCTCACCGTAGCGGAGTCAACGTCCATGATGTCTGCAATCACCGCAGAAGAGGTGGTAGATGCGATCAACAAAGGGGCCAAGAACAAATCACCCGGACCAGATGGTCTCCCAGTGGAGTTTTACCGGGCGTTCACCACGTTAATGCTTCCCCGCTGGACGGAAATGATTCAGGAACTCTTTACTCCGTCCTTCCCAATTCCACCTGAATTCGTCACTGGCATTCTTCTACCGGTGCCTAAACCGAAGGGAGGGTCTCATGTCTCTGCATATCGCCCCCTTACACTACTGAATGCAGACTATAAAATCTATGCACGCCTCTTAGCAGCGCGCATACGCACCGTCTTACCTACGGTCCTTTCACCTGAGCAGACTGCACGTGGTTGTGGGGCCACCTTACAAACAGCCCTAGGAGAATGTCGTGACCTCATTGCACTGGCGTCGGTTTGTCGCCTTCGTGCAGCACTGGTATCCGTCGATTTCACGAGTGCCTTTGATCGCGTTCGACACCCATTCCTCCTCATGGTGGCGACACGTATGGGGTTCCCATTGCTTTTTGTCGATGCCATTCGCCGGTTACTCCTTCCCGCGGTCACGATGGTACAAGTCAATGGGAGGCTTGTAGGACCGATTCCTATACGCCGCTCTGTGCGTCAAGGATGCCCTATGTCTACTTTACTATATGCCATTGCACTTGAGCCCCTCATCACTGGACTTACCTCTAGACTGCAGGGCCTCACTTTGCGTGACCACACCTTTCACTGTAGGGCTTATGCGGACGATCTCCTCTTTCTCACCTGCTCCTCCACGGAACTCAATGACGCCATCCAATGGATCCACCAGTATGGACGTCTTTCTGGTAGCATTCTTAATGTCCGTAAATCGACTATGATGCACATTGGGCGCGGCCTCCCGGCTATGGTGCCGACCCCACTCCCAGTTAGTACCACCCTTCGTTACTTGGGTATCGAATTCACGAGCTCCACACACCGCACAGTGGCCCTGGCTTACCGGCGGCTTTTGCAGTCGATTCGGCACCATGTCCGTGGTCAGGTGCACCGTAACTTAAACCAACTCCAACGTGTGTCCTATGTCAACATCTATGTCGCCCCTAAACTGGTACACGTCGCCCAGATCCTCCCAATGCCGTTACTCCTTGGCCGCCGCATCCAATCAGCCTTTGGATATTTCGTGCCAGCAGGGGCACTTTTCAAAGTCCGCTACAACACTAACACTGCCTCCTGCAAAAGGTGGCCTCGGACTCATCAACGTGCGGGCACGCTCTTCTGCACTCTTTGTCCACACTCTGTTGCGGCACTGGCAGGAGCCGGTCCCGTCTTTAACACGCAGTCTCTTAGATATCCTCCGACCAGCTTCTCTCGATCCACCGATCAATGTGGCACCTATTTCTCCATTATTGTACTACGTCGCCAATTGTTTCGTAGAACTCAGCTACGTTCGGGCCGATCTTCCAGTCACCCGTCCTCCCCGTACAAAAGATTATTATCGTTTGTTTATGCTGTCCAACCCTTGCGACCCCATGGTGCTACAGCATCCTGACATTAACTGGCGCACGGTTTGGGGGTGTGTGCATGCACCCTTTTTACCGTCGTCTGTGTCTGCACTCTGGTATGTTTTAGTCTATGGAAAATTCCCGACTAATAGTCGACTTTATCGCATAGGACTGGCCACCTCCCCATTCTGCCCTGACTGTCAGCTTGAAGACACCGACGAGCAGCGTCTTACGTGCCCCCTGAAACAAAACGTATGGCTCCTCATCCAACGAATCGTGGGCTTTTACCTCCGTGCCCCGCCAACGACGGTAACCCCGGATTTCCTGTTGTTGCCCCAGACATTTCACTACCCTCTTGCTAAGCACCATACCCTAATCTGGTTTCGAGGACAGGCTTTAGAATATCTCTTTCGGAGTGGTCCGCATACAGTCCTTGACTTCTGGTACAAAGTTGTGACCGCGCATAGCACCCTCACCCGAAGACCATCTTACCGACAAACTTTTGCCGGTTATCTCCGCAGCGTCTTCCTTGACCCCCCTCAAAGTTGGGGTGTACCATGCCTACCTGTCACATGATGCAACACCCTTATCCACGTTCTCATGCATCGACCAAACACAAACACAATTTTTTTTTTTTTAATGGAAGAAGACAGAATATGTTATATTTTGTTGTATTTAATGTATTTCTTTTTTAATATTTTTTTGTTTAACTAACAGTCATTTGTATATTTTTAAATGGTGCCTAGAAGAACTCTTGCATAGTGAATATATATGTACTTTTAGTTTGTTCAATACAAATTTTTAAACAAAAACAAAACAAAAAAAAAAAAAAGAAAGGAAAACAGGATATGTTCTAATTTGTTGTATTTCATGTTATTCTAATAATTTGTTTACCTAACACTCATTTGTATATGTTTAACTGGTACCTTGAAGAACTTTTGCTTTGTGTATATATATATATATATATATGTACTCTCCGTTTGTTCAATAATAAAGATTACAAAAAAAAAAAAAGAAAAAAAAAGAAAGAGCCATTTGAACCATTTTTCTACTTATATGTTCCTCATCTTTGCAGTTGTTTTCGAGTGGAATTCAGGAATATGTACTTCGAAGGAGCTTCGGAAAACCGTGTTTAATAACTCTGCTTTAGTGGCACTGTCATCAGTGACTTCAGCGTTGTTACCGCACAGTGAAGGCACTGACTGCGTCTTGCCGCTGGTGTGCTTTATGTACGACCAGAATCTCTTTGGGTTTTCTGCCAGATTCCGAGACAGAGTTTCGTTGTGGAAATTATTAAGTGCATCTCGCATTGAAGTACGCGCTATCTTCCGAACTTGAGCAAAACTTTGCTAATGTTGGGGATTTTGTGTTCTTTTAAATTTGGCACGCTTTTTTCGTCTTGTGTACCCTCGAGGATCAGTACCATCACTTATTAATTTATCTGGTATATATCTTTCAATTGCCGTCGATACTATCTCCCTGAAATCATTCCACATATTTTCTACGGTTACACGATCAGATCGGAAGACGTTATGAGCATTTTTATCAGCTTTTTTAAACAGGTATACTTGGCGTTTCTTTTTGACGGTTTTTGGTGTTACGGTATTCAGCCTAGCAGCAACTGCCTTGTGGTCGCTAATCCCTACATTCGTGTATTCGTCGTGACACTGCCCGTTTGTCCAGAAGTATGTGCTGTTAAGAGGTCAAGTATGCTTCCGCAACCATTTACGCTTCGAGTGGCGCCGAAGGCTAGAACAGTTTTACGCTTTCACCTTAACGTCACACAAATAGTTTCCTAGTGAACAGTGAATATCCGGCCAGTGCTGAACGCTACGAGCAACACGTCGACAGCCGGGGACCACGTGCACGGCCAGCGCCGAGCAGAGCCGGCTGGGGCCGCCAACACACACCGCAGCAAGCCAACACGCGCCGTCTCCACAGTACGTCGAGTACTGCAGAGCTTCTTAAAGGACGCCGTCATCGTTCCGTCACAGTTGTCGTGTACACGTATCCACTTTAATTTCGAATGACTGGCCAGTTTCAGTCTTATAGGCCGCGATCAAGTGCTGGCTAAGAAAAAAAGGCATGTCAGGGATGCAACAAGTTTACGACGACACATGAAAATAGTTCCTATTATGAGCGGTACATGTATTCAGTCAATATTTCATTTAAAATATGACTATTCCACGCATATGCCCTCACTTTCAGAACTGCCATATCAGCTGCTGAAACATCGAGTAAATAACAACATGACAGCATCTGTAAGTACGAATTTTAGGCTGTCCTACTTCTAAAGTATTTTTGTCTATTAGTAAGTCAAACAGACGTGTGCAAACAACAGTCGAGGTGTCCGTCACGGTATACACGGCTGTGGTACCGCCACGAATAAAATGTAAGGTTTCGATTAACAAATTAATCGGATGAAATTAAATGTTCGAGAGACATATTAAGGCTCAGCTTTATCTATGATAATGAATACAGGCCGCAGCAATGCATGAAAACTTGTACCAAGGCCAGGATTCGAGTGCGGGTGTCCTGCTGGCTAGGCAGGCGCGCTAACCGCTGCCTCATTCCGGCACTGCAGCCGCACGAGTTACCGAACAACGTCTCCCTTCCCTTCCAAATCACGACTCAGCACATCTTAACTCGTATCAGTAATGCAGAGGACAAAAAGGTCAGCACCAGTTGTAACGTGATCTGTTCTTTATTGCCCTGCAGACCTTGATTTGAACTGGCAGTGCAGGTATCATTAGTACATTGTAGGTAGTCATCTAGACTGAACGCAATTATAACGACACATATTGCAATACAAGCATATGGGAGTAATGCTTGTACACGACTGAATTACGTTAGAATATGAGTCGTTATAATTACATTCACTCTAGATGACTGCTTATAACGTGCTGATGATAGCTGTTTTGTCAGTTGGAATCTACATCTGCAATGCAATAAAAAAGACAGACGACATTACAATAGATGCTGACCTTCTTTCTGTCCTGGATTATATCGCCATCAGGGAGCACAATCGTTCCCTCTGAATCCAATATGGTGACTATTGCTCTCCAACTCTCCAACCCTGGATTAATACCTTAGCACTGAACGATACGTATCTCGGTCTTGGCAGAAGCTTCAGTTCATTGCTTCGTTATGTAAACCTTGCCGCATTAACACATTACTGTACACTGTTGCTAATGCGTGTGGCCGCGTTTCTCCCACAGACGGCCTGGTGCCGGGGATAGTCGTCGCGTATCGGCGGCAGGGGGTTCCCCTCCTGCCACATATTCACGTCCATGTCGAGAGTATCTGCTGAACACGATCCTCTGAAAATACCCGTCAAAAAAGTATTCCCGTCTGGGGAAGACGAAAATAAATTAGTGCCGACTGGGAAATGTCCGTAATAGACCAGGATAGCGCAGGAAAGTCATGCCATATTTTTCGTGCAGATGAAGTTAGCAAGAGGGCAGAAAATTCGGCCATTTGCCCTCCGCGAAAAGGGGAGACCGTTAGCCGGCTTTTTATTGTCCCGGCGCGCACCCCCAGTTGTCCGACACACACACACACACACACACACACACACACACACACACAGTAAAGAGCAGGAGGCGTCCCACAATAAGCGAATGTCCCAGCCCCGGGCTCGCGCCCTAGGCTCGGCTCGGGTGATTGGCCTTTTGTCCTGAGGCCAACAAAGGCCCTCGATGTGGCACGCGCCTATCCCTGTGTGTGTGTGTGTGTGTGTGTGTGTGTGTGGTGTGTGTGTGTGTGTCCTCCCCAGCTGTCTGTACGAAGTTTTAGGCAGGGCATCCCGGCAGCCAATGGCGTCAACAGGGAACCCGCTACACCCGCGGCAACGGTACTGTTGTGAATACGTGGTACGAAATTTGCCATCATGTCAGGCGACGCACAGTCCACAACTGTACAATGAAAACTGCGTTTTATGAAGCTAGTACCAGCAGCAAAACATAATTATTCCGCACCAAACGCACTTCATTGCTTTAACATCTGCAATTAGTAGACAATTATGTCGGAATACAGGAACAAATGAGCTCACTGACATGAGATCATTCTGATTATGGTAGTAGTCAAAAAGAATAGCGAAAGCTTTGACGGGCTGGTTGTGCAGGGTGATTCTGTGATGATATTACAAACTTTCCGGTATGATGGAGAAGGGCAAATGTATCAATCCGATTTGAGGGACCGACGTCAAGAAACGTTCGAATCCAAGGGTATTCGCAAAAATACTTTCCAGTTCCAACTTAGCCTTGGGCAGCGCTCCAGCTAAGGGCCCCGACTTCCGACCCCCGATCGTGACATACAGAATTCCCGCTGAATGCCCCTAATACCTCCTGGGGAACTAGTAACGGCGCACTTAACTTTACCTCAAAGACAGCGAAAGTCTTAGTCTTCGGTACAGTAATAAAGAATTACATTTCGTTACACAAGTTTCAGAAGCTGCTGCACTTGTGTTATGGTACCATCATACACTTTAAGTCAGAAAGAACTTGATGTTTCCAATACTACTTGACACATTACGGTATAAGGCAGTAGTTATACCTGGCACGCCGGCCGTTGTGGCCGAGCGGTTCTAGGCGCTTCTGTCCGGAACCGCGCTGCTGCTACGGTCGCAGGTATGAATCCTGCCTCGGGGATGGATTTGTGCGACGTCCTGAGGTTAGTTAGGTTTAAGTATTTCTAAGTCTAGGGCACTGATGACCTCAGAAGTTAAGTCCCATAGTCCTCAGAACCATTTGAACCATTTTATAGCCGGCACGCCAGCAATTCTGCAGTATTCTATTTCAATTATTTGTGGAATTTTGTACGCACCTCATATGTGTTTTTGTTAATATGATGTTTAAAATAATGTAGTTTGTCCGATGATATGCCATGTACTGTACAGAATATTTTATGTCCATTTCTACGCCATCAATGTATTACTTGGTCGCTGACGGTTTTTATACATGACACCAGATAAGTCTGGCGTGCCAGCAACATACGTAACGTGCTTATGATACGTGCTATCGAGAATCTTAAAGTCTTTGGATGAATGTGTATGTGTGACAAGAAATTACCAGCTGGTGTCAGTTACCGTGTTGTTGTACAGACAGGGAATTTCAGAACACGATCTTAAAAGGTGTCACTGTGGCGTGATCGCCGGCCGTAGTGGTCGAGCGGTTCTAGGCGCTACAGTCTGGAACCGCGCGACCGCTACGGTCGCAGGTTCGAATCCTGCCTCGGGCGTGGATGTGTGTGATGCCCTTAGGTTAGTTAAGTTTAAGTAGTTCTAAGTTCTAGGGGACTGGTGACCACAGACGTTAAGTCCCATAGGGCTCAGAGCCATTTTTGAACGGGTTGTAACGACGCGGCTGGCAAACAATACTGGCGCCGGCTAGGGCCTGAAAATACTGAAATATTTTATCGAATGTTCAGTTTCACGTAACCTTCTGATCTGTGTGTCATGATGTTTACTTTTGAATTATTCTGAAGTTAATGGACAGTCGATGCCGTATGATTCTTACTGCTAGTCATAATTAAAACGGCGCACTACTGTAAAGATTTTTTATTTCTTTGTATTTACAAGACCACCGGTTCCAGCCCCATCACCGAAATTAAGCAACTTTGGGCCCAACTAGTACCTGGATAGGTGACCATTAGGGGAAAACTTGTTACCGTTGGTTTTAAGGACACACATGTCGCCGAAGTGGCGCCCAATGGAGACCTGCATCAGACTGTAGTGCCACACGACGTGTTTTTATTTATTTATTTGCTCTTCTTCTTCTTCTTCTGACTGGTTCAAACTGCCGGCCACGAATTCCTCTCCTGTGCCAAACTCTTCACCTCAGAGTAGGACTTCCGATGTACGTCCTCAGTTATTTCCTGCGTGTATTCCAATCCCTGTCTTCCCCTACAGTTTTTACCCTCTAGTACCACGGAAGTTATTCCTTGATGTCCGAACACCCTGTCCCTTCTTCTTGTCAGTGTTTTCCACATATTCCTTTACTCGCCGATTCTGCGGAGAACCTCCTCATCATTCCACCTCACTCCACCTAATTTCCAACATTTCTCTGTAACACTCCACCTCAAATGCTACGATTCTCTTCCTTTCCGGTTTCTCGCAGTCCATGGTTCACAAGCATACAGTGGTGGTCTTCGAACGTAAATTCTCAGCAATTTCTTCCCCTGCTTCATACTAGTGGACTCCACTGGCCAGTGCCAGTCTGTTCTTGTTGTCCTCCTTGCTTCGTCCGTCGTGGCTCATTTGGTCCACAGGTAGCAGATTTCCTTAACTTCATCTACTTCGTGACCGTCAGTCCATGTCACTAAACAGATTCAGAAGGATGTAGGTTGCAGTAGGTACTGGGAGATGAAGAAACTTGCACAGGATAGAGTAGCATCGAGTGTTGGATCAAACTAGTCTCTGGACTGAAGACCACAACAACAACAGTGAAACCTTGGCAATATTCTAGTAGGTGATTTAAGCATCTACTTGCTTTCAGGATGACGAAGTATGACTTTGACAGATTGGAGAATGTTTTTACACAATTGATATTCTGTTTATTCTTTGAATAATGAATGTTTTCCTAAGGGTTTCTGATTTTTTGCTAATGTTAGTAGTAGTTGCAATTTTTCCTTCTATATTCCTCTGAGCAGTCCGAGACATTTAAAGTATTCAGGGATTAGCAGTGATTACGAAACCGAGATTAAAAGGTAGTCTCCCACGTCGAGTGGTGCCGACCCTGGGACTATTACCCCGGCTAAGCGCTCCCAGGATTCGTGGACAACAGGCAGATCACATACGGGAAGACACGCGAACGCTGGAGGAGACAGGAGCTCCGGCACGCAGCCATCTCCTTAGTGCATCTTTACGATCGGCCATTCGTGGTATTCATGTTTTTTTTCTTATTTTGTAGTCTCCGAAATTCTGAAGGCAGCATGGATAAAATACAAAATGTGAAAGATTATTAGCAAGTTCTACAGAAACCGGCCGCATTTATGAGTCAAAGGACACGCAAGGAAAGCAGTAGTTGAGAATGGAGTGAGACAGCATTGTAGCCCATCCCTGGTGTTATTCAGTCTGTACACTGAGCAAGCACAAGAAACGCAGGCATTTGGAAGTCAATTAAAATTCGGAGAAAAGAAATATAAATTTTGACATTTGCGAATGACATTGTGGACCGGTCGCTGTGGCCGAGCGGTTCTAGACGCTTCAGTCTGGAACCGTGCAACCCCTACTGTCGCAGGTTCGAATCCTGCCTCGGGCATGGATGTGTGTGCTGTCCTTAGGTTAGTTAGGTTTAAGTAGTTTTAAGTCTAGGGGACTGATGACCTCAGAAGTTAAGTCCCATAGTTCTCAGAGCCATTTCAACCATTTTTGTGAATGACACTGATTCTGTCTCAAACAGCAGAAGTCTTGGAAAATCAAATGATTATGTCTTAAAATGAGGTTGTAAGGTGAACACCAACAAACGTAAAATTGTAGTCTAAGTAAATCAAGCGTTGCTAAGGGAAATAAATTAGAAAGTAAGACACTAAAAGCAAAACAAGAATTTTGCTATTTGAGCAACAATCGGTAACAAACCTAGCAGCCCGCCTCCGAACTGCTTCGATGTCTGCATTTCGTCTTACCTGCTGAGGATCCCAAACTCTCGGGTAGCTGTCAAGACTGTGTCATACTAGTGTTCTAGACGCGAACTCCTTTACGGATGAACCACACTTCCCTAAAATTCTGCTAACAAATCGAAGTCGACCATTCGCCTTTCCTACGACCGTCCTTACGTATTCGCCACATTTCAGGAGTCTGACTAAAATTCAGAGTAAAAGGGTACCAATGATACGATACGTCGACGATATGGCTATCTTCAGTGAAAGTGATGAAGAATTTCGGGACCTTTTCTACGAAAAGAACCGTCTAATGGATTGTGAGTAACCCGAAGAAGGATGAGTGTAATAAGAGCACCAGAAATGAGATTAGCGATACTCTTATCATCAGAACTAGGGAAGAGGAGGAGGGGGAGATTAGGGGGAGATTGGTGTTTAGCGTCGCGTCGGCAACGGGGCCACTAGAGACGGGGCACGAGCTCGGAGTAGGGAAGCGATTTAGGGAAATCACGGAAAACCTGAATCAGGATGGCCGGACGCAGGTTTGAACCGTCGTCCTCCGGAATGACAGTCCAGTGTGCTTACCACTGCGCTGCCTCGCTCGGTATCAGAACCAGGGACCATGAAGTAGGCGGAGTGAACAATTTCTGATAAATTAGAAAACAATAACGGACGTGGCAAGGATGATATAAAAAGTAGATTAGCACAGGCATTTCTGGGCAGAAGAAGTCTGTTAGTGTCAAAGTTAGGGCACAATTTGAGGAATAAATTTGTGAGGATGAGCGTTTAGAGTACAGCATTGTATGGTGGTGAATCACGGACTGCGGCTTAACTGGAAAGAATAGTGTTTGAGTTGTAGTGCCACATTGATATGTTGGAAGTTTGGGGGACTGGTGAGGAATGAGGAAGTTCGCCGTATAATCGACGAGGCGACGGATGTCTGGAAAACATTAACACAGAAGGGACACAATGACAGCACATGTGGTGCCACGTCAGATAACAACTTCCAAGGTACTAGAGCGAGTTGTTGTACGTAGCATCTGTGTGAATCCCGCTCTGACCTGAATACAATAGCACAGTACAGCAAAGCGTTGTGGGTCACGTCTAGCCGGTCAGGAGGATGAGGGAAAAAAGGAGAAACAACAAAAGGGAACTACTTCACAAAATATTTGTAGGACGGTGATAGCGTAATGTATTAATCCCTCACTGAGGTTGTCTTAGCTGCTTCAGAGATGCAACATGTTAGGGCGTCGGAGAACTTGCAGAAGATGAAAACCGAATATAGAGATCGTCCATCTCGTTTCCAGCTCTCGTATTTAGATGTGACAAGTGCATCGATTTTGCCGTTGCACCATAATAACGCTTATCCATCCGCCTGTTCGAATTACTCAATTGCTGCTAGTAAATCCATTAACGGATGTCATCTGCATGGTGAAGTGAGTTTATCAGCACTTTCGTAATGTAAGGAAGAAGGGATGGGGGTAAGGAAGAGGGGGAAGAAGTTACGGAAGAGGGAGAATCGGGGGGGGGGGGGGGGAAGAGAGTAAGATAGATGGGGAAGTGGGTAAGGAGGAGGGGGAAGGGGTTAGGGAATAGGAGAAGGCGCTAAAGAGTAGGAAGTGATTGTGCTAGAAGAAAAGGTTTAAATCGTATCTATGGTTAATAGCGTGCTGATAACTTTTATTTACCTACCTAAACTACGTACGTTGAGGATAAAAAAAGGATATAAAACACGCAATGAGCTAACACTGAACGATGCGTGGTTATTACGTGCAAACCCAACACACAAACAAAGAAACATAAAACAAAGAAAAGTCGTCGCTCCTAGTTTCATTTATGTTTATTTCCCTACCAATGCTGCGAATATTACCGGTAATCCTTTTTCAATGTCGTTTATGCACTGTAACAAAACTGCGGAACCGCGGCCTTGGTAGAGCCCAACTTTACTTGCAGCACTAGGAGCGTGCGCAGCACCTGCCGTGTAGGCAACCCTTCCGCCGCGCGTCCACCTGCTGTTGCGGTCGCTGCTAACAAGGCCTGTCTGTCTGGTACAGTAGCTGCAAAAACAGGCGGTGTGGCCGCCTGCAGGTCGCCCATATGACGCTGCCCTGCCGTGCTCTTATATGGACAGCGTGGCACAAGGCCGCGCAGTCCAAACTGCGACGATACCCTCCAGTTAGGGGACAGTCGCTCCTCCGTAGAGCTCTCACGTGCTTGACACGATTCCCGTACACGAGAACGGTACCGCTGCCCTTATAACTCGCTGTTAAGTGTAAGTGGGAGGGGAACCCAAATTCAGTTTTCACGCAAACAAAACACCCATTTGAACACTGCATCATACATTTCGACAATAGCTTACAAGCTGCCGGAGTTCCTCATCATTAGTCGATATTAGCTCCCAGTCTCAACGCACAACCATTTTTGGTACGTCAGGTTCCAAAATAATTTCGAAAATATTGAGTAATATGGACAGATCCATTTTATATGTAGCCAAGGAGAAAGTGTAACATTCTACTAAGCAAACATTTGCTTTACGTATTTTATAAGACATACATAAATGGCTTTGGAAATGATAGGCATCTACATCTACGTATATACTCTGCTAGCCACCAAGCGGTGTGTGGCGGAGGGTACTATTCGCGTCAAGGTCATATTCCCCCTCCCTCTCATCCACTCGCGGGTCACGCGAGGGAAAAAAGACTGTCTGAACGCCTCAGTACGAGCTCTAATTTCCCTTATCTCTGAATGGTGATCATTGCGCGATATGAAAGTTAGTGGTAATAATAAACTACTGACCATTAAAATTGCTACACCAGGAAGAAATGCAGATGATAAACGGGTATCCATTGGACAAATATATTATACTAGAACTGACATGTGATTACATTTTCACGCAATCTGGGTGCATAGATCCTGAGAAATCAGTACCCAGAACAACCACCTCTGGCCGTAATAACGGCCTTGATACGACTGGGTATTGAGTCAAACAGAGCTTCTATGGCGTTTACAGATACAGCTGCCCATGCAGCTTCAACACGATACCACAGTTCATCAACAGTAGTGACTGGCGTATTGTGACGAGCCAGTTGCTCGACCACCATTGACCAGACGTTTTCAATTGGTGAGAGATCTGGAGAATGTGCTGGCCAGGGCAACAGTCGAACATTTTCTGTATCCAGAAAGGCCCGTACAGGACCTGCAACATGCGGTCGTGCATTATCCTGCTGAAATGTAGCGAATGAAGGGTAGAGCCGCGGGTCGTAACACATCTGAAATGTAATGTCCACTGTTCAAAGTGCCGTCAATGCGAACAAGAGGTGACCGAGACGTGTGACCAACGGAACCCCACACTACCACGCCAGTATGGCGATGACGAGTACACGCTTCCAATGCGCGTTCACCGCGATGTCGCCAAACACGGGTGCGACCATCATGATGCAGTAAACAGAACCTGGATTCATCCGAAAACATGGCGTTTTGCCATTCGTGCACCCAGATTCGTCGTTGAGTACACCATCGCAGGCGCTCCTGTCTGTGATGCAGCGTCAAGGGTAACCGCAGCCACGGTCTCCGACCTGATAGTCCATGCTGCTGCAAACGACGTCGAACTGTTCGTGCCGATGGTTGTTGTCTTGCAAACGTCCCCATCTGTTGACTCAAGGATCGAGACGTGGCTGCACGATCCGTTACAGCCATGCGGATAAGATTACCTAGTGATACGAGGCCGTTGGGAACCAGCACGGCGTTCCGTATTACCCTCCTGAACCCACCGATTACATATTCTGCTAACAGTCATTGTATGTCGACCAACGCGAGCAGATTGTCGTAATACGATAAACCGCAATCGCGATAGACTACAATCCGATCTACATCGAAGTCGGAAACGTGATGGTACGCGTTTCTCTTCCTTACACGAGGCATCACAACAACGTTTCACCAGGCAACGCCGGTCAACTGCTGTTTGTGTATGAGAAGTCGGTTTGAAACTTTCCTCATGTCAGTACGTTGTAGGTGTCACCACCGGCGCCAGCCTTGTGTGAATGCTCTGAAAAGCTAATCATTTGCATATCACATCATCCTCTTCCTGTCGGTTAAATTCCGCGTCTGTAGCACGTCATCTTCGTGTTGTAGCAATTTTAATGGCCAGTAGTGTATATGCCCTGCATCCTCGGTGAAGATCGGATTTTGGAATCTATTGAGCAGCCCCTTCCGTTCAGCGGATCGTCTATTTGCAAGTGTATCCCACTTTAAACTTTCTATGAGATTTGTAACGCTCTCGTGATGGCTAAATGTACCAGTCACGAATCTTGCTCCTCTTCTTTGGACCTTCTCGATTTCTTGAATCAGACCCTACTGGTAAGGGTCCCTTACAGACGAACAATACTCTAGACTGGACGAACTAAAGTATTGTAAGCAATGTCTTTGTTGACGGACTGCATCGTTTCAGGATTCTACCAATAAGCGGCAATCTAGAGTTCGCCTTACCCGTTACTTGTGTGATCTGATCATTCTATTTGAGATCATTTCGGATAGTCACACCCAGATACTTGACGGATGTTACCACTTCCAAAGGCTGGGCATTTATTTTGTATCCTTACACTAATGCGGATTTTCGCCTTGTTACACGCCGTAGGTTACATTTACTAATATTGAGAGATAACTGCCAGTCATTACACCACACATTTATTTTCTGCAAATCCTCATTTATTTGTTCACAACTTTCGTGGAATATTACTTTCCTGTAGATTACAGCAACATCGGCAAAGAGTAACTAGATATTCTGCGTAGGTGGCTTATTCTTTTCGTAGCAATGGCCACGGTGGATAGTGACAACACATTCACTAATAATATGCGCTGGACCATGAATATTTCTGTACTCTATCGGATGTTTTAGTGTCATAGCAAGCGTTGCAACATTCTACCATTATTTGCTGTATGTATTACAATCTCTGTCTTCCTCTACAGTTTTTGCCCTCTGCAGCTCCCTCTAGTACCATGGCAGTCATTCCCTCATGTCTTAACAGATGTCCTACCATCCTGCCCCTCATCCTTGTCAGTGTTTTCCACATTCTCCTTTCCCATCCGATTCATCTTCAACATTCGTCTGCAGCACCACATCTCAAATGCTTCGATTCTCTTCTGTTCCGGTTTCCCACAGTCTATGTTTCCATACCGTGCTCCAAATGTACATTCTCAGAAATTTCCCCAAATTAATGCCTACGTTTGACACTAGTAGACTTAGCTTGTCCAGGATCGCTCTTTTTGCCAGTGCTACTCTGCTTCTGACGTCCTCCTTGCTCCGTCCGTCTTTGGTTATTTTGCTGCCTAGGTAGCAGAATTCCTTAACTTCACCTACTTCGTGACCATCAATCCTTACGTTAAGTTTCTCTCTATTCTCATTTCTGCTGCTTCCAAATTACTTTCATCTTTCTTCGATTTACTCTCTATCCATATTATGTACTCATTACACTGTTCATTCCATTCAGCAGATCCTGCAATTCCTCTTCACTTTTACTCAGGATAGTAATGTCATCAACGAATCGTATTACAGAGACCTTTCACCATGAATTTTAATTCCAATCCTGAACTTATCTTTTATTTCTACCATTGTTGCTTCGATGTACAGATTGAACAGTAGGGGCGAAAGACTACACCCCTGACTTACACCCTTTTTAATCCGAGCACTTCACCTCTTGTACATAATGTATATTACCAATTTCTCCCTATAGCTTACCTCTATTTTTCTCAGAATTTCGAACATCTTGCAACATTTTACGTTGCCGAACGCATATTAATGATACGATTCGCTGATAACATTGCAATCCTGGGTGAAAGTGAAGAAGAATTACAGTATAATGAGTACAGAATATGGACTCAGAGTAAATCGAAGGCAGACGAAAGTAATGAGAAGCAGCAGAAATGAGAATAGTGACTAAAAGCCTATGAACGTGTCTGGATTTTTCTTTAGTATTGCTTCCATTATCAACCGCAACGACGGAATTGCCTATCTGGTGCCCTTACATTTCCTAAAGCCATCGTCATATAACACATCGTCATTTTCTTTTCCGTTCTTCTGTATATTATTCTTGTCAGCAACTCGAATGCACGACCTCTTAAGCTGATTGTGTGATAATTTTCGAACCTGTTAGCTCTTGCAGTCTTTGGAAATATGTGGATGATATTTCCCCGAAAGTCAAATGATATGTCGCCAGAATCATACATTCTATATACCAATGTGAATAGTCGTTTTGTTGCCACTTCCCCCAATGATTTTAGAAATTCTGATCGAATGGTATCGATCCCTTCTATCTTCTTTTTCGATTTCTTCAGTTTTTTTGAGGCAGCCATTTCGTCTTAGCTTCCCTTCACTACCTACGTATTTCACTCCTCAGCGACTTCTATTTTTGTATTCCTGAATTTTTCTGAACATTTTTGCACTTCCGTCTTTCATCGATAAACTGAAGTATTTTTTCTTTTATCCACAGCTCGTCATTCCGTACTACTTCCGCATCCCAATACATTCCGTATTGATTCATTCTGGCTAATATCTTAAACTTCAGCCTCCTCTTCATCACCACTAAATTGTGATGTGAGTCTGTATCTGCTCCTAGGTACGCCTTACAATCCAGTATCTGATTTCGAAATCCATGTCTGAGCATGATGTAATCTAACTGAAATCTTCCCGTATCACCCGGCCTTCTCCAAGTATACCTTCTCCTCTTATGAATCTCGAACAGAGTTTTCGCTATTACTATCTGAAATTTATTACAGAACTCAATTAGTCTTTCTCCTCTCTCATTCCTTGTCCCAAGACCATATTCTCCTGTCACCTTTTCTTCTACTTCGTCCCCCAACTGCACTCCAGTCCCCCATGACTATTAGATTTTCATCTCACTTTACGTACTGTGTTTCCCTTTCAATATCCACATATACTTTCTGTATATCTTGATCTTCAGCGTGCGCTGTCGGCATATATACCTGAGCTATAGTTGTCAGTGTTGGTTTGCTGTCGATTTGGTAAGAACAACGCTATCACTTTACTGTTCGCAGTAAGACACTCTCTGCCCTAACTTCCTATTCATAACGAATCCTACTCCCGTTATAACATTTTCTGCTGCTGTTGATATTAGCCTATACTCATCTGATCAGAAATCCTTGTCTTCTTTCCATTTCACTTCACCGACCCTTACTATATCTAGATTGAGCCTTTGCATTTCCCTTTACAGATCCTGTAGCTTTCCTATCAAGTGCAAGTTCCTGACATTCCACGCCCCGACTCGTAGAACGTCATCCTTTCGTTCGTTATTCAATCTGTTTCTCATGGTCACCTCCACTTTGGCAGCCCCCTGCCGGAGATCCGAATGGCGGACTGTTCCGGAATCCTTTGCTAATGGAGAGATCGTCATGACACATTACAGACCACATGTCCTGTGGATACACGTTACGTGTCTTTGATGCAGTGGTTCCACTGCCTTCTGCACCCTCATGCCGTTGATTACTGCTGATTCTTCCGCCTTTAGAGGCAATTTACCATCCCACAGACAACAGAGTGCCCTAAACCTCTGTCCGCTCCTCCGCCCTGCTTGACAAGGCCGCTGGCAGAATGACGGTGATTTTATTACAAAACATAAACTGGGTTTTGTAAGTATGAAAAAATACCTGATCGCATAACTTCCACGCTTTTATGTAACCAAAGCAACTAATCATGGCGCAAGTACAGTTTCCAGGCACAAAGAAAGAAAGCTATAAAATTGTTGTTGTTATTTTATACTTTATGGAACGATTTTGATCATGACGAAAGGCAAAAGTTTCCTGTTATTATTGCTAAGTACGATAGTTGTTAATGAAGAACACAAACAAGGTTTATATAACCTTGACGAAGTATTGATGCGATGTTTTGTTTTGCGTTTTTCAAATTCTATCTTTTTTGAGCACTACATCATAAATCTCTATTGCTCTTTTTCGTTTTTGCTACACCATCCCTCTGTTTCACGTTACAAATGAACAATTTAGCACTGACGATTTCATTTCCGCTATAAATATCGTTAAAATTGACAGAAAGCAGGATAATTGTGTCCAACAAAGAAAATGCTACGTAGTTTACGCGATCCTTCAGTCAATCTGTAGACGGCTCACCGGTACCAGTTTCTCGGGGAGACACTGGTCGCATACGCAAGCAAAGCTATCGAAATGAGGTAATGTTCGATTGGTATGCAACACACGCAGTTACGATGTTAGTTGACCAAGGCTACTAGCAAAACTACCTTACTATGATAGTGTATCGTAGCCTATGGTAGTTTTACAACTCTAGCTATAATAATTCACTAGCACCCACTTCGGCACTTGGTAGTCTAGGCTACAAATTTGATAAACTAACCAAAGCAACGTTAGATGTAACTCATTTTGCATAAATTTAAGTTTGCACCCGAGTATGAGCTGGTATGAAACTTCCAGGCAAATTAAGACTGCTTGACGGACCGAGGCGCGAACTGTGTCTTCGCGGCCGAGTGCTGTGACGACTGAACTGCGCGAGCGCGACCCACGCCCCGTCCTCACAGCTTTACTTCCGTCAGTACCCCGACCCCCACCTTCCAATCTTCTCCTGCGAAACTTGCAGCACTCGCTCTCCTGGAATAAAGGATTTTGCGGAGACACGGCTTGGCTACAGTCTGGGGGATGTTTCCAGAGTTAACTTTTCACTGTGCAACAGTGTGTGCGCTGATACGAAACTTCCAGGCAGATTAAACCTCTGTACCGAACCGAGAATCTAACTCGGGACCTCTGCATTTTCCCGCGAAAGCCAAAGCTCTCAAGTTCGAGTCTCGGTCCGGCACACAGTTTTAATCTGCGTGGAAATCCCGATTTACGTGTGGCTTCCTGTGTTCATTCGTCGTATTATGAGCTGAGTTCAAAAATGGCTCTGAGCACTATGGGACTTAACATCTATGGTCATCAGTCCCCTAGAACTTAGAACTACTTAAACCTAACTAACCTAAGGACAGCACACAACATCCAGCCATCACGAGGCAGAGAAAATCCCTGACCCCGCCGGGAATCGAACCCGGGAACCCGGGCGTGGGAAGCGAGAACGCTACCGCACGACCACGAGATGCGGGCTATGAGCTGAGTGTCAAATACCGAATGTAGATGATGACGCGCTTCTAGAGGCTCCGCTTTGTTCGGATGACGAAGAACTGATTGTGGGTAGAGTGAAGTTCGCGGCAAATCGCCCCACTACTAAACCCCACGCCGTCATTCTCTCTCCCCGTATGTCGACGTGACTAACTTGACGAGGTTCGAGCGACGTTTGTGTTCTACATCGTTTCAAGTCTTGTGTGCACCGATGCGTCCGCAATAGTATCCGTCATATTCTCCCGTCTGCGTCTATTATCCAATTAAAAACCGTGATTTGCTGTCTACTTATTTGTTTAAAATGAGGATTTGATATTTACATTACATCGAACTAGCCTATTCTTCTTTTGGTACTGTGGTAGTATATAAAAAAATAAAAGAAAATCGGGGAACAACGACACCCAAAATGGTTGACGGTGAATTCCAATGATACGACAATATCTCTTGAGAGAACAATAACATAGACCGTAGGCGCAGAGGGGAGTCAGCGGAATCACCGTTGTTGCTTCACCCCTCGCAGGCGAACTTAGGAGCTGCCTACTGCACGCACGCGCACGCACGCACGCATGCGCGCTCACGCACACACACTCGTACACACACAGCGTGTCCCAGAAATGTTACTACGAACTTCGAGTTGTAGAGGGTGTCTTTAGGAACACTTCGAGGACAGGAACCCATGTCCAGAAACGTCATCCAATGACGCCTTGGTGGATGGCAGTTTCAGACAGGAGTTTCTGTCTGCATTTTATTTTTATTCTCTACACCGAAAACCGTTGTAGATATTAGATGGTTTCAGAACTGCAGGTGGAAACTCGTGTAATCCACTAACAGAGCGTCCGATTCATAGGAGACAAGCCACAGCGAGCTCCAGCTTCTGCACTGGCGATCAGCGGCGATCCCTGGATAACAGACAGCACTGCAAGGCGTCTCTCTTATGTACCGTCAGCATGCGAAGGCAGGCGTAATGGTGTGTAAATTCGGCGTTCTGTAAAGTAGTTGGATGACGTTTCCGGACACGGGTTCCTACTCTCGATTTGTTCCTCAAGATATCCTCTACAATTCCTCGAAGTCTGTCGCAACGTTTCTGGGACACAGTGTACACAGGCACATTTATCTGAGAAGACTGCAATACGTCGGTGGAATCAACCCACAGAAACACTACAGTAACAATAGCACTGTGGGCCACTATGTTGTTTACGTAATAATTTGTGTCATGAACTTTCAAAGAGTACAGTCTAACATCGGCGAACGTTGACAGAATGAAGAAGGGGCACTACGCGTTAAACATCCCGTCGACGACATGGTCATTAGCGACACAACTCAAGCTTGGTGGTGAGAAGATCCGAGAGGGGGGGGGGGGGGGGGGGGGGAGAAACCAACCATCTCGTTTTGAATGGAAGTAGACCAGCATCTCCTATAAGGGATTTAGCGTAACCACGGAAAGCTCAAATATGGATGGCCAGACAGAGCATCCAGCCGTTACCTCCCCAAATGTGCGCCCGTTTTCCTCCATTCTCTCAGCGGCCTTGCCGCTATGGCGTGGGCTGCATCTCGTAGAGTAGTCCCCCCTTCCCCGTCTCTATTCACGAATAGGATGTCGGAGGACGGACTGTCAATAGACTTCCGCATGAGTTTAAATTTCTCTGCTTCTTTTCATCGTGCTCATTTTGCTAGACACATGTGCGAGAATATGAAGGTAAAACCATCTTCTAGGGTGTTAGGCCGTGTCATATATCTTCTGTACGATCGACGTTCCGACTCCTCTGCTGGGATCTTCTTCGGGGTCTTTTGGTCTCCAAGGTCGACAGTTGAGCGTTCAGTCAACCGCGGACGCCAGAAGATCCTGTAAAACATCGCAACAGAGGAGTCGAAACATCGATCGTACAGAAGATATATGACGTGGGCTAACAGCATTGAAGATTTTACGTCCAGTGACAATGGCCGCGAGACCCTGTAGACTTACGTAGGAAGTAAAACGTTGCTCTACTCTTCTTCCAATGTATGCTCTCGAAATTTCAGAAGTACACTTCCGCAGATGCACTCGCCTCTGTTGTCGTGTCTGCCACCGGAGTTTGATGAGGATCTCCCCCGTAACGCTCTCGCATCGCCTATTCCGTCTGGTGAAGAAACGAGCCGCTCTTCCTCGGAGCTTTTCCATTCCTCCTCTAGTGCTACTTGGTAAGGAGCCCAGATTGATGAACAATATTCAGTACGATAAATTACATGCGAGTGGCGTTCACTAAGTCATTTGTGAAAGCAGGTACATCGTATTATTCCCCACTCCTTTGGCTGCAAAACCATGTTTTTCAGGACTGATGACCATAAATGTTAAGTCCCATAGTGCTCAGAACCATTTGAACCATGTTTTTCACCTTAATCCCCGCTCAATGCCACGGCCTCGCACCACCTTACTGGGAGATGTGGTGTCACTCCGATGGTCGGTGTCGGAATCAACGCCTTGCTGCACCAGCAACCTCCACGTCACCCACGTACTGCTTTCCGTGGTACGCCTCCTTCATTGGACCAGACAGATGGAACTCGGAAAGTGCGAGAGCCGGTCTGTAGCGTGGATCAGGAACAAGTTTTGTGACCTCCACTCGGGTGCGCAGAATTGTGTGAGGCGTTGCGTTGCAATTGAGGAGAAGTTCGTTTGCACTTTCGTGACGACTAACACTCTGAAATCGTGTTTTCAATTTCCGAAGGGCAGCAAATACACTACAGACTTGTTCCCCGCTCCTTGAAGGAGGACATCAAGCAGAATAGCCCCTTCAGTGTCCCAGAAGACAGTCGTCATGCTTTGCCGCTGACGGTACGGCTTTGAACTCGTTCTTCGGAGGAGAAGTGGTACGGTGTCACTCCACGGATTGACGCTTTGTTTGCGGAGCGAAGTGATGAACCCGTGTTTGTCACGATCAGCCTGGAAACACGTGTAAGCAGTTCCTTCCGCACAGACGGGCCTCTGTTGTTCTTTGTGGTCTTCTGTTGCGCGGCGAGGAACCCGGCGGGCTCACACCTTTGAGTGCCCCTACTGGTGGACGAGTGTGTCAGCACTCGCAACACAGTTATACAGCGAGGTGTTTGTGATCCTTCGATCACTTCGGATGAGAGTGTCCACACGTTCCAATATTAGACACCTGTGTGCGGCCGGCCGGCACGCAGCAGATCCAACAGGTTTGCGCGACCCCGTTGCGTTGATGACAGGCGCCTCCCCGAACGACTCACCGTGCTTTTGTTAACTGCCAGGTGTGCGTAGATATTCTGCATGCGTCTATGAATATCTGTGATGCCTGGTTTTCTGCCAAAAGAAACTCAATGGTAGGTCTCTGCTTGGAACGGCAGGACGTCTCACAGCAAAATCCGTATTTGTTAAGCTGAAATTGGCAGAGACAAAAAGTGCGTTCCATTACTTACTTAACGCCCCTCGCATAATGGTAGAAACTCTCAGAAATCCAATAAGAATGGCAGTAGACAGAGGAACAACTGCGCCAGTGTCTTGCTACACTCTCAGGTACATAATATGTATAATATGTATAATATGTATATATGTATATATATAAAGCACTCAGTCTTCAGGCCACAAGTGGCTCATCGGGACCATCCAACCGATGTATCTTCCTCAGCTGGGGATGCGGATCGGAGGGGCGTGTGGTCAGCACACCGCTCTCCCAGCCGTTATGATGGTTTTCTGTGACTGGAGCCGCTACTATTCGGCCGAGTAGCTCCTCAATTAGCAACAAGAGGCTGAGTGCACCCCGAAAAATGGCAACAGCGCATGGCGGCCCGGATGGTCACCCATCCAAGTGCCGGCCAGGCCCGACAGCGCTTAACTTCGGTAATCTCACGGGAACCGGCGTATCCGACGTGATCGACGGATGATAATCGAAGTACATCAATAAATCAGTATTAGTTCACAAAAATTCACAAATGTTTTTTACAACTTTTGTAACTCTATACCAAGAGCATTTGCAGTTAAAAATCAATAGAGATAACTTACTTCGAACACATAGATATTTTTGCCATTCTGCGTACCTCCAACATTTTTTTTAGGGGTTGCAAACCCTTGATAAATCTCTCGAATGGTATCAGTATGCCGCATTGTCTGTTTCCGTTAGGATTACACTATCGTTTTATTCCATGTTGTTCACTGCTTCGTAGCTCCGACTATGCAACCCCTCTAAAGTGTAAAGCGTAAGTCGTTAAAGCCATATACAACGTCCGTCCAACAAGTTCCGGGGAATGATTTTAGTCCTGATGAGTGAGTGACATCAGCAATCAGCACAGTAAAGTCAGTTACAGCCTGAGTAAGGGTGGGGGTGGGTGTTCAGTTGGTGGATCCGTGTAGCATACATGTATCTGCGTGGAGAAATAACAACTGTACACAACAAACGCTCATTCGAGTAGCCAGTTGTGAGCTGGCACTGTCAAGTAGCGGAAGTGTGGCTTCAGTGAATCAACTTTATGTCACAAATCACAATGTAGTAACATCTCTAAATCAAGTGTTCCAGGCATTCTACAGAATGAAGAGAAAATTATGTACAAATTTTGTCTCGCACACCTTCACTCCTCAGCAAAAACGACTCTTGGACGGCTGCCGAGATTTGAGTGCAAAGAAAAACGCCGACAATTCTTTTCTGGAAAAAATCGTCACGGTTTACTAGACTATGTTATGGATACCAACCTATCACCGCAGAAACTCACATGCAGCGTCAGCGCTTTGACGTCATAATAGACATTCAGGACAACCTTATGTCGAGTTGGGTAAAATTCCAAAGTACGACTTTTCTGACAGTATCGCGTATGCACTCAAGTGGGGGGAGACTATGAAAAACACCTGCCATCTTAACTCTTCTCCATTTTCTGCTAATTCAGTCTCACAGCCAGTGTACTTGTAAGCGTCGCACGATTTTAGAAGCAGAACGTGGACGCACTGACAAATGGGGAGACACCTTTTCGTCTCACATCTTAGGCAGCGCCGTTGACCCGTGTGTAACGATGCTGAGCAAGTTGGCAGTAATCCAAGTCCGTGCATTTAACGTGTTATACGCCACACCCGACGTAAATTACATAACCGAAAATACGTCGTAGTTAATAATACAAAATAAAAGGAGGATTTTATCCCAACAGTAACAGCGAGACATCATGCAGGATAAAATATTACAGATTGAAATATTCGTACGCTTACCGACATTGTCGTATGTTGCTAGGATCAAATGCGGCTACTTCCCAGACGTCTTCTCACTGCAGATTTCCGACGATACACTTCAAATCTCTGGTTTAGCAGTCAGCTACCGACGACACTATGTTTTTCCCATTGCCAGATGCTGCATTAAATCCCTTTAGAAACACGTCCCAAAGCAGACTTTATATGTCTTCAGACAGAACATCCAAATTCTCTGTTAATTGCTTCCTCATATCCTCTAAAAGATCAGTTTTTCACATATGTGCAGTTAAGCAAAATCTCGCTCACCAAAAGGCCAGAATGCCTTGAAAATTCTGTTATGTTAGGAAAAATGCTATCTTCATGGGGTGACGATAACGCACAGTAATTTCACACAAACTGAAGCAAAATAGCAGGAAGAAAAAAAGTCTGTCACAGTGCCGTGTTTTGATTTGTTTGAGAAAAGCACTGACGCGATTCAGTCCGCAACGACGCAACGCATTTCTCCTGCACCGAAGACGAAGCGTTTGCAAAGTCTTTCAGTTTCACCGTGTAATTTCTTACTTGCAAGCAGTGCAGTAGCGACGGAGCAGGTATTTTAGAGTTTCGCCTACAGCACAGCACACTGGGTCATTCCCCAGAGGGAACAGTCCCAACACTATATAGTCTTCACTTTATCTGACAGTGCTAGTGGGATAAATCCGTCGTAATCGAAACAGGGTGTCAAATCTCCAGTAATATGTATGTCGACTCTTCTCAAGAGCAGCTTTCTGCAGCCTTCTTCTTGTTCAAAAGCGCACTGTGATTATCCTGTACTTTGGACGAGGCAGTACTGAAACACACGCTGCGATGAGCCGAATGCTGGAACAGTCACTCGCTGAGCAGTTTGCCTGCTGTCCCGGCCGCGCGCACGCCGCTGGCGCTCCACAGGGTCGCAGGGTTGCCGCACGCAGGCAGCCAAAGCGCGCACCTCCCCGGACCAGACTGAGCGGCGGCGGCGTCCCCCGCAGCTTCCAGTGTGTGGCGGAGGGTGGAGGGGTGCAGAGCGCGCAGGGGTTGCTGCCAGGAGGGTGGAACGGCTGTACAATTGCGAGGAGGGGGAGAGATGAGAGAGCACCTCTGCGGGATATTGATTCGCAGCTTCCGGCAACGCAGAGTTTGCTACGGTGCGATCCCCCTCCGCCACGCACCCTCCGTGAGTCCGTCTGACAGGCGCGTCGCGCATGCGCACTGGCCACTGGCGGGGTCTCGCACGCGCCACCCTACACCACACGTCAGCAGAGTTCACCGCCCCCGGCATCCGTACGTGGAATGTGTGTCAGTAGAGGAGACTCAATTCGAACAGCGGTCAAGGAAACCTCCCCTTTCTAAGTCTGCAAGTCAGAACTCCCCTAATTAGAGATACCAATCTCCCTGTAGTAACTCCTCCAGTACTACAGAGGTATGTGGCGATATATATCGATAGATGAAATTTATTTGATGTCATATTATCGACAGATGAAATTAACGACATGAAAATTACGATACATGGAATTTTCGGTGAAAGAAAATTTCGATACGTGGATCTTTTCATACGTGAAGTATCCGGTACATGAAATTTCCGAAAAATGAGATCTTTAGATGCATCAGATCTTCGGTCAGTACTTTGGAACATTTTGGTTTCTTCGTTACATGGTTTTTGTTTCGATATCTGGGTTTTATTTCGATATATGGGTTTTGCTGCGATGCACGGGTTTCTTCGCGATATCGCTTTTTTCGATATGTGAGGTTCTCGACATTTTACCGATCGAAGTGGCGCAACAGTTAGAACGCTGGACTTGCATTCGGGAGGACGACGGTTCAAACCTGCGCCTGGCCGTCCCGATTTATGTTTTGCGTGATTTCCCTAAATCGCTCCAAGCGAATCCTGGGATGGTTCCTGTGAAAGGACACGGCTGACTTTCTTCCCCGTCCTCCTCTAACCCGACGGGACCGATGACCTCGCTGTTTCGTCCCTTCCCCCAAATCAACCGATCAACCTCGACATTTTACTCGAATTTTTTTCTTTTTTTTTTAGACCGGAATATACTGTTATAGGAATCTCCTGCATTAAAGGTCTATGATTGTTTATTTACATAGAAAATTCCTGGCAGATCTGCCAGGAAGTTTCAAATCAGCGCACACTCCGCTGCAGGGTGAAAATCTCATTCTGGAAACATCCCCCAGGCTGTGGCTAAGCCATGTCTCCGCAATATCCTTTCTTTCAGGAGTGCTAGTACTGCAAGGTTCGCAGGAGAGCTTTTGTAACGTTTGGAAGGTAGGACACGAGGTACTGGCAGGAGTAAAGCTCTGAGGACGGGGCGTGAGTCTTGCTTGGGTAGCTCAGTTGGATGCCGGCACGGTAGCTCAGCGTGTTCGGTCAGAGGGTTACGTACCCTCTGTAATAAAAAAAAAAAAGTGAATTAATCGATCACCACCGAACTTAATCGGATGTCTTACGACATCAGCCCCGGGCAGATACAACGAACAAAAGCGATCAAAATGTGATAAAAAAAGGTTGGTAAAGCACCTGCCCGCGAAAGGCAAAGGTCTCGAGTTCGAGTCTCGGTCCGGCACACAGTTTTACTCTGCCAGGAAGTTTAATATCAGCGCACACTCCGCTGCAGAGTGAAAATCTCATTCTATTTACATAGAAGTTTTTTGTTTTGTTTTTACATAGCTAGGCATCTTCTTAACGCGTTCTAGAGTGAACTGCTACAAAATCTGTAATAATAGCAACTAAGAAACATGAAAAAAGTTACATGCGTGAAAGATACATGGAGACCCCTGAGAGTTTCAGAGAGCAGATGGTAAAACAGATTTCGAAACCTGATTTTGAACTGCAAAGCGTTTTCAGAGTAATACATCGCTCTGATACCATTTTCTCAGTTACGAACTGAAGACTAGAAATCGAGAAATAACAGAGAGGTTTGAAATTAAGAACATAACACCTGGTTTAGTTGAAAGAACCAGCGGTTGTCGAGAATTTTAAAGGGAGGGTTAGGCAGCGATTGACAATAAGGGGTAACCTCGGGAGACGAAACAGTGAAGGCAGTAGAAATCAAACAGTTAACAAGAAAAGGCCCAGGTCCAAATCCTTGGATACCACGCAGGATATTTGACCTAACTGACGAAAGGAGATAATATAGAAACGCAGGAAAAGAAAGCAGACAAAAAAAGGGAATGCAGAAGTCATGAAATTTTACTATGGTATGCAAAGTGGAAAGCAGGAGGGGCTAGACAAAAGACGGAAGGCTGTAGAGGTTCGCTTGAATATGGGAAAGATAGATTCAGCAAATAGGAAAATTAGACGTTTCGAGAATGAGAAGCACATTGTATGGACATTAAGAGCTCAGGTGTCGAGTAGGCAATCAGCAAAGACAGGAAGGCTGAATGGTGGAAAGAATACATACATGTCTGTATAAGAGTGCTGCTGCTGTTTCTTATGGATTTAAGGAGACCAAACGCCTGAGGTCATCGGTCTCCTGTTCACAACCAGGACGCAATCAGGGCACCCCGTCTGTCTGCGTCTAGAGTAAATACCGTGTGCAAGTGGGAAAAATTTTTTAAATGTTTGCGCAGCGTATATATATGGGATGTGGGTATCGACCCGGTATTCACCTAGTTGGATATGATAAACCGCCTACGAACCACATCCACGCTCGTCAGCCCACCGCCCCTCCATAAGAGGACCGAAAAAGGGGCCGGAGCGTATCCCCGTCCCGGAAGGGGGGGGCGGGGCGTAATATCACGGCGGATCCCTATATAGGGGAAAACAACTTTAAGGCAATGCTACTTATGGACAATTAACTACCTATGGATAACACCAACCACAAACATGACAAATACTGGTGAACCCCTGCAGCACAACAAAATTAACTGGCGCTGCCAAGTACAAACTAGCCGACCAACTGGAAACGCAGGGAAACAGTATCGCACACTAAGCGCAAAGAAACCAACCAAAACCATTACACAGTGATCGATTTATGAGCAATCGACCACTTATATGGCAGTCCCGGCATGTCACAGGTACAGACGCTGCAGCTGGCCCACAAGAGTTAGCAGGTGCCCAGCAGAGGTAGCAGGTGCCCAGCCCAGCAGAAGCCCTCCTCGAAGGGAGTGACGCTCTTTATGACGGCCTAAGCTGTGTCAGCGGTACCGAGTACCGCGCGACACCCGTACGTAACACCCGCCCTAGCCTTGCACCATCTGTCGCAGATAGCAAGAAACCGCTACCGATATTACTACCCGACCATACTGTCACAGAGGGTTTTTCCCTCCCCTTGGCGTTTGCCTTGGCACTTTTTTTACCTGTCTCTTGAAACCGCTACCCTCCGTTCGCTTTTCGTCCAAAATTTATCTACTCGATGCGACCGTATTAGTGGATAATCCTACCCAGCCGCACCGATAACATCACCGACCCGTATCCCGTGAAGTCCTCGATTAGCAACTAACAGATACGGAGGTGACAGAAGATCTTTTGTGGTGGTCACCACGACGGTGTAGGTGTATTATAAAAACCGAAGAGGAAGAAAATGAAGATGAAATGGGAAATATACTGCAGACGAAAATGGTGTCATTATCTGTTTCGAACTGTTAGATCAGATCATTTCTTCGATCAGATGATATGTATAAACAAGGGAAATACAAAACTACCAAAAAATTAAATTACGAAACGAAACGAATTCCTACACGCAACTACACGAAGAATACATGCCGTATTCGAGCCTAAAGAAATTGATACCGTAGTATAATATCCTAATATTTCGCTATCCCACATTTTTGTATACGCTGAGGACTTGTGAGAGGTGGAAACTGGTAATGTTACCTTTTGTGTGGTCTGAGCCTGAACTCTACACTACCTGATCGAAAGTATACGGACAGCTGTTACTAGACATTGATATGGGATCTGTCCACCCTTCACCTTTATGACGGCTGCAACTGTGCTGGGGACAGTTCCAGAGAGCCGCCTGAATGTTTGTAGGGGAATGACAGACAATCCATCCTCCCTCAAGGTAGCCGTGTTGGACGCCGTGGTCTGGACCGAAGTCGACGTTCTCATTAATCTCAAAGGTGTTCCATCGGCATCAGGTGGGGACTCTGGGCAGGTCCGCCCACTTCAGGAATGCTGCTCTCTGGCAGGTGTACTGTCACGCTTCCACGAACAATCACCACTCCTGCGCTTTTCCTCTGCTGGAGGCAGCGCACAATGCTGTCCAGTGTGTTCACATACTTCTGCATACAAGGGGACCACGCCCTAATCACGGAAGCACACGGCAGCATCAGCCGCCCTGCACACGATGGTAGGTAGTGTCCTCTAGACATTCGACATAAGCTAGCGCTCGCGCGCAGTGATCCATCACTGCAAGTCACTAGTTTCCAGTCACCCACTGTCCAAAAACGTGTCTCCCTTTACACCACCTCAAGTGTCGTTCAGCAGTGATTACAAAACGTATGGCTTACGAGCAGCTGCTCGGCAACTGTACCCCCTTTTCTTTGTTTGACGCTCTACACTTCGTCACGGCGCTAGCTGGGCAGCTGGCAGCGGTCCGGAACTCGCCAGTCATTCCCTCCGCTGATTTCACGCGGCTCTTTTTTTTTCGCAGCCACCATACACGACGGCCGATAGTCCCCGTCCGATAGTACATACCGAGCGAGATGGCGCAGTGGTTAGCAAACTGGACGCGCATTCGGGAGGACGACGGTTCAAACCGGCGTCAGGTTTTCGTGATATCCCTAAATAACTTCACGCAAATGCCGGGATGGTTCCTTTGAAAGGTCACGGCCGACTTCCTTCCCCATCCTTCCCTAATCTGATGGGACCGATGACCACGCTGTTTGGTTCCCTGCCCCGAATCGACCAACCAGCCGCTAGTACGTCATGCCTGCCTGGTCTCGGTTGCCCACATCACCAGCAGCCGACCTGGACATCTTCGGAAGGGTTGAAATGTCCCTGATAGACTTGATTCCCAGGTTACACACAGTGCAGGCTCTCCTACCAGATCTGCTGTCACTGCTCCTCTACTGAGAAGCGTCCTTTTATACTGGCAGGTTCGCCTCTTCAGACATCTGCCGGTCTCTGTGGCCGAGCGGTTCTAGGCGCTTCAGCCAGGAACCGCGCTGCTGCTACGGTCGCAGGTTCGAATCCTGCCTCGGGCACGGATGTGTGAGATGTCCTCAGGTTAGTTAGGTTTCAGTAGTTCTAAGTTCTAGGGGACTGATGACCTCAGATATTAAGTCCCGTAGTGCTTAGAGCCATATGAACCATTTTTTACAACCCGTCGTCCACGCCTGCGGTGCTCATATTAAGCAGACTGTGTAAATGGCAGCTATTCGTCTTTCTTGCATTCACAGTAAAAGATTTGCACCTGGCTTCCAAAATAGGAACTAACTTCTTCCAGCGTAAATCGGTTCCGCATTCACGCATTAGAATATCTATCAAGTTTCGCTGCTACACGCTAACTACACCCCACACTGGACATCTGTGAGCAGCAGCTCCAATTTAACAACAACCGCCTGGTAGTTACTGGTTTCTGGACCGGGGCGGGGGGGGGGGGGGGGGGCAACACGCGACGCTGGTGATGAGATTTAGTAGCCGCCTTTTCATGAATATCTCCACAGAGGGTGACACATATGTCGGACTGGTGCTTCACGGTGGAATACATTTCATGTAATACAAGTAGTAACAGTAAACAAGGTGACAAGTCATGGGGCAGCAAATGTTCAAATGTGTGTGAATTCCTAAGGGACCCAGCTGCTTAGGTCGTCGGTCACTAGACTTACACACTACATAATCTAACTTATTCTAAGAACAACACACACACCCATGCCCGAGGGAGGACTCGAACCTCCGGTGGGAGGGGCCGCACAGTCCGTGACGTGACGCCTCAAACCACGCAGCCACTCCTCCCGGCCACAGAACATTGGCACGCACACATGCAGGTGGGTGTGGTATCGCGTACACACGGTACAAAAGTAGTAGTAGGATTACACCGATGCCACCCCACATTCCATTGTTGCCCAATTTATTCAATATGGCGGTATTGACGTCATACAAGATGGCGTAGTGTAGACTTGGCAACAGGTCATGACTTTATTCAAGATGGCAGATTTCGGCGGGAAGTTTAAATTTGGCAGGAAGGCCAATTGGGGTACGTCCACTAACCTAACATTCCATGAAATAATTAGTCACAAGTTCGAATTCCAACACAATAACCGGTCACCTTCCCCATGAACCATGGACCTTGCCATTGCTGCAGAGGCTTGCGTGCCTCTGCGATACAGATGGCCGTGCCGTAGGTGCAACCACAACGGAGGGGTATCTGTTGAGAGGCCAGAGAAACGTGTGGTTCCTGAAGAGGGGCAAAGCCTTTTCAGTAGTTGCAGGGGCAACAGTCTGGATGATTGACTGACCTGGCCTTGCAACATTAACCTAAACGGCCTAGCTCTGCTGGTACTGCGAACGGCTGAAAGCAAGGGGAAACTACAGCCGTAATTTTTCCCAAGGGCATGCAGCTTTACTGTATGGATAAATGATGATGGCGTCCTCTTGGGTAAAATATTCTGGAGGTAAAATAGTCCCCCATTCGGATCTCCGGGCGGGGACTACTCAAGAGGACGTCGTTATCAGGAAAAAGAAAACTGGCGTTCTTCGGATCGGAGCGTGGAACGTCAGATCCCTTAACCGGGCAGGTAGATTAGAAAATTTAAAATGGGAAATGGATAGGTTAAATTTAGATATAGTGGGAATTAGCGAAGTTCGGTGGCAGGAGGAACAAGACTTTTGGTCAGGTGAATACAGGGCTAAAAACACAAAATCAAATAGGGGTAATGCAGGAGTAGGTTTAATAATGAATAGGAAAATAGGAATGCGGGTAAGCAACTACAAACAGCATAATGAACGCATTATTGTGGCCAAGATAGACACGAAGCCCACGCCTACTACAGTAGTACAAGTTTATATACCAACTAGCTCTGCAGATGATGAAGAAATTGAAGAAATGTATGATGAGATAAAAGAAATTATTAAGGTAGTGAAGGGAGACGAAAATTTAATAGTCATGGGTGGCTGGAAATCGAGAGTAGGAAAAGGGAGAGAAGGAAACATAGTAGGTGAATATGGATTGGGGCTAAGGAATGAAAGAGGAAGCCGTCTGGTAGAGTTTTGCACAGAGCATAACTTAATCATAGCTAACACTTGGTTCAAGAATCATGAAAGAAGGTTGTATACATGGAAGAATCCTGGAGATACTAGAAGGTATCAGATAGATTATATAATGGGACCTGGATAAAATGAAAGAACCAGAGGTTGTACAGAGATTCAGGGAGAGCATAAGGGAACAATTGACAGGAATGGGGCAAAGAAGTACAGTAGAAGAAGAATGGGTAGCTCTGAGGGATGAAGGCAGCAGAGGATCTAGTAGGTAAAAAGACGACGGCTAGTAGAACTCCTTGGGTAACAGAAGAAATATTGAATTGATGAAAGGAGAAAATATAAAAATGCAGTAAATGAAGCAGGCAAAAAGGAATACAGACGTCTCAAAAATGAGATCGACAGGAAGTGCAAAATGGCTAAGCAGGGATGACTAGAGGACAAATGTAAGGATGTAGAGGCTTATCTCACTAGGGGTAAGATAGATACTGCCTACAGGAAAATTAAAGAGACCTTTGGAGAAAAGAGAACCACTTGTATGAATACTAAGAGCTCAGATGGAAACCCAGTTCTAAGCAAAGAAGAGAAAGCAGAAAGGTGGAAGTAGTATATATAGGGTCTATACAAGGGCGATGTACTTGAGGACAATATTATGGAAATGGAAGAGGATGTAGATGAAGATGAAATGGGAGATACGATACTGCGTGAAGAGTTTGACAGAGCACTGAAAGACCTGAGTCGAAACAAGGCCCCGGGAGTAGACAACATTCCATTATAACTACTGACGGCCTTGGGAGAGTCAGTCCTGACAAAACTCTACCATCTGGTGAGCAAGATGTATGAGACAGGCGAAATACTCTCAGACTTCAAGAAGAATATAATAATTCCAATCCCAAAGATTTAAGTGTCAGGAAGTCGTTTCTGAAAGTATTTGTATGGAGTGTAGCCATGTATGGAAGTGACACATGGACGATAAATAGTTTGTACAAGAAGAGAATAGCAGCTTTCGAAATGTGGTGCTACAGAAGAATGCTGAAGATTAGATGGGTAGATCAGATAACTAATGATGAAGTATTGAATAGAATTGGGGTGGAGTATGTGGCACAACTTGACAAAAAGAAGGGACCGGTTAGTAGGACATGTTCTGAGGCATCAAGGGATCACAAATTTAGCATTGAAGGGCAGCGTGCAGGGTAAAAATCGTAGAGGGAGACCAAGAGATGAATACACTAAGCAGATTCAGAAGGATGTAGGTTGCGGTAAGTACTGGGAGATGAGGAAGCTTGCACAGGATAGGGTAGCACGGAGAGCTGCATCAAAACAGTCTCAGGACTGAAGACCACAACAACAACAACCGGTCACACCTACGTAAAAATGGTCCGAAATAGGCAATTGGGTCACATCTACTAACCACTTCATACTACAAATTCTCGCCAAGTTTGAATTTTGGCTGTCAGTTATGTTTTTGCTGCTAAGCTATGAAAATCGTGTCAAATAAATAACACTTGTACTAACTTAAGTCACCTCCTGTCGATTGGTAGGAAAAGGACTGAAGTCTTTATTTCAAGCAGTACGGTCATCACTTATGGTCCAACAGACTTTGTACACATCTTCGACATGGCAACACCCAGTGCGCCCGCCACTGGGTGCGGACTTCAGTTGACCTACTCGTAGTTCAAATCATCGCCAGCAGAGGAGGCTACCCCTGGCGCCACTGGTCGGCGGTAGCCCGCGCACGCGCCACTGGTCCAGCAACCGCTCAAGTCACAGCCCTTGGTCGGACGGCGCCAAAGTTGTTTTGCCGGACAGTGGAAACTGCCCTTACGTCACACAACCGCCGCTCCACCACGTGGCTTGCTCCACAAAGAGTGCTCTCGCTAAGTTAACTGATCACGCAAGTCTCATTCTTCAACCCACACGGCCCAATTACCTAATCCAAGATCGTTGCGAAAACACGCGCGTATGCGTGAGCCATCGCTCGCGCCAAGCTACCTACCTCAGCAAGTCAATCTAACACAAAGTTCCCAACTCAAATTCCGATCTAGAAAAAAAAAACTCATATAGGTAAGAAAACGTGTTCACTATACTTTCAAATGTCTAGTTTCAACTACGTTTCAATGTCCAGACCACCACCTCTTCCCAGTAACCGGCACTGAGTTTGAATTCTGCCAGTAAAGAAAGGCCGCTTGCGCTTTCGCTACCAACCTAAGAAAATTGGGGCAAAGGAAGCACACTTGTACTAACCTCAGCCACCCGACCGCCACCTCTTCCCAGGAACCGGCGCCGAGTTTGAATTCTGGCAGTAAAGAAAGGTCACTTGCACTTCCGCCACCAACCTAAGAAAATTGTTGCAAACGAAGCCCACCATCACTAACGTAAGCCTCCAGGACGCAACCTCTTCCAAGGGTTTTCTGGTAAAAGGGCTCAGCCTGCACTGTGCCCATGGATGGAGGAACGAATGTACTTTGTTTAGGGATGGAGTATATGTATCACAGAACACACGCACTGACATGTCCCACAGCATACAGACCTGCAAACCACTCCTACATAACTCATTTACAATGCTCTACACACACACTTGCTAATTGTAAACCATCAAAAATAACACATCGTACAGCCTACAGACATGCGAACCGCTCATAAATAATGCAAGACATTTAAGTCCAAATAGCCAAGCAACTCCCAATTTTCGGAAATAATTTCAGCGCTGACCTGCAAACTGCTCCTAAATAATACAACACAATGATGTGTAGACAGTTAACTACTCATAAACTATTCAAATAGCGCATATGAAGGCCTACAGTACCGCTCCCGAAATAATGCAATCAACGCACGCAAGCACAGTCCATTGAGTACACAGGAGGTAGCGATACGTGACGTATACCTCAGATATCAAACCGTGCACAGCCCCTGCTGGGCTTCCGCAAGCGTGAGCTGGCGGCACCTTCCATTCATACGTAACACCTGTGAAAGTTGCATTCCAAGCATCACTCACACCCAATCTCATATGCCAGTATGCCGGCCGGTGTGGCCGTGCGGTTAAAGGCGCTTCAGTCTGGAACCGCGTGACCGCTACGGTCGCAGGTTCGAATCCTGCCTCGGGCATGGATGTGTGTGATGTCCTTAGGTTTAATTAGTTCTAAGTTCTAGGCGACTGATGACCTCAGAAGTTAAGTCGCATAGTGCTCAGAGCCATTTTTTTCATATGCCAGTATCTCCAGGTGCCGCTTGCCTCTGCCATTGAAGGCAGGGCGTGTTGACACAAACACACACGCTTAACCACACCTAACTACCCAGCACGTCTGCGTGACTACTCACCATCTAAAACGTTTTCAACATTATTCTTACATCACATCTCTTTGCAAAAAATAAGAGCCAAGTCGACCTCTAGGGGACTGTATAGTATCACAGAAATAGTTAACGCTTGCTTTCTTCGTGCCTCAGCTTGTATGCACGGAAATTCTTCCCATAACAGAACCTGTTTACCAAAATATCGTCTAATCCAGTCTTCCTCCCGGACATAAAATGATAGCCTTCCTGCTCGCAACATACGCAAATGTTCTCACCGCTCCTATATCCCACCACAATCAATCGAGCATTCTCATTTGCTCTTATCGAATTTACCAGTCGAATTACTAACGCCATCGCCATCGAAGCACCATCCACCTTTTCTTTCTCGCGGCCTCTCTCTCGTTATTTTGCAAAGATTGCTAAATTGCACGGACAGTTCCCTCAATCTATACACCGCCAACCTGTTCTTTCTTTCTACAGACGCTACACTCAGTGGTAATAAACTATTTTACACTGACCACCATTTTCACAGACAACTTAGCATCGCGAAGTTGTGTACAGGTCGTTAAATACAAACCATATTCGCAAGAATATTGCACCGACAAACCGATCTCCAACCAGGGACTATATCACCGAGTACCGTCAATTTTCGCTGTACTTCTCGATATCAAGAACACCGCTCTAGTCTCCCCATCACTAGCGCAACATAATGAACAACATATACACTGTAAATTAGTTCTCCACAAACACCAAACTTTAGCGATGTGCAGCGTGCTGTAAACCATTGACTAACTAGAAACAAGTAGAGTAAACTGATATTCGCACTCTCGAATACCGAAGATTCTCTACAAACCAACTATGGTCTTTCCCACGTCTACAGAACAGGCAAAGGTGTTTCCAACACTCCACAATCGATCTTCCCTCAACTAAATAAAGACACCAAATGTCCAGATGCAGTGGACCAAACAATTTCCACGGGAGGGAATAATGCTCCACCGCAAACGCACCATCTTCACAAAGTTACACTTGATCACGAAAGCCGCTCAGCACATACTAAGTATTAGTTCACTATTCATTCGCCTAGAAGATGCTAAAGTTAACTCTAATACGTTCCTACACTCCAACAGGTAGACTGCTACCATTAACAGGGGAACCCGAATCACTACCGCCACAGACTTTGCATACACGGACGCATTCCAGAAAGATCCTCACATATATCTTCTATCATTATACATACAATTAAATCTTACGATCGCCGTCTCAACTGAAGTGTATTCGGCAATGACCGAAGTATTGGAAACACACCCTGCTGTCGGCAGTTGCCCTGGAAACAGAAATATCACTACGATTCTTATGACTTGACATACTCTTCCCTTCACTATCACAGTACCACAAGTCAAATCCATACCCTCCCTACAACAGCACATAGACATTTTGTTTACACAAACAGATATACTTCATAAACCGGATGCTGAAATGCGAACATATCACACACCCGGAACTAATACTAATATTACATCCTCAATAACTGGATGCATGCGACACCAAAATAATACTGACCGAAAATCAACGATGGGTGTGCATGTCTCTTATGTTCATCATGTGAGTCATACCACCGTGTCATAGACGTAATCGAGCACATGTTAAACAAAAAAATCACGATCCCAACAACTACTGCATGTTACTCTCACAAGCGCTCCTCGTTCTACAGGTGTGCACTAGCATCCGTGTTAAAAGTCATATACTTGCTTTATAAATCTAGGTACGACATTACCTCTGAATGAGGTCGTTTTTTATCCAGACAAATACCGAGCCAGTAATCGTAGGAATGTGTATTATCAGACCAACACGTAGCCCACGATGGAACCTCGTGATAAAATCGGTGAATTTTCAAAGTCATTCGGCTAAGGAACGCGGTATGTGACCGGTATTTGCAACTCCCTCACGCAGCTAGATATTTATCCAGTATGTGGAACGTATTCTGTCTCGATAACATGACAGAGGTTCCATTGAGTTAAAGGCGATGACTGATTGAGAAGGATCACTACCACAAGTGAATCACATTTTTCTTGGGTAGGGGATTAGGTTGGTGGAGGTAGGCCAAGTGTACAATCTTACACCACGTGGAGGATACACTGGGTGCAGCCATCTTGATTGATGTCGTAGTCGCCATCTTGGGTGAGATCACAGTGACGCTCTCTGGTGGCGACGATATGTACTAAGTCAGTTGGAGTCCAGACCTCGTGATGAATACACTGGGTGTCGCCATCTTAGATTACATCACAGATGAGAGCGCTCTCTAGTGGCGGCGATGTGTACTAAGTCAGTTGGAGTCCTGACCTTGTGGTGAACACAACTGCATGGGATTGTTTAAATAAAATCTTATGTGAAGGTCCTTTTCCCACGAATCCTTAGGATTCGTGGCGACTGAGTTTAGTAAAGCGTCTTTCCTTTGGCGCCATTTTTTTAGCTTAGCAGACATATGGGAATTGAATTTTGTTTATGGCAAAAATTAAAAGTTGGTGCCAGTTTATAGGAAGAGGTGGTGGTTGGGTGATAGGTTAGCGGAGGTAGGCCAAGTGAGCTATTTTCCTTTGATTTTCTTTGCTTAATAGAGATAAGAGCAGTGTGGTGCATTATCCTGTTAGAATTTGCCGCCATTTTCTACGGGGTGGGGGGTTAGGTTACTGGACATTTTCCCGCCATTTTCGTGGTGTGACGCATTATCCTGCTGGAATTTGTATTTCCCGCCAATTTTTTTTCTGGATGGTTAGGTTAGTGGAGCTATCTTCCAGCCAAAATTCAAACTTCCCGCCAAAATCCGCCATCTTGGATGACATCATCGCCGCCATCTTGAACAAATTCGCCAACAATGGAATGTGGGGTGGCATCGGTGTAGTCCCGCTACTCCTAGACTTTCACACTTCTTAAACCAAATTATTCTAAGAACGACATACACACCCGTGCCCGAGGGAGGACTCGAACCACCAGCAGGAGGGGCCGCACAGTACGTGACACGATGCCTCAAACTTCGCGGCCACGGGACAGCGACCTGGGAGTGGTACTGCGTAGACACGGTACGAAAGGGCAGTTAATTAGGGGCGCTGTCGTCTCTCCTCAGGTTATTCAAGTGGAAAGACTTCCGACGTGATTACGGCCGCACGACGGCAATTGACAGACTTCCAATGCGGAATCGTAGTTGGAGCTTGGAGCACAAGACATTCCATTTCGTAAATCGTTGGGTAATTCAGTTTTCCGAGATGCACAGTGCCAAGACTGTGCTGAGAACACCACAACTGACGCATTAGCACTCACCACCGACAGCGCAGTGGCCTACGGCCGTAAGTTAACTACCGAGAGGAGCGGCGTTCGCGTAGAGTTGTTAGTGATAAAAGACAAGCAACACTGCGTAAAATGTCCTCAGATATGAGTGTGGGACGTATGATGAACGTGTCCGTTAGGGCAGTGCGGTGAAATTTCCTTATTAATGGAGCCGTCGCCTGCCGCACCCCTCCTGGGCTCGTGACGACATCGGTTAGCCGTCGTCCGGTCAAAGAAGCCCCGACTTCGACTGGTCAGAGTTGACGGCAGGGTTTGTGTGTGGTGCAGACCTCACCAAGCCACAGAGGCAATTTGAGGGCAAGGCACTGTGGGAGTTGGTTGTGCCTCCATCGTGGTGTGGGTTGTGTTTATATGGGATGGACAGATCCTCTGGTCCACCTCAACTGGAAATGATTATTTCGGCTACTCGGAGACCATGTCTAGCCATTCGTGGACTTATATTCCCAAACAACGACGGAACTTTTGTGGGTGACAACGCGCCATGTCAGCGGGCCACAATTGTTTGCGATTGTTTTGAAGAACACGCTGAACAGTTCCAGTGAATTATATGGCCACCCAGATCACCTGACATTACTCTCATCCAACGTTTAAGGAGCGTGAATCACATTGAACATTTTTCGGACTTAATCGAGAGGTTAATTTGTACAAAATCCGCAACACTTGCATAATTATGAACTGCTACAGGGGCACTGTGATTCAATGTTAGTGTAGGGGAGTTCCAGCGACTTCCGAACGAGTTGATTTTCTGCACTACGCCATGAAAATGGAGGTCGGACACGATATGAGGATGTATCTCGTGACTTTTGTCACCTCAGTGCAATAGTGGTAGTAGTTGCTGCTGTGACAGAAGACAAGCTAGCTGGGGGCAGACAGTCGCCCCCGGAAGCGGACGCCAGCGCAACACGCGGCCGCGCGCCGCCCCGTCCCTTCTTGCGCTGTAGGAACTCCGCTCCCGGAAATTCGCAGGAAGGTAGCCAGCCAGGCCTACCGCTTCCCGACGTGATAACATAGCGGTTGCGAGACGCCGGACGCAGCCGTGGCCCACTAACTGCCTGTAGATGCTCGAGGGCACGGCAAGGTGAGAGGGAATACGGGGCCAACTCTCCAGTTGGCACCGATGTGGCAAAGGCGTCCACGAAACTAGTACCTCTCCGTGGCTTCTTGGTGACGCATTGTAATGACACGAGAAAAAAAAATTGGCTATCTTCTCAACTTTCTACTTCTGCATCTACATTTCAATACAAGCCATCTTGCACCGTATAGCGGAGAGTACTTCGTGCGTCCCTTTTCCTGCTCAAGTGGCGTAGGGTTCCCAGGAATTACGACTGTTGGCTAGCCGTTGGGACTCGAATCTCTCCAATTTCACGTTAATGGTCTTTGTGCGAGATGTACACTGACGGGACGAAAGTCGTGGGCTGCTTCCAACATCCTGCCGGACCTCCTCCTACCGGGCGTTGCAAGTGCCCTACAGAAATATCGAGCCACGCGGCCTCACAGGCGTCCACAGTTGCGGAAGAGTTGCCGGTGCACGACCTCTCGATTATGCCTCACAAATCTCCAATGGCATTCGTGTCTCCTGATCCGCGGTGCCAAGTCCATCGTTCGAATTGTCCAGAATGTTCTTCAAAGCAATCGCAGGCAACCGTGGCGCACTGACATGGCGCATTGGCGTTCATAAAAATTCCGCCGTTGTTTGGGAACGTGAGGTCCCCGAATGGCTGCACGCGGTCTCCCAGTAGCCGAGCAGAACACGCAGTCCACCAGCCTGTGCAGTGCCTTGTTCACAACCTGGCAGCACGTCTTCGTCGGGTCTGCGCCACACTCGAACCCTACCGTCAGGTCTTTGCCGACTGAAACCGGAACACGAACTGCAGACGATGTCGTGCCGTTAGCAAACGCTCTCCTGCAACTCCTCTGCTGCCATAGACCATTAACGCCAAATTATGCGGTTATTTTACGTAGTGTTGCTTGTCTCTTAGCACTGACAACTCTACGCAAATGCCGCTCCTCACGGTCCTTAAGTAAGGACCGTCGACCTGATGCCTGAAATTTAGCATTCTCGATACACTTTTGACACTGGGTCGCGGAATTTCGGACTCTCTAACAATTTCCGAAGTGGAATCTCCCCCGCGTCTGCCTCTAACTTCCATTCCGCGTTCAAAGTCTTGAGTCCCGGCGCCTGTTACGGCCGTAAACACGTCACACACCTTTTCACACGAATCATCTGAGAACAAATGACAATTCCGCAAATGCTCTGCCCCTTTATAACTTGTGTACGCTGTACTACCGCCGTCTGTATATCTGCATATCGCTGTCCCATGATTTCTCACCTCAAGCTACGAAGGAGTTAGCAATATATTGGTTGATTTTTCTAGAAAGGTACGCTGCCGGAACTTTAACAGTGGACCACACCGTTATGCTGAACGCTTCTCTTGCGCCGTCTGCCACTGGAATGGCTGAGCGCTTCTGTCATCTTCCACACTTACTAAACGTACCTGTCACGAAATATGCTGCTCTTCCATCTGGTACAGATCCCACACTGTACTAGGAGCAAAAGGGGCATTGTAGCTCACTTTCTGCCTCACCCTCCGGCTGAGCCAAAAAGTGAGCCAGTTACCCACTACTACCATACTCCAAATAGTTCAAGTCTAACTCACCCACTTTCATTCAAAACAATATATTTTTTAAAAAGGTGCACGAAAGAAAAATGAATACTAATGTCTGTTTTTGTAAAAGGTGCACGTAAAAAAATGATTGGTACACATAAGAAAATAAATTTAATGCAATTTCTCATCAAAGGTGCACGCAAAAAACATGATTGGTGAACGTAAGAAAATAAATAAAATGAACTGGTGAACGAAAGTAAATGACACATTTCTCTTGGTAGACGTAAGAAAATAAAAATATTCATTCTCAAAAAGTGCAAAACATTCCAACACCTTCCACTCAGTCATCACTGTGCTTCACGCCTCTGCCTTCTGTACAACTCAGAACGGACTCCCATCTCTGAATTAACAGAGCCGCCCCATTATTCGAGTTGAAACACGCCATCCCACCTACGGACAGGTCTCAATCGTACTCGATGGCGATAAATCGCATCGAAGCGAGGATAGATTATGCGTGAAGCACTTACAATACAGAATAAAAATGTTTGAGAATGCTTTAGGAGTGCTTGTGATTGTGACTGAGCAAGCACAGTGGGATGATGTAGGGTAGTATGTAGTGAAGGGGCCAGGACGGGGAAAACGCATATTTTTTGCCGTGCCAGTTCTGCTGTCTCTGGGGAAACGGACAAAGTAGTTCTAATGTACCCCATCACTGTCGTCAGTGAGTTTCACAGAGGAAACTTCTTCCGTTCCTTATCAATAAAAGTTCTTCTCATTTTCTGTCGTCTGATGTAAGGTGAAAGTCATTTATATCATTACTGTCACCTAACTTCACCGTAGAATGATACTTTTTTACAGTATAAATATTCACACAACATATTACACTCCTGGAAATGGAAAAAAGAACACATTGACACCGGTGTGTCAGACCCACCATACTTGCTGCGGACACTGCGAGAGGGCTGTACAAGCAATGATCACACGCACGGCACAGCGGACACACCAGGAACCGAGGTGTTGGCCGTCGAATGGCGCTAGCTGCGCAGCATTTGTGCACCGCCGCCGTCAGTGTCAGCCAGTTTGCCGTGGCATACGGAGCTCCATCGCAGTCTTTAACACTGGTAGCATGCCGCGACAGCGTGGACGTGAACCGTATGTGCAGTTGACAGACTTTGAGTGAGGGCGTATAGTGGGCATGCGGGAGGCCGGGTGGACGTACTGCCGAATTGCTCAACACGTGGGGCGTGAGGTCTCCACAGTACATCGATGTTGTCGCCAGTGGTCGGCGGAAGGTGCACGTGCCCGTCGACCTGGGACCGGACCGCAGCGACGCACGGATGCACGCCAAGACCGTAGGATCCTACGCAGTGCCGTAGGGGACCGCACCGCCACTTCCAGCAAATTAGGGACACTGTTGCTCCTGGGGTATCGGCGAGGACCATTCGCAACCGTCTCCATGAAGCTGGGCTACGGTCCCGCACACCGTTAGGCTGTCTTCCGCTCACGCCCCAACATCGTGCAGCCCGCCTCCAGTGGTGTCGCGACAGGCGTGAATGGAGGGACGAATGGAGACGTGTCGTCTTCAGCGATGAGAGTCGCTTCTGCCTTGGTGCCAATGATGGTCGTATGCGTGTTTGGCGCCGTGCAGGTGAGCGCCACAATCAGGACTGCATACGACCGAGGCACACAGGGCCAACACCCGGCATCATGGTGTGGGCAGCGATCTCCTACACTGGCCGTACACCACTGGTGATTGTCGAGGGGACACTGGATAGTGCACGGTACATCTAAACCGTCATCGAACCCATCTTTCTACCATTCCTAGACCGGCAAGGGAACTTGCTGTTCCAACAGGACAATGCACGTCCGCATGTATCCCGTGCCACCCAACGTGCTCTAGAAGGTGTAAGTCAACTACCCTGGCCAGCAAGATCTCCGGATCTGTCCCCCATTGAGCATGTTTGGGACTGGATGAAGCGTCGTCTCACGCGGTCTGCACGTCCAGCACGAACGCTGGTCCA
This sequence comes from Schistocerca americana, assembly GCF_021461395.2. Lineage (NCBI taxonomy): Eukaryota > Metazoa > Arthropoda > Insecta > Orthoptera > Acrididae > Schistocerca > Schistocerca americana. Next base: position 194,550,556 of record NC_060127.1, read on the forward strand.
ACTGAGGCGCCAGGTGGAAATGGCATGGCAAGCCGTTCCACAGGACTACATCCAGCATCTCTACGATCGTCTCCATGGGAGTGTAGCAGCCTGCATTGCTGCGAAAGGTGGATATACACTGTACTAGTGCCGACATTGTGCATGCTCTGTTGCCTGTGTCTATGTGCCTGTGGTTCTGTCAGTGTGATCATGTGATGTATCTGACCCCAGGAGTGTGTCAATAAAGTTTCCCCTTCCTGGGACAATGAATTCACGGTGTTCTTATTTCAATTTCCAGGAGTGTAATTTACATAAAAAGTATAAATATTCACACAACATATTAATTTACATAAGTAGTTCCTTGTTGTTGCATCAATTTGATAGCTTCATCAGTGAACCATCAATGCCGATACCGATCCGGAAAAGTGGCAACTCTACTCGTCGGCACAGTTCATTATTATTCTCTTTACTCCAAGAAGGGTTAGGTAGTTTCATGTTTCACGCGTAACACTACAGACTAACTTCTAATCCTGTTACATGGAAAACTGTCATCCGTCATTCTGTCACTAGGAGGATTGACTAAGTAACGAATTTGGTAACGCTTTTGAATAGCTAAGCACGTGCAGGAACTGGGTGCACGCCTTAATCTCCTCCTCCTCGCCTCTCTCTCTGTTCGTGTCCTCTTCCCCCTCTCTCTCTGTCCTCCTCATCCTGCTCCCCCGTTTCCCATTTATGTACCACATACGTATTGATATCATTTTGAAGTATATAGGTCACGACCTTTTCGAAAGTTTCGGTAGCAACGTTGAACAACGATTTGTCTTTATACAGTAATTAAAACCAACTTCGTGTGTTACATTTAGCCTACAGCCAGTTGGTATTCGTTCAGATCCTTGGGCATCGAGATGCCTTGAAAGCGTGTACAGAAATCAGAGAAACAAATGTCGGACACCGTTGCGATGGGTAATGCGACTGAAGCGGTAAATAATGACGTCTTCTACAGCAGGAAAAGGGTGCCCCGTAAAATGTAGAAAATAAGATTTCCACGAAAAAATAATATAGATTGTAAAAAGATTACGGAAAGCTTATGGAGTGTATTCAATAACGAACAAGAAATACTTCATTATGATATGAAAACGGAAAGGTGATATTGCTGTTTTACGGTGAATGATCTTGCTGTTTTACAGTGAATGATCTATGTAAGTTAGCATTCCAGTTGGCAGAATGGAAAAAATACTACATTGTTTTAACAAACATGTCGTAGATGGCAAGAAGAATACAGCACCTTAATACTAGCCCACCGCAATGGCTATACGACAAGTTTTCGACAAGATCAACGTAGACTAGTTTACCCATATCCTTAGAACAGTGCAAGGAAAAAAACTGGAGTCAGCCCATCAAATTTTTCATGTGTAAGAAATCGTTGAAAGAACAGCAAAGTGTTTACACCAAAAGCAAGACGAGAAATCGGTGGCGTTGCTTCAGCCGAAGGAGGGCTGTGTTCGACTTTCGGTGTATGCATGTACGCACTGTCCACGTCACCCCATAAGGCTGGAAAAAGTGGTCACTGCGTAAGGGTTCCGGAAAGTGCGTATAGGTCCTACTCATATATATCCCACTGCTGTCCGATGGGTCTCTATTCACGTCTTCGGCCCGGAATCGAACTGACTGGAGTAGAATTGTCTTCCGCGGTGATTCCCGCTTCGAACTGCCCCGACGAGCATCGATGACCTACCTGGAGACAGCAGTCTGAACGCCGCACGCCAGCCACGCCTCGGGCGCCACCTCACTCCGCAGCAGGACCCCCTCTGGTTGGCGTCCACAGCAGCCTCACAGCACAGCGGTACGCGGACGGTATTCCACGCCCCGTTTTATTGGCCATCCTGGACTTACATTTCAGCACCGCCCGCAAGTGGCGAGACTCGCCAAACTGTACGCCCGGCCAGCGACGTCACCGGACCTTTCCTCAACTGAGAGCATTTGGAGCACAGTGGGCAGGACCCTCCAGCCAGCTCGGAATGCTGACGATCTGAAGCGTCGATTGGACGGAATTTGACACGATAGCCCTCAGGAGGGACACCCAGCAACTCTACCTACTAATGCCAATCCAAGTAACTACTTCCATCTTGGCCCAGAGGTGGACCGAGGCTTACTGAGTTGCTCAGTTTGTGAAGCTCTCTCTCTCTCGAATAAATCGTCCTGTTTTTCTGAAATCCTAATTATTTGTTGGTCTGTACTGTAGATCACATCTACCGATTTCATAAGTGAGCAATTAACAGTCAAATGATGGGAGTTTCTTTCAAAAAAAAAAAAAATCTATATGACTGTGCTCCTGCAGAAAGGAAAAAAAAATAATAATGCGTTCCCTGTGGCACAATCGCTGTGAGACCACCTTTTACATCTGAGGCACTGGTGCCAATCTCGATTTCTTTTCAATTGCGTCGTGTCGAACAGTAAATACAAAGGCAGTTTTCGTGATATTCAGCAGACTGCGGCGGGCTATAACTGAAAGGAAGAAAAACTGGACTGGACATTCGTTGAGACGCGGGTGCTTGCTAACAGATGGTTTGGAAGGACTAGTTGGTGAGAGGAGATTGGGAGGCAGGAGGATGTACAAGATGAAAGACGACGTAAAGGGAAACTGAAATTACGCGGACCTGAAGAGGATGGCAGAAGACAGGAGAGCATGGAAAGTTACCACGTGAAAACGTGCCTGCGACATCAGAAGTGGGCCTGTCATTACTTTTCCTTGTTCTTGCTTTCAGCTATTTCTTCTGTTTATCAGACCTTGCTCTCAGACAATTAATTCTTTCTGCTTGGGATTCATTGGGTTCAAATAGAGTTTCTTCTCCTGGGATTTTTTATACAAAATAGTAGGTGACCGTGGACCCAATCGAACTGTCTAAACACACCCGATCTCCACTTTTCAATTAGTTTCTTAACTACAGTAGTAACTTTTAAGCTTTCAGATTATGTAAATGTACAGTGTAAAGTAGAATAATCTCCTTTGAACTTAGATTTTTTGGGCTATTCTCAATTCTAATATGTACGATTCCAAGGAGCTTCGATATTTACGTAATAAAATTTACTCACGTTGTACAGAAATTCACAAGTTCTTCGCTCCAAGGCGTTCAATCGGCTAGTGTCGTATAGTTTGTGAGAGTCTCTGTAGATGGCAGTACTAATCTTCCAAAGTCGGTAGCGCTCTAGCACTAATGCTTCCCGACAAAAGTGCTCCGGCGAAAAGTGGCACGGTCCGCACTACCACGAACAACTATCGCAAATTCGTGCTAGCCGTGGCTACAAGAAGATGCCACCAGAGGAAGTCGAAACGTGGATTTTGTAAGAAGAAACTGAAGGGGAACTTGAAGCCAATGACGACTGTTGTAGATTCTACGCGAAGCTGTCAGTCAGCACCTTTGACATGTGCTTCCGTCTCCTTTCCGCGTACTTCTAGTGGCACGTACTGTTCGCGCCTTTGTTCTCGACACACACACACACACACACACACACACACACACACACATTCAGGTCTGAAACAAATTATTTGTTTGTTCTGCAGTATCTGTGACGTGACGCAAATCATGTTTTGGTGTAATAAATTAGTTCCACGTGCAAGTGAATTCGCAAATACTGTTCGAGTAAAATACGCATCATTAGGCGTTTGTGAAGCTTTGTGGGCGCATACAAGAGAGGAAATCAAAAGAAGTGTGCGCAAATTTTTCTGTTGATTTGAAACACCACAATATTTCAATAACCAATAGTATTCACTTTTTACGTGCATATACTATACTTTGTTACTTGTTCCCAATAATTCATATGAATATCCGATCTCGTGTTTTGATTGATTATATTTCGTTTTTATTGCGATGTAGAAGTTTTAATGAACTGTTAACACTCTGCAGCTTTTATTTCGTTAACGGTGGATCTCTGAGGTTTTATGCTCCACGGAATGCAAGTTGACATTTCCATGCTGGTGTGCCACTTGCAGAGAGGTACTGTGACGGCTTCGAAATTCCGGTAGTAAGCGAAATGATCTACTACAGTTTAAATCCTAAACAGCCGAGGAACTTTGCAAGCAGATAAAAGACGTGGCAAAAAGAGAGATAGGCCTGCAGCCAGCACTGAGGCAGAGCTACTATCCACGAAGCATCGGGGTCCAACAGAGTCGGTTCCGGGTATGCCTCTTGTCGCTAATATGCGACTTCCTCCAGATATACCAGATAGGTGCAACATTTCTTAGAATTAACCTGATGTAGAGGAAAGGTGCCTAATATGAGACACACTTTTGTAAACCCATTTGAAAGACCTAAAAGTAAGTGCAATTGTATTTTTTATGGTGGTAATAAGATGTTGCATTATTTAATTTTATCATACAATTGTCGTATTTGCAGTAATAAACAATCTTTCAGAGTAGTTATTAAATCTTCACAAACAAGGCATTTCGTGGAAATGAGATCAAGGTTTCCTAATATGAGACAGTAATAATATTTTGCTTTAATTATTTAATTACATAATAAATATACAATTTTTACATGTTCATTCATTTATGTTATCCTTCACTCACTTCTCACTACTTAGGTTTATATTAACGATATCCGGGGCAAACAAAACTGTCGTCTGTGAGACCGCAATCTTCGTGAGCACAGCGATAACATGTCGTGCGCTGTGCCCACTTCTCCCCGTGTTTGTCTTCAGAAGAGCGCCCAGTACAGAACAGACACTCTGCGGCATCGTCATCACTGCTCTCTGAATCCCCACTGTCATCAAGATGGACATCGGATGCCGAGTCACTAGACGATTCTTCTGCTTTAGGTCTACGATTGGAAGATTTTCCACTCTTCTCCCTTAATAACTTTCTTGCTGCTTTCTAAGCTTCAGCCTCTGATTTCTTCTGTTTACATTCTTGCAGTTGCTTCACATAAGGAGTTGAAGTTAGTAACGCAGCAGAGCACGAAGGCGATGTTTGACTATTTGACTAACTCCAGGTGGTTTTGCGATGTGTGGGGGAGGTCTGATGTCTGCCGGGCTGACAGCTTGACCATCACCATCAGTAGTTTCATTTTCGTTTTTGGCATCTCTTTCTTGAAGAGCGTCAGCACGGCGATGAACTGAAAGAACTGAAAGATGTTTCTGTTGCATGGGATGAGACCTGTTTTTCTGAAGGCATTAACAGATGCTGCCATTGTTGCTGCTCGGTTGTAAGCTGCCCCAAATAACTTGGCTATTAATAATGGGGTGATAACACGACCTGGTTTACTTGCCAACCACGTTTCTATCTCTTGGGCATAGTAGGTTTTCAAAGGCCCCATAAATCCGACGTCAAGTGGCTGCATTTTATGCGTTGAGTGAGGTGGCAAACACACAATATGAACATTGTTTTAACGTGCTTTATCTAACACATCGAGATTCTTTGTGGGGAATAATGCCCATCAAGAATCAAAATGACAGGGTCATTTGAAGATGGCTTTCTTTACATGACTCAGAAAATGACCAAACCACTAAAAATGTGAGTTTGTATCCAGCCACTTGGATGACTAGCTGATTATGATCCTGCAGGTGCACCGTCCATCAAGTTCCAGAAAACATTCCAATTTCTGATCATAAGAATAGTCAAAGTAATCCCTGTTTATGATAATGTAATCGAATTAAAATAAACGCAGTTGCCAAAATTTTACTACAAAAAACGATGAAATATTATTATCTCATGATAGTATTGCGTAAATTACGCATAAAAAATCGTGAGAGAACGAGTTCCCCCAATATGCGACAGGTATCGTAATATGCGACACTGTCGCGTATTTGGATCCCCATACTATCGCATATTAGGAATTTCGCCATCTTACACAAAGAATGACGCACTCGCTAACAACGTTCGTTGGAAAATGCACCTAATTGCCAATAATTATAGGTAATACCATTACAAATAACAACAACAAAAGAGTACAGTAATACCCACTAACCTTTAAGGTGAAATACTGTCTCAACACCGATGTCGCAAAAACTCCAAACACAAGAAATTTTGTGTCAACCTCCAAGTACTGTGTCCGGCTCAACTATGGCGTCCTACTCGCTGTGTCGTCGTCTGGCACGCAATAGACGTGTTTAAGAAACTCTCCAACGGAGTACAACCCCTAAAGTGAGCACAGTTGGGGTGTCTCATATTAGAGAACTATCGCATAATAGGCACCTTTCCTCTACTTCACAACACTTCGTTACTGGCTGAAAAACATGATTCTTCATTTTTTATTTCAAGTAGATATTTATTCCAGTATTAAAGAGTTAACACCATTTACCGTATTTTTCATTACTTTCAGTAGCGATACCGCAAATAAAAGTGCACGTTTCCCATTTCCTTTAAAGGTAAGGACAATGTTCATCATTTTTACATTGACCTGCACTCAAGAAATACACATAGGACACAGCTATCACATATCAACAAGAAAATGGGCCCATGTGTGCTCAGACAGAACAGCCTTTTCACTCGGCCGCTGAACGAGCCCTGTGGACCATCCTGGCTAAGAATACCATACCACATTTAATTTAATCGACCGCCAGATGCTCGTGCTTGACGTACTCGATAGACTACTAGACTCGTGATAACGCCCAGGGTCACGGGTGCAAACTGCACAGCTCGCAACGCCGGCAGCGTAGTTGGCGCGTTTTCCATTTCGCGGTTCACAGCAGCAATAACACCACCACGCCACACCACACGCCGAGAGAAAAAAACCAGGCACCGCTGCAGCCCGCTGGGCCGCGTTTACAATTTCACGGGCAGATTCGCCTCCTCTCTGACCTCTTGGCAGCCGGACTGCTTTCAGAAGAGTCAAAGTCCGAGGAAGGCACAGCCACATCAGAAAATTACGACGCCCAAAGCACGAAGAGACAGAGATGACGACGACGCGAGGTCACTAAACTCATTTGTAAGCCATGTAGAAAAACGCAGAAAGACGTTTTGTGACTGCTGTGGCCTTCTCCACCAAGACATCACGGCGCCTAGAGTATCAGCAACCAAACTGACAACCTGCAGCCGCGGGTTACCCGCCTCGCAGGCGCACCGAAGCACTACACAACCTATAGGCAATATTGATGAACGGCCACAACAACAACCACAATAACACCACAGCAAAGACACCAGCGGCCACCACGGGCAACTACCGGCCCATGTAAACATAAGGAAGAGGTCACTGCAGATCCCGGAACTATTTTCACACGTCAAACCACGTGATGGAAAATACTCGTAGTTCCGAGGTACTCATCTGCCGAAGCGCTATAAAGGCCGGCGCTCGGCAGCACATCGGCAGCCACCCTCCCAACTCGGCACGGCCTGACCGTGTACTTGGCCCTTGTCCGGCCAGTGCTCGAGTATGCCGCCATAGTGTGGGGGAATGCAGCTCCTTCGCACGTCGCGATGCTCCAGCGCGTCCAGAACCGGGCGCTCCGACTCGCTCTCCACAAGCCGCCTCGTTACTCGACGAGGCTCCTTCACGAGGAAGCAGGCGTCGCGCTGCTGAGGGATCGCTTCAGGCAGTCCGCCAGGGTGTTCTATGCCTCTGCCGAACACTCTGGCAGTCGTCTTATTTGTGGACTGGGACATCAAGTCCACCACAGGCGGACCACACGCTGGCCTGATCTGCTGCGGGAGTAGTTTCTTCCGCAGCCCCGATGCCGCTTTTGACGAAGCGTCCGCTCCCACGCGGCAGCTCACATAGGCCAATGCCACCCGTGAGGCCAGAAATCGTTCTTGCGGTCCACACAGGAACAGCAGCTTCGCTGCTTAGCCTGTCTCACTCCTGGTTGATGTCACCAGAGATTTGCAGTGCAGTGCACATCGGCAGTTCATCGACCGCCAGCAGACTTGGATAGGTGCCGCCCCGGCAGCCCAGCTCGGATCTTCTCGCTGATCTCTGGATTAGGCTCGGTATATCGGAGAAGTCTCTGGCGCAGACTAGTAGGAAATTATTTCAGTTGTTTTCTATCTTATTCTTGTATGTAGTTGTGATTCGAAGACGGGTCACTCTTTTGTGTTGGTGTTATACTTGGAGAATTTGTTGTACTTAATTGAACAGTCCAATAAATTGTTTTCGGACTTTGATAGTTAGTTTCTTCTGCTTACGCAGACATATCAGTGGCTCTCATCTGAAACTAGCTCGGATCTACAAGGCTAATCGTGCCTCTATGAGTTCATATTCGAATATAAATGAAATGACGAAAGTAGTGGGATAGCGATATACATGGCGGTAGGATCGCGTACACGAGCTACAAGGGGGCAGTGCAATGGCGGAGCCATTTGTAAAGTTTTCCGAGGCGAATACGACGGCACAACGAGAATTAACAGACTTCGAACGCGAAATGGTAGTTGCGGTTAGACGTTAGCGAATTCGATACCCCGAGATCCGCAGTGACAGGAGTGCGCCGAGAATATCGAATTTCAGACATTACCGCTCACCGCCGACGACGCATTGGCCGACGCCTTTCACTTGACGACCGAGGGAAGCGGCGTCTGTCAGTGTTGGTAGAGAAGCAAGACTGCGCGAAACAACAGGAGAAATCAATGTGGGACGTACGAGAAACGAATTAGGACAGTGAGGCGAAATTCGACGTTAACCGGGAATGGCAGCAGACGACGGACGCGAGCGTGCCTGCCAGCAGTTCAGCACGGCGCGGCCGGCTGTGCCCCCCCTGGGCCTGTGACGTGGCGGCTGAGCGCTGCCTGCCCGCGGCCTGGTAAGAGGGGTCGGTAAGAGCTGACGGTAGGCGCAGGCAAGAGGCCGAGGCCTGGTAACAGGTGTCGGTAAGAGCTGACGGTAGGTGCAGGCAAGAGGGCGCGGCTTGGTAAGAGGGGTCGGTAAGAGCTGACGGTAGGTGCAGGCAAGAGGCCGCGGCCTGGTAAGAGGGGTCGGTAAGAGCTGACGGTAGGTGCAGGCAAGAGGCCGCGGCCTGGTAAGAGGGGTCGGTAAGAGCTGACGGTAGGCGCAGGCAAGAGGCCGCGGCCTGGTAAGAGGGGTCGGTAAGAGCTGACGGTAGGTGCAGGCAAGAGGCCGCCGCCTGGTAAGAGGGGTCGGTAAGAGCTGACGGTAGGCGCAGGCAAGAGGGCGCGGCCTGGTAAGAGGGGTCGGTAAGAGCTGACGGTAGGTGCAGGCAAGAGGCCGCGGCCTGGTAAGAGGGGTCGGTAAGAGCTGACGGTAGGTGCAGGCAAGAGGCCGAGGCCTGGTAAGAGGGGTCGGTAAGAGCTGACGGTAGGCGCAGGCAAGAGGCCGCGGCCTGGTAAGAGGGGTTGGTAAGAGCTGACGGCAGGCGCAGACAAGAGGCCGCGGCCTGGTAAGAGGGGTCGGTAAGAGCTGACGGTAGGCGCAGGCAAGAGGCCGCGGCCTGGTAAGAGGGGTCGGTAAGAGCTGACGGTAGGCGCAGGCAAGAGGCCGCGGCCTGGTAAGAGGGGTCGGTAAGAGCTGACGGTAGGTGCAGCCAAGAGGCCGCCGCCTGGTAAGAGGGGTCGGTAAGAGCTGACGGTAGGTGCAGGCAAGAGGCCGCGGCCTGGTAAGAGGGGTCGGTAAGAGCTGACGGTAGGTGCAGGCAAGAGGCCGCCGCCTGGTAAGAGGGGTCGGTAAGAGCTGACGGTAGGCGCAGGCAAGAGGGCGCGGCCTGGTAAGAGGGGTCGGTAAGAGCTGACGAAATGCGCAGGCAAGAGGCCGCGGCCTGGTAAGAGGGGTCGGTAAGAGCTGACGGTAGGCGCAGGCAAGAGGCCGCGGCCTGGTAAGAGGGGTCGGTAAGAGCTGACGGCAGGCACAGGCAAGAGGCCATGGCCTGGTAAGAGGGGTCGGTAAGAGCTGACGGTAGGCGCAGGCAAGAGGACGCGGCCTGGTAAGAGGGGTCGGTAAGAGCTGACGGTAGGTGCAGGCAAGAGGCCGCCGCCTGGTAAGAGGGGTCGGTAAGAGCTGACGGTAGGCGCAGGCAAGAGGGCGCGGCCTGGTAAGAGGGGTCGGTAAGAGCTGACGAAATGCGCAGGCAAGAGGCCGCGGCCTGGTAAGAGGGGTCGGTAAGAGCTGACGGTAGGCGCAGGCAAGAGGCCGCGGCCTGGTAAGAGGGGTCGGTAAAAGCTGACGGCAGGCACAGGCAAGAGGCCATGGCCTGGTAAGAGGGGTCGGTAAGAGCTGACGGTAGGCGCAGGCAAGAGGCCGCGGCCTGGTAAGAGGGGTCGGTAAGAGCTGACGGTAGGCGCAGACAAGAGGCCGCGGCCTGGTAAGAGGGGTCGGTAAGAGCTGACGGTAGGCGCAGGCAAGAGGCCGCGGCCTGGTAAGAGCAGTCGGTAAGAGCTGACGAAATGCGCAGGCAAGAGGCCGCAGCCTGGTAACAGGGGTCGGTAAGAGCTGACGGTAGGCGCAGACAAGAGGCCGCGGCCCGGTAAGAGGGGTCGGTAAGAGCTGACGGTAGGCGCAGGCAAGAGGCCGCGGCCTGGTAAGAGGGGTTGGTAAGAGCTGACGGCAGGCGCAGACAAGAGGCCGCGGCCTGGTAAGAGGGGTCGGTAAGAGCTGACGGTAGGCGCAGGCAAGAGGCCGCGGCCTGGTAAGAGGGGTCGGTAAGAGCTGACGGTAGGCGCAGACAAGAGGCCGCGGCCTGGTAAGAGGGGTCGGTAAGAGCTGACGAAAGGTGCAGGCAAGAGGCCGCGGCCTGGAAAGAGGGGTCGGTAAGAGCTGACGGTAAGCGCAGGCAAGAGGCCGCGGCCTGGTAAGAGGGGTCGGTAAGAGCTGACGGTAGGCGCAGGCAAGAGGCCGCGGCCTGGTAAGAGGGGTCGGTAAGAGCTGACGGTAGGTGCAGGCAAGAGGCCGCCGCCTGGTAAGAGGGGTCGGTAAGAGCTGACGGTAGGCGCAGGCAAGAGGCCGCGGCCTGGTAAGAGGGGTCGGTAAGAGCTGACGGTAGGCGCAGACAAGAGGCCGCGGCCTGGTAAGAGGGGTCGGTAAGAGCTGACGGTAGGCGCAGGCATGAGGCCGCGGCCTGGTAAGAGGGTTCGGTAAGAGCTGACGAAATGCGCAGGCAAGAGGCCGCGGCCTGGTAACAGGGGTCGGTAAGAGCTGACGGTAGGCGCAGACAAGAGGCCGCGGCCTGGTAAGAGGGGTCGGTAAGAGCTGACGAAATGCGCAGGCAAGAGGCCGCGGCCTGGTAAGAGGGGTCGGTAAGAGCTGACGGTAGGCGCAGGCAAGAGGCCGCGGCCTGGTAAGAGGGGTCGGTAAGAGCTGACGGCAGGCACAGGCAAGAGGCCATGGCCTGGTAAGAGGGGTCGGTAAGAGCTGACGGTAGGCGCAGGCAAGAGGCCGCGGCCTGGTAAGAGGGGTCGGTAAGAGCTGACGGTAGGCGCAGACAAGAGGCCGCGGCCTGGTAAGAGGGGTCGGTAAGAGCTGACGGTAGGCGCAGGCAAGAGGCCACGGCCTGGTAAGAGGGGTCGGTAAGAGCTGACGAAATGCGCAGGCAAGAGGCCGCGGCCTGGTAACAGGGGTCGGTAAGAGCTGACGGTAGGCGCAGACAAGAGGCCGCGGCCTGGTAAGAGGGGTCGGTAAGAGCTGACGAAATGCGCAGGCAAGAGGCCGCGGCCTGGTAAGAGGGGTCGGTAAGAGCTGACGGTAGGCGCAGGCAAGAGGCCGCGGCCTGGTAAGAGGGGTTGGTAAGAGCTGACGGCAGGCGCAGACAAGAGGCCGCGGCCTGGTAAGAGGGGTCGGTAAGAGCTGACGGTAGGCGCAGGCAAGAGGCCGCGGCCTGGTAAGAGGGGTCGGTAAGAGCTGACGGTAGGCGCAGACAAGAGGCCGCGGCCTGGTAAGAGGGGTCGGTAAGAGCTGACGAAAGGTGCAGGCAAGAGGCCGAGGCCTGGAAAGAGGGGTCGGTAAGAGCTGACGGTAAGCGCAGGCAAGAGGCCGCGGCCTGGTAAGAGGGGTCGGTAAGAGCTGACGGTAGGCGCAGGCAAGAGGCCGCGGCCTGGTAAGAGGGGTCGGTAACAGCTGACAGCAGGCGCAGGCAAGATTCCGTGGCCTGGTAAGAGGGGTCGGTAAGAGCTGACGGTAGGCGCAGGCAAGAGGCCGCGGCCTGGTAAGAGGGGTCGGTAAGAGCTGACGATAGGCACAGGCAAGAGGCCGCGGCCTGGTAAGAGGGGTCGGTAAGAGCTGACGGTAGGCGCAGACAAGAGGCCGCGGCCTGGTAAGAGGGGTCGGTGAGAGCTGACGAAAGGCGCAGGCAAGAGGCCGCGGCCTGGTAAAAGGGGTCGGTAAGAACTGACGGCAGGCGCAGGCAAGAGGCCGCGGCCTGGTAAGAGGGGTCGGTAAGAGCTGACGGCAGGCGCAGGCAAGAGACCGCGGCCTGGTAAGAGGGGTCGGTAAGAGCTGACGGTAGGCGCAGACAAGAGGCCACGGCCTGGTAAGAGGGGTCGGTAAGAGCTGACGAAATGCGCAGGCAAGAGGCCGCGGCCTGGTAAGAGGGGTCGGTAAGAGCTGACGGTAGGCGCAGGCAAGAGGCCGCGGCCTGGTAAGAGGGGTCGGTAAGAGCTGACGGTAGGCGCAGGCAAGAGGCCGCGGCCTGGTAAGAGGGGTCGGTAAGAGCTGACGGCAGGCGCAGGCAAGAGGCCGCGGCCTGGTAAGAGGGGTCGGTAAGAGCTGACGAAAGGCGCAGGCAAGAGGCCGCGGCCTGGTAAGAGGAGTCGGTAAGAGCTGACGGTAGGCGCAGACAAGAGGCCGCGGCCTGGTAAGAGGGGTCGGTAAGAGCTGACGAAAGGCGCAGGCAAGAGGCCGCGGCCTGGTAAGAGGGGTCGGTAAGAGCTGACGGTAGGCTCAGGCAAGAGGCCGCGGCCTGGTAAGAGGGGTCGGTAAGAGCTGACGGTAGGCGCAGACAAGAGGCCGCGGCCTGGTAAGAGGGGTCGGTAAGAGCTGACGGTAGGCGCAGGCAAGAGGCCGCGACCTGGTAAGAGGGGTCGGTAAGAGCTGACGAAAGGCGCAGGCAAGAGGCCGCGGCCTGGTAAGAGGGGTCGGTAAGAGCTGACGGTAGGCGCAGGCAAGAGGCCGCGACCTGGTAAGAGGGGTCGGTAAGAGCTGACGAAAGGCGCAGGCAAGAGGCCGCGGCCTGGTAAGAGGGGTCGGTAAGAGCTGACGAAAGGCGCAGGCAAGAGGCCGCGGCCTGGTAAGAGGAGTCGGTAAGAGCTGACGGTAGGCGCAGACAAGAGGCCGCGGCCTGGTAAGAGGGGTCGGTAAGAGCTGACGAAAGGCGCAGGCAAGAGGCCGCGGCCTGGTAAGAGGGGTCGGTAAGAGCTGACGGTAGGCTCAGGCAAGAGGCCGCGGCCTGGTAAGAGGGGTCGGTAAGAGCTGACGGTAGGCGCAGACAAGAGGCCGCGGCCTGGTAAGAGGGGTCGGTAAGAGCTGACGGTAGGCGCAGGCAAGAGGCCGCGACCTGGTAAGAGGGGTCGGTAAGAGCTGACGAAAGGCGCAGGCAAGAGGCCGCGGCCTGGTAAGAGGGGTCGGTAAGAGCTGATGAAAGGCGCAGGCAAGAGGCCACGGCCTGGTAAGAGAGGTCGGTAAGAGCTGACGAAAGGCACAGGCAAGAGGCCGCGCCCTGGTAAGAGGGGTCGGTAAGAGCTGACGGCAGGCGCAGGCAAGAGGCCGCGGCCTGGTAAGAGGGGTCGGTAAGAGCTGACGGTAGGCGCAGGCAAGAGGCCACGGCCTGGTAAGAGGGGTCGGTAAGAGCTGACGGCAGGCGCAGGCAAGAGGCCGCAGCGTGGTAAGAGGGGTCGGTAAGAGCTGACGAAAGGCGCAGGCAAGAGGCCGCGGCCTGGTAAGAGGGGTCGGTAAGAGCTGACGGTAGGTGCAGACAAGAGGCCGCGGCCTGGTAAGAGGGGTCGGTAAGAGCTGACGGTAGGCGCAGACAAGAGGCCGCGGCCTGGTAAGAGGGGTCGGTAAGAGCTGACGGTAGGCGCAGGCAAGAGGCCGCGGCCTGGTAAGAGGGGTCGGTAAGAGCTGACGGTAGGCGCAGACAAGAGGCCGCGGCCTGGTAAGAGGGGTCGGTAAGAGCTGACGGTAGGCGCAAGCAAAAGGCCGCGGCCTGGTAAGAGGGGTCGGTAAGAGCTGACGGTAGGCGCAGGCAAGATTCCGTGGCGTGGTAAGAGGGGTCGGTAAGAGCTGACGGTAGGTGCAGGCAAGAGGGTGCGGCTTGGTAAGAGGGGTCGGTAAGAGCTGACGGTAGGTGCAGGCAAGAGGGCGCGGCTTGGTAAGAGGGGTCGGTAAGAGCTGACGGTAGGCGCAGACAAGAGGCCGCGGCCTGGTAAGAGGGGTCGGTAAGAGCTGACGGTAGGCGCAGGCAAGAGGCTGCGGCCTGGTAAGAGGGGTCGGTAAGAGCTGACGGTAGGCGCAGACAAGAGGCCGCGACCTAGTAAGAGGGGTCGGTAAGAGCTGACGAAAGGCGCAGGCAAGAGGCCGCGGCTTGGTAAGAGGGGTCGGTAAGAGCTGACGGTAGGCGCAGACAAGAGGCCGCGGCCTGGTAAGAGGGGTCGGTAAGAGCTGACGGTAGGCGCAAGCAAAAGGCCGCGGCCTGGTAAGAGGGGTCGGTAAGAGCTGACGGTAGGCGCAGGCAAGATTCCGTGGCGTGGTAAGAGGGGTCGGTAAGAGCTGACGGTAGGTGCAGGCAAGAGGGTGCGGCTTGGTAAGAGGGGTCGGTAAGAGCTGACGGTAGGTGCAGGCAAGAGGGCGCGGCTTGGTAAGAGGGGTCGGTAAGAGCTGACGGTAGGCGCAGGCAAGAGGCCGCGGCCTGGTAAGAGGGGTCGGTAAGAGCTGACGGTAGGTGCAGGCAAGAGGGCGCGGCTTGGTAAGAGGGGTCGGTAAGAGCTGACGGTAGGTGCAGGCAAGAGGCCGCGGCCTGGTAAGAGGGGTCGGTAAGAGCTGACGGTAGGCGCAGGCAAGAGGCCGCGGCCTGGTAAGAGGGGTCGGTAAGAGCTGACGGTAGGCGCAGGCAAGAGGCCGCGGCCTGGTAAGAGGGGTCGGTAAGAGCTGACGGTAGGTGCAGGCAAGAGGCCGCCGCCTGGTAAGAGGGGTCGGTAAGAGCTGACGGTAGGCGCAGGCAAGAGGGCGCGGCCTGGTAAGAGGGGTCGGTAAGAGCTGACGAAATGCGCAGGCAAGAGGCCGCGGCCTGGTAAGAGGGGTCGGTAAGAGCTGACGGTAGGCGCAGGCAAGAGGCCGCGGCCTGGTAAGAGGGGTCGGTAAGAGCTGACGGTAGGCGCAGACAAGAGGCCGCGGCCTGGTAAGAGGGGTCGGTAAGAGCTGACGGTAGGCGCAGGCAAGAGGCCGCGGCCTGGTAAGAGGGGTCGGTAAGAGCTGACGAAAGGCGCAGGCAAGAGGCCGCGGCCTGGTAAGAGGGGTCGGTAAGAGCTGACGAAAGGCGCAGGCAAGAGGCCGCGGCCTGGTAAGAGGAGTCGGTAAGAGCTGACGGTAGGCGCAGACAAGAGGCCGCGGCCTGGTAAGAGGGGTCGGTAAGAGCTGACGAAAGGCGCAGGCAAGAGGCCGCGGCCTGGTAAGAGGGGTCGGTAAGAGCTGACGGTAGGCTCAGGCAAGAGGCCGCGGCCTGGTAAGAGGGGTCGGTAAGAGCTGACGGTAGGCGCAGGCAAGAGGCCGCGGCCTGGTAAGAGGGGTCGGTAAGAGCTGACGGTAGGCGCAGGCAAGAGGCCGCGACCTGGTAAGAGGGGTCGGTAAGAGCTGACGAAAGGCGCAGGCAAGAGGCCGCGGCCTGGTAAGAGGGGTCGGTAAGAGCTGATGAAAGGCGCAGGCAAGAGGCCACGGCCTGGTAAGAGGGGTCGGTAAGAGCTGACGAAAGGCACAGGCAAGAGGCCGCGGCCTGGTAAGAGGGGTCGGTAAGAGCTGACGGCAGGCGCAGGCAAGAGGCCGCGGCCTGGTAAGAGGGGTCGGTAAGAGCTGACGGTAGGCGCAGGCAAGAGGCCGCGGCCTGGTAAGAGGGGTCGGTAAGAGCTGACGGTAGGCGCAGACAAGAGGCCGCGGCCTGGTAAGAGGGGTCGGTAAGAGCTGACGGTAGGCGCAGGCAAGAGGCCGTGGCCTGGTAAGAGGGGTCGGTAAGAGCTGACGAAAGGCTAAGGCAAGAGGCCGCGGCCTGGTAAGAGGGGTCGGTAAGAGCTGACGAAAGGCGCAGGCAAGAGGCCGCGGCCTGGTAAGAGGAGTCGGTAAGAGCTGACGGTAGGCGCAGACAAGAGGCCGCGGCCTGGTAAGAGGGGTCGGTAAGAGCTGACGAAAGGCGCAGGCAAGAGGCCGCGGCCTGGTAAGAGGGGTCGGTAAGAGCTGACGGTAGGCTCAGGCAAGAGGCCGCGGCCTGGTAAGAGGGGTCGGTAAGAGCTGACGAAAGGCGCAGGCAAGAGGCCGCGGCCTGGTAAGAGGGGTCGGTAAGAGCTGACGGTAGGCGCAGGCAAGAGGCCGCGACCTGGTAAGAGGGGTCGGTAAGAGCTGACGAAAGGCGCAGGCAAGAGGCCGCGGCCTGGTAAGAGGGGTCGGTAAGAGCTGATGAAAGGCGCAGGCAAGAGGCCACGGCCTGGTAAGAGGGGTCGGTAAGAGCTGACGAAAGGCACAGGCAAGAGGCCGCGGCCTGGTAAGAGGGGTCGGTAAGAGCTGACGGCAGGCGCAGGCAAGAGGCCGCGGCCTGGTAAGAGGGGTCGGTAAGAGCTGACGGTAGGCGCAGGCAAGAGGCCACGGCCTGGTAAGAGGGGTTGGTAAGAGCTGACGGCAGGCGCAGGCAAGAGGCCGCAGCCTGGTAAGAGGGGTCGGTAAGAGCTGACGAAAGGCGCAGGCAAGAGGCCGCGGCCTGGTAAGAGGGGTCGGTAAGAGCTGACGGTAGGTGCAGACAAGAGGCCGCGGCCTGGTAAGAGGGGTCGGTAAGAGCTGACGGTAGGCGCAGACAAGAGGCCGCGGCCTGGTAAGAGGGGTCGGTAAGAGCTGACGGTAGGCGCAGGCAAGAGGCCGCGGCCTGGTAAGAGGGGTCGGTAAGAGCTGACGGTAGGCGCAGACAAGAGGCCGCGACCTGGTAAGAGGGGTCGGTAAGAGCTGACGAAAGGCGCAGGCAAGAGGCCGCGGCTTGGTAAGAGGGGTCGGTAAGAGCTGACGGTAGGCGCAGACAAGAGGCCGCGGCCTGGTAAGAGGGGTCGGTAAGAGCTGACGGTAGGCGCAAGCAAAAGGCCGCGGCCTGGTAAGAGGGGTCGGTAAGAGCTGACGGTAGGCGCAGGCAAGATTCCGTGGCGTGGTAAGAGGGGTCGGTAAGAGCTGACGGTAGGTGCAGGCAAGAGGGTGCGGCTTGGTAAGAGGGGTCGGTAAGAGCTGACGGTAGGTGCAGGCAAGAGGGCGCGGCTTGGTAAGAGGGGTCGGTAAGAGCTGACGGTAGGCGCAGACAAGAGGCCGCGGCCTGGTAAGAGGGGTCGGTAAGAGCTGACGGTAGGCGCAGACAAGAGGCCGCGGCCTGGTAAGAGGGGTCGGTAAGAGCTGACGGTAGGCGCAGGCAAGAGGCCGCGGCCTGGTAAGAGGGGTCGGTAAGAGCTGACGGTAGGCGCAGACAAGAGGCCGCGGCCTGGTAAGAGGGGTCGGTAAGAGCTGACGGTAGGCGCAAGCAAAAGGCCGCGGCCTGGTAAGAGGGGTCGGTAAGAGCTGACGGTAGGCGCAGGCAAGATTCCGTGGCGTGGTAAGAGGGGTCGGTAAGAGCTGACGGTAGGTGCAGGCAAGAGGGTGCGGCTTGGTAAGAGGGGTCGGTAAGAGCTGACGGTAGGTGCAGGCAAGAGGGTGCGGCTTGGTAAGAGGGGTCGGTAAGAGCTGACGGTAGGCGCAGACAAGAGGCCGCGGCCTGGTAAGAGGGGTCGGTAAGAGCTGACGGTAGGCGCAGGCAAGAGGCTGCGGCCTGGTAAGAGGGGTCGGTAAGAGCTGACGGTAGGCGCAGACAAGAGGCCGCGACCTAGTAAGAGGGGTCGGTAAGAGCTGACGAAAGGCGCAGGCAAGAGGCCGCGGCTTGGTAAGAGGGGTCGGTAAGAGCTGACGGTAGGCGCAGACAAGAGGCCGCGGCCTGGTAAGAGGGGTCGGTAAGAGCTGACGGTAGGCGCAAGCAAAAGGCCGCGGCCTGGTAAGAGGGGTCGGTAAGAGCTGACGGTAGGCGCAGGCAAGATTCCGTGGCGTGGTAAGAGGGGTCGGTAAGAGCTGACGGTAGGTGCAGGCAAGAGGGTGCGGCTTGGTAAGAGGGGTCGGTAAGAGCTGACGGTAGGTGCAGGCAAGAGGGCGCGGCTTGGTAAGAGGGGTCGGTAAGAGCTGACGGTAGGCGCAGGCAAGAGGCCGCGGCCTGGTAAGAGGGGTCGGTAAGAGCTGACGGTAGGTGCAGGCAAGAGGGCGCGGCTTGGTAAGAGGGGTCGGTAAGAGCTGACGGTAGGTGCAGGCAAGAGGCCGCGGCCTGGTAAGAGGGGTCGGTAAGAGCTGACGGTAGGCGCAGGCAAGAGGCCGCGGCCTGGTAAGAGGGGTCGGTAAGAGCTGACGGTAGGCGCAGGCAAGAGGCCGCGGCCTGGTAAGAGGGGTCGGTAAGAGCTGACGGTAGGTGCAGGCAAGAGGCCGCCGCCTGGTAAGAGGGGTCGGTAAGAGCTGACGGTAGGCGCAGGCAAGAGGGCGCGGCCTGGTAAGAGGGGTCGGTAAGAGCTGACGAAATGCGCAGGCAAGAGGCCGCGGCCTGGTAAGAGGGGTCGGTAAGAGCTGACGGTAGGCGCAGGCAAGAGGCCGCGGCCTGGTAAGAGGGGTCGGTAAGAGCTGACGGTAGGCGCAGACAAGAGGCCGCGGCCTGGTAAGAGGGGTCGGTAAGAGCTGACGGTAGGCGCAGGCAAGAGGCCGCGGCCTGGTAAGAGGGGTCGGTAAGAGCTGACGAAAGGCGCAGGCAAGAGGCCGCGGCCTGGTAAGAGGGGTCGGTAAGAGCTGACGAAAGGCGCAGGCAAGAGGCCGCGGCCTGGTAAGAGGAGTCGGTAAGAGCTGACGGTAGGCGCAGACAAGAGGCCGCGGCCTGGTAAGAGGGGTCGGTAAGAGCTGACGAAAGGCGCAGGCAAGAGGCCGCGGCCTGGTAAGAGGGGTCGGTAAGAGCTGACGGTAGGCTCAGGCAAGAGGCCGCGGCCTGGTAAGAGGGGTCGGTAAGAGCTGACGGTAGGCGCAGGCAAGAGGCCGCGGCCTGGTAAGAGGGGTCGGTAAGAGCTGACGGTAGGCGCAGGCAAGAGGCCGCGACCTGGTAAGAGGGGTCGGTAAGAGCTGACGAAAGGCGCAGGCAAGAGGCCGCGGCCTGGTAAGAGGGGTCGGTAAGAGCTGATGAAAGGCGCAGGCAAGAGGCCACGGCCTGGTAAGAGGGGTCGGTAAGAGCTGACGAAAGGCACAGGCAAGAGGCCGCGGCCTGGTAAGAGGGGTCGGTAAGAGCTGACGGCAGGCGCAGGCAAGAGGCCGCGGCCTGGTAAGAGGGGTCGGTAAGAGCTGACGGTAGGCGCAGGCAAGAGGCCGCGGCCTGGTAAGAGGGGTCGGTAAGAGCTGACGGTAGGCGCAGACAAGAGGCCGCGGCCTGGTAAGAGGGGTCGGTAAGAGCTGACGGTAGGCGCAGGCAAGAGGCCGCGGCCTGGTAAGAGGGGTCGGTAAGAGCTGACGAAAGGCGCAGGCAAGAGGCCGCGGCCTGGTAAGAGGGGTCGGTAAGAGCTGACGAAAGGCGCAGGCAAGAGGCCGCGGCCTGGTAAGAGGAGTCGGTAAGAGCTGACGGTAGGCGCAGACAAGAGGCCGCGGCCTGGTAAGAGGGGTCGGTAAGAGCTGACGAAAGGCGCAGGCAAGAGGCCGCGGCCTGGTAAGAGGGGTCGGTAAGAGCTGACGGTAGGCTCAGGCAAGAGGCCGCGGCCTGGTAAGAGGGGTCGGTAAGAGCTGACGGTAGGCGCAGGCAAGAGGCCGCGGCCTGGTAAGAGGGGTCGGTAAGAGCTGACGGTAGGCGCAGGCAAGAGGCCGCGACCTGGTAAGAGGGGTCGGTAAGAGCTGACGAAAGGCGCAGGCAAGAGGCCGCGGCCTGGTAAGAGGGGTCGGTAAGAGCTGATGAAAGGCGCAGGCAAGAGGCCACGGCCTGGTAAGAGGGGTCGGTAAGAGCTGACGAAAGGCACAGGCAAGAGGCCGCGGCCTGGTAAGAGGGGTCGGTAAGAGCTGACGGCAGGCGCAGGCAAGAGGCCGCGGCCTGGTAAGAGGGGTCGGTAAGAGCTGACGGTAGGCGCAGGCAAGAGGCCACGGCCTGGTAAGAGGGGTTGGTAAGAGCTGACGGCAGGCGCAGGCAAGAGGCCGCAGCCTGGTAAGAGGGGTCGGTAAGAGCTGACGAAAGGCGCAGGCAAGAGGCCGCGGCCTGGTAAGAGGGGTCGGTAAGAGCTGACGGTAGGTGCAGACAAGAGGCCGCGGCCTGGTAAGAGGGGTCGGTAAGAGCTGACGGTAGGCGCAGACAAGAGGCCGCGGCCTGGTAAGAGGGGTCGGTAAGAGCTGACGGTAGGCGCAAGCAAGAGGCCGCGGCCTGGTAAGAGGGGTCGGTAAGAGCTGACGGTAGGCGCAGACAAGAGGCCGCGACCTGGTAAGAGGGGTCGGTAAGAGCTGACGAAAGGCGCAGGCAAGAGGCCGCGGCTTGGTAAGAGGGGTCGGTAAGAGCTGACGGTAGGCGCAGACAAGAGGCCGCGGCCTGGTAAGAGGGGTCGGTAAGAGCTGACGGTAGGCGCAAGCAAAAGGCCGCGGCCTGGTAAGAGGGGTCGGTAAGAGCTGACGGTAGGCGCAGGCAAGATTCCGTGGCGTGGTAAGAGGGGTCGGTAAGAGCTGACGGTAGGTGCAGGCAAGAGGGTGCGGCTTGGTAAGAGGGGTCGGTAAGAGCTGACGGTAGGTGCAGGCAAGAGGGCGCGGCTTGGTAAGAGGGGTCGGTAAGAGCTGACGGTAGGCGCAGACAAGAGGCCGCGGCCTGGTAAGAGGGGTCGGTAAGAGCTGACGGTAGGCGCAGGCAAGAGGCTGCGGCCTGGTAAGAGGGGTCGGTAAGAGCTGACGAAAGGCGCAGGCAAGAGGCCGCGGCTTGGTAAGAGGGGTCGGTAAGAGCTGACGGTAGGCGCAGACAAGAGGCCGCGGCCTGGTAAGAGGGGTCGGTAAGAGCTGACGGTAGGCGCAAGCAAAAGGCCGCGGACTGGTAAGAGGGGTCGGTAAGAGCTGACGGTAGGCGCAGGCAAGATTCCGTGGCGTGGTAAGAGGGGTCGGTAAGAGCTGACGGTAGGTGCAGGCAAGAGGGTGCGGCTTGGTAAGAGGGGTCGGTAAGAGCTGACGGTAGGTGCAGGCAAGAGGGCGCGGCTTGGTAAGAGGGGTCGGTAAGAGCTGACGGTAGGCGCAGGCAAGAGGCCGCGGCCTGGTAAGAGGGGTCGGTAAGAGCTGACGGTAGGTGCAGGCAAGAGGGCGCGGCTTGGTAAGAGGGGTCGGTAAGAGCTGACGGTAGGTGCAGGCAAGAGGCCGCGGCCTGGTAAGAGGGGTCGGTAAGAGCTGACGGTAGGCGCAGGCAAGAGGCCGCGGCCTGGTAAGAGGGGTCGGTAAGAGCTGACGGTAGGCGCAGGCAAGAGGCCGCGGCCTGGTAAGAGGGGTCGGTAAGAGCTGACGGTAGGTGCAGGCAAGAGGCCGCCGCCTGGTAAGAGGGGTCGGTAAGAGCTGACGAAATGCGCAGGCAAGAGGCCGCGGCCTGGTAAGAGGGGTCGGTAAGAGCTGACGGTAGGCGCAAGCAAAAGGCCGCGGCCTGGTAAGAGGGGTCGGTAAGAGCTGACGGTAGGCGCAGGCAAGATTCCGTGGCGTGGTAAGAGGGGTCGGTAAGAGCTGACGGTAGGTGCAGGCAAGAGGGTGCGGCTTGGTAAGAGGGGTCGGTAAGAGCTGACGGTAGGTGCAGGCAAGAGGGCGCGGCTTGGTAAGAGGGGTCGGTAAGAGCTGACGGTAGGCGCAGGCAAGAGGCCGCGGCCTGGTAAGAGGGGTCGGTAAGAGCTGACGGTAGGTGCAGGCAAGAAGGCGCGGCTTGGTAAGAGGGGTCGGTAAGAGCTGACGGTAGGTGCAGGCAAGAGGCCGCGGCCTGGTAAGAGGGGTCGGTAAGAGCTGACGGTAGGCGCAGGCAAGAGGCCGCGGCCTGGTAAGAGGGGTCGGTAAGAGCTGACGGTAGGCGCAGGCAAGAGGCCGCGGCCTGGTAAGAGGGGTCGGTAAGAGCTGACGGTAGGTGCAGGCAAGAGGCCGCCGCCTGGTAAGAGGGGTCGGTAAGAGCTGACGGTAGGCGCAGGCAAGAGGGCGCGGCCTGGTAAGAGGGGTCGGTAAGAGCTGACGAAATGCGCAGGCAAGAGGCCGCGGCCTGGTAAGAGGGGTCGGTAAGAGCTGACGGTAGGCGCAGGCAAGAGGCCGCGGCCTGGTAAGAGGGGTCGGTAAGAGCTGACGGTAGGCGCAGACAAGAGGCCGCGGCCTGGTAAGAGGGGTCGGTAAGAGCTGACGGTAGGCGCAGGCAAGAGGCCGCGGCCTGGTAAGAGGGGTCGGTAAGAGCTGACGAAAGGCGCAGGCAAGAGGCCGCGGCCTGGTAAGAGGGGTCGGTAAGAGCTGACGAAAGGCGCAGGCAAGAGGCCGCGGCCTGGTAAGAGGAGTCGGTAAGAGCTGACGGTAGGCGCAGACAAGAGGCCGCGGCCTGGTAAGAGGGGTCGGTAAGAGCTGACGAAAGGCGCAGGCAAGAGGCCGCGGCCTGGTAAGAGGGGTCGGTAAGAGCTGATGGTAGGCTCAGGCAAGAGGCCGCGGCCTGGTAAGAGGGGTCGGTAAGAGCTGACGGTAGGCGCAGGCAAGAGGCCGCGGCCTGGTAAGAGGGGTCGGTAAGAGCTGACGGTAGGCGCAGGCAAGAGGCCGCGACCTGGTAAGAGGGGTCGGTAAGAGCTGACGAAAGGCGCAGGCAAGAGGCCGCGGCCTGGTAAGAGGGGTCGGTAAGAGCTGATGAAAGGCGCAGGCAAGAGGCCACGGCCTGGTAAGAGGGGTCGGTAAGAGCTGACGAAAGGCACAGGCAAGAGGCCGCGGCCTGGTAAGAGGGGTCGGTAAGAGCTGACGGCAGGCGCAGGCAAGAGGCCGCGGCCTGGTAAGAGGGGTCGGTAAGAGCTGACGGTAGGCGCAGGCAAGAGGCCGCGGCCTGGTAAGAGGGGTCGGTAAGAGCTGACGGTAGGCGCAGACAAGAGGCCGCGGCCTGGTAAGAGGGGTCGGTAAGAGCTGACGGTAGGCGCAGGCAAGAGGCCGCGGCCTGGTAAGAGGGGTCGGTAAGAGCTGACGAAAGGCGCAGGCAAGAGGCCGCGGCCTGGTAAGAGGGGTCGGTAAGAGCTGACGAAAGGCGCAGGCAAGAGGCCGCGGCCTGGTAAGAGGGGTCGGTAAGAGCTGACGAAAGGCGCAGGCAAGAGGCCGCGGCCTGGTAAGAGGGGTCGGTAAGAGCTGACGGTAGGCTCAGGCAAGAGGCCGCGGCCTGGTAAGAGGGGTCGGTAAGAGCTGACGGTAGGCGCAGGCAAGAGGCCGCGGCCTGGTAAGAGGGGTCGGTAAGAGCTGACGGTAGGCGCAGGCAAGAGGCCGCGACCTGGTAAGAGGGGTCGGTAAGAGCTGACGAAAGGCGCAGGCAAGAGGCCGCGGCCTGGTAAGAGGGGTCGGTAAGAGCTGATGAAAGGCGCAGGCAAGAGGCCACGGCCTGGTAAGAGGGGTCGGTAAGAGCTGACGAAAGGCACAGGCAAGAGGCCGCGGCCTGGTAAGAGGGGTCGGTAAGAGCTGACGGCAGGCGCAGGCAAGAGGCCGCGGCCTGGTAAGAGGGGTCGGTAAGAGCTGACGGTAGGCGCAGGCAAGAGGCCACGGCCTGGTAAGAGGGGTTGGTAAGAGCTGACGGCAGGCGCAGGCAAGAGGCCGCAGCCTGGTAAGAGGGGTCGGTAAGAGCTGACGAAAGGCGCAGGCAAGAGGCCGCGGCCTGGTAAGAGGGGTCGGTAAGAGCTGACGGTAGGTGCAGACAAGAGGCCGCGGCCTGGTAAGAGGGGTCGGTAAGAGCTGACGGTAGGCGCAGACAAGAGGCCGCGGCCTGGTAAGAGGGGTCGGTAAGAGCTGACGGTAGGCGCAGGCAAGAGGCCGCGGCCTGGTAAGAGGGGTCGGTAAGAGCTGACGGTAGGCGCAGACAAGAGGCCGCGACCTGGTAAGAGGGGTCGGTAAGAGCTGACGAAAGGCGCAGGCAAGAGGCCGCGGCTTGGTAAGAGGGGTCGGTAAGAGCTGACGGTAGGCGCAGACAAGAGGCCGCGGCCTGGTAAGAGGGGTCGGTAAGAGCTGACGGTAGGCGCAAGCAAAAGGCCGCGGCCTGGTAAGAGGGGTCGGTAAGAGCTGACGGTAGGCGCAGGCAAGATTCCGTGGCGTGGTAAGAGGGGTCGGTAAGAGCTGACGGTAGGTGCAGGCAAGAGGGTGCGGCTTGGTAAGAGGGGTCGGTAAGAGCTGACGGTAGGTGCAGGCAAGAGGGCGCGGCTTGGTAAGAGGGGTCGGTAAGAGCTGACGGTAGGCGCAGACAAGAGGCCGCGGCCTGGTAAGAGGGGTCGGTAAGAGCTGACGGTAGGCGCAGGCAAGAGGCTGCGGCCTGGTAAGAGGGGTCGGTAAGAGCTGACGGTAGGCGCAGACAAGAGGCCGCGACCTGGTAAGAGGGGTCGGTAAGAGCTGACGAAAGGCGCAGGCAAGAGGCCGCGGCTTGGTAAGAGGGGTCGGTAAGAGCTGACGGTAGGCGCAGACAAGAGGCCGCGGCCTGGTAAGAGGGGTCGGTAAGAGCTGACGGTAGGCGCAAGCAAAAGGCCGCGGACTGGTAAGAGGGGTCGGTAAGAGCTGACGGTAGGCGCAGGCAAGATTCCGTGGCGTGGTAAGAGGGGTCGGTAAGAGCTGACGGTAGGTGCAGGCAAGAGGGTGCGGCTTGGTAAGAGGGGTCGGTAAGAGCTGACGGTAGGTGCAGGCAAGAGGGCGCGGCTTGGTAAGAGGGGTCGGTAAGAGCTGACGGTAGGCGCAGGCAAGAGGCCGCGGCCTGGTAAGAGGGGTCGGTAAGAGCTGACGGTAGGTGCAGGCAAGAGGGCGCGGCTTGGTAAGAGGGGTCGGTAAGAGCTGACGGTAGGTGCAGGCAAGAGGCCGCGGCCTGGTAAGAGGGGTCGGTAAGAGCTGACGGTAGGCGCAGGCAAGAGGCCGCGGCCTGGTAAGAGGGGTCGGTAAGAGCTGACGGTAGGCGCAGGCAAGAGGCCGCGGCCTGGTAAGAGGGGTCGGTAAGAGCTGACGGTAGGTGCAGGCAAGAGGCCGCCGCCTGGTAAGAGGGGTCGGTAAGAGCTGACGAAATGCGCAGGCAAGAGGCCGCGGCCTGGTAAGAGGGGTCGGTAAGACCTGACGGTAGGCGCAGGCAAGAGGCCGCGGCCTGGTAAGAGGGGTCGGTAAGAGCTGACGGTAGGCGCAGACAAGAGGCCGCGGCCTGGTAAGAGGGGTCGGTAAGAGCTGACGGTAGGCGCAGGCAAGAGGCCGCGGCCTGGTAAGAGGGGTCGGTAAGAGCTGACGAAAGGCGCAGGCAAGAGGCCGCGGCCTGGTAAGAGGGGTCGGTAAGAGCTGACGAAAGGCGCAGGCAAGAGGCCGCGGCCTGGTAAGAGGAGTCGGTAAGAGCTGACGGTAGGCGCAGACAAGAGGCCGCGGCCTGGTAAGAGGGGTCGGTAAGAGCTGACGAAAGGTGCAGGCAAGAGGCCGCGGCCTGGTAAGAGGGGTCGGTAAGAGCTGACGGTAGGCTCAGGCAAGAGGCCGCGGCCTGGTAAGAGGGGTCGGTAAGAGCTGACGGTAGGCGCAGGCAAGAGGCCGCGGCCTGGTAAGAGGGGTCGGTAAGAGCTGACGGTAGGCGCAGGCAAGAGGCCGCGACCTGGTAAGAGGGGTCGGTAAGAGCTGACGAAAGGCGCAGGCAAGAGGCCGCGGCCTGGTAAGAGGGGTCGGTAAGAGCTGATGAAAGGCGCAGGCAAGAGGCCACGGCCTGGTAAGAGGGGTCGGTAAGAGCTGACGAAAGGCACAGGCAAGAGGCCGCGGCCTGGTAAGAGGGGTCGGTAAGAGCTGACGGCAGGCGCAGGCAAGAGGCCACGGCCTGGTAAGAGGGGTCGGTAAGAGCTGACGGTAGGCGCAGGCAAGAGGCCACGGCCTGGTAAGAGGGGTCGGTAAGAGCTGACGGCAGGCGCAGGCAAGAGGCCGCAGCCTGGTAAGAGGGGTCGGTAAGAGCTGACGAAAGGCGCAGGCAAGAGGCCGCGGCCTGGTAAGAGGGGTCGGTAAGAGCTGACGGTAGGTGCAGACAAGAGGCCGCGGCCTGGTAAGAGGGATCGGTAAGAGCTGACGGTAGGCGCAGACAAGAGGCCGCGGCCTGGTAAGAGGGGTCGGTAAGAGCTGACGGTAGGCGCAGGCAAGAGGCCGCGGCCTGGTAAGAGGGGTCGGTAAGAGCTGACGGTAGGCGCAGACAAGAGGCCGCGACCTGGTAAGAGGGGTCGGTAAGAGCTGACGAAAGGCGCAGGCAAGAGGCCGCGGCTTGGTAAGAGGGGTCGGTAAGAGCTGACGGTAGGCGCAGACAAGAGGCCGCGGCCTGGTAAGAGGGGTCGGTAAGAGCTGACGGTAGGCGCAAGCAAAAGGCCGCGGCCTGGTAAGAGGGGTCGGTAAGAGCTGACGGTAGGCGCAGGCAAGATTCCGTGGCGTGGTAAGAGGGGTCGGTAAGAGCTGACGGTAGGTGCAGGCAAGAGGGTGCGGCTTGGTAAGAGGGGTCGGTAAGAGCTGACGGTAGGTGCAGGCAAGAGGGCGCGGCTTGGTAAGAGGGGTCGGTAAGAGCTGACGGTAGGCGCAGACAAGAGGCCGCGGCCTGGTAAGAGGGGTCGGTAAGAGCTGACGGTAGGCGCAGGCAAGAGGCTGCGGCCTGGTAAGAGGGGTCGGTAAGAGCTGACGGTAGGCGCAGACAAGAGGCCGCGACCTGGTAAGAGGGGTCGGTAAGAGCTGACGAAAGGCGCAGGCAAGAGGCCGCGGCTTGGTAAGAGGGGTCGGTAAGAGCTGACGGTAGGCGCAGACAAGAGGCCGCGGCCTGGTAAGAGGGGTCGGTAAGAGCTGACGGTAGGCGCAAGCAAAAGGCCGCGGCCTGGTAAGAGGGGTCGGTAAGAGCTGACGGTAGGCGCAGGCAAGATTCCGTGGCGTGGTAAGAGGGGTCGGTAAGAGCTGACGGTAGGTGCAGGCAAGAGGGTGCGGCTTGGTAAGAGGGGTCGGTAAGAGCTGACGGTAGCTGCAGGCAAGAGGGCGCGGCTTGGTAAGAGGGGTCGGTAAGAGCTGACGGTAGGCGCAGGCAAGAGGCCGCGGCCTGGTAAGAGGGGTCGGTAAGAGCTGACGGTAGGTGCAGGCAAGAGGGCGCGGCTTGGTGAGAGGGGTCGGTAAGAGCTGACGGTAGGTGCAGGCAAGAGGCCGCGGCCTGGTAAGAGGGGTCGGTAAGAGCTGACGGTAGGCGCAGGCAAGAGGCCGCGGCCTGGTAAGAGGGGTCGGTAAGAGCTGACGGTAGGCGCAGGCAAGAGGCCGCGGCCTGGTAAGAGGGGTCGGTAAGAGCTGACGGTAGGTGCAGGCAAGAGGCCGCCGCCTGGTAAGAGGGGTCGGTAAGAGCTGACACTAGGCGCAGGCAAGAGGGCGCGGCCTGGTAAGAGGGGTCGGTAAGAGCTGACGAAATGCGCAGGCAAGAGGCCGCGGCCTGGTAAGAGGGGTCGGTAAGAGCTGACGGTAGGCGCAGGCAAGAGGCCACGGCCTGGTAAGAGGGGTCGGTAAGAGCTGACGGTAGGCGCAGACAAGAGGCCGCGGCCTGGTAAGAGGGGTCGGTAAGAGCTGACGGTAGGCGCAGGCAAGAGGCCGCGGCCTGGTAAGAGGGGTCGGTAAGAGCTGACGAAATGCGCAGGCAAGAGGCCGCGGCCTGGAAAGAGGGGTCGGTAAGAGCTGACGGCAGGCACAGGCAAGAGGCCATGGCCTGGTAAGAGGGGTTGGTAAGAGCTGACGGTAGGCGCAGGCAAGAGGCCGCGGCCTGTAAGAGGGGTCGGTAAGAGCTGACGGCAGGCACAGGCAAGAGGCCATGGCCTGGTAAGAGGGGTCGGTAAGAGCTGACGGTAGGCGCAGGCAAGAGGCCGCCGCCTGGTAAGAGGGGTCGGTAAGAGCTGACGGTAGGCGCAGGCAAGAGGCCGCGGCCTGGTAAGAGGGGTCGGTAAGAGCTGACGAAATGCGCAGGCAAGAGGCCGTGGCCTGGTAAGAGGGGTCGGTAAGAGCTGACGGTAGGCGCAGGCAAGAGGCCGCGGCCTGGTAAGAGGGGTCGGTAAGAGCTGACGGTAGGCGCAGGCAAGAGGCCGCGGCCTGGTAAGAGGGGTCGGTAAGAGCTGACGGCAGGCACAGGCAAGAGGCAATGGCCTGGTAAGAGGGGTCGGTAAGAGCTGACGGTAGGCGCAGGCAAGAGGCCGCGGCCTGGTAAGAGGGGTCGGTAAGAGCTGACGGTAGGCGCAGACAAGAGGCCGCGGCCTGGTAAGAGGGGTCGGTAAGAGCTGACGGTAGGCGCAGGCAAGAGGCCGCGGCCTGGTAAGAGGGGTTGGTAAGAGCTGACGAAATGCGCAGGCAAGAGGCCGCGGCCTGGTAAGAGGGGTCGGTAAGAGCTGACGGTAGGCGCAGGCAAGAGGCCGCGGCCTGGTAAGAGGGGTCGGTAAGAGCTGACGGCAGGCGCAGACAAGAGGCTGCGGCCTGGTAAGAGGGGTCGGTAAGAGCTGACGGTAGGCGCAGGCAAGAGGCCGCGGCCTGGTAAGAGGGGTCGGTAAGAGCTGACGGTAGGCGCAGACAAGAGGCCGCGGCCTGGTAAAAGGGGTCAGTAAGAGCTGACGAAAGGCGCAGGCAAGAGGCCGCGGCCTGGAAAGAGGGGTCGGTAAGAGCTGACGGTAAGCGCAGGCAAGAGGCCGCGGCCTGGTAAGAGGGGTCGGTAAGAGCTGACGGTAGGCGCAGGCAAGAGGCCGCGGCCTGGTAAGAGGGGACGGTAACAGCTGACAGCAGGCGCAGGCAAGATTCCGTGGCCTGGTAAGAGGGGTCGGTAGGAGCTGACGGTAGGCGCAGGCAAGAGGCCGCGGCCTGGTAAGAGGGGTCGGTAAGAGCTGACGGTAGGCGCAGGCAAGAGGCCGCGGCCTGGTAAGAGGGGTCGGTAAGAGCTGACGGTAGGCGCAGACAAGAGGCCACGGCCTTGTAAGAGGGGTCGGTAAGAGCTGACGAAAGGCGCAGGCAAGAGGCCGCGGCCTGGTAAAAGGGGTCGGTAAGAACTGACGGCAGGCGCAGGCAAGAGGCCGCAGCCTGGTAAGAGGGGTCGGTAAGAGCTGACGGCAGGCGCAGGCAAGAGGCCGCGGCCTGGTAAGAGGGGTCGGTAAGAGCTGACGGTAGGCGCAGACAAGAGGCCACGGCCTGGTAAGAGGGGTCGGTAAGAGCTGACGAAATGCGCAGGCAAGAGGCCGCGGCCTGGTAAGAGGGGTCGGTAAGAGCTGACGGTAGGCGCAGGCAAGAGGCCGCGGCCTGGTAAGAGGGGTCGGTAAGAGCTGACGGTAGGCGCAGGCAAGAGGCCGCGGCCTGGTAAGAGGGGTCGGTAAGAGCTGACGGCAGGCGCAGGCAAGAGGCCGCGGCCTGGTAAGAGGGGTCGGTAAGAGCTGACGAAAGGCGCAGCAAGAGGCCGCGGCCTGGTAAGAGGGGTCGGTAAGAGCTGACGAAAGGCGCAGGCAAGAGGCCGCGGCCTGGTAAGAGGGGTCGGTAAGAGCTGACGGTAGGCGCAGGCAAGAGGCCGCGGCCTGGTAAGAGGGGTCGGTAAGAGCTGACGGTAGGCGCAGGCGAGAGGCCACGGCCTGGTAAGAGGGGTCGGTAAGAGCTGACGAAAGGCGCAGGCAAGAGGCCGCGGCCTGGTAAGAGGGGTCGGTAAGAGCTGACGGTAGGCGCAGACAAGAGGCCGTGGCCTGGTAAGAGGGGTCGGTAAGAGCTGACGAAAGGCGCAGCAAGAGGCCGCGGCCTGGTAAGAGGGGTCGGTAAGAGCTGACGAAAGGCGCAGCAAGAGGCCGCGGCCTGGTAAGAGGGGTCGGTAAGAGCTGACGGTAGGCGCAGGCAAGAGGCCGCGGCCTGGTAAGAGGGGTCGGTAAGAGCTGACGGTAGGCGCAGACAAGAGGCCGCGGCCTGGTAAGAGGGGTCGGTAAGAGCTGACGGTAGGCGCAGACAAGAGGCCGCGGCCTGGTAAGAGGGGTCGGTAAGAGCTGACAATAGGCGCAGGCAAGAGGCCGCGGCCTGGTAAGAGGGGTCGGTAAGAGCTGACGGTAGGCGCAGGCAACAGGCCGCGGCCTGGTAAGAGGGGTCGGTAAGAGCTGACGAAAGGCGCAGGCAAGAGGCCGCGGCCTGGTAAGAGGGGTCGGTAAGAGCTGACGGCAGGCGCAGGCAAGAGGCCGCGGCCTGGTAAGAGGGGTCGGTAAGAGCTGACGAAAGGCGCAGGCAAGAGGCCGCGGCCTGGTAAGAGGGGTCGGTAAGAGCTGACGAAAGGCGCAGCAAGAGGCCGCGGCCTGGTAAGAGGGGTCGGTAAGAGCTGACGGTAGGCGCAGACAAGAGGCCGCGGCCTGGTAAGAGGGGTCGGTAAGAGCTGACGGCAGGCGCAGGCAAGAGGCCGCGGCCTGGTAAGAGGGGTCGGTAAGAGCTGACGGTAGGCGCAGGCAAGAGGCCGCGGCCTGGTAAGAGGGGTCGGTAAGAGCTGACGGTAGGCGCAGGCAAGAGGCCGCGGCCTGGTAAGAGGGGTCGGTAAGAGCTGACGAAAGGCGCAGGCAAGAGGCCGCGGCCTGGTAAGAGGGGTCGGTAAGAGCTGACGGCAGGCGCAGGCAAGAGGCCGCGGCCTGGTAAGAGGGGTCGGTAAGAGCTGACGAAAGGCGCAGCAAGAGGCCGCGGCCTGGTAAGAGGGGTCGGTAAGAGCTGACGGTAGGCGCAGGCAAGAGGCCGTGGCCTGGTAAGAGGGGTCGGTAAGAGCTGACGGTAGGCGCAGACAAGAGGCCGCGGCCTGGTAAGAGGGGTCGGTAAGAGCTGACGGTAGGCGCAGACAAGAGGCCGCGGCCTGGTAAGAGGGGTCGGTAAGAGCTGACGAAAGGCGCAGCAAGAGGCCGCGGCCTGGTAAGAGGGGTCGGTAAGAGCTGACGGTAGGCGCAGACAAGAGGCCGCGGCCTGGTAAGAGGGGTCGGTAAGAGCTGACAGTAGGCGCAGGCAAGAGGCCGCGGCCTGGTAAGAGGGGTCGGTAAGAGCTGACGGTAGGCGCAGGCAAGAGGCCACGGCCTGGTAAGAGGGGTCGGTAAGAGCTGACGAAAGGCGCAGGCAAGAGGCCGCGGCCTGGTAAGAGGGGTCGGTAAGAGCTGACGAAAGGCGCAGGCAAGAGGCCGCGGCCTGGTAAGAGGGGTCGGTAAGAGCTGACGAAAGGCACAGGCAAGAGGCCGCGGCCTGGTAAGAGGGGTCGGTAAGAGCTGACGGCAGGCGCAGGCAAGAGGCCGCAGCCTGGTAAGAGGGGTCGGTAAGAGCTGACGGTAGGCGCAGGCAAGAGGCCACGGCCTGGTAAGAGGGGTCGGTAAGAGCTGACGGCAGGCGCAGGCAAGAGGCCGCGGCCTGGTAAGAGGGGTCGGTAAGAGCTGACGAAAGGCGCAGGCAAGAGGCCGCGGCCTGGTAAGAGGGGTCGGTAAGAGCTGACGGTAGGTGCAGACAAGAGGCCGCGGACTGGTAAGAGGGGTCGGTAAGAGCTGACGGTAGGCGCAGACAAGAGGCCGCGGCCTGGTAAGAGGGGTCGGTAAGAGCTGATGAAATGCGCAGGCAAGAGGCTGCGGCCTGGTAAGAGGGGTCGGTAAGAGCTGACGGTAGGCGCAGGCAAGATTCCGTGGCCTGGTAAGAGGGGTCGGTTAGAGCTGACGGTAGGTGCAGGCAGGAGGCCGCGGCCTGGTAAGAGGGGCCGGTAAGAGCTGACGGCAGGTGCAGGCAAGAGGCCGCGGCCTGGTAAGAGGGGTCGGTAAGAGCTGTCGAAAGGCGCAGGCAAGAGGCCGCGGCTGGTAAGAGGGGTCGGTAAGAGCTGACGGTAGGCGCAGACAAGAGGCCGCGGCCTGGTAAGAGGGGTCGGTAAGAGCTGACGGTAGGTGCAGGCAAGAGGCCGCGGCCTGGTAAGAGGGGTCGGTAAGAGCTGACGGCAGGCGCAGGCAAGAGGCCGCGGCCTGGTAAGAGGGGTCGGTAAGAGCTGACGGCAGGCGCAGGCAAGAGGCCGCGGCCTGGTAAGAGGGGTCGGTAAGAGCTGACGGTAGGCGCAGGCAAGAGGCCGCGGCCTGGTAAGAGGGGTCGGTAAGAGCTGACGGTAGGCGCAGGCAAGAGGCCGCGGCCTGGTAAGAGGGGTCGGTAAGAGCTGACGGGAGGCGCAGGCAAGAGGCCGCGGCCTGGTAAGAGGGGTCGGTAAGAGCTGACGGTAGGCGCAGGCAAGAGGCCGCGGCCTGGTAAGAGGGGTCGGTAAGAGCTGACGGGAGGCGCAGGCAAGAGGCCGCGGCCTGGTAAGAGGGGTCGGTAAGAGCTGACGGTAGGCGCAGGCAAGAGGCCGCGGCCTATTAAGAGGGGTCGGTAAGAGCTGACGGTAGGCGCAGGCAAGAGGCCGTGCAGCTAGCGGCGCCTCCACGACTGCGTGTCCCGTGTTTATGTGGAGTGGACTGGCTCCTGGTTGTGTTTAGCTACCTGGAGACCATTCGCGGACTTTGTATTTCCAAACGACGATGGATGACAATGCGCCGTGTCACCTTGCCACAATTTTTTGTGATCGGTTTAAAGAACATTCTGCACAATGTCAGCCAATGATTTGGCCACCCAGATCGTCCACCGTAAATCCCATCAAACAATTATGGGACATAGTCGAGAGGTCAGTCGTGCACATAGTCTTGTGCATCGGCAACACCTTCGCAATTGTGGACTGCTATATAGGGAGCGTACCTCATTACTTATGCAGAGGAATTCCAGCGACTTTTCGAATCCGTGCTACGTCGAGTTCTCGTAATACGCTGGGTAAAAGGAGGTCGAACACGATATTACGAGGAGTATCTGGGGTTTCCCAGGATGGATGAACAATATTCAGAGATAGGAACGATCACTGGAAGGGAAATAGTGTGGTAAAAATTGTCTGTAAAATGCATCTGAATGCTCTGAGACAAATCTCTTCTAATGCAAGTTCTTGTCTTCCCATATTTTCAGGGAGCGTAGTATAATTTATTTAGAAAATTAGTTACGTGAAATATAGATAATTGGAACGATCTTTTCATCGAAATAACGTGGAAAGGGTTAGCTTAAAGGATACTTATACATGTTTAATGTTAACATTTATTCACACAGTTTTTAGTGCTACTACTTATATTGGTGTAATAAAAAAACAAGGTTCTTTTTATATACAGGCTATCAGTTTTCAAATAGAAATTCGTCCATGGAATAAGAAGAGCTGTGTGGGAGAAGTGATTTTATTTTCGATTTGACACTATATTTGCTGCCTGTGACACACTTTATTATTGTTGCTGTACACTGAACTGTTTTCCGAACTACTGACAGCTTCAGTAATGGGTGCTAAAGGTCTTTTTCCCTCTCGTGTTGTGGGTGTGGACTTCGCTGTTCTTCTCAAATTGTGATGGCGTATTTACGACGAATTTCATTAGCAACTATACAATATATTGTGATCGTCTAGTTCAAATGCGTAACTCCCTGAACAGGTACCTACATGACGATCACGGATGGTCACACGTTTATGTTACTACTCGCCTTTGTGCAATCAATACTTTCTTCACATAAAACTAATCCGTACATCTTTACTGAGTCGAAATATGTAAAATATGTCAGGAGATTTATTCGTTTGTTCGTTAATTATACGAAGAGCAAAAGTAGCTCAACGTAACCGTTTGATAAACTCAGTAACAGACTTCCAGTCTTCATCAATATGGCCGGCCGCGGTGGTCTAGCGGTTCTACGCGCTCAGTCCGGAGCCGCGCGACTGCTACGGTCGCAGGTTCGAATCGTGCCTCGGGCATGGATGTGTGTGATGTCCTTAGGTTAGTTAGGTTTAAGTAGTTCTAAGTTCTAGGGGACTGATGACCATAGATGTTAAGTCCCATAGTGCTCAGAGCCATTTGAACCATTTCATCATGGACCAAAACAAGGAAAGAATGCCCAGCAGACATAGGCACAGGTCTACCATGGCACTTTGCTGCTACACAGAACAACCGCAGTGCCGTGTTCAGCCGCAGTTATGTGGAACCAACGATTTGACGAAGGCCGAACACACGTCGGTGTTGCTGACCGGGAAGTCCAGACCTTGCACCACGATGTTTTCCATCTCTTCGGGAAGCTTGCAGAACAGCTAGAGCAAACGATTTTCCAACGGTGCGTTCAGTCATTGCTTGTCGAATACAGTAGCTCCGTGGCCAAGAAGCGGACTTCTACCGTCGAGGAAGTGGACGAGTGTTGGAACGTTCGGACCGTTGTTCACAGCGTTGACTACGCTGAAAAACCAGTGTCACGTGTGTGAGACACTACGACATCCCGCGCAGCTGCGGTGTGTGTAGCGGCGGGGCGGGGAGGGGGGCGGGGCAGAGACTCGTCCTGCGGCGGCACTGCCCCACTCGCCTCACGGCCGGCAGTCCTGTGGCGTGGTTCTGCACAGGTGCGCCGCAAGCCCGTGTACGGTGCGTGGCGGAGCGTACTCTGCAGCACTACTAGTCATTTCCCCACCTGTTCCACTCGCCAACAGAGCGAGGGAAAAACTACCGTCTGCGTGCCTCCGCATCAGCCCTAATTTCTCGAACCTTATCTTCGTGGTACTTGCGCTCAATGTATGCTGGCCGCAGTAGAATCGTTCGACAGTCGTCTTCAAATGCCCGTTTTTTTTTTCTTTTTTTCTCAATAATGTTTCTAACAGCCCGCACACCGGACACGAATCCGTTAGATTTCTGTCTGTGTGGACATTTAAAGGCATTGTCGCATGTCAACCTGTGGACATTGTTGAGGCGTTACAGACGTATGCAAACGATACGCGTGTCGCATTGCGAGCCGAGCCAGATCTATTTGAAAGAGCGCGTGATTCACTGCGTCGATGGGTTAAAGGACTTGTCAGGATGCGTGGTATCCACACGCACCACCGCCTGCAGTGTCTACTTCTATATGAGCCACAGGCGGGAATGAGAGGACAGATTGACCCATACCTCAACAAGTATTCATTTCCGTACTATCGTTATAGGGACTTTTCCCCTAGTTTTAACCGGTAATTGCTCCTGTCGGATATCTTTAACTCTCTTTAGACTTGCTGTGTAATGAGAGAATAAACTGTACAATCAGTTGAATGACACCCTCTGACGACAGTATGAATCCGAACAGCGTTGTGCCAAACTACATATCGGTATTAGAACGTGCCTGAAGCAAAGAAGTATTTAGTCAACTGTACACAATAATAACAGAAAATTTCTGAAGATGCAACGAACGTGGATTCTGTCGTTAGAAATTGTGACAGCACACGGTAAACGAAAAGGAGAGCCAATTACTTACCACAACGATTGTCAAATGGCTCCATCACCCGGCACCACCTGTCAACAGATACAAGAAAATGTAGGAACAGTTTCATAACAGCAAAATAAAATGAACAACCATCATGAAAGTGAGGTAGAGGGGTGAAGGGGAGGGGACGGTTCTACTGTATCATTAAAATTCGTAACTTTGTTGCAAGCGATTTCTGCTCTTCCTAAAGACACTCAACGGCTCAACAAAACAGGTGTAAGGTAACATTTGTCAAGGTTTGGAACGATGATTCTTCAACAGCGAAATGCTGTGCGATGTGTTAAACAGAATGTCAAACAACGAAGCATAACTCTTCAGTCTTCAACAAACTGCAAATGGCAGGATAAATACTATGAACAGACAGCCATGGGGTCTCCCTTATTCCACGTCCCCCCCCCCCCCTCCCCCTCGTTAGCATATGATATGGAGGCCTTTGAAACAACGGCACTTTGTTTGGAGATTTGTGGTAAGAGCCTATGGGGGAAAACTGCTGAGGTCATCGGTCCCTAAGCTTACACACTACTTAATCTAACTTAAACTAACTTACGTTAAGCACAACACACACATTCATGCCCGAGGGGTGACTCGAACCTCCGACGGAGAGAGCCGCGCGGACCGTGGCAATTTGTTCCGATTCTTTATGCCCATGACGTTGGTTCTGATAAGTGTACGATACGGTCGCTATATGGCCTCGTGGTGAAACGGAGCTACGCAGGTTTCAAGAATAAATGAGTAAAATGCACGGGAAGATAGGGTCCACACTAGAGACAAAGAAGAAAGGAGCAATTCCATTGCTAGACGTGGAAATGTAAACGGAGGGCACTCTAGGACACAGACCATACTTGAAGCCTCGACATACGGACAGATTTTTTGCACGTCCAATCCAGCCGCCACTCAGTGCACGAGAACTCGGTTATCCATTCCTTAGCTGTCCGCACGCAGCGCCTAAGTGATTCTCACAACGTAACATATCACCTCAAAAGGCTGCGTACAACAACCGTGGCCAATGGTTGCAAACATAAATCGATTCACACAGTCATCGGAACACAAGAAATAGGCGAGTAATCAACAAACTGCAGCCAGTGACGCGCTTACCCCATAAGAAGGACGTCATTCACCGGACCAGTTAACACCTTCGGGCGGTTGCAGTCGAGCCTAACGTGTACAGTAATCGTAAGATTCAGGATCTGCTACGCTCCGTCAGGGGCAAGGTAGATGCTTTACACGATACAGCTACAAAGTGGAATGTCAGCGTGGAAAATAATGCATCAGACAGATCGGCAAGGCAAAAATAATGCGCATACGGGAACACGAGCGCTACATTCGTCTGTGGCAGGGCAGGAAATCTGCAGTGGCCGAATAGTCGCAAGACTGTGGCAACCAAACAGAATTTACCAAAACACGTGTACTTGCCGAACAGCCGGGTTTGGTAAACCACAAGGTCAGAGAAGCCATAGAAATATACTGACCACCCTAAGCACGTGACCAGAATGGAGGGATGCAGGTTTTCCCTCTGCTGGGTGCCAGCAGCCCCGTGGCGCGCAGGTAGCGCTTCAAACGGGACGACTGCCGGAACCCGCGCGTCATTCGCCGACGACCACCGACCACGGCTCACGGTGCAAGAAGGAATAGACAGCGGCACCCCCCTGCAGTAGTAAGTAACTACAACAAGACGCAATGTCATGCTAGGTGACCACTAAGTGACAGGATGTAAGTGCAGGGACCGATTTATGACCATTTGTGGATGGGGGCTGTTGCGTGGACGGGAAAGAAGACCCAGCGGTCCTACCTTTGAAGTTAAGGAAAATAACTTTCCAGATCTAATATTTTAAGTTGTTTTGATACTTACAGATATCAAACAATTGCAAAAATGTGTTTTATTTTAGCACATAAGTAGTAGGACGTGGGGGTGCGGCCCCACATTTCATTGTTGCCAGATGTATCCAAGATGGTGGCAACGACGTCATCCAAGATGGCGGATTTTTAGCGGGAAGTTTGAATTTTGGCGGGAAGAGAGGTCAATTGGGCCACCTCCGCTAACCTAACCCCCCCAGAAGAAAATTGGCAGTAAAATCAAATTCCAGCAGGATGATGCATCACACCACGAAAATGGCGGGAAATTAGCCCAGTTGGGCTATGTCCACTAACCTAACCACCCACCCCCTAGAAAATGGCGGGAAGTTCAAACTCCAACAGGACAATGTCTCGAAAACTGTACTTCCCTTTATTATTATCATTTATTATCATTTACTATCATTTATTATTATTATTTATACCATGCACATGTGTTCGCTACGAGAACTGGAGTCCAACTGTGTCAGTTCATACCCTGCCACCAGAGAGCACCTCCACGACATTATTCAAGATGGCGAATTTTGGCGGGAAAAATAGGCCAATTGGGCTACCTCCACCAACCTAACCCCCCCTCCCCCCGAAAATTGGCGCGAAATTTGAATTTTGGCGGGGAAAAAGGTCAGTTGTGCTATGTCCACTATCCTAATCCTCCTGAAACAATTGGCGCCAAATTCAAATTCCAACACAATAATGGCTGAAAAACCGTACTTGACTATTGTCATTATTATTCATTATCATTCATTATCATTTATTATCATTGTTATTTATTATTATTGGCCTACCTCTATCAGAAAATTGCGCCAAATTCAAATTCCAACACGATAATCTCTCGAAAACTGTCCTATTTATTATTACCATTTATTATTTATTCAAGATGTCCGATTTCGGCGGGAAGAAAGCCGTTTGCGTTACATCCATAACAAAAAAACTGTTACGAGCTCAAATTCCAACACCATAATCGATCACACATACGAAATAGTCCACATCCTACGAACATTGACTGTCACTTATGTTTTTTAATTGATAACCTATCAAACCCCCCCCCCCCCCCCCCAATGAACCATGGACCTTGCCGCTGGTGGGGAGGCTTGCGTGCCTCAGCGATACAGGTGGCCGTACCGTCGGTGCAACCACAACGGAGGGGTATCTGTTGAAAGGCCAGACAAACGTGTGGTTCCTGAAGAGGGGCAGCAGCCTTTTCAGTAGTTGCAGGGGCAACAGTCTGGATGATTGACTGATCTGGCCTTGTAACACTAACCAAAACGGCCTTGCTGTTGTTGTACTGCGGACGGCTGAAAGCAAGGGGAAACCACAGCCGTAATTTTTCCCGAGGGCATGCAGCTTTACTGTATGGTTAAATGATGATGGCGTCCTCTTGCGTAAAATATTCCGGAGGTAAAATAGTCCCCCATTCGGATCTCCGGGTGGGGACTACTCAGGAGGACGTCGTTATCAGGAGAAAGAAAACTGGCGTTCTACGGATCGGAGCGTGGAATGTCAGCAGATCCCTTAATCGAGCAGGTAGGTTAGAAAACTTAAAAAGGAAGATTAAAGTTAGATATAGTGGGAATTAGTGAAGTTCGGAGGCAGGAGGAACAAGACTTTTGGTCAGGTGAATACAGGGATATAAATACAAAATCAAATAGGGGTAATGCAGGAGTAGGTTTAATAATGAATAAAAAAATAGGAGTGCGGGTAAGCTACTGCAAACAGCATAGTGAACGCATTATTGTGGCCAAGATAGACACGAAGCCCACGCCTACTACAGGAGTACAAGTTTAACTAGCTCTGCAGATGATGAAGAAATTGATGAAATGTAAGATGAGATAAAAGAAATTATTCAGATAGTGAAGGGAGACGAAAATTTAATAGTCATGGGTGACTGGAATTCGAGAGTAGGGAAAAGGAGAGAAGGAAACATAGTAGGTGAATATGGATTGGGGCTAATAAATGAAAGAGGAAGCCGTCTGTTAGAATTTTGCACAGGGCATAACTTAATCATAGCTAACACTTGGTTCAAGAATCATAAAAGAAGGTTGTATACATGGAAGAATCCCGGAGATTATAAAAGGTATCAGATAGATTATACAATGGTAAGACAGAGATTTAGGAACCAGGTTTTAAATTGTAAGACATTTCCAGGGGCAGACGTGGGCTCTGACCACAATCTATTGGTTATGAACTGCGGATTAAAATTGAAGAAACTGCAAAAAGGTGGGAATTTAAGGAGATGGGACCTGGATAAACTGACTAAACCAGAGGTTGTACAGAGTTTCAAGGAGAGCATAAGGGAACAATTGATAGCAGTGGAGGAAAGAAGTACAGTAGAAGAAGAATGGGTAGCTCTGAGGGATGAAGTAGTGAAGGCAGCAGAGGATCAAGTGGGTAAAAACATGAGGGCTAGTAGAAATCTTTGGATAACAGAAGAAATATTGAATTTAATTGATGAAAGGAGGAAACATAAAAACGCAGTAATTGAAGCAGGCAAAAAGAAATACAAAAATGAGATCGACAGGAAGTGCAAAATGGCTAAGCAGGTATGGCTAGAGGACAAATGTAAGGATGTAGAGGCTTATCGCACTAGGGGTAAGATAGATACTGCCTGCAGGAAAATTAAAGAGACCTTTGGAGAAAAGAGAGTCACCTGTATGAAAATCAAGAGCTCAGATGGAAACCCAGTCCTAACCAAAGAAGGGAAAGCAGAAAGGTGGAAGGAGTATATAGAGGGTGTATACAAGGGCGATGTACTTGAGGACAATATTATAGAATGGGAAGATAAGTAGATGAAGATGAAGTGGGAGATACGATACTGCATGAAGAGTTTGACAGAGCACTGAAAGACCTGAGTCGAAACAAGGCCCCAGGAGTACGCTACATTCCATTGGAACTACTGACGGCCTTGGGAGAGCCAGTCCTGACGAAGCTCTACCATCTGGTGAGCAAGATGTATGAGACAGGCGAAATACCCTCAGACTTCAAGAAGAATATGATAATTCCAATCCCAAAGAAAGCAGGTGTTGACAGATGTGAAAATTACCGAAATATCAGTTTAATAAGTCACAGCTGCAAAATACTAACGCGAATATTTTACAGGCGAATGGAAAAGCTGGTAGAAGCCGACCTCGGGGAAGATCAGTTTGGATTCCGTAGAAATATTGGAACACGTGAGGCAACACTGACCTTACGACTTATCTTAGAAGAAAGATTAAGGAAAGGCAAATCTATGTTTCTAGCATTTGTAGACTTAGAGAAAGCTTTTGACAATGATGACTGGAATACTCTCTTTCGAATTCTAAAGGTGGCAGGGGTAAAATACAGGGAGTGAAAGGCTATTTACAATTTGTGCAGAAACCAGATGGCAGTTATAAGAGTCGAGGGTCATGAAAGGGAAGCAGTGGTTGGGAAGGGAGTGAGACACGGTTGTAGCCTTTCCCCGATGTTATTCAATCTGTATATTGAGCAAGCAGTAAAGGAAAAAAAAAATTTGGAGTAGGTATTAAAATCCATGGAGAAGAAATAACTGATGATGGTCGAAGTAGAGAGGATATAAAATGTAGACTGGCAATGGCAAGGAAAGCGTTTCTGAAGAAGAGAAATTTGTTAACATCGAGTATTGATTTAAGTGTCAGGAAGTCGTTTCTGAAAGTATTTGTATGGAGTGTAGCCATGTATGGAGGTGAAACATGGACGATAAATAGTTTGGACAGGAAGAGAATAGAAGCTTTTGAAATCTGGTGCTACAGAAGAATGCTGAAGATTAGATGGGTACATCACATAACTAATGAGGAGGTATTGAATAGAATTGGGGAGAAGAGAAGTTTGTGGCACAACTTGACGAGAAGAAGGGACCGGTTGGTAGGACATGTTCTGAGGCATCAAGGGGTCACAAATTTAGCATTGGAGGGCAGCGTAAAGGCTAAAAATCGTAGAGGGAGACCAAGAGATGAATACACTAAGCAGATTCAGAAGGATGTAGGTTGCAGTAGGTACCGGGAGATGAAGAAACTTGCACAGGGTAGGGTAGCATGGAGAGCTGCATCAAACCAGTCTCAGGACTGAAGACCACAACAACAACAACAACTATCAAAATCGCGTCAAATAATAAACTGCACTTGTACTAATGTAATTCACATCCTCTAATTTTGCAGGGAAAAAGTAGTGAAGTCTTTATTTTAAGCAGTACCTTCATCACTTGTTCTCAAACAGACTTAGTACACATCTTCGAGATGGCCACACCCAGTGCGCTCGCCATTAGGTCCAGACTGCAACTAAGTCCAAATCATCGCCAGCAGAGGCTACCCCTGGCGTCATCGGTCAGCGGTAGTCCGTGCGCACGCCACTGGTCCAGTGGCATAAACATGTTTTGCTCGTTCGAACCTGCCGATTCTGACGTCACAACGGTAGGTTGTCCGTTCACCACGTGTTTTCGTCCCTCCCACCCGTTTCGCGCCAAAATTGTTCATCCGAGAGTGGAGTCTTCCCAAACGTCACACAACCGCCAGTCCACCACGTGACTCGCTCGACAAAGAACGCTCTCGGTAAGTTAACTGACACAAGATCATCTGCTCTCTATCACGCGCGCTCCCACGTTATAACCGGACACGCGCCGCGCCGCCGCCCCGCGGGCGTCCGACTGTTGCATCACACACCCTCAGCCCCCACCTCCATACCAGCGCCGGACATAGTCTTCTGAATAACAATGATTAATAACAAAGACAAGTACGGCTATCGTGTTGGAATTTGAATTTGGCGCTAATTTTTTCTGGAGGGTTAGGACAGTGGACATAGCACAACAGACCTTTTTCCCCGCCAAAATTCAAATATTGCACCAATTTTCTGGTGGTTAGGTTAGTGGAGGTAGCCCAATTGGCCTATTATTCCCGTCAAAATCCGCCATCTTGAATAACGTCACGGTGGCGCTCTTTGGTGGCAGGGTATGAACTAACACAGCTGGACTCCGAACCGCGTAGCGAACATATGTGCATGGTATAAATAATAATAGTAAATGACGATATATGATAGTAAATGATAATAAATGATAATAATAAAGGCAAGTACAGTTTTCGAGACATTATCCTGTTGGAGTTTGAACTTCCTGCCATTTTCTAGGGGGTGGGTGGTTAGGTTAGTAGACGTAGTCCAATTGCTCTAATTTCCCGCCATTTTCGTGGTGTGATGCATTATCCTGCTGGAATTTGAATTTACCGCCAAATTTTTTCTGGAGGGTTAGGTTAGTGGAGGTAGCCCAATTGACCTATCTTCCCGCTAAAATTCGAACTTCCCGCCAAAATCCGCCATCTGGAATGATGTCATGCGCTGTTGTCAAGTCTACATGCCGTTAAATTGGATAACATCATCGCCGCCATCCTGGATTCATCTGCCAACAATTGAATGTGGGGCCACCCCCCCCCCCCCTTGTCCTACTACTCACATAATGTTAAAATTTTTAAGAACTGTAAACACGCTTTTTCTGAGTAACTTCTTTTACATTATTGTTTACACACGGCAACAAACCTGTAAGACTTTTAATAACACAGTAGATAAGCGAATTAAAAGCACATAAACTGAAAGCAGAAAAAAAATCTTTTAAAACTGTAGTTCTTAATTTGTTGACAGTTATATTTTTCCCAGTTTAGTTCATAAATATTAAACACTTATACTTTGAAAATAACAATTGTAAAGTTTTGAATAGATGTTCAAACATTCTTTCTAATTTTCATTTTCAATGCAATTCACAATATATGTTTTGAAACAAACGTAACAGGAATAAAATTGCAATGTCCATATGAATTATGTTATCAAAACAATGTATTTGACACTAATATCGCCAAAGATGTACGATATAAACAGTGAGAACATTACATCTTTACAGTAGCTCAAAGTTTAGTTTCAGGCACATAAAGCCGTAGTTTTGAATGTAATCTTGTGTTTCTTTGATGCACTGAGTGGTTAAAAATCTGGCATAGAAGATATTTTTACAAAAAACAATCAACATACCTACCCATAATTTTATCTTTGTTAATAATGATGTCTCTATTGACATACAACAAGGGAAGGTCTGTTAAGCTGTTTTGCCCACAACAGTTCCTCAACCAATTCTTAATGAATGTGAGTGTCGAAAATGATCTTTCTGCAGTTGAAAAAGGAAGAGAAGAAAGGATCAAAATCGAAGATCTAATTGTAGGAAAAAATTCTGGAGTGCAAAACAGTAAACATTCAACTGCATTACATTAACAAGTCCGTCTATACAGAAAGCTCATTTTCCGCTTCCTAAGTGAATACAGTAAATCTAATTTATTTTCATTAACTACTTTGATATATATACCACCTGAAGATGATGTGTGAATATCAAAATACTTCCCACTTATCAAGTAAAACGACTAATGTAAAAATTCTCTGTACTTTCCAATTTAACATTACAGTCGCAGCATCAAAAACTTTCGACTACGGACGAGAACGAGAACAGATTAGTGAGTACTGTCAAATGTTCAAATGTGTGTGAAATCTTATGGGACTCAACTGCTAAGATCATCAGTCCCTAAGCTTACACACTACTAAACCTAAATTATGCTAAGGACAAACACACACACCCATGCCCGAGGGAGGACTCGAACCTCCGCCGGGACCAGCCGCACAGTCCATGACTGCAGCGCCTGAGACCGCTCGGCTAATCCCGCGCGGCACTACGTTCTCTTGGGCACACAAAGTAATATAACTGAATTAAATAACGAAATCCACTGATCGACGTGCTTACCTTTGGTTCAGGTTAGAAGAATTACCATTCGATTTTAGTTTAGCTTCAATCCGCCCTTGTATAAGTGACTCTTACTCAGCTTAAACACATTAGGTGACGCAGAAGACCACTGTAACCATGGCCA
Organism: Schistocerca americana; assembly: GCF_021461395.2. NCBI lineage: Eukaryota > Metazoa > Arthropoda > Insecta > Orthoptera > Acrididae > Schistocerca > Schistocerca americana. The sequence continues at coordinate 194,594,936 of NC_060127.1, forward strand.
GCATAGTTTTTTTTTTGCATTATGACGCGGTACTATTCTCTAGAAACTTTTACGTGAACTCATGTTTAATCTATTAACGCTCACGTACTGCTCTTATACAGTGTAATGATCATCGAGAGGTGTTTGAGTGATAAATCGGCGACTAAAGTCCATCTTTTCGTGGTAGCCATAGACGCTACTCTTGGCATGTCGAGAAAGTGCAGTAAATGCATGTCATCATAACAAAACCTGTACTGATCTACTCTTTTCAATAAGTGTTTGCCGGCCGTAGTGGCCGAGCGGTTCTAGGCGCTACAGTGTAGAGCCGCGCGACCGCTACGGTCGCAGGTTCGAATCCTGCCTCGGGCATGGTTTTGTGTGACGTCCTTAGGTTAGTTAGGTTTAAGTAGTTCTAAGTTCTAGGGGACTGATGACCTCAGAAGTTAAGTCCCATAGTGCTCAGAGCCATTTGAACCAATAAGTGTTTTCGTTAGCCACTGTACAGTTTGAGGTGACAATCTTATCATCAGGCTTTCAGTAGTCCTACAAGGACCTTACATGCGATGTTACTTTCCACATACTGAAAGCACATGTTCATTATCTCGGTGGGAACAGCTTGAGCGTGTCGACAGCACAGTTACACCATCTGGCCAAAAAACACAGTCAGTGAGGCGAGGCGGTCGGACGTGGCTGTGACGTCGTTCACCTACACACCATAGAGGGCAGCAGGCAGCCGAGGTCACTGTGTAGGGTGTCGAGATTTACGTGCACTTATTGCTATACGGTAGGGAGCTGCTGTTAAGTGGAGGAATACTGGGCGACAAATTTATAACGTACTAATTAAGAACACAAACCTGTTTATTAAAACACGGAAAATGATGCGAGACAATAATCTGTGCAGCTACGTCCGGAATTAATTGAATGAATTATCGGCAGCGCAGCTGTTAGTACATATTGCAAACATTTCAGAAATGACTGAATGAAACTGAGAGGAACATTACATTACAAAAATTTGATAGATGCTTAGCACAGAGGTGTAATCAGATCACAAGTCTATAAAATTAACCTACATATTCCACATTACAAGTTTCAAAAACATATTTAAAACAGCTAACAGGCAATTACCATAAGTCATATAGTATCACGTGCCTTTCTGCAGATAATTCGAGGGAAGACAACTGATTTGAGACAAGCGGAATAACCTGACAACATCAAATTCAAACAACGATAAAAGTGGGAGTTTCAGAGCCAAGAAATTTCTCTTTCTTCACGTAAGTGTGGATGGCGATCGCCACCAGAGACACGGACAGTCTCAGTAAAGGCATTTATCGTGCCCAGGCCTCTTCAGCTGGACCCACAGTATAAACAACAGATACAACACGTTATCCTGTAACATACGAACTACTGATTAACAATTTGCATTTACAGGACAAGTAGACACTTAAAATACACTCGAAAAAGGTGAACGTTGCGCGTGAAGCACCTGATTTCAAAATAAATTTTAATTACAAGTGCGGCCAAACTGAAACAGCTCAAGCGGCAGCGCCAATCTTTAATCGTCCAAACGGTAATGGACGGTCACCATAATTTCTTGCAGATCGAAGTGTAAAGCTGAGAGCCTCTTGACCAACGTCCGCCATCAGTTAGGCGTTATGACGAGTTAGCTGCGGAGCAGGAACTAAAGAGGGCTATTCACCCGGTTCTTGAAACTGTCAGACAGGAACCCAACCCGGTACCACAGTGGACACAGGCTCCTTGCAAATTAGGATGCCTATAAGTCGAGTCTGCGCATCGCGCAAGGACAGCTTTTTCAACGAGCATTGTTCACGGTCCCAGCCGACACTCAGTCCCGCAGAACCCACACTGACCAAAAGCGCAGCTTTGAGCAGCGGGCCTGGGATACTGGCGGCCACTGTCAGGAACGCACACGGCCCAGCCGACCGTCACGTTGGGAGCACCTCCCGGCCCCGACAGCGCCCAAACGCCGGCCCTGTCGATGTCGAAGCGTGCCCGCACGGCACAGCTGTGTGTGTTGGCTCCGTACAAAGTCGCTGAACTTTATGGAAGACTTGTGAACCCGGCAACGCTTCTTCATTTCTGAATTGCTCGTATACCCTAATCTCCTCCTACACCCTCTCTCTGTCCATCTCCTCATGCCCCCGTTTCTATGACCCTGAAATTTGTTTATTGCTACTGCGAACGAAACCACGAGTGGAAACTGACGCGCTTACAATGAATGGCTGTGAACTAAGCATCACATGTATACAGGATATGAGAGAGACTTTTCCAGCTCCTGGATCTGTTTGAGGATGGTAGCTTCGATGAGAGAATTTTGCACAGTTTCAATCGGAGAACGGATAGGACGCCAAAGTTTCGGACGGTTCAGACTCCGTAGCAGTATTCTAATCATAAACCGATAAGCCATAAATACCACTTACCTGTTTACTGTTAAAACCTCCAGCGAGAAAGAATAAACAGCAAATTGCTATGTATACAATTTTTGTTTTTATTTTATTTATAAGGAGAAAAACTTTGCAAATTTTTGCTAAGTTCCTAGCGGACCAAACTGCTGAGCTCGTCGGTGCCTAGGCTAACACACTACTTAATCCAACTTAAACTAACTTACGCTAAGGACCACACACACACACACACACACACACACACACCCATGCCCGAGGGAGGACTCGAACCTCCAACGGGGGGAGCCGCGCGAGCCGTGGCAAGGCGCCCCTGACCGCGCGGTTATAAGGAGAAAGAATAAGCCTATGTACCAGATAAACAGTTTGTTTAATGGTTTCAAAGACCATCCATGGTAGATGAAACTAACTGCGAAAAGAAATCATGAAGGACGTACCCGAAATGTTCCGATTCCAGACTTCGAGGAAAATGTGATTAACACTGTGGAAGGCGACCACCGTGTCAGTACCAGGCAGCTGGCCCGCCAGTACAGAGTAACCGTTCTCCATAACAATTGTTACTACCCCTATCACTTACAGCGTGTGTAGGACTTAATACCTACAGACTTTCCACATCGGGAGCAGTTTTGTCACTGGTTTCTTCACCAGGCAACCACCACGATGTCGGGATTTGTGTCTTCCATGCTATTCACAGATGAGGCCACCTTTCCACGGCATGGTATCATCGGCTATCATAACACTCAACTGTGGGAGAGTATGCACAGCCCCCCATGGTATGGTATCGCGATGGCGATGGCGATGGCGAATCATCAGCATCGGTGCAGCCGGAATGTGTGGGATGGGATAATTGGCCACTGTAGTTTGGGACCAGTCTTCCTTCCACTGGCCGGAACAATCGGCGTTTCTCGCAGGTGACTTTGCCTCCCCTGCTGGAAGAAGGCCATTCATGATTCGGAGGGTTGCGTGGCTGCTACATGATAGTGCTCCAGACCACTTTGCCATTAGTGTCCGGATACATCTCAGTCGCCTCTTCCCTGTTAGATGGAGCGGATGAGGGGGTCGAGTTCCATGGCCTGCTCGCTCACCAGATCCCAATCCTTGTTATTGCTGACTACGGGTCCGTCTCAAAAGTATCTTGTAGGCAGAGCCCATTCCAGATGTGGAGACACTGGAGCAGCCGTATTCGTGCTGCCTTTGTTCGGATGCAGCCTGGCCGATGTGGACATGTGAGTCAGAACATACTACGGCGCGTACACGCACGCACTGAGTCATATGGAAACCATTTTCGGTACATACTACAACTTAGGATACATGATACAGCGCGTATTAGACTGCAGTCTCTGTAAGAATGTATGACTGAATTAATGGTCTCTAGCATGGAAACCATGCGTATCCGGAGATGAGTTCATTAGACCTTTTTTTCCGTATCGCCTCTTCGATCAATTCCTAGAGTTTGTACATGGTGAAAAAAAATCGCCCTGTATAGTCATGTAGATTACAAGATAAGTCATATGGAATGCCGACTCTAAAGACAAATTTAATATGTGATGCCCTGAACGTCAAGTATTAGATAACTAGTCATCGACATGATGACTGTAAAGAAAAATACAAGTCTCGAAGCAGGAAATCGGAGAAGCAGCAGCCTACGAAATTAGGAAGAGCACGGATAAAGGTTGGACGAACATTCGTGTTCCACAATTGTGGAACCAGACATCTGAACCAAAGGGAAGATGGATTACATAGAGCTCCTCAATAAACTTACAGTAACTGAATATTGATGATGCAGAAAAAATGAAAAATTAAAGAACAACCTTCGTTCTACAGGATTTTTGGGGACCGTGGCATAATCGAATTTATCGAGTTCGAGGATGTTAATTGTATACCGGATGTCTCTCCTATTGGTTGTCAGCCGCAATTTCTCTGGTGTTTCAGCAGACATTTGCAATTTTGTTTTTGCAACGTGTAGCTGGTGGCGGTCCAAACAAATTCCGCTCGTCACGACTTTTGCTTGACACCCCAGCGTCGCCCGAATGCGTCCGTTTGTTTCGCAGTTCAAACTAAATGATTTTTATATCTGAATTTTACGTCACCGTTTAATAGAGCGCTACAGTATTAGTGGTATACTCGTTTTACCGTTACGTATTAACAGGAACAGTAAAGCACGAAGAATGATCGACGCTGACTACGTTTAGTTGTAAGTTTACTAGCAGTAGTTTCTGGAAGGCGTGTATTTTAAGTAATTTGTTCCGGTTTAATAAATATTAGCGATGACACTACACCACAATACAGACGCTGATAGCTTACTATGCTTCGGTAGATCACGAACCAACGGCCATTACGTTCCTTGGTGGTATCTCCCCGTACTTTCGTTGCGAACACATATTGTTGCCACCATCCAGACCATTAATGCTTCAACAGCTTCATTATCTTCGTCACAATTTCTTTTAGGATTATTTTACTTTCTTAAATTTTCATAATTATTTTTGAATGTTAATGGAATATTTTGTGAAAATTTTACGTATTTGATGTATTCCGTCATTTCATTTCACTTCAATTGCAAATACAGGGTGCCCCAAGAGGAACGGTGAATAACCAGCGATATGACGGGGAGCGATCACTCGAAGCAAGGAAGTCTAGTAAACAAGGACTCTAAAATACTATACACCTTAAGATCTACGAGTACTGTTTTCATAATCAATACATTTTAGAGTTCGTAATCAATACTTCATTTTCGACAGTGTGAAACGAATTATTCTACTGCAAGCTCTTCGCTTTCCATGTTTTGGGAGGAGGTAGTACGAACAAAAACAAGAAAAAAATGTCCATTAATCATGGCCTCTAAAAATCATACCTTAAGAGTTAGACGAGAGGTGTGTCACAGTAGCGAAGATGAACAAGTACTGATAACCCTTGACGTATGCATTTTAGAGCCCGTGTTTACATTAATTTTTTTCATGTTTTGGTCCATACTACCACGCCTCCAAATACGGAAAGCAAAGAGCTTGCAGTAGACGACATTTGTTTCACAGTATCAAAGTTGAAGTGCTCATAGCTCTTTAGGCAAGCATCTTAGTTCCATTTTTACTAGATATGTTTACTAGACATGTTTACTTTGCTTCCAATGACCGATCTCGTCATGTTCTTGAATGTGGCTATTGCTCCTGCGACATCCTCTGTAACACATCGTATATTTCAATACGTGATCGAGCACAACGGTCTAGACTGTTCTGTATAAGGTGTGAACAAATCAGTGACTCGATAATTCCTGTAGTAAGAAGCAGTATGCACAAAAGAGAAACAAATGCTATGACTTTGGTCTCGTTTTGGACACTGGAAACAAGAGAGAAATTAAAATTCACAAACGAGAACAGGGAACTAAAAAGCGAGAACTTAGAGGCGAGAACAGAGGTCGGTTTTCAGAATTGAGAACTTTGTGGTTCTCGGAGCTCCCATCACTAGGTTACTCTAACTCTACTCCACTCTTGTCTCTTGTCCCATTTTCCTGACTAGCCGTGCCAACACTGTTAAGGTTTAAAACTGCAGCGGCGACCACAATCTTGCGCCAATCGGACACGTGCGCGCGGGAACGAGATAACATATCAGTGCTTCGAGGATATCCTACCCGCAGTAACAGGCGCAGAATGGCTCTGCATTTGTTCCCTTTTATTAGAGGAACTGAAGATATCAGAAGAATAAAAACTAAACTCGGACTGTGGGAAAATTGAATATTATGTACCGCAAGATGCAGTACTTGGTAGTGGAATCTCATTGATTGGAGTATAATTGTCTGTAGTGAAGAGCCCAGCTTCCAACTGAGCCCCGGTGACCACAGAAGACGTGTCCGGGACGCTGACCGGCCTGTCGCCAGGTTCCGTCTGTTTCTGTAGCAGAACGCCTCTGGCTGACGTCAGCCGTTGCACTCACACAGCACAGCACAGCACAGCGGTACGTCGACGATGTTCTACACCCCGTTTGGTTGCCCTTGGTGGCCAGCCATAGTGAGCTTATGTTTCAGCAAGATAATACCCGACCGCACACGGTCAGAGTTTCTACTACTTGTCTTCGTACTTTCCAAAACTTTTACCAGTCAGCACGAAGACCAACACCTGCATGCAGAAGTGCCAGAGGTGGACCACCGCATTATTGACTTGCTCAATTTATGAAGCTCTTTCTCTTCAATAGATCATCCAATTTTTCTGAAATTGCAATCATTTGTCTGTAAATGCACAAATTTCCGTCCTTTTCGGATAATTCCTTCACGATGAGCAGTGTTGTTTCTTTTCTTTGTTTCGTTGAGTGTATTTGACACAGTATCCACATATGTCGCCAAATGTACCTACACAAATATATCATAATACAACACATAGATACGATGTCATAAACACTGAGAGCGTGAAAAAATTCCGCATCATGGATGAAGCTTCAGTGCATTTATCCTTCACTGCTAAGACAATCCTACAATGGACTCAAGGTAATCCCTGACATGAAGTAGCGCTTCTGACAGCTTTCAACCGCGAGGCACAAACTGCTGCAGGCGAAAACACCAGCCGGCTACAGGGCTGCGGAGACGCGTTGCCATAGAGACGTTTGCAAAATCGCGTTGTACACACGCGAAGCAGTTGCGCCCTAGGAAAGGAATCCGTTCGTCTCGTTCACAGGTGAAATTGGCAGAATAAATACCAGGGCAATGTTTTTTTTCACTTGCCGCCCTGATTTTACGACCCACCACCTAACTGCTTAAGGTGGGTCTTTACTGACCACTTAGCCGCTGCGCTGACGTGGCCAGAACCTCTACACCAGCTCCCGCATCCGATCGTTGCCCGTGTACCGCCACGTGGAGGCGGCTCATAGTTGTTCATACTTTGTTTGTCTTTTTATTTTTTGTTTCCTTTCATTTTGTTATCTTTGTTTGCTTTGTTTTCTTTCTTCTCTTTTCTTTTGGCATCTTTCCCAAACCATTTAACTAATATTTACAAGAAAATTGAAATCTGAAAACGAAGAAGAAGAAAGAAGACAGGAAAGGAAGAAGTTTGTAGTCCAGCCACCCTGGGGTACTGAGGATGAAAGCCTCGGAATTTGTCGTCAAGCCATTGATCCTCAGTCTCTAATACCTTTAATTACCTTTAAACTAGGAAGATCTATGCTAAACTATAACTACCAAACTAATTACTAAAGCTACTACTAAAATAGTTACGTTATTGACAGGTTTAAAGTGCCTGCCGTGTTTCCATGTTGCAACTGCGACGGTGCGCCGACACTGTTTACATCTATGATAATGTACAGGTCTAGTTGTGTGTCATCTATTGTAATAGCTACATTATGTTTAGACTCGTGCATTTCTGTCGGGTCTTGGTTTTCATCCTCCACACTATGGCGTCTGTGTAGGTGTAGGTTTGTCGTCTGTACGGTCTCTCGCGCCTGTACTCTTTATGGCATTCATGTGAAATTTTTTCTGTCAGTACGTTTTGTTCGTCCCATAATTCTGGCGTTCTAATGGTATCGTACATGTGTCGTTCAGTTTGTAAGTGTTGTATTCCTGTTGTGTTCCTGTGTTGTCTGTATTTCCCGTAGAATAGGACTGCGTGTTCGGGGGTTCCCAAACCTCCGCATGTACATGTAGATGTGTCTCTTAGACTCACGCGGTTCAAGTGCGTGGGATAAGGTCCGTGCCCAGTCAAGAAATGCACCATGCCTCGGCCAGGACCGGCATGTTTCATTCTTAACGTTTCCGTGATACCCGGAAAAAAATGTGTGTACTCTCCGTCCCTTATCGCTTGTGCCCCATTCTTCTTGCCTTGCATCAATTTTCCATTTTCTGAGGTCCCGCTTCTTGTTCAGCGGTGAACCAGTTATTATAGTAACCTGGTCTAGTCTACCCATCTTTAACCAGTACAGTGCGGCCCGATGCCCAATTGTTGTATCTATCGGGAAGATTTCAAGCACTACACACAGCGCTTCGACCGATGTCGTGCCAAATGCTCCAGACAGTCGCATTAGGAGGCTTCTCCGTCCTCGCCTAACCGCTGTAACGAGGTTGACCCTGTGCGCCCATGTACTGGCCGCAAAACTTTGTACTGATTCGAAGAGTGCGCAGTGGTAGGTTCGTGTGACTGAAAAAGGAAGTCTGTATTGTCTGCACAAGCTGGCAAGAATAAATTCCAGTGTTTCCTGCCTTGTCTGCTGTTCATGGAAGTTCAGTTTTTCATCTATGTGTACGCCCAAGTAGCGGGTTACTTTAGTTCTTTTTATGTTGTTTTTCCCTATTTCGACTGATGGGCTGCGTCTTAATTGATCTTTCAAAAGTGTGTGAGTTGTCCGTTATCTTGAGCTTGTTTGTGTCGCGCCATTGTGTTATTGTTTGCAGTGTGCCACTCACCTTCTCATCTAGCTGGGCTCTTGTGTTTGCTGAGATGACCACATGCAGGTCGTCTGCATATGCGAGAACTCCATCTGTCCTATCGTCCCCATCCAGCAGTTGCAGAAGGGGTTCGAAGATTTTGTCCCAGAAGATGGGCGCACAGATCGAACCCTGGGGACAACCTTTGGTAATTTTCCTTATTACTTTCCGGTTCCCACACACCATTCCACTATTCTATCCCTGCAGTAGTCTAATAGACTGCTGTATAGGGCTGCGGGTACTTCCATCTGCCCGCATCTCGTGGTCGTGCGGTAGCGTTCTCGCTTCCCACGCCCGGGTTCCCGGGTTCGATTCCCGGCGGGGTCAGGGATTTTCTCTGCCTCGTGATGGCTGGGTGTTGTGTGCTGTCCTTAGGATAGTTAGGTTTAATTAGTTCTAAGTTCTAGGCGACTGATGACCTCAGCAGTTGGGTCGCATAGTGCTCAGAGCCATTTGAACCATTTGAACTTCCATCTGGCCTAGCCTCAGAAACAGTGCTGGCCACCATAGGTTGTCAAATGCCCCTGCAATGTCTATCATAATTGCCAAGGTGTATGTGTTGTCTGTATTTTGTGTAGTTTCGAGTGCTCTGTTAATTGCGTCATCAATGCTTTTGCCTTTTCTGAATCCAAATTTGTGTGGGTTTAGTCCAAGGAGGGCTCTGTGAGCCTGCAAACCGTCACACAGTAACCTCTCCTGGACTTTTGCCATGCTGTTTATTAGATATATTGGTCTATATTATTTTGGATCTCAGTCTGCTGACTTTCGTGTAATGACTGCGCTTGGGGTTAATAGTTCTGTTAAGTATAGGGTGATGCGTCGTGCAGGCCTCTTAAGCGCCTCTGCACGGATCCTATCCGGTCCGGGTGCTTTCTTATTTTTCAGTTCTCTTATCGCTACCGCAACTCCCTCGTGCGCAATGGGACAGGTGACAGTAATTGTGCTGTATGGTTGTGCCTTAGCGCAGTCTGTTCCTGTGTGTCTGTGTCGATGACGTCCTCCGGGAGTTGTTCAGCAGATGTTGTGCTGTGTTTCTCCACCCCGTTGTCATCGTACCATCATCCTGCCGTAGCGTGCCTAGTGCCAATGGGGTCTTTAATTTTGTATGTCAATATTTTGTATTGTTCCCCCCCAGATGTTTTGTTGTGTATGTGTAGCCACGTAGCTTTCCCATTGTTGTTGTCCGGTTTGTAACAAGGTCTTTTTAAAAAGGTATTTAGCTTCCCTGTATGCAGCCAGTCTTATTGGTTTGTCTCTTTGTATCCAAGTCCTCTGATACAGTCTTCGCTTTCTTGTCATGTCCCTTTTTAGTCTGGTTAGGTCGTCTGACCATGGAGTTTCCCGTTCTTTGCTGGTTGTGATCTTAGGTACGGCTGATTCTTGGGCTTCTTGTATTATTTCTGTCAGTTTATGTGCCCTGTAGTCCACGCTTCCCTGTATGTTCTGTGTATTTTCATGTTGAACCATTTGCTGTAGTCCATTCGAATTTGCCCTTTTGAAATTGAAATGTGTTGTGTTGTATTTAGTTGGTTTATTGTTTGCTGTGAGTTTGATTTCAATTACTTTATGATCACTTGTAGTCAAAGAGTCATGAGTGGTCCATCTTTGTAACGGTCCTAGTTCAAAAAATGGCTCTGAGCACTATGGGACTTAACATCTATGGTCATGAGTCCCCTAGAACTTAGAACTACTTAAACCTAACTAACCTAAGGACATCACTCAACACGCAGTCATCACGAGGCAGAGAAAATCCCTGACCCCGCCGGGAATCGAACCCGGGAAGCGAGAACGCTACCGCACGACCACGAGCTGCGAACAACGGTCCTAGTGCTTTATCGTTCATTAGGGTAATGTCGATTTTATTACTGGATCCGTCTGCTCCTCTGTTGGTAGGTGTAGGTCCGTCTCCATTTATTATATGTAGCTGTCTCTCCTGTATGGCGTCCCCTGTGATCTGTTCGTCCTAGTGCCATAGTGTGGATCTGGCGTTAATGTCCGCACATATAACTAGATTCTTATGACTAGAGTACAGAGCTATGTCCTTAATCATCTCTATATATGGTTCTATACCATCGCTATACTGTGCGTACAGTGACGCGACCACCCATGTATCTCCAACTTTAGCTACCTCTGCTGTGGCCGGATGACTATTGCACACCTGAGAGATCTTCATAATGTTTATCTTTCTGTTTAAAACGACTAGGGCAGCCTCGCAATTCTGTCAGATATTGCGGCACCGTCCCAGGGCAGGTTTGTTAGTTTACCCTGGGTCGTTGCGTAGGGTTCCTGCAGACAGAGAATGTCCGTCTGCAAGTCCAGTGCAACCCGCGGCAGTTCTGCGCTTACAAGGGTGCTTCTGTTCACGTTTAATTCAAGTATGTTCATGGTTGCTTCACGTGTAGATAAAATTTACTGCCTGTCTGTGTGTAGTCAAAGTCCGTTCTACCGTGCGCCCTCACTTGGTCCTCGTACACCTGGTGTGTGTTGTGTGTGATGTCCTTAGGTTAGTCAGGGTTAAGTAGCTCTACGTTCTAGGGGACTGATGACCTCAGATGTTAAGTCCCATAGTGCTCAGAGCCATTTGAACCATTTTACACTTAACAACAGTATTTAAGTCACACAGTACTTCTTCCACACAGCTGTTCGACAACTTCATTCGGTTTACGAAGCTCACTGTTGCAGGGCGCGACTGGCGGTATTCGCTGCAGCAACTTCCCTAACGGCCTGGAGCTGTCGCACGACTTCGAGAATCGTGGAGGAAAGCTCGAGAAATGTATGCAGGCGATGCGTAGGGAAAGCCATAAATGTCTGATCTCTCGATTTGATCTCAAGATTCATTATGGAGATCCACTCATTGGGGCATTTTTTATGTTGTTCATAACTTTCTAATAGTTTTTTGCAAAATTAGACTTCGATATTTCTTAAATCTGCTTTCAGAAGGTCAACTTCCCTGTTTCGTGTGCTGCTATACTGTGTTCTACAGAGGGGTCCAGAAAAATGTATCCACAGTTTAAAATTCCATAACTGGCAAACTAATTGACGGAGTTGTCTCATCTTTGTTAGTGTAATAGTTTGTAGTTCCGGTAATCGCCACACAAGCGTTGTATTGCGTTATTTTGTTTTGTCAGATGACAGTCGCCAGATAGTCAGTGTTTTGTTTTTAGTTGCACCTAGTTAAACATGGCTGGCGCAAGGCTTACATTCGATGAAAGGAAGTCAGTTTTGAAGTGGTATTTTAAATACGAAAACATTAATGACATACAACGGCAATAGCGAAATGAGTATCAAACAGAGCCTCCGACACGTTTAACGATTCGTCGCCTTCGAGACAAATGTGAAGCCGAAGGCTGTGTTAAAGATGTACAGAAACAACGATCTGGACGACCTGTAACAGTTAACAAGTCCAGCTAACTCCCGTCGTGTGTTACAACAATTCACTCGCTCACCACAGAAGTCTGTGAGACAGTGTGCCCGTGAAACTGGAGCAAAGAGGAAGTACTACATCCCACGATTGCTACACCCAATGAACGAAGACGACCCAGATCGTAGAATGGAGTACTGCGAGTTGTTTACTAACATGGTGCGCAACGATGACGAGTTTACAGAGATGATTGTGTAGTCTGATGAGGCACAGTTCAAACTCAATGGTACAGTAAATCGCCACAAATGCATCTACTGGGCCGTTGAAAATCCGAACGTCCATGTAGACAAAGCCGTGAATTTGCCAGGAGTAAATGTGTGGTGTGGGTTGTCCAACTGGGGCTTGAGTGGGCCATTCTTCTATGACGGCACAGTTACCGGGGAGGTGTACCTTCAGAAGCTTCAGACGTCCATTTTACCTGCCATCCGAGACTTGTATGGAGACGGAAGAGTTTACTTTCAACAAGACGGCGCCCCAGCCCACTACCAAAACCGTGTTAGGGCTTATCTCGACGAAAATCTACCAGGAAGATGGATAGGCCGTAGAGCTGCTGTGGAGTATCCACCACGTTCCCCAGACTTAACTCCTCTGGACTTTTACCAGTGGGGAACACTAAAGGACGTCGTTTATCGACAAAAGCCACGCACATTGGATGAACTTCGAGAATCCATCGTACATTCATGCGCAAATATCCAACTGAACACGTTGCAGTCAGTGGTTCGTGCTGCAGTTCGGCGGCTTCGTTTGTGTGTGGATGTTAATGGTGACCATTTCGAACACCTACAGTAATATCTTTAAGTTGGACTTTAAGCTACACTTTCGCCAAAAATGAGACAACTCCGTCAATTAGTTTGCAAGTTATGAACTTGCAAACAGTGGATACATTTTTTGGACCCCTCTGTATATTGTCAAATAAAAAGATTGGTTTCATGAAGAAGTGCCCCAGGTTAGTTACATACGACATTTGATCTCTTTGGATTATACACGTTTAGTTCTTGTGCCTTTCATAAACGAAGATTTTGCTTACATTTTACTAAGATATGTTTTCAGTTTCATCTATTGTTTCTGAAGTCACATGCGGCCAAATAAAGCACAGGTTTTTTTACGATGGTTTTCCGTAAGACACTTATTTCTTTGATTTTTTATGAAATTTAGAACTTTTTCAGCTGATGATGAGTTACAAAACTTAGTATTTACATGTTTGTTTCGATAAGAGACTAAGGAACGTTGTGACTTTATAGCATATCACTGATAAAAGATCCGCAACAGTCAGATACTATTTGTCGTTGCTGCGATCTTCAGTCCGAAGATTGCTGTCATGCAGCCCCCCACACTTCTCTGTCCAGTCCAAGAGACTTCTTCTCCCAGTAACCACTGCAGCTTACATCCTCCTGAACCTGCTTGCTGTATTCATCTCTTGGTCTCCCTCTACGATTTTTACCCCCGCACACTTCCCTTCAATACTAAATAGGTCATCCCTTGATGTCTCGAAATGTGTTCTATCCATCGATCCCTTCATCTAGTCAAGTCGTGCCCCAGGTTTCTCTTCTCCCCAATTGTATTCAGTCCCTCGTCATTAGTTACGTGATCTACCCATCTAATCTTCAGCATTCTTCTGTAGCACATTTCAGAAACTTCTCTTCTCTTCCTGTTTAAGCTGTTCAGCACCTTATTTCACTTCCACACATGGCTAAACTCCATACAAATACTTTCATAAAGGATTTCTTGAAACTTAAACCTATACTCGATGTTAACAAATTTCTCTTTTTCAGAAACGCTTGTCTTCCCATTGTCAGTCTGAATTTTATGTCCTCCCTACTTTGGGCCTCATCAGTTATTTTGCTGCCCAGATAGCAACTCTCATCTGATACTTTATGTGGTGTCACCGCCAGACACCACACTTGCTAGGTGGTAGCTTTAAATCGGCCGCGGTCCATTTAGTACATGTCGGACCCGCGTGTCGCCACTGTGTGATCGCAGACCGAGCGCCACCACAAGGCAGGTCTCGAGATACGGAATAGGACTCGCCCCAGTTGTACGGACGACTTTGCTAGCGACTACATGGACGAAGCATTGCTCATTAGCCGAGCAATAGTTAGAATAGCCTTCAGCTAAGTCCATGGCTACGACCTAGCAAGGCGCCATTAGCCTTACATAGCTTGTATCTAAAGAGTCTTGTATCGTCAAGAGCGATGTATACAACAAGGATGGATTAAAGTTAAGTATTCCAGAAGCTACGTACTTTTCTTTATAGCATTCATTACGTATCCTGTTACAGACCTATCTCTTGCCTGCTAAACGCGTGCCTTTCGGCTACTTCCGTGGCGTGGCTGTCTTGCTACGCCACAACACTTTAAGTGTCTCGTTTCCTAATCCAATTCCGTCGGCATCATCTGATTTCATTCGACTACATCGCATTATCCTTGTCTTGTTTTTTTGGTGTTAGCATTATACCTCCTTTCAAGAAACTGTTAATTCCATTCAACTGCTCTTCCAACTCCTTTGCTCTCCCTGACATAATTACACTGTCATCAGCAAACCTCAAAGATTTTATTTCTTCTCACTGAACTTTAATTCCTAGTCCAAATTTTTCTATGGTTTCCTTTACTGCTTGCACAATGTACAGATTGAATAACAGACACTATTTATGCTATGAAATTTATTTTATTTTCCTTTCTGGATTTCGGCCGATTTTGTCTTCCTCCCCTCCCCCTCCCTACCACTAAGTAAGGTGCATACTTAACGTTATGACATACAGAGGTTCTAATAGTTGTTCTAAACATTCGGATTTTTTTTCGTAACTGTGTTAACACGAGGGGACTTGAAAAAGTAAGTTATACGTAATTGTGGCAGGCCAAGTATCTTTAATTGAATCCTGCTACGCATGCAGATACATGACACTATTCTTCAGTTTAATCACCAAGTCGCTGTGAACAATGGCGGGAACGGTCTGCCATCCTTAACAGTAGAAATCGCCCTCGTTCACTTCACTACGGCTGGACGCGACATGCCCTGTGTGCAGTTCGGCGGTTTTTTCCACAAGACTCGTGCTGTTCCGCATACTTCAACTTTGCGGTACATCTCCAGTTGGCGCTCCGTTTCACTAGCACACAGTGATGCGCCTGTTATCCGTGTCTGCAGCAGAACTGTGTCCGCAGCAGTCCAGGAAAATGTACTCACTTATAACAATGTAACACCCTTTTAGCGCACTGGTCTTAATGTGCGGTGAATTGTTTCACTTTCTGAAGTCAGTACCTATTTGGGTAAGTAAGAGGAAAAAGCAAGCGCCGTGAATAGATATTAGATCTACTGTTTGTGTTTATACTTTCCGTAGATGGAGCTGGAAAAAAAACGAAACTAGTAATAAATAAACTAGTAAAAACTACAGTACATTTCGTAATTCAGTTAGAGGCGGATAGCTGCAAGTGATCCTCAACATCTTCATTCAAGAGGACACTCAGAGAAAGTAAAAACAGCAACCAAGCACTATTACTTGAGCAGAATCACTGGTTTCGAACCGACACGTTCATTTTCAGGAGCCTCTTCAAGTTTATAGCATGTCATTTTACGGGGTGAAAATTATTTAAATCGGCAGACTCTGGGTGGCTGCACGGGACATCAAAACAAGTATATTTCTCTAATGTCATAATTTTCTGTGAGCATTATTTAATCCGGTAGAGCGCATATTCGCTCTTCAGTTATAATGACAGATCTGCTGTTCTAACGGTTCCTGTTCCACCGATAGAGAGCATACTTCACTCGTCAGTTACAGTAGGTGTCTCACATTCACATTTAGCTGTACGTCTTGACCAAACACAGTACTTGTTCACTAATGAAGCGATACACATGGGCCGACCAGAGTGGCAGAGCGGTTCTAGGCGCTACAGTCCGGAACCGCGGGACCTCTACGATCGCAGATTCGAATTCTGCCTCGGGCATGGATGTGTCTGATGTCCTTAGGTTAGTTAGGTTTTAGTTGTTCTAAGTTCTAGGGGACTGATGACCTCAGAAGTTCAGTCCCATAGTGCTCAGAGCCATTTGAACCAAATGGTTATTATGCTGCCTACGTAGCAGAATTCCTTAACTTCATCTACTTCGTGACCATCAATCCTTAAGTTTCTCGCTGTTCTCATTTCTGCTGCTTCTCATTACTTTCGTCTCTCTTCGATTTACTCTCAGTCCATATTCTGTACTCATTAGATTGTTCATTCCATTCAGCAGATAATGTAATTCTTCTTCACTTCCGCTCAGGATAGCAATGTAATCAGCGAATCGTATCACTGACATCCTTTCACCTTGAATTTTAATTCCACTCCTAAACCTTTCTTTTATTTCTATCGTTGCTTCTTCGATGCACGGATTGAACAGTATGGGCGAAAGACTACATCCCTGTCTTACACCCTTTTTAATCCGAGCAATTCATTCGTGGTCGTCCACTCTTATTATTCCCTCTTGGCTCTTGTACATATTGTATATTACACGTCTCTCCCTGTAGTTTACCACTAGTTTTCTCATCTTGGACCATTTTACGTTGTCGACAAATCCTACGAACGTGTCTTGATTTTTCTTTAGTCTTGCTTCAATTATCAACCGCAACGTCAGAAATGCCTCTCGGGTGTATTTACCTTTTCTAAAGCCAAACAGATCGTTATCTAGTACATCCTCAATTTTCTTTTCCATTCTCGTCAGCAACTTGGATGCATGAAATGGTAATCTGATTGTGTGATAATGCTCGCACTTGTCAGCTCTTGCAGTCTCCGGAATTGTGTGGATGATATTTTTCTGTAAATCGGATGGTATATCGCCAGTCTCATACATTGTATACACCAACGGGAATAGTCGTTTTGTTGCCACTTCTCCGAACGGTTTTAGTAATTCTGATGGAATAATATCTATTCCTTCTGCCTTACTTGATCTTAAGTCCTCCAAAACTCTTTTAAATTCTGATTCTAATACTGGATCCCCTATCTCTGCTAAACCGACTCCTTTTTCTTCTTCTTCTTCTATAACATCAGGCAGCTCTGCCCCCTCATAGAGACCTGCAATGTACTCTTTCCATCTATCCGCTCTCTCGTCGCCCGCCGCTGTGGCCGAGCGGTTCTAGTCGCTTCAGTCCGGAACCGCGCTGCTGCTACGGTCGCAGGTTCGAATCCTGTCTCGGGCATGAATGTGTGTGATGTCCTTAGCTTAGTTCGGTTTAAGTAGTTCTAAGTTCTAGGTGCACCCGTGGTCTAGGGGTAGCGTCTTCGGTACCGGGTTCGATCCCCGCCACTGCCTAAATTTTGATAAATAATCAGCATTGGCGGCCGAAGACTCCCGACATAAGAAGTCAGCCTCATTCTGCCAACGGCCTTGTCAAAGAGGGCGGAGGAGCGGATACAGGTTCAGGGCACTCTCTTGTCCTAGGGGTGGGAAATTGCCCCTAAAGGCGGAAGAATCAGCAATGATCAACGACATGAGGATGCAGAAGGCAATGGAAACCACTGCATTAAAGACACGTATCGTGTATCCACAGGACATGTGGCCTGTAATTGAAGAAGTGTCATGATGATCTCTCCATTGGCAGAAGATTCCGGAATAGTCCCCCATTCGGATCTCCGGGAGGGGACTGCCAAGGGGGGAGGTTACCATGAGAAAAAGATTGAATAATCAACGAAAGGATAACGTTCTACGAGTCGGGGCGTGGAAAGTCAGAAGCTTGAACGTGGTAGGGAAACTAGAAAATCTGAATAGGGAAATGCAAAGGCTCAATCTTGATATAGTAGGGGTTAGTGAAGTGAAGTGGAAGGAAGACAAGGATTTCTGGTCAGATGAGTATCGGGTAAGATCAACAGCAGCAGAAAATGGTATAACAGGTGTAGGATTCGTTATGAATAGGAAGGTAGGGCAGAGGGTGTATTACTGTGAACAGTTCAGTGACAGGGTTGTTCTAATCAGAATCGACAGCAGACCAACACCGACAACCATAGTTCAGGTATACATGCCGACGTCGCAAGCTGAAGATGAACAGATAGATAAAGTGTATGAGGATATTGAAAGGGTAATGCAGTATGTAAAGGGGGACGAAAATCTAACAGTCATGGGCGACTGGAATGCAGTTGTAGGGGAACGAGCAGAAGAAAAGGTTACAGGAGAATATGGGCTTGAGAGAGGGAATGACAGAGGAGAAAGACTAATTGAGTTCTGTAACAAGTTTCAGCTAGGAATAGCGAATACCCTGTTCAAGAATCACAAGAGGAGGAGGTATACTTGGAAAACGCCGGGAGATATGGGAAGATTTCAATTAGATTACATCATGGTCAGAGAGAGATTCTGAAATCAGATACTGGACTGTAAGGCGTACCCGGGAGCAGATATAGACTCAGATCACAATATAGTAGTGACGAAGAGTAGGCTGAAGTTCAATACATTAGTCAGGAAGAGTCAATACGCAAAGAAGTGGGATACGGAAGTACTAAGGAATGACGAGATACGTTTGAAGTTCTCTAACGCTATAGATACAGCAATAAGGAACAGCGCAGTAGGCAGTACAGTTGAAGAGGAATGGACATCTCTAAAAAGGGCCATCACAGAAGTTGGGAAGGAAAACAGAGGCAAAAAGAAGGTAGCTGCGAAGAAACCATGGGTAACAGAAGAAATACTTCAGTTGATTGATGAAAGGAGGAAGTACAAACATGTTCCGGGAAAATCAGGAATACAGAAATACAAGTCGCTGAGGAATGAAATAAATAGGGAGTGCAGGGAAGGTAAGACGAAATGGCTGCCGGAAAAATGTGAAGACATCGAAAAAGATATGATTGTCGGAAGGACAGACTCAGCATACAGGAAAGTCAAAACAACCTTTGGTGACATTAAAAGCAACGGTGGTAACATTAAGAGTGCAACGGGAATTCCATTGTTAAATGCAGAGGAGAGAGCAGATAGGTGGAAAGAATACATTGAAAGCCTCTATGAGGATGAAGATTTGTCTGATGTGATAGAAGAAGAAACAGGAGTCGATTTAGGGGATCCAGTATTAGAATCGTAATTTAAAAGAGCTTTGGAGGACTTACGGTCAAATAAGGCAGAAGGGATAGATAACATTCCATCAGAATTTCTAAAATCATTGCGGGAAGTGGCAACAAAACGACTATTCACGTTGGTGTGTAGAATATATGAGTCTGGCGACATACCATCTGACTTTCGGAAAAGCATCATCCACACAATTCCGAAGACAGCAAGAGCTGACAAGTGCGAGAATTATCGCACAATCAGCTTAACAGCTCATGCATCGAAGCTGCTTACAAGAATAATATACAGAAGAATGGGAAAGAAAATTGAAAATGCGCTAGGTGACGATCAGTTTGGCTTTAGGAAAAGTAAAGGGACGAGAGAGGCAATTCTGACGTTACGGCTAATAATGGAAGCGAGGCTAAAGAAAAATCAAGACACTTTCATAGGATTTGTCGACCTGGAAAAAGCGTTCGACAATATAAAATGGTGCAAGCTGTTCGAGATTCTGAAAAAAGTAGGGGGTAAGCTATAGGGAGAGACGGGTCATATACAATATGTACAACAACCAAGAGGGAATAATAAGAGTGGACGATCAAGAACGAAGCGCTCGTAGTAAGAAGGCTGTAAGACAAGGCTATAGCCTTTCGCCCCTACTCTTCAATCTGTACATCGAGGAAGCAATGATGGAAATAAAAGAAAGGTTCAGGAGTGGAATTAAAATACAAGGTGAAAGGATATCAATGATACGATTCGCTGATGACATTGCTATGCTGAGTGAAAGTGAAGAAGATTTAAATGATCTGCTGAACGGAATGAACAGTCTAATGAGTACACAGTATGGTTTGAGAGTAAATCGGAGAAAGACGAAGGTAATGAGAAGTAGTAGAAATGAGAACAGCGAGAAACTTAACATCAGGATTGATGGTCACGAAGTCAATGAAGTTAAGGAATTCTGCTACCTAGGCAGTAAAATAACCAATGACGGACGGAGCAAGGAGGACATCAAAAGCAGACTCGCTATGGCAAAAAAGGCATTTCTGGCCAAGAGAAGTCTACTAATATCAAATACCGGCCTTAATTTGAGGAAGAAATTTCTGAGGATGTATGTCTGGAGTACAGCATTGTATGGTAGTGAAACATGAACTGTGGGAAAACCGGAACAGGAGAGAATCGAAGCATTTGAGATGTGGTGCTATAGACGAATGTTGAAAATTAGGTGGACTGATAAGGTAAGGAATGAGGAGGTTCTACACAGAATCGGAGAGGAAAGGAATATGTGGAAAACACTGATAAGGAGATGGGACAGGATGATAGGACATCTGGTAAGACATGAGGGAATGACTTCCATGGTACTAGAGGGAGCTGTAGAGGGCAAAAACTGTAGAGGAAGACAGAGATTGGAATACGTCAAGCAAATAATTGAGGACGTAGGTTGCAAGTGCTACTCTGAGATGAAGAGGTTAGCACAGGAAAGGAATTCGTGGCGGGCCGCATCAAACCAGTCAGTAGACTGATGACCAAAAAAAAGTTCTAGGGGACTAGGATGTTAAGTCCTATAGTGCTCAGAGCCATTTGAGCCATTTCGCTCTCTCCTCTGCATTTAACAGAGGAATTCCCGTTGCGCTCTTAATGTTACAAATTTTGCTTTTATTTCACCAAAGGTTGTTTCGGCTTTCCTATATTGTGAGCCAGTCCTTCGACAGTCAAATCTTTTTAGATTCCTTCATATCTTCCATTCAGCCATTTCGCCTTAGCTTCCCTGGACTTCCTACTTATTTCATTCCTCGGCAACTTGTATTTAGGTACTCCTGAATTTCCCTGAACAGTCTTGTACAAGCCTTCTTTCATCCGAGAGATGAAGTATTTCTTCTCTTACTCAGTTACCTTCTTTATACCTAGGTTTTCCTTTTCAACTTCTGCAAGTGGCTTTTTTTTTATAGAGATGTCCATTACTCTTCAACTGTACTGCCTACTTAACTATTTGTTATTTCTGTATGTATAGCCATAGAGAACTTCAAACATATCTCGTCATTCCTTATGCTTCTGTATTCCACCTCTTTGTATATTGGTTCTTCCTGACTTACCTCTTAAACTTCAATCTACTCTTCATCACTACTAAATTGTGACCAGAGTCTATATCTGCTGCTGGGTACGCCTTATAGTCGAAATCTCATACCATACCCAGGACACTAAATGGTAGTCATTTCGATAATTCCCTCGCCAGAGCATTGCCAGAATTGTGGGATAACGTGGCACTCGCTACAAGAGACCGCACGGCGGGGCGCCGGCACATTTTAGTCGTCCTGTGCGTCGATTCTTGAACCGACAGTTTTTAGAAAAGTGGATTGGCAGAGGTGTTGTTCGCCTTCTCTGAATTTTTTTGGCGTGAGGAAAGGTATCCAACTTTGTTTACACTACAGCTGTTGAATTAGGAGGGGATCTAGCTGCACGGATACCAGCACCAGCAGGAGAAAATAAGGACACTCCTGCAGTCCGTGTTAGACATAACATATCCCAACGGTGTAACCTTAGTTGTGTTGTGTTAATGTTGTTCTCTCTCGATAATAAGGAATTAAAAAATTTTTGTTTCACTTTTTGTGTACTGCAAGTGAGATCTGATATCCTCGTAAAATGATGCCTCTCAGGAAAACACATTAGAAAACGTGTTTTCGGTGGCCCATACAACCTTCCAGAGTGTGTTAATTTAATTAATTTTCAACCAGTGAAGAGTCATTCTATTAGTTTCAAAAAATGTTCACATGACAACACGACATAAGAGAAAATATTTATTTTTATGTCCCGTGTAATCTGCGAGAGTTTGTACGTTTAAACAGTTTTCACCCTTTGCGATTAACAGTATGTGGCTGCTGTTTTTTTTCTGTAGGAATCTGTCAGATTTTCACACAGCTAAGGGACCCAGTTTTCCGGGGCAGGGGGAGTGTACGTGCAGACTTTTCAGTGTGACCAGGGATTGGAGCACAACTTACAAGGCAGGGTGTAGCGCTTGCGTAGGCGTGCATGCCGAGCGCATCCTCCCACGCAACCCGCTCCTACCTGCTGCCGGGCCACGGTATCGGCCGCCCCTGTGAGCATCTCCGGGGGCGCTTTGTGTCGGACCGGCCCGGACTAAATATACTGCCTCGTACAGGGGGGGGGGGGGGGGGGGGTGGGTGGGTAGGTAGGTAGGGTGGCAGCCGGATAAGGGCTCGGCCAGTGCGGCGTCTCGAGGGCCGTGCCGCCACCCAAACTGCAAGGGAAGGGAAGGGCAGCAGCGTGAACTGGGACCGCATAAAAAAACGTAGGAGAGGACACATCCGGCAAATGTTTAAAGACGTACGTTGCAAGCGCTGCGAGTCGCATCAGACCAGTCAGAAGGCTGATGACAAAACAGAAAAGATAAAAAACAATTTTAAACGATAGTTCTTTTTGCAGATGACATCAGTATTGTAAATAATCTAGCCATACATACAGAAACAGAACAAATGGGGACCAATGGTCTTGAAAGCATCATTGACTGGTTTTCTTCGAAGGATTCACCATCAATTTTAAAATTTTCTAGTGAATACAGAATATGGTTTGTTTAAGAGTAAATGGAAGAAATACAGAAGCAATTCGAAGTATCATAAATGAGAACAGCGAGATACTTAACATCAGATTTGTTGATCACGAAGTACGTGAAGTTAAAAAACTCTGCAGCGGAAAGCAAAATAGCCCATAACGGACTGAGCAAACAGGACATAAAAGGGAGGATGACACTGGCAAATACGGATTTTCTAGTCCAGAGAAGGATACCAGTCTCAAACATAGACCTTAATTGTAGGAATAAATTTCAGAGAATATACGTTTGGAGCACAGCAATGCATGGTAGCGAATCACGGACAGTGGGAAAACCGGAACAGAAGAGTATCGAAGCGATTGAGATGTGGTGCTCCAGAAAGATGTTGAAAATTACGTGAAATGATACGGTAAGGAATCACATAGTTCTCCGCAGAATCGGCGAAGAAAGGAACACGAGGAAAAAAACACTGTCACAAGGAAGGGACAAGCTGGCAGGACACGTGTTAGGGGGTAAACACCGCAGAGGAAGACGGTGGTCGGCATATATTCTGCATATAACAGAGGAGGTACGTCGCAAGTGCTGCTCTGAGAGCAGAAGGCTGGCAGAGGAGGGGGTCTCGTCGTGAGGCGCATCCATGCTGATCTCTCTCTCTCTCTCTCTCTCTCTCTCTCTCTCTCTCTCTCTCACACACACACACACACACACACACACACAAGTACCTAGTGGGAAATGGAAAACATACATCCTGATACTGTGAATGAAGTTTCCATGCTGATACAGAGACCATACATAAAGTAATCTGCACAGAGTTGAAACAGTAGGCAAACCTAATCCGACAAACTCTGAAGTAACATGTATGGGGGAAAAATTTCGATCTTTGAAAATAAAGACAGGTGTATGGGATCTTCACTTCTTTCAATTGTGTCATGGAGAAAACTGTAAGAATTTGCAGTGGATCAGTGGAGGAATCCAAAATATCGCCCCTCCTGCTCTGAAGGCGAAGGTGCTGCAGTAAACAGTCTAGCATTTACCGACGATTTCGTCAAATTTTCTGAAAGCCTGACAGATGCAGTAGAGCAACTCACTCTTCTGGAGGAGACAGCCAACATGAAAGGCTCAAGAATCTCCGCGGGGAGAACAAAATTTATAATAAATATAAAAAGTGCTGGAAAAGTTTTCGTGACAAATATTGGGCAGATAGAAAAGGTAAAGAAAATCCAAATATTCGTGGGACACAATTCGAAAAAACAATTAGAAAACTCTGTTTTACACGAAAGAATAGACAACATGGAAGAGACGTATAGTACAACTAGGAATACTTACAGCGAAAAGAGCTTATCTAAAAAACTTATGGAAGGAACAGTGCGACTTAATATCCCGTTGAGATGTAGCTCATTACAGAAGGGGCACAAACTCGGACTGCGTCGAGGCTGGGAAATTCCCTTTGTGAAACGCTCAGCTCTGAATCAATATCAACGAATACTAGATGAGAATCTATAACAGAGAGATATTCCCAGCAGTCTTGTATAGTTGAGAAACCTGGAGCATGGCTAAACGACAAAAGTAAAAACTGTTAATATTTCAAAGAAGAGTGAGGAGGGAGATACGTGGACCGATCTTAGATAAAGGAGAAGGAGAAGGAGGAAGAAGTGAGAAATAAACCTCTCGACGCAACAACTATGGCTGCTTATGAAGTATCGATGTATCTATATTTTTCCAGAAAATACCTATATATGACGCCGTTAATTTTTTTACCGATATATCGATATCGAAATACCAAGTTCGAGCACTGATGATTTTTCATTAATTTTTTTTTTTTTTTGCCATTTTCGGAAAATATCTGAAATTGTTCTTTTGAAATTATAGTAGAGCATAACTTTACTTTCACTGTATGAAGAAATCTTACTACTTTTTGAGTTTTCGTCTCGTCCAGTCTCTCTCTTTGACTGTGTGAAACAAATGTAGGTGGCACGAAGAAGAAGTCAGATTGCTCTGGGGGATTGGCAGTGTGAACGGAATAACAACATCAACATTTCCGATGTGAAGAAATAGCACACCAGTTGCGTAAAAAAAAATTTATGCAACTAGTGTGCTATTTCTTCACATCGGCATTCTTCAAAAATAATTGCTGAAAATGATATACAAAAATCTAAATGACGACTTTGGTCTTTGCTTTGGGCGGAGACGTGCGAGGGGAGATGTTGACGTAATCGGCACTCGGCACTACCAACAAACTGCTAGGTCGCTGGCCTTGGAAACAAAATAACAGTTAAGTCGACATGAAGTGCTCCGGAAAATCCGATATGTGACGAAACCGAACGATGGACTCATCGGACACATTTTACTATGGTCGGCATAGTAGTTATCGCCAAGCGTGAAGGTGCATCTTCTTCCTTCCAATTCATGTACTAAGAGAGATAATCAGACTGTTAGCTCGTTGATGAACAGAATATCTAATAATAAATCAATACTTAAATGTACTGCTCTACAATCGGCAATACATTTCCAATGTGCAGCCGATATTTTTATAGGCCGGTACGTCGATAATATTTGTCGACGACATTATAGTGATATATCGACACTGCCTTTGTGTAAGTCGAAGTCCGATAGTGATATTTTTTAATATCGATGTATCGGATTCCCGGCATTTTTAAAAATATCAACAGTTCTAGCAACGACCGACAGAGATACAGAAGACGAAGAGCAAAAAATCCAGTCAGAAGAGAGACGGTGAGGAAATCTCTTGAGGGGAAAGGAGCCGGCAGCCCTGGGGGCTGAAAACACCTGGAGGAACCGGGCACAAACAGTAGGGGAAGCAGGCAGAGCGTGGAAACGGCGCGCGGTCTGCAGGGTAAGTGTGTAGCAGTAGCTGGACGTGGATTGGAGCCGTCGTTTTCCGTAATGCGATACCTCGCTCAGTAAAGAAAGTTAAAGCAATACGATAAAGCAATGAAACCACATCGCCTGCTTGCTACCGAATTTCTAGTATTACATCATCAGCTTCATAAATTACAAATATACACATCAAAATAAGTCTTGGATCACCCCCGATCCCAGAAGTCCTGAAAATAGACGTTAACTGTGGATATTGTGTCACAGACACAGTCCCTTTGGCTGTTCAGAGATGTCACTAAGCCAGCCCAAAGATGTAAACAACCATGCATGAGCAGCGCCTATTAGACGGAGGGGGTCAGACAGCCGATCAGTTCCAGTCATTCCACCGGGAAGGAGGTACACGCCTCGTGTTGTCCATAGTCTAACCATGCCTAAATGATCAATACCGTGGTTCAATCGCGTCCGCATTGTTACTTTGTGCCAGAAAGGGCTCTCAACAAGGAAAGTGTCCAGGCACCTCGGAGGGAACCAAAGCGATGTTGTTCGGAGATGGAGGAGATACAGACAGGAACTGTCGATGACATGCCTCGCTCAGGCCGCCAAAGAGCTACTACTGCAGTGGATGTCCGCTACCTACGCATTATGGCTCGGAGGAACTCTGACAGCAACGCCACTATGTTGAGTAATGCTTTACGTGATGCCACAGGACGTCGTGTTACGACTCAAACTGTGCGCAATAGGCTGCACGATGCGCAACTTCACTCCCGACGTTCATGGCGAGGTCCATTTCTGCAACCGCGACACCATGCAGCGCGGTACAAATTGGCCCAACAACATATTCAATGGACCGCTCAGGATTGCCAAATGGTTCAAATGGCTCTGAGCACTATGGGACTTAACATCTTAGATCATCAGTCCCCTAGAACTTAGAACTACTTAAACCTAACTAACCTAAGGTTAGCAGCGCCTAGAACCGCACGGCCACCGCGGCCGGCTCAGGATTGCCATCACCTTCTCTTCACCGATGAGTGTCGCATATGCCTTCAACCACACAATTGGAGGAGACGTGTTTGGAGGCAACACAGTCAGGCTGAACGCCTTAGACACACTGTCCAGCGAGTGCAGCAAGCTGGAGGTTCCCTGCTGTTTTGGCGTGGCATTATGTGGGGCCGACGTACGCCGCTGGTGGTCATGGAAGGCGCCGTAACGGCTGTACGATGCGTGAATGACATCCTCCGACCGATAGCACAACCATATCGGCAGCATATTCGCGAGGCTAGAGAGGCCAGCATGTTCTCCAGACATGGGCCCTATCGCACATGCCTGGTATAGATTGAAAACGACTGCTTGTGGACGACGTGACCCACCAACCGCTCTGAGGGATCTACGCCGAATCGCCGTTGAGGAGTGGGACAATCTGGATCAACAGTGCCTTGATGAACTTGTGGATAGTATGCTAAGACGAATATAGGCAAGCATCAATGCAAGAGGACGTGCTACTGGGTATTAGAGGTACCGGTGTGTACAGCAATCTGGACCACCACCTCTGCATGGTGGTACAACATGCAATGTGTGCTTTTCATGAGTAGTAAAAAGGTCGGAATAATGTTTATGTTGATCTCTATTCCAATTTTCTGTACAGGTTCTGAAACTCTCGGAACCGAGGTGATGCAAAACTTTTTCTGATGTGTCTATTAGAAAGAAGATTTGCACGGCTAATATTAGGTCGTCAGAAAAACGCAGCATTTTAGAACTTAAGAAATAATGACGAAATTTATCATAACATAGAAGCATACAGTGTGTAACGAGTGTAAGAGTAGATACTTTCAGTGTGGTGCTTCAATATCTATACACTTCAGTGCGTCGGTTGTTTTCTCTCTGTATCAGTCTTCCCACAAACACATCACAAACAGTAATGGATCTGAGCACTACGCGACTTAACTTCTGAGGTCATCAGTCGCCTAAGAACTAATTAAACCTAACTAACCTAAGGACATCACACACATCCATGCCCGAGGCAGGATTCCAACCTGCGGCCGGAGCGGTCGCTCGGTGCCAGACTGTAGCGCCTAGAACCGCACGGCCACTCCAGCCGGCGCCTGTCAGTACAGACTAACTTTTTTGCGTCCATGACTCCTCACTTTAGCACCTGACCTCCTGCCTAGGGGAAAATGAACATTAATGGATTGCTCTTGTCGCATGCACAGGAAGGTCCTACCCAACACAAAAACATACGACTTGTAATAGCTATAATTATTAGTATGCAAATGAAGTAAACAGTCATGTAATATTATTTAAACCGTCCTTAGTCACAAACAGAAACACGGAAAAGAAATTAACAATGACCTGGATTCAAGAAAGTATGAAAGACTGGGAATGAAATATCATAATAGGAAAGGAAGTCCTGGGAAGAGATATTTTTAGGGTAAATGTTTTAAAACTGGAAGGATTCCACTACGCAGAAGTAAAAATGTGACCGACACAAAATGGTCTGAAGACGGGAAAAAGGAAGTTAGAGAAGCAATGAAAGAATACCTGAAGAAAAGGAAAGAAAATTAAAGATCAAGAACTAAAATTAAAACGTGGGCTCTAGAAGGGCTTAACTCAAAAATTAGTAGTTTTCTTTACATATTGTGCGGTGTTACACTCTGGGCTCGGTGCTGCAGTACCAGACCACAAATCAAAAAGCCTTTGTCGATCAGTCCTATGATTTTTTTATCTGTCTCTTATTATTTCTGTCACTTCTGGCAGTGTTTGTTAATGTGACAAATTATGTTGCACAGTGGTTCGGACTCCACTTTAAACTGTAGCCCCCCCCCCCCTAGACCATGCCTAGTAAAGGACTATTGTGTTCAAATCGGGCTTCCGATTTATGAGAGCTTGGCCATCTTTCCGCTCTGTTTAGTCGTAATTGTACAGACACGGCAGTGGTCGTGGTGGCGGTCGTCGTCGTCTGCTTTCTCCTTTTCCTCCTCCTCCTCCTCCTCCTGCTCGATTTAGCCTGCAGACCTGTTCCTCCTCTGAGAGAAACTGTTCTCCCACCTGGTGAGGTGTCTCCCAACACAGTGTCGTCACATCGACTTCAACAAGAACTTCGGGTTTCAGTGACTGAACATCTGTTCAGTACGTTCTTTACATTTCAGAGTAGTGTTCCGCAGTTTATGAATCGTAGAAAAAATCTTCATATATTTCCCTGCAATACCACTGTTTTTTTTATTTTTATTTTTTTAAATCGATGAGTGATCCAGATCCATAACGTCAGCATCTTATATTGTCTCCTACAGCTTCAAAATGTTCCCGCAGTCGGCCGGAAAAATGATCATGCGCGTTGAGATTACTCCCGCAGTTTAAGGCTGTCTGATAGGACTTGCAACATTATATTCATTTCTTTTTCAGAGTCTGCAACTACCACGATGTTATCAGCAAATCCAATACGATGTATCCTTTCACCATTGGCTTTTATTGCCTTCGTCTTCTCCTTTATGAACTGAATAGCTTCCTCAAGGAACATATTAAATAAATGTGAGAATGGGGGTCATGCTTGTCTACTTTCTTTTCTAATCCTGACCTCTTCCTCTACCCTAAAGATGGTTATTTTTGTGCATTAGTTCTGATGTAGTTGATTAATCGTTCTTCTATCCTTACAGTCAAGTCCTATTTTTTGATATTTATAGAGTAACTTCGAGTTCACATTATCAAAACATTTTTCTCAGTCTTCCAGTTGACATTGTCAAAAGATTTTTCTAAATCGTTGAACGTAAGACATGTTCCTCTGTTGATATCACTCCTCTGCGACAGCAGGTTCAAGGCCAAAATTGCTTCTGTTCTTCCTCTGCCTCCTCTAAATCCAAATTGGTCTCCTCGAATATACTTACCTAAGTTCTCTTTTATCTCGCTTCCACCTGTACTAATGAGTATTTTGGAGGCATGTGACAATATTCTTAGTGTTCTGTAATTGGTGCACTCAACAGCCTTCCCTATTTCAGGTACGGTAATCGTTCAACCTTGTGATAAGTCTTCTGGCACGATTTCTCGTTTATAGGAGCCTTTTATACTCTGAGTAACTGAGTAACTGGTCTTATTATTGTTACCAAAAGTATGCAGGAATGTCATCAGCAGTAGTTGCTTTTCCTTCTTTGGGAGCCTGTTCAAATGCTAGTCTTATTATTGGAGGGTCATGCACTTTTCTCTCCCACTCACTGATGTCTTCAATTAGATTACTTTCGTTCCTGAAGTCCTTTCCATAGTGCAGTTCTTCTAGCTTTTCTTTCGGACGAGCACATATCTCATCACTGTCTATCAGTAACATTCCCTCTTTATTTTTAACTACTACAGATTTCGTTCTAAGTTTGTCTGAAGGCCTCTGATATTCTATTGAGTTCCAGTGCAGCTCTCGTGGCTGCCGCTCGGTACAGCTGTCGTGGCTGCCGCAACGCGGTCGAGATGTGGGGCCGAGGCAGTGCCAGATAAGTTTTACAGTTTGACGATAATTTATGGATTTGTAGTTTTAGCTTGACGATGTCCACTATGGACAAACGGTAGATACTGTTATTCTGAAGAAGGTTGGGTCATCCTGACTACAACCTAGACAAATTCTAGGTAAACGGTGCAACTGAGGCTGTTCATTATTAAAATTAAAATTAATTTCATATGATGTTCTACACGGTGGGAGTTCAATAAGTAGCAAAACTTTTTATTTTTTTAAGGGGCTTGGTTTTATTCAGAATTCCAGTATACCACGTTACTGCCCAGTCTTTTGGCTGGAGAAACCCGTTTTTCACGATGACGCCAGCTTGCTGGTAGGAGGGCTCGTGTGCCAGTACGGCGCCACGCTACTGGCCGACGTCGCAGCCAGCGCCTCGCTGCATCAGTGACCTCCCCATCACACAGTGCTTACCGTGGACCGCGTCCTCCACTGGGCCGGTGTGATGTCAGTTGCTCTTTGAGTACCCCAACTGGTGGACGAGGCTATCAGCGCTGCCAACAGACGTCCAGCGGAGCAGCGAGGTGCTCGATTGTGATGCGTCGATTACATCGAATGAGAGTGCCCGCACGTTCCGACACGGCAGGAGTCACAGCTGTGTGTCGCCACCCAGCACGCGGCAGGTCGGACGGGTTTGGGCGACCGGGTTGCTATTATGACAGCCGATTCGCTCAACGACTCACCGTGCTTCTATTCAGTGCCAGGTCGCCTAGACATTCTGCAGGCGCCTACGAATACCTGCGATGCTCTCATTTTACTCCGAGAGAAACGTAACGACAGCTCTCTACACGGATGGTATCTCCGTTACAGATGCCGTTTTGAACCCTACGCATAGCGCCGCCACGAGCCTGAAGTTCGTGAAACACAGGAGCCGAAGCGGGAATGTTCTACGATGTCTCTCGACAAATTTGTCAACCGAAATTGGCCGAGAAAAGTGATGTGTTGCATTACTTACTGAGCGCCCCTCGTATTTTTGGACAAGCTACTGTCGTCTAAAATGAAGAAGAAGTTGCAGCGTTCCTACCAAAAGCACGTAACGTGCTGCCGATTAGGAGGGCACGCCTAGAGGGAAACAGCTCGATGTGGAGAGCAATGAGCGTGACCCAGAGTGCTCCATTGAGGACGGGAGGTTTCCCCGTGAATGGGGGCCGGCACACGCGAGCACACAGAGGCACTAGCTGTCTGGGCCGGTGGCTCGGACTGGGAACCGGTTGCCGCGAGTCGCGGACCTCGCCGACCTGCGTTCCCAGCCGCAGCTCGTCCCGCCTGGCGCGGCGAGTCCACAGCTGAGTCAACACGCGGCCAGCCGACTGTCGCAGTCGCGAACCGTAAACGCACCGCGCGCCGTGCTCGGGAAAAATACGGCCGCAACTTGCACTGATAGTCGTCAAAACAGCAGCACCACAAAGTGCAGCGAATAACGAAGTATTACCTGTACACCTGGGAGAATACACGGTGATTTGGGAGATACACGGTGTCAAATTTAGTGAACAGAGCTGCTCGACTGTGGGAGCAAACACGGCTCTAACTCAGCTGAGTTGGGCAGACATACTGGGGCACACTATTTCGCGGTGCTCGAAGAGTACGGCAGAGTTCAGGAGTGGCAGTGGTGGCAGCCGAGTAGTGGCGGGGCAGTCTGTGGTTGGGTAAGACGTCCGCAGAACGTGGTAGCCAGGTCGACCCTCTGCACGGGCAACGCGCAGTCTTGTGCTGTCTCGCTGAAGATGGCGTCACGCAGACCTCAAAGACACAGTACGGCCACCGGCCGTAACGCGCCACAAAACTGACGACAGCCGTCCATATTACCGATTATGCCAAGCAGAGGTGGTGGTATTGTCTATCCCGTGCCAACAAATGCTGCCACGCCAGGTGCGAGGCCCGAATAATATCGAATGCAATCTGGCAACGTCTGTTCTGCTGTGCGCCCCCACACACGGATACGTCAGTCACGTGACCTGAGTCGTGCAGATGACAGCAGCTGCGGTAGCGCTGGTAGTAGTGGTAGCGAGATCTCGCAGCCGGCCACCTCAACGTAACACACAATTTATTTACCACTGCAGAGAATTCTCTAGACCAATACGGTCAAATTTAGAATATGCTACAAAAGAAGCGAGAAGCAATCTGAGATAAAATTAGACTCACTTTCAGCCGGTCTCACCTCGGCCACCTCCACGATCGCACCAGCTCACATCCTGTGAGATAGCTCTAAAACGGCCAGTTGTCCTAGAACTGCAGGATAAAACACAAATGAGACATGAGGAGAAGGTCGGTGCATAAGACCGTAGCGTTTTGTTTTGCATTCCGGTTGCTATGGATTTACGCTCCTGGAAATTGAAATAAGAACACCGTGAATTCATTGTCCCAGGAAGGGGAAACTTTATTGACACATTCCTGGGGTCAGATACATCACATGATCACACTGACAGAACCACAGGCACATAGACACAGGCAACAGAGCATGCACAATGTCAGCACTAGTACAGTGTATATCCACCTTTCGCAGCAATGCAAGCTGCTATTCTCCCATGGAGACGATCGTAGAGATGCTGGATGTAGTCCTGTGGAACGGATTGCCATGCCATTTCCACCTGGCGCCTCAGTTGGACCAGCGTTCGTGCTGGACGTGCAGACCGCGTGAGACGACGCTTCATCCAGTCCCAAACATGCTCAATGGGGGACAGATCCGGAGATCTTGCTGGCCAGGGTAGTTGACTTACACCTTCTAGAGCACGTTGGGTGGCACGGGATACATGCGGACGTGCATTGTCCTGTTGGAACAGCAAGTTCCCTTGCCGGTCTAGGAATGGTAGAACGATTGGTTCGATGACGGTTTGGATGTACCGTGCACTATTCAGTGTCCCCTCGACGATCACCAGTGGTGTACGGCCAGTGTAGGAGATCGCTCCCCACACCATGATGCAGGGTGTTGGCCCTGTGTGCCTCGGTCGTATGCAGTCCTGATTGTGGCGCTCACCTGCACGGCGCCAAACACGCATACGACCATCATTGGCACCAAGGCAGAAGCGACTCTCATCGCTGAAGACGACACGTCTCCATTCGTCCCTCCATTCACGCCTGTCGCGACACCACTGGAGGCGGGCTGCACGATGTTGGGGCGTGAGCGGAAGACGGCCTAACGGTGTGCGGGACCGTAGCCCAGCTTCATGGAGACGGTTGCGAATGGTCCTCGCCGATACCCCAGGAGCAACAGTGTCCCTAATTTGCTGGGAAGTGGCGGTGCGGTCCCCTACGGCACTGCGTAGGATCCTACGGTCTTGGCGTGTGCATCCGTGCGTCGCTACGGTTCGGTCCCAGGTCGACGGGCACGTGCACCTTCCGCCGACCACTGGCGACAACATCGATGTACTGTGGAGACCTCACGCCCCACGTGTTGAGCAATTCGGCGGTACGTCCACCCGGCCTCCCGCATGCCCACTATACGCCCTCGCTCAAAGTCCGTCAACTGCACATACGGTTCACGTCCACGCTGTCGCGGCATGCTACCAGTGTTAAAGACTGCGATGGAGCTCCGTATGCCACGGCAAACTGGCTGACACTGACGGCGGCGGTGCACAAATGCTGCGCAGCTAGCGCCATTCGACGGCCAACACCGCGGTTCCTGGTGTGTCCGCTGTGCCGTGCGTGTGATCATTGCTTGTACAGCCCTCTCGCAGTGTCCGGAGCAAGTATGGTGGGTCTGACGCACCGGTGTCAATGTGTTCTTTTTCCATTTCAAGGAGTGTATTTAAAGTCATTTTTTGTTTGTAGTTTACTGTTGGTATTTGAATTTACGTATAGTCATTTTGTCCTTCAAAGATAGAGAGTTGAGCTGTGCAAGCTAGAAAATGGAGTGCTAAGAGGAAAAATCGGAACATTCCCGGCATACTCTTTTGTTTGAGATCAACACAGGGGTGACAGCAGCGGAGGCAGCGGTGCGTGTGGGGAGAACGCCACCCCACAGAGAATGGCAACAAAACGCTTTTCTCTGTTACGGAGGACGGTTTTGACATTAGTGACTCTCCACGTCCAGGAAGACCTTTAGGATTTCATGAAGATCGTTTACACGCATTAATCCACAGTTATCCACGTCAGTGTACTTGAGAACTGGCAAATACAATCGACTGTGATCATTCCACCATCATGTGACATCTGCAAGCAACCGAGAAGGTTCAAAAATCGGGTATATATGCACAGCACGGTGACTGTCTTAACATAAGGAGAAGAGAACAATGCTTCAGACCGAACAAAGCAGCAGGCCCCGGTACAAAGACCCTACCGCACCCACAAAAGGTAAGTGTTGTGCACCTGGTGGGTCAGCAGCGGTGTGCTACACTACGAATTGCTTCTCCGAGGTGTAACCACTGCTGCTGATATTTGTTGTTGACAAGTGAGAGACGCCTTGCAGACGCAGTCCAAGAATAATGACCAACATGACTCCGTGAAGTGATGCCACTCCACAATAACCCCCGCCCGCAGTCTGCCAGACTCACGTAAAACACTATACAGGAGTTGTAACAAACAATACTACGAAAAGGCAAGTTGCCACTCACCATATAGCAGAGATGCTGAGTCGCGGATAGGCACAACAAAAGGACTCTCACAATTAAAGCTTTCGGCCATTGGCCTTCGGCAACAATAGACGACAGACAGACACACACACACACACACACACACACACACACACACACACACACACACACACACACACGACTGCACTCTTGGAGCCTGCCGCGGTGGCCGAGCGGTTCTAGGCGCTTCAGTCCGGAACCGCGCGACTGCTACGGTCGCAGGTTCGAATCCTGCCTCGGCCATGGATGTGTGTGATGTCCTTAGGTTAGTTAGGTTTAAGTAGTTCTAAGTTCTAGGGGACTGATGACCTCAGACATTAAGTTCCATAGTGCTCAGAGCCATTTGAACCTTTTTTTTTGCACTCTCAGGGACCACACTGCCACAGGAGTTGGGTTGGGAAGTCACTCAGGACCTGACCTAGCACCCTCAATTTTCACCTCTTTACATCTCTATCGAACAACCTCCAAGGAACGTCCTATCCGGATCAAAATAGACTCCGAGCTTGTTCGTTGCCTCAAAACCACGCGATTTCTACAGTTGTGGAACGTAAAAGTTAGCCCAGCGTTGGGAGACCGTTGTAAACAGAGAAGGAGAATATATTATTGATGAGGAAAGGCACTGTTACTTGTATCTGTTGTGTTGACTATGTTAGCAACGACTAAAGACTCTCTTATGTGTATCTGTTGTGTTTATTAAAGTTATGGAAAAGTGCAACGAACTTATGCACCAAACCAACAGATTCACAGGAATATGTGGCTGGTTATTCACTTACAAGAAAACGCACGGATGAGCCACTCACCCTGACAAGACATCGGAAACGTCACTCCAAAATTTTAGGAAACAAGTCGGACATTCCACAAAAACATCAAAGACGTACCACATTTGTTTCACTGTCAGTTACAATAGACGACAAATCAATCGGCGAATAAGCCGCTGCCCTCTTTTGTGAATACAAAACGCAGTCACCCGCACGCCACGTGTACCACACACTGGGTGGGGGGTGGGGGGGGGGGGGTGTCCTCTCGCTGGCTGGAGAATGAAGCCACGCCCACGCGTCACGGGGCGGCGGCCGGCCCGTGCGAAGACGAGTGAGCAGGACCCCGCGCCGCCTGCCACGGCGGCACTCTGCGCTTTGTCTGCTAGACGCAGCCTACTGCCCGTCACTTCCAGTGTGGTGTCACCGCCAGACACCACACTTGCTAGGTGGTAGCTTTAAATCGGCCGCGGTCCATTAGTACATGTCGGACCCGCGTGTCGCCACTGTCAGTGATCGCAGACCGAGCGCCACCACACGGCAGGTCTCGAGAGACTTACTAGCACTCGCCCCAGTTGTACGGACGACTTAGCTAGCGATGCAACACTGACGAAGCCTCGTTTATTTGCAGAGAAGATAGATAGAATAGCCTTCAGCTAAGTCAATGGCTACGACCTGGCAAGGCGCCATAGCAATTGACAGTTATCGTATGAAGCATGTCTCATCAAGAACGATGTATACAAATGATGGATTAAAGTTAAGTATTCCAGAAGCTACGTACTTTTCTTTATAGCATTCATTATGTATCCTGTTTCAGACCTCACGCCATCCTGCGTGAGCTTATAGCGTGCTTTTCGGCCTTCTCTAGCAATATAACATCCAGCACTCTTCTTCCTGACGACGCACGAGCCTGTACGAGGACAGCGGCCGCCACGTGCTCCCTTCCGCTCCCCGCGACACCCACGTGACCTGTCACGCCTCCTTCCCCAGCCACTGTAGTTGTAGGAGAGCGGCCTGCACATTCTGCACCATCTTCTCTCTCGGGTAAAAGCACTGTAGATAGTGAAGGACATTCAGGGAATCGCAGTAGGCGAGAAATTCAGCAGGCGTGACAAATTACATCTGCTCCAGTAACGTCAAAATCCCGCATCATCCGCATCGAACAGAGTCGAGTCCTGAAGTAACCGAATCTTTGGGACACTGTCAGGAAAAAGCAATAGAACAGCCAACGGAATCCCACTATTTACACCATGTCGCGCAGGAGGCGGGCTATCGTGTTGAAAATGGACAGATTGTGACTGTTACTTACAAATCTTGTTGCCTTTATTACCAGATACATCATGTTGCTGCTAGACATCTGAAGTGACCAAGTGTGAAACGCGTAATACGAGGTGTTCCACAATGCTTACAATATTTGAAATCTGGGTAACGCGCGCTAAAAGTAAGAGACAGCGACCGTGGCGGCGGCTGTCAGTTTCACTCCCTGTACAGGCCGTAAGATGGTGAAAAAATGGTTCAAATGGCTCTGAGCACTATGGGACTCAATATCTGTGGTCATCAATCCCCTAGAACTTAGAACTACTTAAACCTAACTAACCTAAGAACAGCACACACATCCATGCCCGAGGCAGGATTCGAACCTGCGACCGTAGCAGTCTCGCGGCTCCGGACTGAGCGCCTAGAACCGCTAGACCACCGCGGCCGGCTAAGATGGTGAATTTCTCGTTTTTCAGTAAAGCGAATCTGTCGTGCTGTGCAAAGTGAGTTTCGTAAAAATTTCAAGATTCAGCGGCGATGCCGAATTCCTGCTCGTGGAACAATATTGAGTTAGGTAAGAAAAACTTCCGTGCAACTGCCAGTGTGTCGAATCGAAAGTCAACCGGCCCTCGGAAAACTGCCCGAAGTCTCGTGGACGCCGAACGTAGCAGTTTCGTTACGAAAACGTTGCAAGAAGACGGCGTGATACGCCACACATTTCTTTATTTCAATTTACCGGCTTCCAGGTCGTTCCCATTCACGCATCCCAGCAATCGAAAGACGGTAGCGTGCTGGAGATAATTTTCCTGTCGCTTACGACTATACGGATGTAAGGAAATACCCAGTCCCCCAGCGGAGAATGTCTTTGACCCGGACGGGAATGAAACTCGGACCCCCCGGTTGGCCACGTGCTGGGGCGGACACGTGCCGCTCGCACATCGGACAGGCCCTGGCCAAGTCGCCCGAGACGCTTTCGCTGAGCGCACAATTTACAAGCCCGCTTGTACCGACAGTATTCGCGGCGAGTGTGCGCTCCGACCGGCAGAGAAGCTTGCAACAGTCGAAAGATCTAATTCGCGATGAAATTTCTCGAATTCATCCAGCAACTACGAAACATGTGTTCGAAGTGTGTAGCCGTGAATGGTTGTCAGTTGTCCGATGTAGTAATTCTTAAGCAAGCTTGACAAACATTGTAGCTTGGACATTGTTTCGCGATTATTTTGTGTGTTATTCAAATTTGAAATCGTCAAAATATTGTGACTCGCCCTGTATCACGAGCAAGAAACTCATTCCATTTTTCTAAACACGTCTTTCTGATTACCGACCAACCCGGCCTTTATGCAGCACTACTGCTCATATCATAATAACGACGAGACTTCCTACGTGTGAACGGTTCTCCCTCTATGTAAACACCGGCAGCACCTATAATGGGAATTACATTGATTGACTCGTCCGCCTGTTCTTAGTGCAATATTTTACACGTACATTATGAACGAAAAGACACACAACAATGGTGTAACATTCTACACTATTCATTATCTTCACCAACTGCGACGTAGTCGGGTATACAAACTGTTGTGGCGTAACAAGACAGCCACGCCACTCGGAAGTAACTGAAAGGCACGCGCTAACTCACGCAGGCTAGAGATAGGTCTGAAACAGGATACGTAATGAATGCTATAAAGAAAAGTACGTAGCTTCTGGAATACTTAACTTTAATCCATCATTTGTATACATCGTTCTTGACGATACAAGGGAGACTCTGTAGATACATGCAATGTTACTAATGGCGCCTTGCTAGGTCGTAGCCATTGACTTAGCTGAAGGCTATTCTAACTATCTGCTCTGCAAATGAGCGAGGCTTCGTCAGTGTAATCGCTAGCAAAGTCGTCCGTAGAACTGGGACGAGTGCTAGTCAGTCTCTCGAGACCTGCCGTGTGGTGGCGCTCGGTCTGCGATCACTGACAGTGGCGACAGGCGGGTCCGACATGTACTAATGGACCGCGGCCGATTTAAAGCTACCACCTAGCAAGTGTGGTGTCTGGCGGTGACACCACACAAACAGTGATCCTATACTGTCAAATGTTTTTATTCCGGTCTTTGATCACAATATCAATTCTTCGTTATCTGTTCCACAAATCGGTTTTTGGTTGTTGTATCATCATCAGGTACAAAGACAAATGTGTCGTGCATTGACATCTTGTTGGATCAAACATTTAAAAGTAGTGCATCTGCACAGTGCCTACATTTCCAGACTTGAAAATGTTAATGTTAGATGTAGGAATGTTTTCATTTCTGGGAATGGAGATACTGTGTAGACACACTTGTTCAAAATCTTTCACAGCACAACATACGAGGCGTGTTCCAGACGCTCAGACCGAGTTTCAGCTCGGTACAGCAACCACGTGATTTTTAGAGTGCCAATAGTCCACTTGTGTTTTTGTTCTTTGTTACGAAAATGGAACAGCCAAATTTAGAGCAACGTTATATCATCCAGTTTTGTGTTAAACTTGAGGAATCGGTCAGTGTGACCTTTGAAAAGTTGAAACAGGTGTATGGGAATACTCCGTATCTAGAGCAGAAGCTATTCGGTGTCACTTTTGGAAGACCGAGAACAGCTGAAGATTAACCTCGCTCAGAGAGACCTTCAACTTCAAGAAACGAAGAAAACTCCGAACGTGTGCGTGCTCTCCTGACACCAGACCGACGTTTAACAATACGGATGACGGCTGTCCTGTTGTTAAATTAAAACACTTTCACCGTACTCAAATTTTGACCGACGTCTTGCACGTGTGAGAAGTTTGCGCCAACAGGTGCCGAAAAACCTCACAACTGAGCAGAAGAATAACCGAAGAAACGTGCTCCTTGATCTTCTTGAGAGGACTGCCAATGACCACGAATCGTTAAGCCGTGACGAATCCTTGATTTTTTTAGAAGAATCGTGAAACGTTTCCTTAACTGAAGAAAACTGAAGGAGTAAATTAAATATCAAAACAACGCCGATTCTTTTACAGTAGGGGTACCGCGCATAAATAATTTGCTCCTCGGTAACAAACTGGCGACTAAGTGTTTTACGAAGATGTCCTCGAAAGGGTGAGGATTGTGGTGAATGGAGTGAGACGGAAGAGCGCGCACCCTGCAGACAAACGCGCGCCGCTGGCCGGCCACACCTCGACAACGGCCCGTGGCACACGGCCGCTGCCATCACGGAAGTTTTGGCCTCAGAAGACGTCCCTGTTGCTCCCCAGCCAACCTGTTTATGTAATCCGAGTCCTTGTGTCTTTTTCCTTTTACCGAAATTGAAGAACGTCTTAAAAGGACATAATTTGGAGACTGTCGGAGGGCCTACCGAGACTGGGAACAACGACTGAGCGCTGTACAGAAGCCGAAGCGAACTACTTTGGAGGGGAAGCCGAAAACCGGTTTGAAAAATGAATAATAAATATTGTAGAATATTACTCTAGTCTTGAGTGCATTTTCATTCATAAAGGACAAGGGAACGTTGAGGAACCCATCTGTTTCCCTGTATCAGTGCCAGTGAAGCTATCGTGAGTGAAGAGCACGAGTTTAGTTCAACGTGTGGCCGTTTCAGGTACACAGGCTGATCTCCGTGGAGGAAGTCGTTTTATTCCAGGTAGATCAAAATGCGTCAGTTCAGAATACCTTACGGTACCCTCATATGATAACGTGCGAGTGATATGTACTCAGGTGAGGAATAACGATATCCACACATACTGATGGTGGTAATATCGCGTACACAACGTATAAAAGGGCAGTGCATTGGCGGAGCTGCCGTTTGTACTCCAGTGATTCGTATGAAACGGTCTCCGATGTGATTACGGCCGTACGACTGAAATTGAGAGACTTTGAACGCGGAATGGTAGTTTCCATTTCGGAAATCGTAAGGGAATTCAATATTCCGAGATCCACAGCGTCAAGAGTGTTCCAAGAATACAAAATTTTACGCATTAACTGTGTTCACAGACAACGCATTGGCCGACGGCCTTAAGTTGACGGCCGGGAGAAGCAGCGTTTGCGTAGAGTTGTTAGTAATAACAGAGAAGCAATACCGTTTGAGATAACCCCACAAATCAACGCGGAACGTAGGACGAACGTGTCCGCTTTGACAGTGCGGCAAAATGCGGCTGTGGCAGCAGATGACCTCTTCTAACAGCACGAGGCAGCCTGCAGAGCCTCTGCTGCGCTCGCGACCGTATCGGTTGGACAGCAGGTGACTGGGAAACCGTCGCGTGGTCACACGGAGGCTGATGTCATTTGGGGAGAGCTGATGGTGCGGCTCGAGCGTTGCGCAGACCCCACGAACTCGTGGTCCCATGTGCAAGCTGGTGAAGGCTGCCCGCATCTCGTGGTCGTGCGGTAGCGTTCTCGCTTCCCACGCCCGGGTTCCCGGGTTCGATTCCCGGCGGGGTCAGGGATTTTCTCTGCCTCGTGATGGCTGGGTGTTGTGTGCTGTCCTTAGGTTAGTTAGGTGTAAGTAGTTCTAAGTTCTAGAGGACTGATGACCATAGATGTTAAGTCCCATAGTGCTCAGAGCCATTTGAACCATTTGGTGAAGGCTCCATAATGGTATGGTGTTTACATGGAACGGACTGCGTTGTATGGTCCAACTTAGCCGATCATTGACAGCAAACGGTTATGTTCGGCTAGTTGGAGATCATTTGCAGCCATTCATTGACTTGATGTTTTCAAACAAAGACGGGATTTTTATGCATACAATTGTCCGCGATTTGTCTGAAGGCTGTTCTGGACCATTCGAGCGAATGATTTGCCCACCCAGATGGTCCGGCGTGAATCTGATCGAACATTTATGGGACACAATCGAGACACCAGTTTGTGCACAAAATGCTTTCGCAAGTATGGACGGCTACAGACGCATCGTGGCTCAGTATTTCTGCACGGGACTTGCAACGGCTTGTCGAGTCCGCGCCGCTTGGAACTGCAGCACTAGGCTGGGTGTTAGGCGGCCCGCTGTCCCGCGGCTTGTGCCACCTCAGTGTAAGGCAGTAGTTCTGCGGATCCTGCTGCCGACCAGAGATACCGGGACAGGACGTGGCCTGGGCTCCAGCGGCGGGGGCCGGAGTGGAGTGGAGTGGAGTGGAGACCGCTATCAGGCAGGGACTTCCGCGGCTACCTTGACCGTCCCGCAGCCCACGCGCCGCCTTCCACGAAGGCCCCACGCCACACAGAGATAGCTGCCGCCCGTCGGACCAATGCGGAACGCAGAACAGATAAGGCACGCCGCGACCTCACGCCGCGTGGGAGGCACGGCCAGCGCACGGCACGTCCGAAACTAAGCGCAAGTCGCCGGTCTGCGCTTCCCCACACCACTTCCGCACTTACGGCACAGGTACTCCCCACGTTACCGGTACAATTAAGCTGCCAAGATGGCCACCAGGCCGTCTCTTACATCTAATGAGGCATTCTGCATATTTTGCATTCGATTCGTGACAATAAGCATGTAATATCTTCCATCCTATGTAGATCACAGTAAGTCATTTTGTATATGCTACAGTGAAGAAAGATGAAAAAACTGGCCACGTGCGAGTGCAACTTCTTACAAACTTAAGGAGGAAGAAAAATTTGGGTTTAATCTCACATCGACACAGAGATACGGAGCACAAGCTCGGGTTGTTTCAAGGATGAGGCAGGAAGTCGGCCGTGCCCTTTCAAAGGAACCATCCCGGCATTTGCCTGAAGCGATTTAGGAAAATCACGGAAGATCTAAATCAGGATGGCCGGACGTGGGTTTGAACCGCCGTCCTCCCGATTGCGAGCCCAATATGCTAACCACTGCGCCACCTCACTCGGTCCCCATTCAGGCTGACTGGGTCGCAGTGATAAAAGCGAAACATCAGCAAGAAATGACTGTATTTCTCATATTAAGGGTTTCGGAATTTATCCGTCATCAGAAATGTAGAAGCTATTACTTTACGTAGATACGGCGTTTCGCATACAACTTAAAACGCCATATCTACGCGCAGTAATCGCTCCTAGATATCTGACGACGGATAAATTTCGAAACGCGTCGTATGACCAACAAAGTCATTCCTTGCCTGATGTTTGACTTTTAACGTTGCGATCCAGTCTGTCTGAATGCACAACTACTGATTGTTTTAAAGTTTGACGTCGGGTAACAAATCACAAAAGAAACATTTTTTTCGCGTGACATAATTAAAAATTAAGTTTTCGCATTTTTTATTTTATTGTACTCTGAAACTTTCCTTTTTGCCAAATTTCATGGTTCTTAAACAGCCGGGGGACCATAGACCTCAGTGTGTGACATAAATTTCATTGATAGGTCTACCCGTTCCTGAAAGAAACGTTTCTGGAAGTCGTCCAGAGAGACAGACAGACAACAAAGTGACCCTACAACCATTCCGTTTTTACCAGTACGGATCCGTAAAATTAACAGTTTACATTAGCTTTGGAGTACAAGAGGGAGAAGTCACAGCAACTTACTTTTAAACTACGAGAGTTAGCGACAGTATCATGGGAGAAGGGGCCTAAGAAGGAGACAAGGAGGGAAGCTGAGAAAAATTGAAAATAAGGGGAAAGGAGAGTGGTGGGTCTGAGAGAGAAATGAAATGAGGGAAGCGTAAGTGAGATAAGGTGGGAAATTTAGCTTTTCTGTTTCACGCGGGGAAATGACAGAAGAAAGTGCTCCATCTTTTCCTTAGAGGCAGCAGGGCATTCCACCGGCGGACGGCAGCAACGGCGAAGGAGCCAGCACATTTTCTTTTTCTTTTACGGGTGAGCATAGCTAGCGTATTAGGTAAGTGCGGCCACGTGTCTCGATTATGATAAGATGACACGTACGCTATCTCTGAAGTAAGTACAAGGTAGAACGGCAAACTGGTAGACGGCGACCTCAGAAAAGGTCAGTTTGCGTTCCAAAGACACGCGCGGCAATAGCAAGCTCTTACAAGGAGGCGTCCATAACGGTGGCACGGATTTCTTGCAACCATCTGTATGATGACGCAGGTTGAGATCTCAGGTGTCACACACCCTGTGGCCGTTCAGTCTCGTTAACCCGCGCTTCTGAGTAAACGACGAAAAAAATTTCGTAATTTCGCGTGATGATCCTCAGTTAAAAAAAAAATCTCCTATAGGTTGGTTGTGTAGCGTAACGGTTGTAGCACATGCCGCATATACAGGAGGTTGGGGGTTCAAATCTCATCAAGCGCTTTGAAATCTTTTATTTTTAAATCTTCATCCAAATGTGTTTCATCGTTATTATTAATCAATTAATTAGATTAAATGTATTTTTTCTGTTTCTTTAGCTTTGGCACATCATTTTAATTACTGTATTAACTTTTTCAACTGCTCTCATTTTCCCCTCCTATAAAAATTTTCTCGTTGCAATACGTGTGATTTTAATTGTTTCCATGTATTAAATCGAATTAATTTATTTTGTTTCATCATTCTGTATTTCCGTCCATGTTATTGTATTCATTATTTATATTCCCCATTTGGCTCGAATTTCGTTTCACTTATGATACCTACAATCGATTAAAACTGTATCTGCATTGTTCTGTTCACAGTACAATGACAGCATTTATATTGTAAATGTTTGTATGACGATTACCATCGAAGAAAATGTACGTCTTTCAACGAAACAACATTTTTGAC
The DNA here is from genome assembly GCF_021461395.2 of Schistocerca americana. Taxonomy (NCBI): domain Eukaryota; kingdom Metazoa; phylum Arthropoda; class Insecta; order Orthoptera; family Acrididae; genus Schistocerca; species Schistocerca americana. Next base: position 194,639,250 of record NC_060127.1, read on the forward strand.
ACCATTGCAAGTCCAATGTACACTCTTTGACATAAAACTCGACCGGCGGCCGGCCGCTTCAGAGGCTAAGTCCGCGCCGATCGCGACATGGGACAAATAAACTGGCCAACTCGCTAATTCTCTACGTCCGGTTATCTGCACAATCTGGCAACTGCGGCACTTCCTCGAGGAAAACGTATCCCATGATAGAGAAACCATAGGCTGATTACGCCTGTGGTCTAGCGGTAGCGTCCGTTGTTTCGGTTCACAATGTCAGTGGTTCGAAAGCAGCTGGCATAAAATATTTTTATAGCCTCTTCTGTCTGAATGCTGAAGACGTGAATGTAATGGTAGCGCAGATTCAATCTATTTCGCTTTCTGACACACCGATATCAAAATTTTATCCAGCAACCATTTTGCCGCAGATTTCCTGCAGACTGTCCTCCTCTGGACGCCGTATGCGGCAACGCTCCGGGATCCACTTGCTGGCTACCGGCAGCGGCCGTGGTGACAGCAGCGGCAGTGCACTCCCCCGTTCTCCATCGAAAGCGCCTGCTACCGCTCATCGCTTTTGATGACTTAAAACGCTTTATTATTAAATGTTGCTCCATAGAAAATTTCTACTATTTCCATTCACGCTCGAAAGCAACGGAGACAGACGCCGTGATTAGTAGGCGGGTATTATATTACATTACATACCAAAGAATTGTATGTACTTACACTCATCAGCTTCAGTGAAATTTGTTATACATCACTAGCATATACCTGCCATAGTTAATACACCATACATAGTTAATACATCATACCTCGTTTATTGCTTCAGTGACTGTTACCGTCTTGTTTCACATCGAGATGATGTAAACAACACAAATTCGGGTCCCTGACAGATAATTCTAATCTCTTCAGCGCCTTAGTCTTGTTTTGTTGTTGTTGTAAATTGGCATTCGCGAAGAATACTACTGTGGCAAATCCTGAGAGGTTTTCAAAACCCATATGATACGGAGGGTTAAGAATAGTCTCACAGTTTTGACCTTTAGAATAGCAGTTGCCGCGCGGTCTAGTGCGACGTGTCACAGATTTCGCGGCCGCTTCTGCCGGAGGTTCGAGTCCTCTCCCGGGCATGGATGTGTGTGTTGTCCTTCGAATAAGATGGTTTAAGTTAGTGTAAATAGTTTCTACGTCTAGGGTCTGATGACCCTAGCAGTTTGGTCCCTTAGGCATTAGAACTTAAAAAAGAGCACTAGCGGAAGGAATTGATAAGATCAAGCTTCTGCAGAAAAACTGCAACTAATGAAAAAAACAGCTATAGTTATATAAATTGAGCACTTTACTGCAGCAGTGCCTTGTTCGCCTAGTAGTAAATACTACCCCTACCATAATCGCAGCTGACGTATACAGCTCCAAACGTGAACATGAAGAGTACGACCACCTTTTGCATGAAGCACCATTTTGAACTGAAATATATTTCCTAACTCAAAACCACTTCTTCTGCGATAATTATTGACAATATTTGATCGAGATGACAAGAAAATATTAAATGGATGTAGCAGATACAATGTAGTCCCACAACCGCATGTCATTCTCATACCAACACAGTTTCCAAGAAGGGCTTACGACGTCGTGAGTCCATGACTACGTTAGTGGCAAGAAGATTCTGTTTTCTTAGCAGGAATTCTTCACGAACGGATGCGGATACAATGCAGTCCGAATGACAGACTTGGCGGTACGCCTACATGTCTAAAAAGAGCAGAAAACCTTATTGTTAACCCTCTGAGTAATATTCCCACGTCTGTGACTTGTATCATGGTTAAAGCCCATGTATTACCACTGTTCGTGCGTCCCAACATCATCAAATAACAGCAGAAACGGAGAGAAATACTTTCGGAGTACAAGCCTTGATATTTGAATTCATTTTTGGATGTAGCAGGTTTTCTTTTTCAATAAAGCTATTGTTTCTATTTCCAGACCACATTTCATATCCTTCTTACTTCTGCCGCAGCAGTTATTTTGCTGCCCACATTGGAAACCACGCCTAAGACTACCATCGTCTCATTTCCTGACCTCATACCCTCTGCATAGCGTTACTTAATTTTACTGCTGTCCATTACCCTTTTATTAAAGGCTATACACCAAGGAAAGATAAATAACATCTATATGTAATGTTTACCGTGATGAAATCAGAAAATTGTGCTTATAAAAGCGCTCAGAATCTCTGAACGAGCCTTTCAATTTGCAGCACACACCAGACCGAATGAAAGAAAATAATATTAAGAGGAGCAAGCTGACCATAGCGAGCGTGGGGAGGGTTTGATGTAGTGCCTTGAAGTTGGACCACTTTCCGTCGAATTTAGTTCGTGATAGACCAAAATATGATCTTGATACAAAAGCATCAATGTACTCATATGGGAACTACTTCCAACGTGTAATTGAAAGAATACCTGGTCACGTTAGGTAGAGTTTCGCTTGCGGCCATCATTGATTTTAATTTCAGCCCATTCCTTGATGACGCACTGAAATGTTTTCGAACTTTTCTGATTGTTTTCGGCCTCAGAGATTTCTGAAAGCGTTATATCGAGTGTTAGTCACACCGTATATTAGACACCCATAAAGCTCTGACTTGCTTTAGAGCATCAAATCATTTGAGCAGCGACTAGAAAATACAAAAGACCACTTCTGAAGAAGGGCCTGCTGTCACCAGGTCTTGGAATACAACACTGTGGGCAGTAAAAAGAAGGTTCAAATGGCTGTGAGCACTATGGGACTTAACATCTGAGGTCATCAGTCCCCTAGAACTTAGAACTACTTAAACCTAACTAACCTAAGGACATCACACACATCCATGCCCGAGGCAGGATTCGAACCTGCGACCGTAGCAGTCGTGCAATTCCGAACTGAGCGACTAGAACCGCTAGACCAGTGGGCAGTAATAATACCCATGTTTTACGTCACAAGATGCAGAAGTGATTTATATACTTTTCGAAAAACTCATTTTATGAATGCTTTCGAGTCTGGTGCTGTATGGGAAGGGTGTTTTTTGTGCTGCGAGTGGCCGTGTCAAGAGGGCGCGGTGTTTATTCAACATGTTACTCAAGTAACAAGTCAAATGGATTACATGAATGGGACAGAAACCTTCATTTACCTTTTATTGCTTATTTGTGGTCTGACCTAAATGAACAACAGCATCGTTTAATATCTCCCCTAATGATTGTCGTTTCTTTCTTAACAGTGATTCTTGACAAAGCATTTTAACGAAGTTTATATTTTTGTGTGTCAGATAACTGAAAAAAGATATTTCATTTTGTCAGTCTTTGCTTCTCCACTGAGCTGTAAATGGTTCTCTTTACAAAACGCGTGATAACGTCACAGGAGCGACATTCGCAATGCAGTCGCAGCGGAATCGAGAGAGTAGGGTGCGTGTGGTTGCACTGATTGAGCGTGGCAACTACTCGGCATCAGAAGCTGGAGAAAAGTGTGGAGTACCGGCAAGAACAGCTAGACGCTGGTGGAAAGAATACCAGGAAAGGGGCTATATAGGGCGGAAAGGAGGAAGTGGCCGGCCCCGTGTGTCTACTGCAGCAGATGATCAACGTGTTTTGGGGGATATACGTGCTAATCCATTCCTCAGTTGCCGTGGCCTGAAAGAGATATCTCAGTTTCCCGGAAGCGGAAAGACTGTTGCGAGGAGACAAAGACGCCGGATTATATTGTCGGAGAGCTGCTACGAAGCAACCACTGACCGACTATCAGAGGATTGACCGCATGGCTTTTGCAGCAGAATATATCCACTTCGACTGGACTAGAGTAATCTTTGCGGATAAAAAATATTTTCTTCCTGTAGCGACGCCCCTGTTCAGGAGACACACTAAATTTTCTCCATAAATTTATTAGTTTATGCTGTTAGTGACTTTATATTTATTATTTTGTGCCTGCTACAAATGTAAACAGTTTCCTATATCATAATTTTAGTAGTTCGTCCCTCACCTGATGAGTAAATATGACCCCTGAATTTGTGAATATTTGCATTAAGACGCAAATGATTTTTGCGTTAGGTATACCGCCCACGAGGACAATGCTTCCAGCCAATGTATCTTAAAGAAGTGGACGGTTCTCTGTAGCTGTATGGAGCTATACTTCGGCTCATGGGGCAGGTCCTCTCTGGAGAACAGAGGCAATTCTCAACGGAGAGGCCTACATTAACATACTGAATCCCATTATGAAGCCAAGTGCTGAAGTGCCCTACCCAGACTGTGAAATATATCTTCTGCAGGTATGAACAGTGGACGTGTGGAACAATTAAGAGTATTTCCGGTTTTTCCTACGATTTATTCATTACTTTGATAAGGTCTACTTCTTATCGAAGCGTCTGCTCTACTTTGTCAGTTGTATAATTTTGATTTCTCCACCTTGCTTTGACATTGATGGCCGTGAAATACAGCTTTCCCGGGCATCATCTTAGTTTCTTCCTTAGTGCCTCGTTCCATAATTGTATGTGTAAGGAAGACGCCGTGTATAAATAACTGATATACGAGGGGCGTTCAGAAAGTAAGCTCCGATCGGTCGCGAAATGGAAACGACTATGAAAATCCGATAAAGCTTTGCACAGATGTGTTGGGTAGTGTCTCTAGTATAACCCCAGTTAGCATCACGTCGCTCTTCTCATTTCTGAGCTCGCAGTGAGTGCGTAAAGATGTCTAGAAAATAGTGTCTGCCGCCAAGTACGAGGGCCTGGTGAGAAATTTCGCCTGAAGCTATGCAGCTAACATTACATAACTGTCGTGCTGTTTCTTCTTCAAGACAATTCTCAGCCGCATTCTGCAGGGGCAATGAAGATGCTCCTGCATCGTTTTCAAATGGAAATGTTAGATTACCCACAATACAGTCCGCAATTGTCTCCCCCTGAGTTTCATCTCTGGTCCCATGAACCGCTGTCTTTGAAGACAACATTTTGACACAGACAACGAGGTGTAGGCCAGCGTGGAGAATTGGCGGAAAGCACTGGCGGCTGCCATCTATGATGAGGCTAGTGAAAAGTTGGTACAACGCTATGACAAAAGTCTAAGTCAGAACGGCGACTACGTAGAGAAGTAGCTGAAAGGTGTAGCTAATTGTTAGAAGTAAAACATTTCTGATGTTCACTGTGGTTTCAATTTGGCAATCAATCGGAGCTTACTTTCTGAACAGGCCTCGTATATATATAAATTTCATTTTCCTACCTACCTTTTCTCTTCTTAGGCTTCTCTCCACAGTTATTTCTTATACGACTCTGCGATTCGTTTCTATCTCCTTCTACCCTGTTTTGGTCATTTTCCACTACATTCAGTACCCTGTTACCTGTAGGCGGACCATACTTCATTTTTTCAGATCCCATCTCTCACTTACAAAGAAAAGAGTACTCTACATAATCCATTTTGCAGTGTGTTTCTATATTTCTGTGATTTGTATGTTTACTTGAAAAAACATTATTCGTAAACGTAAATGGTTTGCTAGCGCTGTTCTTCGTTTTACTTTTGTTAAGCATCTGTTTCTCTCTCATTCTGCTCCTGACGTGGCTGAAGTACTATACTTGTAACGGCATCAGTTTTTATTGTTGTGTTCATATGTTTATTACTTTTTCTCATTGCCATTACTATTTGTTGTTGTCCTTACATTCCAGTGTTATTATTTTCTCGATTTTCGGATAATACCTGCAAAATGTTGTTCATTTTGTTTCTAAATATGGAACTATTACGAAATTGTTAACAAGTGTGATGCAGCGTATCTTTTCGCAATTGAATTTAACTGTTAATGTTAACTGTTCCGTTGTTTGTATTGCTTCTGTAATACATATATACACGGTGTTAATGAAAGTGGTATTCCATACTTTGCGATTCGGTAGTACGGACTAAAACAAGACAAAATGCATATCGGAAGAGCTACACGCACTTCTTCAGTACAAGAGAAGTGTTTTAAGTAGATCAACAGATGTGTTTCACAGTGGTAAAGGTGAAGAAATGCTCATTGCTCTTAAGATATTCATTCCAGACTGACTGCTCTTGTTTACTGGGTATGTTTGTCTCGTTTCTGTCCATCCTATCAGCTCTCGAAATATGGACTACTTGTTTTTAATACCCTATATTCGTAGCAGATATGTAGACAAAGGACGTCCTCGCTTACTCATTTCCAGACGTTATATTCCTATTCTATTCCATTTGTATTGATTATTGGGCTGTAATGTATCAAAAAATTGGAACTAATCAACTCAATCGAGGCCAGTTTTTATAATAGTAAAATTACACCTTCCATTTCGAACCATTCCTAAATAAATGAAGGAATTATTTCTCTATCGGCCGGCCAGAGTGGCCGAGCGGTTCTAGGCGCTACCGTCTGGGAACCGCGCGACCGCTACGGTCGCAGGTTCGAATCCTGCCTCGGGCATGGATGTGTGTGTTGTGCTTAGGTTAGTTAGGTTAAAGTAGTTTTAAGTTCTATGGGACTGATGACTTCAGATGTTAAGTCCCATAGTGCTCAAAGCCATTTGAACCATTTTTGATGAACGCTACAGGAGAAGTGAGATACATAAAGTTGACAGTGTGAGGACAGACATGCTGGCACAACTTTGGAACTACACCGTGTTACCCGATAAAATGATGCTGCGGAATCGAAAGTGCAGGACGGACTTTGCCACAGTAGCCGAGAGCTGCTAATTTTGGACCATGACCGTGGGTTACCCTTGGGTCAGCTGCTGGTTAGAGTGTTGCAACTGTAAATGGAAGGCTTCGTTTGATAGTCTTGTGCCGATACTGTCTTCTGAATAAATTATGCCATTAGATAAAAAGCGGTTTCGTTTTGAGACCTAACCCACGAGGGTGGGGGGGGGGGGGGGTGGAGGGGGAGGAGGCACAGTGGTCTGCTTCAGGAATTCCAAGCAATATAACTCAGAAAACAACGCAGGAAGGATTCGAACAACTAATTTCATGCAGAGACATGCATTTGGAATCTGTTCATCGTTACGGGGTCAAACAAGAGGGTAACATTACTGAAACAATGATCAGGCTACTTAGTATGTAATAGAGCGTACATATTTCAAGGAGGAGACGTATGAAGACGCAGACTTACTCGTTATCAATATGTGCGGCATATCTACCGTGTTAACGAAAGTAATATCCCGCTTTACCTCTTCTTACATCTCAAATGAAATGAATGCCACGAGCAATCGAATATTTGTTGAGTGCGTGTCTTCTTGCTTCCATCCCTACCAACATATTTCTTCATTCTCGTGGTAATCTGACATTGTATATGTTGCAGCAAAAGATTGCACGTGGACACATTCGACATCGAGGTGCAAAAGCGTTTGATATCTTACATTATATTCAATTCAAATGAGCTTCCGATGTATTTTTACTTCGTTTGTATTTTTAGATGATCGAAATGTGGTGCTACAGAAGAATGTTGAAGATTAGGTGGGTAGATCATGTAAGTAATGAGGAAGTATTGAATAGGATTGGGGAGAAGAGAAGTTTGTGGCACAACTTGACTAGAAGAAGGGATCGGTTGGTAGGACATGTCCTGAGGCACAAGGGATCACAAATTTAGCATTGGAGGGCAGTGTGGAGGGTAAAAATCGTAGAGGGAGACCAAGAGATGAATACACTAAGCAGATTCAGAACGATGTAGGTTGCAGTAGGTACTGTGAGATGAAGGAGCTTGCACAGGATAGATTAGCATGGAGAGCTACATCAAACCAGTCTCAGGACTGAAGACCACAACATCAACAACAACAACAACAACGTTACGGAAAATTTTCTCACATGCTTTATGCTGAATGAGAAACACTGAATCATCCGTTTTGCTTTCCCTACGTTGAAATTATATAATGTCGGCGTCAACAGCCTTCTTCCACGCCGGAAGCTGAAACTTGTATCATTCTGGATTAATGATAATTGAATGTCTCAAATGTATACATAGCCCACAAGGCGAAGTCAGAAACTATAAGGGCAGAGCGCCGCATAAAAACCAAACGTGCGCGTGCGTCTCCACTCTGAAGAACCGTATCGGACAATCACGACAAGCATTTCGCTGAAGAGCTGCCTCGTAAGAGAGCCGAGAATTGTCAACACTGTGATAGTGCATTTACTTCCAGGTGTAGGTCGGCAGTACCTCGCTAAATTCACTTGACATTCGTTTTCCACATCGAGGACTCATACGATATAATCCACTAAGAAAGTATATTTAAATGGTTCAATTGGCTCTGAGCACTATGGGACTTAACATCATAGGTCATCAGTCCCCTAGAACTTAGAACTACTTAAACGTAACTAACCTAAGGACATCACACACATCCATGCCCGAGGCAGGATTCGAACCCGCGACCGCAGCAGTCCCGCGGTTCCGGACTGCAGCGCCTAGAACCGCACGACCACCGCGGCCGGCAAGTATATTTAATTTCTGGACTCCAAGAACGGCGTTCTTCACATAAGTAACACCTGTTTGTGTGTTTTAAGGTTGCGTTTTGAGGCTCAGGCAACATCGCAGCGTGACCATAGTCCGCCTGTTGCCGCCAGTGGGTCGTTAGCTCCGAGGTTCCCTTGTCCGTTGCGGTGCTCGTACTATATATATATATATGACATAGCAGTTCCAATACAGGTGGAAACCGCTGAACACAACCTTTTATTTTCCATTTTAATTAATGGAGTTGTAAACTGATAGAAAAAATTCCTTGAACGAAATCTGAAGAATGCCTTTAAACATCAATCTTCGTCCGATTTCGACTTAGTAAATTATGTTAATATCATGGATGTCTGCTTTGCAAATGCCAAGGTGCTTCACAGTAAAATATATCCTGAAAAGATTCAGACCGACTGTCAACGATATAAATTTGAGCTTTGTTCGTCATATAGGTCTAACTTGTCAGGAGGTTGTTTATGAAGTGCGCATGTTGATTAATATAGTTCCCCTCTTCTAAATTTTTGCAATAGGATTTAACTGTAGACGTTTTCTGACACCGGCGTTAGCAATTCCTTTCCGTTCTCTGAAACCTCCAAAACGATAAATTCTTCTGGTTTAAATCTGATGATCTTAACTATCACTTTCGATCAAGGTCAAATACTTCATGAATCCATACATGGAACTCCAAATGTGCAGTGTTCCTGCACTGCTACAGAGCATGCATTGCAAGGTATTCACACAGTTTATCGCACAGACTTACCACAAGGAATGAAACAAGAACTGTAATACACTTTACACCACATACGCTCACTCTGGCTTGACGAAAACATCTGAACATTGACCAAAAGTTGCACAAATAATGGACTTTGAAAGGAAAAGAAACGAGGTATGAAGCATTTATAAATTCGTCGATTGTAGTGAGGTGGTTTAATTTCGTCCCAGTCTATAAAATTAATTTCGGGCCATACTCAACTCTTGCCGATTAATGTAATATAATACCCGCCTACTAATCACGGCGTCTGTCTCCGTTGCTTTCGAGCGTGAACGGAAATCGTAGAAATTTTCTATGGAGCAACATTTAATAATAAAGCGTTTTAAGTCATCAAAAGCGATGAGCGGTAGCAGGCGCTTTCGATAGAGAACGGGGGAGTGCACTGCCGCTGCTGTCACCACGGCCGCCGCCGGTAGCCAGCAAGTGGATCCCGGAGCGTTGCCGCATACGGCGTCCAGAGGAAGACAGTCTGCAGGAAATCTGCGGCAAAATGGTTGCTGGATAAAATTTTGACATCGGTGTGTCAGAAAGCGAAATAGATTGAATCTGCGCTACCATTACATTCACGTCTTCAGCATTCAGACAGAAGAGGCTATAAAAATATTTTATGCCAGCTGCTTTCGTACCACTGACATTGTGAACTGAAACAACGGACGCTACCGCTAGACCACAGGCGTAATCAGCATATGGTTTCTCTATCATGGGATAAGTTTTCCTCGAGGAAGTGCCGCAGTTGCCAGATTGTGCAGATAACCGGACGTAGAGAATTAGCGAGTTGGCCAGTTTATTTGTCCCATGTCGCGATCTGCGCGGACTTAGCCTCTGAAGCGGCCGGCCGCCGGTCGAGTTTTATTTCAAAGAGTGTCTTTTTTCTTTTTAACCAACAGATCGGCATTTTCAGATGTTTAAAACTTACGACAGGCAAATACAAATAATCACATTCACACGCACAAAGTTTCCAACTGAAAAAAGAATAGGAGGAGAAAAACTGAGGGAAAATACGACTAAAATGATGTAACCAAGATATATAAATAAAAAGTACGTTTGATACAAAATAAAAATAATAGTTTAAATTATTGTGCTAATGATATAAAAATAAATTTCAAAGCACTTGTGAGTTTCTACCCACAACGTCTTGCATATGAGGCTAAGCAACCAGTCTGTATATATTTCTTTTTTAAAGCTGTAAAGCGCCATCCTAAATTCCGAAACTTTTTTCATCGAACACTCGCACACGAGGTCCCATCACTGTGAACGGCTGCAGGGTGTGAGACCTCGCACCTTAACCTACGACACCATGTAGATGGTTTCGAGAAGTCCAGCCCACCGCTAGGAATCTCCACCTGTTAGAATACAGGCTGAAGAAAGGCAGAACTACCTTTATAGTTCACGTAGGTTTATGGACAGGATTTTGATAACGTCGACTGGAGTACACTACTCGAAATTCTGAAAATAGCAGCGTTTCAATGAAAGGAGTTAAACATTATTTTATAGCTTGTACAGAAACCAGGCTGCAGTTATAAGAGTCGACGGACGTAAAAACAGTGATTGAGAAGAGACTCAGACAGGGCTGTAGCCTATCCCCAATGTTATTCAACCTGTACAAGGAGCAAACAGTAAAGGGAAGCCAGCGTAAATTTGGGAAGGAATTCAATAGTCACGGAGAACAAACAAAAGCTTTCCAATGACATTGTAGTTCTGTCACAGAGGGGAAAGGACTTGCAAAATCAGTTGAACAGCGTGATTATGTCTCGAAAAGAGATTATAAGATGAATATCAACAAAGGAAAACATTATACTAGAATGTAGTCGAAGTAAATCTGGTGACGGTAACGAAATTGGATTAGGAAATAAGATACAAAACGAAGTAGACGGCTTTTCCTGCCGCGGGGGGTAGCCGCACGGTCAGAGGCGCCTTTCACGGTCCACGTGGCTCCCCCCTGCCCCCCTCCCCACGTCGGAGGTTCGAGTCCTCCGTCGGGTAGTTGGGTACTTGTGTGTGTGTTGTACTTAGCGTAAGTTAGATTAAGTAGTGCGTAAACTTCGGGACCGATGACCTCAGTAGTTGTGTCCCATAAGACCTTACCACAAAAAAAAATTGAGTTTTGCTGCTGGGGGAGCAAAGTAATTGATGACGGCAAACAGGAGAGGGTGTAAACTTCACATTGGCAATATCGAAAAATGATTTTGCTCAATGTAAGACGTACCTTAAGAACTGAAATAAATTAGGGAAATACGAGTGAACCAGTGTTTCATATCACCTAACATATTACGAATGGGAACGACGATTAGAGCACAATCTAAATTTTCAGAGGATATCCTGAAATGACGGGGTCAGTCTTGGACTACGGTCTGTTGAGACCTCGTGTAAGTGGAGCGGCGCTGCGTGCAGCACGACCGCACTCGCTCTAATGAACGCGTCGCGTCACACGCTGGCCTGCGGGACGAGGGTAATGGCTACTGCTGCTCCGGCCGCATGCAAACGCCGGACCGACAAAAATAGCTGACTCCAGGACACGCCAATTACCGGCAGCAGTGGCCAACGACCCGCAAAAACTTGCAGCACAGGCGCACGGCGCTTGATACGACACTCGGGCACTTGTTTCTCGGAAAACAGACAGTTCACAAATAAGCAGAGCTCATTTACCGACTTGCGCTTCCTGAAAGATTTCCGGCGGATAGTGGCTCATCTAACGGTCCGCATGCCAGATTGCCCTGCAAGATTTTGACCCCAACGCTTTGCAGCACCGCTGTCCTGCTACAGTTTACTGTGTCGGCAGTACTCATTTTCTGTGACCCAACCGACTTATTCGATCGTGGTTATAGGGAGTGATTTTGCTAGAGTTCGCAGTCGGCGCAGGCGGCCAGCTTCCGGCTTCCGTCCGACGCTCGGGCCGAGCTGTTGGTCCGCTTGTTGTTCGGCAGGGGAGGCCGGCGCCGCCGCTGCCTGAGCCCTCCGGCCGGTCGGCGACGGCACAGCCGAGGCGCGCGCCCTTCACTCTTTCTCTAATAATTTCACACAAAGTATTCGGCGAAATAATTCTTTTTTGCGTTACTTATGGGTTTATATCTCAGCTTCACGATAACGTGTCCATTATTTCATTAATGGTCGTTAATGGTATTTCATTTAACCGAGACACTGCGCGAAATTCGAAAAAGTTCGCACTCAAAAACGTGGATCGTTATGAGTGTGTTTGGTGCTTGCAGGGTGTATACGACCCGGGACAGCCGAGAGATCCGGGAAAAATCCCGGAAATTTTTTCCTTCGGAAGAAAGCCGGGAAATACCCGGTATTTCTTTTAGAATTTTTTATTGTTCTAGTTTTCATTTACATTTTTGTAACTTTAACTAGTAAGAACCAATACTCTTAACAAACGTGAAACGCCCGGCTTTACCTGTACGACAGGACAGGTAGTTTAAATTGTTGAAAGGGGCCAAAACAAGGGGCTGCCAGTTACACTCGAACATACAAATTTATTATTTGATCAAACATTACAAGAGCCCAAAAAACATTTTTTAACACAGCTTTAATCCTTGAGACTTAATTACCAGCTCAAAAACGGACCCACCGGCAACATAATTTCCACTTCACCCGGCCAGAGCACAACAAGGGAGTTCAACGTAGAAGACATCGGCGCCCACAACCGATCGCACATGGAGCTGTCAGACCGCACACCTTGCTGGACTTAACAACACGATGAAGAAACTACACTGCCCGAAAATTACGTCAACGGCCGGGGTAGGTAACCTGAACGTTCACAGCCACAAGGCAGAACATTCCGCTGGTGCACTTCATTTCAAATAACCATATACAGAAAAACACCACCGGAGGGTAGCTAGAGCTTTTCAACTTGAAAACCACGTCGTTGCTCGCGGGAATATCCCAACAGCTGACAACGAACTCGAAAGGACACAATGTTAACAATCTTGACTTGCTGGTGGAATAAATCAAAACTCAACTTTCGTGTCCAGGGTCGGTGAGCCACGGACCTCGTGGCAGTGGGAACAGCCCCACACACACTCCGACACCGCGTAGAGACCGCCAGCGGCCCCGGCCAAACTGCGTCCCGCGGAGAAATCCTCGCTGCTCCACGCCAACCGACCGACTTGTCGGACACCGACCAGCCGGAAACTACAGGGTGTTTCAAAAATGACCGGTATATTTGAAACGGCAATAAAGACTAAACGAGCAGCGATAGAAATACACCGTTTGTTGCAATATGCTTGGGACAACAGTACATTTTCAGGCAGACAAACTTTCGAAATTACAGTAGTTACAATTGTCAACAACAGATGGCGCTGCGGTCTGGGAAACTCTACAGTACGATATTTTCCACATATCCACCATGCGTAGCAATAATATGGCGTAGTCTCTGAATGAAATTACCCGAAACCTTTGACAACGTGTCTGGCGGAATGGCTTCACATGCAGATGAGATGTACTGCTTCAGCTGTTCAATTGTTTCTGGATTCTGGCGGTACACCTGGTCTTTCAAGTGTCGCCACAGAAAGAAGTCACAGGGGTTCATGTCTGGCGAATAGGGAGGCCAATCCACGCCGCCTCCTGTATGTTTCGGATAGCCCAAAGCAATCACACGATCATCGAAACATTCATTCAGGAAATTAAAGACGTCGGCCGTGCGATGTGGCCGGGCACCATCTTGCATAAACCACGAGGTGTTCGCAGTGTCGTCTAAGGCAGTTTGTACCGCCACAAATTCACGAAGAATGTCCAGATAGCGTGATGCAGTAATCGTTTCGGATCTGAAAAATGGGCCAATGATTCCTTTGGAAGAAATGGCGGCCCAGACCAGTACTTTTTGAGGATGCAGGGACGATGGGACTGCAACATGGGGCTTTTCGGTTCCCCATATGCGCCAGTTCTGTTTATTGACGAAGCCGTCCAGGTAAAAATAAGCTTCGTCAGTAAACCAAATGCTGCACACATGCATATCGCCGTCATCAATCCTGTGCACTATATCGTTAGCGAATGTCTCTCGTGCAGCAATGGTAGCGGCGCTGAGGGGTTGCCGCGTTTGAATTTTGTATGGATAGAGGTGTAAACTCTGGCGCATGAGACGATACGTGGACGTTGGCGTCATTTGGACCGCAGCTGCAACACGGCGAACGGAAACCCGAGGCCGCTGTTGGATCACCTGCTGCACTAGCTGGGCGTTGCCCTCTGTGGTTGCCGTATGCGGTCGCCCTACCTTTGCAGCACATTCATCCGTCACGTTCCCAGTCCGTTGAAATTTTTCAAACAGATCCTTTATTGTATCCCTTTTCGGTCCTTTGGTTACATTAAACCTCCGTTGAAAACTTCTTGTTGCAACAACACTGTGTTCTAGGCGGTGGAATTCCAACACCAGAAAAATACTCTGTTCTAAGGAATAAACCATGTTGTCTACAGCACACTTGCACGTTGTGAACAGCACACGCTTACAGCAGAAAGACGACGTACAGAATGGCGCACCCACAGACTGCGTTGTCTTCTATATCTTTCACATCACTTGCAGCGCCATCTGTTGTTGAAAATTGTAACTACTGTAATTTCGAAAGTTTGTCCGCCTGAAAATGTACTGTTATCCCAAGCATATTGCAACAAACGGTGTATTTCTATCGCTGCTCGTTTAGTTTTTATTGCCGTTTCAAATATACCGGTCATTTTTGAAACACCCTGTATAAGCGCCAGGTCAAAGATAGTCCAAGGTGCGAATATCGATACACACCGCTGCTGCTACCCGTGGAAGGAGAGGATAAAAGCATAATCGCGATAACCGCACGACACTCAACACAGAATCTCAACGGAGGTTTAATCGAGCACATAACATGTGTAGTGTTGGCAGAAGAGCCAACACCGTTTTTCTAGTGGAGGCCGATATGCACGCGTTTAATTACACGCTGACTGGCGTGAGGTCTGGAACAGGACAATATCTTGAGAATTGCAAATACAGTAAGTAGTTGACACAATACTTAACTTTAATCCACAATTGTAGAACATCTCTCGTTACGGTACATGCTTCATAATATTAATTATCAATTGAATACGGCGCCTTGCTAGGTCGTAGCAAATGTAGCTGAAGGCTATGCTAACTATCGTCTCGGCAAATGAGAGCGTATTTGTCAGTGAACCTTTCCTTGCAAAGTCGGCTGTACAACTGGGGCCGAGTGCTAGGAAGTCTCTCTAGACCTGCCGTGTGGTGGCGCTCGGTCTGCTATCACTGACAGTGGCGACACGCGGTTCCGACGTATACTAATGGACCGCGGCCGATTTAAAGGCTACCACCTAGCAAGTGTGGTGTCTGGCGGTGACACCACAACATGAGCCAGCCACGGCCAAAAGGATATTACTGTATCTCACAACTGCAGCATAATACTGGAGCAATAAAACATGAACGAGAGAAAAAAAAATAAAAGTTAAGTTGCAAAGGAGATGCGCCATATACAACAAAACACACTGCTCATACAAGCGTCTGCCAACAGAAAAATGTGTCAAAGGCTTTAGGAAGACTATGCAGTGCTTCATAACAACAGATTGCCTCTGATGAGTGCGACGTCACAACTGCTTACATGAGATTCGTTTGAGCAGTTGCGAGCGACCTGATGCGCATGCGCTGTAGAGTCGCGTATCAGCAGTATCTTCCCCCACTTCCGGCTAAAGGAGTGTGGCAGTTAGCTGTATAAGCCACAGCAGCAAGATGCCACCCGGAAATGTTTTACTGGCGCGCCTAAGCTGCCAGATTCACGCACGGGCAACAGGCCCGGATCTAGGGGGCGGTGGGCAAACCGGAGTATCTGCCCTGGTTGGCAATTTCAGGGGGTGGAGGCGCCAAATCCATATTCTCGAGGAAAAAGACCTCGTTTCACAAAGCGCCTAGCATCCAGCGCACGTTGGTCTATCGATTATTCGTATGATTTTGAAACGTATCCCTGTTGGTTTTCGAACATTTCTGAACAAATTCTACGTTGATTTCTGAATGAATCGTAAGTTGATTTTTGAATGCGCACGTAGTGTACATGATGTGTCTGCCAGGGGGATCCCCGTCCCATCCAGAAATAAACTTTGCTGCAGCAAAAGGGGACGGGGCTATACGAGCAGAGCGGAATAAAGCCGAACGGGTGAACGCCAATGTGCTTGACGGTTTGCGAATGATCAGCATTGTTATAATTATTGGAAAATCCATATATTCAGGCTATCAGAGTAGAAATAAACACCTAACAAGAATAATAGGTAAGAAATATTACGTACTTCTCGGTATAGCCTAGAAAACGAAATTTTAATAAATGTTTGGCCAGACCAATACACTAGTAAGAGCCACTTGTACAGTCCCCGGCTAGCAGCCGGTATAGTTCTATTCTGGGAGCAGCGCAGAAAACGCTTTGTACGAACACTTAATAAAGCCCTACCGGAGTAGAAACGCGGGCTAACTAAACCAGTGACTGTGACAGCGTTAGTGAAGTTAACCGGAGAATAAGTTTTGACACTGCCGGGTTTAGTTACAGAATTAAGTGATGAGAAGATCGTTTGTTAGAACTAGGATGGAGAAGAAACCTGGACATCACACAAATTATGGAAGAATACGACGATTCCAAATTTACATAGACGTTTCGTACGATCACCTTTCGAGCTCATGCTTCAGAAGCTAGAGCGTGTGAATAAATGTGAAACTATTTCCTAATATAAAATGTTTTGCTTGTAGTAGACGTAATAGGCATTTGATATTGGTACTTCGTCAATTATATTATGTCGTGTTATAAAAATGACCATTTGTGCCAAAACTGTCTGTGTGTTACTACTGATGCAATATTAGGCAGACCTGCTTCATTTTATCTAACATACAGTGACAAAATACACGTAATCAAATCGAGAAACCACTCCAGTCTCGGGTACTGTATGTATTAACAGCTTTTTCAGTTTTAGACAAAGACATTTCGTTTTTTCGTGTAGCAAACCGTTTGACGGCCTTCGATGAGGTAATCCTTTCCCAGAAAGGAAGGCACGCCATGTAAAGCTGTAGCAAGATTAGAGAGAAAAAAATTCTCGGACTTTGAAGAAATGTGTATTGTCTTGCTTGTCTCTTGTCTCTTGTCTTCACTGCTCTTACAGGGTGTTTCAAAAATGACCGGTATATTTGAAACGGCAATAAAAACTAAACGAGCAGCGATAGAAATGCACCGTTCGTTGCAATATGCTTGGGACAACAGTACATTTTCAGGCAGACAAACTTTCGAAATTACAGTAGTTACAATTTTCAACAACAGATGGCGCTGCAAGTGATGTGAAAGATATAGAAGACAACGCAGTCTGTGGGTGCGCCATTCTGTACGTCGTCTTTCTGCTGTAAGAGTGTGCTGTTCACAACGTGCAAGTGTGCTGTAGACAACATGGTTTATTCCTTAGAACAGAGGATTTTTCTGGTGTTGGAATTCCACCGCCTAGAACACAGTGTTGTTGCAACAAGACGAAGTTTTCAACGGAGGTTTAATGTAATCAAAGGACCGAAAAGCGATACAATAAAGGATCTGTTTGAAAAATTTCAACGGACTGGGAACGTGACGGATGAACGTTGAAAGGTGGCTACACTGAGCCACTGCGCCAAAGATTGCGCCAAAGAGTATTATTCAGCCGCCTCCACAGGCAGTGCGTGGGCAGAACTCGTAGTAGTCAGTGCTTGTTGAGATGTGCTAGTGAAGAGTGCTTGGGGAGAACTCGTAGAAGTCAGTGTTTTTTTTGAGATGTGCTAGTAGGCAGTGCTTGCTGAGATGTGATATTGGAGAGTTCTGGTTGAGATGTGGTAGTAGCGAGTCGGTGTGGAGAGATTGTAATGTTTAGAGTGCTTTTCATCAATATAAACGAAGGTAAAAAAAAAATTTTTTTCTTTTCTCTCTCATTATTTCAGTGTCCTAAATAATGCGTCATTACAGGTTCAGTCAACAAAGCATCTGGCGTGTGTTCTTGTATTAGAGTGTAATTCTGGGTTTCTTGCGCAATTATAGTATTTCTAATTTTTTTTATCATGTCAGTATAAATGATATTTAAAATTTCTTGTCTTATTGAAGAAGAACCATGCCAGATGTGTACGTTGAATCACACTTACACACACAGAACAGTTACTCTTGTGCTTGTTGTTGCGTTGGTTTTATAGTTGCTGGGGACTTAATTAATTAATTGTGTTAACGAAAATTTTCTTTCATTCTTTGTTGTTGTTCTATGCAGTCAGATAGCGTAATAATACTAGTCAGGGCCAACCGATTACGAAACAGCGTTATCGGACATACAGCTACCAAAATTAAAAATGATTTTCAAATTTAATAAAAATTAAGCCCCCATGCAACGTGCTGGGAAGGTAGGGCGACCGCGTACGGCAACCACAGAGGGCAACGCGCAGCTAGTGCAGCAGGTGATCCAACAGCGGCCTCGGGTTTCCGTTCGCCGTGTTGCAGCTGCGGTCCAAATGACGCCAACGTCCACGTATCGTCTCATGCGCCAGAGTTTACACCTCTATCCATACAAAATTCAAACGCGGCAACCCCTCAGCGCCGCTACCATTGCTGCACGAGAGACATTCGCTAACGATATAGTGCACAGGATTGATGACGGCGATATGCATGTGGGCAGCATTTGGTTTACTGACGAAGCTTATTTTTACCTGGACGGCTTCGTCAATAAACAGAACTGGCGCATATGGGGAACCGAAAAGTCCCATGTTGCAGTCCCATCGTCCCTGCATCCTCAAAAAGTACTGGTCTGGGCCGCCATTTCTTCCAAAGGAATCATTGGCCCATTTTTCAGATCCGAAACGATTACTGCATCACGCTATCTGGACATTCTTCGTGAATTTGTGGCGGTACAGACTGCCTTAGACGACACTGCGAACACCTCGTGGTTTATGCAAGATGGTGCCCGGCCACATCGCACGGCCGACGTCTTTAATTTCCTGAATGAATATTTCGATGATCGTGTGATTGCTTTGGGCTATCCGAAACATACAGGAGGCGGCGTGAATTGGCCTCCCTATTCGCCAGACATGAGCCCCTGTGACTTCTTTCTGTGGGGACACTTGAAAGACCAGGTGTACCGCCAGAATCCAGAAACAATTGAGAGTTTCCCAGACCGCAGCGCCATCTGTTGTTGAAAATTGTAACTACTGTAATTTCGAAAGTTTGTCTGCCTGAAAATGTACTGTTGTCCCAAGCATATTGCAACAAACGGTGTATTTCTATCGCTGCTCGTTTAGTTTTTATTGCCGTTTCAAATATACCGGTCATTTTTGAAACACCTTGTATGTGTCCTATATTTAATTTGATGTCCCACAAAACAGCAATTTATTAGGTAATAGGAAACAAAAAGTGCAAATTTTCTGAAGAATTCTTCTCCCGATTACAACACCTTCCATGAAAACCCTGACATGATAAGCAAATCAAGTAGTATGTCACATAGCTCCGAATAAATCGTGACATTAAATTAACCAAAGTAAAACGAGTAACGAGTGAGCAAATGGAATACCACAGACTAACACAAGAATGCCTAAATGCATGTCATACCTTCCCACCGTGAGACAGACGCAGTTCCGAGGGGAGAAACGAGAACAGAAGCCGAGAGCAGAACCGTGTTAAGCTGGAAGGCCCTACGATAAGGGACGGACACCCACGTCTCCAGCTAACCGCTAGGACCACCCCCCAGCCCATGTTAAAAGCTAGAGCCCTCCAGAAGAACAGTATAGATCTTACGATAACACAAAAAGGGCCACCCCAACCGCAAATTTTAGCGTGAGACTTTTTCGCGTCTCTGTTACGTCAGGACCACCCCACAGCCCATGTTAAAAGATAGAGCCCTCCAGAAGAACAGTATAGATCTTACGATAACACTAAAAGGACCACACCAGCTGCAAGTTTTAGCGTGAGACTTTTTCGCGTCTCTGTTACGTTGCAAACTTCAAAAACATTGCCCCACCACGAAAAGTATAACGTTTCTCATTGGATATACAGAATTTTTGTAGGCGGAGCTTAAGGTTAACATTGAGACCCTGATTGGTCAGATGAAAACTCAGCCAGATAGTTTTTTTAAACCAACTTCGGTAAATTGTAGTAAGGAGAAGTTAGGAGAGAGTTGCTTCCGAGACGGCGAGGTGAGCGGAGCTGTGCTGCCCGCTGCCCCCTGACGAACACCGACAAGGTAATGAACGCACCCGATGCCGCATAACAGCGCATAAAGCTTCACTCAGAACTGCAGAAGTCTCATCTGTTACACGCTCTTTTTGCGTAATACTAGTGTCGATCGTCAATTAAAGCTAATGGTGTTCACATTTGCCACATGAAGTAAAAATCTGAAACGCGGTGATTTATCTGTTATATAGTTATTGAGAAGCCACATCAGCCACTGTAATTTACGACAAGTTAGATAAGTAATTAAAGAGAATTGAGGGTCACTGTAGACCATTTTGATAGTTTTCCCTTTTGTGAAACTTAATTTAAACCTAGATTATAGATGTGATATGGCGTAGGTCATCCTTCGATCCATTGTAGAACTTGGAAACCCATTCAGGGAATATTCGTTCACATTTTTGTTGAACGCAGTTGGTTTTTATCATCCTGTATTAAAATATTTCCTTTTATCAATAGTGCAATTTATAAACAATGTTGGCCCGCATCTCGTGGTCGTGCGGTAGCGTTCTCGCTTCCCACGCCCGGGTTCCCGGGTTCGATTTCCGGCGGGGTCAGGGATTTTCCCTGCCTCGTGATGGCTGGGTGTTGTGTGCTTTCCTTAGGTTAGTTAGGTTTAAGTAGTTCTAAGTTCTAGGGGACTGATGACCATAGATGTTAAGTCCCATGGTGCTCAGAGCCATAAACAATGTTTTGTGAGTAGAATAAAATTTCCAGTGATAAACTTAACTGCTTTTTCGACGTTATTTTACCAGCTAACTAAAAATAGCAAAGCCTTGAACCCCTTCCACTAAATTTAGTTAGTATTAAGATCCTTTTACAGGGAGTGCAGTGGAGCTGACGCTGAAATCATTAAGTATTTGGTTATATCGTCGCTAGTCTCACTGAACTCTTCTGAACTCTACATGTCATATGTGGTCTGACGTCTCCTTACCAGCAACAGGTCCCAGGTTCAAACTAGTCAGTTCCCTAAAAAACATGCTCAGAGCGTCGTTGCGCGAAAGTGGTAGGGAGACAAGATATAGAACAACAGTCGCAGAAACCACGCAGAATGTTAGAGCCTGCAGAACAATAAAGTTTTTTTGTCGGTTTGCTAAATAAATTTGATTTTGATTAATCTTTCCCGCTGGGCGGTCAATTTATACAAAACGGAGTGTTTAATTCTGCGCTATTGTCTAGTTTCCACCGTTCGCTGCATTTCAGGTGCACATTTTCAAAAACACCTATGGTATTATGCCATAATAAAGAACTAAAAATGAGAAAATACAGTACTGGTACTCCAAGCAAATTTACATCTGAATCTGGACTTATGAATGTACATTTAAGCCGAACTTTAGTATGGTCCACAAAATTCCTGTGCTCTTGGAGTATCCTCTGATGTCTTGTTTTTTTTATGAGATAATCTAAGATCTTTTAATGTTTAACACTTACTACACACGTCGATCCGCCTACATTAAATTGTTTTACAAAAACACGGAAAATGCAAAGTGGACATTCTTCTGCAGCCTGTAATCTAAGACCGTGTAAAACAGAATTGGAATAGTACGCGTTCCGAACAAAATATATTCCGCACATTCGAAAAATCTAACAGATAAAACCCCACGTACTTCGAACGGTACGGCAACGAGGGCCGTTGCAATTTTTCGTGGCTCTCCGGTAGCCAACCACCATGAAAGAGTGACGTCATTTTGAATTAAGAATGAACATCCACAAAAAGAAATAGTTCACGAGGATTTTAATGTAAGATTTTAAAAAATAAATGAGCGATTTTCTGTAATTATACTTGTTTTGGAGAAGAAGAAGATCTTGGTTGTGACCTGGAGAGTCATTTGGTGACGACGATAATGGCGACGATCTTGACGATGAGTCAAACACTGATTAAAACTGCTCACACTCTTCACTTTTAATAAACCGTATCTTTCATACTTTATCCCAGTTTTCTTTTGTGCAACTTATTTTCAAAAAATCTTCAACTTCAGTACGGCGGTTTCGAGTTACCTGTTTATTAACCATCTTAGAATTTGAGGGTTGCAACTTATTCATTGGCTGGTGACGTAGACTTAAAACACTTTACGATTTTTAATGGCTTTCGAGTATAGAGAAGTTCTCTGATTAGTAAGGTGTTGCACTACATTCTTTTGATATCAACTTTTTTTATCTACACTTTTTATCAACAGTTAGCAGACATACTGATCTGTTGCTGATAGGTAAAATTTTTCACATTTTCAAAACGGTCTCAGAATAGAAGGAGCTAAGATTTGCTTCTGAAAAATGACTGATTCTTTCCACGTTATTTGACCCAAAGTAGCATTAAAACAGATTATGAAACGGTTTGATGTGTTTTTTCAAATGCTTCCTGGGTTTCTCCTACACCACAGGCGTCTGTAAAACGTGTTTTTGGTATCTTGGATCTATTATTCAACCACATTTCAAAAATTCAGACATATTGCTATGATACAGTTGGGTAAAATTTGTTGACATGTATTTGAAAATGAGGTTTGGTCAGATGCGTCGCGGTAAATATTTTTTAAATTAGTATTTTTTCGATTTAGGATCATCAAACCTATGGATTTTGTACGGTCTTGGCCATATTGTTACTTCTCTTTGCCGACCGTTGTATTATAAACGCAATATCGAGTTGGATCAAGTCGCGGCAAAATAAAAATTGGATGGCACACTTGCCGACAAAAATCTGCATCTTCTCCAACTGTGTTGCAACCAGCCTACGAGACCATGCCTTCTGAGAAGAGCTATCATTCTAAACTTAAATATTTAACGTCAGCAGCATTATACGTTCTTCCGTCGTTCCAGAAGACGTAAACGCTTCCGAAAATGTAGTCGTTTTTACAAATCGAAGAAGTGTAGGAAATTATGCGCTGTTACAAAAAAACTTGGGGACTGTCCAGAGAACATGTTCGACTATTATTATATGTCTGTAGCATATTTCGAGTTGCTGTTGTCGAACATTAAAACTAGCTTACAAAAGAAAGAAACTAAGTTACTTGATTGTTTTGGTGCAGAAGAAAAACGTAAGTTATTATTAGTTGACGGTCCAACTGATCCACTAGGGACGACAGTCGCGCCCAGAGCGACACCTTCCGGCGTCGTCGGACGAGCTGGTTCACACGACGACGACACCAAACAGCGAAATTAAGTTTCGAAACTGCGCTGCCAGTCACTTCTGAGGCGCGGAGCGCGGCTGCGCAAGGCGCTAGCGAAAATAAACGATTTCGGCTCCTTCCAGCTTTGGCAACAGGAAACTAGTACTTGCGTGTGGTTTGCGGTATGGTGTCGCGTTGGCGAGTCAACGAAGCGAAATACGAAGTGGGGAAATTAAGTGAAAAGCGATAAGGAGCTTGGAAGGCATAATTACATCCAGACAGGTTGTGGAAAAGAAATGAGAGTTTGGAACAGAGATTGTAGTGGCATACACAGATACAAGTAGGGCTTATGAGACTTTTAGAAGAGATGTTGCAAGGTCAACACAGACTGGAACTGTCAAATCGAGTACAACTGAGAATCAAAAACATGCAAAAAAAAATCCCGAGATTGTTATTATAAACGGCAAGAAATAAGATTAGTTTATGAGGGACAGAGGTGTTCGGCAAGCAAGTGTGTTCTCACCAGCGCTCTTCAGTATAGTAGTGAACATCATCATCAGGAAAGTCCGCCGAGAGTCAACAGCAGGTGGTATGAAAATTATAGCATCTACAGATGGCGCGATGAATTGGGAAGAAAATGAACACAAATTGGAAGAAGAACTAAATACTTGTCAGAGAATAACTAAAGAAGCAAGCACGCAAATAAGCTTAACAGAAAGTGAAAGATGAGAATCGACAAAAGGCAAAAAATTAAATTGTATGCAATGGAAAACTTCTTAAGAAAGTAGATGGTTTCATGTATCCAGGATGTAACCAAGAAAGGAATCATCAAGAAGGAAAATTCGAAAAGAATCTAAAATTGTTTGAAGCGTTATTTGTTGTGGATTGGCAAGAGAGCCAACCCACTATGAGAGGAAGCCGAAAGGCACGCGTTTTAGCTCACGCAGGCTGGCGTGAGGTCTGGAACAGGACAAGGAAGTTAGACTTTAGCAAAAAAAGGACGTAGCTGTTGGAATACTTAACTTTAATCCGTAAATGGTGAACATCGCTCTTGACGGTACATGTTTTACAGCATCAATAGTAACTGGTAATGGCGCTTTGCTAGGTCGTAGCGAATGACGTAGCTGAAGGCTATGCTAACTATCGTCTCGGCAAATGAGAGCGTAATTTGTCAGTGAACCATCGCTAGCAAAGTCGGCTGTACAACTGGGGCGAGTGCTAGGAAGTCTCTCAAGACCTGCCGTGTGGCGGCGCTCGGTCTGCAATCACTGATAGTGGCGACACGCGGGTCCGAAGTATACTACCGGACAGCGGCCGATTTAAAGGCTTCCACCTAGCAAGTGTGGTGTCTGGCGGTGACACCACATTATTATCGTGTATTGGACACGTTTAGAAATTGGAAAATACCTGCCAAAGCAAATACCATGATATACAAGTCACACTGCCTGCCAGTTTTGGCACATGGGCTAGAATGTTGGACAAAAAAAGATCTGAGCAGAATACAAGAAACACAGATGAACGAACTACGAGGCAATGAGACAATACGAAACATCCTGCAGAGCAAGCCGCTAAAAGAAACTACGCAGAGAAACAAACGTAAATGGTATTGCCACATTTAAAGAATGGGACGAGAAAGACTTCGAAGAAGAGCCACAGAACGGTTAGAATCCGGACGAAGACCAATTGAAAGAGCACGAACTAGAGGAAGAGACGAGGTGAGGGATGATGCTGAATGAGAGACTGTGGGAGAAAGAGAGAAGCTTGGAAGTGGCTCTGTGAACGACCTGCATAAGCAGAAAACTTTCAGAAAAAAGAAGAAGATGAAATCTATGCTATGCTATGCTCGGGTGTTAGTGGGATTTTAATGACGTTGGCACCAGAAAAAAAGGCAGCGACGCGTTACCGTCTTTTGAGGCAGCGCTATCTCAGGTGGAGAGCAAAGTTAATTCCATTAGGAGCGCGTACACAACTTAACAGCCAAAACTGCTGCAGTATCAGCCGCCATCCGGCCGGCCACACTTCTAAAACACGCGCGCCACCAGATACGCCGCACGAGAGCGCTGCCTGCCACGAACGTCTATTTCGCTGGCGATGAGATGTGAGCATCCGCTCTCCGGAGCGCCAGCGGAGGATGTACTTAAGTTCGAACATTCGTGCACTGAGCCCATTTTGTGAGTTTGCTAGATGAATAACATTTACAGACTTTCATCGTGGCCAGGGCTCCATATCATCTGAATAGACTTTGTATTCAGAAGTGACATATTTAGTAATGTTTTGTATCTGTATATGTCTACATTCAGATGTGCTGTCAGCAATTAATGCTGCAAATACAGCAACGACGTCATGTACACACATCAAAAAAAGTTTTGCATCCTTCCGGCTCCCAGATCTCCTGAAGACAGATGTTGACTGTCCATATTGTATCACGGACACAGTTCCTTTGACTGTTCAGAGATGTCCCTAAACCCGCCTAAAGATCTAACAACCATCCCTATTACACGGAGGGGGTCCGACAGCCGATGAGTTCCAGTCATTCCCCCAGGAAGGAGGTACACGGCTCGTGTTGTCTGTAGTTCAACCATGCCTAGATTGTGAATACAGCGGTTCCATCGCGTCCACATTGTTATTTTGTGCCAGAAAGGGCTCTCAACAAGGGAAGTGTCCAGGCGCCTCGGAGGGAACGAAAGTGATGTTGTTGGGATATGGAGGAGATACAGAGAGACATGAACTGTCGATGACATGCCTCGCTCAGGCCGCCCAAGGGCTGCTACTGCGTTGGATGACCGCTACCTACTGATTATGGCTCGGAGGAACCCTGACAGCAACGCCACCATGTTGAATAATACTTTTCGTGCAGCCACAGAACGTCGTGTTACGTCTCAAACTGTGCGCAATAGGCTGCACGATGCGTAACTTCACTCCCGATGTCCACGGCGAGGTCCATCTTTGCAACCACGACACAATGCAGCGCGGTAGAGATGGGCCCAACATGCCGAATGGGCATCACGTTCTCTTCACCGATGAGTGTCGCAAGTGCTTCAACCAGATTATCGTGGGAGACGTGTTTGGAGGCAAACCAGTCAGGTTGAACACCTTAGACACACTGTCCAGAGAGTGCAGCAAGCTGGAGGTTCCCTGCTGTTTTGAGGTGGCATTATGTTTTCCGATGTACGACGCTGGTGGTCACGCAAGGCGCCGTAACGGCTGTACGATGCGTGAATGACATCCTTCGACCGATAGTGCAACCATATCGGCAGCATATTCGAAAGAGGCCAGCATGTTCTCCAGACATGGACCCTATCGAACATGGCTGCTAAAGATTGAAAACGGCTGCTTGTGGACGACGTGACCCACCACCCACTCTGTGGGATCTACGCCGAATCGCCGTTGAGGAGTGGGACAATCTGGGCCAACAGTGCCTTGATGAACTTGTGAATAGTATGCCACGACGAGTACAGACATGCATCAACGCAAGAGGACATGCTACTGGGTGTTAGAGGTACCGGTGTGTACAACAGTCTGGACCACCACCCCTTGTGGGACAACATGCAATGTGTGGTATTTATCAGCAATAAAAAGGGCGGAAATGATGTTTATGTTATCTTATTCCAATTTTCTGTACAGGTTCCGGAGCTCTCGGAACCGAGGTGATGCAAAACGTTTTTGGTGTGTGTGTTATTTTTACTGTTTAATATTAGATGTAGCATAAATTAATATCTGAATTCTCTGTTCATGAATGGGATATGTTCCTTGTGGAACACAGAGCTTTGCACACAAGAGCAGCATAATTTATTCTTGCGATTGACTTCTTTTGTGTGTGTGTGTGTGTGTGTGTGTGTGTGTGTGTGTGTGTGTGTGTGTGTGTGTGTGCATATATTACGTTGAAATGTAAGTCGAAATTTTTAAGGAATCATGGTAAACCAGGAGAACAACATCTACTTGCTGAGGAGCGTCTTGGTTCATTTTTGAGAGTGAACAAGTAGTGGAAGTGCTCTCAGCAGTTTCTTGTCTCGTGCAAGCACAAGCAGCCCAGCAGCAAAAGGCGCCAGAAGCTGCAGGAGGAATGCCCGCCCGGCTAGCCGTGCGGTCTAACGCGCCGCTTCCCGAGCTGGAAGGCGTGCCGGGCCCCGGCACGAATCTGCCCGAAGAATTAGTGCCGAGGCCAGGTGTGCCGGCCAGGCTGTGCATGGTTTTTAAGGCGGTTTTCCATCTGTTTCGGCGAATGCTGGTCAGAACCCCTTATTCCGGCGGCGATTGCTGCACAAGAACTGTCTCCACGTACGCGTACACCATAATTACTCTACCGTGCACACATTTGCGGTTACACTTGTCTTGGCCCGAACCGCACAGTAACCCCGGGTTCAGCGTGGGGCGGCGGTGGGGTGGGTGGACTGCTGTGGCCTGTTGTGGGGTTGTGGACCACTGAGGGCTACGGCGAGACGAAGCCTCTCCATCGCTTCTAGGTTCCCGGTTCAGTACACCACAGAGGTGGAATTCACTGCCGCCTCCGCCTCCTGACACGAAGGAAACATGGAAAGAATACACAACACAGCTGTATCAACATTTCGAAGGCTACAGAAGCGCGGTTGAATGGCGCCGTGCACTCCTAGTGAAACTGTTTGCTCTCAGTGAGTGCTACGGCGTAAAGTCAAGTGGCGGCACGCAGGGAGAGCTGTGGAAAGACGCCAGCCAATCGCACGCTGGCCGACCCCTTTCCAGGACGACAACGCGACAGCAGCGGCCTCTATGCAAGAGGACAAAAGCGCCACGCCGGACTGGTTGTCGCCCACTTGGAGACTAGCGAGTTGAGGAGTAGCTTCATCATTAGGCACTTATATAGCAGCGACTTAGAATACGCTTGTTTATTTCGTATGTCGCACTTTGCTTCCAACATATCTATGTAATTCTCAAAGTTAATTATTGTCATTTACTTTTCGTTTTAATACTCTTTAATACGATTAGTTTGATCTGTTTGGCTTTAAAATTCAGAGCAATCAGTGCTAAAATACTGTAGCTAGCTTGCTGTAACAATTGCCTGAACTCTATTCTAAAGGTTTAGGCAAGGCTAACAATTTTGTTGCACATATTACCACGAAGGACAATACTCGGCCGAAATTTTGCCGGGCCAGAATTGTTCCTATTTCATTTCGAGACAAAGTCACTGCTGCACTTAAGGAATTGGAAGATATCGGAGCTTTTGCGCCCATACAAGCTAGTTAGCGGGCCACTAGTTTTGCTCCCCAAACCTTCAGGTCGTTGAATTTAAGTTCACGGTCAACCCTCAACCGCGATTGATACTTATCCATTGCCACGCCTAGAAGATCTCGTGGACAAATTAGGCACTAGTCGCTACTTTTCAAAAATTGATTTGCGCGATGCATATCTTCAAATTACACTACATGAAGAATTTCAAATGTTTTACTGTCAGTAATGTAAATGTGCCATATAGTCAGCCAGGAGGCAGCCGACCATTATTATGAAAAACAGACAAATGGTTCAAATGGCTCTGAGCACTATGCGACTTAACTTATGAGGTCATCAGTCGCCTGGAACTTAAAACTACTTAAACCTAACTAACCTGACATCACACACATCCATGCCCGAATGGTTCAAATGGCTCTGAGCACTACGGGACTTAACATCTGTGGTCATCAGTCTCGTAGACCTAGAACTACTTAAACCTAACTAACCTAAGGACATCACACACATCCATGCCCGAGGCAGGATTCGAACCTGCGACCGTAGCGGTCGCTCGGCTCCAGACTGTAGCGCCTAGAACCGCACGGCCACTCGGGCCGGCTGTAAAAACAGACATCTAGAGTTGCAACTAAAATGGATGTTTATTTAGTCGGCGACCGGTTTAGGACTACGGCCATTCTCAAACCAAGATAGTAGTAAATAAAGTGAGTATGTTATAGAGCTGATACGTGTCAGTCCCTTCCGTGTGTGTGTGTGGTAGTGCCAGTGTTTACCCGCTCCCAGCGCAGCTGTCAAGATTCGCGGAGCCTGCTGGAGGCAGTCGGCCGCGTGCGGTGGCGCTGAGTGGAGCCGGCGGGGCTAAAGTTAGCGGCCGTGCAGTCTGGACGCTCGCTATTTCCGGACCACAAGCCGGGCGCTGCAGGGGGCCTCTGCCGCTACACACGGTGTCGCGTGTGGGACCGGAGAGCCGGGCAGGTGCAACAGCGGCTGACACAGTGCACTCTCACCCGGGAGCGGGCGGGTCTCTGCTCCCTGTTCAAACCGTACAGTCTTGCTTTCTCCATGCCTGCACCCCTTTGTGACTGGGTTAATGTACATAATTACGATACCAGAAGAAAAACATTATATTCACTATTCCACACGGGCACAAAAGGGACGCTCAGTGTCTCCAGCAAGTTGCAAAATGATATAATAGTAATGACAGTTAGTACAGACGAATTTGAACACAAAATGAAAATGTTTCTCCTCTGAAACGTTTCTCCCTGTTTTCCGTAGAAGACCAGTTTCTGTAAACCTAGCGACCTGGTCCCGGCTTCGCGCTGATAGCACTAGCAAGGACCCGTTTGAGTGCCAAGCAAAAGGCAAAGAATGTTAACGCCATTCGACGAGCCACATATTGCCTCGTGCAACCACAATACTGGCCACTAATGGGCAACAGGGGCCGGAACTGGAGGTATCCAGTGGTGAGCACAGCACGAGGCAACGGACCGAAGCGCGACAGCTTAGTCGGCGAGTAACTCACGGCTTTGCTACAGTGCTAGTCGCGTTGATGCAAAGCTGAGCAATGGCAACGATGAAAAAAGTAAATATTGCATTACATCAACGACAACAGTTGCCGAATTTGACATTTCGTTAAAATGGAACCCAAAGAATTTCGCAGAATGAGAAAGAAATGACAGATGAGATATTAGCGTTTCTGCAAAATGACTCAGTGGAATGTGTGGTGCCGGCCGCGGTGGTCTCGCGGTTCTAGGCGCTCAGTCCGGAACCGCGCGACTGCTACGGTCGCAGGTTGGAATCCTGCCTCGGGCATGGATGTGTGTGCTGTCCTTAGGTTACTTAGGTTTAAGTAGTTCTGAGTTCTAGGGGACTGATGACCTAAGATGTTAAGTCCCATAGTGCTCAGAGCCATTTGAACCATTTTTTTGGAATGTGTGGTGTCGTAGACGCTCCACTGTGCGGACAGTGTACATGGCGATACGTGCTGAACAAGTGAAGGTGACAGTGAAACAGGTATCGGTCCGTGTAGTCCGAGACAGTTGTTGGGCAGGAAGCCGCAGGTGCTGTCTCCAGTGAGACGAAGTAAATGAGAGTCGTCGTCTGAAGAGGACATGCTGAACATAATTGGGAACATGGAAGATCATTCGCAGCGGAGTAAAAAGACAATTATGAACACATTTCGGATGCGTTCCCAGCAATATGACCGTGTAATGAATAACAAAACTACTGACATTCAAGGGGGACAAGGCGCACTTTTTACAAAAATTGGTGTTTTCGCGTTTCGAGGATGCTCCATACAGCGTACGGGATGTGCATGGCAGTGACCTACTAAGTTATGATAATCAGATTGCGCGCGACGTGGATTACAGCGGTTTCAAGGGAAGCAGTGGATGGTTGCACGGCTTCAAACAGAGCCACGGAATTGCAAGACGTAAGATAAGGAAATTTCAAACCAAGCGCCAACTTGACGATGCACAGCAAACTGTGCAATCGGTTCGAAAATTTATTCCATCGTTCAGTAAGGAATTTGTTTTCAACTCCGACCAACCATGATTTGAAGAGGAAATCTGTATGAAAGGGATCCTGGAAATTAGACGCACCGAGAGAGTTCTATTAAGATCAACTAAGATAAATGTCTGAATGCTATGCCGCCTGTTAATCTGGATGGTAAATTGGCTGGAAATGTGTTTATTGCGCTGCGAGAACCTGGAGGTGCTCTACCGTTACGATTCCTTCTCGTGTGCGTGATCTTGTAAGTGCAATAGGGAATATTTACGTCACAGTAACCAACAATGGGAAAATGGCAGTAAGATAAGTACAACTATAGTAAGACCACTGCTTTTGGCCAACAACTGTTCAAAATAACTTACTTTTGCTTGATTTCTGGTCTGCGTATAAAAATCATACTCCTTTAGATCAACCTACCCCTCCTAAAAAGTGTATGACATACCGCCTGGAACCACTGGACAAATGCATGTTTGTTTTTCCGTGCCTATAAAACATATTATCGCATTATCTGGATCTACGCCTTACAGGATAAGTTAGACGACAGACTATTCCGTATTCTATATGAAGATGGTATCTGTCCTTTCGGACATGTCCGAAAGAACAGGTACCATTGCTGATCTTGTAGCTCTCGAAGAATGAAATTACAATGAAATCCAGATTTTGTGGACTGGCAAGACAGCCAATCCACGAGGACGGGAGGCCGAAGGGCACGCGTTTAGCTCACGCAGGCTGGCGTGAGGTCTGGAACAGGTCAAGGTCTTATAGCAGCAAAAATAGTACGTAGCTTCTGGAATACTTAACTTTAATCCATAATTGGTGAACATCGGTCTGACGGTACATGCATCACAAGATAAATAGCAATTGATAATGGCGCCTTGCTAGGTCGTAGCAAATGACGTAGCTGAAAGCTATGCTAACTATCGTCTCGGCAAATGAGAGCGTAATTTGTCAGTGAACCATCGCTAGCAAAGTCGGCTGTACAACTGGGGCGAGTGCTAAGAAGTCTCTCTAGACCTGCCGTGTGGCGGCGATCGGTCTGCAATCACTGATAGTGGCGACACGCGGGTCCGACGTATACTACCGGACCGCGGCCGATTTAAAGGCTACCACCTAGCAAGTGTGGTGTCTGGCGGTGACACCACACCAGACCTTTAGCTGCTTACAGGCGGTGATAAACATCAACGGGGACCGTCGAAAATGTGCGCTCGACCGAGACTCGAACTCAGGATCTCCTGCTTAACATGGCAGACACTCTATCCGTCTGAGCCACCGAGGACACAGAGGATAGTGCGACTGCAGGGACGTATCTCTGGCACGCTCCCCGTGGGACCCAAAGTCCCAACGTACTGTCCACACACAACATTTGTAATGCGCCTGCCCACTATACTCATTATTCGCAGCAGTCGACCTACCGATTCCCGCAGGAGTTCGGGCAACGTGACTGCATCCGCACTGAAGAAGATAGTTGGCCGGTTAGCCTCATATATTTGAAGAGGGTATCTGCTCTTTCGGACATGTCCGAAAGGGGCACTGCAAATGGGTGTGCACAGTAAGTTGGGAATGTGGGTCCCATGGGGAGCGTGCAAGAGGTAAGTCTCTGCAGTCGCACTATCCTCTGTGTCCTCGGTGGCTCAGACGGACAGAGCGTCTGCTGTAAACAGGGGATCCCGCGTTCGACTCCCGGTCGGGGCACACTTTTTCCACTGTCCCTGTTAATATTTATCAACGCCTGTAAGCAGCTAAAAGTCTCTATTTCATTGTAATTACACGTTCCGTATTCGGCTGCACACCATCACATTCCACCATTTTGCATGACCCCGTTACATCAATATGATTCTATATGCGTTCTTTAAGTATGGATACCTAGCTGTAGTTCCCACACGGTTTGTACCTCCCAAAGAGTTCCCCTTCGATCTTGATGGTGCGAACGTTTGTGATCACTTTGGCACGCCATTTTTCATTCAGTGTTCATACTGCAAGTTAATGGTTTATTTTGAACATTTCTTGAATGTCGACGATGTCCATTCTGTGAAATGTAATACGTACATCCCATAGAGGTCTCTGCACTCCCTGGACACTCATTTCCTGTCGCCTTCACGGTGCACATAATGAGTCAGTAGCAGCTGCCGGCCGCTGTGGCCGAGCGGTTCTAGGCGCTTCAGTATGGAACCGCACGACTACTACGGTCGCAGGTTCGAATCCTGCATCGGGCATGGATGCGTGTGATGTACTTAGTTTAGTTAGGTTTAAGTAGTTCTAAGTTCTAGGGGACTGATGACCTCAGCTGTTAAGTCCCATATTGCTCAGAGTCATTTGAGCCATTTCATGAGTTACAAACAACACAACACATTTCGTAAACTACGTAATCGCAAAAACCTTTGGCATATTTTAGGACACAAATGTAGTGTTTTGCCAAGAAATCAACGCTACGATCTGGCGATGGGCTTTGGGCCGAAACTACTAACGGTACAATAAAACTATTTCCAAAAATCTTGTGGCTGCCTGCAGTATTTCCTACAGTGTAACTTGTATAATCTTACTTTAAACGTTTACGGCAAGAATACTTCTTAAGGAATATGTTATGACCCTTTCGTGACCAGCGGGACATGGGTGTCGCACATGCAAATTTATTTCTCTGGTTTCACGGGGATGCGAAGGCCCCATATGTGTGTGGTGGTGCGACCTGGTGTTGAATGTATTAACTGTTTGGAGCTAACAAGCTCGATGTTTTGCACTTAATGTGCGAGATATCGCTTAATTATTTCAGTTGTGCATTGCGTGTCTTTTGTGCTTTTATGTAATTTTTTCCTGTCTGCAACAGGTAAGCTCAGCAAAGGTATTTATTGTCTTTTTTACACTGTTTGGTATGCAGATCGGCGAACATATTTATTGACAAAACACTTTTAATTTGGTTAGTGGTGTCACCTTTTGGTCAGTGTGTGTAGAGAACTTCTGTTTGTGCCTTCTGTTCATATTTGTCTAAATTTTCACATTTAGATATTTTATTCGGTGCTGCAATCTTATTTTGTTACCCTCGATGTGATATGAAACGGAGAAGTCCACAAACTCACGATATGTTCCTTTTTTATGATGTATGTTGGTGTTCCCCTTCTATTTACATTTTTCCCAGTTCAAAGCGGCCTTACAAGAGCAAGGTGGAAACAAAGTTGGTCGCATTTTCTGCGTTATTACAGCTCCACGTGATGAAACTGTTCACTGTTGTAACGTCCAGAAGAAAATTACATAGAGGGCGCCAGCCACCATTTGAGTGTGCTGCTGCCGGCGACAGGTCTTTGTCCACGGTGGCTGAGTCGGTCTGCAGAACCCGTAACGGCACGCTTGCAGGGCAGGACACAAAGCTGTAGCTGGCTCATTGTCTTGGAATTTATGTGACATAATAATGGTACTCACTTTCTATCTTGGAATTTATTTGACATAATAATGGTAGTTACTTTCTTCTTTTTAAAGATCCAGGACCGTAGTAAAAAATTATTTTAAATCGAACGCATATGTCTCGTTGGATTGGAAGTAGAATAAATTTAGAGAAGCATTTATTCCTCCTCGATTCCTGCGGAACATAAGCGTCTGACGCAAAAAAATAAATAAATAAATAAATAAATAAAAAATAAAAATAAATAAATAAATAAAAAATAAAAACTACAAATAACCGAAATTTAGAAACACGGCCTACCTCAGTATTCATTTCAAATGGAGGTCAACAGTTTTTACAGTAATAGGGGAAATTTAAATTAATTCGATCAAGAAAGGTTAAATTTTTTAATTCGGTCAATTTTTACACGAGATATCGGCTCAAATGGCTCTGAGCACTATGAGACTTAACTTCTGAGGTCATCAGTCGCCCAGAACTTAGAACTGCTTAAACCTAACTAACCTAAGGACATCAGACACATCGATGCCCGAGGCAGGATTCGAACCTGCGACCGTAGCGGTCGGTCGGTTCCAGACTGTAGCGCCTAGAAACGCACGGCCACTCCGAACGGCACGACATATTGAAAACCAAGTATTTGTTGTCCCTGGAAGCAGACAACACGCCACCGCATTTTAGGCGGCCTTTCAGATAATGTAATACGTAGCGAAAGCAGCTAGTAGCGGGTCCAGTTGAGGGGCGCCGACCGCCGCATTCAGAACACGTGGAGTGAGGTGAAGTGGCGGGCGGCCGCTGTGTCCTGGGCACGGCGTGCCGGCGGCTGCTGGCAGCCCTGCGCCCTGCGCCCTCCGCCCTGCGCCCTCCGCCGCACCACGTGCCGTTTAGGGCACGGGCGCCCAGCAGATGTCCGCCCTAGCAGCTGTCTGTCTGTCTGTCCGGCTGTGTGTGTGTAGACTGATGTCAGAGGGCAGGCAGCGTGCCCGGGGCGCGGCTCAGCCACTGCGCGCTACAGCACACACACGATATGTGCCTAGGTCGCTGTGCCGTCTGCCTGCACATTACACTTACCTACAAACAGCCTCGTAGGTCGGGCAACCACAGCTAAAAACCTTGTACGTGAAACAAAGGACAATCAAACAATTTAAAATCAGAGATTGTCAAACAGTGTATATTAAAACGGCAAGTCCAAATTGTGTGCAAAGAATGGAACGATTCTGTCTTTTCATTCTTTGTTCCTCCTGCGGGTTTTGACGATGCTAGGTTTCTCCTCTTTCATACTCTACCGACACTGCGGGCTGTGTTTCAATTTACACCACGTTCACTCTGCGACGTTTTGCGCTCACAGGTTTCATTATATCATACGTGGACTGTCACGTGCTGTCTGGGCTCGTCTTTTGACTGTGTTTTGCAGATGTATTGCTGATGATGCATGCTACGGATCGGATGCCCGTCTGCTGTTTCACCCAAGGGTTTTCCAAGAACTGACACGTTTTTACACGCACTTGTACCTTGGAATTCGTGGGACATGAAGTGTTAGTTTTGTGAGTGCATCGCTTTACTGTCTACTTTGTTCGATAGGTTATGCTGACTGCTTGTGCTTTTATTTGTGTAGTCTTATTTTATTTGCAGATATGGCCTGAAGATATACCTGCACGGGCTGAAGCAGGTCATCGTACACTGAAAACACAATAAACAACTATTGCGGGTTTGGGTTTCATTCAGTTTTAATATAATTTTACCATCTCCGATTTTAAATTGTTTGGTTGTCCTTCACACTATGGTTAAGCCTTCGGCACACTGACCGCGCCTTTGAACGCGAACGCTGAGCGTGCCGAGTTCACGGCGTCGCCGGACACTCAGAGGCGACGAGACTTGTGCACACGGTACGTGCGCCTCAACGTGGAACACGCGCTCCAGCCGCAGTTGTCGGCTGTGTCCGGCTCTCAAATCACACAGTTTACCAAAGGCAGGGGCGCACAAGTCCTCTATTAAAACGTACATTTCCTCCCTTGTCCATATGCTACTCGTACTGTTGTGTCTATAGTGTGCACAATTAAAAACTTCAATATCCATGGACATGTTACAAGGCACTCTCGCTTTTTAGTAAGAGTCTGAGCTCATTCTTACTTGATCACTGTTCCTACTCAGTAGTAGAATCTTCAGAACATGAGCAGCACCAAACATAAAACAAGAAAGTGCAAAACGTCTTGCTGCAAACTGCCTTGTGGATAAAGACAATGGACTCCCGAGAGAGGGCGCGCTTATATTTACATAACATTCAATATTATACAATATACTTTTATTTAAAAAAAATACCAGAACCTATCAGAAAACGCAAAGGCAAGTAAAGAAATTTTTAGATCCATTGAGACACGAACGAGCGACACAGATATGTTGGTAGCTGACATTTAACTATAACAAACTGTGCTGTATCAAGAACATTGCATGTCGTCGCCTTGAAGCGGCATGCTTCCACAAAACGCGAGTCACAATAATTCTTTAACCACCGACATGGCGTTTCCCGTCGTTTTATTGCAACACATCGTACAAATATACACACACTCATATATACAGGCCTGAACTGAAAGGCAATGTGGCGTCTCGCGACTCTGTACTGAAGAGAGGTGTCCTCCTTCCACCTCGTTGCTCAACGTTCAAAATATCTATCACGCTAGACATCGTTCGGCACGTTCGGAAAACCTCCGCAACCTGCTTTCTCCACGCTGTCGGGTCGGCGAGACGGCACGCTAAACGCTCAACGGCCGCGTGCCGGCCGCTGTACAAACCGTTCGGTCGGTCAGATCACGTGACGTTCCTCGCTTGATGCTCTCGAGACTCCAAATTTTGTTGCTTCTGTATTGTAAACTTGCAAGTTATGCCGTTTCGCGGCAATGGCGCATTGAAGATTTATCACACGCGTTACTCTGGTACTATTAGTTACAATTAAATGTCACTTAACTACACATGACATGCTTTCACTGCGCTTGCCTGGCCCCTTCTGGACTACAGCTGTGCGGTGTGGGGTCCGCATCACGTACAATTGACAGGGGATAATAAAAGTTCAAAGAAGGGCAGATCGTTTTTTTTACTATAGCGAAATTCGAGGTAGAGTGGCACGGATACGATCCGCGAGTTACGGTGGTGATTACTAAAGCAAAGGCGGTTTTCGTTGCAGCAGCATCTTCTCACGAAGTTTCCGTCATCAGCTGTCTCCTCAGAGTGTGACAATATTTATCTGGCGTCCACCTGCTTAGGGAGAAGCGATAATCGTTATGGAATAACAGAAATGAGAACTCGCACGGAAAAACTTGAATACTGATCTTTTTTGCCCGCATCTCGTGGTCGTGCGGTAGCGTTCTCGCTTCCCACGCCCGGGTTCCCGGATTCGATTCCCGGCGGGGTCAGGGATTTTCTCTGCCTCGTGATGGCTGGGTGTTGTGTGCTGTCCTTAGGTTAGTTAGGTTTAAGTAGTTCTAAGTTCTAGGGGACTTATGACCACAGCAGTTGAGTCCCATAGTGCTCAGAGCCATTTGACCATTCGAACGGATTTTTTTTTTTTTTTCCTGTATAGCGTGCAGGTGGTTGTGCGGGGTTTGTGACACTTGCACAGAGTGAATCGTGTACGGGGAGAGACTGCGTTGAGCCCGGGAGAATGCAGGTAGCGGAGAGGGTGTTCCAGAAGTAGAAGTAGGACACACTGGCCGCCCTCCGCTACGTGCCACGTACTCTGGGGAGGGCCGAAGCACGTCTCTGCACAAAACTCACTGTCCCCGCATCAGTTGGTAGCGTGCGTGGCCTTCTGCCCGAGTTCAGTAATGCAGCTGACCTCTGACAGTTCGTCGAGACGACCAAACTTTTTTACTTGTACGTTATAGCAGAGGCCCGAACGACAGAATACTGGTGTTTGCCAGCGAAAAGTGAAAAGTATGTTCATCAAACTCCGAATCATTATTTGTGAGTGGAACGTTCGAGACTTGGAGCAAGCAGCTTCGACAGTTGTTTATACTCCACGCCGGCTTTAATAGTTCTTGGGAGGAAACCAATGCATCTCTGACGATGGACTTCCAAATTGCCATTGTCGAATCAATTACGTTTGTTTCCTGGAACAGATATTACTGGTTGCAGTTATCATTTTATTCAATGTCTGTGAAAACAAATTCAGTGCTGCGGCCTTGTTCCAGCCTATAAGAAAACGACAAAATACCCTGTCACACAAGAATGTGTTCTGCCCTAGCACATCTTCGCCTGGAGATGTCGGGACGATGGTTGGCGGTGTATTCAGGAGAGCACTCCTGAAAACCAACACCTTCACGACTTTCGTGCCTGTTTTTCAGACCAGAGGCTCGATTACGAACATATGCCAAGAGAGATGTGAAAATGCTGCGGAAGGCGCCATAGCACTAATATCGTCTCAAAAGGATTGAACCGAAGAATAAATATAGTATTATCAAAAGCTCGACCGAACGTTTATTCACTAGCGAAAAATCTTCGAGAAGATTTAGAGCACGACGGCCACAAGTTCGACCGACTGATTTTACACTTTTTTGGGAAAAGAAGAAAGCAAAGTCAGCATAAAGACTGACGAAACGATTGCAAAGGCTTTAAAGAAATTCCAAACTAATGGGAACTTAAAATTATTTCTGACTTGCGTGGCCTACATACAGAAGTTGCAATGACAAAAGAACGTCAGAATCATAGAAAAATTTGTAAATATTGAAAAGTGGTTTAATTTAATGGCGGGCAATCTTGTAAATATTGTAAATAAATTCTATATGGACTGAAAGAGACTACCTTGTAGTGCTGCTCCCTGAAAACTACACAAAGTCCGCTAAATGTCTATTGAAATTTGTAAAATATTCCCTAATGAGGACTGACATGGGTATCTCAAATGCCAAGGCTTTTCTAGGAAATATTCACAGCATTAGTCTTGAGAGGTTCTTAGAATCAAAATCTGTATAGGCAGGCACCGGACACAAAATCTTTAGAGCGGAAACGCAGGCAAATGACATGCAGTTAAATCCATACTTCCTCCTTCCGTTAGAAGATGACCAAACCAGAATGAAAAATATGACTGGTCGCAGTTTTGCAACCTTCCAGGATTTGTTAAAACTAGTTTCTAGCAACACACGTCAGGCTACAGCAGTCCTGCTGATGCGACCAGGCTCGCCGGTAAAATGGGTCGGCGAGACGTCTTTGCGTAGCGTAATATTATGGCCTGCTGGGAGCTCAGCAGAGGAACACACGGCGTGCTGTCTGCAGAGGAATGATCATCACCACGCTCGGCGTAGCCTTGGACTCCACCCAAAAACTTAACTTTTCTTCTACTTTGCCGATCGCAACCAAATTTTAAAATCGTGTCTATTACGTAAAGTTTAGAAGTTTACAACATAACTTAATTACTTTTCGAGTTTTGAATGTTTTACATGATTTTAATGATATTCTTGAAAAACAACTTTCGGTACTCACACTACAATTTTGACACGACAGATGTTGTAGGTAGTGACAAGACACAGTTCAACGATTCGTGCATTCATATTACGAGGAATATTGATAGGTGTCACGTATATTTTTCGAATCTGAATCGATTGTAAGCAAGCAGCGATGTGGTAAGCTGTGTCGCAGAAGTTAAGTAACTGTGGTCGAGTAAAGCAGACAATGTTTACCTCTGGTAGCGAGTACAGTCGAAGTACAGCTGTGTTGGAGTTAAGCTGATAATTTTAAGCAGTGTAAATGAGGAATCTATGGCGATATTATCATTCAAATTGAAATGTATCATTTGTTCAATCAACATGACTATGAAATCGATCTGTGAATGAATGAAGAAATCTAATGGAATGTCAGATAAATACAATAATGACATTATTTTTTACTACTGCTGTACCATTGTACGAACTTGGTTACTGTACTGAAAGTTGTTAGATCTGAGAGATAGGAAAGTGCATTGTTTGGATGCTGAGAAGTTCCCTACATTTAAAATCTGCTTTGAGCAATTTTTCTCATTACACAAAAGAAAACGGTGTCTTGTCATTTATGCGCGTATTTCATTTTCTTACCAGCCTTTCTCTTACAATTCTTTTTAATGGATGATTTGTAATTAACAGAGAACTCATTGCACCTCTCGAGTGTCTACGTGCAGATTAGAGTGCGGGAACGCTCAATGTTTGACCGGTCACTGCTCGCCTGTTGACAGGGGTACCGAGCCGCCCGTGTCCGGCCCCACACGACTCGGCTCGGCCACGTACTCGCCCCATGTCTGTTGTCCGGATTCCGGACACGCGGATAACCGAGCATGGCCGCTCACCGCACGACGTCTCGCCCCGGCTCGCTGCACTGTACTGTGCAAAACCAA
The DNA here is from genome assembly GCF_021461395.2 of Schistocerca americana. Lineage (NCBI taxonomy): Eukaryota > Metazoa > Arthropoda > Insecta > Orthoptera > Acrididae > Schistocerca > Schistocerca americana. Next base: position 194,680,132 of record NC_060127.1, read on the forward strand.
CGCCTCTCTCTCTCTCTCTCTCTCTCTCTCTCACACACACACACACACACACACACACACAGACACACACAATGTATTTATCTCTGTCTCTCTCTTTTAATACAAAAGTAACGTTTCCCAGGACGGGTACGCAACACAGCTAAATTCATAGAGCACTTTCTTTTATAATATTTACTCTCGCCTTCTTAACGTCCGGGAATTTTGTTGTAAATAAAACATTGTTCACAAGTAACCAATCTGTGTTAATGTAATGTGTTGTCAGCGTCAAATAGTGCACCTGATTATGCGAATCAGTCCACATATCAACTGTCGCAGCACATGTTTTATTAATAACTTACGCAATAACAGAAGGCATTGTGCTGTTTCATATTGCATCAGCTTGTTCTTTGACATGTCTGCTTATAGTAAACGGATGTGGCATGACATCGCCGGCCGCGGTGGTCTAGCGGTTCTAGGTGCTCAGTCCGGAACCGCGCGACTGCTACGGTCGCAGGTTCGAATCCTGCCTCGAGCATGGATGTGTGTGATGTTCTTAGGTTAGTTAGGTTTAAGTAGTTCTAAGTTCTAGGCGACTGATGACCACAGATGTTAAGTCCCATAGTGCTCAGAGCCATTTGAACCATATTTTTGGCATGCATCTGCCACGTTAACGTCTCCATAATGCGCACCTAGATGTATTAATTCTCGGCCTAGTTCTCTGAAACCTTCACCGGAAACAGCATTAAAAGGTTTCATATCTTTAGCACACATTGCAACACACTTTGCTGTAATACTATTTCTTATTACTGCCTGTATGCCTGAAGGACCTGTATCTTTGTGAGGTTTCTAGCAACTGTGTTTCTATAAATGAGTGGTTCCCGACTGGAAACACAATAATGTGGAGCAGTTTATCCACGATACGTACCCAGTAGACGCACTGTTTTCGTCTACAACCAACAAACATGTGCTCCATACTTGGCTTTTTAGACCTTCCCGTTTCTTCAATGTGTAAACATTGGTTTCAATCTTACGTGTTACTGCGCTGGCTTCCCCGCACTGCATGATTACAGAGAGAGAGAGACACACCACTAATAAGAAGCCCATACTGGCTGCAGTGCCACACGGATAATGACACGTGTAATGTGTTTGAAGTAACGTGCTACGTATTCGGTCACGGCTTCTATGCTCGGTCACTAGAACTAGTGCGGGCAGCCTATCCAGTTAGGGTGTGCTCGCCCCATCCCGTATTTTGTGCTCGCTTAATCAGGACTCTAGTGCAGATACGGTAATCTGCAGCTTTAGCATAGCGGCACGCAAGACAGAGCAGTACTGCAACGCGGTATCCAGATTTGCGCAGAATAAAGTTAAGGAGAAAACATTTAGATTGTTTTATTTATTCAATCAGGGCAAATTTACCTTATTCAGAGACAGTTTTTGTGATAAAATTTTTCTAAACTAATTAATCTGGCTTTCATGTCGAAGTTATTCAGGCAGTTTATACTGTTCAAATTTCTTGCAGTCACATTGCTAACTTGTACAATATGAAACGCTTCTAGTTTCATTATGACAAAGCAGCCCAGCTTTGCTTTCACTTTGCATAAAAAGTTCTCGGTTTACTTGCCGCGTCAAATTTGGATAAAATCCCAAGCTTTCGATGACTACCTCCGTCATCCTCGTCAGGGGTAAAACTGACTGTCGTGGACCGGTGAGGCTTCCGCTTTTATAAGCAGTGGACGGCTTCTCATTGGCTGGATGACGTCACGGTGAAACCGATGCGTACTGAGGTGGCGGCCTCTATATCCAGCGTTGCTTGCAGCGCCATCCATCGGAACAGGTGGAGAACTGCGAGGAATGTAAGAAGTCTCCCTCTGCGCTCTTTCTATATCAATTGCGCGCTTCCATGCATTGCTGAGTGCATAACCGGAATCTCTGTTGAAATTATTTTCACAGAGTCTAATTTCAACTGCTTCCCTGATGACAGAGTCCCAATAGTTTGAAGCGTGAGCAAGTAGTCTTGTTTCATCGAATAAAATCTTATGTTTATTTAACAAACTGTGCTCAGCCACAGCTGATTTTTCTAGATACCTGTATTTCAGGTGACGCTGATGTTCCACACTGCGATCGACGACAGTTCTTATAGACTGGCCCACATAACTTTTGCCACACTCGCAAGGAATGCTGTAAATTCCCGGTACTCTCAGGCCAAGATTATCTTTCACGGGTCGCAGCATTTCCTTAATCTTCCTGGGTGGCCGGAAGACTGGTCTGATTCCTTGACGGCTCAGGACTCTGCCGATCTTGCTGGTCGTTGCACCGCAGAATGGTAGCCGCGCGATGTGTTGGTCCTCTTGATCTGTTCGAACAGCGTCCTTTCTTGGTTTCTTCGGCAGAGTAGATCTGATATCACGAACAGAATAACCATTTTTTGTGAATACCGTCGTCAGATGGTTAATCTCGGAGCCGAGATGATCCTTGTCCGAAATAGTCCTTGCTCTGTGTACCAAGGTGTTCAGCATAGCTCTCTTCTGAGCTGGGTGGTGAAAACTACGCGCGTTTAGATATAAATCTGGATGCGTCGGTTTTCTGTGCACAGAATGTCCGAGACGTCCATCTGATTTTCGCTCCACCAGTACATCTAAGAAGGGTAACTTTCCATCCTTCTCCACCTCCACTGTAAATCTTATGTTCTGATGTATACCATTCAAACTGCTGCAGTGCCTCATTGCCATGTGGCCAGATTAAAAATGTATCGTCAACATACCTGAAGAAGCAGGATGGACGTAAGGGAGCACTGTTCAACGCTCGTTCTTCGAAATCCTCCATGAAGAAGTTGGCTATGGCTGGTGACGGTGGCGAACCCATGGCTGTTCCGTCAATCATTCCATAATATTTTCCACCATACAAAAAATAGGTGGTCATCAAAGTGTGTCGAAATAACTTCAGTATTTCAGGAGAGAAATGAGCAGCCAACATTTTTAACGTATCTTCCACTGGAACCTTTGTAAACAAAGAGACCACATCTAGGCCGATCATGATGTCATTCGGACCTATCCTCATCTGCTTGATAATGTCAACAAACATTTTTGAGTTAGTAATATGATGGCTACAGTGGCCGACTATAGGTGCTAATAATTTGGTTAAGTATTTTGCCAACCGATATGTAGGAGACCCAATAGCACTAACAATAGGTCTCAACGGAACCCCATCCTTATGGACTTTGGGTAGACCATGTAACCTGGGTGGCCTTGGTGCTCTTGGTCGCAGATTCTTGACTAGTTCTTCTGTGAGGCCAGAGTTCTTCAATGGCTCCCCTGTCTTTTCCTACTAAGTGCTGCTGTGGGATCCCGTTTAAGAATACGGTACGTGGCATCTTCCAATAATATGGCCACTTTCTTATGATAATCGGTAGCATTGAGGATAAGTGTGGCATTCCCTTTGTCGGCTGGTAGTACAACTAACTCTTCATCCGTCCCCAACGATTTCAATGCGCTGGAAACAGCCACAGCTGCTGAGTAATCTGGCTTTTCTACAACGTTGTCGTGACAAGGAGGTTGTACCAAATTTCGCAGTTGTCAAACGTCACCTCCGAACTGCTGCAGTGAATAGAATTTTGCGAAAGACAAGTCATGCGATCGTCAGGGAGAGGGTACATCATACGAGGTATGAACTGGATGCCAACGCTCGGTCTTTATATAGTTGCCATCTGTTTTCGTCTGCAGTTTTGTCACCGTGGGACTGGGGATGGGTAGACACGACCTTGGCTGCACATCAGCGAGCTAATTTAAGCAAGACTACAGCAAAACAGGCTGATAAATTTGTGCGCCTAAACCGGGGAAAAGGAACTTCTGGGTCCAGCGACGCACATCGCACTGTTATCAACTTCTCCGACAAGGAAATTGACGACGCCACCATCTCGGTTCTCAGTAAGGGCTGAACTTTTCTCCCGCTCAACAAAAGCTACCAGTGGCCGAGATTATCAGTGGAGTAGAACAAGCGGTTCGGCACCTTCCTGAAGAGGCAGCAGATGAGGTAAGGCTTGCAACTAGTCGGATTTTAGCAACAGCCAAGCCTCCTAAGCCCAATGTGAGCAGAGTGGAGAAACTGGCATTGAAATCGTTGGGGACGGATGAAGAGTTAGTTGTACTACCAGCCGACAAAGGGAATGCCACACTTATCCTCAATGCTACCGATTATCATAAGAAAGTGGCCATATTATTGGAAGATGCCACGTACCGTATTCTTAAACGGGATCCCACAGCAGCACTTAGTAGGAAAAGACAGGGGAGCCATTGAAGAACTCTGGCCTCACAGAAGAACTAGTCAAGAATCTGCGACCAAGAGCACCAAGGCCACCCAGGTTACATGGTCTACCCAAAGTCCATAAGGATGGGGTTCCGTTGAGACTTATTGTTAGTGCTATTGGGTCTCCTACATATCGGTTGGCAAAATACTTAACCAAATTATTAGCACCTATAGTCGGCCACTGTAGCCATCATATTACTAACTCAAAAATGTTTGTTGACATTATCAAGCAGATGAGGATAGGTCCGAATGACATCATGATCGGCCTAGATGTGGTCTCTTTGTTTACAAAGGTTCCAGTGGAAGATACGTTAAAAATGTTGGCTGCTCATTTCTCTCCTGAAATACTGAAGTTATTTCGACACACTTTGATGACCACCTATTTTTTGTATGGTGGAAAATATTATGGAATGATTGACGGAACAGCCATGGGTTCGCCACCGTCACCAGCCATAGCCAACTTCTTCATGGAGGATTTCGAAGAACGAGCGTTGAACAGTGCTCCCTTACGTCCATCCTGCTTCTTCAGGTATGTTGACGATACATTTTTAATCTGGCCACATGGCAATGAGGCACTGCAGCAGTTTGAATGGTATACATCAGAACATAAGATTTACAGTGGAGGTGGAGAAGGATGGAAAGTTACCCTTCTTAGATGTACTGGTGGAGCGAAAATCAGATGGACGTCTCGGACATTCTGTGCACAGAAAACCGACGCATCCAGATTTATATCTAAACGCGCGTAGTTTTCACCACCCAGCTCAGAAGAGAGCTATGCTGAACACCTTGGTACACAGAGCAAGGACTATTTCGGACAAGGATCATCTCGGCTCCGAGATTAACCATCTGACGACGGTATTCACAAAAAATGGTTATTCTGTTCGTGATATCAGATCTACTCTGCCGAAGAAACCAAGAAAGGACGCTGTTCGAACAGATCAAGAGGACCAACACATCGCGCGGCTACCATTCTGCGGTGCAACGACCAGCAAGATCGGCAGAGTCCTGAGCCGTCAAGGAATCAGACCAGTCTTCCGGCCACCCAGGAAGATTAAGGAAATGCTGCGACCCGTGAAAGATAATCTTGGCCTGAGAGTACCGGGAATTTACAGCATTCCTTGCGAGTGTGGCAAAAGTTATGTGGGCCAGTCTATAAGAACTGTCGTCGATCGCAGTGTGGAACATCAGCGTCACCTGAAATACAGGTATCTAGAAAAATCAGCTGTGGCTGAGCACAGTTTGTTAAATAAATATAAGATTTTATTCGATGAAACAAGACTACTTGCTCACGCTTCAAACTATTGGGACTCTGTCATCAGGGAAGCAGTTGAAATTAGACTCTGTGAAAATAATTTCAACAGAGATTCCGGTTATGCACTCAGCAATGCATGGAAGCGCGCAATTGATATAGAAAGAGCGCAGAGGGAGACTTCTTACATTCCTCGCAGTTCTCCACCTGTTCCGATGGATGGCGCTGCAAGCAACGCTGGATAAAGCGTGCAAACAAAATCTATGGATATAGAGGCCGCCACCTCAGTACGCATCGGTTTCACCGTGACGTCATCCAGCCAATGAGAAGCCGTCCACTGCTTATAAAAGCGGAAGCCTCACCGGTCCACGACAGTCAGTTTTACCCTTGACGAGGATGACGGAGGTAGTCATCGAAAGCTTGGGATTTTATCCAAATTTGACGCGGCAAGTAAACCGAGAACTTTTTATGCAAGGACTCCGTCGCGAAAGACTTCGTAGTCATATTGCTTTCACTTTATGACAATTGATTTACTATCACAGATCTGACTTACAAGCAGAGTATTTCAGGTCTTATTTTTATTCATGTAGATAACTTTCAATATTAGTAATCTGTTTTAAGTGCTTATTTAATATTTCAACCTTAAATTTTCTTTAATTATCGATACATAAATGTGATGATAATAACAAACAAATTACATTTTCGATTGTTGCATAGAAGCATGCAAACACATCAAACTACTTCATGTAAAACTTTCAATCAGACTAGTTAATATTTCTGATAAAAAACAAACTTATGGCAAAATTGACTTTAACATTTTATCAAAAAAAAAAAAATGTTGCTACAAGACACTTATGCATTAAAATTCATCGGCAGCATAATGTTTTCCCTTCCTGCTTACACGAGGCTGCTTCTTGTAATATCAAGATCAGCGTTAAATTTCGTCAGTACAGAAGCTCTCGTAGTGTCTTGAGGAGGCGCAGCGGTGGGATATCAAGCCTATTTCCTGGGAGCTTGTTGACTGTACTAAACAGGACTTGAGTGTATTGCCTAAAGTTATATTCACACAGTGAACAGGAAAAGTAACTGATTTCCAGTGACTGGCTGCCAATCGTGTCGCTTCATTTTTCCTGGAAATCTTGCAGCTTGTTTTTCCCAGTTTGAGTTATGCCAAGTTTGGACCAAAGATGGTTCTGTTTTATGGTGACAGAGATCAATAATTATCTTTGGCATCTTTCGGTGTGCCAGAGCCCCTTACGCAGTCCGTATCCAAAACTTTTTAGTCGTACTTGTAATTCGAATACAGACAAATCGTTTTGGGAAATAAGAGTAAACACTACACAGATGTGAAACAGTCACTAAATTATTTTTGAAAAAAAATTTAAGTTCTAGGGTGGTGTCTCCCCTTAAAATGGAAAGTATCAGTTTTTAAAGGAATGAAAATACTCGGGTTAGGAACTTCAAAGTGCTCAGACACGTCAACATCAACGTACATATGCACGATGCCTAGTATGTATGTTTATTGTATGCAATGGTATCTTGATACGCTTCGTGTTCTATTAATGTACCTCAAAAATTCAAACATAACGAAAAAATTCGGTTTACAACACCATCACAATAGATTACGTGCGAAACATTATGGACACTAGGAAGGTGAACAGTGAGAAGCCGGGAAAAAAAGCTTTTAAGCCACGTGACTGAGGAAAGTATTCATCATATGGAGGCAGAGAAAATACCTCAATAATTTTCCCAACAGTTTACTACAAAAATGAATTTTTATTTTCAGGAGGAACACTCAACGAATGAATTAGCAGTTAGTTCAAGTTACGACACTGTTTTTCAGCTTGCAAAGGGTTGCGCCGTTTGGTTTGATCTTCGGGTTATGTTGACGGTGTGGAACCCCGGCTACAGTTACGACTTGTACAACTACTGCGTGGCGATTGTGTGGTCAGTTTTACAGCAAGATTACTCTCGTAGACTTCCGTTTCCTCAAAGTAAATTTTAATGACCTTGTAAGTTTGCAGCTACGACTGTGTCCACGTTTAAACACGTACATGCCCCCTTTTGTATGCAATGAAAAAAAGGAAATCTATCCACAGAAGCTCAGTGGCAGAGTTTCAGCGTAAGTGCGTGTCTTCGAATTAGCATTACTCGAAATGTAGTACCTGATGTTGATCCCTTAATGGAAAGTAATAAGTAGTATTCATCGACCTCGTGTGTTTTTATGTTTAACGTTTAAATGAAATGATATTGTAATATAAATTTGTCAATTTGAAATTTCGTCCTAAGACAACAGTCATCATAAGGCCGCAACAGTCCTAAGAAATACTATGCTTCTTACTTCGCACCTCTTCTCAACTGCCGGACTACATAGTGCGCCGGTTAGCCCGTCAAGGGCCCCAGGCTCCGTGCAAACGTCACTGCGTGCAAGTGTTCGATGAATGCTCTGCCAGGCACTTAATTGTGAACTGCAGAGTAGTCATGTAGAGGTAGATGTAGGTCAGCGGTGAAAGACCTTTGCGAAACACCGAGATAAGTTATAGTAATGCAGAGAGTTTTATGCGAACGGCGTGGTCTTGTGTGTACGGTGTCGTCCTCCGACATGTTAATATTTTGTGCTACAACATCCGATGTCACACGGTCCCGTCACATTAACGTAACCAGCCACCTATGTTTGACGTCAACGTGCAGTAACCACTGCATTAGCAATGGAGCGTATACATGGAGTGTCTGGATTGGCGCGCGGGAGAGGGGGGGGGGGGGGGGGGGACGCGTACAACTGAGAGTCGTTGACGAAATTCTGACGTCCAGAGGGGCATGATCATTGGCTCCCGGGCCAAGCGTGGAATCATTTCCGAAACGGTTAAGTTTCTAAACTGTTCACCTGCCGCCGCACTTAAAGTAGAACGCCTATAGGTAAATGGCGCTATCCAAAGCTGGCGCCGAGCCAACTGCAGTGGACCACGAGCCACAGATTGCAGGATGCTGACATGTATACGGGCGAACAGACGCGCAGTTGGTAAACAACTGATCGCCCAGGTGTCTCCTCAACAACGGTTCAGCGGACGTTGCTGCGTACGGGCCTCGCAGCAGGCCCTGCTGCATTCACCGACGCTGACTGCGGGACATCGGCGACCAAGTCTGGAGTTTGCCCGCCAGTACCACAACCAGACATCCAGTGAATGGCGGCTGGTGGGCTTCTCAAGTGAGTCGCGTTTTTTGCTCCATCGGACAAATGTCCGAAAGCCTTTACGGCGTGAGAAGTCTGAAAGCAAACGAGGTGGGAGCGTTATAGTCTGGGGAATGATCTCGTGACATACCCTGGGTGATATCGTTTACATCTACATCTACATCCATACTCCGCAAGCCACCTGACGGTGTGTGGCGGAGGGTACCCTGAGTACCTCTATCGCTTCTCCCTTCTATTCCAGTCTCGTATTGTTCGTGGAAAGAAGGATCGTCGGTATGCTTCTGTGTGGGCTCTAATCTCTCTGATTTTATCCTCACGCTCTCTTCGCGAGATATACGTAGGAGCAATATACTGCTTGACTCTTCGGTGAAGGTATGTTCTCGAAACTTTAACAAAAGCCCGTACCGAGCTACTGAGCGTCTCACCTGCAGAGTCTTCCACTGGAGTTTATCTATCATCTCCGTAACGCTTTCGCGATTACTAAATGATCCTGTAACGAAGCGCGCTGCTCTCCGTTGGATCTTCTCTATCTCTTCTATCAACCCTATCTGGTACGGATCCCACACTGCTGAGCGGTATTCAAGCAGTGGGCGAACAAGCGTACTGTAACCTACTTCCTTTGTTTTCGGATTGCATTTCCTTAGGATTCTTCCAATGAATCTCAGTCTGGCATCTGCTTTACCGACGATCAACTGTATACGATCATTCCATTTTAAATCACTCCTAATGCGTACTCCCAGATAATTTATGGAATTAACTGCTTCCAGTTGCTGACCTGCTATATTGTAGCTAAATGATAAGGGATCTATCTTTCTATGTATTCGCAGCACGTTACACTTGTCTACATTGAGATTCAATTGCCATTCCCTGCACCATGCGTCAATTCGCCGCAGATCCTCCTGCATTTCAGTACAATTTTCCATTGTTACAACCTCTCGATGCACCACAGCATTATCTGCAAAAAGCCTTAGTGAACTTCCGATGTCATCCACCAGGTCATTTATGTATATTGTGAATAGCAACGGTCCTATGACACTCCCCTGCGGCACACCTGAAATCACTCTTACATCGGAAGACTTCTCCCTATTGAGAATGACATGCTGCGTTCTGTTATCTAGGAACTCCTCAATCCAATCACACAATTGGTCTGATAGTCCATATGCTCTTACTTTGTTCATTAAACGACTGTGGGGAACTGTATCGAACGCCTTGAGGAAGAAACACGGCATCTACCTGGGAGCCCGTGTCTATGGCCCTCTGAGTCTCGTGGACGAATAGCGCGAGCTGGGTTTCACACGACCGTCTTTTTCGAAACCCATGCTGATTCCTACAGAGTAGATTTCTAGTCTCCAGAAAAGCCATTATACTCGAACATAATACGTGTTCCAAAATTCTACAACTGATCGACGTTAGAGATATAGATCTATAGTTCTGCACATCTGTTCGACGTCCCTTCTTGAAAACGGGGATGACCTGTGCCCTTTTCCAATCCTTTGGAACGCTACGCTCTTCTAGAGACCTACGGTACACCGCTGCAAGAAAGGGGCAAGTTCCTTCGCATACTCTGTGTAAAATCGAACTGGTATCTCATCAGGTCCAGCGGCCTTTCCTCTTTTGAGCGATTTTAATTGTTTCTCTATCCCTCTGTCGTCTATTTCGATATCTACCATTTTGTCATCTGTGCGACAATCTAGAGAAGAAACTACAATGCAGTCTTCCTCTGTGAAAGAGCTTTGGAAAAAGACATTTCGGCCTTTAGTCTGTCATCCTCTGTTTCAGTACCATTTTGGTCACAGAGTGTCTGGACATTTTGTTTTGATCCACCTACCGCTTTGACATAAGACAAAAATTTCTAGGATTTTCTGCCAAGTCAGTACATGGAACTTTACTTTCGAATTCATTGAACGCCTCTCGCATAGCCCTACTCATGCTACATTTCGCTTCGCGTAATTTTTGTTTGTCTCCAAGGCTTTGGCTATGCTTATGTTTGCTGTGAAGTTCCCTTTGCTTCCACAGCAGTTTCCTAACTCGGTTGTTGTACCACGGTGGCTCTTTTCCATCTCTTACGATCTTGCTTGGCACATACTCATCTAACGCATATTGTACGATGGTTTTGAACTTTGTCCACTGATCCTCAACACTATCTGTACTTGAGACAAAACTTTTGTGTTGAGCCGTCAGGTACTCTGTAATCTGCTTTTTGTCACTTTTGCTAAACAGAAAAATCTTCCTACCTTTAATATTTCTATTTACGGCTGAAATCATCGATGCCGTAACCGCTTTATGATCGCTCATTCCCTGTTCTGCGTTAACTATTTCAAATAGTTCGGGTCTGTTTGTCACCAGAAGGTCTAATATGTTATCGCCACGAGTCGGTTCTCTGTTTAACTGCTCAAGGTAGTTTTCAGATAAAGCACTTAAAAAATTTCACTGGATTCTGTGTCCCTGCCACCCGTTATGAACGTTTGAGTCTCCCAGTCTATATCCGGCAAATTAAAATCTCCACCCAGAACTATAACATGGTGGGGAAATCTACTCGAAATATTTTCCAAATTATCCTTCAGGTGCTCAGCCACAACAGCTGCTGAGCCAGGGGACCTATAGAGACATCCAATTACCATGTCTGAGCCTGCTTTAACCGTGACTTTCACCCAAATCATTTCACATTTCGGATCTCCGTCAATTTCCTTCGATACTATTGCACTTCTTATCGCTATAAACACGCCTCCCCCTTCACTGTCCAGCCTGTCTCTGCGGTATACATTCCAATCTGAGTTTAGGATTTCATTACTGTTTACGTCTGGTTTCAGCCAACTTTCTGTCCCTAGCACTATATGGGCGTTGTGACCGTTTATTAATGAGAGCAGTTCTGGGACCTTTCTATAGACGCTCCTGCAGTTTACTATTAGCACATTAATATTGTTATTCCTTGTTGCATTTTGCCTACTCCTACCTTGCCGCGTCTCAGGAGGCGTCTTGTCGGGCCTAGGGAGGGAATTCTCTAACCTAAAAAACCCCCATGTGCACTCCACACGTACTCCGCTACCCTTGTAGCTGCTTCCGGCGTGTAGTGCATGCCTGACCTATTCAGGGGGACCCTACATTTCTCCACGAGATCTCCGCAGAATAGTCTGAGCCTCTGGTTTAAGCCTTCCACTCGGCTCCAAACCAGAGGACCGCGATCGGTTCTGGGAACGATACTACAAATAGTTAGCTCTGATTCCACCCCGCGAGCGAGGCTTTCCGCCAATTCCGCCAACCGCCTGTACGAACTAAGGATGACCTCTGAACCCAGACGGCAGGAGTCATTGGTGCCGACATGAGCAACCATTTGCAGTCGGGTGCACCCAGTGCTCTCTATCGCCGCCGGTAGGTCCTCCTCCACATCTCGGATGAGACCCCCCGGCAAGCAGACAGAGTGAACACTGGCCTTATTCCCCGACCTTTCCGCTATTTCCCTAAGGGGCTCCATCACCCGCCTAACGTTGGAGCTCCCAATAACTAATAAACCCCTCCCCCCGTGTGCGTGCTCGGACCTTGCTGAAGGCAGAGCGGGCGATGCCACACGGCCAGCCTCCACATTTACCCTCCGCCTCGTGCGCCGCGAACGCCGCTGAACCCGCCACTCCGCTTGGGGAGAGGGTGGCCCAACCGCGCCCGGTACCCGCGAAGATGTCTCGACAGCAGGGACAGTGGGTGAAGCATGTAACACCTGGGGTGTACCTTGCGACGCACCGGACTCCCCACTGCCGCTACACTCCGAGGCAGCAGCCGAAGACGGCTGACCGCTGCCATCAACACGTTGCATGGGGGCTTAATTATTAAAATTTGAAAATAATTTTTATTTTTGGTAGCTGTTAGTCCGATTACGCTGTGTCGTAAACGGTTGGCCCTGACTAGTTTTAGTACGCAATCTGACTGCATAGAACAACAACAAAGAATGAAATGAAAATTTCCTGTTAACACAATTAATTAATTAAGTCCCCAGCAACTATAAAACCTACGAAGCCAACAAAGCACAAGTGTAGCTGTTCTGTGTGTGGAAGTGTGATTCAACGTACACATCTGGCACGGTTCCTCCTCACTAAGACAAGAAATTTTAAATATCATTTATACTGAAGTAATTAAAAAAAATACAAATACTATAACTGCCCAAGAAAACCAGAATTACACTCTAATGCAAGAACACAAGCCAGATGCTTTGTTGACTGAACCTGTAATGACGCATTATTTAAGACATTGAGATAATAAAAAGAAAAGGAATTTTTTTTTTCTTTTACCTTCATATATTGACGAAAAGCACTCTAATCATTACAATATTTCCACACCGACTCGCTACTACCACATCTCAACAAGAACTTTTCAGTATCACATCTCAGCAAGCACTGCCTACTACGAGTTCTCGACCAGCACTTTTCACTAGCACATCTCAACAAGCACTGACTACTACGAGTTATCCCCAAGCACTGCCAGTGGAGGCGGCTGAATAATACTCTTTGGCGCAATCTCTGGCGCAGTGGCTCAGTGTAGCCACCTTTCAACGTTCAGCTGTTCGCGAACAGTGGCCAGCTCCTCCTGCGTCCGTGCACAGCAGTCACACATCCTATCCATCCTAAGTAATCAATTTACTGAAGAGAGTTAATCAACTTTTAACTAGAGTGCTAATTCACTAAATGCGGCTGATTATTGACTAAACTGCGATTGCTAGCCAATTCTTGTTGAAAACAATGAAAATAGCACTACCTGTCTCTGGACTGTATTGAAAACAAACACTAGCACTACTGGCACAATTGTTGACTAAAGGGACTCTCTCTGACTGTATTCAAAACAAACACGAAATCTATGGAACACTATTACTAGCACTCGACAATTAAAGCTTCCTACAAGCAAAAACACACTGAAGAAGAAGTGACAAGTAAGAAAAATACAGTTAATACTTAAATTAAGGTAGCTCGCTGCACAGCAGACGTGAAGCAGACGGCGGTTAGGACGACACTGACACTACTTCTTCCAGAAGCAGTGTACCACAGATTTCGGAACGAGCAAAGACTTACCAATGACTGCAAAAAGCATGTAAGGTGGATATAATTTCGCACCTTACAAGAACTCATCCACATACTTTGCCGTCATCTACAAACACAATTAGGTATCATGTGATACGTTGTACATCGTATACGTGAATACATAAAGGAGACTGACATTGTCACGTACGCCTTGTAAATAATTGTTAACGCTTATTGCATGAAAAGTGACAGTGTCTTCATTATGAGAACGGCGTAATGAATGATTGCCTATACCAGTAGAGGTTGCAACGCCAGTGGAGGTGAAACGGCAGGCAGAACTCGAGCTCTGGGTGGAAGGCCCGCACAGGCGTGTCGGTCCTGCTTAAAAACAGGAAGTAGCTAGACGGACGTCCTGGCACCTGAGCTCTGGAGCACAATAGGGTGACGGCCGGCCGCTGTTGTAGCAGGACCAGAGGGATAACCGGGAACTCTGCAAATCCTGGACGCAAGTGAGAGGAACGAAGAAGCGGCACCTCGGAAACCACGGAGGCCGGGTTATTTCAAATGGCTCTGAGCACTATGGGACTTAACATCTGTGGTCATCAGTCCCCTAGAACTACTTAAACCTAACTAACCTAAGGACATCACACACATCCATGCCCGAGGCAGGATTCGAACCTGCGACCGTAGCAGTCGCGCGGCTCCGGACTGAGCGCCTAGAACCGCGAGACCACCGCGGCCGGCCCGGGTTATTTCCAAGGATTTTTACTCAGAAGCGTACCATTGTACGAGGTTTTTCCTCGCAAACTTTCCGCGTTGGACGACAAAAGACTAAACTATTGTTGGTCGGCGTTCGGAAGAATCTGTAGAGAGGGAGACTATTTGTGGCTGGAGTGCTTCCATCGACGCAGACGTGTACGAGAACCAGCACGCCGACGCACCAGATGCAGTATGTACGCTGATATCGCAAATTGCTTCGGCTTATTAGGGCTATAAAGCTAAACAGCTGTGGTAACGTTAGTTTATTTCCACTGAGGTTCCACACCACCGTAGATCATCTTTGAAAGTAGTGTCTTCTAGTGTTTGGTACGTAGATGATGTCAGCCATTTCGCATTATTGATATTAGATCGCGCAGTCATAAGGGGCAGAGTTGGGCAATTGATTAGTAATTTTACTTACGAAATGTAAACTTTGTAATATAAAGGGTTTTTTTTTAAATCTAAAATAAGTATATAAGCACGAACCACGTTTATGATTTAGCAGGTGTTGACAGATGTGAAAATTACCGAACTATCAGTTTAATAAGTCACAGCTGCAAAATACTAACGCGAATTCTTTACAGACGAATGGAAAAACTGGTAGAAGCCGACCTCGGGGAAGATCAGTCTGGATTCCGTAGAAATGTTGGAACACGTGAGGCAATACTAACCTTACGACGTATCTTAGAAGAAAGATTAAGAAAAGGCAAACCAACGTTTCTAGCATTTGTAGACTTAGAGAAAGCTTTTGACAACGTTAACTGGAATACTCTCTTTCAAATTCTGAAGGTGGCAGGGGTAAAATACAGGGAGCGAAAGGCTATTTACAATTTGTACAGAAACCAGATGGCAGTTATAAGAGTCGAGGGGCATGAAATGGAAGCAGTGGTTGGGAAAGGAGTGAGACAGGGTTGTAGCCTCTCCCCGATGTTATTCAATCTGTATATTGAGCAAGCAGTAAAGGAAACAAGAGAAAAATTTGGAGTAGGTATTAAAATCCATGGAGAAGAAATAAAAACTTTGAGGTTCGCCGATGACATTGTAATTCTGTCAGAGACAGCAAAGGACTTGGAAGAGCAGTTGAACGGAATGGACAGTGTCTTGAAAGGGGGATATAAGATGAACATCAACAAAAGCAAACCGATGATAATGGAATGTAGTCGAATTAAATCGGGTGATGCTGAGGGAATTAGATTAGGAAATGAGACACTTAAAGTAGTAAAAGAGTTTTGCTATTTAGGGAGTAAAATAACTGATGATGGTCGAAGTAGAGAAGATATAAAATGTAGACTGGCAATGGCAAGGAAAGCGTTTCTGAAGAAGAGAAATTTGTTAACATTGAGTACAGATTTAAGTGTCAGGAAGTCGTTTCTGAAAGTATTTGTATGGAGTGTAGCCACGTATGGAAGTGAAACATGGACGATAACCAGTTTGAACAGGAAGAGAATAGAAGCTTTCGAAATGTGGTGCTACAGAAGAATGCTGAAGATAAGGTGGGTAGATCACGTAACTAATGAGGAGGTATTGAATAGGATTGGGGAGAAGAGACGTTTGTGGCACAACTTGACTAGAAGAAGGGATCGGTTGGTAGGACATGCTTTGAGGCATCAAGGGATCACCAATTTAGCATTGGAGGGCAGCGTGGAGGGTAAAAATCGTAGAGGGAGACCAAGAGATGAATACACTATGCAGATTCAGAAGGATGTAAGTTGCAGTAGGTACTGGGAGATGAAGAAGCTTGCACAGGATAGAGTAGCATGGAGAGCTGCATCAAACAAGTCTCAGGACTGAAGACCACAACAACAACAACATAGGATTAGTTGCCTTTATCATTCATTTATGTTCAGATTGTAATTTATAGAATTAAGAGATCCTAAGATCTGCTTCAGGGGCTAATAAGACAGGGCCAAATCTTCATTTTAGCGTTTATTATTTTCCGTTGCGCACATTCGTTTTACACCCACCTGGAGTAGCATCTTGGAAGCAGAGGTCAGGAAGGGTCGTCGAACGGACGCACAGAACTGTACGCTTGTATCTCTGAAGTCGGTCTCTTGTAGAATTATAGACATGTTTTGCGCTCGCGTATTCTGAGATTTCTGTAGATCGAAAATTTCCTCCGTGGAAGTCAAGATGGGTTCCGAAATTGTCGTGTGGAACAAAGTTCGCTGTGTTCGTCCAAGACACCCGGAGAGCAGTACCTGCTGGCGCCCAGGTAGGTGTCGCGTCGTCGGCTTCCGGAAGGCGTCCGATGCAGGTCCACGCTGCAGCCTAACGAACAAAATACGAGCGTGCGGAGTACCAGACCAGCCGGGAGACTGGACTCAGCAGTTACTGGCGAACAGGGCGCAGCGTGACATTCTGAATGGAGAGGGGTCTCGAGACGTAAAAGTAACTGACAACGTCGGAAGCTGCGTGAGGCCGTCCGCGGATGACGCTATTGTGTGCAGTCAAGTCGCAACGCTAGAAAACTGTAGTGAAATGCAGGGAGAAGAGCAGAGGATCCCCGCTTGGTGCAGTCAGTGCCAACTGATCCTCGTCATAAACAAATATAATGTGTTACGAATAGGTAGAGAGAAAAACCTTTAAAGGCACATTTACAGGATGGGCGTGGATACATAGCAAAACCGTAGATATAAGTTCAGAATATAAATAAAGAATTACACAAGATATTAATTAGTATAAGCGGTTGTATCGATTGTGGCGTGCAAACGCTGAAACACTAGAATAATTACGCAGTTCAGCTGTCTTGCCGAGAAGATGGCCCCTTTTTTGTGCTGGAACCCGTCCTGATCGGACGCATATGGGCCATCGCTGCAGATAATTATTTGTCACACTGCCATTATTCTATGAGACGTAATCTCACTAGGTGTACTCATAGTTGCACACAGCAACAGAATTAATGTAAGTATATATATGTGGTTTCATTTAGTATAATATTTAGTGTACACAGCGATATTATTTAATCTTAGGTTTCATTTATGTTGCAAGTTAATGTTCCAATTAAACGGCGTCTCGGCAAGACTAAACGTTCCGTGTTTCAAATTATATCGAAGGTCCAGTACGAACCAAAGCTTTCGAATCTTTCAATGTTTGATGCCGGATAAAGAAATATTTTCAGAAAGATCACTCACCGTCAAACTTACAATGAACGGACCTTACGAAAAAAGCCATTGTCAAGCGCGCAAAGTTTGTACAAACCGATCACATACTATTATCACTACTTATTATTGTTTGTTTGTTCTTCGATATTCTCAGACCAGACAGCAAAAGCCACGATAGTATCAAAGACCCTTTATTGTGTGATTACGCGACTGCAGAACAGTCACTAGAAGCAGTTACCACAAAATATGCAGGAGTACGCACACGGGGCGATCTGAAGGGGTGCGACGACATAAAATTACTCGTCGGTTGAGGCAGATGCCGGACTGAGATCCACTGGAAGGATCGTTAAGAGGTGTAATCCATCACAATGGGAGCAGCTTACAAAGCACTCGTTCGACCAACACTTGAATAATGCTCCGCAGTCTGGGATCCGCATCAGATGGGACTGGCAGGGGAAAAACACAAGACGAAAGCAGAACGGCGCGTTTTGTTACAGTTCATTTAGTGAGCACGAAAACGTCACATAGACGATAAGTCATCTCCAGTGGTAGAAAGTGCAGGAAGCGCGTTGTGCATCGCTGTGTGGTCTTTTTTTTTTTTTTTTTTTTTAAAAAAAAAAGTTGCAAGAGCGTACGTTGCTGGGAGAGTCGACCAGTACAGCGCTTACTCCTACGGGTACCTCACGAAAAGATCGTGAAGATAAAACGAGATTCGAGCCCCCGAGGAGCGCCGGCTGGAGTGGCCGAGCGGTTCTAGGAATTTCAGTCTGGAACCGCGCGACCGCTACGGTCGCAGGTTCGAATCGTGCCTCGGGCATGGATGTGTGTGATTTCCTTAGGTTAGTTAGGTTTAAGTAGTTCTAAGTTCTAAGGGGCTGATGACCTTAGAAGTGAAGTCCCATAGTGCTCAGAGCCATTTGAACCCCCGA
Source organism: Schistocerca americana (assembly GCF_021461395.2). Taxonomy (NCBI): domain Eukaryota; kingdom Metazoa; phylum Arthropoda; class Insecta; order Orthoptera; family Acrididae; genus Schistocerca; species Schistocerca americana. The sequence goes on from NC_060127.1 coordinate 194,698,644, forward strand.
GGAGCAGCAGCAATCTTTCTTCTCGCGAATCATTCGCGACTGGAAAAAGAAAAGTGTGAAGTAACGAAATAGCCTCCGCCACACACCGTGAGGTGGTTTGCTGAGTATAGATGTGGATGTAGGTATACGAGGACTGATCAATAAAGAGTGAGACTGACTTTTTTCTCAGACGCGTTTATTACCCCATTTATTGTCTACATGATCTTTTTCACAGTACTCCCTCCATAGTTGAAAGCACTTCTTATAGTGTCTCTGCCAGTCCTCGCACACACGGTGCAGACGCCATTCTTTGACTGGTGCTTCAGCACCGCCTCACTTTTCTTCAGAATTGCTTCAAAATTCTCAGATCGAATGCCCCGAAACTTTGCCTTTAGCGATGGGAATTGAAAAATCACAGGTTGCAGAATCGCGGCTACAAGGCGGATGCTGCTCCCACGTAATCCCGAATCGGGCCGGAAACTGCGTGACTCGATTTGCGACGTGAAGCCGCGCATTGTCATGATGAAGTCGCCACGCAGTCTGAGAAAGTTGTGCTGGTCTGCATGCAATGTTCTTCCTCAGTTTAGGCAATACGGACGCGTAGGAATACTTTGAGGGTGAACTGCACGCTGGTAAATCACTCCACGACAATCAAAAAATGTCATCACCTTCAGTTTCCCTGCAGGTGCAAGTTGGTGTTGGAGAACCGCACTGTGCTGACTGGTTGTCCTTGAGGATCGTAATGACACAGCGACGGCTCGTCGCCGGTGGTGGTCAGTACCAGAAACGCACCTCCTCCTTCAGCAGGGAGAAGCTTCTCTCCACTCGCAGAGCCTTATCTTCGGGAGCCGATGGACGTGGGAGGCAACTGGCACAAACGTGGGCCACATGGAGATGACCATAAAGACATTGCGATAGACCTATGAACACTCCGCTGAGGTTACGTAACGTCATCCGGCGTTCCTCACAGCCACGGCAGCTGTGTTGATGTTGACTTCAGTCACAGCGGAAGACGGAACACCGGAACCACCTTGCTTTTAACACAGATATGGCTGCCTTCTTTTGAAGTCTTCGGACGTCCTAAATACTGTTGCACGAGGCAGTGCATCTTCACCGTACGCTTTCCGGAAGTCCCAGTGGCTGAATAGTTTTAACGAACACAGAATTTTAGTGCGCCGAACTGTTCCTCTCGCGTCACTTCTGTAATTAGGCATGCGAAAGGCAAAGAGCATCTACAAAGTAGAGCAGTTACTACCAGCCTACCGATGCGAGAGTGCTGCCCGCTGTGGACATTTTAATAAAAACCAGCTCTTTCCAGATTTTCGTGGTACAAACGGGAAATTATCAACGACAAAAAAAACAGTTTTGATCCGCTCTAGTAGAAATAAAGACAAGTGGAGCCTTATGTTTGACTAGAGCTATGGGGAACGGGCAGACAGCTAAGTGTAACGGCGAGGCAGCGTGTGTGTGTGTGTGTGTGCTGGATATATAAGACGGTAGGAAGGTCAGGCGGGGTGGGGCGGCGCGGCAAGGCCCGGATATTGGGCTGGCTTGCCGGGTCGGGCACGCCCACACACAATGGGCTTCGCCACACCGGAAGGCGTTTACTGCCTCCGGCTGAGCACAGTGGGGTCACTGAGGCAGCTCTGCAGGGGAGGGACCTACTGTGTGGTGCGCCAAACCACAAGGGTTTCCCCGAGCAATGCTTCCGTCATTCGCCAGTTGTGGTCGCTTGTGAATGTGGTGCAAATGAACAATAGCGTCAAAAAATTCTCGTGGGGAACAGTTTAAACTTTGACACGTAGAGATACGGTATGAAACGGTAACTGTCGATGTTACTACACTCGTGAGTAATATCGCGAGAAATATATCCAAATCGTAAAAGTCTCGAAAGAAAGCTATCGACACCTTGAGGTACGGACATCCATCTTTGATTAAAAATTAACGTAATCTTATCAGCTCCAATCACCCCATCTCTCTTACCAAAATCTATTTACGATAAAGGGACATACTCGATTTGACAGATTTGAAATACAACCCGTACCCCACCCTCTAACCCCCACCACACCCCTAACTGTTTAACGAATGGAACTCGTAAGTATAAAACACCTCCGTTTTAACAAAAGCTGGTTCCTCACGCATCTCAATGTTCATAAGGACGTAACTCCTAAACTATGTATCGTGCAATGATATAATTTTGCAGCTACTTTCATTGGTATATATGGCAAGAGTCTGCAAAAGGTGTCGCAAATAGAGTTGGTAGTAAGGAAGTAACAAATCAAAACCTCACTCCTGACGCTGAAGTCTTATTGCGTGAACAGCGATAATGCAGTAAGCTTCCATTGCAGCAGAAGTTGATTACATTACTGTAGTAGTCGATACCAGTGTTTAGTTAAACTGTCGATAGTAACTTATATCTCGCTTACGTGATACATGTGGTCACATGTAAGTAATTATTGTACCGACTACAACGATTTATTTTCAGCTCTAGTCAAGTAAAACGCGCATGTTTAATAAAATTGCGTCATCGCATGATTTTCTGTATTATAAACAAGTAGATTAAATATAGCAGAAACTAATGACCCAACTAGCACTTAAGATTTCTTTTATACTGTCTATTAAATACGTAATGTGTACTAAGTAGATTCCAGAAATTGTCGCATTTTACTAAAGATGTATTACATTAAACTTTTTTTTTCAGTACGTTATTTAGTTATCAGTCTCGTCTTTCTAACAGTGTAAACAATTTTGCTGAAAATGTTTTATTTAAAGAAATATGCTGATTTTACGCTGTCTTCAGTGTGTTTTCTGCATTTAATTACACCACAGGCAAAACTTAATTTCATTTTGTTTAACATACTTCAGTTGACAACTCCTTTTCTCCACTTCTGAGACATCAGTTCTCTTTCGAAAAGTATTTTGTCTCCTAAGATATTGCTTAAGCCATTCGCATTCTACAATATTCCTTTCTATAACTGAAAAAGATTTGAATCACCAATAGGATTCTTCTTGCGAACCTAATTCTAAGGTTTTTAAAAATATTTTTGTCAAAATTTCTGTGCTAGTTTAAATAACTGCAATTAAAAAGCTACTGCTTCGCAAAACTTTTCACTGTAAATGCATACTTATAAGTATTGTCATTGTGCGGGAACAGGTCTTTGTAGATACCACGCTAGTCAGTTCTGTGTTTGGCTGGCGACTCGTGAAGAGGCTGTGCCACTCGCCTGAAGTCGTTTGTGATTTTTTCACTCGTGTGTAGAAGTTGTGTTATGAGTAGGTGGTCTGATGTCAATAAGTGACGAAAGAGTGTTTCACCCATCACATCACAAACCAACCTTGGAGAAAAAGTGTTAATTAAGAGAGAAACTGGAGTAAAACATATTTAATTTGTAATTATTTGTTGCCAATGCTAACCCCTTCACTACTAATTTTTTCGGAGTGAAAGACATTTAATTAATGTTGTTGTCAGATGTAGTAATATGAAAAAAAAAAGATGTATAGGTACCACCGGGGTTTCACAAAGTAAGTGAGCGAAATCTACAAAATAAGGCGTTTCAGTCTGGAACCGCGGGACCGCTACGGTCGCAGATTCGAATCCTGCCTCGGGCCTGGATGTGTGTGATGTCCTTAGGTTAGTTAGGTTTAAGTAGTTCTAAGTTCTAGGGGACTGATGACCTCAGATGTTCAGTCCCATAGTGCTCAGAGCCATTTTTTTTCTACAAAATATACAGAAAACAGACACACATCGGTGGACTGACCATTTCTCCAGGTTTCTAACTGCAGTTGGTCAATGTAGACGCCATACGTGACGCGGCAAACGGTGAAAGCTGGCTACACTGAGCCACAGCGCCAGAGATTGCGCCAAAGAGTATTATTCAGCCGCCTCCACTGGCAGTGTTTGTTGAGGTGTGGTGGTGGAGAGTGCTTATTGAGATGTAGCAGTAGGCAGTGCTTGTTGAGATGTGGTAGTGGAGAGTGCTTGTTGAGATGTAGCAGTGGAGTCGTTGTTGAGAAGTTCCCATGGAGAGTGCTTGTTCAGATGTTGTCATATTGTTTTGATGGGCTAGACACCAGATATTGTTGGATTGGGGATGCTGTAATGATCAGAGTGTGTTTTCGTCAATATATATGAAGGTAATAAATTCTTTTATTTTTTATTTCAAATGTGCTAAATAACAATGCCTCTTGGTCACAGGTTCAGTCAACAAAGCATCTGGCTTCATGTATTAGAGTGTAATTCTGGTTTCTATGTGCAATTATAGTATTTCTGGTTTTTTTTAATTACTTCAGTATAAATGGTGTTTAAAATATCTGTCGTTTTGAGGAAGAACCGTGCCAGATGTGTACGTTGAATCACACTTCCACACACAGAACAGCTACACTTGTGTTTTGTTGTTTCGTAGGTTTTGTAGTTGCTGGGGACTTAATTAATTAATTGTGTTAACGGAAGTTTTCTTTCATTCTTTGTTGTTATTCTATGCAGTCAGATTACGTACTACTACCAGTCAGGGCCAACCGGTTACGAGACTGCGTAATCGTACATACAGCTACTAAAATTAAAATTATTTGTATAATAAAAAATTAATTAAACCCCCATGCAACGGCAGCAGGCGCCTGCAATTCATTGACAAGAATTGTCCGGGAAAGCGTGTTGTAGTCCGCTTTCCAAATCTGTTCATTCAGCTGCCTATCTGGAGCGGGAACTATAAGGGCAATCAAAACGTATCCGTTAGAAGGCCGTACAGCCCACAATCGGCATGCCAATGAGACAAAATCGCCGTGAACACCGAGGCAATCATCCGACCGGTGCACCAGGTTGAAAGTACCCTTTGGGTAAGACGCCGTGTTCAGCTGCGTAACTGCCTGCTGCACATCTTCGCCCTTTTTAAGGGACGGAAGGCGTTGGAATTTGGAGACATAGGAACCTTCTGGTGCAAGCTGTAATTGTAGGAATTTTGGAAACCATTAGCAGGCTTCCCTTTACCAGTGGGGCATTGGTACATAGCAAACACGCAACAGATTCCCTCTGGATTTCTGATCGTGGGACACATACAGGGGGTGGAGGGAACTGTGGAAACCCTATAAACACAACACATTACCTTGCCTACCACGGTACAGGAAACCCCCTGTCATTCAAAACAGCTTCCATTCCTCTCGGAATGGGGAAGAACAGAACCTGTGTGGTTCTCAGTGAAATCTTGTACCATTCTGATTGTGAAATAAGGGCACGTCCAGGTAGCGACGCAGCAGGTGGGTCGCCATCACCCACTCTCCTCCCTACAGCAGACCAAGAGGGCTCAGTAACGTTGAGGTCTGCTAACTGTGGTGGCGGGGACACTTCGCTCTCGACTCACAAAACCAATCGCTGGACGACGCGAGCTGTGTGAACACACGAGGGTCGTTCAACAAGTAATGCCCCACATTTTTTTCTGAGATCATATTTATTGTTCAGAGTCAGAATTTGTTGACAATATACATCAACATGTCTTGTCCATGTCTTATTTTTCCACGTAGTCTCCGTCACGTTCTATGGCCGTACCCGAACGTTGTGGAAGAGCATATACACTCCTGGAAATGGAAAAAAGAACACATTGACACCGGTGTGTCAGACCCACCATACTTGCTCCGGACACTGCGAGAGGGCTGTACAAGCAATGATCACACGCACGGCACAGCGGACACACCAGGAACCGCGGTGTTGGCCGTCGAATGGCGCTAGCTGCGCAGCATTTGTGCACCGCCGCCGTCAGTGTCAGCCAGTTTGCCGTGGCATACGGAGCTCCATCGCAGTCTTTAACACTGGTAGCATGCCGCGACAGCGTGGACGTGAACCGTATGTGCAGTTGACGGACTTTGAGCGAGGGCGTATAGTGGGCATGCGGGAGGCCGGGTGGACGTACCGCCTAATTGCTCAACACGTGGGGCGTGAGGTCTCCACAGTACATCGATGTTGTCGCCAGTGGTCAGCGGAAGGTGCACGTGCCCGTCGACCTGGGACCGGACCGCAGCGACGCACGGATGCACGCCAAGACCGTAGGATCCTACGCAGTGCCGTAGGGGACCGCACCGCCACTTCCCAGCAAATTAGGGACACTGTTGCTCCTGGGGTATCGGCGAGGACCATTCGCAACCGTCTCCATGAAGCTGGGCTACGGTCCCGCACACCGTTAGGCCGTCTTCCGCTCACGCCCCAACATCGTGCAGCCCGCCTCCAGTGGTGTCGCGACAGGCGTGAATGGAGGGACGAATGGAGACGTGTCGTCTTCAGCGATGAGAGTCGCTTCTGCCTTGGTGCCAATGATGGTCGTATGCGTGTTTGGCGCCGTGCAGGTGAGCGCCACAATCAGGACTGCATACGACCGAGGCACACAGGGCCAACACCCGGCATCATGGTGTGGGGAGCGATCTCCTACACTGGCCGTACACCACTGGTGATCTTCGAGGGGACACTGAATAGTGCACGGTACATCCAAACCGTCATCGAACCCATCGTTCTACCATTCCTAGATCGGCAAGGGAACTTGCTGTTCCAACAGGACAATGCACGTCCGCATGTATCCCGTGCCACCCAACGTGTTCTAGAAGGTGTAGGTCAACTACCCTGGCCAGCAAGATCTCCGGATCTGTCCCCCACTGAGCATGTTTGGGACTGGATGAAGCGTCGTCTCACGCGGTCTGCACGTCCAGCACGAACGCTGGTCCAACTGAGGCGCCAGGTGGAAATGGCATGGCAAGCCGTTCCACAGGACTACATCCAGCATCTCTACGATCATCTCCATGGGAGAATAGCAGCCTGCATTGCTGCGAAAGGTGGATATACACTGTACTAGTGCCGACATTGTGCATGCTCTGTTGCCTGTGTCTATGTGCCTGTGGTTCTGTCAGTGTGATCATGTGATGTATCTGACCCCAGGAATGTGTCAATAAAGTTTCCCCTTCCTGGGACAATGAATTCACGGTGTTCTTATTTCAATTTCCAGGAGTGTATTCCCTGCTGGTAGAAGCTCTCGTCCTGTAGGGTAGCCAAGTTTTCAGTGCTTGACTGACACTCTCGTCATCTCCAAAGTGTGTTCCCCGTAGAGAATCTTTAAGCGGGCCAAAGAGATGGAAGTCGGAGGGTGCCAGGTCTGGAGTGTAGGGTGGATTAGGCAACGCCTGGAGCATTGGCTGTGACAGGACGTCCCGAGCGTCGCTGATCAGGAGCTGTGTTTCTGCATTTCCTGATGCTGCAACTTTCCCTACCCATCGCCCAACTGTACTACTATCAACTGCAGCATCGCCATACACTGCACACACCGATGTTCACCACGGTTTCTTTTTATGCTCACAAGAATTCAATAACAGCACGCTGCTTTCAACGAGAGTCGTATGTAGACGTCGTTTTGACGCTGTACTACGGTTCGGCGCACAGAACAAACATGAAATGTGAGGCACCAACAGGGACGTTTGCCTATGTATATTAGTGGCTTTTTTTTAAAAAAACGTGGGGCCTTACTTATTGAAAGACCCACGTAGCATCACCATTGGGGAACAAACATTGTGCTGCAGAATGGACCTGATCAGCCAAAATGGTCACATAATGAATGGCAGTAGAGTGAGCTTGCAGAGTAACCATGGGGCTCATGAAATGCTACGGCACGACTGTCCAGACCCAGATCGAACCCCCACCATGTTCCACTCTTGGGACGTAAACTCGGTTAGAAACTGGAAACAGTCTGTAGCAAGACTCATTCGATCAAACGACTTTCTTCCATTCGCTCACTGTGCAGGTTTTATGGCTTCGACCCCGATCTGCTGTTGCAATTCCAGCTCGCCCGGCAGTTCCCAATGTACGGAGCTCCGGTCCTGTTATTTTGGTTCTCAAGGGTTTCCCGAACGCGACTTTTGCAGCTGTTGTTATCTCATTTTTTTTCTTTAGAATTGTCTTCAATGATCGTCTGCCACGATCACTCGGCACACACTTTAGTCCACGTTGTGACTTAGGGAATCGCATTTTTCCGGTTTGCTTGTGTGGTGTCACCGCCAGACACCACACTTGCTAGGTGGTAGCCTTTAAACCGGCCGCGGTCCGTTAGTATACGTCGGACCCGCGTGTCGCCACTGTCAGTGATTGCAGACCGAGCGCCGCCACACGGCAGGTCTACAGAGACGTCCTAGCACTCGCCCCAGTTGTACAGCTGACTTTGCTAGGAAAGGTTCACTGACAAATACGCTCTCATTTGCCGAGACGATAGTTAGCATAGCCTTCAGCTACGTCATTTGCTACGACCTAGCAAGCGCCATATCATTTGATATTTATCTTGTGAAGCATGTACCGTCAAGAGCGATGTACACCAATTATGGATTAAAGTTAAGTATTACATCAACTACGTACTTTATTTGCTACTATTAATTCCCTTAACTGTTCCAGACCTCGCGCCAGCCTGCGTGAGCTTAAGCGCGTGCCTTTCGGCTTCACCTCATAGTGACTTGGCTGTCTTGCCAAGTCACAACACCTTGAATGCGGCGTTAATCTTCGATACGGCGCCCCTAGATAGATCAAACGCATCGGCTACTTTGCTTACGGAAGCAGCCACAATACGAGCATCGAAAATTTAGCCGCATTCGAATTTACTTAGCTCTGATATATTGCACTCACGACCAAATAGAAAACTGTGTTGACAACGACTGACATCGCATAGGTGGCGTTTGTGGTCCTGCAGGTAGCCAAGCATCTGCGTTCGTGTTCAAGCGTGCATTTCTCACGGTGTTTCTACATTTTTGTCCAACTTCTGTACGTCCCAGTGCTAGTGAAAGGATTATTTAGGTAATACAAGATTGGTAAATACTTATACCTAACATGCACTTACTATGTTAGATGTACACCTGCTGCCCACCCATGACTACGACGTGCACTCATTGCAACGTTCCGGGTTCGAATCTCGGTCAGGCACACAGTTTACAATGTTTGATAACAGCAACATACGTTGCCAAAGTAAAATATTCATACTGGGCCGTGGGTTACCCAGTGATCCGTAATATCCATTCTTCCAGGAGTGCTTGTGCCTTTAGGATGCTACAATACATAAGAAAGGGAGTAGAAGCAATCTGCTCAATTATAGACCCATATCGTTGACGTCGATTTCCAGCAAGATTTTAAAACATTACTGCGTTCCAACACTATGAAATATCTGGAAGAAAATGATGTATTTCCACACAAAAAAAGGATCAAATGGCTCTGAGCACTATGGGACTTAACATCTGAGGTCATCAGTTCCCTAGACTGAGAACTACTTAGACCTAACTAACCTAAGGACAGCACACACATCCATGCCCGAGGCAGGATTCGACCGTAGCAGCAGCGCGGTTCCGGACTGAAGCGCCTAGAACCGCTCGGCCACAACGGCCGTCTATTGCCACATAATCAGCAAGGATTCAGAAAATAGTATTCATGTGAAAGGCAACTGGCTGTTTACTCGTACGAAGGAATGAGTGCTATCAACAAAGTGTTTGAACTTGGTCCCATATTTCTGCATTTCCAGAAAGCTTTTCACACAGTTTCTCGTAACTGGCATGTAATAAAATTTTGTGCCTATACAGCATCGTCTCAGTAGTGCGACTAGATTTCCTATCAGGAACTGACGTAAAGTCATCTAATGAAACCGAAACGATATATGAAGTTGTCCAAAAGTGTTTTAGATCCCCCGCTTTCCTCAATCTATGTAGAAGACTTATGGCGCAATCTGAGCAGCCCTGCCCTGTTGGCAGATTGTGCTGTCGTTAAGACATCGCATCAAAGCGAATTATAAAGGATTCGCATTGTCCGTGAGCAATATGAAACGTGACGTCCTCATGGTTGAAGTGAGTAGTAAAACAATTACGCTGAATTTAGGCTACGCGATAAATAATACAGAATTAAAGGTTGTCGATTCAGATAGGTAGGGATTACAATTACGAATAACACACTGAAACCGTCTTACAGAAAATGTTATGAGGAAGGAAAACCAAAGACAGCGTGTAATTGAGAGAACACTTGGAAAATGCAGGAAAATGCAACGAATCTACTAAGGAGACTGACTGCACTGTTTCTGTTCGTTCTCCTGTGGAGTATTGCTGCGCTGTATGGGGTCCTTACGAAAGAGAATTGATGGATGATTTCGAAAAAGTAGAAAAAGTGCAGCTAGTTTAGTAGTCTACTACCACAAAGCGAGGGGGAGAGAGTGTCGAAAGTATGATACGTAAACTGGGTTGGCAATTATATAATAAAAGCGTTTTTCACTGTGGCGAGATGTATTCATGAAATTTCAAACACCAACTATAACCTCCGAATGTCAAAATATTGTGTTGGCTGGCACATGCATAGGGAGAAACGACCATCGTAATAAAATGAGAAAAACTCGAGCGCGTAAGGAAAGATTTAGATGTTCATTTTTGTCATGTGTTTTTCTAGGGTATAACAAATAGTTTTACAGTAGTTCTACGAGTTTTGTTCTCGAGAAGCTTAAAATTTCTTTGCATCATATTATTCGAGTGCGCATTTTGCTATTCATGAAAGACTCGCGAATTATGGTCGTGTAACTGAAGAGACAGGAGTGACTAAGAAATTTACACACGTTAAGGGAAGTACTCTCCATGACTGAGAAAACGACGTACCACGAAGGAATTATCTGACTGAGACGGAAATTGGTAGATGTTACGTACATATACAGAGAAAAAATGATTACAATGTCAGAAAAAATGGATGATTTTGTAAGGTGCCGACGGTCTTGCACCTTACATGAGTCCGTTTAACGTGACTGTAGTCACTTTGCGAGCACTTTAGCTCAATAAAAACGACTGACAGCGGCGCAATCGTTTTGTAGATGAGTAGTTGGTGTTTGTGGGAGTAATACTCTCGATTACAGTGTAGGAAATCTACGTGGAAACGCATCGGCACGCTGGCTAGGTAATACAGCGAGAATTAGGCGATTTTGTAATTATAAGATTTTGAGGAGATGTAGTATGTGAGACAGAGCTCGGCTCAGCTACCTCCCCGGCTAGCCGCCGAAGGCCACAGCCTGAACCGCGCGGCAGCGGCGTGGTTGCCATGGAAACGCTGTCAGCGGCGTGGCGCGGTGGAGTCTGCGTCGGCGTTTGCCCATGTCGAACCGCTGCCGCTGCCGCTGCCGGCGCCGCGCTCCAGGTCCGCGCCGCCAATCACAGCACGCGCTGAGCGTGACGTCAGGTACGGAACCCCGGGCCACACGAACTTCCGCCGAACCGCTGGCGCGGACGCGGCGGCAGCTACGAAGTACCTATCATCCGGTTCCAGGGAAACTATTCGGTAGAAAAATTTGATTTTTGCGCACCTTCTCTCGATAAAGGGCCGAATTTCTTTTCGTTATTCGTCGTGGTTACTTGCTGTATCGCATTTACGTAAACCTTTACACGAAATTTTAATGAGTGTGCAGAGGTAAAAACGCATTGCGTGGACTCTGCGTACAGTTCATTTTAGGTAATACATTATTGCGTATGAAATTTAGCCAACATATCGAAATTGTTTTTAAAGCTGAGAGCAGAACGATAGCTATCACTGTTCTCGAGATATTGAATGATATGTCGGCGGACGGGTTGTGCGGTGACCGCGCGCGGGTCGCTCGCGACGCGACCGATACTTTGTCCTGCTCGTCGTAAATCATGTGGTTGTATCAACCGCAAATTTCGTAAACAGTTCAAGAAATCGAAACGTGTTTTTTTTCCAAGCGATGACTTGTAAAAACTCATGTATTTTGTCGCATGATAACATCCAAAATCTATTTATCTACCGAGATATGAAAGTAACTACAGTTTTTCAGAAGGGATAGATGAATTTTTTTAAACGACATGTAATAGCATTGTAAGTAGGCTGTTTATGTTTTTATATTGGTAACGCCACCGCCACGTAGCGCTCTGTATGAAAATCACTGACTGTGTGCTGTGTGCAGTCTGTGACTGGGTGGCATTGTTGGAATAGTCGCTATTGTAGTGTCGGGCAGTTGGCTGTTAACAGCGCGTAGCATTGCGCAGTTGGAGGTGAGCCGCCAGCAGTGGTGGATGTGGGGAGATTGATGGCGGAGTTCTGAGAGCGGATGATCTGGACGTGTGTCCATCAGAGACAGTAAATTTGTAAGACTGTATATATAATGACTTTTGAACACTATTAAGGTAAATACACTGTTTGTTCTCTATCAAAATCTTTCATTTGCTAACTACGCCTATCAGTAGTTAGTGCCTTCAGTAGTTAGAATCTTTTATTTAGCTGGCAGTAGTGGCGCTCGATGTATTGCAGTAGATCTAGTAACGAAGATTTTTGTGAGGTAAGTGATTCATGAAAGGTATAGGTCATTGTTAGTCAGGGGATTTTTCAAAGTCAGATGTGTTGCGCTAAAAATATTGTGTGTCAGTTTAGTGTTGATCAGAATAGGCAAAGAGCGAAATATGTGAGTACATTCAGTTCTGCTCAGCTGTTTGAAAATCAAATAACGTAAGGGGTTTATCAGCACAGTGACTCATAAATTTTCTAAGGGGACGTTTCAGCATGTGGAATGAGAAGTTAAACCGAAACTAATTTGCTGGTATGTCATAAGACGTTATTTGCTAAGTATCTACAGCTATTGATTATTTCCTTTGGTAAGTAACAAACTTTTTTCCTTGATCCAGTGTACTTTATTGGTTAAAGACGTCTTTCGCCTTTTACTTTAAGGCATCTTCAGTGGAATCTAGAATGATTCAGTTTTGTTTTGGTATGTGATACTGAAAGGGTACAGAACCTCCCGACATTGAAAATAGGTACAACATACTTCACTATTTTTGTCAGAACAACACATTTTTTTTGTAAAATAACTCAATTTCAATTAATACAGAAAGCCAGATACCAGTGTGGGAGAGAATGACAATTTATTTATTTAATTGATCACATGTGCACTCCCACAAAGTAAATCCCTACATCCAGTTTGGTGAGATCTGTGAAATGAATGAATGTATGGTCGTCTGCTAACCGCAGATAGTGAATGTGAATATATGATCATCTTTGAGTCGATCCTTTTGCCACCTTTGGTGGGACCAAAGAGATGAAATTTACCTGAGCTTTGAGCACCTGAAATGTGGCTGACCAATACGGTAGCATGGTCTTCCCCCACCTCGACAGAGATGCGAGATGACCTGAAGAACGGCCATGTTTCAGCACTCTGCCGCTGGATCTTGTGCTGTTAAGACCTGTTTTAGTTGTGCTCCGTAATGACAAAATAGTGAAGGCATGGTATGCATGTGGAATATTTCAGGAACTTTTGTGGGGAGAATTAAATGTCAGGCAGGTAATATTGATGGGATCGTAGTAATCTTCGGAAGTGACCAACGGTCACAATGAAACCACGTGTAGCAATAAGTTGAAATACTTCCGTGTGCTTAAGCTAAGCTGAATTACTAGCGTGTGTACAATAAGTTGAAATATTTAAGAAATAGCGTGTGTACCATAAGTTGAAATATTCAAGAAATGGCGTGTGGAGGACTTGAAATTAGAGACGAGTACTTCCACGTGGTGAGTACTGCGTGAGTCTCAACCTGTGTATGAGATAAAAGATAAAGAGAAGTACTCGTCCATGGTATCAGTTGAGGACTCGCGTGTGTGATGAATACGTTCTTAATATTACTTTGCGTGATATGATTCCGTGTGAAGCTAGATTCAAACTCTGAGAGAGAAGCAAGGTGAGTCGGCCGTCTATCCAGCAACGCCACTTGGCTTGCATTGCACAGGAAGACGTGCATATATCTCCAGAGTTCATAGTAGCAAAGTGGAATTATGAAATGGGACAGTGTCGTGTGAAACTGGGATAAATATTAATTGAAGTGGGAAAGCTGAAAGTGATAATGTTGTGACCATTCTCTGTGTAGTATTTCATGTTGTAGTGTGGTGTATGTCATGTAATTTGGGTATGTGTGGTTTGCATGGGAGAGTAGCGAGGTAGTTTCAAAAGATTAGTGGGTTATGCTTGTTCCTTCGGTACCGCTCGGTCTGGAGGAAAGTTTAGTGATGATGATTGTGAGAGTCGAAGTGTGAGGTATAATAAAAGATCCACCATCCTATCCAGAAAGTGCACTGTAGCGTTAAAAATAATTACGAGACCATAATATAGCGATTCACCATTGTAAAGCCATGCCCACTGGGCGGAATTTCTCATGTGTTATTGTTGTAGGTTGTAGAATTTGTGTGTTTAGGTTAGAGAATTTATCGGAATAAATAAGATAGTGAAAAGAAAAAGATTGGTGGACTTTTCCTTCGAATTGTATGTTGTCACAATGTCCCGAATTTATAATGTGTGCGCCATTCATATTCAGTGCGGTGGCCACGTGGTGACAAAAGCCGTTAAATAAAAGACAAAAAGAAAATGTGGTATTGCCAGTGCGTAGTGTACAGTCAGAGTTCTGTAAATTACTGATAGTCAGAATCGTGTTTCCGTTGCGTATTATTCATACAGGAGGATAATTTGTAACTAAATTGTGAGTACGAGAGTTCATGTTACTCGATAAATTAAGAATGAATCCACTCGCTTGGCAGACCACTCATCTTGCAGGCCTGACTGCTTGATGCCACAGTATGAGCAAGGCATGTGGGTGCCTCTCAATACTTGCAGATTATAAAACAGTTCACATCTTTTTTTACGTGAATAAATGATTACTTACAGTGAATCGAGTTTTTGGCGGACATCTGCGTTACCCCTCAGCTAGTCACATGCAGGAGGTTGAACTGAAACTTAGATTATGGAACATAATCACATTTTCACGTTCTTTCTTTTTTCTTGTCACTAGCTGTAGACAGTTTACTGAAAACTCTGATCTGAAGTCGTAACTACAGTGTGTTTACCTCATGTCCCTTCCTGTTTGGTTTGTTTATGTACATGTTTCCGAGCTAATGAATTACATGCTGAAAACTAATGTCTGTTTATTTCTGTTCTCCTTATATTTGTATGTGTGTGTGGCTAGCCAGTGATAGTTATAGAAAGTTGAAAGTGAATGCAGTAGTTGTCAGACACTGGTTGAAAGGTTTGGTGTTCAGCTGATTTCAGTTTTGGTTTAAATGTTTTGTGCAGGAGTGCATGGAGGAGTAAATTCACTGCTTACATTAATAGACAAAATAGTAGAATAGCATTTGAGCAGATGTTTATTATCAGAGTACTATCACCGAACCCCTTTGTCCTCACTCTTTGACGCCTCATAATATATCCTGTCAACAAATCCCTCTTGTAGTCAAAGTTTCGCCGTAATTTCCTCTTTCTCCTCTTATTAATTCCGTTAGTTACACGATCCTCGTATCTAATCTTCAGCATTCTTATTGATCACCACGTTTTGAAAGCGTCCATTGTCTTCTTGACAGAACTGTTCATCGTCCACGTTTCACTTGCATACAAGCCTGCACTGCACAAATACCTTTGTAAAATAGTACCCAACCATTAGAATTTATATTCGATGTGAATTTTCTTCCTCAGAACGCTTTTCTTGCTATTGACAGTCTTCATTTTATATCCTCTACTTCTGCCTTCTCAGTTACTGCTTCCCTTTCAAGTCATTGAAGTCTTAGAAATGCAGTTTGGTTTCTGTACAAGTTGTAGATAATCTTGTGTCCCTGTGTTTTATCGATGACATCTACAGAGTTTCAAAGAATGTTTTAATTAAGATTGTCAAAACCTTTCTGTAAACACGCAAATGCTAAAGACACAGTTTCGCAGTTCTTCAGTCTGTCTACTTGGCTAAGTGGTAGGATCAGTATTGCCTTGCGTGTTCAGATATTTCACAGGAATCTAACATTGTGCTTATGTTAGTTTGTACAACCCCCTCCCGCTCTCCTCTCTACATATTCGTTCCACTTTCTGTTGTTGTTGTGGTCTCGAGTCCAGAGACTGGTTTGATGCAGCTCTCCATGCTACTCTATCCTGTGCAAGCTTCTTCATCTCCCAGTACCTACTGCAACCTACATCCTTCTGAATCTGTTTAGTGTATTCATCTCTTGGTCTCCCTCTACGATTTTTACCCTCCACGCTGCCCTCCAATACTGAATTGGTGCCTCAGAACATGTCCTACCAGCCGGTCCCTTCTTCTAGTCAAGTTGTGCCACAAGCTCTTCTTCTCCCCAATTCTATTCAATACCTCCTCGTTAGTTATGTGATCTACCCATCTAATCTTCAGCATTCTTCTGTAGCACCATATTCCGAAAGCTTCTATTCTCTTCTTGTCTAAACTATTTATCGTCCATGTTTCACTTCCATACATGGCTACACTCCATACAAATACTGTCAGAAACGACTTCCTGACACTTAAATCAATACTCGATGTTAACAAATTCAGAAACGCTTTCCTTGCCATTCCACTCTCTAGCCTTCTCTTATTTGCTTAGTTCTGGCTTGCCACGTTAGTTCTTGACAGTTGCTTCTCCTTTGAGCAAAGTTTCCTTTCTTCTTTGTCATTTTCATTCTCCTATGTTTTCCAAATGCGAAATCGCGTTGCAATTTTGGACTTTCTGTCAACGTCATGTTTAGACATTTCTATTTCCCATGGCCTACTTTATTTGCTGCATTTTTATATTTTTCCCTCTTGTCATATTTAATATATCACGTTTTATCACACGATTTCTACTGTACCTTTTTCCCGTTCGCATACTCTGCTGCCGGCCGGTGTGGCCGAGCGGTTCTAGGCGCTTCAGTCTGGAGCCGCGCGACCGCTACGGTCCCAGGTTCGAGTCATGCCTCGGGCATGGATGTGTGTGATGTCCTTAGGTTAGTTAGGTTTAAGTTGTTCTAAGTTCTAGCGGACTGATGACGTCAGATGTTAAGTCCCACAGTGCTCAGAGCCATTGTGAAATTTTGTAGAAAGGGAAGAATTGTTGAGAAGACTTCTGTTCCCAGGCCGTACATTGGTCGGCACTGGCAAACTGGGTATTTTGAGAGCTTCTAGTGATGTGATTCGCTCGGTAAAAGTTGAGGTGGGAGAAAAGAGGTGAAGAGCGATCTTGCTCGACTCTCTTCCGTTCTGGGCTCCTGTACTGAGAGGACGTTAGCCAAGACGTCTCCCCTCTCGGTCTTTCGTTCTGCGAGGACGTCAGCCGCGCCAGCTCGTTGCTGACGGAAATATTGTCGCAGTTAGAGAAGTGTACGATCAGCAGTCTGTTGTCCGAATACTAGAGGACTGCACTTTCCGAGACCCCACTCGCCGACCGCACGGCCGCGCCGTCGCCGTCGGAGACCGCCGCTGCAACAGGAACATTACGGTGAGATGGCTCCCGCTTCGGCCTGTGTTAGGAGTAACGTTAAACAGTTGGATCACGGGCAATTGCTGTATCCACAGAGGTTTCACGGTACTGTGGGGTGTAGGGGTTCTTCGTAGTTTACGTTTGTGTCGATGTCAGTTGGTCAGCCAATTTATAAGAGATCGCGTCTTGTACCGATTTTGTCACAGTTCACTGCCAATGCCAGTTAGGAGGATAATTTGTAAATTGTTCGTTTTGTTATTCAGTATTGATCTAAACGTTATAATAAAGAAATTTATTGTGATTAGTAGAGCTGTTACTTTCAGTATTGACCCTGAATTCACCTTTGTTTCATATTTATTTCTCTATAATTGTCTGAAGTCATTGAACACCGTAAGTGTTCGTTATGGTTCACGTTTAGAGTAAAAATAGGTTTGATTTATTGTCAACACTACCACCGCAGATTAATTAGGGGTGACAGGGGGAGATTTAAATCTAGCGTTAAGCATTCTTGCATACATTTCCACTCCCGATTTCCCTGTAAGTTGTTTGTCAGGGGCGAACACACGCGAACACCAGACAAGAAACGGGTATGGATGTTACAATTTTTTCAAGGGAAACAGCTTCACAAATTAAGCACGTCAATAACGCGTTGGTCCACCTCTGATCCCTATTCGAGCAGCGGTTTTTCGGCTTGCTATTGATTGATAGAGTTAAATCGGCCAAATCGTAAGCTGGTTGGAGTCCCCCCCCCCCCCCCGCAATGCTCCCAACGATCTCAATTGGAAAGAGATCGGGCGACCGGAGGGTTTAGCAAGCACGAAGACAACTTTCGCCGTGTGTGGGCGGGCAATATCTTGCTGAAATGGAAGCCCAGGATGGCTTGCCACGAATGGGCCGTAAAACATCAGCGACGTGCCGCTGGGATGTGACGGTGCCACGGACCCTGCTGTGAAATGAAACGGCACCCCAGACCACTCCTGGTCGGTGGGTTGTACGGCAGGTGGCCAGCACGCTGGTCACTGGCAGTTAGTTCGAAGAAGCGAGCCGGCCGGAGTGGCCGAGCGACCGCTACGGTCACAAGTTCGAATCCTGCCTCGGGCAGGTTTAAGTAGTTCTAAGTCTAGGGGACTGATGACCTCTGATGTTAAGTCCCATAGTGCTCACAGCCATTTGAACCATTTGGAAGAAACGAGACTCATCACTGATGACACTTCTACTCGAGTCAGCGAGATTGCCCGCCCTAATGACCAGCGGATGCTAAGCTGACTGTCAGCCGCTACACTGCCTGACATCTGGCAGTGGCGGTCTGGTGCGCCACTTCAGTTCGTAGCAGCAACCCTTTCGTTGCCATTCGCGACAGTCTTACAGCTCAGCGGGACTTGGACGATATTCCACCCTCGTTTTGTTGCCCTTCATGGAAAACCGTCTTTCGGTTACGTTTCAGGAAGATAATTCCCGCCCACACACAGCGAGAGTTTCTACTGGTTGTCTTTCTGCTTGCTTAATTTGCGAAGCTCTTTCTCTTGAAGATCCCATCTAATTTTTAAGAAAATGTTATCATTTGCTTGTCTGTATACTTACGCCACACCTATCCATTTCCGTCCCAGCCGTCCTTCGTGGTGCATCATTTTTTTTACATTGATGTGTACAAGAGGGGTTCAGATCGTGTAATTATGCTGGCCTAGGATTGGGCACGTAAGAGTATTTGAGATCCTCTCTGAAACTCCTTGTGGTCATATAAGTCATGTTTCAAGTGAACCTGGACGAGATATTTCTGTTTATGGAGAGATATCGACAGCTTGTGGTCTAGTGGATAGTATCGCAATCTCTTTATTGCGGAGCCCCGGGTTCGATTCCCGGCTGGGTAGGAGATTCTCTTCACTCAGAACTGGGTGTTACTGCTCTTCTACTTACTTCATCTCCTCTTCACCTCACGCGCAAGTCACCGGAGTGATGTAAAATAAAATTGCGGTTGGCGGCCGAACATGTAGGTCCCCTGCCAATTATGCCACACATCTATTTTATTTCGCGATAAGCCACGATGAAACGGAGTTCCCTTGCCTGTTACGCAAGTTAAGACTGATTTATTGAAACAACGTTCCGTCTTTTATAAATGCGTCTGGCTACAGTGCACTAGTTACCTTTGACGGAAAGCCGACGACCTGGGCAGCGTGCTTTTCCACCGAGCAGTGGTTGTGTGCCCCTGCTACTGGCCACCGACTAGCTCGAGCGCACGACCGGGGCTGTTAACAACACATGCCGCAGACGTGTGCCGGTACGGCCGGCGACGACAAACAACTCCCCGGAAAGCAGAAGGCGAGAATGTCTCGCCGACAGAAAACTTAACCGATCGTAGTCAACGGGAAATGAGATGTGGCGTCAGGAAGGGCATGCGGCCACCCACTGCGACCAACACTGCCAAATCCTTAATAACACGGCCGACCCCGTTTTGAAGCGGGACAAGGCCCAAAGAAACAAAAGTCGACAGGAAATGAGACCTACAGAAAAAGCCGAGAACTGCTCAGTTCTCCTACCGAAAGCAGCACCGTAACACATAAAAAACGTGGAAACGGCAGTAATGCATCTGGAGATCGTGTTGCGGCACCTCCTAGTATCGTCTCGGTTCTCCTCTGGAGAGTACCGCGGGCGCAACAAGGCGTCGGCAGCCCCCTGCAGCAGTACCGAGCCACGCTGCCTCTAGAGCCGTCGTAATTGCGAAAGTGTTACCAGTGCAAGGTAATGTGCACAAACTGGCCTCTAGTATGTACCATAAATGTTGGCCAAATCATTCGCTCGTATTGTCCAGAATCTTCTTCAAACTATTCGCGAACAACTCTCGCCCAGTGACATGGTCCATTGTCATCTATAAAAATTCCATCGTTGTTTGGGAACATGAAGTCCACAAACGGCTGCAAACGGTCTAAAGAGATTCAGTTCCACCAGGGGAACCACTCCATTCAATGTAAACACAGCCCAGACCACTACGGAGCCACCACCGGCTTGCACAGTGGCTTGTTGGCTACCTGGGTCCAGGGCTTCGTGGGGTCAGTGCCACAGTCGAAGCCCTCCTTCACCTCTTACATACTGAAATCCGGACTCAGCTGAGCAGGCCGCGGTTTTCCAGTCATCTACTGTCCGACTGATGCGGTCAGGAGCCCAGAAGGGGCGCTGCAGGCGGCGGTGTGCTGCTCGCCCGCTTCAGCTGTCTGCCACCATAGCCCACTGACGCCACAAATCGCCTCAGTGCCCTAACGGATATGTCCCTCGTACAAGCCACTTTGATTGATGGAGTCATTTCACGCAGTGGCAACACCGGTTCCCGCCAGATCACCGCAGTTAAGCGCTGTCGGACTTGGCTAGCACTTGGATGAGTGACCGTCCAGTCTGCAGTGCGCTATTGGCAAGCGGGGAGCACTCAGCCCTCGTGAGGCAAACTGGGGAGCTACTTGACTGAGAGGTAGCGGCTCCGGTCGCGAAAACTGTTAATGCCCGGGAGACCGGTGTGCTGACCCCTGTATCCGCGAGCAGTGACGCCCAAGGGTCTGAGGATGACACGGCGGTCGGTCAGTACCGTTAGGATCTTCCGAGACCTGTTTGGACGGAGTTTAGTTTTTTTATATAAATTTTCTTTTCTTCTTTAAGTCGCAGTATAATATAATGCTACTTACTCTTTCTTAAGAACACAAACGAACAAACGTTATTTTTTTTAAGACACAACTATTTCAAAAAGAAGCATTTATTTCAATTATGGCAGTTATTTAAGTGAAAAAGCAATTCTTTATTTCATCAAGAGGCAATTACGTTTTTATAAAGAAACAATTAGGTTTATTGAAACTTGTCTAGCTGATAATCGGTCAGAATCGCAGAAAATAATACTTTCTTTAATGGCGTCTGCAGCCACGTCGAGAATATAAATACTGGTGAGGACAAGGAAAGGCTGAAGGGAAGGACGGGCTGAAGGGGAGGAAGGAGGCCAATAAAAATTACAAAGAAGTCCGTATGAGTAATGTTCGCCATAGGTGAGGTCCCATGTTCGAGTCTCGATCCAGCATACACCACCATTACATTTCTACATATGATGATAATTACATTTCTGAAAGAGACACGGCCGAATAAATGTGACAGCTATTAATCAGTGATTTATAAACGAAAAACATATCAGGTTTTGTTATCAAGAGGAATCAGTTAAGAATCTGAGATTTCTCGACTATAAGAGATTGACTGGAATAACGCACAGAAGAAAAGAAATAAAAATTGAGAAGTTACGACACGGACATTCGTGATTAAAAAGAAAAATATTCTGAATTGGTACTCAATAACTAAGGAATCAAGGCGTTGCTGATCAGAGCATAAGGTGGAAAGTTAATTAGGAAGGTATACTAGTGAACCCTCGGTGATTTACTGGCAGCTCAAAAGGAAACGTGGATGTGGCGACCTTGAAAGAGGCAGGCTGGCGCTACCTTATTTAAGCGGCTGGGCAAACTGGTAAGGTGGGCCGTTGCTGGACTGGGAACGCAATTACGCTTCACCTTGCATTTGTTAGAACAGAAAATCACTGATAAATGGAACTCCATTATAGTCCATAATTTCCCTTCATTTTCTGTAAAGTGGTTCATTTACGTTTAACTTTCCAATTCTAGTTCAAAAATGGGACTGAAATGAATACTTTATAGCAGGAGAACACGGGTATAAAGCTATACGCATAAAAGTAACTTGGGTGGCACCCCTGGTTAGATTTAATTTTAGGAATTACATACAAATGTCTTTGTGGACGTTCCGTGAGGCTTCTCTCGGCTCAGTCTGGAACCGCGCGACCGCTACGGTCGCAGGTTCGAATCCTGCCTCGGGAATGGATGTGTGTGATGTCCGTAGGTTAGTTAGGTTTAAGTAGTTCTAAGTTCTAGGGGACTCATGACCTCAGAAGTTAAGTCCCATAGTGCTCAGAGCGATTTGAACCACTTCTCTCGGCTGATGCTGTTGCCTACAGACAAGTCGCGACGCTGGAGGATTGTAGGGAAATGCAGCAAAGGTTTTGCAGAGATTGGCGGTTCGCCCTCATAACATAAACAAATGTAAAGCAGAAAGAGCCATTATTTTATCATTACACGATTGCAGAAAGAACAGAGAAAGCGACTGTTTCCGTAAAATATCTAGGGGTATGCTTACGGAGGGATTTGAACAACGAGGTAAAAACAATCGCCGCTAAGGAAGATGCCAGAGTTTCAGTGGAAGAACGCCCAGGAAATGTACTCCAAACACGAAAGAGATAGCTTACAAAGCACTCGTTCGACCAATATTTGAAGACGGGTCGTCATTCTGGAATCCGCACGACATAGGACGGAAAGAAGAAATAGAGAACAGGTCCACTTAGTAAGCGCGAAAGTATCACGGCGATTCTGGGCCAAATCGAGTGGCCGGCGCTGCAAGGGAGGCGTCCTGCATCACGGTGCGACCTGCGTTGCTGCGTGAGTCAACCGGTATGTTGCTGCCTCCCGCGTCTGTCTCGCGTAAGGACTGTGAAGGTGAAATCAGAGACATTCGGACTCACACGGAGACTTACCTGCGACTGGAACAGGAAAGGGGGAGAAGTGACAGCAGTACCCTCGCCCACACGCCGTAAGGCGGCTAGCAGAGCGTAGGCGTAGAGGTGCATTATGTGTCGGAAAGGAACCGGGGACTGTACAGTTAAATGACATTACTCGTACTTGTTACTTTTTGTCACTTTACTTCTGGTGACACTCTACACTCCACGGGCAATTAATGTAAAGACCTCATCTGCGTAGCAGAGGTTACGAACTCACGCCTGTGTGATGGAATTCGACTCTGAAGTAGCCTGTGCAGGTGACGCTCAGCTCCGCGGCAGCGGGGGAGGAGGCTCGAGGTGGAGGAGGAACGCTTGCCGGAGTCTCTGCTCCGATTGGACCGCCTCTTGCCGTGTCTACACGTAAACGCGCTGCGGAACCCGGTATGCCAAAGACAACGATGGAGAAACGACACAGGAAAAAAAAAAGACCTTAACGTCAGACTTTGCGACCGACGTTCATTAACGAGTTCGCGCACACAGACTAGAATACGCAAGTTTTAGAATGCCGTGCTATGTTAACTCAATTTCGAAATGCAGTGAACCTTCCAAAGTTACGTTTTCAGATGAACGAGTCTTTTATCGGAGCTCGCGTGCTCGAAATACTGTCGTTTGAGCCAAAGAGAATCCTTATTACACAGTCAGAAAGGATCCCGTCCAACGCAATGATAGGTCATCACAACATCTGCTTCAGCTGTACTTTTTAAGGGACTGTGAATGGCGCAGCATAGTTACACACGTTACAAACACGGTTAATGTCTCAGCTTGAGGAAAGGGGCCTCCAAGAGCGCACGCGCCTGCAGCAAGACGGAGCGCCCCGCCACTACGCTATCGCAGCGCGCGAGTTGCCAAAAGAACATCGCCCAGGAAGGCGGACAGGTCACGGCTCATGTGCGACACAAGTTCCCACCCGACAACTCCTCTCCCCACCTCACCACAGCTGACAGCTCGTTATGGGGATCATCAAGGCGCACGCATCTGCACGTCGTCATGTTACAAACAAAGAAATGCGCAATGCTGTTCAGGATGCATTTCGCACTATAACACGGAAATGCTCGAAAATATGTCAAGAAGAACACGGAGGCGTATGAAAATGTGTTCACAGCACGATGGGGATCGTGCCTGTATACTGGGGACTTAATGCGTAAGTAAATACGAGAGGTGGCATGAGCCCCCTCTCATATTTCTATCTTACGATTTTCCTCTCTAATTGCATGCAGTGAAAAGTCGCTATTCCTTCACACGCGGACTTCCCACGCAGCGTCTCTCGTCACCCGGGTGGTACGGTGACAGGCGGGCTCCGCTGATCTGGAAAGGGTTAAGCCGACGGGTGTGAGGAAGTCGAGTGAATGCTTTGCAGACGCCGACATTGTCAAAAGACACGCCCGGAGAGGTCTGAAGTAGCGGCTGGGCTAGATGTTCCGTTACTTCGCAGAAACTTAGCGAAAACACTTTCTGGAGGGCTACCAGCGAGGCGTGGGAATGACTTGTGTACCCAGGCAGTTGTGGCGGGAAAATTCCCGCGCTTTCTGCAAAATAGTAACTGTGATTCGCTTGCTCAAGGCATAGCTCCGTGACGTAGCAAAATCAGCGCAGAAATTGGCGCCAAGAATCTCCATTGGTGGAATGGTAGTGCTCCGGCAATAGAGTGGAATTTTCCGCCGGTTTTCGAGTTGCTGATTGGAACGTTTAACCACGGCCACTGTCGTGGGGGCGGGAATGTTGTGTGTTCGGCCTGTACGGGTGCTCTAGGTAGTCAGCTCTCGCCTTTCGGTCGAGGACGTCGAAGCAACCAGCCATCGCCTCCGGGACGCCAGATCGTGTTCTGGCAGTTTAGAAGACAGTTTGGTAATGTATGTCCGCAGCACCGACAGATAGGGATTTTCCTAGGTGATAGTCAGAGCTCAGCAGAGCGCGCCTGTTCGTCTTTTTCTAACTTCGTTCTGTCTTGAATAGCAGCAATTAATGTTGGGTTAGCTGTGTGTCTCTCTTAAGATTTGAGTGGCAAGGAATTGGCTCCACATACCACTTCGTCATAAACCTCACAATCCAGTTTAGGGACAACTTCACCTTCACAGCGTTTGTTTGAGTATCCAATTTGAGCCAATCTGATGTATTATAAATGTTTCATGTGTTTTTGTTTATTATTTAGTGTTTAGTCTTAATAAATCATGTTGTTATTTTGGACAGAACTTTCATTCTGTTAATCGGTAGAGCAACCCTATCATTCCTCACTATGTTAATGAAACCTTCGTTTATTTAACTTATTTATCAAATTAAATTATTGCAGGTGCCAAACTCTCTTCTACTCCACTGGCAGGGTTGATTACAGTCAGTTCGCGTATTTTTTTTAATCCATGTGCAACAGCAAAAGTCGGAGTTAGAATGGGGGGGGGGGGGGGGGGCTTAGAGCATCATTTACATATGTAGATTCTAGAAGAATTTTGTGTTAAATACACTGCTAGCCCCGGCACCTCGCAAATACTTGTTCTAAAACAAATAGCATTTGCTACTAGGGGTACTGAGGACTTTTTACCCACCCTGAATACTTCCCAAGCCACCTATATTGTGTGGCGAAGGCTACTACGTGTTCGACAGCGAATTGTGCAGGGTAAGCAGTGTTTGTAAGCGTCCGTACGGTCCCCAGCCTCTGTCACTGTGCTGAGAATTGAGGCAGCGCCACACTGTACCGGCGCCCGTCGTAGCCATCCACAAGACACGACGGCACGGGACGGACAACGCGCTCGGCATTTCGCGACAGGCTGGAGGAAGACAACGGCAGACAGCCTTACCGAGCACTTGCACCAATGCGGGATTCCCGCATCCGCCCCCAATGCTAATTTGTTGAGTATGCGACTGATTTCTACTTTTTGACTGAATGTAAAGAACCTCGAAAACATAACGTAGCAAACAAAGAGGTTACATTGAGGGAAAATTTCTACTGTGTTTATAATTTCGCGCCTTACAAGCACTCATCTACATACTTTGCCGTGATTTACAACCGGGATTAGGTATCATTTGATAGGTACATACGAATATTTAGAAAAGACCGGAACTGTCACGTACGCCTTGTAAATAGATGTTACCGCTTATTGCATGAAAGATAATGGAATGTCTTTAATATCGTAACGGCATAATGAATGATTGCCTATACTGGTAGAGGTTGGACCGCCAGTGGAAACGAAACGGCAGGCGTACCTCAGGCCCTGGGTGGAAAAGCCCGCTTAGGTGTGTTGGTCGTGCTAAACGCAGGAAGCAGCCAAGACGGACGGTCGGGGCATCCGAGCCCTGAAGCACAATACAGCGGCGACCGGTCAGTGTTGTGGCGAGGCCAGAACGATAACCGGATAATACTTCAGAAACTCTGAAAATCTTGGACACAGCAGAGAGGAACGAGGAAGCGTTACCTCGGAAATCACGCAGGCTGGGCTATTTCCGAGGAAGCGTATCATTGTATGAATTGCTAATTAACGGGTAGAGGTATTTCCTTGCAAGCTTTCCGCGTTCGACCACAAAAGATTAAAATACGGTTGGTCGGCGTTCGGAAGAATCTGTAGAGAGGGAGAATAATCCGTGGTTTCGAGAATATGATTCGCCCTCTGCTTTTACGAGGGAGGGGAGCCGAGCTTTGCTGGGAAGCCAACAGTAGAGAGGAAGAGTCTTCCACTCTGAGCGCCCGTGTCTGATGGTCGCTCAGTATCACCTTTTGTAGGTACAGACGGACTTGCTGTCTTTGCTCTCATCAGATTTTATAGATAGAACAGTTAGGCACTGTACTGTTGCTAACTTATCGATTCCGGACTTTGCCTCTGGGTAGGGAGTCGTCGTTCAGTATGCAACATTCAGTGACTGAGAGCAGTTCTTCTGCCTATACTCACGTTGAGACGTTACACGAATTCCGTCCTTGTGGCTGGGAGTTCGCGTTTCTTGTCTGTAGAACACAGAGAGGAGGAGACAGTATTAGATTACACTAGTTAGAGGACCGCTTTCTGCCGTCCTAGTATTTAAATGAGGGTTTTTTTTTAATTTTTTATTTTGTGGCTGGAGTTCTTCCATCGTCGCAGACATGTACGAGAACCATCACTCCGACGCACCGGACGTAGTACATGTGGTGGTATTGCTAACTGCTTCGCCTTATTTGGACTATAAAGCTAAACAGCTGTGATCACGTAAATTTTATTTCCACTGAGGTTGCACATCTTTGAAAGTATTGTCTTCTAGTGTTTGGTACGTAGATGATGTCAGCCATCTCGCTTTATTTATATTAGATAGCGTAGCCATAAAAAGGGGCAGATTTGGCAATTGACCAATCATATTAGTTAGGAAATTCATTTGTATCTCTTTATGTCCATTGGGCATTGATATGCACGGTGTCGATAAAGTCCTTTTACAACTTCATTATTTTATTACAACGGCAGATGTTGAAATATTTAAAAAAAATTTCTTTTACTGTATTCACCGTTTACTGAAGTTTTTATATATACCAAAATTTTGTTTCAGATCCTCTGTTGTGGAAGGAGCTGAACCTCTATAAGATGGCAACTAGTCAAGAGAAGGCACAATGTGTGTCCTGGTTTATTGAGACAAAATCGGATGTTCAGACTCAACGAAACTTTAAAACAAAGTATGGAAGAGATCCACCTTCAATCCGTGCATGGCACAGGGACAGTGTTGGATGAAGGAGTGGGGGAGCGGGCGACCAAGAACACCCGACGAAACCATCGATCGCGTTTTAAACGTCTTCACTCGTTCACCTACGAAGTCCATCCGCACTGCTGCCAGACGGTTGCAACTACCACGTTCAATTGTGCATAACGTCCTCCACAAGACGCTACGGCTGTACGCTTACAAAGTGCAACTGTTACGGACACTTGAGGCAAATGACGAGCCAAAACGGACAGAGTTTGCACTCAGCATGCTGGAACGCCTTTCAGAGGATGAAGCATTCCTCAAGCGAGTTTGTTTCAGTGACGAGGCGACTTTTCATATTTCTGGGACACTAAACAGAAACAATGTGAGAATCTGGGGATCTGAACACCCCCATGTGACTAGGGAGCTTCACTGGGATAGTTCAAAAGTAAATGTGCGATGTGGAATCATGTGCAACCGAATAACTGGTCCATTTTTTTTCAATGAGTCAACAATTACTGCAGATGTTTACCTCGACCTTCTGACCGAATATGTAGCCCCACAATTGATTGACTTACAACCAACTATCATTTTGCAGCAAGATGGTGGACCATCACATTGGGGACTGCATGTTCGTCGGTTCCTCAATGAAACATTTCCAAGCAGATGGATTGGGACCGATGGGCCAATTCCTTGACCACCGCGTTCGCCAGATGTCAATCCCTTGGACTTTGTTTATAGGGTTATTTAAAAGATATTGTGTATACAACACAGATACGGGACATTGCTGACTTGAAGCAAAGGATTCGTAATGCGATTGCCACCATTGATGACGCTATGCTACAACGAACGTGGCAAGAAATCGAGTACCGTCTTGATGTACTTCGCGCAACTAAAGGCGCCCATATAGAGGTCTATTAAACAATGTCAAAAAAACTTTTATAAACTTTTTTTACAATAAAAGAAACGTTGTTAAAATATTTCAACAACTGCCGTTGTAATAAAATTTTGAATTTGAAAGGGACTTTTCGGACACCCTGTATAAACATTTGTAATATATAAAGGGGTTTTAATCAACAATAAATGTATTAGCAGAAACAGCATTTATCATTTTGTAGTTACTAGTTCCCTTAATCATTCATTTATGTTTATGTTGTAATTTACATGTTAAAGAGCAAGAAGGAGGAGATGAGATCACCATTAAGAGATCCTATGATCTGCTTCAGGGGGTAGTCAGACAGCGCCAAATCTTCACTTTCGCGTTCAGTACTTCCCGTTGCGCACATGCATTTTACACCCGCCTGGAGTAGAATCTTGGAAGTTAAGTTTGTCCTTTTTCTCCTCGTGCTGGCCTAGACTGCGCTATTGCAGCCATTCCGTCGGCCGTCCAGTTTGTTACGAAAGCGGCGCCCGCTTCGGCGTCGCCTTTACACCGCGCCGCCCTCCAGGTTGAGTGCCCATAAAACGGGTCTGTGTCAGCGGCGCAGGCGAGCTGGGTTACACGCGACGGGGACACCAAAACTGTGTGCATGGGTGGGTGGGTGCTGACGAAATGGGACAGAGAAAGGGGATGGCGTTGGAAGAATTCTTGCCAAAGTCGGCATTACCTTTTTGCAATTTCCGTGCTACTTCTAAGCAGTTTCGATATGGCAGATTCGGTGTTACTTTTTTGCCAGTTTCGATATTACTTTTTTGCCAAATTGGTTGTTATTTTGTACCAATTTCGTTATTATTTTCAGCCAATTTACGTTCTACTCTCTGCCAACTGTGGTGGTGCTTTTAAAGTCACCTCATAATTAGGTGCGTGGGAAATGAAATGTCATTTCAAGATTATACACGATCCTCAGTCTTATGCTTTATGGACGGGTTTTAGCGAAATCGATGATTTTTAAGAAATGTCGTGAAACTTGTAACTTTCCCGTGCAAGAAGTATTTTAAATCTCAGGGGCCACAGTTTAGCAATATTCATGACTAATCGTTACTGAAACTGCGTTTTGCCTTCTTTTTCCCTTAACACTTATGTTCGTGTATAATTGTAAAATGACACTTCATTGCCCGCGAAACGATGAATTTACTTCAAAAGTAGCAGCCCAGGAGGCAAAAAAAGCACCAGAATTGCTAACAAGTAACAGCGAATTTGGCACTAAATAACACAGAGTTTTGGAAAAAAATAACGCCTAATTAGCGAAAAAATGACTGCCAGCTTGGCAACAATGACACCGAGCTTCCCAAAAATGACACCGAACTTGGCAAAAATGACACCGAGCTTGGCAGAAAATGATATCGAGTTTGGCAAAGAATTATGCCAAGTTTGGCGAAAAATGACACTAAGTTTGATTAAAAAAATGACACCCAGTTTGACAAAGATTAACACCGAATTTGGCAAAAAATAACACCAAGTTTGACAAGAAAATAACACCGAGTTCGGCCACAAAATAAAAAAAAATTAGTTCTCCTATCCCTATATTACAGTATCATATTTATTCGACATAAACAGTACACACTAGCGTACCACACGAAACTCTTGCTCACATCCGCTGTTCAAATTCTCACGTCTCGTTAACTTCGCACTTTCATCCTTAGTGTTTTGCTTTACATCCGATGTTCAAATCCTTAATTTCGCACTTTCATCCCCGGTGTTTTGGGTCCACTTCTCCGAAGGTAATGTTGACATGCGACTGAATTCATTGCCTTACTTACGTGGTGCGGCTAGAAAAAAACCGGACTGATGCTGGAAAAAACATTTATTTACAATTATTTACAATTTCATGTTATCTCCTTCAATGTACTCTCCTCCTCGGTCTCTACACCGCTCCATACGAATTTTCCACTGTTCATAGCAATGCTGCAGATCATTTTCGGTAAGTCCATACATTACTTCCGTCGCTTTTTCTTTTACTGCTTCAACAGTCTCAAAT
Source organism: Schistocerca americana (assembly GCF_021461395.2). Classification (NCBI taxonomy): domain Eukaryota; kingdom Metazoa; phylum Arthropoda; class Insecta; order Orthoptera; family Acrididae; genus Schistocerca; species Schistocerca americana. Next base: position 194,728,987 of record NC_060127.1, read on the forward strand.
CTAGTTCCTTTCAAAGCTGACTTGACTTTAGGGAAAAGAAAAAAGTCACAGGGGGCCAAATCAGGTGAGTAGGGTGGATGATCTAAGATGGGAATGTTGTGTTTTGCCAAAAACGTCTTCACTGACAACGGACTGTGAGCTGGGGCATTGTCTTGGTGAAGGATCCATGACTTTTTTCTCCACAAATCGTTCCGTTTTCTCCGTGCTCGCTCACGTAGGGTAGCCAGGACGCTAATGTAGTAATGCTGATTCACTGTTTGTCCCTCTGGTACCCAATCAATGTGCACAATCCCTTTGATGTCAAAAAAAACAATCATCATTGTCTTGAATTTCGATTTTGACATTCGTGCTTTTTTTCGTCGTGGAGAACCAGGAGTTTTCCAATGCATCGATTGGCGTTTAGTTTCGGGATCGTAAGTAAAAAACCACGATTCATCACAAGTAATAACATTTTGTAAGAAGGTGGGATCACTTTCAATGTTTTCCAGGATGTCAGAACAAATCATTCTTCGGCGTTCCTTCTGTTCAATTGTGAGACACTTTAAGCCATTTTTGAACACACTTTGTTCATGTTGAAACTTTCATGAAGAATCTGCCTAACACTTTCCTTGTCAACTCCTGTTAACTCAGACACTGCTCTGATTGTTAAACGGCGATCTTGTCGAACAAGTTTACCGATTTTTTCAATGTTTGCATCAGTTTTTGCTGATAATGGTCTGCCAGTGCGAGTGTCATCACTGGTGTCTTCGCGGCCATCTTTAAATCGTTTAAATCACTCAAACTCTTGTGTTCGCGATAAACAATCATCGCCGTACATTTGTTGTAACATTACAAACGTTTCACTTGCAGATTTTCCTAGTTTGAAACAAAATTTGATGTTAACACGCTGTTCTTTCTCTACACTCAACATTTTCCGACGCACAGACAAAACGTCAACTACTTAAAACAGACGCCACGGGCAGACTGAGTGCAGGAGGCGGATGAAACTCGAGCAGTAGGCGGAGCGAGAGTCACGTGACAGGCCACGAGACTTTCAGCCTTATTGCATTCGTTTTATTGTTTCACCAGTACTAGTCCGTTTTTTTTCTAGCCACACCTCGTACACTTGGCTTCACCAGTAAATCTTCGCAGAAGTTCCACGAGGCTTTTCACACGGTGCTGTTGTATAGAGATACGTCGCAACGCTAGAAAACTTTAGCGAAATGCAGGACGAACTGAAGTTCGACGCTTTGTTCACGGAGTGCCAATTAACACTGAACATCAACAAATGTGGTTCCACAAATTATCCAGGAGGACGCGCGCGGAGCGATTTGAAGTGCAACGACCTCACAAAACTCATCGCAGTGAAGGCCGATGCCAGACTGATATTTGCTGGAAGAATCCTCGGGAAATGTAGTCCGTCAACCGACGGGGTGGCTTACAAAACTCGAATATTGTGCGTCATTATGTAATCCGTACGAGATAGGACTGATAGAGGAAGTGGAGGAGATGCAAAGAAGAGCACAACGTTTCGTTACAGGATCATATAGTAAGCACCGGGGGGTCACAGAGCTACAGTGGCAGCCGCTACAAGAGAGGCGTTTTGCATCACGTCGTAGTTTACTGTTCAAGTGTCCAGGGCGTACGATCCTGGATGAATTAGCAAAGAAAATGCACTCTCCTATGTACATCAAGCGAAAAGACCACAAAGAAGAAATCAGAGAGCTTTCAGCCCACACGGACGCCTATCGAAAATCAAGCTAACTATCCGCGACTGTAAGAGGAAAGTGGCAGTAGAACACGAAGTACCCTCCGCCACACACCGTAAAGTTGCTTCTGCTGTATAGACGTAGATGTAGATCATTAAACGGCTAAAACAGTCATTTAACCAGTTCCATGTTGCCTATCTAAGGGCTTCTAGGGAAAAAAAATCTGATTGACACTATTACGAATAATTATGGGGCGATTTAAAAATTTAAATGCTGGCATGCTCTGCTCTAACAGAGTAATCCAGGCCGTGCAAATTACCCGGACTATATTCGTTGGAAACGAGAGCATTTAGAGACCGGTGAGAAACTTTACACATAATTTCAAATACACTACTGGCCATTAAAATTGTTACACCACGAAGATGACGTGCTAGTGAACCGAAATGTAACCGACAGGAAGAAGGTGCTGTGATATGCAAATGATTAGCTTTTCAGAGCATTCACACAAGGTTGGCGCCCGTGGTGACACCTAAAACGTGCTGACATGAGGAAAGTTTCCAACCGATTTCTTATACACAAACAGCAGTTGACCGGCGTTGCCTGGTGAAATGTTCTTGTGATGCCTCGTGAAAGGAGGAGAAATGCGTACCATCACATTTCCGACTTTGATAAAGGTCGGATTGTAGCCTATCGCGATTGCGGTTTATCGTATCGCGACATTGCTGCTCGCGTTGATCGAGATGCAATGACTGTTAGCAGAATATGGAATCGGTGGGTTCAGGAGGGTAATACGGAACGCCGTGCTAAATCCCAACGGCCTCGTATCACTAGCAGTCGAGATGACAGGCATCTTATCCGCATGGCTGTAACGGATCGTGCAGCCACGTCTCCATCCCTGACTCAACAGATGGGGACGTTCTGAGCGTGTGGGGCTGATCTGCTATTCTGTTATTCTGCGCAACGGATTAATCTGAGATGTACCCTTTACCCTGTGGCTCCTGCAAGATGCAATTTCCACCTCCACACTACTACAGAAGTCAGACAGACGCTCCTAACGTTCTAAAGAGAAATGCCTGAAAAACTTTCAGCAATAAATATCTTCTGTAGTCGCCCGCTGTAAGGAAATGACACAAAAACTCACAAAATTTCTTATGTAACTAGTGGAATACTTCGGTACTGGTGTAGTGCTAGTTAGTGTAAGAAAAACATGAAACTATCGAGAGTTATTATTTATTTTGTAAAAATTCTGAGAAATCACAATGGCCCTTTTAGTTATGAATTGAACAAGTTATATCCTGGTTCTTTTCGGAATGTGAAGTTGCCTTTTAAGGATAGGATTCGCTAATGAAATTTCTATACAGAGTTTAAGATACTTGTTGCCTTGGCAGAATGGCTGAGAGGCGTGCCTACTCAGCTTGAATAATTATCCTTTAGAATGTTGCTAGGTATGGTCGAGGCAGTCGCGTGTGAAATGCAGTGAAGTGTACTGTTGTGGAGGAAATATGGGGCTCGCAAGAGCTGTAGCGCACAATACCGTAAGCTGCGATGACTGCTGTCTGCGCCGCTCGCTGCTGGCAAATAAGATAACTCTCGTTCTACCTGGATTGACCTTCGCCAATCAAATTCTTCCTATGCCTTGATGAAGTCAAGGATTCCTATTCGCCCCTAGTCTATCTATTGGCGTGGTACACCGGTCAGATAACCAGTCCACCGTGATGCCACTCAAAATTCGCTCGCAGGCATTTAATTATAACTCTGTCTGTTCACTCTGCACAATAAGTGTGTCGGCCAACACAGTGAACAACGCTTAATCGCAAGGACTCAATATAGAGTCGCACTTCGATTCGCTCTCGACAGAGGTGCTCTCCCAGTGAAGTACTGAGGAGAGACTTGTTCCTCACTCCAAGAGCGACAACGGAACCGCGCCTCTCCACGTCAGACGTGAAGGGGTATATCTTTCGGTCTCTTCCATTATTCCTTCAGCTCAAGGCGTCAGAAATATCGTCTGCCAATCAGCATTGCTCTTCTAAAACGGGAGAATGACGTTTCGTTTAAGGCGACCAATCCGGAAGCTTGTAGCTTGGGCGTTTGGCGTTTGCTGTCTCCCTGTGTAAATCTCTGAAACTGCGTGCTATCTGTAAAGAATGCGTAGGCTGGCCGCTCCCACACAATGTAGCGGAATTTGCTTTTAAGCTGAACACGGGGTCGTTCCCCCTTTCCACTTGGGCCCACGCTGTCCCCTACTGGTGGTCACCGGCCTACATGGGCTGGGTCGTCCTCTGAAGGGCCTGGCGTCCCGTTGTGTGGCCTCTCTCCCTCACTAAAAGCCTCTGTGACCGTCGTGTCTGGAATGTATGTGTGCACGCCAGCCTCGAGTATTTCAACCAAAGTGCGCTCACTTGTCAATTGCATATCGTTTACATGAATTCATACAAAATTCACTTTGTCTTATCGAGTTTGGGTTCGAATGAAGCGTCTTGATGTGCGGAATATGATTGTGAGGGCGGAACATGTAAGCAATGAAGTTCAGGAGACCACAACGTCTTACAACGTTTGCAAGGCAACAACCATCTGCACGAAGTTCGACGACGTTTGCAGCAGAATGGACTATCAGCTCGGAGACGCTGCGTCACAGACAGGAGCGCCTGCGATGGTGTACTCAACGACGAACCTGGGTGCACGAATGGCAAAATGTCACTTTTTTCGGATGAATCCAGGTTCTGTTTACAGCTTCATGGTGGTCGCATCCATGTTTGGCGACATCGCGGTGAACGCACATTGGAAGCGTGTATTCGTCATCGCCATACTGGTGTATCACCTGTAGTGATGGTATGGGGTGCCATTGGTTACACGTCTCGGTCACCTCTTGTTAGCATTGACGCCACTTTGAACAGTGGACGTTACATTTCAGATGTGTTACGACCCGTGGCTCTACCCTTCATTCGATCCCTGCGAAACCCTACATTTCAGCAGGATAATGCACGACCGCATGTTACAGGTCCTGTACAGGCGTTTCTGGGTACAGAAAATGTTCGACTGCTGCCCTGGCCAGCACATTCTCCAGATCTCCCACCAACTGAAAACGCCTGGTCAATCGTGGCCGAGCAACTGGCTCGTCACAATACGCCAGTCACTACTCTTGATGCCGGCCGCGGTGGCCGTGCGGTTCTGGCGCTGCAGTCCGGAACCGCGGGACTGCTACGGTCGCAGGTTCGAATCCTGCCTCGGGCATGGGTGTGTGTGATGTCCTTAGGTTAGTTAGGTTTAAGTAGTTCTAACTTCTAGGGGACTTACGACCTAAGATGTTGAGTCCCATAGTGCTCAGAGCCACTACTCTTGATGAACTGTGGTATCGTGTTGAAGCTGCATGGGCAGCTGTAGCTGTACACGCCATCCAATCTCTGTTTGACTCAATGCCCAGGAGTATCAAGGCCGTTATTAGGGCCAGAGGTGGTTGTTCTGCGTACTGATTTCTCAGGATCTATGCACCCAAATTGCGTGAAAATGTAATTACATGTGAGTTCTAGTATAATATATCTGTCCAATGAATACCCGTTTATCATCTGCATTTATTCTTGGTGTAGCAATTTTAATGGCCAGTAGTGTATTTTAGAAACTTGTCAACGACGACAGCCCCGCATTAAATAAAGAAACGAAACAAATTAGTTGCTCACTACATGTTCGCTGTTGATGCAGTAAAACTCGAGCATCAGGAATGACGTTTTAACTTGTTACTTAAACACCACTAACTCTACTCGCGAAACATTATGCTGACTGCAATCACATATACCACTGAATGTACTTGCAAAACTGTATCATTTAACACGCAATTCAGGAGAATGACGACAATCAACGAACTTCAAACATAATTACAAACCTTTTCTATTTTTCTCCCTTACAGCTGTATAAGATAATGAAAGGGAAACAGTTTATCGTTTTCTTGCTCATGTGGTGAAACTTCAGAATGGACCATTTTCATTAGTCTATGGTTGAATATCGCGAAACTAATAAAGCAAACATAATAAGGATTTTGCCTCTTCTACCTTAAACTTTAAACATACTTAATGTCCAATTTTTAACACATTGACTCTTTTGTACTTGGAAGTGAAGTTCTTTAAAGTTTCGGTGTGTGGGGGTTTAGTGACTGAATCCAACTGACGAAGAACGCAGACAACGTCCAAGCAATGAGATTCCCAGAAAGTGTAAAATGGCTAAGCTGGAATGGCTAGGAAAGGCTGCAGAAGCATGAATGACTAACGAAAAAGACGCCGCCGATGGGACAATTGAAGAGATCTTTACAGAAAAGAGAAGCAACTGTGTAAATAAATAGAAGTTCACATGTGAACCCCTACTAAGGGAAGAACTGAAGGCTGAAAGGTGAAAGGAATAGATAGGGGTTCTGTTCAGACAAAATTAACTTGAACGGGATATTACAGTAACGGAAACGAGGAAGTGAGTGGTTCAAATGGTTCAAATGGCTCTGAGCACTATGGGACTCAACTGCTGAGGTGATTAGTCCCCTAGAACTTAGAACTAGTTAAACCTAACTAACCTAAGGACATCACAAACATCCATGCCCGAGGCAGGATTCGAACCTGCGACCGTAGCGGTCTTGCGGTTCCAGACTGCAGCGCCTTTAACCGCACGGCCACTTCGGCCGGCGAGGAAGTGAGTGAAGGTCAGCTGAGAAATGTGATACTGTGAGAAGAATTTGAGAGATCACTGAAACGACTAAGTCTATTTAAGTCGTTTGTGGATAGACGGCATACCTTCAGGATTACTGATGTCCTTAATAGCTGTGAAAAAACTATTCAATCTGCGGCGCAAGATATACGAGACAGCGGTGACAACCCAGACTTACACAAAAATATAATTTCATTTGATAATTCAGTTCGAGGTACCTTGAGGGACGCGCCATTGTCCTGTACTTGCAGCAGGTGAGACCATCTGTTAGTGGCTTAAGGAACTGTTTGCACAAATCATTCCGTTTTCTTTCTGAATATTGTTATTATGTTTATGTGATGCATTCTGTATGGAGTTGAACAGTACAGAAACAGTAAAACGTGTAGTGAGAGAAGGAGAACTATGTAAACATTCTGTTTCGCCACGCCCGAGCGGCGGATTGCCGCGACGCCGCCTGGGAGCGACGGCTCGCCTCGACACACGCGCGGACTACTCGCCGGGATATTTCAGTCAGTAAGCGCCGCCAAGTTCTGCTGTGGAAGATGAACCGCTGTCGTGCTCTGTTTAGGGCCAGTTGCGGCTGATTTCCGTATCCCCACGAATACTTGCGCAACTTAAATTTAAAATTTACGAGAATTATAATTTATTACACATGTTTCGAATCGCTTTTCTTGGGAACTGTAGTTTACTTTACAAAATATATTACATTTTTCACTGACACCAAATGGATTGTGTACTTATTTCCAGTGTGCCAAAGTTTTAAGTTTAACAGTCCTCAATTTCTTCTTTATACCTTAGACTTGTGATTTAAATGCAAGTATTTACACAATGTACTCGATGTGTCTGTAGACATACTGTCAATATCAGCATTACTGATTACTGTAACTCTTGTTATAAATTGTATGAAGGAGAGTTAGATTACATGATATGCAAGGAACTGGAGTGTAAGTGTATAATAGATTTATGGACGCAGATGGTCGTCACACTGAGCAACGTTTCTAGCCGGGAATGTAAACACGATACGCTTTTAACAAAAGTTAAACTCGCACGTGAAAATTAAACCGTGTTTCATTCAATAGTTTTTCGTTATTTGCCTTCCGCATGTTCTCTCAAGTGTTTCTAGAAAGTTTGTGTCCTAAGATAACTCTTTCCTATGGGGGCTCTCTCAAACAGCGGAAGTTCAGTTGCAGCCACCCTGTAGTTTGCACGAATCATCCACTGAATGTTGAGGATTATGATGATGGTGACTACTATTATTATTTCTTTCCTTTCTCAGACATTATGTCTGGTTAAAAATGGAAAGTGACGCGGACCTTGATCAAGTGTGACTTCCTTTTAACTGTACGGTATATGTTACGTTGCATTTAGGAACTTTCGGGTAATTGAATATGTATCAATAATTACTGATTTCTGTAGTTATATATACGTTTGGATGTAGCTGCATTGCGTTGATGTACTGATAGATATTGTGTGGTATGACTCCTGTACTTGATAGTATAATTCGTATAATGTCAATTTTATCCTGATACCACATGTCCTCGACTTCGTCAGCCAGTTGGACGTATTTTTCAATTTTTTCTCCTGTTATCTTCTGTATATTTGTTGTATTGGGAATGGATATTTCGATTAGTTGTGTTAATTTCTTCTTTTTATTGGTGAGTATGATGTCAGGTTTGTTATATGGCGTTGTTTTGTCTGTTATAATGGTTCTGTTCCAGTATAATTTGTATTCATCATTCTCCAGTACATTTTGTGGTGCATACTTGTATGTGGGAACGAGTTGTTTTATTAGTTTATGTTGTATGGCAAGTTGTTGATGTATTATTTTTGCTACATTGTCATGTCTTCTGGTGTATTCTGTATTTGCTTATTATTATTATTGTTATGCCATATTATTGTGTGAGTCTGTGGAACAATATATTACGTCGTTAGTGTTATCTCTGTCGCACTTCCAGTTATCGATAGTGCTTTCTTTCCGATTAAAGATCTTAATCTCAAAATTCCGCAAACACATGCAAAAGTATGAATCTACATACTTGCAGCATATTCGTGATAACAGGGCTTTGGGTAGTCCGATGCAATCACGGTCACCTCTTAACTGAGCAGGACAATTAAACAGCAAACCGCGACCGCTGCTTTATACGCTGCAGTGCTGGCGTTAGAGCTCCCTCCAGCCAGCTGTAGGACACGAGACGGCCCCGTGGTGTGGCGGTATGGTAGCTGGGGACAGGACAGGACAAGAGAGGGAGGTGGGGGGTGGGGGGTGGAAGCCCCTGGCGTGTGCAGTCAGCAGTCAGCAGTAGCGGCGGGGTTTCCCGCCAGCTGCGGCCGGGTGGGGTGGCGCAGCGGCGAAATGCGACCCCCCTGGGCCCGCCCGATCCCCCCAGCTGAGTCACGACACGACACGGCGCGCCGTGCGTGCGCGCGTGCGTGCATCTGCCGGCCGGCCGCGAGTCGCCTCCAGTGGTCCGCAGGGGCCGCGAAAATCTGCGTTTATCCGCAATAATCATTGATCTGCCGATAAAAACTTGCGCCGATGCGGATATTCACAGATATATAACTCTTCTATGTGCGCCGACGCAGCGTGAACACTAAGTAGTTGAAAGTTCCTTTAAAAAGTAATTATCGAAGTTAAACTATTTGTTTTTGGGACCGAAAGACAATTTCAATAATTTACATTTTCATCAGTTTTAAGTTTTAATTAGCTAAAATATTAAGCACCTTGCCCAAAATTTTTCGAGTGTCCTAAAAGTCCTAGTAATGGTACCAGCTACGAGCAACAGCTGTTGTCATTGTGTAAATTACCTTCGGTTGTCTATTTCACTTGTAAAATGAGTCCCACCCTTCGAGAAATAAGGGACCACGCCTTACAGAACCCTCGCGCCCTCTATCAGCACCTACTAGCACGCTTACAGTGGGTACGGCGCTTTACCCGCGTCAGTTACCGCTACGACTCACTAGCGGCTGCATCGGCACACGACGTCATCACATCCTCATCGAAACCGAGACAGCTGTTTTTCCAGGTACCATCAAAAACTCCGCTGCTACCGTTCTAACAGGATTCTGATAACACACTTTCCTGATCATCCGGCCATTTTTCAGGCGCAGATTAGTATGTGCCTCGATGGTGAACCGTGACTATGTAAGACTATTTATGGATCTTCCAGCAACCGCTGTATTTGACGCTGTCACGATATGTGGCTTATAGAACACTGGGAGAACGTATTGGTTTAATGGTGTAATGTAATCCAGCCAACTGAGTACTTTTCTATCTCCTTCCTGCACTATTAGTAGTTTATGCACTTAATGACCTCTAATTCGTATGTATGTGGTTATTGATTAATATCAAGATACGATTCATTATCGCGAAACCGGTTCAACGTTGGTCCCACAATAGATGAGGATTAGCAGCTACAAGAGGACACTATAGTTTTTTTGAAGACATTACCACAGTTTTTCTTAAATCTTTAAACTAATTAATCAAAGGTATGTCTGCATAGTCTGCTTCTATCCATTACAAACGGCTGATGAAAGCCTGCCATTGTAAAAATAATGGGTTTATTTATAAAGTAACTTAGCTGCTACCAGTCACAACTTTATTTCTATTCGTAAAGACTGTCCATAAAGGGATGACCCAGTTTCAGTGATATCTTACGACTTTTTAATTTACAGTATTTACAATAGACCATACACGAAACTGATCCTAAACTAGCCTAGGTTTTCTAACTAACGTTCAGTACGTGCAGCTTCAGTTATACAGTACACAGTAGATTTAAAACCCAACTGCTCCCACACTTCGGTTAACAAGTCTGGAATAATGCAAGCAAAACCGTCTTCAGTTCTGTGTCTCAGCTCTGCCAAATCGTTAGATATTTGTATCTAATAATGAACTACATTGCCTCACTGAGACTCGAACCCGGATAACGCTTATCGCGAGTGGTCCTCTTACCACTTAGGCTAGCCCAGCATGCTTCTCAGACCGAGTCAAACTTCCACATGTCACTCACCTAGCTGTTTCTTCACGGCCCAGTGACGAAAATGATGGTCTACGATTTCTCGTTGTCTTGATTCTAAAACTCTCACAGGGGAGTCACGAGATGTACGAGTCACGGGAAATGAATTAATAATCTGTGAGAAGAGATCTGTGTCATATGGGAGTTTGGGTCGCTACGGGGAACAGGCTGGGACAGCCCAACTGGTAAGGCGACCGCTCCCGACGAGCGGCACATTTAGGTTCGAGTCCCGGCCCGGTGCAGATTTTCATACGTCCGCCTTAGGTAGTACATCTGTCTATAGTTAGCGGCGGAACCTAGGTACTGTCTTTTATAAAGCCACAAAGGGAAAAAATTGCAAGGGGTCCGATAAGATGAACATGGGGGCCAGCAGAAAAGAGCTCTGCCGTATTGATAATTACGGCCAGTCCATCAGTCAGGAACTTGGACGTTCATCCACTCTTGTAAAAAGAGGTGCTAATGAGAAGGAGCTCCACCTTGTCACCAAATAAAGTTTCCAGGTTCACGTTCTGATCGAGGAAAGAGCCTTTCTTTCAACATATCCAGATAAACCTGCCCTGTTACGGTAACTTCAGCGAGGAAACATAAAAGGGCCCCTACACTCCGCTTCGGGACACAGCGCAGGAAACGTTTTATTTCGGGGCATGTTTTGATATTTTAGAGGTTCATGGGGATGTTCTGATAGCCAGATACTAACATTATGGTTACTTACCTTCCCACATAGATGAAATGTTGCCTCATCACTGAACACCACACGATCAAGAAAGTCGTTTTCCGTTGCAGACTCATAACGTAACCATAGTCAGCTGGCTTATCATGTCCCAACTGTAACCGGTATGCCGCATATGTGAACTTTCCTTCAAACCTTCCACACTGTCGTCTTTGACAACTGAAGTTCAAGTCTTGTTTTCCGAAAAGACTTCTTACGAGTAGAAAAGTAAACTGCTCTGACGTGAGGCTGCTGGTCGTCGCGCGCTTTTCTCTTTACACACACGCACGGTGCGGACGTTTCGGACTGACCGGACTGTTGGCGGTTTTTTTTGGCACATAGGGGATCAAAATGTAACGTACGTTGAACTGAAATTTCTGATTCATTCTTAAGTAAACTGTACAGTAAAAATTTTTTTACACTAAGGAGCCGCAATGTTACGTATGTGGCACTGCAAGTGGGAAAAAAAGAAGCGGTACTGGCTTACGTGCTCATCTAAAACTGTTTCAGTCACCCTCTGTGACCTTGAGCAAATGCTCTACAACGCTTACATACTGATACTATTACAATTTTAACTGGAACATTCTTTTATGGACACCGTGTATTTTACACGACGCTCTTAGGAAATGATGTGGTTTTCTTGGGCTAAGGCGTTTATTCTTGATGTTTCCGATATTTGAGGTGCTGCATTGTCGTGTTGTCTTTATTGCAACACATAAATTACGCACAACTATTTTACATTTTGTGCCAACATTTACAGGCAGCCAGAGATCCAGCAGTGGGATCACGTATATCTGGTACCACAGCTGACAGACAGTCTGTTAAAAGACTAGCCCATATTTGAGTACTGCGTACACGATGGTGAAAAGAGTATTCATCTACTGCTGCCCACGGATGCAGCGTGAGACTCCAGTTCAAGAAGCAAGGCATCAGCGCCGATTTTCGAAATGTGTGGGCGGGAACTATTGGCGATACACTCAGAGAACCTCACATACTACCAGGCTGGTTGACTGGTGCAAAGTATCTTCAGAGCGTATCGAATGATTTTCCCGTCCTGCTCGAAAAAGTACCATTCCAGAAACGGTTGAAGATGTAGTTGGAGAGCCGCGCGGGATTAGCCGAGCGGTCACAGGCGCTACAATCATGGACTGTGCGGCAGATCCCGGAGTAGGTTCGAGTCCTCCCTTGGGCATGGGCGTGTGTGTTTGTCCTTAGGATAATTTAGGTCAAGTAGTGTGTAAGCTTAGGGACTGATGACAGCAGTTAAGTCCCATAAGATTTCACACCCTTGAACATTTTTTTGTAGTTGGAGCATCAGCCTATATTCTCCGAAATGTCCGAGAACACCTCATACAGGCGTTCAACGGACAGCGGATTGGTCGGGGTGTCCAGTACGCTGGCCGACTCGTCCCCCGCGGCCTTGCTCCCTTGAAAACTGGGCTGTGCTCGAGCTCCGTTAATGACGGGCGAGCACTGCAGGAACGCGCCACCAGCGTCTACCAGAGCATCCGTGACCAACTTTGAGTTTTTCAGAGTGTGCATGTTTCTCTACGATGTCGGACAGAATCCTGTCTCACTATGAATGGACACCTTATTGAGTTGTTCCTTCAGTTATGGCTCTCTAGTGCAGGTCGTGTGTAACAACAAGCAGATACATTAGACGCTCTTCTGTTTCAGACTAACACACGAGTCTGTTCTCATTTGTTGACTCTGTGCTTACAGCAACCTGGAGGTCGTTCGTCATAACAAAGAACTTGCTTTCACAGTAGCTTAGGTGGCACGCGCTCATAGCTCTTAAGTTAAGCCCATATTTATTGAATATTTTTTCTTGTTTTCGTTCTCACTACCACCTCTCAAAACATCGAATACTTTTCCTAATACTCAGTATACATAAATCATTACGAACATACCTAACGTACACTGCATTTTACGGTAGATATGCAGATGACACACTACTGCTAGTAAATGCAGTATACATAAATCATTACGAACATACATAACGTAAACTGCATTTTACGGTAGATATGCAGATGACACACTACTGCTAGTAAATGCAGTATACATAAATCATTACGAACATACATAACGTAAACTGCATTTTATGGTAGATATACAGATGACACACTACTGCTAGTAAATGGGGATGCCAAAGGCATAGTGGACATTCTAAATTGTTTAAGTAGACTGAACCAGAACATCACATTTACAGCGCAACATGAAGAAAATGGACCTAAATGCCACAAGACACAACAATGTACGCGTATTAAAAATTCAGAGCAGAAAAGACTATGACCAACACCACAATCCGTGTAACTCTGAGCCACCCAAACATTTGCAAACAAGCGGCATATAGGTCAGTGCTGCCAACTAAAACACCCTTGAGCCAAGAAAACATGCAGCCAGTCGGGAGCCAGTGAATGCACGGGTCGCGCGCTTGACTCAGTGCTAGGCCAAGTAAAGAAAGACCCAGACCGAAACAACACCACAGAAAACCAGGACAAAAACGAGTGTATACCTAGATGCCATACACCGGCAACGCATCACAAAAGACTGCAAACAACTTTAAAAATTGCAAAGTAAAAATTGGATTCTCTACATCTAATAAACCTCAGAAGCAACCAATACATAATATAAAATGTAGTCATACCTACGTTGGCATTCCGGAATATACAAAATAACACGCAGGAAATGATTTCCTCGTCAGATACACAGAGCACACTTCATCCTCCACCCACAAAACACACACACACACACACACACACACACACACACAGACACACACACACACACACACACACACAGAAATACGAAATACAGGATACCCATTTACAAATCTATAGCAGACTCCTTTGTCTGCTAAAAATCATAAAATGGATCCTGTTGGAGGAAATGGTTAGATTCAAATTACAAAACATATGAAGACGAAACATTAAATGAGAAAATGGAAAGAGAAACAGTGAATTTCTTCAGATGCCTCGATAACGTAATTAAATTAAAATATACAAAGATGTGTATCCTTGTAACTATACGATGCACGTCAGTACCATTTTGGGAAAAAACACGTACAACCAAGGTTTCGTGTGAAAATAAAAAGAAGTACTTGAACAATTTTTCTGCATAGGTGCCACCTTTATCCAGACATTCGTCGTAGTGAGAACCCAACTTTTCTATGCCCGATTCATAGAAAGATGGTGCTAGTGCAGACAGGCACTGGTGAACAGGGTTTTCTCTTCTGCGTCGTCACCGCTGTCAACGCGCCTTCCTCCAAAATACGCTTCAACTGCGACAACAAGCGGTAGTCGGAAGGCGCGAGGTCGGGGCGGTACGACGGGCGATCGAAGTGCTCCCAGCCGAATAGCTGGACAAGGTTCTGGGTGAGACCGGCAGGGTGGGGGCGTGCGTTGTCGTGGAACAGCACAGCGGCCCCACTGACCATCCCGCGCCTCTTGTGTCGAACTGAACGCCGAAGTTCTCTCAATGTTTCACAGTATTGTACCGCACTGACGGTTGAAACGTCTCCGTATCAGCCGCTCCATTGATCTCAGAAAGCAATCTTCGGTTGTGCTACAATTCTTAATGAGTCATATGTTCGGTATGACTATGCCTGGAGAGAAATATGGACGACAGTGCGTGATATTCAAGCGGCATTTCAACGCCAAAGGACAATGTCTTTTTCAATTTCAAATTCATAACTGTGTCCTGTATGTATCTGTGTAATTCGTTATCATGTATCACGTCATATCTTTCGTGTCTCCACTGTCGTCTACTAGCATGTCTGTAGGTTTCGTTCAACGTTAAGGGCTGTTTAGCCAGTCTTTGTGTAGAGCTCTGAATACGGCTACGTTGGGTCAGAGACGCATTAGCGGCCACTGGTCAGCACCGACCATGAGGCTGGTACAGGCAGAAACCGCTTACGCTCTCTCAGCCCTTTCGGGTTGCTGCGTAGGCCCCGGTAAGTCAACATGCTCTGAGTAGCATCTGTAATTGACAAGCTCAAGTGTTTAAAAGAGTTAGCTTCGTTTGAGTTTCCGGCAATCACTCTAGTGTGAGACAAGTAGTTCAGTCAGGGAACGGCACCAATTTCACTAAACTGTTAGTTTACTCGATGAGATCTTTCACTTAACTGCAACTTGGCGTGGACGAGCGGCTTCGCCACGTGATGCACAGTTTTAGTTAGTTTCATGTGCCACGTATGAATCTCGGAAGCTTTGTGGAATGCTTCTCTTAAATTTTATTTAATTCACCGTCCGACTTGTGCTTCTGTCCCACGGACTTAGAAGCCCATATCTTGCTGCACGCCGCGCGCTCCAAGGCCGCCTTGCCGCGGTCCGCGCGGCTGCCCCCGTCGGACGCTCGAGTCCTGTGTGCGTTGTTCTAAGCGTAACTTAGCTAAAGTTAGATTAAGTAGGTGTACGCCTAGGGACCGATGACCTCAGTAGTTCGGTTCCTTAGGAACTTACCAGAAAATTCCAAATTTTCCTGCATCAACACGTGCGTCTCCTTGTAAACCAACACGTAAACCCCCCTAATGGTTGAACTGAATCCTCATTTTCATCGCGGAGTAGATGTGCTCACGGTTGATAAATTTATTTACAAAACTAGTGAGCCAGTCGCGCTCTGACCCAGTGAGCAACACGTGGAGTAGGAAAACTTGCTGCTTAATGCCATCTTTTGTTGTGCGAGTGATCTGTGTGAACGTGGTGTGTGTGTGTGATCCTGATAAACTGCAACCAGTAATCTAGCAGGCTTGTCCCACACGTGCCGGCTCACTTGTTCCGTTGTATAATGTACAATGTATCGACATTCAGGCACCAGTATTCCAACTTCTACCGCCTATTATTAGTTTTTGAATTTTGTGTTATTATTGGTGAAGTGCAACCAGCGGTATTTTACTGTCTAGTGGCCGCTAACGTCCCAGTTACCTGCCCTGGAGGTTAGCGCATTTTTGCGGCAGTGTACTTTTCCCTCGTCTTGCCGATGCTGTCCGGCATCACGTGTAGTTCGACAGCCTACTTGACTGCGGCTCGGATTGCGGTTTCTTTTGTCCACCTCGGTTGTAGTGGTTCCTTCTGCCTTTCGATCTTTCAAACACCGGATTCTGAAGACGCAGTGCTGTCTGTCACTTTGTCCTCGCTTGAATTATTCCATCGTTACGTCGATTTGGTGAGAGGATTGATCGCCGTTTAAACTGTCCCTTGTTTGTGTTGCCATCCTGTTAGGTGAGCATAACTCTTGGCTGCCAGTCTCACCGCTTACGCAGCTGAAGGGACTTTTCTCAGGTCGATCCTTCGAGCACTGTCTGTGGATCACTCCCTTCTTTATTTGGTCTCACTCTTTCAATTGTTTATAAATAATATTTTGTTTTAATTATTCCTATTGCTTGTGTCCTTCAGCCAACAAATAATTTGAATTCTTTCTTAATAAGGCCTTCAGCCATCAGTGTAGCTTGTGTTACAGTCAATTTTTTTAAAATTATTGTTTTAAAAAATTATTTCCTTAAATAAAGTGTACGTGTGTACTGTGCAGCCGGCCGCTGTGTCAGAGCGGTTCTACACGCTTCAGTCCGGAACCGCGCGACCGCTATGATCGCAGGTTCGAATCCTGCCTCGGGCATGGATGTGTGTGATGTCCTTAGGTTAGTTAGGCTTAAGTAGTTCTGAGTTCTAGGGGACTGATGACCTCTGATGTTAAGTCCCATAGTGCTCAGAGCCATTTGAACCATTTGTACTGTGGAACCAACGGTAACTGATTAGCCCCCGTCCACACCCTTTCCTGCCTTCCCTAAGTCCCACGTCTCATGCCCTTTTCTGTAAGAATAAATTTTGGCTTCATAAAATGTTTTAGGAGTTTTTTTTTCAGAACTGTACTTCCTTTTCGGACTTACCTCGTATATAACAAGTAGAGATACAGATTGTTAAGATAAACATTCCCTGTGTGACCTACAGCGTTACCTGTATCGACTGCTGTTGAAACTGTTTTGTTTTTGTTCGTTTGGTGCTGTAACGGTAACTGTGTACCGTGCACAGAAAATTGCATGTGTAGTTTCAGCGCAAGTCGAACACAACGAAACAGTAAATAGAATTCCATTCCAGATTCGCCATTAGTTCTGCACGAACAGTGATCATTAATTAAAAATTCGCTGTGTTTTTATTTATTACGGTTAAGATAACAGAACTATGCAGAACGTCACACATCGACAATGTCATTAATAAACATGAAATATGCACTTTTAAATGGGAATTCACGTAATTCCTCGTGAAAAATAAAAAGAACATAGTAGTCGGTAGCCAATGTATTTTTAAGGAAACCCATAACTCTGCCTATATCCTTAAAAATACTTAATGTTGTTTGCGTCTCTGACAGAATTATAAGGTCACTGGCAAACCTCAGACTTTATAAAAACGAGGGCTTGCTATGGAGTAAAGTGATTTTTTTGTGTTGAAACCCTTAAAGCTTTTCAAATCATATAAACGAAATTAGCTTTTTAGATCCTTATGGTTCATGTGTACATACCTGCGACCCTCTGCAGCTAGAGGGGCGTGTAACACGGCAGTGTGTAACGTAACGGGGTTTCGAGTTGCGAACTCGAAGGCTTGGTGCCTCCTCTTCAGCACAGTGCCAGAGCGCGGCATCTGCGACCAACCGTCCGGCGCCTCGCATTCACTGTCGTCCGTCATCATCATCATCATCATCATCATCATCATCATCATCATCATCCATAGAGTCCCGTTTCGATCCCATCCGATTTTTGTCTGTTTTCGGAACACCTTCGAGGGCTTCACTTTACAGTGATGAAGCAGTGCACGCAGAGGTGAGGCTGTGGCGCCGTCAGCAAAACGAGACACTCTGCAGCGACGGTATCAACAAAGCAGTTGGGAGAAATGCGTTCGCCGCCGGGTTCACTATGTTGAGAAATAAATATGTAGCCATGAGGAATAAAGATGTAGAATGTTAATAACATTTGTTTTATTTAAAAAGCGTTAAGAATTTTCACATAAAACATTTGGAGGCATTAGTTTTCAGCCCGGCCTAATAACCGCTTTTTTTTTTCTTCTTACGGGTGGAGTGTGTCGGTTATGCTTTAGTGTCCAACTTGCTAATGGCAGCCAATCAGCAAACATCAAGCTGTCATCAGCAGTCTACTCGTGAGAAACGACTGCAAGTCCAGACGTACCTCAGCGAACAGTGAAGGGCGGTCGCTGTGTATACAGGACAACGGAACAGGTACTATCAGTGCTTCGTATGCGGGGTCGCGCACCTGCGAGCAGGGGTAACTGGGGTCAGACGTAACAGCCGGCTGTCTGCGACGAACGTGGCAATCCGCAGGCTGGCGAGTGCGCGGGGCTATCGCACGGCCTAGCCGCGGGACTGGTCCTATGCTGTTAGCGTCAGCTTTCATTACCTTCGGTCCGCACTGACGCACGATTGCGCGGCAGCCTCCATTAGAGAAAACTGGCTCTATGCGTCCACTACTTCAATTCCTGGCGAATGTAGCTCCGGGAAAACATGAATGCGTGGGAAACGGAGGGAATAATCTCCACCACATACGTGAGAGGTTCATCTACATTTGCGCATACAATGAGGAGCCGAAGTATTGTGGACACGTGTGTGTCGGCCTGTCTTTGGAAAGCGATATAGCAGCGATCCTCCGTGGCACGGATTCCGGAAATCCTCGGTACGTTTCTGTAGGTTTGAGGCACCGAGCGCCTACTCACAGGCCACGCAATTCCCGTAAATGTACATCTACATGAGACTCCGTGAGAGCTGCATCAAACCAGTTTCAGGACTGAAGACCACAACAACAACAACAACAACATGAGACTCCGTGGCGGACGGTACTCCTGCTGCCGTTAACTGATTCCCCCTTCCTTGACCCACTCGAGAATGTCGGACTCTTTGCAGAATGTTTTCTCTCTCCGTGGTGCCCGGCGCCTCTCTTGTACCGTCTGCCGCTGTAACGCTCTCGCGCCGGCCGAGCGGCCCCGTGACGAAACGCGTCACTCTTCGTCGGATCTTCTCTACCTCTTCCTTTAGCCCGACTGATGAGCAGTACTCAATACTCAATAATCGGTCGAACAAGCGCCTTAAAAGCCAATTCCGCCGTGGATGAGTTACATTTGCTTGACATTCTGAGACTGGCATCAGCTGTTCCTATTATTTGTTTCATTTGGTCATGCCGGTCAACCCACTGTGTGCTGTGCACGAGTTAACTCGTCGTGCTACGCCGCTCTCCATTCACTTTGGACACGTTTAAACGCGGCCCCTGGGTTTTCCTTAAAGTGCTATTGATGTATTTATACATCCCTTTCCGCTAACACTCTCACTGCTGCAGAGAAGTTACTCACTCCCTGGACAAAAAAAGATTCGAGTATTTATCATCGTTTCGACATCTTGAACCGTTTGTGAAGTATGGTGATTGTTACGATCACATGATTCTCGATGTGCAGGGACGGAACTGGGTGCGCCTTACGCGGCCATCCGCCGGATGTGAAAAGCAAAAAGTCGAGAATAAAATGAGATATTGTTCTGCTCGCAATTGTAAATAAAATTTCTATGTTGTATCTACATTACATATACAGTAAAGGGTTAAAATCATCCATACGCTAAGTTTATGCCATGCGTTTATAACTCTCCATACTCTTTAAAGTTGCAATGCGTCGCTTAATTTGATGCAGCACAGTAACTGTTATAATGGATAAAGAAAAGATTTCAGTCCTTTATCGAACAAAGACAAGAGACTAAGAGGCGCAAAAATCATTTTTTTGCGGATTAGTTTTCTCAAAAACGGCTGATAAGTAATTCCTAGCGACAGGAGAGCTATCTCTCAGCGCAGGTAGCAACGTTATTAGGCAAACAGCACAGGACAACAAAGCCGCGCTCAGCACGGAACGCTGAGGGCGTTTCTGCAGTAGTCAAAGGCTTCAAGGCCGCTCTGCGTGGTCACTTCTAGGTATTTTACTGCAGATACCTTTTCCAGTAATTTGCTGTCAACAGTGTAGTTATACGGTAGTGAATTTCCTAACCTGTGTGTGCGCAAGATGTCCATCTATTGTTTGTCGGGGTCAACTGCCGTAGACTGACCGTTCATCAATCCTCTGCAGCTCATTCTGCAAATCGATGCTGTCTTCTGGCGTCGCTATTTTCTGGTACAGAACCGCATCATTTGCGAATAGTCTTAAAGAGCTCCGAACGTTTTCTACTAGATCATTTACATACATTGTAAAGAGCTACGGTCCTATCACCTTTCCTTGGGGTACTCCGGAAATTACCTTTACATCTCTCCGAGTCCCAACAATATCAAAAATATACAATTTTACATACAATTAAAGTTTATTACGATAGTATGCAATGAATACGAGAAGAAATTGGCAAAAAGTAAACAATCAGTTCTTTTAAGGAGGGGGTCGCACTTTGGAATACAAATGTAAAATTTTGCACACAATTAATCTTCTTTATTACAGTCTGCAACGAATAGAAGATGAAATTCGCAAAAGGTAAACAATCAGCTGTTTTAAGGAAGTGTTTTTACTTTGTAGGCACTGGGACATACAGCTTTATACCGACCATCATTTACATGTAATATATTTGAAAGAAACTGCCATTTTACCTACACAAAATGTGATGTCCCGAAACTTCCATGAACCCACAATGCCTAGAACAAATTATAGGCCTAACCAACAAGCAAAAATGGGCTTAAAATTCAACAGATTTCGCATCACAACTACATACTATCCCCCAGTGGTTTCATTTCGATATTTATCGTAAAAGCAGTAGGCAGACTCAAATTTACGTTACCATAACTTAGATGCACACACTTTCACTGTCAATGATTTCCTCAGTGTGTCCACTATATTAAAAAAGAACCTGCATGTCAGAATCTCCTACAGTCACGTGTCGTCGTCTCCGCGCTGGCTGTTGCTTTGAGAGCTATAACTCGAGTGAGTGCTACATCGTACCCCATTTACCACTAGAAGTCTCTGTATTGCAATAGCATCGGCGGTTTCACATAAAAAGCACTGATATCTAAATGAATTAATAAAAAGGTGGTTTCAGGCAGAAACCGTAGGGGCTCAGAGGGTTAAGGCCAACGCGTTGAGTTCTGTCCGCAAGGAAGTCTCTAGTCGCAAATATATTCCGACACTCGATAACCTCTTATTTGGTTCAGTAGCCGGCAGTGCGGGACGGTCTCGGATGCCTTCCTGAAGTCAAGGGGCGCGGCATCAACGTGAGCTCCGTTGTCGGCAGACCTGGGGATCTGATGCGGAAACAGAGGGGCCCGAGGCACGAGTCCCTGGGTGGGGCAGGGCAGCGGCGGTCTCACCACAGCCAGCAGGCGAGACCTCTGCCGAGAGCTCGTGGGCGGTTAAACATGTGACGCGGCTCGGAACCCGACAACATTGTATGAAATGAGGGAGCTGAGTTCCGAGAGATCTCTCTGTTCGCCGAGTCCGTGCCGTGGGACGGAGCTGCCTGGCGCTGAGCTGCTTCCCATCTGGCTCACATCAGGCGAAGCAGGCGGCCAGAACACGGCGAGCTCACCGCCTGCTTCTTGACACCGTTCGAGCGCGGCCCTGGTTTCGTGACCCGGACCGTTGTCCTGCTGGAAGACGGCGCTGCCGCACTGCACGGCCGCCGCGCTGCCCTCGACTACCGCCCCACGCCCTCACGGCAGCCCAGGTGAGCGTCCCTCGACGGCGTAACGCCGCCCCCCACCGGGCTGCGTTCGTGGTGCGGGGCGCGCCTTCAGCAGCGGTTCTCCTGGATGTTTGCGTATCCAGATGAGACTACGGCACGGATGTAGATGAAGAATAATTCGTCTGGCGCACATTTAACGGCGCGCTTGTGGTACTTTGTCATCCACTGCTTGGCCATTCAAGATTCCAGTAGTTACAAGCATAAAAACCCTGACGGATCAAGCATTCTCGAAATAAACAGTTTGATAGCACGTTACCTACAAGAAGTGGACTTCTTTCGTCTATAAAATACGTCGTTATGTGTACCACTGTATAAAGGGGCAACGTTCTTTCCAAAATATCGAAAAGTTATTAACGGATTTACTTAAGATTTTTTTGTCATACTCAAATAAAGAGTCGCATACGCGGTTTCGTTTTCGTCCTTGGAGTGCGTTTTAAATATGACAACAGGGCATTTAAACCGTTAGACAACTTGTTTTTCCCATATATATTATCCCTCTGTATAAATAATTTTAAACAAAAGTCGTATACACAACGAAAACCTGGTTTCTTTTTCTTTTTTCCCTTAAGAAAGGGCTCTAACAGAAAAAATATGCGTTAGGAAATTAGTATTTATGGCTTCCTGGATTATGATTAGAATACTGCCACGCAACGCGATTCTCTGGATTTTTGTGATTTTACCCGTTCGCACAGGTTAAGACTATGTGAAATAGTCTCACTGAAGCCATTGTCCTCACAGAGCCAGCATCTGCAGCTGCAGCTTATACCCCGTGTACGAACGATCCAACCGATTCACCCAGTCAGTGTCAGAGAGTCAAGCTTTCACAACAATAAAGCGGGTTCCATGTCGACATATACAGGGTGGTCCACTGATGGTGACCGGGCCAAATATCGCACGAAATAAGCATGTTTAATGCTTATTTCGTGAGATATTTGGCTCGGTCACCATCAATGGACAAGAGAGAGAGAGAGAGAGAGAGAGAGAGAGAGAGAGAGAGAGAGGACGAACATTAATAAAACCGATAAACTGCAATAACGGATTCCTGACTGGAAATGTAGGAAACAAGATCCTATCGACACGTGTCCGGAAATGGTCGGTGTGCGTGCAACGACAACAAAGTGTCCCGAAAGGCAGTACACGGAAGTGCATCGCATCCACGCCACAACACACGTTCTGAAATGCCTCCGTGAGATTGCAGGTGACAGCGATAGTAGCGGTTGTCGTACTCTCACTTACATCATGACGGCGGCCCTCTTGCCTGGAGCTTGTAAAAGGGTTCGCCTCAATACCCTGCAGAAGCCGGTCCTCCAGACCTAGTGTACGCACAATCCGCCGCCTCCCGGCACATTCGTCGCTCTGAAAGCACCCGTGATCACGCAAACGCTCAAAAAGGGCTTCAAATGTTGTGTGACGTGGTTGCTGTCTGTTTCGCTACAGCCGTGTTGCTTCTCAACCGTTTCCTTCTGCTTGCCCGTACACGCACGCACGCACGCACACACACACACACACACACACACACACACACACACGTTGTTCCCAGCGTGAACGCCGGACCATTCTGCCGCTTACAGCACGCTGCGTCAGCCACACAGCCTGCACCTCACGAGGAACGCACGGAACGTGGCCACAGAAACTGTCATTCGTCAGCGCCATCACTGAGACACTTCCGGACTCACGTTCATACGACCTTTTCACTACATTTCCAGTCAAGTATCCGTTCCTGCTGTTTGTCGGTTTTATTAATCTTCACCCTTTTGTTATCTTCCTCAGATAGGTGCGTTGTGAAAACGTGTCGTTTTGTTTTCATCCCCGCCGTCAGTTTTAGCTGCACTTAAGACTTATTTGTCTGTTGCTCATTCAGGAACTGGTAGTTCGGAAAACGACTTTATACTCGTGCAACAGTACCTCCACGAAACGAAAGCTTTTATATATTCTCAAGTTTTCTGAGCCGTGTGGCTCGTCTGTCTGTCTTTTGTTTGTTCGCATCTGAGAATGACTGATGGCTCACCTGCATGCTCAAATGAATTCCTAAAAGAATGAGCCTGGATAGTGTCGTCTTACTGGCAGTTCCGCTATATTTATCAAATTAATTTTTCGGTGTTCTATCCTGATGTCTTCGGGGTACCGGGTGTATATCATCAACTCCACATCTACAAGTTTCTCCCTGCTCCGAGTTGACCTAAATTGCGCGGCTGTTTGGTTTAACCTTTGCATCTGTCGGCCACATCGGGGGTCGTTCTGGGTCACCGTGACGACTCTTTGGTGTTTTGAGTTCGATACTGCCGCGAGGAGTTGCGAGACTCGGTTTCTGCCCGTTGCCTGTCATGCCCCTGACACTTCGGTGTTTCCATATTGACTGTGGTTCGCTTCGTGTGTTCCAGCTTCGCCGGCGTGGGGGCCACGCTTTGTAGAAGACGACGCCAGCGTGACGGGGTGGAAGGACGCCCGCACCTGCGGCAACCCAGGGACGGCGGCTCGCCAGACCTCTCAGCGAATCACGACTTTTGTGAAGCACGTGTAACACCCCACCCGTCACTTATCTGGTTTTGGCGTGTGTTCACCCCAGCTACTTGACTAACAGATCAACAGAGAGTGCAAAACTGCCGCAATATCGGATAACGCAAAGAAAGTAACAAGGCCCTGTGACTCCTGATTGAACTGCGGTGGCAGTGTTGACATTAATTGATTCAGAATTGATCCCTTTTAATTAAAAAAGGGGTGCAGATTGATGTTATATTCAGCTATTGAACACCAGATGCAAATGTCGAACATTAAATTAATTAAGAAAGTGACTTTGGATTTCAACTACTTGATTGAAAACAGATGCAGTCGATTAGCACAAATTTATTTTAACTCACGACCTTCAATCATCACATTACATGACTCTCCTAGCAGGCAGTGGGAATAAATTGCGTTTACGTGGAGTAAAACGCGATAAATCAAAATTTATTCCTATCGACTGACCCAGGTGTAATGCGAAGTGCGAGAAGAGTTCTACAATACTCGGCCCATGAAACCCTCGTGGGAACTTTGCCGACGTGATCCAACAAATTAATCAGTGGCCGGAGCGGGCGCAATATCACCGAATTCAGCGTGGCGGGGCGGGGCGGCGACGCTGTGTGGACGTCGGCCGGCCTCGTGGTGCTGCAAGGCTGCGCTCGTCTATTCACTCCTAGCTATCTTGCTCAGTACATAGCTGAACCAAAACTTCATATCTCCATCGTTCCGTTTGTTGTCCTAAATTGCAGAGATGCTCACTCTCTCTCAGGCAAGCTGAGTAAAGAGCGCCACGTCCGCACTCTAGGCAAGCTGGGAACAGAAGACCTCTAAGGAGACTTCTCCCAGTCCACTCTTCGCCTAGCTTTCCCCTCCAGCAAAATCACTTACGCCAATTGCAGCGCAAGTCGCGTTAATTATGCGTCGCTTCCCAGTGCCAACCAATGCCTGCTCTGGGAAGTGAACAAATTCCCACAAAATATCCCTTCCTCTCAACTACTGCTATTTAGCTCCTCCCAGGCCACCCATCAAGGTTAGCATCTGCATAAAACACCAGTTTTTCCGAAATTCTGACTCCTGAGAGAGTAGTTCAAGTTCCTCGGTCCTACATTCCCATCGGAGGCCGGCATATTTCATTCTGTCACTCTTCACCTGATTTACTTCAGATTCTACGGACTGTGAATTCAGCATTAAGTTGCTGTAGTCACGAACACGCATACTTCGGCCTCTGTTGACCGCTCCACCGTAGCTTTGCGCGGCTTTCTCGCATGTTTCACTGAAAACGGGACGACGGACATTTATCAACAGGCGTACAAGTTCTCCGTCTGCTTCCCGGTACACCAGCATGGGGTCAACCACCCCCTCACTGTCACTCATCTTAAGGCAGCTGCAGGCCGCGCCCCGTTACCGCTTACCCAGAGTTTGAGCCGCCCTAAGCTGCCTATTGTCGCTTCCCTTCACCGCTCCCCAGCCGCGCGCCGCCACCCGGCCACGTTCAACTCTGAATACTTCCCTGGGATAAACTAGCCTCCAGTAAATCGACGCATTTCCACAAAGTTTTCATGTTGCGTGAATTACATATTAAGTGTCGGCAGAAGTGCCAACACCGTGTTGTTTGAGGAAGCCGAAATGCACGCTATAAGCTCACGCAGGATGGCGTGAGGTCTGAAACAGGATACGTAATGAATGCTATAAAGAAAAGTACGTAGCTGCTGGAATACTTAACTTTAATCCATCACTTGTATACATCGTTCTTGATGAGACATGCTTCATACGATAACTATCAATTGCTATGGCGCCTTGCTAGGTCGTAGCCATTGACTTAGCTGAAGGCTAACTATCTTCTCTGCAAATAAACGAGGCTTTGTCAGTGTTGCATCGCTAGCTAAGTCGTCCGTGCAACTGGGTCGAGTGCTAGGACGTCTCTCTAGACCTGCCGTGTGGCGGCGCTCGGTCTGCAATCACTGATAGTGGCGACACGCGGGTCCGTCGTATACTAGCGGACCGCGGCCGATTTAAAAGGCTACCACCTAGCAAGTGTGGTGTCTGGCGGTGACACCACAACATGAAAACCATCACCCAACATTAATTGTTCCAATACGCCCATACTATACCCTCTACAAGATGCATTGTGCCTTGTCAGTCATTTTGTTCAGCCCTACTGTTTGCTCAACGTGAGTTCGGTGATCTCTAATGACTTCATGTAAGGGGCATAGTTCTTGCCATCTTACACACTGCATATAACTGAAAACTTGCCTTGAAGGAGTACTTTGGCCAGAGCCTCTCAAATATTTTGTTTTTCCTTATATCAAAAGATTAAGACTTAACGGTTTTATTGTTGTTTCTTAACTGGAAGAAATGGTACGATTTTATTAGGTACGGTGGAATCATGAAGACTTTAATATTTTAAAGTAATCACACATAATTTGAAGCTTGTCTTGAAAGTATGTTGGCGGTGTCTTTTAAATAGCTGTTTTTCTTAAATGGTCAAAACCTTTGTAAAAAAAATGTTGCTTTTAACTGACAGAAAAGTGTACATTTTGATGATTAACGTTTCTCTCTCGTAATTGTAAACCTTTCTCACGCGCTTGAGTTGGGATGTGGGATATGCTACGTGTTTTTAGTTAAATTGTACACTGAAGCGCCAAAGGAACTGGTATAGGCACGCGTATTCAAACATGTGAGTATGAACTTGGTGTTATAGCTGGCGCACGAGTAATGGGACACAGAATCTTCGAGGTAGCGATGAAGTGGGGATTTTCTCGTAGAACCATTTCGCGAGCGTACCGTGAATATCAGCGATCCGGTTAAACAAGAAATCTCCGACATCGCTGCGTTCTGAAGAAGATCCTGCGACAGCGGGACCAACGACTACTGAAGAGAATCGTTCGGCGTGACAGAAGTGCAACCCTTCCGCAAGTTGCTGCAGATTTCAATGCTGGGCCATCAACCAGTGTCAGCGTACGAAACTTTCAAGAAAACATCATCTATATGGGCTTTCGGAGCGAATGATCCAGTCGTGTACACTTGACGACTGCGCGACACAAAGCTTTACACCTCGCCCGGGCGCGTCGACACCGACATTCAACTGCTGACAACTGGAAACGTGTTGCCTGGTCGCACGAATCTCGTACGAATGTGTACGGGTATGGAGACAACCTCATGAATCCACCGATGCTGCATGTCAGCAGCGTTCTAATTGGTGGAGCCATTGTAATGGTGTGAGGCGTGTGCAGTAGGAGCGTAATGGAACCCCTGATACGTCTAGGTATGCCTCTGACAGGAGATATGTACGTAAGCATCCTGTCTGATCACCAGCACCCGCTCATGTCCATTGTGGATTCCGACGCACTTGGGCAGTTCCAGCAGGACAATACGACACCCCATACGTCCAGACTTGCTACAGAGCGACTCCAGGAACACTCTTCCGAGTTTAAACACTTCCGCTGGCCATTAAACTCTCCAGACATGAACGTTATTGACCATATCTGGGATGCTTCGTTTGCTGTTCAGAAGAGATCTCCACCCCATCGTACCATTACGGATTTATGGACAGCCCTGCACGATTAATGGTGTCAGTTGCCCCCAGCACTGCTTCAGACGTTAGTCGAGTCCACGCCACGTCGTGTTGCGCCACTTCTGCATGCTCGCGGGGGCTCTACACGATATTAGGCAGCTGTACCAGTTTCTTTGGCTCTTGAGCGTACTTCTTAAAACACCTGGAATTTTTTTAGTTGAAAAATCTCGGATGTTGTTTAAATAGAACGTGTAAACTAAAGAGCGACAGATGTTTTCCTTGAACCGTGCGTAGCTGCTCCACGTTTCCTTGGTCTTGTTTCTGAACTGTTATTGTGTTTAGTTTGGCCATTTTCTTTTTTCATTGTGCTGAGTAGAAAATTTGAAAAGCAATAAAGATGAGAAGGGGTAAAAAATTGCTGTTTTGAAGAGCGCGTAGTGTGAAGCAGTCGCCCTCCGTTTCTGGCGGTGGCGCCGCTGTGGCAATCGCAGCTTTGGTGTCTCCCTCTGGTGGGAAACGGGTAAGGTTGCCTGTTCACGTGCATTTAAGGGGCGCTATGAGCTCGCCAGTCGGTGAGTCTGGGTGAGTCTGGAGTCAGTCTCGGGTCAGTCTCTCGTCCCGAGCTTGCTAGTCTGTCTCTCGTCCGGATTTGTGGGGCAGTTAGTTTGTGTCTGTCGTCCGGAATGTTAGTATGTCTTTCGTTCGGATCAACCTTTAAAGCCGGATAAATGAGAGTCTTTCCACTCCGCCAGTAAGAGAATTCAGCGAGTGGTCGCCTGGTCGGGGTTTAGTTCCTGCATCTGAGTCTGCGCGTTAGGCCGCCAGTCTGCTCGAGTTTGTTCAGGCAATGGTCATTGGCGGTTGGATCGATCGGTTGGTCTGTCGCACACTGAGACACAAGATGACTGGTCCGTCTTGAGCGTCGGCGCATGTGAGGTCGCCACGTGAGTCCAGTGGGCCGCGCCGTATAGAAAGGGGTAGTGGCTTCGTGGTCGTCACGAGAGCAACAGGAGTCAACCCACGACATCGGTCTGGCCGGTGCGAGCTGCGACGCCGTGAGACGGGAGATCGGCGCTCCTTCCTGCGTCCGTTGAAGCGGCTGGCAGCGGACGGTTCGGGAGAGAGATTTGGGGGTGCTGCGCCAGGTCTTCTCGAGAAATCGCAGTTCATTAGAAGTTAAGTGATTGGTGATATGTTGTTTGATTTACTCTTGGTAAATTCTACTTGTTTTCTTGGTGAGGTCACCAGCCTTTTTGCTTTGGGGTCGTCCCACCGTTCTTCTCCGTTTGCCCACCCGCGAGAAGGTGGCTGTTAATAAATTGGGTGGTCCGTTTTTCCCTTGTGGAATAGGGGCAGGATAGAGCGACCTGCGGTTCGGGTTGTTTGGTAATCTCCCTATCAATCTACCGTACGTTAGTAGCTGCCTCTGTCTTGTTTGTCGGATTTGATGTGTTAACGAAGTTATTGCTTGCAGTGCAACGGCCTAATACCTGAAATATGTTTTGATCTTTGGAAACTCCAACCCCCCCATCCCCCCCCCATGAACCATGGACCTTGCCGTTCGTGGGGAGGCTTGCGTGCCTCAGCGATACAGATGGGCGTACCGTAGGTGCAGCCACAACGGAGGGGTATCTGTTGGGACGCCAGACAAACGTGTGGTTCCTGAAGAGGGGCAGCAGCCGTTTCAGTAGTTGCAGGGGCAACAGTCTGGATGATTGACTGATCTGGCCTTGCTGTGCTGGTACTGCGAACGGCTGAAAGCAAGGGGAAACTACAGCCGTAATTTTTCCCGAGGGCATGCAGCTTTACTGTATGGTTAAATGATGATGGCGCCCTCTTGGGTAAAATCTTCCGGAGGTAAAATAGTCCCCCATTCGGATCTCCGGGGGGGGGGGGGGGGGGGGACTACTCAAGAGGATGTCGTTATCAGGACAAAGAAAACTGGCGTTCTACGGATCGGAGCGTGGAATGTCAGATCCCTTAATCGGGCAGGTAGCTTAGAAAATTTAAAAGGGGAAATGGATAGGTTAAGGTTAGATATAGTGGGAATTAGTGAAGTTCGGTGCCAGGAGGAACAAGACTTCTGGTCAGGTACCTACAGAGTTATAAACACAAAATCAAATAGAGGTAATGCAGGAGTAGGTTTAATAATGAATAGGAAAATAGGAATGCGGGTAAGCTACTACAAACAGCATAGTGAACGCATTATTGTGGCCAAGATAGAAACGAAGCCCACGCCTACTACAGTAGCACAAGTTTATATGCCAACTAGCTCTGCAGATGACGAAGAAATTGAAGAAATGTATGATGAAATAAGAGAAATTATTCACATAGTGAAGTGAGACGAAAATTTAATAGTCATGGGTGACTGGAATACGGTAGTAGGAAATGGGAGAGAAGGAAACATAGTAGGTGAATATGAATTGGGACTAAGAAATGAAAGAGGAAGCCGCCTGGTAGAATTTTGCGCACAGCACAACTTAATCATAGCTAACACTTGGTTCAAGGATCATAACAGAAGGCTGTATACATGGAAGAAGCCTGGAGATACTGACAGGTTTCAGATAGATTATCTAATGGTAAGACAGAGATTTAGGAACCAGGTTTTAAATTGTGGACTCTGACCACAATCTATTGGTTATGAACTGTAGATTAAAACTGAAGAAACTGCAAAAAGGTGGGAATTTAAGGAGATGGGACCTGGATAAACTGAAAAAACCAGAGGTTGTACAGAGTTTCAGAGAGAGCATAAGGGAACAATTGACAGGAATGAGGGAAAGAAATACAGTAGAAGAAGAATGGGTAGCTTTGAGGGATGAAGTAGTGAAGGCAGCAGAGGATCAAGTAGGTAAAAAGACGAGGGCTAGTAGAAATCCTTGGGTAACAGAAGATATATTGAATTTAATTGATGAAACGAGAAAATACAAAAATGCAGGCAAAATGGAATACAGACGTCTCAAAAATGAGATCGACAGGAAGTGCAGAATGGCTAAGCAGGGATGGCTAGAGGACAAATGTAAGGATGTAGAGGCTTATCTCACTAGGGGTAAGATAGATACTGCCTACAGGAAAATTAAAGAGACCTTTGGAGAAAAGAGAACCACTTGTATGAATATCAAGAGCTCAGATGGAAATCCAGTTCTAAGCAAAGAAGGGAAAGCAGAAAGGTGGAAAGAGTATATAGAGCGTCTATACAAGGGCGATGTACTTGAGGACAATATTATGGAAATGGAGCAGGATGTAGATGATGAAATGGGAGATACGATACTGCGTGAAGAGTTTGACAGAGCACTGAAAGACCTGAGTCGAAACAAGGCCCCCGGAGTAGACAACATTGCATTGGAACTACTGATGGCCTTGTGAGAGCCAGTCCTGACAAAACTCTACCATCTGGTGAGCAAGATGTATGAGACAGGCGAAATACCCTCAGACTTCAAGAAGAATACAATAATTCCAATCCCAAAGAAAGCAGGTGTTGAAAGATGTGAAAATTACCGAACTATCAGTTTAATAAGTCACAGCTGCAAAATACTAACGCGAATTCTTTACAGAAGAATGGAAAAACTAGTAGAAGCCCACATCGGGGAAGATCAGTTTGGATTCCGTAGAAATGTTGGAACACGTGAGGCAATACTGACCCTACGACTCATCTTAGAAGAAAGATTAAGGAAAGGCAAACCTACGTTTCTAGAATTTGTAGACATAGAGAAAGCTTTTGACAGTGTTGACTGGAATACTCTCTTTCAAATTCTGAAGGTGGCAGGGGTAAAATACAGCGAGCGGAAGGCTATTTACAATTTGTACAGAAACCAGATGGCAGTTATAAGAGTCGAGGGGCATGAAAGGGAAGCAGTGGTTGGGAAGGGAGTGAGACACGGTTGTAGCCTTTTCCCGATGTTATTCAATGTGTATATTGAGCAAGCAGTAAAGGAAACAAAAGAAAAATTCGGAGTAGGTATTAAAATCCATGGAGAAGAAATAACTGATGATGGTCGAAGTAGACAGGATATAAAATGTAGACTGGCAATGGCAAGGAAAGCGTTTCTGAAGAAGAGAAATTTGTTAACATCGAGTATAGATTTAAGTGTCAGGAAGTCGTTTCTGAAAGTATTTGTATGGAGTGTGGCCATGTATGGAAGTGAAACATGGAAGATAAATAGTTTGGACAAGAAGAGAATAGAAGCTTTTGAAATGTGGTCCTACAGAAGAATGCTGAAGATTAGATGGGTAGATCACATAACTAATGAGGAAGCATTGAATAGGATTGGGGAGAAGAGAAGTTTGTGGCACAACTTGACCAGAAGAAGGGATCGGTTGGTAGGACATGTTCTGAGGCACTATGTGCTTACAATAGCTGTCTACTGAAGATTTAACCGTGTAACTTAACTTTAAACACCAACGAAATAACCAAAGAAACCACGACGGAGTACTGAAGTCGCTGCTCTATATAGAGGCTTTCGCTCTGAGATCATATGGCGAGCAGCCAAAACGTTGTGACTGCCCCGCACCGCGAGGCTGTACGCTCCCTGGTGGCGCTAACGACGGTAAGTGGCGCGAATGCGGAAACCGGCCGACAAAAGGCAGACTGTTGTGGCCAATGCCTGGGAGCGAGCACCTCGGAAACGGCGAAGCTGTTCGGCTCCTGCCGTGAGCGTGTATGGAAAGTGGCCGAAGAGTACTCCAACCGCGAGTAGGCAGCGAGAAGTTGGACGTCCGCAAATCATCACAGGACGCAGGGACGGGCGGCTCGGCCGGTCTCTGAAACAGGGCAGGCAGAGCGCAGCGCTGGCGAGGCGGCAGAGCGGCAGAGCGTCCCGTCTATCTGGAGGCCGCACTGCCGGCCCCCCGCGTGTTTTCGGGTAGACGCATCAATGTCGTCAGTTACGATTACAGTGGGCGCGGAATCATCGAGTTGGACCGCAGGTCGATGGAATCTTATCGCCTGATGGGATGAAACCCGTTTATTGTCAAACAACGCCGACGGCTGCGTCTGCGTCCAGACACGCCGTCATGCGGGCGAGCGGCTGCTGTGAACACGGACGCAGGCCGCCGGCACCAGCATTCAGCCGGGCTTCCAGGGGGCCCTGGAGGAGCAGTCGAAGGCACCACGGCGGCTGTGCAACGCCTTATCCTCGATGTCTTCCCGAACGGCGATGGCATCTTCCAGCAAGATAAGTGTCCGTGCCTGAAGGCCAGAATCGTCCTGCAACGGTTTGAGGGGCACGATAGTGAACTCACGTTCATGTCTTTGCAATCACAGTCGGCTTATCTGACTCCGATGAAACCCAACTGGGACGCAGTCTGGGGGCAGCTCCGCGCCCACAAACCAACCGTCCGTAAATTACCTGTGCGTAGGCATTTGTGGCCGCAAAGCTCTGGAAACCTGCCAAGTACTTGTCCAATACATGGCAGGCAAAGTCACTGCTGAGCCGCGTTCCACAAGTCGACCAGCGCGCATTTAAGTAGGTGGTCATAATGTTTTGCCTCATCAGCGTATAAGTAGTGGAAATTCTTTCGACGTCTCTCTATTTTACTTACCCAAGGAAAGAATACAGTAGACTCTGTCCAATACACAAAGGACAACATTTTACAAACTACTGCGAGACATTGGTTTCCAGTTTGGAAAAAGGAAACGAAATAGTGTAGAAACTGACAAGAGGTGAGATTTCTTTATGAAAGAGACGTTATCTTCGTCAGATTTGCAAATTTAGACACGAGAAACGTAATGTTTATCACGTCGATGAAACTTGGGTTAATGCGGGACATGTCACGCAAAAGATATGGACTGACACAACAGGTACTCTTAAGAGGCAAGCTCCTGATGCAGGTTTGTCACGGGGGATAAAAAACCCGACAGGGAACGGAAAGAGGTTAATTATTGTGCATATAGGTAGCAACTGCGGTTTTGTGGAAGGCGGTGATTTAATTTTGGAATCTAAAAAAACAGGAGATTATCACGAAGAAATGAATGGTGAAGGGTTGCTTAACTGGTTTAGAGACGTTCTGCCCATAACCGCCAGGGTAGCCCATAGCACTAATGCGCTGCTTCCTGGACTCGGGTAGGCGCACTGGCCCCGGATCGAATCCGCCCGGCGGATTAAGGCCCGGGCCGGTATGCCGGCCAGCCTGTATGTGGTTTTTAGGCGGTTTTCTACATCCCGCTAGGTGAATACCGGGTTGGTTCCCACGTTCTGCCTCAGTTACGCGACACACAGACATTTGGAAACGTTTGCACTATTTCATGACTTCCGGGGGGGGGGGGGAGGGGGGGGGGGGGGTTCGGTGTGGCGTCAAGAAGGGCATCCGACCAGCCTCTGCTACTAACCCTGCCACATGCGTCATAACAAAGCCGACCCCGCGTTGGAGCGGGGCAAAGGCCCCGAGAAAGAAAGAAAGATGTTCTGTCCATATTAAAGCCCTCCGGCATTATTGTAATGTTATTACAGCTTGAAAGTTGAACGTAGGCCGCAGAATTCTTGGAAAAAGCAAGATGTTGTAAACTGGTTGGTAGAAAAGGGAGCCAAAGTCGATCCTACGGCAGTTAAGGTTCAATTGCTACAACAGGCTGTTGATGAAGCTGCCAAGTCGGCAGGTCACACTGTCGTTAAGTTACCACCGCAACATGAACCCAATGGAACTGATCTGGAGCCAGGTTAAGGGTCTGGTCTCCAGAAATAACGAGACACTTAAGCTGCCAACGTACTGAACTAAGGCACGAAGCTTTGTCACGCGTCACTGCCGAAAGCTGGCGGCGTGCGGAACAACACGTCTGTAAAGAAGAGGGAAAAATGTGGCGCTTGGGTGGTTTCGTGGATGCAGTTGTTGATAGCCTCGTTATCAGCGTCGCAGACGACGGTTCTAGCACAGAAATGTACTTCTCGGATTCGTATATGGAAGGACTTGAGAGATTACCAGACGACTGACTAAGTGATACCTTCAGTGGCTTCAATATATAACTATACAATGAAACCCCTTCAGTACTCTCTTACGTCACGCACAGCTTACGCAGAAAAATTATCCTGTGTTCAAGTCAGGAATTTTCATCACTGTTGTTTTTAATTACAATACTATGTTAGCTAAGAACGAGAGCATGTTACGTTTTCCGTCTAGTTGTCTAAGAATCTGAGAGTTTTGCAGTGTATTATTTCATTCTGCTTAAAAATTAAATGACATTCGAAGCTGTATTGCTCCTCTGCTCGTCTCTTTTTACGTGTGAACTGCAGGCTAGCTGTACCAGCTGAACGACCAGTGCCGTCCAAGTTAGATGCGCCGCTAAAGCTGTTGTCCCGTATTACCGCCGAGCCGGCCGCAGTGGCCGAGGTTCTAGGCGCTTCGATCTGGAACCGCGCGACCGCTGCGGTCGCAGGTTCGAATCCTGCCTCAGGCATGGGTGTGTGTGATGTCCTTAGGTTAGTTAGGTTTAAGTTGTTCTAAGTTCTAGGGGACTGATGACCTCAGATGTTAAGTCCCATAGTGCTCAGAGCCATTTGAACCATTACCGCCGAGTGGATGTGCGCGTAATGCACAGCATGCAACGTACCCTCCTCATTGTCTTACCTGACTCTCTTCGAGAGTTATTTTGTCATCTGGGTATGGTGAGTGGAGCTGTGGACGCTAGAAAATGGAGTGCCATATGGAGAAATAGGAACATTTCCGACGTATTCTTCTGTTCGACTTCAATAGAGGCGTGACAGCAACGAAGGCTGCCAGAAACATTTGCGCCGCGTATGGGGATGATGCGACTGGACAGAGCACGGCAAGAAAATGAATTTCTGGTTTTAAGGAGGATCGTTTTGACGTTACTGACTCTCCACGTTCAGAGAGACCTACGGGCTTTGAAGAAGATCGTTTAAACGCATTAATCGACAATTATCCACGATCCACGTCATTGAGCTCGAGAACAGGTAAATGTGATGAACTGCAATCACTCCACTATTGCGTGACATTTGCATGCAATGGGGAAGGTTCAAAAACAGGGTGTATAGGAACCGCATGCTCTAAGCCAAAATCAGCGGGTGGCCTCATGTGCACCTCTGTTCGTCATCAATCGGGTGGCGAACAACACCGACCATTCCTAAACTTTAGCGTCACTGGTGGCGAGAAATTTTATCTTTATGCCAACATACGGAAAGGAAAGGAATGGCTGAGACTAAACAGAGCAGCAACTCCCCGTACAAAGAGAACTGGACGCATCCGCAATTGTTAGGCGTCACTGCTGACATTTTTTGTCAACAACTGAAACTTCTGTCAGATGCAATACAAGAACAACGATCAGGAATATTGCATAAAGCGATGTTACCCCGCAATAACGCCGTCCCGCATTCTGGTAGACTTAAAAAAAAAAAAAGCTGTACAGGGCTGGGTTATGAAGTCATTCTGCACCCACCTTGTTCACTCTTGCGCCCTCAGATTTTCGCTGTCGAACAACCCTCAAGGGACAGCCATTCCGGATAGAAATTCTCTCCGAACATGTCCCGACAAGTTATGCGCCTCAAAACCGCATGATTTCTACATTAGTGGAATCAAAAAGTTACACCGGCGTTGTCAGACAGAGGTAAATAGTGAAGGAGAATATATTATTGATGGCTATAGTGTCTGATATGAGCGTCTGTTATATTTATTAAACTTACGGAGAAACTCTACAAACTTATGCGCCAATCCAAAAGTAAATTTTACAGATCTTTCACGAATAAAACAGTGTTAGGAAGACATTTTCAGAAGTTTTTATGGTCTTAAATGCGTATTTGATCCAGTAATACGAAGCATTTGGCCTCGTAATGTAGTTTTGTTGTTGTTATACGTTTCGAAACAACAGAAGTATGTAACGTGGCAAAGTTGCTTCTGTAGTCCACCACATCGATGCGGGTAGCACAATAGTTTGCACGCTGGACTCGCATTCGGGGGGACGACGCTTCAAACTCTCTTCCGACCATCCTGATTTAGGTTTCCCGTCATTTCCCTGTATCGCTTAAGGCAAATGCCGGGATGGTTCCTTCGAAAGTGTATGGCTGCTTTCCTCGCCCATCCTACCCTGATGCGAGCTCGTGCTCCGTCCCTAATGATCCCGCCGTCGACAGGACGTTCAACACTAACCTACCTCCCTCCTCCTCCCGTAGTCAACCATTTTTCTCGATGCGGACTGACGAATCTGTTCGGTCTATGACCGCTTTCCTCAACTTTTCCTTCTTATTAGATTAAGTTACGCAAAGGAAAAGATCCTCAAGCGAAGCGACACATAAGTTCTGAAAAATCTGTAGGCTTCGAGTGCATATTTAGTCGCTACAAGAAAGCATACGCAAACGGCAATGGGATTATGTCTCATCCTTATAGTTTGTTTGAATAGCACCTGTAAGAGAATTCAGTTACCTGAAAAGTGAAAACGTTTGTTAGTCTTCTTCCACGGTCCTTCACCGAAGATTGAGGCCAGTGCGTCGTGTGTGTCTGTCGTCGTTGTTCAGTGACTCCTGGCCGTTGAAATTTAGCAACATTGTTACACCGCATAAATGTAAAAATTAATGTAATCGGACTTCTATACTGTCGAAGATACATGTAGGTTATTTCGCAAATTTACACTATAGTATCACTGAAGTCTATCCTCACAGACCAGCAGCTGGAGAGGCGTCTCTCGTAACGCCCGTATACCAATCCTCCCATTCATTTTAAGCGATTTCAATCAAGGTTTCGTTTCCAATAAGAATAAGCAAGAGTCAAGGTCAATGAGAGAAGAGGGCATGGAAAAGACGGGGTGAGAAAATGGGCATAGAGAGGGTGGAGGATGAGAGAGAGAGAGAGAGAGAGAGAGAGAGAGAGAGAGATGGTGGGGGGGAAGGAGAGTGACAGGCGAAGGAAGGAATTTATGCTGTGCATGCAATTACCACACATACAGTATTTAGAAATTGCTAAACATTGCAGGATTCGTTAGTGGTAGGTTGTCAGTTCATATGCGACTAAACTACTTAATCGAAGTTAAACTATCTTACACTAAGGACAACACACACACCCACGCCCGAGGGAGGACTCGAACCTCGACGGGAGGAGCCGCACGGACCGTGACAATGCTAGTGGTTCAATAAACCCAAGCCAAATAATAGTAATAGGAAATTAAAAGTAATTCCAATTATTTTTAAATCAGACTTGAGTGTACCAGAAGCCGTCTATTGTTTTCGCACGTGCTACTGTTACCGCCAGCTGTGCTGCCGAATGTACCAGCAGGTGCGCGCGGCTCTACCTTATCGCAGATACCCTCGCTGACTACGGCACAACGTCGGAACTCGTACTGGCCCGCTTGTCGCTGCCACGCCGCCCTCCTCACGTCATTAATGCAGCAGGCGTGCGTCGCTTCTCTGGCAGTACACTACACACACCGCCTTGCTGTGGGGGCGGAGCGTAAACCTTCCCGACCTGGAAGTTAACACGTGGTGCCTTATACAAGCAACGCCTCGCCGGCCGTGTTTGATTGCTTCCGGCACCCAGCTACACAGTATTGCTCCCGATACGTGTTGGCGTTGTCCCTTCCCTTTGATCTGCGGCTCCCACCAACACACACACACACACACACACACACACACACACACACACACGGCGGGGCGCAGCCGTCTTCCCAGACACGGGTTACGTTCTGAGTCATCAGTCTTGCGACTGGTTTCATGAGGCCCGCCACGAATTCCTCTCCTGTGTCGACTTCTTCACCTCAGAGTGGCACCTGCAACCTACGCCTTCAATTGTTATATATTGCGATGTCCTGACTCTGACTGACTTAACGTCGCCCAGCCCAAACCACTAAGGACAGAAACTTTAAATTTGGAGAGAGTTTCATATCATACTGATTTTTTTAAAAATTTCAGCCCTAAATGAATGAAAGGTTTTTTGAAAATATGTTGTTGTTATGGCGATTTGGAAGCTAGACCTACGAGAATTGGTATTTTTTTCCTCTGTCGGATGTAAAGAAATACGGATTTCATAATTTTTGGAAATTTGATCCCTGAGGATGAAATGCAGAGGAATTGCCCTCGGTAATAAAAAAACTGAGTAAAGGAATCAACGATCAACCTGAACGGATGTCTTGTGACATCGGCCCAGACCAAACGCAACGAACAATACCGAACAAAATGAAAAAAAAAAGATGGATAGAGCGTTTGCCATGTAAGCAGGAGATCCCGGGTTCGTGTCCCGGTCGGGGCACACATTTTCACCTGTCCCCATCGAGGTATATTAACAACACCTGTCGACAGCTGAAGGTTTCAATTAATTATAATTTATTCTAGAGAAGCTGCACGGTCATCAATGGTATCTGTTCTTTCAAGAACAGTTACTACCTTAATAGAAACTTGAAATTTGGAGACGGTGTGAATCTCGTATTGTAGCATCGTTTAAGAAGGGACTATTCGAAAATCCACTGGTACGGGGTTCAGAATAGAAGGACATAGGCTTTTTGACAATATGTCGCTATTAAGGCAGTTCTGAAGCAAGTACTGTAAATTGGTATTTGGTTTCTCAGTCAGAAATAAAAAAATACGTGTCTAACATTTTTAGAAACTCAGTCCAAAACACATTGTTAAAAACCACTAAAGCACTTTCAAAATTTGTATTTGACTTCTCTGTTAGAAATTTAAAAAAATTATTTCACTGTTCTTGGACATTCAATCCCTAATGGTCTGAAATAAGGGATGAAAGGTTTTAAGAAAATATTTCTATATATTAAACAAACATTAAAGCTAAATCTATGAAAACTGTTATTTCACTTCGCGGTTAAATATAAAGAAATGTGTGTCAGTGGATGAAAGTTTGTATAGAAGTATCACCACAAGAAAGCAGAAGACGTGATCAACAAAAGCCTCGGACTCCAGCTACCAGATCGCTTTCTGGTCAGAAGTACATTCGGAAAAGACCGCGCTTCTACCGCCTTAATCAGCGTGGAAAGTTTAGGTTTTGCAATTTTTAAACAATATAGAAATTGGATTAAAGAAAAGAATCTGTATAGGCTATACAGCCTAGGTGAGCGAATCAACGGGATAAGTGAGTGTACATACATTTGATACACTCTAAGTAATGAGACACATCTATAAAAGTATTCGGCAACTATGGTATACGTTCATTTTCTGAGAAGTGAAACTAGCAATCTTTAGTTTTTCCTTCCGCACATTTTCTGTTTGATGTCGACTTGTGAACATGAAAGTGGCAGTTCCTGTTACCGAGTCGAAATATATTATACTGTAATCTCAGTACAAATTGTATATATTTAAAATCGCTTTACCTTCCTCGTTTCCTGTGTAATGAATATAATTTTGTATATGTTTCTTTATTTTTTCGGTGACCACATCGAAAGAATTGCGGGTGGATTGCTCGATGGTATAACGGCCGGACACGTCACGCGCTCTTTCGTATTTACTTCTTATTACAAAGCAGAACCAATCAGATATTTATTTGCCAATCGTTTCCTCATTGTCGTTTTCATTTTTAAGTAAGAATTTTGTCGAACTGATTGGTCAGCTATCGCCAAAGAATAACTTTGTCAATCGCCTCAATGGTCTGATTTCCACAGCTCCACAATTTAGTTTTGACAATGAATTGTTTCAGAAATGAATGCTGACACATAATCGTTCAGAGTTTACGTCATTTTGTCTAAAAAGAGAGTATCCTTTATTTATCGTCATTGTAGCTATCTCTTTCTCGTCACGATATTGGAGTTATCCATAAGTTCTTGGTATTCGTGGCCCCTTCATATCGATACTTACTGAGATAACCTTTTACTGAAAAAATCTCTGTCTTTAGAGAGAGAAGGACGACCGCTTCACCCTACAGCTTTTCTCCTATATACACTCCTGGAAATGGAAAAAAGAACACATTGACACCGGTGTGTCAGACCCACCATACTTGCTCCGGACATTGCGAGAGGGCTGTACAAGCAATGATCACACGCACGGCACAGCGGACACACCAGGAACCGCGGTGTTGGCCGTCGAATGGCGCTAGCTGCGCAGCATTTGTGCACCGCCGCCGTCAGTGTCAGCCAGTTTGCCGTGGCATACGGAGCTCCATCGCAGTCTTTAACACTGGTAGCATGCCGCGACAGCGTGGACGTGAACCGTATGTGCAGTTGACAGACTTTGAGCGAGGGCGTATAGTGGGCATGCGGGAGGCCGGGTGGACGTACCGCCGAATTGCTCAACACGTGGGGCGTGAGGTCTCCACAGTACATCGATGTTGTCGCCAGTGGTCGGCGGAAGGTGCACGTGCCCGTCGACCTGGGACCGGACCGCAGCGACGCACGGATGCACGCCAAGACCGTAGGATCCTACGCAGGGGACCGCACCGCCACTTCCCAGCAAATTAGGGACACTGTTGCTCCTGGGGTATCGGCGAGGACCATTCGCAACCGTCTCCATGAAGCTGGGCTACGGTCCCGCACACCGTTTGGCCGTCTTCCGCTCACGCCCCAACATCGTGCAGCCCGCCTCCAGTGGTGTCGCGACAGGCGTGAATGGAGGGACGAATGGAGACGTGTCGTCTTCAGCGATGAGAGTCGCTTCTGCCTTGGTGCCAATGATGGTCGTATCCGTGTTTGGCGCCGTGCAGGTGAGCGCCACAATCAGGACTGCATACGACCGAGGCACACAGGGCCAACATCCGGCATCATGGTGTGGGGAGCGATCTCCTACACTGGCCGTACACCACTGGTGCTCGTCGAGGGGACACTGAATAGTGCACGGTACATCCAAACCGTCATCGAACCCATCGTTCTACCATTCCTAGACCGGCAAGGGAACTTGC
This sequence comes from Schistocerca americana, assembly GCF_021461395.2. NCBI lineage: Eukaryota > Metazoa > Arthropoda > Insecta > Orthoptera > Acrididae > Schistocerca > Schistocerca americana. The sequence continues at coordinate 194,770,558 of NC_060127.1, forward strand.
TGTTCCAACAGGACAATGCACGTCCGCATGTATCCCGTGCCACCCAACGTGCTCTAGAAGGTGTAAGTCAACTACCCTGGCCAGCAAGATCTCCGGATCTGTCCCCCATTGAGCATGTTTGGGACTGGATGAAGCGTCTTCTCACGCGGTCTGCACGTCCAGCACGAACGCTGGTCCAACTGAGGCGCCAGGTGGAAATGGCATGGCAAGCCGTTCCACAGGACTACATCCAGCATCTCTACGATCGTCTCCACTGGAGAATAGCAGCCTGCATTGCTGCGAAAGGTGGATATACACTGTACTAGTGCCGACATTGTGCATGCTCTGTTGCCTGTGTCTATGTGCCTGTGGTTCTGTCAGTGTGATCATGTGATGTATCTGACCCCAGGAATGTGTCAATAAAGTTTCCCCTTCCTGGGACAACGAATTCACGGTGTTCTTATTTCAATTTCCAGGAGTGTAGCTTCTTCTAGAACCATGGCCGTTATTCCCTGGTGTCTTACGTATGTCCTGTCTCCCTGACCCTTCTTCTTCTTAGTGTTTTCCATATGTTCCTTTTTAGAGGAGAACCTCCTCATTCCTTTACTGATCAGTCTATCTAACTTTCAACATCCTTCTGCAGCACCACTATATCAAATGATTCGATTTTTTCTCTTTTTTTTTCCACAGTCAAAGATTCACTACCATACAACGATGTACTCCAAACGCTCGTCCTCAATAATTTCAATGTTTGATACCAGTAAGCTTCTTTCGGCCAGGGAAGCCTGTCTGTTTTAGTCTGCTTCGGCCGTTATGTGTTTTTGCTTCCAAGGTAGCCGAATTCCTTAACTTGATCTACTTCGTGATTCCCAATCCTGACGTTAAGTTACTCGCTGTTCTCATTTCTGCTACTTCTCCTTACTTTCGTCTTTCTACGATTTATTCGCAATCCATATTCTGTACTCAGTAGACGGTTCATCCCGTTCGACACTTACTGTAACGGCTCTTCTTCACTTTCACTGAGGACAGCAGTGTCATCGGCGAATCTCATCGCTGGCATCGCTCCACCCTGAGTATCGATCCCCGTCTTGAACCCTCCTCTTATCGCCGTCACTGCTGCTTCTGTAATGTATTGGAGAGTAGGGGCGAAAGACTACATCCCTGTATTACACCCTTCTAATCCGAGCAGTTTTGGTCTTGCAGTCTTATTGTTCCGTCTCGGCAGTTGTTAGGTGTGTAAAATACGAACGGTCTTCAAGTGTAGACCGCTTGCTTGTATTTAAATATCGGCTTAGAGCAAAGTTGTACGAATGCAGCTATTGACAGTTTACGAGGCCACATAGGTCACTCTTTCGATGATGCACGGTACAAGCAAACAAGAATGGTTTCGAAAGGTCTGAACTGCTATCCTTCATATCAACCTTTGGACTTAAGTTGAGTTACTGATTACTTAAACTTTCATTAAGAAAACAGACGGTTTTAGTTTTCTGAAACGGATCTGAAGGTCAAAATCGACCGAAATCTAAGGTCCGAAGAAAATTTTTTGTGGTCATACACTGGAAGAAAAAAACAATTTCTACAAGAACCGATGATTGCTGTTAAGTCGAAACCCGTTATCTGCGTAAATAACACAAAATGTTTGCTTGACTGTGTATTTTGTAGTTAGTTTGGACCTCAAGGACACCATTCTCGTCCAGCGGTCGAAGGTACCTAGTTTCAAATCAGTTAAAGAAGCTAAATAAATGCCGTGTGACTAGGGCCTCCCGTCGGGTAGACCGTTCGCCTGGTGCAAGTCTTTCGATTTGACGCCACTTCGGCGACTTGCGCGTCGATGGGGATGAAATGATGATGATTAGGACAACACAACACCCAGTCCCTGAGCGGAGAAAATCGCCGATCCAGCCGGGAATCGAACCGGGCCCTTAGGATTGACATTCTGTCGCTCTGACGACTCAACCACCGGGGGCGGACAATTAAAGAAGCTGAAAAAACGCATTCCAACCATCAGCTATTTTTTATTTGTATTTGTACGAACTTCACAGGTTATCTACCAAATGTACAAAATGCAGCAAGAAATGTACATCAAGAAAAGTATAGAATACTAAATTCGTAATAATTGCGTAATCATAATCTGTTAACGAATACTTACAAGGAAAAAAACAATCAGATGAATATATCGTTAGCCGGCCGATGTGGCCGAGCGGTTCTAGGCGCTTCAGTCTGGAACCGCGCGACCGCTACGGTCGCAGGTTCGAATCCTGCCTCGGGCATGGACGTATGTGATGTCCTTAAGTTAGGTTTAAGTAGTTCTAAGTTCTAGGGGACTGATGACCTCCGATGTTAAGTCCCATAGTGCTCAGAGCCATTTGAACCAATTTTTGAATAAATCATTTTCTTTTGTGGCCGACAGAAAATGCAAAACGTCATAGTAGGTGCAAGAGAAGAACGCAATATGTTCCACAAACGTGTAACAAGGATACGGTGAACGTAACGACTGTTAATGTTTAAAAAAAGAAAAAGAAACGAAAAGGGTGAGAGCTGTACGGTGTAGCCGCTGTAGTGTAAGTCCGGCACCTTCGATGCTGAGCAACAGCTCACTGCTTTCCACAGTTTGAGATTCTGTTGTTCGTTACCGTGAAACTCTTCTCTTCTACTGAGCAAGTGCTCATAGCTACTAATGTATGCATTTTAGAGTCCATGCCTGCTAGACATATTTTTCTTGTTTTGATGTTATACTAATTTCTCCTAAAATATGGAAAGCAAAAAGCTTGTAGTAGGAGAGATTTGTTTCGCAGTATCCAAGATGAAGAAATTCTCATTGCTCTTAAGGTATGTATTTAGAATCCACGTTTGCTAGACTTTCGTGCTTCGAATGATCGTTCCCTCGATATCTCTGAATAGTGACCACTCCTCCAGAGAGACGCTAGAGGTGTCCGAGTAGTTTTGATTAGTGTATCTCTCGTAAGGATCGTCAGAGTAATGTAACAGAGATTAGGGCGCGCAAAGAGAGATAAGGATGCCGATCGGCTCAAACCACGTATGGAATAGGACAGAAATAAGCCAACGTCCGTACAAATTACCGTTAGTCACTGTAGAGCGACTTTCGGAGGATATACGTAGATGTATAGTACGTTTTTATACCTCACAAATGACACGGCAAAATCGTAATTCTTGAAAAACTAAAAAGATAGGGTGGACTGGGATCCGAGCCCAGGTCCTCGTATTTATCGGTCAGTTCTCGAATGAGACGAGTTATTTCCGCAACACCTAAGCTTCGCCTGAAGCTTCTGTCTCCCAGTACCTTCCTCCAAATTACTGAACTGTGCAGAACTCCACGCCCTGCGAACACCGAATGAAAATGATTAGTGATATTAGACCGAAGCAGTCTGCGACAGTTGACGCAGCTCACGCCATGACGCCGGCCGGCAGCCGTGCCAGCGCGGCAGCCGCCGCTGCGGCCCCCACGGAGGCACTCGCGCGCTTACCGCTGCCTCTACCCACTGCCGCACGCTTCCCGCCTCCGCGGCTCTTCCATTACGTTAATCTCGTCCGATATTTGCTCCGCTATCACAATAAGCTCTTTCGCTCTCTGGTTCGGCCTCACGTCTCTTATACGTAACGAATCTGTCTCAACGCGCATGAATTTCGAAGGGAACCGTTCGCGACAAACTTGTATGTAGCAGTATCGTACATAAGTACACTCGGCAACATGCGCTGTGCCCCTACTGATAAACACATTTATTTATTTATGCTGGCAAAATATGACCGTAAGGCCCAGTCTTACACGTAACCAGGTCCACACAGCACGAACACTTTCGCTGATTACAAAAGTTTATTTCTATGAAACTGTGCTTGATCCAGCTGTGCGGTTTCTTGCAATTGGTCGCTTAACTCGTGTTTTATGGATGTACATGTGCTCTGATAGCGTCTGATTTCTTTTCTCTGCCGCTCTTGTCGCAGGTAGCGTAATTTGGGAGGGCTGCGGCGTCAATCCAGGAGTAAGCGCAAACTGTTTTTGTGGTTTCACACAAAACGGACGCCATAGCCGGTCCAAAGCCCGGTTGAGAAAGGAGGAGGGGGAGGAGTAACACCTCGTTAAAAAACCTTGGTTCACCTGGCCCGGGTGATAGTACCTCGTGACGGCCCCTTGCTAGGGATACGGTGAAGGCGGAGAAGATGGACTTCAGTACGGCGGTGATGGCGGAAGAGGCACCTTTCCTCTTTGGGTACAAAAGAGTACAAGTCGCGACTGTACCCCAGAGGGGCGGCTACAGACAGCGTCTGACTCATTGTGAGCGGCTGACTTTACGCTGGGCATCCTGCTGCCTATGTGGAAAGTAACGGGAAACTACCACATTACATTCCCAACCAGTACATGGTATGTCTCTCCATGTGAAAGATTCCGGAATTAAAACTTCCCCTCATTCGGATCTCCGGGAGGGGAACACATTGAAAGTACACATATTTGAAAGGAAGAAAGGGACAGTGAAGGAAAGCAAGATAAAGATTGGAACATAGAATTTGAGGACACTACTGCAAGCAAGAAAGCCAGAGAATGTAAAACAGGAGATGAAAAGGAACAGATTAGATGCCCTCGGTTTGTGTGAAATGACATGAGGAGAGAATGGGGAGATAGAAAGTGGAGATTATAAGCCCTTTTACTCAGGGGAAATCAAGAGTGGTGAAAACGGAGTAGGAATACTGATAGGGCAAAAATTGAAAAATAAGGTAATGAAGGTACAATATATTGATGGAAGACTGGTGATGATACGACTGAAGAGTAGTTCAAAAGATTTGGTGTTAATACAGGTATATATGCCAATCAGCCAGCATAGGGGTGAGGAAGTGGAAGAATATTATGAGAAAATACAAGGACTCATCGAGAAAGAAAATAGAAATGCCTGCGTTATGGAATGCAGTGGTGAGTGAAGGAAGAGATGAAGATGCAGTAGGAAAATTTGGATTAGGAATAAGAAATGAGAGAGGTGAACGACTAATTAGTTTCTGTAAAGAAAATTCATTAGCATTGCGTAACACATTATTTCAACACAACGAAAGGAGACGTTACACATGGATACAAATTTGAATAGGGAAAGATATCAGTTAGACTACATCCTGATACAGAAAAGGTTTACGAACTGTTTGAGGAATGCTAAAGCTTATCCAGGAGCGCATATAAATTCAGACCACAACCTAGTAATGGGAGAAATACAAGTGAAGTTGAAAAAAGTCTGGAGAGGTAAAGCAAAGGAAAGACTAAACATAGAAAGACTCAAAGAGGTAGGAAAGGCATCAGATTTGGAGAACAGATTTATGGAAAAATGGCAAAGAGGTACTGTTGATGAAAGTGTTAATGACAAGTGGATAAAAATGAGGGAAGGACTCATGGACTCTGCCAAAGAAGTACTAGGAATTAGAGTATCCCAAAGCACCAGGAAAGAATGGATAACAGAAAGCATGTTGAAAAAGATGGAAGAGCGCAGAAAGTGGAAAAGTGTAGAAACTGAAGAAGTCAAAAAGAGGTACAGGAAACTGAATAATGAATTAAGAAGAGAAACTGAAGAAGCAAGGGAAAAATGGATGAAACAGAAATGGGACGAAATAGAGAAAATGGAGGAAGAGGGAAAGTATGAAACGTTGTATAGACTGGCTAGTGAGATATTTTTTGAACTGAAAAGAAAGAGGAATAACATGGAAATAGGCAGAAGAACGACAGGAGGTTCTGAACAGATGGCAAGAATATATTGAATGTCTGTATAAGTTGGATGAAATGCAAAGCGAAATTAAGGTTGAAGAGAGGCAATATGTGCCGGAAGATGGAAAGGGATTCACCATCTTGGAAGCAGAAGTAGAAAAGGCGCTGAAGGAGACGAAGAACAGGAAGGCTTGTGGAATTGATGATTTGCCAGCAGAACTGTTGAAGAGTCTGCGAAACAAGGCAAGAAAAGAAATAGTCTACCTCTGTAACGAGATGTATGACGAAAGGGAATGGTCTGAGGACTTCCTTGCAACAGTTACGATACCAACAGAGAAAAAGAGAAACACTAAAAAATGTAAAGAGTATCTGACGACCACTCTAATTTCTCATGCAGCTAAAATCTAGCTGAGAGTGTTGAATAGAAGGATATATCGCAAGCTGGATAGAGAGACTGCAGAGGAGCAGTTCGGATTTAGAAGAGGAAAAGGAACAAGAAAGGAACAAGAGATGCTATTGGCCTGTTAAGAACTATATATGGAAAAAGGTAGAGAAATCTTTGCTGTTTTTATAGATTTAGAAAAGGCTTTTGACAGAGTTCAGTGGAACACGCTGATGCATATCTTGAAGAGGAAAGGAGTAGATTGGAAAAAGAGACGACTGATACAGAATCTACATTTACACCAGAAAGTAAGGATAAGGATTGGAAATGAAATGTCTGCAGGAAGCAGCGTTGGACGAGGTGTTACACAAGGTTGTTGCCTTTCCCCACTGTTGTTTAACGCATACCTTGAAGAGATTATTGCGAAAGGCTTAGATGGGAAAAGAGGATAGAATGTATAAGATTTGCTGATGACATGGTATTAGTGGTAGAAAGTGAGCGGACAGCGAATAACATGCTGAAAGATCTGAATGAAGCTTGTGTGGAATATGGAATGCAGATAAACACAGCAAAAAACAAAGAGTATGGTCATCAGTACAAGATGCAGACTGTCTGATATTAAAGTAGGACAATCTACCATTAGCCAAGTAAGTGCATTTAAATATCTTCGAATCACAATTATTGAAGACTTGAGATGTCACCAGGAAGCAATCAACAGAAAGAGGAGACTCTTATGTGGCAAATTAGATAAAGGTCTAAGGAAAAGGCTTGGCAAATGTTTTGTCTGGAGTGTGGCACTATATGGGGCAGAAACATGGACGCTGAGACGAGAGGATGAAAAATGGTTAGAAACATTTGAGATGTGGATGTGGAGGAGAATGGAGAGAATAAGCCGGATGGAAAGAGTGCGTAATGAAAGAGTATCGGAAAGAGCTGATGAGAGAAGATGTTTGCTGAAGGCTGTAAGAGGAAGAAAAAAGAACTCGTTTGGACATTCATTGAGAAGGGAGTGCTTGCTAGCAGATGGTTTGGAAGGATTGGCTTGTGAGAGAAGACTGAGAGGAAGAAGGAGATGCGAGATGATAGACGACATAAAGAGGATGGCAGAAGACCGGACAGCCTGGAGAGCTACCATGTGAAAACCTGCATTTTGGCAGAACGCTGATGATGATTATTACGGTTCAGCGACAGCTTACGGTAGAGATCCTCCGGATGTCACGAGCGCCAGAGAAGGGTGTGAAGAGTTTAAAAAGACTAACAGTGCTGGTGAAAAGGCAAGAAGCGGTAAACCTGGAGTGAGTGACGGCAATGTTGATGCCGTGCGTGCAGCGCGTCACCTCATTCCGCGCAAATCAGAGCACCAGTAATACCTCAGAGCAGTGTGGAGCTAGTTTTACGCAAAAGCCTGCATCTCGGTGCATACAGAGGGCCACCCGTGCAAACTTTGCAGCCGGTTGACGGGCCCAGGCGTGCTGAGTTTACGAAAGAATCGATACTGAGAACGGCTATTTTAATAAAGTCTATTTTTTCCGATGAGATGACTTTTCACATCGCCGGCAAAGTTAACAGGCATTGTGTCCAGACCTGGGGTTCGGAGAACCTGGTGGATAAGGGATGCAGTGACTTGACGCAAAACACAGTTACTGGAGTGTTGGTTCCCACAGGGCCTACCACTGCGGCAGCAGTCTACCTGGCCGTTCCACCTCAACGACACGGGCCACCTCCGCAGTCGGGGTTACTGTTCGCCAGTTTCTGGATGAGATTTCCGGACTGACGGATCAGTGGAGCTCGGCCAGCTGCATTACCACCTCTTGCACCTGACATAATGGCTCTTGGCCTTTTTTTTGTGCGGTTACGTTAACGGTCGAGTGTCCACTTCATCAGTTCCTCACGTGCAAACTCTCGCGGGACGAATACGAGATGCTCTAGATGCCGTGACGTACGAGATGTTTGGCCAAGACATGGACAGAAATTGATTGTCGCCTAGAGTTCACGATAACGTCGAAATTTAAGCCTCGACTTCATCTTTCCGGAACTCAGTAGTGAAACAAGAAACTGAAATTCGATTGGCGACGAACTTAATGAATAGAGGTAGCGGCTTCAGCCTGGACAAATTGTGGAATCGGACGCTTTCTGTAAGGGTGCAGCTCGCAGTGACACATCGATATCACCGTGTGGATCGAGCGTGTAGCCGTGCATCTAAGTTCACCCATATATTGTACCTCTTTTCCGCCGATCAACGTCTGTGGCGCCTTGTGTATTTGTGGCCGCCGCATGCTAAGTAGCGCGGTCCGCAGCTTTAAAAGGACGGATGAAGTGATGGAGCTTCTGTCACCTCGGCTCACTCTGAAGATGACCGGACGAAATATCAGAAGTAGTAGAGGAATTTATGTGGCTGGACGCCCGAAAAGTTTTGTGGAACAATAATAATCTTGTTCTTCTTCACTTTAAGGTTTAGCTGTTCCAACTTCACATTTTCAGAACCACCTTTTCCTCGGCCTTCCAACTTCTCCTTTTATTGAATACTTCTTAAAAATGACTCCCATTCTCTCCTCTTTCATACGTTTAAGATGCTGTCTCAATTTTCCTTATAATCTTCTACTTTGTCCTATAATTTGAATTCCGATAGACATTTAAAACTTAAAAAGTTACACAGCCTTTATAAATTGTAGTAGTGTGCACAGAGGCAGATCAATTGAACACAGTGGAAATAAGAGTAGTACGAGTACATCCGATCGAAATTATCTGCAGTATTTAAACACACGAACACAGAAAATGTACAGCTAGAACTTGGAAATTTCGCCCAAGGAAATATTAATAAATGGGTCACACGACGCTAATGTATTTCACTTCATATTTTGAAATTCATATTTAGGAGAAGTTGTGAGGTGATGGATACAACGGATTGTACAATTCAGGATAGAAGGTAGCTTCAAAGGAAGAAATGTTATCAAAATTCTTACCTCTGCTCAACCGATTCCGGTTGAGGATAACCAATATAGGTATGGAGAGTGCTATATGAAATAGCAAAGCTACAAAATTTAAGGATATCGATAAATAAAACCAAATCCATGACATTCAAAAACTCAGAGCAGTTATATTAGAAGGCGAAACCAGTTAACCTCTTCCAATTCTTCGGTTGTGACATATCATATCTCGGCAAAGATTAAATTAAAAAAAAAAAAAGATTGACAGATTCAATATGAAGAGTGGCACCGTTAGAAGGACGCTCAGAAGAAAAGCACGAAAGGACACATCGCTAAAATTTTATAAAGTCGTGCACACTGCCTTTGGGTCATACGGAAGTGAATTCTGCGCTATGAACTCTGCAGCACGTAGTTGACTGGTAGCAGACGAGATGAGATTTTTGAGAAGAGTCGAGCGAGTAACGAGAAGAGGAATACTAAGAGATGAGATTACCTGGAGGAATGTACGAACTTAGAACTTAAAATGAAATGTTTAAGAGATACAGAAATGAATAGAACATATAGCCAAATGGACGATGGACATATTCCAAAACAACTAACAGGGTACATTCCTGAAGGAAGAACAAAAACTGGCAGATCCAAGAGATATGGAGGGATCAAGAAGTCTCAAAGGACCAATAGGTCTGATGCTTGGGGAAGAAAAAGAAGAAGATATTCTCATTTCTTATAAGATACCTTCTCGTGCGACCTTTGACAGAGCTTAAAAATGACTATAGTCGATGTACTGGTGGCGAGAGAGCTCAGCAACTGCGTCTCTGTTGATGATTTTACAGTATGACTAGTTTCTCACATGTGACCATCCTCGGTCTAGGTAGTGGCGAAAAAAAAAGAAAAAAAAGGAACTGAAACAGAAAACTAAAGCATTTATAAATTTTGTAAAGATCTTAATAATTCATTCAGCCGACTGTACATCCTGCTTTTTGGCTCTCTTTTTTCTGTGCAGGATTCACTGGCGTAGAGCAAGACAGGCGCAATCATAATAATAACTAGAGACCGGATTATCTGCATTATAAAAACCTTAAAATATGCATGAAAAATGCTTAAGAAATGCACGAAAATTCCCGAAGTACGCAAGATCAAAAAATAAAAAAGCATGGTAGTTACTGCGTGCATTATATCTCATAGTCGAACCTGTGCACATCAGTTACGAGGGAGAGAGACGGCCACGCGAAAAATCGATACGTGTAGAACACTGATATCGTTCTCTGAATACTTTCTGGTAGAAGTTAGGAAGGGGGACTTTCTGGGATTATTTTCTAAAAATTTGCAAAATGGGGACGCACATCGTGTTTCAAGAATTGTTCCTTCTTTGCTATTGTTGTTGGTAACAAGCGCATACGATGCGAGTTAGTCGCAGCGAAACAGTCGATGTGTACAGTACCAACTTCGAGATATATCGCACACAGAGGGGCACACTCAAAAACTCTTTAATATTTTATTTAAAAAACAACATACAATCCTGAATTTTTTGACCAGCATTAACTTTTAATTAATACTATTGGACCACGACGTCATTTACAATTTATTTTAAATTTTTTTACTATTGTAAACATAAACGACCAAGTACTGTTCCAAATGTTCGATCACTCAAAACATTTTTAGAAGCAGAAAAGGACCATTCTATATCAACTGAAGTAATTGGGCAGTATTTGCATTTGGGTGCTATGTTGGCACTTATTGTTTCCGGTAAAAGTTCACCCGTCCATTAATAAAACTATGAATTTGGCACAAGGGCTCAAAGCCTAGGTTATTGAGAATAATTTTATTCATTAACTAAATAGATTCATTCAACGCCAAACCTTGAGTTTCAAGCCTTTTAATACTTGCAGGTATATGGGAAAAATAAGTGCTAATCACAGCTATGTGTTAATACCGGAATCATTAAAAGCTTCCTTGCACTGGCTCTGCACTATCGAAGCCGTTTACTACACGTCTAATGGCCTCGGAATGTTCTCTGTAAAACAACCCAGCTTCGACCACTGGTTCGGGAGGTAAAACCTCATTTGGTAGTTTTTGTTTGTAGGTCTTGATGTAAGCAGGGGCCTTTAGAAACACTTTATTTGTGAATGAACTCAATTTATTTACATTCAAAAACGAGGAACGTTCTTCTTCAGCAAGGCGATGTACTCCACGAGCAAAGCACGTCACATGAATCAAATTGGAATAAAATGTTTGGAAGGCTTTCTCGGCTTTGATCATATAGGGAGCAGCAACTGAAACACAAGCACCCTTTCATTTGTAGAAGATTTTGGAAATATTTTTCTAATACCCTCATTCATTTACTTTTTGCAGTTTTTTGCAGGCCGCTAAATAGGAAGAAGAAAGCTCTTATTTTATAGCAGCAACAATTAAATGTGCAATGTAACGGCCACAAGAGTCTGTATTTTCGTCAACTGAAATCCAGATAACGCTGTTCTTGAGTTGATTGCGTATTTCTTCCAGAAAATTTACGTAAATTGTCGGTATGTAATTTTTACGCAATGTTGATTCATCTTGTACATTTTGATTTAAGCAATATTTGCGCCGGCCTGAGGATACGGTTTGTAAGTTTGTAGAGAGGAATATTGCTTACAACGAATGCTTCACATTGATCTATGTTAAAGCGACTTTTTTGGTTACCTTTAGACAAATCCCTGCTACTGCAACTTGCTGTTGTCAGAAGTTGTCGTCGTGGTCCTTTCTTCTGCATTCCTGCGATATGAAGACTTGTGTCGACATGTATGTATGTATTAAACTGGGGACCTAGAAACGACGGAGAGGCTTCGTCCCCTCTGTAGCCCTCAGTGGTCCACCACAGGCCACAGCAGTCCACCCACCCCACCGCCGCCCCACACCGGACCCACGGTTATTGTGCGGTTCGGCCTCCAGTGGACCCCCTTTCCCCCCCTTTCCCACCCAGACGAGTGAAACCCAAGTTATTAATTTTAATTTTAGAAATCAGCAGCCTCAGCTGCAGAGTTTACCTAGCTTGCCGTCGGGATAACCCAACCTTCTTCAGAATAAAAGTAATCACGGTTTGTCCATAGCGGACACCGTCAAGCTAAAACTACAAATCCATAAATTATCGTCAGACTTTAAACACTTATCTGAAACTGCCTCGGCCCCACTTCGCGACCGCGATGCGACAGCCACGAGCACTGCATAGCCATTTTAAAAGTAAAATTAATATTTATACAGTTGCTGACAGCGCCGCGACATGTTGAAAATATTTAAGTAACCCCAAATGTTTGCGTGGTACAGTAATGATGGTTACGCGTACGTGGAAAGTGTGTTCGCGCAGCAATCGCCGACACAGTGTAACCGAGGCGGAATATGGGGAACCAGCTCGCATTCGCCGAGGCAGGTGGAAAACCGCCTCAGAAACCATGCACAGGCTGGCCGGCACACCGGACCTCCACACTCATCCGCCGGGCGGACCCCTGACGGGGACCGGCACGCGTTCCCGATCGGGGACATTGAACCTTTTCTTTTTTGACGAAACGTTTTTTGCGCAAACTCCACAATATAAAATAGTTTCGATACATGTAAATGTCTCAGGATGGTCAGCTATCCACGAAACGACGTTTCTTTTTTCGAATCGCAGTGTGCACAACACATTACACACTACAAGTCGTAAACACGTTCAACTGTGTACAAGTATACACGCAGAAAGCTACACTGAAATAATGGACGCCGGACTAAAAGCTTGCGTAGTTTTATTTGTTGCCAAGGCGTAGGGTATGACAGCGGACGGGATTAACCGAGGGCGCGGGCGCAGGAGCATTGACTCTGTGTGCCTGGTTCAAATGGCTCTGAGCACTATGGGACTTAACTTCCTAGGTCATCACTCCCCTAGAACTCAGAACTACTTAAACCTAACTAACCTAAGGACATCACACACATCAGTGCCCCAGGCGGGATTCGAACCTGCGACCGTAGCGGTCGTGCGGTTCCAGACTGTAGCGCCTAGAACCGCTCGGTCACCGCGGCCGGCTTGTCTGCCTGTTCCTGTTTCTCTTCAGTAATTATGGTCTGTAATGATTTCGCTAGTCCTCTCGGTTAGCGATTGTATGCAGTTCTAGGTCGCGGTCAATCTGTGAGACGTCAAAACTAGATCGAGCTACGGACCGCCCGTCTAAATTTTAAAAATGTTGTAAACATAGAGCGAAAATATGCAGCGTCACTAGTTTTTTGTTAAAATATGCAATAACCGGTGAAAACGAACCAAATATGGAAATCCATATGCAACATGCAAATGCATATAATCCGGTCTCAATAATAATAATAATAACTGTGGTGTCACCGCCAGACACCACACTTACTAGGTGGTAGCCTTTAAATCGGCAGCGGTCCATTAGTATACGTCGGACCCGCGTGTCGCCACTATCAGTGATTGCAGACCGAGCGCCACCACACGGCAGGTCTAGAGAGACTTACTAGCACTCGCCCCAATTGTACGGACGACTTTGCTAGCGACTACACGGACGGAGACTCTCTCATTTGCCGAGAATATAGATAGCATAGCCTTCAGCTAAGTCAATGGCTACGACCTAGCAAGGCGCCATTTATCCTTTGCTATGTACCTACTGAAGCATGTACAGTAACAAGACCAATGTTCACCAATTGTGGATTAAAGTTAAGTATTCCAGAAGCTACGTACTTTTCTTTATAGCATTCATTACGTATCCTGTTTCAGACCTCACGCCAGCCTGCGTGAGTTTAAGCGCGTGCCTTTCGGTTACCCGTCACTGTGGACTGGCTATCTTGTCAGTCCACAACAATAACAAGAGTGCGAAATCAAGTATAAGATTCCCAGTAATAGTCTCGCATTAATTAAGAATCTGCTGTGGGGATGTTAGTTTGGGAATCGTCCAGAGTCACGGTGGACCAGCAGGCACTCAGGAAGAGTTCAGCCAGCGTCCTGGGCGAACAAAACTTGAGCCGCGGCGCCGGCACGCGACCCGCCGTGTCGGCTAGGGAGGGGCTGTTCTGCCGTGTGTTACCCGATACACGCCAATCGCGCCGCTACGCACGAAAAGCCCGAAGCCCTCTTTATGGCGGGAGGGGCGAGGCGAGGCGAGGCGAGGCGAGGCGAGGCAGAAAGGGGGAACGGGGTGTGTGCCTCGGTGTGGGAGGGCTGTATCTGACCTCGGCGAGGGCGCCTTGTGCGGGGACCGTGTAGCTGCCCTGACTGTCCTAAGGCGCTACCACCGTGTCCGTTCTGCGGGGGAGGGGCACAAACGTCACTGCATTTCCACTTGCTCGCTCTGTTCGTCCGGACCCCACTTCTTGAGATCCACACAAAACTAACCGCATTCCCACACTGCTTGGTTCAGTAACTGGCGCTGAGTCGGTGGCTCACTGATGTAGACGAGGCCCTGCAAACCGAGGCCAGTAAGAACTGGCGTCTGGAGGAAAGCTAAATACAATCAAATATCGTGTATGTCGGTTTCGGAAGATGTATGCAAAACTCAGGACAGTTAAAGGTCGTCTGCCACATGAAAACGTTAGGTATCGATTACAGATCCAACATAACACACACCGTCACTACTAGAGGTAAGAAAAACCCGCAAGCGTACGAGCGAGTCTACAAGAACATAGCACAAGGATACTCGACGGATTTCAGACGGCACCCAAGCCAAATATCACTGCCGCAATTCATAATACCCATTCCTACAGACACGGCTACTGGAATTACGTCGGTCTTAGGTCACTCTGCAACCCGTGGAAACGTAATCAAACTCTCCCTGCAGAACGCGTTCCAATAACCATCGTGGAAATCAGCGTCAAGTCTAAAGCCTTATTTCTATATAAAATGTACGAATTGTGGGAAAGATCGTCTAGCAGATTAACATCTCACTTGCTGAACGAAATTATTCCAGTATGAACCCACCTATAAACGTACAAGGTAATCCACCGGGATTTCATACCTGAAACAACTCTTATTCGAATTCAGCTATATACAGAGAAACATTCCGGAGAAGAATATGACGAAGAAATATATCTTAAACTGACGGGAAACCAAAGTAAAAATGCGACCGAATTAAAATTCCCAGCATATGATTCGAAAGCCACCGGGAGAAATATCAGTTGCCGGAATATACCATCAAATGTTACGGCAACCTGGTATAATGCAGTTAACAGAAAACTATCGACCAACTCAATACTTTATGATGCCCGTCTATTGGACTCACATTCGTGTTCGTCTTGTAGTTTAATTGACAGCGAAGAACACAAGTTTGTCTGTAAGAAAGTAAATTAAATGTGTCAGGTTGTCAGGCAGAAGCTAGCGAATTTAAAAACTACAGATCCCAAATATACTACATCGGCAGATATCGTAAACCCAAATGACCATCCGTACCAAATCACAAAACGCAATGCTGTGAACTGGATCAAAGGACATGCAATTCACTACATTCTGACAGAAGAAAATAAAAGCAAACACGATTTCTGGCTGCATGTCACCACACAGTATACAACCTAATGACAACCAAAAATATACGGAAAAGTTCGCAAATTTATTAAAACTTGTGATTACGTATTAAAAAAAACTAACTCACTGAAACTGACTAGGAAAAAAAGAAAAGTAAATAAAAGTTAATTTGCAAAGTTTTAAGAGATATAAACAAGCCTGACAGTTCATCATCAATGAATATACATTAAAAGTTGACGATATTTTACACGCACGAACCCTGATGAAATAAAAAAAAAAAGGTGTATCCCCAAAATTATCCAAACTTAAGACCAAAGTGCGATACGTGGCAAAGTGCAAAACGGTTCGGAAATGGATCATTCTGTTGTTCACATGTTATTGTGATTTACTTGTTATTTATTTATTTAAATAAAGTTTTGGGAGGAAAATGGTAAAGTGGCAGGATTCGAACCTGCGATCGTAGCGGCCGCGCGGTTCCCGACTGAAGCGCCTAGAACCACACGGCCACAGCGGTCGGCTATCGCTGTGGAAAATGACGCGTTGCACCGTGGTTTGGAATCCACGTTAAAGTGCAGTTGCTGCTGTAACTGGCTCAAAGGTCGGAGGGGGGCAACGGCACACCACGTCCAACAGTGGGCGCTGCCATGCGACTCATCGCTACTCTGCTTTTTTACTACAAAACAGACCGTGGTGTAATTGTGCACTTGATTGCAGTTATTAAGTACTAAAAGTTTATTTCTTTTCGTTGGCGTTTATCCCACCTAGTACAGGCGCTTCTTGCAAGGTTCTCCCATTTCGAAGGGTATTTTCTCAGATTTATTGTGTACGGTTTCCTCTGTTTTCAGGGCTATTTATTTTCAGAAATTTTGCGTTTACTGGAACTCGGCAGACAGTGGAAGTCAGTTGGCTGCATTAAGCAGTGCTGCAGAACGAGACAGCAGCAGGCAGGAAGCACGTAGCGGGGGCGGCACTGGGGGCGGCCGGAGGACACGGAGAGGGAGGGACACGAGCGCTGGGAACGGTAAACACGCGGCGGGACCGCCAGTGCTCTCGCGCGAAGCGCCAAACATTTTTCACAATCAAAGGAGAAAGTTGGTGACCAAAATTTCACGAGCAGATCCTGCCGCAACGAGAAACACCTCAATTAGCGTATCTTACCTGTGACACTCTCTCCCTTATTTCGCGATCATACACAACGAGCTACCGTTCTTTGAACTTTTCCGATGTCCTCTGTCGATCCTGTCTGATGCGCATCCCACACTCCATAAGAGAGAGCGGACAAAGCTAGTGCAAGCAGTCGCTTCAGTAGACCTGCTGCATTTTGTAAGTGTTCTGGCAATAAATCGCAGTCCCCACACCGTTCCAAGACAGGACAGGTTTTTTTTTCTACACTCCTGGAAATGGAAAAAAGAACACATTGACACCGGTGTGTCAGACCCACCATACTTGCTCCGGACACTGCGAGAGGGCTGTACAAGCAATGATTACACGCACGGCACAGCGGACACACCAGGAACCGCAGTGTTGGCCGTCGAATGGCGCTAGCTGCGCAGCATTTGTGCACCGCCGCCGTCAGTGTCAGCCAGTTTGCCGTGGCATACGGAGCTCCATCGCAGTCTTTAACACTGGTAGCATGCCGCGACAGCGTGGACGTGAACCGTATGTGCAGTTGACGGACTTTGAGCAAGGGCGTATAGTGGGCATGCGGGAGGCCGGGTGGACGTACCTCCGAATTGCTCAACACGTGGGGCGTGAGGTCTCCACAGTACATCGATGTTGTCGCCAGTGGTCGGCGGAAGGTGCACGTGCCCGTCGACCTGGGACCGGACTGCAGCGACGCACGGATGCACGCCAAGACCGTAGGATCCTACGCAGTGCCGTAGGGGACCGCACCGCCACTTCCCACCAAATTAGGGACACTGTTGCTCCTGGGGTATCGGCGAGGACCATTCGCAACCGTCTCCATGAAGCTGGGCTACGGTCCCGCACACCGTTAGGCCGTCTTCCGCTCACGCCCCAACATCGTGCAGCCCGCCTCCAGTGGTGTCGCGACAGGCGTGAATGGAGGGACGAATGGAGACGTGTCGTCTTCAGCGATGAGAGTCGCGTCTGCCTTGGTGCCAATGATGGTCGTATGCGTGTTTGGCGCCGTGCAGGTGAGCGCCACAATCAGGACTGCATACGACCGAGGCACACAGGGCCAACACCCGGCATCATGGTGTGGGGAGCGATCTCCTACACTGGCCGTACACCACTGGTGATCGTCGAGGGGACACTGAATAGTGCACGGTACATCCAAACCGTCATCGAACCCATCGTTCTACCATTCCTAGACCGGCAAGGGAACTTGCTTTTCCAACAGGACAATGCACGTCCGCATGTATCCCGTGGTTGGTTGGTTGGTTGGTTGGTTTTGGGGAAGGAGACCAGACAGCGTGGTCATCGGTCTCATCGGATTAGGGAAGGATGGGGAAGGAAGTCGGCCGTGCCCTTTCAGAGGAACCATCTCGGCATTTGCCTGGAGTGATTTAGGGAAATCACGGAAAACCTAAATCAGGATGGCCGGACCCGGGATTGAACCGTCGTCCTTCCGAATGCGAGTCCAGTGTCTAACCACTGCGCCACCTCGCTCGGTCATGTATCCCGTGCCACCCAACGTGCTCTAGAATGTGTAAGTCAACTACCCTGGCCAGCAAGATCTCCGGATCTGTCCCCCATTGAGCATGTTTGGGACTGGATGAAGCGTCGTCTCACGCGGTCTGCACGTCCAGCACGAACGCTGGTCCAACTGAGGCGCCAGGTGGAAATGGCATGGCAAGCCGTTCCACAGGACTACATCCAGCATCTCTACGATCGTCTCCATGGGAGAATAGCAGCCTGCATTGCTGCGAAAGGTGGATATACACTGTACTAGTGCCGACATTGTGCATGCTCTGTTGCCTGTGTCTATGTGCCTGTGGTTCTGTCAGTGTGATCATGTGATGTATCTGACCCCAGGAATGTGTCAATAAAGTTTCCCCTTCCTGGGACAATGAATTCACGGTGTTCTTATTTCAATTTCCAGGAGTGTATATATACTGTTCAATTTTGTATTTTTTCATTGGATTACCACCACACTGTCAAAGATGTTACTGTATGTTGTAGTTTTTCACTGTTGTACTGTGAAACAGTTGTAGCATGCATGTGGATTTGCACCAAAAAAATTCGCAGCTGTGCTTGCAATTAGTTAGATATTATTTTCAGTGCAATGTTAATGTGTTTTGTTTTTGCTCTTCAAATTGTGCTTTTCTGTGTTATCGTGTGAAATATTGTGACAATAATGGCGTGTCAAAAACGTAACACTAGGCTCCAAAGTAAATTGAGAAATGATAGTGACGGCGAGCGTAGCTTATCAGCGCCACCGTGTAATGAATTAATAGACGTTCAAAGTAGTAATTTGGTAAATGTGCATAGGGAAATGGACCAGGCGGCAAATAATGGTGTAGACAGTGAAACAGGTAGTGAACAGGGAAGCATTATCGATCGATCAGTCGGCAACAGCTCACCTCAGTAATCTGACACAATCTTGCAAATACTGTAGATTCAGGTTATGCGTCCTCACCGTTTTCTCAAATAAGTCAAAATACATTTTCTGCTTTTCAAAATGCGAATATTGCCGGTTCAAATGCACTGCCGAATAGCATTGAGGAACATGTTTCAGACACCAGTGCATTGTTATTACAATTAATGCAACAAATGGGACAGAAGCTTCAAAAGTTAGACACAATGGAACAAAATCTTCAAAAGTTAGACACAATGGAACAAAATCTTCAAAAGTTAGACACCACGCTTGAACAAACACGTGAAGGTTTAACTGCTGAGTGACTTAAATTCGAATCTAAATGCCGAAAGTCTGTAATGACGTAAAAACTCAAATTTGTGAGCATTTTCAACCTACTTTTTCGCGTCATGGAAATGCATTACAGAACCACGAAACAGCCATAAAGGAACTGCAAACTATTGTTAATGAAAATCACGACACCTTGCAAGTTAAAACTGGTTCAATGGACACTCTGAAACTTGGTTCAGAAAAACACACTGAGGAAATCTGTTCATTATGGGAGAAAGTAGTCGAACTTTCGGATCAGTTCACTGACTTATCTACAAAGGTAGATGATGATCTGAATGACACAAGACCGATAGCCTTCACGGACACTGAAGAGTATGAACAAATTAGAAAATTCAAACAAAATCAGAATCACATCAATACACAGTACCAAAGAGAAATCCGGGAAGTACAAGATCAGTTGACACACGTCATAGAAGATTTACATATCAGTTGACACAGGTCATACAAGAATTACATATTTCAGAGGAGACTCGCGCTCCAACACGGGAAGAGGGACTTAGAAATACGAAAAAGCCACTAAATAATAACACAGGGCATTTCGGAAATTATGAAAGAAATTGGCAACGTACACCGAATTTTGAGATGGAACCGCCGACACGACGTAACAGTGACCGACATGCGATTCGCCGTCATGATGATTTTGACTATAAGCTGTTCATTACTACACGTAAATTCAAAACATTTAAGAATTCTGGCAACGACATTCATCCACAAGCATGGCTCCATCTATTCTCTCATTGTTTTCCTCCCAACTGGTCATTAGAGCACAGATTGGAATTTATGTGTGGCTTCTTAGAATGAACCAGCTGTAAGAACGCGATCGGTCATTCACGATTGTCACAGTGAAGGAGAATTTTATCATGCCTTCCTCTCAGCATATTGGTCTCAAGATATTCAAGATCGCGTAAAACATAGCATCATAATGATGAAACATTTCGAACAATCTGAATTTTCCAGTCTTGTGAAATATTTTGAAGACATGTTGCATAAGAATCAGTATCTGTCAAACCCATACAGCCCCTCAGAACTCATCCGCATTTGCTTAATCAAATTGCCTGAACATTTACGACATGTTATTTTGGCAGGACGTTGCAAAGACAACATTGAAGATTTTCAGGGACTGTTACAAGAACTGTAAACTGACACTGACAATCGCGAGACGCGAAAACAGGAACACAACAATTACAGATCACATCCGTCACAATTCCGCGATGACAGAAATAATAACTGGACACGACAAGGCTATTCTTACAACGCAAATCATGACCAAAACAGACACCACCCGTATGACAACCGTTGGCAGAGTAGTAATAATTACAGGGAAAGATCACCTCTCCGCGGTAAAGACTAAGGAAGAGACAACCATAGAAACAGACAATATGGGAACCAAAATAATTATCAAGGGAGACAGAATAACTTCAGACGCAACGGTCCACCACGCAGTTACGACTCAGGGAGAAGTTCTCCACCACATGACCGACAAGAAATAAATTACAGAAACTACCGACATGACGACAGACGATATCATCTTAAGAACAGACCAGAATTTAATCAGAACTGGCGAGATACAAACAGGGCAGGGCCCTCTCGACCGGGTGAATTTGTGGAAGTTAGGTCTCCAAATCCCAGTAACGACGCGCGCCAACAAAGAGACAGACAATGACTCGCACCGCAGCCAGCCACGTGCGCCGGCTGGCTCAGAGAAAAATAACATAAGACGCTAACCTTGAGAAAAATTTGAGCATTCTTTACCGACGTATACCGCATGATAACTGCATTCAAGTTGAAACTCTGAGTACGATGAAGACTAATGGATTGCACCACATTTCACATGTAAAACCATTTATTGAGAGATGATCTGCCTTTTAACTTAGTCTTTGCCATAAAATTTTTCATTTCACATTACTAGTACGCTTTGTCACACTTAGAAACTGTTTACACGCGACAATGTTTTGAAGTCAACTATACAAGGCAAGAACCTAGGGAACTTATTCAGGCAGTAATTATGAATGCATTTTTGTAGTGAACAGACAACACAGTGTTATTGTGTGTACGTTCTTCCTTGTTCGTTGCACAATTACATAATGACTATAAGGCTTATATACTTAGAACATATACCGGTACTGCTAACGAGATTTTAATGCAACGTTTTGGTTTACTTGAAAATACATTCTTTATTTAAAGTACTTTCTGTGAGGTTACAGATGACTTGGTATTTGGTTTCTTTGACAGCTACACAATTATATCACGACGTTACTAATGTGTGACACAATTTACATTGTTGCTTTTGCGGTGTATCTGTTTTATATCTGCACAGTTTTTCTGTATTATTCTGGAAAGTAAAACATGTTTCAGTAGTAACTTTGTGGTATAGCTACAATGAGACAGCCATTTCAGTAGTATAACAATACGTTACAGTACAGTACTTTCTTCATCATGGCAATAAGCGTAATAACTACGATATCTATAAGCAAAGCATTTCTCTATTGTTTGTTATGAGGTAAGTAAATTGACTTCTACAGAACTTTGCTTACGGAGGACGATAACTACGACACTTCCACAGAATTATCTTACAGCAAGACACACAGTTTAGCGCTACAGGACACGCATTTCAGTGATTAATTTTTGTACTTAAAAACATTTATTTTTAAGGATTTTTGAATTAGAAAGATACAAAGATTTTCCGTGATACATTTCATTCCATTGCTGTAATTTGTAACACCTGCAGGTAGAATTACATTTATCCTCAGGGGGTACACACCTACTTTGTGTACTATGCGTGTGGCAAGCGCTAGAAGCCCTAGCTAATATGGTATTTGCTTATACAACTTTACACATCGGTACCATATTTCTCTAAAACAGACAGCTATCTGATCATTTAACTGAGAGAGACAAACATTTTTTACTACGTCAGTGACACATGTTTACGCAATTACATAGTTAGATAACTTCACACTGATGAAATTGTATTTTGTCTGTACTTTGTGAACTGTTCATATTTTTTCAGAACCATTGTGATACTATGAGAGCTTTGAATGATGTATTTTGTATGGGATCATGATTTTTGAAGTACGCTGAAGGTTGATGACTTCACTGAAACGAGCAGAGAGCATTTTTTGGAAGGTTTTGATACCACTGAAGAAAACTACGACGTTTTTGAGATTTGACTGAGGTGTTACTTATTTATTTATTTAACCCTATCAGATTAGGGCCATCAGGCCCTCTCTTACATCTGACCAGTGTTTCACACATGCAGCATTTCACACATCAGAGTTACATCATGACAATAGTTTAAATAAGAAAATTAGGTTACTCTAGCCACAATATGGATAAAGAGTAATGACTAAGACCTAATAAAGTAAGTACTGGCAGTATTCTTACAACAGGAGCTATACATACAAATTATGATAAAAGCAATAATAGTAACAGTAAAAAAAATCAAATAATAATGATAAACATGAGAAAAATTGGCAATAGTAATGAAGATTTGTGCAGATGATTATGATGTTATTACGACGACGATGTGTATTATGCTGTTGAGGTGATCAATAAGCTGTATAAGGAATGTGATTATGTGTTTATATGTATATGAATAATGAACAGAAGTTAGGGACTCTGGTTTGTGAAAAAGGATGTTGGAAACCAAGAATCATACTTTAAGAGTGACATGTGTGTCCATGCGTGAATGTGAGTATCACAACACTGCTATTCATGAGATTTCATTTCTACGCATTTCTACTGTAATTTTTCGACCTGTGAAATTTTTTTTATATGAGACTGTCACTGTAGCTGTCGTAAATATTTCGGTAAGAAAGCTAAGTGACCTTGATGTAATGTGCTGTAGGTGCCCAGCAAGGCGACAGTCGCCTGGGAAAAAGAAACCGTGCCTTTCAGAGGCACAACAAAAAAAAGGAGAGGCCATTAACCTCACTACTGACATTTCTTTGTAGAAAGCACCGCAAATATGACACACTCATACTTGAAAACATATGATTACACTTTGGAGCTCGTAATTTCTGATATTTACTGAAATTTTTGGACAACATGGTTGTGAAGATAAAGCAGAGATTAGTATGATTAATCACTTATTCAAAAACAGTCTTAATCGCATTTATTATTATTATACCGCCAACCAGTTTCAACCCGACGTAGGGGTCACCTTCTGGGCATGTACACCAATGGTCGACTGCTGGTGGTGTCGCTCCTGTCTACATAACGGCAGGAAACTATCAAATGACCCCTATGTCCGGTTGAAAGCGGTTGGCGGTATAATAATAATAAATGCGATTAAGGCTGTTTTTGAATAATTGATTTACTGAAATGCCTAATGAAATGATGAGAAACATTTCACGTCTATTGACTTGCTTGTTGAGAGATTTCTTTACTGCCACATCAAATTCCATATGGCTAGTGAATGACGTTTCACGTCTTGCTTTATGTACATATTTGCTCATTTTGTTTAATATCTAGTTTCTAGTTGCACTGCAGCACTGGTTAAAATAAAATTTAATAGATGTACTAATAGAAACGTTTTATGTCTACAGACCCAGTGAATAATAATTTTGTGATCGACTTTCTTAAAAAAGCAGCACAAATAGACATTTCCCTTCACAGGAATTGCATACATAATTTTTTGTACCATTTGGTAACTTTTTTTGCAGACTAAGTTTTTGTGATGCATCACTCTAGTGTTAAGATCTGACATAGATATTACACATTTCCTATCTTTACTGTAGTATTTTTTCTGCTTGAGCTTTGTCATGTTTAGGTATAAGTTATTGCATTTGCTGCCGCTAACTGTCAGGTATTGTCCTACTGAATTTTATGTTGTATTAAGCCAGTTTTACTACTGATTTATTTCTCTTGTTGCTGCACATCGTCTCATATTAGTTGTAATGTTGCATTTGCTTTGCTAATTTAGATATACTGCTGCTTGCCTTGCCAATTTGCATTTTTTGTCATTGCTGTTTGTGTTAATTGTATTGTTTTGTGCTGCTGCATTGCCTCGTCCCTTAGTATATATATATATATATATATATATATATATATATATATCTCTGAGCTCAGTAGATTTAAGTTAACTTAAGAGGGGTAGGTTATATAAGAGAATGAGTTGCGATGAATTGGAAGAAATGCATTGAGAAGTTATATAAAAAAAGGTTTGGCAGAAAAAAAAAAGTTGTGCACAATGAAGAATAATTATTTTGCATGAGGATATGAATAGAATACAGAAAGCAGGTATAGATAGGAGTTTTTGGGAATAATGATAAACTGAGAGAGATCTCCAAGACGTAAAGAAAGTTTTGTTTGCAAATCATATACAATAAATACTGCAGTGCCAAATTTCATACTGAAAACAAACCCTGTCCTTTCCTTTTGTGTTATTCTGCTATGTGTGTGTATCCTTGTGTATTTGTGTTCTTCCTGTCTTTATGTGTATATCTGATAAGAGTTATGTTGTAGAATTTTTCTAATACTATGTTATTTACTTTGTAAAGATGTTTAGACATTATTTATTCTGGTTTGTTTTAATGCTCATGTATGAAGTTGATGTTTCGAAGCTTATTCTGATCTTTTATGTATTTACTTATGTCGTAATTCCTGTAACACTGATGTATATATTTATTTCTGTTCTTTTGTAAAGCCTGTATTACTACAAATGTTATTGGTGTTATTATGTTCTTTAATGATGTATTCTGTACCTTTGTAATTGTATTCTCATGTCGTAAATTTTTAATTGTATAGACACTAGTTCTTCAGATTAAGTTTCATTTCACTGCACACATTTCTCTTGGTCATACTATGTGCATAATATGTGAGAAGTTAAAAAAAAAGGGGGACTGTTAGTGCTCGCACTTGTGTTGATAATTCAGCAAGGCACTGGTTAATAGCATTGCTAATTTTTAAGGACATTCCAAAAATTTTATTTGTGATAGCACAAGTGGTGGTTCATGGACTTGCTATATTATCAACAAAACTCTTCGATGGTGATTGTGCACCCGCACAGTCGCAACGGATGGCTGCTAGCCATCTCTACAAGGAGTATAGTGGGTCTGCACCTTTTGTGGCCCACCAATACCATACTCTCTACCAGGACTACAGTGGGTCTGCTCTGTGACGACCTACCTACCAATATTCTTCAAAACTTCAACTGACTCTGCTGTGGGTTTGCTCTGTTGTGACCCATTACACGTCTGCATGTCAAGAGTCAGCACTGTCTTTCCGTTGGAAGGACAACACTACTTCTTCAAGACTGCGTGGAAATCCACTACTTCAGTTTGCATTTTCTTTTACTGCTCAGGCTTTGAGAAAAAAAACTGCAATTACTACTGTGATGAATGATCAGGACTGTCTTTATGAGAACAATTTTTGCTTTTGACCATCATTGTATCAATAAGTGTGTGCATTTGATATATTTTTATGGCTAATACAAAAAAAACTTACCAAATAATTATTGGGAACTGCTCAAAACAATTTGTAAATTTTTTTGTGGGGAGCATGGGGGCTATGTAAGTAGGCTGTTTAGGTTTTTATGTTGGTGACGCCATGTAGCGCTCTGTATGGAAATCACTGACTGTGCTGGGTGCAGCCTGTGGTTGGTTTGCATTGTTGGAATATTTGCTATTGTAGTGTTGGGCAGTTGGATGTGAACAGCGTGTAGCGTTGCGCAGTTGGAAGTGAGCCGCCAGTCGTGGTGTATGTGGGGAGAGAAATGGTAGTTTTGAGAGCGGACGATCCGGACGAGCGTCCGTCAGAAAAAGGAAATTTGTAAGACTGGATGTCATGAACTGATATATATATTATGACTTTTGAACACTATTAAGATAAATACCATTGTTTGTTCTCCAGCAAAATCATTCATTTGCTAACTATGCGTATTAGTAGTTAGTGCCTTCAGTAGTTTCAATCTTTTATTTACCTGGCAGTATTGGCGCTCGCTGTTTTGCAGTAGTTAGAGTAGCGAAGATTTTTGTGAGGTAAGTGATTCATGAAAGGTATAGGTTATTGTTAGTCAGGGCCATACTTTTGTAGGGATTATTAAAAGTCAGATTGCGTTGCGCTAAAAATATTGTGTGTCAGTTTAGTATTGATCAGAATAGGCAAAGAGCGAAATGTGTGAGTACGTTCAGTTTTGCTCAGCTGTTTGAAAATCAAATAACGTAAGAGGTTTACCAGGACAATCATTCATAAATTTTCTAAGGGGACGTTTCAGGGCATTTTAAATATTGCTGCTTTCTCTGAGACTGGGGGCAATGGCATTGCCGCAATGGATCACCGGTTCCCGCGAGATCACCGAAGTTAAGCACTGTCGGGCGTGGCCGGCACTTTGATGGGTGACCATACAGGCCGCCATGCACTGTTGCCATTTTCGGGGTGCACTCAGCCTCGTGATGCCAATTGAGGAGCTACTCGGCCGAATAGTAGCGGCTCCGGTCACAGAAAACCATCATAACGACTGGGAGAGCGGTGTGGTGACCACACAGCCCTCCTATCCGCATCCTCAACTGAGGATGACACGGCGGTCGGATGGTCACGATGGGTCACTTGTGGCCTGAAGACGGAGTACTGCGGCCTGTGAATGGGATAACCGAGCTCGTGCATCTCAGTAAACATGAGTGGCCCTCCAGAAAACCTCTTCAGTCAGGTATAAAGAACATTAAGTGTGAACCTCTAGTAGACCCTAAAACGATTCTACACCCACCCTTGTACATGAAGTTGTGTCTCACGGAAATCTTTGTTAAGGAAATGAACAAAGATGGTGACGCACTTAAGTACTTAAGTAAAAAACTCGCTTACTTAAGTGATGCCAAAGTAAAGGAGGGTATCTTTGTATGCCCACGGACTCGAGAGCTTTTTAGAGACCATACTTTTGATGGAATCATACAAGGTGATGAGAAGTATGCATGGAATGTTTCAAGACAGTCTGTTTAGAGTTCTGAGGGAACAAACAAGCAATAAATTACAAGGTGATTGTAGAGAACATGCTGTCATCTTATGAAAAACTTGGTTGCAACATGTCATTGAAAATGCATTTCTTACATAGCCATCTTGACTTCTCCAAAGATTGTGGTGCAGAAAGTGATGAACATGGGAAGCGATTTCATCAAGATATTGCTAAATTTGAGACGAGGTTAGCCAGAAAGTGGAGCCCTACTATTTTAGCAGATTACTGCTGGACTGTCATAAGGGATGTTCCCGAGTATGTGTATAACGGTGAAGCCAAGCGAAATCTTCTGAATTTTTCTCTGAACAAAATATGTTATTTATATGCTGTACATATGGACATTTAACGTTTGTAATCTTTTATATACATTTGCGACCAGTTAATTTATAGCTTACGAATAACCCTGTAGGCGTGATCCTGCCTCGGAATGAAAACGTGTGTCCCCAGGCTGTTGTTGCCCACGCCACCCGCACGGCTCCAAGCACACAAAAGAACCACGATCCCTCACTTGCGTCCTTGTCCCGCGTTTTGTCACGTGACACACTGCTGTAGTCAAATTAACATCCGTACACCTGACCGCCATTCGTTTACAAACACTTTTCACAATATACAAATACTTAAACCAAATACATACACAGTTTGACTTATTCTATCACATACTATTGTGTTTTCTCGTTACAATTATTTTTATTTTTAATGTATAGC
This sequence comes from Schistocerca americana, assembly GCF_021461395.2. Taxonomy (NCBI): domain Eukaryota; kingdom Metazoa; phylum Arthropoda; class Insecta; order Orthoptera; family Acrididae; genus Schistocerca; species Schistocerca americana. The sequence continues at coordinate 194,798,552 of NC_060127.1, forward strand.
ACGAACCGGAACAACAATCCCTAGTCAAAACAACTACTTTATTCTTTCATTCCCGTTTTTCATTATGTTATTAAAATCCTTTTTCAATTATTAATACATAAAATTGTTATTATATGAACATAGAAAATGAAATATCGGTACAGATTACCCACAGAGAGGCTAGTAGCATTATGACTTGTGGATGACTTCGTTTTAGGTGGACAGTTTCGCCTGTTATGTTACAACCTGCTGACTGTAATCAGCCTTTGGCCTTGCACTACTTTTTTTTTAATTACTATTACAACAGTGTATTTATTGACAACCATTTCAGATTCTATCGTGTCCCTGCATTCTTGAGGGTACCATTGACAAAAAACGTGTAGCTAATTTCCCTTACCTCTTTTACGCCTAAAGTTGCCGGGGGAATTTCATTTTTCTCTGTTGCTACCCCCATGACGAGTTACGCGTTTCGGCAAGGGTGGCGTCTGTGGTCATATATCTCCACGAGCAACCGCCCCCTCGACTCTCCCCACTGCTATTTTTGAATGGGGGAAAGAAAAGGCTGGGAGGAAAAATAAATCAGACCAGAAAAGGGTGGTACACGAGGGCGAGAGTTTGTAGGAAGACCGCTTCTCCCTCCAGAACTACCATTCTCCGCCTAACAGTGATCCAGTGACGTACGAAGCAACGTTTCAAGGAAACTGCGAAACTAAGAAGCGTTCCTGTAATGTTCCGCCCACACACTGGTAACTGTAGCATATCCAGGGCAAGTCCGTCCATCTTTGCACAACTAGTGCAACACACATAGATTTGGAACTATTTGCAGTATCGAAGCAGGCGCTGATCTCTCGAGGTAAACAAAGGGGCATCATGGGGATATCATGGGAACCTCCCCCCCCCCCCGCCCCCCCCCCCCGACACACACACACCGAGAATACATTTTAGTAATAGCATTTATATTTCTTACCTATACCAATTCCCAAATTTCACAACTAAAATTTGGAGATTAAAGTAGGATGAAAGCAGAATTTCTGGAGAATGGTATGGAGTCCTATTAACTACAGGCTGTAATTTATTAATAATGAACATTTTTCAGTTATCTGTTGAGGGCTTGGCTATGTGACTGTGACTGCGACCTTATCGGGGACATTCCAGCTAGGTAAGCCAGCCATTCACTCATAGGCTTAGTGTACGTTGTAACCGAACAGGTAAATGGTACACTGTCGTTGTGTGCTAAGGAATGTGATATTGACATTTAACTCACTTTGTAATCCAATAACATTTCTCACACAGTATTATTTCATTTTTATATTACAATCACACAGATATTTATGTATTATTCACTTATGAGCAGATACAAAAGAAAATTAAAAAAAGTTGCTTTTACTGAAATTGTCATACATATTTTGTGCACCTGTGTAACTAACAACTTTATTATTATTACTATAATTATTATTTCTTTCCTTTCTCAGACGTTATGTCTGGTTAAAAATGGAAAGTGACGCAGACCCTGATCAATCGTGACTTCCTTTTAACTGTACGCTATATGTTACATTGCATTTAGGAACTTTTGGGTAATTGAACATTTATCAATAATTACAGATTTCTTTAGTTGTATATATACGTTTGGATGTAGCTGTATTGCGTTGATGTATTGGTGAATATTGTGTGGTATGACTCCTGTAGTTGATAGTATAACTGGTATAATGTCAACTTCATCCAGATGCCACATGTCCTTGACTTCCTCAGCCAGTTGGATGTATTTTTCAATTTTTTCTCCTGTTTTCTTCTGTATATTTATTGTATTGGGTATGGATATTTCGATTAGTTGTGTTAATTTCTTCGTTTTATTGGTGAGTATGTCAGGTTTGTTATATGGTGTTGTTTTATCTGTTATAATGGTTATGTTCCAGTATAATTTGTATTCATCATTCTCCAGTACATTTTGTGGTGCATACTTGTATGTGGGAACGAGTTGTTTTATTAGTTTATGTTGTATGGCATGTTGTTGATATATTATTTTTGCTACATTGTCATGTCTTCTGGTGTATTCTGTATTTGCTAGTACTGTACATCCGCTTGTGATGTGATCTACTGTTTCTATTTGTTGTTTGCAAAGTCTGCATTTATCTGTTGTTGTATTGGGATCTTTAATAATATGCTTGCTGTAATATCTGGTGTTTATTGTTTGATCCTGTATTGCAATCATGAATCCTTCCATCTCACTGTATATATTGCCTTTTCTTAGCCATGTGTTGGATGCGTCTTGATCGATGTGTGGCTGTGTTAGATGATACGGGTGCTTGCCATGTAGTGTTTTTTCCGATTTACTTTCTTCATATCTGTTGATGTTACGTGATCTAAAGGGTTGTAGAAGTGGTTATGAAATTGCACTGGTGTAGCCGATGTATTTATGTGAGTGATTGCTTTGTGTATTTTGCTGGTTTCTGCTCGTTCTATAAATAATTTTCTTAAATTGTCTACCTGTCAACAATGTAGGTTTTTTATGTCGATAAATCCCCTTCCTCCTTCCTTTCTGCTTAATGTGAATCTTTCTGTTGCTGAATGTATGTGATGTAATCTATATTTGTGTCATTGTGATCGTACAAGTGTATTGAGTGCTTCTAGGTCTGTGTTACTCCGTTTCACTACTCAAAATCAGTAGGTCAATATTGGTATAGCATAAGTATTTTTAGCTTTTGTTTCTTGCTGTCAATTCTATTTTCAGTATTTTTGTTAGTCGTTGTCTATACTTTTCTTTTAGTTTTTCTTTAATATTTGTATTATCTATTCCTATTTCTTGTCTGTATCCTAGATATTTATAGGCATCTGTTTTTTCCATCGCTTCTATGCAGTCGCTGTGGTTATCCAATATGTAATCTTCTTGTTTAGTGTGTTTTGCCTTGACTATGCTATTTTCCTTACATTCATCTGTTCCAAAAAGCCATATTTATATCACTGCTGAATACTTCTGTTATCTTTAGTAATTGGTTGAGTTGTTGATTTGTTGCTACCAGTAGTTTTAGATCATCCATCTATAGCAAATGTGTGATTCTGTGTTGGTATGTTCCAGTAATATTATATCCATAATTTGTATTATTTGTTGGGTAGTGGGTTCAGAGCAAGGCAGAACCAGAAAGGACTTAATGAGTCTCCTTGGTAGATTCCACACTTAATCTGTATTGGCTGTGATGTGATATTATTTGAATTTGGATATTAAGTGTGGTTTTCCAATTTTTCATTAGTATGTTTAGGACCTGTATCAATTTAGAATCTACTTTGTATATTTCCAATATTTGTAGTAACCATGAGTGGGGTACACTATCAAAACCTTTTTGGTAATCAATGTATGCGTAGAGCAGCGACCTCTGTTTAGTTTTAGCTTGGTATGTCACCTCTGCATCTATTATCAGTTGCTCTTTACATCCTCGTGCTCCTTTGCAGCAGCCTTTTTGTTCTTCATTTATAATTTTGTTTTGTGTTGTATGTGTCATTAATTCCTGTGTAATAACTGAAGTTAGTATTTTGTATATTGTTGGTAAGCATGTTATGGGGCGATATTTTGCTGGGTTTGCTGTGTCTGCTTGATCTTTACGTTTCAGATAATTTATTCCTTGTGTAAGTGTATCAGGGACTATGTATGGGTCTGCAATGTATCTGTTAAATAATTTAGTTAGATGTGAATGTGTTGAGGTGAACTTCTTTAGCCAGAAATTTGCTATTTTATCTTTTCCAGGGGCTTTCCAATTGTGCATAGAATTAATTGCTCAGGTGACTTCATGTTGCAAAATTATCACTTCAGGCATTTGTGGTATCATCTTGTATGTGTCTGTTTCTGCTTTTATCCACCGTGCATGTGTGTTGTGTTATACCGGGTTTGACCATATGTTGCTCCAGAAGTGTTGCATGTCTGTTATGTTTGGTGGGTTGTCTATTTTAATGTGTGTGTTATCTATTGTCTGGTAAAATTTCTTTTGGTTTGTGTTGAATGTTTGGTTTTGTTTCCTTCTATTTTCACATTTTTTGTATCTTCTAAGTCGTTTGGCCAATGCTTGTAGTTTCTGCTTCTTTTCACCTAATTGCTCCATCGCTTCTTTTTGTGAGATTTTACCTAACCTTTTTCGTTTTTTGTCTGATATTTCATTTCTTATAAATTGTGTTAGCTGTCCGATGTCTTTTCTCAGTTTTTCTATTCTGATCTGTAGCCTGTGTTGCCATGCTGGTTTTGTGGGTTTCTTCTGTGTGTTGGTTGGTTCTGATCTCTACCTAGTGTATATATTTAGTGTAGTGAGTGCTCCTATTTAAACCAGTAGTTGTAACTCTTCCACAGTTGTATTTTCATTTATTTTGTTGTGTATGATTGTGTTGATAGTTGTTATTGTTGTTTCGACTTGTGGTCTATGCAAGAATGGCCTAATGTCTGCATTTGTTTCTTTGTATTCTATATATGTCAGCTGAATTTTTTCTTCTGTATCTAACATGTGTGTCACTTCGTGTTCTATTTGTGCTTGTTCTGGTGGCTGTCTTAAGATTTCGTTTTCCTCTGATTGTTTAATTGATGCGTGTTGTTCTTTGTTTGTTTGCTCTGGGATGTTTGAGTCCATTACTGTATTTTCTTCTTCTTCTGATTGCACATTATTTTGTTCCAGTGTTTGTTGTACTTGTTGTTTGATGTTTTCTAATTCTGACTGGGGTATCCTGTTATTTTTGATTATTACACGGATCTGATCAGCTAGTCGTTGTTCTGTTAAAAATTTTAATTCTGGGTATCTGGTAATGAATGTTGTGTATACTTGTGATCTGTATCCAGTTGTGTTGGTTCCTAGGTTTGTTGCTTGGTAATAACAGAACATGAGGTGTCGATTAACTTCATCTGACCATCTCATCCTCTGTCTTTGTTTTCCTTCTAGAGTGGTTGCAGGAAGGATATCCTGCAAAACAATTTGGATTTAAATCACTTTCCGTGTGGCTAGCAGTGTCGTTACCATTGTGGACGGGCATAGGGTTCAAGCGTCGTCCCCGACCACGACAGCGCTTGTTCGAGGCTTCATTAGTTCTGTCCTGAACCAACTAATCACACTAAAAGGGGGGGTTAGCCCTATTAGTGGTTTGTTCTTTTCGTCGCCTTTTACGACTGGCAGAACATACTGGAGGCCTATTCTTCTGCTTCTTCTTATTGTTATTATTATTATTATTATCAGTATTAATACTGAGTTTTGAAATAATAATATGAAAAACTGACAAGATTTTGAAACCCACTTCAGTTATAAATGGTATTTTTAGTAGCACGAGTAGTTTCGGAGACCATTGCTCCATCATCGGGTGCTACACAACATATAGTTTGTCAAGTCGTGGGTTTGTGATGGGCGGTTCAGTTAATCGCAACATTTGAACTCACTAAATTACCCAATGATACGTGTTCCCTCTGTACTGGCGAGACGGTCCGTTCTCTGGCAGTTCCTGCGCATCGTAATGCCTCACATACCAAGAAATGGAAACACAAAAAACACACCACATTAGCATGCCTAATACGATTTAGGAAACCCGATTGCATTGGAAATAGCTTCCCGTCGTCTCGGAATGGATAAATACAGGTGCCGCATGGTTTTCAAGAAAATCTTAGACCATTCTTATAGTGGCAACTTGAGGTAACGATGACGTAGGTGGACAGCGATCACGAAGCAGACTTTCCGAAGTAGACCACAAAGGCTCAATGATAGTGCGCTCTGGTGACTTTGGTAGCCAGTGGCAATGCGACAATTCAAAAAGTCCTGTTGTGTGAACAGGGGGCCAGAGGACCTGGAATACCGCACCACGATTGGAGAAGAAACATTGTACCACAGGATGGGTCACGTAATCCTCGGCAATACAGAGCACTCGTGGGTCCCAGGGAATTTCACGGCAGGTTTGCCAAATGATTACCCAAGCCCCACCATGTTTCACTCTTGGGACGTAAACTCGGCCAGAAGTCGACAAAGGCGTGCAGCAAGACTTGCCACACCAAATGACTTCTCCCAATGGTCCAGAGTCCAGGTTTTCCTGCTACGAAGTGGCTTTGGTATTCCAACGTGGCCTGCAATTCCCTACTTGTCGAGCTCCCTTCGCGTTGTTTTAGTGCTGACAGGGTTCGCGAGTGTGACGTCCACTTCTACAATGACTTTTGCTTTCGCAGCTATAGCCCTCTTATTTTTAGTCACAGTCATCTTCAATGACCGTCCGTCACTATCACTCGACACACAGTTGGTCCGCGTTGATGATGTGGTGTACGCGATGTACGAACAGAACAGGCCTCTCCAAACACCGACACCTGGCCTACCGCCGTTACTGAAATGTCTGCGATGCGAGCAGCGACAACTTGCCCACGTTCGAGTTGACTGATCTGTGACACAGTTCGCTCACACTGCTGTGGCCACGGCAGACACTTTGCGACGTACTGAGGACGCTGCAGGGGTGCCGTTCGTGGTCAAGTGCGACAGCGCAGTCTGCTGGCTTCATCCGTGTTCCAGCACGCATTCGTGCATTTCTCGCGGTCTTTCCATATTTTTGTCCAACCCTCGTATGTGTGCTACATTCGTTGCGATTAACTGGCCCACTCGTCCCTCACTCGTGACTTCACAAACCGTATGATGGGACAGTCGCCTCCGAAACTACTCGTGCTAACAAAATGCCATTTACAACTGAAGTGGATTCCACAATCTTGTCAACATCTTCCTCAGCTGTGGTCGGTTGTTCACCAGATCGTACTTTGAATATCAAAAATGAATTGTAAACGTAGCCTGTTCAAAGTTGCGTTCGCCTGTGCAACAGTCGCTGCTAATAAAATGTAGGCTAACACCTTTAATCGTTTCTGGCCAGTTGATGGGGAGTTGCCAGTAGCAACGCTGAGCTGTGATGGCAGTAAGACGTGTTTTGGATCCAGCCATAAAAACTGAATTGTGAACAAAGTCGACATCGTGTCGATTTGATGTAATTTTAAAAGAATAACACTGAACGTGTCCATCAAAGGCTGGAGCATGGAAAGAAAAATCTTGTCACCACTTCATTTACAGATATATGTAACACAAAACTGAGCCCTGCAATGTCTTCTACAAATAGGGGTATCACCCCTTCTGGCAAACATGCCAACAACGTCAGCAACAAACAATGGACAACGAATAAAAGTTAAGTAAGAAGAAAAATTACAAATATTCAGCTTTAAATTCGAAAAATTTCTAGTATTTGTCTGTTATTGCTTCTGAAGATGTTGAGAAGCATTCACACTAACCAGAACACTGTGACAGTGAGATCTGCTAAATATTATTTTTATTTCGTTTACCCCGGTACAGTTTGTGAGCACACCGATCGAATCGCCAAACCACTGGACCTTTGATATGTTGACGCAGAAAGAGAAATACCTTCCACTAGTGCGTCTTCTTTCGTGAAGGAATTACGAAAAACTGTATTCAGTAACTCCACTTTAGTGGCACCATCATCGGTAACATTTCCATCGCTATCGCGCAGTGACGGTATTGGCTGTTTCTGCCACTGGTGTACTTTACATACCACCAGAATCTCTTAGGGTTTTCTACCACATTTTGAGACAATGTTTCATTGTGGAAACTATTAAAAGCATCTCGCAGTGACGTCTGCACTAAATTTCGAGCTTCCGTGAAACTTAGCCAGTGTCCTCACTTGTGTTGTGTACCATGATCGATCAGTCCCGTCTCTTATTAACTTATGCGGTATGAATCTATCTATTGCTGTCGATACTGCATCTTTGAATTTGAGCCATATCTGGTCTGCACTTACATAATTAGCTTGGAAGCAATGGAGACTCACTCTTAGGAAGGCATCAAGCGAATTTTTTATCTGCTGTTTTAAATAGATACATTTTGCGTTTAGGTTGGTTGGTTTGGGGAAGGAGACCAGACAGCGAGGTCATTGGTCTCATCGGATTAGGGATGACGGGGAACGAAGTCGGCCGTGCCCTTTGAAAGGAACCATCCCGGCATTTGCCTGGAGCGATTTAGGGAAATCACGGAAAACCTAAATCAGGATGGCCGGACGCGGGATTGAACCGTCGTCCTCCCGAATGCGAGTCCAGTGTCTAACCACTGCGCCACCTCGCTCGGTGCGTTTATTTTTAGTGGTTTTGGTTGATATGGTTTTGAGCCTCGCTACAACGACCTTGTGTTCACTAATCCCTGTACCCGTCATGACGCTCTCTATTAGATCAGGATTATTTGTGGCTAAGAGGTCAAGCGTGTTTTCGCAACCATTTACAATTCGTGTGGGTTCTTGAACTAATTGTTCAAAGTAATTCTCAGGGAAGCATTTAGTACAATTTCGGAAGATGTGTTCTGTCCACCACCGGCTTTGAACACGTATCTGCGCCAACATATCGAGGGTAGACTGAAGTCTCCGCCCTATCAGTCCACCTAATTTTCAACATCCACCCATAGCACCACATCTCAAATGCTTCGATTCTCTTCTGTTCCGGTTTTCCCACAGTCCATGTTTCACTACCATACAATGCTGTACTCCAGACGTATGTTCTCTGAAATTTCTTCCTCAAATTAAGGCGAATATTTGATACTAGTAGACTCCTCTTGGCCAGGAGTGTCTTTTTTGCCATAGCGAGTCTGCTTTTGATGTCCTCTTTTCTACGTCCGTCATTGGTTATTTTACTGCGTAGGTAGCAGAATTCCTTAACTTCATCTACTTCGTGACCATCAATCCTGATGTTAAGTTTCTCGCTGTTCTCATTTCTACTACTTTTCATTACCTTTGTCTTTCTCCTATTTACTCTCAAACCATACTGTGTACTCATTAGACTGTTCATTCCATTCAGCAGATCATGTAATTCTTCTTCACTTTCACTCAGGATAGCAATGTCATCAACGAATCGCGTCACCTGGAATTTTATTTCCGCGTCTGAACCTTTCTTTTATTTCCATCATTGCTTCTTCGAAGTAGAGATTGCACGATAGGGTCGAAAGGCTACGTCCCTGTCTTATACCCTTTTTAGTCCGAGCACTTCGTTCTTATTCGCTCTTGGATCTTGAACATATTGTATATTACCTGTCTCTCCCTACAGCTAACCCCTATTTTTCTCAGGATTTCGTACAACTTGCACTATTTTACACTGTCGAATGCTTTTTCCAGGTAGACAGATTCTATGAACGTGTCTTGATTTTTCTTTAGTCTTGCTTCCATTTCAACAGCAACATCAGAACTGCCTCCCTCTTGCCTTTAACTTTTCTACAGCCAAACTGATTATCATCTGACACATCCTCAATTTTCTTTTCCATTCTTCTGTATATTATCCTTGTAAATAACTTCGATGCATGAGCTGTTAAGCTGATTGTACGATAATCCTCGCACTTGTCAGCTCTTCCAGTGTTCAGAATTGTATGGATGACATTTCTCCGAAAGTCAGATGGTATGTCGCCACACTCATACATTCTAAACACCAACGTGGATAGTCGTTCTGTTACCAGTTCCCCCAATGATTTTAGAGATTCTGGTGGAATGTTATCTATCTCTTCTGCCTTATTCCATCTTATGTCTTCCAAAGCTCTTTTAAATTCTGGTTCCAATACTAGATCCCCTATCTCCTCTAAATCGACTCCTGTTTCTTCCTCTATTACACCAGACAAACCTTCCCCCTCATAGAGGCTTCAATGACTCTTTCCGCCTATCTTCTGTCTCATCTTCATTTAATAACGGAATTCCATTGCACTCTTAATGTTACCACCCTTGATTGTAATGTCACCGATGCTTGTTTTGCCTTTCGTATGTGCTGAGTCAATCATTCCGGCAGACATTTCTTTTTCGACTTCTTCACAGTTTTCATGCAGCCATTTCGTCTTAGCTTCCGTGCACTTACAATTTAATCAATTCCTCAGCGACTTGTGTTCCTGTATTCCTGAATTTCCCTGAACATTTTTGTACTTTCCTCTATCATCAATCAACTGAAGTATCTTTTCCGTTACCCATAGTTTCTTCGCCGTTACCGTCTTTGCACCTATGTTTTTCTTTCCAACTTCTATGATTGCCCTTTTTAGAGATGTCCATTCCTCTTCAACTGCACTGCAAACTGAGCTATTCCTTATTGCTGTATCTATAGCCTTAGAGAACTTGTAGCTTATCTCAACATTCCTTAGTACTTCCGTATCCCAGTTCTTTGTGTATTGATTCTTCCTAACTAGTCTCTCAAATTTCAGCCTACTTTCCATCACTACTACATTCCGATGTGGGTCTATACCTGCTATTTGGTGCGCCTTACAATCCAGTATCTGATTTCGGAATATCTGTCTGGTCATGATGTAAACTAAATTAAATCTTCCCGTATCGCCCGGCCTTTTCCAAGTATAGCTACTCCTCTTGTAATTCTTGAACAGAGTATTCACTATTACTAGCTCAAATTTGTTACAGAACTCCTCTCTCATTACTTGTCCCAAGCTCAAAAATGGCTCTGAGCACTATGGGACTTAACATCTGTGGTCATCAGTCCCCTAGAACTTAGAACTACTTAAACCTAAGTAACCTAAGGACGTCACACACATCCATGCCCGAGGTAGGATTCGAACCTGCGACCGTAGCGGTCATGCGGTTCCAGACTGAAGCGCCTAGAACCGCACGGCCACAACGGCCGGCTGTCACAAGCTCATATTCTCCTGTAATCTTCCCCTACAACTGCATTCCAATCCCCCATGATAATTAGATTTTCATCTCCCTTTACGTACCGTATTACTCTTTTCAGTATCCTCATATACTTCCTCTATTTCTTCATCTCCAGCTTGCGACGTCGGCATGTGTACCTGAACTAGAATATACTTGGGTATGTTTGCAGGATTTACAGGTAATTCAGAATGAATGCAGTTATTACAGCTGCCCATAACTATGTACTGCATAGCAATTCACCGATAAGAACTACAAAGAATGCAAAACAAAGTTTATAATTTGGATTGTTGCGGAAGCGCAGTGAATCTGAAGCATAATTTTTAAATTAGTATCTTCCAGACCGTTTCATTATTCTCACTGCACGTTGTGATGCAGTGTTCCGCTGTTCGGCACCTAGACCTATGCACCTGACACTCTCGCATATGTTAATGGAGTTGTGCAAGAGACCTTGTGTACTTGCCTCTTTTGCCGAACATTTATATTTTAATACGTAAAATCTGGACAGCTTGCTCCAAATTTTACATATAACACCGAAAGTACCACTAATGAACTGAACGAGCCAATCGACCTAAAACACAAGCAATACATAGAGTACTTTATTGAAATTATCAATCACGACAGCGAACAGATGCATTAAACAAATAATGCGAGACAACCAGGGAGTACATCACAGCTAAATTCACACAGGAAAAGTTTCGAACAAACAATACTGTAACTATACAGATAGAAAGACGCACCTACTAAAATTAAAAATAACATATTATGTAAATAACAAGAAAGAAATGTTTAATTCCTTTTGTAATTGAATACAAACGAGTACATAGCACTAAACAGAGCCTATACAGCAATTTATCTGCGAAAATAGATTACCATGACGACATCCAGTAGTGCCATATAGACACGAGAAGATCAGCGTCTACGTAACAGTAATGTTGAAGAGTACAGCCTGTAACAAAACAGTAACGTTCGATTATATGTCAAACAAGGTGTCGCGAAAATGCCTGTACAAAGAGTATAACCTGACAACTACGTACAGTTATAATAGATAAGGTGATCACCAAACGTTACTACTACAACGACACCAACGGAAGCATAGATAATGAAAACTGTAACGTTATCACTGTAAGTGCTAAAAGGAATCCGTTAATCAATCAAACCTAAAGACCGTAAATTAAACTAAATATCTAGAAATTGGAATTACGATCAACTTAAATTGGAAAGAACACATAGAAAATGTTGTGGGGAGTGCGAACCAAAGACTGTGGCAGAACACTTTGAAGATGCAACAGATGTGCTAAAGCGACAGCCAGCGTACATTAGGTTTGTCTGTCCTCGTTGGGAGTAGTGCTGCGCGATGTGGGATCCTTACCAGACAGGACGAACGGAGCGCATCGAGAAAGTTCAAAGAAGAGCAGCACGCATTGTTTTATCGAGAAATAGGACAGTGTCACGGACGTGATACAGGATTCATTGAAACAAAGGCGTTTCTCGTTGCGGCGGGAGCTTACCACGAAATTTCAGTGCCGACTTTCTCCTCTGAATGCTGAAACATTTTCCTGACGCCGAGCTACATTCAGAAAGACGATCATCATAATAAAATGACGGAAATCAGAGCTCGTACGGAAGGTGTTCACTTTCTCCGCGTGCTGTTCGAGAGTGCAATAATAGAGAATTATTGTGAACGCGGTTCGATGAACCCTCTGCCAGGCATCTAAGTGTGATTTGCAGAGTATCCATGTAGATGTAGACGCAGATGTAACTACGAAGTAGATAGATAGTGACAGAACCTCTGATACTGCATGGATGTCAAAACCATCAGAAGTAGTTCTATGTACAGTAGTGAAATCCATTTGATAAGTACCCACAAAACTAGAAATGATGTAGCGAACCTAAATATCGTTTACTTACAGAGAACTTGATGATGAGAATAGACATATTGCGAAATAAAAGCAGCAGTCCACTTGGAATTATAATTATACAGTGTCCTTAAAAGACATATACTACGCAGTGGGCCCAGAAGAATACAAAAATTTTATCGCTTAAGACTTTTTGGCTGTTGATGCAGTAAAACTGCAGCATTAGGCATGACGTACCAATTTATTCTATTCTCAGTACTAACTGCATTCACATCACGAACTATATACACCACTGCAAAACTGTATCATTATATGAAATATAATTCGGGAGATGTGACGTCATAAACACTGAGATGTGTAAAAAACTAGGTTTTGGTTAAAACTGAGCGCAAATTACTCACATTGAGAGGTGGCAGAAGCCCCCTCTCTCTATCTTACTCTGAGTAATTCGATTTTCCTCTCTAATTGCATGCGGTGAAAAGTTGCTATTCCTTCACACGCGGACTTCCCACGCAGCGTCACTCGTCACCCGGGTGGTCCGGTGACAGGCGGGTTCCGCTGATCTTGAAAGGGTTAAGCCGATGGGAGTGAGGGAGTCGAGTGAATGCTTTCCAGACGCCGACATTATCATAATAGCGGCGGAGACACGACTGCAGGGGCCTGAAGGAGCGGCTGGGCTAGAGATTCCGTTACTTCGCAGAAACTTAGCGAAAACACTTTCTGGCGGGCTACCAGCGAGGCATGGGAGTGACTTGTGTTCCCAGGCAGTATGGGCGGGCAAATTCCCGCGTTTTCTGCAAAATCGTAACTGTGATTGGCTTGCTCAGGGCATAGCTCCGTGACGTAGCAAAATCGGCGCAGAAATTGGCGCCAAGAATCTCCATTGGTGGAATGGTAGTGCTCCGGCAATAGAGTGGAATTTTCCGCCGGTTTTCGAGTTGCTGATTGGAACGTTTAACCACGGCCACCGTCGTGGGGGCGGGAATGTTGTGTGTTCTGTTTGTACGGGTGCTCAGGGGAGTCGGCTCTCGCCTTTCGGTCAGAGTAGGTTACAAAACTGAGCTCTCGCTGCTCTGGACAGCCTGCCTTCCGTTGGCTGTCTAATATACTTTTATTTAATTGAAACTGTTTGACGAAGTTGCTGAAGTTCCGACTTCAACGTAACTTTCCGTGTACAGTTGGCAATTGAGCGTTCTGAGTACAAGCGGCCTATGTTGTCTGTCTTGAGCAGTTTTGGCTAAAGTTGACTGTATCGGAGTACTGTGTGACTTCGCTTGTTAAAATCAATCACTGTACCGTCAGTGATTGTATGGCGAGCCTTCTTCGTCTCCCTCAGAGGCGCATTTGTATTGCTATGAAGTCTTTAGTCTGGAACAACCAGACCAGGATAATTTGTTTCGGGCTATTCTCGCGACATTATCATCACCACGACGGGACGTCGAAGCAACCAGCCTTCGCCTCCGGTACGCCAGATCGTGTCCTTGCAGTTAAGAAGACAGCTTGGTAATGTACGTCCGCAGCACCGGCAAATCAGAGCTCAGCAGAGCGCGCCTGTTCGACTTTTCTAACTTTGTTCTGTCTTGGGTGTTCATTGTCTGAGTTCTCACTACTGTAGCAGCAATTAATGTTGGGTTGGCTGTGTGTTTCTCTTAAGATTTGAGTTGCAAGGAATTGGCTCCACATACCACTTCGTCATAAATGTCACAATGTAGTTTAGGGACAAGCTCACCTTCACAGCATTTATTTGAGTATCCAATTTGAGCCAATTTGATGTATTGTAAATGTTTCATGTGTTTTGTTTATTATTTTGGTAAATGAAACTTTTCTTTATTTAACTTATTTATCAAATTAAATTATTGCAGGTGCCAAACTCTTTCCTACTCCACTTGCAGGGTCGATTACAGTCAGTTCAGCAACAGTCGGAGTTAGAAGAGGGGGGGGGGGGCTTAGAGCATCATTTACATATGTAGATTGTAGAAGAATTTAGTGTTACATACACTGCTAGCCCCGGCACATCGCAACATCATACTCGTCCAGTATTTGATAATGACAGCACTTCTCGTCTTCCGACTAGCTTTAAGTACCCGTATGACCCGAAACCTTTTCTATAGTTTTCTCGTTCACATGCTTAACGTCAGATATGTAGCACTTTAACCCATATGTAAAGTAATCAGACGTTTAAAGCTGTTTCATACACGGCATTTCGATTCTTTAAAGACTGACGAACAGTCACGAATCGGTCTAAAGAGGCTCTCTTGTAGGTGTACTGCGTTTCGTTAAGATTCCTTGCACGAATGATGTTGCGGCGTAAAGAAAGCGCCGTGACGAAGGTGAAGAGCGCAAAAGCAGAGAAGGCTGTGAGACGGCGTCCGCCAGTAGCCCGCTGCCGCGGCAGGACCGGCCTGTACGAGGAGAGGACACAAGGAGCCGCACAGTAGAAGGCGCCGCCATCCTCGGGCTTGTGCCTCATACTAGCTGCTTGCATGGACATCGATTATGTCGAGGGACACTGCTTATCTGCGTATCGCCCATCGCTTGCCATAACTCGTTGCAAATCCAATGTATTGTCAATCTACTTTATTGTAATGAAAACCATTAATGTGATTTGCTTGAATTGTTGTTTAGCTATCCGTGAAAGCAGCTTCCCCACAAGAGACGAGTGGGCAGGATGCCGCAAACGACATCCCGGTATCGGCTTTTCGACAGCTGATTTGTTGTTGCCATTTAACTTTGGGTCGCTCCGGACAAAAGAAGTGGATATCTTTAACAACGCAAAGTGCAAGAAGATTTCAAACATCTGCAGACAATAATGGTCTCTTTAATAACAAGAAAATACACACCGTGGAGAACCACTGGCTGTAGTTTCTCAGTTTAAAGTGTATAGGTCTACGTCTGAGGACATAATAATAGTTAAGCTGTGCAACATTACCGAGGATAAGGTCCAACGAAGGCACAAGGCAGCGTAAGAAGAACAGGCGACATTCTTGTATGACTCACCTGTAACAGAAGCACATAGACCATTTATTTACTTAAATGACGGCGTGTTTAAATTAATAACAAATACGACGTAACGAGTCTCTAAATATTATTTCTTTCATTCCGACACGTTTCGCAAAGTTTGCTTCATCAATAAATCTTATTTCTTCTATTACGACACTTTTCGGAAGGTTGCGTCACGGCGACGTGTCAGGGTGCGCGGCCACGAGAGCAACGGAGCCGCAGTCTTTTCCAGCCTTGTCCGTCTACGTTACGTATTTGTAAACATTAAGAGTATTAAAACTCGGAAACGTAGCTGTACCAGATATATGAGGGCATTGATAACTCGTTTGTGTAAGCAAAGTCAGAAGAAACCGGGCCCTGAAGTGGATGCGTCTCACATCTCAAACGTGTGGTTATGTGAAACTGTATCAACATCTTGAAGTCGAGACGGTAACTCAGATTCTTGAAGTCAAGGTAGCGAGCACTGTTATTCTATAATGTGCTGCAGAGTATCTGTTTCGGATGAATTTCAGTATAATAGTTTTTTTCGTAAAACAGCTGGGCCACTGGACAGAGAGTTTCAGAATTTCTGTTACGTGCTCCTTAGGCTGTAGATGGGCCTTGGCAGACAAAATTTGGATACAGAATCCATGTCCGGAAAGATACAGTTTGGATGCAAGTAAGTTTCAGCACTGGATCTCTTTCAAATCTCTCGCTCCACGGCACGCACGCAGTGGAGACAACGAGCTCTGACTTGTATGCGCTACACAGTGAAGCGTCTCCGTACTGTTTCGATGTCTGACTCCAGCCGTCTGAACGCGCCAGTCGAAGAGGCGCATATTCGTATCTTGCGTAACTAGAACATGGTTGCCACGAAATGTCAGGAAAACGCAAAATCACTTTTCGATTCTGCTCCCAAATCAACACAATATATCGAATAAAGCTCGAAACCAGAAATAGGCAAATGGAAATTATTTCGCCTAACTGCAACGTGGCGCACTATGCAGGACTGTCGGCTAGGAATGTCGATATTTTTGAAAATACCTGGAATCCGATACATCGAAACTAAAAATGTGTCATTACATGCCACCGATATATCTAATAACATCGATATGTCGATGAACCGACGTACAATGTACCGATATATTGACCTAGAAAAATATCGGGTCACATTGTAAATATACTGCCGGTTTTAGAGCTGTATATTTAAGTATTGACCTACACTCCTGGAAATGGAAAAAAGAACACATTGACACCGGTGTGTCAGGCCCACCATACTTGCTCCGGACACTGCGAGAGGGCTGTACAAGCAATGATCACACGCACGGCACAGCGGACACACCAGGAACCGCGTTGTTGGCCGTCGAATGGCGCTAGCTGCGCAGCATTTGTGCACCGCCGCCGTCAGTGTCAGCCAGTTTGCCGTGGCATACGGAGCTCCATCGCAGTCTTTAACACTGGTAGCATGCCGCGACAGCGTGGACGTGAACCGCATGTGCAGTTGACGGACCTTGAGCGAGGGCGTATAGTGGGCATGCGGGAGGCCGGGTGGACGTACCGCCGAATTGCTCAACACGTGGGGCGTGAGGTCTCCACAGTACATCGATGTTGTCGCCAGTGGTCGGCGGAAGGTGCACGTGCCCGTCGACCTGGGACCGGACCGCAGCGACGCACGGATGCACGCCAAGACCGTAGGATCCTACGCAGTGCCGTAGGAGACCGCACAGCCACTTCCCAGCAAATTAGGGACACTGTTGCTCCTGGGGTATCGGCGAGGACCATTCGCAACCGTCTCCATGAAGCTGGGCTACGGTCCCGCACACCGTTAGGCCGTCTTCCGCTAACGCCCCAACATCGTGCAGCCCGCCTCCAGTGGTGTCGCGACAGGCGTGAATGGAGGGACGAATGGAGACGTGTCGTCTTCAGCGATGAGAGTCGCTTCTGCCTTGGTCCCAATGATGGTCGTATGCGTGTTTGGCGCCGTGCAGGTGAGCGCCACAATCAGGACTGCATACGACCGAGGCACACAGGGCCAACACCCGGCATCATGGTGTGTGGAGCGATCTCCTACACTGGCCGTACACCACTGGTGATCGTCGAGGGGACACTGAATAGTGCACGGTACATCCAAACCGTCATCGAACCCATCGTTCTACCATTCCTAGACCGGCAAGGGAACTTGCTGTTCCAACAGGACAATGCACGTCCGCATGTATCCCGTGCCACCCAACGTGCTCTAGAAGGTGTAAGTCAACTACCCTGGCCAGCAAGATCTCCGGATCTGTCCCGCATTGAGCATGTTTGGGACTGGATGAAGCGTCGTCTCACGCGGTCTGCACGTCCAGCACGAACGCTGGTCCAACTGAGGCGCCAGGTGGAAATGGCATGGCAAGCCGTTCCACAGGACTACATCCAGCATCTCTACGATCGTCTCCATGGGAGAATAGCAGCCTGCATTGCTGCGAAAGTTGGATATACACTGTACTAGTGCCGACATTGTGCATGCTCTGTTGCCTGTGTCTATGTGCCTGTGGTTCTGTCAGTGTGATCATGTGATGTATGTGACCCCAGGAATGTGTCAATAAAGTTTCCCCTTCCTGGGACAATGAATTCACGGTGTTCTTATTTCAATTTCCAGGAGTGTATTATTAGATATTCTGTACATCGACAAGCTGGCAGCCCTTAGAGCAAGAACGGAAAGTAAAAGGACGCACGTTCGCGCTAAACACTCTGCTAACGACGGTAACTGCACCCAAGTGGCGCAAAGAGGGATGTCCGTTGGGTCTCTTGTTCCGTTTCGTCACGTGCGGGACTTGTCCGGAACTCTTCGTGTGGGCTTCCCTGTTTTTTCATTTCTGACAACGCCAGCGACCCGGCAGCTGTAGTGTCAAAACTACGTGGTGAGGCCAAACGGTGCAGTTTCTGTTTTTAGCGCCGAGCACGTCAGCATTTCCCCTCATACGCCTCCGCCCACGGCAAAGACCAGTCTCGTCATTTAGGTTTCTGTTCATCATTTCCAGCAACTGATGTGCTATTTCTTCGCATCGAAATTCTTGTTACTCCATTCACACTTCTTTTCTGCGCACTGTCAAAAATAAAGATTAGACGGGACGAAAGCTCAAAAAGTAGTAAGACTCCACACAGTGAAAGTAAAATTATGTTCTACTACAATTTCAAAAGAACAATTTGAAATAGTTATGGAAAATTGCGAAAAAAAGTAATATATAATAAAAACGTAAGCTCTCGACATTCCACCTCCGATATCGGTAGGAACCTTGTTGCCTGTATATATCGATATCATTTGCAGGTAGGATACATACCGGGTGATCAAGATGTCAGTATAAATTTGAAAACTGAATAAACCACGGAATAATGTAGATAGAGAGGTACAAATTGACATACATGCTTGGAATGACATGGTGTTTCATTAGAACCAAAAAAATACAAATGTTCAAAAAATGTCCGACAGATGACGCTTCATCTGATTAGAATAGCAATAATTAGCATAACAAAGTAAGACGAACCAAAGATGATGTTCTTTACAGGAAATGCTCAATATGTCCACCATCATTCTTCAACAATAGCTGTTGTCGAGGAATAATGTTGTGAACGGCACTGTAAAGCATGTCCGGAGTTATGGTGAGGCATTGGAGTCGGATGTTGTCTTTCAGCATCCCTAGAGATGTCGGTCGATCACGATACACTTGCGACTTCAGGTAACCCCAAAGCCAATAATCGCACGGACTGAAGTCTGGGGACCTGGGAGGCCAAGCATGACGAAAGTGGCGGCTGAGCACACGATCATCACCAAACGACGCGCGCAAGAGATCTTTCACGCGTCTAGTAATACTTTGTCTTCTTTTGGTTCTAATAAAACCCCATGTCATTCCAAGTATGTGTGTCACTTTTTACCTCTCTATCTACATTATTCCGTGGTTTATTAAGTTTTCAAATTTATACTGACTTTTTGATCACCCAGTATATCGATGTTATATCGACAGCATTACTGACGGCACGCTGAAGTTCCGTGTTCTGAAATCAGAGATCTACATCCAGGTAGTATACGTGGGCCCACGGCCCTCGTCGCAGGGCTGTCTTCTGCGTGACGCCGTCTTCAGAGTCGATACCGTGGTGCGGCCGTGGACCAGAACTGTCACCCATCCCAGTCGCTCACGCACCAGTCTCGCGCCGCCGTTGTTACAGTCGGACGTATACAAGCATAATGAGGCGACGAATGAAAATTTGTATCAAGGCCGGGATTCGAAGCTGGGTCTCCTGTTCACTAGGTAGATGTGCTAACCGCCTTGGCAGAGTTGCTGTGCGCAACTGCACGGACTAATACCAAGTGGACTGAGGCACGACTAGGAATTTCGTTTGAGGAGGGAGGCGTGCGCCAGTAGTCCGTGCCGTTGTGCAGAGCCACTGTGTGGTTAGCGTATCTGCATAGTGAGCGGAAGACTTGGGTTCAAATCCCAGTCTTAGGACAAATTTTCATTCGTTACTTTCAGTCTGCATTTATGGATCATAAATGTTTGAGACTTGGGAAGTTCTCTAGAACCATATACTTTCACTGGATTAAGTTTAGAAGTCCTTCAAGAAATGGGGAACATCACTGTCGGAAGAAAGAAAAAAAGAACATAGGGAGAAAACGGACACACGGAAAAATAGAAAACAACTAGAAAGAGGAGCTGAATTTGTTACGTGGTCCTAGTCGATCAGTAGGAGGATTGGAAGAAAAGTTGCAAGAGGTTTGTTGTCCACAATAAAATACAAAGGAAAGTCATCTCGTAACCTTTCCCCGCCGCTTGTGTTTCCTACTTGTGCCCTCCAGCTAATATCGTTGCACGGTGAAACCAGACACCTGCCAATGTCGAGAGCAAGTCCTCAAGCTCGCCGGTACAGTCAACACACACGGGTGTGTGCTGTTCCCGGCGGGGCGGGGCCTTTGAAGCGGTGGACGCAGGCGTCAACACGTGTGCCGCCGTGGCGCGTGCCACAGACTCTGCCTGCCCTGTTTACACGAGGACGGGGGAGGGGGGAGGGAGAGGGCACACGCTGGGTACACCGAGAGGGGGGGGGGGGGGGTCAGAAGGCGCGACACCGCGGGCCCCGCAGCCTGGCTTCGCCCGTCAGTACGACATCGTTCTACTGAACAGAAGGCTGTCAGCACCGGGTGAGTGTATTAAAGTACAGCCACTCACACAGGTTCAGTGTGGGCTGTCATCATTGTAGGGCCGCGAAACTTGGTAGACAGGCTAATGCGTCAACGTCGAACCGTTTGACGCTGGAAAAAAATTAGTTCCAACTGTGGCCACCAGGTGCAAACCTGCATGATGGTATGACATCAACACCGTGATTTGACAAACCATAACGTAAAGGAATAGTATGACCATCGAGGAGAGATACTGTGCACTTTTAGTCAAAGTGTTTTATGTGTTATTCTTGTTGTTGTGGTCTTCACTCTGCTTTGATGCTCTCCATTCTACTCTATCCTGTGCAATCTTCTTCATGTTCGATACCTGCTGAAACCTGCATTCCTCAGAACTTGGTCTCCCTCTGCGATTTTTACCCCCCACCCCCCCACCCCCACCCCCCACCCCACCCCACGCTTCCCTCCAGTAGTTTCTATTCTCTCCTTGTCTAAACTGTTTATCGTCCATGTTTCACTTCCATACATGGCTGTACTCCATACAAATACTATCACAAAGAACTTCCTGGCACTTAAATGTATACTCGATGTTAACAAATTTCTCTTCTTCAGAAATGCTTCTCATCCTGTTGCCAGTCTACATTTTATATCCTCCCTACTTCGACTATCACCAGTTACTTTGCTTCGCAAGAAACAAAACTCACTTACTACTTAAATTGTCTCATTCCCTAATCTAATTCCCTCAGCATCACCTGATTTAAATCGACTACATTCCATTATCATCGTTTTGCTTTTGTTAATGTTCATCTTATATCCTCCTTTCAAGACACTGTCCATTCCGTTCAACTTCTCTTACAAGACCTTTGTCTCTGACAGAAACACAATGTCCACGGCAAATCTCAGAGTTTTAATTCTTCTCCCTGGACTTTTATTCCTAGCACAATTTTTTCTTTTGTTTCCTTTAGTCCTTGCTCAATATACACATTGAATAACATCAGGGCCGGCCGCTTCTAAGTTCTAGAGGGCTGATGACCTCAGATGTTAAGTCCCATAGTGCTCAGAACCATCTGAAACATTTTTGAATAACATTGGGGATGGGCTACAACCCTATGTCACTTCCTTCTCAACCACTGCTTCCTCTTCCTGTCCCTCCTCTCTTATAACTGCCATCTGGTTATGTACAAACTGTAAATAGCCTTTCCCTCCCTGTATTTTACCCCTGCCACCTTAGAATTTCAGAGACAGTATTCCAATCGACACTGTCAAAAAGCATTCTCTCAGTCTACAAATGCTAAAAACGTAGGTTTGTCTTTCCTTATCCTGTCTCCTATACGAAGTCGTAGACTCAGCAGTGCCTCACGTGTTCCAACATTTCTCCAGAATCCAAACTGATCTTCCCCGATGTCGGTCTCTGCCACTTTCTCCATTCTTCTGTAAAAGAATCCGTGTTAGTATTTTGCAGCCGTGACTTAGCAAACTGATCGGTAATTTTCACATCTGTCAACACCTGCTTACTTTGGGATTGGAATTATTATATTCTTCTTGAAGTCTGCCTCATACATCTTGCTCACCAGATGGTAGTCAGGGCTGGCTCTCCCAAGGCTATCAATAGTTCTAATGGAATGTTGTCTATTCCCAGGGCCTTGTTTCGACGCATATCTTTCAGTGCTCTGTCAAATTCTTCACACAGTACCATATTTCCCATTTCATCTTCACCTACGTTCCCTTCCATTTCCATCTTACTGCCCTCGAGTACAGCCCTTGTACAGACTCTCTATATACTCCTTCCACCTTTCTGCTTTCCCTTCTTTGCTTAGGACTGGTTTTCCATCTCAGCTCTTGATATTCAAAGAAGCGGCTCTCTTTTCTCCAAAGGTCTCTTTAACTTTCCTGTAGGCAGTATCTATCTTACCCCTAGTGATATAATTATGCCTCTAAATCCTTTCACTTGTTCTCTAACCATCTCTGCTTAGCAAATTTGCACTTCCTGTTAATGGCATTTTTTAGGCCTTTGTATTCCTTTTCGCCTGCTTCATTTATTGCATTTTTGTATTTTCTCCTGTCATCGATTACATTCAGTATCCCTTGTGTTACCCAAGGATTTCTAGTAGCCTTGGTCTTTTTACGTACTTGATCCTGTACTGTCTTCACTATTTCATCTCTCATAGCTACCCATTCTTCCTCTACTGTATACCTTTCCCCTGTTCATGTCAGTCGTTCCCTAATGCTCCCACTGAAACCCTCTACAACCCCTGGTTCTTTCAGATTATAGGAGTCCCGTCTACTTATATCCCCACCTTTCTGTAGTTTCTTCAGTTCTACATGAACGGCAGCAGCTACTGTGCTGCACTGACAGAGTACCGCCGACTGACAGTTCTGGGGAGAGGGCCGACGTCGTTAAAAGGTTTAAAGAAGATGACTAGTAAATATGCAAACACGTTGGGATCGATGTGGGAGCTGGAAGAGGAAGGCGTCCTATCGCGGGGGACGTCACAGATGAGGTCGCTGTTGCTTTCACAGACCGAGCAGCGAGCGCCCCGGCAAGTGGTGGGCTCGTGCAGTGCCCATCCCAGGGTCGACTGTACGGAAAGACTGGCCGTCTATTTGACCACGGTACTCGCACCAGATCCAGACCGTGCAGCAGCCGAAACGTCGTGAGCTGCAGCTACTTCGTGAATTTTCTCTTCGGTTTGTGGCACAGACAGAGGTTGATGACATGTGGCCGGACAATATTGTGAGGAGTGACGAGGCACATTTTACACTACATCGCGCAATGAGTAAACATAACTGTTAAATCGCCTTTTGTGCACGACGAGCCAGTGTACTCGCTGTGTACATGCGATGAGGATTCGCGAGCACCTTTGTTCTCGGTCCGTTAATTTTCGATGAGAATACACGCAGAGAATGGTTCAAATGGCTCTGAGCACTATGGGACTTAACTTTTGAGGTCATCAGTCCTTTAGAACTTAGAACTACTTAAAACTAACTAACCTAAGGACATCACACACATCCATGCCCGAGGCAGGATTCGAACCTGCGACCGTAGCAGTCGCGCGGTTCCTGACTGAAGCGCCTAGAACCGCTCGGCCACAACGGCCGGCATACACACAGAGAGCCTGTCAGGCGTCTGCACGTTATCGAGGCCTCCTTGTACAGCATGTGATTTCTGCTTTGCAAGAGCGCAAGTGTGTAGGAACCACTGTTTTCATGCAGCACGGGGCAACACCTCATGTCGTCCGCTTAGTGAAAAAACTGCTTAATGCAACCTTCCCCGAACATGTTATCTGCAGAGGTTTCCCACATGCATAGCCTGCCAGATCACCTGACCTGAATCCATGTGGCTTTTGGCTCTGGGGATACCTGGAAGAACGCGTCTACCGAGGACACTTTCGGTCTCTACCTGATCTGAAGGCCACTGTACAGGAAGGCCTCGCTCACCTTCCACCGGAACCGCTGTTTTTTACCGACGCAGCATCTCGTCAGCGTCTCCGGTGCTCATATTGAACAAAGTGTGTCAGTGACGGTTAATAATAAAATCAACATTATGCCTTTCTTTCTCGTTTGACCTTTTCTGCCCATGTGCCGTTTCTAATCCATTACATATGCAGACATTTCTGTACATCTTACTTGCAATCACAGCGCCAGATTTGCATCTGGTGGCCAAAACTGGAACTAACGTTTTTGACCAGTGTAAATCGGTGCGACATTAAGGCATTAGAACATGCACCAAGTTTCGCTCCCATACGATAATTACAGGCCACGTGGGAGCACTGCTAGTAGCTGCTCTGCTGGCGTATCAAATACACGTGGACACGGCAAGAGTAACGTCATGGGCGCCTTGACAGACAGCGACCAAGTTCATATTCCAGTATTTCCACGCCTCTGAAGTAAGTCGGTTACAATTTCGTCCCTTTTGCCGATGTTTTCTTCAGTCCGAACCCCTTCATCTCTGCATAACTCCTGTACTCTAAGTTCATTTTTGAAACTGCTTACTGTGTTTATCCTTATTTTCCCTCTAAAGTTTTTATCCCCCCCACCCCCACCCCAAGACTTAACTTCAATAGTAACTTGAAAATTCCTCGACGCCTCTAAATACTCGTATGTCCCACCAAGCAAGCCCTTCTTTCCGTCAAATTGTGCACTACATTACTTTTCTCGCCAGTTCTAATCAGTACCTCCTGATCTGAATGGCACCGGCCGCCTGTACTGGCCGTAGCTCCTGCAACTCCTCCTCTCGACTGAGTTCGCGGCCCCTCTGGCCGGGTGCGCTTCACCTGGCAGAGCACGCGGAGTGTGCTCGCAGGCGGAAGTTGTTGCTGGCCGTCGGGTCGCAGACAACGCGTCGCCAAGTTTTAATAGCGACTGAAGACACGGTTTTTTAACCTCACAACGCTTGCGACGACCCTAGGGTCCTTACCGTGCGATCACTGCGTCATTTAAAATACAATCACGGCTCAGACCGGAAATTACGTGCATATTTTACGTGCGTAAGTACGGTAACTTTGAACCTCCAGATCTCGCTAACAGATAATGATTTGGAAAAACGTTTCCAAGTTATTCTAGATAATCATCTGAACAACATATGGTAAAATATTCGACGATTTCCGACGAATAGAAATTACTGGTACTTTTGGTATCCAAAAATCATAGTTTTTCTGGATTGTCTCAAGATCCACCCACGAACAACCCGTGCGTTTATAATAAACATAAGGCCCAGCCTAGACCACACCTAATGCGAAAGAACAAATACATTTTCTCAGTTTGCTCTTGCTGGCGGAAGTACGCAATTTTCAAATTTTGACGCTGTACTGTAGGATAGTTATCCGTTCTTCCGATAGGCATATAAATGGTTGCTAGGCCAAGCCCTATAGAAAGTACTTGAACCCGAAATACGACCCCCTCAAAAATCCCATTTTCAAGCGCCGCTTTTTGGAACATACTGGTACAGTGCACGATCCTGTATGTTGGATCAACCATATGCGAGAGGGCAAGTTGTGAAGATCAAATAAGGAGGAGGGCAGGTGGCTATGAAGAATTTCGCCGAGGTCTAACAGAGCAGAGCGATAGCGAACGGCACAGAGATCCAGCTTGAGGAAACACTCATGGTTTCCGTTTTCTTTTACGGTTGCGAAGCGTGAACCCTTAAGCCTAGAGACAAACGGCGTATTGATGCAATTGGGCTTTGGTGCTGGCACTGAATGCTGCGCGTGAGTTAGACCGAAAAAAGAACTAACGTGTCCATAACAAATTTGTTTGCGTGGCCATCCTCCGCAGCAAGCACAGAAATACTTGTTTTTTAAAATAAGAACGCTTTTTGCTGGTGCAGCTTAATTTATTTCTCGCAGACGCGTCTCGTATTTTTCTTATTCTAAGGTATCTTCAGTGGGATCTACAACGATACAGTTTTGCTATTTTTAGATTGTCAAACACTTCACGTCGCGTTTTTTATGTAAATAAGTAACCACTTAGAGTTTGTTGGCATCTGGTCTGGAGGTCGCACTACCACTTCATTTCCGACACATAAGCACAATTTTGTATTCCTAACTCTTTCTTTCGCACTGTTGCCCATGTTTCTCCTTCTTCTTTGCGCTGCACTATTATTCTTTTGCCACTAATTGTAGCCCTTCGTTCGAACACTATGCTTTTTCACGACGTAATCATTCTGAGTTCTTTCAGTTCTGAACATGGCTGTTATCCAGCAACCGCTCACTAGTTTACATTTTACACAGAGAAAGGAAGGCTGATAGGCTCGATGTACTCGAGGAGCTAGATATTTTCAAGCATATTTCTAAGAACGATGGCCTCATCCTCAATGGACAGCTACAACTACATAACAAATTTTTTTTCAACGGTTTCAATCCATTGCTGGCGGAATTTTGAGTCCTCTCTTCAAAAAGGTGTGGAAGTCTTATGTGACTTAACTGCTAAGGTCATCAGTCCCTAAGCTTACACACTACTTAACCTTAATTATCCTAAGGACAAACACACACACCCATGCCCGAGGGAGGACTCGAACCTCCGCCGGGACCAGCCGCACAGTCCACGACTGCGGCGCCCTCAGACCGCTCGGCAAATCCCGCGCGGCAATTCCTCTGTTTTTTACTATATTTTTCCTGCACCTGGTTTCGAAAAATTATTTTCTTCTAAACTCTGCTAAAGTTACCTTCACGCAAATATTTTCTGGGATGTTTGTAAAAATTTTTCTATGTCATTCTGTCCTTTACGTAATAGCCTAACATATGGCTCTATTATACTTAATCTGACTACTGTGCAATTTCAAATAGATATTAAACGCTCTTTAATTTTTTTTAAAGTAACTGTCTTCTTTTTTTTTTTCAATTATTTTCGTTGCAGTGTTTGAAATGGGCGCACGTCACTGGCCGCACCCGAAGGCGGCGCGGCCCGTACTGCAGTGTGAGCCACGGCGGCGGCCAGTGCGGCGCTGTCCCAGCCGGGCAGACGTGCGAAAGGCCAAGGCGTTTTGTTTTACTTTTGACTTGAGCACAGCTGCTCCAAATTCTGACTATTGCTTTTTAGCAAGAGCAAGAGGTGAGAAGTCCGAGAATTATCGCACAGTCAGCTTAATAGCTCACGCATCCAAGTTGCTTACAAGAATAATATACAGAAGAATGGAAAAGAAAATCGAGGATGGGCTAGGTGACGATCAGTTTGGCTTTAGGAAAGGTAAAGGCACGAGAGAGGCAATTCTGACGTTACGGCTAATAATGGAAGCAAGGCTAAAGAAAAATGAAGACACGTTCATAGGATTTGTCGACCTGGGAAAAGTGTTCGACAATGTAAAATGGTGCAAGATGTTCAAATTCTGAAAAACGTAAGGGTAAGATATAGGGAGAGACCGGTAATATACAATATGCACAATAGCCAAGAGGGAATAATAAGAGTGGACGACCAAGAACGAAGTGCTCGTATTAAAAGGGTGTAAGACAAGGATGTAGCCTGTCGCCCCTACTATTCAATCTGTACATCGAGGAAGCAATGATGGAAATAAAAGATAGGTTCAGGAGTGGAATTAAAATTCAGGGTGAAAGGATGTCAATGATACGATTCACTGATGACATTGCTACCCTGAGTGTAAGTGAAGAACAATTACATGATCTGCTGAATGGAATGAAGAATCTAATGAGTACAGAAAATGGACTGAGAATAAACTGAAGATAGACGAAGGTAATAAGAAGTAGTGGAAATAAGAACAGCAAGAAACTCAACATTAGGATTGATGGTCACGAAGTAATGAAGTTAAGGAATTTTGCTACCTAGGCAGTAAAATAACCAATGACGGACGGCGCAAGGAGAACATCAAAAGCAGATTAGCATTGGCAAAAAGGGCATTCCTGGCTAAGAGAAGTCTACTAATATCAAGTATCGGCCTTAATTTGAGAAAGAAGTTTCTGAGAACGTACGTCTGGAGTTCAGCATTGTATGGTGGTGAAACATGGACTGTGGGAAAACCGGAAAAGAAGAGAATCGAAGCATTTGAGATGTGGTGCTATAGACGAATGTTGAAAATTAGGTGGACTGATAAGGTAAGGAATGAGGAGGTTCTATGCAGAATCGGAGAGGACAGGAATATGTGGAAAACACTGATAAGGCGAAGGGACAGGATGATAGGACATCTGCTAAGACATGAGGGAATGACTTCCATGGTACTAGAGGGAGCTGTAGAGGGCAAAAACTGTAGAGGAAGACAGAGATTGGAATACGTCAAGCAAATAATTGAGGACGTAGGTTGCAAGTGGTACTCTGAGATGAAGAGGTTAGCACAGGAAAGGAATTCGTGGCGGGCCGCATCAAACATGCCAGAAGACTGATGGCTGGAAAAACAAGAAAAAAAAACAGTGGAAGCCTTGCAGCGCTGCTACCTAGACTGAGAGAAAGAACTCGGCCAGTGTACAGCTGACGAAGGGGACTGCTTTGAAAGGGGCAATATTGTTGTTCGAAAGAGAAACATCGGTAGGTAGAAGACCAGTCTCGTTACTTACCTGACACGCCTTGTACACCGAGTTCTGTCTGTCACTGTTTACTTCGGCTTGACTCTTTCCCGTTATGCTGCAGAGACATTTTTACAAGCTAGTCTTTTATGATGACACTAGGGCAGCTAAAACTGTTTCCACGTTTACCAGACCACTCTGGTAGCTCACCTCAGGATGTTCATTGAATTATTGTACCCTCTAACCAGGGGATACCAGCGTTTAAACACCGACTTCATGTAATTGGGGTCGCCAGTCGCAGAACTACACTCAGATGACAGCTGGCTGTAGTATCACGTGTACTCGTCTGTACTCAGGTTTCCGACGTGCTGTGCTTACCACCGCACGACGGCAATTAACAGACTCTGAACGAGGCGGAGCTACACGCATTGGACATTCCATTTCGGAAGTTGTTTGCGAGTTCATTATTCCGAGATCCAGAGTGTCAAGAGTCTACCGAGAAAACCAGAGTTCAGGTATTACTTCTCACCACAGACAACGGAGCGGGTGACAGTCTTCACTTCGAGTACTGCGGCGTTTGCGTAGTGTTGTCAGTGCTAACAGACAATCAACACTGCGTGATTTAACTGCAAACATTAGTGTGGAACGTACGAAGAACGTATACTTTAGGACAGAGCGGCGAAATTTGGCGTTAATGGGCTGCGGCAAGAGATTACCGACCCGAGTTCCTTTGCTAACAGCACGACACCGCCTGCAGCGCCTCTGCTGGGTTCCTGACCGTATCAGTCGGACCCTAGACGACGAGGAAACCGTGGCCCGGTCACGTGAGTCCCGATTTCAGTCGGTAAAAGCTGATGGTAGGATTTTAGAGTGTCGCAGACGCCAAGAAGGCACGGGCTCAAGTCGTCAACGAGGTACTGTGCAAGCTGGTTGTGGCTCCATAATGGTGTGGGCTGAGTTTACACGCATTGATCCTCTAGTCCAACTGAAACGGTCACTGACTGGAAAAGGTTGTGTTCGGCTTACTGGAGACCATTTGCACCCCTTTAAGGACTTGATGTTCCCAAACAACAATGGAATTTTGTGGCTCCAAAGCGCAAAGTCACTGGGCCACAATTGTTCACAGCTGGTTTGAAGAACATTGTGGCCATGTCGAGCACTCGGTTTGGTCACCCAGTTCGTCCGACTTGAATTCAGTCGTTTGTGGGAAATAATGGAGAGGTCAATTTCCTCACAAAATCGTGCACCGGCAATACTTTCGCAATTATGGACGGCTATAGAGGCATCAGTGCTCGCTACTTCTGCAGGGCACTCCCAACAACCCGTGGACTCCGCGCCGGGCAACAGGCGGCCCGGCGCGGCGTCAGGGGGCGTCCCGCGCCTTCTGCCGCCTCAGTGTGCCAGCAAACAGCACAGAACCTGTTGAGATTGTTTCAAACCGTTAGGTGTAAGCGGAACATTATTTCTTCATACAGGCACAGTTTTCCTAAATTTCACACTTCATCAGGAATACACGAACAGTTTAACATCCCGTCGACACCCATGTGCCGACCGGTGTGGCCGTGCGGTTCTAGGCGCTGCAGTCCGGAACCGCGGGACTGCTACGGTCGCAGGTTCGAATCCTGCCTCGGGCATGGATGCGTGTGATGTCCTTAGGTTGGTTAGGTTTAAGTAGTTCTAAGTTCTAGGGGACTGATGACCTCAGATGTTAAGTCCCATAGTGCTCAGAGCCATCTGAACATCCATGTTATTAGTGAGCGCGCACAGCCTCAGAGTGCTTCGAGGATCCGGAAGGAAATCTACCGTGCCCTTTCAAAGGCACCATTCCAGTATTTGCCTGGAGAAATTTAGGAAAATCACTCAGCTCACGAGTCTGTATAGCCAGCCACAGATCTGAACCATCGTCCTACCGAACGCGAGTTCAGTGTGCTGACCTCTTTCACAGGAACAAGCCGTCAGACCAAATACTAACAAAGCCAGAACTTACAAATCAGTAAGAGACCCAGACAGGCCCACATTGGGACTGTGGCGAGACAGGCCCTCGTTACGGGCGCACGCAGAGTGGGCGCTAAAACCGACCGGAAGAAAAGAAAGAAAGATGGAGAACGTTCTTTTCATGTCCCTATCACCTGCCCACGGGAAGACGCCTTTCTCTATGCCTGCACGATGTTGCCACTTGGCCGGCTGGTCGAATGATGTGATGTGCTGATTACCTACATCCACGTCTACATAAATATTCCGCAAATCACCGTATGGTGCACAGCGGAGTATACCCTGTAACACTACAATTCATTTCCTGTTCTACTCGGAAATAGGTGAGGGAGGAAAAAACCATTGTCTATATGCCTCCGTTGTTGTTGTGGTCTTCAGTCCTGAGACTGGTTTGATGCAGCTCTCCATGCTACACTACCCTATGCAAGCTTCTTCATCTCCCAGTACCTACTGCAACCTACATCCTTCTAAAGCTGTCTGCTGTATTCATCTCTTGGTCTCCGTCTACAATTATTACCCTCCACGCTGCCCTCCAACACTAAATTGGTGACCCTTTCATGCCTCACAATATGTCCTACAAAACGATTCCGTCTTCTAGTTAAATTGTGCCACAAATTTCTCTTCTCCCCAATTCTATTCAATACCTCCCCATTATTTATGTGATCTACCCATCTAATCTTTAGCATTCTTTTGTATCACCACATTTCCAAAGCTTCCATTCTCTTCTTGTCTAAACTATTTATCGTTCACGTTTCACTTCCATACACTCCATACAAATACTTTCAGAAACGACTTCCTGACGCTTAAATCTATACTCGATGTTAACAAATTCCTCTTCTTAAGAAACGCTTTCCTTCCCATTGCCAGTCTACATTTTATATCCTCTCTACTTCGACCATCACCAAACAGCAAAACTCAGTTACTACTTTAACCATCTCATTTCCTAATCTAATTCCTTCAGGATCACCCGTTTTAATTCTACTACATTCCATTATCCTCGTTTTGCTTTTGTTGATTTTCAACTTATATCCTCCTTTCGGGACACTGTCCATTCCGTTCAGCTACTCTTCCAGGTCCTTTGCTGTCTCTGACAGAATTATAATGTCATCGGCGAACCTCAAAGTTTTTATTTCTTCTCCATGGATTTTAATTCCTACTCTGAATTTTTCTTTTGTTTCCTTTACTGCTTGCTCAATATACAGATTGAATAACATCGGGGAGAGACTACAACCCTGTCTCACTCCCTTCCCAACTACTGCTTTCCATTCATTCCCCTCGACTCTTATAACTGCCATCTGGTTTCTGAACAAATTGTAAATAGCCTTTCGCTCCCTGTATTTTACCCTTACCACCTTCAGAGTTTGAAAGAGAGTATTCCAGTCAACATTGTCAAAAGCTTTTTCTAAGTCTACAAATGCTAGAAACGTAGGTTTGACCTTCCTTAATCTATCTTCTAAGTTAAGTCGTAGGGTCAGTATTGCCTCAAATGTTACAACATTTCTACGGAATCCAAACTGATCTTCCCCGAGGTCGGCTTCTACTAGTTTTTCCATTTGTCTGTAAGGAATTCGTGTTAGTATTTTGCAGCCGTGGCTTATTAAACTGATGGTTCGGTAATTTTCACACTTGTCAACACCTGCTTTCTTTGGTATTGGAATTATTAATTCTTCTTGAAGTCTGAGGGTATTTCGCCTGTCTCATATATCTTTCTCACCAGATGGTAGAGTTTTGTCAGGGCTGGCTCTCCCAAGGCTGTCAGCAGTTCTAATGGAAAGTTGTCTATTCCCAGGGCCTTGTGTCGACTTAGATCTTTCAGTGCTCTGTCAAATTCTACATGCAGGATCATATCTCCCATTTCATCTTCACTTACGTCCTCTTCCATTTCCATAATATTGCCCTCGAGTATATCGCCCTTGTACAGACCTTCTATATACTCCTTCCACCTTTCTGCATTCCCTTCTTTGTTTAGGACTGGTTTTCCATTTGTTTCAATGTTACAAGATTGTTTTTCCAACTTCGCTTTAGCTTACATTATCCTACATTCAGAGCTAACTGCCATTCATCACGGCAACTAGAAATTCCCCGAGTGGAGTTTGCTGGTCTCCCATCCGGCGCCTCCCCAGGTGGCGGATAGGGGAATGCTCACGAGATATGGTGGGTACCGGGGAAATAAAATACCCTGGGTGGAGCAAAACAAGCAACTGCAGCCTTGTAGTGTGATAGTGGCTTATCAAAAGCTATAGGAAGAAAACCTTGAGTAAAAACTACCTGGTCCTCCGGTTTGGGGGTTGTGCAGTGGGCCAGCTCCGCTCTCACATAAAAACATAAAAATGCTAAAAAACCTAATAATATGCCTCGGAAACATTGAAACTTTGAACGACGAACTGCCGATGAGAAACTGAAAATGATGTTTGGATGCTGGAATGTGCAAGGTATTTCCACTAAAATAAATTTAATACCTGCAGAACTTGACATGTTCAACATGGATGTTGTCGTACTCTCTGAAACAAAGAAGAAAGGCCAAGGAGAAGAAGAGCTGGATAATTATTTACATATCTGGAGTGGGGTATCAAAAGCAGTAAGAGACAAAGCAGAAGTCCTCATTATGATAAAGAAATCATGGAAAAAAGAGAATCGCAAATTGGACATTCATCAATCAACTCATAATAACTGTTGAAATGGCATTATTTG
Organism: Schistocerca americana; assembly: GCF_021461395.2. Taxonomy (NCBI): domain Eukaryota; kingdom Metazoa; phylum Arthropoda; class Insecta; order Orthoptera; family Acrididae; genus Schistocerca; species Schistocerca americana. Next base: position 194,831,812 of record NC_060127.1, read on the forward strand.
CTAGGGAAGTTGTGATTATTGGCGTATATGCACCCAGGAACGACACACAAGATAAGGAGAAAGATACATTCTGGGCCACCCTCAGGGAGACTATTGAAAAAATCCCAAGAAGAAAGGAACAGATTATTATGGAAGACATGAATGGAAGGATAGGAATTAGAGAATCCTGTACAATAGTGGGAGAACATGGAGAGGACGAAAATAATGTCAATTGGGAACGATTGATTGCAATTTGTTAACAATTTGATCTAAAAATTATCAATCCATTTTTCAAACAGAAGGACATTCATAAATATACTTGGCAACAGAACACTAAAGAACTTCGTCCTATAATAGATTATATTATCATTAGGCAAACAAGTAGTTTCATGGCAGTAGACGTAAGATCTTATAGAGGAGCCAGTGTGGATCAGACCACTATCTAGTAAAAACGAAATCACGAAATCGTTTTGGTCATGGACGAATGCAAGGAATGATACAAGCAACATAAATAAAACGAACAAGACTGAGAAAGATGAAAATTTACTTTTTAATATTGACAGCCTACAAGACGAAAGTATCAGAACACTCTTTGCGGCCAGGATGGAAAGGAAACTGGTTGAATCATTTGAAGGAAGTACGGAGGAAATATATGACTATATAAAAACTAATGTGAAAATCATAGCAATAAAGGTGTTGGGTAAAAAAGATAGCAACCACAACCGTGCAGCAGAGTGGTGGTCAGAGGAACTAGAGGTCCTCGTTAGAGAAAAACGAAATCCGTTCCTTTAGTGGTTGAATGATAGATCAGAAGAAACAAGATCAATATACAAAGAAAAGAAGAATGAAGTGATGAAAAAAATAAGGATGGCAAAAAATGAAGCATGGGAAAGAACATGTGCCAAGGTTAATAGCAAATTAGGATTTGGGAGAGCAAAAGAAGCATGGTCAGTATTAAAAGGTCTTCGACAAGATACAAAAAGCAAAACCAATCTCCAACTGATAACACAAAAGGAGTGGGAAGAGTATTTCCAAAAATTATTAAATGAGGACAGAGAAGAATAACTAGAAGAAGGAACAGTGGAAGAAACTGGACATGAAGATGGTGAGTTCCAGATTTTAGAAAGTGAAGTACTTCAGACGTTGAGAACAGGAAGGAATGGTAAATCACCGGGACCGGGCAATATCAATCTGGAGTGTCTGAAATATGGTGATGACAAAATTGTGAAACTGATAACACAGCTCTTCAACAAAATGACAGAAGGAGATTCAATACCCAACGAGATGAATCTAGGTTACATTTGTAGTGTTGGCAGAAGAGCCAACACTGTGTTTCTAGAGGAGGCCGAAATGCACGCGTTTAATTACACGCTGACTGGCGTGAGGTCTGGGACAGGACAATATCTCGAGAATTGCAAATAAAGTATGTAGATGATGTAATACTTAACTTTAATCCACAATTGTAGAACATCTCTCTTGACGATACATGTTATAACCACAATATATATAGCAAAGGATTATGGCGCCTTGCTAGGTCGTAGCAATTGACGTAGCTGAAGGCTATGCTAACTATCGTCTCGGCAAATGAGAGCGTATCGGTCAGTGAACCTTTCCTAGCAAAGTCGGCTGTACAACTGGGGCGAGTGCTAGTACGTCTCTCTAGACCTGCCGTGTGGTGGCGCTTGGTCTGCTATCACTGACAGTGGCGACACGCGGGTCCGCCGTATACTAACGGACCGCGGCCGATTTAAAGGCTACCACCTAGCAAGTGTGGTGTCTGGCGGTGACACCACAACATTAATAGCATGTTTAAGAAAGGAGATAGCAAAATTTGTTCAAACTATCGAGGAATTTGTGTCACAAACACATTAATGAGAATTTTTGCGAAATTAATTAAAAACAAACTGGAAAAATATTTAGGACCCAAGAAGAACAATGTGGTTTCAGGGCTGAGAGATCATGTGTAGACTATCTTTTCACATTACGACAGATTTTGGAGGATAGGGAAAAATCAAAAAATGTAGGATTAATTTTCATAGATCTAGAAAAAGCGTATGATAATGTTCCAAGAAAATTACTTTGGAGAGCACTACGTATGGCAAACATAAACCCTTCCTTGATTAAAATAATACAACAGATGTATATAGACAACATTCGCCAAATGAAACTTGGTAATAAACTTTGACAGAAATTTAAACAAGCAAAGGCCTTTTACAGGGCTGTCCCATGTCACCATCATTATTTAAAACATATATAGTTATTAACCTTAGAACATGGTCTCGTAAATGTGATAGCATGGGATTACAAATAAGAGATGGAGTTTACCTACATCGTTTATTGTTTGCTGTTGATCAAGTAGTCTTAGCACAAGATGGGGAGGATGCTAACTACATGTGCAGTCAACTAGCAGTAGCGTGCAAAACTTGGGGTTTGAAGATTAATTACCAAAAAACAGAATACTTGACTAATGATTCAGACGAGCTATACACTGAAGGAAAGAAAATCAAAAAGATAAACACTTTCTATTATTTGGGATCCATTTTAGAAATCGAGGGAAAATCAGAGTCAGAAGTCAATAAAAGAATTAGTAGCGGACGGAAGGTCATTGGGATGCTTAACTCAGTCTTATGAAGCGGGAATGTAATGAGCAGAACTAAAAACTTAATACACAAATCCATATTAGAGAGACCTGGACAATTAACCTGAAGCACGTTGAAAATTTACAAGCTCTAGAGATGGACTTCTGGAGATGATCGGCAAGAATCTCCAGGAAAGAGAAGATAAGGAACACCGAAATAATAAGGAGAATAGAAATAAAAGAAAGAATATATGTTGTGACTTGGCCAGACAGCCAAGCCACTAGGAGATAGCCGAAAGGCACGCGTTTAAGCTCACGCAGGCTGGCGTGAGGTCTGGAACAGTTAAAGGAGTTGAGTCTAGTAAAAAAAGTACGGAGCTTCTGGAATACTTAACTTTAATCCATAATTTGTGAACATCGGTCTGAAGGTACATGCATCACAAGATAAATAGCAAATGATAATGGCGCCTTGCTAGGTCGTAGCAAATGACGTAGCTGAAGGCTATGCTAACTATCGTCTCGGCAAATGAGAGCGTAATTTGTCAGTGAACCATCGCTAGCAAAGTCGGCTGTACAACTGGGGCGAGTGCTAGGACGTCTCTCTAGACCTGCCGTGTGGCGGCGCTCGGTCTGCAATCACTGATAGTGGCGACACGCGGGTCCGACGTATACTAACGGACCGCGGCCGATTTAAAGGCTACCACCTAGCAAGTGTGGTGTCTGGCGGTGACACCACAATATATGACGTAATGGATAGGCAGAAATTACAGTGGTACGGGTATGTACGACGAATGGAGAAAACCAGAATACCAAAACTGATGCTGGAGTGGGGACCAGAGGGGAGAAGAAGAAGAGGACGACCTATGACCACCTCGCGCCAAAATGTACAGCACACAACGAGGAGAATGGGCGCACAGCAAGAGGACACACAAGATCGAAACATCTGGAGGAATATTTTGAAAATAAAGTTTAAGAACGTTTATTCTTTGTATTGTAATATCCAAGTAAATTATTATGTTGGAGATAAGCCTCTGTAATGTGAAAAGCTCAAAATAAAAATAAAAAACTAGAAATCCTGTCAGTCACCTTATCCTGCTACACCCACTCACCTCCCCGTACACCACAGTAAACAGCCACAGATTGCTGCTCATCCTGGCCGTCACATCATTTATGTACAGTACGCAGAGGATAAGAGCTGTCCTGTCAGAATATCGCGCTACACCCCTAACAATAGCCTTGTCTCCGATGAACAATCGGCGTCGAGGACAACGTACAGGCTTGTACTACTTGAAAGGTCTGCAAGCCACTGACGCATCTGGAAACCTAGTCCGGATTGTCACACCTTCGTTACCTATTTGTTTGGTCCTAAGTTTGCTGAGGATGGCGTGTCTAGAGCTTCGCAGATCCAAAATACGGCTGAGGTTCTAGTAGTAAGAGAGGCACTGAGATACGCATTGCATAGTACCAGTGATGTTCTGATAGTAACGGATTCGCGAAGCGCCATCGAAAAACTAGAATATCTGCGCTGGGACTTGAAAACGAACTGGTAGTTCTTCGATGTACAATAAATGATCCGTCCGTGCGGCAAACAGAAGAGGACAGTGCAGCTTCTCTGGGTCAAAGGGCATTCCGGAATTGTTTGCCAATTAGCAGAGTGTAGCCGCAGCGAAGGAATACATTTCTTTGCACGACGGCCTTGTTTAGACTCCGCGCACATTGTAACTAAAGAGGTATCTGATGGCTGGACAGTTTGGGAAACCTCCATTGACGAAAGGACAAAACTTGGCACGGATTCAACAATGCATTCGAAAGAACATGGTATTCAAAATTAAAACTTTCACGACGACATACAACATCGCTTGCAAAAATACGAAATGGACACGAGTGTTATCCTGCACATCTGTGCAGAATCAATGTTCTCATCTCTCCATATTGCGAAGAAGCAGCAGATCTAAAAGACGTTCAGCTTGGCCGTTCCCTCTGCGCCGGTGAGAGGTGTCTCCGCGGAGCCGTGTGTGTTAGTGTGTGTGTGGCCGAACCCCCGCCACCGCACAGCTGATTCCCCCACCACGCGCCACGCGGACTCGGTAACGGTGAACGGCGCGGCCGCGCTCGGTTAACGGGAGCGCCACAGCCACACACACGCAGCGTGTAAGTGCGTGCGACGGACCGGCAGGCTGCACTATACGCACTCACACCTTTCAGATTAGTGACAGCGAATAAATTTTGTACACGAGTAGAGACTGCTTTTAAAAACCGATTAGCCAGTCGAGTGTTTTTCTGTCAGTCGGTTTTTTCTGAGCGATGAAACAACTAAATGAAAGTATCGAGTTTGTCTGCGTGGCCACCCTTCACAGCAAGCGCAGAAATATTTGTCTTGCTAGTAAATCCGCCTTTTCTTGCTGCAACTGTAATTGTTTTTTCTCAGACGCGTTTCGTCTTTTTTCACTCTAGGGCATTTTCAGTAGGATCTAGAACGATACAGTTTTGTTATTCTCGATTATCAAACCGCTCACATCGCGTTTTTATGTAAATAAGTAATTACTTACAGTTTGATGGCGCCTGCGTTTCCTCACGTCTGCTCTGGAGGTCGCACTATCCCTTCATTTCCGAAACATAAGCACATTTTTATATTCCGAACTTTTTCTTTTACGCTGTTCACAGCGCTTACCCTTACTTTTGTAGTGTACTACTACCCTTTGGCCGCTAGTTACAGATATTAGTTCGAAAACTAGTCGCAAAGGAATAATAGTACACCACAAAAATAAGGGTAACATGGCGAACAGTGTGAAAGAAAAAGTTCGGAATAGAAGTAAAGTGGTAGTGCGACCTCCACAGCAGATGAGAGGAAAGACAGATGACAACAAACTGCAAGTTTTGTGTCGTCTCTTTAGTTTGTCTTCGACCTCTCTCCTGATAGCTCGCCCGCCCTAGTCCTTACTATCGATCTTCTCGCAGTCTCTTTACCAACAGGACTGCTGCCGATAGCTTACGCCAGCACAGTAAGTATCTACTTATTTTTTTAAAAAAAGCGACGTGGCCGGTTGACAATCTAAAAATAACATATCAAAATAAACTGTATGGTTCTAGATCTCACTGAAGATGCCTTAAGAGTAAAAAAAGACGAAACGTTGTCGGAGAAATTAATTACAGTTGCAGCAAGATAAGGCAGTTTTATTTACAAAACAAATATGAATGAAAGTAGTCTGCGGACATGCCAGCTGTATGAATGTTTTCCACTCAGTGTCTGCGTTTGAGTGATTTCAGTAACATTCTTTTTCAGCCTTTGCAGTTATAGACCCTACACGAACATTGACTAAGGAACCTACAGAAACCAAAACATTGCATTAAAACAAGCGTTCAGTGCATAGTGCTGTGGAATGTGGAAAAAACAGCAAATTGGCGCTCATAGGAAGAAGAACAACACCAAAAATGCAACGGGAGCGTAATATGTAAGAAACTGTCCACGCAACCTGCCACTGATGATGCCTTGCAGAAAATAAAGGCGAAACGCGTATGGCACTAAAATTGTGTTTTATTCAGTTGCTGTCAGACGGTCCATAAGTAAAAATTATTAATATACCGTAATATAAAACACAATTTTTCCAGTTGTTTGGTGACGCACTTTGCCAGAAATATTTGTCATTTCTAAATTTTCTTTGAATTTCTTCAGTTACTGTAGTTTCATAATACGAATCATCTTTGCAGATGCTGTACTTCGGATTCAATTTGTCTTCATTATATTTTATCCAGTCATATAATTTCTTTCGTTCCCGCGCCACTGAACGTTTCGGCATTCTGAGCAAGACACAAAGTTCACTATCCAGGAAACGCCTATTCATAAACACGGACGAAAAACTGAGCAGCTACTTCTTGACACTCAGTAAAAGCACACATCGCTGCGGCAGTAACACGGGCGATAACACAGTGCAGTCAACAATGATGATTTGACACTAGGGAAACGAAGGAATGTTCCCGCTCAGAACTGAGAGCGCCGGGCTGCGGCGACCGCTATCTTCCGGTTGCTCCCGCAGACTGGTTTCACTCAAAATAATGAATGAGTAATTCAACCAATACGTAAGACTACAAAGGAATTCGGATTAACGAATAATACAGTCTCGGAGTAAAATGACGAACATTTCGTTGGTAGAATCATAGTACTGCGACTGTCGCAGTGATTATAATTCTTGTCACAAACAGTTGTTCTACACAGAAATATTCTCAGCCTTACGTGACGGTCGCGTACCATTTAACTATGAACATTAGTACACTGCACGAACAGGCCCGCTCTTCTACCTGAACAAAGATGAGCCTGCTGTCGGAGTCGGCTATCACAGCACGGTCCACAGGGCGCGATCGGCGCTGCGCTCTGACGTAAGTAGACTTGCTACAGTGCCGGCGAACGGAACCTCTTGGCTTCTATACACTATGTGATCAAAAGTATGCGGACACCTGGCTGAAAATGACATAAAAGTTCGTGGCGCCCTCCATCGGTAATGCTGGAATTCAATATGATGTTGGCCCACCCTTAGCCTTGATGTCAGCTTCCACTCTCGCTGGCATGCGTTTAATCAGGTACTGGAAGGTTTCTCGGTGAATGGCAGCCCCTTCTTCACGGAGTGCTGCACCGAAGGGAGGTATCGATAGCACAAAGTCGGTGTTCCAAAATATCCCAACGGTGTTCTATAGAATTCAGGTCAGGATTCCGTGCGGGCCAGTCCGTGATATTGTCGTGTAACGACTCCGCCACAGGCCGTCCATTGTGAACGTGTGTTCGATCGTGTTAAAAGATGCAATCGCCATCCCAGAATCTCTCTCCAAAAGTGGGAAGCAAGAAGGTGCTTAAAACATCAATGTGCTGTGATAGTGCCACGCCAGGCACAAAGAATGAAAAACACGACCACACCGCAACACCACCTCCTCCGAATTTTACTGTTGGCGCTACACACGCTGGCAGATGACGTTCACCGGGCATTCGCCATACCCACACCCTGCCATCGGATCGCCACATGGTGTACCGTGATTGGTCAATCCACACAACATTCTTCCACTGTTCAATCGTCCAATGTTTACGCTTCTTACACCAAAAGAGACGGCGTTTGACATTTACCGGCGCGATGTGTGGCTAATAAGCAGCCGCTTGACAATGAAATCCAAGTTTTCTCACCTCCCGCCTAACTGGCACAGTACTTGCAGTGGATCCTGATGCAGGTCGGGATTCCTGTGTGATGGTCTGGATAGATGTCTGCCTGTTACACACTACGACCCTCTTCAACTATCGGCGGTCTCTGTCAGTCAACAGACGAGGTCGGCCTGTACGCTTTTGTGCTGTACGTGTCGCTTCACGTTTCCACTATCACATCGGAAACAGTGGACCTAGGGATGTTTAGGAGTGTCGCGGAGCGCCTCATTCTGCTCTCTCACGATGTCTACTGAGGTCGCTGATGTGGAGTACCTGGCAGTAGGTGGCAGCACAATGCAACTAATATGAAAAATGTAGGTTTTTGGGGGTAGCTGGATACTTTTGATCACATTGTGTATACGAGGTGTCTATTCTTTCGGAAAAGACATCACATGTGTATAATTATGGCAAAACGGCCACTGACCCCTTCAGTGCGGATGCATACTAAGCTCAGGCTGTTATGCGAATCGGCATGATGCCGCCACTAATGAGGCTAATGACCAGGGGCATACAGCAGCAGTGTGTGGTGTGGTGTGGGGCGAGTTGAGAATTTGCGTCTGCCGGGAGGCGCGTTGGAGTAATCCCTGCGGTTGTGGTGACCACTGCACCCGGATTCGTAGTGTTCAGTGCCTCTGCCTATTAAGCAGGAGACGCGTGTTCGAAATCGAGTCCTTCACAAATTTTCAACCTGTCCCATTAATATAAATCAGCGCCCACTGGCACCTAATGTCTTTAATTCCTGTGTGTCTTGGCTGTCCTTAGGTTGTTGTTCCATCGGATGTCCGACCTCACAGGTTCGGCACACAGGTAAAACAAGACAGGCGGCGAACTGTAGCGTATGCAACATCAGACTTTAAAGAACGCAGAATACAAGTGCGTCAGAACACGCAGTGCACCGGACACTCCTAACTATGGGCCTCCACAGCCGATGCCCCGTGCAAGTGCCAATGTCAACAACACGACGCAGACGACTAGACTGAAATGGGAGCGTGGTGACAATCGACACTGGACGTTGGCGCAGTGGCAGAGCGCTGAAGGGTCTGATGAACCCCGACACCTTCTTCGTCGTGCCGATGGGAGGACGCGGATACGTCGCGTCCCAGGGGAACAGCTCGCCGCCACCTGTAGTGTGGGACGGAGACAAGCTGGCGGCGGCTCCCTCGAGCTCTGGGCAGCATCCACGTGGACATGCATGCGTCCAGCGCAGGTCGCGCGAGGCACGGTAACGGCCCAGGAGTATTTTACGCTGATTGCACGTCACGTACGACCCCTCATGACGATCACGATTCCCGTCGCGTTTTTCATCGAGATAATGCGAATTGTCACAAGGCCAGGAGTGTGATAGAGTGGTACGAGGAAAGCAGTTGCGAGTTCCAATTGATGAGCTGCCCCCAACTCGCCAGAGCTGAACCCAATCGAATACCTGTGGGGTGTGATTGAACGTGGCGTCAGAGCCGACCGCCCCCTCCCCGCAAATTACTGTAATTACGTGACTTGTGTGGTGCCCGCTCCCTCCAGAGGCCTACCACTGCCTCATTGCTTCCGTGACACGACGCGTCGCCGCTTTAATACGTGTCGAAGGTGCACATACGGCTCTTAGGTACCAACATCAACTTGGGATCTCTCTCTTCGGTCGACACAACACAGTGCACCTATCACTTGCTTGACACACGGTACGAGTTTGCGTTCTTAAAGTCTAGAGGCGTCCTGGAAAAATTCATGCTGACGTCCATGCTGTGAGCAGAGAGTAATTAGTTTTAAATTATAATTTCAAATTATAATGAGAACCCATTCTACAGAAAGAAAGATGTCCAGAGCGTAAATTACTCTACAAAACGATCCTGGTACCGTATTGTGCTTGTGTAGTCATGTTGCAAAATTCAGACCAATACAATGAGTAGATGATAAACTGTTCCGGAATGAAGACAATTTAGCTATGTGGCGTCTTCAGTATTAATTTCACACACTCAATATCTGCTAAAAATTTCGTTGCATACCAGACTGGCTGGGTGGATTAAATCACAAGGTACGTGATCTGTCACTCGCTGATACAGTATTTTTCAATGTAACAGACAATTCACTTCAAATTAAATACAAATTTTAAGACGTTACACATAATTTATATAAAAGAATACGTTCTTCTTCCACGTTTCTCTGTAAACTCGGTTTTCCGAAATTGTGGATTACAGTTATCGCGTACTAATTTTGGAATTTTCCTTTACTGGGTACATCTTTTTTGTACTAAAGGACGCACAAGAAGAAGGATCGAAACTGAAACTTTCATACCAGGTATTTTCATTCTCAGTCGTTCGTCTAGTTCAAGAGTATGTGTGTGAATGTGTCGCTGGTGCAAGACGACGTTTATCAAGTGACAGCACGCTAGAGTCAGCAGTAGCCTGGTTTCTCCCTGTAATTGCAGAAACATGGACATTTGCATGATATTTCGCAGTTAATTGACACGTATTTTATATCACTGTCCTACAATACCCCTACTTGTTTTCACACATAAAACGGGGTAGAAAGTTGTTCAATTTGCTTCGCTATTGCTTCACTAGGAGTGCGGGTAAACTACTACAAACAGCATAGCGAAAGCATTATTGTGGCCAAGATAGACACGAAGCCCACGCCTACTACAGTAGTACAAGTTTATATGCCAACTAGCTCTGAGGATGAAGAAGAAAAGCCGGCCGAAGTGGCCGTGCGGCTAAAGGCGCTGCACTCTGGAACCGCAAGACGGCTACGGTTGCAGGTTCGAATCCTGCCTCGGGCATGGATATTTGTGATGTCCTTAGGTTAGTTAGGTTTAACTAGTCCTAAGTTCCAGGGGACTAATGACCTCAGCAGTTGAGTCCCACAGTGCACAGAGCCATTTGAACCTTTTTTTTTAAGAAGAAATTGATGAAATATATGATGAGGTAAAAGAAATTATTCAGGTAGTGAAGGGAGACAAAAATTTAATAGTCATGGGTGACTGGAATTCGACTGTAAGAAAAGGAAGAGAAGGAAACGTAGTAGGAGAATATGGATTGGGGCTAAGAAATGAAAGACGAAGCCGCCTGGTAGAATTTTGCACAGAGAATAACTTAATCATAGCTAACACTTGGTTCAAAAATCATAAAAGAAGATTGTATACATGGAAGAACCGTGGAGACACTAGAAGGTTTCAGATAGATTACATAGTGGTAAGACAGAGATTTAGGAACCAGAGTTACAATTGTAAAATTTTTTAGTGACATGTGGATTCTGACGACATTCGATTGGTTATGAACTGTAGATTAAAACAGCACAAACTGCAAAAAGGTGGGAATTTAAGGAGATGGGTCCTGGATAAACTGACAGAACCAGAGATTGTAGAGTGTTTCAGGGAGAGCATAAGGGAACAATTGACAGGAATGGGGGAAAGAAATACAGTAGAAGAAGAATGGGTAGCATTGAGAGATGACATAGTGAAGGCAGCAGAGGATGAAGTAGGTAAAAAGACGAGGGCTAGTAGAAATCCTTGGGTAACAGGAGAAATATTGAATTAAATTGATGAATGGCGAAAACATTAAAACGCAGTAAATGAAGCAGGCAAAAAGGAATACAAACGTCTCATAAATGAGATCGACAGGAAGTGCAAAATGGCTAAGCAGGGATGGCTAGAGGACAAATGTAAGGATGTAGAGGCTTACCTCACTAGGGGTTAGATAGATACTGCCTAAAGGAAAATTAAAGAGACCTTTGGAGAAAATAGAACCACTTGCACGAATATCAAGAGCTCAGATGGAAACCCAATTCTAAGCAAAGAAGGGAAAGCAAAAAGGTGGAAGAATATATTGAGGGTCTATACAAGGGCGATGTTCTGGAGGACAATATTATGGAAATGGAAGAGGATGTAGATGAAGATGAAATGGGAGATACGATACTGCGTGAAGAGTTCGACAGAGTACTGAAAGACCTGAGTCAAAACAAGGCCCCGGGAGTAGACAACATTCCATTAGAACTACTGATAGCATTGGGAGAGCCAGTCCTGACAAAACTCTACCATCTGGTGAGTAAGATGTATGAGACAGGCGAAATTCCCTCAGACTTCAAGAAGAATATAATAATTTCAATCCCAAAGTAAGCAAGTGTTGACAGATGTGAAAATTACTGAACTATCAGTTTAATAAGTCACAGCTGCAAAATACTAACGCGAATTCTTTACAGACGAATGGAAAAACTGGTAGAAACCGACCTCGGGGAAGATCAGTTTGGATTCCATAGAAATGTTGGAACACGTGAGGTAATTCTGACCCTACAGCCGGCCAGAGTGGCCGAGCGGTTCTAGACGCTACAGTCTGTATCCGCGCGACCGCTACGGTCGCAGGTTCGAATCCTGCCGGGGGCATGGATGTGTGTGATGTCCTTAGGTTAGTTAGGTTTAAGTAGTTCTAAGTTCTAGAGGACTTATGACCTCAGCAGTTGAGTCCTGTAGTGCTCAGAACCATTTGAACCATTTGACCTTACGACTTACCTTAGATGATAGATTAAGGAAAGGCAAACCTACGTTTCTAGCATTTGTAGACTTAGAGAAAGCTTTTGACAATATTGACTGAAATACTCTCTTTCAAATTCTGAAGGTGGCTGGGGTAAAATACAGGGAGCGAAAGGCTATTTACAATTTGTACAGAAAGAAGGTGGCAGTTATAAAGAGTCGAGGGACATGAAAGGGAAGCGGTGGTTGGGAAGGGAGTGAGACAGGGTTGTAGCCTCTCCCCGATGCTATTCAATCTGTATATTGAGCAAGCAGTAAGAGAAACAAAAGAAGAGTTTGGTGTACGTATTAAAATCCATGGAGAAGAAATAAAAACTTTAAGGTTCGCCGATGACATTGTAATTCTGGCAGAGACAGCAAAGGTCTTGGACGAGAAGTTGAACGGAATGGACAGTGTCTTGAAAGGAGGGTATAAGATGAACATCAACAAAAGCAAAACGAGGATAATCGAATGTAGTCGGATTAAGTTGGGTGACGCTGAGGGAACTAGATTAGGAAATGAGACACTTAAATTAGTAATGGAGTTTTGCTATTTGGGGATCAAAATAACTGATGATGGTCGAAGCAGAGAGGATATAAAATGTAGACTGGCAATGACAAGGAAAGCGTTTCGGAAGAAGAGAAATTTGTTAACATCGAATATAGATTTAAGTGTCAGGAAGTCGTTTCTGAAAGTATTTGTGTGCAGTGTAGCCATGTATGGAAGTGAAACATGGACGATCAATACACTCCCATGCCCGGGTTCCCGGGTTCGATTCCCGGCGGGGTCAGGGATTTTCTCTGCGTCGTGATGACTGGGTGTTGTGTGATGTCCTTAGTTTAGTTAGGTTTAAGTAGTTCTAAGTTCTCGGGGACTGATGACCATAGCTGTTAGGTCCCATAGTGCTCAGAGCCATTCGATAAATACACTCCTGGAAATTGAAATAAGAACATCGTGAATTCATTGTCCCAGGAAGGGGAAAATTTATTGTCACATTCCTGGGGTCAGATACATCACATGATCACACTGACAGAACCACAGGCACATAGACACAGGCAACAGAGCATGCACAATGTCGGCACTAGCACAGTGTATATCCACCTTTCGCAGCAATGCAGGCTGCTATTCTCCCATGGAGACGATCGTAGAGATGCTGGATGTAGTCCTGTGGAGCGGCTTGCCATGCCATTTCTACCTGGCGCCTCAGTTGGACCAGCGTTCGTGCTGGACGTGCAGACCGCGTGAGACGACGCTTCATCCAGTCCCAAACATGCTCAATGGGGGACAGATCCGGAGATCTTGCTGGCCAGGGTAGTTGACTTACACCTTCTAGAGTACGTTGGGTGGCACGGGATACATGCGGACGTGCATTGTCCTGTTGGAACAGCAAGTTCCCTTGCCGGTCTAGGAATGGTAGAACGATGGGTTCGATGACGGTTTGGATGTACCGTGCACTATTCAGTGTCCCCTCGGCGATCACCAGTGGTGTACGGCCAGTGTTGGAGATCGCTCCCCACACCATGATGCCGGGTGTTGGCCCTGTGTGCCTCGGTCGTATGCAGTCCTGATTGTGGCGCTCACCTGCACGGCGCCAAACACGCATACGACCATCATTGGCACCAAGGCAGAAGCGACTCTCATCGCTGAAGACGACACGTCTCCATTCGTCCCTCCATTCACGCCTGTCGCGACACCACTGGAGGCGGGCTGCACGATGTTGGGGCGTGAGCGGAAGACGGCCTAACGGTGTGCGGGACCGTAGCCCAGCTTCATGGAGACGGTTGCGAATGGTCCTCGCCGATACCCCAGGAGCAACAGTGTCCCTAATTTGCTGGGAAGTGGCGGTGCGGTCCCCTACGGCACTGCGTAGGATCCTATGGTCTTGGCGTGCATCCGTGCGTCGCTGCGGTCCAGTCCCAGGTCGACGAGCACGTGCACCTTCCGCCGACCACTGGCGACAACATCGATGTACTGTGGAGACCTCACGCCCCACGTGTTGAGCAATTCGGCGGTACGTCCACCCGGCCTCCCGCATGCCCACTATACGCCCTCGCTCAAAGTCCGTCAACTACACATACGGTTCACGTCCACGCTGTCGCGGCATGCTACCAGTGTTAAAGACTGCGATGGAGCTCCGTATGCCACGGCAAACTGGCTGACACTGACGGCGGCGGTGCACAAATGCTGCGCAGCTAGCGCCATTCGACGGCCAACACCGCGGTTCCTGGTGTGTCCGCTGTGCCGAGCGTGTGATCATTGCTTGTACAGCCCTCTCGCAGTGTCCGGAGCAAGTTTGGTGGGTCTGACACACCGGTGTCAATGTGTTCTTTTTTCCATTTCCAGGAGTGTAGTTTAGACAAGAAGAGATTCGAAGCTTTCGAGGTGTGGTGCTACAGAAGAATGCTGAAGATTAGATGGGTAGATCACATAACTAATGAGGAGGTATTAATTAGAATTGGGGAGAAGTGGAGTTTGTGGCACAACTTGACTAGAAGAAGGGATAGGTTCGTAGGACGTGTTCTGAGGCATCAAGGGATCACCACTTTAGTGCTGGAGGGCAGCGTGTAGGGTAAAAATCGTAGAGGGAGACCAAGAGATGAATACACAAAGCCGATTCAGAAGGATGGAGGCTGCAGTAGGTGCTGGGGGATGAAGAAGCTTGCACAGGATAGAGTAGCATGGAGAGCTGCATCAAACCAGTCTCAGGACGGAAGACCACAACAACAACAACATCGTTTTCTTGTTGTTGGTTTCGCAAAAGCCTTTTCTTTATGATTCTACTTTGACGAAAGTACTCTGAACCCTATAGGAACTACCTTACTGACCCTTTTGTTGATTTCTCAATTCTGACTTTTGTAGCATTGTCTCTGACGGTTTTTTTTTTCTTCACAGTCCACTTAACTGCAACTTGTCAAGTGTGAAATTCACTGAAAATGCATAAATAAAAAAATAAGACCTGCTGTCACGCAAAACGTTTAAAAAATTGCAATAAATAAATGTGCAAAAGGTTCTCTGCTCTTTGCAATGGTTAGTAATGGTCTAAATTCATAAATCAAATAGCTAAGAATGAATACTTACCAGAACAAAATATTAGGTTGTGATAGTTTAAACTAGTAAAGATTGTCTACGCGTAAGTCACAAAAAAAAAAGAAAATGGGGTGAAAATGCTGCATTTAGTCTTCTATACAAGGCTGAATGTTATGAGATATGAGTGCGGTCACCTGCATTCGTTATTTCTCGCAGTCGCTTAGTTGCATCAATACTATAAAATGAGAGTGTTATCATTAAAGAGGTTATGTGGTGAATACTCTTTCTTTTCTCTCGTCTTTGTGTGACTAATGCAGTACAGTCGTATGTTCGTAGATAATGTCTTTGATCAAATTGTAACTGTCAAAAACTACTTTAGTTTTAAATACTGACTAAAGTTCGTAGCGACACATACGCGCTAAACACTGTTAACGACGCGAAAAAGGTTGTGCTTCTGCTTCTCAAAATTTTATAGGTACAAATGAGCTCTGACGCTTTTCGAGAAACACTATGTAATAAATTGTAGATCTTCTTCAAAACAACTGCGTGGCCTAATCGGTAGCGCCGTTAAACGAAAATCAAGTATTGATTTTGGTGACAGTTCGAATTTTGTTGTAGTTATATTTTTTTCGGACAGAATACCTAGATCACATAAATATGAAATTCATCAAATATATGTTTGTGAACTCGTAGTTATGCATAATTTTTCATCAAAATTGCACGTTTTCTCGTCTCTAATTATACATCGCACGTAGAATTCTGGTTTCCATTGCAAATACAAATTCTTAAGTAGCGATCTCCCCATGAACCATGGACTTTACCGTTTGTGTGGAGGGTCGCGTGTCTCATCTACACAGATAGCCGTACCGTAGGTGCGGGAACTATCTGTTGAGAGCACAGACAAACGTGTGGTTCCCGAAGAGGGTCAGCAGCCTTTTCAGTAGTTGCAGGGGCAACAGTCTGGGTGATTGACTGATCTGCCCTTGTAACACTAACCAAAACGGCCTTGCTGTGCTGGTACTGCGAACGGCTGAAAGCAAGGGGAAACTACAGCCGTAATTTTTCCCGAGCGCACGCAGCTTTACTGTGTGGTTAAATGATGATGGCGTCCTCGTGGGTAAAATATTACGCAGGTAAAATAGTCCCCCATGCGGATCTGTGAGCGGGGACCACTCAGGAGGACATCGATATCAGGAGAATGAAAACTGGTGTTCTACAGATCGGGGCGTGGAATGTCAGACCCCATAGTCGGGCAGGTAGGTTAGAAAATTGAAAAACGGAAATGGTTAGTTTAAAGTTAGATATATTGGGAATTAAAGAAGTTCGATGCAAGGGGGAACAAGACTTCTAGTCAGGTGACTACATGGTTTTAAAAACAAAATCAAATAGGGGTAATGCAGCAGTAGGTTTAATAATGGAATAAAAAATAGGGGTGCGAGTAAGCTACTACGAACAGCATAGTGAAAGCATTATTGTGGCCAAGATAGACACGAAGCCCACGCCTACTACAGTAGTACAAGTTTATATGCCAACTAGCTCTGCAGATGAAGAAGAAATTGATGAAATATATGATGAGGTAAAAGAAATTATTCAGGTAGTGAAGGGAGACAAAAATTTAATAGTCATGGGTGACTGGGATTCGACTGTAGGAGGAAAAGGAAGGAAACGTAGTAGGAGAATATGGATTGGGGCTAAGAAATGAAAGACGAAGCCGCCTGGTAGAATTTTGCACAGAGCATAACTTAATCATAGCTAACACTTGGTTCAAAAATCATGAAAGACAGTTGTATACATGAAACAGCCCTGGAGATACTGGAAGGTTTCAGATAGATTACATAGTGGTAAGACAGATTTAGGAACCAGAGTTACAATTGTAAGATATTTTTAGTGACACATGTGGATTCTGACGACATTCGATTGGTTATGAACTGTAGATTAAAACAGCACAAACTGCAAAAAGGTGGGAATTTAAGGAGATGGGACCTGGATAAACTGACAGAACCAGAGATTGTAGAGTGTTTCAGGGAGAGCATAAGGGAACAATTGACAGGAATGGGGGAAAGAAATACAGTAGAAGAAGAATGGGTAGCATTGAGAGATGACATAGTGAAGGCAGCAGAGGATGAAGTAGGTAAAAAGACGAGGGCTAGTAGAAATCCTTGGGTAACAGGAGAAATATTGAATTAAATAGATGAAAGGCGAAAACATTAAAATGCAGTAAATGAAGCAGGCAAAAAGGAATACAAACGTCTCAAAAATGAGATCGACAGGAAGTGCAAAATGGCTAAGCAGGGATGGCTAGAGGACAAATGTAAGGATGTAGAGGCTTACCTCACTAGGGGTTAGATAGATACTGCCTACAGGAAAATTAAAGAGACCTTTGGAGAAAATAGAACCACTTGCATGAATATCAAGAGCTCAGATGGAAACCCAATTCTAAGCAAAGAAGGGAAAGCAAAAAGGTGGAAGGAATATATTGAGGGTCTATACAAGGGTGATGTTCTGGAGGACAATATTATGGAAATGGAAGAGGATGTAGATGAAGATGAAATGGGAGATACGATACTGCGTGAAGAGTTCGACAGAGTACTGAAAGACCTGAGTCGAAACGAGGCCCCGGGAGTAGACAACATTCCATTAGAACTACTGATAGCATTGGGAGAGCCAGTCCTGACAAAACTCTACCATCTGGTGAGTAAGATGTACGAGACAGGCGAAATTCCCTCAGACTTCAAGAAGAATATAATAATTTCAATCCCAAAGAAAGCAAGTGTTGACAGATGTGAAAATTACTGAACTATCAGTTTAATAAGTCACAGCTGCAAAATACTAACGCGAATTCTTTACAGACGAATGGAAGAACTGGTAGAAACCGACCTCGGGGAAGATCAGTTTGGATTCCATAGAAATGTTGGAACACGTGAGGCAATTCTGACCCTACGGCCGGCCAGAGTGGCCGTGCGGTTCTAGGCGCTACAGTCTGTATCCGCGCGACCGCTACGGTCGCAGGTTCGAATCCTGCCGGGGGCATGGATGTGTGTGATGTCCTTAGGTTAGTTAGGTTTAAGTAGTTCTAAGTTCTAGAGGACTTATGACCTCAGCAGTTGAGTCCTGTAGTGCTCAGAACCATTTGAACCAGTTGACCTTACGACTTACCTTAGATGATAGATTAAGGAAAGGCAAACCTACGTTTCTAGCATTTGTAGACTTAGAGAAAGCTTTTGACAATATTGACTGAAATACTCTCTTTCAAATTCTGAAGATGGCTGGGGTAAAATACAGGGAGCGAAAGGCTATTTACAATTTGTACAGAAAGCACGTGGCAGTTATAAAGAGTCGAGGGACATGAAAGGGAAGCGGTGGTTGGGAAGGGAGTGAGACAGGGTTGTAGCCTCTCCCCGATGCTATTCAATCTGTATATTGAGCAAACAGTAAGGGAAACAGAAGAAAAGTTTGGTGTAGGTATTAAAATCCATGGAGAAGAAATAAAAACTTTGAGGTTCGCCGATGACATTGTAATTCTGGCAGAGACAGCAAAGGTCTTGGACGAGAAGTTGAACGGAATGGACAGTGTCTTGAAAGGAGGGTATAAGATGAACATCAACAAAAGCAAAACGAGGATAATCGAATGTAGTCGGATTAAGTTGGGTGATGCTGAGGGAACTAGATTAGGAAATGAGACACTCAAATTAGTAAAGGAGTTTTGCTATTTGGGGTTCAAAATAACTGATGATGGTCGAAGCAGAGAGGATATAAAATGTAGACTGGCAATGACAAGGAAAGCGTTTCGGAAGAAGAGAAATTTGTTAACATCGAATATAGATTTAAGTGTTAGGAAGTCGTTTCTGAAAGTATTTGTGTGCAGTGTAGCCATGTATGGAAGTGAAACATGGACGATAAATAGTTTAGACAAGAAGAGATTCGAAGCTTTCGAGGTGTGGTGCTACAGAAGAATGCTGAAGATTAGATGTGTAGATCACATAACTAATGCGGAGGTATTAATTAGAATTGGGGAGAAGTGGAGTTTGTGGCATAACTTGACTAGAAGAAGGGATCGGTTGGTAGGACATGTTCTGAGGCATCAAGGGATCACCAATTTAGTACTGGAGGGCAGCGTGTAGGGTAAAAATCGTAGAGGGAGACCAAGAGATGAATACACTAAGCAGATTCAGAAGGATGGAGGCTGCAGTAGGTGCTGGGGGATGAAGAAGCTTGCACAGGATAGAGTAGCATGGAGAGCTGCATCAAACCAGTCTCAGGACGGAAGACCACAACAACAACAACATCGTTTTCTTGTTGTTGGTTTCGCAGAAGCCTTTTCTTTATGATTCTACTTTGACGAAAGTACTCTGAACCCTATAGGAACTACCTTACTGACCCTTTTGTTGATTTCTCAATTCTGACTTTTGTAGCATTGTTTCTGACGGTTTTCTTCATCACAGTCCACTTAACGGCAACTTGTCAAGTGTGAAATTCACTGGAAATGCATAAATAAATAAATAAGACCGGCTGTCACGCAAAACGTTTAAAAAATTGCAATAAATAAATGTGCAAAAGGTTCTCTGCTCTTTGCAATGGTTAGTAATGGTCTAAATTCATAAATCAAATAGCTAAGAATGAATACTTACCAGAACAAAATATTAGGTTGTGATAGTTTAAACTAGTAAAGATTGTCTACGCGTCAGTCACAAAAAAAAAAAAAAAGAAAATGGGGTGAAAATGCCGCATTTAGTCTTCTATACAAGGCTGAATGTTATGAGATATGAGTGCGGTCACCTGCATTCGTTATTTCTCGCAGTCGCTTAGTTGCATCAATACTATAAAAAGAGAGTGTTATCATTAAAGAGGTTATGTGGTGAATACTCTTTCTTTTCTCTCGTCTTTGTGTGACTAATGCAGTACAGTCGTATGTTCGTAGATAATGTCTTTGATCAAATTGTAACTGTCAAAAACTACTTTAGTTTTAAATACTGACTAAAGTTCGTAGCGACACATACGCGCTAAACACTGTTAACGACGCGAAAAAGGTTGTGCTTCTGCTTCTCACAATTTTATAGGTACAAATGAGCTCTGACGCTTTTCGAGAAACACTATGTAATAAATTGTAGATCTTCTTCAAAACAACTGCGTGGCCTAATAGGTAGCGCCGTTAAACGAAAATCAAGTATGGTTTTTGGTGACAGTTCGAATTTTGTTGTAGTTATATTTTACTCGGACAGAATACCTAGATCACATAAATATGAAATTCATCAAATATATGTTTGTGAACTCGAAGTTATGCATAATTTTTCAACAAAATTGCACGTTTTCTCGTCTCTAATTATACATCGCACGTAGAATTCTGGTTTCCATTGCAAATACAAATTCTTAAGTAGCGATCTCCCCATGAACCATGGACTTTACCGTTTGTGTGGAGGGTCGCGTGTCTCATCTACACAGATAGCCGTACCGTAGGTGCGGGAACTATCTGTTGAGAGCACAGACAAACGTGTGGTTCCCGAAGAGGGTCAGCAGCCTTTTCAGTAGTTGCAGGGGCAACAGTCTGGGTGATTGACTGATCTGCCCTTGTAACACTAACCAAAACGGCCTTGCTGTGCTGGTACTGCGAACGGCTGAAAGCAAGGGGAAACTACAGCCGTAATTTTTCCCGAGCGCACGCAGCTTTACTGTGTGGTTAAATGATGATGGCGTCCTCGTGGGTAAAATATTACGCAGGTAAAATAGTCCCCCATGCGGATCTGTGAGCGGGGACCACTCAGGAGGACATCGATATCAGGAGAATGAAAACTGGTGTTCTACAGATCGGGGCGTGGAATGTCAGACCCCATAGTCGGGCAGGTAGGTTAGAAAATTGAAAAACGGAAATGGTTAGTTTAAAGTTAGATATATTGGGAATTAAAGAAGTTCGATGCAAGGGGGAACAAGACTTCTAGTCAGGTGACTACATGGTTTTAAAAACAAAATCAAATAGGGGTAATGCAGCAGTAGGTTTAATAATGGAATAAAAAATAGGGGTGCGAGTAAGCTACTACGAACAGCATAGTGAAAGCATTATTGTGGCCAAGATAGACACGAAACCCACGCCTACTACAGTAGTACAAGTTTATATGCCAACTAGCTCTGCAGATGAAGAAGAAATTGATGAAATATATGATGAGGTAAAAGAAATTATTCAGGTAGTGAAGGGAGACAAAAATTTAATAGTCATGGGTGACTGGAATTCGACTGTAGGGAAAGGAAGAGAAGGAAACGTAGTAGGAGAATATGGATTGGGGCTAAGAAATGAAAGACGAAGCCGCCTGGTAGGTTTTTGCACAGAGCATAACTTAATCATAGCTAACACTTGGTTCAAAAATCATGAAAGACAGTTGTATACATGAAACAGCCCTGGAGATACTGGAAGGTTTCAGATAGATTACATAGTGGTAAGACAGAGATTTAGGAACCAGAGTTACAATTGTAGGATATTTTTAGTGACACATGTGGATTCTGACGACATTCGATTGGTTATGAACTGTAGATTAAAACAGC
Organism: Schistocerca americana; assembly: GCF_021461395.2. NCBI lineage: Eukaryota > Metazoa > Arthropoda > Insecta > Orthoptera > Acrididae > Schistocerca > Schistocerca americana. The sequence continues at coordinate 194,853,605 of NC_060127.1, forward strand.
ACAAACTGCAAAAAGGTGGGAATTTAAGGAGATGGGACCTGGATAAACTGACAGAACCGGAAATTGTAGAGTGTTTCAGGGAGAGCATTAGGAAACGATTGACGGGAATGGGAGAAAGAAATACAGTAGAAGAAGAATGGGTAGCATTGAGAGATGACATAGTGAAGGCAGCAGAGGATGAAGTAGGTAAAAAGACGAGGGCTAGTAGAAATCCATGGGTAACAGAGGAGATATTGAATTTAATTGATGAAAGGAGAAAATATAAAAATGCAGTAAATGAAGCAGGCAAAAAGGAATACAAACGTCTCATAAAAGAGATCGACAGGAAGTGCAAAATGGCTAAGCAGGGATGGCTAGAGGACCAATGTAAGGATGTAGAGGTATATATGTCTAGGGGTAAGTCATTCGTCCTGCAGACTCTGGCGATATAATGCAACATGGCGACAAAAGGTGTACCGTTGACGGTTAGAAATGGCTATGCATTGTTTGTCCTTTGTACACCGAGTTAGGGCGGTTGCGACGAGACTTTGAGACTACCACACACACTGTGCACTTCATCGGCCACTTTGTGCGCTAACATTTTCGTACCTCCCGTCACTCATTGAGTACCTGTTATCTCGTCGCAATCGCAACACCAGGTCTCACTAATCTAGTCTCCTAGCTGTGACCACCCCGTCGTCTGCTGATACTCGTATCCGAGTTTTCATTTCTCTCCTGAGATTTCCTTTGTCACGGTTCAGGCGCCGAAGTGTCGTTGATGGCTTAGCAATCCAATCCTAGCGTGGAACAGGTGGCCACAGACATTACAGCTGATGGAAGGTGGAGGACGTGTTTGAGCCTGGAGGAGTTTACGTCTCTGGCGTTTGTCATTCTCCATTCCTTGACGTTGCAGCTCAAAGTTTTGAAGAGCATTTTAGGTAACTGAGCACCAGCAACTTCGATCTTCTGCTATTGTGGACCAGTTACTCGGATCGATGCTCAAGTTTTTCAGATTTTTCTTGTACTGATCCTTATAACGCTTGAGAGGGGCACCTCGTGGCCTTTTACCTGTGCTCACTTCGCTGTACAGCATTTGGCGTGGAAGTCTGTCATTTTTCATCCGCTGGACATGTCCGATCCATCTGAGTTGATGCCCAATGGTAAGAGCTTCCATGCTATACATTTTTGCTTTCTCAAGAACAGTCGTGTTGGATATGATGTTATCCCATTTCAGGTTCATGGTATATCTTAGCTTCTGTTGGTTGAAGCATTCTAGTTTCTTCAGATCACAGCAATATAACGTCCAGGTTTCGCAACCATCTAGCAGGGTGGAAATGACTACAGCTCTGTACACCATCAGTTTGGTGTACAGTGTTAGGTCTTTATTCAGGAAGACACGCTTTGTAAGACGTCCAAATGCTACATGGGCAGCACGTAATCTATTCACCACATCTTTTCCAGATGAGCAGTTAGATGACAATATGGTTCCTAGGTAGAGGAAATGGTCCACTTGTTCTAAGGGTGTATCATAAATGGATATGCGGAAATCAGGAACGGAGGAGCCAGGAGTTGGCTGCGCCATCACCTTTGTCTTTGAAATATTGATGGAGAGACCAAATCGTTCGTACGCCCTCCTGAAGGAATCAACTGACGGCTGCAACTCTGCAGGTGAATGAGCTGGAGAAGCATTGTCATCAACATACTGCAGCTCTGACACACGAGTGGTACTGGTGAACCGTTTTGAATGGAGTCTGGACTGGTTGAATAATCCTCCATCGAACCTGTACTTTAGTTCTATTCCTTCATTGTTTACGGATGTCTCGTAAAGCATAGCTGCCAGATACAATGCAAATAATGTTGGTGCAAGAACGCATCCTTGTTTAAGCCCACTTGTTATTGGGAATTCACCAGTTGTTTCATTCTGGCAGAGGACCTGTCCAGCCATATCATCGTGGAGAGCTTCAATCAAGTCAACAAAATGTTCAGGGCAGCCGAAGCGTTTTAAGACCATCCACATGGCTTCTCTGGGAACTGTATCAAAGGCCTTTTGTAGATCGTAGAAAACGAGTAGTAAAGGCTTTTGCTTTTCTCTGCACTTCTCCTGTAGTTGTCGTGCACAGAAAATCATGTCAATTGTCCCTCTTGAAGGTCAAAACCCGCACTGAGACGCAAGTAGTATAGTCTCTGAAAGGGTCTGGAGGCGACTTAAAAGAATTCTTGCAAAAATTTTGCCAGTGACAGAGAGTAGAGATATTCCCCGGTAGTTACCACAGACGCTTCTGTTGCCCTTCTTGAAGATGGTGACAATTGTGGAGTTCTTCAAGTCAGCTGGTAGCTTGCGGGTTTCCCACATTAATAGAATGAGTGAGAAGAGTCTCGTGTTTAGAGGCCAGCCGCCACCCTCAATAAGCTCCATCGGGACGCTGTCAGGTCCAGGAGCCTTCCCAGGTTTCACACTCTTGAGTGCCTTGCAAAATTCTTGAGAAGTTGGAGGATCAGCCATCCAGCGTTGTGGAGGATGTTGTGGGACATTTTTGAGAAAATCTCCAGCTGCAGTAGAAGGGCGGTTTAACAGTGAGCTGAAGTGCTCTTTCCAACGATTTAAGATGTCCTGACTTTCAGTAAGAATGGTGGAGTTATCAGCACCTTTCAGTGTTCCTGATGAGGAGCGGATAAGTGCATACAGCTCTTTAATACCAGCTTAGAAGCCACGCAGCTTCCTTGCATCGGAAAGATTTTGGAGTTCTGTGGCTTTCTGTTGCCACCATTTGTTCTCGATTGCTCGTATTTCACTTTGACATTTCTGCTTGAGTAGCTGAAAGTGTGCTATCTTTTCTGCGCAGGACGGATCTTGAGCATGGGATAGGTAAGCATCCCGCTTTGCATTGATGATGGCTTGGATTTCTCCATGGTTGTCATCAAACCAGTCACTTCTTTTCCGTGCACTAAAACCAACAACATTCTCAGCAGTTTCTTTGATGATTTTCTTTAATGTGGTCCATTCTTGTTCGACATCATCTGTGGTTGCTGGAGCTTTGTTAACTTGTTCAGACAGTGTGTCTTGGAAGTGTGAGCGAACGTTTTTGTTGTTCAGGTTGCTTATGTTGAATTTTCTGCGTGGTGGGTTTGAAAAGTGGGATTGTGGCTTGCGATACTTTGGTACTCTCAAACGGCTGACTAAAAGTCTATGGTCAGTCCAGCACTCATCGATGTTTAGTGCTGATTTTGTGATGAGAACGTCTTTCTTGTCACGCTGTCGAGTAATAACGTAGTCTACAAGATGCCAATGTTTGGAGCGTGGGTGCATCCATGTGGTCTTATAGCGGTTAGGCAAGCGGAATTGGATATTGGGGATGAAAAGCTCGTGCTCAGCACATAGACCAAGAAGTAACAACCCATTTGCATTGCAGTTTCCGACTCCTTGTTTACCCATGACGTTTCCCCAGAAACGGTTGTCCCTTCCCACTCTGGCATTGAAATCACCAAGCAAAATTAATTTATCTTTAATGGGTATTTTAGAGAGAGTGCTGTTCAGTTGGTGGTAGAACTGATTCTTTGTGTCTTCATCACTGTCTAAAGTAGGAGCGTATGCGGAGACGAAGGTGATGAATCTGTCTGAACCAATGGGTACTCTAAGAGTCATCTGTCTTTCATTAATTGAGACAGGTGTAAGTCGAAGATCTTTCACTATTTTCGTTTTTACGGCAAATCCTGCACCATGGATGCGTGGTTCTCCTGCATCCTTTCCCTTCCAGAAGATGGTGTACCCTGAACGTACCTCACTAATGTGTCCCTCACCTGAGAGTCTTGTCTCACTCAAGGCAGCTATGTCTATATCTAGACGGGCTAGTTCTTGGGTGATAAGAGCGGTTCTTCTCTCTGGCCTGTGATTGTTCAGCGCGCAGTCCGGAACCGCGGTCGCAGGTTCGAATCCTGCCTCGGGCATGGATGTGTGTGATGTCCTTAGGTTAGTTAGGTTAAGTAGTTCTAAGTTCTAGGGGACTGATGACCACAGATGTTAAGTCCCATAGTGCTCAGAGCCATTATTTTGTAATTGTTCTCGTCCAGGAGGGTCCTGACATTCCATGTCCCTATTGTCATAATCATTTCATTCTTCTTTTGTTTACGTCCGCAGTATAAGTTAGCGTAAGGAGGGCTATGCGTGAAGCGTTCAGTGAATTCGAAAGTAAAATTCTATGTACCTACTTGACAGAAAATCCTAGGAAGTTCTGGTCTTACGTTAAATCAGTAAGTGGCTCGAAACAGCATATCCAGACACTACGGGATGATGATGGCATTGAAACAGAGGATGACACGCGTAAAGCTGAAATACTAAACACCTTTTTCCAAAGCTGTTTCACAGAGGAAGACCGCACTGCAGTTCCTTCTCTAAATCCTCGCACAAACGAAAAAATGGCTGACATCGAAATAAGTGTCCAAGGAATAGAAAAGCAACTGGAATCACTCAATAGAGGAAAGTCCACTGGACCTGACGGGATACCAATTCGATTCTACACAGAGTACGCGAAAGAACTTGCCCCCCTTCTAACAGCCGTGTACCGCAAGTCTCTAGAGGAACGGAGGGTTCCAAATGATTGGAAAAGAGCACAGGTAGTCCCAGTCTTCAAGAAGGGTCGTCGAGCAGATGCGCAAAACTATAGACCTATATCTCTGACGTCGATCTGTTGTAGAATTTTAGAACATGTTTTTTGCTCGAGTATCATGTCGTTTTTGGAAACCCAGAATCTACTCTGTAGGAATCAACATGGATTCCGGAAACAGCGATCGTGTGAGACCCAACTCGCTTTATTTGTTCATGAGACCCAGAAAATATTAGATATAGGCTCCCAGGTAGATGCTATTTTTCTTGACTTCCGGAAGGCGTTCGATACAGTTCCGCACTGTCGCCTGATAAACAAAGTAAGAGCCTACGGAATATCAGACCAGCTGTGTGGCTGGATTGAAGAGTTTTTAGCAAATAGAACACAGCATGTTGTTATCAATGGAGAGACGTCTACAGACGTCAAAGTAACCTCTGGCGTGCCACAGGGGAGTGTTATGGGACCATTGCTTTTCACAATATATATAAATGACCTAGTAGATAGTGTCGGAAGTTCCATGCGGCTTTTCGCGGATGATGCTGTAGTATACAGAGAAGTTGCAGCATTAGAAAATTGTAGCGAAATGCAGGAAGATCTCCAGCGGATAGGCACTTGGTGCAGGGAGTGGCAACTGACCCTTAACATAGACAAATGTAATGTATTGCGAATACATAGAAAGAAGGATCCTTTATTGTATGATTATATGATAGTGGAACAAACACTGGTAGCAGTTACTTCTGTAAAATATCTGGGAGTATGCGTGGGGAACGATTTGAAGTGGAATGATCATATAAAATTAATTGTTGGTAAGGCGGGTACCAGGTTGAGATTCATTGGGAGAGTGCTTAGAAAATGTAGTCCATCAACAAAGTAGGTGGCTTACAAAACACTCGTTCGACCTATACTTGAGTATTGCTCATCAGTGTGGGATCCGTACCAGATCGGTCTGACGGAGGAGATAGAGAAGATCCAAAGAAGAGCGGCGCGTTTCGTCACAGGGTTATTTGGTAACCGTGATAGCGTTACGGAGATGTTTAATAAACTCAAGTGGCAGACTCTGCAAGAGAGGCGCTCTGCATCGCGGTGTAGCTTGCTCGCCAGGTTTCGAGAGGGTGCGTTTCTGGATGAGGTATCGAATATATTGCTTCCCCCTACTTATACCTCCCGAGGAGATCACGAATGTAAAATTAGAGAGATTAGAGCGCGCACGGAGGCTTTCAGACAGTCGTTCTTCCCGCGAACCATACGCGACTGGAACAGGAAAGGGAGGTAATGACAGTGGCACGTAAAGTGCCCTCCGCCACACACCGTTGGGTGGCTTGCGGAGTATAAATGTAGATGTAGATGTAGACCTACTGGGTGCGGATTCCCAGCCCGGTTCAAGTGTGACTTCCGATGTTTAGCCCACATTTTCTATGGCCTTCCCCATTCAGGGTGGGCACCGGTCATCCTAAATAGGCCTGCCCAGTCGCAGATGCAGGACGGGATTCCCGAGCAGTCACGGGTTCTCAGGAAGGCGACCATCACACGACTGCCGCCGATGTGCAGGTCTAGACTAGTAGCTTCCAGCCTCACTCCGAGCCTGCTACCATCGTCCTTATCCCATCGCCATTGGTCTTTAGAGAAAATGACAGGAGAAATTGCTATTTGCGTGAATTTGTTTAAGGTGGATTACAGCTTGCGAGGAAGTGACCCACGCACTATGATTCTGGAACAATTCATCACGGCACATATGTATGTGACATGTGACTCCAGGTACCAGAACTGCAACGAACTGCCGCGAGCTCAATGATGGCTGAGCGGCGCCTTTACAGCCAGTTCGTCTGGCATGACCTCTTCCGCCTCCACGATCGTAGAGAACCTTAGGTATAAGATTCTTCTTCCGCTCGCTTCGCCGTTGGTTCGAAGGGTAGATAATAGATACTAGAGAGGAAAGTGAAAGACACCCTCGGGCCTCGGAAACCTAATACCATTGGGGTCGAAGAAACCAAGAGTTGGCCGAGGGAGGTCGGATAGTAAAGGGAACAGGAGAAGCCTGACGCAAGTAAGTGGAAGTAATGCCAGGCTTAGCTAAGGGCACGTGTGGTTGCCACCCACATACTCCCAAGCCAAGAGCCCCCTGCGGACATTCCCACAACATAACTATTTGCAAAGTTCTTGCCCACTGCTACTTTTCACCTCTGGAACAAGCTGATCTGCATGGTACACACAACACACAATTCAATAACGTCGTAGTTATGAAAAGTCATATGTCCACTTAGTTTGTCATAATGATCTTTCTTTCAATATACAATTTGCGTGATAATCTCCCAGTCAACAGTAATGCAGATGCTTAGTTCTCACTCTGGTTATAAAAATGTTTGTTTTTATGTCAGGTTATATTATTTTTCTCTCCTAATTGCGTCTTCGACTACTTCTTCCCCCTCCCCCTCGGCTCTCTCTCTCTCTCTCTCTCTCTCTCTCTCTCTCGTCGAAACCGCCGCCACGATTCACAGCCCAAAATTCTAAAAGTTCGTATCTATAAATAATGTCTATCATTAAACTATTCACAGATACAGATTGTATTTTTGCTACAATAGCAATTACTGGTCTTTCACTATTGCTGGAATAGCTATATTTCTGATATGTTCGATTCTTTAACTACACTTACCATCTAGAAATCAGTATTGAGTTCCCAGCAGAGGATAATTTTCGCTGAACAGTACAGAGTCCATAAAAGAATGTCACAGGGTATATTACAACAGTTTAATTTACACTATCTGCAGTAGAAACGATCTTTTACAAAGCGCAAAAAGAAAACATACCATAGCGTGATGCCTGGTAAACGTGGAGACCACCGGAAAAGTGCCCTGTCGCATTGACCATTACGACCAATCCGACACTAAGGAACTTGGGCGTTTGAGCATTCTCGTACAGAGATGCCAATAGGGAGGGTTTCATCTCGTTATCTAATGAAGTTTTCATATTCATCTTGTAAAAGGAGAAAGAGCCGTCCTCGAAACACGTCCAGCTAAGGTACCTCTAAGCGAAAAAAATTGTCCCTACACTTGAGGTCGGGCCACAGCACAGAAAACATTTAATTTTGGCGACTCTGTTTGATGCTGTACAGGTGTTTGAGAATGTTCTAACTTCAAATGTGAAAATTATAGGTATTTACCTTTCCACCGGGATGAATAGTTGCCTCTTCACTGAATACCACAGGAGCAAGAAAGTCATCTTCCCAATGCAACACTTGGGTCGGAAAGTTGTGACGTACACGGTAGTAATGTGATTTTAAAGGATTTACCAACTGTAACCGGTATGGACGCATGTGTAAATATTTTCTTAAATTTTCTTAAAATATTCGACACTCTCGTCTTCGGCGTCGGCAGTCCAAGAGTCCCTTTGCGGCCAGTAAGACGCTCCGACGCGGTCCACATCCTGTCCAGACACTTTTGGTCGTCCCATACCGTACCCTTCATACAAACACATCTGGTCGTTTCGGATTGACTATACCGTCGCCGGATGTTATTAGCACATGGGAGATCACAATGAAAATTTAAACGAAACGCACGTTGAAATGAAAGTACGGATTAGCTCTTAGCAAACAGCAGAACACAAAGCGCTTTCTGCTCAGGATGCTCCATTTTGTGCATATGGGGCTGAAAGTGGGAAAACAACAAAGCAGTACTCGCGCGTGCGTACTTTTTGAATCTCCCTGTAATTGTGATACGCTTACATGTGATACTCTTAAAATGTATAAGCGGAGAATTATTTGATGGCCACCCTGGACAGTGAGTTGACGTGAGTGCCGCAGCTGCTGCTGGCCGCCGCGTGCACCCCACGAGCCGCTGTCAGGGAGTGACGGAGTGCCCCGGCCCGCACGCATGCTGGGCCGCGCTGCGTGTGCAGCCAGCCGCCCGACGCCGCCTGCTGCCACCAACACCGACTCGAAGGAAGGCCTCGGCGCTTGTTCGTGGCGCCACGTCAGCTGGGCACGGCGAACGCCAGGTCCGTTGCAGGCATACTCATAATGGTGGCGTCTCCCTCTCTGGCACAGGAAAATGTGAAACTATTGGGGTAGTTGCCAAAACACATTGTTCTGAGAGATTTCTGCGATCAATTAATTGTGCAATTCATTACACTTCTTAACAAATAGTGTACTTCTGAATAAATTTCCACCTGTTTTAAGGGTTGACATACAAAAACAACTTCACGGTCCAGCAGCAACCTTATTCGTAAATCTGAGGAAGTTACGTTTGTACTGGGTTGCTTTTACAAGAAACTGTGAACATATTGGTGCTCTTCTTTAGGTATCTCGGTTGACTATGGGGTGAGGAGCACTGAATGTAAATGAAATATCTTGCGATTATACACGTTGGGGGGAGGGGGTGGGGGACAGAAGAAGAGGTAAAAGAGAGATACTTGTTTTATCAAATAAAATTTTTTTTATCTTATGAAGTTTCTCCTTTCAGTTGCAAGAGGGGAATATTTATCTTTTCTAATGTGCACGTTTTCGATGTATGATGCTATTTTGTTTCCTGTTTAGAATTCTTTTCGTTGAGAACGACTGTAATCTAATGACTGGCAACAGTTGGACATTTACACATGTAAATTAGTTCACATTTCCAGTGATGATGTCAAACGAAAATAAAAAAATAAATAAAAGAAACGAGTTAATTGTAGGGGGTTGGGGTAAGTTTCGATAACAAAATGGATCAAGTAAATATAGTTACTTGAATGTAAAATTTCCGAAGCTTGCAATGGGGCAAAGCATCTTCTCATATTGATCTACGTATGTTTCGACAGGATTCGGTAATATAGAACTATGATCTTCATTTGTAGCTTTACGATAGTAAGAAAATCTTTCATCTAAATAAAACTGCAGAATCCAAAACAATACCAAACATTTTGTCCAAAAAGAAGAGATTTATAGTGATAAGCACGCCCAGGCGTTTCTGCCTGCAACAGACCTGGCTTTCGCCGTGGCCAGCTGACGTGGTGTCACCAACATGCGCCGAGGCCTTCCTTTGAGTCGGTGTCGGCAGCTCACACTCGCCGGTCGCCTGCTGCCGCAGCACGTCATAGCCACACTTGGCCGCACTCCCCCCACTCGTAACTTCCCACACTGACTTCTGCCGTCATTTAACGCAGTGTCGCTTCTCTGTTAGCATTGACTGCGAAAGAATTATCCGAATGGAACGGGGATTGGAAGATCTGATGTACGTGTGTGTACAGACAAACAAACGATTACAGTTTAAGAGAAAATTGGATAATTTATTGGAAACAAAGAGCTTCGTAAAGTAAACGCTTTGGTCCACCTCTGGCTCTTATACTAGCAATTATTCGGCTTCAAAAAAATCTTCAGAATCGTCATTTGCTTAACAGGTGTGCACGTGCCTGCGGCAGTCAAAATACGAATGAACCTGCGCAGTCTTGTCGTTTGGTGCTTCGGCACGGTATTGCGTATCATTTCCTTAAATCCGGCGGAAATAAAAACGCTACATATGATATAGAGGTTCCTATGACAGGTCAAACAGAATGTAAAACCAAATTTTAAAACTTAGCTGTCACCTGATGGAAAAATTCTGACTACATATCTGAATTCAGTGTAACAATGTGCAACAGAACCATTGATCAGATTTCCTGTATTTTATTCATTGATTTACGTAATTTGACAAGATAAGGGCCATTAGGCGCTCTCTTACATCTAACCAGGTATTCTACATGTTTTTGAGTACGTATATTACGATAAGAATGTCATGCCACACTTAAAAATTACAGTAGTACCGATATGGAAAAACACTCACAGATTAGAATGAACGCGCAAACCGCGACTACGATAGTCCTACAGTCGTGTAGGTTATGTCAGAACAGACGGGAACTCATGCCGGACAGGATGGGAACTGCAGGCCGCGAGCAGCCGCCTTAAAATAAACACTTGGGCTACCCGACCGAGCTCCCAGGAGCGGCCAAGTCTCCCTCTGTCCCGGTGTCCGCTCTCCCTTGTGCTCGTACCGTAACCGCAGTTTGCGACTTTATTATTAACTGAATGCAGCTGTCGATCGTCAGCGTCTCAGACACTACACTGCAGCACACAGTATGTATTCGTTCGTACAAGAACAGGTAGAAATTAGGTACGGATGCTTTCTATTATAAGATCTAGCAGCAACGGGCGTGGGAGAAGGAGGCGCGCGATGAAACACAGTTAACGAATAGAAAGAAAAAGAACGTGGTGTGACTCGAAGAGGAAGGAGAGGATAAAGGAGCTCGACTGGGACAGGATATGAATATCTTCTTTACTGCTCCACATAGGTAAAACTGACCGTATACGTTAATCTTGTGGGAAACGTTCAGGCTTCAGATTATTCTCAAAGTAGCTTTAAAGTGCCCGCACTTACAGTTGTGCGCCAACTCTGAAAATTTTGTGACTGGCGAGTTTTTTATTTTATTTTATTTATTTTTTTTTAAATCTCAAACCTCTGCGTCCGACATCGCGTTTTTAAACATTCTCTGATGGCTTTGCCCCTCTCACAAGAGGAGGGTCTCACATGTGAGTCATCCATTTTCATCAAGTTTTGCATTGAGAAGGAAAAACGAATAATTGTTTCGTCTTTCTGCTAGTCCCTCCTCAGATTTCGAAAAAAATAAGGTGAAAGTTAATGACGCAAAATCATATTTTCATTGCTATACATCGAAAGATACCCTGAAAGCAATATATTTATTAATAACATAATAAGGGGTGCAAAGTTAATAATACGATACGATATGATATTGCAGTGCCTGTGTTATTACGAATTACGATACGATGTTCCATCCGACATGTATCCATGTCCAGCATAAATTTTCATTCTCGTCATTCCATTACACAGCTGACGGTTGTCCATATTCGCAACTGTAGAAAGTTGTATACATAGAAGAATCCTGGAGATTCTAGAAGGTTTCAGATAGATTATATAATGGTAAGACAGAGATTTAGGAACCAGAGTTACAATTGTAAGACATTTCCAGTGACACATGTGGACTCTGACGACATTCGATTGGTTATGAACTGTAGATTAAAACTGAAGAAAATGCAAAAAGGTGGGAATTTAAGGAGATGGGACCTGGATAAACTGACTGAACCAGAGGTTGTACAGTGATTCAGGGACAGCATAAGGGAACAATTGACAGGAATGGGGGAAAGAAATACAGCAGAAGACGAATGGGTAGCTCTGAGGGATGAAGTAGTGAAGGCACCAAAGGATCAAGTAGGTATAAAGACGAGGGTTAGTAGAAATCCTTGGGTAACAGAAGAGATATTGAATTTAATTGATTAAAGGAGAAAATATAAAAATGCAGTAAATGAAGCAGGCAAAAAGGAATACAAACGTCTCAAAAATGAGATCGACAGGAAGTGCAAAATGGCTAAGCAGGAATGGCTAGAGGACAAATGTAAGGATGTAGAGGCTTATCTCACTAGGGGTAAGATAGATACTGCCTACAGGAAAATTAAAGAGACCTTTGGAGAAAAGAGAGTCACCTGTATGAAAATCAAGAGCTCAGATGGAATCCCAGTTCTAAGCAGAGAAGGGAAAGCAGAAAGGTGGAAGGAGTATATAGAGGGACTGTACAAGGGCGATGTACTTGAGGACAATATTATGGAAATGGAAGAGCATGTAGATGAAGATGAAATGGGAGATACGATACTACGTGAAGAGTTCGACAGAGCACTGAAAGACCTAAGTCGAAACAAGGCCCCGGGAGTAGACAACATTCCATTAGAACTACTGACGGCCTCGGGAGAGCCAGTCCTGACAAAACTCTACCATCTGGTGAGCAAGATGTACGGGACAGGCGAAATACCCTCAGACTTCAAGAAGAATATAATAATTTCAATCCCAAAGAAAGCAGGTGTTGACAGATGTGAAAATTACAGAACTATCAGTTTAATAAGTCACAGCTGCAAAATACTAACGCGAATTATTTACAGACGAATGGAAAAACTGGTAGAAGCCGACCTCGGGGAAGATCTGTTTGGATTCCGCAGAAGTGTTGGAACACGTGAGGCAATACTGACCTTACGACTTATCTTAGAAGAAAGATTAGGGAAAGGCAAACCTACGTTTCTAGCATTTGTAGACTTGGAGAAAGCTTTTGACAGTGTTGACTGGAATACTCTCTTTCAAATTGTGAAGGTGGCAGGGGTAAAATACAGGGAGCGAAAGGCTATTTACTATTTGTACAGAAACCAGATGGCAGTTTTAAGAGTCGAGGGGCATGAAGGGGAAGCAGTGGTTGGGAAGGGAGTGAGACAGGGTTGTAGCCTCTCCCCGACGTTATTCAACCTGTATATTGAGCAAGCAGTAACGGAAACAAAAGACAAATTTGGAGTATGTATTAAAATCCATGGAGAAGAAATAAAAACTTTGAGGTTCGCCGATGACATTGTAATTCTGGCAGAGACAGCAAAGGACTTGAAGGAGCAGTTGAACGGAATGGACAGTGTCTTGAAAGGAGGATATAAGATTCACATCAACAAAAGCAAAACGAGGATAATGGAATGTAGTCGAATTAAGTCGACTGATGCTGAGGGAATTAGATTAGGAAATGAGACACTTAAAGTAGTAAAGGAGTTTTGCTATTTGGGGAGCAAAATAACTGATGATGGTCGAAGTAGAGAGGATATAAAATGTAGACTGGCAATGGCAAGGAAAGCATTTCGGAAGAAGAGAAATTTGTTAACATCGGGTATAGATTTAAGTGTATTTTCTGAAAGTATTTGTATGGAGTGTATCCATGTATGGAAGTGAAACATGGATGATAAATACTTTAGACAAGAAGAGAATAGAAGCTTTCGAAATGTGGTGCTACAGAAGAATGTTGAAGATTACATGGGTAGATCACATAACTAATGAGGAGGTATTGAATAGAATTGGGGAGAAGAGAAAGTTGTGGCACAACGTGACTAGAAGAAGGGATCGGTTGGTAGGATATGTCCTGAGGCATCAAGGGATCACAAATTTAGCATTGGAGGGCAGCGTGGAGGGTAAAAATCGTAGAGGGAGACCAAGAGATGAATACACTAAGCAGATTCAGAAGGATGTAGGTTGCAGTAGGTACTGCGAGATGAAGGAGCTTGCGCAGGATAGATTAGTATGGAGAGCTGCATCAAACCAGTCTCAGGACTGAAGACCACAACAACAACAACAAGGTTAATAGTCTTCGGTTTTAAGGATTTTGTGTGTTGGTGCTGTAGTGTGGGCAGCCGTCCTTCTGCACACCTAGCAGAGCGGCGTTGGCGGTCGAACTGTCAAGGCATTAGCCTACCAAACTGCTCTTGTGTGTAAATTCTTGCTCGTCGCTTTTTTTTTCACTAGATATTTTTTTCGGTGTGTCTGATAGTATTCTGATAATGCAAAAACCTTTCTTTCCTTTTTGTGAAGTAAAACACCGGGAGGTATGATAAGGTGCCAGTTGACACGTTACGATAGGACTTTCGTAGATGATGCTGCTCAACCGACCTCCACCGTTGAAGTGAGACCACCGGAATGTACTTCTCTACGTCAACCGCGTGACGTATACTTTTTCGGACAGATAGGGAGTTTCATCGCACGACTTCAAAATCATGCGACATCACAGCAGAGCACAGAACTACATGACTGGGCGGATGCTGTCAAAATTCGTGCGTTCGTCCATAACCAGTTGCCCACCCCCGTCATTCAACATACACTGTTATACGTTTGGTACGCATCTAAACTGATGTAGCACAGATCTGTTGTTAGCAACATGAGTCAGATATGTTCTTCGCGAACAAATTACCGGAAACATATCAATGCGACGAGCTTTTGTTGCGGAAGGTGCGAGAAAAAATTATATTTTGTCTCCTTCTATGTTAAGCTTACTCCACGGATTGTGACATCGCTCATGAATAGACGATCACTTACGATTACGCAATAATTACTTTAGCTGTATTTTTGTACTGTGTGTCACGATGAAAATGGCTGCCAAAACATTATACACACCTCCAGATGTTTTATTTAAAAAAGATAAAGAAAAGTATTCTGATCACCAAAATATTATCAGATATATCGAAAAAAGAATGTCGAATGGAAGAAAAAGCCACCATCAAGAATGGAACACGGACCATCAGATTCGTAGTCTAATACTTCGGCCGCTCGACCACCGACCTCGCTCTGGTAGATGTGTAGACTGTCGGATACCCAACCTGTGGCATGAAAACACATAAACATTAGTAACATTATTAACTTTGTACTCCATATATTAATAAAATGTGCTTTTAGACGATCTTCCGATGTACAACATTGAAAATTTTCCGTCATCAACTATGACATCGATTATTTCAAAACTAGTGAGCGTTTGGCAAAAAGCCGAAAGACGTTTCTCTTTATTTTCATTATACAGTACACCGAAAAGCCAAAGACACAGGTACACCTCTGTAGGGCCCCTGCGAGAACGCAGAAGTGCCGCGACACGATGTGGCATGGTGTCGACTATTGTCTGAAGTCGTGCTGGAGGAAATTGACACTATGAATCCTGCAGGGATGTCCATAAAAACGTAAGAGTACAAGGGGTGGAGATGTCTACTGAACAGCACGTTGCAAGGCATTCCAGATATGCTCAATGGTATTCGTGTCTGGGGAGTTTGGTGGGCAGTGGAAGTGTTTAAACTCAGAAGAGTGTTCCTAGAGCCACTCTGTACCAATTCTGGGCCTGTGGGGTGTCGCATTGTCATGCTGGAACAGCCCAAGTCCGTCGGAATGCTCAATGGACATCAATGGATGCAGGTGATCAGGTAGGATGCTTACCTACGTGTCACCTGTCAGAGTCGTATCTAGACGTATCACTCCAACTGCACACGCCCCGCACCATTGCAGAGCCTCCACCAGCTTGAACAGTCCCCTGCTGATATGCAGAGTCCACGGATTCATGAGGCTGTCTCCATACATGTACACGTCCATCCGCTCAATACTATTTGAAACGAGGCTCGTTCGACCAGGCAACATGTTACCAGCCATGAACAATCCAATGTCGTGTTGATGGGCACAGGCCAGGCGTAGAGCTTTGTGTCGTGCTGTCTTCAAGAGTACATGAGTGGGCCTTCGGCTCTGAAAGCCCATATCGACGATGTTTCGTTGAATGGTTCGCACGCTGACACTTGTTGATGGCCCAGCATTGATATCTGCAGCAATTATCGGAACGGTTACACTTCTGTCACGTTGAACGATTCTCTTCAGTCGTCGTTGGTCCCGGTCTTGCAGGATCTTTTTCCGACCGCAGTGATGTCGGAGATTTGATGTTTTACCGGATTCCTGATATTCACGGTGCACTCGTGAAATGGTGTTACGCGAAAATCCCCACTTCATCGCTCGCTCGGAGATGCTGTGTCCCATCGCTTGTGCGCCGACAATAACACCACGTTCAAACTCACTTGAATCTTGATAACCTGCCATTGTAGCAGCAGTAACCGATCTAACAACTGACCCAGACACTTGTTGACTTATATAGGCGTTGCCGACCGCAGCGCAGCCTGCTTACTTATCTCAGTATTTGAATACGCATTATACTAATTTTTTCGGCGCTTCAGTGTAGATCGTCCTTGCTAAACTTGACCAGAATCGATGTCCTACATGTCAGATTCTTCCCTTGTCTGCAAGCGCTAACGTCGATGTAGAAGACTGGCTACCCGTTCCGTCACAACTTTTCACTTAGTCATTTGGCAAGACGATAGGGGCAAGGTTGTTTATCTTGTTTATGTTTGTGAAATGACCCATCTACCCGTTTCTGGTCAGTTTATCCCTATTCAGTTTTGTCTCAGCGTTTGTCAATGGGCAAAGGAAAGTGTGTTTAATGTTAATCTGCAACAGGAATCCGAATTTTTGAAATTTGTGCAATGACAGTAACAATGAATCTCAAGATTTTAAACATGGCTGAAACAGCAACTATTGAAATTCTTCACAATAAATGATAACAGCCGAACAGTTGCAGGATAAAGATTTATTGAAATCCTTGACCACCGTTTTGGTATATCTAAACATACCTTCATCAGAAACAAAAATACACCTGAACAGGAAGACACCTTCATTAGCAAAAACTTGGCACTATAACGGAGAAAGAAATTTTTTCTCTATTTTATTTCAATTCCCCATCAGGGCAGGCTGGCAGCAGCATATGCCTGCCCTTCAGCCAAAAGACATAGAACATACAATAGAAGACATTTAAAAATAACATAACGGAGAAAACATGTTGCACATATAAAAAAGAGAGTAGCATTATGGAAGACAATAGACAAGAAGGGGCGACTGTAAAATGGAGATAAAAACCGTAAAAAAAGTAGCGCACACAAGAAACCACACACTGGGACAATGAAAATAACACAAGGCGAAGTATGACCAGAGCATAAAAGTATCACCACATAACAATCACTGACAGTAGCACTAAGTACAAGGCCAGCACACAATTAAAATCACACCTCTCGACGCACTGGAGAACAGCACCAAACACAACACTGACGTGGCACGTGATGACGATGATCAAAAAACGAGGATCTGCCAGGCACAAGGAGATGAGGGAGAAGGTAAGAAGGGAGGGTGGGGAAGAGAGAGGGGAGATGGGCGGGGAGCGCAGCGAAGAGGGCCAGGGAGGAAGAGACGTGGGAGGGAAAGAGGTGATGATGGGGTGCAGGGTCTCCGGGAGGGGGGGGGGAGGGCAAAGGAAAGAGGTGACGATGGAGTGCATGGTCTAGGGCGGGTGGGGGGAAAGGAGGAAAATCCGCTCTAGCAGAAGGAGGGGAGAGGGAAAAGGGGGCCCTGGGGAGGGAGGGAACAAGGCCAGATTACAGTTGGAAGGAAGGGTATATGCCACAGCAAAGTTCATCATCCGGGAGGGGGAGGCGATTTCATACCTCAGCTGAGGCGGGCCACCAGCGGCCTACGTGTGCTCTTCAGCCAAAAGACACAACATAAATACATGGAAGGCAATGAAAACATAAAAAACATGGTAAATACTGCACAAGAAATCAGAAGTCATTCGACGGAAGACACTGTAATGAAGGGTAGCACCAGTTGAAAACAGATTAAGACGTCCAGGTGGAGACACGAATGTAGTAGAAAACACTGACAAAGACACTGTACACACGGAAAACACTGGCAATGATCACTGGTGAAGCACTCACACCACTGACGAAAGGGGGGGGGGGGGGGGGAGGGCTGCCTCCAGGTCAAAGGGAGAGGTAGGAGGGCAGGAAGGTGGGGGGTGGAGCAAGTGGGTGAAAGAAGAGAGAGCGAGGGGGGGGGGGGGGGTGTTGGAAGCCCGGGGAGAGGGGTGTAAGTGGGAGATGTGGGAGAGAGGGTGCCCCGGGGGAAAAAGGGGGGGAATGGGAGGGAGGGTCAGAGCTGGTAGGAGAGGTAGATGGATGGGACAAGGACATTATCAGGGAGAGGAGTTGGCAGAAGCCCCTTGGGAAAGGGTATGGAGGGTGTGAAGAAAGAAAGAAAAAAAACACTTATAGCTTAAGTAACCATAAAATTACCAAAGTATTACAAGCACAACACTTTTAGTCACTTACTAAAATCACATCCTGCAATGGAGATACATAAAACAGTTGTGCCAAAGGCGTCATCAGTAGTTAAAACATAATCTCCATTTATACAACATAATTATGAAGAGAAGGTCGATGCAAACACGGCATAGCAACAGTACTTCGCCTGTGAACTAGCGATAAGATGGTGTGGAACCCCTAGGGCAGGCAGTTTCACCGAGAGAGGGCACTAGTGTTATGCGCGAGAATCTTTTAATATTCAAACAAGTAGTTCACTTTTCTCCAAAGATCTCTTTAACTGTCCTGTAGGCAGTATCTATCTTACCACTAGTGATAGTTCTTACATTTATCCTGTAGACATCCCTGCTTAGCCATTTTGCAGTCCATTCGATCTCATTGTATTCCTTTTTGCCTGCTTCATTTACTGCATTTTTATATTTTTTCCTTTCATAAATTAAATTCAGTATCTCTTCTGTTATCCAAGGATAGCCCTCGTCTTTTTACCTAGTTGATGCTCTGCTGCCTTTATTATTTCATCTCTCAAAGCTACCTATTCTTCTTCTACTGTATTTCTTTACCCCCTTCTTGTGAGTCAGTCAGTAATGCCCTCTCTGAAACTCTCTGCCACCTCTGGTTTAGTCAGTTTATCTAAGCCCCATCTTCTTAAATTCCCGCCTTTTTGCAGTTTCTTCAGTTTTAATCGACAGTTCATAACCAATAGATTGAGGTCAGAGTCCACATCTGCGCCTGGAAATGTCTTACAATTTAGAACCTGGTTCCTAAATCTCTGTCATTATATAATACCTAAAACCTTCCAGAGTCTCCACCGCTCTTCAACGTATACAACTGTCTTTCATGATTCTTAAACCAAGTGTTAACTATAAGTTATGCTCTGTGCAAAATTCTACCAGGCGGCTTCCTCTTTCATTCCTTACCCCCATTCTATATTCACCTACTACTTTTCCTTTGCTACTTTTTTCAGTCCCCCCATGACTATTAAATTTTCGTCTTCCTTCACTACCTGAATAATTTCTTTTATCTCGCCATACATTTCTTCAATCTCTTCGTCATCTGCGGAGCTAGTTGGCATATATACTTGTACTACTGGGGTAGGTGTGGGCTTCGTGTCTGTCCTGGATACAATAATGCGTTCACTATGTTGTTTGTAGTAGCTTACCTGCATTCCTATTTTTTTATTCATTATTAAACCTACTCCTGCATTACCCCTATTTGATCTTGTATTTATAACCCTGCAGTCACTTGACCAGAAGTTTTGTTCCTCCTTGCATCGAACTTCACTAATTCCCGCTATATCTAACTTTAACCTATCAATTTCCCTTTTTCAATTTTCTAACCTTCCTGCCCGATTAAGTGATCTGACATTTCACGCTTCTTCGATCCGCAGAACGCCAGTTTTCTTTCTCCTGATAACGACTTTCTCCTGAGTAGTCGCCGCACGGAGATCCGAATGGCGGACTATTTTACCTCCGGAATATTTTACCCATACAGGAAAGCTGCATGCCCTCGGGAGAAACTACGGCTGTAGTTTCCCGTTGCTTTCAGCCGATCGCAGTACCAGCACAGCAAGGCCGTTTTGATTAATTGTACAAGACCAGATGGGTCAATCGTCCAGACTGTTGCCCCTGCAACTACTGAAAAGGCTGCTGCCCCTCTTCAGGAACCACACGTTTGTCTGGCCTCTCAACAGATACCCCTCCGTTGTGGTTGCACCTACGGTACGGCTATACAATCATTTTAGTGAATATGGAGAAATCGAAATTCATCGTAAAGGATGGCAATACAAATTTGTCGTAAAGTGCTCTGTAACTCAAATTTATTTATTTCACTTTTGTATCACTTTTACTTTTCCTTGATTCGCTCTAATCGATTTTCAGAAGTATGCTGACAGATATGTCTCGCCATCGCCCTCATATTCGCTTCTGAGATGGAACTTTTCCTCACCAGAACAGGATACGGAAACATTTGACAACGTTCTCGAACATTTTGGGAACACGCGACTTTTTTGGCTTTCCCGACGGATGTGTTGCAAATACTCCTCTCGGGTTTGCCGCCGGATCGATTGTGTAAATCCCACAGTATTTCATCGATGCAAGTGCTCGATATCTTCGGGTGGTGGTAGTAGCTGCTGTCACTGCTACAAGACGCGACTGATGATAATCGCGCGGCAGCGTCGAAGTTGATCAGGCAGGGAGCAGGCAGTAGGGGTGGGCGGCGCGGGAAGGCGCTCGCAGCTGGAGGAAGGAGACCGGCGCCCCTGGCGGCCCCTGCTGGCAGCGGCAGGAGGCAGGGCCTTCCGCTTGTGCGCCGTGGGCAACGGCGCTTCTGCGGTGGCACCTGAGTTGAATCAGCAGAGCTTTGCGTCGAATCACGAATCGGAAGTTCTTGTTTGCCCTATTTTGATTTAATAGCAGCTGAATTCCGGGAGGCGCTTAATTGAAAACCTGAATCCATGTTGATAACATAGTCCGCCGTACGGATTATGTATGGCCTCAGTAACAACACAGTTGCTGAAAACTATTGCTGGCGACAATATTTCCTCCTTCTCGTAAGAGGTTGGGGGGTTGGGTTGTTTGGGGGAAGAGACCAAACAGCAAGGTCATTAGTCTCATCGGATTAGGGAACGACGGGGAAGGAAGTCGGCCGTGCCCTTTCAAAGGGACCATCCCGGCATTTGCCTAGAGCGATTTAGGGAAATCACGGAAAACCTAAATCAGGATGGCCGGACGCGGGATTGAGCCGTCGGCCTCCCGAATGCGAGTCCAGTGTGCTAATGACTCCGCCACCTCGCTCGGTTCTCGTAAGAAAAGTGGTGCCCCATGTCCAGGCAATACTCCGCTACTGCTGATTTATTTTGTGCCCCAGGAGGGTTGACGATGGTGTTCGACGCAACGCTTTTGCAATATAAGTTTTTCGACATTGTCCCGGGAGCTTATACAAGCCACGTTTCCTAAGGGCAAGATCGTCTTTGACCTCAACTGCTGGTGGCCGAAAAACACACTTGATGTCGCGTCTTTTGAGGATTCTTCCTATTCTTGAAGACATGCCGCCGAAATAGGGCAAGAACGCTGTTGCAGTGGGTGCCTCCGTATCTTCATTTACATCCCTGCTTTGAATTTGCTTAGAACGGAATGCGTGGTGTATCTGCCCATCAGAACAGTCATTCTGTTGGAGTACCGTTCTTAGGTGCTGTAGCTCACCAGGCAGACGGTCGGCACCTGAGACCTCACGCGCTCTGTGTACCACAGAACGTAAGACAGTGCCACGTTGGGCCGGGTGATGACAACTTGTGGCCTGCAAATGTAGCACCGTGTGAGGTGGTTTGCGATACACACTACGTCCCAGTCTACCAACAGATTTCTTCTGACTATGACGTCCAGGAATGGTGAAATTCCATCTTTTTCCACTTCTACTGTGAACTGTATGTTGGGATGGATCGAGTTCAGGCGCCGGAGAAACACAGGTCATGTCTCTATTCCGTGGGGCCACATCACAAATGTTTCGTCTTTATACCCGCCAGAAGGAGCAAGGTTTGAGACTTGCCGACTGCAGTGCTTTTTCCTCAAAGTCTTCCATAAAATAGTTGGCCACTATGGCGACACCGTCCACTTATTCAAAATACTGGTCACTGAATAAGAAACAAGTTGAGGTAAGCACAATGTCTTTCTCAAACTGGCTGCTGATAAGCTGTAACGCGTTCCGCAGAGGTACTTTTCGTAAATAAAGATACAACGTCAAAGCTAACCATAAGATTCGACGGTTGTAGCTTATGTGTCTTCATGCGTCCTTTGAAATCCTCTGCATTTCGCAGATGTTTGGCCAGATAACAGGAAAGAGATCGTACGTTGCTCATTATTGGGCGAAGAGGAGTCGCGTCTGAAAGTCTCTTCGGCAGGCGGTACAGTCTTGGGAGGACTCCAGTCTGTTGACCTCAAAGATCAGAAGTCCGTTGGTGCGATTCCCACTTTTCATTATTAAACCTACTGAACCGTTGCAGTTCCAAACCAAAACCTCCTTCACGGATGGGGAACAGAGGACTACCACGTCATATAACCCAGATGGGGCAGCGAGGACTGAGCGGGGAGGGTATAAACACACACACGGTCAAGTCACGTTTACATTTATCATAATTTTAACCTGAAAGGTTTATACACTACATGAAACAGTAGTAAATCATAGTATGGGATATTGTCACTTGTACGCAAATATATGAAAATTATATGTTTCTTCGGAATATTATTTCCTTAAGCATCTTTGCATACCGAGCACGTGAGCGATACACAATCTCTGGTTTGCTGAGGTTGCATTATCAAGAGAAGCGCGGGCAGACTAGTAGGTAACAGTCGGGAGCCGCAGCCGTAGTAGAAGTAGTCGCAGCAGTGGAGAGGGGCTGCTGCGTGCTGAGCAGCTCGCATGGCGGTCTGTGGAGGTGCCGCACGCACACTCCTGTTTGAGATTTTCCGTCGTGTGAAACCTGCAGATGAAGGGTGATTCTGTGAAGCACCTGACAAAAAGTCGACTTATTCTGAGTTGTCAGCTGCAAGCGGGAATTCAGCAAGTAATGCTCCGCAAAGATTTCATCCTGTCCAGTAATATCTACGTGCTGGTAACTAGGAAGAACTATCAATCATGTGCTCAGTAATCCAATTTCGGTTATCCGAATAATATTATATTAGGAAGACAAGAAAACTAATTTTTGCAGTAGAAATATTTTGTAGAAGCAGACATTATCGAGTATGAGAATGCGGAGAAAGGGAGACTGCTGATTGTTCGTATTAGCTGCAGTTCATGTTTCTGTCATTAAAAAGATTGAATTTCAAAGCTCTTCCTTTTGTCATTTATAAATATCTATCTTTCACAAAGCAGATCCCCTCTCTTCAAAGAAACGTGTTCGGTAAAATTTCACTTTTGCGTGAAGAATAAATAATCGTTTTGAAAAGACAATAAAAAACTGATCTGCTAAAACAGCAACTTAAAATAAGAATAGGAAAGCAAACTGTCGTAAATTCAGTTATTTCAGATCATCATTGGCAGTGTAGCCAGAGCAGAATTAAGTTATTCGTAGCAAGTTAAGAATTTATTGTTCAAAAAATGTTCAAATGTGTGTGAAATCTTATGGGACTTAACTGCTAAGCTCATCAGTCCCTAAGCTTACACACTACTTAGCTTAAATTATCCTAAGGACAAACACACACACCCATGCCCGAGGGAGGACTCGAACCTCCGCCGGGATCAGCCGCTCAGTCCATGACTGCAGCGTCCTAGACCCCTCGGCTAATCCCGCGCGGCTAAGAATTTATTCTAGGGCCTAAATGAACACTTGTGATAGAATATTACGAACAGTTTCCAATTAGTGAAATTTCATTAAATTCAACAGATGCGTATTTGTATTACGGTACATTTAAATTACGTAACTGAAACCTGGTAGTCAGGGAAGGCAGGATTCGGTTACGATTGTGGACTGCGCCGTAATCAGTTACTGTTGGTTGGCCTCCCTTTTAATCACACACAATTTATTTAAAATCAACAACCAATTAAAATAATGGCAACAATTTAAGAATTGTTTCACGGCTGAAGGCCTTAATGGGAATAAATTAAGAATTGTTTAAACTTGTTGTAAGTTACAACTACGGTTATTAAAATATAAAGACAAATCACCAGAGATCTTAAAGCTCACTGCTAAAATAGAATTACCAAATTAGGATTTAAAAAAAGTAACCATGCTCACAGCTGAAGGCCTTAATGGCAATAAATTAAGAATTGTTTCACGGCCGAAGGCCTTAAACGCGAAGAATGGCAATTATTTTAAAAAAATTAACAAACATACATAAAATACATACACGGGAAATAATGTTTTGAAAACAAGCCAATGTGGTCGCAATTAGAATTTTAAGGCAAGTAACCACAGTCACGGCTGAAGGCCTTCAACGCCAAGAACGAAAATTATTAAAAAAGTTTAACGACATACAATAAAACAGCAAATATAATAACAAAGGTTAATTCAAAAGGACAAGCAACTGATCACCAAACAGGTGAGACATATGATGGAAATACCATAATAAAATAATAACACAATAAAAAAAACACAAGGGCCAGTCACAGACGATCCAGGAATCGGCCTCTGAGTAGGTCAGCAATGAGAAGGCAGCCAAGAGTTGCACTGACTAGTGGCAGTCCAACGAGTGACTAATAATAATCTTGGTGGGGCTACCTGACGTCCAATCAACCAAATGCAAAGATGAAAAAACATACGCCATAGCCGGAACCGGCGGTCTGGACTCCGCCTGCAGAATGCAGTGCTTAGAGCGCCCTGAACAAGAAAGGAATCACTACCACCAAGGTAGAAGAATCGCCAACCAACATACAATCAAGAAAGCTGTCAAACGTACACGCCTCACCGGACAGCAGCGGCAAAGCGAGAAAACGTACACAACCGTTACATACACTAACCAACAGGGCAGGTAACTGGGGCGTTAGAGGCCACCAGGCACGAAAATACCGCCGCTTGAACTTGACCATTGCAACAAGCTGAAGGTAGCAAACAGTTATTAGAAGCCCAGGGAAGCAAATCAGATCCGCCTTCCCCAGGCCCTCTTTGCCTCGGCGACACTACGAGCAGCAACACGAACCCGACTCACTGGAGACTCGCGAGACTTCACAATGGTGGAGGTTTCTCTAGCCGAACTGAAATGCACTAGACTCAACACCTGCAGGATCCGGTTTCGACGAGGCCGTGCACCCGCGTGACCACAGCCGGCAGTCCGCGCGCGCCGCCAGCCGTCCCGGTGTGCCGTCGCTCCGTGCAGACCTGGCTCCTCCTGCGTCCCCAACCGAACTGCTCACTCACACGACACGCAAGTACGACGACGTCACCCCAAAGATACGGCTACAGTTACTACATATCGATGACGCCGCTGCTGCCACTAGCGGACAGGCAACGCTTGCGAAACCGAGTGGAGCCAGTCAAGACAAGAAGAAGACAAACAACCGCAACCCTGCCAACTTAACGATACAGTCTGGCCTCCGACAGAGGACGGAAACCTGCAGACAGCGCCGACATCAGCCACAGCACGGCTCAGTAACACTTACAAGGGGAGGCCGCCAATTGTGAAATTCAGATTCGATTCATATTGCGCATAATAAAAGCTCATGGCCAGAGGTGTAATGTGGCGAAGCACCAAGATGCACTTCTCAGCCATTGTCGAGAAAATCGACGGTTAAAAAAAACCGTTACGGTGAAATACACTCTACGATTAATAATTTTCTACAGCGTCGTGGCGCAGCAGTAAGCGCTCAGGTTCGTAATCCGAAGGTCGCCGGATCGAATCTTGCGCCATGCAACTTTTTTTATTATTAGTTTTTTGTAATTCAAATGTACACACACACACACACACACACACACACACACACACATAAACTATTAATGAATTGCTTATGCATGTTGGTGAAGGCGGATCGCTCTCCAATTGTACCGCTTCCATTTTTCCGTTTTTTTTAAGAGGGTGTACCAAAGCTCTTCCGTCCGCACTGATTTTCGACGATGTTATAAGTTGCGCTAGGGACCGCATCTACCTTCGTTCGAAGTTAGCAGGCAACTACGCTGTTATGCGGCGGCTCGTTTCGGCCCATTCAACATCTGTCCTTCAAGTGTAACGAGCGAGTAACGGAGTTCATATTTCATACCTGCCACAGCAAATTTGTGTTCTTGGGTATCTATTCTAATTCGAACGTTTGACTTACGCTATACGTATTCGTTTCGGAATATCGTTTCTACGTCTTCCGTTAACTATACGTGGTAAACATTACGAAGACAATTAATAACATTTGTGAAATACAACTTTGTTTGCGGAAAACATAATGATGTTCGAAGTCGCCAGTTTTTCCACGACAAACGACTTTCAACAACTTATTATATGCATAATTGTTGCAACTGATTGCCGGGAATTATATATATGTATATATATATATATATATATATATATATATATATATATATATGTGTGTGTGTGTGTGTGTGTGTGTGTGTGTGTGTGTGTATATATACACATTTGAATTACAAAAAACAAATACTAAAAAAAAAGTTGCATAGGGCGAGATTCGATCCGGCGACCTTCGGATTACGAACCCGAGCGCTTACCGCTGCGCCACGACGCTGTAGAAAATTACTAATCATAGAGAGTATTTCACTGCAACGGTTTCTTTTAACTGTAGATTTTCTCGACAACGGCTGAGAAGTGCATCTTGGTGCTTTGCCACATTACACCTCTGGCCATGAGCTTTTATTATGAGCAGTATAAATCGAATCTGAATTTCACAATTGGCGGCCTCCTCTTGTTAGTCATTGTGAGTATTTTCTTGAATTATTCTTTTATGTAATCAAATTTACAGCTGGATGCATTCTAGATTCATTAAAATCTCATTCATAAAAATTAATTTTCTTAAATAAGTTCATGTGCAGAAGTGGGGTAGCTACGCCGATTCAAGATCTGGAGCTGCAATCGGAAGTTTAGAAGTCAGATAGTGTTCAGACTGTTTGCGAGAAATTCAATCAAACGCAGTTTCTGCGCACAACTTACAACCGTACACGTAACTTTCAACCCTTCGGGATATCCTGTATAAGAGCGCTGCAGCTCTTAACTATGGAATCCCAAAGGGGGAAAAAGCATACGAAGATGGAGTCGCGGTGGCTCAGGAAGTTTTCCCGGCCTCAGACAGCGACGCTAAATCAGGCCAAGTATGCGCGTCGAGGTGTCAACCGGGGTCAATGGGCAGTCGGACCGCCGCCGCGCCCTGCCTCAAGCGCACACTGCGCACTCCGGCCCCCGGCTCACTTTGCACCACACTCAGCAGATCGAGAAAGACCGTCTCCACTTGAAATGTCTGTTGCCACCCCTCTATTACTGTGACACAATGCGGCAACAGTTTCCACAGACATAGTATTCTACACAAGCATGCAGTAAGAATATTGCGTAAAGCTTATAGGTGAACATTTTGCAGGACGTTTACATTCACTTGCCATTACATTATTCCCTAATGGTATCTCAAAGGTCACGCATTCCATCTTGCAAGCTGCCTATCTCACGACTTCCACGGGTCACAAAAATTACATTTTCAGTGTTTCGTAGAATTATAGACTGAATTTAAAAATTTTAAATGCTGTCAGTCTACTCATTAAGGCTATAATCTTGCGTTAAAGTTTTACATAAAACGGCAAGTATTGAATTCAGAAAGTGTGTCTCGAAGCAGACTACATTCATCCAGTAGTTGAGAATGAGACCCACTTAACGACTTGCAATAAGCTTTAAATATGTTTTCAAACATTTTCCAACCCCCTGCAAATACACTCAACACCCGGAACATATGTCCACCTTTGGCACGGCTAACAACGGCGGACGCGTCGTGGTATGGGAAAAGTGACGCCCCGGTAGGTTGTTGGCAGCACATCTGCGCACGCAAGTCACCTGATTCCCGTAAATTCCGGGGAGGGGGCGTTGAGCTCTGACGCCACGATCAGTCAATCACATCGCAGTTGTGTTCGATCGGGTTCAGATTTGGCGAGTTGGGCGCCCGGCAGACCAATTGGAAGTCGCCGAGGCGTTCGTTCCTGGAACAACTCCACCACGCTGCTGGCCTTGTGACACGGTGCATTATCTTGCTGAATAACATGATCGCCACGGTGCCTTGCCCACTGGACCCACGGATCCCCCAGGTCCATCTTCCCCAGATCGTAACGGCGCCGCCACCAGCTTGTCTCTCTCTCCCACGGTACAAGTGTCGAGGAGCAGTTTCCCTGGAAGTCGACGGATCCGCGTCCTCTCATCCGCACGATGAAGAAGGTATCGGGATTCGTCAGACTCTGCAGCGCTTTGCCACTGCGCGAATGTCCAGTGCCGACGGCCACGTGCCCGTATCTGAGACAGTTGCCCAAGTCGAGCACGGGCCGTCGGCTCCAGGGGCCGGTCGTCAGCAGTGTGTGTCGGGTGCTCTGTGTGTCCAGACACACTCGTACGCTGCCCAACATTAGAGTCTGCTGCTGTTTCCGCCACAGTTCGCCGTCTGGCCTGTCTCACTAATCTGCACAGCCAACGACGTCCGATATCTGTAACGAGGGGCGACCGCCCAACCCCAGGACATCTGGACGCGATTTCACCTGCGTTTCGCCACGAGTTGAAGATGCTCACAACGGCATTCCCCGAGCACCCGACAACTCGCGCCGATCCCCTGGGCACCACACTCTGCCCTCGGTCAAACTCAGATAGATCGCACGGCTTCCCCATTCTACACACGGACGACGCGCTCACTGGTACTACATGCACCGTGCGTGTGTCTGACTGGCAGTCATCCCTCGTCAGGTGACGCTGCTATCGCCTGCACGTGTTTATATAGTAGGTCGGTGGTCATAATTTTTTGCTTGATCAGTGTACACACACACACACACACACACACACACACACACACAGGAAAAAACTTTATCACGTACTATATCTTTGCTGTTCAAGCAGTAAAACTTCCTCTTCAGGCATAACGATTTAATTTATTACTTCGGTTACACTCTTCGACATGCATTCTGCAGACAGTATTCACATATACCACTGAATGTAGCTGCAGAATTATACAGGGTGATTCAAAAAGAATACCACAACTTTAAAAATGTGTATTTAATGAAAGAAACATAATATAACCTTCTGTTATACATCATTACAAAGAGTATTTAAAAAGGTTTTTTTTTCACTCAAAAACAAGTTCAGAGATGTTCAATATGGCCCCCTCCAGACACACGAGCAATATCAACCCGATACTCCAACTCGTTCCACACTCTCTGTAGCATATCAGGCGTAACAGTTTGGATAGCTGCTGTTATTTCTCGTTTCAAATCATCAATGGTGGCTGGGAGAGGTGGCCGAAACACCATATCCTTAACATACCCCCATAAGAAAAAATCGCAGGGGGTAAGATCAGGGCTTCTTGGAGGCCAGTGATGAAGTGCTCTGTCACGGGCTGCCTGGCGGCCGATCCATCGCCTCGGGTAGTTGACGTTCAGGTAGTTACGGACAGATAAGAGCCAATGTGGTGGCGCTCCATCCTGCTGAAATATGAATTGTTGTGCTTCTTGTTCGAGCTGAGGGAACAGCCAATTCTCTAACATCTCCAGAGCAGTTACAGTAGCACCTTCGAAGATAAAGGGACCAAAAACTTTATTGGCTGAAATGGCGAACAAATGTACAACTAAATGAAACTTTATAGCTCCCTTAATTCCCCGACAGATAGTGCTTAGCTCTGCCTTTTGTCGTTGCAGAGTTTTAAATTCCTAAAGTTGTGGTAATCTTTTTGAATCACCCTGTATTACTGTGTAACACAAAGTACAGGAGACGTCACGTTATGAATACTGAGATGCGTGAAAAACTACAGTATCTTGAACTTCAAATGTTTCACATTCTTAACGTCAAATACTGAACACATTAATTCATTTGTAAAGGACCCAGACGTTTGAAGCTGTTTTGCGCACAGGAATTCGACTTTTTTTTAAAGAATGGTGACTGCAGGTGGGGTGGCCGTAAGGCACACCGCCCTGGCTTGCAGCACCTGGACCGAACCCGGGCGTCGTATTAACCACCGACGGGCTGTTTCACCGGCCAGCCTGAGCGCCGGGTTTTTAGGCGGTTCTCCACGCTTTTTTCGCAAAAATGGTGGGCTCATCCTCAATTTCCATCCCGGAAACACGGTGCAGAAACAATTAGAAATACGATAGCACATACACAATTCACAGACATTTTCACATGAAAAGTACGAAGTCACTACTTTCAGTACGTGCTCTTTGATACGGATATTAGGACGTAACGTGAAATTGTCAATACTACAAGAAAAAATATTTGCTATACGCATCCCCGCCTGACGTTCACAATTGACTCATATACACTGGTGTAAAAATCTAATAAGTTGGCAGCGAACGTCGGATAGAAATTGATAAGTAAAAGAAATTTATTTGTTTATTTTTGATTCTTGGGATCTACAAGCCAAGGCTTCTTGGTTACGGAAGGAATCGGTATACAATTTACAGAATTTTTTTTTTTTTGGTCATCAGTCTACTGACTGGTTTGATGGGGCCCGCCACGAATTCCTTTCCTGTGCTAACCTCTTCATCTCAGAGTAGCACTTGCCACCTACGTCCTCAATTATTTGCTTGACGTATTCCAGTCTCTGTCTTCCTCTACAGTTTTTGCCCTCTACAGCTCCCTCTACTACCATGGAAGTCATTCCTTCATGTCTTAGCAGATCCCTTCTCCTTATCAGTGTTTTCCACATATTCCTTTCCTCTCCGATTCTGCGTAGAACCTCCTCATTCCTTACCTCATCAGTCCACCTAATTTTCAACATTCGTCTATAGCACCACATCTCAAATGCTTCGATTCTCTTCTGTTCCGGTTTTCCCACAGTCCATGTTTCAGTACCATTCATTGCTGTACTCCAGACGTACATCCTCAGAAATTTCTTCCTCAAATTAAGGCCGGTATTTGATGTTAGTAGACTTCTCTTGGACAGAAATGCCTTTTTTGCCATAGCGAGTCTGCTTTTGATGTCCTCCTTGGTCCATCCGTCATTGGTTATTTTACTGCCTAGGTAGCAGAATTCCTTAACTTCACTGACTTCGTGACCATCAATCCTGATGTTAAGTTTCTCGCTGTTCTCATTTCTACTACTTCACATTACCTTCGTCTTTCTCCGATTTATGCTCAAACCATATTGTGTACTCATTAGACTGTTCATTCCGTTCAGCAGATCATTTAATTCTTCTTCACTTTCACTTAGGATAGCAATGTCATCAGCGAATCGTATCATTGATATCCTTTCACCTTGTATTTTAATTCCACTCCTGAACCTTTCTTTTATTTCCATCATTGCTTCCTCGATGTACAGATTGAAGAGTAGGGGCGAAAGACTACAGCCTTGTCTTACACCCTTCTTAATACGAGCACTTCGTTCTTGATCGTCCACTCTTATTATTCCCTCTTGGTTGTTGTACATATTGTATATGACCCGTCTCTCCCTATAGCTTACCCCTACTTTTTTCAGAAACAGCTTGCACCATTTTATATTGTCGAACGCTTTTTCCAGGTCGATAAATCCTATGAAAGTGTCTTGATTTTTCTTTAGCCTTGCTTCCATCATTAGCCGTAACGTCAGAATTGCCTCTCTCGTCCCTTTGCTTTTCCTAAAGCCAAACTGATCGTCACCTAGCGCATTCTCAATTTTCTATTCCATTCTTCTGTATATTATTCTTGTAAGCAGCTTCGATGCATGAGCTGTTAAGCTGATTGTGCGATAATTCTCGCACTTGTCAGCTCTTGCCGTCTTCGGAATTGTGTGGATGATGCTTTTCCGAAAGTCAGATGGTATATCGCCAGACTCATATATTCTACACATCAACGTGAATAGTCGTTTTGTTGCCACTTCCTCCAATGATTTTAGAAATTCTGATGGAATGTTATCTATCCCTTCTGCCTTATTTGACCGTAAGTCCTCCAAAGCTCTTTTAAATTCCGATTCTAATACTGGATCCCCTATCTCTTCTAAATCGACTCCTGTTTCTTCTTCTACCACATCAGACAAATCTTCACCCTCATAGAGGTTTTCAATGTATTCTTTCTACCTATCTGCTCTCTCCTCTGCATTTAACAGTGGAATTCCCGTTGCACTCTTAATGTTACCGCCGTTGCTTTTAATGTCACCAAAGGTTGTTTTGACTTTCCTGTATGCTGAGTCTGTCCTTCCGACAATCATATCTTTTTCGATGACTTCACATTTTTCCTGCAGCCATTTCGTCTTAGCTTCCCTGCACTTCCTATTTATTTCATTCCTCAGCGACTTGTATTTCTGTATTCCTGATTTTCCCGGAACATGTTTGTACTTGCTCCTTTCATCAATCAACTGAAGTCTCTCTTCTGTTACCCATGGTTTCTTCGCAGCTACCTTCTTTGTACCTATGTTTTCCTTCCCAACTTCTGTCATAGCCCTTTTTAGAGATGTCCATTCCTCTTCAACTGTACTGCCTACTGCGCTATTCCTTAATGCTGTATCTATAGCGTTAGAGAACTTCAAGCGTATCTCGTCATTCCTTAGTACTTTACAGAATACAGATTATACAATTACAGAATACAATCTCACCAACCGTGAAATTAAACGAAATGACCCAAGGCTGGAATTTTTTTCCTCATTTGGCACGTCGGTAAGAGCGAGAGGGCAGTGCCGCCACCATTTTATGGGCAAATCTGTGGGAATGTCTGACAGAGTACTGCAGCAGCTGCTCGTAGCCGGTGAGCGCAGCGTGTCGTCACACCAGAAATAGGGCTCTCGAATTATCGCGAGAAGGGCCGGGCTCGCTCGGTGAAACCTGCGCGGGCAGTGGTAATGCACTGCACAGGCGAGCGGACTTGTCCGCTGAGGGGG
The DNA here is from genome assembly GCF_021461395.2 of Schistocerca americana. Taxonomy (NCBI): domain Eukaryota; kingdom Metazoa; phylum Arthropoda; class Insecta; order Orthoptera; family Acrididae; genus Schistocerca; species Schistocerca americana. Next base: position 194,886,167 of record NC_060127.1, read on the forward strand.
TCCAGTGGTGCTGCCAAGAACGCGATTAGAAGCAGCGACCTGCTCTAGTAGGTGGGCAGTTTCATCCAGAGCGCAGCTGCTCCACCGCGTCTTACAGGGGTCTGCGCGACGGAGGTGCCAGCAGCAGCCACGAGGTGGGGCTTCCGTCGCAGCGGGCGGCAGTCTCCACCTTCCGGGCGAGCGCTATCGCACGCACGCACGCACACACACACACACACACACACACACACACACACACACACACACACACACAGGGGCGCGAGCACACACCAACCTTCGCATATTCTCAAACGTAAGCATTAAGCATCAACTAAGTTGTTTGTTATCCACATAAATAAACGTTAAGTGGCCGTCAACCTACGTTAAAGTAGCGTTCTGGGGATTTCACCACAGCCTGACAAACGTCTGATATTATGTTGCATATCGAATTAGTAGATATCTCGAACTGGAACAACAAACTGTGGTAATTGTTACCAGTAGCCAGAAATCACTGTCACAGCTAGTCTTGTGGCTACTGGTATAGCGCCCCTGTGTTTAGTATTCTTCTCTGCTATCGGTGGTCGAACAAGACGAAGTATTACCTCGATTTCACTCGACGCAGCACTTGCGCTTATTTCTGCGACTTCGTTGTTTTGCCAAAATAATGTCGGCAAAGGCGCCAGCTGCTGCTAGCAAAGCATACATCTACAGTCTCTCCAGGCGTGAATGGAATCCCGCATGCACACATGTTCAGAAGGAGGCATGCACCTGCCACACTCCGCTTCACGAATTTGACTTTGCAATGCTTGTGGCTTACAGGAAAACCACCTGGCAGCCGGATTTTTGTAATTTTTTATGTTTATTGTACGTGAAGTTCAAACGCAAAAATTAGTTTTTCAAAACAGGTCGATGCAGCTCCCAAGATTCTAGAGGAAATAAGCTATGAAGTTTTTCTCTGAAATCAACGGAACATGCATAACGGAGAGCGTGGCTTATTCGGTATTATTCTAGAATCGTAAATAATTGATAATCCATGGATCGCCGGTTCAAATCTAGGTGAGGTCTTCCTTTTTTCTTTTCTTCTTCGTTCCTTTCGAATCCGTGCATCCTTTTATATGACATTCCTCAAATATATGCCCCTTAACAAATACCTAATTGTTATTTTCATGAGAAATGCACATCATGTTGCTTCCAACTACATATCACACGCAAAATTCCAATTTCAGTTAAAAATATAAATTCTTAAGTATCGATATTATATAAAAGAATGTTGATAAAGATAGATTATATATTTAGTAACGATCTTTTATAGAATATCGATAATAAAGATTTTGTCTTTCCAATGAACTCTGGAATTTTGCGTTTGACATGTTGTCAGTAGGCTGTTTAGGTTTTTATGTTGGTAACGCCACGTAGCGCTCTGTATGAAAATCACTGGCTGTGCTGTGTGCAGTCTGTGGCTGGTTTGCATTGTTGTTGGCTATTGTAGTGATGGGCAGCTGGATGTTAACAGGGCGTAGCGTTGTGCAGTTGGAGGTGAGCCGCCAGCAGTGGTGGATGTTGGGGGAGAGATGACGGATCTTTGAGAGCGGACGATCTGGAGGTGTGTCCATCAGAGACAGTAAATTTGTAAGACTGGATGCCATGAACTGCTATATATATTATGACTTTTGAACACTATTAAGGTAAATACATTGTGTGCTCTTTATCAAAATCTTTCATTTGCTAACTATGCCTATTAGTAGTTAGTGCCTTCAGTAGTTTGAATCTTTTATTTAGCTGGCAGTAGTGGCGCTCGCTGTATTGCAGTAGTTCGAGTAACCAAGATTTTTCTGAGGTAAGTGATTTGTGAAACGTATAGGTTAATGTTAGTCAAGGCCATTCTCTTGTAGGGATTATTGAAAGTCAGATTGCGTTGCGCTAAAAATATTGTGTCAGTTTAGTGTTGATCAGAATAGGTAAAGAGCGAAATGTCTGAGTACGTTCAGTTTTGCTCAGCTGTTTGAAAATGAAATAATGTAACATGTTTATCAGCACAGTAATTCATAAACTTTTCTAAGGGCATGTTAAAATGTAATTAGAAACATAAATACATGCAATTTTCGTAAAAATAATGGCTATATTTATCTTAATTAGTATACATTCGATGAATTTTATGTAAAATGATGTAGGTATTTACAATGAACGAAAAAAATATCTCTTGTAAAAACAATGTTCTTATTTCTGATGCAATATATATAACAGTTTCTCGTATTAACGACATTCCAAAATACTCTTCTCTTTGTGTTCTACCGTTTGCCAAAAACTCGTTTCGGTATCTTTAACAGACATAATGGATGATACGAGTAACTCCGAACAGCTGCACAGGCAGAAGTGAGTGTGATACATATTATCAGTTTTCTCAAGATTGGAGACAGATACAGACGTCCCAAGTCCGAAGTGTAAGAAAGAATTCAATATGTTAGCGACATCTGATACGTGGTAATATAGAACCTTACAGGCACCAAAGGCAAACTCATATGACCCCTGCTTTTCATTGCAGACTATTCGAATTTCGTGTCGTGTCCAACGTAATCCCTAAACGCCACAAGAACTACGACTATTAACGAAACGACTGGCCTACACCCGTTATTGATTTTCCTACTCGGGTGGTAAAGGATAGCAGCTCACTGATAGATAACTTCTTTATAGACCAAGATAAGTTTAACCAGATAAATGCTCAGCCTGTTGAGAATTGTCTTTCTGATCATGGTGCACAGCTAGTTACAATATATGGCATAGCTCCATTCAGCAATACTAAACAGTCCTCCAAAGTAGTACGTTCAGTCAACGATTTAACAATTGCAAATTTCAGAGAAAGCCTACAGCAGTTAGACTGGAATGAGGTGTACCGTGAACCTGATGCCAATTAAAAATATAATTTATTTCATGACATTTTTGTAAATGCATCTGAAAGCTGCTTCCCCAAGAAAATAGTTAAATATACTCGTAAGAAACCTTGTAACAAACCATTGCTTACTAAGGGTATAAAATATCTTGTAACCGGAAAAGGGAAATGTATCTGACAGTAAGAAAGAGTAGTGACCCAGAAACTATCAAACATTATAAAAACTACCGTGTTACATTAAGACAAGTTATTAAAAAATCCAGAAGTATGTGTATCATGTCTGAAATCAGCAACTCTGATAATAAAATTAAAATAATTTGGAATATTATTAAAAGAGAAACAGGTCAACCAAGAGCACAGGAAGACGGTATTACCATCAAATTGAATGAAAACTTTACGAACAAAAAGTCAGAAGTTGAAAATATTTTTAATAATCATTTTCTAAATGTTGTGGATATAGTAGGATCCAGGTGTTCATTAGAAGATACTAGGTTGTTAATGGAAGAGGCCATACCTATGCAATTTGATACAATTGAAATCTCACCCACTTCTCCCTCTGAAATTAGGAAAATAATAAACTTGCTTAAAAGCAAAAACTCACATGGAATTGATGGCATTTCCAGCAAAATACTAAAAGCTTGTTCTCAACAGATAAGTAAGATTATCAGCCACCTGTGTAATAGCTCTCTGGAACAGGGCATTTTCCCTGATAGACTGAAATATGCTATTGTTACACCTTTGCATAAAAAGGGGGATAGATCTGATGTCAACAATTACCGTCCAATCTCCCTTCTAACAGCTTTATACAAGAGAGAACGTAATGTATTCAAGAGTAGCTTCACATATCTGTAAAAATGAAGTACTAACAAAATGTCAGTTTGGTTTCCAGAAAGGTTTTTCAACAGAAAATGCCATATATGCTTTCACCAATCAAATTTTGAATGATCTGAATAACCGAACATCATCCATTGGGACTTCTTGTGATCTCTCAAAGGCTTTTGATTGTGTAAATCACGAAATTCTGCTAGACAAGCTCAAGTATTGTGGCATGAGTGGGATAGTGCACAAATGGTTTAATTCGTACCTAACTGGAAGAGTGCAGAAAGTTGAAATAAGTAGTTCTCATAATATGCAAAGATCAGCACATTCCTCAAACTGGGGAACTATCAAGAATGGGGTTCCACAAGGGTCAGTCTTGGGTCCTTTGTTGTTCTTAATATATATTCATGACTTGCCATTCTATATTCATGAAGAGGCAAAGTTAGTTCTCTTTGCTGATGATACAAGTATAGTAATCACACCTGACAAACAAGAATTAACTGATGAAATTGTCAATACTGTCTTTCAGAAAATTACTAAGTGGTTCCTTGTAAACGGACTCTCACTGAATTTTGATAAGACACAGTACATACAGTTCTGTACAGTGAATGGTATGACGCCATTAATAAATATAGACCTTAATCAGAAGCATATAGCTGAGGTAGAATATTCCAAATTTTTAGGTGTGTCCATTGATGAGAGATTAAATTGGAAGAAACACATTGATGATCTGCTGAAACGTTTGAGTTCAGCTACTTATGCAATAAGGGTCATTGCAAATTTTGGTGATAAACATCTTAGTAAATTAGCTTACTACGCCTATTTTCACTCATTGCTTTCATATGGCATCATATTTTAGGGTAATTCATCACTGAGGAATAAAGTATTTATTGCACAAAAGCGTGTAATCAGAATAATAGCTGGAGTCCACCCAAGATCATCCTGCAGACATTTATTTAAGGATCTAGGGATATTCACAGTAGCTTCTCAGTATATATACTCTCTTATGAAATTTGTTATTAACAACCAAACCCAATTCAAAAGTAATAGCAGTGTGCATAACTACAATTCTAGGAGAAAGGATGATCTTCACTATTCAAGATTAAATCTAACTTTGGCACGGAAAAGGGTGCATTATACTGGCACTAAAGTCTTTGGTCACTTACCAAATAGTATCAAAAGTCTGACAGATAACCAACAAGTATTTAAGAAGAAATTAAAAGAATTTCTGAATGACAACTCCTTCTACTCCATAGAGGAATTTTTAGATATAAATTAAGAAAAAAAAATTATAAAAGAAATTAAAAAAAATAAAAAATAAAAAAGACAAAAAATAAAAAAAGTTGTTGTATTAACTTAAGTATGTTGTTAAATTAACTTAATTATGTCATGTATTGGAAAATTTGACTCGTTCCACATCATTACGAAATATCGTATTCATGATCCATGGAACCAGTATTAATCTAATCTAATCTACACGCTTGCCTCTGGTTCCAGCCGCACGGCGACTAGCCGCAAGGCGCACGCATGTCAACGTGGCATCAGCTTCATACGTCTACCTGTTCAGAAGAAAATGGGCTCTGAACACACGGGCAGTCGGATTACAATAGCCAAGAAAAAATTTTTCGTGTCATATAATTACAAACTGACAGTTTTTGAAATTTTTTCCTTTGCTTGTATCGTGGAACCTAGCTTCCTGCCAAATTTCATGATTCTAGGTCAACGTTAAGTACGCTATAGACTTTGATGAGTGAATCTGCGAGTATCAAAGAATGTTACATAAATTTCCGTATCTGTTGATAAAATTTACGTAGAAGCTTAAGTTTTTTTCATCGCCAAGTGACCACAGGTCACTTCGTATATGAAATTTTCAACTTGATACGTCTGCGCTTTTCTGAGAAACAGCGTCCTTAACATTCGGACAGACAGACAGACAGACACATATCTCAGTGTTTATGACAACATCTCTCTATGGTCCTACGAGAGTTCCGTTTTTAATGACTGAGTTCCGGAAACCCAAAAATAAAAAATAAAATCGTAGCCCTGAAGGAGCGGTCAGAAGGATCTGTAGTAGTGAAATGTGTGCTACTACTGCATAGGAGATCGCGAGAGGTCGTAGGTTTGCTTGCGAAAGCGGAAATGTTTCTACCATCCCGAACAATGGCCAATTTTCTACCCAAAATGGGGGTCTTCCGTCATAGCCACGCTTGCTGATTGTAGGTGACTGGCGTCTGAGTCGAGTATTAGTGCCACGTTAAGCTTTGCTGATGACGAGAGAAGGGAGAGGGAGAAACCCTATCACGTCTGAGCCGTAAACGTGATAAATTCTGCATCACTATTACGCAGAGCGTCCGTCCATCTCAGCAGGGGTGAACTGTGTTCAAATAACTGGGCGACAATCTTGCAGAGTTTTCACCTTCAGTTGGTTGCCACGTATGTGTGTGCAAGACGACAGTACCAGCTTGGGAAAAGCCAATGAACCGGTGTCCCCCTTCTGCAAGTTACTCGAAACAACCTCGGTAACATATCTGCAGGTATTACCCTGCAACAGAAGGACGCCTTCCGTCAACATTGCTCGGCGTTTCGATTGGATCACGAGCTTCAGTGAAGTTTAGCTGTGAAGCCCTCACACATGTTCCATAGTTATGATGTATTTTCATGTTTTAGGAACCCTGAAGAAAGACATTCGTGATCGTTGATTTGCTTCGGACGTAAAGGCCTTGGTACGATCACGGTTCCATAGGCAACAGAAAACGTTTCTCGATGAAGTCACTGACCGTTTTGTCTCGTAGTGGCGTGTGAACCGTTATAACGATTCCTTTTGAAATAATGAACAGTTTGCTTACTTTTCTTTCAATCTGGCCCATTTTCATCCGACTGCCCCTTATACACGATAAACGTATTGTAGTGGTGCTAGTGAAGGTTCTTGATCATGGATGGCAGTGATAATGATATTGATTACAGTGATATTGATGATGATGATGACGATGATCATGGTGACGACGATGACGATTATGGAAGATGATGATGTTAATACGGTGCGAGGTGCCGGGGCAAGCAGTGTATTTAACACTAAATTCTTCTAGAATCTACATATGTAAATGATGCTCTAAGCCCCCCCTATTCTAACTCCGACTTTTGCTGTTGCACATGGATTAAAAAATATACGCGAACTGACTGTAATCAACCCTGCAAGTGGAGTAGAAAAGAGTTTGGCACCTGCAATAATTTAATTTGATAAATAAGTTAAATAAAGGAAGGTTTCATTAACGTAGTGAGAAATGATGGGTTGCTCTACCGTTTAACAGAATGAAAGTTCTGTCCAAAATAACAATATGATTTATTAAGACTAAACACAAAATAATAAACAAAAACACATGAAACATTTATAATACATCAAATTGGCTCATATTGGATACTCAAACAAACGCTGTGAAGGTGAAGTTGTCCCTAAACTAGATTGTGAGGTTTATGACGAAGTGGTATGTGGAGCCAATTCCTTGCCACTCAAATCTTAAGAGAGACACACAGCTAACCCCACATTAATTGCTGCTACCCAAGACAGAAAAAAATTAGAAAAAGACGAACAGCGCGCTCTGCTGAGCTCTGATTATCACCTAGGAAAATTCCTATCTGCCGGTGCTGCAGACATACATTACCAAACTGTCTTCTTAACTGCCAGAACACGATCTGGCGTACCGGAGGCGATGGCTGGTTGCTTTGACGTCCTCGACCGAAAAACGAGAGCCGACTACCCTAGAGCACCCGTACATGCGGAACACCGAACATTCCCGCCCCCACGACAGTGGCCGTGGTTAAACGTTCCAATCAGCAACTCGAAAACCGGCGGAAAATTCCACTCCATTGCCGGAGCACTACCATTCCACCAATGGAGATTCTTGGCGCCAATTTCTGCGCTGATTTTGCTACGTCACGGAGCTATGCCCTGAGCAAGCCAATCACAGTTACTATTTTGCAGAAAGCGCGGGAATTTTCCCGCCACAACTGCCTGGGTACACAAGTCATTCCCACGCCTCGCTGGTAGCCCGCCAGAAAGTGTTTTCGCTAAGTTTCTGCGAAGTAATGGAACCTCTAGCCCAGCCGCTACTTCAGGCCCCTCCGGGCGTGTCTTTTGACAATGTCGGCGTCTGGAAAGCATTCACTCGACTCCCTAACACCCTTTCAAAATCAGAGAGCCTGCCTGTCACCGGACCACCCGGGTGACGAGAGACGCTGCGTGGGAAGTCCGCGTGTGAAGGAATAGCAACTTTCCACCGCATGCAATTAGAGAGGAGAATCGTAAGATAGAAATATGAGAGGGGGCTCATGCCACCTCTCAACGGAGTTCCAAATGAAAGTACAGTCGTGTCCAAAATTAAAGCAACAACCCGCTATATCCCCGTCCTGTGTCTAATTCACCGTATAATCGTAGAACAGATATCCGTAGAATCGTGTTCTGCACGGAAGATGGCATTCCGGTCAATGGACAATCACGTCACGACACTTATCAAACGGGGTAGTGTCTGACAGGTAGTCCCACATCCACAATCGTCGTGTATACAGTCACAGACGGTGGAGTGTGACACCAGACTCTCTGTGGTGGAGGACCATAAGAAGAATGGAAGCACGACAGTCGCAATATGATGTGACCGAAAGGCATAATGTGAATCGTTATGTTCTTTCCCGAACAGGGGCGACCACGTATGATACGTAGGACTGTTATTTGGCCATGAGGGGTCGGCGGTAACGCCGTAGTCCTGCACGGCAACTCGCAGCGTCCACTGGACGCAAGGCTTCGGTAGGGTAGTCTTTCTTGTCGGAGAACGTCAGTGTGTGTACCTGTGATGCGCCTCCACGGAAGTTGACGTCTAGACTGATGTCGTCAACATGCCACCTGGATGGTCCAACAGTGGGCCAATGTCCTTTACGCAGATCAGCCCCCATTTGGTCTGGAGAGTAATTCTCCACGCTTTCTTGTCTAGAGGAATAGTGAAATACGATTTCGGAATCCAAAAATCGTGGAAAGAGAGTGATATCGAGGAGGATCCTTAACAGTGTGGGCAGGTATTATGTCGACCACTCGAACACCCCTTCACGAAATTTTACGGGTCAATCGGCAAGTTGTAACTACTTGAGACCTCGTGTGCGGTCGTTGCGAGGTGGTGTGGGTCCAGACTTGGTGCTGATGGACGACAATGCAAACGGAAGATAGTGGACGCCTGCCCGCTCTTCCGATTTGAATCTCATCGAGCATGTCTGGGTTGTACTAGGGAGACAGGCTGCATCACGGCAGTATCCACCAACCACTTCCCAAAACTTGTGAGCAGCTCTGCAGGAAGAATGGCCCCAACATCAGACATCACTCACAGTATGCACCATCGTTTTCAGGCCTGTATTGCTGCCAGAGCTGGTCACACCCGACAATGAGCACATTAACCACTTGTCGCAATGTGTGTGCAAATCTGTTAACTTGGAAAAAACGAAGAACGTTTTCGTCTACTGTTACGTATATTTCACTTGTTTATATTTTGTGTTCTTTGCATTGTTTCTACTTTACTATCACCTGTTTTCACTGTTTTGTGGTGAAATAAACAAAAGCTTGCAAAATTTCAGTTCGTTGCTTTAATTTGGGACAGTAGTGTATAAGGTTCCAGAGGCCTTTTCAAGCTATGATGTAGACGAGGTCTGTCTAAAAAATATCTGACCTCTGATTTTCCTGCGCAGAATAGAGACGATAGCGCGGCGCCACTGTACACAGTGAACGACACCTTTATGCGCATGCGTGAATAGTCTCCCCGCCTTCCGGCGCGTCTGTCGCTGCCTGTCTGTCGCCGACTGACGAGCTACACAACGTGTCCCTTGGATTAACGATTCTCTCGAGATGACTGGACGTGTTGAGCAAAGATACTGCATCAAATTTTGTCAAAAGCTTGGTGATTCTCAAAGCGAAAACAATTCGTAAGATTCAGCAGGTGTTTGGAGAAGATGCGGTGAGTGTAACACAAATTAAGGAGTGGTTCAAGCGATTCAAAAGTGGCCGCACATCAGCGGAGAGAGACCATCGTCCTGGCAGGCCCCAAACTCCTCCGAGTGCAGCTGTTGTTGAATTGTGCATCACGAATAAGCACCGGAAGGACAAACAGTGACATAGGACTACCATCAAGATGTTCTCCGCGACGCAGTTCTGCGCAAAAGACTAGGAATGTGGACGTCGAAAAACTGACAACTGCATCACGACAACGCCCCCGCACATTCATCCCACTTCATACAAAATTTCTTCGCCAAACATGGAATTACAGCCGTTCGGCAACCTCCTTACTCTCCAGACATGGCTCTGTTTCCAAAATTGAAGACGCTACTGAAAGGATCCCGTTTTGAGAAGTGTGCGCCGCCATATTGGCGGGTGACCTTGTACGAGCTTCGCCTGGCAGCCGCAGCGCCGCGGCGGATCGCGCTCTAGTTTTAACAGAGCGCGATCCGCTGGAAAACTCAGCTTCCGGCGCCGCCATCTTGGATTTCGAGCGCCTTACTTCCTGCCGCGCCCAGTTCTTATCGGTGGGAACATCCGCTAGGCAGGTAGCTGCACGCTCATTCGACTCGAGGCAGCCGCACTGAGCACACAGCCATGCCGTACAGGAGGAGGAGATATACAAGAAGATCAAGATTGCCTGTGTACAAGACAGTGGATACATTTAGTCTTACTCCTAATAATGTAGCACAAGAAGAGCTACTAAATGGACCTATTACTTTTGTAGGAGCTACGATTCATTTTTCTTGTACAACTACAGAGGTTGTAACTGGTAACAGTTGGATAACTATTTCTATTGTAAGGGGCAGTGATAAGGCTCAATTAGGTTTGGAGTCTTATTACGATAGAGACATTATTTGTTACCGTACCTGTTCCATTGGAGTTCAGGCGGACAGGAATTATGGCACAGCTATTGTAGTTACTGACAAGCCATTTTCTTTGTATACAAGGAACAGGAGACGTGTTAATGCTAATGAAAGAGTTAATATTTGGGTTAAGATTGATGGTGCACTAACAAATTACATTAAAGTGCAAGGAGATGTAACTGTATATTATCATCCTTAATAAAACAAACCATCCTTATCTATCCCGTGAAATTTTTTTTTTAAACGCGACGACGGAAGTCAAGAAGACTTCCCGAGGTGTTTCCAGCAGTGGAAGGATCGGTGGGCTAAGTGTGTGCAAGCACAAGGGGCGTACCTCGAAGGGGATTAGGGTCCCAACCCCGTCCGGTATTCGAAATATTTTTTCTGGCCAAAGGTCGGATAGTTTTTAGACAGGCCTCGTATACGCAGACTGAAGCAGTCTCGGTAAAAATCTTCATTCGTAACTTCACCTCAGTCACCTCAATCTGTCTGATACTTGGAAAGGTCTAGGGAACCATATAGTTTCATTTAATTAAAGCATATTTGCCACAGTTTCAGGCGGGATCCCCCGTTTCGTTCTATGCTGAAGTGCTGTTCCAATACAGTTGGGGACCCTCTGCAGTGCTGCTCCAGTTTTGGGGGCACACTAAATAGGCTGAGGCCTGAATGGGCGTTTGGACTGAGGAGGGAGGCGTGCCAGGGTAGCGAGTGTTGCGCAGAGCCGCTGTGGCACGGGGTCGTAGCAGTTACTGAGCAGCACATCCTGGTCCGGAGCCTGGCCTTGGTACAAATTTTAATTCATCGCTTCAGTCTGCATAGACGCTCTTGTTGTTGTTGTTGTTGATGATGATGATCATGATCACGATTATGATGGTGATGATCATGATCACAATCATGATGGTGATGATCATGATCACAATCATGATGGTGATGATCATGATCACAATCATGATGGTGATGATCATGATTCTAATATTGGAGATCATACTGATGACGCATGATATTGACAACGATATTTACCATGCGTGTTGATTACGGTAGAATAGAATGAAACAAGCAGGTGGAGAAGCACGGCCATGACTGCAGCAAAAGACATTTACCGAAACAAAAATTAATTTAACTGACAAACGCAATGTCAGCCAATACGGATGTCGCCCATTCACTCTCTCTAGGTTTCGTATCGCTAAGATCTCAGTGTACGAGTGGCGCAGTGTTGCGGCGCTCGGACGCAACTGCGGGACGCATAAGGAAGCGCGTTAACGGCCGGACAGCGACCTGCCTGCCGCGGATTACGTAAGCGCGGCGGGCCGCCGCCACACACACACACACTCACAGAGCCTCCTCCCTCCCCCATCCCTACCCACCAATCCAATCCGCTGCCAAATTGGGGCCCATCTCAGGAGTAACTCTCGCACAGGCCCGGCTAGTGGGAAGGGGCAGACAAATTGCTAACAGATGCCTCTGCGGGCCATTTCCCTCTCTCGGCTCCGCCGTCCATCTGCTGCTCATTTGCTGTTTTAATCTCCTCTCCTCTGCATTTCCTTTCTGGCCTCTTTCTTTTTCTCACACCCCACTAATTTTGATGAATCTGCGTACTGTGCTAGCTGCACGACTTGCTTCCGACGCGAATCTCTTGCGAGTACTGTCCGTCTGATTCTTTACAGACCCCACTGACACTTTGCAGGCGTCTATTCGACGTTCAGATGACGCAGATCCCAGGCTTATTCCTTGAACAAAGAGGAGGCAGCGGTGCACTGCAAATCTCGATATTCGTTCACAGACAGATAGGGAAGTGAAATGAAACGGGAAGAAGACAAGGTTTTTTGCTCAGACGACAATACGATAATATCAGCAGCAGCAGCAGCAGCAGCAGAAAGCGATATAACCGTAGGATTCCTTACGGATAGAAAAGTAGGGCAGAAAGTGAGTTATTGTGAATAATTGAGTGATACAGACGTTCTCATCAGAATCAGGTATACGTATCGACCTCGCAAGAAGAAGATCGAAAGATAGAGAGTATATGGGGATACTGAACGGATAATTCAGTACGTATAAGGAAATGACAATCTAATAGTCGTGGGGGGATTGGAATGCGCCTATAGGGAAGGAAGAGAAGAGAGAGTTACGGGCAAGTATGAGCTTCGTACTAGGAAGAAGAAAGGAGAAAGACTACTTGAGTTCTGCAATAAGTTTCAACCAGTAATGGGAAATACTTTGTTCAAGAATCACAAGGCGACGAGGAGGTACAGAAAGATTCTAGTTACATTACATCTTGGTCAGCCAACAATCGCTGTGTGGGAGTAACAAACCACCAGCCAATCATGCTTCAGGAGATGAGACGTCATAAAAACCGAGATGCGTGAAAAACTGTCACATTGTGCATGACGTTTAAATTTATTACCTCTTTGCTACTATCTGTACTTGCACATATTTCGCTGACAGTATCCATATATTCCGATGAATGTACCCACACAAATACGTCACTGTACGACACACAGCTCAAGAGATATGTTGTCATAAACACTGAGATATGTGAAAAAATGCCGCATCATCCATCAAGTTTTAATGCATTTATTCTTTAATACTAAGACACCCCAACAGTCGCGTCAACTTTATCGCTTTGACCTGGTAGCGCTTTTGGCAGCTTTGGAAAGCCAAGTGCAAAGGGCTGCAGGCCGAAACCACAGCCGCCTACAGACGTGTGAAGAGGGGCTGCAAAACCGCGTCGTACACGCGGATCAGCTGCGTGCAGCGTACGGAAAATATTCCATAATTTCAGAGGTATTTTCAGTAATACATACCAATCTATTCGATATTTTACTACAAAAATCATCTTTTGTTTTCGTTTCTAATAGAAAATTTGCAAAATGATTATCCACGTAATGCCGGGTTTGTCAGCTAACAACTAAAGGGTGTAACGTAACTGCACAACTTGCGCGGGTTGGTAGGTAAATATCTCATTAAATTCGTAGATGCAACCGTTCAGTATTCTGAAACTGTGGCTACTGAACTTGAAGAAAAAATTCTACATCACAATGAAAACGAAACAACGTCATTTTGTGAATAAACTAATTGAAGTTTTGAACTGTGCGAGGAGCGAACACTACAACCCACCAATCATTTTCTTTACGTTTGCTTCCACCGTCGCTAAGAATTCGTTCAAGATCAAAACTTTGGTCTCACCAGGGCAGTAAAATTTCGTCGAAATTAAGAAGCTATTAATATTCACGACAGGTCATTTTAGCTTTTATCACTTTGTAATGTGGTACCTCGACATACACAATGTGATCAAAAGTATCCGGACACCCCCAAAAACATACGTATTTCAGTTTAGGTGCAATGTGCTGCCACCCACTGCCAGGTACTCCATATCAGCGACCTCTGTAGTCATTACACATCATGAGAGAGCAGATTGGAGCGCTTCGCCGAACTCAGGGACTCCGAACGTGGTCAGGTGATTGGGTGCCAGTTGTGTCATACGTCTGTACGCGAAATTTCCACATTCCGAAACATCCCTACCCACTGTTTCCGGTGTGGTAGTGAAGTGGAAAAGTGAAGGGACACGTACAGCACAAAAGCGTACAGGCCGGCCTCGTCTGTTGACTGACAGAGACCGCCGACAATTGAGCAGGGTCGTAATGTGTAATAGGCAGACATCTATCAAGACCATCACACACGAATTCAAAACTGCATCAGGATCCACTGCAATTACTGTGACAGTTAGGAGGGAGGTGAGAAAACTTGGATTTCGTGATCGAGCGGCTGCTCATAAGTCACACATCATGCCTGTAAATGCCAAAAGACGCCTCGCTTGGTGTAAGGAGCGGAAACATTCGACGATTGAACAGTGGAAAACCGTTGTGTGGAGTGATTAATCACGGTATAGAATGTAGCGATCCGATGGTAGGGTGTGAGTATGGCGAATGCCCGGTGAACATCATCTGTCAGCGTGTGTAGTGCCAACAGGCCGTGGTCTTATGGTGTGGTCGTGTTTTTCATGAAGGGGCTTGCACCCCTTGTTGTTTTGCGTGGCACTATCACAGCACATGTCTACATTGATGTTTTAAGTACCTTCTTGCTGCCCATTGTTGAAGAGCAATTCGGGGATAGCGATTGCCTGGGCAGAGTCCTGAGCTAAATCCTATAGAACAGCTTTAGGATGTTTTGGAACGCCGACATCGTGCCAGGCCTCACCGACCGACATCGATACCTCTCCTCAGCTCAGCACACCGTGAGGAATGGGTTACCATTCCCCAAGAAAATTACCAGTACCTGACTGAACGTATGCTTGCGAGTGGAACCTGTCATTTAGGTTAAGAGTGGGCCAATACCATTTTGAATTCCAGCATTACCGATGGAGGGCGCCAAGAACTTGTAAGTCATTTTCAGCCAGGTGTTCGGATACTTTTGATCGCATAGTGTAGATGTGTGTCAATTTCTGCACCGGCGTCATTTTCATTTTCGTGTACATATGCATAAATAGACGCTCCAGCCCAAGTAATAATTTTTGAATGTTCTATATTGTGCTGCCATATTTGAAGGCAAAGGTAATACATCTTCTCATATGTTGTCACGATATGGTTTTATTTTTACCACTCGTATTCAGCCACGTACACGAACACAAAGTTAGTTGAGGACAAGTAACTGATTACTTTGGCTTGGCTAATTCTCTTTATCTCGCAGTGACATTTTTGCATCGTAGTATTCTATAATGCCCCTCAGCATTATCGCGCAGCTAATCCCAAGGGCAGACTCCTCCTGTACCCAGAAGATTCCCTGGCGCTCTCGGCCTGTGGCCCCCACTCTCCCATCCACATACCAGTCCGCTCTGACTGCCAGCCGGACGCTCTAAATGTGGCCATTCTCAAGAACATTGCGGAGCAGTTTTGATGGGAAACACTCCACGAACTGACCCCTCTCACCGTGCTCCTGCACCTTACCGACGTCGCTCTGTCTTTAGACGTCCGTTGTGCCTTGATCATCACGGACTGAGGAAAATTTTCCGGGATCCTTAATAACACCACTCGTCAACATCTCGACTTGACAACGCCTGCCAATCTGGTTAGTGCTGTTGATTACCTAACCACAAAACTCCAAAAGGCGATGAATGCCTCTACTTCCATTGTCCCAAGGGATTTAACCCCACTCGATGACTTGCCTCCCCTCTTGCGCGAACTCAAGATCCAGAAGAACCGCAACTGCAGGCGGTGGAAGCAGTTTCGTGATCCTCGGGATAAGTATTGCATGAAGCGTCTCCAGCGCGAATCCTACCACCGGCTCGCCGATTGGAAAACGGAACGATGGGAGAACAAGATGTCCGCCTTCCTCCTCCAACATAAATCCGAATGGGCTTTTGTCCAAGCCCTGTGGTCCTCCGTAGTGATTACCAATCATCCCATCCGCACAGTGGATGGCTTAACTTATGATGCCCTCCGTGTGATAGAAACTCTGGCCGATGCGTCTGAGGAACAAAACCAATTGCTCATCGAGGACCCTACGCCTGATAAACTCCAAGATGAACACGATATTCTAGCGGCCGTTGCCACTTTCGGACAAAGACCACCTCTCACCGCCCCTCACCTTACGTCCCTGGCAGAAATCCAACGGATCCTCCGTCGGAAGCGTGGGCAGTCGGCTCCCAGTATGAATGGCATCTTAAGCGATCACTTCCACCAGCCGCCCACGCAAGCCTCTGGTCTTATTTACCAGCATCCTGAACCGCTGTCTCACACCTGGTGTTTTTCCCCCACAGTGGAAGCAGGCCAAAATAGCTGCCATCACCACACCCTCAAAGGAATCTATGGTCCCTGCTAACAACAAGCCCATTAGTCTTCTGAATACCATGGCCAAGGTTCTGGAATCTTTGATCCTCCATCACATTTCTCAGCCTCTGGCGGTGGCTGGGACAATCCGGCCAGAACAGTTTGGATTCGCTTCCCATCTGTCGGCCGAACTCCTTAGGATCACAGGACATATCAGCAAGGGCTTTAACTCCACCACGTCCACGCCAGCGGTTTTCCTGGACCTGGCAGGACAATCTTGTGTACAAAATGCTGAAACAGACGATCAACCACGACATCTATGTGAAGACCGTGGATAATTTCCTCCATGATAGGACTCTCCTGGTTACTCAGCAAGGTCAACGGTCCAGCTTACGTCACATGTCGATGGGTACCCCTCAAGGGGTCAACGATAAGCCAGTCCTCCCACACTGCCACCTGGCGCAATATGCCAATTATATGGCGCTCTATACCACCGGCCACAACACAGACCAGCTCATTGCTCGCCTCCAGAGGAAGGTGGACGCGACAGTGATCTGGTGTCGTTTCAACAAGATTGCCCTCAATGCCGCCGAAACTAGGGCAGTTTACTTCACTAAAAGGCGCTCCATCCTCCGCCACAACATCACTACTGCAGGCGTCCCGGTCCCATGGTCCTCTGATACCAAATACCTAGGTGTCCGGATGGATAAATAACTGCTCTTCCATCGCCATGCAGAATCTGTAACCCAAAAAGGACTGAAGCTGATAAAAGCGTTATACCCAATGTTCACCAGCAGGGAACTGAACCTCGACACCAAGCTTCGGCTGTACCGGATGGTTGTCCAGCCTCCCCTCACCTATGGCTCCACTGCGTGGGCTACGGTTAGTCCGTCCCAGACGTAGATCTTCCAGCACCTGCAGAATAAGGTGCTTTGGTGGAGCCTCACGAGAAACGGACATGGCCACTCTCAAGGCGTCCATGCGAGAGACGGCAAGGCGTCCGTGCGAGAGACGGCAAGGCGTCTCTATGCCAAAGTAGAACCCCTCAGCGACACGGTCGCTGGCTTACAAAACATTGGCACAACGCCTCCCCGGCACTGGCACCGACACCTTGTGCTTCTCACGATCCTTAAGGACTTGCCTAACGATAGCACTGTTACGGCCACTAACGAAGCGTTAAAGTGTTGACCACTCGATGGGTATCGTCAACCAGCCTTGTTGACACGTAATGTAGTTCGTAGTTAGTGAACATTTGCCTGCGACCTGAACTTCCACCGTCGGAGGGTGGTATGGGACTTCAAGTTCCACCGCCACACCTTCAATGTGAACTCCAGTGATGTCTTTGGAATGACATCATTGTCGAATGGAACAGTTTTACTATCCACCAAGACAGTAAGGCCGTGAGCCACTGGTGAAGTCGTATTTCAGCCTCCCACGAAGAAACGTGAAACGGGAGCACTCTGCAAGGCCCTACGCACCAGTCAGTCAGCTCACGATGTTCAGCAAACGTAAGCGGCAGAGGAAACTGAAATGTGTTCCAAGAGCGGCTGCGGCGGTCTTTCTACAATACTGGTAGAGGAGAGTTTGAAGCACATCGGAATGCATGTACTGCTTAACAGTGGCTTAAAATTCAAAACACAGTAATTAATAAGTTTTGAATTTTTTCAAAATGTTTTGAGGTCCGCCGGAACCAAGGCTTTAATTTTAAACATATTAGCCATTAGACTAAGGTTGGGATATCCGACAACAAGATATCGAAATAAGTAACACATATTTTCGATCAATATTTATTCAGGCAGTATTGATATTTTGTGGTGATATGATCAGAAAATATTATTTCTTCGTGTAACTCGTAACAGAGAAACTTAATTTTTAATATTGAAATAGTTAAAACATAAGAATGGTACCTACACTGTTTTTCCTTTGAAGTTCTTAGAGAAATTTTGTGTATTTGATAATCTTCTCACACTGGAAAATAAGGTTGGTAGAAAAGTTTTAAATCTTATTCTCGAAAAGAGGAAGGTAAAAAAAGAGAGAGAGAATAAGTGTAGATATTGAAGACGCTTCTGTAGAACTATCAGTGCGTTTACGGATGGCTTCCCCCGGACAGCTGCGAGAGAACCCCCTCCAGTGGGGAGGGAAATACCTCAACCAAGCTCGAGTCTGTATCAGATAACTAGGACATGTTTATCGGTTGAAGGGACTACTGTTCCGGAAGGAAAACAATTTTCAAAATCCGGTGAAGTGATTTCTGCTCAGAGAAGTAGATTAAAAGTAGAACATACTAAAAAAATTAACTTTTTTGAGTTCTTTAGGGAACAAGTTTCATTTATATTATCCGTATTTTGAGTGCGTTTTTTAAACCATTTCTCATAGTTTTAAATAACATGTGAAATCATATGTCATAATCTGACTTCTTGAACATTACATAGAAATACTGATAATTCCTGTTCGATTCCACGTATATATCGATATTTAGAACCCCAGTATTGGATTGTAGCAAATATCGTTATCATCTTTCTATTATTCATATCTGTGTTAGACTCGGCTGTATTCATCTGTGTGCGAGTTGCGTTTGCGTGAGTGTGTGTCTGCCGTATAATTTTGGCAAAGTCATTGTTGGCAGAAAGCTCACTTTGTGACAGTCTTTCTGTTACGCCTGTCTGCAACTCAGCATATCCCCTAAATCAGGGATCCCCAAACTATTTTCGACAAGTGACCCCTTTTCCAAAATGAACTGTTACCTCAGACCCCCATGGCCAAATTACCTACTTTTAAGATCAACCCCCTTATTTAGAATGGTCCGCTAACTTAAAACAGCTGCTACAGAGTGTTATTTGTCATTCTGACTTAGGTCAATAGGAGAAGACAGAGTGAGAATTAGCAGTGCTTTAAGTCAGCAGACTATCACGAATAAGGGGCCATTTTTAATTTTTACCTGTTGATACAAAATGCCTAGGTACTAAGGTTCCTCGTCGACTCCTAAAATCAGTTTTCGTTTATGTCGACGCCTACGAAACTGATATTGACCCCAAGGGGTTTATAATATCCATGAATCTAAAAAACTGCGAGAAATAACGAATACAGTTGACGATAGAGATACTCATTGCAGAACTAAATAGAGCATTTTTTGTAAATAAGTTTGATGGGCAAACATAGCCATTCTTTATTTTGGTCTTCTGCTTCTTCTTTCTGTCTAGTACTAACCTTAATGGCCTGCTGCGATTTCAATACATCTCTTTGCTTATTTCCCTACATCTCTTCTACCTTTGGATTTTTCTACATCTACATCTGTACTCTGCAAACCATCGTGAAGTGCCTGACAGAGCTGACTTTCCAGTGAACAAGTTATTACGGCTACTTCCCGTTCCATTCACGCGTGGAGCGCAAGAAGACTGTTTAAATGCCTCCCTGCGTGAGAGATACATAGGGCTTTTTAGTATATTCAGAAAGCCATCGTATAAACCCAGGTTTCGAAACTTAATAAGTAGGCTTTTTGAGGGGATAGTTTGCATCTGTATTCAAGTGCCTACCAGTTCAGTTTTTTCAGCATCTCTGTGAAACTCTCCCACAGATCAAACAAACCTGTGACCTTTCGTGCTGCCCTTCTCTGTATACGTTCAATATCCGTCGCCTGTCCTATTTGGTGCGAGTGCCACACACTTGAGCAATATAGTAGGGTGGCTGGCTCGAGTGGTCTGTAAGCAATTTCCTTTGTAGTCTGTTTGCATTTCCCCAGTATTCTGCCATATAACGCCACCTGATACCTGCTGTACCCACGGCCGAGCCTACGCCATCGCTCCACTTCATGTCCCTACTAAGTGTTACACCCAAGTATTTCTATGTGTTTACAGATTCCAACCGTCGCTCACTATTATACGTTCAAGGGATGCTATCTTCGATCGCTTTGTGAAGTGCACAATTTTACATTATTGAAGATTTAAAGCAAGCTGCCAAACATTGCAAAGCTTTCAAATGTTATCAAGGTGTGACTAAATATTTGTACAGCTTCCTTCGTAGTAGATTACCGCACCAATTGCGAAAAGTCTAAGATTACTATTAATTTTTGTAAACCCTCGTCGTTAGTTTTGTAAAGGCCTCGTCGCTACTGCTTGGAGACAAGAGTTGCCACTGTTGTTATGGCAGGCCGAGTTTGAGAGTTCGTGAAGCGGCTTCCGGTGCAGTACACCGCTAAGACAATTTCTCCCTGCCACTATTACACAGCAATGCCCCAGGGTCAGGCAACAGCATAGGAGAACGAAGGTTCTACAGCACTCCAACAAAGTCACACAAATGACTTAAAAAGATTTACTTATCTTTGTGACTGAAACATTACTTGTAATATAAGAAAAAAGGCCCTTAATGGCTAAGTGCAAATAATCGTAGGTAAACTTCGCTGTACATAGCAAACGCAATTTACAACTATCTGTTCACTTCTAAGAGTTCACTAAACGACGTTCTCTGTCCAAGTCGGGCCTGGGCGAGAGCTGCTCTTGTGCATTCCGAGTACAGTTCTGTCCTTTGTCGTCCGGTCACCGGCACTTGGCCGAGGTGACGTCGGTAACTTCATCCTCAGCGCCTTCCGTAGCGCGGGTGGAAGTCGCGCAGGCGAGTCTCTACGGCACCAGCTCGTATCTCTGCGCCTGTGGTGCTTTTGCCCTGGCTGCGTCTTCTTTGGATGACACAGCAGTTAATATTGACCTCCAGATCACTGATATGGAACATGAACAACACATTTCCCTGGGGTTCACGCGAAGTTACTTCTTCATCTGTCGATGACTCTGCGTGCAAGACGACCTGCTGTGTCCTTCCTACCAAGAAATCCACAAAGCATCCACAGCCACAGATTTCACTTGATACTCCGTACGAGCGTACTTTTCGATAAGAAGCGTAGGTCCGGCACTGAGTCAAATGCCGCACCTACGAGACGGCCTTCATCACAGACTTCTACGACGTCATGTGTGAAAATTGCGAGTTGGGTTTCACATTATCGCTGATTTCTGTATCCGTGCTGGTTAGTATGGAAAAGGTCGTTTCGTTCGAGGTACTTCGTAACGTTTGAGCTCAGAATGTGTTCAAAGATTCTACAATAAATGCCTGTCAAGGATACTGGCCGGCCATTTTGCGGATTACTTCCGTTACTCATGTTGTAGAAAGGTTTGACCTGTGCTTCCTTCAGCCGGTGGGCACGGTTATTTATTCGAGGGGTATGTGGTAGATTTATCTTTATCTACGAGCGGGACTATTACGTATACTAATCATATACTGACAAGTTACGGACAGTTTGTCCTGTTCAGGGTAGGTTGCAGGTGACAAATGTGGAGAACACACACACACACACACACACACACACACACACACACACACACACACCACAATTCCGAAGATAGAGAAATTCAAGTTAACAGAGCCAGACACCAACAACCCTTCTTATTACCAGCTTTTCTACAATATGTACAACAACCAAAACGGAACAGTACGACTGGAAGGCTAAGAACGGAGTGGTCAGATTAAAATGGATGTAAGACAGGATTGAAGTCTTTCGCCCCTACGGTTTAACCTATATATCGAAGAAACAATGAGGGAAATAAAAGAAAGGTTCAAGGGATGGATTCAAGGTTAAAGGATATAAATTAAAAGATTCGCTGATGACATTGATATTAACACTAAAAGTGAAGAAGAATTACAGGATGTCCTGAACCGAATGAACGGTCTAATGAGTACAGAAAATGGACTGAGAATAAACTGAACAAAGACGAAAGTAATGAGAAGTAGCAGAAATGAGAACAGCGAGAAACTTAACTTCAAGATTGGTGACCACGAAGTAAATGAAATTAAGGACTTCTGCTACGTAGGCAGTAAAATAATCCATGGCAGACGCAGCTAGAAGGAAATCAAAAGCAGGTTACCACAGGGAAAAAGGGCGCTCCTGGGCAGGAGTACTCCACTAGAATCATAGGCCTTAATTGGGGGAATATAACATTGTATGTAAGCATAGCATCTTATAGCAGTGAAACATGGACTGTCAGAAAACTGGAAAAGAAGAGAATCACAGCATTTGAGATGTGGTGTTACAGAAGAATGTTGCATATTAGGTGGACTGATAAGGTAAGAAATGAGGAGGTTCTCCGGAGAATCGGCCAGGAAGGAGTATTCCAGTCACTGAGAAGAACAAGTGACTGGATGATACGACGTCTGCTACGACGTCAGGAAATAACTTCCATGGTTCTAGAGGGAGCTGCGGAGGATAAAAACTGTAGACGAAGAAAGAGACTAGAATACATCCAGCAAATAACTGAGGACATAGGTTGGAAATGCTATTCTCAGAAAGGAGACCAAGAACGTTGTTGTCGTTGTGGTCTTCAGTCCTGAGCCTGGTTTGATGCAGCTCTCCATGCTATTCTATCCTGTGCAAGCTTCTTCATCTCCCAGTACCTACTGCAGCCTACATCCTTCTGAATCTGCTTAGTGTATTCATCTCTTGGTCTCCCTCTACGATTTTTACCCTACACGCCGCCCTCCAATGCTAAATTTGTGATCCCTTGATGCTTCAGAACATGTCCTACCAACCGATCCCTTCTTCTAGCCAAGTTGTGCCACAAACTCCTCTTCTCCCCAATTCTATTCAATACCTCCTCATTAGTTATGTGATATACCCATCTAATCTTCAGCATTCTTCTGCAGCACCACATTTCGAAAGCTTCTATTCTCTTCTTGTCCAAACTGGTTATCGTCCACGTTTCACTTCCATACATGGCTACACTCCATACAAATACTTTCGGATCGACTTCCTGACATTTAAATCTATACTCGATGTTAACAAATTTCTCTTCTTCAGAAACGCTTTCCTTGCCATTGCCAGTCTGCATTTTATATCCTCTCTACTTCGACCATCATCAGTTATTTTGATCCCCAAATAGCAAAACTCCTTTACTACTTTAAGTGTCTCATTTCCTAATCTAATTCCCTCAGCATCACCCGACTTAATTCGACTACATTCCATTATCCTCGTTTTGCTTTTGTTGATGTTCATCTTATACCCTCCTTTCAAGACACTGTCCATTCCGTTCAGCTGCTCTTCCAAGTCCTCTGCTGTCTCTGACAGAATTACAATCTCATCGCCGAACCTCAAAGTTTTTATTTCTTCTCCATGGATTTTAATTCCTACTCCGAATTTTTTCTTTTGTTTCCTTTACTCCTTGCTCAATATACAGATTGAATAACATCGGGGACAAGCTACAACAACCTTGTCTCACTCCCTTCCCAACCGCTGCTTCCCTTTCATGTCCCTCGACTCTTAACTGCCACCTGCTTTCTGTACAAATTGTAAATAGCCTTTCGCTCCCTGTATTTTACCCGTGCCACCTTCAGAATTTGAAAGAGAGTATTCCAATCAACATTGTCAAAAGCTTTCTCTAAGTCTACAAATGCTTTCCTTAATCTTTCTTCTAAGATAAGTCGTAGGGTCAGTATTGACTCACGTGTCCCAACATTTCTACGGAATCCAAACTGATCTTCGCCGAGATCGGTTTCCACCAGTTTTTCCATTCGTCTGTAAAGAATGCGCGTTAGTATTTTGCAGCTGTGACTTATTAAACTGATAGTTCGGTAATTTTCACATCTGTCAACACCTGCTTTCTTTGGGATTGGAATTATTATATTCTTCTTGAAGCCTGAGGGTTTTTCGCCTGTCTTATACATCCTGCTCACCAGATGGAAGTGTTTTGTCAGGACTGGCTCTCCCAAACCGTCAGTAGTTCCAGTGGAATGCTGTCTACTCCCGGGGCCTTGTTTCGACTTAGGTCTTTCAGTGCTCTGTCAAACTCTTCACGCAGTATCGTATCTCCCATTTCATCTTCATCTACATCCTCTTCCATTTCCATAATATTGTCCTAAAGTACGCCGCCCTTGTATAGACTCCTTCCACCTTTCTGCTTTCCCTTCTTTGCTTGGAACTGGGTTTCCATCTGAGCTCTTGATATTCATACAAGTGGCTCTCTTTTCTCCAAAGGTCTCTTTAATTTTCCTGTAGGCAGTATCTATCTTACCCCTAGTGAGATAAGCCTCTACATCCTTACATTTGTCCTCTAGCCATCCCTGCTTAGCCATTCTGCACTTCCTGTCGATCTCATTTTTGAGACGTTTGCATTCCCTTTTGCCTGCTTCATTTACTGCGTTTTTATATTTTCTCCTTTCATCGATCAAATTCAATATTTCTGCTTCTACCCAAGGATTTCTACTAGCCTTTGTCTTTTACCTACTTGATCCTCTGCTGCCTTCACTACTTCATCCCTCAGAGCTACCCATTCTTCTTCTACTGTATTTCTTTCCCCCATTCCTGCCAATTGTTCCCTTATGCTCTCCCTGAAACTCTGTCAACCTCTGGTTTAGTCAGTTTATCCAGGTCCCATTTCCTTAAATTCCCACCTTTTTGCAGTTTCTTCAGTTTTAATCTACAGTTCATAACCACCAATAGATTGTGGTCAGAGTCCACATCTGCCCCTGGAAATGTCTTACAATTTAAAACCTGGTTCCTAAATCTCTGTCTTACCATTATATAATCTATCTGAAACCTGTCAGTATCTCCCGGCTTCTTCCATGTATACAGCCTTCTTTTATGATTCCTGGACCAAGTGTTAGCTATGATTAAGTTATGCTCTGTGCAAAATTCTACCAGACGGCTTCCTCTTTCATTTCTCTCCCATTTCCTACTCTCGAGTTCCAGTCACCCATGACTATTAAATTTTCGTCTCCCTTCACTACCTGAATAATTTCTATTATCTCATCATACATTTCATCAATTTCTTCGTCATCTGCAGAGCTCGTTGGCATATATACTTGTACTAATGTAGTAGGCGTGGGCTTCGTGTCTATCTTGGCCACAATAAGGCGTTCACTATGCTGTTTGTAGTAGCTAACCCGCACTCCTATTTTTTTTATTCATTATTAAACCTACTACTGCTTTACCCCTATTTGATTTTGTATTTATAACCCTGTAATCACCTGTCCAAAAGTCTTGTTCCTCCTGCCACCGAAGTTCACTAATTCCCACTGTATCTAACTTTAACCTATCCATTTCCCTTTTTAAGTTTTCTAACCTACCTGCCCGATTAAGGGATCTGACATTCCACGCTCCGATCCGTAGAACGCCAGTTTTCTTTCTCCTGATAACGACGTCCTCTTGAGTAGTCCCCGCCCGGAGATCCGAATGGGGGACTATTTTACCTCCGGAATATCTTACCCAAGAGGACGCCATCATCATTTAACCATACAGTAAAACTGCATGCCCTCGGGAAAAATTACGGCTGTAGTTTCCCCTTGCTTTCAGCCGTTCGCAGTACCAGCACAGCAAGGCCGTTTTGGTTAGTGTTGCAAGGCCAGATCAGTCAATCATCCAGACTGTTGCCCTAGCAACTACTGAAAAGGCTGCTGCCCCTCTTCACGAACCACACGTTTGTCTGGCCTCTCAACAGATACCCCTCCGTTGTGGTTGCACCTACGGTACGGCCATCTGTATCGTTGAGGCACGCAAGCCTCCCCACCAACAGCAAGGTCCATGGTTCATGGGGGTAGGCCAAGAACGTAGAGCACAGATTAAGAAGGGTGTAAAAGCCAACAGGTGCATTGAAGAAGCAATGATAGGAACACATGGAAGGTTAAGCAGTGGGATTGACTGTAACGGTGTCAGTTATAAGATTTGCGGACGACACTGCTGTCCTCTGTGAATGTGACGAAGAATTAAAACAGGATACACTGGACGGATAGAAGAGTCTACTGAGAACAGAATTTAGATAGATAGTGCACCCGAAGGAAGACAGAGGACCACGAAGTGGATGAAGCAAAATAATGCTTGACGGACACACAAGGTGAATATGGTAACCAGATTAGCCGAGGAAAAGAGTGCTTTCCTCCATAAAAGAAGTCGACTACTATCAATTGGCTGCCATGCGGAGGACCCCTGTTCGATTCCCAGTACTCCAAGGAGTTTACCTCGGCGTGATAACGGGTACGGGGTGTACGCAGCTGAGGAGCTTGTTGGCCATGTGAACACTAACTGTTGACACCTTGTGAATTCATTGGTTATTCTTCTTTGAATGCTGTTATACGTGACGTAGGTGCGGTAATCTGAAATACGCTGCACTAGCTCCACCGCACTATGCTGCATTGCTGCTCTCGACTCAGGGTCGCGAGCACACCTCCACTTGTGCACTTTGTAAGGAGCTTTAGCGCATGCGCAACTGGCGTGACGTTATTGCCTTATGGGCCAAATACATTCGGATTTGATAAGCAACGTGCACGGTTGACGGCGTGCACAGCTTGCCCTCACTATTCGACCACAAGCTTTACGTCAGCGCCACTCCAGCAGACTTTGTGTGGCATAAATCCTGCTAGAGCGCAGCACATTAGAGATGGGCAAACTCGTTTATCTTTGGGAATCAGTTCGCTGGTGATCGCCCTTTTTTGGGAACCGTTAATTTTTACTCGTTCACCGTTCATTTGTGCATGGCATATGGTTCTTATGAGAAACTGAAAAGTAGTAGCATAGGTGGCTGAAGATGGAAGGCGCCAAGACGGGCACTTGCCTCCCCCCTGGAGATTTTATTCATTACTGAATTCGTGATTCTGCAAAACCTATCGTCTAGCCAACTGTAGCGTTATGTGGCTGACCGCAGTGAAATAATACGAGTATAAGGTGGCGCACGAAACACCGGCCCCGAGTACAGACTGCTCGCCAATTATGCACGATTTGTTGACCGCTAAGAGCAGAATAGATAAACATGTAATAATAAGGCAGTAAAGAAATAACAACTGAGCTAATGCAAACAACAACTTCGAAGCAATAGAAGCATTTTCCTCGAGTAACTCGAAAAGCGCGGTATCTAGCGAAAATGTTTCACAGCGCAAAACTGAACATTAAATTTCGTGTAAAAAGGTGGAATTCGATTTTCTCTAGGGCAAACAGTTCCCGCGCTGCAGGAGATGGAAAAATCACACATCACCAAAAACAGGGTTTTAATAGTATAGAATTAAGATTTATTGTTAAATAAAGTGGATTAAGAACAAATTTTAAGTGTATGTACCACGTCCATATGGGAACTGCTTGAGTGCTTGAGTGCGACGTTGCGAATTCAGTCTTTAGTAGAGCTCATTTGAAAGCATTGTGTAAACAATTATGACAGAAAAAATATTAGCTAATAATGACTCACTATGTGTGTCAGGAGGGCGACAGAAAATGACTGCTGGGATGTGCAGAGATCAACCTTCCATGGGGTGTATGTATTACACATCTTCGACATTCAAGAAGTGTTCAAAACGAACGATTAACTTGCACTATGAACACCGAATGAAAAATGGCGCACCATCGAGTTCGAAGGCGAGCTCCTTGTGACTTACAAACCGTGCAAGACGTTCAGCCAGGTATCCGTTCTTAAAGAAAGCATATGCAAGAATTGTATAGTTGTAACGGGCAGATGAGAAATGGTGGATTGTTAAGGCACGCAACCGATTGCGAAATGCTCTGTCGTGGAGCTTATCGTGAAACTGTCTGTTCTCTAAGGCGTAGTGCGATAATATGTGTTATGGACACAACAGACATCCAGAGGCTGAATTAGTGCAGTCGTTCCAGGTGGTATGAACTGCAATGTTACACACAGTTTAGGAGGGACATTTCGCTCCAAAGGAGTACGATTTTTATACGCAGACTAGCAATCGAGCAAAAGCAAGTTATTTTGACCAGCTGTTGGCCAAAAGCAGTACTCACACCACAGCTATAGTTCTCTTACGCTCATTTGCCACTCTTGCTTATTATGATGTAATTATTCCCTCCTGCCCTTGTAAGATCAAGCACACTAGAAAGAACCGTCAGGGGCACAGTACCACCAACTTCTCGCGGCACAATAAATAACTTTCCAGCCACTCTACCATCCAGATTAACAGCCTTCGTAATTGTATATGAATGCGTTCAGGAATTTATGTTAGTTGATCTTGGTACAACTCTCTTGACCTTGCATAAACACTAATGTTTCGCGCACCTCTTCTTTCTCACTCTGCTAAACTCCTTGGGTTCCTTTCTGACGAAACGTCAACTTCGGCAACTGTTGTTGTAGATATAACGCGATGTTTACTTTGTTTATCGGTGCCATTGCTCTGCTTTGTATCAACACGACTAGCACTGTAGCAATGCCGTGACTTACTCGCCGACCAGGCAGTTCAGCTATGCTTCGTAGCCCCATGCTGTGCTCACCATTGGATACCTCCAGTCACGCCCCCTGTTGCCATTAGCAGCATTTTGATTACATACGTGGGGCATCGAATGGCGTAAAAATAATTGGCGTTTGAGACCTCGCAATCACAGAGTTCCTTGTAACTGCGTAAAGAAGTATTAAGGACCAAATTATGTAATAGAGTTGTAGCAAGGTGGAGAGGGATGGATGGTAGAAGTGCGAGGGAAGGTACGTCGTCCCTATTTCATAGGTCTGCAAGTTGAAGGCCGAGCAGTTGATTCTGCTCTCAGTCTACCCCACTACATCGCAAGACGCAACTGCTGGGTGCTTCACACAGTTATACGGACACTAAACCGCGCCTTATGAATCAGTGACGACACAACGCATATAGATGCCAGCGGGGTATTTGCTTTCCCCAAAGTGCGTCAACTCTTCATCGAGAGAAGATACGAGTTACTAATAATATCAACGGAGGTAAGGCTTATGTACGTAAATACCCGAACACTGTTCTACACTGCTAGAGGGGAAATTGATTCTGCTCTGTGGTAGCTGTAGTGTTCTCATTGTGACTGGGCCATGTAAACTGCTCCAGCTTCAGTTACGAAATACTTGCTGCTGGACCACTGGAGCTTTTCTTTGCCCAATCCGTACACTCGTTGGCGTGGTGCTGAGTCAAAATCTGCGTCTATATACTTTCCAAAGTAAGCTTAATCTTCACAAAGTCTCTACGTGGCACCGCCACTTGACAATCTACCACAAGAAAGCAAGTGTTTCCGTTCAGGGGTTGCCACCTAACCATTGTCAAATAACTTCCAAGACAACATTATTCGAGACTGTTACTAGTGCTCACACACCATGTCTGGGGTGAGAAATTAAATACGCTCCTCTTAATATGTTCTTCCCAATTTACGTGGAAGGCTGCAGTTTTGTACATTACCAAAGTCCCATGTTGCATACAGCAAATAAGAAACTCGTACCGACTATGTTTCTGTAAACCAAGCAGCATATTTTAACTCCTTCACAGTCATTGTAAGAATCGCGTCTGACATCGTTTTTTGGTCAGAGTTTGTGGTGCAGGTTCTGTTTGATACGTTCCTCTGCTATCACCACATCTCGTTCTGGCATCGTACAGTAGATGTATGACAACAATCACGACTACAAGTAATAATAATAATATATCAACTCGTTATTTTCTTTTCTTCTTGACTCATCAGTCTCCTGACTGATTCGGTGCGGCCCGTACGGGTGCGAGCAGTGCTAGGACCTGACGTCGGAACAAAATTAACAAATAAGGCGTAGCGCAGCGCACGAAATAATTCAGAATGGGCTCTGTTCTGTCATCAGTCTTCTGACTGGCCTCATGCGGCCCGTTTCACCTCAGAGTAGCAACTGCAAGCTACGTCCTCAATTATTTGCTGGTATGTCACAATCTGTCTTCCTCCACAGTTTTTACCCTCTATACCGTGGAAGTCATTCCTTAATGTCTCGACACATGTCCCAGCATTCTGTCGCTTTTGACAGTGTTTTCCATATAGTCCTCCCCTCGCCGATTCTTCGGACAACCTCCTTATCCCGTACCTAACCAGCCCACCAAATTTTCAACATTATTCTGCAGCACCACATCTCAAATGCTTAGATTCCCTTCTCTTCCGGTTTTCCCACAGTCCATGTTTTACTATCATACAATGCCCTGTTCCGAACGTACATTCTCAGAAATTTCATCCTCAAATTAAGGTCTTTGTTTGATACTAGTAGTCTTCAATTGGCCAGGAATGCCCTTTTCGCCAGTGATGGTCTGATTTTTATATCCCCCTTGCTCCGTTCATCTACTTCGTGGCCACAAATCCTGATGTTAAGTTTCTCGCTGTTCTCATTTCTACTGCCTCTCATTACTTCCGTCTTTCCTCAGTTTACTCTCCACATTCTGTACTCATTAGACTGGCCACTCCACTCAGCAGAACCCTGTACTCATTAGACTGGCCATTCCATTCACAGACCCTTTAACTGTTCTTCACTTTCACTCAGGATAGCAATGGCATCAGTGAATCTTATCAATGGTATCCTTCTTTTCTTAATTCTTCAAAAAAGATTTATTTAACGGCTCGACATTCTGAGCGGTAGAAATGTACTAGTAACAACCACTGAGATCAGGAGGAAAAGTGGTGCCTTGCAACATACCAGGATAAGTGAGTATGACTGCTGAAAATGCTTGCTACGCAATAAGCAGATTACAGGAGGATCACATCTGTGTCGTATCTGATGCGAACAATGGTCCACGGCGCAGCCAGGGATCATTTCATAGTGCGCTGCGCACAGGGATGAATAAAAAGTGCCTCTCTAAACCGGCGGCAGGCCTTCATTTATTGTTTCTGGGGACAATGGACAATAGTCTGGCCTTTACAAGTGCGTGACCTGCATGGCTTCTGACACACACGCCAAGACCTTGTGGCTCAGACCGATTCTTTGCTGCAACAGTATCCAGAAACGATTGAGTTACCAGACTTTCGATGTGCAAGAAGCGAAGCGTTGCTCTGCTACGCAGGTATCCCTGGCACTGAAAAGCAGCCGAAATAATTTGTAACAGATAAATCGTCAGGCCCGGGTGGGATCTCAGTTCGGTTTTTACAGAAACTAGCCTTTGGTATTAGCCGCATACTTAGATTTCGTTCAGTGGCAAGTCACAAGCGACTGGAAGGAGACACAGGTGATTCCCCTTTATAAGAAGGCTAAAAGATTGTACCCGCAAAATTACACACCAACATCCCTAAAGGGGCGATGCATGTAAAATTGCTCAAAATGTTGATCTCTTTTGCCACCTGAGTTGTACATTGTATCCAATTTTCAGAGTCTAATTCGTGCTACAAGTGATGTAACAACCATCTTGTTTCAGCCTCCGCGCAATGACAAGCCTCCTTTTCTACATACTCTATACCTGTTTGCGATATTTTATCATTTCCTGCCATCAGGGAAGACCATCTGTAGAGTATATGGGGACGCGAGCCCATTGAAGATGCGCTTCATTACAATTTATTAAGGAAATGCACATATGGTAGAACACAAAACGAAAAGGAAATCTTTAATAACCTCACCTAGGAGAGACGCCCAAAGACGACAGTTTCTTCATCTACTGTTGTTAGAATTTCTTCATATCACCCTTGTCTGGTGTTCTATAGCGGTGGCTCTACAATAACCAGTACCCCTATGAGACTAGGATTTGATGCAGGTTTCTTCAATGAAAACTTACTGAAGTGTCAGTGAAGGGTATTGCAAAAAGGACACGCCAAAGGATCAGACTAGAAGAAAATAGCTACGTGAAGACCAAAATGATCAAATGTACGGTTACGGACAACATTAGGATACATGTTTTTGCCTTAAATGGTAATAACGTTTTTTTCTGCAACTTCCATTTTTCAGTGTTAAAGGAACATTTGCAGCTGAACCATTGCAGATAATAAGGTGAAATTTTGTACTGGTTTTGTAAATAGTATACACATTTTTCAAAGTGCATTACTGCCAACTATATTTAAATTTTTGCGAAATAGAAATTGCTGTGTATCACATATAAATTTAAAGAATTGAATCGAGAGTTCTAAGAGTAATATAAAAGAACGGGTACACAGGTTTGTTTATGTAATTACTGTGGAAGATTTACCACATTTTGAAAGTGATAACTTAAATAACCCTTGAGAAAATGTTCACATGTGATAGTATGTATTCAAAAAGTATCCAGCAAAGTTGTGATAAAATTACCTGACGAAAAAATTACAAAATCCAGGTTACAGCCAATAACATAATGACAATATGAACAAAATTTGGTCCAGTTATCTCTAAAACAGTCAACGTTATGTTAGCTTATACGTACTCCCCCCCCTCCCCCCTGGCTGACAGAACGCAGCAGGCTGATGTGGCGGTGGCGCTCTTGTTCTGCTCCGGACACACAAACGACCTGACGAGTGGCCAGCAGCAGACTGGGACTGCCTGCTGGTCGTGGAGTACTGTGCACTAAAGTGTCGTTGCTGACCGATTGTACGACGACACTTGGACGGAATTTCTATTTCTTGTGATGAATAGTAGCTCCACTGTTGGTACACATACCTTGAATGTATTCTTGATGAAATATCGTATCTCTGCCTGTAGACATCGGGCTATTCCTGGATGTACTAAAATCTATCTACATGTGGCACCATTAGCTTTACGTTATCTGAGTTTTTAAGTGGTTACAGCTACAAGGAAAACTTCGTAAAAATAATGTTTATAAAATGATTTTGGAAAATTTCAGAAATAATATAAAAAGGTTTAAGTATAAATTACTTTTTACCAATGTTGCACTTTGTTTTACAGATAGTTTTTTAAATAAGTAGAATACTGACTTCGCTATGTGTTATGATAATAATTTAGGCATATGTAATTATATGAAATACTAGATCCATGCCTTAACGTGATGTGAGATGATGATATCGATTTGTACTACCACTGTGCCATCTGACGTACCTACACAGTGATAAGAATGTTTACGCTGGGATCTGCCAGCCGCACCGAGCAAGCTGGCGCAGTGGTCAGCACACCGGATCCGCATTCGGGAGAACGACGATTCAAACCCGCTTCCGGCCATCCTGTGATTTCCCTAAATCACTTCAGGCAAATGTCGGAATGTTTCCTTCAAACGGCCGATGTCCTTCCCCATCCTCCCCTCATCCGATGGGACCGATGATCTCCCCCAAATCAATCAATCCGTCAGTTGTAACGAGGTGATGAATGCGACCACTTGTAATCGGCGCAGTAGTATGTGCGTACGTAGCTGTTATTTTAAAACTGACATGCCGACGTCTGGAGTGGCTCACGACACCGACAAGGACATACACTGTACAGAACCACCTACTGTACTGACAGAGGAGACCGTGTAACGATGTGAACCTAAGTATGTTGCTATTGCATGTTTTGTAAATTTTGGACATAATTATCTTGCTGTTATGTTAGTAACCGTATCCTAGCATTTTCGGCCCCGTCTTTTGCAGATCCGAAGATGGCAACAGAGAATTGCCGATAAATATTTTTAGCGATCTTGGAAGTTGAGAACTTATTCAGTGTTCATATTACATGGAAGACAGATTATCGCTTATAAAGTTATGAAATCACTCAACAGACAAGAAAATGATCGTATGTATGTTACCATATGGCAGAGAACGAATGGACAGCTCACTAGAAAAAAATGTGGTACGATGATGATTTAAATCAGTCGCTACCTGAACTAAATGACACAAAAGCCCTGGGCGATACTCGTATGAGACAACTGGTGCAAGCTCTAAAACCTTCATGAAATAGAAAAGCCACTGGTTTAGATGATATTAATGTGGATCCGCGGAAATATAGACGATTCTTCCTACATCGAAGACTTCTTGCCATTATCAATGTTGGAGGAATAAGAAAGTACCAAAAGACTGGCTTTAAAGCAATCTCAATCTTCAAAATTGGCGACAAAAATTCAGCCTATAAAATATATGCCAAAATCCTGAATGCAAGACGTAAAAATATAATGGAAAAGCAAATATTTGAGGAACAATAAGGTTTTAGAAAAGGACGATCAACTACTGACAGTATTTTTACACTGCAACAAGTTATAAAAGAGAGACGAGAGTTCAGTAAGGAAACCCATCTTGCTTTTCTGGGTTTTGAAAAAGCACTCGATAATGTGGATTGAAAAATGCTATGGAATATCATCGCTAAACGTGGTTATCCATCTCAGCTCATAAATGCTATTAAGAGTCTCTACACAATCACCGAAACTGGTATCGACATGGGAAATAAAAGAAAGGTTCATTGTTATAAACATGGGAAATAAAAGAAAGGTTCTGGAATGGAATTAAAATACAAGGTGAAAGGATATCAATGATACGATTCGCTGATGACAATACTACCCTGAGTGAAAGTGAAGAAGAATTACATGATCTGCTGAATGGAATGAACAATCAAATGAGTACAGAGAGTAAATCGAAGAAAGACGAAAGTAAAGAGAAGCAGCAGGAATGAGAACAGCGAGGAACTTAACGTCACGAATGATGGTCACGAAGTAGACGAAGTTAAGAAATTCTGCTACCTAGGCAGTACAGAAACCAATGACGGACGGAGCAAAGAGGACATCAAAAGCAGACTGGCAACGGCAAAAAGGTCATCCCTGGCCAATAGAAGTCTACTAGTGTCAAACATAGGTCTTAATTTGAGGAACAAATTTTAAGAATGCACGTCTGGAGTACAGCATCGTACAGTACTGAAACATGGACTGTGGGAAAAACAGAACAGAAGAGAATCGAAGCATTTGAGACGTGGTGGTACAGACGAAGGTTGGAAATTAGATGGACCGATAAGATAAGGAATGAGGAGGTTCTGTGCAGAATCGAAGAGGAAAGTAATATGTGGAAAACACTGACAAGGAGAAGGGGCAGGATGATAGCACCTGTTACAGACGTCAGGGAATGACTTCCATGGTACAAGAGGGACCTGTAGAGGGAAAAACTGTAGAGGAAGACAGATTCGAATACATCCAGCAAATAATTGAGGACGTAGTTTGCAAGTGCTACTCTGATTGTTGTTGTTGTTCTTGGGGAAGGAGACCAGGCAGCGAGGTCATCGGTCTCATCGGATTAGGGAAGGACGGAGAAGGAAGTCAGCCGTGCCCTTTGAAAGGAGCCATCCCGGAATTTGCCTGGAGCGATTTAGGGAAATCACGGAAAACCTAAATCAGGATGGCCGGACGCAGGATTGAACCGTCGTCCTCCCGAATGCCACTCTGAGATGAAGAGGTCGACACAGGAGAGAAATTCGTGGCGTGCCGCATCAAACTGGTCAGAAGACTGATGACACAAAAAAAGGGAAATATAACAACAAAGTCTATGAACACAAACAAAGGAGTACGACAAGGCTGCTGTATTTCTCCATACTCTTCAATAAATATAGATATTAGCAAAAAGATAGCTTTGCAACAACTGCTCGAAAGTAACGTGCTCCTAAAATAGCGTGAACACCTCTAATTTATAAGCACAACATGATGTCATAGGAGCAACGATGCATATGACATGATCTGTTACCAAAAAATCATCCATAAAATACTTGGAAATGGCCTAAGGCCGAAATTGTACAATCGCACAGGAAATAAAGAAAATGGCTGCTGAAGGCTTCAAGAAATCATTCAATAAAAGGAGTTATTTCAGATATCGACACTACACTATGGGTAATTTTATATGTAGATGACCTAACTCTGATTACAGAGAATGAAGGTGACCTTCAGCTGGAAGTGTATTAGTTGCAGCAGGTGTCTTCAAATTGCAAATGGCACTTCAGGGTAGACAACACTAAAGATCTAAAATAATCTTGGATAATAAAATCTTGGAGCCAGCTAAACATTTTAACTATCTAGAAGGAAGAAGAAATGTAGAAAGTCCACGTAAGAGTGGAGTACCATAACAGGAAAGGCGAAGAAGAAGGATAGTATCTGAAGCCGTGCTGATCGTGTGTCAACAGATCGGTTTCCTCGACGTAATTTATTTATTATTTATTTATTGTTCAGCTATTTCAATCAACAGATCGGTTTCCTCGACGAAATTTATTTATTGTTCAGCTATTTCAATCTATACAAGATGTAGCCTCTTTAAGTTATTAAATACATTTTTAAGCCCGCAACTTTGCTGAGTTCCTTATCCCACCGATCAGGTGGTCTCCCTGGTGGTCTTCGTTTTTCTCTGGGACTCCACTCTAAAACTGATTTTGTCCATCTTCCATCCTTTGTTCGTGAAATATGTCCTACCCACTGCCATTTTAGAGTGTTAATCCGTTCTATAATATCTTTTACTCCTGTTATTGCTCGAATGTCTTCACTTTTCCGTCGATCTTTCTTAGTGAGACCTAACGTTGACCTTTCCATAGCTCTCTGAGCAATTCTAAGTTTCCTTTTGAAAAATTCATTTAAAGTCCAAGTTTCACACCCGTACGTTAAAACTGGTAGTACACAATAATCAAAAACTGTCTTCTTTAAGTAGACTGGCATGTTAGATTTGAAAGCTATTGCATTCCTTCCGTAAGCCCTCCAATCCAGTTTAATTCGACGAAAAATGTCAGGTATCAAATCCCCTTTTGTGTCAATTAACTGCCCCAGATAGACGTATTCTGTAACATTGTTTAGGATGTTGCCGTTCAGTGTTACTTGTCGTGCAGCTGCCCACCTTGGTTTAGAACGATTTATTTGAAGTCCAATTCCTGACAACGATCTGTTAAGTCTTTTATAGAGGACTGCGTTTCCATCTTCCTGTTAGTTACGACCACTATATCGTCAGCAAATCTCGGGTTGGTGAGCCTTTTACCATTTATCCATATTCCTCTGTTGTTCCAAATAATTTTGGACATAGCCATATCGAAAACTGCTACAAATAACTTCGCAGATACAGGATCTGCTCTGCTTTACTTACTGGGTTTTTCCTATGTTGATAGATGCTCCAGACGTGTCATAAGTTTTGCACAATATGTTTATGTATTTTGTTTCCACTCCTTGCTCGGCCAGTGCTTATATGACCAGTGTTACTGACAGAGTCAAAGGCTGTTTCGAAGTCAACGAAGGCTATGCAGAGTGGCATTTCATACTCATTAGCTCGACTAATTACCTCACGCAGTATGTTTATATGGTCAATTGAACTGAAATTATTGCGGAATCTAGCTTGTTCTATGGGCCGTGCAGTCTCCACTAACATTTTAATGCCATTTATCAGGACTCTAGTGAACACTTTATATATAACAGAAAGCAAGCTAATGGGGCGGTAGTTCTTCAGATCGTGAATACTTCCATTCTAATATAGTAAGATTATGTTTGCTTTGATCCAGCAGGTTGGGATGCTGCCATTCTGTATACACGAAGTAAAGATTTTAGCCACATGTTTCTCTGTTTCTTCCCCTGTAAGGTTGAGTATGTCACTTGTCAGACCGTCATGACCCCCTGCTTTGCCATTCTGCATCTCGTTTATAGCTTTTCTTATTCCTTCGGGGAGGATTTCGGGGACTTCATCATCATCTGTGTAAGGTTTTCCTTGTGGTTCATCTATTCTAATTTACTATAGAAATTCTTTATATGCTTAAGAATTTCTTCATTTTCCGTAATGCGCCCATTATCACCGCTAATTGCTATGATTTAGTTTTTATGAATCATAAGCTTTTGTTTAGCTTGCCTGCAGCTCCTTTTATTCTCTAATGCTAATTTTATGGTGGTTTTATTGTATTTTTGTATGTCGGCTTTCATATTCTTCCTTATACATTTACACATTTCTGAATATTCTATCTTGTCACAAGAAGTTTTAATTTTCATCTCTCGTCTTTTTACGAGTAAAGCTTTGGTTTCCGCCCTTCACTTTCCTGGTTGTTTAGAAATTGTTGTCAGACCACCTATTCGTTTTGCAGTTTCTATTGTCGTTTCAGCTAGATTTTCTTCTGTTGACACTATTAATCTCACTCGAAGGGCATACTGAAAATCCTTTTTCCTTTCGTTTATCCATACCTATTATTTCTTTTTTCTGTGATGTTAGTTTTCTTCGTTCTTGTTGAGTATTAATGTTAATTTTCGCCCTTACCAGTCTATGGTCACTACCAATATTAAATTGACTTAAAACGGAAACATCTTTGATTATTTTGGTGTGATTTGAGATGATTAAATCTATTTCATTGTGGGTCTCATGATTTGGGCTTCTCCATGTCCATTTCCTATTATGGTGTTTCTTAAAAAAGGTGTTCATGATGAATAATTTATTTTCTTCCACAAATTGAACTAGCCTTTCACCCCTTTCGTTCCTCTCATCGATTCCATGGCAGCCTACTGAGACATCACCCTGTTTTTTGATACCAGCCTTGGCATTTAAGTCCCCAATTACCAGTTTAAAGTGGCAGTCTCGTCCTTTGTTATGTGCATTTTTTACTTCTTCGTAAAATGCTTCTACTTCATCATCGGAATAGCTTGCTGTAGGAGCGTATACTTTGACTATTTGTATCTTTTTGA
Organism: Schistocerca americana; assembly: GCF_021461395.2. Classification (NCBI taxonomy): domain Eukaryota; kingdom Metazoa; phylum Arthropoda; class Insecta; order Orthoptera; family Acrididae; genus Schistocerca; species Schistocerca americana. Next base: position 194,924,759 of record NC_060127.1, read on the forward strand.
TAGTTTAATAACAAGCTTTGCTACTCTACTTGATGTTCCTTCCATTATTGATACTTTGTCGTTTACATCTTTATTTATTAGGAAACCAACACCCTTTATTCTACCATCATCTTCTCCGAGGTGATACAGAACATTTCCTGACTTCAGAGCAGACCAACTACAGTCCATTTTATTTTCTTCATTTCTTCTTCAGTTTCGCTTAGTTTGTATTCACCCACAAGTGACCGGCAGTTACATGTGCAGATGTACAGAGATCTGGTGTCTCCCTCTTTAATCGTTTTCTGTGTGTGTGACGCTAAAGCAGTCCCTTCTTGAAGATCCGATAGTTGGGGGACTAATCCGGAATCTTTTACATTAGCGGTACTCATCATAATAATAAGTCTTAAAGGTTTGAAGGGACGTAATTTATAATGTTCGAAAACAGTGTATGTTCCAGAATCCTTGTGCAAATCGACGTCAGCCAATAGGTATATAATTCGTCGGATTCCTCCCACTACCTATCTTCAGTGTTGGTGTGACCTGAACAACTTTCCAGTTGTTAAGTACGGATCTTCCGTCGAGCGATCGTTTGTGTACAATTGTTAAATAAGGAGTAATTATATGAGCATACTCTGAAAGGAACCTAACTGGCATACTATCTGGGCTGGAGGCCTTGCCTTTATTAAGTGATTCAAGTTGCTTTGCTAGACTGAGGATATCTGTTTGTATGTTACTTACGTATGGTGACAGCACTTCGAGATTCGAGTTTTGGAGTTTTTACTTCGACTTCTTTGGCGAAGGAATTTCGGGAAACTGCAGTTAGTAACTATGCTTTAGTGACACTGTCATCGGTAACATTATCTTCGCTGTTGCGCAGTGATGGTATTGATTGTGTCCTGCCGCTGTTGTTATCTACATACGATCGGAATGGTTGGATTTTCTGCCTAATTTCGAGACAAAGTTTCGTTTTCGGAACTACTTAAAGCATCTTTCATTAAAGTTCGTGCTAAAGTTCGACCTTTTATAAAACTTCTGCAGTCTTGCGTTCTTTTGAATTTGTCGTGCTTTTCGTGACTTTTGCTACAGTGTTCTGAATTGTTTTGTCTACCATGTTGGAGTCAGTTCCACCTGTTATTAATTTATTTGGTGTAAACCTCCCAACTGCTGTCCACACTATTTCTATGAATTTAAGCCACATCTGCTCTACATTTTCGTAGATAGTTCGGAAGGAATGGAGGCTGTCTCTTAGGAAGGCGTCAAGTGAATTTCTATCTGCTTTCTTAACAGACGTATTTTGCATTTATTTTTGATGGGTTTGGGTGTTTTGGTATTCAGTCTTGCTACAGCGTCCTTGTGGTCACTAATCCCTGTACCTGTCATACTGCTTCCTACTTACTTGGGGTTATTTGTAGCAAAGAAGTCGAGTATGTTTTCGCAACCATTCAGACTTCGAGTCCATGAACTAGCTGTTCAAAATAATTTTCGGAGAAAGCATTTACTAAGATTTCGGACGATGTCTTATGCCTAGCACCAACTTTAAAAATGCCATTTCACCAACATACTGAGAGAGGATTGAAGTCACCACCAAGTATAGTTGTACGAATGGCGTATTTATTTGAAATGAAAGAAGTCTTCTTTGGAATGTTCAGCAACAGTATCACCTGAATTGCAAGGTCGGTAAAAGGAATAAGTCATTAATTTATTCCGGTTGTCAGGCATAACATGTACCCATACTAACTCACAGGAACAATCTAGAATGAGAGCACTTCCCCCCAGGGTCTCAGCATTCATTTGTTGAGTACGCGCTTGGCGACCCCGGGGTCCTGAGCTGGGGACTGGTCAGCGCCGCCAGTCTCCTGTCACCGTAACCCCGGACGTGCTTCAGCGACCACCGCATGGCGCGGCGGTGGAATGTTGTGTGTTGCGGGGAATGGTAATCTTGGCTTGACCGCCTGGATTGCGAGGAAGGTACACCTCTATAAAAACCCCTCAATCTTACGGTGTGCTGCGCGCCTATAAGATGCATGGCTGTTGGGGTGGAACAGTCGCAAGCGGGCAACCTCTGGGGCACCTGCCGCACCCCAGTTGTATAAGGCTTACTCAGGCACGCGGGGCTCTGTCTGAGCGGACCTTTAGTTCCCTAGCTGCTCGTGGGACCACAATGGACCCTTCGACCTCTACGTTTCCCCCTACCAGTGGATTGGGTGGGCCACTGGTAGGAAAACACACCCAATCGAAAAAGCGACTTCGTGCTGGGAGTCCTCCAGCGCTTGGTGTTATTAGAGATTTATCAGACTGTCGTAACAGAGCACATGCTGATATCCAGAATGTGTGTTTGATTGTCAAACGGAAGGAAGGTAGCTTTGAGAGAGTTTCTCCCTTTTAAATCCGCAAGGGTCTTGAGGGAATTGCAGGAACACTGAAATCTGTGAAGCGTCTGCGCAATGGGACTCTGTTAGTTGAAACTTCTAGTTCCCGTCAAGTCACTTCTCTTAGGAAAGCAACCTGTCTCGGAGAGTACGCTATCGAGACCGAGCTCCACTCCAACTATAGTAAGGGTGTTGTGACATGTAGGGACTTGGTGGATATCCCCAAGGACGAGTTGAAATCTGAGTGGGCTGACGAAGGTATTGTCAACGTGCAGCATATTATGAAACGAGTTGATGGCGACCTAGTCAAATCCGACTCGTTTATTCTCACGTTCAATTGCCCGAGACTCCCAGAGCATGTTAAAGCGGGGTTCTTACGTTTGCCAGTACGGCCATATTTCCCCAACCCAATGCGCTGTTTTAAATGTCAGCGCTTTGGGCATACTACGGTGGGGTGCAATGGGATAGCCACTTGTGGTAAATGTGGTCAGCCTGCCCATGAAGGAGCCGATTGTTCGTCGCCTGTGAAGTGCGTGAATTGCTCTGGGAGTCACCCTGTCTGGAGCCGGGTCTGCCCCATCTATCTCGAGGAACGGAAGATACAGGAGATCAAAACATCTAAGCGCATCCCCTATGGTGATGCCAAGAAGTTCTTTAAGGCCATGCAGCCTCCTGTGTTTACAACATCTTTCGCTTCCACTCTGCAGAAACCGGTACAGTTGGCCATTGTTGCTACACAAACGGAGGTTGCTAGTGTCAGCACTAATACCTGCGTTTGCCGGTGCACTTGTGCTGCTGCGGTTGTTTTGCAACCTGCAGCTCTCCCCACAACGTCGGACAAGGCCGTGGTTGCTGACATTGGGGTACTTCCTGCACCTCCCCATATGGCACCTTCTGCCCAGGCGAGTAAAGCTCCAACTGTTGACAAGGTTCTGCATTCTAAGCCCCCCAAGACGAAGACGCCGAAGGTGAAGGTTTTGCCACCTGAGGAGACTAGTCAGGGTCAGTCCGATGACGATGCCATCGTACTGTCTGACATCTCCCTTGGGTCGCCATGGGAGCTGATGGACATTGATGTCGACCGGGGGCGATCTTCTCGCCCCAGGAATAGATCTCCGGCCAGTATGGGCTCTCCTCCAAACCACAGGGGCAGGGTGAAAATACAGCCACCCTGATCCCTGGCTCCCATATTACAGTGGAACCTGAATGGGTTCAGGAAGCATGTGGCCGAATTACAACTCCTTGTACGAGAGCGCCCCTTGTGCTTATGTCTCCAAGAGACATTTCCGGGCCACTGATGATCCTTCTTTACGGGGCTATACCGTGCATCGAAAAGATGATCTGATGGGGGAAAGGGCAAAGGGTGGTGTTGCGGTTTTTGTCCGTGACATGCACCACTCATCTGAGCTCCCTCTCGTTATGGACTTGCAAGCAGTTGCAGTTGACCTTCTTGTGGGGCGGAGGCTCACAATTTGTTCCGTTTACTTACCGCCTCAGGATGCAATAGACTGAGGCTCTCACAGACCTTATTAGCCAACTCCCCCGCCCATTTCCCCTTCTGGGGGACTTCAATGCTCATAATGTCTTATGGGGCTCTACGACTACTTTCCCCATGGGTCGCATTCTGGAAAGCCTCATGGCATCCGAAGAACTGTGCATCCTCAACTCTGGTGCTCCTACTCATTTCTGTACTGCTTCTGGGTCGTCGTCAGCTATTGACCTTTCCTTTTGCTCTCCAGCACTCGCGGATTCTGCTCTGTGGGAGGTTGCCGCTGACCTCCATTCTAGTGACCACTTCCCCCTTTGGATTCGCCTCCTGGATGAGACTGTGGCATTACCAGTGCCGCCCAGGTGGCACCTCTGCAGAGCTGACTGGACACTTTTCAGCGATTTACCTGTTTTGGAACACCGTGCCAGCGTCCACGAATGGGTCGACCATGTTACAGCCGTGATCTCCCATGCTGCTGAATTGTCGATCCCACGGTCCTCAAGTCATCCCAAGAGGCGCCCTGTCCCTTGGTGGACCACTGAGTGCCGCTCAGCCATCCGAGCCCACCGTGCAGCTCTGCGCCGCTTCAAGTGCCGTCCCTCAGCTGACAATCTTGCGGCCTTTCGGGTGGCAAGGGCCAAGGCGCGGCGAGTGATTAAAGAGAGCAAACGACGGTCATGGCAATTGTTCCTGAACTCCATCTCCCGCTCCACTAGTTCTACAAAAGTATGGGAAGCCATCAGGAGGATTTCTGGGAAACGCAGCCAACTACCTGTCACGGCATTGCTGCATGAGGGTTGTCTACTCACGGCGCCGAGAGACATTGCCCAGACACTGGCCTTGTATTTTGCCGAATTTACTGCCACTATTAACTGTGATCCAGATTTCTGCCGCTACCGCACTGCCATCGAGAGGGATCACTTGGACTTCCGGTCTCCAAATTCTGAACCCTACAACTGCCCCTTCACAATGTGGGAACTGGATTCGGCGCTGTCTGTGGCTCATGATACTGCGCCAGGTGATGATTGTGATGATCAAATCCTGTACAGCATGCTGCAGCACTTGTTGCTGCCATCCAAGGAAGTACTCCTGATTTGTTTTAATATGATATGGTCATCCTGCACGTTCCCTGACTTGTGGAGGGAGGCGATTTTGATTCCCCTCCTCAAACCGGGGAAGGACCGAATGCATCCCAGTAGTTATCGGAGTATTGCTTTGACGAGCTGTGTCGGGAAGACTTTGGAACGCATGGTCAACCGTCGCCTGGTTTGGCTGCTCGAGACCAGGCAGCTCCTTAGCCACTCTCAGTGTGGCTTTCGGAGATGTCGTTCAACTATAGACAACTTGACCCTGCTTGAGGCGGCCATCCAGCAGGCCTTCCTACGTAACCAGCATTGTCTAGGTGTATTCTTTGACATTAATAAGGCGTATGACACTACTTGGCGCCGCCTTATCCTCAGTCAACTCCATCAGTGGGGCTTTCGTGGCCATCTCCCCATCTTCATTCGGTCCTTTCTTTCCCGCCGCCTCTTTCGATATCGGGTTGGTAATGTGCTATCTGATTTGTACGTGCAGGAGAATGGTGTACCTCAGGGAAGCGTTTTAAGTGTCACCCTCTTTGCCGTCGCCATTAACAGTATCACGTCCACTATCCGGAGTCCTGCCCAGTGCTCCTTGTTTGTGGACGATTTTGCTGTTTTCTGTTCTTCCTCCAGTCTTGTCACTGCTAGTCGGCAGCTGCAGCTTACGATAAAGCGATTAGAGGCATGGACTGCGAAGACCGGTTTTACCTTTTCTGCAGACAAATGTGTGTGTGTTCATTTTAATCGTTCTCGACGTGCTTTTACCTCCCCTGAATTGCGTCTGAGGGACACCATTCTTCCTTTTACAGACACTGTGAGGTTCCTGGGCCTCACTTTTGATTCCAAGTTGTCGTGGTTGCCGCACCTTAAAGACCTCAAGGTGCGGGCCCTGAAGGCACTGAATATTTTGAAGTGTCTGAGCCATTGGTCCTGGGGAGCAGATCGGGCGCGTCTGCTGTAGTTTTATAGGGCTTTCGTCCGGTCGCGTCTTGACTATGGATGTACCGTGTATGGGTCAGCGAGGCCTTCGTATCTGAAGATTCTTGACGCAGTACACCATGAGGGTATCAGGCTCGCCACTGGTGCCTTCCGTACCAGTCCCATCCCCAGCCTGTGTGCTGAGGCAGGGGAACCGCCGCTCGCCATCCGGCGGAAACTCCTCACGGTGCGACGGGTGTGTCAATTCCTTGCCTGTCCTACCTCCCCTGCGTACCCTACTGTTGCCCGATCTCCTATGGAACGTCTCTTTTCCAGTAGTCTCAGGGGAAGGAGACCACTTGGGATTCGTGCCAAGCATTTGCTTGAGTCCCTTGGTGTGGAGCGTGTGGCACCCCAACTCCAGGGTTTTACCCGCCTGCCTCCCTGGTTGCTCCAGAGGCCCAGCGTCCTTTTAGACTTGTCAGAGCACCGGAGGAGCTGCACTCCTGCGTTTGTTTTTACCTCCTTATTTTACGATATTTTAAACCAGCATCCCGACCATGTACCAGTATTTACGGATGGCTCAAAACAGGGGGACTGTTGGTTGTGCTGTTGTTTTCCCTGATCGAGTCGTCAAGTTACGGCTTCCTGCGGCGTTTACCATCTTTGATGCCGAATTGTTTGCGATCTTGCGGGCATTGGAGCAGATGAGATGTGATCCCAGTCTTAAGTTTCTCATCTGTTCTGACTCCCTGAGTGCCCTTCAGACCATGCAACACTTGTACCCAGCGGATACGGTCGTCCAGAACATCCATGATGCCCTGCTTCACCTGCAACGACAGGGGAATGAGGTTTCCTTCTGCTGGGTGCCGGGGCACGTGGGTATTAGGGGAAACGAACTGGCGGATGTGGCTGCCAAAGATGCATGTTCCCTCCCTCTAGTTGTTGAATGTGCCGTCCCCCTCCATACTGTTACCTCCCTTTTGCGTTTTCGTGTTATGCGTCAATGGGAAGAGGAGTGGCTGGCAGTCGGTGAAAATAAGCTGCGTTTGGTCAAGGCCACCACGCGGCCATGGCGTACGTCCTACCAGTCGTGCAGGCGGGATGAGGTTCCCCTCACTCGCCTCCGCATCGGGCACAGTCCCTTAACGCACCGTTTTTTACTCCGGCGGGAGGACCCCCCAATCTGCAGTGCTTGTGGCGTCCAGATTACTGTCCGCCACATTTTACTTGACTGTCCTTTGTTCTCTGACCAGAGGGCGGTGGTTTCCTTGCCACCGGATTTGCCCTCTATTTTGCAAGACGACGCAACGACTGTGGTTAAGGTCTTACGGTTTTGTGTCCTGTCCAATTTGTTGCCTCGGATTTTAGGGAGAGGATTTTAATGTGCTGCTGGGTGACTGGCTCACCCAGGCTTTAGGTAAGAGGTCCGCCAGTCACGATTACCTACTTGTTTCAGTTCGATTTCTGTTCTCTTTTCCTTGTGTTTCCTTTCCTTTTTTAGTGCGTTTCTTCTCCTCTTGTTTTGCCTCTGTATGTGAGGATTTGTAACTGCGTTAGGTCTGTGTCTTTTAGCCGTTCTCCTTGTTCGCTGTCCGTCTTCGTCCCTTCACTGCATGTGTTCCTGTTTCTATGCGTTTGGGCGCTGATGACCGCGCTGTTTAGCGCCCGAAAACCTCAAACCACACACACACACACACACACACACACACACGCACACACACACACACACACACACACACACACACAGACACACACACATGAGAGCACTTGCCCGCGAAAGGCAAAGGTCCCGAGTTCGACTCTCGGTCCGGCACACAGTTTTTATCTTCCAGGAAGTTTCAGGAACAATCTACTTCAATTTCGCTACAACATAGGCTATTTCTAAGAGCAACGAACAAATTGCTGCCAGTTGTACATAAATCTGTCTTTTATGAACACCGTTAAGTCTAGTGTCAAATTTCGGGTAACGTATCTCTGGTTTTAGCCAACTTTCAGTACCAGTAACGATTTGTGCTTCAGTGTTTTTTATTAGCTCTTGGAACTGTCATTGTTTCCCAACACAGCCACGACAGTTTATTACTGCAGTACCTGTGGCTCCACATGAAATCTCTTCGCATGTTTGGCCGCGTGGGGTAGCCGCGAGGTCTGTGGCGGCGCCTTGCCACGGTGCGCACGGTTCCACCTGTCCGAGGTTCGAGTCCTCCCTCGGCCATGAGTGTGTGTGTTGTCTTTAGCGTAAGTAAGCTGAAGTTAGATTAAGTATTGTCTAAGCCTAGGGACAGATGACCCCAGGAGTTTGATCCCATAGGAACTTTCCACAAATTTCCATATTTTTCTCCTGTGTTTGACCAGCACCGTTTGAGACTGAAACCCTTTTTATTCTTTTCTGAGACTGTCTAGCTTAAAAAACCGCTTCATTCCACACAGCTCACATGTCACTGGCCCCAGATGTTAGATTCTGGGTCTGTGATTGTGGGGAATCATGGAAGAGTTTTAATCAAAAATGCCAGCTTGCGCCACTTACGAGTCTACTAACCGGTCTGACCATAATCTAGAGTCCAAAAGCTTCAATCGTTAAGTGGAGTCGTTCAAGCGATATTTTCTTGTATCATGCAGTGTGGGTGCGCTGTTTGCTTTTACTGTACACACATACCCAGACGTGTAGTGGTCACATGTCCTGCAGACCACGCGCTGCCTCCGCCTCCGCCTCTGTCTGTTCTGTGCCCGGTTCCTCCAGGTGTCTTCAGTCCGCAGGGCTGGCAGCTCCTTTGCCAGATAGTCCATCCATCGCCGCCCTGGTCGTCCTATGGGCGTCTGGCGGCTGCCTTCCTCTCACGTGCTTTCCTCACCTGTCTTTCAACTGGCCCACTGGATTCTTTTGCTCTTCAGCTTCTATAGTATCGTTGGTCGTTGCATGAAGAGGTTGATTTCCTTATTCTTCCTCCTTCTCCACTCTCCTTTACTGTCGTAGATTTATATCTGTAAGTTGATTTAGAACTCCGGTCAATATCATTCGAAACCTCTCTGGGTGAGCGCTGTGAGAAGGGAAGACTGGAAGCCAACGAAACATAGCAAAATAAACTGAAGCGCCAAAGAAACTGGTATACGCGTGAGTATTCAAACACGGAGATATGTAAACATGCACAATACGGCGCTGCAGTCGGAAGCGCCTGTTCATATGGCTCTAAGCACTATGAGGCTTAACATCTGAGTCATCAGTCCCCTAGAACTTAGAACTACTTAAACCTAACTAACCTAAGGACATCGCAAACATCCATGCCCGAGGCAGCCTTCGAACCTGCGACCGTAGCAGCAGCGCGGTTCCGGACTGAAGCACCTAGAACCGCTCGGCCACAGAGGCCGGCTGCCTATATAAGACAACAAGTGTCTGACGCAGTTGTCAAATTGGTTATCGCTGCTACAATGGCAGGTTACCAAGATTTAAGTGAGTTTGAACGTGGTGTTATAGTCAGCGCTCGAGTGATAGGACACAGCATCTCCGAGGTAGCGATGTAATGGGGATTTTCCCATACGACTGGGCTGGAATGGCATTCCAGCTCAAGATTCTTGAATTGGCGGTCATGTGTGTACGATGTAACTTGCCTATGTGTATGAATGGTGTGTGTTTTTCTTTTGCTGATGGAGGCTGTGGCATAAAGCTTTATGTGCGTGTCTTTCGACTGCGCCTGTCCGCAACTTAGCGTGTTTTCTTCGGGCTACGTAGCTATCTAAAATATGTTCTTAGCATTTTCGGGAAGAGAACGCAGTCCCAACATCTGTTTCGTCAGTCCGTATTAACAAAAACGCTAAATTACGAAAGCTGTCTTTTGACATCACGTACTTCTCTTCTTGGTTATTCGAAACTTATAAAAATATTTACGAGGCCAAACGCGTTGTATTACTGGACAAAATAGGCATTTAAGACCAGAAAAACTTCTAAAAATGCATTCCTGACCCTGTGTCATTCACGAATGCACTGTAACATTTGCTATTTAAAACAGTTGTAGAGTGCAAGAAGAAGTAATCGCAGAAAATTGATGATGTTTTGGAGGCGCCGACTTCAAAGCAACGTCCAGTTTAAGTCTGTAGCGCCATCTCTGTCTTCTTATACCCTCTTTGTCTAAAAGGGATGGCCTCGCAGAAATGCTGAAGAAACTGACATGGCAGACACTTGAAGATAGATGCAACACTATGCCGAGAAGACAATGAGCTATGCGGCTTGCACAAAATTTACGACGAAAAAGTTTGCATGCTGTATGTATTTACATCATTGAACTATTTTATTGGCAATTCACACGATACCATTTTTCCTTATACGCTGTTTTCTGTGTAATTACTAATCTGAAGATGGCTAACAACTTTAAGCGAAACTAGGAATAGTAAAGATAAGAAACTGCGATCTTGATCGAGAAAGGATTTTTTTTTGAATCCAATAAATGGAACCCACTTGGAAAGTTTCAAGAACCAGTTTTGAATGATGACTCTAGGTTCAAATGGCTCTGAGCACTGTGGGACTTAACATCTGAGGTCATCAGTCCCCTAGACTTCCCAGACTTAGAACTACTTAAAACTAACTATCCTAAGGACATCACACACATCCATGTCCGAGGCAGGATTCGAACCTGCGACCGCAGCAGGAGCGCGGTTCCGGACTGAAGCTACTAGAACCGCTCGGCCACAGCGGCCGGCTCGAAAGCAAATACAAATCAGCAGATGCAGCAGGTAAAAGTAAATAATCTACTGTAAATTTGTTTGTCAGAAACAATCTGTGACTTCGTGTGGCGTAAGATGCAATGCACACATGGCAAAACCTTAAAGCTTTACTACGCATCACGGAGGTGGCTATCACTTTAAAGAGAATCGCCTTTGACAAATCAAACTCTGATTGTTGAGATAAGAAGACTCTAAGAATTACAAAATTCTCTCATTACAGAAGTTACAAACATACGTTTCTTCCACATAAATAAAATGAACATTATATCAGTTTCCATGCCCATTATAAAGTATTCTAGGTAGCTTGTCCCAGCAGCTCTCATTCTTTGAAAAAGTCAGCTGCACGCCACTATGACCCAAATAAGAATGTGCAGTGCTACAGAACAGACTGACCAACAAGTCAAGCACAGAAAAAACTAAACACAGAGTCGAGGACTTTATTCACTACTCGTGCAGTGCGCTCATTCATCTTTGTCCCAGTACAGTAAAGCTGAATTATTTACAATAGCAGAAAACATATGAGAACCTTACAGTTGTAACAAGGAGATACGGTCAAACTTTCGGGAAACATTCCTCGCACATAGAGGAATAGAACGTGTTCTATGAACAAGGATCGGGAAACGCTCCATTTCTATTTCGTACCACTCCTCGTATTCGTAGGAAACGCCCTGAAACAGGAGGCACCACGATACCTCGTACCCGGCGAACTAGAGCACCATCTTTGGCTACCTGGGGAACAGTGGCAGTGACGGTGGAACGGTCGGGCCTCGCGTTTTGGGGGGAGTCTTGAAAGCGGACGGCGCGCTTGTCTGGGGTTAGCGTGTTCCAGCGGCAGCGTGTGTTTGCGCTGGCGGCGCGCCAGCCGCTGCTGGTGCACTCCGACCGCCTGACGAGTACTTGGACCGGACATTTGCCCCGTTTGTTTGCCGAGCTTCGTCGAAGATACAGCTTGGGATTTGCCGCTACCTCTTTTCCTGGTGAGCATTCTGTGTCACCCTTTCCGGCCGGTGGCTTTTGTCTGTGCTGCAACGGTTTAGCGATTGTCGACCGCTCGGTGCTCAACTCTCCGCCGTCCCTTTTGCTGCCTGTTTTGCTAATGTCTGTTTCTGAACTTTCGTCAAGTGTGCTCGACCCTCTCCCTCGTAGTCCAATTCCTCTTAATCTAGAAAAGGTAAATACCGCAGAGAGATCATTTTAGATTGCGTCTTTTTAGTGTTATTGGTGTTTAATTTCTTTTACAAGGTGTTACGATCTATATGTGTTGTTTTAAACTTTTCGGCTTTTGTTTATCAAGAAGGTGGCTCCACTTGGTAGTAGTAATAATTGTTGTGCAGAAGCATTAGTAATTTGTAATTTTGTCAAGTTTTACTCAATAGCTGCCTGATTAATCCTGCTGAAGTGCTTGCTACTTATTGGAGTGTTTAACTTGATTTTTCTAGTCGAGCTTTTATTCTCGGCTGAGGTAACCTGTAGGAGGTGCGTTGCACCTGGGAAGGTGCCTTGCATTCTGTGGCACGCTCGTATAATTTCAGTAGGAAACTGTTTTGAGATTAATGTCTGCGCTCTGTCGCTGTTCATTTTCTCGTGTACAGTGTCTTTTGAGATGGGCCAAAAAACCGATGTCTTACTCCCGTTTTATTGAAGAGCGGTTTGTGTGCTTCGTAGCTGAGCCAGTGTTAACTCGACGCGTTGTCGTCGCTGATCGCGTGCCCGACGTCTGCCGTCTGCAGGCTGGCACCCTGACAGCACATCCGGCTGGTCCCTCGTAATTTACTGACTGAGCTGTAAGGAACCTCTCTGAGTACATTGCTTGAAGTTTTTGAAGCATTTAGAATACATATATTGCACTTAATGGCTAAAGCTAGGAAATTGCTTTTTTAATGCTTTTGGAACACAACGCAAATTAGCACACTGGACTCGCATTCGGGAGGACGACGGTTCAATCCCGTCTCCGGCCATCCTGATTTAGGTTTTCCGTGATTTCCCTAAATCGTTTCAGGCAAATGCCGGGATGGTTCCTTTGAAAGGGCACGGCCGATTTCCTTCCCAATCCTTCCCTAACCCGAGCTTGCGCTCCGTCTCTAATGACCTCGTTGTCGACGGGACGATAAACACTAACCACCACCACCACAACGCAAATTTGGTTCCTTAATACAGGTGAATCTTGCTGTAGAATGCACTTTCTTTCTTAAAAGAAAGATTTAATCCCTCAAACTGGTAAAGTAATGCCTATAATACTTCTAGAACATAACACAAAATTTGGATTCTCAAAGTAGACGACCTTTTCCCAATGTTTTAATAGAAAAAATTTTTTATCTTGCAACCATCAGCTGGCTAGTGTCCGTAACAGACTTGTTTTCGGGCACAACGCAACGGAAGTGTACTCAGATGTGGGGGTTGGAATACGCTCATTTGCTGTGCGGATCAGTGCGTGGTACTGATCGTGGCCCTCACCGTTTGTATCGGGTGAGATTTCCAGAACGACGGTGCCTGATAGGGCTTTTGAAGCTATCCATTGTTGTCTTTGACAGCGTGGGACACCGAGCTTACTACTCGCGACTGGGGACACTTCTTCCTGCGGTGTAAGCGCGACACTTAACTGCAACAAGTAATCTTGACCACCGACCCTCTGGAGACCACAACATGAGGAACTATACACACCATGCACAGAATGTGCAGCCACTATCAGTAGCTGATTTTCCTCCACCGGTGCACTTCTGCGAATCGTTCATTCAAGAAGTGCAAATGTGCTGTTCAGGGATAAGGCTTTATTTCGAACTAGATAATTAATGTCTAAGAGTTGCAGAAACCGAATTCTAACAGGAAAATAAAGCGTTTCCGGACCCACGTCCACAAAAATACTTGTTAACTAAACGTTTGGCCATAGCTTTTTGTTACAGCTATAGATGTAGATGCCAAAAAATAAGAGAAGATAAAAACAACGGATTTGAAAAAAAATTATGATGTGAGATATCCGTACGGTCAAAGGTCAATTCCATACTTTATTTCTCGCATCTATTCAGATGCCATAGTGGTCTCGCGGTTCTAGGCGCGCAGTCCGGAACCGCGCGACTGCTACGGTCGCAGGTTCGAATCCTGCCTCGGGCATGGATGTGTGCGATGTCCTTAGGTTAGTTAGGTTTAAGTAGTTCTAAGTTCTAGGGGACTGATGACCACAGCTGTTAAGTCCCATAGTACTCAGAGCCATTTGAACCATTTTGTTCAGATGCACATAGAGTACAAATAAAACCGTAACTCAATGTTGTGTCATAGTCGATACAAAATTTCAGTTTTTTATTGTCCTGTAGTACATGTATCAGCATTGTGTAGCTCTCTGTGAGGTATATGGCTGAAGAGATCCCGTGACGTTACGACAAAATAGAAATAACATTATGGTAATCGCTATTGCCTATTCTGGCTTTCATGCCACTCTTAAGGGATACCTGCTCTCCGATATGCATCAGCCGCTCTTCCGCCATTGCACTTGGGAAGGCACACGTAAAACATCACCTTAGCCCGTCGTAAGAATCGCCTTAATTGCCTTTGTTTCAGAGCACTCAATGATAACAATGCCATGATTCTGAAAGATGACAAAAGCAATTTTGTAGTAATTATGAAAAAAGATGAATGCATCACTAAAACACTAACTTTCTTTTCTGAAAATAATAAACAGAACTCAAGCAAGATCCAACTATAGAATTCCAAAACAAAATAAAAAATAATGGTTAATAAATGCAATTTCCTCTTCACAGAAAAACACGAATTTTAATGAATCCCACAGCCTCAAGACAGAGTTCAACCTAAAACCCATAAACCGCAACTTCCATTGAAGCCTACTGTCAATTCTAGAAATACACCTGCTTCCAAAGTCTCCCAATTACTGAACAAAATTCTGAAACAGTACTCTACATTTGATAAATCATACTCAGTTAAGAACATAAAGGAATTAGCAACTAAAATCAAAGACATAAACATTCCTGCAGGTCCCAGGTTGCCTCTTTTGATATAACTAACCTATTTACAAATGTACCAACTGAACAAACAACAGACAATTTTTGAAAACTTAATAACACATACAAAATTGTCAATTGCAGAAATATATGAAGTCAAGGACGTGTTGCAGCTAATATTGTCTCACAATTACTTTACATTCAGTGGGAAAGTTTACCAACAGAATGAGGGTCTTGCCATAGGCAATAACAATTTTTCTGACAGACATATTTCTCAATCATCTGGAAAGTAAGTTCTTTAATGAAAACAACAGATTGAAAAGTAAAATAATATATTACTGGAGATATGTTGATGATAACTTGCTTCTATTTGATGGAACAAAAGATGATATCGAAGAACTATTCCATTCTTTCCACAAAAACACAGATTTCACAACAGAACATGAGGACAACAAAAGCATAAATTTCCTGGACGTTAAATTCACCAATCATCAACAAAAACATAAGTTCAGGATACACAGAAAACACATACACAGACATAACACTGGACAACTCATCATGGCATCCCATAACACAGAGACATGTTGCATTTAGGTCCATGCTACACAGAGTACATTCTCTTGATCTAGAAGGAAACACCCTCAAGAATTAGATAGATACAATAAAGAGCATTGCCATTAGCAATGGCTACACATCCAAAACAATTGACAATTTAGACAGACAAATAATCAAAAGCAAGACAAAGAATGACAACATTATGAAAGAAGAGAAAATATTCGCCAGTATCCCATACCTGGGCCCCATATCACAAAAAACAGCTAACTTTTCAAAAAAACAAATGTATCAGTTTCATTCTCAACTAATCATAAATTAGAAAACTTATTGATCCATAACATAAAATCAAATACACAAACATGCAACAGCGGAGTGTACAAGCTATCATGCCCCAGTTGTCCTGCCTACTATGTAGGGAAAACAGGCAGAAACTTCAAAACCAGTTTTCAAGAACATGTAAATGCTTTCAGACTGAACCACTTTGAAAAACCAGTCATTGCACAGCATACGTTGGAAACAAAGTATATCATCAACAATCTAGAATACAATCTGGTAGTATCACATAATGAAGCCAATGGTAAGGCCCTAAATCTATTCGAACAACTGGAGATGTACCTCCACAAAATCAAAAAACCAGAATCGATGAAGAAACAGATTTCGCAAGCCATAGCTATTTCAGTAATAGTAAAGATCTATTCTAAACTTATTTGCTGCATATGTCAATTGTTTAGTAATTATATCTTTTAGCACTATGAAAAATTCATCTTTGACCACGCAATGTACAAAAACATCTGTTAAGTGTTTATAAACATGTCCCTGCGAATGTGTCTCTTGAATGAAGTGATATGCTTGAAAACGATGGAGGAAAAAACTGATACCGTTACTAAAAAGTTAAAGACGCTTGTCTTGGATTATTTGCTAAGTTCACACTGTTCATCTCTTCCAGTATTTCACACATATTTTCCGCGTCTGACTTACGAAGTTCGTAACCTAACATCAAACCTTTTCGTGACAGGAATATGCATTTCATCTCATTCAAGAGAACAAATAAATCATGTATTAAGACGAATTACACCTGTATATGGACCCACAGGGTCCGAAACGCATCGTGTACTAAATAAAACACGAAATTGTGACTGAAGGCGTTTTTTAATTCATATCTCGAAGAAATAAGAGATTCTTTTCTGATATTATCTTAATTACAAATACCATTATGTTTGTTTTAAAGTACTTATGAACTGAATAATTTGAACACAGCATTGTCATAGATAAAAACCGTGACCACTGTTGTAGTTGCTTACCTCTGCCCGTCGTACAAATTGACTTTTCTAAAGGAGTATACTTTCCGAAATGACGGACATACATTTTGCCATTGTCGCCTGGAACTGTGGGGTACCTCTTGCCACTACTGGCCGACGTGCTTATATAAAGCGTGAAGTGCAATTAAAATTTCAGAATACAGTTAGAGGATTTGTGGCCTCGGTGACTTTATCCCGTAGAATTCATCATATCCGTAAGGATTACTGCCACATGTACTAATACTAAAGCAGAACACTACTGTCATGATGCGAAACCTGAAAGCTAAACAGGGCTTGCTCAATGGAGGACACGCGGTTGGAACAAAACTCCATGAATTTACAGTTAACGATCCACTGACTGGGATCGGGAAGACTGTTGCGGTAGTACGGGTAAACTTAACACGCCATCCGATCCCAACATGCCGTTTCAATTGGCAAGACAGTTGCCTGTTAAAACTGCATATGCGATCGCTACAAAAGTGTACGTCGCAGGTACAAACACTTCAAAGAGCACGACTGTTTTAGAACAGTGGATCCCAACCTTCCTTAGACCGGTACTCCTGAGTCCAACGTGACAGTAGCTAGTACCACCCCCCCCCCTCCCTCCCACCCCTACATTATCACCAACCTTAGAACCTAAATAAACCGCAGAATGACAGACTTTTCTTGGAATACTTTTATTTTTAAAATAATGAAAGATGAATTATATTTAATGTGTGTGTGTGTGTGTGTGTGTGTGTGTGTGCGTGCTTTAGAATGTATGACGAAAAATTCATGGTACATCGCAAGTCCACTGCTGCACTTGCTTGACCTGCACACTGCAACCCCATTTAAATTCAAACAAGTTCAGAAGTGTCCACTATACTTACTGTTAGTAAACCACTTCATTGCAGCACTCCGTACTTCTCTGCAGAAACTGGACGACTTCAGGCTGTCAGTGCTTTGGGTCTAACCACTCTAACGATAATAATAATGATGCTGATAATACGTAATAATAATAAAACTGTGTACAGCTCTGCAGTAGCCCTTATGCAGTTACTGCTGTGTCGTGGTGCAGTTAATTCATCTGTTTAGAAGCGAGTAGCGAAAGAATTTCTGGACTACTGCAGGTACTATCTCCGACTTGGAGAAGTCATTGTCTCGAGCTAATTAGCATTTGCAACGCATATATCTCACTTTTATCATCAGTGATGTACGGGAAAAAGCAGAGTATATGTGTGTAGTGGGTGGACTATGTAAGGAACCTGTACACTCCACCGCGTTGATGCTAGTAACTGAGAAGAAGTAATTATTGGTAACTTATATAATTAGTATTCCAGTGTTACAGAATTGTGATAATAGTAATGATCTTTTCAAAATAATTTAGTTTCGTGACTGAAACATAACGAAATCTTTTAGCTTTTACCCATCAGAAAATTTAATTTTACCCCTCCAAGGGTAATTACTTCCCGGTTGGGAACCACTCTATTAGAAGCTCGAAATTTGTACACCGTCAAGGTGCCACAGACTACAGTATATCGTGAAAATTTCAGGTTGTTGCGTCCACCTGTTCCTGAGACAGAGTATTTTAGCAGTCGGACAGGCAGACAGAAGACGGGCGGACAACGGAGTCATCCTCTGAGCGCTGCGCTTTCACCGACCGAGGTACGGCACCGTAAAAACAGGGAAAAGGTGCCTGGCCACCCACGTCTGGAGGCGAGGAATCGTGTCCTAGGCTGAAGTCGAGAAGGAACTTTCTTCCAACAACTGAAGCTCGCCGAAACAAGGCAACTGGAAGTAATAATCCCGCTGCTGATTTCCGACTACTCTACCAGACGGGCAGTAGCTCAACAGACCGCCAACTGGAGCGACGAGTTGCAAACAAAACTCTAAGCGCTGGAGCTAAATTGCTGCGAACGTGAGAAATTTCGAGATGGTGAACACGTCTCGATCAGTCCCAAGTCGCCCGCAGCTTTTACACTGGAGAACCTGGTTTCAGCAAACGTTCCAGGAATCAAGAACGCCGAATTTTGGACCTCACATTCAATTTGACATGTACAAAGTCCTGTGTACACGATGCAGATAGAGTGTGACATTTATTGAACTATAAGACATAAAAGCGTCACAGCTTCTGAACGGTTTCCATTAGGATGTTCAAACAACACGGTTCGACGGGGGCCATCATGGGAATTGGTATGCGAATGCACGGTTTCGTTTAGCGACGAAGCCCGCTTTCATTTGGATGGGATCGCCAACAAGCAAACCTGGAGCATTTGGGGGACTGAGAATCAGCATTTCGTGATCGGGAAGTGTCTTCACTTTCAACGGGCGAATCGTGGTATGCAATACCCAGTCACGGCAAAGTGACTGCCAAACGGTACGTGAAGGTAGTTTCATCCCATTTTCCAAAGTGACCATCATTTCGACGAGATGTGGTTCTTGCAAGACGGAGCTCGAGCCCATCGAAGCAGAGAGTGTTTGATATCCTGGAGGAGCACTCTGGGGACTGCATTTTGGCTCTGGGGTACTGAGAAGCCACTGGCATGGGCCTCGATTGACTACCACATTCTCCGGATCTGAACACTGATAAAGGTCAGATTGAAGCCTATCGCGATTGCGGTTTGTCGTATCGCGACATTGCTGCTCGCGTTGGTCGGGATCCAATGACTGTTAGAAGAACATGGAATCGGTGGGAACAGGAGGGTAATACGGGACGCCGTGCTGGATCCCAATGGCCTCGTATCACTAGCAGTCGAGGTGACAGGCATCTTATCCGCATGGCTGTAACGGATCGTGCAGCCACGTCTCGATCCCTGAGTCAACAGATGGGGACGTTTGCAAGACAACAACCGTCTGTACGAACAGTGCGACGACGTTTGCAGCAGCATGGAATATCAGCTCGCAGACCATAGCTGCGGTTACTCTTGACGCTGCATCACAGACAGGAGCGCCGGCGATGGTTTACTCAACGACGAACCTGGGAGCACGAATGGCAGAATGTCATTTCTTCGGATGAATCCAGGTTCTGTTTACAGCATCATGATGGTCGCATCCGTGTTTGGCGACATCGCGGTGAACGCACATTGGAAGCGTGTATTCGTCATCGCCATACTGGCGTATCACCCGGCGTGATGGTATGGGGTGCCACTGGTTACACATCTCGGTTACCTCTTGTTCGCATTGACGGCACTTTGAACAGTGGACGTTACATTGCAGATGTGTTACGACCCGTGGCTCTGCCCTTCATTCGATCCCTGCAAAACCCTACATTTCGGCAGGACAATGCACGACCGCATGTTGCAAGTCCTGTACGGGCCTTTCTGGATGCGGAAAATGTTCGATTGCTGCCCTGGCCAGCACATTCTCCAGATCCCTCACCAATGGAAAACGTCAGGTCAATGGTCGCCGAGCTCCTGGCTCGTCACAATATGCCAGTCACTACTCTTGATGAACTGTGGTATCGTGTTGAAGCTGCATGGGCAGCTGTACCTGTACGCGCCATCCCAGCTCTGTTTGACTCAATGCCCAGGCGTATCAAGGCTGTTATTACGGTCAGAGGTGGTTGTTCTGGGTACTGATTTCTGAGGATCTATGCACCCAAATTGCGTCAAAATGTAATTACATGTCAGTTCTAGTATAATATATTTGTCCAATGAATACCCGTTTATCTTCTGCGTTTCTTCTTGGTGTGGCAATTTTAATGACCATTAGTGTAATTACAGCTTCTTCTACGTGACATTATTGTGGTGGAGGCGCTGGGTACTGGAACTTGTGACAGCGCACATTATCGACGACACAGTGGCTCCCATCAGGCCACGACAGAGCCGCCGTTTACGTGGCGAGAAACCCGAGATAGAGCCATGTTCAACACATCGCAATCTATCGGAGACAGACGATCAAAAGTCAGTTCGTAGTAAAAATATTTCTGTTACTGATAAATCAGATATATGTACAGTATTTAACAATCATTTTCTGGGCATTTCTGGCGAATTAAATAAAAACTTAGTTTCTACAGGAAATCATAAAACTTTCTTGTCAAATGCCTTTCCGAGATTGACGTTTGAAATACACCTCTATGATACCGACAAGAGGGAGATTGAGTCAATAATTAAATCACTGAAGACTAAGGACTCCCATGGTTATGATGGAGTGGCTCTGAGCACTATGGGACTTGACATGTATGGTCATCAGTCCACTAGAACTTAGAACTACTTAAACCTAACTAACCTAAGGACATCACAAAACACCCAGTCATCACGAGGCAGAGAAAATCCCCGACCCCGCCGGGAATCGAACCCGGGAACCCGGGCGCGGGAAGTGAGAACGCTACCGCACGACCACGAGCTGCGGACTATGATGGAGTGTCTAGCAGAATATTAAAGTTCTGTGCTGCACATGTTAGCCCTGTATTTAGCCATATTTGTAATTTTTCCTTTAGGAATGGTCAGTTTCCTGAGCGATTAAACTACTCAGTACTAAAGCCGCTTTATAAAAAGGGAGAATGTAGATAATTTTAGACCAATTTCTATGCCATCAATGTTTGCAAAATTTATTAGAAAGGCTGTGTATGTAAGGATAATTGATAATTTTATATCACACGATTTGCTATCAAATGCACAGTTCGGCTTTAGAAGTCGTTTAAAAACTGAAAGTGCTATATTCCCTTTTCTCTGTGAGGTACTGGATGGGCTAAACAAAAGATTTCGAATGCTTGGCATATTTTTTGATTTAACTAAGACATTTGATTGTGTTGATCACAAACTATTGCTCCAGAAGTTGAACCATTACGGAATACGGGAAGCTGCTCACAATTGGTTCACCTCTTACTTTAGCAACAGGCAGCAAAAGGTCATTATTCACAGTGTTGATAACGGCTGTCATGTGGGGTTTGAGTGGGGTATTGTCAAATAGAGAAGTGGTAGGTGGGGAGGGGGGGGGGCTGCCCCAGGGATGGATCAGTGTTGGAGCCACTCCTGTTTCTTATTTATATAAATGATAAATCCTCTAATATTACGGGTAACTCTAAAATATTTCTGTTTGCTGTTGACACTAGCTTGGTAGTGAAGCATGTTGCGTGCAACATTGGTTCGGTTTCAAATAGTGCAGTACATGACCTAAGTTCATGGCTTGTAGAAAATAAACGAACGCTAAATCACAGTAAGACTCAGTTTTTACAGTTTCTAACACACAGTCCAACAAAACCCGACGTTTTAATCACAGAATGGGCATATGATTGGTGAAACCGAACAGTTTAAATTTCTACATGTTCTGGTAGATAGTAAACTGTCGTGGAAAGCCCACGTTCAGGATCTTGTTCAAAGACTTAATTCTCCCATTTTTACTATTCGGACAATATCTGAAGTGAGTGGTGGTTCGACACGAAAATTTGTCTACTTTGCTTATTTTCATTCGTTTATGTCGTGCGGTATTATATTTTGTACCCGTGGTCTAGGGGTAGCGTCTTTGATTCATAATCAAAACGTCTTCGGTCCCGGGTTTGATCCCCGCCACTGCCTAAATTTTGATAAATAATCAGCATTGGCGGCCGAAGACTTCCGGCATAAGAAGTCAGCCTCATTCTACCAACGGCCTTGTCAAAGAGGGCGGAGGAGCGGATAGAGGTTCAGGGCACTCTCTTGTCCTAGGGGTGGGAAATTGCCCCTAAAGGCGCAAGAATCAGCAATGATCAACGACATGAGGATGCAGAAGGCAATGGAAACCACTGCATTAAAGACACGTAACGTGTATCCACAGGACATGTGGCCTGTAATTGAAGAAGTGTCATGATGATCTCTCCATTGGCAAAAGATTCCGGAATAGTCCCCCATTCGGATCTCCGGGAGGGGACTGCCAAGGGGGAGGTTACCATCAGAAAAAGATTGCATAATCAACGAAAGGATAACGTTCTACGAGTCGGGGCGTGGAATGTCAGAAGCTTGAACGTGGTAGGGAAACTAGAAAATCTGAAAAGGGAAATGCAAAGGCTCAATCTAGATATAGTAGGGGTCAGTGAAGTGAAGTGGAAGGAAGACAAGGATTTCTGATCAGATGAGTATGGGGTAATATCAACAGCAGCAGAAAATGGTATAACAGGTGTAGGATTCGTTAAGAATAGGAAGGTAGGGCCGAGGGTGTGTTACTGTGAACAGTTCAGTGACCGTGTTGTTCTAATCAGAATCGACAGCAGACCAACACTGACAACGATAGTTCAGGTATACATGCCGACGTCGCAAGCTGAAGATGAACAGATAGAGAAAATGTATGAGGATATTGAAAGGGTAATGCAGTATGTAAAGGGGGATGAAAATCTAATAGTCATGGGCGACTGGAATGCAGTTGTAGGGGAAGGAGTAGAAGAAAAGGTTACAGGAGAATATGGGCTTGGGAGAAGGAATGAAAGAGGAGAAAGACTAACTGAGTTCTGTAACAAGTTTCAGCTAGTAATAACGAATATCCAGTTCAAGAATCACAAGAGGAGGAGGTATACTTGGAAAAGGCCGGGAGATACGGGAAGATTTCAATTAGATTACATCATGGTCAGACAGAGATTCCGAAATCAGATACTGGACTGTAAGGCGTACCCAGGAGCAGATGTAGACTCAGATCACAATATAGTAGTGATGAAGAGTAGGCTGAAGTCCAAGACATTAGTCAGGAAGAATAAATACGCAAAGAAGTGGGATACGGAAGTACTAAGGAATGACGATATACGTTGGAAGTTCTCTAACGCTATAGATACAGCAATAAGGAATAGCGCAGTAGGCAGTACAGTTGAAGAGGAATGGACATCTCTAAAAAGGGCCATCACAGAAGTTGGGAAGGAAAACATACGTACAAAGAAGGCAGCTGCGAAGAAACCATGGGTAACAGAAGAAATACTTCAGTTGATTGATGAAAGGAGGAAAAACAAACATGTTCCGGGAAAATCAGGAATACAGAAATACAAGTCGCTGAGGAACGAAATAAATAGGAAGTGCAGGGAAGCTAAGACGAAATGGGTGCAGGAAAAATGTGAAGACATCGAAAAAGATATGATTGTCGGAAGGACAGACTCAGCATACAGGAAAGTCAAAACAACCTTTGGTGACATTAAAAGCAACGGTGGTAACATTAAGAGTGCAACGGGAATTCCATTGTTAAATGCAGAGGAGAGAGCAGATAGGTTGAAAGAATACATTGAAAGCCTCTATGAGGGTGAAGATTTGTCTGATGTGATAGAAGAAGAAACAGGAGTCGATTTAGAAGAGATAGGGGATCCAGTATTAGAATCGGAATTTAAAAGAGCTTTGGAGGACTTACGGTCAAATAAGGCAGAAGGGATAGATAACATTCCATCAGAATTTCTAAAATCATTGGGGGAAGTGGCAATAAAACGACTATTCACGTGGGTGTGTAAAATGCACTCCTGGAAATTGAAATAAGAACACCGTGAATTCATTGTCCCAGGAAGGGGAAACTTTATTGACACATTCCTGGGGTCAGATACATCACATGATCACACTGACAGAACCACAGGCACATAGACACAGGCAACAGAGCATGCACAATGTCGGCACTAGTACAGTGTATATCCACCTTTCGCAGCAATGCAGGCTGCTATTCTCCCATGGAGACGATCGTAGAGATGCTGGATGTAGTGCTGTGGACGGCTTGCCATGCCATTTCCACCTGGCGCCTCAGTTGGACCAGCGTTCGTGCTGGACGTGCAGACCGCGTGAGACGACGCCTCATCCCGTCCCAAACATGCTCAATGGGGGACAGATCCGGAGATCTTGCTGGCCAGGGTAGTTGACTTACACCTTCTCGAGCACGTTGGGTGGCACGGGATACATGCGGACGTGCATTGTCCTGTTGGAACAGCAAGTTCCCTTGCCGGTCTAGGAATGGTAGAACGATGGGTTCGATGACGGTTTGGATGTACCGTGCACTATTCAGTGTCCCCTCGACGATCACCAGTGGTGTACGGCCAGTGTAGGAGATCGCTCCCCACACCATGATGCCGGGTGTTGGCCCTGTGTGCCTCGGTCGTATGCAGTCCTGATTGTGGCGCTCACCTGCACGGCGCCAAACACGCATACGACCATCATTGGCACCAAGGCAGAAGCGACTCTCATCGCTGAAGACGACACGTCTCCATTCGTCCCTCCATTCACGCCTGTCGCGACACCACTGGAGGCGGGCTGCACGATGTTGGGGCGTGAGCGGAAGACGGCCTAACGGTGTGCGGGACCGTAGTCCAGCTTCATGGAGACGGTTGCGAATGGTCCTCGCCGATACCCCAGGAGCAACAGTGTCCCTAATTTGCTGGGAAGTGGCGGTGCGGTCCCCTACGGCACTGCGTAGGATCCTACGGTCTTGGCGTGCATCCGTGCGTCGCTGCGGTCCGGTCCCAGGTCGACGGGCACGTGCACCTTCCGCCGACCACTGGCGACAACATCGATGTACTGTGGAGACCTCACGCCCCACGTGTTGAGCAATTCGGCGGTACGTCCACCCGGCCTCCCGCATGCCCACTATACGCCCTCGCTCAAAGTCCGTCAACTGCACATACGGTTCACGTCCACGCTGTCGCGGCATGCTACCAGTGTTAAAGACTGCGATGGAGCTCCGTATGCCACGGCTAGCTGGCTGACACTGACGGCGGCGGCGCACAAATGCTGCGCAGCTAGCGCCATTCGACGGCCAACACCGCGGTTCCTGCTGTGTCCGCTGTGCCGTGCGTGTGATCATTGGTTGTACAGCCCTCTCGCAGTGTCCGGAGCAAGTATGGTGGGTCTGACACACCGGTGTCAATGTGTTCTTTTTTCCATTTCCAGGAGTGTATATGAGTCTGGCGATATACCATCTGACTTTCGGAAAAGCATCATCCACGCAATTCCGAAGACGGCAAGAGCTGACAAGTGCGAGAATTATCGCACAATCAGCTTAACAGCTCATGCATCGAAGCTGCTTACAAGAATAATATACAGAAGAATGGAAAAGAAAATTGAGAGTGCGCTAGGTGACGACCAGTTTGGCTTTAGGAAAAGCAAAGGGACGAGAGAGGCAATTCTGACGTTACGGCTAATAATGCAAGCAAGGCTAAAGAAAAATCAAGACACTTTCATAGGATTTGTCGACCCGGAAAAAGCGTTCGACAATATAAAATGGTGCAAGCTGTTCGAGATTCTGAAAAAAGTAGGGGTAAGCTATAGGGAGAGACGGGTCATATACAATATGTACAACAACCAAGAGGGAATAATAAGAGTGGACGATCAAGAACGAAGTGCTCGTATTAAGAAGGGTGTAAGACAAGGCTGTAGTCTTTCGCCCCTACTCTTCAATCTGTACATCGAGGAAGCAATGATGGAAATAAAAGAAAGGTCCAGGAGTGGAATTAAAATACAAGGTGAAAGGATATCAATGATACGATTCGCTGATGACATTGCTATCCTGAGTGAAAGTGAAGAAGAATTAAATGATCTGCTGAACAAAATGAACAGTCTAATGAGTACACAGTATGGTTTGAGAGTAAATCGGAGAAAGACGAAGGTAATGACAAGTAGTAGAAATGAGAACAGCGAGAAACTTAACATCAGGATTGATGGTCACGAAGTCAATGAAGTTAAGGAATTCTGCTACCTAGGCAGTAAAATAACCAATGACGGACGGAGCAAGGAGGACATCAAAAGCAGACTCGCTATGGGAAAAAAAGCATTTCTGGCCAAGAGAAGTCAACTAACATCAAATACTGGCCTTAATTTGAGGAAGAAATTTCTGAGGATGTACGTCTGGAGTACAGCATTGTATGGTAGTGAAACATGGGCTGTGGGAAAATCGGAACAGAAGAGAATCGAAGCATTTGAGATGTGGTGCTATAGACGAATGTTGAAAATTAGGTGGACTGATAAGGTAAGGAATGAGGAGGTTCTACGCAGAATCGGAGAGGAAAGGAATATGTGGAAAACACTGATAAGGAGAAGGGACAGGATGATAGGACATCTGCTAAGACATGAGGGAATGACTTCCATGGTACTAGAGGGAGCTGTAGAGGGCAAAAACTGTAGAGGAAGACAGAGATTGGAATACGTCAAGCAAATAATTGAGGACATAGGTTGCGAGTGCTACTCTGAGATGAAGAGGTTAGCACAGGAAAGGAATTCGTGGCGGGCCGCATCAAACCAGTCAGTAAAAGAAAAACAAAAAAAAAACAAAAAAAGACGCTTCAAGAGATCATAAGGGAGGAAGTGGAACAGACATTGAACCCAATCTCTCGTCCTTCGTTTCCCTTTAAAACGGTGAAAAAGTCGAGACCCAGGCGGAGTTACTTTCCTACAATGCCGCATGAGGAACCTGTTTGGGCACCAAGGAAGACTGACGTCTGGAGGACCCAGGATAACCAACCACTATGTTTCCACTGCAGACGACCGGGACATGTGGTGCGCTATTGTCGAGAAAGGCGGCGGATATTTGATGACGCCCGCACCAGAAGACAGCAGACAGTTCTTACCAGACGCCAACTCCGGGACGACGAAGATGAACAAGAAGATACGGGTGCAGGACGACGTAGGTCACCATTGCGGCAATCTAGCCGCTGGAGAGGACGCTCCCCAACACGCCGATCGAGGTCTCCATCGACGTTTAGAAGCTCCAGCCGATCACCTAGCAGCCGCAACCTGGAAAACTAAAGGGTGCGACCTTCCTTGGAGGTGAGGCCGCTGAAGAGAAAAATCCTCCGCCGTCCATCACTACAAAAATGATAGGAAACTACGTCGATATCCTCATGGATGGCCGACCAGCCCAAGCTCTTGTTGACTCTGGAGCATCATATTCAGTCATTTCGGAGAAGTACCGTCACCAGTTGCAGAAAACCGTAGCCGGCCGGAGTGACCGTGCGGTTCTGGGCGCCACAGTCTGGAACCGAGCGACTGCTACGGTCGCAGGTTCGAATCCTGCCTCGGGCATGGATGTGTGTGTTGTACTTAGATTAGTTAGGTTTAATTAGTTCTAAGTTCTAGGCGACTAATGACCTCAGAAGCTAAGTCGCATAGTGCTCATAGCCATTTGAACCGTTCTTTTGAAAACCGTATTCGTCGACAGCAAAACATATCTGCTGAAGGTGGCTAATGGGAAATATGTAAAACCTACAGGAAGATGTACCGTTAGTGTGGCTATAAATGACCATACACAGCCCTTAGAAGTCATCGTCTTACAAGAGTGTAGTTATGAAGTCATTCTCGGATGGGACTTTTTGAAACCTTCTCAGGCAATTATAGATTGTGGTCGCTCGAAGATTATGCTAGACGAGATGAGATACTGTGGAAAGGAAGATGCGCATCCGAGTGTGTGGAGACTATGTGTGTTGGATGAAGTGATCATTTCTGCAGTCAGCGCTGGAAAGGTAACTGTCATGTATCATGCTATGCATCAACCCATGGATCTTGTAGTGGAATGTAAGAGAAGCATACCACTGAAGAATAATTTGGTCATCCATGCCTCTGTCGTCTCGTTTAAGAACGGATTTGATGAACTGTGGATAGTCAACTGTCGCGGAGAACCACAGATCCTTCCAAGACGCATGTGCGTAGCAAACGCTGAGCCGTTAATTGAAGAACAGCTGAGCGTCATAGAAACCTCCCATGCCGAGTCTGGGGGTGACATTACCGCTACCACTACAAGATCTTCTATCTCGACTATCACCAGATCTCACTAAGGAACAACAGAAGAAGATACTTGCCATTCTTCAAGAGTTTTCTGAATTCTTCAATCCACAGGTGAAGAGCAAATCAGACAAATCGACGGTGAAGCAGCGGATTAGCATTGGAGACCATCATCCAATAAGCCAGAGAGCATACCGTGTGTGAGCAACGGAACGTCGAATAATTCGTAACGAGGTAGAGAAAATGATGGAGAATGACATCATTCAGCCTCCGCAGAGCCCATGGTCGTCACCAGTGGTCCTCGTCAGGAAGAAGGATGGCAGTTTGCGCTTTTGTGTTGATTACAGGAAGCTTAATAAGATAACTAAAAAGAACGTTTACTGTCTTCCACGATTTGGTTTGTGTAATGCACCAGCAACTTTTGAAAGGATGATGGATAATTTTCTAAGGCACCTGAAGTCGACGATATGTCTTTGTTATTTAGATGACATTATAGTGTTCTCAGAGACATTTGATGAACATATAAAAAGAATGAGGGCCGTTCTTAAGTATCTCCAACAAGGCGGACTGAAACGTAATCCAAGAAAGTGTCTCTTTGGAGCAAAAGAAATCAAAATACTTGGACACCTTGTGTCAAACGAAGGTGCGTCGCCAGACCCAGAAAAGGTGAGATCTAAAACGGAATTTCCTATGCCTAAAAGTATTAGATATGTGAGAAGCTTCGGCCGGCCGCAGTGGCCATGCGGTTCTAGGCGCTTCAGTCTGGAACCGCGCGACCGCTACGGTCGCAGGTTCGAATCCTGCCTCGGGCATGGATGTGTGTGATGTCCTTAGGTTACTTAGATTAAAGTAGTTCTATGGGACTGATGACCTCAGATTTCAAGTCCCATAGTGCTCAGAGCCATTTGAACCGTTTTTGAAACATTCGTTAAGTGAAGTTAGTGTTCGCCATTCATCTAATTACATCTTCTTCTACGTGACAATATTTTTGATGCAATTATGGAGAGAGAAGCTAAAGAGATTATTTGTGATTTTTGATGGAATGTTGAGAGATTGAGATAAGCATGCAAGTGCATAGCATTGTTTTGTTTTACTGATATTGTAGTAACGAAGCTCAGATAGCAGGATTGTTGTGTGGATTGCTCTGATAGGAAGATGAGATTCCCCTTGCCTGAAGCTATTTCTTAAAGTCATGTTGCGTAAATACTTCTGCGAAGATTTAGTTGGCTTTGAAGCATTACTTTTGAATGTAGGGTTTCATTTAAATTTTGTCAAAAGTCGTTTCTTACTAGTTAAAATTCCCATCGTTCATTCAGTTTAATACGTACATACGCACTTTGCACTGTGCGGACACCAAATTTTCAGTCGTAGTTTTCGTTTGTTTATTTTATTTTGGGGCTCAAAAACAACTGGAGTCATAAGCGCCCACATCAGAACCGTAAAACACGAAGAGGAAAAAGGAGCTAAAAGCGAGTAAACGTTATGGCCAATCGGCGGAAGGGAAGACAGCTAAAAACAGGAGACGTGTCCATAAAATACGCCATAGAGACGACGGAGGTCCTGAACTAAAGATTAAATGTCCTTCGCCATGTTGGTAGGACGGATAAAAAGTAAAACGCGGTTGACAGCCTGCGCGTCGTTATCTAAAGCGGCCGATAACTCAGACGGCAAACATAAATTAGAACGTAAGTGGTTAAAAAAAGGACATTCGCTCAGGAAATGGCGAACCGCCAAAAACTGAGGACAATGAACACGTACTGCTGCGGAGTCACCACTTAAATGGCGATAGCTGAAAAGGCAGTGCCCAATACGCAACCTAGCTGAAATGATCTCCTCGCGGCGTGAAGGCCGAGAGCAGGTCGACCAAGCCGCTGGTAGGGGTTTAATTCCCCGGAGCTTCTTCCCATGAAAGGAAGAGCAGTGGTGATGCCAAAGTGACACCACCTGATGACACGCGGCAACACGGAGGTCGTCGGAAGGAATGGAGTGAGCAGCGGGCCGAGGGAGGAGGACTGCAGCCTCGGCAGCAGCGTCAGCGGCCAGGAACCCGCAAGGCCATCACAGTGGCTCCATCGAGAGTTGCACTAAGGGACTGACGGTGGGGAGGACGCAGAGGCTCTGCAGGGCACTGACAGAGTTGACGCAATTGAAAAGCCGAATGTACTGCGTGGCCTCATAAAGGGCCAAGAGTTCTGCTGTAAATACCGAGCAGTGTGCCGGAAGTCGATGACGAAAATGGTCGGTGCCATTGACGAAGTACACTCGACACCACGGTCAGTCCGAGAGCCATCTATCTAGGCACTATCGCAAAGTTCCGGGAAAAGGTCGAGAAATTTGCAGCGAGCCTGGAGTAGTGTCTTTAGGAAGTGAATTAAGTCCTCGGTGAACACAGGCCGCCACACGAAGCCAAGCTGATAAAGGGTTCATACCCACTGTGAAAGTGGCAGGTAGCGTCAAGTTAAGCTGCCGGAGTAACAGCAGAAGGGGCAGGTAGCGTCAAGTTAAGCTGCCGGAGTAACAGCAGAAGGCGAACTCGAAGAAGTAACAGACAAGAGGGACGCGTCCCATACCGGCAATCGAAAGAGTCGTCGAAGAAGGAGGCATAGTATGGGTAGCCAGGCGTGGCAGACAGATGGCATACGTATCTGCTGAGGAGAAAATCACGCCGCTCTGACAACAGTAGTTCGGCAGCTTGTGCAAACAGACTCTAAACTGGACTAGTGTAAAAGGCGCTAGTGGCCAAGCGGACACCACGGTGGTGGGTTGTACTGACACAGCGCAAGATGGATAGACTGGCAGATGCATAAACGAAAAACCCATAGTCTAGTTTCGAACGGACAAGAGACCAATACAAACGGAGGAGGGTGGTCTGATCCGCTCCCCAGGAAGTACCACCGAGGACATCCAGGGACCGCCTACAGCGGGCGGCCAGGTAAGACACGTGGGAGGACCGAGAAACCTCCCTATCGAGCACGAGTCCCAGAAATTTCGTAGTTTCAACGAACGGAAGAGCAACAGGCCCAAGATGTAAAGATGGTGGAAGAAACCAATTGCGCCGCCAGAAATTCACACAAACGGTTTTGTCGACGATCGAGACAACGCTGAGGACTCCGTTCAAGGAGGACTGCAATAGATGGCAAAATTATCCACGAAAAGGGATCCGGAGATGTCTGGTGGGGGACACTGGACATGCCATAACACAGTTAATGGCGATAGCAAACAGGACGACTCTCAGAGCGGAACCCTGAAGCGAACCGTTTCCCTGGATAAAGCTGTCGGACAAGGCAGGACCAACACGTACCTTGAAAACTCGGTCTTTTAAAAATTCGTGAAGAAAATGGGGCGTGTGGCCTCAGAAGACCCACGTGTAGGGAATACGGAGGATACTAGTCTTCCAGCAGGTGTCATAATATTTCTCTCAGTCAAAAAACACGGACACAGTGTAGTATTTCCGCAGAAAAACGTTCACGATACGGGTTGACAAAGTGACGAGATGGTCAACTGCAGAACGGCGCGCTGGAAATCCACATTGTGCAGTGGTTAGTAAATTGCAAGACACGAGCCACCAAATCGGACGGGCACGAATCACACGTTCCATCACCTTGCAAACACAACTGGTGAGAGAAATGGGGCGGTAGCTAGAAGGAAGGTCTGTGTTCTTACCGGGCTTAGGTATAGGTGTGACAGTGCGATCACACCAGCATCAGGGAAATGTGCTCTCTACCCAGATGCCATTGTACATATGAAGAAGAAAGTGCTTGCCCGCAACAGAAAGGTTCTTAAACATCTGAATGTGAACATCATCCGGCCAGGGATGAAGTCACAGCGTGGTCTAGCTCCGTCATAGTAAAGGCAGCATTGTAGCGCTCACGATTCTGAGAATCTAGCCCCTTTTACTTGTTTCCGACGGAGGAAAGTAGGGTAATAGTGGGTGGAGCTCGAAACCTGTGCAAAATAGCTGACCAAGGCGTTGGGAATAGAAATATGGTCCACTGCGACATCATCTGCTACTATCAGGCCGGATAGTGGGGAATAGACCTCGGTCCCAGAGAACAGTCAGAGGTTTACCCGCACGACGGAGTGGAACTGTTAAAAGATCTATCAAATGAAATCCAGCTAGCTTTTTTACTATCCCAAAGAACACGACGACACTGTGCACACAACTGTTTATAACGGATACAGTTCGCCATCGTAGGATGACGGTTAAAAACGTGGAGAGCGCGTCTCCGCGCGTGGACTGCGTCGCGGCGTGCCCCAGCCCACCAAGGGACAGGGACACGGCGAGGTAAAGACAGAGTGCAGGGAATGGAATGTTCTGCGGTGGTAAGGATAACGTTCGTAAAGTCTGCCTCGTCATCACAATTGGGCAAATGTTGTTCGTCGAAGGTGGTCAGGGAGGAGTAAGGCTCCAGTCGGCCTTAGAAAGCTGCCATTTGGGTACGCATGTAGGTAGGATAGGGGTCAGCAAACGGATAGCACATGGGAAATGGTTGCTCGAGTACGTGTCAGAGAGAACATACCACTCGAGGCGATGGGCAAGCTGCGCAGTGCAGAAGTAGAGTTCCAAATGGGAATAGGAGTGTGTGGAGTCTGAAAGGAATGCGGGTGCTCCCGTGTTAAGACAAATGAGGTTAAATTCATTGAGAAGGTCAGCCGAGAGGGCACCTCTCGCACAGGTCCTGGGAGAGCCCCAAAGGGGGTGGTGCGCATTACAGTCACCGAGCAGGAGATGGAGTTGCTAAGTAGCTGGAGGAAATATGCCTAGTGACGCCGAATGAAGGAGGGATGTAAGTGGTACAAAGACAAGAGGTGAAGTGGGGAAGGAAAATGTGAACTGCAACAGCCTGAAGCCGGGTAGTCAGAGAGGTGCTTTAACTACGAATGGCGTCCCAGATTAGCAGCATGACAACTTCATGAGATGGAATGCTGTTCTTGGAGGGAAGGTCTAAGTGGACTGCAAAGAATTGCGAGAGGTCAAAGCGATCGTGAGGATGCAATTTTGTTTCCTAGAGGCAGAGAACAAGTGGACACTGTGATTCCAAGAGCAGCCGTAACTCATCCTTGTTGTATCTAAGGCCGCCGACGTTGCATTGGAGTAGATTCACAACGATGAAAGGGGAGGTGGGAAAAAATAAAGGGGCGTCATCTCGGCAGCTGCCGAGTGCCAACCTTCAAAGACTCCCTGCTATGGGGCGCAGAGCTGGAGCAACCTGCTGTATGAGATCTACAGAGGTATCGGCATTCTCCGTCTGTCGGTCTGTGGAGTCTGGGGCAGAAAAACGACTGTAGGTGCGTACCTGCAACACGGAGGTCGGCTGCGTGAGAGTATCGCGTGGCGACGCAACGATCTCTGAGTCGGCGAAAGAGAAGGCGGTTTACTTTTGTTTGATTTATTGGAGCAATAGCAAGACACGTGTTAACAGAAAATAAAAATTTAAGTTTTCGGAAGTATTTCATTAAAGCACGAGCATAGTACCAGGCATTTCCCGTGTATGTATTTATTCCAGTTCTCTGTTACTTCATCTCCTCCTTCCCCTCTATCTGTCCACCCCCTCTCCCCTCATTCTCTGGCCATCCCCACTTCTTCCCTTTCTCCGCCCATTTCTTCCTCCTGACGGCTGGCAAGGGACGGAATGGAAAGGAATAACAACTGGTCAGCCGCTTCGGTGTCTTCTGCTAGCACCAGAGGTAGTGTCAGAGAGATTAACATGTCGGCTCAAAGCAGCCAAATCAGGGCACTCTCAGTGGGCCACCATCAGGGGGGCTCCGCATCGGCAGTGAGGGGATCCTCACGTCAGAGAATATGGCCTCGGGTCAGCCAATTACGGCCGACGCAGAGTCTGCAGAGGACAGGGTATTCCCTGCAAGAAGCACGCAGGGAAGACTACCACGTGGTCGTGGTCTCCTTAATTGTCCTCAGTTTGTTTGTGGAGATCAGGGCAGACCATTCTGAGTTCCAGACTGCCGGCAATCTATGGCGTATAAACGACCGGAAGCCCGATTCTGGGGCCTCCATTTGGAGAATCAGTATCCTGGTGGCCAGCTTGGTCAACTGGTCAGCTCGTTCGTTTCTCGAAATATCAACACGAATGGGGGTCCAATCGAAAATGACTGGCCGTTCAGCTTGATGGAGTTCCGAGACAAGGTCCTCGATAGCTGTAACCTGTGGGTGAGGAAAGTAGCATTGGTCTACAGCCTGAAGGCTGCTACGCGGGTCGCTACAAATTTGGATACTCTTGCCAGTGCAGGAACGATGGGTTAGTTTAATGGTCGTCAATTCAGCAGCGAAGATACTGCGGCAATCTGTCAGAGAATGGAGTTCGCTGCACCGTGCACGCGTGTATTCAAAGCCTGTTCGTCCGTCGAGCCATCGGTTAAAACCACTTACGAACCCGGATACAAGGTTCGCCAAGAACAGGCGGCGGAAAACGGAATCTTTTGGACCAAAGGAAACAAATTCGAGGTCGGGGCTCAAGCAATGGGGGCAAATGCGATATCTCCCTAACCAGAGGCGATAGTGGAGGAAGTTTGAGTTCCGAACAGAGACTCTGGAGGCGTGCAGTAGTTTTAAACCTAGTTCTGGATCGCTGCTTTGGGAGCTGGAGCTCCCTTCCATGGAAAAGAACACGGTAGTTGGGATGCTCAGCGAAGCTACGAACGCCTGTAGCCTAATTCAGCAGCTGCTATTGGCGCCTGATTAACAGATGGAGAGGAGGAGGTGATGGCCAGAGACATGGATAAGAAGGCGATTAGAACCTATCTCCAATTCCCTCACATACTTAGCAAATGCGTAGCATTGTCGCACTCGCTTGTTGGAAGTGAAGCGTTGAGCCTCAATATTAATGGCACTTGGTAGAAAAACTTTCTTCCCAAAGTTTTACCGAAACTGACGTTTTTGAGACCGTGCCTGTGTGCAAAACAAAAGTTGATTCTTCCGAAGAAGAGAACAGCAACCGGCTATCGTTAATAATGCTGTTTACTTACACCAATAGCCCCGTAACCGGTTTCGAAAATTTGGTGTGTTCTATTAGTTGTTAGCAAGAAAAATCAGTAAATAACGTAAACAACAAACTTAATATAAACGTGAATAGCCGTCTGAAGATGAATCTGTCTGCTCGAAACCAGCAACGGCGATATTGTGTGAACAAATAGCATTACCAACAGTGGCTGGATATTGTTTTCTTCCTGTGTATTTTCATGCAGTAATGCCATAAGGGCCGGCCGGTGTGGCCGTGCGGTTAAAGGCGCTTCAGTCTGGAACCGCGTGACCGCTACGGTCGCAGGTTCGAATCCTGCCTCGGGCATGGATGTGTGTGATGTCCTTAGGTTAGTTAGGTTTAATTAGTTCTAAGTTCTAGGCGACTGATGACCTCAGCAGTTAAGTCGCATAGTGCTCAGAGCCATTTGAATGCCATAAGGGACAATTTTTTTGGGCGACTCATCTTTAAGAAAGAAAAAGTATTTATAGCTCAAAAAGGTACTGAGAATAATTCGTTGTGCTCACCCATGATCATCATGTACTGATCTGTTTAAGGAGTTGGACAATCGGTGTCACGGTGTATTTATTCCCCTGTGAAGTTTATTATAGATAACCGACTACAATTCAAAAGGTACGATGATGTAAATAATTACAGTATCAGAAGGAAAAATGTCATTCATTACCCCACATTAAGGTTATCTCTAGCACAAAAAGGGATGCACAATGCTGCAACTAAAATTTTGGATCACATACCCGGGGACATATGATGTCTGACAGATGGCTTAGTAAAATTCTAAATCAAACCGAACAAAGTTTCTCCTTGAAAAAGTGTTTAAAAGTGTATTTTAAACACGACAGTATGCCATCTTAGGCACTGTACAACATTAAAATACTTGATAATGGCGCTTTAAAGCCGAAATCATGATCGTGTAAATGTAACACTGCAAATAAAAAACAGTCTAATGGCGGTATTGACTTTAAAGTCCTCCTACTCTAACGTGTAAAAGGAGGTGGATACGAATTATAAACTCATATGTGTGTATTTAATGATGATAGTAATAATAATAATAGCCCTTCTAAATTTTATATTTTTTAACTTAAAAATATTCGATTCGTAGCTATATTTACAAATTAATTTGCGACATGAATGTAAAACTACTTGTTACACATCATTATGATTTACTGTGCAAACAGGTGCACGAAACAAGAAAACAAACTAACTCTTTGCAAGAAGCAACTTCCGAAAGAAATCTTATTGGCACTTAGAACCAGTCACTTACCTGGTATGACGCTTAGAAGTTATTAATAAAGATTTACTTATTAATTTGTCTCATTTTTGGCGGTGATGGGGTGAGCGGCATAATTCTGTGGTATTAGAATACCTCGTCAAGCTTTTTGATACAAATCAGTTATGTAAAAACAAAGATTAATTTTTTCATTCTCCTGACGAATGTCAGATATGGCACTTCGTTTTTCATTTCTACTGCTTATATTATTAATACAAGAAATTTATGCCATAGAATTAGGAAGTACAAAGCATAACACACGAACCAGAAACGACAGCACAGACAAAGTAAGCAACATTGTGTTGAAACTTCAAGAAAGTCGCCTTCCAGGTTGGCATTAACCTTGACATTGGGCGTCGCTGGCAGCGAGGCAACTTCAGCACGGCCCCTCCCCCATTTGTCTGGAGCCAGCAAGCAGACGCCCTACCGCAAGCACAACTGCCAAGGGCTAAATTGCGATGCGGCGTTGCATCGTACGTTACGTAGTACAAATACTACGGCTAGTACTACGAGCGCGTACCCACACGCACTACAGCAGCGTCGGTATATATTGATTCGCCACTCACCGGCCAAAGACCTCTCCCGGCGGCGTGTTGCTCCAGCTACTCGCGCCGCACACCACGCCGGCGCACACACAGTTATTTGAATTTGCCGCCAACTGATAATGGCAGCAATGACACCTGACAGCGGCTGTAAAACACTCTACGCTTTCACCGGCTGACGTGGAACGTGCGATATTCACGCGACTCTGTTACGCCAGCGTTCTTTCGCGAAGCACTTCGTGGGGCCAGCGTGTTGCTCACATCCGAGACGTTCAACCCGCACGCGGCCGCTGTTTGCAGCCAACTGAGCTCCGACCGGCCGGCGTCGTCGGGAGACCGTGCTGCCATCTGCCCGCCGCGGGCGAGTACTGCGTGCGCATCGCTGAGCGAGTAACGATCTGTGGCCCGTGTGGCGCTTGCAAATCCAACGCATTCCAGCGTATTTTTCTCTTCTCTTTTTATTCCGTTTTGTTTTTGTCTCGCGCTGCGTGGCTCGTTTACGCTGGTTTCGCGACACTGGCCTGAGGGTGGAATCACGCACGCTTCAGGCAAAAGGAGCAGTAGTGACGTAATTCCAAATCTCGATTCTCATTTCGCGGCGGGAGACCTTTGACAGAAGAATTACGGCTAGCGACAATTAAAATGCATTCGAAACGGGTTGTCGCTGCTGCGTTTCGCTACTCACAGGCCTTGCATGTAGCCCCGGAGGGAATCTGAAAATAATATTAACAGAACACTTTTACTTCAATTTTTCAATACTATAAGAAATTATTTCGCTAAAGATCTTTTTATTCTTTGAATACAGTGTGTTGTACGAGGAATCCGAACATATTATACTGTTCAACTGTGTGTGAATTCCTGTGGGACCAAGCTGCTGAGGTCATCGGTCCCTAGACTTACACACTACTTCAAACTAACTTAAGCTAAGAACAACACACACACCCATGCCCGAGGGAGGACTCGAACCTCCGGCGGTAGGGACCGAGCAATTAGTGGCGCCTCTAACCGCGGCAAACATATTATAAAAATGTATATGATACGTGTTACAAACCAGATACAATGGGAAGGACCAGGCCCCTTTGCCTTCTTTTATCACTCGTTTATTACATCCGAGAAATACACATTTTAAGACAAAATTTAACTACATGAAATATTCCTCCCAGTAAAGGTTAACATAAGCAGTGACAAAACTTAGTTGTCTTAAGGGTTTCTGCTGGCAATAGATTTTAAGGAGGCAATGTAAGGTTTATATCAATTTAGCTCAAACACGTAGCTAGAGATTCAATGACGACACAGACCCTTCAACAATTTCGGTAACAAATAAATAGCGCGAATTTGTACTCACAGTAACCAACTAATCAACAGCCTTGCCACTGAATAAGTAGTACGCCATTTAGAACGAATTAGCAACACCTCGCAACTAGGGGAGTTAGTGTCAGCAGTCTTTAAATGTCTTGCTCCCCATTAAACAAACAAACTTACAGTAATTAAATGAATAACAAATCAAACACACTACGCTCCACTCAAACTCTTCAGTGGAAGCCAAGCCAAAATGAATATTCCATTAACTGACTAGCACTGAAGTCACACTAAAGCTCATCTCTGTGTTCCCAGACACACATGGGGCAAACTTATACAAGACAAGATTTTGAAGGGAGTAAAATCGGTAGTGGAGCTAACTCGTGCCTCTGAAAATAAAGGTACTAGACCGGGGCACAAGGTGGTATACAGTAAAGTTACCTTAGTGCTATACTGCGCTCCAAAATATTAATTCAAATGGCCAATTCAAAATTAAGTACACATAAAGCAGCATTAATTAACGAGGAGTGACACCAGGTCGCTCGAACGGATGACAACACTTAATTGAAGAGACAAATGCCGGAAGCGGCAGTAGCACCAAACACCTTCTCCGAGTTTTAACCAGGAGTCACTTCCCGCTATACAAGCAAACATTTAACCAAAGAGAAAATTCAAATAAAACCCCCAAAAGATTATAAAGGGCAGGGAACCCCAAATATTTAAATTTAAAAGAATTAGCTCTCCCCAAAGGCAGTGTAAACGCGAAGGCCACACTTAAGAGGCCACCAAAATTGGTTACAAAAGGTCTTACACATTTGCTCCTTTTCTTTAAAGAAACACAAGGCTGCGTAACTTCTGCTGGACGTCCGGTATGGCTCGTGTAGGATACACCAGGCTGCAACCCAAGCTAGGCGGTCGCAAGGCACGGCGAGCAAAATCAGGAGAGCAGACAGGCAGGCAGCCAACTCATATCCTCCATACTGAACCGGCAGACCGCGTACAACCAACTCCACATATACGTGGTTGCTTCCACCTCGTACCTCGCAGCGTCTCAGCAGGTAGCCCGAGCAAACGTCAACTGCCACTCGCCCCGCGAATTCGGTAAACAACAAGGCAAGCAAAGATAAGAAACATCGAAGGATCGATAATGGACATCCAAGAGACTGGCGCGCCAGTAACGAGCGCCACGGCGCGGTATATATTTATGTACGTGTGTGTGTGTGTGTGTTCCACATCTCTAAAAGCATTCGGCCCGTTTCAGCCAAACTTGGTACACATATGCCCTACTGTGAGGTAACAATTTCAGTGGGGGTAACAACCACCTACCTATCAAAGGGGTGGAGGTGTCGCTGAAGAGAAGCATCGCTTGCAACGCTCCAGTTTCCAGACCTCATTCATCCAGTATTTGAGAACGAGACCACACACAGACTTGCAACAACTTTCGACAGTTTTGTAAAACCTTTACGATACATTTCTCCGTTGACAATCCCTGCAAAATGATGAAAGGAAAAATGTTTATCGCTTACGATTTTCCGCTGTTCTTCCAGTAAAAGTACCCCATGAGGCATGACGCTACAATTTATTACTTCTTTAGTACTAACTGCATATGCAACATTTTTATCAGACGTCGTGCACATACAGCACTGAATGTAACTGCAAAATTATGTAATTGTAGGACACATAATTTAGGATATATGACGTCATAAAAAGTGAGATGCTTGAAAAGCTGCCGCATCGGCGCTGAATGTGCCTGCAAAATGTCGTCGTACGAGGTGCAGTGTAGGAGATGTGACGGGAAGCACAGGAGCGGACGCCACGTGGAACGGCTGTGTATGAGCGCCGAGATTATGTGCTAGCAGTAAATGTTTCAGGGGGCGGTAGTACACACGTGTAAGCATAAAATAGTGTTCAGTTTGTGTTGGATATAGAGATACAGCTGTTTAGAATGTTACACAGAAGGTGTTACACAAACACAAATTCTTGAGTTCACAGTTGGTTTTCGTACGTTCCACCTCAGACTTCAGTGCACTTTCGAGTTCTCGTACTCAGAGTTTTGATAAAGTAAAATGCTTTTTTTTTCGAAATTTGCTATTTTCTGCCTAAGTATCCCTATCCATATCAAGTTATGTCAAATCATCCTTAGAGGTATGCCAATTAACACCACACCCGCAAGCTTTTGGGAAAAGCGTTTTTGTAGTTACTTACACAAATACGTATTTAATTAACGGGTCCTACGTGTACTGAGGTGCCAAAAGTCACGGGATGCTCGCTAATGTCGTGTCGGACCTCCATGTTCCCGGCCTAGTGCAGCAATTCCACGTGGCACGGAGTTCAGTCGTCTCAAGTCCACTGTAGTCATACTGAGCCGTGCCACCCATAACTGCCAAAGTGTTGTGGTGCAGGCTGGCCAGATCACTCGTTCCAATTGTCTACTATCTTTTTCAAATAAATCGCGAACGACTGTGTCCTGGTGACACGGCGCATTGTAATACATAAAAATTCCATCGTGTAAGGTGTCAGGCAAATCCAACACCTTCCATGAAAACCCTGACATGATAAGCAAATCCGGCAGTATGTCACATAGCTCCGAATAAATCCTGACATTAAATTAACCAAAGTAATACGATCAACGAGTGAGCAAATGGAATACCACAGACTAACACAAGAACGCCTAAATGCATGTCATACCTTCCCACCGTGAAACAGACGCAGTTCCGAGGGAAGAAACGAGAACAGAAGTCGAGAGCAGAACCGTGTTAAGCTAGAAGGCCCTACGATAAGGGACGGACACCCACGTTTCCAGCCAACCACCAGGACCACCCCCCCCCCCCCCCTCAACCCATGCCGGCCGCGGTGGTCTCGCGGTTCTAGGCGCGCAGTCCGGAACCGCGCGACTGCTACGGTCGCAGGTTCGAATCTTGCCTCGGGCATGGATGTGTGTGATGTCCTTAGGTTGGTTAGGTTTAAGTAGTTCTAAGTTCTAGGGGACTGATGACCACAGCTGTTAAGTCCCATAGTGCTCAGAGCCATTTGAACCAACCCCCAGCCCATGTTAAAAGCTAGAGCCCTCCAGAAGAACAGTATAGATCTTACGATAACACTAAAAGGGCCACACCAGCCGCAAGTTTTAGCGTGAGACTTTTTCGCGTCTCTGTTACATTGCAAGCGTTAAAAACATTGCCCCACCACGAAAAGTATAACGTTTCTCATTGGATAGACAGAATTTTTGTAGGCGGAGCTTAAGGTTAACACTGAGACCCTGATTGGTCAGATGAAAACACAGCCAGATAGTTTTTTTTTTAAACCAACTTCGGTAAATTGTAGTAAGGAGAAGTTAGGAGAGAGTTGCTTCCGAGACAGCGAGGTGCGTGGAGCTGTGCCGCCCGCCACCCCCTGACGACACCGACAAGGTAATGAACGCACGCGATGCCGCATTTTTGAGCGCATAAGGCTTCACTCAGAACTGCAGAAGTCTCATCCGTTACATCCCCTTTTTACATAATACTAGTGTCGATCGTCAATTGAAGCTCATGGTATTCACATTTGATACGTAAGTTAAAATCTGAAACGCGATGATTTTTCTGTTATATAATTATTGAGAAGCCACATCAGCCACGGTAATTTACGACAAGTTAGATAAGTAATTAAAGATAATTGAGGGTCACTGTAGACCATTTTGATAGTTTTCTCTTTTGTGAAACTTAATTTAAACCTAGATTATAGATGTGATATGGCATAGGTCATCCTTCGATCCATTGTAGAACTTGGAAACCCATTCAGGGAATATTCGTTCACATTTTTGTTGAACGCAGTTGGTTTTTATCATCCTGTATTAAAATATTTCCTTTTATCAATAGTGTAACTTATAAACAATGTTTTGTGAGTAGAATAAAATTTCCAATGATAAACTTAACTGCTTTTTCGGCGTTATTTTACCAGCTAACTAAAAATAGGAAAACCTTGAACCCCTTCCACTAAATTTAGTTAGTATTAAGATTCTTTTACAGGGAGTGCAGTGGAGCTGACGCTGAAATCATTAAGTATTTGGTTATATCATGGCTAGTCTCACTGAACTCTTCTGAACTCTACATGTCATGTGTGGTCTGGCGTCTCCTTACCAGCAACAGGTCCCAGGTTCAAACTAGTCAATTCCCTAAAAAACATGCTCAGAGCGTCGTTGCGCGAAAGTGGTAGGGAGACACGACTCAGAACAAACAGACACCACGCAGAATGTTAGAATCGATGTTTGAGAAAAGTCTACGAATAGCTGGAAATGGTCAATAACTGGTTCGGTTGGACCAGAGGAC
This sequence comes from Schistocerca americana, assembly GCF_021461395.2. Taxonomy (NCBI): domain Eukaryota; kingdom Metazoa; phylum Arthropoda; class Insecta; order Orthoptera; family Acrididae; genus Schistocerca; species Schistocerca americana. Next base: position 194,967,146 of record NC_060127.1, read on the forward strand.
TCAGTCCACTCCATGTAAACACAGCCCACACGATTACGGAGGCATCAGCAGCTCGCACAGTGCGTTGTTGACAGCGTCGGCCTGTGGCTTCGGGGGGTCTGCGCCACTCTGGAACCCTACCTTCAGCGCTTAGCGGGAGTCGTATGACCGGGTCACGGTTTTCCAGGGTCCAACTCATGTGGTCGCCAGCCCAGCAGAGGCGCTGCGGGCGATGTCGTGCTGTCAGCAAAGCCACTCGAGACGCCGTCTGCCGCCGTGGCCCGTTAACGCCACATTTCTCCGCAGTGTCTTAACGGATACGTTCGTCAAACGTCTCACATTGATTTCTGCGGTTATTGCACACACAGTTGCTGGTCTGTTAGCACTGACGACTCTACGCAAACACCGCTGCTCTCGGTCGTTAAGTGAAGGCCGTCGGACACTGCATTGTTCGTAGTGAGAGGTAATGCCTGAAATTTGTTACACTCATGACCCTGTGGATCTCGGAATATTGGAATATTAAAATCCCTAACGATTTCTGAAATGGAATGTTTCCTGCGTCCAGCTCCAACTACCACTCCGCGTCCAAAGTCTGTTATTTCCCGTCGTGCGGCTAGAATCGCGTCGGAGACTTTCTCACCAGTGGCCTCTTGTACCTTGCCTACGCGATGACACCGCCATCTCTATATGTGCGTATCGCTATCCCATGGCTTCGGTCACCTCGGTGTAATTCTGTTCTCAAAAAGTTGAACTCCCGAGCACGGGGTCCCGGGTTCGATTCCCGGTGGGGTCAGGAATTTTCACCTGCCTCGAAATGACTGGGTGTTTGTGTTGTTCTCATAACTTCATCCTCATTCATGAAAGTGGCGAGACTGGGCTGAGCAAAGGTTGGGAATTTGTGCGGGCGCTGATAACCGCGCAGTTGAGCGCCCCCCGCCTCCCCCAAACATCATCATCATCATCATCATCATCATCATCATCATCATCAAAACGTTAAACTATCTGCCACGTATAGGAATATCCCCAAGTACTGCACACACACACACACACACACACACACACACACACACACACACACATATATATATATATATATATATATATATATATATATATATATATATATATATATATATGCGATATTGTCACTCCCTCACCTAACCATACATACTGTAAAAATGAATGTGTGTGTGTTTCAAACATCCTCCACTGGACTGTAGCGCCTAGAACCGCTCGGCCACTACGGCCAGCAGAACGTAGGTACGTTTGAACATTTCATTTCGGTTGTTCCAATGTGATACGTGTACCTTTGTGATGTTACCATTTCTGAGAACGCATGCTGTTACAGCGTGCTTACCCGTAAATACCACATTAATGCAACAAATGCTCAAAATGATGTCCGTCGACCTCAATGCATTTTGCAATACGTGTAACAACATTCCTCTCAACAGCGAGTAGTTCGCCTTCCGTAATGCTCGCACATGTATTGACAATGCGCTGACGCATGTAGTCAGGCTTTGTCGGTGGATCACGATAGCAATTATCCTTCAACTTTCCCCACAGAAAGAAATCCGGGGACGTCAGATCCGGTGAACGTGCGGGCCATGGTATGGTGCTTCGACGACCAATCCACCTGTCATGAAACATGCTTTGGCCGGTATTACACTATCAAATTTCTTTGTCAAAGATTTGATCAAAGATGTGATCCAATATTCCGTCCAATATATTTGACAAAGATCTTTGATGTAGCGCTAGAAGGGGTATTACACTGTCATCAAATTTTTCGTCAAAGTTCAGGATGGCTGACAACAACTTGTTATTTAACCGCAGCAGTTCTACGTACTCCAATCGTATTGTGTGCACATGCGGAAAAGAAGTGGGGGGAAAAATGGAACCATACATACGAGGTTGACAGTCTTAAAAGTCCTGGGATTACAACTTGATAATAAATTCAGTTGGGAGAAGCACACCACAGAACTGCAGAAAGGCCTTAACAAATCTGTATTTGCAATTCGAGTGTTAGCAGACATAGGCAACATAAAAATGAAAAAGCTTGCATACTTTCATTCCATAATGTCATATGGGATAATATTTTGGTGGTAAATCTGGAAGTCAAACAAAAGTTTGCAAGGTCCAAAAGCGTGTAATACGTATTATTTGTGGAGTAAATTCACGGACCTCCTGCAGAAACCTCTTCAAAGAACTGGGTATACTAACTACTGCCTCTCAGTATATTTACTTCTTAATGAAATTTGTCGTAAATAATATATCTCTTTTTCCAACAAACAACTCAGTTCATACATACAATACCAGGAACAAAAATGATCTGCACAAGGACTTAAAAGCGCTTACTTTAGTTCAAAAAGGGGTCCACTACTCAGGAACACTCATCTTCAATAATTTGCCAGCAAACATAAAAAATTTAGTTAGAAATAAAGATCAGTTTAAAAGGAGCCTGAAAGACATACTACTGGCCAACTCCTTCTACTCCATTGGCGAAATTTTTAATAGAAACAAATGATGTATTTATTCATACTATTAGTATTGGTATTTCAGCTTAAAAAAAATCGACATGTTCCACATCCACGAGGATCTCCTCATCAGGATCTATGGAACGAAAAAACTAATCTAATCTGGGTGAAGCCGTGGGTTTTACGACGACACGATAAAAGCATTCAACAAAACTTGTTACGTGAGCTTACAGTGGAAGACGTCAAGTCGTACATCAATTACTTAAGAATGGATGAGCATACATTTCTGTATGTGCTCAATGAAGTGTATCCTCATATCACAAAGCACAATATTCGCTTAAGAACTGCTACATCTTCAGAAGACAGGCTCACTATAACACTCCGATTCCTTGCTACAGGAGGGTTATGTTAGGTTAGGTTAAGTCTCCAATCTTCTTAATCTATTTTTGTATTCAGGGTGCCTCACGTTGTAAAGCGCCTCATCAGCTTCAGACATCTCTATTAATTTTGTAGTTGTCGGCACACACCAATTGTATTTACCGGCAATGGTTATAAAAACACTACAGACGACAGAACGCTGCAGCGATGCTAGCGCTCCATGTGGTAACATGTCACATTGCAGTGAACAGAAGACAAGCGGTTTCTTTGATCAAATATACAGCGAGGCCCTAGATTTGATCAAATATTGGACGACATTTGACAAAGTCCCTATTACACTATCAAATTTCTTTGACAAAGATATTGGACAAGGATATTGGACAAAGAAATTTGATAGTGTAATACCGGCCTATTCAATACCGCTTCAACCGCACGCGACCTATGTGCCGGACATCCATCATGTTGGAAGTACATCGCCATTCTGTCATGCGGTGAAACATATTGTAGTAACATCGGCAGAACATTAAGTAGGAAATCAGCATACATTGCACCATTTAGATTGCCGTCGATAAAATGGGGACCAATTATCTTTCCTCCCATAATGCCGCACCATACATTAACCCGCCAAGGCCGCTGATGTTCCACTTGTCGCAGCCATCGTGAATTTTCCGTTGCCCAATAGTGCATATTATGCCGGTTTACGTTACTCATGTTGGTGAATGACGCTTCGTCGCAAAAAATCTGTCATCGTCCCGTAATTTCTCTTGTGCCTACTGGCAGAACTGTACACGACATTCAAGGTCGTCGCCATGCAATTCCTTGTGCATAGAAATACGGTACGGGTGCAATCGATGTTGATGTAGCATTCTCAACACCGACGTTTTTGAGATTCCCGATTCTCGCGCAGTTTGTCTGCTACAGACGTGTGGATTAGCCGCAACACCTACTTGGGCATCATCATTTGTTGCAGGTCGTGGCTGACGTTTCGCATGTGGCTGAACACTTCCTGTTTCCTTAAATAACGTAACTATCCGGCGGACGGTCCGGACACTTGGATGATGTCGTCCAGGATACCGAGCAGCATACATAGCACACGCCCGTAGGGCATTTTGATCACAATAGCCACACATCAACACGATATAGACCTTTTCCGTAATTGGTAAACGATCCATTTTAACACGGGTAATGTATCACGAAGCAAATACCGTCCGCACTAGCGGAATGTTACGTGATACCACGTACTTATACGTTTGTGACTATTACAGCGCCATCTATCACAAAGCGAAAAAAGTGGTCCAACTAAAACATTCATATTTCTTTACGTACTACACGAATGTGTAATAAAAATGGGGGTTTCTATTTAAAAAGAAACGCAGTTGATATCCGTTTGACCTGTGGCAGTTTCATCCAGCGGGCCAACCATAGCGCCATCTGGTTTCCCCCTTCAAACTAGACGAGTTTCGTTCTTTGTAGTTTTTTCGTTTGATGCTTATTTCGTGAGATATTTGGCCCGGTCACTATCAATGGACCACCCTGTATATATTTCCTTAATTTTCATAATTTAACCTTGCGCCCTTCAGCCAACTTATTGCGTTTGTTTATCTCTTTCTGTGTACCTTGTGGGCCATCAGCCCTTTTAGCATCTTATAACATTGTGGCCTTCTGCCTTCAGTAATCATCATAGTATATTTGGAATTTTGAAGATTTATTCCATGCGGCCTTCAGCCGCTCCGCATGCTGATCTCATATATGTATACGATTTATTTTATCCGTAAATTTAAGTGTGTTTCATGTCTTTTCAAAATTGAACTTATTCTGAAGCATCTGTTTGGAAGCCTTCAGCCGCGGATCAAATTTAATTCTTTCAAAAGTGTATTTGTGAACTAAATGATAATAAATTACAATTGTGAAATGAATCCGACCGCAACTTCCTTGGCCCTTTCCACAACCCTAATTACCTGTTAGCCATACGTGATTTAGCGGGCGTTTCACTATTGACAAACAGTCAACATGGATTTAGAAAACATCTTTCTTGTGAAACACAACTAGCTCTTTATTCGCACGAAGTGTTGAGTGCTGTTGACAAGGGATTGTAGATCGATTCCGTATTTCTGTGTTTGCAGAAGGCTTTTGACGCTCTACCACACGAGCGGCTTATAGTGAAATTACGTGCTTACGGAATATCGTCTCAGTTATGTGACTGGGTTTATGACTTCCTGTCAGAGAGGTCACATTTCGTAGTAATAGACGGAAAGTCATCGAGCAAAACAGAAGTGATTTCTGGCGTTCCCCACTGGACAGTTATAGACCATTTGCTTTTCCTTATCTGTATAAACGATTTGGGAGACAATCTGAGCAGCCGTGTTAGGTTGTTTGCAGATGACGCTGTCTTTTATCGACCAATAAAATCATCAGAAGATCAAAACAAATTGCAAAAAGATTTAGAAAAGATATCTGAATAGTACGAAAATTGGCATTTGACCCTAAATAAGGAAAAGTGTTAGGTCATCCACATGAGTGCTAAAAGGAATTCGTTAAACTTCGGTTACACGATAAGTCAGTCAAATATAAAGGCGGTAAATCCAACTAAATAACTAGGAATTACAATTACGAACAACTTAAATTCGAAGGAACACATATAAAATGTTTTGGGGAAGGCTAACTAGGACGCTTAGGAAATGTAACAGATCTACTAAGGAGACTCCCTACACTACGCTTCTCCGTCCTCTTAAAAAGAACACTGCAGTTACGACTCACGGAGTAAATCGTAAAAGTCAAAAGAATGGCAGCACGTTTTGTATTATCGCGAAATATGGGAGAGTTACAGAAATGATACAGGATTTGGGCTGGAAATGATTAAGGGAAAGGCGTTTTTCGTTGCGACGGAATCTTCTCACGAAATTCCTATCACCCACTTTCTCCTCCGAATGCGAAAATGTTTTGTTGACATCGACCTACATAGGGAGGAACGATCACCACGATAAAATAAGGGAAATCAGAGCTCGTACGGAAAGATATAGGGGTTCATTCTTTCCGCGCGCTATGCGAGATTGGAATAATAGAGAATTGTGAAGGTGGTTCGATGAACCCTCTGCCAGGCACTTAAATGTGATTTGCAGAGTGTCCATGCAGATGTAGATATTTTTACTACATGCTGGGTGTATAATGAATTAGTCTTTGAGTTGAAAACGTTTTATGACTTTTAACAATGCAGTCATAAATGGAAGTTAATGAAATGTTTTTACAGCGGACTGCCGAAGAGACACTATCAAACAAATCTGAAATAAACTTTGTGGGAAATTTAATAGTAAACGTCCTTAGGTGTGTTTTCTTCTCAGTGGGAAATGCTACCTCTTCTTTCTGCTGCGATGGTCGTCTCGAATGCAGCAGCTGTTAAAGTTGCTGTTTGACCGCGTCGGCTAATGAAAGAAACTTCTATTTCTACGCGGTGAGATGAACTGTTTGTCAAAAAAAAAAAAAAAAAAATAGACAGGGACTTTGTTATACTTCAACTTTATATTAACTCAAAATACAATTTTATTCAGAAAACTGTGACAACAGGAAGAGCGATAAAAATTTTCGCGTCCTATCTTCCTCAAGACGCCACAGACTCCTCCCCCTCTGGCGACTTAAACAAAAGCAACAGTCACATCCCTCTCATCTAACAGCATCTCTGGTGCAGCGCATAGCTTACTTTTCTCTTACGTGCGCCTCCTTGGAAACATTTAGTAGGTGGTATTACTAGGCTGACGGAGAGGGGAGGAGGACGCCGACAGAGAGAGGGTGGGGGTGAAGGTTATAAAGGCTCCTTTGAAAAAAAAAAATTGTTTACTGCTACTACTAGGCTAATTACTGTTTAGCTCTACAGGACCTTTATACTGAAATGTTTCCCAGACCACGTTGTATTGTCTTTCTATGTGTGTGTGTAACTGTATGTTCACTGTTGTGGGTAAATACATACAGCGTACACAGAGCGATGTGTGAAACTGATAGCGATTACACGCTTCCGCTGTTGTAGAAACCTGCTCCAGATGCCGCAGAACCGTGTTGAGCTGAAAGTGGTAACCAAAGTACGGGGAAATATTCTTCGGGGCTCTGTTGCATAGCAATCAGATTGCTTTCAGTTCTGAGAAATGTCCAGGTACAATTGTGGATTGGAATGATCCATGAAGTGATTTGTTTTCCGAAGAAAGCATCGAACTATTTCACTAGAACTGAACGCTCCCGTCGGAACTGTTCTCAAGCTGGTATTTACTATTAAATCACAATAGAAGTATACGCTGGGTGTAGAATAACACGTACCTTCTTGAAATGAACAATATTTTATTGTTCCATTAACTGATTTCCTTCCATAAACACATATATTTTACAATATGAATCAAAAACTCGCAATGGCGTCGGTTTTTACATCACAAGAATGGCTCTCTTCTTGTAAAAATTTACCCTTAACAAGAACAAAAGCTCTATATCCTAAGAATAATTATGTGAGCGCTGACCGCCACAGAGTAATAAACAATATCTTTGTCTCTCTCTCTCTCTCTCTCTCGCACTGTCACAGCAAGTTACGCTGCATGATACATCATAAGGTGTGCAGTGAGACGGTGGTCATGAGGGGGGGGGGGGGGGGGGGAATAGTCTATGTGCCCACTTGTTACGTTCTGTACAATAGATCCATTTTTTTTATGTTAGTGTTAGTAACAGTTCTGTCTGGCGTCTTCATCGATGTCGCTCATTTCGGCCACGTTCCAAATTTCACGAGGTTAAAGAACTGTTATCAGGTCACTGAAAAACGATTGCACATCACTTCTGTTGAAGCTAGAAGCTCGTGCTAAGCCTTTCCCATACGCTGCCCGAAACGAAGACGTTGGATTTATTTGTAAAAATCAGGGAAGCAGTCATTTCAGCAAAATAATTATCCTTTCAAGATTTAGGACGTTTAATAGACTTTATCACGCAGAGATCATAAGCCAAAGTTTTGATTTGTTTGCGTTAAAGCACAGTAGAATCTCGGCAGCTTGTGGAATGTATTGTTTTAATTCCTTCTCGTTGTTATCCGACTTTTTTTCGGTTTGGAAAATGACCAAAGGTGGTGGAAAGCCGAAATATCTTTTCAATGTCATTTCCATTCTGGGGAATCTGATAATCAAAGCGTCTTTGTGAATCGATATCATCTCCTTTTTTTTCACTTTCCTCACTGCCGCAAGCATGATGTAAGGAGCAACGTCTTTCTGGTTTGTGTTCTTTCAATGATTTCTCGGTATCTTGATCTGAAACAATCGAAGAAACTACCGAAAATTCTGCTGGGATATGTTGTCACATGTGGCAACCACCCCAGATATTTTTGTGCCAACCAACTCCAAGCAGACATTTCAGACAAAATCTGATCTGAGGAAAAAGACCTTGAATCTAACTTCATTTTTTATACAGAATAACATTGTGCCACTCTTATAAAATAATAGATAATTGTTGAGCTATAGACTTCACGGAATAAAGAGAAAATAATGACAGTTAATTATATCAATAAATGAAGAGATCCTGTCTCATAGCATATCCTAGACCTTAAACAAATAATCAGGTATATGAAAATGTCAAATAAAGACATTTTGCTGATACTGTGTTGATGATTCGACAGAGAGACCCCACATCAAAACGTAAAAGAATTCACAATAAATGGGTAGCACGGATAATAACTAAACAAACTCTCGAAAACACGCAGACTAAAGTTAAATTTCTTGAAACAAGTTCTAGTCTCTTCCAAATTATATCAGGAGTCAGTCAAGGAGAAGTTTCGTCACCACTGTTGTTAAGTTTTGTGCTGAAAATGTTGTAAGAGAATGGAAGATAGAGGAAGAAAAACAAAAAGTTAATAACATAACGTTGGGTGGATTGAAAGAAGCAATAAATTGTTTGGCCTCTACAGACGATCTTGTAAAACGCTAAGAAAAGACTAGAGCTTCTGAAGGAAATAGCAGAGAAGCCATGTCCACAAATATTGTTTGAACAGACAGAATACATGATTGAGGAATTTTAAGAAGCAACTATTGCACCCCCCTCCCCCCCCCCCCCAAAAAAAAAACACACACACACACACGCAACTTTAAATATCTGGATGCAAATATGAACATAAAAAGTAAACCGGTCAAAATCAGAACTGAACAAATGAAAAGAGGATACAAGAAAGTAAGAAATCTGTACGATAAAGTATTTTCTTTCTGAAGCCGTTAAATTGAGGCATTATAATACAGTTGTAAAACTAGAAGTCCTCTATGGGTCAGAAACACTACTTTTATCTGGATGTCAAATGACGTTAGAAGATTTGGAAAAGGTAGGAAGAAGGATCTTGTGAAAAATATTACGTCCAATCAAGAATACAGATCGGTTTTGAGACCAAATAATGTTATATATCCATTGTGCCCTAAAATAACGGATGTGGTTTAAAAAGATATATTATACTCTATGGACATGCAGAGAGTATGACGGTAAATAAATTCTGAGGTGTTCAGGAAGATGAAACAAACAAGAAAACGATTGGAGTCAAATGGTCAGCTCATTCTGAGAAAGTAAAAGAGTTTTGGAGGAAGAAGAAGGAAAAGGATAATGAATAGTTATCTCGACGTGGTCCTTACTGTCCTGAAATGAAATAAAAAAATGAACATTTATAGTCGCAAAAACTCAAAAACACCAATGAAATCCATATAACTAGCGCATGGAATTAGAAACTGCCTACACCCTACTAAGAATACTGTGTTCGTACGTACTTTGGTTCTAGTTTAGACCGCTAGGAACCACCAGCGGCTGGGAACTGAGACTCGTGATAGCCAACCCATATGACCAGGGATCACAGTATAGGGGTGTTCCGGTGAAAGTAAATAAAAGTAAGCATTCAATATTTTTGGTTCGATACCTAGTAATTTTACAACTGCATCATTCTTTCTATATTTGCTTGGTACCCAAAGAAAAGTTCTTGTATCGAATCGATTCGAGTAGTGAGTGAGTGCCGCTATGGTACAGCCTTCCACCCCCGCACTGCCCTTCATCCCAGGCCGGTTCATTTACTCGTCAGCCATATTGTTTGTGATTGTTTGCAATCGTGCAGTGGGTGCTTCTCGTTAAAATTTTGTTAGACTTTATTGTGCCATGGCGTTGCCGAAATGGACGTATTTTACTAAAATGAATGACACAACAGCAAAGTGCAAGCGATGTTTTAAAACAGTGAAGTTTTGTGACAATGTGTCCAATTTATGGAACTACACCAATACTCACTGAACTGTTCTAAAAAGAAAACAACAGAAAGTTAACAGTGTCCCTGATCCTGATGAAACAAGAGAAAGGCACACGTGAACTTTATAACAATTCTCTTTTGGTATCGTCTGATACAAAATTGTTATGTCAGCAATTTAATTTCATTCACTATGTAGCTACGAGTAACTGTAGTTTTGAATTTCGAAGTTACAAGATGCTTTGAGAAAATAATATGTCAACAGTAAAATTATAACGTAGTATAGTGCTGGGAAGTGTCGCCTTTCGACAAATAAAGTAAAACTTCGATTTTACGTATTTTCCGAATTTACGGCACAAATTCGTAGTCCATGCATAAAACCTCCTCGATCAGTGCTAAAAATTATCTTCCTGATACTGTATACAACAATGCTATGTCCTTACTCGCTGTCTGGCTCGACTTTGTACCATTTTCTTCCTGCTGGCATTTTCTGTGATAGTATGAACCGACTACTTGTCTCTTCAATATTTACAGCAATTGGTGTTTTTGAGAAACCTTCCAAAAGGTGACCTTTTTGTTTAAGTGTTACCATTAATAAAAAATGGAAGTATTTAATGCGTTTTATTAGACTACATAAAATAGGCAGTCAAGTTAAACATCATATTTAGCGAGCATTACCTCACTTGCATAAAAAATTAAAAAAAGCTTCGGTATGAGCAGGTTTCAATACTTTTGTGGTGCTCATATGAGTGGTATCACAAGATGACTCGAGTACTGCTCAACTTTGATGTTATCAGAACATCCCTACGTGTGACAACCTGCCCTGTATCCCCTGTTGGCAAAAAATAGAGATGGGGCCCTTCCACGCCCGCACCAACGTGATCACAGGATGCTGGGCTGTGATGTTGTCCGTGCGTCTGGGTAAGGCTACGCATTAACACGGTCCATCAGGTCATAAATAGTGGACGAGACGCGAAGGAGGGTAGCGATTTGAAGAGCAGAGGGGAAAAAAGTGCAAAGGCTCGTGCTGTCGGAAAAAAAACCTCTGCGACAGTGGGATGGGTAGTAAGAGCAGTAGTAGCTTACTAGATGCGATAGTTCATGCAAGGTTGGGTTTGTTAGTATGGGTATTATGCATCATTACCGTGGCAGGCGATGGCGATGTATCCAAGTTTGCTGCAGCCGCTGCAATCCTGGAACAATCAGGATCGTTATATATTAGTGAGAGATTGGCCGTAGATCATCTCACTGTGTGTGTGGGGGGGGGGGGGGGGGTGTGGAGCTTGTCTGCATGTTGTGTACGGTACGGCTTCCCTGTGTGATGCCAGTTATTCGGCAGTGTGTTCCAATTGGATATACAGTAATGGCGGCTGATTAACGGGGGCTCACATGTACCGTTGTGTTTGCGTGTACTTGGCCATAGATGTCTTACAAGTATGTCTTTTGGTCTTTTATGTTTCCATCTATGGTTGTGGTCGTAGTTCCCCAGATTCAGAATGAACGGGTTCTGCGAATGCCTAGAGTTTCTGTGTAGCCTTGTGGTGAGTTTGTGGGTTACCTCCGTGAGAGTCTCAAGTCGGTAATTCCCGGGGAAGGTTCGCGATGCGTGCCCGTTCCGAGCTACTGAGCGTCTCTCCTGCAGGGTCTCCCACTGGAGTTTATCTGTCATCTCCGTAGCGCTTTCGCGATTACTAAATGATCTTGTAACGAAGCGCGCTGCTCTCTGTTGGATCTTCTCTATCTCTTCTACCAACCATATCTGGTACGGATCCCACACTGGTGAGCAGTATTCAAGCAGTGGGCGAACAAGTGTACTGTAACCTACTTCCTTTGTTTTCGGATTGCATTTCCTTAGGATTCTTCCAATGAATCTCAGTCTGGCATCTGCTTTACCGACGATTAATTTTATATGGTCATTCCATTTTAAATCACTCCTAATGCCTACTGCCAGATAATTCATGGAAATAAGTGCTTCAAGTTGCTGACCTGCTATAATGTAGATAAATGATAAAGGATCTTTCTTTCTACGTATTCGCAGCACATTGCACTTGTCTGCATTGAGATTCAATTGCCATTCCCTGCACCATACGTCAATTCGTTCCAGATCCTCCTGCATTTCAGTACAATTTACAGTTACAACCTTTCGATATACTACAGCATCATCCGCAAAAAGCCTCAGTGAACTTCCGATGTCATCCACAAGGTCATTTATGTATATTGTGAATAGCAACAGTCCTACGAGACTCCCCTGCGCCACACCTGAAATCACTCTTACTTCGGAAGACTTCTCTCCATTGAGAATGACGTGCTGCGTTCTGTTATCTAGGAACTCTTCAATCCAATCACACAATTGGTCTGATAGTCCATATGCTCTTACTTTGTTCATTAAACTAGTGTAGGGAACAGTATCGAACACCTTGCGGAAGTCAAGAAACACGGCATCTACCTGGGAACCCGTGTGTATGGCCCTCTGAGTCGCGTAGACGAATAGCGCTAGCTGGATTTCACACGATCGTCTTTTTCGAAACCCATGCTGATTCCTACAGAGTAGATTCCTAGTCTCCAGAAGAGTCATTACACTCGAACATAATACGTGTTCCAAAATCCTACAACTGATCGGCGTTAGAGATACGGGTCTATAGTTCTGCACATCTGTTCGACGTCCCTTCTTGAAAACGGGGATGACCTGTGCCCTTTTCCAATCCTTTGGAACGCTACGCTCTTCCAGAGAACTACGGTACACCGCTGCAAGAAGGGCCGCAAGTTTCTTGCGTACTCTGTGTAAAATCGAACTGGTATCCCATCAGGTCCAGCGGCCTTTTTTGAGCGATTTTAATTGTTTCTCTATCCCTCTGTCGTCTATTTCGATATCTATCATTTTGTCATCTGTGCGACAATCTAGAGAAGGAACTACAGTGCAGTCTTCCTCTGTGAAACAGTTTTGGAAAAAGACATTTAGTATTTCGGCCTTTAGTCTGTCATCCTCTGTTTCAGTACCATTTTGGTCACAGAGTGTCTGGACATTCCGTTTTGATCCACCAACAGGTTTGACGTAAGACCAAAATTTCTCAGGATTTTCTGCCAAGTCTGTACATAGAGCTCTACTGTGTGTGCGATCTTCCTCTTCCAGTGTAATCGCATCGGCAAATGTGCTAACACTCCTCGCCTGCCCCTACCCACTGGAAAAAAGGAAAGAGAATGAGTCTAGAGAGCCATTTGTCGGGTCGGGTCGGCGCCCTCTTCACGCCGGCCGTCGTCTGGAATTGCGCCACAATGGATCTGTCTGCGACCTAGAAGCCAGCAGTGCGCTCGGCTAAATGAACAGAATGAAGTAAATTAGAAAACTTTTCCTACATGTGTTCTCCCCTTATCGATAACAAGGCAATTTCGTGCAGGCAGCCAATTAATTGCCTGTTCTGATGCTGGCTGTATGTTTGTGTATCAGTGCACATCCTAATTCAAGTGATTTTGTAGTCAACAGCCTACAGATTTAACAATTTTTTTGCATTCACACGTAATAGGTCCTCTTAACTTTCCGTGTTTGCGACGACAAACTGGAGAGAATTCACGCTTTATGCAAACACTGCTTATTTTCATTTTTTCTGTTTGTTTCCAGCCACACATGATCCCGAACAGTCTGTGCTATCGTCAATGAGTTTTTGTTTATTATTCTGCCTCAGATTTCGCTATCGGCTATTTTGTGCTGACACACGAGATGAGCACAAATCTTTTATTATCGTCTTTCGGACTTGAATGGCTACATTGCAGCTGTCTGCGTCACCTAACCGCTGTGTGCAGTCATGGTACGTTGTTGCACAAACAATTCAAAGAATGTTGGAAAGTATCAGTCGCTGGAGAGCTAAAATCTAACATAAAATTATTTATTCTGGACAACTCCTCCTATTCCAAGGGCGAAGTTCTGTTTAAAAACTGGTATACTGTACTGTTGAAAAAAGTATGTGTTGTTGCATGGCAACGAATAAAAACGTAATGTCTCCATAAATGGTATCACTAATGATGTATACATATCTCGCAAGGCGACTCATTCTACATCACTTCGACAAAAGAGTCGTTGAAGCGATCCACGGAACTCGTAAGTGAACAACTGTTCAGCTACTTTTTTTATGCTTCCACCTTGTTGTGTTGGGCGTTTTCTTCACCATTACCCTTTAACTACGACGAAACACAATGTTTCTGCCGTCAGATCAAGTGTTATTGTAATCAAAGAATAGCTACAGTGTACTGATGATAACAAGTATGTTGTTATTCCGATCATCAGTCTTAAGACTGTTTTGATGAAAGTCTCCACACTAGCCTATCATGTACAAGTAATGCAACCAAAATCTTCTTGAATCTGCTTGTGTATTCATGCCTAGGCGTCAGTTTTCAGTTTTAACTCGCCTCGCCCTCACCCCACTCCCCTCCAGTACAACATTTAGGTATCCAAGATGCTTCAAGGTTTGTCCTCTCAAAGCGACCCCTTTTTAGTGAAGGTGTGTCACAAATTTAGACTGCCTTACCAAAAATGGGGAGAAGGAAACGAAATGAAACTTCAGGGGTTGAGAAGGTATGTGATGTTCTTTAGGTGAACACAAAATAGAGCCAAACTTACAAATAATTCAGCCGTGTGAGACTACTTAGCAGTAGGCGTTGCACCTTCTCTCGCCTGGATGCATGCTCTCATTCGGTTGGAAAGGGCGTCATACGGCATTCCTGGCGGAAGCTGGCTGATTGTTCTAAGTGGACCTCGATATTATGCGTACTGGTACTGGAACAGACTTGAAGTCCTGTCGGAGACAGATCCACGACGCCAGGGTAAGCACCACTCTGCCTTGCCGAAACACAGGACGAATGGGAGGTGTCCCACACGCGACGGCGACGATCATCCGGGGTTCAGCACGACCGCGATTCATCGCTGGGCGGTAATTTGGCGCCATTCATCAGCAGTCCACACTTGCACCCCAAAGGCCGTCGTGCTGGAAGAGGCAGCCGACTCCTTTGTCTGGCCGTTGCTCGTGTTCGGCCATTGGTGTGGGACGACACAAAACGTTGCAAGGAGTCCGTCAATTGTTCTCGGACGGAGGCCGCAGGTGGGAAGGGCTTGCGACGGGCTCGGTGCACAGTACGGTCAGACGAGGTCGACCAGATCCTTCACGACCAGCATGGCTGCCGTGACGTGCACACCACGCAGTCCAAGACGGGGCCACTGACGCACCCGAATGCCCCAGTCTGGGTATTCCACGAGTCGACCCTCCAGCCAAACAGACACCCCTAGTGAGGCCCCTATTAAATTATTCGGGTGCTGATAATGCTGTCTCACAAGAGTACGCGGCATGTCCGTGTTCTTCTCCCCTTACACCCCCTACCAGACCTGGTAGCATCACTCAACGCGAACAGTAAGATCTTGGCGGAATAGTTTGAAGATCTCCTGAATTGTGAAGCGCCGCCCCTCCCGCCGGAGGTTCGAGTCCTCCCTGGGGCACGTGTGTGTGTGTTGTCCTTAGCACAGGTTAGTTTAAGTAGTGTGTAAGTCTAGGGACCGATTACTTCAGCAGTTTTGTCCCTTAGAAATTCGCTCACATTTGAACATTGTGTGAAGCGCCATCCGAGACATTCAATTACAGTGAGAAAGAACCAAACCCCGACTCGGAACAACACCGACTCAAAGGAAGGCCTCGGCGCTTGTTGGTGACGTCACGTCAGCTAGGCACGGCGAACGCCAGGTCTGTTTCAGGCATACTCATAATGGTGGTGTCTCCCTCTCTGACACAGGAAAATGTGAAACATTTAGCGGTAG
The DNA here is from genome assembly GCF_021461395.2 of Schistocerca americana. NCBI lineage: Eukaryota > Metazoa > Arthropoda > Insecta > Orthoptera > Acrididae > Schistocerca > Schistocerca americana. Next base: position 194,982,990 of record NC_060127.1, read on the forward strand.
TTGCCCAACACACATTGTTCTGAGAGATTCCTGTAATCAGTTAATTGTGAAACTCATTACACTTCTTAACAAATAGTGTACTCCTGAACTTAAATTTCCACTTGTTTTAAGGATTGACATACAAAAACAACATCATGGACCATCAGCAACAGAATTCGTACTTCTTTACCTTATTTGTAAATGTGAGGAAGTTACGTTTGTACTAGGTTGCTTTTACAAGAAACTGTGAACATATTGATGCTCTTCTTTAGGTATCTCGGTTGACTATGGGGTGAGGAGCACTGAATGTTAATGAAATATCTTGCGATTATACACGTTGGGGGGAGGGGGTGGGGGACAGAAGAAGAGGCAAAAGAGAGATACTTGTTTTATCAAATAAAATTTTTTTTATCTTATGAAGTTTCTCCTTTCAGTTGCAAGAGGGGAATATTTACCTTTTCTAATGTGCATGTTTAAAAAAAGCTCAGCAGTATTTTCGATGTATGAAGCTATTTTGTTTCCTGTTTAGAATTCCTTTCGTTGAAAACGACTGTAATCTAATAACTGGCAACAGTTGGACATTTACACATGTAAATTAGTTCACATTTCCAGTGACGATGCCAAACGAAAATAAATAAAAGAAACGAGTTCACTGTAAGGGGGTTGGGGTAAGTTTCGATAGCAAAATGGATCAAGTAAATATAGTTACTTGAATGTAAAATTTCCGAAGCTTGCAGTGGGGCAAACCATCTTCTCATATTGATCTACGGTTGTTTCGACAGGATTCAGTAATACAGAACTATGATATGATCTTCATTTGTAGCTTTACGATAGTAAGAAAATCTTTCATCTAAATAAAACTGCAGAATCCAAAACAATACCAAACATTTTGTCCAAAATTAAGAGATTTATAGTGATAAGCACGTCCAGGCGTTTCTGCCTGCAACAGACCTGGCGTTGGCCGTGCCTAGCTGACGTGACGTCACCAACAAGCGCCGAGGCCTTCCTTTGAGTCGGTGTTGCTCTGAACCACCAACTACAGAAGAGGCTAAGAACATTGTAAGAACCTTGAAAACTAACAAAGCACCTGGGGAAGACGGGATCATCGCAGAGCTCTTAAAGTATGCGAACGAGAATGTGATCATAGAACGAACACAATTTTTACGAAAAATCTGGGAAGAAGAGCAGCTTCCAGAAGGTTGGGCATCGGCGCTAGTACATCCTGTTCACAAGTAAGGCGATAAGACGGAACCTGGGAACTACAGGGGACTTTAGTACTGTGAACCATAAGGTATTCTCAGAAGCACTGCTAAATAGAGTGGAAGAACAACTAAATCCACAAACTGATGAGTACCAAGGAGGCTTCAGAAAGAAGACATCATGCGCAGAACAGATCCTCAATCTAAAACTGATAATCGCTTATCAAAAACAGAGAAGCAAAAAGTTCTCGCTTACATTCATAGACTTCAAGAAAGCCTATGATTCTGTAGACAGACAAGCACTGTTCCAAATTTTAGGGGAGATAAATTTGGACAGAAAATCCAGTGAACTGGTTAAACAGACCCTAAGCAACTCAACATCCAAGGTCAAGTTCAGAGGAAAGCTGTCGGAGGCATTTAAGATTAAAACCAGGGTAAGACAGGGAGACGGACTCTCCCCTTTGCTCTGTAATTGAGCACTCGATAAGGCGATCAGAGAGTAGCGACGACTAATGAAAGGACTGGGCGGAATACGACTGGGGTATAAGAACAAAGGAGTACGTGTAGGTTGTTTAGCATTCGCGGATGATATTGTGAGCTTCTCCGAGTCAGTAGAAGAGGCAGTTAACCAAACCACAGCTGAAGCAGGCCCACAGATCTCTATCGAGAAGACACAATATATAACAAACATCACCACATCTCCTAGATGGATGACAATAGAAGGAGGCAAAATTCAGAAGGTGGAGGTATTCAAATACCCTGGAGAATGGGTACACATTGGACTGACAGAAAAAGAAGCAATGGGAGCAGGAATAAACAAAATGAACTTAGCATATAAACTATCAACACCAACACCAACAATAAGAAGAATACTTCCATAAACGCAAGACTCAAACACTACCAAACAGTGATGCGCCCTGAAGCTCTACATGCAGCAGAAGCTCTCACATTAGCAAGAACCGTAGTGATCAAGAAGCTAGAACTGATAGAACGAAAGATTCTCAGGAGAGTATTAGGACCTCGAAGAACAGAAGCTGGTAAATTTAGAAACCGAGCCAACCAGGTACTGTATACCAAGATACAAAAAATTTCTGATGTCATCACGAAAAGGAGCATGGTCTTCGGACACATCCCCAGAATGGACCAGGGCAGATTAACATGGCGAATCACACAATTTCTGATGAACAAGAAAACCAAAGTACGACGGATCGAAGAGTTACTAAGAGATCTAGAAGAAATGAGAATAGGAGAACCAGAGATATACAACAGAGTGATTTTTAAATAAAACATTCAGGCCTTCAAAGCTTTCGAGGACAGAACGAGACTTAGAACAGAATCATCTTGGACAGAAAAACAAAAAAGGTTGCAAAGTACAAGAATGAAAGAATATTGGGAAAGAAAAAAGACCAGAAGAAACGAAGCTGAAGCGAATTAACGTGGCCCTAAGATGGCCAAAACGAAAGAATAAGAAGAAGAAAAGGAGAAGAAGAAGAAGAAAGTAAATGAGTAACAATCTGTAATGTCAGGAAACTATGGCAGCAACTTCAGATAATAGTACTAATACTTAGTTAGGTAGTTAGTTACATGTGTAAAATCTCTCGAAATGATAATGAATAAGTCACTTTACAGAATATACGTACATGATCAGAGTTAACATTATTGAACACACTATTTTGTAGTTCTACCCATGCAACTAAAATCAAAAATTAATTGTGTGCCATGTACACGGGCTACCACTCTTTTAAATACAAATTGATCCATGGAACAAAAGCTGTCCACAAGTAATGATTTTACCTTAAATTTAAAAGTTTCTTTGATATCTGAGAGACATTTTAAAATATTGGGAAAATGATAAACAAGTTTTCTTGCTACATATTGAACTTCTTTTTTGAGCCACTGAGAGTCTTAATAATGGATAACAAAAAGTCACGTTTTTCCTCTAGTGTTGTTGCTACAGACATCACTACTCTTCCCAAATCGTGATGAACTGTTTATGCCGAATTTCATTTGTAAATTCACTGACGAAAAAAATCGCAACAACAAAAATTAGTTAATGTAGAGTAACGAAATTTTGAGAATACATTTATTTAGGTAAGGTATGTAAGTGGTTAACATTGAAAGATCGCAGGTGAAATTAAATGTGAAATGCTGGTACAATAATAACCTCTGTAACGGACAGAATGTTGAATACGAGCGTGCAAACGAGCGTGCATTGTATTGTACAGCTGCCGTATGTCGATTTGTGGGATGCGGTTCATGCCTGTTGCACTTGGCCGGCTTATATAGGGACGGTTAACGCTGTTTGTGGGTGATGCTGTCCCACGATGTACTCGACTGGCGTCAGCTGATGACAGCAGGCCAAGGAAACATGCCGACACTCTGTACGAGTGGGCGAGTGCTGTCCCGTCGCAAAGCACCCCCTGGGACGGCAGCACAACACGCCGAAACACCAGACTGATGTAAACATTTGCAGTCGTGGCGGGTGGTGTAGCCAAGGGAGTGCTGCTGTTGTCATATGAAATCGCACTGCAGACCAGGTGTAGGCTGGTCGGAAGCCCGCTGCTGGTCTCCTTCAAACCAAGATACGGCCATCACTGGCACCGAGGCAGAACCAGCTTTCATCAGAAAACACCGTGCCCTCCAGAGAGCGCTCCTTTGGCACCGCTGAAGTGCCAGTGGAACGCACGCTACAGGCCGTCTGGAGCTGTCCTTGAAGTAACCGACTTGGTTGCGCCACTGTGGTGCCAGTTGCTGCTGCAGGCGCAGGACGATTCGCCACAACCATCGCCTGTCAGTAAGCAGTCCCCGCGTGTCCGTCCGGAGCGCAGCCTTCCTGCGGCCGTACGTTCTCCTGGCCACCGCTACCAGCAGTCGTACACACTGACCACATTCCTGTCAAGTGTTTCTGCAGTACAGTTGAAGGAAAATTCGGCTTCTCGTAGCCCTGTTACACGACCTCGTTCAAATTTAGTGAGGTGTTGATAATGGCATCTTTGTCGCCTTAAAGGCATTCCTGACAAACATTACCTCACCACGTCCAAACTCAAAGGTAACTAAGGACTACGACCGTTGCAGCGCGTATTTAAATCAAACCTTATTTGCATTCTCAGCGGCACTGTCTTGCGAGTTTCTTCGTCACTGTATATGTATTGCGATGATGCAGTTAAAATGCCTAAAATCGTAACTCTCAAAACGCGTCAGATATGTTGTTTTCAGCACCTGGTTCATTCAGCCTTGGGAATGACTGGTTGGAATGTCGTCTGGAGCTGGTCGGGCGGTAACTCATCCACGTGGACTGCAGCTCAGTCGAGCAAACGGCAAGCGTCCGGTGTTAAACATACCTTGCAGCTTTCTACAATCCGTGCCACTTCCGAGTTTCCTGATTTTCACACTACTTTGTTCTCCGAAAGTTGCCTCAGAAATTTGAAAAGAGATATTGTGGTGTCACCGCCAGACACCACACTTGCTAGGTGGTAGCCTTTAAATCGGCTGCGGTCCGTTAGTATACGTCGGTCCCGCGTGTCGCCACTATCAGTGATTGCAGACCGAGCGCCGCCACACGGCAGGTCTAGAGAGACTTCCTAGCACTCGCCCCAGTTGTACACCCGACTTTGCTAGCGATGGTTCACTGACAAACTACGCTCTCATTTGCCGAGACGATAGTTAGCATAGCCTTCAGCTACGTCATTTACTACGACCTAGCAAGGCGCCATTATCAGTTGCTATTGATATTGTAAATAATGTACAGACAAGAGCTACGTTCAACATTAATGGATTAAAGTTAAGTATTCCACCATCTGCGTCCGTTTTTCTAAGTTCTAATTTCCTTGTCCTGTTCCAGACCTCACGCCAGCCTGCGTGAGCTTAAACGCGTGCCTTTTGGCTTCCTCTAAACTTCGTGTGTTGGCTCTCTTGCCAATCCACAACAGATATACTTAATAACATGAACACATTGTTCTTTGGGAAAAGAAGAGGGGCAGATATCATGACTACCCAGCCCCTTGATCCGCACTTGCCGAGTCGATGACAGTTTATGGCAACAATGTACCATCACTTGACACAATGGTTAGGTGGCACAGATGCTTCCAGGGCGGTAAAACAAGAACAAAGTGGTAGAACATCTCACTACGAACAACTGAGACCTGCAAGACAAGTGGAGGCCTAGTGCTCGAAGACATCTGTATTGCAATCGGTGACAGTGGAAAAACTGGAAATCAGTCATGGATCCTCTTTCAGCAACTTGCACAATTTGACCATAAAAAAGGCCACCACCCGCTGGCCTCTGAGTGCTCACGCCCATTCAAAAGGCCCGCCGAACCAACTGTAGAGTGAAGTCTACACAGTCAATTATGTGGTGCAACATTCCCTATTGTGCAATAATACTGAACGTGTAACGGTGAAATTTAAGGGGCTGCACAGTAATATTCAGAAACGTGGAGCATGACTAAACTAGAAAAGGAAAAAAAAATTATACTTGAAAAGTAGTGAGAAGACCGATCTCACATAAAGGAGAATGGAGCAGTAGGGGAGTAAGGAAATCTATCTCTTGAGGTAACAATCCTGCAGACACTTAAGAGCAAAAGAATCCAGTGGGAGGCCATGTAGCCCGCGTGTCAGAAGAACGTCAGGTAAAGAAGGCACTTGCGGGAAACCAAACATCAGATGCCCCATATGATATGGAGCTCACACGGAGGTCTACTTGCAATCATTCTTCCCGCGAACCACACACGACTGAGAAAGGGAAAGGGGGAAGTGACACACCCGGCACTCACTGTTAGGTGAGTATAGATGTAGATGTAGACAGGACGCAAAGGCAGCGCTGGATGGACGGCCTGGGAAGGTTCTAAACTGATGCAAAAACATACTTGACCTCTTTGCTATAAAACACATAGCAAGCATCATAACGGATAGAGGGATTACCGACTACAAGGGCGTTGTAGCGAGACTGAATACCGTAACACAAAATACATCTACTTAAAAAGGCAAATAAAAATTCGCTTGGTGTTGTCGTAAGAGACAGTCTCCATTCCCAATCTATGTAAGCGTAGACCAGATGTGATTTAAATTCAAAGAGAGGTACGTACCAAATAAATTAATAAGAGATGATATTGTCCCCATGTGGTTCACAAAACAGGTCAGAACACTCTGGCAGATGCAACGAAAGAAGCATGCCGAGTTTAAAAGAACGCAAAATCCCCAAGACTGGAAGTTTTACAGAAACTCGAAATTTGGATCGGACGTCAATGCGAAATGCTTTTAATAGTTTCCACAACTAAACCCTGTCTCGTCTCGAAATGTGGCAGAAAATCCAAAGAGTGTGTGGGCGTAAGTAAAGCATACTAGCAGCAAGACGCAATCAATACCTTTACTGCGTGATAACATACGGTTTTCCCAAATTTCTTCACTAAAGGAAACGAAATAAATATTCCAGAATTCGAGTCGGTACAACTGCCAACATGACTAGCAGAGAAACAGATATACTCGATGCAGGAGAGCAAGCTTTAATCACTTAATAAAGGCAAGGCCTCCAGTCGCGGGTATATGCCTGTCATGTTCCTTCCAGAGTATGCTGATGCAACAGCTCCATACACAGCAATCATATAACCCACTCGCTTGTCTACAGAGCCGTACCTATCAAATGGAAAGTTGCACAAGTCACGCCAATACCCTACCCAAGGAAGAAATTACGAGTAATCCGCTCAATTACAGACCCATATCACAAACGTCGATTTTCAGTAGGATTTTGGAACTTATACTGTATTCGAACATTATGATTTACCTAGAAGAAAACGATGTATTGACGAATAGCCAACACGCCTTCAGGAATTTTTCTACAAAAAAAAAAAAAAAAAAAAAAAAAAAAAAAAATGCGAAGTTATGAATAAAAGTATACACATATTTGTGTGTGTGTGTACCTTACTTACAAGAATATAATGCTGTATTGCAGGCTCGTCCAAACTGTGGCCCTGGGACGCTAGCGCCCGCGATCGCCCGCGGCCAGCGCCCCGGGCGAATTCGTACGTTGCTGCAGTGGCCGAGCCGTGCCGCTTAGCTGGCCGTGCGGACCGCCCGAACGCCAGCCGATACATATATTTGTTCGCCCGTATCCCTTCGGGCAGAGGGCGTCTCACAAGTGCTTCAACTAGAGCTGATTGACCTACAGTGCCATATCCGCCTGAAGGACCGCTTTCTCATCTGTAAAACTTTGGATGACCTTTACAGCTGTCTTCCACAGCTGTCTCTTTTGCACAAGCACGCGGCCAAAGTTCTCTCAATGTTTGGTTCCACGTATATTTGTGAGCGCTTTTTCTCTCTTTTAAAGCTTGCTACAATTAAGAACCGTTCATTCCTTGGCGATAAAAATTTGACCAATTCTTTGAGGTTAGCAGTCTCACGGAATTTTGTACCAAGCCCAGACAAAATTGTTTCCTCGAAAAAGAGAAACGAGTAAAATGTTAATTGTCTTCTTTAACAATGTTAACTGTAAGAATTAAAGAGCTTTATAACCTTAATTCTATTTTAATAAGTTTTCAAACTTGGTTAGTTAAAATCATTACGTACAAAACAGCAAACTAAGGATCCGATTTCTAAACTCTGAAAAGGGATACAAAAATTGTAGCACGAAGTATAACCAAAAATACTTACTTGTAACTACTAACAGTAACAATGAGACTCTGTAGCCCTTACATAAAATTAATTCTAAGATAGAATATTTTGTTTACGTTAGATCTGACCGCGGGGCAGTCCAGCGCAGAGCAGTGCTGCGCGGTCTCACTCGCTCTGCAGCTGTTTCTCTGTCTCTCTCTCTCTCTCTCTGGCGACACACGGTCGCGGACGGGGCGCTGAACTACACCGTCTTGCGCCCGCGCCTTGGATGAGCCTGCTGTAGTGCATGATTGTTGCATGACAGGTGTCCGTAAGTATGTCTCAAATACTTTAAGGCGAAATGCGCTTGTACATTTTAAGTCTTCAAAAGAATTACCAGTAAAAGGATGTCGTAGTTTCAATAGTGTCTCTCATTGTAGTACTTCGTTTTCGGTTATTGTAATATGTGCGTTACCAGAAATTTATCTGAGAGGGGGAGGGGGGCAGTCAACACTCCATTATTGCTATTTTTTATGTAAATGAGGTGGTCAGTTTCGGGACGTGTTATGTCGCAATAACTAGATTTTATTGTTGACACAAGAACTTATTATATCACAGATAAGTGATGGCTATGCACTCCGTATAGGTTGTAACTTCATTACTTTGATAATTAGAACCAAAAAACAAAAACAGTTATACAGTAAATGCTACACCCATACTGGTAGTATAGTCTCGCTGTGATAGTGATGCGCCGGCCGGAGTGGCCGTGCGGTTCTAGCCGCTACAGTCTGGAGCCGAGCGACCGCTACGGTCGCAGGTTCGAATCCTGCCTCGGGCATGGATGTGTGTGATGTCCTTAGGTTAGTGAGGTTTAAGTAGTTCTTAGTTCTAGGCGGCTATGACCTCAGAAGTTAAGTCGCATAGTGCTCAGAGCCATTTGATAGTGACGCAGTGCCACATTTTGCTTAACGAGAGATTTAGCGGAATCACGGGAACCCACTTCTCGAAGTGTATGTCAAACTGTGTACTCCAGACTCCAGCGGTGAGGGTGCGTGGTGCGTGCCCTCTGAGGAAGCGTGGGAAGTCGCACTCTCGGTTCAAAAGAGAACGCGCAAATGACAAGCAAAAGTTGGCAATGATTCCTGAGCCTGTGAAGAGATCTAAGCGCGAAGCATTCGACTACTGCCACCGTCGTACCTGGCAGTCCTGTGTAAAGTCACTAAGTGGGTCTTAGGCTGCCATCCAGTCACTTGTTGACCAGTCTGGCGAGGCAGTTGAAGACAGCAAAACGAGCGCCGAAGTCTTAAATTTCACGTTTCAGAAATTGTTCACACAGGAGAGTCGTACAAACATACCGTCGTTTGATCATCGAACAGACTCCCGTGTGGACGATATAGTAATAAACATCCCTGGCGTATTGAAACAAATAAATCACCAGGTCCGGATGGAATCCCAGTTCGGTTCTTCCAAGAGTAGCCTACGTCATTGGCCCCTTACTTACCCTGCATTTATTGTGAAGCTCTCACCTAGCACAGGATCCGAAGTGACTTGAAAAAAAGCGACGGTGATCCTTGTGAATAAGAAGGGCAATAAAACGGACTCGCAAAATTACAGGCCAATACCACCAACATTGATTTGCTGCAGAATTCTTGAACATAGTTCGAAAGTGATAAATTTTCTTGAGACCGAGAAGCTTATGTCTGCGAATCAGCATGGTTTTGGAAAGAACTGCTCGTGCAAAACTGAGCTTGCCCTTACTCACATATACTGCGAACTATGGATGAAGGGCAACAGGCAGATTCCTTATTTCTAGATTTCCAGACAGCGTTTGACACGTTACCCCGTTGCAGGCTGTTAAAGAAGGTACTAGCATTTGAATAGGTTCACAGATAACATGAGTGGCACGAAAGACTTCTTAAGCAGGTGAACCAAGTATGTTGTTCTCGGCGGCGAGTAGCCGGCCGGTGTGGCCGAGCGGTTATAGGCGCTTCAGTCTGGAACCGCATTACCGCTACGGTCGCAGGTTCGAATCCTGCCTCGGTCGTGGATGTGTGTGATGTCCTTAGGTTGGTTAGGTTTAAGTAGTTCTAAGTTCTAATGGACTGACGACCACAGATGTTAAGTCCCATAGTGCTCAGAGCCATTTGAACCAAGCCATTCGGCGGCGAGTGTTCGTCAGCGGTGTGGTCAGGAGTGCCCCAGTGGAGTGATAGAACCGTTGTTATTCCCTGTATAAGTAAATGATTTGGCGGACAGGGTGGGCAGTAATCTGCGGTTGTTTGCTGATGATGCTGTGGTGTCCGGTAAGGTGTCGAAGTTGAGTCACTGTAGGAGGATACAAGATGACTTAGACAAAATTTCTAGTTGGTGTGATGAATGGCAGCTAGCTCTACATGTAGAACAATGTAAGTTAATGCGGATCAGTACGAAAAACAAACCCTTACTTTTCGCATACAGCATTAGTAGTTTCCTGCTAGACACAATCACGTCTTTTGAACATCTGGGCGTAGCGTTGCAATGCAACGAGCAGGCAACGATTGTGGTGGGGAAAGCGAGTGGTGGACTTCGGTTTATTGGGAGAATTTTAGCAGAGTGTGGTTCATCTGTAAAGGAGACCGCATATAGGACGCTAGTGCGACCTATTCTTGAGTACTGCTCGTGTGTTTGGGCTCCGTACCAGGTCGGATTAAAGGAAGACATCAAAGCAATTCAAAGGAGGGCTGCCAGATTTGTTACTGGTAGCTCCGAACAACACACAAGTGTTACGGAGATGCTTCGGGAACTCAAATGGGAGACCCCAGACAGAAGGCGGCATTATCTTCGAGTATCAGTAGTAAGAAATTTTAGAGAACCGGCATCTGAAGCTGACTGCAGAATGATTTTGTTGACTCCAACATGTATTGCGCGTAAGGAAGACGACGATAAGATACGAGAAATTGGGGCACATACGGAGGCATATAGGCAGTCATTTTTCCCTCGTTCTACACTGGTGCCCAAATTAAAGCAACAAACGGAAATTTTGCAAGGTTTTGCTTATTTTGCTACGTGACGGTATGAACAGGAGACAGTCAAGTAGGAACAATGTAAAGAAGACAGAACATAAACAACTGTAACATGCGTAACGGTAGGCAAAAATGCTCTTCTTTGTTTCCAACTTGACGGATTTCCACACCCATTCCGACAGCTCGTTAATATGTTCAGTATGGGGTATGCCCACCTCTGGTAGCAATACAACATTGGCAACGACAGGGCATGCTGTGAATGATGTCATATATCTCATGTTGAGGCAGTAACGCCCGTTCTTACTGCAGAGTTGCTCGCAAGTCTTCGAGCGTGATGGTGGATGCTGGCGTTATGCAACCCATCTCGCTAGTCCATCCTAGACATGGTCTATGGGATTCAAATAGAGCGAGCGAGCTGCCTACGCCATGCATGCGAGAATAACAACCACCCTTGTCCTATGAGGTCGAACATTATTATTCATCAGTACGAAATCTGGGTCATAGCATCTCGCAACAACTTACACGCGGTCCCAAGATCACGTCACGATACCTAACAGCAATTAAACTTGCTGATCCACCCGTACAATTGCTTCAAGGCGTGTTCGAGTGGTCAACATAATCTCTGCCAACACTATTGTGGATATTCCTCGATATCGGTCTTTTTCGACAATGTATGGGTTCCGAAATCGTGTTACGCGTTTCCCCCAGATGCGACTCCGCCGAGAATTGGTCTCCAGACCAAATGGAGACTTGTCTGTGAAAAGCACATTGGCCCACTGTTTAATCGTCCAGGTGTGATGTTGAGACTCCACTCTAGACGCTTCCTTCTGTGAAGCCGCGTCAGAGGTGCACATGCACCAGGTCTCCAACAGTAAAGGCCACTCTGGCGAAGCCTTCTGCACACCGTATGCCACACGTCCAGTGGATGCTGCAAGGTCAGATGTCAGTCGCCGTGCAGTACCGAGGCGGTACCGTCGTGCCTTTACCGCCAAATAACGCTCCTCTCTTTCAGAGGTCGCTCGTGGTCGGCCCTGCCCTGGCCTTCGGGATGCAGTCTCGGTCTGTATAAACCGTCACAACATCGGAGAAACAACAGAACGATTGACATTAAGCCATCAGCCCTGTTTCCATTCTTACTATGGCTCTCCACTGCAGTGCCTTCTCTGTGCCATATTGCACCGTCTGTGACTGTGTGCACATCGGTTGAGGATGTGGGGCTACGCGGCAAACACTACGCCGTTCGACAGGTGCCCTAACGTCATCGTTGCCGTGGTTGTCCGTTGACGACCAGAATGCCATCTTCCGTGCAGCACAATATGGTACGGACATGTGTTGACAGTTTGTATGACTATATCTTGAGATAGACACGGAGAAACAGCGGTCTGTTGCTTTAATTTTGGACAACAGTGCATTTGCGAGTGGAACAGGAAAGGAAATGGCTAACAGCGGTAAGGGGTACCCTCTGCCACGCGACGTAAGGGGGATGCGGAGTAGCGATGTGATGCAGATCTCACTATGTGTGGGGGCAAACACTTCCACGAACGTATGGAACCATCAGCACGGAAAAAATATACAGGGTGAGTCACCTAACGTTACCGCTGGATATATTTCGTAAACCACATCAAATACTGACGAACCGATTCCACAGACCGAACGTGAGGAGAGGGGCTAGTGTAATTGGTTAATACAAACCATACAAAAATGCAAGGAAGTATGTTTTTTTAACACAAACCTACGTTTTTTTTAAATGGAACCGCGTTAGTTTTGTTAGCACATCTGAACATATAAACAAATACGTAATCAGTGCCGTTTGTTGCATTGTAAAATCTTAATTACATCCGGAGATATTGTAACCTAAAGTTGACGCTTGAAACCTCCGACGTTCAGTTGCGTGTTGTAACAAACACGGGCCACGGTCGGCGAGCAGCATCTGCAGGGACATATTTACGATGACGACCGCGTTTACGAGTGTGGCTGTAGTGCACTGTTGTGGTTTGGTCTAGCTGTCGCAGTGTCCGCATGTAGCGCTGGCTGTTATTGTTATTCTGCATTCGTCTCCGCACGCAGACCAACTGTAGTACACCGTGTTACCAGACGTCTGTGATAGTGTGGTGTTGTAGGAACTGTGACCATGGTGTATTCGAACTCTGAGAAGGCGGAGATGATACACATCTATGGCGAGTGTCTACGAAATGCAGCTGAAGCATGCAGGGTGTATGCAGAACGGTACCTGGACAGAGAGCATCCAACGTGCCGCACATTGCAAAACATCTACCGCCAACTGTATGCAACAGGTATGGTCGTAGCACGCAAACGGGTCCGTAACAGGCCCGTCACAGGAGAAGCGGGTGCAGTTAGTATGTTAGCTGCTGTTGCCATGAACCCACAGATGAATACACCGCTTTCACCCGTTTCATATGTCGCTATATCAGCAATTACATGGTGATGACTTTAATCATTGAGTGCAATTCTGTCAATGGGCATTAACAGAGAATGCGTCGCAGTTCTACCTGTTTACCGATGAAGCGGGTTTCACAACCACGGGGCAGTGAATCTACGGAACACGCATTACTGGTCCGTGGACAATCCTCGCTGGCTCAGACAGGTAGAGCGACAGAGACCGTGGACTGTAAATGCATGGTGCGGAATCATTGGCGACCACCTCATTGGTTCACACTTCATTGCAGGGGCCCAAACAGCTGCAACATACATCGCGTTTCCACAGAATGATCTGCCGACGTTGCTCGAAAATGTCCCACTGGAAACGCGACGACGTATGTGGTATCAGCATGAAGGTGCACCTGCACATTCCGCAATTAACACTAGGCTGACCCTTGACAGGATGTTCGACGGGCGTTTCATAGGACGTGGAATACACATAAATTGGCCAGCCCGTTCTCCTGATCTTACACCTCTGGAGTTCTTTCTGTGGGGTACGTTAAAGAAGAATGTGTACCGTGATGTGCCTACAACCACAGAGGATATGAAACAACGTATTGTGGCAGCCTGCGGCGACATTACACCAGATGTACTGCGGCGTGTACGACATTCATTACGCCAGAGATTGCAATTGTGTGTAGCAAATGATGGCCACCACATTGAACATCTATTGGCCTGACATGTCGGGACACACTCTATTCCACTCCGTAATTGAAAACGGAAGCCACGTGTGTACGCGTACCTCACCCCTCATGGTAATGAACATGTGCGTTAGTGAAAAAGACCGATAAAAAGGTGTTGGCATGTGGACGTAATGTGCTGTTCCAGTCTCTTCTGTGCCTAAGGCCCATCACCGTTCCCTTTGGATCCCTACGTAATTGCCGGCCGCGGTGGCCGTGCGGTTCTAGGCGCTACAGTCTGGAACCGAGCGACCGCTACGGTCGCAGGTTCGAATCCTGCCTCGGGCATGGATGTGTGTGATGTCCTTAGATTAGTTAGGTTTAATTAGTTCTAAGTTCTAGGTGACTGATGACCTCAGAAGTTAAGTCGCATAGTGCTCAGAGCCATTTTGAGCCTACGTAATTCGGTGCTCTCCGATACACACTATCGAACAGGGGAGGAGTGGTACTCAAGCGTCAACTTTAGGTTACAATATCTCCGGATGCAATTAACATTTTACAATGCAACAAACGGCACTGATTACGTATTTGTTTATATGTTCAGATGTGCTAACAAAACTAAGGGGGTTCCATTTAAAAAAACGTAGGTTTGTGTTAAAAAACACACTTCCGTGCATTTTTTATGGTTTGTATTAACCAATTACACTAGCCCCTCTCCTCACGTTCGGTCTGTGGAATCGATTCGTCAGTATTTGATGTGGTTTAGGAAATATATCCAGCGGTAATGTTAGGTGACTCACCCTGTATAGTAAACTTCCTTTTCCTTCAACCTTCTCTGCACCAGTTTTCGTGGGTGACCTTTAATGCTCCTTGAACCAATTTTTCACCTACTTTTTATTCTGCTTGCAACAAAGTAGAGCAATTATCATCACAGCAGCGTCTTCATCATCCAACATACCGAACCACAGCACTACTACACAGTATCATTGTGCAGTCTAGGGAGAACTTCAATAATATTGCACAATACTATCGGCCGTCCCTGGGGGCGATTTAGCGCACAACCTCATTTTCTTTACTCTCCGTCGCATCCTCGGTAACAAGTCAGTCTGTTCTCTTAAAGTTGAAAATCTAATACAGATTTGATAGTATTTGCTTAAAAAATGTACCTAACACCACACTATACCTTGCAATTTTTATACATTTATTAGCCATAAAGTCATATTGTTCGGACGGTTACCAGTTCTTTGCTCTTCACGAAGTTATTAGCGCTTGTAATGAGGTCGGCGCTCACAAGCAACCAAGAGCCCGTTGGCAGAAGTCCTCAGATATATGTGAAAGTCACTGAAGTACCAGCTAATGCAACACTGATCAGATATCAGTGCTGGTTGTAACGGGTCACTAAACAAAATCCAAAAGAGTACAATAGTGAAGCCATAGTCACAGTACAAAAATTTTTTCCTTAGAAAGAAAGGCTTACAGTACCGGTTTCAACGAACTACGTCGTCATTTTCAAATGTAAAACATCATTTGGAGCATACATAATGGGGTTTTGAACATACATCTGACAAAAATTACGAGAAACAATGAGACCACGCAACCGAGGCAATGGTGGCACAACCGAGTAACTACAAGTTATGCCCATGCTTGCCCAAACGTACACCATGTGATCAAAAGCATCGGGACACCTGGCTGAAAATGACTTACAAGTTCGTGGCGCTATCCATCGGTAATGCTGGAAGTCAGCATGGCTCACCCTTAGCCTTGATGACAGCTTCCACTCTCACAGGCATGCCTTCAGTCAGATGCTGGAAGGTTGCCTGGAATGGCAGCCCATTCTTCAAGGAGTGCTGCACTGAGAAGAGGTATCGATGTCGGCCGGTGAGGCCTGGCACGAATTCGGCGTTCCAAAACATCCCAAAAGTGTTCTGCAGGATTCAGGTCAGGACTCTGTGCTGGCCAGTCCATTACAGGATGTCATTGTCGTGTAACCACTGCGCCACAGGCCGTGCGTTATGAACAGGTGGTCGATCCTGTTGAAAGATGCAATCGCCATCCCCGAATTGCTCTTCAACAGTGGGAAGCAAGAAGGTGCTTAAAACATCAATGTAGGCCCGTTCTGTGACAGTGCCACGCAAAACAACAAGGGTTGCAAGCCCCCTCCCAGAAAAACACGACCACATCATAACACCACCGCTTCCGAATTTACTGTTGGCACTACACACGTTGATAGATGACGTTCACCGGGCAATCGCCATACCCACACCCTGCCATCGGATCGCCACATTGTGTGCCGTGATTCTTCACTCCACACAACGTTTTTCCACTGTTCAGTCGTCCAATGTTTACGCCCGTTACACCAACCGAGGCGTCGTTTGGCATTTGTCGGCGTGATGTGTGACTTATGAGCAGCCGCTCGACCATGAAATCCAAGTTTTCTCACCTCCGGCCTAACTGTCATAGTTCTTGCAGTGGATGCCTATTACACATTACGACCCTCGTACTATTACACATTACGACCCTCGTCAACTGTCGTCGGTCTCTGTCAGTCAAAAGACGAGGTCGGCCTGTACGCTTTCGTGGACGTAGGGATGTTTAGGAGTGTGGAAATCTCGCGTTCATAGGTATGACACAAGTGACACTCAATCACCTGACCACGTTCGAAGTCCGTGAGTTCCGTGGAGCGCCCCATTCTGCTCTCTCAGGATGTCTAATGACTACTGAGGTCTCTGATACGGAGTACCTGGCAGTAGGTGGCAGCACAATGCACCTAATATGAAAACCGTATGTTTTTGGGGGTGTCCGGATACTTTTGATCACATAGTATATATTCCATGCACTAATGTAGAGTAGATGAAACCTACACTTTGGTGAAAATTGCCAAGAATGCTGGCAATGTGTCCTGCTGTGACACAACGATCGTACGGCTGATATAAATTCACAAGTCTGAATATATATATATATATATATATATATATATATATATATATATATATATATATATATATATATAAACTCCTCCTGGAAATTGAAATAAGAACACCGTGAATTCATTGTCCCAGGAAGGGGAAACTTTATTGACACATTCCTGGGGTCAGATACATCACATGATCACACTGACAGAACCACAGGCACATAGACACAGGCAACAGAGCATGCACAATGTCGGCACTAGTACAGTGTATATCCACCTTTCGCAGCAATGCAGGCTGCTATTCTTCCATGGAGACGATCGTAGAGATGCTGGATGTAGTCCTGTGGAACGGCTTGCCATGCCATTTCCACCTGGCGCCTCAGTTGGACCAGCCTTCGTGCTGGACGTGCAGACCGCGTGAGACGACGCTTCATCCAGTCCCAAACATGCTCAATGGGGGACAGATCCGGAGATCTTGCTGGCCAGGGTAGTTGACTTACACCTTCTAGAGCACGTTGGGTGGCACGGGATACATGCGGACGTGCACTGTCCTGTTGGAACAGCAAGTTTCCTTGCCGGTCTAGGAATGGTAGAACGATGGGTTCGATGACGGTTTGGATGTACCGTGCACTATTCAGTGTCCCCTCGACGATCACCAGTGGTGTACGGCCAGTGTAGGAGATCGCTCCCCACACCATGATGCCGGGTGTTGGCCCTGTGTGCCTCGGTCGTATGCAGTCCTGATTGTGGCGCTCACCTGCACGGCGCCAAACACGCATACGACCATCATTGGCACCAAGGCAGAAGCGACTCTCATCGCTGAAGACGACACGTCTCCATTCGTCGCTCCATTCACGCCTGTCGCGACACCACTGGAGGCGGGCTGCACGGTGTTGGGGCGTGAGCGGAAGACGGCCTAACGGTGTGCGGGACCGTAGCCCAGCTTCATGGAGACGGTTGCGAATGGTCCTCGCCGATACCCCAGGAGCAACAGTGTCCCTAATTTGCTGGGAAGTGGCGGTGCGGTCCCCTACGGCACTGCGTAGGATCCTACGGTCTAGGCGTGCATCCGTGCGTCGCTGCGGTCCGGTCCCAGGTCGACGGGCACGTGCACCTTCCGCCGACCACTGGCGACAACATCGATGTACTGTGGAGACCTCACGCCCCACGTGTTGAGCAATTCGGCGGTACGTCCACCCGGCCTCCCGCATGCCCACTATACGCCCTCGCTCAAAGTCCGTCAACTGCACATACGGTTCACGTCCACACTGTCGCGGCATGCTACCAGTGTTAAAGACTGCGATGGAGCTCCGTATGCCACGGCAAACTGGCTGACACTGACGGCGGCGGTGCACAAATGCTGCGCAGCTAGCGCCATTCGACGGCCAACACCGCGGTTCCTGGTGTGTCCGCTGTGCCGTGCGCGTGATCATTGCTTGTACAGCCCTCTCGCAGTGTCCGGAGCAAGTATGGTGGGTCTGACACACCGGTGTCAATGTGTTCTTTTTTCCATTTCCAGGAGTGTATATATACTTTTAATCATTTTCCATGCACCATGACAGTTACATTTCAGTTTAAACACATTTACAGTCACAGGACACTCTCAGGCTTGTAAAAGTACTAACCTGAATGAATAGCCATCTCACAACGTTTCTTCTTCCCTCATTGTTCGGTTAGTGGTGGTTTCATGCTATGAGTAAATCTTAAATAACTTTTCACAGTACTGTTGAAGTATACTGTTAAGTTTATGTTCGTTTCTTACCATTGGTGGACTATAACTAGCTTGTGTGTGTTAAACTCGCACTTGTAGTAAACAGGCCATCAGACAACAGTGAGTCTCATCAATGCGTGGTCTGTGCTAAGTATATGTTTTCTGAAGTTTACATAATGACTGTATATAACCACAGCTTGGCAACAACTGTAACCTATACTAACTATACCCCGTCGTGACTCTTCGCAGGCTGCCGACATGAAACTCTACCAACTAATATACTACCTTCACTCTTGTAATGTTGCACGCCGACTGACTAACATAGTGTTCGTACGTAATGAAACCATATTCTGGACTGACTGACTGAATATAACTTAATGAACACATAATGTAAACTGACTTTGGATTTATGCACGGCGCGTGTTTAAAGAAATGATTAGGACATTATAACGAAACCTGAACATACGAAATTATTACATTTTCAATACAAGCGTTTAAGACAGGAATGATAATATGTACCTTCATTAGACAAGTAAGTTACATCATTTATCTATAAGCTGGATGTTCTTCAAATGGCATACTGTACATAATAGGTTTTATTTTATGTAGTTGTACTTTGAGTGGACATTTTTATCCCCAGGATCTAGATAATCCCACCACGAATTGTCTAAGACTTAAATTTTCTAATTGAATTGTTTCATTAACTAGTATGCTATTCCAGTGAAATTGCATGTAGCGTGTACGAGAAAAGTAAATTACGTGGATACCTCACGGACAGATCTGTATTAGAAACGGCATACTGCAGGGAACTTAGGTTCCAATGGGGTCACCACTGTTTGGTTGTTTTAACTGATTCTGCATTTCCGCTCCGTCTCTGTTATACAATGAAGTCTTGTCCCTTAAAACAGGAGTCTCCATCTTTTTACCCTACCTAGGCTACACACAAACAATAACCACAGAGAGAGGGGAAAAAAAAAAACGGAATGGATCAATGAGAGAATAGCGTCGTGTGACGGGCGTTTCAAATCGAAAATATTCCATTTTCGTAACTTTACACAAACGGAATTTTATGGATTTTTTTGCCAATCACGTAATAGATGCTCGCTTCCTGATGCTTGTTGTGGACCACATGCTGCCCGCGGATCGTGGATTGTTAGTTGTCACACAGTAGAAAGCACATTTCGAATTTTGGCAAGCAGATTTAGTGCTCCTGAGAAGCATTAATTTATGTCCAGAAAACTTGACATCTATTACACATGCAGCATGCACACTGGACAAGCTGGAAACATTTGTACACTCGGCAGGAAGTTTCATCTGCAGCTGAAAATATTGAAGCGATATGCAGGCTATTGGATACCAAACAATGCAGGACGAAGTGTAACTGACGAAAAAGAAGAGAAAAACTTAGAACTTCTTACAATTGTGTTGCAGAAGTTCCTTGGCGTGACAGATGTGTGTGACCTAAAAGTAGACGATTACTTTCGCTGAAGTGTCTTTTGCGAATCGTTGCAGATCACTGGTTTCGAAAATGTTCTTCATAATCGTCATCATTTACACTCTCAGTAGCGTTTGCGGTTTTCCCATGGAAACTTGATAAATGAATACACGCTCGGTTTGTAATATGTAGCGTGCTCGCATCACTCTTCATACGATCTAGAAACCGGCGTGAATGTAATAAACGAGTTACGTATCGTACGTATACAAAGTTATTTTGATTCGTTAAATACAGATTTACAATTATTATTATTATTATTGTTATTATTATCATCACTATTATTTTCATTACCAGTACGTAAGAAAGGAGCTGTGTGTAAAGCAATGTAATTTTGATTCGTGAAATAAGCAGATTTACAATTATTATTTTCATATCCAGGACGGTACAGAACAGTTTACAAATATATTGTAATATTAGTAATTTTCGCCTCACAAACATTAATATACGCTCAATAGTAAACGCCTGATGGCCTGAAGTTATCGAACATTTGTAAAGTAAAAGAAATGGACCATCGCATAGCAGCGACAGAATCTATTATTCTTTATCTTTGCCGTTCTTGCGCGGTGCCTGTAAATCTCTATGTACATGTATCGAATAATTATATAAAAAAGAATTCTGTTGTTTCAAGACAAATGAGGCACTGGGCGCCTCACCTTTTCTGTTTGTATTCAATGAAAGGCGGACGCGGGCTTGCTGGGATCCGCATCGGTATTTTATAATTTATGTGAAAATATTCAGTAAATATGCTAATTGTTATTTTTCCAATAAGAAAACATGTAGTTTCTTGTAATTGATTACGAACAGACAGCATCAAGAGGACATTTTGACTGTTATGTATAAAGTATTTAACCACAGTGGTCATCTATTGTAATTTAATATAAAAGGTACGTAGCATTAAAAAATGTGTGTTAAAGATAAGTGTGCATATTTTAGTAAATTCACCTTGATGATTTCCATCTCCTCATTTACTTGAATGATAATTATTTTGTGTTACTTCATCACCAGAAATTACGATCACGCTGATGGACCGAACGCAGCATGAGGCAGAAGGAACATTATCGTTTTCCTATTATTTCTGAATCAGCTCTTTTTTTTAACTGTGTAGTGTTGCATTTCTTTTAAAATCTATAAATCTTATGGTCCCTTAGTGTTGTTCCGGGTATGACTACATCGCGACTATAAAAATGCACAGAAATGATAATTTTTCTTCCGAACGATCTCAAATAAATCAATCTACTGCTCTTGTTCAAAATAATCCAACCAGGTATTTAATGCTCAACGTTGTTGTTGTTGTTGTTGTTGTGGTCTTCAGTCCTGAGACTGGTTTTATGCAGCTCTCCATGCTACTCTATCAGGGCACCTCGGGTGAGGAGATGGTCAGTGGATGGGGCGGACTCAGAGAACACCCACATGAGGTAGGTGGGACCAGAGGCATTGTGGATACGGTGGGCAGAGCGGATTTCCAAGTCCGAGTGGGAGTTCAGTTCTACCAACACTTCATCCTCTGCGATCACCGGGCTGAGCTTGGTGATCACAGCGGTGTAGGTGGGGGGGCGACGGGGAGGCTGGGGCTGACGAGGAGTGGAAGTGGAAAGGAAGGGTGTCAGAGAGGCGTGGGGGCCAAACATAACTCGTGGGAGTTTTCGCAGGAGGTCTGTGTGAAAGGATGGGGACGGGGACTCGATAAGCACCGAGTCCCTGCAGGGAATGAGTTGGGAAATGGGAGCACCAGGTAAGTACTTCCGTATCTCCACGGTGAGGGTACAAGCGTCGAGGAACTTAGGATTGGGAGTTGACAGGACAAAGATGTGGAGGGTGGGGACCGAGGTATGGGTGGCAGGAGGTGGGGTGGTGTCCATGCAGACGGCAGGGGGAGGGGGAGGTGGTGTTGACTTTTTGTGGGAAGTGGCGGGAGCTTCTGGAGGTTGGGAGGAGGGGAGAGGGACGGGGAGGAGAGGGAGGTGGCGGGTGGCAGATCCCTGTGGTGTAGTGGAGGAGCCAGGAGAAGCGGCCAGTTCAGTGGTGGCGACGGTGGCTCGGCGCGAAGTGACGCATGCGGGGGATGCAGGTGACGGAGTGACAGGGTGGGTGAGAGAGGGGAAGCCGACCGCCTGAGGGGCGGCAGCATAGGCGGCAACAGAAGCGTACGTGAGGGCGGGGGTAGTAGTGGGAGCTGTTGAGGGTGTGGAGGCTGGAGGAAGGATGTAGAGGTGTGGGTATACAGCAGGGGAGGAGATGGGGAGTGGGTAAGTGGGGGAAGGGGAGGTGAGCTGTAAGGAGTGAGGCCAGGGGCTGCACTCCAGGAAGTGACTGTGGGAGAGGGGGAGGGGGAGGTGTAGATGACAGTGGAGGTGGGAGTGCTCATTGTGGATGAACGGCGACGGACAGACGGACGAGCAGCAGGCGGCGGTTACGGCGACGGGGATGGAAAGCAAGCAAGCAGGCGGACGGACGAACAGCTACAGCAGCAAGCGGCGGGCGGGCGGACAGACAGACAGACACAATCTTCGAAGACGGAGATTCCACCCTGAGAGTAGCCCAGGCTTTGCAATCTGACGCTTTCGAAGGAGGAGATCCAACCCTCTAGATCCAGCGGTGGCTGAACATAGCGTGCTTAACAAGCATAAGATTTTATTTGAAGAAACCAGAGTAATAGCCCACGCATCGAATTATTGGGACCCTGTGATCCGGGAAGCAGGAGAAATTAGACTTAGCGATAATAACTTTAACAGAGACAACGGCTATGCAATTAGCAACACTTGTAAGAGTGCACTGGATAAAGAAAAATCGCAGAGAAAAACTTCCCGCACTTTACCTCCTAATTCAAGGGATGGCGCTGCGAGCAACGCAGGATAGAAACTACATCTATGGAAGTACAGGGCACCACTTCACTACGAGCCATATCGCTGTTGCTATGACGTATTCCAGTCAATCAGAAGCCGTCCTTGGCATATAAAAGTGGGAACCTCGCTAGTTCACGACAGTCAGTTTTAGCCCTGACGACGACCATGGAGGTAGTGGTCGAAAGCTTGGAGTTTTATCCTGAATTGACGCGGCATGTACACCGAGAGATTTTTATTCAAGATATACGTCGCGAAAGACTTCGTAGCCGTCGGATACCTTGAAGTGCTTTCCTGTTTTTTATTTATTTTTTACTTTTTTTCTCAACCTCCGCCGATGTTCTCAGTGTGATACGCCTATAAGATGGTAGATTAGTCGTAGACAACCAGTTGTAGCAGTTATAACTGGATATGTCTCGTTACGAGCGCTTGGAACGTAATTGCTGTGTGCGGACTCCTAGCAGATTGCTATCAAACATCTGTAAACAACAACAACTTACTATTAATTTCAGTTCCACGCATTTATTTTAACTCCTATGCCAAATACTGGATCCGTTAATTTTTTACTAACATAATCCACATTGCAGCCTTTGTCAATGTAGTTGACAGTTGCAGCTATTTTCAGATACAAATCTAACTGCGTTCAAAATGGTTCAAATGGCTCTGAGCACTATGGGACTTAATATCTGTGATCATCAGTCCCCTAGAACTTAGAACTACTTAAACCTAACCAACCTAAGGAGATCACACACATCCACGCCCGAGGCAGGATTCGAACCTGCGACCGTAGCAGTCGCGCGGCTCCGGACTGAGCGCCTAGAACCGCTTGTAACGCCGGAAATGCATATCCTCCTATTTCCATCTATTGTACTATAATTTGTTTTCCTTATTTTTGTTACCTGAATATATGACATTTCTGTCTCTTTATATATTGTAATTGTTTTACTGTTTGTATATATATATATTTATGCATTTATGTCGATGTATAATTGGTTTGTTTCGTAAATATCATTTGTATTTTTACGCTGGGTCTTGCCTAGGGAAAACTGCTATCGAACGATTACATCGATAGGTCGTGTGAAGAATCAAAGTGTGTAGGATCTTTGGTAGGGTTAACTCTGCCGCGTGGAGCGCGGGCAGAGCAAGTAAGAGTCTGGCGGGAGTAGCGAATGGAGCAGGTGTTGTGTGACGCTCCCGCGAGTTGCCGCGCTTTCGGGGTTTGGCAGCATGTAATTGCGCTCGACTCGCGATGATAATTTCTGACATGGTGTCGCGGACGGGAAGCATTAGCTGGCGCACATCAAGAGCCCGTTTCGCCTGGTGACCGTGTCGAGAAGAAGGCGCGCCAACATCCAGCTTCTGCAACAGCGACGGCCGACAATGAGTGACTGTCGCCACCTCCTCGATCGACGGCTTCAAACCTTCAATCAACCAACAAGGAAGACTAAAAGCACGTAAAGTTTCAGAACTGTATGGCAGACCTCAGCTTTTCAAATTGTTCCATTTGCCTCGCAAAATTACAGCAACTTAGCATGAACCTTTGTTGCTCATTGTCCCAATTGCATTGCCAAGCAGGGTCCCTTCCTTTTCCGAAATGAACCCGAGTGTCGTTGAAATTCAAACGCCAGCATTAAAATAATATAATTAGATTTCACTGCTTTAATTTCAAAGTTCAGTAGCTGGCTACAATATTTAGGTTACACGAGCACAAATTTAGAGTGCGAGTTTTGTTAGCATATTTTAGCTTACCTGTGACTGCAGCTCAGCTTGGTACGTACTAAATTTTACTATTGTTAATAGTTCAGAATCATTTAATTCAAGTTCAAAGTAAAATCTCTTGTTTCTAAATTGCGTAGAGTCAAGTTGCTTTTGAAATGATTGTTGAGGTAGTCCAAGACTAACCGTATTTTACTGGATTTCGATGTGCTTCAGCAAGAAAGCTCACTATTAACCTCAGTCACTAAATTAACTTTCGATTTTCCGGTTTTATTAATTCTTTTGCTAAATTAAGTCAGAGTGTAGCGAAATTTATTACTTCTGACAAACTTTCAGTTTTCACACTACACGTGTCAACCTTCAGTTTCCACGTTTCTAGTGTTAATTATATGTGTAATAACCTTTCTTTTTCAGTTACTATAGTAATTGTCCTTAGGACTGGCGACCGTGATTTCCCCCAAATCTCAAATATCTAATTACTGCTAGTTAATTGTTAACGTAACGGCCGCACATTTACTTTCTTTATTAACTTTACCCCTTTTCAAAATTAATTTCCACCAGTTTCATTTGCATTTTTCCTTTCATTAAGATGTAACCCTTTCCTCCCTCTTTACCGACAGATTAACTTCGGTGACGATTGCTTTTCCCAAATTTCCATTAGGTACACGCGGTTTAATTTTTCACTCCATGAAGGTCGATAAGTGAGGGGGGAGGTTACACGCTCGGCCACCGCGGCCGGCTCTAACTGCGTGTTCATGCCTTTGTAATATGGTTGCTTGAGGTTCTGTATCATCTCATACTCTTTATACTTCGAATTCAGTGAAGTGTTTACAAAACGGTTTTTATAAAAGTTCTTTGTCAAACATGTGTAAGCAATACTTTTACACAGTAGGTCAAGAATTCACTCCATTTAACTAATCGACTTTTTTTTAACGGTCATTATTCTGGCTGGTATGACACGGTTCATCATGAATTCCATTCCTGCCAAACTCTTCATCTCACGAACACCATGCGTCCTAAGTTATATGCTGAATGTATTCCTGTCTCTACCTTCCCCTACAGTGCCTGCCATCTACATCTCCCTCTGGTACTATGGATGTTACACTCTGATGTCTTAACGTACGAGGTGTGGTCAAAGAATAATGTGAATCTTTTTAGTTTCAGAACTTGTTTTTATCTTTTTGGTACACGTGTTCCTGATGAGTATTTGCATTTTCAACTGTTTTGAATATTTAGTTTCTTGTTGACAGTCGGAAACGTTACACGTGTTTTCGAGTGCTCGTCGATTTTTTACTTTCGAAAAAGGTGGATCAGAGAATTTGTATTAAATTTTTCTCGAAAAATGGAATGAAGTGCAACACCGCGTTTTAAATGTTGACTGTGGCTTTTGGTGAATCCAGTATGGATGAAACAAGAGTTTACGAGTGGCGTAAACGTTCCAAACAGGGTCGAGAAGTCGCAGAAGACGACGACGGCCCTGGCTCATCAATTGCTGACAAAAGTGTGGATGAGGTAAACAAAATGCAAAATGGTTGTGGAAAATCGCTGAACCACAGTCAGAGAGGTTGGTGATGATGTTGGCATATCCTTTGGCACATGCCAAGCAAATTTGTCGGATGTTTTGGAACTGAAACGTGTAGCACCAAAGTTTGTTTCGAAACTGTTGAATTTAGACCGAAACGACGTCGCGTAGACATCGCCCAGGAACTCCTGAATGATGCCGACAACGAGCCACAACTTCTGAAGAAGGTGACGAAACGTGGATATACGGGTGTGGCGTCAAAACAGAGGCCAAATTCCCCCAATAGAATCTGCCTGAAGAGCCAAGCCCGAAAAAACGTCGACAAGTTGTATCACACGTGAACGTTGTTCTCACTGTTTTCTTCGATAACAATGGGAAGGTGCGTCATGAGTTCCGGTCAGTGCGGAATACTACCTGGGAATTACGCGCTCCTTGCGTGAAGCAGCCCGAAGAAAACGACCAGAATTGTGGCAAAACCGCTCGTGGAAACTCCATCGCGACGATGCTCCCGCTCGCACCTCACTGCTTGTTCGTATTTTTTGGCAAAAAACAAAACAGTTACGTCTCGTCAGCCATCTTATTCGCTGGACATGGCACTCTGCGACTTATTTCTATTCCCGAGGCTGAAGCCGTGAAACGGCGTCGTTAAGCCCTGGAGATATGTTCCTACTAACGTGTGAAGCTCTCGATAGAGCAAACAATTCGGCGATTGCTATTTTGTTTGACTACTCTCTGAAGCTAATGTGGCCGGATCGTGTGAAGAGAGACAACGTTTTGCTGCTTGTAACAGCTGAAGCAGCCAAAGGGCTTCAGATTCTCTACCCCAGTATGGTGTACGCCACTTGCCTTGCACATGCCTTGCACAGAGTTGCCGAAGAGGTGCGATCAAATTACCCAAAGAAAATCTATGTGACGGCTCCGCTACGGGTGCAGAAATTCGAGGAAACCTGTTCTTACACGATGCAGCTCTTGGCTTAATGCTGCTGAGTATTACTGCACCAACTACACCCAGATAAAGACAATATTCTGTGAGCTTGATAGCGATGAATCAAGTGCTATCAGAATTGTAAAAGAAGTTTTTACAGATACATTGTCTCTAAACTTGGCATAAAATATTCAAATGTGTGTGAATTCTCATGGAACTTAACTGCTAAGGTCATCAGTCCCTAAGGTTACACACTACTTAACCTAAATTATCCTAAGGACAAACACACACACCGATGCCCGAGGGAGGACTCGAGCCTCCGACGGGACCAGCCGCACGGACCGTCACAAGGCGCCTCAGACTGCGCGGCTACACAGCGCGGCCGTGAAATCTGAGTGATGCAGGATGGCGTACAGTCCTCGCGAGTTCACTTCCTACTTTTACCGAAAACACATTCAAGTCTGCCCAGCTCTGAAGTCATCCGAGACACAACGCTCGCGGGCGTTTGACTGACGTCGACATTTTGATATCACGGTGCCAACTGGCTCTTACCACTGCCTCCCTGGCTATATTTATACAGGGGGGCAGCGGACAGCCTAACTGAACACCTGGTACGAACCACCCTAGACACATGTTACTATATCTACGACACGTATTAATAAATAGCTCTTTCGGCTGACAATTTACGATCTTCTTAATTTTTATATAAATACAGTTAAATTTGCTTTAGTTACTCAGAAAGTAGTTCCCACACTGCAGCGAACATGTCTCAGTCCATTAGTTGTTGTTGGTAAGGGATGCACATAAACAGAGTCTTTTATAACCCCCCCCCCCCACCCCCCGCAAGAAATAATCACATACAGTCAGTCCGGTGACCTTGGGGGCCAATAATATAAGGCTGACTCACTGATCCAGTGCGATCGATCTATCGTTCAGTGAGACTTAGATTTAAAAACTCCCGCACTTCCAGATGCCGGAGTGGCGGTGCCCCACCTTCTTGGCAAATCAAGTCCTTCGAATTCAGTCTCTAACTGTGGGAAAAGAAAGTTATCAAGCATATCGAGATGCACTATGTGATCAAAAGTATCCGGATACCTAGCTAAAAAAGACTTACAAGTTCGTGGCGCCATCAATCGGTAATGCTAGAATTCAGCATGGCCCACCCTTAGCCTTGATGACAGCTTCCACTCTCTCAGGCATACCTTCAGTCAGATGCTGGAAGGTTT
Organism: Schistocerca americana; assembly: GCF_021461395.2. NCBI lineage: Eukaryota > Metazoa > Arthropoda > Insecta > Orthoptera > Acrididae > Schistocerca > Schistocerca americana. The sequence continues at coordinate 195,011,160 of NC_060127.1, forward strand.
CCTCGAATGGCAGCGCATTCTCCACGGAGTGCTGCACTGAGAAGAGGTATCGATGTCGGCCGGTGAGGCCTGGCACGAATTCGGCGTTCCAAAACATCCCAAAGGTGCTCTGCGGGATTCGGGTCAGGATTCTGTGCACGCCAGTCCATTACAGGGATGTCACTGTCGTGTAACCACTCCGCCACAGGCCGTGCATTATGAACAGGTGGTCGATCCTGTTGAAAGATGCAATCGCCATCCCCGAATTGCTCTTCATCAGTGGGAATCAGGAAGGTCCTTAAAACATCAATGTAGGCCTGTACTGTGACAGTGCCACGAAAAACAACAAGGGTTACAAGTTCCCTTCCTGGAAACCACGACCACACCGTAACACCACCGCCTCCGAATTTTACTGTTGGCACTACACACGTTGGCAGATGACGTTCACCGGGCGTTCGCTATACCCACACCCTGCCATCGGATCGCCACATTGTGTGCCAAGATTCGTCACTCCACACAACGTTTTTCCACTGTTCAATTGTCCCATGTTTACGCTCCTTACACCAAGTGAGGCGTCGTTTGGCATTTACCGGCGGATGTGTGGCTTATGAGCAGCCCTCGACCACGAAAACCAAGTTTTCGCACCTCCCGTCTGTCATAATACTTGCAGTGGATCCTGATACAGTTTGGAGTTCCTGTGTGATGGTCTGGATAGATGTCTGCCTGTTACACATTACGACCCTCGTCAACTGTCGGTGGTCTCTGTCAGTCAACAGACGAGGTCGGCCTGTACGCTTTTGTGCTGTACGTGTCCCTTCACATTTCCACTTCACTATTACACCGGAAGCAGTGGACCTAGGGATGTCTAGGAGTGGAAATTTCGCGTACAGACGTATGCACAAGTGACAGCCGTCACCTGACCACTTTCGAAGTCTGTGAGTTCCGTGGAGCGCCCCATTCTGCTCTCTCACGATGTCTAATGACTACTGAGGTCTCTGATACGGAGTACCTGGCAGTAGGTGGCAGCACAATGCACCTAATACGGAAAACATGTTTCTGGGGGTGTCCGGATACTTTCGATCACATAGTGTATGTGCTTTTTGTAACGGTGTTTTCGGCAAAGAAAAATGGACCATTCACCTTTTCCCATGAATCTGCACAAAACACATTAAATTTTGGAGATTCATATTGTCGTTCCGTACCCCATATTCTTACATTATCACAGTTCACCTTTCCATTTAAATGGAATGTTGTCTTTTCACTAAACACTAGATGTCCATAGCGTAAGTTAGTTTGAATTAGAGTAAGTAGTGTATAGCCTTAGGGACCGATGATCGCAGCAGTTTGGTCCCATAAGACCTTACTGCAAATTTCCAAATCGCATGGCAAGTGGCGAGATTATTTTCCACTTTTAAGGCGAGCAATTAGCTTTTTGCGATAGACCATTTTTCTTGGAACTTCCTGTAGAGTTAATAGCGCTGTTTCCGATAGGTGTATTAGTTCACTTTAGTGATTATTGACTCAGACTTAAATTTTGTGCGTATGAACTTTTACAGAATATATCGATCAGTTAAAACTCAAAACTTCATTCCAGATCCCGCTGAGTAAGGCAAGTAGGAACATTTTCTTTCACCGATCGCAAAGAGTAATTTTGACTTGCAGCCACAGTACGTTTCCTATCGCTTTCTGGTTGGCAGCAAAAACAGTTTTCAGGCTCTTGTAGATGGCGAAGGCAGGCGGAAAGCACACACAGACAATTTAAGATTCTTTTCATACGAAAGTAACGGCCATTTGATCATTAGCCGTCGCCCCACACCTTGGGCACTCTATCTGCAGCTATGACACCACACATGTCATGCGCAGAGGTCACCATCATCGGTTTCACCTTTCATTGTTGGCGACGGAATTCTTTCGGGCGTGAAGAGCCGGAACCTTTGCATTGTGACGACTGAGACTTCAGTTCTGACTCAATCTCGTATCTAGGTTTCACCAAGTGCAACAATCCTTTCCAGAAACCGGTCTCCGATTACGTTGGAGCAATTCTTCCGCAATTCTTTTATGATCTGCCTTCTGATCTTCGCTCAGATCTTGTGGGACCCATGTGGCAGCAACTTTTCTCATCTTTAATTCTGCGAACTGAAATGACAGAGAATCTGGCCTCAATTGCAATTTCCCCACATGTTTTTCGTCGACCCGCTCTCAAACTGCCATTAAAATTGATCTGAGAGGTGTGGTGTGATGGCGCTGCGCTTGTCAGGGTGTGCGGGTCAGTGGCCGGAAATGAACAGACCACCGTGATACTGCCCTACGGTCTACTACGCTATTCTCACACACTTCTCTAAAAGCGTTGTAAATTTTCACCCCCGAACAGCGCGCGGGAAAAATGAACACTTAAATCTTTCCTCGTGAGCCTGATTTCGATTATTTTATCACGATGATTATTTCCCCCCTTTGTAAGTGGGCCCCAAACGAATATTTTCACACCCTGAGGACGAAGTTGTGATTGAAATTTCTTGATAAAATACTGCCACAACGAAAAACGCATTTGTTTTAATTGGTACGATCCGAATTTCATGCCCGTGGCACACTCTCCCATATTTCGCGACAATACAGACAGAACTGACCTCGTCCGTCAATCTTATCGATGTGGATCCCAGGGTGCAGAGCATTACTTCAGAAGAGGGCGCACAGGCGTAGTGTGAGCAGGCTCTTAAGTAGATTGCTGTATTTTCTGTGTGTGCCGCCAATAAATCAGGTTCTTTGGTTCGCTTTCCCCACTACATTATCTATGTGATCGTTCCAGTTTAAGTTAACGTAACTCTAGGCCGTAAGTATTTATTTGGTTTTATGCACTTTAGATTTGTGCGATTCATCATGTAACTGAAATTTAGCAGATTTAGTATTCACATGGATCACTTGGCAGTTTTCAACTGCCGCTTTACTCGCCATACAGCTGTCTTATCTAATCATTTTGCAGTTGGTTTTGATCGTGTGATGACTTTACAAGATGGTAGATGACAGCATCATCTGCAAACAGTCTAAGGGGTCTGTTCAGATTGTCTCCCAAATCGGTTATTCAGATTAGGACCAGCAGAGGGGCTATGAAATATTCCTGGGGAACGCACCAGATATCACTTCTGTTTTACACGACGACTTAACGTCTATTACCACGAACTGTGACTTTTGTGACAGGAAATCACGAATCCAGTCACATAACTGAGGCTATACTCCATAGTCAAGCAATTCGACTGTAAATCTCTTCTCAGGAATGGTGTCAAGAGCCTTCTGGAAATTAGAAATATGAAATCAATTTGAGATCTCCCGAGATCGATAACAAACATTCCTTCGTGAGAATAAACAGCTAGTTGTGTTTCACAAGAACGAAATTCTCTTGCCCGTGTTGGCTATTTGTCAGTAAATCGTTTTTTTGGAGTTAACCCATAATGTTCGAAGACAAGTGTATGTTGCAAAATCCTACAGCTAATCTGTGTTACTGATGTAGGTATGTATTCCGCGGATTTCTAGAATTTCCTGTCTTGGCTATTGGTGTGACTTGTGCAACTTTCAAGTCTTTAGGTACAAATCTTTCGACGAGCGAATGTTCGCATATGAGTGCAAAGTAAGGAGCTATTGTATCGGCGTACTTGCCTTTATTAAGCGATTTCAGCTGCTTCGCTACACCGAGTATATTAACTTCTAAGTTGCTCATATTGGCAGATATTATTGACTCAAATTCTGGTATGTTTATTTCGTCTTCGTTGGTGAAGAGATTTCGAAAACACGTATTTAGTAACTGCTTTAATGACACCGTCGTCAGTAACGTCACCATTGCTATCGCGCAGTACAGGCATTGACTGCGTCTCGCTGCAGGTGTGCTTTACATACGACAAGAATCTCTTTCGGTTTTCTGTTACATTTAGAGACAGAGTTTAGTTATGGGATCTATTAAAAGCACCTCACATTGACGTCCGATTTAAGTTTTGAGCTTCTGTAAAACTTCGCCAGTCATGGAGATTTTGTGTGCTTTTAAATTTAGCAAGTTTTTCCGTTTCTCTGGCGACAGTGTTCTGACCTGTTCTGTGAAACATGTGGGGCCAATACCATCTCTTATTAATTTATTTGGTACATGTCTCTCAATTGTTGTCGACACTATTTCTCTGCATTTAAATCACATCTGGTCTACGCTTACATAGCCACACTGGAAGGAGCAGAGACTGTAAGGAAGGTGTCAATCCAATTTTATCTTCTTTTTTAAATAGATATATTTTGCGTTTACCGTTCATGGGTTCGGACGTTATGGTTTTCAGTCTCGTCACACCAACTTTGTGGTCACTAATCCCTGTATCGTGATGCTCCGTATTTTCTCAGGATTATTTGTTGCAATGAGACCAAGTATGTTTTTGCAACAACATGGAACCTACAGAGGTCATCCACCTGGCGCTGCCTTTGTCGCCCTATCTACATCTACATCTATACTCTGCAGGCGGCCTGACAGTGCGTTCCAGAGGGTACCCTGTGTAACACTGTCAGTTCCCCCTTTCCTGTCCCGGTCGAATATGGTTCGTGGGAAATATGGCTGCCGGTAGGCCTCTGTGTGGGCCCCTTATCCTATGTGGCATCCGATGTTTGGTTTCCTCTTAAGTACCTTCTTTACCTGTCCTCCACACATCCACAGGAAAGAGAAAAGTTCTACGAAGGTACAATGTTCCCAAATTAAAAGACAAGGAAGTATCCTAAAAATATGAAACATGACTGCAGAAGAAGTTTGAGGCAAAACAAATCTGGACCATGGAAAGCATGGAAGGAAGTGGAGTATGATGAAAGATGTTCTATAACAAACTGCAGAAGTAGTTCTAGGTACAGAAGAAAAGGTGGAAAGTGCAGGATTGTTTGATGAAGATTGTAAATAGGTGGTGGCAGAGAGAAATGAGGCAAGAAAGAAAATGATAAACATGGCAACTAAGCTAATACAGAAGAATTCATGAATAAAAGGAAAGAGGGAGATAGAATTTGTAGAAGAAAGAAACGAGAATTAGAACAGAAATGCATTATACAGCTAGAAGAAGAATACCATAACCAAGAAGTAAGGAAACTCAAGAAGAGAGTTCAGGAATTGAAGAAACACTTTCAACCACATACTGTATTCTTAGAGATAAAAAAGGAAATTTTATAGGAGGAGGAGAACAGATTTAAGGTTGGTGGGCTCAGTGAACTGCTGAATGTCACTACAGAGAGATGTACTGGAAGAACCTTTTTGTTTTTATCCCTCATAAAATTCATTTTACCCCTCAGGGGGTAATTTGCCCCAGGGTGGGAACACTGGTCTAGATTCACCTTCAGTCCAACCTTCTATCAGTAGTTGTCCTTTTTCTGATGTATTTTTGTCAACTCATAGTTTGATGCACTTTGTAGACTATATTATATGCATGTGACAGACATCTGAAATTACCATCCGTCTATACTTCAGTCCATACCTGTTGCCTACATTCCCTTATTACTTTCTCTAATGAGACATTTAATGGAACTGATGAGAGAGAGTTGTCTCAAACTCAAATGTTCACGATCTGGCCCCTCAGAAATGCGCTGCTGGCCTTGATGTATCCACACAAGTTTGTGGGATTCTCATTAGCTTCTCAGGAATTCTGAAGTCACACAGTGCATAGTATAGGCTATTCCTGTGGATGCTGTCATACACACACTGGAAATCAATTGACGGAAAGTAGATATCTTTATCTTATTGCCGGTTTTTATCTAGTAATTGCCTTTGACTTAAATGTGGTTGTCGATTTGTTTGGTTCAAAGCCAGGTTGGTATTCCTCTATGTTGTTCTCTACAAATAGTTGTAATTTTCTGAGGATAGTGATAGTACCTTACAGATTACATTCAGCAAGCTGATATGCCTGCAGTTGCATTACATTTTGTTTCCCTTCTTGTATACTAGCATATTATGGGCAACTTCCATTTTTTCTGACAATGTCTCAATCTTCAATAACAACTTTATCAGTTTCTGTATAAGTGGAAGGTCTCATCTCCCTCATTGATTAATTCTCCTATTGTTCTGTCTTCCCCAGGGATGTTGTTGTCTCTGAGTCTTTTGACTGCAGTCTTTGCATCTTCATCATTTGATTCTCATCTTTCCTTTCCTCCAAGATGTCTGCAAGTAAAATTTCTTCAGGGTTTGGGAGATTCAAGAATTCTGATAAGTATTCTTTCCATCTTTCTACAATTCTTTCCATTTCATTTATCAAGTTGTGATTCTTATCTCTACTGAAAAAGATTGTGCTCTGAACTCCACATTTCCAATTTTTGATGCAGTGGAAAAATTGTCATGAACTCTTGTTGTGCCTCTCTACCTCAGCTTATCCTAACAGAGTGGTTAGATACATTCTCTTCTCTGTTCTCAGAATTCACTTCATTGTTCTTTTAATGCTGAGAAAACGCTCTCTTTGGTTTCTTCTACATTCATATAGGTATTCTGTACTCATTAGACCATTCATTCCATGCAACACATCCCACAATTCTTCTTCACTTTCTGAGGACAGCAATGTCATCTGTGAATTTTATTACTGATATCTTTTGCCACTGATTCGTTGCTTTACAGATTGAACCATAGTATGAAAGACAACATCCCTGTCTTACATCTTCCATTTTCATTGTTTCTTCTTTATTACTGTAAATATTGTATATCACTCATCTCTCCCTAACGCTTACTCCTATTTTTCTCAGATTTTCAAACATCTTAGTCTATACTGCAATGTCAAACACTTTTTCTAGAAAGACAAGTCCTATGAATGTTTCTCGACTTTTTGCAAGTTTTGCTTCTATTATCAGAACTACCTCTCCAGAGCCCTTACTTTCCCTTAAGCCAAACTGATTATCAGCTAGCAGATTCTCAATTTATTTTCCATTCTTCTGTATCTACTCTTGTAAGCAACTGGGATGTATGAACCGTTAAGGGCCGGCCGAAGTGGCCGTGCGGTTAAAGGCGCTGCAGTCTGGAACCGCAAGACCGCTACGGTCGCAGGTTCGAATCCTGCCTCGGGCATGGATGTGTGTGATGTCCTTAGGTTAGTTAGGTTTAACTAGTTCTAAGTTCTAGGGGACTAATGACCTCAGCAGTTGAGTCCCATAGTGCTCAGAGCCATTTTTTGAACCGTTAAGGTAATTGTGTGGTTAGTTCTTACACTTACCTCCTTTGCTACCGTCAGTATTGTGTGGATGATATTTTTCTGACTTGAATAGCCATTGGTCTCCACCTCACTCAGCTAATTACAAAAGAATCTCACCTAAACCTTCTACATTATTTGATCTTAAGTCTGCCAATGTTCATTTAAATTCTTATTCCAATACAGGATCCCAATGTCTTCCACATTGACACATATTTCTTCCTCTATCACATCATCAGACAAGGCCTCCCTCTAGCAGAGACCTTCAGTGTACTACTTCTACCTGTCTGCTCTCTCTGTATCTAAACAGTGGAATTCCTGTTGCGCTCTTTTTGTTGCCAACCTTGGTTTTCATTTCATGAAAGCTATTTTGATTTTTCTATATGCTGAATCCGTCTTCCAACATTCATTTGTTTTTTGATTTTTTCACATTTTTCCTGGCTGAGTTTGGCTTGCCTTTCTGCACCTCCTATTATTTCTTTCCAAATGCCTTATATTACTTTACTTCTGTCTCTTCTTAAACATATTTTTACTTCCTCTTTTTCATCAATCATTTACAATATTTCTAATGTTATCCAAGGTTTCTTTGCAGTTATGTTCCTTGTCATTATGTTTCTCTGTCCAACTTTCTTGATTGCTGTTTTCAGAGATGTTCATTCCTATTCAACTGAATTGGTTGCTACAGTGTTCATTCACAATATCTATAGCAACAGAGAACTTCAAATGCATCTCATCATTTCTCAGTACTACAGTATTCCATTTCTTTGTAAATTTATTCTTCCAGACAATTGTTTTAAACTTCAGTCTACTTTTAGCCATTGTTATCTGATGGCTCTCCGTGTCTCCAGGCCTTTTGCGATTGTGCCTCCTCTTCTTGCAATTTTTGAACAATGTATTCTCTGTCACTGGCCAAAAATTATTGCACTGCAGAACAAAACCTTCTCCCACTCTCATTCCTACTATCTATCTCATATTCTCCACTACTATTTCTTCTACTCCTTCCCCTACAATGCATTCATATCCTGCAGAATTACCTGATCTGTAACCTCATATACTTCCGGCATTTCATCTGCTGCTTGTAGTTTCACTATGTATACCTGAACTTCTATTGTTCGCAACAGTTTTCTGTTGATTCTGATGAGAACAACCCTAACACTGAACTGTTCACAGTAACTCACTCTCTGAATTATTCATTACAAATCCTTCTCTCATCATACCACACTGTGCTGCTGTTGATGTCACCCTAAATTAGGCTGATCAGAAACCATCAGCATCTTTCCATTTCATTTAATGGGCCCTCCTACATCTATATTGAGCCTTTGTATTTTCCTTTTAAGATTTTCTAACTTCCCTCATCCCTCCCCCTCCCCCCTCCCAGGCAGTTCCCTCTGTCCCTCTGGAAGACCTGAATAGGGGAGGGGACAAATGTGGAATCTTTTGCCAGTAGAAAGGTCATCATGACATTTTTTTCAATTATGGGTCACAAGTCCTTTGGACACACATTATGTGACTTTAACGCAGTTCCTTCCGCTGTCTCCTGCATATATGTGCCATTGATTGTTGGTACTTCTACTGCCTTGTAGGGGCAGTTTCCCAGTCCAAGAGCAAGGAGGTCCCTGAACCTCTGTCCGCTCTATGCCATTTGGACACAGCCATTGGCAGAACAAGAGTGGATCCGAATAGTGGAAGCCTTTGCCCACCATGCTGATGACTCGTGATTGTGTTTGAAACCTTGGTCAATGACATTTTGATTAACAGTCAAATATGCTACTCCTAGACCACAGCTTTATATATGTATTAGCAAAATGGCAATAATAACTGGAGTAGAACTTTGGGAGTGCATTTTTCCACACACATCCCTTTCTGTGCTTTTTGTTTTGTTTTGTTTTAGTGCCATTAGGGACCATCTTAAGTATTACAACACATTTCTGGAACCCTTTTTCTCTAGCTGCTTGCCTTCTCTTCTCTGTCCACACATTGTACTGCTATTGCCCATCGTGGAAGCCCGTAAAGTTGTTGATCAGTGATCTGTGCTTTTAGCAGTTTGAGATGTCTTCCTGTTACAGATTACTCACTATTAAGTCCAGCAAGAAATTTCCAGAAATGCAAATTTTATATTTGTATTGTTTAAAAAAACTAACAGGTTTTAATTAGGGCCACAAGTCAACGAAACTTGGTGTGTCAAAGTTTTGAATTTTAAAGTTTTAGCAGTAATATTACTTTACTTGTCAAATTTAGATAAAATATAAGATCTTTGTTATATGGCATGGAAATAGGACTTTTAAAAGAGGTAGACTAACCCTAAAACAATTATTAGTGGGATCAGATTTTTGAGGGCATGTAGCTTTCATGAGTCTGCAGTTTTGAATAACAGAAGTTCCTTAAAGAAAATATTTCTGTGCAACTATTTACAGCCTTACCATCAGAAATATGTAAATTATGCTATGAATAAAAAGATTTACATAATTATAACTGGCAAATAATTCTGACATTTTCTGGATGTGTGGCATATGTATCAAGTATGTAAAAGAACCTCCTCGTGTGACGATATATGAGACGGGGGGAAATAATCTCAGACTTCATTAAGAATGTAGTTACAAAAAAAGTCAGGTGTTGTCAAGCGTGAATATTACCAGACATTCACTTTAAGTGATAGTCCCGAGATTCTGGTCTGAGATGCTGAAGTTGGCGATTGTGTTTGCGTGAGGTGTTTCCAACTTGGTGTGTCTTCCTTTCGGTAAGTAGCACTCTATCTTTTTCTACATTGTTGATATCTCTTTAAGAAGCGATGCTTGGTAAATACTGACAAGATATATTTACAGAAGGATGGAAAAAACGGGTAGGAACCAACCTTTTTTCTACATTGTTGATATCTCTTTAAGAAGTGATGCTTGGTAAATACTGACAAGATATATTTACAGAAGGATGGAAAAAACAGGTAGGAACCAACCTTGGGAATATTGTTTTATGTTTTGGATGAATGTGGGAATGTAAAAACACATGAAGCAATACAAGTGCAATGGCCTATTTAGGACATAGTATTGACCAAAATACTCACTCTGAAATTCTGAAGAGATCAGGGGTACAATACAGAGTGTGAGAGGTTATTCACAACTTCTACAAAATCCAAGCTGCATTTATAAGAGTCAAATTACGTGACAAGGAAGCATGAAGTAGTAGCTGAGACCAGTGTGGGTCAAGGTTATCACTTACACCCAGTGTTCTTGAAGTTGACCTTCAGTAAGTTGTAAAGAGAACAAGGGAGAACTTTTGAACGAGAAGGAGGACAAGTAAAAATTTGAAGGTCTGTTGATGGGATTGTAATTCTGTAAGAGATAGTAAGAGCCTCGGGAGGGCAACTGAAAGGAACTGATAATGTCTCAAGAAGAGGTTATAAGATCAACATTGCAAAAGCAACACAAGGACAACAGAATGTAGTTGAATTAAATTAGGTGACACTGAAGGAATTAGATTAGCATGAAATACTAAAAGCAGTAGGTGAGTTTTTTATTTGGGGACCAAAATAACTAATGACAGGTGAAGTAGAGAGGATATAAAATGCTCACTGGTGGTAGCAAAGGAAGAATTTCCAAAAAAAGAGAAATTTGTTGAGATCTCTCATAAACCTCAATTTTCTTGGTAGTCTTTTCTGAAGGTATTTGTCTGCAGTGTAGCATTTTATGGAAGTGAAATGTGAACAATATACAGTTAAGACAAGAAAAGGGATAGAAGCATCTGAAATGTGGTGCTACAGGAGATTGTTGAGTATTAGATGGGGAGGTCGAATAATTAATGATGAGGTACTGAGTGAAATTAGTGTAAAATGGAGTTCATGCCACAACCAGACTAAAAGAAGGGGTCGGCAGTGTTACGTGGGTCTTGGCATTGTTAGTGTTCAGTTGGTGACAGGATGGCCTCCCTGACATCACCACTCTGTCCAAAATGGAATTTGTGTACACCATCTGTCTGAATTTAGTGTAAGTGTCATGTTCAAGTGTGAGGAAGTTTTTCCAAATGCTGCACTCATCTCTGCAATGAGCTACAAAATATTTCAAATGGCCCCAGATCGTCTCATAAATCTAAATAATTTTGTACAACTTACTACCCCTGTTCCTCAGTCATATCAATAAAGGTATCATACATTTAACTTAAGATGACCCCAGGTAGATAAATCTAGAAAATTAAGGTCAGGTGATTTTGCAGGCAAAAATATAGGTCCTCCTTGGCCTACTCTTCTTGGATCATACTGCCAAGTTATATATCAAGTTACAACTGCTGCAAATTGTGCTGATGCTCCATAATGCATTTCCCAGTGTTTGGAAGAGGAACATCATCAAGCAATACTGGAAGATCCTGTCCCAGAAACTGAAGATACTATTATTCAACAAGTTTTGTTGGAAGTATATGTGACCCAATGAGACAATCACCTTGTATCCCCAGCCACACATTGAGTGACAAACATTGGGGTTATTGTGTCTCACAAACAGATTGTGTGTTTGTGTCAAACTTGAGCCCAATTAGATGGGGACTTCACCAGAAAGCATGCAGTGAGTATAGACAGTGTTAAGCCACAATTACACATGTGTGTCCCCGAGGGAAAGAAAAAACGAAAAAACAAACTTGTTTGCAATTTCAGCATTATCTTTTGTTTGTGTTTCTTTTTTGGTTGTTCTTTCTTTTTGTCTCAATAAGCAACAAGAAAAGACAATAAGGGACTAAAACCAATATCTAAAGAAGTACACACAATAAAGTTAAAAACTCTCTTTATTGGTTGATTAAATGCAGTCCACCTCATTTCATAATCCCATTTGAGCCCTGCTAAGCAAACTTTCTATTTATTTTCTGTAAAACAAATGTTTTAATAACAAACACGTTCTTATTCTCAGCAAGTTCATCCATTGTCAGTCATCAGCTGTATCTGTTTTTATATCCAGCGTTCCCCCCTAAAGAATCAGTCTTAGGTTTATAAGCAGTTTCTGCAGCTCTGCTATGTGCTATGTCATGTCAGATGGCCTAATGGCCTTGAGGTCAAGTAGATGATAAATGTGAAGACTCATCCATCATCGAGAAAGGTGATGTGTTTATTTTTATTTATTGATTGGGGGGGGGGGGGGATCCAACTGCCATGGTGTGATGCTAATGAACTATGATTAAACATATCCATAATGGGTGTTTTAGAATCCTTCACTGTGTAATGAATATAAATACAGAACTGCAACCAGTCACGTTTTTTTTTAATATTCAATTATTCCATCAACTGGTTTTCAAACCTTTTCAAGCTCATTTTCAGATGGTGTATATGTTTATTTCCATAGTGTGATGCTGGGTAAGAGCTGTGTGAGGGAAGATAGATAAAAAGACTTTAATGTGTCACCATGAGTAATGTTTATATTCTGAGTTTTACCAAAAAATTAACTCTGTTATTTCCTGTGAAAGCGTGTGTGCCTTTGTAATTGGTATTCACTGGATGGCTGCCATTGTGACTGCCAGTTGACCATAGATGACTCAGTTTTAACTATGAATGTAAATATTTACTGACTGTCATGATTAGTCTGCCACCATCCAGCATGTGGTGTACAACTGGTACATGTTGCAAAGATCTTCACTCAGAGATATTATATACTTTGCTCAGAGACAGTTATCTGATTTTATGTACATATAATACAATGTGTGGGCAAATACTTTGATTTAAACTGGTGCTAAAGTAAATGCAAAAAATAATAGAGTTACAATAGTGCAGAGAATATCAGTGGTTTATAAACTTCTTTCTCTTCTTTTGATCTGCACTTGGTAATCCCGTCCACTACTTTATGTTATCTAACCAAGATATTCTTCTTTGCCCTTTCTCCTCTTTCACCCTCAGCTTTCTGTTTATTATCGACGGCATAAGTAAATACTTTTGGATTAAAGGACACCGCTCAACTAAAGGCAGATATGTTGAGTTGTTGAGAGGAATACACGAGAGAAAGAAAACTTTCTAGCTTTCAGAGTTATAATTTGAAAAGTCAGAATTACATGCACACAGAAAACATACACACACACACACAGATGCCTATGCCTTTACTGGACTAGCAGTGCCAGTGGACTGGTTGTGCTGGGGCTGGTGACAGGTAGGGTGGATAGAGAGAGAGGGAAGAGGGAGGCAGAGAGAGGGACTGGGGGCGGGTGGCTGGCAGCCAGTTTGTAACTGGGAACGTGGGAGGAAAGGGTGGCAGCTATTTATTTATTTATTCTCCATGTACAAATACAAGGATTTGTTTTGGATAGTTTACATAATGATCGTTCCCCTTATAACATTGTGGGAAACAATTATATAAAATAGGTCTAACAGATAAAAAATTATGTTTCTATTTTTTTTGTACATGTAAATACTAGTTATACAAATGAAAGTATTCTACTCCTCTGAGAGGAATTCTTTAATACTATACAAACACTTATTGGTGGGGAACTCCTTCGAGGCAATTTCAAGGCAGCTTCCACTTAAGCTTTTTACTTTTTTCGGAAGTTTGTTATAAAATTTGATCCCCATATAATAGGGGCTGTTGTCTGCAATTTTCGTATATGGCCTAGGCACGTGATGCACGATTGTAGTGCCTGCTGGGAGCGGCACACACTAAAGTCAATGTGTGGACGTGAACTGGTAGCGGACCACCGGACAGAGGAAGGGAAATTATCTTGTGAAGGATGTGGTGACAGTGTGTTACCTGAGATTGAGGCCAGGACTATTATGAGAGTGGAAGATGTGTTGTAAGGATAACTCCCATCTGTGTAGCTCAGAGAAGATGGTGGTGGTGGGAAGGATCCAGATGGATCAGTTTGTGAAATAGCCACTGAAATTGAGAGTGTTGTGCTGAGCTGCATGTTGTGACACCTGGTGGTCAACATTGTTCTTGACCACAGTTTGACATCCTGGTGAACAGCTGGGTGGTAGTTATACTGACATACAAAGCTGTGCAGTGTTGGTATATGACATCGGGCTTTCACAGGTGGTCCAGCTTCTTATGGGGCAGGATAAGCCTGTGACAGAGCTGGAGTAGGATGGCTGGGTGGGGGATTGAGCAGGTCTGGCACCTTGGTCTGCCATATGGCTCGTATCGCTCTGGCAAGGAATTGGGAATGGGAGTAGCATAGGGATGGATTCTACCATGAAACAAGGGACATTTTAACCCAGATCCTTCCCACTCCTCATGAAGTGGTGTTCTTTTACCCGCCCAACCTATACAACATCCTAGTCTATCCCTATGCAGGCAGACCTGCCTCAAGTCACAGCCACTTGTTGCAGCGTGTTTCATATATCCGAGGTCAAATAGGTACCTAGGCAGGCTTTGAGAGCAGAAAATCCTGTGCTACATATCCTGTCAGGAAAACATTGTTCACCTGCCTGTTTGATGATATATCTTGAATACAAGATCCACTACCTTCTCTATTGTCTCCCAAATTAGATAAAAATCAAATGTAAACCTACATTCCTTACTCTGTGTGAGATACCTCACTTCTCGAGCACATTTCTTATGCTTGCTTCTCTGTGCCTCCAGAGACCCTTTTTATATTGAGATCTTAGTAATTATACCACAGATACATGTATCTACGTTTCTTATGCCTTAATATCATAGCAGCACCTATGTCCATTTTGCGTTAGCATAAACACTGATATCTTTCACTAAATATGCTTGGAAATTTCTTACAGTCTCGGTTGTAATAGTATAACTCTTGCATAACAGGAGCAACAGCTGGACAATTTATTTTGTTTCCATAAAAGGTTAAAACAAGCTTCTGTATACATTCATCAGTGGATACCTAGATGAATCTCTTAAGTGATGCAGGCTTGTAATGAATATGATCCTATTAAAATAATAATACACCAAAGCTCACTTGATCTGCAATATGAAGCATTTTATTTAGAACATAATGTTTGATTTCTTTTTATAAAATGTCATATATACTTTTGTTTTAACCATTAACACTTAACTACTGAACATATTTCATCATGTATATTAGGTTCTGGAACTGACACAGTAAAACAGGTGAGGTTCTTGACATACAGTACGCTGTATCTATTAAATCTGAGTACAAGTTAAAAATGGAGAAATTCAGGAAACTGCACAAAGACATGAACTGGATGGATGTTTACAATACTTCTGACACAAATGGAAAAGTACCAAGCATTCGTTAATAAACTTACCTCCACTTTTTAAAAATTGTTTTCCCTAAAGGTAACTCAAATCACTCAGAAGTCAAAAAATGAGCTATGCATTACAAAAGGTATAAAGATATCATGTGGGACAAAAAGGAGACTGAATCTACTATCTACAAACAGCTCCGATGCTAGAATTGTAATGCATTACAAAGAATACAGAAAAATAGAAGCAAATAATCTAGAAATTAAAGCAGCTTTATTATGAGAAAAAGATAATTACATCAGTCAACAAAATAAAAACTGTATGGGATATAGTGAAGAAAGAGACTGGTGGGGCCAAAAAGGAAGCTCTAAAAACAAAAGGGACTTTGGTAAGAAGTACATGTAGTGTTTCAAATCTCTTAAACAAGTACTTCATTTCTGTTTCTGACAGCTTGGCGTTATCAGATTCGGTGAACAGTGCAATGGACTATCTGAGAACAGTCTTTAAAAATAACTTCAGTAAAATGGAAATGACATTCTCGTCTCCCAAAGAAGTAGCACCCATCATAAAATCCTTAAAATCTAAGTATTCCAGTGGGTATGATAATATACCAACAAAGTTAATCAAAGAGTGCTTTTTCTTGTATACATTAATGACCTCTCATATGTTACATTACCTGATGCTAAGTTTGTTTTGTTTGCAGATGATACAAACATTGCAATAAGTAGCAAGTCAAGTACAGATTTACAAATAGTTGTTGTTGTTGTGGTCTTCAGTCCTGAGACTGGTTTGATGCAGCTCTCCACGCTACTCTATCCTGTGCAAGCTTCATCTCCCAGCACCTACTGCAGCCTACATCCTTCTGAATCTGCTTAGTGTATTCATCTCTTGGTCTCCATCTACGATTTATACCCTCCACGCTGCCTCAGAACATGTTCTACCAACTGACCCCTTCTTCTGGTCAAGTTGTGGCACAAACTCCTCTTCTCCCCAATTCTATTCAATACCTCCTCATTAGTTATGTGATCTACCCATCAAATCTTCAGCATTTTTCTGTAGCACCACATTTTGAAAGCTTCTATTCTCTTCTTGTCCAAGCTATTTATCGTCCATGTTTCACTTCCATACATGGCCACACTCCATACATATACTTTCAGAAACAACTTCCTGACACTTAAATCTATACTCGATGTTAACAAATTTCTCTTCTCCAGAAACGCTTTCCTTGCCATTGCCAGTCTACATTTTATATCCCCTCTACTTCGACCATCATCAGTTATTTTGCTCCCCAAATAGCAAACCTCCTTTACTACTTTAAGTGTCTCATTTCCTAATCTAATTCCCTCAGCATCACCCGACTTAATTCGACTACAATCCATTATCCTTGTTTTGCTTTTGTTGATGTTCATCTTGTACCCTCCTTTCAAAACACTGTCCAAATAGCTGGTAATCAAATTTTCACTGACATTAATAAGTGGTTTGAAGCTAATTCACTGTTATTAAACTTTGAGAAGATCCACTATATGCAGTTCAGAACCTGTAAGAGATTTCCTTCCAGTATGTGCATAACATATGAAGACATTCAGATCAAAGAGGTTGACAGTTTAAATTTCTGGGATTATGAATCAGTTGGGAAGGGCATACCATAGAATTGCTTAAGTGCCTAAACAAGTCTGTATTTGCAGTAAGAATGATGCAGGAGATATAAATATAAAAAAACTTGGATACTTTGCTTACTAAATGATTAATGGAAAATCTCATATAAAGATGTGAAACAAATACTAACAAAGAGATAGAGGGGCTGGCCAGTACTTACCTCAGCTCGGTACAGCCGATAGATACACATAAAACAGAACTGAAAATTTACATTCCTAGCTTTCGGAACAAATGTTCCTTCATCGGGGAGGAGAGAGGGGAAAGAAAGGGAAGAAGGGAAAGGAGATTCAGTTACTCACAACCCAGGTTATGAAGCAACAGGGAAAGGAAAATGGGAGGGTAGCAAGGATGGAGGCATGGTTGTCAGAGCGAAGTCAAAGATATTCTACTGTAAGTACTGTGCCAGCTTCAAACCAAAGAGGATGCATACAGAAGTAAAGAGGTATATAGTATAAAGATAAACACAACTACGTTGGATGAAAAGATGCGTGAATGGCTAAAGAGGAAAGGGAAAGAGGAGAAGACTGAAGAGTGAATGGGAGTGAGGATGTTTAACGTAGGTTCAGTCCAGGGGGATGGCGGGATGAAAGGATGTGTTGGAGTGCAAGTTCCCATCTCCGCAGTTCAGAGGGACTGGTGTTGGGTGGGAGAAGCCAAATGGCACATACGGTGTAGCAGGTTCCTAGGTCCCTAGAATTATGCTGGAGGGCATGCTCCGCTACTGGATATTGGGCATCTCCTAGGCGGACAGTTCGTCTGTGTCCGTTCATGCGCTCAGCCAGTTTAGTTGTTGTCATGCCGATGTAAATGGCTGTGCAGTGCAGGCATGTCAGTTGATAAATGACGTGTGTAGTTTCACACGTAGCCCTGCCTTGAATTGTGTATGTTTTACCAGTAGCGGGGCTGGAGTAGGTGGTTGTGGGGGGATGCATGGGGCAGGTTTTGCAGCGGGGTCGGTTACAGGGGTAGGAACCGCTGGGTAGAGAAGGTAGTTTGGGAATATTGTAGGGTTTAACAAGGATGTTACAGAGGTTAGGGGGGTGACGAAAGGCAACTCTGGGTGGTGTGGAGAGAATTTTGTCAAGGGATGATCTCATTTCAGGGGTTGACTTGAGAAAGTCATATCCCTGGTGTAGTAATTTGTTGATGTTTTCGAGGCCAGGATAATATTGAGTGACAAGGGCGATGCTTCTGTGTGGTCTGGGGGTGGGAACATTGTTGTTGGACGGGGAGGAATGCATTGCTCGGGAAATCTGTTTGTGGACAAGGTCTACAGGATAGTTGCGGGAGAGGTCAGGTTATTGGTGTAATTGTTGAGGGATTCGTCGCTGGAGCAGATACGTTTGCCACGAATACCTAGGCTGTAGGGAAGGGCGCGTTTGATGTGGAAAGGATGGCAGCTATCAAAGTGAAGGTACTGTTGTTTGTTTGTGGGTTTGATATGGACAGAGGTGTGGATGTGAGCTTCAACAAGATGAAGGTCAACATCCAGGAAGGTGGCTTGGGTTTTGGAGAAGGACCAGGTGAAATTCAGATTCGAAAAGGAGTTGAGGTTATGGAGGAAATTAAGGAGTGTTTCTTCACCATGAGTCCAGACCACAAAGATGTCATCTATAAACCTATACTAGGCCAGGGGAAGTAGTTGTTGGGTCTTCAAGAAAGCCTCCTCCATGCGGCCCATGAAGAGGTTAGCATAGGACGGAGCCATCCTGGTTCCCATGGCCGTTCCCCTGATTTGTTTGTAGGTCTGGCTTTCAAAAGTGAAGTAATTATGGGTGAGGATGAGTTGGTAAGTGTGATAAGGAACGAGGTTTTTGGAAGATCTTCAGGTGGGCGTTGGGAGAGGTAGTGCTCAAGGGCAGAGAGACCATGGGTATGTGGGATGTTTGTGTAAAGGGATGTAGCATCTATGGTGACAAGAAAGGTTTCAGGTGGGAGAGGAGTGGGAATGGATTTGAGGTGTTCTAGGAAGTGGTTTGTGTCTTTGATGTAGGATGGGAGTCTGTGGGTGATAGGTTGTAGGTGCTGGTCTACCAGAGCTGAGATACGTTCGGTTGGGGCTTTGAAGCCCGCTGCAATGGGATGGCCAGGATGGTTCTCTTTGTGGATTTTGGGTAATAGGTAGAAGGTAGGGGTACGTGGCTCAGTTGGAGTGAGTAAGTCTATGGAAGCCGTTGTGAGGCCTTGTGAGGGACCTTGGACATCCTCACCCATAATTACTTCACTTTTGAAGGCCAGACCTACAAACAAATCAGGGGAACGGCCATGGGAACCAGGATGGCTCCGCCCTATGCCAACCTCTTCATGGGCCGCATGGAGGAGGCTTTCCTGAAGACCCAACAGCTGCTTCCCCTGGCCTGGTATAGGTTTATAGATGACATCTTTGTGGTCTGGACTCATGGTGAAGAAACACTCCTTAATTTCCTCCATAACCTCAACTCCTTTTCAAATCTGAATTTCACCTGGTCCTTCTCCAAAACCCAAGCCACCTTCCTGGATGTTGACCTTCATCTTGTTGAAGCTCACATCCACACCTCTGTCCATATCAAACCCACAAACAAACAACAGTACCTTCACTTTGATAGCTGCCATCCTTTCCACATCAAACGCTCCCTTCCCTACAGCCTATCCCTCAACAATTACACCAATAACCTGACCAGTGCTTTGCTCTCCCGCAACTATCCTGCAGACCTTGTCCACAAACAGATTTCCTGAGCAATACATTCCTCCCTGTCCAACAACAATGTTCCTACCCCCAGACCACACAGAAGCATCCCCCTTGTCACTCAATATTATCCTGGCCTCGAAAACATCAACAAATTACTACGCCAGGGATATGACTTTCTCAAGTCAACCCCTGAAATGAGATCATCCCTTGACAAAATTCTCCCCACACCACCCAGAGTTGCCCTTCGTCGCCCCCCTAACCTCCGTAACATCCTTGTTAAACCCTAAAATATTCCCAGACTACCTTCTCTACCCAGCGGTTCCTACCCCTGTAACCGATCCCGCTGCAAAACCTGCCCCATGCATCCCCCCACAACCACCTACTCCAGCCCCGCTACTGGTAAAACACACACAATTCAAGGCAGGGCTACGTGTGAAACTACATATGTCATTTATCAACTGACATGCCTGCACTGCACAGCCTTTTGCATCGGCATGACAACAACTAAACTGGCTGAGCGCATGAACGGACACAGACGAACTGTCCGCCTAGGAGATGCCCAATACCCAGTGGCGGAGCATGCCCTCCAGCATAATTCTAGGGACCTAGGAACCTGCTACACCGTATGTGCCATTTGGCTTCTCCCACCCAACACCAGTCCCTCTGAACTGCGGAGATGGGAACTTGCACTCCAACACATCCTTTCATCCCGCCATCCCCCTGGACTGAACCTACATTAAACATCCTCACTCCCATTCACTCTTCAGTCTTCTCCTCTTTTCCTTTCCTCTTTAGCCATTCACGCATCTTTTCATCCAACGTAGTTGTGTTTATCTTTATACTATATACCTCTTTACTTCTGTATGCATCCTCTTTGGTTTGAAGCTGGCACAGTACTTACAGTAGAATATCTTTGGCTTCGCTCTGACAACCATGCCTCCATCCTTGCTACCCTCCCATTTTCCTTTCCCTGTTGCTTCATAACCTGGGTTGTGAGTAACTGAATCTCCTTTCCCTTCTTTCCTTTCTTTCCCCTCTCTCCTCCCCGATGAAGGAACATTTGTTCCGAAAGCTAGGAATGTAAATTTTCAGTTCTGTTTTATGTGTATCTATCGGCTGTACCGAGCTGAGGTAAGTACTGGCCAGCCCCTCTATCTCTTTGTTAATACTTTGCTTACTTTCATTCTATTATGTCATATGGGATCATAATCTGGGGCACCTCATTGAACCGAGCAAAAGTTTTTAGGGTGCAAAAGCATGTGATAAGAATCATTTGGGGTGTATATTCAAGAACATCATGTAGAAACCTATTCAAGGAACTTTGTATTCTACCCACTGCTTCTTTGTACATTTATTCCTTAATTAAATTTGTTGCAAGTAATACATCTCTATTTCCAACCAGTAGCTCAATACATAGTATCAATACTAGGAATAAGAACAATCTACATAAAGACCTAAAATCACTTACCTCGGTCCAAAAAGGGATTCAATATTCAGGAACACACATTTTCAATAAATTTCCAGCAAACATTAAAAACTTAGTTTCAGATAAAGCAAGGTTTAAACAGCTTGAAAGACTTTTTGATAGGCAACTCCTTCTACTCCATTGATGAATATCTTAACAGAGACTGTTAAGCCAGCTTAAGTAAAAATATCTGTTAGATTTCAGTTTTGACAGCACTTGGTCACAACAGTCAAGATTAGGTATAACGCATAGCAGTGTTTCATTCTGACAGCGTGTTAATTCTGTAAATATTAGCTGTTCCAGTTTATCGCATTATATTCACATATTTCAACAATCTCCTGACAAATGATGAGAGTAGATAAAACTATATTCAAATATTTTATGTTATACTTTCTGACATGTTCCACACCCACGAGAATCATCTAATTTTTTGGGTCTGTTGTTGTTGTGGTCTTCAGTCCTGAGACTGGTTTGATGCAGCTCTCCATGCTACTCTATCCTGTGCAAGCTTCTTCATCTCCCAGTACCTACTGCAACCTACGTCCTTCTGAATCTGCTTAGTGTATTCATGTCTTGGTCTACCTCTACGATTTTTACCCTCCACGCTGCCCTCCAATGCTAAATTGGTGATTCCTCAATGTCTTGGAACATATCCTACCAACCGGTCCCTTCTTCTAGTCAAGTTGTGCCACAAACTTCTCTTCTCCCCAATCCTATTCAATACCTCCTCATTAGTTATGTGATCTACCCATCTAATCTTCAGCATTCTTCTGTAGCACCACATTTCGAAAGCTTCTATTCTCTTCCTGTCCAAGCTATTTATCGTCCATGTTTTACTTCCATACATGGCTACACTCCATACAAATACTTTCAGAAACAACTTCCTGACACTTAAATCTATACTCGATGTTAACAAATTTCTATTCTTCAGAAATGCTTTCCTTGCCATTGCCAGTCTGCATTTTATATCCTCTCTACTTCGACCATCATCAGTTATTTTGTTCCCCAAATAGCAAAATTCCTTTACTACTTTAAGTGTCTCATTTCCTAATCTAATTCCCTCAGCATCTCCCGACTTAATTCGACTACATTCCATTATCCTCGTTTTGCTTTTGTTGATGTTCATCTTATATCCTCCTTTCAAGACACTATCTATTCCGTTCAACTGCTCTTCCATGTCCTCTGCTGTCTCTGACAGGATTACAATGTCATCGGCGAAATTCAAAGTTTTTATTTCTTCTCCATGGATTTTAATACCTACTCCGAATTTTTCTTTTGTTTCCTTCACTGCTTGCTCAATATACAGATTGAATAACATCGGGGAGAGGCTACAACCCTGTCTCACTCCCTTCCCAACCACTACTTCCCTTTGATGTCCCTCGACTCTTATAACTGCCATCTGGTTTCTGTACAAATTTTAAATAGCTTTTTGCTCCCTGTATTTTACCCATGCCACCTTCAGAATTTGAAAGAGAGTATTCCAGTCAACATTGCAAAAGCTGTCTCTAAGTCTACAAATGCTAGGAACATAGGTTTGCCTTTCCTTAATCTAGCTTCTAAGATAAGTCTTAGGGTCAGTATTACCTCACATGTTCCAATATTTCTATGGAATCCAAACTGATCTTCCCCGAGGTCGGCTTCTACTAGTTTTTCCATTCATCTGTAAAGAATTCATATTAGTATTTTGCAGCCGCGACTTATTAAACTGATAGTTCAGTAATATTCACATCTGTCAACACCTGCTTTCTTTGGGATTGGAATTATTATATTCTTCTTGAAGTCTGAGGGTATTTCGCCTGTCTCTTACATCTTGCTCACCAGATGGTAGAGTTTTGTCAGGACTGGCTCTCCCAAGGCTGTCAGTAGTTCTAATGGAATGTTGTCTACTCCTGGAGCTTTGTTGCGGCTCAGGTCTATGGAATGAAAACTGAATCTAATCTAATTTGATCTGTACCTCAGAAATTTTCTCTAAATTTATCCAATTCATAACCTGCTGTTCCAACAGATTCCTTCAGCTTGGAAGGTATAGTGAAAATCGAATGATTCTTTCCAGTATATGTGTGCCAAGGTATGGCAGCTGAACCAAAGCCTTGAACAGGAAATTGTTCTAACTTATCACTAAGGGCTATCTTAGGTTTCTCTACAATATCTTGTCTTCAAAAAACTTCCTTCCATAATCTTTATCTTTCATTAGTCTCTTAGTGCATGAATGAGTATGGTTTACATACATCTTGACCTAATTAATAATAACATTACTATACATGTTCCCAAAAAAATTGCATTTCACCATTAAGTTTAAAGAAAGAAACATATTCTTCCTGCAGAAATTTGAAAATTTGCTAGCCCAGTGCAGGAAAATAAGAGGATCGAAGACTTCTGAAAGAGGAGCATGCAGGATCTGTCATAATCAACTCTGTGTCCATAAGGAATCAGTTTTGATTCTGTAATTTTGTAGTATGTTACACTCAAGACGGCAATTTATAGTTGAAATCTGAGTATGCAAGAATAATTTTGAAAAATGGGATTGTGATTGATGGTTGATTTGCTATCCTTCCTTATTATAGGAATCTGTCTGTGCTACCCCAGAACATAATCCCATGCTGTACAAAGCTGTGGAACTGGGCAAAGTATGCAATTCGAGCACTATGGAAGGTGGTTGTGTGTGCAAGTAAGTGTGGGCTATAGCATACTTCCTTTAGCGTCGCATTTGTTTTTGCTATGTGGCATGACATATAAAATTAAGTTGAAGTTAGATGCGAAAAAATTTTGTTTCCAGTGAGTGTAATTCTGCTGGAATTTGTTGTCACTGAGCTGTTATAGGGTTCCCCCTTTATACAGAAATTTAGAAACAATGTTTTACATGCATTTATTATTAGTATTATTAGCTTATTACCTTCAGACCAGTCAATAACATGGTCTGTAACTTTATTTATGTTTATCTGTTGTTGTCTTTGCATTTCCTCTGTAAGAAGGATGACAGTGTCATCCACAAGCAATTCTTAGGTCTAGGTCATTTATGCAGAGAAGAAAAAGGGTAGTCCAAAGGATGGATCCTTGGTGACTCAACTTTTTTTATTTTTCCTGCATCTTAAAAAATACGTTCCTTTAATGTCATTTAGTTCATGAGTTACACTAATTTCCATTTCTGATTTGTTACATATTAGGGGAACCATTGGAATGCAGTTCCTCTAACGCAGTACTTTTGGTGCTTTTCTAAAAGGACCAGATCTTTTGTTGAATCTCAAAAAAACCAACTGCATTTTGTTATTTTTCCATTGCATCTAGAGAGTTTCGTAAAAAATTTGCATGGCACTAGTCGTACATTTATTTTTCCAGAAACTGTGCTGGGAGCTGCTGAGGATTTTGTTCTTGTTCAGAAATTTCATTAACCTGTTAAACATGATTCTCCCAGTGATTTTGGAAAAACCTGATAATAAAGAGAGTGGTCTACAGTTTTTTTATATTTCCTTTGTCACCTTCTTTATAATTAAGGACAACTTTAGCAATTTCAAGACAATCAGGAAAGGTTCCTGTCAAAAAGGATGAGTTGGTTAGGTCTGTGAAGGCTGTTGTAATATTAATAATAAATTTATTTATAATTAAGTGTGAAATACCATTGGTTTCCAAGAATATTTTTGAAGGTTTTTGCTCTGTGAATGATTTCATTTGGGGGTGTTTCATACAGACTGTATGGAGGCAAGAAATTACTTTGTTCTTCCAGTTGTTTACACTACCTCTGTTATTATTGATTATCGTATTTTTCATATCGTCTGCATCATATTATTTGAAGAGATTTGGATTCTGTTGGGAGTCACCAACACTCTTGTTGTCATAATTCAGGGAGACATTTTACTTTTTAAATTATTTCCTTCCTACTTTATTACTTTCTACATTGCAGTGGTTTTATTTTCTCCCTCTGATAAAAGCTTATCATTAGCTGTTATTTCTGCCACATGTTTGAATTTTCTGTATATCGAATGGTATGAGATTTCCAAAACTCCTGTATTGTAGATTTCCAAAACTCCTGTATTGTAGTTTCCTTTAAATGAACATGTTTGACGAATTTTGCATTAGTGAGAAGCTGATTGAAAGTTAGATAACATTATCTTCTTGAGAATTAAAGCTATCTTGATTTGGCATCACTGTTACTGTAGATAACATTCTGTTGTTGTGTTTGTCCATCTGAGATATTCCTTTTGTTCTTTGTATGGTGATGGAAGTAGTCAAGCTGCATCTGTTGTCATTACAAGTACAGCAAGGAGACCTCTGACCTGTGCATACTTGAGGCACAATAATGTCAGCTAAATTGATGCCATTTGTAATGGTTTTCATTTCATCACTTAAATGTTTGACTCAGTCCAAGACTCTCGTACTTGGTGATCCCTTGGTGGAGGACACTGTTGTAAGGAACGATGTCCAGACCATAGATAATACATGGTATCAAAATTATGATTGTATAAACAATAGCAAAATGCAACAACAAGAACTAATCAAAATTTTAACATCAATCAATCACTACTGACAAGAAAACAAATAATACCAAAAAGAAATATCGAAACAGTTCACAAGTCTAATTAGAAGCAGTGACATGGAAATACAGTGCCCACAGTTGTGCAACTTTAAAACACAACATTTTTACACCATTATAAGAACATCAAGAAAGCGATGTAAACTTTGTTTAAAACATATGCTGACAATGTATCATTATTTGAGAAGATTTTTAGAAGACTATATTTTAATATGCATTAAACAACAGGTTCCTAAGTAACTGAATGCCAAGATACATATGAAAGAAGAAAACTTGGTATCTGGTTCACAAGACAAACTGATGAGACAAGTAACACTTTGACACTAGCTGATTGGTTGAATCAGTCGGAATTCATTTTTGCACCACACAAACCACCAAGATTTGCCAAATACTCTGCTACATTCACAACTGTAGGCACAATCACAATACCGAATAATAAATCAGTGAGACAATGAGTTCCACTACCACATCTGGCGTTTTGAGCAAAAACAATGTAGGTTTGGAGTACTTCACATCACTACAAGATGGGCTGCAGTAGCACAGACAGCCCGAGCTGCAGCTGCAAAGAATGGCAACAGCAGCCTGGAAGAAGTGGGAGCTGGAGCAAGCCACTCAGTTCCAACACAACAGTCTGAATATCAGGGCTTTTGGCTCTAGGAGAGAAGATAAAAAAGACAGTGTGTGTTTGTGTGTGCGGGAGGGGGTGGGGGCTGAGGGAGTGCATACATGTTCAGTAGAACATTCTTGACAAGAAACGAATATTCATTTGAAACAGAAACCATTGGAGGAGGAGAGGGACACCACAGCACCTCGTAAAGTTCAAATATTTATCTTCCTCAACATGAGCTTTCAGGAAAGGAAAAAGTGTGACAGTGGTGAAATTTATTTAGTGCAAAACAAGAAGACAACAAAATTGTATGGCAGGCCCACTCACAGATTGGTGCATTGTCATTTTGAAGCTTTGCATGTTATCGTTAAGAACTTACTTGTGATTAACAAGCGACATGGCTGTGTAAGCTTAAGAGTGCAGCACAAGAACAAGTGTAGGAACAGCCTCTATCCAGCTGATGACAATGGTAATATACAGGGGGGTTATAAGAATGAGATTTTCACTCTGCAGCAGAAGGTGTGCTGATATGAAACCTCCTGGCAGATTACAACTGTGTGCCAGACCGAGGCTCGAACTCACGACCTTTGCCTTTTGTAGGCAAGTGCTATACCAACTGAGCTACCCAAGCATGACGCATGCCCCATGCTCACAGCTTTGTTTCTGCCAGTACTTTGCCTCCTACCTTCCTTTCTTTCAGGAGTGCTAGTTCTGCAAGGTACACAGGAGAGCTTCTGTAAAGTTTGGAAGGTAGGAGACGAGATAGTGGCAGAAGTAAAGCTGTGAGGACAGGGCATGAGTCATGCTCGGATAGCTCAGTTGGTAGAGCACTTGCCCACGAAAGGCAAAAGTCCCGAGTTCGAGTGTCAGACCGGCACACAGTTTTAATCTGCCGGGGGGGGGGGGGTTATAATTAAACTTTCACTACTTGAGAGGGCCTCCTTGAGAAATGAGTGATCTTAGGACATTCAGATGAGAAATAATTAATTAACCACATTTTAACACATTTTAATTTCTGTATGAAATGGTAACATTTGTTAATTGTGCATCATGTTTATGTTGCAGGTCACAGATGATTGTTCTGTGAGACAACCACCTTCATCTGCACTGAGAGCTTGGAAACATGATAGAGATTGCTCTACTGCTGCCCACAACAACAGTGGACTGCGGAATGTTCAGCTGTTACGACACAGCTCATGCAGCACTTGAAGACTGCACATTGCATCAAGTATTCACAGTGATGTGAACAGTAACTCCAACAATTCAGCCTCTTCTATGAGTTATTCTCAAACTGCCAGTTAATTCCAGCTTCCGAATCCTGGTGTAGAATGAGGACCTCTCTGCACACCTTTAATTTATTGATAATCACGGAGAGCAACAGCACTACTGCTGTTGTTTTGGCAAAACAACATTGCAAGTAATGTTCATCTTGTCCAGACCCATGCTGACTGCCTGCAGCTGTAATGCACACCGATCTTGTGTTTCAACCCTGCATCGCCGTACCTGTACTAGTCCCCAACCCCAGTTCACAATACTAACACTACTAACAACACAAATCTACCAGTGCACAATCTGCACATCATTTCCGTAAAGTTAGGAACCCATACAGTAAATAGTTTTCTGCCAATACTGGCTCAAGTAGTTTTTTTTTTTTTTATAAATACCCTGTAGGAGATGATATAGATGACACCAGGTATTAAGAGACAGGTGGTACCTCAGATACATTGGTGCTACAGACTACACATGTCAGATTTGGAAGCTTAACAATAAAACTGTTTACTATCAGGGAGTGTATGTATGAAACAAGTCTGAGAGGTTGCAGGAAGAAAGGAAAATAGCACATCAAAGGATTGTGTACTGTTTCCTGCAAGTTATTTGATGTCATGTGTTGGCTGCCTCCCATTCTGCCACTCTGAAAGAAGTGCAGTGATCAGTTGTTGATGAAACAGAGTCACCTATGGATCCATTTGAGAATAACTCCACATTGTTGGTTACCACACTTTAAGGTGACAGAGGATCAACAACTGATACCAATGACAGTTGCATTAATATTACAAAAGAGGTATCACATAATTTAGATGTAGAGGATGCAAACAAGAAGTAAGAAGACAAAAATGGTAAGAAGTAGGTGTGATGATTTTACTGCTGGATTATGTAAAGAACTAAATCACAAATATCCAAAATTTACACCATCAGTGGATAACTGTCCAGTTTTATTTCTGAAGTCTTTTAAAGGTATGTTACCTGAAATGTGGATGGATTACAACAAAATAAGATTTGTAATAAGTCCTCTGACTAGGGACACAATACAATGGGGAATATTATAATTAGATTTTAAAACTTACCAAGAATTCAAAATCGCTTTAAAACCACAGCCC
Source organism: Schistocerca americana (assembly GCF_021461395.2). Classification (NCBI taxonomy): domain Eukaryota; kingdom Metazoa; phylum Arthropoda; class Insecta; order Orthoptera; family Acrididae; genus Schistocerca; species Schistocerca americana. The sequence goes on from NC_060127.1 coordinate 195,039,727, forward strand.
TGATGTGATAGTGCACAGAAGAAGCTATGTCTAGAACTCTTGTGTTCCATACAGGGATGGGAACAGTAAAGAGAACATGAAAATAGGACATTCAACAACCATTCTTAACAGATTAAAGTAAAATGAAGCACCACAATCATGTTCTTCAAAATTTATGATTTAAGAAGTGTGCTGTAGTACTTCTGACAGCTTATTGGGTGCTTGCAGTGGGTCACATTTTGGACTGTTGTAATTAGAAGATTTAAACATAGTACTTAACTTTACTTAAATTACGCAGACCTCAGGCATGAACAATAAACTATACTTACTCATAGTGAAGCAATAAGGTATGTAGTTGCTAACAATGTATTACAGTACTAGTAAGTTAGTTGTTTGATTTGGGATTGGGAACCAAACAGCAAGGTCATGAGTCCCATTAGGGGTTGGCTGAAGTGATTTTGGGAAATAATGGAAAACGTAAATCATGACGGCCAAACGCAGGTTTGAACCGTTGTCCTCCCGAATGCAAGTCCAGTGTGCTAATCACTACGCCACCTGACTTTGTAGTAAGTAAGAGAGAGAGAGAGAGAGAGAGAGAGAGAGAGAGAGAGAGAGAGAGAGAGAGAGAGAGAGAGAATATTAGATTGGGCAGTGAACCAATCCGTTCTATTTATTTTACCCAAGAAGCACTTTTGAAGTGATACTGGTGTTTGGTGGTTTATCTATGAAGGATGTGTAGGAGTATCAGCTGCAGGAGAAGAAGATTGTGCTTCTTATTGAGGCCACTGTACCTATTAGAACTGTGTAAGGAATCTCAAAGGCATCCCTTACAGTGAGGAATGTTTGTTTAATAGGCAATGGCCCTGATAGTATAAATTATCAGAGCTGTTGGAGCATGAACCATACCTGAGACTCTGCACTTTGAATTCCATGCTATGGGGCAACAATGTCCAGCTGGAACAATGTTTAGGCATTAAGTGTTGTTGTTGTCTTCAGTCCTGAGACTAGTTTGAGGCAGCTCTCCATGCTACTCTATCCTGTGCAAGCTTCTTCATCTCCCAGTACCTACTGCAGCCTACATCCTTCTGAATCTGTTTAGTGTATTCATCTCTTGGTCTCCCTCTATGATTTTTACCCTCCACACTGTTCTCCAATGCTAAACTGGTGATCCCTTGATGCCTCAGAACATGTCCTACCAACCGATCCCTTCTTCTAGTCAAGTTGTGCCACAAACTCCTCTTCTCCCCAATTCTATTCAATACCTCCTCATTAGTTATGTGATCTATCCATCTAATCTTCAGCATTCTTCTGTAGCACCACATTTCAAAAGCTTCTATTCTCTTCTTGTCCAAACTATTTATCGTCCATGTTTCACTTCCATAGATGGCTACACACCATACAAATACTTTCGGAAATGACTTCCTGACACTTAAATCTATACTCGATGTTAACAAATTTCTCTTCTTCAGAAACGCTTTCCTTGCCATTGCCAGTCTACATTTTATATCCTCTCTACTTCGACCATCATCAGTTATTTTGCTCCCCAAGTAACAAAACTCCTTTACTTCTTTAAGTGTCTCATTTCGTAATCTAATTCCCTCAGCATCACCCGACTTAATTCGACTACATTCCATTATCCTCATTTTGCTTTTGTTGATGTTCATCTTTATCCTCCTTTCAAGACACTGTCCATTCCATTCAACTGCTCTTCCAAGTCCTTTGCTGTCTCTGACAGAATTACAATGTCATCGGCGAACCTCAAAGTTTTTATTTCTTCTCCATAGATTTTAATACCTACTCCAAATTTTTCTTTTGTTTCCTTCACTGCTTGCTCAATATACAGATTGAATAACATCGGGGACAGGCTACAACCCTGTCTCACTCCCTTCCCAACCGCTGCTTCCCTTTCATGCCCCTCGACTCTTACAACTGCCATCTGGTTTCTGTACAAATTGTAAATAGCCTTTTGCTCCCTGTATTTTACCCCTGCACCCCTGCCACATTCAGAATTTGAAAGAGAGTATTCCAGTCAACATTGTCAAAAGCTTTCTCTAAGTCTACAAATGCTAGGAACATAGGTTTGCCTTTCCTTAATCTAGCTTCTAAGATAAGTCTTAGGGTCAGTATTGCCTCACATGTTCTAATATTTCTACAGAATCCAAACTTATCTGCCCCGAGGTCGGCTTCTACTGGTTTTTCCATTCGTCTGTAAAGAATTAGTGTAGGTATGTTGCAGCCGTGACTTATTAAACTTATAGTTCGGTAATTTTCACATCTGTCAACACCTGCTTTCTTTGGGATTGGAATTATTATATTCTTCTTGAAGCCTGAGGGTATTTCACCTGTCTCATACATCTTGCTCACCAGATGGTAGAGTTTTGTCAGGACTGGCTCTCCCAAGGCCGTCAGTAGTTCCAATGGAATGTTGTCTACTCCGGGGGCCTTGTTTCGACTCAGGTCTTTCAGTGCTCTGTTAAACTCTTCACGCAGTATCGTGTCTTCCGTTTCATCTTCATCTACATCCTCTTCCATTTCCATAATATTGTCCTCAAGTACATCACCCTTGTATAGACCCTCTATATACTCCTTCCACCTTTCTGCTTTCCCTTCTTTGCTTAGAACTGGGTTTCCATCTGAGCTCTTGATATTCATACAAGTGGCTCTTTTCTCCAAAGGTCTCTTTAATTTTCCTGTAGGCAGTATCTATCTTACCCCTAGTGAGATAAGCCTCTACATCCTTGCATTTGTCCTCTAACCATCCCTGCTTAGCCGTTTTGCACTTCCTGCCGATCTCATGTTTGAGACGTTTGTATTCCCATTTGCCTGCTTCATTTACTGCATTTTTATATTTTCTCCTTTCATAAATTAAATTCAATATTTCTTCTGTCACCCAAAGATTTCTACTAGCCTTTTCTTTTTACCTACTTGATCCTCTGCTGCCTTCACTACTTCATCCCTCAAAGCTACCCATTCTTCCTCTACTGTATTTCTTTCCCCCATTCTTGTCAATTGTTCTCTTATGCTCTCCCCTCTGGTTTAGTCAGTTTATCCAGGTCCCATTTCCTTAAATTCCCACCTTTTTGCAGTTTCTTCAGTTTTAATCTACAGTTCATAACCAATAGAATGTGGTCAGAGTCCACATCTGCCCCTGGAAATGTCTTACAATTTAAAACCTGGTTCCTAAATCTCTGTCTTATCGTTATATAATCTATCTGATACCTTCTAGTATCTCCAGGATTCTCCCACGTATACAACCTTCTTTTATGATTCTTGAACCAAGTGTTAGCTATAATTAAGTTATGCTCTGTGCAAAATTCTACCAAACCTCTTTCATTTCTCTCCCCCAATCCATATTCACCCACAATGTTTCCTTCTCTCCCTTTTCCTACTCTCAAATTCCAGTCATCCATGACTATTAAATTTTCGTCTCCCTTCCCTACCTGAATAATTTCTTTTATCTCACCATACATTTCATCAATTTCTTCATCATTTGCAGAGCTAGTTGGCATATAAACTTGTACTACTGTAGTAGGCATGGGCTTCGTGTCTATCTTGGCCACAATAATGCGTTCACTATGCTGTTTGTAGTAGCTTACCCGCACTCCTATTTTTTTATTCATTATTAAACCTACTCCTGCCTTACCCCTATTTGATTTTGTATTTATAACCCTGTATTCACCTGTCCAAAAGTCTTGTTCCTCCGGCCAGCGAACTTCACTAATTCCCACTATATTTAACTTCAACCTATCCATTTCCCTTTTTAAATTTTCTAACCTACCTGCCCGATTAAGGGATCTGACATTCCACGCTCCGATCCGTAGAATGCCAGTTTTCTTTCTCCCGCTAACGACATCCTCCTGAGTGGTTCCCACCTGGAGATCTGAAGGGGGACTATTTTACCCATGAGGATCCCATCATCATTTAACCATGCAGTAAAGCTGCATGCCCTCGGGAAAAATTATGGCTGTAGTTTCCCCTTGCTTTCAGCCGTTCACAGTACCAGCACAGCAAGACTGTTTTGGTTAGTGTTGCAAGGCCAGATCAGTCAATCAGCCAGACTGTTGCCCCTGCAACTACTGAAAAGGCTGCTGCATTAACTATTATTTTTACACTATTGATGGTTTAACAAGAAAAAAGTTTTTGGGTTACCTACTAAGAGGACAAATAGGCATTCCACATATCTTGGTTCATTCCACTAATGATAGTAAAACTGATTGACTGATCCTAAGCTGAATTTCATTATTTCTGTGTATAAAAAACATAACTAAATTAAGAAATGCAATCAAATATGAACTCATATGTTGAACACTGCACAATTCAGATAATCAGTTGAGTGGTACAATTTTACTAACTCATGATGGATGGATGAAGAAGAATTTTGTACTAATTACTGTTTTACAATGAAAGAAAAAAGGACCAAGCTATGGATGTAGGGAAACAGCCAGATTCTATATTCCTAGAGTTCTAGAAAGCATTTGGTATGGTACCCCACTGCAGATTGTTGATAAAGATTCAAGCATACAGTTTAAGTTTCCAGATATGTGAGTGGCTTGAAGACTTTTTAGGTAATAGAGACAAGGGTGTCATCAGGAGTGCTCCAGGGAAGTGTGATAGGGCCGCTTTTATTCTCTGTATACATCAATGACCAACCAAACAGGGTGAGCAGTAATCTATAACTGTTTGCTGTTGATGCTGCGGTGTACAGGAAGTTGCCATTGTTGAGTGATTTTAGGAATATGTAAGATAACTTACACAAAATTTCCAGAAGGTGTGAGGAATGGCAGCTTTCTTTAAATTTACAAAAATGTAAATTAATGCCAATGAGTGGGAAAAACAGTCCTGTAACATTCAAATTCAGCATTAGTAGGGCACAGCTAGACACAGTCACTTCAATTAAATATGTAGGTGTAACTTTGCAAAGCAATATTAAATGGAATGAGCATGTCAGATTGGTACTAGGGAATGTTTTGTAGGAGAATTTTGGGAAAGTGTAACTCATCCGTAACAGATATCCATTATCAGTAGATTCAATCAGTATGCATGCATTGTAGAAGTGCTTCATGAACTCAAATGGGAATCCCTGCGGGGAAGAAGATGCTCCTTCTGCAGGGCACTAACGCTCAAATTTAGAGAACTGGCACTCAGGGCCAGTTGCAGAATGATTCTACTGCTGCCAACACACATTTCATTTAAGGACTGTGAAGATAAGATGCAAGAAATTAAGGCTCATATGGAGGCTTTCAGTCAGCTATTTTTCCTTCACTTTATTTGTGAGTGGAACGGGAGAGGAAATGACTAGTAGCGGTTCTAAGTACCCTCCAATATGCACCGTATAATGGTTTGCGGAGCATGTAGATTTAGATGTGGATGTAGACAGCTTCAGTGGTGAGGATTATTCGAAAAGAAATAAACCTACTGTTTCTTTTAGTAATCCGCTATTAAGGCGAATGTAAGCTTATGGAAATCAGAGTAAAAGGCTTGCAAAGTTAAAGTGAACTAAATTATTATTTAATCATTATTGTGTAACCACTTGTACATATGACATTTGGATAATTTAAAATTGGCAAAAATGAAAATAAAAGTAAAAAGTGGGCTGTGGAAAGAAAACATGTATGTTTGATGACTGTGTGATGGTTATTAAGTAGAGGATCAAAGTTTTGTGTAGTTTTATAGTTTACCTTATTTGACCAAGTGGCTGACAGTTGCTCACTTACAAAGGGTGGCAGATGAGAAGGTACAAGAGTTTCCTTTGCAATAATTCTGATTAAAGTTAGTTGGTTGACTAGAAACTACTATACTGTAGTTGTCTATAAATGAACAAGCATGATTGATTTCACATTACTGGGAAGTTGGTTGGAAGTTAGATAAGATCATCTCAAGACTTACAGTTATCAGTAATTGGAAGCAATGTTACTTTATATCACATTCTGTTATACTTTCTGAGGTATTCCTTTTGGGCTTCATGCTACAGCAAGAATAGTCAAGCTGCACCTGATGTCATCACAAGTACAGCAAAGAGACCTTCACACGGTTCACTGCTCAAAGCACAGCAATGCCAATTAATTTGATGTTATATGTAATGGCACTCATTTCATCACTCAGTCCGAGTCAGAGTCAATGTGTGCTAAGTAAAGATTAAACTGTCAATTTATTTTCAAGTTTCAAATTAACAGTAGACTAATGATAATGAGTTACTTGAGATTCTTATGGCTCTTGTACGAACATCTCCCCACTCACGTTTCAAGAGAGAACACTATTTCAAAGTAATAGTTGAAAATAATATGGAACTTTCGAAACTTTTCGTTGTGTCACACGTCTGAGAAACTTTTTCCCTCCTTTCTCTTGATGAGTGCTGGAATATTCCGATGCTCTGAGACTTGAGTCTTCCTGCCATCACAGTTCTTTTATCGATATGACTGGGTAGGAAACAGCCTTAGAAGGTTACCATTTGTGATCACTGAAATTTGTATTTACACATTTTGCAATACAAGTTGTGTCTACACATATTTGGTCCAGAGTAGTAGTAGCAGGTTTTCTATTTTTTTTATGGGATGTTATTGTTTGTTTCCAGTCAAAGGTATCTGTTAAGCTCAGCAATAGCTCTTTTCTCCTGCTAGCCCCATGAACATCAATGTAGATATCCCACATAGTTCTGTCAATTTCTTGCCTACATGTGTACTATTTAGTAATGTTCGAGGCTTGTTGAGAAATGACTCCGTACCCACTTAAGAGAGCAACAGATACACACAACTGTATTTACACCACTGATTTCTGTGACTGTTGCGTCAAAATCTCTTTCTCCATTTAAATACTGGAAACTGTCAATAGTTTTGTATTTCAGCCCACTTTAAATTAAGAAGGCAGTGCCTCCATTTTTGTGATATCTCCTACAAAAGTAATTTGGAAGGGTGTGGCCTTATATCAAAAATGAAACAATCTGATCTGCCTTTAAGGGGGTAAGGATGCCAGCTGCTATCTTATATATTTTAATATATTTTTTCAAAATTAATGCCACAACAGTGAAAATTGGAACTTAGAGATGGGAGCTCAGGTATTTACCACTAAGAAAATTGAACAGTTGTTACCTGTAGTTAAGATTGTTTATTCATTTAACTTTTAACATATTTCTCTAAGAAAAATTCTGTTCAACCTATGTTACATACATATCTAACTTAAATTCCAGATATTTCTCAATTAAAATATAAACGAATCTGTCACAGCATTTTGAAGTCACTGTGCACTGAAAATATTAATTTTATCTGGTACAATCATACGCATTTCTCAAAATACTTCATCAAAACAAATAATTGTTTTGGTTCACCTTCTAACATATAACAACTACTGAAACTTGCAGTCTGATAGGAGTATACTTTCAGTTTTTATGTGCATCTACAGTTATAAAAATTAGTTTTCAGAAAAGTACTTTAAAGTTAAATGCAATATTCACATACAAAATGCTACAGGATCATATGCCTTCACCACCTCTGGTTCCTGGTCCTGCTTCTTCTTCTCCTTCTTCCTCTTCTTCTTGTTTACTCTTTTTCACATTATTTTACTTTAGATACTTGTAGAAGGTCTCTTTCAGATTTCATGACACATTCTTGATCAAAGAGTAGCAATGCTAAAGAGCAATTGTTTCCTGGTTTCACTGTACCAAAATAAATTTCCTTGGTTGAGTTTCATCATTGAAGCAAATAACAGCCTCTACCACACCAATTTTTAAAGTATTTTCTCCCACAAACACTGTTTTTGGCAGCCTTTCCCAAATACGCTGGTTGAAGCTTTCTTTCTGGTTCTGCGTTCAACCCTGTAGACCCTTAAAGAGGAAAGTTTCATTTGCAAGGTTTCTGTATATAGGTTTTATTACATCCATCACAGCTGCTGGTCAGGAATATTTGTGTTATTTATCTCCTCCATAAATCTGGTCCTAGTGTGAACAAAAGAATCTAAACCTTTTTGACACAATGCAGGTATCGGGTTCTCCTCTGTGGAAAACTTATGGAAATAAATAGCCCACACTGCCTCCTCCATCTTTAGATCTCCAGTATTAGCTGTTGTGCCCATACAATAATATGTCTGAAGCTTATCTATTTCAGTTGCCAATGACCTTGCCTCAGTGGTAACACCAGTTTCCATCACATCACCAAAGTTGAGCACTGTCCGGCCTGGCTAGCACTTGGATGGGTGACTGTCTGGGTCTGCTGAGCGCTATTTGCAAGCGGGATGCACCTGGTCCTTGTGAGGACATTTGAGGAGCTAGTTGATTCAGAAGTAGCAGCTCCAGTCACAAAAGCTGACAATGGCCGGGAGAGCAGTATGCTGGCCACGTGCCCCTTCATATCTGATGCTTATCGGCTGAGGATGGCACGGTGGTCAGTCGCTCGTCGGACCTTCTGCGGCCTGTTTGGATGGAGTTATCAGCCTTCCCGTTTCTTTGATAGCCTTCACATCTGACAGTTTCTTCCAGGGCCTTTGGGTTTATTCTGTTATGTCTACAGAGCTCGGCAGGAGGATCTTGCCAATAACTGGCTGTCAGATCACTAATACATAAATATTTCAAATAACGTTAGGGCGACAAAAATAAATGTTTATGTATTACACATAATTCAGTTCAGAAAGGTATTCTCTGTAACATAGATTCAAAATTGAAAATTCGTATGTTTGACCAATTTTCATGTTCTTACCCCTTAACAAGTGTTCTGAGAGGCACCAAACACTGATGCGGTGGTGATATGTATAGGTTACTCAACAACAAGGTCATCAGTGCCTGTACTCAATTAACTGAATGTTATGAGTTGTAAAAAGCATGCAACAATATGTAAAATAGGAAAGGTAATCTGCAGCCAACCTGGGACTCTCTCACTTACACTGTGACACAAAACGGCAAAAGACGTACGCCTCAAGGCAGTGTGTAAGTAAAATCCATACACTATAAGCACATAACATCTAAACTAGTGGAGCAAGCAAATGAGCCCACACAATCAACTGGAAAATAAATGATGAAGCAACCACCCAAGGAACACATCCAAACCTACCTAAGACACCATATTTGATTCATCATCAGCTAAAATAGGGGGCAGATCAACTGGTAAGTGAGTTGCAGGCCTTGTAGCTTGGTATAAAACATTTCAGTTAAAATGTGGCATACAGAAACATGTACACCACAAGCACTGCATGCCAGTGGGTCTTCCTGCCAAGGAGGAATCCACGCATCAGATAGTACCCAACCTGGAGGCATGACAAAAGTATTTGCTCCCGCCACAGTGACTGGAAAGAGGAATGCCATGGCCGTGTTCTTGATTTCACGGGCCTCAGCTGCTCACTCTCCAACCCTAGCTGCTCCTCCTCTCACAGATGCACAATGTTTTGTTTCCGTAGTGATGTAGTTGCATAGACAGGGGCAGCACATTCAGAAACTGTCGCTTTGAAACAGGCATCCTCAGCTGATGCATCTGCTGATCATTAACTTGAATGTCCCACTGTCCTGGTACCCAGCATAATGACACATCCTTTCCCTTCCTCTGTAAATGGCATGAGTCAGCTGAAGGTACTTTTCACCTGGATAGCCCAGACAGCCTGTGATCGATAGCCCATGTGGCACTTAAGCGCAGATGAGGAATTTGGTAACAGGAAGGCACCACATCTTCTCTGATGCCCTCAAGATCACATATAATTCAGCGTCATACACTGTGAATGAACCAGATAAATGAATCTCAATGACACAGTCTGGATATAACAGAGCACAGGCAACGGACTTATCCTGCTTAGACCTGTCAGTGTAAACAACCACACAATCACAGTGCTTGTCTAAAATTCTGTAAAACATCGATTTAAAAACAGAGGGCAGAGCAAAAACTACTTTTACACCGACACATGTAAAATGATCCTAGGACTCGGTGTTACACAGAGGGGCGATGACCCCAACTGTGATGAAGCACAGAAATATTGTCTGCATCAAGAGCCACTAAGTCCTGCCTCACGTGAATGCCGAATGGCTTTGATGCTCGTGCCTATTTCTAAATAGTTGTACCAGTGGAGGGCTAGCAACAGTATGGAATGCTGGTGACTGTGTCATGGAGAGTAGGATTTTCACACATCACATCATGCATTATGAGGACCCACTACCAGATGACAAATGGTGGTTCACCAGCCTCAATACAGAGGGCTACGAATTGGACTCATCCTATATACCCACTGTTCCACTGTAAGACACGTTGCCTCCAAAGTTGGTCTGAAGACTCGGGGACAGACACATCAGACACATCATATTAGTAATGTGATCCACCCAGTCCTGAAGACTACCTTGATGTTCCAAAACAGTTAATTAACTGTACAGTGTCCAGTTTGCTCTTCTAAGTATCCGTTTTGGTAGTTTCCATTCGTGGTCAGGTCTGTCTGAGAGGTGGATTCAGATAGGGAAGTGGTCACTGGAATGCAAGTCATCGAACATTTCCCAGCAAGCAGCATTGACAAGAGCAGAACAGAAAGCTAGGTCTGTGCACACAGCACACCTTAAGATTGAGGGTTTCTTTAAAGAGGTTTGTAATGTCCTTGTGAGCTAGGAAGTGAAGCCAAGGTCCCCAGCCCCTGAGACACACAACATCTGGAGGCGCACTGCTCTCCTAGCTGTTATCAGCTTTTGTGAGTGAAACCAACACTCCTCAGTCAAGTAGCTACTCGAGTGGCCTCACAAAAGCTGAGTGCACCCCACTTCCAAAAGCAAATGGCAGATCCTGGACGGTCACCAATCCAAGTGCTAGATAAGCCCAGCAGCATTAATGCTCGTGTTCTGATGGGAACCAGTGTTACCATTGACGCAAGGCCATTGGTTCCAATTACAAAGCAGTAACATAATGCATTTTTTGATACAACTGCCTGTACAAACATTACTCATGGGGATACATCAAAGCCTTTTAATCTATATTCTTGTCACAAAGCCAGTACCCAAAACCATGCTATGGAAATAAACATGTAACTTCCACCTACACCATCTGAAGATGAAGCTGAAAAAGTTTGAAAACTAATTAATGGAATAAATGAAAATGTCAAAAAAGTGACTGTTCACAGGTTTTTGTATATCTAATGGATTGTGCTTGTAAGGTGCACACTACACAGATTTACTGGTGAGTTTACAGGGATACTGTCAAGGAAAACTGTCATGGAAAGCTGTTTTTGCGGTGCAAGGCAACACCCCAACTCATTCTGTAAATTGAAATGTCACAGAGGCTGTTCCTTCAGATTACTATGTTTTCACCTCATACCCATAACCTCCCAGTATGGCACCCACTGACTTCTTATTTCCGCAAATGAAGAAACACCGTGTTTGATGTATTTGCAGGATAATCATTGCTTTAACAATGAAACCTTTCTTGATTGGCCAAAACGTAGATTTCTACAGCCAAGTTCTGTGACGAGTCACCCACCATTGGGAAAATTGTGCTGCATCAAATAGTGAATACTTTGAGAAATACTAAGAATGTCAACATATTTCATGACTGATTTTTCTTAGGCAATAATTAACACTTTATGACTACCCCTTGTACTTATTATGTGAGTCTTCTATCTCCTCAGGAGAACAAATCAGGCAGCTGCAAAGAAAACATTAGAATTGGTTGAGAATAAAAGGAAGACAGGGCCAAATGAAACATAAGGTTCACAGCTAAGAAGTACATCTTTGGATTTGAAAAATTTAAACGCTCAAACATAGACAACAAGGAAAGGAAACAGCAAATGTAAGCCACCAAACTACAATTTAATTTGAAAAAGTACAAAAAAATTAAATGAGAAAAAAATAAACTCAAGGGATACAAAATATCAAGCATTGGCTTCAGAGATTAAAATGGAAAACTAGGACTAAGAATTCATAACAACTGTGAAATACCGGTAAAATGTAAAACAAGAAGATTTTCAACATGAAAATGCTCAAAAAGTTGATTAACTATTTCTCCTTTCATTTATCTATGTCTTATCCAATTATGTTCTTGGCTAACTCCACACTGAAGAACTATTCTATAGTTATTTTATTTCCATCTATCATCACAAGCTGTCTTAAAACATGTTGTAATCATCATCAGAAATACACATAAAATCAGCTTATCATTGTTGCACATATTTAAAATAGTGTGCAAATTAGGCACAGTAATAATGTTATGTTATAAATAGTAGCACTGGTAACAGGACAATCTCAAGATGGTTGTGACTGACAAACCGGTACTCCAAGAACCAACATGTTTTGTGATAACAGACAGAAAAAAAAAAGTTTCATTAAGCAAGTACATTGGTGACTAAGGAAAGCACATCACACTGTCAAGGATCTCAAGGCAGCTGTGCATGTACTATCAAACGATTCAGTGTGTCCTCATGCAATATTGTGATAAAAACTCGCGATAAGCCGACTGAAGTGCCCTCACTCCTAGGTGCAATAATACTGTGGTCGACTAATACTCACTCACAAAGTCTGTTGTCAACAACTAATCGGAAATTAAAAACAGCATCTGTTCAACTAATACTTAGAGGAGAACTGACTTTGGCAATCCATTGCTCAACCTTGGTGTGGCACAAAACAGTAAAATATTCAGCCCTATAAAATCTCTGACCACTTATCGAGTGATATGTAGCATTTAATATTGGATAAAAATCATTTTGAAGGCAAACTGAATTCATAACTGGCTTGAAAACTCCTTAAGTGGACCTCGGGGAAGATCAGTTTGGATTCCCTAGAAATGTTGGAACACGTGAGGCAATACTAACCTTACGACTTATCTTAGAAGAAAGATTAAGAAAAAACAAACCTACGTTTCTAGCATTTGTAGACTTAGAGAAAGCTTTTGACAATGTTAACTGGAATACTCTCTTTCAAATTCTGAATGTGGCAGGGGTGCAGGGGTAAAATACAGGGAGCGAAAGGCTATTTACAATTTGTACAGAAACCAGATGGCAGTTATAAGAGTCGAGGGGCATGAAAGGGAAGCAGTGGTTGGGAAAGGAGTGAGACAGGGTTGTAGCCTGTCCCCGATGTTATTCAATCTGTATATTGAGCAAGCAGTAAAGGAAACAAAAGAAAAATTCAGAGTAGGTATTAAAATTCATGGAGAAGAAGTAAAAACTTTGAGGTTCGCCGATGACATTGTAATTCTGTCAGAGACAGCAAAGGACTTGGAAGAGCAGTTGAATGTAATGAACAGTGTCTTGAAAGGAGGATACAAGATGAACATCAACACAAGCAAAACAAGGACAATGGAATGTAGTCAAATTAAATCGGGTGATGCTGAGGGAATTAGATTAGGAAATGAGACACTTAAAGTAGTAAAGGAGTTTTGCCATTTAGGGAGTAAAATAACTGATGATCGCCGAAGTAGAGAGGATATAAAAGGTAGACTGGCAATGGCAAGGAAAGCGTTTCTGAAGAAGAGAAATTTGTTAACATCGAGTATAGATTTAAGTGTCAGGAAGTCGTTTCTGAAAGTATTTGTATGGAGTGTAGCCATGTATGGAAGTGAAACATGGACGATAACTAGTTTGGACAAGAAGAGAATAGAAGCTTTCAAAATGTGGTGCTACAGAAGAATGCTGAAGATAAGGTGGGTAGATCACGTAACTAATGAGGAGGTATTGAATAGGATTGGGGAGAAGAGAAGTTTGTGGCACAACTTGACTAGAAGAAGGGATTGGTTGGTAGGACATGTTTTGAGGCATCAAGAGATCACAAATTTAGCAGTGGAGGGCAGCGTGGAGGGTAAAAATCGTAGAGGGAGACCAAGAGATGAATACACTAAGCAGATTCAGAAGGATGTAGGTTCCAGTAGGTACTGGGAGATGAAGAAGCTTGCACTGGATAGAGTAGCATGGAGAGCTGCATCAAACCAGTCTCAGGACTGAAGACCACAACAACAACAACATATATAAAAACAAAGATGATGTGACTTACCAAACAAAAGCGCTGGCAGGTCGATAGACACACAAACAAACACAAACATACACACAAAATTCAAGCTTTCGCAACCAACGGTTGCTTCATCAGGAAAGAGCACGTTAAAGGGTGGGGAAACTCAGGAAAAGTTCGAAAAAACTGCGTGTAAATGTATTCAAAGGACTGGTTATGTGCTGGCAGATTATGAAAATGAGGCTAACAATTGTCTGACGAAGAAATAATAACGTTTAAACCTATGGGAAGCTGCTAAAAAATGATCGGTTATGTGGGAAAACACGGGAATGGAAATAAAACGAAAGTTGTTGAAAATAGCTGAAATGGTTGTTTAATGGGTGAAAGGAACTGAAGCTGTGAAATAGTATTCACGAGTTTACACGAAATGTTTGTAAACTGGGAACAGTGGATTTTATAGCAGCGGTAATGTTAAAAGCGTTAAAAATTTTTAGGTTATGGTTTGGAAGTAAATTACGTATTATTGAGTATATTTAGGCAGGATAAAATGTATGGTAGATTACAGAAGAAGGGAAGATGAATACAAAGTGAAACTACTTGTACAAACAAAAAGAGAAAGTAAGATGACAGAAAAGATTTCGAAATGCAACAGTGACAATAACAAACGTAATTGTTGGGTTCACATTAATGATATAAATAAAATAGAAAGAAACATTCCACATGGGAAAAATATATTGAAAACAAAGACTCCATGACTTACCAAACGGGAAAGTGCTGGTAGATAGGCACAATAAAAAAACATACAAATACACAAACAAAATTTCAAGCTTTCGCAACCAACAGTTGCTTCGTCAGGAAAGAGGGAAGGAGAGGGAAAGATGAAAGGATGTGGGCTTTAAGGGAGAGGGTAAGGAGTCATTCCAATCCCGGGAGCAGAAAGACTTACCTTAGGGGGAAAAAACGACGGGTATACACTCTCGCGCGCGCGCACACACACACACACACACACACACACACACACACACACACACACACACACACACAAGCAGACATTTGTAAAGGCAAAGAGTTTGGGCAGAGATGTCAGCCTAGGCGGAAGTACAGAGGCAAAGACGTTGTTGAAAGACAGGTGAGGTATGAGCGGCGGCAAATTGAAATTAGCAGAGATTGAGGCCTGGCGGATAACGAGAAGAGAGGATATACTGAAGGGCAATTTCCCATCTCCGGAGTTCTGACAGGTTGGTGTTAGTGGGAAGTATCCAGATAACCCGGACGGTGTAACACTGTGCCAAGATGTGCTGGCCATGCACCAAGGCATGTTTAGCATAGGGTGATCCTCATTACCAACAAACACTGTCTGCCTGTGTCCATTCATGCGACTGGACAGTTTGTTGCTGGTCATTCCCACATAGAAAGCTTCACAGTGTAGGCAGGTCAGTTGGTAAATCACGTGGGTGCTTTCACACGTGGCTCTGCCTTTGATCGTGTACACCTTTCGGGTTACAGGACTGGAGTAGGTGGTGGTGGGAGGGTGCATGGGACAGGTTTTACACCGGGGGTGGTTACAAGGGTAGGAGCCAGAGGGTAGGGAAGGTGGTTTGGGGATTTCATAGGGATGAACTAAGAGGTTACGAAGGTTAGGTGGACGGCGGAAAGACACTCTTGGTGGAGTGGGGAGGATTTCATGAAGGATGGATCTCATTTCAGGGCAGGATTTGAGGAAGTCATATCCCTGCTGAAGAGCCACATTCAGAGTCTGATCCAGTCCCGGAAAGTATCCTGTCACAAGTGGGGCACTTTTGGGGTTCTTCTGTGGGAGGTTCTGGGTTTGAGGAGATGAGGAAGTGGCTCTGGTTATTTGCTTCTGTACCAGGTCGGATGGGTAGTTGCGGGATGCGAAAGCTGTTTTCAGGTTGTCGGTGTAGTGGTTCAGGGATTCCGGACTGGAGCAGATTCGTTTGCCATGAAGACCTAGGCTGTAGGGAAGGGACCGTTTGATGTGGAATGGGAGGCAGCTGTCATAATGGAGGTACTGTTGCTTGTTGGTGGGTTTGATGTGGACGGACGTGCAAAGCTGGCCATTGGACAGGTGGAGGTCAACGTCAAGGAAAGTGGCATGGGATTTGGAGTAGGACCAGGTGAATCTGATGGAACCAAAGGAGTTGAGGTTGGAGAGGAAATTCTGGAGTTCTTCTTCACTGTGAGCCCAGATCATGAAGATGTCATCAATAAATCTGTACCAAACTTTGGGTTGGCAGGCCTGGGTAACCAAGAAGGCTTCCTCTAAGCAACCCATGAATAGGTTGGCGTACGAGGGGGCCATCCTGGTACCCATGGCTGTTCCCTTTAATTGTTGGTATGTCTGGCCTTCAAAAGTGAAGAAATTGTGGGTCAGGATGAAGCTGGCTAAGGTAATGAGGAAAGAGGTTTTAGGTAGGGTGGCAGGTGATCAGCGTGAAAGGAAGTGCTCCATCGCAGCGAGGCCCTGGATGTGTGGAATATTTGTGTATAAGGAAGTGGCATCAATGGTTACAAGGATGGTTTCTGGGGGTAATAGATTGGGTAAGGATTCCAGGCGTTCGAGAAAGTGATTGGTGTCTTTGATGAAGGATGGGAGACTGCATGTAATGGGCTGAAGGTGTTGATCTACGTAGGCAGAGATACGTTCTGTGGGGGCTTGGTAACCAGCTACAATGGGACGGCCGGGATGATTGGGTTTGTGAATTTTAGGAAGAAGGTAGAAGGTAGGGGTGCGGGGTGTTGGTGGGTCAGGAGGTTGATGGAGTCAGGTGAAAGTTTTTGGTAGGGGGCCTAAGGTTCTGAGGATTCCTTGAAGCTCTGCCTGGACATCAGGAATGGGATTACCTCGGCAAACTTTGTATGTAGTGTTGTCTGAAAGCTGATGCAGTCCCTCAGCCACATACTCCCGACGATCAAGTACCACGGTCGTGGAAACCTTGTGCGCCGGAAGGATGACGATGGACCGGTCAGCCTTCAGATCACGGATAGCCTGGGCTTCAGCAGTGGTGATGTTGGGAGTAGGATTAAGGTTTTTTAAGAAGGATTGAGAGGCAAGGCTGGAAGTCAGAAATTTATGGAACGTTTTGAGAGGATGATTTTGAGGAAGAGGAGGTGGGTCCCGCTGTGACGGGGGATGGAACTGTTCCAGGCAGGGTTCAATTTGGATAGTGTCTTGGGGAGTTGGATCATTAGGAGTAGGGTTAGGATCATTTTTGTTCGTGGCAAAGTGATATTTCCAGCAGAGAGTACGGGTGTAGGACAGTAAATCTTTGACAAGGGCTGTTTGGTTGAATCTGGGAGTGGGCCTGAAGGTGAGGCCTTTGGATAGGACAGAGGTTTCGGATTGGGAGAGAGGTTTGGAGGAAAGGTTAACTACTGAATTAGGGTGTTGTGGTTCCAGATTGTGTTGATTGGAATTTTGAGGTTTTGGGGGGAGTGGAGCTGGAAGTGGGAAATTGAGTAGATGGGAGAGACTGGGCTTGTGTGCAATGAGAGGAGGTTGAGGTTTGCTGGAAAGGTTGTGAAGGGTGAGTGAGGTGCCTTTCCCGAGGTGGGAAACCAGGAGATTGGATAGTTTTTTGAGGTGGAGGGTGGCATGCTGTTCTAATTTGCGGTTGGCCTGTAGGAGGATGCTCTGAACAGCCGGTGTGGATGTGGGAAAGATTGAGGACTTTTATTAAGAATAGGAGTTGACGGGTGTGTTCATTGGCTGAGTTGATGTGTAGGTGAAGGATTAGGTGGGTGAGGTCAATGGATTGTTCAGTTTGGAACTGGTATAGAGACTGATGGAAAGAAGGGTTACAGCCAGAGTTGGGAACTTTAAGTGTGAGGCGTTTGGGGGTAATGTCAAATGTCAGACAAGCCTGAGAAAATAAAATATAGGAGTGTAATCTGGCTAGGGCGAAGGCACGTTTGCGGAGGGAATGTAAATAAAACTTAATGGGGTCGTTGTGGGGATGTTGTGAGGGTGACATGGTATTAGAAGGTGGAAAGTGTAACATGAGGCTGAAATGAAAATGAAAATAAAAACATATGGGGAGAGATAAAGGTGAACTAGAAAGCAACTGGAGATCTGGTGTGAAAAAAAGGCGAAAAAGTGTTGGTTATAGCTGGGCTATGTTGATCCTGTGGTGAACTTGGGTTGGTAGACAACGATGTGCACAAAGGTTGGGCGGTTGTGTTGCCGCCAAAACACGTTGAAGGGTGGAGCAATTCGGGAAAATTTCGAAAAAACTGCGTGTAAATGTATTAAAAGGAGTGGTTTTGTGGTGGCAGATTGTGAAAATGAGGCTAATTATTGTCTGAAGAAGAAATAATGACGTTAAAACCTGTGGGAAGCGGCTAAAAAAGATCAGTGATGTGGTAAAAACGGAAATGGGAAAAAAGCGAAAGTTATTAGAACTAGCCGAAATGGCTGTTTAATAGCTGAAAGGAACTGTTTGTGAACTGGAAACGGTGGATTTTATAGCAGCGGTAGTGTTGAAAGCGGAAAATTTTTTTTGGGTTACGTAGTATTGAGCATATATAGGCGGGATCAAATTGTATGGTAGATTCGGTAAAGAGGAGAAGGTGAATACAAAGTGAAACTACTTGCAAAAACAGAAAGAGAAAATAAGATGACAGGAAAGATTTCGTGGGGTATTGCCTACTACGAAACAGTTGAAAAAAGGTTTCTTTTATTTATAAGACAGTTCTGAATGACATTTTGAGGATAAATCAGATGCTATTCAATAAACATTGGTATTCTAGGAACATTGTCCCAGCAAGTCAAGTTTTTCCAAAATGACCTTTTTCTTCATTCACAATGCAGAGAGAAATTCATTCTGGTAACATCAAAAAGCTGCTTCATAAATACAATGCTTACTGATAACTAGACTTCGGATCTTGAGGTGCAAAAACATTAAAAAAGTATGATGATTTATGCAAAAAAAGCAGCAATTCCATAACTTATAAGAGGTGTTCAAAAAGAAATGACCCGGAGTCAAAATTACAGATACCAGTACCTGTATATTATAAGTATTGACCCTGGCTGTTGAGACACTTGTCCCACTGTGACACAAGGCCGTGAACTATATGCCCCTCAGAGCTTTTTTTAAGGGGACTGCCGTCACTCAGCAATTCTGGGTAATGAGTGAATCCACCAGCTGAACAACATCAACGGTAATGCAGTGTGGTGCTCCACACTGTGCATCATTGGCTGTCGACACCCGTCTTTCCCTGAAGTGCTTGTGCCACGCCTTTACCCTTGCAAGGGACGTGCAGCGTTCGCCGTACACTTGTTACATTTGTCGATGAATGTCCATTCCTCCTACTCCTTCTGCTGTCATAAAATGAACAACACCTCTTTGCTCTTCTGTTGATGCCTCCGTGTCACTGTTTGCAATGCAAGTGGCAGCATTGGACGATTGATGCATGGTGCTGCTAGCTCTGTATAGTCACGTGACGTGCACGCGTGCCCTATAGCGACGGGCTGTGAACTTCCACACTCTGGTCGGAACCACACCTCATTACACACGCAATGGTATTACTCTTCTGTCACTGGTTTGCACATTCCAGACTTTGGATCATTTCTTTTTGAATGCCCCTTTCACTATGGAATGAACATATATAATTAAAACACAAACATTACATCTACATATAAAGCATTGAAAAATCTAGACACAAGATCTAGACAAATCTGGACACATTAACCAGCTTCAATTACTCAATCAGAAAACTGTTGAAGCAAATAACATTCAATATTTAATTCTTTTCTATTTTCTTTTATTTATTTATTTATTTAGAGAGACTACATCTGCTGTAAATACGCAATTACAGCATGTGTGGTGCTTCCAGTGTATGTGTGTGATGACTGAGATGTCGGTCGGTAATCACACTTCTCTTTCACAATTTTCTATGTGTCGTAAATGAAGTTTATGACACTATTAAGTGCCAAGTTAAGTACATCCACACAAGCTGTTGCAAATTCGGAAGTGAGACACACAAGCAGGTGACCGAAATCATGAACATAGACCTCAGACTATACTATATGTCAATCTTTTTCTACAATCATTTTTCAGATTTCACATTTGTTGGCTTTGCCAAATCACAAGCACTTTATTGCATTCCACCTAACCTAGACCTTGGACTACACTAGACAGCAATATGCTACCACAACAAGGAACAACAAAACCGCTGCTAGGCAAGAGTAATTCATGATGACAACCCTCAGACCTTATGAGGGCTGTACTGTCTGAAAGTTTCTGAGCATTGTCAAGTAAATAACATTTCATTCACATCAACATAACTACCAGCAGCTGACTGCAAAGTCTTACAATTACTATGAACTTCACTAATTCTATGTTCATTATCGAACGAAAATGTGAAGCAACAAATACTCAATAATAATTTTTAATGAAAAGAACGTCTTATTTTTTAATACTGGTTCTATGAAGGCAAAGCAATTTTTGATACAGACATGCAAAATGCTATTTTATTTTCTATCTAGTGTTTTGCGTTTTTGTCCCAAATTTTTATTTATTGTAAGTACCCAGATTTTCATACAGTTACTAATTAAAAAAATAAAAATAATATTTTTACTAAAGAAATTATGATTCATTATTTGATAATTTATGTTTCCCTGTGTTAATAAATATGGAACTAAAATAAAATAAAAAAGGAAAATAATTTCTATCAAAGTGGTTCAAAGCAGCATCTTTACAATGACTAGAAATTTATGCTACAACTCAGCTATTGGTGACTGTATTAATTAGGCCAAATTGTATTTAACAGCACACAGAAACCTTCAACATCAAAAGGTTCCCCCCCCCCCCCCCCCCCCCCCCCCCCCACACACACACACAGAATTGTGCTGCATAGCTTTAGGAAAGTGATGTGAAGGCACTGTGCTTCACATCCTGCAAATATGAAGAAAATTGAAGGAGGCCAGTTCTTTAGGTGCTCTTGTGAAACACTTTTACATCACTCACAAAATAATATTGACAGTGGGGAAAGGCAACAACCTTGTCTAACACCTCGTCCAATGCTGCTCCCTTCTGACATTTCATTTCTAATCCTTATCCTTATCCTTATCCTTATCCTTACTTTCTGGGAAAAGAGGAATATGTATTAGTGGAAAGAGATTAGAATGTATAAGATTTGCTGATGACATGGTATTAGTGGCAGAAAGTGAGCGGACAGTGAATAACATGCTCAAAGATCTGAATGAAGCTTGTGTGGAATATGGGATGCAAATAAACACAGCAAAAACAAAGAGTATGGTCATCAGTACAAGATGCAGACTGTCCAATATTAAAATAGGACAGTCTACCATTAGCCAAGTAAGTGAATTTAAATATCTCGGAAGCACAATAACTGAAGACTTGAGATGTCACCAGGAGGTGAAAACTCGAATTGCCATAGCGAAGGAGGCATTCAACAGAAAGAGGAGACTCTTATGTGGCAAATTAGATAAAGGACTAAGGAAAAGGCTTGGCAAACGTTTTGTCTGGAGTGTGGCACTATATGGGGCAAAAACATGGACAGTGAGACGAGAGGATGAAAAAAGGTTAGAAGCATTTGAGATGTGGATGTGGAGGAGAATGGAGAGAATAAGCTGGATGGAAAGAGTGAGTAATGAAAGAGTATTGGAAAGGGTTGGTGAGAGAAAGGAAAAAGAACTGGTTGGGACATTCATTGAGAAGGGAGGGAGTGCTTGCTAGTAGATGCTTCGGAAGGATTGGTTTGTGGGAGAAGACTGAGAGGAAGAAAGAGATACAAGATGACAGACGACATAAAGGGAAGAGGAAATTATGCAGACCTGAAGAGGATGGCAGAAGACCGGACAGCCTGGAGAACTACCATGTGAAAACCTGCCTTTAGGCAGAACACTGATGATGATGATGATTGTTAAATCACTTGAAACCATGTGCAGAATAAATAACTGGAGAGTATCAAAATGGTTTTAACAGAAATAGATTCACTACTGACAATATATTTGTAATCAGGTAAATAAATGAAAGTATGCGAACATCAACAAAAAATACATTACCTTTTCAGTGATTTTATGAAATCTCATGACTCCATTCACAGGAAAATCCTGTGGAATGTCACTGATGACAGACTTAGGTTTTCCAATTAAACTCATAAATCTTTGTAAAATGTGCTTGGATGATAATATAATCAGGGTTTTGCTAAACTGAATAAAATCTGTCCACTTTAAAAATAAAACTGGGCTAAGACATAGAGATGCTTCACCTTAATGTATCCTTGAAGACATCTGTGAGGAAACTCAAAGTAGTACCTGATGGGATCTTCCACAGAAACAAGGTTAAGGTTTTAGTAAAGGCAGATGATATGGTGATCACTGGAAAAAGTGAAATAGAGATTAGACAGTTATTACTGGAGCTCACAGAAGAACGAACTTGGACTAAAAGTAAATGATCAGAAAACAAAAAATATGTTAGTTCAAAGATGTAGAAATGAACAAGACAACCAATCATATCCAATAATCGGCAAACAAACTGTTCAATGAATTCAAATTTATAAATTTTTGGACACAGGAAGATACAACAAAATCAGAGACAAGCAGAAGTGAAGGTGACACTACAAAATGCTGACAGAGCCTACTTTTCCGTGCAGAAACTTCTAGGGGCTCCACTACTGACAAGGGAAACTAAAATGACACTCTACAACACAATCATGAGATCAGACCTAACCTATGACCAAAACTGAACAACACCAGTAAGAAGAAATTGAAAACAAAGTTTAGAGAAAAACATTATGTTAATGAATAGTGAAGGTGGAAGAGAATAGACAACATAAAAATCCACATGCTATCATGAAAAGCACAAATAATGAGCATGATAAATTGCAGGAAATGTCAATGGCAGGTCATCTGATGAGAATGTAAGAGCATCAAATGGTTTAAAAAATATTTATGGGAAGACATTTGGTGAGAGACTAAGGAGGAGACTAAGGAATACATCAGTAAATGTAATTAAAATGATATGCAACAGGATGAGCATAACTAATTGGCAGGAAGTAGCACGAGACAGACGCATTTTGGAGGCAACATGTGAAGCTGAAGTAGGAAGTTTTGAGTTCTTAGCCAGAAGGAGATGGAGATGAGGAGGAAGAAGAAGAAGAAGAAGAAGAAGAAGGAGAAGGAGGAGGAGGAGGAGGAGAAGAAGAAGGAGGAGGAGTAAAATAAATTAAAAACATGGTGATGAAAGCAACAGATACATGGAGATAGCCAATGTGTCACTCCAATATACTTTAGTGTAAATTTGATGCACTAAAAGAAATTTTAGTCACACAAACACCACACCTTACAAAGTGATTATATTCATTTGTCAGGTTCATAGCAACTGCTGTATAGTTATGTAACCCAGCTTCATGGTGCTTTCTGTAACCAATATTACAATCTTTCATATGTTTAGCAGATTAGAGTCAAAACTGAATCATTAAAACTGGAAAAACAATACTGCTGATGGAAACTGAAATTTGGTGGGGGGGAGATCAGTTTGGTTTCTGGGGAAGTACAGTAACAAGTGAGCAATAATGACCATATGACTCACCTTAGAAGTTGGTTTGAAAAAAGGTATGTCCACATTTACAGCATTTGTAGATTTAAGAAACCTTTCAACAATGATGACTGGAGTGCAATCTTTGAAATCTTGAAATCTTGACATCATCAGAAATAAAATAAAGGGAGTTAAAGTTTATCTACAGCTTGTACAGAAATAAAATTACAGTTATAACAGTCAAAGAACATGGGAGGGAAGCATTAGTTGAGAAGGGAATGAGACACTGTTGTACCCTCCTTCCCTTGTCATTCAATATGTACAGTGAGAAAGCTGCAAAGGAAAGCAGCAAAGCAAAGTTCATTCCCAATTGGGATTGACTGACTACCATGTCATTCTCTGCCACTGGCATCATTCACATGCAGTATTGAGGGGTGTGGTTTCAGAACACTTTTCTCCCATCCGTTGAACACTTTTCTTTCGGCTGCTGTCAGCTTTCTTCACTTTGAGCTGCTACTGGTCACTCAAGCAGCTCCTCAATTAGCACCTTGTTCCAGTTCTCCCACTAAGAAAAAATCTCTGGCAGTGCCAGTAAATAAATCTGGGTTCTCCAGAAATGCTGACCACTGAGTTATGGAGGCAGACTGCAAAAGATACTTAGGAGCAATTTCAAAGAAGAAATTTTGGGACAAGAACTAAAATCCTTCTAAGGATTGCTGATAACATTGTAATAATCTGTCAGAGAGTGCAAAGGATTTGGAACATCAGTTGAATAGAACTGATAGTATCTTGGAAATAGGTTATCAGATAAACCTCAACAAAAGAAAAACCAGGATAATGGAGTGTAGTAACATTAAACCACATGATGGTGTGAGAATTAGATTAGGGAATGAAACATTAAATACAGCAGGCAAGTTTTGCTATTTGAACAGCAAAATAACTGATAACAAATAACAAGGATATAAAATGCAGACTGGTTTTCTGAAGGTATTTGTCATGAGTGTTGCATTGTGCAGAAGTGAAACATGGAACAATAACAGTAAAGCCAGAAAGAAGGAGTGTATGAAATATGGTGATACAGAATAAAGCGGAAGATCTGACGGACTGATGGGTTTTTTGAGTAATCAATGAAGAGGCACTGAATAGAATCAGGGAGTATAAGACAAATTCAATAAAACAAGGGACAGGTTGATGGTGCTCATGTCATTGCATTTACAGAACACTTAATAGAAGAGAGAGAGAGAGAGAGAGAGAGAGAGAGAGAGAGAGAGAGAGAGAGAGAGATATTGTGGCAGGGGGAGGGGGGTGGTTTGACGTAGATACATTGATGACATCTTTGCCATATAGACTCACATTCTCCCAAATCAGTTTCCTATGGTCCTATTCCAAATCCCATGCCACTTTTCTTGACACTGACATCCTCACTGGGGGTCAGCCACGCATTTCCATTCACATTAACCCCTTAATTTAAAGCTCCAAGTTATCTTGTTTTTATTATTCTGACAGAAACTTAAAATCGCAAGTACACTCTGGCAACTTAAGAAGAGACCTGTGGCAATAGTAAAATCCCATTTATATCTGTTTCAAAATTGACAGTTATGTGTTCAGCCACTATTGAGCATCTGGTACTACAGGCTTGGCTCTTGTGTTTTGGTTGAGGTGGTTGCCACTAGATAATGCTTTTTTACTGTATGCAACTCGGGATACTTGACAACAAAACGTATGCTTTCAGGTTCTCTCCTTTAGGCAATACTTTCAGAAAATGATTACTATAGTCTGATGCTACCTGTAGCTTGACATCTGTGAGCAGCCCATAGCAGCTTGATTTCCATGTATTCTACATCAAAAATTTTGTGACTAAAGCTTTATCACTTGATATTTATTTTATATGTGACATGGGAGTTTGAATGTTTTACTTCTGATGAAGACACTCATAGTAGTGTTGAAACTATGTAAAATGACTTATTTTTTGCAACTGAGGGCTATTATTGCTTTAATTTTACTATAGTGACCCTGAGTTTGACATTGAATATAGCAGCTCAGAAAGTGAAGAAGGATATGATGTTACTTCGTTAGAGACTGAAAGTGACAACAGTTCCCCAGTTGAGTGACAAGTGCTCGCCATTGGTACAAAATAAATACATCTACTATGTTCCATCCAGCTCCTACAAGATTTATGTGTACAGGAAACTCTTGTGAGATACACGATTACACTTTGCAGCTCCACAGAAGCTAAAAAGTGACTTCCAAGTTTCACAATATTTTAGTCAAAGTCCAGTGCAGCATAGTCCAGGTCATTTGTAGGACGGATTCAGCATGTAGAAAAGTCAATAAAATCTTTGGTGAAATTAAATGCAAGCCCTACGAGCAGGAGGTTTTGACTGTAGATGTGACTGAATAAGAAAGAGGAGTCCTACGTAAGGCACAGGGGATCCAGTATTTAAGTCAGAGTACAATAGAGCATTGGAAGACTTACTGTTAAATAAAGCAGAAGGAATAAATAACATTCCTTCAGAATGTAGAATGATGCGTAGAATCTATGAGCCTGGGGACAGTACCATAGTACCTTCAGAAAAATATCACCCTCTGAATCCTGAAGATTACAGGAGTAAATAATTGCAGATGCATGTAAGAGCTGTCACACAATCAACTGAATGGGTCACACATCCGAATTTATGTATGTAATGTCATTCATTATAGGATGTTTTTCATTAATAAAAAATATATTTTCTGTAACACGCTGTGGAAAATATGATTAAGAGGTTAAACCAACTAAAAATTTGTCAGCTGCCATCCTTTCCATGACAAATGTTTCCTCCTATACAGACTTGGCATCCAAGGCAAACATGTTTGTTCTGATGCAGATTCTTTACAGCAATACACCACCTCATCTGCTTCCTGTGCTTCAAATTGCACCAGTCTGCTGGTTGACTGATCGGTTTGGGGGAGGGGACTAAACAGTGAGGTTATTGTTCCCATTAGATTAGGGAAGTTTGGAGAAGGAAAACCAAAATCAGGATGGCCGGATACGGATTTGAACTGTCGTCCTCCCAAATGTGAGTCAAGTGTGACAGCCACTGTGCCATGTCACTTGGTCCATTCTCATCTCAGCCTCCACACTATGTAGTTACACCACGAACCTAGGTCAAAATCAGATTTCCCGGGCCATCACATCCAATCTTGGTCCTGCTGAGCCCTCCAAAAAACAACTTACAATGACTCCTCTTGTCACTCAGTATTATCCAGGACTTGAATGTATTAATCAGCTACATCAACAAGACTATGACTTTCTAAAAAAATCATGCCCTGAAGTGAGGTCCCTTCTGTCTGACATTTTGCCCACCACGCCAAGCACAGCTTTTCATCACCCTCCCAATCTTCACAATATCCTCGTCGGACCCTGTGCTCCTTCTGCACCTTATCACTACCCTTTTTCTCCTATGCTTATGACTGTACCCACTGTATGACTTGCCCTATGTATCCTCCTACAATCACCTGTATCAGTCCTGCAACTGGCAAAATGCACAGTATCAAAGGGAGAGCCATTTATGAAACAACACATGTCATGTACCAGCTGTTATGTAAACACTGTTTGCCTGTTTACATCGGCACGACTACCACCAAGTTATCAATTAGGATTAATGTATCTAGGCAGAGGGTGTATACTGGCAACACACAATATCCTGTTGCAGAGCACACACTACAAAATGTGAGTCATGACCTCAGTGCCTGTTCCACCACATGTGCTGTCTCGATTCTTCCCCTGGACACCAGTTCTTCAGAGGTTGGGAACTGGCATTACACCATGTTCTTTGTTCTGGCTTTAATCACTAATTTTCTCCGACTCAACATTTCTTCTCGGCAACTATTCCTTTCTGCTCTCACTTCTGCCATTTAGTCTTCTATATTCTGACCTGTCTATTCCCCGTCTCTACCACATAAAATGCACTTAGCTTTCATCTCTTATTAATTCACATACAACGTCAGTAATGCCTGTCTTGCGTATTACCCTATTTTCCACCTTTTAGCTCTCAGGTTTTCAGATCTCATCCAGTGCCATCTCCCACAATCTGTCTTTCCTTCTCATCCTGTCCAGTAAGTCTCCCTTGAGCAAATTTTCTGAACTCTCCCCGTGTCCTAAAGCTCACCAGTCCTATCCTTCACTTCTCTTCCTTCCCCTTCCTTCTGCCAGCAGAAGCAGCCACTGACTCCAAAAGCTTGCAAATTTCAATATATGTTTATATCTGTGTTCTCTTACTGCCACTTGATGAGTAGATTTTTTTATATATCCAATTACTTTACTTGGTATGATAAGCTTGCTAAGCTGGGAAGCAAGGAAGGGAACAACAAAAATGCTTGCTGAGTCAGGAAGCAGGAAAGGGAGGTTTCACAATACATATGATCTATTTCTGCTGTTATTTAAAAGAAAGATACCCATGATTGCGTTATGAAGACTACAACATTCTCTGGAGGAGAAAAAAAAAACAAAAAAAAACAGATAGGCATGAGAAGTAACAAACAAAAGAAAGTATTTTTAAATGACATCATATTCGTCAGCAACTGCACTATTTTAACTATTCACACACCTGCAGTTTTGACATTTAGTCACTTTTAAGTCATAATGCTGCAGTCAATATATACACCACTAACAAAAATATGTATGTATTTCACAGTATATCCAAGAAAAATCTGGATTAAGAATATACTAAAAATTACTCATATGCTGAACACACAGCAGTTATCAATGTTAAAAAAATGTGTAAAGTGGACATGAGCCTCTATGGTCTAGGTCATGATATGTCGCAAACATCTCATTACAAAAACATGTCATAAAATAAGCAGATAAATCCAGCACAATTAACCAATTTTACTGGTATGTTACATATGGAATTAAAATTCTTTAAAGTAAATTTGTGCTTATTGAACCTGTCAGCAATGATCATCACACTGGTTAAAAACAGACATAACGGCTTTAACCACTTCAAAATGACCTGAAATTGAAACAGCAATCATGGAAATTGCAGTAAATAGCAGTCAGTGGCAAATATTATGTTAAGTCAAAAATTCTACAGGACTGTGATTCCACAACAAATACAACTGCAGATAAAAAGCTAGTTTAAATCATCAAGAGCCTTTTAAAAATTAACCACTCTTGACAATTTTAAAACATGAATAAATATTGTTAACAACAAATCCCATTATGGAATCCATCAAAAAGAGAAATTTTAAAATATGTATATAAACTAAAGTTGCACATTTTGATTGAACATCATAAAGTATAATTACTGTATGGATATTCATAGAGAATTGCTTCATACCAGTCTTCCAACTGATGATCAAAGCAACAACAATAACATGAACTATAATAAACTAGAATTTTTTTAGGCATTCTCTTCAGGAGACTAGCAGAAGTGAGCCAATAAAATTTAATTCTATTTTAAATTTCACTTTTCATGAAGCCATTAAATATTCTCTGAAACTGTGCTGGAAATAATTATTTATTTCATTTATTTGAGATACATATTCCATAGATCCAGTATGGCGTGATTACGCTTGGATGTGGAATGAGTCAAAGCAGATACAATATAGATATCATACAACATAAAACATACTGATACATTACACATGGTGGATGAATGATTCAGAATTGGTACAATACAATAATATAATCAAGATAATAAACAATACAATACAAAAATACAATAGTGATAAAAAACAATACAGATAACAATGACAAAGGAAATAATCTGAATTATTACTCAAATTACTGATCTCTGTTGAAGAATTCATCTAAAGAGTAGAAACATTTTCCAATAGAAATTCCTTTAGCTTTTTTTTTGAATAGCATTTTATTTTCTTTAAGACACTTTATATTACTCGGGAGTGCGTTGAAGATTTTAGTACTTGTGTACTTTACCCCTTTTTGCACCAGAGAGAGATTTTTCCGTTCACAGTGCACATCACCTTTCCGCCTTGTGTTATAATGATGGTATGCCTCATTTGTTTCATATTCAGAGGAATTGAGAAGAGTGAAAGCCGTGAGTGAGAGGAGATATTGTGAGGTAGTGGTTAATATACGTAAATGTTTAGACATCTTTGTGTCTGACTCCTTTGTAAACATATGTAAAGTACATGAAATCTGTGTAGAGGTTGTGCAGGTCATTCCCTATAGCCTGCTAAGTATTTGAAAATCCCAGGAGAATGGAAGGCAGCTTTGATACAACCAGTACCTAAGAAAGATAATAAACATTACAAGAGCAATAGAGGAATGCCCTTGCTACCACTTGCATACAAAACACTTTTACAAGGTTCTACTAAACAGAGTAGAAACAACACTAGCTAATTGGTCAGCTGAATATCAAGTTGGTTTTAGGAAGAGCAGATCATGTTGTGAACATATATTTTATCTTAAGTTAACTATTTGCCATGAATTACTGAATTCAAAAGCTATTATAGTAGCCTTCAGGTTTGTTTCCCCCAGGGGGGAGGGCAGCATTGGCTGTAAATTTTTTGCCTCTGTTTAGCTGCCTTCAGTGCTACATGAATACACGAACATAATAAGAATTGGGCTTTAAATATCAATGAAAACCATATCATAATTATATCAGCTTGTACAACATAAATTTATGTACGATTATATCCAAGTCATGACGACTTACCATAATATAATAGCATGTGGTACCACTTGACTTTACAGATAACAAACATCAGTTAAACTGAGCTTGCTACTTATATTTCCAAACCAGGTTACATAAGCTTCTAGAAAAACTAGGGATAAGATTTTACAAGCTGTTTTATACACTGCACTTTCCTTGAGATCATAATACTGGTTTATACTTGACAGGAACGTAAGTTTCTTTCATAATGTAAGCCAATTTGGTCCAGATAATCATACACTCTGCATGTGGTGTATATAAGCATAATGCATAACTTGTTTTTAATATTAGTATTGTTATAGTTTTTATAAAAGAAAAGATTATTATAATTTATTTAGTACCACTTACAGATGTATCTTCCTCTCATTTTAACATAATTACTCAATGTATTTTAGTAGTGAAAGAGACCATTGTAATTTTATGTATTTTCATTACATTTTACCTTCTACGTAACTTAAAAAAAATATGGAACACAAATGGCACAGTAAAGAGGAAGCTAGTTATTAGCGACATCATATGCTGAGGTTAGCTGTACAGAAATGTAAGTAGCGAGCTCAGTATAACTGATGTTTGTTATCTGTAATGTGAAGTGGTACCACATACTTCTTCTTCTTCGTTTCACCCAACTTTGGGGTACGTTGAATCAATCACTTCTGTGTGTTCTGTGCCTTTCTTTTCGCCCAGTACTGCTTCATTCTTTCTGATCTTGCTTTTCTTTCCTCATCAGAGATGACAATCGTTCTTTTCTTTCTATTTTGGAGCTGGAATCCCTCTTTTCTGTCTTTGCTTATCATTTTTGCGGTCCTGTCTGTGAGCATTTTTTCTGTGATGTGTAGTTCTCTTAAGTCTTTCTCTGTTTGGATAAACCAATTTGGTTTGGATTTTTTATTCCTGAAGTAGTCAAACATTCTTTTTGTAAGTCTATTTGGGTTCATTCTGAGAATGTGCCCATAAAACTCAATTCTTCTTTTCCTCATTGTATCCGAAAGTTTTTCTGTGGTTTTGTAGAGTGTTTCATTTTTGGTATGAATTAGTTTGTCGTTATGAAATTTGGGGCCTAAAATTTTTATCAATATTTTTCTTTCTTTGATCTCTAGCCTTTCAATTGGGCCATGGTTAGTGATAGATAATGTCTCAGCTGCATATAGTGCTTCTGGTTTAATGACAGTGTTGTAATGTTTTATTTTTGAATTCCATGAGAGGGACTTTTTATTATAAGTATTTTTAGTAAGCTGAAAGGCTAGTTCAACTTTGTTTCTTCTTAATTCTATTGCTTTTTTCTCAAGGGCGTTCCAGCTAATCCATTCACCAAGATATTTGAATTCTTTAACAATTTCGATCTTTTGGTCTCTTACTTTAAGATATTTCATTGGCTTTTTTATATTTGTGATTATTTTGGTTTTTTCAAAGGAAATTTTAAGGCCTATTTTCTCTGCTTGTTTCTGTAATTCGAGGATCTGTTCTTTGGCTTCTTCCCATGTTTCAGCTAGTAGGGCCATATCATCTGCAAATGCTAGGCAATTAACCTTGATGCCTTTGTTTTTTGTTCCTAGTCGGATTCCACTATTGATTTTCTTGTTCCATTCTCTTACTATTTTTTCTAGGGCACAGTTAAATAACAATGGAGAGAGTCCATCACCTTGTCGTACTCCAGTTTTTATCTCAAATAGGTCTGAGAGTTCTCCCATAAATTTAATTTTGGAGTATGTGTTGGTGATGGTTTCTCTAATTAGGTTTGTAGTTTTATTGTCTAGGTTCAATTCTTTTAATATGGAGATTAGAGATTCCCTGTCTATGGAGTCGTACGCCTTTTGAAAGTCAATGAATGTGATGACATACGCTTTTGCTCTCGATTTTTGGTAGGCCATAAGATTTTTGAGGTTTAGAATTTGTTCTGGGCAGGATCTTCCCTTTCTGAAGCCTGCCTGGTATTCTCCAAGTTGACAATCTAGCTGGGGTTCTGCTCTGTTCAAAAGGACTTTAGACAGTATTTTGTATGTTACGTCAAGGAGCGAAATCCCTCTGTAATTGTTGGGGTCTGTTCTGGATCCCCTCTTATGAATTGGGTGAATGAGGGCCATCTTCCATTCATCCGGAATTCTTTCTGTTTTCCATATTTCTTCAAATATGTTTTGGAGAGATTCTATGGCATTTCTATTGACATTTTTCCACAGTTCAGCTGTAATTTGGTTCTCTCCCGAAGCCTTATAGTTTTTGAGATTCAAAATGATTGATTGTAGTTCCTCGACGGTGGGTGGTTCTGAGTTAGGACTTGTTGAAGTTGAGTTGCTGAAATCCATTTTTTCAATTGGTTCTTTACAGTTGAGAAGGTTTCTGAAATATTCCCTCAAAATTTTGCAATTATCCCTGTTGTTGTGTGCAATATTACCATTTTTATCTTGTAATTGGAGTGTCGGTGGGCTGTACTTGGTTATTTTTTGTTTAAAAGTTCTGTAAAAGCTCCTAGTCTTGTTTTTGTTGAAGTCTTTGTTGATCTGCAAAAGGAGTTGATCTTCTTATGCTTTTTTAATTCTTTTGAGGTTTTTACTCACTAGTTTTCTTACACTCAGGAAATTTTGCCTATTATATTCATTTTTCTGAGATTGCATCTGTTGCCATGCTTTCTTTCTTTGCTCAATAAGTTTGTCACATTCCTCTGTCCACCATGCGTGTTTTTTGATTTTGGTTATAGGTGCTATTTGTTCAGCTTTGGTTAGTAGGCTTTCCTTCATTTGATCCCAATTTTGGTTCCTTATATCTTGAGTCGCGAGGGGAAACTCCTTCGAATTCATTATCTTTTCTGGATCGTATCTTCTGCTTTTGGGTTTACTGTTTCTATCTTTCCTTTTGGGGATAATTTTGAGTTTTATTTTAGAAAGATAGTGATCAGAATCCAAGTTTGCTCCTCTGAGTACTTTGACATTTTGTATTTCTGTATGGTGTTTCCATTTTATCGCCACATGATCAAGTTGAAATTCACCCAAGTGTGGGTTTGGTGAGGTCCATGTCTTCTGTTTTCTGGGTAGTCTCTTAAAGGCTGTGGATTTCAGGATCAAGCCATGCGCTTGGCAGAGTTCTACTAATCTGACTCCATTTTGGTTAGTTCTATTGTGCGCTGGGTAGTTTCCAACAATATTTTTGTATTTCTTCTCTTTTCCTACTTGAGCACTGAAGTCCCCCGTAAGTATGATGTTGTGTTTGTCTGGGATCTTTTGCACCGCGTCATCTAGTTGTTCCCAAAAACGTTCCACCTTTTCCTTATTTTTCCTATTGTCTTCATTTATGGGGGCATGTGCATTCACAATTGTGTATACTCTATTAGCAGATTTAAAAGTGAGTGTGGAGAGTCTTTCCGATTGTGATTGAAAGCTGATAATGGAGTCTAAAATACTTTTATCTATTATAAAGCCCGTTCCGAGGTGGGGTGTGTTTTTCATTATTCTTTTGCCTACCTTTCCTTTGTATATTCTGAAACCTCCGGAATCAAAATTGTTTTCATCTATGTATCGAGTTTCTTGTAGTGATGTTATGAGTATTCTATGATGTTTGAGGGTATCTGTAAGATGTTTTAATTTTCCTGTTTTTAAAAGAGAGTTTACATTGAAAGTAGCTATGTAACTTGTTTTTTTACATTTCAATTTGCTTGATGTCTTATCATGTCCCGATTCATCTCTGTGCATACTATTATGTTAAAGTAATATGGTATGTATTTATGTTGTGCAAGCTGATATAATTGCAATATGGGTTTAGTTGTTGCTTAAAGCCCAATTCTCATCATGTTCTTGTATTGATATAGCACTGAAGACAGCTACACAATAGCTGAAATCGATATGCAATACACAATTTAAAAATTTACAATCAACTGTGCCCTTCTTACTATTGTGGATCGTATTGTGGTAATGTTTGTGGATTTCAAAAAGACGTTTCACTGTGTTTGCAGGGAAACTATAGATAAAATAATTCAAGAATTTGGTGTAAAGTCTATACTAGCAAGTATAATTTGTGCTGCTGAAGATTAGGTGGGCAGATCAGGTAACTAATGAGGAGGTTCTGAACAGAACTGAGGGGAGTCTGTGGCACAACTTGACTAAATGAAGGGACCAACTGATAAGACACGTTGTGAGGCGTCAAGGGACCACCAATTTAGTGTTGGTGGGAAGTGTGTGTGTGGTGGGGGAGCGGGAATTGTAGACGGAGACCGAGAGTTGAACACAGCATGCAGATTCAGAAGGATGTAAGTTGCAGCAGTTAGTTAGAGATGAAGAAGCTTACATGGGATAGAGCAGCAGGAAGAGCTGCATCAAACCAGCCTTCAGGCTGAAGATCTAACAGTAAGAGTAACAACAACAATTCTTGAAACACAAACAGATAGTATTTAGTGTGAAATTTAGAGAAGTATCTCAGCCATTCAAAATAAAAACAAGTGTACCTCAGTTTGAGGCTTATCCTTAATTCTTGTTAACTGTGTTCTGTAAAATACTTGAAAAACTTGAGAATTTGGAATGAAATACTGATGAATATAACTTTTCACCAAATAGAGTGGGAAGACAAAAATACTGGAATTAACTGTCTTGCATTCACAAATGGCTTTGCTATACTTATGAAAACGTGATATCTGCTATAGTACATATTAACATTTCAGAAGAAATAACTGTTTGGATCAACTTTAGAATTTCTGCAAGTAGTGGGGTGGGGGTGGAAATTTAATGAACATTAAAAATGCACCAATATTTGTAAAAAACAGTTATTGGCCAAATACAGAAGGTTTGATAAATTTAAATATCTTAGAGTGATAATCCAAGAAAACAGTTTCAAAAATGCCACTATAAGGATAAGGATACATAACATGGGATGGGCATATGGTATTGCTAAAGACCTTTACAATAAATAATGGCTGTCTAAAAATGCGAAATAAGGCATTACAATACAACAGTAGAGCCAGAATGTCTATATCCAAGTGAATGTTTAGCATTAACCTATAATATTAATAAATTAGAATTATTATTAAGGTGAATCATTAAGACAATATTAGACCTACAAAAACTACAGAAGGTTGGAAATTACACAACGAAATTGAGTGAAATATAGAGAACGTATCAGAGGTAATGAGATAAAGAAGATTGATATTTTTTTGACATTTATACAGAATCCAAGACAGTAGACTAACCAAGAAGATCTTCAAATATTTCTGGGATAAGAAATCAACAAGAAGTTGGATCCACAAAGTAAAAAAGATTTAGATAAAACTAATAGAAAATCTGAAGAAATAACTGACAGTAATTTTTAAGGAAAGAGTGTTGAATGAAAGGACTCCAGGGTAGGAGTGTGAAAATAACTGGTCTGGAGGGGTCAGAAGACAGAAACAAGAAGCATAGTGAACAGATGAAAGAGCACTGGAAGAAACTGAAATTAGAATTAAGAAACTGAAATTAGCAAGTGGTCTGTAGTTGGTCCATCTTAGGGAAAAATAGATAAATAAATATATAAAAATAAAAAAAAAGTGGAATACGATTTATAAACTAAAATAGGCTGATGTTTTCTAATTACAGAGATTGTAGGTTAAAAACATTAGTACAGGTAACCATAATATGGCTGCACTAACTGTGATGTATGCTGCTCCATCGTGTCCAAGAATGGATGAATAAGTTCTGCTAGTTACAACAGTCAAACACTTCTGGATCAGGAATAGAAGAGGCATTTATTGGTGTAATGCAAATGAAATGGTGCTGGGAGACACACAAATTTACATCTACATACATGCTCTGCAAACCACTGTACGGTGCACGGTGGAGGGTACCTCGTACCAGTAATAGTCATTTCCTTTCCTGTTCCACTTGGAAAAAGAGTGAGATAAAAATGACTGTGTATATGCCTCCATCTAAGCACTAATTTCTCTTAACTTATCTTTGTGGTCCTTAAGCTAAATGTACACTGCAGTTAGCTTCAAATGCTGGTTCTCTACATTTTCTCAGTGGTGTTCCTCAAAACTAATGTTGCCTTCCCTCCAGGGTTTCCAATTTGAGTTCCCAAAGCATATCCACAGTACTTGCACATCAATCGAATCTACCTGTAACAAATCGAGTGGCCCACCTCTGAACTGCTTTGAGGCCTTCCTTTAATCCAACCTGGTGGGTATCCTAGGGAGCAGTGCTTAAGAATGGGTCACACTAGTGTTCTACGTGTGGACTCCTTTGCAAATGAATTGTACTTATGTAAAAACTAATGTCAGCCATAGACCTCACTTATTACAGTCGCTACATGCTTGTACCGGGTCATATTTTGCAACATTATGCCCGGAGTGTTTCAAGCAGTACACTACTAATGCTGTATTTGAACATGAGAGGGTTATTCTTCCTACACATCTGCATTAACTTATATTTTTCCACACTTAGAGCAAGCTGCCATTCCTCACACCAGCTAGAAACTTTGTCTGAATCAACTTCTCTCCTCATAGAGTCACTAAATGATGATGCCCTCCCACACACCACAGCATCAGCGACAGATAGTCACCGATTGCTGCTGACACTGTCCGTCAGATCATTTAGTACATATACAGAGAATAACAGTGGTCCTATCACACTTCTCTGGGATACTTCCGGCCATACCCTTGACCCTGATGAACACTTGCCACCGAGGACAATATACTGTGTTCTATTGCTTAAGAGGTCTTCAAGCCACTCTCGTATCTGGGAACCTACTTTGTAACCAGGTGGCTAAAGGCAGATCTCTGATTGGTTCCGAGGACAAGAAAATATAGAGATAAAAACATACCAGTAGATGGCTAGATGAAATTAAGCCTACAAAACATGCAGGAACAAGCAAGCAGCAGCAGACTCATCATGATGCTACACGGTCTAGTGCAAAATTAACTGCGGCTACATTCGTAGTTGCTTCCATGTGAACTAAAGCTCCGATTTAGGAAATTAATAGTTGATCTTGCATCAGTGTAAAAATTTGACCTGTATAACACGTACTACTTGTTGGAGAAAAATCTGTAGTACAATATAGTACAGAAACCTTAATAATAATAAATGCTACACATGTTTATTTCCTGCCAACTAAGATATGAGATAACACCACAGAACAAAGCAGTCCATTACATTTGCATATCATGCAACAACTTTGATACTTGGCACACAAAGATTTAATAGCAAGTGAAATATAATTGTTGGATGAATATCTGCCCTATTCCTTTAGACTGTTGACATCCAATTAGTCTGCATGAGACAAGCGGGC
The DNA here is from genome assembly GCF_021461395.2 of Schistocerca americana. NCBI lineage: Eukaryota > Metazoa > Arthropoda > Insecta > Orthoptera > Acrididae > Schistocerca > Schistocerca americana. The sequence continues at coordinate 195,077,004 of NC_060127.1, forward strand.
ACACTGTATGGTGGAACAAAAGATTTGGGGTCAGAGCATAAGGGCATCCAATTGTTAAAACATACCATAAATACTTGCAAATATTTAGAAAGTAGCTTAGTCTCAGACATTACAACAATCCAACAAAAGGTAGCACTCTATGGACTTCAAAGCAATTTATTGATCCTGATACTACTGCTCATAAGAACAACAGTCCAAAAACTAATCCCCCCCAAAGAGAAATGACACTAATACCATGTGACACACCTTCTAGACTTGATAATGGCATCAATTCAAAGATGAAGAGAGTCCACAAGTTTCCTCAAGTATGCCAAATCCAGTTGACGCCACTTGATGAGATCTTGTGGACACCAAACTGTGAGGATGTCAGTTGCAATGTTCCATCCACTGTTCAAATGCCCCAGGCATTTTCTGTAGGATTAAGATCGATCAGTTCACCGGGCCAGTCGAGATGCGATAAGGGGATAAATGTCGGATAGCACTTTATCAATTTAGAACCCTCTCCCCCCCTCCCCCCTCCCCCCTCTCCCTCTCTAAAAAAAAAAAAAAAAAAAAAAAAAAAAAAAAAAAAAAAAATATCATACGACAACCTGTGACATGAGCTAACCATTTGACACACTTTGGGTAAGTGCCTTACTGGGTAGACTGTGCACTTGTTGTATAATTTAAAAAGAGGCTTTTCAGGCCACACTAAATGTCTCCCTTCACCTTCCGATTTCTGTGTTGCTTAGCCTAATGAAGACATGCAGCTTTACATGCCACTGTGAGCAATGGTCTTCCACTATGTGCCAGACTACAAATATCCACTGCACACAGTTTCATTTGAAAACTAGTTGAGATGAACCTGCAGTCCCTAAAAGCATCACCGCCCGGTGTGGCCAAGCGGTTCTAGGCGCTTCAGTCTGGAACCGCGCGACCGCTACGGTGGCAGGTTCGAATCCTGTCTCGGGCATGGATGTGTGTGATGTCCTTAGGTTAGTTAGGTTTAAGTAGTTCTAAGTCTAGGGGACTGATGACCTCAGATGTTAAGTCCCATAGTGCTCAGAGCCATTTGAGCCATTTTGAACCTAAAAGCATCAAATCCTGCTGGGTTTGAAGCTGACGGTCATTGCCAAGGCACAAAAATTGTCTCCATCCCTGCCAGTCAGCATCTTTTTCCACCCACTATTCTTATTCTGTTTTACATGGCCGCAAGTGGTGCACCATTCCGTGTAGAGACAGTATTACGCACCGACAAATTAGGCAACTTCATGGACATGGACACATACAGAATGGCAGCTCCCGTCTGTCGTGTTTCCATTTTGACCCACCTTACTGGCACATACATGACATCTCACTACCAAGGCTTACATAAATGGCTGTCACACAGCTGCCTGGCATACAGCACTCAAAAGCTAGCGGTGTGCTCATTTAATGGGATGATTTATACTGAATCTGGTAAGTACATACATACATACAGACACTAGTTCATTCATTCATCATGTTCCACAGATTCCATCAAGGAGGAAAGCCTACAAGAGAGAGAAATGAGTCAAAATTCCATTAATAAGAGAGGCAGCAACTGCTGACTTATTCTGTGAACGATATTTTCAATAAATTATCACTATACTGCTTAGAATTATCTATAACCTTACATTTGAAAAATGCACCCTAGTAAATTAGCAGCAAAGCTGCTACTTTAAATAAATAAATAAACCTACTTCCTATACCATATTAAGGAGCTGCTGGGTGTCAGAGACAACCGAGAATTTGGCATGCGAATAGTGCATTTGCACCTGTGCACAACTCTTTCACCTGGCTCCATAGTTCCCTCACCGTCACGTCACACCGAGCAAGGAGAAGGGCAAACTGTGAACAGACTGCATTTAGATGGCAATGTTATTGTATACAAGTTGCTATCATATCTCATTTCTCAGCAACATAGATTACAAACAAAACAAATTTTCAGTATTATTGTTTTTGTCATGCCAAAGACACAATACAATTTTTATCTGGTAGGGAGAGAGACAATAATTTCACAGATTTTTGCTCTCAGGCTGCCATGAAACTGTGACTTATTGAGTTTGGTTATTGAAAAAAGCCTTTCAGTGCACTTATGCTGATGGAAACATTGACAGCTTGAACTCTCATTAGCGAGAAGGGGAAACTACTTGCATCTGCACAGGGGGGCACATGGTCATGGAAACACACAAGGTTGGCACTGTCTTCACAACGTTTAGGAAACTATCCTTGCAATTTTTTCAAGACCATAATGAATACTTCAAAAGTTGCATTTTCTTTAACATCTGCAAACTTAGGGAAATGGACAGTGTCTTTTTTTCTCTCTTTTTTTTGTCAGAATCTTTCCCTTGCACAACGTGATTTTCTTTTTAAATGCATCCCCATGCAACCAGAAATAAGTTGTTTCTCACCTTGCAGTGTCTTACTGTGAGCAGTGAGTAGTCAAGTCCACTTCGATGCAGTTCCAACAATCCATTCCGGATATTCTAATTTTCATGTCTCTGCTCCTTTTTCCTTCATAAATTCAACAATAGAGGGTTTTAAATTAAAAAATTGCTCCAGGCATGCCCCTTGACTTAACTGGCATACTTTCAGTAACATATAAATTCTCCATAGTCTTAGTTTAGTTCCATCCAAAACTGTTGTAACTGACAGTGTAATAATGCACACGAGTTCAGAAAATTTACTATTTGTACTATCAAATGATTTGTGTGCTCTGTGCCTGCCAATCTAGCACAAAGTCCTTGACGTACAGAAAAAAAGAATAATATTTTGCTCTTTCATCATAACTAAATCTATAAATTCTTTCTGCACAGAGATGTAACATCGTTATATAAGAAATCTGTGGTAACCATTAATTATGCAATTCTGTAATAGATATTGGAATTCTAAATCTTCTCTTCTGTCATTCTGATTCATTTTTAAAGGCCTGTCTTCACAATGTTTAGGAAACTATCCTTGGAATTTTTCAAGACCATAGTGAATACTTCAAAACTTGCTTTTCTTCAACATCTGCAAGCTTAGGGAAATGGACAGCCACTGGGCCTGCCAACTTCCTTTACACCACACCACTATTCAGCCAGATCGAAGAACATCGTGTCGACGGAACTGAACCACACCGCAATGCTAAAAGATATGTCACACTGCACCGAGTATTCTGAGAAGAACTGAACACCGCCGAGCCTCAGCCTCGACGCGTGCGACACGTCGTGCTCGTGTGCAGTGCTGCACATTGTACTCCACCCTGGTGCAAATGCTACTGCGAGTATCTCAAACACTTCTTATGCAATGGAATGCAGTGTGTTATCAGGGAGACAAAGTGTGATAAGAGTGCTCATGTCATCCATATACATAAACTATCTCAAGGACAGGGTGAGCAGCAATCTGTGATTCTTTGCTGATTACACAATAGTGTACAGGACAATGTTGTATTTGAGTGACTGCAGGAGGTTGCAGGATGCAATTTGTTGAAGAATGGAGAGAAGAAAAAAAAAAAACAAAAAACAAAAAAAAAAACTTAACACTGTCTGAACAGACCCCGGAAGGCCTAACAGTACCGACCACCTGCCTTGTCGTCCTCATCACACCGGTGTCACTGGATGTGGATACAGAGGGGTACATGGTCAGTGCACCACACCCTGACCGTATGTCCGTTTACGAGACCAGAGCTGCTACTTCTCAATCAAGCAGCTCCTCAGTTTACCTCACAAGGGCTGAGTGCACCCCACTTGCCAACAGCGCTTGGCAGACCGGATGTTCAGAAGAATGAAACCTTGCTCTAAATGCGATAAAATGTAAGTTAATGCGGATCAGTAGAAAGAACAATTCTGTAATGTTTGAATACAGTATATGAAACACTCATGTTGACTAAATATCTGTGCATAACATTGCTCAGAGTGACACAATGGAACAAGGACCTATGGTCGGTTGTAGGGAAAGCGACTGATTGACTGTTTTACTGTGAACATTGTAAGGAATGTGCTGCTAATCTATAAAGGAGGTCGTGTACAGTGGTGGTAGTCGTGGTGGTGGTACGTGTAGGGTGCTCAACAGCGAGTCGTCAATGCCCATACTCAAATAAAAAGAGTACTAGCTGTGAGGAGCATGCAATAAAACATAAATTAAAACATTTAATCTGCAGCCATTTTGGGATTTTCTCACTTGCACTGTCACACAAAACAGCAAAAGGTGGGTGCCAAGGCAGTGAGTGAGTAATATACATAGACTATAACTTCACGTTTACAATAGTGGAACAAGGAATTGTGCCTACACGATAGCAACTTCCCTTTTCATAATATTGTTTCATCCTGGATTTTCCATTGTTGGATGTGTGAGGTAACTGCACAGAGAGGGCAGCACATTTGGAAACTGTATCATCCAAACCGCCATCCTTCACTGCCGCATCTGCTGCTTCTTTACCCTGAATGGCCAGGCTTGAAGGGCACTTTGGGTGTCAGGAATGTGTCTTCTCCTGTGCCCTCAAGATCACATATAATTCAGCGAAGTGAACCTTCACAACACAGTCTGGAAATAATACAGCACAGCTGACAGAATTATCCTGCTTAGTCCCATCATTAATCATAGCTAAAACTTGGTTCAAGAATCATAAAAGAAGGTTGTATACATGGAAGAATCCTGGAGATACTAGAAGGTGGTTGTTGTTGTTGTGGTTTTCAGTCCTCAGACTGGTTTGATGCAGCTCTCCATGCTACTCTATCCTGTGCAAGCTTCTTCATCTCCCAGTACCTACTGCAACCTACATCCTTCTGAATCTGCTTCGTGTATTCATCTCTTGGTCTCCCTCTACGATTTTTACCCTCCACGCTGCCCTCCAATACTAAATTGGTGGTCCCTTGATGCCTCAGAACATGTCCTACCAACCGATTCCTTCTTCTGGTCAAGTTGTGCCACAAACTTCTCTTCTCCCCAATCCTATTCAATACTTCCTCATTAGTTATGTGATCTACCCATCTAATCTTCAGCATTCTTCTGTAGCACCACATTTCGAAAGCTTCTATTCTCTTCTCGTCCAAACTGTTTATCATCCATGTTTCACTCCCATACATGGATACACTCCATACAAATACTTTCAGAAATGACTTCCTGACACTTAAATCTATGCTCGATGTTAACAAATTTCTCTTCTTCAGAAACGCTTTCCTTGCCATTGCCAGTCTACATTTTATATCTTCTCTACTTCGACCATCATCAGTTACTTTGCTCCCCAAATAGCAAAACTCCTTTACTACTTTAAGTGTCTCACTTCCTAATCTAATTCTCTCAGCATCACATGACTTAATTCAACTACATTCCATTATCCTTGTTTTGCTTTTGTTGATGTTCATCTTATATCCTCCTTTCAAGACACTGTCCATTCCATTCAACTGCTCTTCCAAGTCCTTTGCTGTCTTTGACAGAATTACAATGTCATCGGCGAACCTCAAGGTTTTTATTTCTTCTCCATGGATTTTAATAACTACTCCGAATTTTTCTTTTGTTTCCTTTACTGCTTGCTCAATATACAGATTGAACAACATCGGGGAGAGGCTACAACCCTGTCTCACTCCCTTCCCAACCAGTGCTTCCCTTTCATGTCCCTCGACTCTTACAACTGCCATCTGCTTTCTGTACAAATTGTAAATAGCCTTTCGCTCCCTGTATTTTAACCCTGCCACCTTCAGAATTTGAAAGAGAGTATTCCAGTCAACATTGTCAAAAGCTTTCTCTAAGTCTACAAATGCTAAACACGTAGGTTTGCCTTTCCTTAATCTTTCTTCTAAGATAAGTCTTAAGGTCAGTATTGCCTCACGTGTTCCAGTATTTCTACGGAATCCAAACTGATCTTCCCTGAGGTTGGCTTCTACTAGTTTTCCCATTCGTCTGTAAAGAATTCGTGTTAGTATTTTGCAGCCGTGACTTATTAAACTGATAGTTCAGTAATTTTCACTCGTGTCAACACCTGCTTTCTTTGGGATTGGAATTATTATATTCTTTTCAAGTCTGAGGGTATTTCACCTGTTTCATACATCTTGCTCACCAGATGGTAGAGTTTTGTCAGGACTGGCTCTCCCAAGGCCGTCAGTAGTTATAATGGAATGTTGTCTACTCCGGGGGCCTTGTTACGACTCAGGTCTTTCAGTGCTCTGTCAGACTCTTCACGCAGTATCGTATCTCCCATTTCATCTTCATCTACATCGTCTTCCATTTCCATAATATTGTCCTCAAGTACATGGCCCTTGTATAGACCCTCTATATACTCCTTCCACCTTTCTGCTTTCCCTTCTTTGCTTAGAACTGGGTTTCCATCTGAGCTCTTGATATTCATACAAGTCGTTCTCTTATTTCCAAAGGTCTCTCTAATTTTCCTGTAGACAGTATCTATCTTACCCCTAGTGAGATAAGCCTCTACATCCTTACATTTGTCCTCTAGCCATCCCTGCTTAGCCATTTTGCACTTCCTGTCGATCTCATTTTTGAGAAGTTTGTATTCCTTTTTGCCTGTTTCATTTACTGCATTTTTGTATTTTCTCCTTTCATCAATTAAATTCAATATTTCTTCTGTTACCTAAGGATTTCTACTAGCCCTCATCTTTTTACCTACTTGATCCTCTGCTGCCTTCACTACTTCATCCCTCAAAGCTACCCATTCTTCTTCTACTGTATTTCTTTCCCCCATTCCTGTCAATTGGGACCTGGATAAACTGAAAGAACCAGAGGCATTACAGAGTTTCAGGGAGAGCATAAGGGAACAATTGACAGGACTGGGGGAAAGAAATACAGAAGAAGAAGAATGGGTAGCTCTTAGAGATGAAGTAGGGAAGGCAGCAGATGATCAAGTAGGTAAAAAGAAAAGGCTAGTAGAAATCCTTGGGTGACAGAAGAAATATTGAATTTAATTGATGAAAGGAGAAAATATAAAAATGCAAGTAAATGAAGCAGGCAAAAGGGAATACAAACGTCTCAAACATGAGATCGACAGGAAGTGCAAAACGGCTAAGCAGGGATGGTTAGAGGACAAATGTAAGGATGTAGAGGCTTATCTCACTAGGGTTAAGACAAATACTGCCTACAGGAAAATTAAAGAGACCTTTGGAGAAAAGAGAGCCACTTGTATGAATATCAAGAGCTCAGATGGAAACCCAGTTCTAAGCAAAGAAGGGAAAGCAGAAAGGTGGAAGGAGTATATAGAGGGTCTATACAAGGGCCATGTACTTGAGGACAATATTATGGAAATGGAAGACGATGTAGATGAAGATGAAATGGGAGATACGATACTGCGTGAAGAGTCTGACAGAGCACTGAAAGACCTGAGTCGTAACAAGGCCCCCGGAGTAGACAACATTCCATTATAACTACTGACGGCCTTGGGAGAGCCAGTCCTGACAAAACTCTACCATCTGGTGAGCAAGATGTATGAAACGAGTGAAATACCCTCAGACTTGAAGAAGAATATAATAATTCCAATCCCAAAGAAAGCAGGTGTTGACACGTGTGAAAATTACTGAACTATCAGTTTAATAAGTCACGGCTGCAAAATACTAACACGAATTCTTTACAGACGAATGGAAAAACTAGTAGAAGCCAACCTCGGGGAAGATCAGTTTGGATTCCGTAGAAACACTGGAACACGTGAGGCAATACTGACCTTAAGACTTATCTTAGAAGAAAGATTAAGGAAAGGCAAACCTACGTGTTTAGCATTTGTAGACTTAGAGAAAGCTTTTGACAATGTTGACTGGAATACTCTCTTTCAAATTCTGAAGGTGGCAGGGTTAAAATACAGGGAGCGAAAGGCTATTTACAATTTGTACAGAAAGCAGATGGCAGTTGTAAGAGTCGAGGGACATGAAAGGGAAGCACTGGTTGGGAAGGGAGTGAGACAGGGCTGTAGCCTCTCCCCGATGTTGTTCAATCTGTATATTGAGCAAGCAGTAAAGGAAACAAAAGAAAAATTCGGAGTAGTTATTAAAATCCATGGAGAAGAAATAAAAACCTTGAGGTTCGCCAATGACATTGTAATTCTGTCAGAGACAGCAAAGGACTTGGAAGAGCAGTTGAATGGAATGGACAGTGTCTTGAAAGGAGGATATAAGATGAACATCAACAATAGCAAAACGAGGATAATGGAATGTAGTCGAATTAAGTCATGTGATGATGAGGGAATTAGATTAGGAAATGAGACACTTTAAGTAGTAAAAGAGTTTTGCTATTTGGATAGCAAAATAACTGATGGTGGCTGAAGTAGAGAGGATATAAAATGCAGACTGGCAATGGCAAGGAAAGCGTTTCTGAAGAAGAGAAATTTGTTAACATCGAGTATAGATTTAAGTGTCAGGAAGTCGTTTCTGAAAGTATTTGTAGGGAGTGTAGCCATGTATGGAAGTGAAACATGGACGATAAATAGTTTGGACAAGAAGAGAATAGAAGTTTTCAAAATGTGGTGCTACAGAAGAATGCTGAAGATTAGATGGGTAGATCACATAACTAATGAGGAGGTATTGAATAGAATTGGGGAGAAGAGGAGTTTGTGGCACAACTTGACAAGAAGAAGGGACCGGTTGGTAGGACATGTTCCGAGGCATCAAGGGATCACAAATTTAGCATTGGAGGGCAGTGTGGAGGGTAAAAATCTTAGAGGGAGGCCAAGAGATGAATACACTAAGCAGATTCAGAAGGATGTAGGTTGCAGTAAGTACTGGGAGATGAATAAGCTTGCACAGGTCAGAGTAGCATGGAGAGCTGCATCAAACCAGTCTCAGGACTGAAGACAACAACAACAGTCCCATCAGTGTAAACAACCACAGTCACAGTGCTCAGCTAAAATTCTGGAAAACGCTGATTCAAAAACAGAGGGCAGGGTAAAAATCTTTTTTTACACTGATAGATCTAAAATAATGCTGGGTCTCCCTATTAACCCAGAGTGGCAACGACTCCAACTGCGACAAATGACAGAGATATTGTCTTCCCTCGTACGAGTGCCGAATGTCTTCATTGCTTGTGGCCTGTTTATAGTTGGTCCAGTGGAGGGTGAGCAACAGTACGGAATGCTGGCAGTTGTGGTGTGGACAGTAGGCTTCGCGCGTGATGCACCGTGAAGACCCACCGTCAGATGACAAGCAGTGGTTCACCGGCCTCAATACAGAGACTACGAATTGGGCTCATCCTGTACACTCCTGTCACCAACTGAATCTCCTCGTGATGAACAGCATAAGTTATCTTAAGATAGTAGTGCTGAGTCACAAACTGTACAACTATAGACAATGAGGGACCACTAAAACATCTTGTAAAACTGAAGCGGACATGTTAGGTTTGCTCCCAGTGTCCTTCAGCTGAGGCATTTAAAGATATTCAATGCCTTTAAACTCTTGGCCCCAAAAGCCTTTAGTTGTGGTAATCGCATGAGGCATATATAGAAAGTGATACCAAAATCTTCACTGAACTTTTAAAATTAAAAACAGTGTCCCTCATTGTAAGATGAGGCAGGTTAAAAGGGAACGGCTAAGGGGCTGACCATTTGTTCTAGTTTATTTTCCGTGCAGCTAGTGAGGGCCACACTATGGTAACTACTGGGCAACATGTGGTCTGACCCCGGTTTTAGAAGGGGCACTAAGGCTGCCTCCCTCCACCAGTTGGAAAGGCCCGGTTAACTATTGCATTAACACTAGAAGTACTGGACTTTGCCACATCCCTTGAGGTACCACATGGTTCAGTTTTGGCCCACAGCAGGAATCCACCATTTTAATGCCATTTGGATGGTGCTTTGGGTGCCGCCATGTTAAAAGTACACTCAGGATGTCTGTTTAAAGTGTAACCAAACGATAATTTGGTCGCTAAAATGAATAATACACTGTCAAAAATAAATTTTCGGAAATAAATATTTCTTTAATTTTGGTTTTTTATTTTCATCAAGCATCATTAAAACAAGTAAGTTAAACAATGTTAGATGGTTTTTCTTTATAAAAAGATTGAAAAAGAGTCAAAACATACTGTTTCATGAGCACTAAGAGTATTTTTACTTTTGCAGACAATTAAGGTAAGTACCAAGAATTTGTAAGAGTTTCTTAGTTTCAGCAGGTGACTAATATGTTCTGCATGTTTTATTGCTCATTGAACAAACAATTTCACTCTAGTATTATAAATATTTGGAAACATTTAGAAACAAAGAAGTGAACAGAACGGTCCAACCTGGGATGGGGCCACAGTTCAAACATTTGACACAAGTTTTGGCTTGGCAGCTTTTGCACACAAATTTGTTGCACTTGAAACATATGTGTGATGTTTTATTTCCATTTTTTCTTTCAGGAAATCTGAATTTGACAACACTTTCTATTTCTAGCTACTTCCAAGGACAGATTGGCTCCTCTCTGCAGTTTGTAGGTGCCAGCAAGCTCATCTGCTACTCTGAGGATAAAGTCTCATCAGGAAATCTTAGAGATAAGTAACTTAAAAACTGTGTGAGCATTGATCAAGGCAAGATCAAGAGTGCTGAAAAGACATGGACACGTCATTGGTGGTTGGCAGCTAAGATACTGTAGATTCTAGTGTTTTGGTCAACTATATCGACTCCACCTTTAATTTCACAATAAAACTTCGCAGTTTCTTGAAATTTCTTCTCAGTGTTCTTATTGACATGACATCCAGTGTGCATATTACTCGAGATAAAGACTTTTCTTAGTTCTTCCTTTGGTAGACTGAGAGAAGCTTGTCACTCGACAGGTGTGTTGCATATAACACGTCATCAGCACTTTGTACCACAGGAGAGGCCCCCGAGTGACCCCAAACTAAATGTGTTCCTCTTTGTTTCAGCTCATCTGCTAGTTTTGTGGAGGTGGAAATGCCAGTCCTGGTGTTATGACCACAGCTGAGAACTGGCTGTGCCAACTTCGTAACAACATGGTAACCAAGACCCTTGCCCAGATCACAAGTTTCACATTTGCCACTGTAAGAAAATCCATTCAGGAATATCGCCTGTCAGCCTCAAACAAAAACCAGTATTTTATCCCGTACTTATTAGGTTTTCTCGGCTTATACTGTATGAACGGGTACTTGCACTTGCAAGGATACAGATGCTTGTTGACAGTCATATTCTTGCCTGGCTTGTAGCATGCAGTGCAGCTTCAGTAAATAGATTCCCTACTTCTGAAGCAAGGCAAAATTTCTCATTTTCCTTGCATTTACTCTTCGATGACATAGAGTCAAACCTAAGATGACTGTTGCACTGATATAAAACATTGCTCGATCTATGACTTTCACATTACTTTTGTCTTAAACTGTTGTAATATATTCCAACAATACACGAATAACATCGAAACGCATCCAGCAACTATTTAAGAGTCTGTAAGCTGGAGTTATCGACATCAAACTGTGTTAAACTGCGTATGGGTCAAAAATGACAAACGTGGTACTTCTGGTTGTTGTTGTTGTTGTTGTTGTTGTTGTTGTTGTTGTGGTCTTCAGTCCTGAGACTGGTTTGATGCAGCTCTCCATGCTACTCTATCCTGTGCAAGCTTCTTCATCTCCCAGTACCTACTGCAACCTACATCCTTCTGAATCTGCTTAGTGTATTCATCTCTTGGTCTCCCCCTATGATTTTTACCCTCCACGCTGCCCTCCAATACTAAATTGGTGATCCCTTGATGGCTCAGAACATGTCCTACTGACTGATCCCTTCTTCTGCTCAAGTTGTGCCACAAACTTCTCTTCTCCCCAATCCTATTCAATACTTCCTCATTAGTCATGTGATCTACCCATCTAATCTTCAGCATTCTTCTGTAGCACCACATTTCGAAAGCTTCTATTCTCTTCTTGTCCAAACTATTTACCGTCCATGTTTCACTTCCATACATGGCCACATTCCATACAAATACGTTCAGAAATAACTTCCTGACACTTAAATCTATACTCGATGTTAACAAATTTCTCTTCTTCAGAAACACTTTCCTTGCCATTGCCAGTCTACATTTTATATCCTCTCTACTTCGTCCATCATCAGTTATTTAACTCCCCAAATAGCAAAACTCCTTTACTACTTTAACTGTCTCATTTCCTAATCTAATTCTCTCAGCATCACCTGACTTAATTCGACTACATTCCATTACCCTCGTTTTGCTTTTGTTGATGTTCATCTTATATCCTCCTTTCAAGACACTGTCCATTCCGTTCAGCTGCTCTTCCAGGTCCATTGCTGTCTTTGACAGAATTACAATGTCATCGGCGAACCTCAAAGTTTTTATTTCTTCTCCATGGATTTTAATACCTACTCCAAATTTTTCTTTTGTTTCCTTTACTGCTTGCTCAATATAGAGATTGAATAACATCGGGGAGAGGCTACAACCCTGTCTTACTCCCTTCCCAACCACTGCTTCCCTTTCATGTCCCGCAGCTCTTATAACTGCCATCTGGTTTCTGTACAAGTTGTAAATAGCCTTTCGCTCACTGTATTTTACCCCTCCCACCTTTAGAATTTGAAAGAGAGTATTCCAGTCAACACTATCAAAAGCTTTCTCTAAGTATACAAATGCTAGAAACGTAGGTTTGCCTTTCCTTAATCTTTCTTAATCGTAAGGTCAGTATTGCCTCACGTGTTCCAGTATTTCTATGGAATCCAAACTGATCTTCCCCGAGGTTGGCTTCTACTAGTTTTTCCATTCGTCTGTAAAGAATTCGTGTTAGTACTTTGCAGCTGTGGCTTATTAAACTGATAGTTCGGTAATTTTCACATCTGTCAACACCTGCTTTCTTTGGGACTGGAATTATTATATTCTTCTTGAAGGCTGAGGGTATTTCACCTGTTTCATACATCTTGCTCACCAGATGGTAGAGTTTTGTGCCGTCAGTAGTTCCAATGGAATGTTGTCTACTCCGGGGGCCTTGTTTCGACTCAGGTCTTTCAGTGCTCTGTCAAACTCTTCACACAGTATCGTATCTCCCATTTCATCTTCATCTACATCCTCTTCCATTTCCATAATATTTTCCTCAAGTGCATCGCCCTTGTATAGACCCTGTATATACTCCTTCCACCTTTCTGCTTTCCCTTCTTTGCTTAGAACTGGGTTTCCATCTGAGCTCTTGATGTTCATACATGTGGTTCTCTTATCTCCAAAGGTCTCTCTAACTTTCCTGTAGGAAGTATCTATCTTACCCCTAGTGAGATAAGCCTCTACATCCTTACATTTGTCCTCTAGCCATCCCTGCTTAGCCGTTTTGCACTTCCTGTCGATCTCATTTTTGAGACGTTTGTATTCCTTTTTGCCTGCTTCATTTACTGCATTTTTATATTTTCTCCTTTCATCAATTAAATTCAATATTTCTTCTGTTACCCAAGGATTTCTACTAACCCTCTTCTTTTTACCTACTTGATCGTCTGCTGCCTTCACTACTTCATCCCTCAGAGCTACCCATTCTTCTTCTACTGTATTTCTTTCCCCCATTCCTTTCAATTGTTCCTTTATGCTCTCCCTGAAACTCTGTACAACCTCTGGTTCTTTCAGTTTATCCAGGTCTTTATACAAAAGAACTTGCACGTTCTTCCACCATAGCTCCACAAACTGCACTGAAAATGGCATGTTTTGGAGAGATCTCTAATTCAGTCCATCATAGAAACTGCATATTTTTGTGGTATGAAGTACAAACAAAAAACCACCAAATATGGCATCTTAGCATTGTAGATGCTTAAATAAAAGTGGCGGCTGCTCTGTTTGTTTCTGTCAGCCAATCACAGCACATGACATGTGATCTCATCAGCCAATCACATCATACATTTATACACTCCTGGAAATTGAAATAAGAACACCGTGAATTCATTGTCCCAGGAAGGGGAAACTTTATTGACACATTCCTGGGGTCAGATACATCACATGATCACACTGACAGAACCACAGGCACATAGACACAGGCAACAGAGCATGCACAATGTCGGCACTAGTACAGTGTATATCCACCTTTCGCAGCAATGCAGGCTGCTATTCTCCCATGGAGACGATCGTAGAGATGCTGGATGTAGTCCTGTGGAACGGCTTGCCATGCCATTTCCACCTGGCGCCTCAGTTGGACCAGCGTTCGTGCTGGACGTGCAGACCGCGTGAGACGACGCTTCAACCAGTCCCAAACATGCTCAATGGGGGACAGATCCGGAGATCGTGCTGGCCAGGGTAGTTGACTTACACCTTCTAGAGCACGTTGGGTGGCACGGGATACATGCGGACGTGCATTGTCCTGTTGGAACAGCAAGTTCCCTTGCCGGTCTAGGAATGGTAGAACGGTGGGTTCGATGACGGTTTGGATGTACCGTGCACTATTCAGTGTCCCCTCGACGATCACCAGTGGTGTACGGCCAGTGTAGGAGATCGCTCCCCACACCATGATGCCGGGTGTTGGCCCTGTGTGCCTCGGTCGTATGCAGTCCTGATTGTGGCGCTCACCTGCACGGCGCCAAACACGCATACGACCATCATTGGCACCAAGGCAGAAGCGACTCTCATCGCTGAAGACGACACGTCTCCATTCGTCCCTCCATTCACGCCTGTCGCGACACCACTGGAGGCGGGCTGCACGATGTTGGGGCGTGAGCGGAAGACGGCCTAACGGTGTGCGGGACCGTAGCCCAGCTTCATGGAGACGGTTGCGAATGGTCCTCGCCGATACCCCAGGAGCAACAGTGTCCCTAATTTGCTGGGAAATGGCGGTACGGTCCCCTACGGCACTGCGTAGGATCCTACGGTCTTGGCGTGCATCCGTGCGTCGCTGCGGTCCGGTCCCAGGTCGACGGGCACGTGCACCTTCCGCCGACCACTGGCGACAACATCGATGTACTGTGGAGACCTCACGCCCCACGTGTTGAGCAATTCGGCGGTACGTCCACCCGGCCTCCCGCATGCCCACTATACGCCCTCTCTCAAAGTCCGTCAACTGCACATACGGTTCACGTCCACGCTGTCGCGGCATGCTACCAGTGTTAAAGACTGCGATGGAGCTCCGTATGCCACGGCAAACTGGCTGACACTGACGGCGGCGGCGCACAAATGCTGCGCAGCTAGCGCCATTCGACGGCCAACACCGCGGTTCCTGGTGTGTCCGCTGTGCCGTGCGTGTGATCATTGCTTGTACAGCCCTCTCGCAGTGTCCGGAGCAAGTATGGTGGGTCTGACACACCGGTGTCAATGTGTTCTTTTTTCCATTTCCAGGAGTGTATTATTTCAACAAATATTTAACTATTTTATCTAAACAACCTGGCAATTGTGACAGACCAGTACGCAGCTTAGCCCAAGGCCTAGGTTAGCTGGAAGGTAACAGTTTATATGTGAACTGGCGAAGCCAACAAATGTGAAAGCAAAAATCTGGTTGTTGTGACAGACTGACCCCTAACTTTGCCCTAGTATGACTGGCTGATTAAAATGTCCTGTGCTGTGATTGGTTGACACAAGCAAACTGAGCAGCTACCTTGTCGGTTTCCGTGTTCCCAATGCTAACTTGCGCTATTTGGTGCTTTTCATAGTTGTGTATTACAAAAGCAGGGGTCAATGAAAGACAACATTAAAGATCCCTTCAGAAGGCACCTTTTCAGTTGTTTGTTGCGCTGCAGTGGCAAGAAGTATGACTTGCATATAACAACATTATCTGTAATGATACTCTGAAAAGAGTTTAAGAATTCCAATATCTTTAAAAAAAAACCTTAGCAGCATGTTCAGGTATCTGTTTTGCACAGTATTCAAACTGGTTGCTTATGCTGAATAAATATTGTACTTGACCCAGCAGATAATTTCATAAGAGGCATAAAATGCATCACAAAACTCTCTCTAAAGCTCTAAGGCTTTGGAAACCAGTTGTAAACCAATCTCCTGACTAAGCTCCAATATGGAATATTACGAAAGCAATAAAATATTCTGCTGTAATGTAGTGAACTGAATGAAGCTGAACATTTGTAAAAGAGGAACTCAAGAAGTCATGACAGCAAAAAATGTGTGGACAGCATTTAAAGCATTAGGAATTGTAATATTGCCATCCGCTTGTGATCATCCCTCTTGGGTTTACAGTATCAGTGATGTGGACTCATCAAAAGAAAATATAGCATTCAGTTAGAGGACTATAGAACAAACTATTTACATTAATCACTGCAGACAATGATGTTGCAGTTTTTCAGGCTACAATATTAACCCAGCAGACTTCTAGAAGAAATGAAAAATTCAAGTGATAATTTCAACTCCACATAGTATATTGGAAGCCACCATTTGCAGTATATTTATTTTATTATGTACAGCACTCTGTCTTCAGGCAACAAGTGGCCCATCGGGACCATCCGACTGCCGTGTCATCCTCAGATGAGGATGCGGATAGGAGGGGCATGTGGTCAGCACACCCCTCTCCCGGCCATTATGATGGTTTTCTTTGACTATTTGGTCGAGTAGCTCCTCAATTGGCATCACGGGGCTGACTGCACACCTAAAAATGGCAACAGTGCATGGCAGCCCGGATGGTCACCCATCCGAGTGCCGGCCACGCCCGACAGTGCTTAACTTTGGTGATCTGATGGGAACCGGTGTGTCCACTGTGGCAAGGCCGTTGCTATTATGTGCAGGATTTCTTGGAAATTGTTCACAGTATCTTACTGCATGCAGTACTCTTGGACATCGGTTTCCCATAAATCACAGAAGTGTTTAGCATTAGTTTTTAGATGACAGCAGATGAGCACCAATATTGCTTGTGGTAATTACTTTCAAGTCAGTTGTTAGGCCCATTAACTGGCAAAAGAACTGTACACACATTTTCACAATGCTTTGACTTTTCAGCTCAACTGCCCTACATGTAATCTGTGTGAAAGAAATGCAGTAATAATACTTAGTGCCAAAAACTTCTACAGCCATAAGCAGAAAATAATGGCCTTGATACAATTCTTACAGGCTGATGATCAGTATAAGAGAAAGCTGATATTTCCACTGATTTTCACTTAAAACTAAGACAGAAAACGAATCAATAGCTGAAGTATAGTAACAACAGAACAGTGTTTTCTTTTTTTTCCCTCTCTCTCTTCTTTCAAGAAGACGTGGTACATTATTCACAATGGATCTTCACTGAATACTTAGCAGACAAGTTACTTTGAGCTCGCACACAATATGGGTTATATCAAAAATAGGCCTACTCAGGTCGTTATTCTGCTATGAGCACAAACTATAATACAAAATACATAATACATGTGAAATGATAATTAAGTCCAGACCCTGCGCTGCCGACAGGCGTTGATATACACCAACGGGGACAGTTGAAAATGTGTGCCCCGACCGGGACTCGAACCTAGGATCTTCTGCTTACATGGCAGACGCTCTATCCCGCTTTTTTTTTTCGTTGATCTCATTTTGTTCGATATTGTTTGTTGTATTTCTTCGGGGCTGACGTCCCATGACGCTTGTTCAAGTTGATCGTTGATCCATTAACTCAGTTATTTTATTCCAGAGGGCAGCTAACCCTCCGACTGATCACGCTGAGCTACCGTGCCAACATCCATCTGAGCCACCGATGGCAGAGAGGATACTGCAACTCACATTCCCAACTTAATGTCGACACACTACATTCGTTGTGCCCCTGCACATTACACTCATTACTCGCGGCAGACAACCTTACCGAGTCCTGTAAGAGTTCGGGCAATACGTGTGCATCCACACAGAAGAAGGAGGTCAATGCCCGGTAAGCCTCAACTATATATGAAGATGGTATCTGTTCTTTCGGACTTCAGTTACAGTGCGTTCCTTTTATTGCCGAGAAAATTAAGACTAACAGGTAGTGATCATGAATATTTTGAATCATTATCTCGTGTATTAGACAATGAAACTGATAATGCGTCGCAACAGGATGACAATGTCACAATCGAAAGCAATATACAACTGAACTCAACTGCAGTGAATAGACAGAAAGTCAGACGAAATGACGTTACATGGCTAACAATCGATGAGGTTAATTCACAATCCTCAACAGGAAATGTCTCTTTTCAAAACAATGCAACAGACGTCGGAAAGTGTCCAAGATCGATGTTGAGAGAACAGAACGGATACGTACATACTCAGGCTACACGCACATTAGACAATCATCGTTGCAGGTATCAATCATAGAACAATACTTACAGAAATTAATATAAATGAATTCTTAGTTGCCGGCCTTGGTGGACGAGCGGATCTAGGCGCTACAGTCGGGAACCGCGCGACTGCTACGGTCGCAGGTTCGAATCCTGCTTCGGGCATGGATGTTTGTGATGTCCTTAGGTTTTAAGTAGTTCTAAGTTCTAGGGGACTGATGACCTTAGAAGTTAAGTCCCATAGTGCTCAGAGCCATTTGAACCATTTTTTGAATTCTGAGTTATGTACAGACTTGAGTACAAAATCACGAACGTGTCTATTTAGCTCGGCAATTTAGATGAAAGTTTCAGTGCCTTAGACCACAAAGTAACGGCACTTTCGAACGACTTCGAAAATTTGCGTCCTAAGTTGAAAACACAGTTGATAGATGCAACCAATAAAATACACACAACATTTACTACGGCACGTGCAATCAGCTAGACAAAAAACTTTCTAATACGTAAGAGAGGGCAAGGTCGAAGTGGACGTCTAGTTGAGGCACCTGCAGCGGCGCACGGTAGTTTACGAGGCGCACATGAAAGCATAGCTCAAGTGGAAACAACAGTTCAAACACAGCTATCTGAAATGCTGTCTGCCTGCAAAAATTCGTCGGATGATGTGCGAAAACTCATGCAAGACGTAAGGATTCTGACCTTAGGACAAACCTTTTAGAAAACCGAGTACGGCCGCAACAGTAAGGATACAAAAAGCTTAAATGAGGCAGCTGAGGGCGGCGCATTTGACGGCGAAACCACCCTAGCTGGAAAGTGAGCACGGGAAAAGAAAACTTATGTTGAAGCAGTTGAAGAGATCATAAAAGAAAGTGAACATAAAACTCTCGCTAAAATGGACTGCGAGATGACAACAGCGGAGGTTACATTCGTGCTTAACTTATCAGTGAACGATTAAAAGAAAAAAGCAGTACTAGACAGCAGTCACACGAACTTCTTTTGCCCAAGTCAGATCATGACAAAAGTGAAGAAGAACTGTTTGAAAACAATCAAACGTGTCTGAAGATGGTAGCTGTTCTTTCGGACATGTCCGAAAGAGCAGATACCATCTTCACATACGTTTGGTTAATGATACCGTTGGTGATCCTGCAGCTCTCGAAAAATGAAATTACAATGAAATCCAGACCTTACGCTGCTTACATGCTTTGATCAATATCAACGGGGCAGTCGAAAATAGGTGTGCCCCAACCGGGACTCGAACCTGGGATCGCCTGCTTTCAAGGCAGTACCTACGTGGCATCCGTCTGAATCACTTTTTAATATATGTAATTAAAGTAAATTTCTCTCTTCATCAGCTCACGCTGATCCACTGGAACGCAGTTGCGACTTGTGGTTAAACCACAGGAATTTGTAAAGGTGATTTTTGTTTTCCCCGAAGGACAAGACAGTTACAATTCTAGAGTATTAAATTCTTTACATGTAGAAATTGGTATGCATCGGTAGTGCATACTGTCACGCAGAAGAGGGTGTAAGTAGATGAATGACGAACACTAACTTCATTTAACGGTTAATTCAGAACTTGCACATACATGAAGCGCGGAGCGAACCGTCTCCCGCCAGAGCACATACGGTATATACACAGCTACAGAACATTCCAGTACAGTTATTCTTGCCATTAGTGGATGTTTCTGGAATGTACACGAACCGAATATAGAAATTAAAATTGTTCAGTGCAGGTGAGTTATGAACTCACGACCCTCCATGCAACAGTCTAGTATAATAGCCACTACACTACAGCAACTATGCCACTCAGCCTCTTCTGCGACAATATGAGATACGCCTTTGGCGACGGTGTCTTTGGACTCATTACTTTGGTTTGCTTTGTTCCCTGGTAATTTTTAGATAAGGTAGATAAATGGCAAAAACTTTTCTCTTGTTCACGGATTGGTGAGAATCGCTTGTTTTTCACGAATGATGTATTGTTGAAAGTGACGTATTGACTCTCCTCCCTCATTAAAGACGTAGTAGAGGAAAGAATATATAGACCAGGTGAGTGTTCTTGTCTTGCACGCTGGTAAAGCTTCAACGACCATGTACAGTAATTTCTTGTTGTTGATTTCATTAGCATTCGTTGATAACAGTCTCGCCGATTTAAACTATATCCACTTCCATAGATCTGCAATTTTGGTGCAGCCTAAAGACTAGTCAACTTTATTTTGTGGCGTCGCGCAGCTGTTGGGATTAAATCATGTATAAACATGTAAGCGGTGGAGCGCAACTCATGGATTTGTCTGCAAAATTGACCAGACCAATTTCCAATTTAAGTCTTTATGTTTCGTGTGTTTGGACGGGGGGCGTGGAATGGTGTTTCCTATGGTTTCTGATATGTTTTCCATCTACATGGTTACTCTGCAATTCACAATTAAGTGCCTGGCAGAGGGTTCATCGAACCATTTTCATACTACTTCTCTACCATTCCACTCTCGAATGGCGCGTGGGAAAAAGGAACACCTAAATTTTTCCGTTCGAGCTCTGATTTCTGTTATTTTATAATGATGATCATTTCTCCCTACGTAGGTGGGTGTCAACAAAATATTTTCGCATTCAGAAGAGAAAGTTGGTGATCGAAATTTCGTAAATAGATCTCGCCGCAAAGAAGACCGCCTTTGTTTCAGTGACTGCCACCCCAACTCGCGTATCATATCAGTGACACTCTCACCCCAATTGTGCGATAACAGGAAACGGGCTGCCCTTCGTTGCACTTTTTCGATGTCCTCCGTCAATCCTACCTGGTAAGGATCCCACACCGCGCAGCAGTATTCCAGCAGAGGACGGACAAGTGTAATGTAGGCTGTCTCTTTAGTGGGTTTGTCGCATCTTCTAAGTGTTCTGCCAACAAAACACAGTCTTTGTTTCGCCCTCCCCACAATATTATCTATGTGGTCTTTCCAATTTAAGTTGCTCGTAATTGTAGTTCCTAGGTATTTAGTCGAATTGACAGCCCTTAGATTTGTACGATTTATCGTATACCCAAAATTTATCGGATTTCTTTTAGTACCCATGTGGATGACCTCGCACTTTTCTTTGTTTAGCGCCAATTGCCACTTTTTGCACCATACAGAAATTCTCTCTAGATCATTTTGTAATTGGAATTGATCGTCTGATGATTTTACTAGACGGCAAACAATCTAAGGAGGCTGCTCAGATTATCACCTAGATCATTTATGTAAATCAGGAACAGCAGAGGGCATATGACACTACCTTGCGGAACGCCAGATATCATTTCTGTTCTACTCGATGATTTACCGTCTATCACTACGAACTGTGACCTGTATGAGAGTAAATCACGAATCCAGTCACACAACTGAGACGATACTCCACACGCACGCAATTTGATAACTAGTCGCTTGTGAGGAACGGTATCAAAAGCCTTCTGGAAATCTAGGCGTATGGAATCGATCTGAGATCCCTTGTCAACAGCACTCATTACTTCATTGGAATAAAGAGCTATTTGTGTTGCACAAGAACGATATTTTCTGAATCCGTGTTGGTTGTGTATCAATAAGTCACTTTCTTCAAGGTGATTCATAATGTTCGAGTACAGTATATGCTCAAAAATCCTACTGCAAATTGAGGTCAGTCATATGGGTCTGTAATTCAATGGGTTACTCCTATTTCCTTTATTGAATACTGATGTGATGTGTGCTACTTTCCAGTCTTTAGGAACAGACCTTTCGTCAAGTGAGAGGTTGTATATGATTGCTAAGAAAGGCGCTATTGTGTCTGCATTCTCTGAAAGGAACCTGATTGGTATACCGCCTGGACCGGAAGACTTGCCTTTCTTAAGTGATTTGCTTTGCAACACCTAAGATATCTTCTTTTGGGTCGCTCATGCTAACAGCTGTTCTGGTTTCGAATTCTGGAATATTTACTTCGTCTTCTTTCGTGAAGGAAACTATATTTAGTAACTCCGCTTTAGTAGCACCATCATCGGTTAACATTTCAGTCGCTATCGCGCAGTGACGGTATTGACTGTTTTTTGCCACTGGTGTACTTTACATACGACCAGAATCTCTTTGGGTTTTCTACCATATTTTGAGACAATGGTGGAACCTATTAAAAGTATCTCGCATTGACGTCCGCACTAAATTTCGAGCTTCCGTGAAACTTGGCCAGTCTTGGGGATTTTGCGTTCTTCTGAATTTGGCATGCTTTTTTCGTTGCTTCTTCAACAGTGTTCTGACGTGTGTTGTGTTCAATGGTGGATCAGTCCCGTCTCTTATTAACTTATGCGGTATGAATCTATCTACTGCTGTCGATACTGTATCTTTGAATTTGAGCCGTATCTGGCCTACATTTACATAATTAGCTTGGAAAGGATGGAGACTCCCTATTAGGAAGGCATCAAGAGAATTTTTGTCTGCTGTTTTAAATAGATATATTTTGCGTTTATTTTTAGAGGTTTTGGTTGATATCGTTTTGAGCCTCACTACAATGACCTTGAGTTCAGTAATCCCTGTATCCGTCATGACGCTCTCTATTAGATTAGGATTATTTGTGGCTAAGAGGTCAAGTGTGTTTTCGCAACCATTTACAATTCGTGTGGGCTCATGAACTAATTGTTCAAAGCAATTCTCAGAGAAAGCATTTAGGACAATTTCAGAAGATGTTTTCTGTCTACCACCGGCTTTGAACATGTATTTTCGCCAACAAATCGAGGATAGATTGAAGTCTCCACCAATTATGACTGAATGAGTGGGGTACTTATTTGTAATGAGATTCTAGTTTTCTTTGAACCGCTCAGCTATTATATCATCTGAGTCGGGGGGTCGGTAGAAGGAGCCAATTATTATTTTGGTACGGCTGTTGAGTATAACCTCTACACATAGTAATTCGCAGGAACCATCTATTTTAAATTCACTACAAGATAAACTACTACCAACACACACAAACACACCACCACCACCTTTCTTTAACCTATTCTTTCTAAACACGGTTTGCGCCTGAGTAAAAATTCCGGCAGAATTTGTCTCCTGCTTTAGCCAGTTTTTTGTTCTTATAACGATTTCAGCTTCAGTGCTTTCTATCAGCGCTTGAAGCTCTGGTATTTTTCCAACACAGCTACGACAATTTACAACTACAATACCGACTGTTGCTTGGTCGATTCTCGTCGTTTCTTTGCCCTATGCCCTTTGAGACTGGAACACTTTTTGATCTTTCCCGAGGCTGTCTAACCTAAAAAACCGCCCAATCGACGCCACCCAGCCCCTACTACCCGTGTAGCCGCCTCCTGTGTGTAGTGGACACCTGACCTGTTTAGCGGAACCCGAAACCCCACCACCTTACGGCACAAGTCGAGGAATCTGCAACCTACACGGTCGCACAACCGTCTGAGCCTCTGATTCCGACCCTCCACTCGGCTCTGTACCAGGGGTCCGCAATCGGTCTTGTCGACGATGTTGCAGATGGTGAGCTCTGCCTTCATCTCGCTAGCAAGACTGGCAGTCTTCACCAACTCAGACAGCCGCCGGAAACCAGAGAGAATCTCTTCCGATCCATAGCGACACACGTCATTAGTGCCGACATGAGCCAACACCTGCAGTTGGCTGTACACTGTACCCTTTATGGCATCCGGAAGAACCCTTTCCACATGTTGGATGACTCCCGCCTCCCCCAGTATTCACACAGAGTGCACATTGGCTTTCTTCCAGTCCTTAACTGCCATATCCCTAAGGGGCTCCATCACCCGCCTAACATTGGAGCTCCCAATGGCAAGCAGTCCCACGCTCTGCGCTTGTCCGGACCTCTCAGGAGGACCGGCCACTGCCGCAACAGGCGAGGCCGCCCTTGCTGGCTCAGAAGTACTTTCAGCAGTGGGCAGTACCTCAAACCTGTTACGGAGGCGTAAGGGTACAGCCTTGCGGCCAGCACCAACTTTCGCCTTCCGCCCAGGGATTCGCGACCCCGCCACGGTTCGCAAGTGTCGACCGGCAGGGACGTCCGAATCCGAGGGCGCAGTGGCATCAGAGATCCCCTGGCGATGCTACAGGTTCCAGAGGCTCCAAAGCGCTCGTCTCGGGTGTCCCAATGTCACCGCGGCCCAGGGCAACAGCCTGGAGCCTGTCGATCACGGCCAACACAGCTTCCAGCTGTTTACGGACGGTGGCCAATTTCCCCTGAATCCGTACACAACAGGCGCAGTCCCTATCCATCCCTAATTTTTTTTTCCCCCTCTTTTATCTCACAAGACGTTCAAAACAAACAGATGACTGACGACGACGCGAATTTACACTATACGGGTATTAAAACGCGATGCTACAACTCTCAAATACTATAATACGCCCGAAATTTGTGAATTAAACTATGCAAGAACCCAAAAACACGCGAAGAAATTAAGAATTAAACTATGTAACAAATTAGTGAGTTAAGAGTGCGCCTTGCTGCTGGCTGCTGCTTACCCAACGGCGGCAGGGAGCTCACTGTCTGTGACCAACCGACGCTGGCAGTTCAAAACAAAAACAGATGACTGACAACTACGCGAAGCTGACTGAAAGGGATTTCTTGAAGTCTTACTTGTGGGAGAACTTGACACATAATGGGTCGATGCTGTGTATTCGGTATGGGCTTATAGACGGATTTAGTGCAGGTATGAAAAATACTTTCACTTACAAAAATCAGATCCGGATTATAGCCACGTTCCCAGCGTCCACTGTAGAGAGAGTGAGATAGTTTGCTGTCATGAAGGAGGGAGAGATGGAAAGTTTCAGCCCACAAAAGGACAGCCTCACCGTTTTGATCCTCTCGAGTGTACCCCCAAACATGGCTGTGACTGTTGAAATCACTGTAGAAGCTTTCCCTGTAATAAAGTTTTCAGGCGGGGTGAAGGGAAAATCTGTTCCTGGAGATTTATATACTGAGATGACTGTACCGGTACTTAACTCAATAGCAATAATTTCAATATTGTTATCGTCTGACTGACAAACACTACAGACTTCAAGATCAGGTCTTATAAAGATTGCGCTTTCATACTGTGCATGAGGTCTTTCAGCAACCAGTTTCATTGCAGGAACAGAACGACGCCTCTGCTGGGTATCCCTGAGTATTTCTTGAACACACAAAACATCACAGTGCTTAGTGCGGCACATGTCTCGCTAGAGTTGTTGCTTGCAGGGAGATATTCCTTCGATATTCACGGATACTATAGTCACCACTGGTCCTAAAAAGGACCGTTGATTCGATGTCTCTGATACTTCTGGTGCGAAAAGATCAGCCGCCAGTTCATTCTGAATAGGACTCTGGCGTTGCCCAGGGTACGCTCGATTGCAATTCATATAAACCCGTTAAACTCTCAAAATACCCGTGGTACTGGACTGGCCTCGGAATGGAATTTGAATATATAAATATGTTTTATGTTACGTGACTTGAGAAATTCTTTCCACTTCGCACTTGTGAAGTTAGTCGCATTATCAGTCACTTTTGGTTTATCCAGAATCACAAATGAGTAGCCCAGTTGCAAAAGCGTCTATGTGACCAAAAATCGGAAATTGAGTTAGATGCACTTTCATGTACAGATTTTCACGATCTATCAGGCTTCAAAAACAGTTCTAAATGAGATACAAAAATCGAGTGCGGGTGCAAAGGCGGCTATGTTTCCTACGCGTTAGGATGCAATAGCGGCCAAATCCTCTTCGGTCGCAAAAGAGGCAGTCTTAGCTGGATAATGGCCGCCGAAAAAGGGTACGGTTGCAGTACCGGACATATCGTCTTGTCACACGTAACACTTTTTTTAAAAAGTTCTGATTTTTAGCTGCATATGACTAAAATCCTCCCCCATGAACCATGGACCTTGCCGTTGGTGGGGAGGCTTGCGTGCCTCAGCGATACAGATAGCCGTACCGTAGGTGCAACCACAACGGAGGGGTATCTGTTGAGAGGCCAGACAAATGTGTGGTTCCTGAAGAGGGGCAGCAGCCTTTTCAGTAGTTGCAAGGGCAACAGTCTGGATGATTGACTGATCTGGCCTTGTAACAATAACCAAAACGGCCTTGCTGTGCTGGTACTGCGAACGGCCGAAAGCAAGGGGAAACTACAGCCGTAATTTTTCCCGAGGGCATGCAGCTTTACTGTATGATTCAATGATGATGGATCGGTTGGTAGGACATGTTCCGAGGCATCAAGGGATCACCAATTTAGTATTGGAGGGCAGCGTGGAGGGTAAAAATCGTAGAGGGAGACCAAGAGATGAATACACTAAGCAGATTCAGAAGGATGTAGGTTGCAGTAGGTACTGGGAGATGAAAAAGCTTGCACAGGATAGAGTAGCATGGAGAGCTGCATCAAACCAGTCTCAGGACTGAAGACCACAACAACAACAATGACTAAAATGTTTGGGTTGGCAGTATAGGGTAGATGTTTCTGCTTCTATTGCTACATTGTAGGAAGGAAAGTGTGAGAAGGCGTTGTTATGCGACAAAAAGACCTGCCAGCAAACTCGTTCCACTGCGTATTTGAAAACGACTTTGTAGGCAGTTTTATTGTAGCACAGTTCGAAATGACAAGCATAATGAAGAGGAAATTTCTACAATTGAAGTGCATTTCGACGAACTCGACGACAATAGAGCTGAGATTAGCGTTATTGATGAGAGGGAAGATGCCACGAGAAACTCTACTTCTAGAAAGAGAAGATGGAATGTACAGCAATGGAAACGAAACTTCGAGAAAAGGAAGAGGTAGGGAAGACCACTGCTTATAGTAATATTCAAATATTCATTACAGGTTAAATGTTGTTGGAATTAATGACATTACCTAACGTTTTCTGGAACAAATTTCATGTAAATTCAACGTACTTGGAAATGGAAACACTGAACTTCTGATTGCATTGACATAAAACTACTATTACTTGGTTTTCAATTTTATTTTTCGTTTATCTGTAGGTACCAGTCGGAAAGGTTTCCACAGATGCCAAACTGTAAACATTCTGCTGGAAAGCTGAAATGTAAAGAACTCACTATACGGGACGTAAGACGGATCCATCAAAAATTTTACGAATAAAATAACCGTTTTACGAATAAAATAACCGACAATGGCAGAGCAATTACATTCGACAGCATGTCGCTGTCTCATCCCCTCGAACATCTAATTTACAGGAGACAAAGTATCAAGAAAGCAACTTATTACGGAGTTTGTGCTCCCAGAAAAAAAAAAGTATTCCTCACCTGCAACCGCTGAAAGAAGAGGTGGCGACAGAAGAACGAAGTAGTAGGAAGTTAGGAAAAATATAGTTGTCAGACACATTGAACAATTCTAGAGGAAAAATGCTACATCGCCAATATTTGCGCAGTGAATCGAATGTAAAAATGATGTGGGAAATGTTCTGTGACAAACATCGTGATATGGACGTAAAGTATGGCTACTACCGGACAATATTCTGCAATAATTTTGATATTGGCTTCGGAGCACCTTATAATGACACATGCTCTACATGCTCGTCCCTAAAAAGCACGATTTCCTTGGAAAATCGGCCAATGAAAAAGAAAAATTTGGAACATCAGGTCACAAAGTTCGGAGCGATGTTTTTTATGAAAGACTGAAAGAAGACATCGAAGGTCAACTAATTTTAAGTTATGACTGCCGGAAAAATTTAGTGCTTCCAAAAGCCCCAGATCAGGCAGCTTATTATTCCACACAAATGTACTTATATAATTTCACGGTTTGCCGAAGTTCCTCTAAGAGCAGTCAGACGAAAGACAATGTGACCTCGTATGTTTGGCTGGAGAACGAATTTGCAAAGGGGTCGAATAACATTACTTTACCTCTTCATCATCAACTGCTTAACACCAATCTGCATGGTGTCACCAAACTACGCCTCTTTTCGGATGGATGCGGTGGGCAAAACAAGAATACAACAATGATTGGGATGTTGATATACTGGTTCCTGTACGTTGCTCCACTACTCGTAGAAAGCTTTTATACCCTTCTTTTATACCTCCTGATAGAGCTTTTAACAACATGGAGAGAAAATTTTCAAAATTGAGCGTAATCGAAAACCCTGCATATACGTCGGCATAATGGAAAAATTCGCCACAGTGGTGCATTTGGGGTCGGACGACTGCAAAGTGAGAGACTGGAAGAAGGTCGCCACTGACCTCATCAAAGCTCCTTGATCCTGGCACTTCAAAAGTCGAAGAGAATTTTCATAACGAAGACAGCAAACAGAAAATCATGTCTTGTGCAAGGCGAAAGCATTCTTCAATTTTGAAAAGAGAGAGCCGAAATCTATTCTTAAAAGAAGCAAACGTATCACGAAAGAAACTCTTCCTGAGGAGATTCCAAAAGGCGTCCCACTGAGAAAAGCTAAAATTATGGACGTCAA
The DNA here is from genome assembly GCF_021461395.2 of Schistocerca americana. Classification (NCBI taxonomy): domain Eukaryota; kingdom Metazoa; phylum Arthropoda; class Insecta; order Orthoptera; family Acrididae; genus Schistocerca; species Schistocerca americana. The sequence continues at coordinate 195,105,428 of NC_060127.1, forward strand.
GCGGCTCTTAGAACTACACTGGGGAGAGACATGGCCCAGTTCAAATTCTACATTGATGTTTCTAAGAAGCAGAAGATCATGGAAACAGACGAATGTCAAAACGGTGGGGATGAAAGACTTGATTTTGAGCTCTTGGACGACGACGATTCCCCGAACACAGCTTAAACGCTGTATTCTACATTTTACCTTGTGATCGTTTCTTTGCAATCTTTCATTTTCCAAAGATTTGTTTCCAAAGATTTCTCACTTTCATGTCAGGTGTTGAGAGTGAATTCAGTAATTAAATCCGAGTAATATTAATATTGTACCTTGTACTAGTTCATGTTTAGTTTTTTTATATAATGGTCTCAATATGTTTAAATATTTAAAATAAAACAGTATTTTAGCATTTCGTTCGTTTAATTTTCGTCCTTTCGCATTATTTTATTATACTACTGTAGTCTACCATTCTTACCGACGTAGCCAGATAAACACCGGAACTAATTTTTCGGCCGGTTTTGCAACCGACTGCATTCCATTACGGCCGCCGAAGCGGTTGCAGAAGAGGCTAAATGGCCCATTCGGTTGCAAAATGGGCTAAGTACAATTTTTTACATAAAAATACTAAGACGGTGTTAATGTAGGTCGCTATGTTTTTTTCCTTTTTTTTTTTTTTTTTTTTTTTTTTTTTGAGGCTTTAACCACCGTTGTAATAACGCTATGAGAGCAAGACAACGTTTTTCGGCTTTTTCCAAAAATCTTTTAAAACTTACTTAGCCGCTTTTCCAACTGGGCTACTCAAAATATTCTCATGATTGGCTTGATTAAGGGTTGTGCCACTAGAGTTTTGTGGCATACATTTGCAGAAATTTAGAAAACACATCATACAAGGCTCTTACATATTTAACTCCTCTTTCGGCAATCGGAATACAGTGATGAATACAACCACTTTCCCCCGGGGGGGGGAATAGGACAAAGTTACAGGCTTAAAATTTATGTGACAGTGTTCTAAAGACGTAGCAGCGCTGTTAATATTTAAAATTTTTCATGAATAGCTAATATATAATTAAATAATATGTAGGTTAAGTACTAAGCTGTTAGGCTAAGCCTAAGTTAATTATGTTAAATAATAAAATAATTTTATTGCTTGCGAAAAAACTCACCATTTACATCAAACTAATACGTCGAGGCTATTTTACAGCGTATCTCTTGATGACGTCATCAATAAAACTTTCTGTTGACTCGTCGTCCCCTTCAGTTGAAATCTTCACACAAGCTTGGAGCGTTTCCTGACCCATCCTATTCCTTAATTTTGTCATCATCCTGTTCATTGTACTAAATGACATTTCCACACTGCAAGTCGAAACGGGACTGCACAGTACACATTCAGCGAGTGTCCGTAGTGCTTCGTAGCCGATTATTACTAACAACGTACCTAAAAGATTGCAGGTCTGCAACAACAGCGTCGATGTTTTAAGTCCCAAAATAAAGCACAGTTCTTTACAATCATTATCACTAATCTCTAGAAATTTTCTAAAACTTTCAAAATATGCACTTAGTTCTAACACTTTTATTGCCTTTTCATCAAATCGTTGCTCAATTTCATCAATCATACTTTTAACAAATTTCCTTGCGCCTTTCATAGCTTGAATCTGCTCCTCTACGTTCGTGAATAGCACACCTCTAACTTCTGTTGCATCCTCCTGCAGTTTTTTTATTTTGATTAAGAGTTTCATTTTCTGCACTATTTCCATTGCAGTCACAAAGACAGTCAATGTGTCTTCAGTGTTCCAGAAACAAGTAGAGGGATTTGCGAAATTTTCAGTGGTTGTCTCTGCAAAACTTTACATAAGTTTGAGACTGCATTTAACGTATCGTCTAAAATCACTAAACCTGCAATGAAATTGGAATTCATCATTTGTAACAAGATTCCTCCAGCTAAAATTGTTAAATCCGCGCCATCCTTGTGTATATGTTCACATGCCATTATAATGGTCTTGTAGGTTAGGAAAATAGCATGAACTGTGCGATAGGTAGGCCTACTTAACCATCGGGTATTTTTAAAACAGGTTACTCTAAAGCACACTGAATTTCATGCAAAACATTTTCTCGTTTGGAAGAACCATGAAAAAGTTTGTAAATGTCTTTAACAACATGTAATGAGCGTTTTATAATGGGATGTTTATTCCTAGAGTTGGTGGCAGCAATTGACAAAACATGTGCTCTAAAGTGAATGTATGACAGCTTGGGCCCTTTCTCTCTGACAACCGATCGCGGACTCCTGAGATAGAACCACTAAAATTAGCAGCACCGTCGAAAGGACAAGATAATAAGCTGTCGTAAGAAAGTTTTCTTTTCTTTAGTTTAGCATCAATTGCTGTAAATATGGATTCAGCTGAAGTGCTTTTCAACTCAACGAGACATAAAAACCTTTCCTTTCTCCCAAACAAGCCAACAATTCTGACGCAGTACACTTACTAAGATATGTGGACCTTTCGCTCTGAAATTTTAACCACTTTACAAGATTGATGTCGCTTTTCAGTACTACCTTACGAATCAGAGGTTCATATTTTGTTGTGTGGGGTATTTCTTCCTTACTAAGGAAATACAGACTTCGAATTAATTATGACAATGATTAGCGGTTTAAAGCTATTTCATTTTCATTTTGTTTAAATATCTGTGTATGAAATGGAGCGTTTACTCTCTGCAATCTACAATTTTCAAGTGCAACAGCTCTTGCATGTTTTTCTGAGTTGGCGTGCTTTTCTAGTTTTCTCGAGCTTCCAGTAGCTTTTCTAAATTTATTGAAAGGTACAGAAATGAATACTACTACTGTTTTCTGTAGAGCTTCGATATCGTTTTTTAAATGCATTTCACACAATTTGCAGAAAGCCCCACCCGCTCATGATCAAAGTACAACCAATTGTACTTACACTCCCATTTTTGCTGATACTTAATCTCGCGGTCAATACTTCGTTTAGAATTGCAATTTACGGATAGGCCAGAAATAGCACATTTATCTTTTGAAAACTGTGGAAGGGAAACTGAAGATTTGGTAGACCTACGCAATTCATCGTCACAATAACTAGCACTTCTTTCAGTAGACTCACACTCGTCTTTGTCTTTCGCAATACACTTCTTTTTATGTCATAAACTGACGAAGACTGCACGTAGTACAGTACATAACCACATCACACCTCCATAGAGCCTGTCGACTGACTGTTACAACCTTACAACAGTTTCAACAATGCATTGAGTTTTTATACAACAATGAAAGCTTAGATTATACTCGTAGAGCAGCGTTGCCAAACGTCCCACTCATGGTGGAATGTACCGCTTCTATAGGCAAAAATTGTGTATCCCCATTGACACTACGAAAATCATTGTCAAGTGTACACAAATATTTAGTGTGAGCTTTGGACTCATCGATTAGGAAAAATCTATATGGCTATTATATCTTGGAAATATTCCCAGTAATACAATAAAAAATTTAAAACAATCTTTAATAATGTCAGATGCTACTTCCAATTCTGTAGCAATACCCGGGGACGTGTTTTGCGACATCAGGTTTATTCTAAGGGCAAATAAAGTATAGATACGAATGGCGGATAAGAATAATATTCGCAGCGAAGGTGGGCTGCGTAGCTAAGGGATTAGCTTACACGTTAGGCCGATTGGAGGTGCGGTGAGGGAAGACATGGGGGGGAAAGGCTGACTTATTCCACAATCGGCCTTGCCAACACACCTTGCAACGCTTAGCTTTACCGCACACGTATTATACAGCAACTGCTAATTTGTTGGTGTTGGCAATAATAATAATAATAATAATAATAACAGAACAATCGACGCTAAGTGTTCCAAACCCAACCGATAAGTAACGAAACCAAACTATAGGGACCCAGCCGCCACCTATTGTGTTACTGAATTCATTTTGCTTGTAAAAACTGCTTTTCATCACGACTTCTCCATAGTTGACTCCAAACTTCGTTAGCAACAGCAGCTGGCGTAGTTTAAATTTTGTCACAACGGTACAAGTTAACAGACCAGGTTAATAATTTTTATGTTTGACCACACACCACAACTATAGATACAAATTTCTCGTGGGGGGGGGGGGATTACCAGTTTCCGGTGGGGACTTATCACCCCCCCCTCCCAGGCCATCCCCTGAATTCATCACTGATCGGAAAACGTCCTGTGACATCGACTAATATGAGGTTAAGGAACTTTACAGGTATAAAAGGTTGTAACGCATTGAATCGTGATCTGTTTAAGTGTTTGGTCGTTTGACAGAGTACACATTTCCACTCTACTTCTAATGTTAGGGAAACAGCAGCAAGGCATTATTTTCTGAGCAGACTTGGCTACGCCATAGTGACCCCACGAGTTATGTGTATACCCGATAAAACTGTCTACAAGCTTCGGGTGAACAAACACACACCAGTTACAACTCTGTTATGTAACTTAAAATGTGTTCTTCAAGTCTTCATCGTCACTACTTGTCAGTTGTCCCATTGAGTATCTTCACCTTGAAGCTGACACATATTTACACATTTTCACATAATAGAGACTATATGTAGCATCATACACGAGTGCAGACCTAAAGTCGTATGTTTGCTCTGTTAATTCTGCATATTCATTCAATCCCTGTAGAAGTCTAGACAGGGCATCTGCCAAAATATGCTGTTCACCTTTGATATAAATTAACTCAAAATCGAACTCTTGAAGTAAAAGATATCATCTGGTTATTCTTTTGTGCAAAAGTTTACATGTCAGTAAAAACAAAAGTGCTTGATGATCACGATATACGTTGGTAACATTTCCCCATAGGAAGTAGTGCTATTTGCGGAATGCCCGCAGTACTGTGAGTCCTTCAAGCCCGGTTACGGAATAAGCTTATACATTTTTTGGAAATTTGTGGGAAGATCTTATGCGATCAAACTGCTGAGGTCATCGGTCCCTAAGCTTACGCACTACTAAATCTAACTTAAACTAACTTACGCTAAGGACAACACACACCCGTGCCCGAGGGAGGACTCGAACCTCCGACGGGGGGAGCCGCGCGAACCGTGACAAGACGCCCTAACCCGCGCGGCTAAGCTTATTCACATTCTGTCAGGTGCGACTAACAAAACTGATCATATTTACATTCTGATTTTCAGTATCATGGTTAATCTCAAACAATACTCCCTGAAACACCATTTCCAAGTACTTGTGGTTCCAGCGAGTGTTACTCGAATATACACACATCAAAAAAAGTTTTACTTCACCTTGGTTCCGAGAGTTCAGGAACCTGTACAGAAAATTGTAATAGAGATCAACATAAAGATCATTTCCGCCCTTTTTTTAGCGAGACCTTCAGAGGTGGTGGTCAGATTGCTGTACACACCAGTTCCTCTAACACCCAGTAGCTCGTTCTCTTGCATTGATGCATGCCTGTATCTGTCGTGGCATACTATCCACAACTTCATCAAGGCACTGTTGGTCCAGATTGTCCCACCCGTCAATGGCAGTCGTCGTGATTGGTGGGCTACATCGCCCATAAACAGCCCTTTTCAATCTATACCAGGCATGTTCATGTCTGGAGAACATGGTGGCCACTCCAGTTGAGCGATGTCGTTATGCTGAATGAAGTCATTCACAAGATGTGCACGATGGGGGCGCGAACTGTCGTCCATGATACGAATGCCTCGTCAATATTTTGCCGATATGGTTGTACTATATGTCGGAGGATGGCACTCACGTATCATACAGCCGTTACGGCGCCTTCCATGACCACCAGCGGCGTACGTCGGCCCCACATAATGGCACCCCAAAACAGCAGGGAACCTCCACCTTGCTGCACTCGCTGGGCAATGTGTCTAAGGCGTTCAGCCTGACCGGGTTGCCTCGAAAAACGTCTCCGACGATTGTCTGGTTGAAGGCGACACTCATCGGTGAAGAGAACGTGATGCCAATTCTGAGTGGTCCATTCGGCATGTTGTTGGCCCCATTTGTACCGCGCTGCATGGCGTCGTGTTTGCAAAGATGGACCTCGCCATGGACGTCGGGAGTGAAGTTGCGCATCATGCAGCCTATTGAGCACGGTTTGAGTCTTAACACGACGTGCTGTGGCTGCACAAAAAGGATTATTCAACATGGTGGCGTTGCTGTCAGGGTTCCTCCGATCCATAATCCGTAGGGAGCGGTCATCCACTGCAGTAGTAGTCTTCGGGCGGCCTGAGCGAGGCATGTCATAGATGCTCCTCTCTGTATCTCCTCCATGTCCGGACAACATCGCTTTGGTTTACTTCGAGACGCCTGGACACTTCCCTTGTTGAGAGCTCTTCTTGGCACAAAGTAACGATGCGGACGCGATCGAACCGCGGTATTGACCGTCTAGGCATGGTTGAACTACAGACAACACGAGCTGTGTACCTCCTTCCTGGTGGAATGACTGGAACTGATCGGCTGTCGGACCCCCTCCGTCTAATAGGCGCTGCTCATATGCGGTTGTTTACATCTTTGTGTGGGTTTAATGACATGTCCGAACAGTCAAAGGGACTGTGTATGTGATATAATATCAACGTCTATCTTCAGGAGTTCTGGGAACCGGGGTGATGCAAAACTTTTTTTGATGTGTGTAAATTTCCAATGTAATTGCATGTAGGAGGAACAGGAAGCACAGGAAGTATTGTTTCGTCCCTTCACAGAAATATAGTTTCCTATTAATTAGACAGTGTTTTGTGCGGACGGTTTTGGATTCCTGCCACCGACCATCGCAACTTGCTCCTCGTTTGTATCGGTGCTGACTGCCACAGTAGCCGACACAACAGACACGGTCTACAATTAGCAATTTCTACGGTGGGTGTGTTCGAGACGACGGGTGTGTTCGGTACGACCATAGCAGCAGAAAGAAGAGGTAAAAATTCCCACTGAGTAGTAAAATGTAACTACAGACATTTACTCTTACCTACAAAATTTATTTCAGATATGTTTGATGGTGCCTATTTGACAACTGGCTGTAAAAGCATTCACTTACGTTCCCTTTAATAATTCAGAGTTAAAAGTCAGAAATATTTCCAATTCAAGAACTAATTCATTATTCAGACAGGAATAAAAACTAGACTAGAATACAACCTTCCGACGTCTTCATGTACCCCCGGGCAGGGTCTCTACAGATTTCCTGGGTCCCTGTATTCCGTAAGGCGAGTGAGGACTTCTTTCCTGACAGTTAACGCGGCACTGGCAGACGTGCTTCGCGCGTGCACGACGGCCAGTCGTATCGTGTGATATTGTTTGCGTTTCTGTGGTAATGCTCCAGTGTTGCCGTAGTGCGAAGGCGATCCTTGCTTTCAGACCGGTGCCATGTCCTTTGTGCTCGTCGGTGTGTGCACTTGTGCATTCCGCTAATTCTGTGGGTTTTCTGTCGAGCGTGGAAAATAGTTTCCAGTAGTGCAGAGAAGACGACTTTTGGGAAAGGAGATACGCTGAAATCTCAAGCTCGAGAATTTCTGTACATATTGCGTGTTCAGTTTCAGAGAGAATGGGATAATGGTGGGGACTTGATACCAGTTAGTGAAGTGGCTGACAGGCTTTGAACATCTCTATAGCAACTATAAAGAGAGCCACAAATGATAAAAGACGCTGGGAGCCCTGTTATTGTGACGCGTCGCAAATCATGTCGTGTGAATGAAACAGACAACTTCGACGAAAGTGCTCTCAGACAACACATATATGCGTACTGAAACATGAAGGAGTACTCGACACGTTACGGCACCTCCTACTGGAGGTTCGAGTCCTTCCTCGGGCGTGTGTGTGTGTGTGTGTGTGTGTGTGTGTGTGTGTGTGTTAGCGTAAGTCAGTTTAAGTAGTGTGTAAGTCTAGGGACCGATGACCTCAGCAGTTTGGTCCGTTACGAATTCACACACATTTGAACATTCGACACCTTTGAAGTTGATGGCACCACTGTCGGACTGCGGTTTGTTCACAGGCAGAATGACAAGTCTCTCCATTGTTTGAAAAATTGAATTCCTGTGGAAAAAGGTCTCAGGAAAAATGCGGAGACATTTAAGCATGGAGATGTTCAAAATGGTTCAAATGGCTCTGAGCATCTGAGGTCATTAGTCCCCTAGAACTTAGAACTACTTAAACCTAACTAACTTAAAGACATGACACACAACCATGCCCGAGGCAGGATTCGAACCTGCGACCGCAGCGGTCGCGCGATTCCTGACTGAAGCGCCTAGAACCGATCGGCCGCACCGGCCGGCATGGAGATGTTTCCCGCGTGAGCTGCTAGCACTGAATCCGGAGAATGTAATTTAGATCGATGAACCTGCTGGTACTGTTTCTGTAATGGATGACGCGCCATACCATCCTGTACAATTAAATAAGGCCCCAACGGCTGCTACAAGCAGAGACGAAATTGTCAGCTATTTGAGAGATAATAATAAAGTTCTGGGAGCCACAAAACACGCAGTATGTAATAGATACGGTAGCAGAGAACCATTCCCAAAAAGTTGTACGTCTTCATCCATATATCTGCCATTACAACACGATCGAACTGGTCTAGGCCCAAATAAAAGCACATGTCGTGGAGTGAAATAAAATTTTTCGTTGCGAGACACAGAAAGGCTGATACATTAAGCTGTCACGCGAAAAACGCCAAAAAATTGGAAGAACGTTGCGAACCATATATAGAAACAGATTACAAGATCGAGCATAGAAGACAGCAGCGAATATACCGAAGCCTGTGTGGTCACGAATAGAGATGATCATTAAGATGACGATGGTCTTGGGTTTTCCGTTTTCACTCACGAAAAATAAAGGTAACGTCTTCACTGAATATTTATACTCATTTTGCTGTACCTTGTTAAATGTCGAAAATCTTTTTTTTTTTTTCTGTTTTGGTTTTAGGGCGCAAAACTTCTATGGTCATTAGCGCCCGGTCCGTGACTTAGGAACCAGTAAAAAACCGAAATTGAAAACCAGCAGCAATGGGAACGAAAGTCATAAAATCGGAGAAACTAAAAGCAGAATGAAGGCTTAAAAATCCACTACAGAAAGGGGTTGGTTGTCCCCAAAAAAAGCTTCAAATGACTGACATCATTTCACTGGCAGTAATAAACTTGAGAACGCGGTCGGCTGAGCGCGTGTCATCTGCTAAAATCGACGATATATCAGGCGATAGCTGTAGACGGGAGCGTAACGGATTAAAATAGGGGCACTCAGTTAAAAGGTGTCTTACCATCCACAGCTGAGAGCAGTGGGGACAGAGTGGGGGGAGGATCGCCGCTTAAAAGATGTCGATGGCTAAAAAGACAGTGCCCTATCCGGAGTCTAGTTAAAATTACCTCCTCCTGATGACGCGTTCGGGAGGAAGAGGTCCAAGCACAAGGAAGAGCTTTTATGTCCCGCTATTTATTATGGCTAAGTGTCGACCAATGCGTGTGCCATAAATGAACAACACGTCGACATAGAACGCTCCGTAGATCGGCGAAGGGAAGCGATTGAATAGCTGGCCGAGGAAGAGAGACTGCAGCCTTGGCTGCAATATCGGCAGCCTCATTTCCACAGATACCAACGTGTCCCGGGAGCCAGAGGAACGCCACCGAGACGCCCCCCAGGTGGAGCAAGCGCAGACAGTCCTGAATCCGGTGGACCAGAGGGTGCACAGGATAAAGAGCTTGGAGACTGAGGAGAGAGCTGAGAGAATCTGAGCAGATAACGTACTGTATCCGCTGATGGCGGCGGGTCTAGTGGACAGCCTGGAGAACAGCGTAAAGCTCCGCAGTATAAACCAAACACTGGTCGGGAAGCCGAAAGTGATTGGGGTGTCGCCAACAATATAGGCACTCCCTACACCTAACAATGTTTTCGAGCTGTCGGTGTAAATAAATGTGGCATCCGTTATTTGTGCACATAGACCAGCAAATGCCCGACAATAAACAAGTGAAGGGGTACCATCTTTGGGAAATTGACAAAGGTCACGGAGCAGGCAGATCCGGGGACGGAGCCAAGGCGGTGCTGTACCCCAAGTTGTCAAGAAGGTTTTAGGAAAGCGGAAGGAAAGAGAATGGAGCAGTTGACGGAAGCAGACTCCCGGTGGTAGTAGGGAGGAGGGGTGGTCTGCGTACCCTACATCAAAGGAGGCGTCGAAAAAAATGTCATGGACTGGATTAGCAGGCATGGAATACAGGTGGCTAGCATAACGACTCAGAAGGACTGCTCGCCGATTGGACAGCGGAGGTTCAGCAGTCTCAGCATAAAGGCTTTCCACAGAGCTGGTGTAAAAAGCTCCAGACACTAAACGTAATCCACGGTGGTGGATAGAGTCGAGACGCCGAAGAATAGACGGCCGAGCAGAGGAGTAGACTATGCTTCCATAGTCCAATTTCGAGCGCGCTAAGGCGCGATAGAGGCGGAGAAGGACCACTCGGTCCGCTCCCCAGGAGGTACCATTCAGGACACAGAGGGTGTTGAGGGATCGCAGACAGCGAGCCGAAAGATAGGAAACGTGGGAGGACCAGCACAGTTTTCTGTCAAACATAAGACCCAAGAATTTAGCGACGTTTGAAAACGGAAGGTTGACAGGACCTAGATGTAAGGAGGGCGGAAGAAACTCCTTACGTCGCCAAAAATTAACACAAACGGTCTTACTGGGAGAAAAACGGAAGCCGGTTTCAATGCTCCAAGAGTGGAGGCGATCGAGACATCCTTGAAGACGTCGTTCAAGAAGGCTGGTCCGTTGAGAGGTGAAGTAGATCGAAAAATCGTCCACAAAGAGGGAGCCCGAGACATCAGGAAGGAGGCAATCCATAATTGGATTGATGGCAATGGCAAACAGTACAACACTCAGCACGGAGCCCTGGGGTACCCCGTTTTCTTGGGAGAAAGTACGGGAGAGAGTAGTGTTCACCCGCACCCTAAATGTGCGTTCTGCCATAAATTCGCGAAGAAAAAGGGGCAGCCGACCTCGAAAGCCCCAAGAGAACAGTGTGCGGAGGATGCCTGTCCTCCAACAGGTATCGTATGCTCTCTCCAGATCAAAAAATATTGCTACCGTTTGGCGTTTCCGGAGAAAATTGTGGAGAGAGCAACAAGATGGTCAACTGCAGAACGATGCTTTCGGAATCCGCATTGGGCAGGTGCTAAAAGACTGCGGGATTCCAGCCACCAAGCTAAACGGTAATTCACCATACGCTCCAAAACCTTACAGACACTACTCGTGAGAGAAATGGGGCGATAGCTAGAGGGGAGATGTTTGTCCTTTCCAGGTTTCGGAACGGGAACGACGATAGCTTCCCGCCATCATTTGGGAAAAGTACTGTCGGTCCAAATTCGATTATAAAGGCGAAGGAGGTAACGCAGACTATGGGTTGATAAATGCAGCAACATTTGGACGTGGATACCATCTGGTCCTGGGGCGGAGGAGCGAGAAGAAGAGAGTGCATGTTGGAGTTCCCGCAAGGAGAAAACAGTATTGTAGCTTTCGCGATTTTGAGAGGAGAAAGCAAGAGGTCGCACTTCCGCTGCACGTTTCTTTGGGAGAAACGCTGGCGGGTAATTTGAAGAGCTCGAAATCTCAGCAAAGTGCTGACCCAATGAGTTAGAAATTGCGACGGGGTCCACTAATGTATCATGCGCGACAGTGAGCCCAGAGACCGGGGAGAAACTAGGCGCGCCTGAGAACCGTCGAAGCCGACTCCAAACTTCCGAGGAGGGAGTGAAGGTGTTAAATGAGCTAATAAAGAATTTCCAGCTTGCCTTCTTGCTATCGCGGATGACGCGACGGCATCGCGCACGGAACTGCTTATAGCGGATACAGTTGGCCAAAGTAGGATGGTGGCGGAAAAAGCGGAGAGCACGTCGCCGCTCACGTATTGCGTCACGGCATGCCTCGTTCCACCAAGGAACTGGGGGGCGCCGGGGCAATTCGGAGGTGCGTGGTATTGATTGTTCCGCAGCTGTAAGAATAACGTCGGTAATATGTGTGACCTCATCGTCGACGCTGGGAAAGTGACGGTCATCGAATGTCGCAAGAGACGAAAAAAGTGTCCAATCGGCTTGGGCAAACTTCCAGCGTCGCGGGCGCATATATGGCAGTTGAGGCTGCAGTCTAAGGACACGTGGAAAGTGGTCACTCGAGTGTGTATCATCAAGGGCGAACCATTCGAAGCGCCGAGCTAGCGGGACAGTACCGACCGCAAGGTCCAAATGAGATAAATTTGTCGTGGAGGCTGACAAAAATGTAGGGACCCCAGTGTTGAGGCAAACTAGATCTGCTTGGTGGAAGACGTCTAGCAATAGTGAGCCACGTGGACAAGGATGTGGAGATCCCCAAAGTGGGTGGTGGGCATTGAAGTCCCCAACCAGCAAATGTGGGGGTGGAAGCTGCCCAGGAGATGAAGGAGATCAGCTCGTGCCATTGGTGTGGACGATGGAATGTATACAGTACAAAGAGAGAACGTGTATCCGGAAAGGGAAAGACGGACGGCGACAGCTTGGAAGGAAGTGTTTAAATGGATTGGGTGATAATGGAGAGTTTCGTGGAGAAGAATCATGAGTCCTTCATGTGCTGGAGTGCCTTCAACAGAGGGGAGATCATATTGGACGGACTGAAAATGAGGGAGAACAAAGCGGTCATGGGGACGCAGCTTTGTTTCCTGAAGACAGAAGATGACCGGCGAGTAGGATCGTAAGAGGATCGACAATTCATCCCGATTGGCTCGAATACCGCGGATATTCCAGTGGATAATGGACATAGGGTGAACAGAAAATGGAGGAATGTGACCAAGTTCACTGTCAACTCAACGACTGCTCTGAGCTTGCGACTGACAGCATGGAATGGCATTCAGCCGAAGGCAGAAGATCCTGATCCATAGGTTGGTCAGGAGCAGCTCCTGCCACCAGCGATCGGCCGGTTGATCGGCCGCCAGCAGTGCGCCTCGGCGACACAGAAGACGGCCGAGGGCAATTTCCGCCAGGTGGTGCTGTAGATGGGACACGCCTTGGTGGAGAAGGAGAGGAACTGGGTTTCTTTGTAGCCTTCTTGGAAGTATGATGTTTAGAGGAAGGAGGAACCGATGGTTGGGAAGTTGCCGTACGTAAAAACTGTTCAAGAGTATGCTCTTTTTTCGAAGTCTTGGTGTCTGACTTTTGGGCTCGAGATTTAGCAGAACCCGACGAAGGGTGAGCCAGAGAGTGGGCAGGCGAAAGTGGTGAGGTTGAACGGGCGATCTTTTTGCTGGCCGATCTGACGACCGTGGCACTAAAGGTGAGGTCGCAAGTCTGCGTGGCCGCCTCCTTTGTTGGCGGAGGAGAAGCAAGGACAGTGCTGTATTTTCCTTTCTGAGGCACGGTGGGCTGTCGACTGGCGAATAATTTTCGAGCAGCAATGGTCGACACCTTTTCCTTTACTCTAATTTCCTGGATGAGCTTTTCGTCCTTAAAAACGGGACAATCTCGAGAGGAAGCAGCGTGGTCACCCATGCAGTTGATGCAGCGAGGGGATGGAGGTGGACAAGCACCCTCATGGGCATCCTTGCCACACGTAACACATTTGGCCAGATTGGAACTGGACTGGCTGGTGTGATTGAACCGCTGACACCGATAGCAACGCGTACGGTTTGGGACGTAAGGGCGAACGGAAATTATCTCATAGCCTGCTTTGATTTTCGATGGGAGTTGAACTTTGTCAAATGTCAAGAAGACAGTGCGGGTTGGAATGATGTTCGTGTCAACCCTTTTCATAACCCCATGAACAGCCGTTACGCCCTGGTCAGACAGGTAGTGCTGAATTTCTTCGTCAGACAAGCCATCGAGGGAGCATGTATAAACGACTCCACGTGAGGAATTTAAAGTACGGTGCGGTTCCACCCGGACAGGGAAGGTGTGTAGTAGAGAGGTACGCAGCAATTTTTGTGCCTGGAGGGCACTGACTGTTTCTAACAACAGGGTGCCATTCCGTAATCTGGAACAAGACTTTACAGGACCTGCAATTGCGTCGACACCTTTCTGAATAATGAAAGGGTTGACCGTGGAGAAGTCGTGACCTTCGTCAGACCAAGAAACAAGAAGGAACTGTGGCAACGATGGAAGAACTGACTGTGGCTGAGACTCAGTGAACTTACGTTTGTGGGCAGACATAGTGGAAGGTGAGTAAACCATTGCGGAAGAATCCCCCATGATTACCGGCGTCTCCGATGGCGCGCTCCTCCCTTGTGGGGGCCCTCTCTGAGGGCACTCCCGATTTAGGTGATTGTTCACACCTCAGGTCACACCTCCCGACAAACGGACGGAGGGACCAACCGGCACTTTCGGAAGGTATCAGCTCGGGTAATCACCCCTCCCTGGGCCTGGCCGTTACCAGGGGGTACGTACGTGTCCTATCTGTCTACCCAGGGCGGGGAATTACGCGTTACCCCGTCACCGGCTACGCATGGAAGTGCGTGGGACGGCCTTCAGACACGCACAGGGAGGAAGAAAGAGAAAGGGAAAGGAAAGAAGAGGGGTCTCAAACGCCGCAGCGGAGAAAAGGGTAAAGAGAAGAGGTAAGGAAAAGAGAAGGACAAAGGAAGGATGAAGACATACAAGCAAGGAAGGCGAAGAATGCAGTACATTTACAAGCGTCCGTCTCCGGACGTAGGCACAAACCATACTCCCAGAGGGGGAGAAAGGGAAGGAAAGAGCCAGAGGTGAGGGGGGGGGGGCGAAGATGGCGGATGGGGAAGGATGCGGAAAGGGAAGGTATGCAGCCCGGAAAGGAAGGAAGGCCACATTAGCTCGGGGTCCCGTGCTCGCTACGCACGTATCCACAAAAGAGTTGTGGATCCCCTGGGGGGATCGAAATTCTGAGTGTGTGTGTGTGTGTGTGTGTGTGTGTGTGTGTGTGTAAGAAGACAAACAGTGGTAGCACATGAGAAAAAACATCTGATCGCGGAAGTCATCACTCAGTGGAACGCTGACGACAAGAATGCCACAGAAGCCTGCTGGTGCGGCAGGCACCTTTGAGGTCCTGCAGCCCCGGCTGCCGCGTGGCTGCGGGGCGGGAGAGGAGCGTGTGTGTCGGCGCGCAGCCCATTGCACTAGAGATGGGCAAACTGAAACACATAACTGTTTCGAAACAAATGAAACCGTACACTGTAATGTTTCGATACGCTGTTTCGAAACAGTGAAACAGTTTGAGCTTTGTAATCTCATAAACCTACACATTTTATCACCTTGAATGTCTACTGTATAAGTATGTTTATATAAACACAAATGAGGTGCGAGAACGCTGATCATATCGCAGAAAGTATGAAACTGTCACTTAGGCGTCTTGGCAGTTTTTTATTTCCTGCACCAAATGCGCTGCTTTCGTGTCGTGTGACTTTCATATTTTTCAATTGGCTGAGGACAGCCATAGCTGAAGACAGGAGAACCACCACGAACGGAACTGGAGGTGGGAGCAAACTGCAGAAACAACGGATATGCTACTGGAATTCCCACATTCCGTTAGTATGGGTAATATACCCATCTTGCTAATTTCCATGCACACAAAGGGAATCATTGTGGATAATAGGCACAGTAACTACAGACTGACAAATAATGCAAATAATTCGAATAAATAACAAAATATAACAGAAAAATATGTGTCTTTCAAGGTGTTTCGAACCGTTACAATAAATTCACCATGCTTCCCAGACCTTCCCGTTCACCATTACACTATCAGTGATATGTCAAATAGATTGCTTGCAATTATACCTACATCAAATTTATGTATATGTCTAATAAGTGTCACTCTATGCCTTTTTTATTCAAAATGTTGTAGGCTTACTTGCGTTTCTTAATATAATTACTGTACATGAACAGAGAAGCGTATGTTATAAAAAAAGTGTAATTTAAGTGAATGATTTTCACATATTTATTATTTTGAATGTGAATAGTATGCGTTGTTTTATTGTTTGGTTAGTGTTTATAAAGCAGATGTTACGCCATTTCGGAATAGGACAGTCAGCTAGAAACGAAGCTTTATTTTCGGATATCTTAAGCTTCATGCTATTGCTTGTCAAAAAGATTTCGACACTCTTGAAAGTGTTTCACTAAGTGGTACGTTGTGTTTCAGTACCTGTGCCGAGCCCGAATCTCGTCCGACACAGAGCGGAATTAAACATCACTGTTTCGATACAATTAGTCCGTTCCAAGCACAGGTGGACTGAAAAAGCCTTATTTTGAAACAACGATACGGGTTCTGTGTCTGGCTCGAGATCGAATCTGGTCCGGTTATCCGAGACAGGGGCGGAATGGAACACCACTGTTTCGAAACAGTGAACCACAGCCGTTCCGAAACACTGAAACAGTTCCACGTATCGGTACACTGTATCGAAACATAGAAACAGTGGCCAAGTCTACACTGCACTTCGTGGTCGAATGCTGGTGCTGCTGCGTGGTGCAGCACACTGCGCTGCCAGCTGTCACGTCTCTTCTCTCTCCAGACAAACTCGTGGTCGCCTCCCAAGCCTCTCATCCCAGGGGGGTAGCTAACACTAGCCAACGGGAGAAATGTAACTGAGATCAATAAATCTTTGTCTACTCTATCGACCACGCTGATAACGAAAACGACGATGAAAACCACGAATTAGCTCTCGTTCCGAAGAGAAAGGGGGCACAGTTAATTATACAGTAACTCATGCAGTTATCTAGACAGACATAAGGTATTTTATTTCCCTTCCTAATAGTGATTTCAGTAATAATGAAGCACTAGTACGAAGTAAATACAAGTTCCTGTAAGGAATGTAAAAACTAAATGTCCACCGTACTTCTAAACAACACTGCAAATACAAACATGAGATAACAAAGATACAAAAACAAAACCAATATTGCACAACAATTATTGAGACACCTTTCTTTCTACTTAGGGTACAAAAGTTCAGTGTCTGGTAGGCAATACTTTCAATTTAATTACTTCTTTTAGACGACCTGGAATTCTTTCCACTAATTTCGAGATGTACTCAGAAGATATTTTCTGCTACTTTCCTTGGAGTCTGGTGTTTTCCTTATTTCTTTATCAGGTTTGACCCAAAGAGTTTCAATCACATTCAAGTCTGGTGTCTGACGGAGCGGATGAAGCACCTTTCGACAGTTAAACAATAACCACATCCTCACATTCCAGGGCGTATTTTTCGGGCGTTGTCCCTATGAATCTTAAAATGTTCTCCAATCCTTATGTTTTGACCGTTGCAAATTGTCCCTCAGTATTCTGAGGTACTGAAATTGGTCGATTTTATCCTTAACGACAACCAGTTCATCAACGCCATTCATCGGCATGCATGTCCACCGTCATACTTCACAGTCGCTTAGAGATTTTTCTCTTGAAGCTCAGAATTAGGTCGCCGTCGAAGCGTTATCGTTCCATCAGATTGAAATTATTGCTACAGAAGAATGCTGAAGATTAGATGGGTAGATCACATAACTAATGAGGAAGTATTGAATAGGATTGGGGAGAAGAGAAGTTTGTGGCACAACTTGACCAGAAGAAGGGATCGGTTGGTAGGACATGTTCTGAGGCATCAAGGGATCACCAATTTAGTATTGGAGGGCAGCGTGGAGGGTAAAAATCGTAGAGGGAGACCAAGAGATGAATACACTGAGCAGATTCAGAAGGATGTAGGTTGCAGTAGGTACTGGGAGATGAAAAAGCTTGCACAGGATAGAGTGCATGGAGAGCTGCATCAAACCAGTCTCAGGACTGAAGACCACAACAACAACGAACAGATTGAAATATGTTAAATTTAGCCTAGTCAGCAAATCAAACGTCATTCCACCACATGGTGTTCTCTCTATAACGCTCTTTGACAAACAGCTTTCTCTTTCTTTGATTTATTTTACTTATGATGGTCTTCAGCCTTGCAATACGGCCGTGGAAGTTACTTCTTTTGAGCACTCTCCGTATCGTTTCGGTATACACTTCCTTTCCGGTGTATTTGGTAAACTCAGTCGTGAGTTTTGGAGCACTTAACTTGGGGTCCTTTTTGAGTTTTTCCGATGATATAATACTATTCTCGCAAAGGAAACGTTCTTGGACGTCCCGTACGTAGTAGACTGTCAATCCTATCTTTCTCCCGGAATCTTCTGATGATATCTGAAAGTGTACTTCTCTTCATTTTGAACATTTCAGCAATTTTACGACAACTTTTCCCTCAAGCATGGCGAAAAATTATTAGCTGCCCCTCTTCGAATGCGATCTCTTTTCCTCCGCGGCCCATCGTTACTCCAGCTACGCACAGCACTCTGTCCCTGGCTGCGCTGCACGACAACTGCGTGTGTCCGAATACATTTGTTGACACACGTTAACGGCGGTCGGAGGTCCCAGGGTCACTGGTTCTCCCCATTTCCTAAACGTAAACATTTTGCCGTGATGTTGACTCACTCGACCAGGGATTTTTACAGCCATTTTGCCTGCACACTTCCTTTGAACCGTAGGACCAGAGTGTCGCAAAAGCAGTTACTAATGAGGGTCCGAATAATGACCTGAGTCTAATTATATCCTATTGGCATTCATTGTCAATCGCTTTCCACATACGCTTCGAAATCCCGCTGTCCTTAGCCCGGGCTCGTAGAGACAAGCGAGAGGGGAAGAGGAAGGAAGGAGCGGAGCATATTTCATGTATGAAATTATAATGAAATCCAGACCATTACCTGCTCACAGGCGTTGATAAACATCAATGGTGACAGTTGAAAATGTGTGACCCGACCGGGACTCGAACCCGGGATCTCCTGCTTTCATGGCAGACGCTCTATCCGACAGCCATCGACGACAGATAGGATAGTGCGACTGCAGGGTCTTATCTCTGCCACGTTCCCCGTGAGACCCACGTTTTCAACTTACTGTCCACACACTACATGTGTAGTGGCCCTGCGCACTATGCTCATTACTCGCGGCAGTCAGTGTACCGACTCCAGTAAGAGCTCGGGCAATATGAGTGCATCCGCTCTGAAGAGGATCATTGGCTGGTAAGCCTTATCTGTATGATAATGGTAAGGGCATCTGCACTTTCGGACAGGTTCCAAAAGAACGGACACCATCTTCATATATCTCATCTAAGCGTAGTTTGTCAGTTACGAGTTGTATTCTGCTGGAAGAAAGAGTTACTGAAGAATAGTTAGTGCGCGTGGTCATCGTGATTGCCGAGTTTCAATACGTGTCGTAAATGGCGCCGACAGTTCGGCTGTATTTGCGGACTCGATACGGTGGGATCGCTAAGGAGGCCAATAACGCCGTGTCCGAGGAGGGCGAACAGACTGTACTTTGACTGCGAAATCGGGGACCAGGACAAACCCTAGGCTCCTTGCGCATGTTGCATATCTTGTGTCTGCAATCTGCATTAGTGGCTGAACCGCAAAAGATCGCCCGTGGGCTTTGCTATACCAACAACCTGGCGAAAGCGATCAAACCGTGTGAGTGACTGTTACTTTTGTGTGACAACTCCATCAGCACACAGTGTTTCTTCCGTGACGTAGGAGCCAACATGGCGTCGGCCACGCGACTAGTCGCACACGGCACGGAGACACACGGCCTGCTCCTGCCCCGCCACTGACTGTCGTCGTAGTCTGTAGGAATCCTAGGCAAACGATCAAACGACTCTTATTAATGAGTTTTATTACAGCTAATCAAATACAACACCTAAATTTGGCAATTACACAGGTGAGTAGCAAGCAAAGGGCGACATATGAAACAATCAGTCTTTGCAGTGACTGCTGATCTGTAAGTGACAAAAGCCTTTCCTGAACTGCTATCCAAGTGGTTAACGTTGACGCTGCTACCCGAGCCGCTCACCTCGAAGCTGCTCTCGAACTGGGCCGTCACCAGTCAGTCGGTCGGGTCGCGGCGCTCGCGTCCTCTCCACCCGCACACAGGGGCCGCTGCTGTCCTGGAGGGAGGGCAAGACTCAACTTTCACACGGAATTTGCAGTCTCCCCTCCACAACGGCCACACGCCGGTCACGTGATTCCAGCTCCACGACTGCCAGCGCTCCTGGTTTTACTTGAGTGTACCAAGTTGCCTTACCCGCCAGAAAACAAACACTTTCGCCTGCTTTGTGTCCGCAAGCAAAACCAGCAAAGTGCACTACAGCCAGATTGCACAGATTCTTTTCAGGTTTTAACCACGAGTTGTTTAAAAACGCACAGCCCAAAAAGAGCGTAGAAGATTAAGTAACTTAACAAAAGTGTGCACCCCCATTTTCCGTTTTGTTTCTCAAAATAAATATTTTTCTTATAAACTTTCGTGTGTAGCGAACATGAGTTTCTACTGTGATGTTTTTATTGATCAAAATAAAATGTCTGTGACAAAATTGCCGAAGGAGTCGGCTTTAATTTCGTGTAGGCAATTAAAAAGGCTTAAGTTCGTGAAATTTCCACTTTAACGTGCTGTAACGAGTTGGCCATTTCTTTGTACATAAACGTTTAGCAGATGCAAACAGTTCATTGTTCGTTTCGTTTCTTTATTAAAATTGCTGTCTGCTGTCGTTCTTGTGAGATTTTATTCCGCATACTTCAAGCATTATGTTCATAATATATCCGTGTCTTAGGCTGATATAACATTTATTGCATAGTTTGGCAATGCATGGGATATCACTTTTCAGAGTTTTACAGTCGTCTGAAGAATAAGTTTCCAACATTTTGTCCATTTGCTGCTCAAATAGGATACAATAATTATTAAACTGTCAATATTTTCCATACAGTCGTCCTCAGCAAACTGCTGAATGGTTTTAAAGCATTGTACAATAACCACATATATTTGCTGCCATTACAAACTCTGTTGCCATTATTATGAATTACCTTATGTATCTATTGCATATCCAAAATATGTGTCTTATTAGTTTCGGAAACTTGTTCTTTCGAATAACATTGCGCAGAAGTACGTTTCTAGTACACACTTACATCTATCTACATCTACATCTATACTCCGCGAGCCACCTTACGGTGTGTGGCGGAGGGTACTTATTGTACCACTATCTGATCCCCCCTTCCCTGTTCCATTCACGAATTGTGCGTGGGAAGAACGACTGCTTGTAAGTCTCCGTATTTGCTCTAATTTCTCGGATCTTTTCGTTGTGATCATTACGCGAGATATATGTGGGCGGTAGTAATATGTTGCCCATCTCTTCCCGGAAAGTGCTCTCTCGTAATTTCGATAATAAACCTCTCCGTATTGCGTAACGCCTTTCTTGAAGTGTCCGCCACTGGAGCTTGTTCAGCATCTCCGTAACGCTCTCGCGCTGACTAAATGTCGCCATGACGAATCGCGCTGCTTTTCGCTGGATCATGTCTATCTCTTCTATTAATCCAACCTGGTAAGGGTCCCATACTGATGAGCAATACTCAAGAATCGGACGAACAAGCGTTTTGTAAGCTACTTCTTTCGTCGATGAGTCACATTTTCTTAGAATTCTTCCTATGAATCTCAACCTGGCGCCTGCTTTTCCCACTATTTGTTTTATGTGATCATTCCACTTCAGATCGCTCCGGATAGTAACTCCTAAGTATTTTACGGTCGTTACCGCTTCCAATGATTTACCACCTATGGCATAATCGTACTGGAATGGATTTCTGCCCCTATGTATGCGCATTATATTACATTTATCTACGTTTAGGGAAAGCTGCCAGCTGTCGCACCATGCATTAATCCTCTGCAGGTCCTCCTGGAGTACGTACGAGTCTTCTGATGTTGCTACTTTCTTGTAGACAACCGTGTCATCTGCAAATAGCCTCACGGAGCTACCAATGTTGTCAACTAAGTCATTTATGTATATTGTAAACAATAAAGGTCCTATCACGCTTCCCTGCGGTACTCCCGAAATTACCTCTACATCTGCAGATTTTGAACCGTTAAGGATGACATGTTGTGTTCTTTCTTCTAGGAAATCCTGAATCCAATCACAAACCTGGTCCGATATTCCGTAAGCTCGTATTTTTTTCACTAAACGTAAGTGCGGAACCGTATCAAATGCCTTCCTGAAGTCCAGGAATACGGCATCAATCTGCTCGCCAGTGTCTACGGCACTGTGAATTTCTTGGGCAAATAGGGCGAGCTGAGTTTCACATGATCTCTGTTTGCGGAATCCATGTTGGTTATGATGAAGGAGATTTGTATTATCTAAGAACGTCATAATACGAGAACACAAAACATGTTCCATTATTCTACAACAGATTGACGTAAGCGAAATAGGCCTATAATTATTTGCATCTGATTTATGACCCTTCTTGAAAATGGGAACGACCTGCGCTTTCTTCCAGTCGCTAGGTACTTTACGTTCTTCCAGCGATCTACGATAAATTGCACTTATATTTATCTAAAGAAACGAAAAATATTGGTGGACACTACGTGAAATTCAAATAGCGAAATACGGAAATGCGCTTTAATAACTAGTTTCTTCTGGACGGATTACATTTAACAAAGCAGCTAGCCCAAAAGAATGTGGACTTTGAAGCACGAATTCTTGGCACTGCCCTTCAACAATACATTTTCGAAGTTTAGTAAACGCCTATACAAGTTAGTACAATCATCTGCACTAACAGTTCGACGACGTTACCCTTGACGCTGCATCACAGACACTCAGTCAGACAGGAACACCTGCGATGGTGTACTCAACATAGTACAGTCAAGTAAAACCAGGAGCGCTGGCAGTACGCCCCGCCTCGTGGAGGTGGAATCAGGCGACCGGTCTTTGGCCGTTGTGGAGGGGAGACTGCAGATTCCGTGTGAAACTGGAGTCTTGCTGGAGGGAGGTCCGGTCAGCGCGCTGCTTGTCACAGCCCCCTCTCTGCTCTGCCGCCCCCGACCGGCGCGCCGGCGCTTCACTCCACGCCGTAACAGCCATAGTGGCAGGGGCGGCAGTGGCACTGGTGCTGGCTGCACCGTCACCTTCAAAGCCCAGTTCTACGAAACATCCTCATTTTGTGTGCAACGGTGAGTGCACGTAGATTCAAAAAAATACGTGTCCTGCTGAGAGGTCCGGGATTGGCGAAAGGTAATGCTGCACTGTTGGTGTCAAGACTACAACAGTGGAACTGACTGTGTTCCGTAACCGCCCTATGTCATTCCTTTCATTTTTCTGAAGTGTGAAGAACTTGGTATTTTGCAGTGATTTACAGGGAGTAATGGCAGCTGTGGTCATTGACTATAAAAATGATCAGTGGATATTGTTCACCGATTCCTTCACTCTTAAGTGAAGCTACTGCATAATGGCAACGTGTTACCATAGATTCCGATTACGTACGCATCTTACATGAAAGAAACGTATGATAACACGGAACAATTGTTATTGCGATTGAACGGTGGAAAAAATGCGAGTCTATTAAATGGGTTAGTAGAAGGAAGCTTCCGATGCAGAGATTATGCTATTCTCATGTCAGCAGGATGTAAAGACTCTCCTAGGCATCATAGCCTCGATGTGAAGCCATTTTTAAATTTTCATTAATTCAGCATATTTCTTAGTTCGAGAAAATCCACTGTGAAGTGTGAAGTTCCGGATAATTCGATTATTACCGTTATTATTACTATCATTTTCTTCATACAGCTGCTGGAACACATGTGCTTCAACATCATTTAATGCCTTTTGGTCAGTATAGAAGTAGTTGCCCAAGAACAGATTATTTCCCTGTATATGGAATTCTTTTCATGTTAATATCAAACATCAGCAATTACTCGTAGATTACATTAAAACCAAAGTAATTGATGGAGACGTTATTTGATAACAAAAACGCGCTGCCTGTCTTCATTTACTTGCACCTAGAAATGGCTGTCGAACACTGCCAAACCAAAAGCCAAGGGATCTTACTGCCTTCCGATATACGTCGCTGTCTGTTCTTCCATATGATTTTGTCGACCTGTTTCAAGTTGTGTATGACAGATAACGTTTTAGAAAATCAATTGCTTTCCTTTGCAATAAACACAAAGATTTTCATTCTAACGAGGAGACCTTCTAGGAGGTGCATCGAGTTATGAACCCCACTTCGCCTGCTTATAGTGTGGGTAGGAACCTATCACACCCCACAATTGTAGGTGCCAATGCGGCCTCATTTTTGAAATGTTGCCTGTTAAAGTTTGGGCAGCTCTTTATATACAGAAAAGTTTCACTATTGTGGCAAGTGAGCGAGTTTGCCAGCACGGTAGCTCAGCGTGTTCGGTCAGAGAGCTGGTTAGCCTCGGTAATAAAAAAAACTGAGTGGCAGGATCAACAAACGAACTTTAACGGATGTCATGTGACGTCCGCAACGCACAAAAACAACGATCGACAATGAAAAAAAAAAAAAAGGAACTGGCAAGCGAGGGCGAGACTCCCGTCCCTTTTGTTTAACCAATGCTTGTTTTAATTTATAATTACTCACGAAAATTTTGCAACAAATTGATTAAATAGAATTAAAAGCCTCTATAAATCAAAATTACAAATTGAATGTCACATTTTGTTTCAATCTTTTGCGTTTTTTTCAATTTAACAGGAAATTAACCGTAATCAAAACGCTGGCATACATAAATTTGCCTATTTACCTAAAAATTGAGAGAGTTTGTTAAAAATTTTCTTCGAAAATAGTCATAAACCCGTCATACAAATGTTGGGACAGGGTCTTAGAAAATTTTATACCTGGCAGATCGTTGACGTGTCGTCGCGCCTAATCCTGTTTATGGTACGTGACCGTGAGCGTTCCCCTACTTGTACCTGCCGTTCCACGAATAAAAGGGGCTCTACTGTCTGTGTACGTGAGTAGCAACGGTTATAACTGCCGAATGAACGTTACTCGTCAGTTGAAATCTTGGCTTTGAAGTGTGCAGACGTTTATCCTTTAATATGGAGCAAAGTGCAAGTTGTTCACGAGTTGTCAGTGAGTGCAATTTTGACAATATTGAACATTTGGTGGAAGACCAAGGAGGTCTTTTGTGGGCTCCACCTAACAATGAAGAACGGCAGGAGTTAACAGACGCAATACATTGTTTACGGCAGTTACTTATCAAATACAACTTTATACTGTAATCAGTGAGCTCCAACATCAGCGAACGATCTTCATTAATTGACAGAGAAATGTTCAAAGGATTTCTAGACATGTACGGGACTATGACATTCACGGACCAAGAAGTGTTATTTTCTGACAATGAAGAGGTTGCGAGTCCTTCCGAAGCAAGCCACGACGAAAGTGATGCACGGAAAAAACGAAAAATAGAAATAACACCTATTTCTTCGTATTCTAATGAAGAGGATGATGGAAATGAGCGGACCAGAATCCCATATGCAGTGGAAGACAAGGCCGTGGAGACGGCAGAACTTCATCCAACGTGGTCATTGAAAACGTTACAATAACCTTCAACGAGATTACTGAAAAGCAAAACCCAGTTGTCAAAGTGGAGATTCCAAATCGCAGTAGGAGGGACGCGAAATGATAAACTGGAAGTAATCAATTCGTATGTTTACGACCGGTTTATCGAGGTGCTCCAACAGTAGGCAATCGTTGCTGCTTTTTAATTTCTGGATGGAAATTTTGACTTCGAAGCGTCGGAATCTTGGGTTCGTCGCTTCAAATCGATGCATCGGATATCTCAACGGCATGTAACAAAATATGTCAGCGAGAAAGACAAGAGAACTTGAAAGGGTCCCGTAGCCACCTTTCATTGCCAACTCTCGTAGTAGGCAAGTCGACAAAGAGGTTTCCGCTACTTGGGAGAAATCCACCTGCGTTAGGTTGGTGGCGGAAATGGCATCCTGGGGTTTTCCGGTCCACGCGGAGCGTGGAAGAGGCTGGAGAAGCGGGAGGCAGTCTGCCGCCGGTACGGGAAGCGTACACAGCTGTGCTCCAGTTGAAGAAGGGTGAGTTGGACTGACCGCGTGGCGCGTTGTCACATAGAGAGGGGAGCTTTTAGCTTTTGGTCTCGAATTTCGTCTTATAAAGATTTACTTGCTGGGTTGCAGCAGGGAATGCAAGGCTTTTGTAGACTTTCAGTTTGATTCCCAATGCAGTCTTGACTCCGATCCGTGAGAGGAACGCAGCACAAGGGAGTTGCATATGTTGAAGTGCCCTCAGTTCAGTGTGAATTTTTATGTGCCTACAACTGTGAGTGTATGCTTCTAATCTTTTCCGGATCTTGGTAATTTTTGTGTATTTGTGAATTTTCTTTGTCTCATGTGATTAAAATTTGGCCACGGTCCATAGAAATTGTCTCCGCGGACCGAGTGGGCACGCGAGTCTGTTATGAAACGTATAGTATTTCACAAGCAATTGTACATAGTTAGCATGCAACAGCAGTCTTTAGATGCACTACATCAATGTTTTAAGGAATAAATAATTTTGCCTTCAATCTTATCTTGTGTATCGATGTTACGTCGCCGTTACCTTCGCCATTTACCTTGTAGTTTTCCTTGTTGGCCCATCTATAGCGTTTCCATGTGCACAGGTGTAGTGATTAGTGTCCCTTTTTTTATCTGAAACAAATGCTCTGGAATAGATCGTGTTTTCACGAATCTTGCTGCAGGCTGCACTTATGCATGGTGTTCACGCCCTCTTTACTTTACTCAATATTTGATTCACGGGAAGAATGCCTGGATCATATTAATAACTACATCCCATTCTTTATCAATGGCTTTACAATGAATGTTCTTTTGTGAGTTTTTCTTATTAATAAATTAAGTAATTTTCCAACTCAGTGCTACCTCATCTTTGTCGTGTGGCTAGAGTTGGTGGCGACCCTATCCTTTATATTGATTTCAGTGTCAAGTAGCATTTTCTTATTCAAAGTGCGCGTGGCTCTTTTAGCTATCAGGATACATTCAAAGGGCGCTTCATGCTTCTTGCACATAGCGTCCTTTAATTCACGCCACTTGCACATGGCTTACCCTGCTCACGGATTTCGGTAAACCAGAGATCTTCTGATGCGCAGTGAGGATTAGTCATTTTCGGTTGGATGTGCTAATTGGTATATTGTCTTTCTGCAACACAGAATTTATTTGAATTTAGGATATTGGTGTGCATTTCCTTCCATGTTTTATTTTGTTTATGTATTACTGTATAGACATTGTGATTCGGTATTCCATTGTGTTACAAGTGTGGGTCGATTCTTGTCCTGTGTCGTGTATCGGTGTAATATAGTGAATCTTGGCTGCCTTGTGGGGACTGTGAGTCCATTAGGAGACTTTGGTACTATTCTTGTATTTTGGAGCACGGAGTAACTATCCTTATGATGGAGACGCGTAGCTGTTCAGGGAGCCGCGATCGGAAAAACCAGTCAGACAACAACTCTGAACAAGGACGAGATCAGAACGTCGAGTCCGACCAGGAACGAAACGCAGAAAACGCAAGCACAAGTGTTGTCCATCCTGAGCCCGCTGTGGTGTTTTCGAATCAGTCGATAGATGCAAATTCATTACCGACTATGCTACGGCAATTACTAGACAGTAATAAAAGAGATATCGAGGAAGCAAATAAAAGATTGAGTAGTGAAATAGTACAGGGTGTTGGGGAGAAACTGGCGATCATTGACCAACGCATCTCCGCCTTAGAAGAGGGGCACCAAGTCATTAGCAAGCAGGTGATGGAGCAAGAAGAAAGGTTCGCTGGGAATATACGTATACTAGCAGAACAATGCCAGAGTGAACAAGCGGCTCTTGAGTCCCGAGTAGGACGAAATTCCGCCAGGGATCTCCGCGCGTTAGCAGAACAATGCCAGAGTGACCACGCGGCTCTTGTGTCCCGAATAGAGGACACTGCGGCTAAGTGCCCGGTCCACCTTCGCGCGCGGGTAGAAACCCTCAGCCAGGCGATAATAGCTCTCGAGCGAGAGCAAGGGCTTACGCAAACAAAACAAGACACGGCCCACCGAGAGATGCGAGAAGAAATAGCCAGGATCTCAGACGCAGTGGCGCGTAAGTCTGACAATAATAGGGAAACGATTACCTCGTCATCAGCGGATGCAGACGAAATACGGTCGATAACGAAATGTCCGCGTGGACAGTGTGAAATAAAAATACAACAAAGAGGGGTTACCGAGGGAGTATGTGAGCGCATGACCCGTTTAGAACTTCACCTAAAAGGGTTAAAGGCCCATGAAGTTGAAAGAAATGAACGAAAGGGCCATTATTCCGACGATGATTCCGGGAACGATGGCGAATTTGATCATCGTCATGATCACGGATCTCGTACCAGGTGGGAACGGCGCGGATCCCCTCAGGAACGTTCGCCAAGGGAAACTCACGAATTTGACTTTAAACATTTTCTGACCGTGAGGAAGTTTGGAGTCTTCCGTAACTCGGCTACGGGGATTCACCCGCGGGCCTGGTTACAGCAGTTCGAGTTCTCCCTCCCTCCTACGTGGCCCAGTGCGCACAAGATGGAGTATATGTGCGGCTACCTCGAAGGTGAGCCAGCGGCGCGGATGAGGTCAATTGCACGCAATTGCTACACTGTTGGGGAGTTTCGTCAACACTTCCTGTCGATATATTGGTCAGTGGCAGCGCAAAGTCGTGTAAAACCCGGACTCATTATGCTACCAGAGTTAAACAGGTCAAAATTCTCCAGCCCTGTGCAGATGTTCGAGCACATGCTGCAGGCGAATGAACATCTTGACGATCCTTATGGACCTGCAGAAATTATTCGTATTTGCCTGGGAAAGTTTCCAATGCAGTTGCGGCACGTTATCCTTGCAGGACGATGTAAGGATGACGTAGAGGGGTTTCGCAATTTCCTTTTAGAGCTTGAGTGCGATGCGAATGGCACCACGCAGAATTACGGTCAGAGCGCCTATGAGCAGCGGCCGCGCGAGCGAAGCCGCAGCCGTAGAGACAGGTGGCACTCCAGACGTAACGGGTCGCCTCAGAGTTACAGTGGGCGCGAGCGTTGGCAGCGTCGCGATTCCTCACGGAACGCGGGCAGAACGAACGATGCCAATCGTCATCATTCGCCGAGAGTAAATCAAAGACACCCCCGGGAGTTTAGAAGATATGGTAATGAGCAGAGATATTGGAGTAATTATAGCGGACCTAGGAACGGTAGTCGTGACCGACCACAGAATAATTATCGAACAAGCAACAACAGGGGTGCTGTAAACAGTACGGGTGGTCCGCCATTGGGTGTTGAAATTCGTCCCGCAAACCCGCGTCACAATCCGCCACATGACCCTAATCAAAGGGATCAATGACTAGCGGCTGACTCGGTTGGCGACAACTTAATGAGGACCAGTGATATTGATGTGCATTTGAATAAAGGAAGACGATATTAGGGAAGATTTGTTGAGGGAGGGCCACAGTATTGGTGTGCCCGCGGTAAACCCAGTCGCCTCTGTTTCGTAAAATTACAGTGTATATTTTCCAATGTTTTGATTCACTCTGGTGTGATTGAAATTAAAGTTTATATTTTCTATGAATTGTAAAGGGTCCCCCAATATGTGTGTAGTTATTTCTTCTTCTCAGCAGAAAGGAGTAGTGTTGTGCAGCTTCAAAACGTCTGAATGTGAATGATCATGAGGCTCATATGAAGCGTTTCCTGTTAACAGTAAGATGGCTTTCGTTTTTTGACGACTAAAAAGGTATCGGGTGTGTTGGCGTGGCGAGTCAATGGTCGTAAGGTAATTCTTGTTAAGAAATTACAGTTGTAGTGTTCTTATTCCCCTTAGGTGAGCAAGATTCAGTGAGACTTTTCAAATGTACTGCGATGTTGATGAAGCAACTTGGTGACTTGTAGGTGAAGGATTTGTTTATGAAAGGAGATTAATAGTGTTTGATTTTCAGAGTTGCCATCTTATAAGACATTTGGAAAGTGTAACTTGCCGCCACATACTACTAGGTACGGTTGAGGGCACCAGGATGTGAAACCCCAGAAGATGTATATGGAAACAGCTTATAAACTGAAGCAGCTTGATATTTAATAGAGAATCAATGCGACTACCTCCAAGCTAAAATAACATGACGGTAGGTGAGGACCCCTGGGGACATGTGGTGAGTAAGTGTGTAATCATTATGAGTATCTTATGATAGCAGTAAGTTGGGTACTCATGGCCCTGGACAATGGATTTCTTTTGACAGTATTTTTTTATGTACTTATAGGACGAAGTGTTTATGCGTTTGCTAATAGGATAGGATGATTTTTATTTCCATTTTATGCCCACTGACCTTTTGCATTAGTCTGATGAATAGATATTGAAACGTTTACCATTCCAGATGTGACTTGAATGAACCTTCTGTGTCTCATTAATCATAACTTTTATTATGCAATGTCCATAGAAAAGAAGTCTCGGAAATTTTTCACAGATCAGCAAACATGTTCTGCAAACCTTGGAGGAGCAGTCAATGAACAACGATATGGGTATTGGTGTTGAAAGGAATATTTTGTTTATATGTGGGAATTGTAGTCGGGCTATATGGTGATGGTGACTAGTACGAGCTGTGTAGATTGTCTGTGAGAGCGTAGTTAGGAGCAGGTAGAGTTTTGTGTCTGTAGCTAGCAGCGGCGCCAAATCCTATCCGAATCCTGACCAAACCTTGTAGAAGATCTACCCTGAATGATTGACAGCAGATGTAATGCTGGAACTATATTTTATAAAAAGGATTTTTTGTTTGTTTGAATATTGGTTATTTAATTTTCTTCATTGTTTTTTTTGTTAGTAATGTTAAGAAGGCCCTTTTTGTCAAGTTAATTTTGGGCACTATTCCATGTATTGATCAGGAGTGAGAAACTCCGAAGATTTTGTGGTAATCTGTACACATGATATTTTGTAACGATCCCTGTGAGCGCAGTTCTTAAGTGGGTGCAAGGCCGCCTAGGGAGCCTCCGCATCAGAAAGCACAGGGCTTGGTCCACCGGCAGGCGTTGCCGAACCCTGGTATCAACGGCGAAGCAGTGATGCGGCGAGCGGTCACAGCTGTTTCCCCGTCAGAGGGGAGGGGATGCTGGTCTTCCCCCAGGCGCAGGCTCACACCGGAGCCCGCAGGCGTGTCACCACGGCAGCGCCAGCTGATGGCCGGCGTTCCACCCCATGCGCTAGTCATCTGACAAGCGAAAGTATGACGCACACCAGGCGAGGCCGCCGATCCCTGAGCGCCGCTAGTCCAGACGGCTGCTGCGGTGAGGTAACGCCCACTGCCCGGAGGGACGCGGGTCCCACCACTGACGCATCAGCTGAGACGGTGCAAAGAGGTGATAAGTAGGTCTCAAGCCCGACACCCGCACGAGTTTACGTCGACCTCGATGCGACGCAGAAGAGCGCGTGTCTCCCCATTGACACGACAGGAGACGGGGGCGTGTGTCGGTAAAACACATTCCTCCACAACACACGGACGACGACCTCCAAGCCGCCTTCTCGATGATGAGGCAGGGCCCACAAGTGGCGATGTCCTGCAAATCTGCAACGCCGAACCATCCCACAGTATAGACGCAGAGGGTGGAAACGGGCACGAGGCAACGTCGCGGGGTGCTGTCTAGGATGAACAACCTGGGTTACAAAGGACGTTACAATCAACGCCGCTGCGAACTCCCCAGTTCAGTGTTGTGGTCCCCTAGTAGCTTATCCTCCAAGTCGCCTTAAGAAGAGACGCCCACCCCAGCACCTAAAGAGAATACCCAGTGAAACAACCATGTGGCGAAACTGAAAAATGACACCGTGTCAACGAGTTGGTTTCTGGATGTGTTTTTGTACTCATGTCTTATTTTCCATAGGTGATTATTTACCAGCTGTCATACCACTGGGTTCATTAATGATTTTGTATCACTGTGTTTGTTGTGAATATTGTATTTTGCACTTTCACTTGCATGTTTTTATATATGTCAGCACCAGATGATACTGCTTTGGTTCGTGATAATGATTTTGCATCATTGTATTTGTTTATGTATTTATAGATATTATGTACCTGTTCACTTATGTCTCTATGTTAACTTTTGATAGTTGGTTAAAGCAATTTTAAAATAATATCTCATGGTTGTGGTCGTAGTAGGTCAGATGACATGATGTTAGCGTAGTATATCACGCTTAATTTAATTTGTTCTGCTTGCTTTGCGGACCGCATGAGGTCACAATTATTGACTAAGGTCAGATAAAGCTCACTTGGATATAAGAGATTAATCAACTCCTTTGTGCTGCTGTTTACTGTTGCAATTGTTACTCGTTAGGGTATGTTTGTTTCGAAGACTGTTGGCGAATCTCCTAGCATGGCGAGAAAATTCGCGGCACAGTCTTCTCCGGGACGTTTGGGGTGATGAAAGGGTCCTGTAGCCACCTTTCATTGCCAACTCTCGTAGTGGTCAAGTCGGCAAAGAGGTTTCCGCTACTTGGGAGAAATCCACCTGCGTTAGGTTGGTGGCGGAAATGGCATCCTGGGGTTTTCCGGTCCACGCGGAGCGTGGAAGAGGCTGGATAAGCGGGAGGCAGTCTGCCGCCGGTACGGGAAGCGTACACAGCTGTGCTCCAGTTGAAGAAGGGTGAGTTGGACTGACCGCGTGGTGCGCTGTCACATAGAGAGGGGAGCTTTTAGCTTTTGGTCTCGAATTTCGTCTTATAAAGATTTACTTGCTGGGTTGCAGCAGGGAATGCAAGGCTTTTGTAGACTTTCAGTTTGATTCCCAATGCAGTCTTGACTTTGATCCGTGAGAGGAACGCAGCACAAAGGAGTTGCATATGTTGAAGTGCCCTCGGTTCAGTGTGAATGTTTATGTGCCTACAACTGTGAGTGTATGCTTCTAATCTTTTCCGGATCTTGGTAATTTTTGTGTATTTGTGAATTTTCTTTGTCTCATGTGATTAAAATTTGGCCACGGTCCATAGAAATTGTCTCCGCGGACCGAGTGGGCACGCGAGTCTGTTATGAAACGTATAGTATTTCACAAGCAATTGTACATAGTTAGCATGAAACAGCAGTGTATAGATGCACTACATCAATGTTTTAAGGAATAAATAATTTTGCCTTCAATCTTATCTTGTGTATCGATGTTACGTCGCCGTTACCTTCGCCATTTACCTTGTAGTTTTCCTTGTTGGCCCATCTATAGCGTTTCCATGTGCACAGGTGTAGTGATTAGTGTCCCTTTTTTTATCTGAAAC
This sequence comes from Schistocerca americana, assembly GCF_021461395.2. Classification (NCBI taxonomy): domain Eukaryota; kingdom Metazoa; phylum Arthropoda; class Insecta; order Orthoptera; family Acrididae; genus Schistocerca; species Schistocerca americana. The sequence goes on from NC_060127.1 coordinate 195,138,438, forward strand.
AAATGCTCTGGAATAGATCGTGTTTTCACGAATCTTGCTGCAGGCTGCACTTATGCATGGTGTTCACGCCCTCTTTACTTTACTCAATATTTGATTCACGGGAAGAATGCCTGGATCATATTAATAACTACATCCCATTCTTTATCAATGGCTTTACAATGAATGTTCTTTTGTGAGTTTTTCTTATTAATAAATTAAGTAATTTTCCAACTCAGTGCTACCTCATCTTTGTAGTGTGGCTAGAGTTGGTGGCGACCCTATCCTTTATATTGATTTCAGTGTCAAGTAGCATTTTCTTATTCAAAGTGCGCGTGGCTCTTTTAGCTATCAGGATACATTCAAAGGGCGCTTCATGCTTCTTGCACATAGCGTCCTTTAATTCACGCTACTTACAAACTTTGGACGAGCTTCTGGAAATCGCTACGAAATATCAGTAGCAAACAAGCAATATAATCACGAGATTCAACCCTGATTATATCATAAATACAGCTCAAACAGGATGTGAATATAAAATAAGCAGCAGGCGCACTTTGTCCCACAAAGGTGAAAAAGTCACCGAAATTGCTGTGGGACAAATAACTAAATTGACGCACTCATATACTGCGCAATATGCGATCACATTGTCTGGAAAACTGCTGCCTGAAGTATTTGTTTGCCTGCAAGAAGTGACGAACATTCGACTCCCGAGTCCGAAAAGACGTCGACGGATATATGGAGAAATACCAGAACGTTCACATCACATAGACAAAGTCCAGGAAACTGCATAAACCAGCGTATGACGAGTTTTTGGATGAAGTAATTCAACCATACGTGGAAAATAATCAATTCCTCTACATCGTTGACTCGTGGGGTGGGGAAACCTCGACGGACTTGCATCAAATGAAATTTAACAATGAAGATGGCCTACCAACTTGTACTCTATCAGTGATACCACCGCGATGTACACCGTTTTGTCTATCAAGAGATGCATATTTTTATCGCCAAGTAAAGAATTACAATCGCCACTTCCAAAACGTCTTGATGCAATAATTTACCAACAGCTGTAAGATTTGTAGAAGTTGATTTTATTTTATGAACTTGTACGTGCTACCAGTTTCGGCATTACATTGATGCCATCTTCAGGCCCCACTCGTCATAGTCGTAAAATCGCTATACACGCAACAGCTCTTGGTGGCCAGGCAACACAGACTGAGGCGGTTTGCAAGATGGCATCAATGTAAGCACATAGAAGTTCATAACATAAAATAAACTTCTACAAATCATGCCGCTGTTGGTAAATTATTGCATCAAGAAGTTCATGCCAGCCGTTGTCCCACGATCCATAATGGATCAACGAAGACTTCCAAAACGCTCCGTACCTATTGCAACACAACATTGAAATTACATCCAGGGAGCGTATGGTAAAAATCCATTCGCTGGTACATGACCAACTGCAGGCTCCGATATATAAAAATATGATAAGGCACATGAATAATACATTATTTTCAATTTTCGGATGGCTTGCTTGGATTTTCAGATATACTACAAGCTCATCGTTAATATTGTTACAGATAAGCCTGGCGTGCCGCGAACCTAGATCCATAGCAAAAAGATGAATTCCGTAACGTCAATGCAGTGGTGTTTCCTGCGGACTTGAGAAAATACAGACGCGATTGCGACTAAAATAAATGTGCATTCGGACAATGTTCGTGGTGTCGAAAGTACAAATCTTTTGATTGTTTTTGTAACAAGTATCATCCGTCGGAATGTACTCGTCAAAATATAGGAAATATCGATTAACTTTTCATTAAATGAAACATACTTTTAATCCCTCATTCGTTGGTATTTTTTTATTATACCCTACCTGAACAGAACAAAATTAAAAATACAAGTAAAAAATTGAACAATAATAAAATATTTCAAGAAAATACATTACGGTTAATTTCCTGTTAAAATAAAAAACACCGCAAAAGAGTGAAACAAAATGTGAAATTTAATTTGTAAATTTGATTTATAGAGGCTTGTAATTCTTTTTAATCAATTCCTTCCGGAATTTTCACGATTAATTATAAATTAAGGCATTTGAAAAAAAGGAAACAACAGTAGTACAGACAGGTGTCGAACCAGGGTCGCCTGGACGGGAGTCCCGCTCGCTTGCCACTTTTTTTTACTCGAACCGAATAAAGAAATTAAAATTTTACAGTTCAGGTGAGTTTTTAAGTCACGACCCTCCATGCAACAGTTTTTTTATTTAATACCACGACACAGACAAACATTTTAATAAAGTGAAAAAAGAGAAATAATATTGGCACCAGGTTTTTTTTTATGAACGAGCCAACCATGAAATGCAATAATTTATCAATCTATCACGCTGCCGATTCCGCTTCTGTTTTTTTTTTTTTTGACACAGGAAACACACCGAAATATACACTCAAATGGCAGTGTATTCCTTCAAAAAACGAAAATATTCTCGTTTTTTCCAAAACACTTATTGAAGGCAATCAATTAAAATAAAACAAAAGAAGTCATTTTGACAAAAACAAAAGGGTGAAATCAGAAAAAAACGTGTAAGAAGGAATGGGGTGTCAATTTTAACGTGTTCAGGCATTCTTTCTTCCGTCACTTCTACATCGTGGAACATCTAAATCCGTAGAAGTGTCCACAAAAATAAAAAATAAAAAAGGGGGCATGGCAACTCATCCGACGCCTTGTCGATGAAAAACAAGATACAACATATTAGAAAAAAATTCACGCAGACGGGGCATCCTGAGCCACGTCCAATGTGCGGTGGCCATTTATTGGGAAAAGGCACACGGATCTGCGTCATACCCACTCACCATCACGTAGTGGACATAATGGCCAACAAGCCACATGACGGTATAATTCTTCGATCGAGGAAAGAAGGTGGAATCGGGACGCACGAGAATCTCCCCCGATATAGCCCCCTCCGACGTCCTGAGGAGAAAAGACAGTTGTCGGGGAAGCGATCTCCAGTGGTCATGGCCGCAGGAAATCAACCGATGAGATAATGTATCAGTTTCATGGCAACGATTGCAGCGATCCGTTATACTGAGGCCAATGCGAAAAAGTCGCACGTTGGTAGGTACAATACCATGAACAACTTGGTACCACGAGGACGCCACTTCCATCGGGAAAATCGGGAGGCTGATGTTAGACCAAATAATCTTCCAGTTCGTTTCTGGCGACAGGGCTTCCACAGGGGGAAGACTATAAGGAACTGGCCAGCGGCTTAACAGCATTTTTAGGGGGAGATTCTCTTGGGAAAGGATATTTACTCCTAAATAACGGACCTCAAGAAAAAATTCTTTGACCTGCCGTAATTTATAACTAATCCTACCTGTATCTACTGGAGGTGTTAAACGCGCCGGTCGGATACAGTCATATAGGCGAGCTGTAAGTGACTGGGGGGGGGGGGGGGGGGAGGAGGCGCTTTGACACGTTAACACGGTGCGACGGATGAATAAGGCAGAAGCCTTAACCTGAATGTCAGGGAGGCCCAGACCTCCCTGGAAACGGGGCCGCGCCACGGCCCCATAACGCACGCGAAATACAGGGTGGCTCCAGATAAACCTGCCTGTTAAACTTTGCAGCTTGCGGGACATAATCGCAGGAAACGGAAAGATTTGTGCAATAAAATAAGCCTTACTTAACACATACGTTTCCATGGCCCGAACCTTATGAAGAAGTCAGAGGGAGCGACGCTCGTGTTCAATGATTGCACCCTGAATCTTATCCGTCATAGACTTCCAGTTTATCGTAGCCATATTTAGCGGACAGCTGTAAATTTAACATCCAACGATCGATATCGGGTGAAGCACATGGAATTTCAACAGCGTCAAATCCTCGCAAACTGAGTAAACGCATTTCTGGTCATTAACCCGCGCTCCCGTAAGACGACAAAAGGCATCCAAAAGTTCCTTCAGCAGTGGTATATCATCATGGGTACGGAGAAGAACCATAACGTCATCAGCATATGCACCTATCTCCCAGCAGCGACGAGCCACTGAAACGAGCAGCTTTAGTTCGCAATAATGGTTCCAGAAACAGCACGTAGAGCGACATTCGTAATGGCCTCCCTTGAAGGACGCCCTGACACACCGCGATGGTGAAAGTAAGACGGCCATTTACGTCAATGGATTCCCGAGTACCAGTGATTAGAGAGCTGAACAGCCGTCGTGCAGCATTGTTAAAACCAACAGTCGTCAATACTCGCATGAGGAATCCTTGATTGACGCGGTCAAACGCTTGGTGAAAATCAATGAAAAGCAAAGCGCTTGGCACGGGAATGGTGGAAGCAATCGAAATTAAGTCTCGACATTCAGCAACGGGAGTCAGGAGAGTACGACCCGGAAGGCAACTTTGATGACTCGCGATGTTGGTAGTCAACAATACCGATAGTCGGCTATTGACCGCTCGTGCCACTATTTTATAATCATAGTTGAAGAGGGTCATTGGGCGGACCTGATCCACACGCAAACGTCCCGGCTTTTGGGGGATCAGTACAATTTTAGCAACCTTAAAGCTGGGCGGGAGAAGGTCATGGACGTTATCGTATCTCCTATTAGGGGCCAAAATCCAATATAAAATTCTTTGGGAAGGCCATCGGGGCCAGGTGATTTATGGGAGGGAGAATTAGTCACTATATCATAGCGATGGAATACAGAGGAAAACTCTTCCTGGAGTGCTGGTGTAACAACACGATCAAGGAGGGAGGTGAAATCAACAGAAGGTGGACCGTCTGAATCCACTTCAGCATAAACCTCAAAATAGTACTGGTAAAGTTCACGCATGACATCAGATTGGGAGGACCACTCACGCCCATCTAGAGAACGAATGGTAGAAAGACACGTCCTTTGAGATCGCTTGTGAAGCCGGAGAGGATGATAGAGAGGTCAACTCATCCTGTACGATTGAACGAGGCTGGGAACGCAGTCGGACCCCGTCCATTTGCCTGCGTTTGAGTTGGAGAAGTTTTGCCTTAACACGGCGGACGTAGACGACCCTCAAGGGGGCACCACGAACATTATCGTAAAGACCGCGAAGGACTGCATAATAAAATTCCATAGTGCGACTTATTTCAGCCGCTTTTTCAGCGCTAAAATGCTTCGGTGTATTTCGACCCGGAGTTTAGCAAAGGTAATCCACCATTCTAGACGTGAGGAATAACGCGTCAGGGACTGGGTTGTCCGCCGCCAAACGTGTGCGACGATGCCTTCCAGAGAGGAGTCCGTGAGAGGTAGAGTGTTTAGCTTCCATAAAGGGCGCGAGAGATGGACCCGCTGCGGGACGTGGTTAAAAGTTGAAACACGTATGTTGTGTGGCGGCGATGGCGAGGCATTGCAAAGTCTCTGACCAGAGAGCTATTTGTCGTTCCTAGTCTGCGCTTGACCGCGCGAGTGTTCAGTTGCGAGGCTGTTCGAGAGTAGCAGCGCAGGTGCGATGACATAGTCTGTGGTAGTAGCGCGCGAGAGATAGTCGCAGTTGTGTGTGAGGAGTCGGCGGGCGTCGACATGGGACTCTGGTCAAGATTCAGGACGAGGTATATTATTTTTAAATAAGGTAATGAAGCAGCATTGCGCTCAGCTAATAATGTATTATAATTGTAACTAATTTGTTCAAGAATCGCCCCAATAATAATTTTGTTAAAAAAAAAAAAAAAAAAAAAAAACAAGTGTAACCTCCCCGCAAATAATGAAAGGATATTACTCAAATGTAAATGGACATAGAGCTAAGTGTAACCTTCTCACAACTAAATTTGTCAATATTTAAAAAAATGTTAATGGGAATATTGCTAAGTGTAACCTCCCAGCAAAATAAATTTAATGACAATGACAATTAAATTAAAATTAGCAATCTGACCCTAATGTAAGCTGCCCACAAAAAATGTAACACAATTCAATGATAATGAAAACGCAAATAGATCGAAATGTCGATCTTAGGCCCTGTGCAATAATCAAACTCAAATTCTTACCTCAGTAAAACTGCATCTGCTCTTATTTTTCGCCATAACTTTGAGGAAATGGATCACAAATATTCTTTGAACTTAAGTAAATTTTTCTTTAAGGAAATGGAAGGCAAATATTCTTTCAATCAAATGTTTGTTTTGTTAAAGTGCTTGGTTTGAAAACAAAATTATTATTGGGGCGATTCTTGAACAAATTAGTTACAATTATAATACATTATTAGCTGAGTGCAATGCTGCTTCATTACCTTATTTAAAAATAATATACCTCGTCCTGAATCTTGACCAGAGTCCCATGTCGACGCCCGCCGACTCCTCACACCCAACTGCGACTATCTCTCGCGCGCTACTACCACAGACTATGTCATCTCACCTGCGCTGCTACTCTCGAACAGCCTCGCAACTGAACACTCGCGCGGTCAAGCGCAGACTAGGAACGACAAATAGCTCTCTGGTCAGAGACTTTGCAATGCCTCGCCATCGCCGCCACACAACATACGTGTTTCAAAGTCATTGAAACAGCACAGTGATCAGTGAAACTGGCAATCGATAGAAGCTGACTACATATGGGGGCAGATAAATAAAAGCGGTCCAATCGGCTACTTGAAGCAGCTGTAAAGAACGTAAACCGCAGCAATGAAGGATATCTGCAAACCCAAGCATCCTGGAGGTGCAAGGACGTCACCATATCATTAAGTTCACGACAAAATGTATAACTGGGGGTCTGCGCGCGCGATCGGATGAACGACCGGATCCAGACGGAGCGTAAAGAAAAATTAAGGCGAGGTCATAAAAACTACAGCCTATACCGGAACCATCATCTAGGGTTTAGAAGTCCGTCAGCGGGATTCCATCTCGATAAAGCAAAGCCATACCGGTAGAATATTCAGGCGCGATATTGAAAAACATAGAATACCCAGGAAGACACAACACATCAAATAATACCTCTCGTAAACACACGATATCAGCTTGGGAATCGTAAATAAACAGACGTAACGCAGCAAGCCGTAATTGGGGACGTATCGTATTAACACTGAGGGGTAGAAATGTATACGCCTGCATCCGTTAACATATGTAAGGTCAATGAAACAACATTAAGGAAAAAGCACTATCACGTCCGTCTCTCCCCAAACGTCCGGAGGCGGGGAAAAGACGGTACAATGCTAGTCCTCCCCACCTGACGCCGAGGATTCCTCGCTTTTCTTTTTACGACGCGCCGCGGCACGGGCAGGTTGAAAACGCTGTTTCACACCACTCCGTGAAAATCTACACTCTTTATGTGGAGGGGTTGGGGGCATGTGAAGCTCTCCGATTTGACAGAGGAGCCGTCGTCACCGCACTTATCGGAAATCAGGGAACACAGAACGACCAACAGCAACATCAGCTACATAAGAGACATGTAATGCAGTACCGGTGTCACGTGGCATCTCCTGAACATCAGGAAGAGAACCCGGAGAATCCTGTTGCTCGACCGTCTCAGCGTGGAGGAGGGGTGGTACTGCACTGGAACACTGTAAAGGCTGGCCAGCAGGCGACGTCTCTGCGGGAACAACGGAACCCACAGGAACCGTCACGTCGACGGGTGAAGTGGGGGACGCAGAGTGAACGCACATTTCAGTATTTAAAAAAAAAAAATAGTTCAAATGGCTCTAAGCACTATGGGACTTAACTTCTGAGGTCATCAGTCCCCTAGAACTTAGAATTACTTAAACCTAACTAACCTAATTACATCACACACATCCATGCCCGAGGCAGGATTCGAACCTGCGACCGTAGCGGTCACGCGGTTCCAGACTGAAGCGCCTAGAACCGCTCGGCCACTCTGGCCGGCCAACAGAAGCAGTTACATCCTCTCTGGTAATACTGGAATCACAATTAACATCAGTAGACAACGCATTGCCGCCAGAAGGTGCACCCTCTGTCAACGCCGCGTCAGAAGAACGAGACTGGAGTGGGGCGTCCTCGGAATCTGTACCGTCCTCAGTCCGCCGGCGTTTGACGTGCGCTGCAGGAGCCGTCGTCCCCTCGTGGACAGAGGCCGCACTGGGACGCGTCATTGTAACGGCGGAAATCCGCGAGGAGTCGGGGGTGATGTTGCCCCTACATCGCTCTTAAAGCTGGAGACCGACTGACACCTGACTGCGAAGTTACCGTGTCTGCTGACGTTAAAGGAAGGCGTTTTTGATAAGACGTCAGAACACTAGTACGGCGTGGGCAGTCAGATCTGAGATGACCGCTTTCTTTACAGAGAAAACAAGTTCCTTCTTGCCATGTATACGTAACATGGATTCGGTAACCACTTACAGTTAAGTGGGTAGGAATATTCTTTTTAACGCACATGTTCACATTCCGGATACCATTGTAACACTGGAAGCGATTTTGTGCTGACCAGCGTTACCATCGGATATGCCGTGTGACTCCAAACGGAAGCAACGCCGTTTTAAGAAATGAATCGTCCACTCCAGGCGGAAGGTTATTAATTCTGACCGGAGTATACTCGAGTGCCGCATTTTCTAGGAGGACTTGACTAACGGTACCATCGGGATGTGTAAACAACAGTTTAGAACCAACCCGGGAGAGAAGTCTTTCTACTTGAACGGGATCATAAAACTGCACAAAGAATGCATAGAAATCAGAATCAAAGTAAGCAGTATCTACCTGATCAGGTGTAACACGGATAACATCAGCCAACCAATCTTGAATTTCAAAGGAGCCAGGTTGAACACGACGCGTACTCTTGTGAAAACTGAAAGGAACAGATTTAGGAGACTCGACAGACACCATGGCGCGGGCAGAAAACTCCGCCGCCAAGAGGAGAACGACAACAAACTCCGCTACGCAACTACGATGTGTCTCCGGCCGATACACCAACAAGACTGGGTAGCTACGACACGAGCGGCGCTGCGGCACAGGCGGAAGTTGACGACGACCCGCTCGCTCGACGCGCAAGGCGACACTTACTCCGCTCGGCTACTCGCTCACTTGCCACAGTAGTAGGCAATATTTCAAAAACGTGGCCGCATTGGCACCTACAATTATAGGCTGTGATAGACGCCTACCCACACTACAAGCAGGCGAAGTGGGAGCTCGTAACTCGATGCACCTCCCAGAAGGTCCCCTCGTAATCTATCCAAGTTTAAAATTTTCGCAACATCAGTTCAAATTTAATATTCGCTTCTATGATGTAGGAAAGTATTTCACAGTTGCAAAACCCGCATCCGACTCATTGTCCTTACACTTAGTCGTTGACCATAAATTGTAGCTCAGAGTGACACCAGTTTAAGTAACCTAATGTAGCGAAGACTGTCTGCCAGTGCTCATTCTCACAGGAAAATACGCAATTCACTCACTGGGCTCCATAAGTACACTGTAACAGTAGTTTCTGTGTGTATGCAATGCATACGGCTTGTAGAATTTAGTGGTGCTCTCTCTTCCACTTCTGTATACAATGTGCCTGACCTAAACGGGCACTTAATCATTACAGGCCCTGGGCGGTGCAACATCATACTGACAACAGTAATGTGCTTCTACTGACAACCTCACTGTTCGTTTTACCTGATTTTGTAATCATTTAAATAAAACATGACCTTCCAGTGGGAGACATTTTGCCACCCTTTTGCTTCTGTGATATTTGTCAGAAAGCTTTTTGCCTTTCAGCCAGCGAAATGCGGCAGAGTACGGCCGGTAAACGATTCACAAACCACGATTTAGTGCCGTTATGACGATATCTTTAAACATTGTCGTAGCTGAAGGAATTTAGTTTCTTCTTAAACCGTCTTATGCAGCAACGTTAACAGATATCTCAAATAGGAAAAGCTCTTTATCCAGGTACGAAGGTTGTAAAACAAACTTCCTACAGTTTGTGTCAGGTTGATCTTTTCATCTGATAGCACTGCGTAAGTATTTGGTCTAATATATATCACAAGTAGTGTTCATTTAGCTGTGGGAATCACTGGTTGAAAACGAGTTTAACACGGATGGGTACAGTACTGCTAAATATTCAAAATGATTATCAACCTAAGTCTGAGTTCATCCATAAACTGAGGTGTATTTATAATATTGAAGCTAGACTGTGTTTCCTTGTCTTCCTTGAGTGGGCACTGGAAGGCATTTACACACACGTATACAATACTATGAATACATCGAACGCTATAGTTAACGTTGCTCTCATAAACTAATTTTGTTTTTGTAATTTTTTTGGGTCTTCAGCGTGCAATATGTGTTGCAGATACAGTCATAGATAAAAAAATTGACCGCTGAGTCGTTCACGAATGGTGGACAATACAGTCGTGCTCCTCTCAGAATTCTATGTTCGGCAATATGCTCGATCTGGCAACATTGTAGACTGCGGCATTTCCCGGAGGAAGTCTTGATTGCAGTCTGAGTACATCACTCTTGACTACGACCGTAGTATTGGGGTAAAACGCGAGACTAGCTAATACGACATCTGGCAGTTGGAAGCACACGTCGACAAAACTTTTATCGCCCCTTTCCTCTCGGTGCTGAAGCTATGAGTGTAATTCAAGCGAATCTACAATATATTTCACTTTCTGTCACATTGGTAATAACAGTTTGGTTCAACAATATTTTAGTGGGAGATTTCTTGGCCGACCATCTGCCTCTGAACACCGCATGCGTCCGAGTTCTCTGGGGCCCCTTCACTGCCTAACGGCGGGGGCTGAGGCACTGCGCTGCCTCGCCTTCTGCCGACAACGTCTGCTCCACTCCTCGCTCTCGATGGTGTAAAACACTTTAATGTTGTTGAGTGGTGACCCATGAAATCTGTCTACGATTTGTGTTTCACACTCGATAGCAACAGAGGCACAAAACCGTTTTTTTATTTGATGAGTATTTTATTACACTAGTATGCAATACATCAATGTGGCACAGAATTAATTTCATTGTTTCTGATCCAGTGACCCTACGACTTATCTTAGAAAATAGATTAAGGAAAGGCAAACCTACATTTCTAGCATTTGTAGACTTAGAGAAAGCTTTTGACAATGTTGACTGGAATACTCTCTTTCAAATTCTAAAGGTGGCAGGGGTAAAATACAGAGAGCGAAAGGCTATTTACAATTTGTACAGAATCCAGATGGCAGTTACAAGAGTCAAGGGACATGAAAGGGAAGCAGTGGTCGGGAAGGGAGTGAGACAGGGTTGTAGCCTCTCCCCGATGTTATTCAATCTGTATATTGAGCAAGCAGTAAAGAATACAAAAGAAAATTTCGGAGTAGGTATTAAAATCCATGGAGAAGAAATAAAAACTTTGAGGTTCGCCGATGACATTGTAATTCTGTCAGAGACAGCAAAGGACTTGGAAGAGCAGTTGAACGCAATGGACAGTGTCTTGAAAGGAGGATATAAGATTAACATCAACAAAAGCAAAACGAGGATAATGGAATGTAGTCGAATTAAATCGGATGATGCTGCGGGAATTAGATTAGGAAATGAGACACTTAAAGTAGTAAATGAGTTTTGCTATTTGGGGAGCAAAATAACTGATGATGGTCGAAGTAGAGAAGATATAAAATGTAGACTGGCAATGGCAAGGAAAGCGTTTCTGAAGAAGAGAAATTTGTTAACATTGAGTATAGATTTAAGTGTCAGGAAGTAGTTTTTGAAAGTATTTGTATGGAGTGTAGCCATGTATGGAAGTGAGACATGGACGATAAATAGTTTGGACAAGAAGAGAATAGAATCTTTTGAAATATGGTGCTACAGAAGAATGCTGAAGATTAGATGTGTAGATCACATAACTAATGAAGTATTTAATAGAATTGGGGAGAAGTGGAGTTTGTGGCACAACTCGACCAGAAGAAGGGATCGGTTGGTAGGACATGTTCTGGGGCATCAAGGGATCACCAATTTAGCGTTGGAGGGCAGCGTGGACGGTAAAAATCGTAGAGGGAGACCAAGAGATGAATACACTAAGCAGATTCAGAAGAATGTAGGTTGAAATAAGTACTGGGAGATGAAGAAGCTTGCACAGGATAGGGTAGCACGGAGAGATGCATCAAACCAATCTCAGGACTGAAGACCACAACAACAACTGATCCAGTGCACTATAATTAAAGCATCACATGCTGTTCTTTTTGCTTTCACAGGAGATTCTTCAAGTAATTTACTTTTTTCATGGATTCATATGTGTTAGTCAAGGCACAGAGAGTAAATGCAATTTTAAGTGTTTGGTTTCTTTCTTTGGTTCTCTATGGTAAATGGATGCGAAACATTGTGTCAATACCATTCAGAACATGCTCTATAGCTACTCAGGCAAATTGCTTGTATTGAGGTCCATACATTAATTAATGGAGAAGAGAATGCTGTTCAAAAATCATATTTAAAACATTCAATTGGATTTAAGGCGACAAAATTACCCATATTGCTAGAGCCGCTGTTAGCAAATGTCTGCAGAGTGTTCCTAATTGCTACTGTGGAAATTTAGCATAGAGGCCCTATAGTCATCACGAGGTTCATTTCCTTCATACTTATCATCCTGGCTTGTGAGTCTTACGTGAAGAACAATACTGAAATTCGTATTGTTGATAGTCTATTCGAATTTCTTCAGAGACGCTTGTATTGTGAAGCTTCTTGGCAGCCAGAAAGCCGAGATCTATGACCATTAACACAACTTACTGAGTCTAGCTACCAAGAGGACTTGATGTGTAAAGGTTTTCTTCCGCTTTCGTTACAGAATTTTTTCTGGAAATTCGCAGCTCCATAAAATAAATCAGAAAGGAAAGCTCGCACACGCTGGCCCCTATCACAGTTAGAACTGACGACTCACTGAGCCATTGCAACACGACACATGGGCGGTACCATGGGGCTACAGACACAGTGCTGCCAGCACGCCACTCTCATCACGGTATTGGTCGCTCAGCTTCATAACGCATCGTGAAAGATAATAAAACTTGTCACTTATGTGAAGAATAGCATTTCTTTAGCCAAAAAATTGAATTTTCTGTCTCACTGTCTTAGTCTACATGAGGATTATATAGCATGAGTCATTCAAATGGAAAGGGAATATCAAGTGAATTTAGCGAGTCAATTCAGTACCATATGCGGAAGTGATTGCACTGTCATAGAGTTGCCAAATGTTTGTGACGATGCTGCCAATTCTCAGCTGTGCTAGGAACAGCTCTGTAGCGGTATGCGAAGAGAGTCTCGTGCTCATGTCATAGGAGGATACGCAGAGGAGGTGCGGGGTTTGTTTGATATGCAGCTTTTTCTCTTACCAGTTGTGTCAAACATTCAGGTGTATAATCTTTCATCACGATTACAGTTGCCCACAAAATATATATGTATAAAACACTTACCTTGTTACTTTGTGGCAAAAGATTATTTCAGTACAATAAAAAGTCTTTGGAAATCAACTTTGCCCACCTATTACGAAAAGTAAGATAACAAACACTTTGCGCCTCTAAGTCGATTGCATCTATGTGCAGTCTTGTGATCATACAAGTAGAATTTCATGAATTTCACGAGAATGTAGGAAAATGTTGGTGCGAATGGAAGCTGTAAGAAATACAGTTAACTAATTATTCTGTGCCACGTAATAATCAATTCATTTGAAAATTCAGAAGAGAAGAAACTAAAAATTATGCCCATTAAGACAGAAACTTAAGTGCAGATGCGGGCACTGTGCAGATCTGAGCTTTTTCATCTTCAGGTCTATACAAATAATGTATTCATTACTTTCGTAATGTTTCCCTCTTGTTTAGTCTTCTAATGATGAACTGGATGCACACCCATGAGTCTGATTGTTTCTTTGTATCCTTCCATCTACTATCTTTGTGTGTTATTGCTCGGTGTTCAAAAAGCAAAATATTATGCCTGCTCCCACGAGGTATTAGAACGAGGTCGCAAGAAGGCTAACGGTTCAAATGGCTCTGAGCACTATGGGACTTAACATCTGTGGTCGTCAGTCCCCTAGAACTACTTAAACCTAACTAACCTAAGGACGTCACACACATCCATGCCCGAGGCAGAATTCGAACCTGCGACCGTAGCGGTCACGCGGTTCCAGACTGAAGCGCCTAGAACCGCACGGTCACACAGGCCGGCGAAGGCTAACGAATTATAATCAAAATACACTGAGACGCCAATTTGTCTATCGTCATGGTGTTAAGTCGACAGAAATAGTTGGGTATTATTGCATGCATCACCGGCATCCCGTTGTCGTCTTTTCTTACCGAGATTTTCATATTACCCTGAACACAAGACGCCGAGATAAATTTGTATATTCTCCGTGACGAAACATCACACATTCCATTCATCCTGATCAATTCGTTACGTGCATCGGCAGCAATGAGTGATAGGAAAGCTGTTGTGAGGTGGCGAATAACAATAACAATGGTAGTAATAGCAAGTCAGTAATCAAGCATGTTTACTGCATTGCAGACAATTGTTAACGATTAACGAAATAACCAACAAAGGCTGAGTGTTTAATTGGCGCACTGCATGGGTGTTCTTACCACTTTGTTACTGAATTCTGTTCTGGTTGTTTTCAGAGAGAAAAGAAAGAACCCTTAGCCATACATATCGCTAGTATAACGAGATATTACCTATCAGCTATCCTTGCTTTGCATCACGAGAGGAACATGGCGTCACCGAGATAGTATTTTAAATACATTTCTGTTTTATTGCTCTGTCTCTCTCTATCTCTTTCTCTTTATTTTTATTTTTTGAGGAAAGCATCGAGAAGCGTGAGTAATAAGGAAGTAGGCATATAATCTATTCACAGTTATTTTCATCGCGATACATAAAGCAAAACTACACTTTTTAAGTGTATTATTGCGTAATTCCAATTATTGACAGTCTATGCGTGAGCTTGCTCCCATTCAGTGGGGTGAAACCTATCACAGAAGCAAGCAAAACAAGTATTTCTTGCACCATGCGCAACACACAAACGAAATCTCGCTGTAATGTCGTGTTGTCCGATATATTGCTTGGAAAACATATCTGATACATGTTGCTAAATACAGTTCTCTCAGATATCAATCTGGATGGGCACCAAGTGTATAGAAGTAGATCTTGAAATACACAGAAAGGCACGTAGAGGTATTCGACCGAAACATAGCCATGACCAAG
Organism: Schistocerca americana; assembly: GCF_021461395.2. Classification (NCBI taxonomy): domain Eukaryota; kingdom Metazoa; phylum Arthropoda; class Insecta; order Orthoptera; family Acrididae; genus Schistocerca; species Schistocerca americana. The sequence continues at coordinate 195,153,490 of NC_060127.1, forward strand.
ATTGTAAATGGGGTCGACAGCATCGTCATCTACCACCTTGACTACTCGAACGGTGACAGTGCTCGGCCGTTTACTTACGTTTACTGGTATCAAAGCTACAGCATGGAAACACAAAAATGTTAATAACCCAAAGATCATTAACTTTGGAACCCATAGTAAAGTAAAGCAGTCATCAGTCAGAACATTGGTTTGAACACCACAGTGCTTTAATAGGCACGGTCTTGTTCGAGGTGGTATGCCATTGCTTTCCTCCGACCTCTGAGTTAACTTACCTAGCCAGTTAACAGGGGAACCTACAGTTTAACGTGGCTTTCGGCATTTTTCACATCAACAAACACTGCCCGAGGGGAAATATGTGTAAAGTATCACATAAAAATCTTGGGACTAACTAGGGATCGAACCCGAGACCTTTGCATTCTTAGTCTTGCTCTTAACCACTATTTTTCTCATTTTGTTCGATATAGTTCGTTGCATTTGATCTGGGCGCACGTCACAAGACATGAGTTCAAGTTGATCGCTGATTCCTTGACTCTTTTTTGTTTTTGCAGGGAGCACGCAGCTCTCTGACCGAACACGCTGAGCTATCGTGCACACACTTTACCACCACGTAATGGCTGGAACCCGTAACATGATCCAATTTCTTTACAACAATTTTTTACTCTCTCTCTCTCTCTCTCTCTCTCTCTCTCTCTCTCTCTCCCCCTCTCTCTCTCTCACTCTCTCTCTCTCTCACACACACACACACACACACACACACACACACACACACACACACACACACATTCTTTTTTAATTTTTATTTGTTTGTTGTGCTCAACTATCGGCAAGGCACGAAAACGTCCGTGAATGAGTTTCTCAGTTTTGAGTACACTTACGAAAAAAATATAAAAACAACTATGAGAGTTACTGCTTTATGATGCTTAGCAGTTAGTTCTGAGTATTATTAGTAACTACGCTCCAGTCCCTGAACCTAGTTACGGAAATGCGAATCAGACGCATTACGCAGTCCAGGCCGTAGCAGCTGCTTCTTTGAGACGCCAGCTCTGGTCACTTCCCAGCCCGCTGTAGGATCACATCGGTTCGCCTTCTTCCTGTTGGTAATGTAACTGAGGTTTGGCAACAAGTCAAGGTATGTTTGGCAACTGTGTAATCGACGAGTTACTTCCTGGCATGCACAGAAATAAGTATCAAAGTTCACTTGATTTATCCTGTCATTTCCATTGAATAATCTGAGGTATTATCGTTTGAGCTGTAACAAAAGATCGTAAATTTACGGTTTTCAGTCCAGGAAAGTCGTTGCACGTGGAAATCGCAACTAATCTCGCCCTTTAAATAGCTGTTTACGAGTTCTAACCACTACTGACCTCGTAAGAGGAAGCCAAGACACATGCCTCTTGGCCAGCTCCATGGTAAGGTGGTGACCTGTGAAAAAGCTTCTGTAATGGTAATTGGTTCCAGTCTCGCTGACTGTAACGCTTTTATCCCTTCTGTGAAAGAGCTACAAGCAGTCAGATCAAACATCGATAAGGAAATCGCAAGAAAATTCTTTTGGCTCATAGTGCAATGGTGAAAAACTTACAATGCTGCACAACAGGTAATGCCTCTTTCCGCTGCTGACAAGCAAATTTTGGGTTTCTAGCAATACGTAGCTTCATTTATGAAATGACACATTTGCATACCTCTTGAGTATGACGCAGCATACCAATTACACACAGACCCAATCGAAATTTAAGTGAGTAGCATTTTACTAATTCGTGCCGATAGAGGCACGCTTGTCTACAGATAATCAGTTTTGTTAAAACAGACTTTCATCGTAAGGTTATCGTGGGTAGTTTTATTTCATTTCTTATTATACAGTGCACAATATTCGTAAGGTTTCTTTTAGTGTTGTTAAAACAATAGTAAACATATTAGAGAAATTAATCATCAACGATATGAGTGACTTCTCTGATGTTATGTATAACAGTCTGGCAATGCACATGCTGTTTATTGATTACATGCACGTAGAAAACTTGTTCTGACTTAAAGCTGTCAAACAAGATTTGAAGAAGAATAAAATGCCACTACGACACGACAGCTATTGTAGAAAATACTTTTCTGACGTATTTTGGCACGATGCGCTCTCTCCATACATAATACAAAAGTTTCGAGATGCATCTGCTGCCTGGCTATCTATTAAACCTGAAAGGAACAAAATTTCACAGAAGTTAGCCCTTTTTCCACATGCGACTATTTTGGGTTGAGGAGTGAAGGGAATTAGGTTCAAAGTTCCATTAGATTGATAACTTCAGCAGACAGCAGAAATGCGTTTCAAAAAATGTACACGTGAATGTACTCGAACTCGCGACTTCTTATCTACGGTGTGCATCGTTTACCATTATCCTACTAGCTGACAAGTGGCTACAGCAGCACCAGAAGTCAACAACAATTCCTCTAGAACTTCCGCATTGCACAGTGCTGTGAGATAATGCATATGGCCGGATCTAGACTTCTGAGAGAAAGACAGTTACAGCTTTTCTTTTGCGCTGCACGACGTTTCCAACAAACAGATAGCACAATAGAGTAACGTCATTTTGTGTTAAATAATAAGTACGGTATGTTACTTAGAAGAGGAAATCATGAACACGATGACCTTACTACGTGCATTACCTATCTGACGTAATAATGGGAGAGGTAACATTTCAGGTATGTCATTTATTGTAATAAATGTGAGCTTACAAACCTTAAGGACAGTCTTATCTGTGATAAGGTGTTCCCTGATAGTTGTAGTATCGTGGTATTACTTTACATCTTAAGTCATTGCGATACAGAGCAGTGTTTTGTAGTGGTGACTTGTTGGAATCCTTTTCAATAGTGAAACGACTGTACCAAGGAGCGATTAGAGGACCTGCTAGACATCTGCATTATGTGTTTTGCATGCGAATAAGGCGAAATGCAATTCAGGTCGTTCGGATACTTTGAGCATGACTGTACCTATTGCTTCATTACTTCTTGTAACGTGTATCCCTACGAAGTTTAGTGTACGAGGTCCATGAGGAGAAAATATTGCCAGTGGATAAATGTCTCTAATATGTGTTTGCACACCTTTTATTTGTCCAACCATATTTGATATACTATCAGAGCACTGACCATGACAGTGTTGTAAATCAATTTCCTACTAGTCAAATAATCTATGATGCCATTACAAAATTACATCACCTGTCTTTTCTGCAAATCAAAATATTGCAGAAACGTCTTATGAATTTCCCATTTATTTTGCTCTTCGTTATAGAAAGGACGTTAAAATCGGGGAGTAGCATCACAAATAAATAGAAAAAAACAAAAAATCATAGCTCCCAGCCTGTCTTCTAAGATTTTCTGTAATATATTATCCCTACTAAATTATGAAAGCTTATGTTGTGCTCTCCAAGGTAGCAGTGCGTTATCTTTTGATGTTCCTCTCAACAGCTTTTAACAAATTTAAATGCTCTTAAATGAGTAATATTTTGCCATAACTCAATTAATTCCGAGAAGTCACCATTATTTGGTCTCCTTACTGATTGCTAGTTCTCCTAAAACGCAAATTTCCTGAGGTTAAAAAGATCGTAACATAAAATTCTTTTTAACAGCCCACGTAAGAAGTCTCTTTCTTTCAGCAATAGTTTCTGGAACGTCGATTGCACACTGCTACCTACTAGGCTTTCTTCATAACATCTCTATTCTCAATAATAATTTTTATGAAAATAACTATTCTAGTGATCAGGAAGAATAGTGTATAGCTCTTTCCAAGTTGTTTTCGTGTAGTCAGTTCCCTCATCTAGTTAGCTTTACCAGATGTTACAGATGTTTTGGGATCATTCTGAAATAATAAAAATGGCGAACAGAAGAGTTTTTCTGGCTTACACTCCACAACACGCAATTTCTTTTCACTTGAGATTCGTTGTTGGAGCATTTGGAGTACAAGTGATGCATAGTTAATTTTCCACTTGGTTTGTCTACGAAGTCTTGAACTGTTTGAAGGTCAACAGTTCTGCCTCTGTCGATGTTGTTAAACGGATACGGCAGTTGCCCAGGGTTACTTTGACTCCAGTCGCAGTCACTACATCCATCAAACTCAGACTTTTTTCGCTTATCGTAGATGAGGATAAAAACTCGCGTGTGGCAAAAGTACGCATCAAGCCACTTGGTCCCAAAAGCATAATTTCCCCACAACTTTCCCCACCAGGCAGCGCATAGCTCACCATCTCCTCAGTTCTGTCTGGAGCCTCGTGGCGGTCGGTCGCTTTCAGAACATGTATTAAATCACTTTTATACGTTTTCGAAGTAAAATTTATATAGCTTTGATTGAATGTTAGACGAAAGTAAATCTACTTAGAAATAAGATAAATTCGGTACTGGCGGATATCAGTTTCCATTATTCTCCTTGATCTCCATGACTTTAGCTGTAGATTGTCTAAAAAGAAAATAGCGGAGTGGAGTAAAAGTGCGCAGGTCCACTGGGGTTGAAGTTAGCATTGCATGTTTTTACCTCATATAGAAACTATTTGCGAATTATTCTCACACAAACTGTTCTGTGACATGTGTAGTAGCTTCTAGCACATTCAAGCATTTTTTGTTGGTGTTTATTTGCGACTACAGATGCCTCATTAGTCACCTTAGAGAACTTGAATTAATTTTTATTTTCTGTAGTCTTTCTACCATTGGGTAGTGTTTTTGCAAACATACCTACGTGTCAAAGACACTTCGAATATAACCACGTCTTCCATAGTGGCATTTTTTTTTTCAGAAACCTATGGAGAACATTAAATCGAAAGTCTAACTGAGCAGCTCTACCGTCAAGATCTTGGCCTTATCGAAAATGAGAACTCAGTCCAGAGTTATCTGCTTTTCAGAGGCTGCCTTATGAAAACGTCTTAAAACCGGCAAAGTTAGTGAGCACCTCGGCAAGTTCACAGAAACATGTTCATCAGAGAAGGAACAAGCAACAGCGCAGCACTGCATTTCCCTCGATAAACGTCTTTTCGGCGTTACTGTCAGATCAATACGATAATTACTTTTTGAAGTTGTCCAAATTTATGTTTCCACATATTTATTTGTAATCTTTTCTATTTTCTTGAGTACGCTCTGCAAAACTCTTACCCCTGACCTGTCTACTCTTACCCCACAGCATGGGGATAAGAGTGTGTAAAATTATTTTTTAGGGAAACGTTTATTACTCCACTAATAATAATTTGCTTTTAACATATTAGCGCAACGATGTATGGAGGTTAACCAGCCACTATATGTGTGCTTCCTGGATTATAATAAAGCATTTGACAAAGTTCGTCATGATCATCTCATAGAATTGTTAGAAAAGAAAACACTTGATAAGAAAGACATCCGCATTATATATAACCTCTACTACAATCAAACCGCAACCGTGAAGGTAGAAAATGAGTTATCGAATGATATAGAAATAAAGAGGGGTGTGAGACAAGGTTGCGTTCTCTCACCCTTATTGTTTAATATGTATTCAGAAGACATAATCCAGGCAGCTCTATCAGATGAAATAGCTGGCATTAAAGTGAATGGGCTAAACATTAACAATGTTAGGTTTGCTGATGACACTGCACTACTAGCTGGAAACCTCAAAGATTTACAATTACTTCTTGACAAAGTCGCAGAAAAAAGTGAAGAATTTGGCTTGACTCTTAACGTAAGCAAGACTAAGTTCATGGTGATATCTAAAACACACCAACAAGAAAATCTTACAATCAATAGGGAAAGAGTCGATCAAGTACGTAAATTTAAATATCTCGGAACAATTGTAAATGAGGAGATTGAAAGCTCAGAAGAAATTAAATCGAGAATAGGACAGGCCAGAAGTATCTTTAATAAGATGAAAAATGCATTCTGTTCGAGAGACATTTGTTTAAACACAAAAATGAGGTTGCTAAGATGCTATGTATTCTCAAAATTATTATACGGAATGGAAGCGTGGACACTGAAAAAGAAGGACATGAACAGTTTAGAAGCTTTTGAAATGTGGGCATATAGAAGAATACTTAGAATTAGTTGGGTGTCGAGGATTACTAATCAAGATGTCCTAAGAAGAATGGGAAAGGAAAAAGAATTAATTAAAATTATTAAAGTAAGGAAGCTACAATATTTAGGCCATGTTATTAGGGGAGTAAATTACAAAATATTGCAAATAATACTAGAAGGGAAAATTTGTGGGAAGAGAACGAGGGGTAGAAGACGGACATCCTGGATTGACAATTTAAAAAATTGGTACAACTGTTCAACGTCAGAACTCCTTAGATCAGCCAAATCAAGATCAGAAATTGCCATGATGACAGCCAACCTTCTTAGAGGAGACGGCACATGAAGAAGAAGAATAATAATTGGATAATGATGATACTTTTACACAGTGTTACCAAGAAGTCAAACCTGGTGTAGATATGTAACTGATATAACACTGTTACAAGTTTTTGAAAAAAAAATAGTAAAACCAGTAACGTCTACTTTTACCCTCACCTACCCTACTTGTTCTTCAACAAGCGGCAAATGCCTACATCAGATGCAATTAATTGATGTTTTTGCTCCGAATAAGTCTCTGCTTCTGCTGACGTTCAAGGGGTTACTTACATTCGAGAATGGATTATCTTTTGATAAAAGGTAGGTAGCTATTAGTTGTTTTAATTTTCTCTAGCCCTTTACCGAATTTTTTTTATCGCGTTTACGTTTTTCGGATCGCTTCTGTGCACCACATTTATGTGTCTAACCTGACATTATCCTAGTAGTAAACAATCAAAATTCCTACTAAAATATGTTCACACAAGTAAGGAAAGCTATAAATAGCAGCGAAAGTAAAAGTACCAAATTAATTCTAAAATTTCGTACCTTTGCGTCATATTAAAAAGAATATAATAGAATTGCCGGATAGATTCACAGATAGCAGCAGTACCTGCACGCCGGCCGGAGTGGCCGTGCGGATCTAGGCGCTACAGTCTGGAGCCGAGCGACCGCTACGGTCGCAGGTTCGAATCCTGCCTCGGGCATGGATGTGTGTGATGTCCTTAGGTTAGATAGGTTTAATTAGTTCTAAGTTCTAGGCGACTGATGACCGCAGAAGTTAAGTCGCATAGTGCTCAGAGCCAGTACCTGCACAATCAAGGAAGCCTTATTCTCACGAAGACAACAAGTTGCACACGCCTGTCACTCCTAATGTTAACTTAGTAAATGAAAATAAACACCGTACGTAAATCTGAAAATGTAATAAACATCAGCACGCTCACAACAGAGTCAAACCCAAAACCAACGGTCTTCAGTACTGTTGCCAAGGTCGTTTTTATGGAAAAAGCAAAGCCAAGTCACAATGCTAGAGCCCCTAAATTCATGTAGGCCTATTATCTATGGAAAAAATGCCATTCTTCTCACCAAATCGACTTTAGAAAGTCGCTCAATCCATATTTAAATATATTTAATCTTTACAAAAACCAGGATTATTTGTCTCTGACTGTTTGGCGATAGTGGTGCTCAGTCATCGTCGCACGATTGTCTGTATGTATTGTAAAATTGATTTCGACGGTAAGATGGCTGTGAGCTTGTCCACCTTCTACTGAGTCGTGTCAGAGGCTTGCGTCGGTAACCGAGGGTTAGGCAGCACGGCGGCAGCAGGGTGACGAACGATGAGCGGGGAACATCTTTGGCAGTACTGACTACATTTACAGCTCACGCTACATTCTGACCACTTGCTGCAAAGGAAATGAGAACGGAAGTTACAAGATTTCATATGAGTGCATTAAAGCGACGCTCATGTTCATATGTGATACCTATCTGTAGCAATGAAAGTGACATGAAATTAAATTAAAGCCCCAGTTCGAGGCAAAACAATAAGTAGAGTACTGAGTAATAATTACTGCAGCATGATTCAGTGTCTGATTGTATAGACTGGCAGCAATGACGAGCACATTACCGAGCACCACGAAAATTTGCAAATTCCGTCGACGAGTGTCAAGCAGTACTAGGGGGTATTGCCCCAAGAAAAGTTGGACCAGCTATAAAATCTTTTCGTTGCGTGTATTTATTTTCTGTTATTTTAAATTTGTACACTAAGAAAAGCATCGCTAGCAGCTTTGACCATAGGTGCTTGTATGATCACCCAACACAGACTGGTGAAAGAGAAGGATGGAAAATCCAAAAAACCTGGCTTTCGTTCTCAAGGTGGCCACACAGCTGGAGGAACTCGACATTGCGGCTCATAGAGGCGGAAGAAATGGGATATTTTTCTTTCCCTTTGTGAAGTGTTATAGATGTGGGCACACAGCACATATTAAGAAGCAATGATATGAATGTCTGGTTGTGGTGCCGTGGGCTGCATGTTTGTCACTGTCAGAAACAGAGTGAATGCCATTAAAGTAAGCTTTCGTTGCCTCAACTGTAGGGTGGCATTCCCAGCAAAACGGAGTACTCCAAGAGTCACTGCAAAGACGGAATGTTGTTATTGGATCGGAAGACAGGCTTTTAGTGGTCACAGAGACTCACGTGTCGGTCAGTGGCACTCGAGGACGTCCTTGCTGGGGACCAAAGCTGTCGGCGCTGCTGCCAGTGGAGGAGACACGAGAAACCTGACAATGGAGCCTAGACGACAACACAAAAGAGGTGCCAACAAATTCAGTCACAAAGCGATTTTGGGGCAACAGCATTTTTGCTTAGCCTCCACCAGACCTGGAAGGAGGGACAAATCCCCAAGAGGACTCAGAGAGGAGGGGGGAACTTTCAGGAATACATGGAAGTAGCGCCACATGTCGGGGAGGGATACTGTCAGATCCTGGGAGTTGACTTTCTGGATAAACTTCACAGGAAAACTGACCTTTGGTAGTGTGTTACATCGCCATGAAGTTCACATGTCATAAAGGTGGTAGCAGATAAGCTGCAAACGCATGCAATAAAGATTAATTCGTGTAATAAACTTCGAGAGGTGTCGACTTCCAAAGTGAAACGATGCCTACTGTGGAGCCGTTAGAGTACAATGAGATATTGGATGGATTACATTGCTTTGTGCGTAGATCTGTAGTATGTGTGATGGAATTAAATGGCGATAACATGGTTCTTGTGTTCTAGTTTTGACATGGACAGTGTGAGTCTGCTAAAAGGGTTACTGAGTGACAATTTGGATGCCTCGATAGGTCAAGTGGACATTTGGGCCACAAGCAAGCAACTGATACATCTGCACAGTGCAAGAAAGTCAAACACATGATGTGGAAAGATATCTCTGCTATGGAAGCTGTGTTGTTAAAATTTCGGGAACTGTTTAATCCTGAGGAACCATTGCTGCAAAGCCAGTGACAGAGCTTTAAATACCAACACGTGGTAATGCTCTGGTGTACAGAAACCCATACAGGATAATGGAAGAGTTTACTAACCAGCAGTTGGCAGATGGTTATTATTGAGCACGGTGGCAGTCCATGGGGGGCAAGCATCATCATCATGCTGAAAAAAATCACTGAATGGTAGGAGGAAATATTGATTCTGCTATGATTACCATTATCTAAATGCAAGGACATAACAGATGCATACACTGAACTCAATATAATGGAGGCTGGACAACTTAGATCATTGTAAATATTTCTGAGCATGATTTACCTTAATGACCTCATAGTGTTTTCAAAGGACTTGGAAGAACATTTGAAGTGGCTGCAAGGTTCTGAGAGGTTATATATTCCATGTTTGATGCTCGGCGTGGGTAATAGTCACTTTGCAGCAACAGAGATAAATTATTTAGGTTATATGATAAGTCGTTATCAGGAGATACGGGACTGGCGTTCTACGGATCCGAATGTGGAATGTCAGATCCTTTAATCGGGCAGGTAGGTAAGAAAATTTAAAAAGGGAAATGGGGAGGTTAAAGTTAGATATGGTGAGAATTAGTGAAGTTCTGTGGCAGGAGGAACAAGACTTCTGGACAAGTGAATACAGGGTTATAATTACGAAATCGAATAGGGGTAGGTTTAATAATGAATAATAAAAATAGGGACGCGAGTAAGATACTACGAACAGCATAGTAAACGCGTTATTGTAGCCAAAATAGACATGAAGCCCACACCTACCACAGCAGTACAAGTTTATATGCCAACTAGCTCCGAAAACGATGAAGAGATTGAAGAAATGTGTGATGAGATAAAAGAAATTATTCAGATAATGAAGGGAGACGAAAATTTAATAGTCATAGGGGACTGGAATTCGACAGTAATAAAAGGAAGAGAAGGAAAAGTACTAGGTGAATATGGAATGGGGGGTAAGGAATGAAAGAGGGAGCCGTCTGGTAGAATTTTACACAGAGCACAACTTAATCATAGCTAACACTTGGTTCAAGAATCATGAAAGACGGTTGTATAAGTGGGAGAGGCCAGGAGACACTAGAAGGTTTCAGATAGATTATATAAAGGTAAGACAGAGATTTAGGAATCAGGTTTTAAACTGTAAGACATTTCCAGGGGCAGATGCGGACTGTAGATTAAAACTGAAGAAACTGCAAAAAGGTGGGAATCTAAGGAGATGGGTTCTGGATACACCGAAAAAACCAGAGGTTGCAGAGGGAGCATTAGGGAACGACTGACAAGAACGGGGGAAAGAAATACAGTAGAAGAAGAATGGGTAGCTTTGAGACATCAAATAGTGAAAGCAGCAGAGGATCAAATAGGTAAAAAGACGAGGGCTAGCAGAAATCCTTGGGTAACAGAAGAGATATTGAATTTAATATATGAAAGGAGAAAATACAAAAATGCAGTAAATGAAGCAGGCAAATAGGAATACAAAAGTCTCAAATATGAGATCGACAGGAAGTGCAAAATGGCTAAGCAGGGATAGCTAGAGGACAAATGTAAGGATGTAGAGGCATATCTCACTAGGGGTAAGATAAATACTGCCTACAGGAAAATTAAAGAGACCTTTGGAGAGAAGAGAACCACTTGTATGAATATCAAGAGCTCAGATGGCAACCCAGTTCTAAGCAAAGAAGGGAAGGCAGAAAGGTGGAAGGAGTATATAGAGGGTCTATACAAGGGCGAAGTACTAGAGGGAAATATTATCGAAATGGAAGAGCATGGCCCCGCGGGATTAGCCGAGCGGTCTCAGGCGCTGCAGTCATGGACTGTGCGGCTGATCCCGGTGGAGGTTCGAGTCCTCCCTCGGGCTTTGGTGTGTGTGTGTTTGTCCTTACGATAATATAGGTTAAGTAGTGTGTAAGCTTAGGGACTGATGACCTTAGCAGTTAAGACCCATAAGATTTCACACACATTTGAATTTTTTTTTTTTTTTTTTTTTTTTTTTTTTTTTTTTTTTTTTTTTTTTTTTTTTTTTTTGAAGAGCATGTAGATGCAGATGAAGGTGAAATGGGAGATATGATACTGCGTGAAGAGTTTGACAGAGCACTGAAACACCTAAGCCGAAACAAATATACGGGAGTAGACGACATTCCATTAGAACTACTGATAGCCTTCAGAGTGCCAGCCCTGACAAAACTCTACCATCTGGTGAGCAAGATGTATGAGACATGCAAAACACCCTCAGACTTTAAGAAGAATGTAATTATTCTAATCCCAAAGAAAGTAGGTGTCGACAGATGTGAAAAGTACCGAACTATCAGTTTAATAAGCCACGGCTGCAAAATACTAACACGAATTGTTAACAGACGAATGGAAACACTGGTAGAAGCCGACCTGGGGAAGATCATTTTGGATTTCGTAGAAATGTTGGTACACGTGAGGCGATACTGACCCTACGACTTATGTTAGAAGATAGATTAAGGAAAGGCAAACCTACGTATCTAGCATTTGTAGAGTTAGAGAAAGCTTTTGACAATGTTCACTGGAACACACTCTTTCAAATTCTGAAGGTGGAAGGGGTCAAATACAGGGAACGACAGGTTATATACAATTCGTACCGAAACCAGATGGCAGTTATAAGGGTCAAGGGATGTTGTTCAATCTGTATACTGAGCAAGCAGTAAAGGAAACAAAAGAAAAATTCGGAGTAGGTATTAAAATCCATGGAGAAGAAATAAAAACTTTGAGGTTTGCCAAAGACATTTAATTCTGTCAGAGACAGCAAATGACGTGGAAGAGCAGTTGAATGGAATGGACAGAGTCTTCAAAGGAGGATGCAAGATGAACATCAACAAAAGCAAAACGAGGATAATGGAATGTAGTCCAATTAAATCAGGTGATGCTGACGGGATTAGATTATGAAATGAGACATAGTAGTAGAAGAGTTTTGCTATTTAGGGAGCAAAATAACTGATGATGGTCGAAGTAGAGAGGATATAAAATGTAGACTGGCAATGGCAAGAAAAGCATTCCTGAACAAGAGAAATTTGTTAACATCGATTATAGATTTAAGTGTGGCCATGTATGGATATGAGACACGGACGATAAATAGTTTGGACAAGTAGGGACTGGAAAATTTCGAAATGTGTATCAGCTAACTAATGAGGAGGTACTGAATAGAATTGGGGTGAAGAGGACTGTGGCACAACTTGACTAGAAGAAGGGATCGGTTGGTAGGACGTGTTCTGAGGCCTCAAGGGATCACCAAGTTAGTATTGGAGGGCAGCGTGGAGGCTAAAAATCTTAGAGGGAGACCAAGAGATGAATACACTAAGCAGATTCAGAAGGATGTATGGTGCAGCAGTTACTTGGAGATGAAGAAGCTTGAACAGGATAAAGTAGCATGGAGAGCTGCATCAAACAACAACAACAACAACAACGATAAGTTGGAAGGATTTCTAGGCTGACTGAAATTTGATTTCTATAGTTCATGATTTTGTTCCTCCGCAGGCAACAAAACAGCTTCAGTTGTTTCTTGAGCTCTGTAATTATTATAGGAAGTTCGTTGATGGACTTGCCGAAATTGATGTGCCATTGAATCGCTTGCTAAGAAAAGTGGTAAAAAATCATTGGTCAACTGACTGTGAAACTGCACTTCAGAACATGAAATAGGCATTAACATCTAGTCGAGTGCTGATACTTCTTGATTTTAGAAAGCCACTTGTTTTATCCTGTAATGCAAGCAATCTATTGATTGGATGTGTTGTGACTTGGCAAGACAGCCAAGCCACTACGAGGTGATAGCCGAAAGGCACGCGTTGAAGCTCACGCAGGCTGGCGTGAGGTCTGGAACAGGTAAAGTAATTTACGAGCAAAAATAGTACATATCTGTTGGAATACTTAACTTTAATCCATAATTGGTGAACATCGGTCTGACGGTACACGCATCACAAGATAAATAGCAAATGATAATGGCGCCTTGCTAGGTCGTAGTAAATGACGCAGCTGAAGGCTATGCTAACTATCGTCTCGGCAAATGAGAGCGTATTTTGTCAGTGAACCATCGCTAGCAAAGTCGGCTGTACAACTGGGGCGAGTGCTAGGAAGTCTCTCTAGACCTGCCGTGTGGCAGCGCTCGGTCTGCAATCACTGATAGTGACGACACGCGGGTCCGACGTATACTACCGGACCGCGGCCGATTTAAAGGCTACCACCTAGCAAGTGTGGTGTCTGGCAGTGACATCACATTCCTCCCCCGCAAATCGGCGTACGGTTGTGTTATAAGGCTTCTGCCCGCCGTGGGGAGGACCCCATGTTGACGTATGCGACGAGGTGGGGAGCCTAACAACAGGCGAGGCTGTGCCACCCGCACCTTGCCATTCGGTCCGAGGGGAGCTAGGAAGCGCCTGAAAACCTAGTCCAGGGTGAACGCCAACATGCGGTGTATGCGCCCGTAGAGAGACAGGAGGGGCCGAAGGGTCGACCTCCATCGCGTTGGGGTACCCGACGGGCGAAGACGTCATGTGGTCCGGAGCGGGCAAGAGTTCCATGGCGGAGGACAGCTGGTCACGGGAAGCGATCGGCGGCGCGTGACCCAGGGAGGCGCCCGGCGGTTGCAGCGACGCGTCCACTGCGGGCGTCGCCGGCGGGAGAACAGGCGGCTGCGGCGGCGCGTCGCCATAGGGCAAAATGGAAGGCAGCGTCGGTAACACCTGGGGATGAGGCGAGCCAGTAGATGGGTCCCCAGGGCGCTGACCGGACGGCACCGTCGCTGAAAGCAGACGGGGAGCGGCAGAACCCGTGCGACGACAGAGGCGCAGCTGATTGAGATGCCGACGCACCTCACCAGAGGCCCCCAAAACCAGATACATAGCGTGGCCGAGGCAGCGAAGAATGCGCCCTGCGAACCAACGCCGTGAACCTCGATAGTTGCAATAGTATACAACGTCGCCTGGGGCAAAAGCAAGTGGCTGCCGCTGCACAGGAACCTGATGCGGCGGATGCAGCAAAGACATCAAGGTTCGATGAGGACGACCGTGGAGCAACTCAGCCGGCGAACGACCATCTCGGGGCTGAGAGCGATAAGAGGACAAAAAGAGCAATAACGCGTCCTCCCGAGAATGAGACTCTTTCAACTTCAACATCTGTGACTTGAAAGTCCTGACCAATCGTTCAGCGGCACCGTTTGACTGTGGCGAAAACAGCGCAGACATCAGATGTTGAATACCATTGGCCTTGCAGAATGACTGAAATTTTGCGGACATGAATTGTGGGCCATTGTCGGAAACAATAGTCTGTGGAAGACCTTCAATGCAAAAGATAGCGGATAACGCTTGGTTGGTGGCAGATGACGTCGTGGAAGACATCCGGACAACAAAAGGAAAATTACTGAATGAATCTACCACAACCAACCATCGAGCATTCCAGAATGGACCAGCAAAATCGATGTGTAAGCGTTGCCAAGGGGAAGTGGCTTTTGGCCATGCAAAGAATTTCCGCGGTGGTGCGGATTGTTGTTCAGCACACGCCATGCAAGAAGAGCACATTTGCGTAATCGCTGCATCGATTCCGAACCAAGTACAGTGCTGGCGAGCAAGTTGTTTCGTTCGCACTGTACCCCAATGTCCTTGGTGGAGAAGCCGTAAGACAGAGGACTGTAACGAACGTGGGACCACGACCCTGGACTGATCATTATCGGAACGCAACAGCAAAACACCACGTCGTACAAAAAGTCTCCATGTGAGCAAAAAATCGGCGAACCAACGGATCCTCGATCCGGGACTTTGACAAGGGCCATTGCGTTGCAACAAAACGCAGAACGGTAGCAAGGACAGGGTCGGCAGGTGTGGCCGTAGCCACACGACGAAAATCAATCGGAAACGATTCGACCACGTCATCGGTTTCCGAATCAATGAACATGCAAGCAAGTTCGGAGGAATCGAATGCTGTATCCTCAGCAACAGGCAAACGGGACAACGCACCGGCGTTTCCGTGCGTAGTAGTGGACCGATACAAGATATCGTAGCGGTACTGCGAGAGGAAAATTGACCAGCGAATGAATTTCTGCGCTGTACGTGGAGGTACAGGCTTGTTCGGATGAAAAAGCGATGTCAAAGGTTTGTGGTCTGTGATGATGGTAAAGTGACGACCATACAAGATATCATGAAACTTTGTAACACCAAATACGAGAGCCAATGCTTCTTTCTCGATCTGTGAATAATTCCTTTGCGCAGACGAGAGCAATTTGGATGCGAAGGCAATAGGGCGATCGTGCGAACCATGTTTGTGCGCAAGCACAGCACCTATCCCGAAATCCGGTGCATCCACCATCAACAAAAGGGGTTTCTGGGGATCGAATGGCGTAAGGCAAGTATTGGAAAGCAACGCCGATTTCAACTGGCGAAAGGCGCGTTCGCATTCCGTCATCCAGACGAACGGAACACCTTTACGGCGTAAGCGATGAAGCGGAGCTGAAATGGAAGAGGCGTGGCGCACATATTTATGATAGTAATTTATTTTTCCCAGCACACTCTGTAGCTACTTCAAATTCTGCGGCGAGGGCAAGACTTGTATGGCACGGAGGTGCTCTGTACTGGCATGTATGCCTTGGGCATTGAGTACATGGCCCAGATAGGGTAAGTCCCGAGCAAAAAACTCACATTTGTCCTTCCGCAAGCGAAGACCATTTTGTCGCAAGACCTGAAAGAAAGTTCTGAGATTGGCTAAATGTTCTTCTTCCGTCTTTCCGGAGATCACAATATCGTCCAGATAGTTTGCTGCAGTAGGGACCAACGCACAAACAGTTTGTAAATATTGCTGAAACAATGCAGGGGCGGATGCACACCCGAATGGCAGTCGTTTGAATCGATACAAACCAAGATGCGTGTTAACCACCAAAACGCGCTGGGAATCTTCGTCCACCGGTATTTGCAAATACGCATCTGCTAGGTCCAACTTCGAAAAATATTTACCCGGGCACAGTTTGTCAAAAAGATCTTCCGGGCGGGGTAAAGGAAAAGTTGCAGTCACTACTGTATATTAATAATTTTTACTTATGGACCGTCTGACAGCAACTGAATAAAACACAATTTTAGTGCCATACGCGTTTCGCCTTTATTTTCTGCAAGGCATCATCAGTGGCCTGGAATATGTACATATGTTAGCTATTTTATTTACATTTTTGTCATTGTGCCTATAGGTTATGTCCATAAGTAAAAATTATTAATATACCGTAATATTACACGCAACTGAGGAAGACCGGACTATAAAAGTTGCAGTCACTAGTTGGAGATTCACTGTTGTCTTGAAGTCCACGCAAAGTCTCAATTTTACGGAAGGTTTTCGCAAAATTACTAAGGGTGATGCCCAGAGAGAAGCCTGCACACGTTCAATTACACCTTGTCATTCCAAATCGTTTAATGTTCTTGCGACCTCATCACGCAATGCGTGGGGAACATTGCGCGCTCTGAAAAATTTCGGTGGCGCGTTTACTGTCAGTTCCAAATGTCAGTTCCAAATGTGCTTCATAGTTCTTAGCGCAACCAAGGCCCGGTGCAAAAATGTCTGCAAATTCATCACATAGACGAGAAACACTGGCTGAAGGCACAGTCTGGTTCACTGATAGGACCTGATTTACTATAGACAAGTTAAACAACTGAAATAAATCCAAACCAAACAAGTTCACTGCAGCAGAAGAACGAAGTACGTAAAATGGCACAAGTTTTGTTTGTCCTTTGTATGTTGCAAGAAGGCTGCACTGTCCTAACACAGGGATTGCTTGTCCTGAATAACTACTGAGCTTAACATTTGCGGCACGCAATGGAGGTGTGCCCAGCTGCTTGTACGTGTCGTGATTGATCAGTGAAACTGCAGCTCTGGTATCGAGCTGGAACGGTATCACTTGGCTGTTAATGGACAAGTCCACAAAAAGTTTATTGTCCTGTTGACGACAAGAGCGACTGTCTCGTGCAACATGAACTGACACTGGTACAGAATCACTTGCGACCTGACGTGATTTCCGTCGATGTCGACGCACACTTTTTGTGGGACGAACACAGTCACTGTTAGAGAGAGTGGCACTGGGCGGAGTGGAATGAACTACATGAATGTCCATGGGTGAAGGTTCACGAGCCTGAGTATTCTGGGTTCGATTCTGATTCCGGCGCGAAGCAAAGGGCCTGGAATGGTTGTGAGTGGCTGTTCTGAGCTTTTTCTGGCAAACACTTTGAACATGGCCTTTTTTATTGCAGAAAAAGCAAATAGCCTGGCATGACGGTCAATTCTCACGCAAATGTCTAGTAGCACACCGGGGGCATGATTTTAGCACTGCATTTGCTTGCCGGCTTGGGACACATGGCAGAGAGCCAGGCGGCTTTGGCGCGGCTGGGCGCGAGGACTGTTTACCCTTCCGTGCAGCACGCCCGGCGGGCCGATTAACCTGACACACAGGGGGCGAAGTTTCAAATGATTCCTGAGCAAAGTCAAGTGTGTCCTGCCGATCCAATATGTCCATCACTTGTTGAAGGGAGGGATTGACTAGTTTCAAAATCTGTTCCCGTATATGAACATCAGCAACGTTCTGTGCAATTGCATCACGTACTATAGTATCTGAATAAGGGAGGCCACATTGACACTCAAAAGCATAATCCCTAGTAAGGCCTTGCAATGTTGCAACCCACTCCCTATTAGTCTGACCTGCCGTACGTTTTGTACGAAAGAAGGTATACCTTTTAGCAACTACATTGACTGATTCTTTGAAATATGCATCTAATGCAGACAAAATTTCGTCGTAGGACAGAGTTACTACGTCGCGTCGGGGAAATAACTTCACTATCACACGGTACGTCTGGACGCCTACGGCGGAAAGGAGAAAAGGCTGCCGCTCATTACCTTGAATTCTGCAGGCGGCGAGATGGAATCCAAATTGGCGTGACCACTCCGTCCAGCTTTCCAGTGCCGCATCAAAAGGACGAAAAGGTGGTGCAACTGCGTGTTGTAGCTGCGGGAGCGGTGGAGCGACGGCGGCCGCATCGTTTTGCAGTGCGCGTTGACCCTGGACGAGCTGTTCAAGGGCATCCAATAAGGCCTGCGTCTGCTGGTTCTGTAAGCGATAAAATTCGGACAGTACATCTGGAGATTGTGGCGAAGCCATTACACAAGTAAGTCAGGGCAGAATTAGTACAAACGCGATTTAGCTCGTCGCCAATTGTTGTGACTTGGCAAGACAGCCAAGCCACTACGAGGTGATAGCCGAAAGGCACGCGTTTAAGCTCACGCAGGCTGGCGTGAGGTCTGGAACAGGTAAAGTAATTTACGAGCAAAAACAGTACGTATCTGTTGGAATACTTAACTTTAATCCATAATTGGTGAACATCGGTCTGACGGTACATGCATCACAAGATAAATAGCAAATGATAATGGCGCCTTGCTAGGTCGTAGTAAATGACGCAGCTGAAGGCTATGCTAACTATCGTCTCGGCAAATGAGAGCGTAATTTGTCAGTGAACCATCGCTAGCAAAGTCGGCTGTACAACTGGGGCGAGTACTAGGAAGTCTCTCTAGACCTTCCGTGTGGCGGCGCTCGGTCTGCAATAACTGATAGTGGCGACACGCGGGTCGGACGTATACTACCGGTCCGCGGCCGATTTAAAGGCTACCACCTAGCAAGTGTGGTGTCTGGCGGTGACACCACAGGATGCATTCTTAGCCAAGATGTGGATCATAAAAAAATATGGTGTACGTATCAAAACAAGTAAAGAACAAAATAATTCTGCCATAGAAAATGAGATGTCGACTGTCCTTTGCGGTGTGACATATTCTAGTTGTTATTTGTGTGGTAGGAAGTTTAAACTGGTTACAGATCACATAGCATTAAAATAATTTTTGGGATTAAAAGGTCTGTTCAATAGACTAACGTGATGTGTGCTGAAGTTTATCGAATTTGAGTATGAAGAGGTGCAGAAAGCAGTTGCTAGTTTAAGCAGAGAGGTTGGAATTTTGCAAGTGCTGGGAGGGAGCGACAGTGAATGGGAATAGGACCAGGTAGATGACACTGGCTGCCAACTGTTTTGGTCATAGTTGCGTTTCACGACACACGAGGGCTTGTCGTATTGAAGAATGAAAGGCACACCACATATTTTAGTTTTTCTATCTTTTACAGATGAAATATGGAAGCCAACAAATGACCATGTTTTAGTGGATCATGGTGGACAGAGAGCAACTGACTGCCGAGAACTTGTGTGATTTTGGTGGAGGGCAACAAAACCACTACAAATGTTTCAAATTTATACATGGTGATTTTTTCCATCATGTGCAAACTATCGGGACTGATCGATAAAAAGGATACGGAACTAAAAAAGGTCTAACGAAATGTCCGGAAATGCATGGTTTCCATGCTAGAGACCATTTATACAGTCATACATTCTTACAGAGACTGCAGTCTAACAGGCACTGTATCATGTATCCAAAGTTGCAGTATGTACCGAAAATGGTTTCCATATGCCTCAACGCATGCGTGTACGCGCCGTAGTATGTTCTGACTCACACGCTCACATCGGCCAGGCTGCATCCGAACTGTGTCAAAGGCAGCATGAATACGGCTGCTCCAGTGTCTCCACATCTGGAATGGGCTCTGCATACATGACACTTTTGAGATGGACCCATAACCATCAATCGCAGGGATTGAGATCTGGTGACCGAGCACGCTATGGAACTCGACCCCCTTGTCTGATCCATCAACCAGGGGAAGACACGACAGAGGTGCACTCGGACGTTAAAGCAGAAGTGGCCTGGAGCACCGTCATGTAGCGGCCACGTAACCCTCGGAATCATCAGTGCCACTTCTTCCAGCAGAGGAGGGAAAGTCACCTGCAAGAAACGCTTAGAGTTCCGACCTGTTAGGCGACGTGGGAGGAAGACTGGTCACAAAATACAATCGCCAATTATCCAGGCCCACACATTCCGGGTGCACGGATGCTGACGATTCGCTGTCACCATACCGTGGGGGGTTCTGCTTACTATGCCACAGATGACTGTTATGAAAGTTGAAGATACCTCTCAGTGTAATGGTGGCCTCATCCGTGAATAGGATGGATGACACAAATCCTGGAATGATGGTTGCCTTTTGAAGAAACCAGTTACAAAACTGCTGCCATTGTGGAAAGTTTGTCGCTAGTAAGCCCTGCACACACTGCAAGTTGGTTGGTTGGTTTTGGGGTTTGATGGGGGCTAAACATCGAGGTCATCAGTCCCCACTTCCAAACAGACATACCTGTAAAAGGCCTGTACAGTAAAAGCGTAACCTCTGCACACAGAGGGAGGGAACACCAAGGAGTACAGAGCTAAAATGAACGCCGCAATAACACAAAATAGAGGACACTTAAAAGGAGCAGAGCAAATAGTTGACTAGAGTAAAACAGACTACAGTGATTAATGGATCAGGTAAAAGGTCAACCTCTCAACTACAAATGAAGAACCTCTAGCTGGAAAGCATTGATAGAGGTACCAACACAACTTGTTACCATAAAAGACACTATTTTGGTAGCCATGTCACAATTAAAAGTTTCTGGAGTGGGTGTAGCCTGAGAAATCATGCGAGAGCACCCACACTATAGCGAGTGATAAAACCCAGCTGCACGGATAAAACGTAAAACTGAGTCAGCTATAGAGGCATCGTCACCTAGAATTAAAGGAAGTGCAGCTGGTAAATTAAAGGACTGCCGCAAGGGGGCTAAAAGGGGGCAGTGCATCAGAAGATGGACCACTTTCAGCCCTGCATCACAGCGACACTTGGGCGGGTTCTCACGACGAAGGAGATAGCTGTGGGTCAACCGCGTGTGTCCAATTCGAAGACGGCAGAGAACAACTGAGTCCCTATGCGTGTCCCTCAATGATAAGTTCCATACGGTCGTGGATGACTTGACCATGTGGAGCTTATTTGGCGTGTTCAAGACAGACCATTCAGAGCTCCAGACATCGTTGACCTTGCCATTTAGGGCTGACCGGAGGTCTCTTTCCACGAGACGAAGCTCCAGGAGTGGCGAAGTGGTGGCCTGCTTGGCCAACCGATCGACACGTTCGTTTCCTGGAATGCCGATGTGGCCTGGGGTCCACACAAACGTCGCTGAACGAACACACTCGGCGAGAGAAAAAACAGCATCTTGAATACCGCGCACCAAAGGGCCCCGAGAAAAACACTGGTCGAGTGCTTGCAATCCACTCAGGGAGCCACTGCATACGACAAATGAGTCGCCAGGGCAGGAGGAAAAGTGAGTGAGTGCACGACAAAGAGCAACCACCTCTGCAGTGAAAACACTGCTCCCACAAGGCAACGAATGCTGCTCAACGTAGTCGCCGTGGATGAAAGCAAACCCAGTGCGTCCATTGACCACAGAACCATCGGTGTAGAATACGTCTGCATCGCGAAACGAGGCAAAAAGAGCCAGGAATTGTTGACGAAGACTGGCAGGTGGAAATGAGGACTTGGAGTCGCAGGACAAATCCAAGCAAAGCCGCAAGCGGGGGAGGGACCAAGGAAGTGTAGAAGAAGAGGAATGGAAGGATGGAGGAAGGGGAAAGTGACGAGAGAAGGGAACGAACGCGCACCCACGCTACACCCACTCCAGAAACTTTTAATTTGGCTACCAAAATAGTGTGTTTTGCGAGACTTGTGATGCTGTTGTAGATCTGAGTAGGCAGGGGGTCTGTGTTGTTACCTGTTTCGAATGCGTGGTTTTCGAAAGAGAGAGCAGAAATGACATAAATTCCTTTCACCCTAGCGGCTCGGTACCCAGTTCACAAAACTGGAACGAAATGCACTGAATAAGACCAAAGTAGTACGAAAATTAAGTACGGTGTTGGGATAGTATACATCGATTACGATAGGAACGATAAATAACGATCGGGATAAAGTGTTGGACAGATTGATCTGTCTGGAGAGAAGGACGATGGTAGCAAGATTATTACCCACGTTGCTGAACAGTTTGAATGATGCAAGAATGCAACTGTCAACATTATCAGAATCGGTTCATCACATGGCACTCGCACAGTTAGGCTCTATGTTGTAACCACTGCAGCAGTTTTCAACTGGACTATGCAAGGCACAGACAGAATTCACAACGGAATTACAGCACGTAACGGAGCCTACAGAGAAGAATCTGTCATTGCACTGTGGTATGTCGGAGGTTGAAACAAGCAGGGATGGTGCAAGACTAATGGCACGCCCGCTAAACCCGCTGGGCAGAACAGGCAATAGGATTGTGGAAATGGCCAAGGGTTGAAGTCAGTTTCTACTTCTAATAGTCATTTGTCGTAATTTAGCAGCTCTTTCACGGCTGAAGGCCTCCAACAAGAAATCTTAAGAAGATAAAAATCCAATTAAGATAGCAATAAAATAATTTAAAACCCAAAAGGCAACGCATACAAGGTGCAATACCAATGGCTGAGGGCCAGAATCAAATTTCAAAATGTATTAGCACAATTTTTAAAGGCAGAATGTCGCAGCGTTTATGCTTGAAAGATAAATTTAAAAATTAATTTGCAAAATTTTAAGAAACAAACAATAACCATAAGCCTAATATTTAAAATAGCTGACAGCAGATAATTAAACACCGGTAGCACTCAGAAGGCCTCCAAGGAGGTCGGTCTGCCCTCGTTCACTTGGATGAGACAGGTGGTGAGCCCAACTATACTTGATCCGTCGGAACCCAACCAGGGGACAGCCACGGACCGACACAACAACTTTCTTCCCGTCAATCAGTACATGAGAACCCCAACCGGCAATGTTACAAACGTGATAACCCACAATGGAGTATGTATTAGCTGTCAAACTTACACACCATGTTGGACAGCGACAACAGGTGAGGAAAGGACGCTGCCTGAAATTACGTTAGTGACCGGAACACTAACGGCCACTAGGCAGAAAATTCCGCTGTTACACCCAAATCGTAGTCGACCAAAATAGTTAATTGCCCGCATGGCCGCTAAATATCAGCAGTAGAACCACTCGGTGTTGTTCACTGGAAAACCTCCCCAACAGCAAACCACCGAAGCGAACCACCACAACATGAATAGACGTGGCTTAGGTAGTTGAAACCACTACTCAACTTTGACGACCTGAGTCGGCTAACCACGAAGCTCGTAGCGATCGGACAGCTCCGCACACTCTCCGACCCTGCGTAGGGACTGCCAGCGGCCCCAGCCGACTGCACTGCGCGGAGATATCTTCCCTCGTCCGCAACAACCGACCGACTCCCCTCAGAATGCCGACAACATCTAAAATAGTCGTCAGTGGAAATAACGCCAACTACACACTGTTGTGACTTGGCAAGACAGCCAAGCCACTAGGAGGTGAAGCCGAAAGGCACGCGTTTAAGCTCACGCAGGCTGGCGCGAGGTCTGGAACAGGTAAAGTAATTATACTAGCAAATAAAAGACGTAGCTTCTGTAATACTTAACTTTAATCCATAATTGGTGAACATCGGTCTGACGGTACATGTATCACAAGATAAATAGCAAATGATAATGGCGCCTTGCTAGGTCGTAGCAAATGACGTAGCTGAAGGCTATGCTAACTATCGTCTCGGCAAATGAGAGCGTAATTTGTCAGTGAACCATCGCTAGCAAAGTCAGCTGTACAACTGGGGCGAGTGCTAGTAAGTCTCTCGAGACCTGCCGTGTGGCGGCGCTCGGTCTGCAATCACTGATAGTGGCGACACGCGGGTCCGACGTATACTAACGGACCGCGGCCGATTTAAAGGCTACCACCTAGCAAGTGTGGTGTCTGGCGGTGACACCACACACACAAATCAAGAGAAACACTGCACGAAGAGATGAACGAGACACAACAGTAACTATGCATGCAGGAAGACAAATCGGGAGTTGATGCACACAGACACACAAACAGCCGACTCATGGACGATCGGCGAGCCAAAAAGTGGCGTCCGGTAGGAGGACCGACCGGCGATCCACCAAGACCGTGGCCCGGCTCAAGTGATGCGTGGCGGCGACGTTCGGGACAGCCATGTCGATGCCGACCTCACTGCTGCTCCAACCCGACTGCACCAGTGCCGCATAGTGACTCCCCGACTGGCAGGCTATAAGTATGATGATCAACACACACTTTTAAGGCATTAGCAAGTCTTTTAGGAGGGTACCAGAAAACATGATGTGAGGATGGAGTAAAATCTCTAAATGGCGATTAATTAATAAAATAAATTTATAATGGTTTTCAAAAAATTTACAGAAACGAATAATAAGCTACACAACTGGCTGTCAGCCCACAAGCTCAGGTTGCCGCGATCAAAGGAACGCACAGCAACAAAAAAAATGGCTCTGAGCACTATGGGACTTAACATCTATGGTCATCAGTCCCCTAGAACTTAGAACTACTTAAACCTGACTAACCTAAGGACATCACACAACACCCAGCCATCATGAGGCAGAGAAAATCCCTGACCCCGCCGGGAACCGAACCCGGGAACCCGGGCGTGGGAAGCGAGAACGCTACCGCACGACCACGAGATGCGGACCGCACAGCAACAGCGCGTTTCTTTGTAGCATGGAAGTGACACTGACATTATTCTGTATCCATTCCTGTTTGACACAACACATTTCTCTTCGTGGAGACAGAATGAGCAATACAACTATTTTATTTGCATATGAATTAATTTGCATCTTTTTCGTCTGAAGCATCGCCTACAGCATGAACTAATTCTAGACATCACTCCTCTCATAGAACACCTTTGCAATTAGCTGCACTGCATCAATTAACTTTCGTCTTCTGCCCCTCCCCCCCTCCCCACCTAGTCCCATGAAACACAGGTTCGTAAAATGCCACCTGATCCCGATAATCAGTCATTTCGCTCCTCTCGCCTTCTCAGGGCTTCTTCACTGCAGCAAGGTGGTGCACCCGCCTTCCGTACTAACAAGGGAACCTCCCCATCGCACCCCCCTCAGATTTAGTTATAAGTTGGCACAGTGCATAGGCCTTGAAAAACTGAACACAGATCAATTGAGAAAACAGGAAGAAGTTGTGTCGAACTGTGAAAAAATAAGCAAAATATACAAAGTGAGTAGTTCATGGGAAGATAGGCAACATCAAGGAGACTGGGAACGCGGGAGCGCTGTGGACTCGTTGTAACGTGAGCAGCTGCGGAACGAAAGGTCCTTGATTCAAATCTTCCATCGAGTGAAAAGTTTAATTTTTTATTTTCGGTTTATGTGACAAACTCTTATGTTTTCATCACTTTTTTGGGAGTGATTATCACATCCACAAGAAAACCTAAATCGGGCAAGGTAGAAGAATCTTTTTACCCATTCGCCAAGTGTACAAGTTAGGTGGGTCGAGAACATATTCCTGTAATGTGACGCACATGCCGTCACCAGTGTCGTATAGAATATATCAGACGTGTTTTCCTGTGGAGGAATCGGTTGACCTATGACCTTGCGATCAAATGTTTTCTGTTCCCATTGGAGAGGCACGTCCTTTCGTCTAATAATCGCACGGTTTTGCGGTGCGGTTGCAAAACACAGACACTAAACTTATTACAGTGAACAGAGACGTCAATGAACGAACGGACAGATAATAACTATGCAAAAATAAAGAAAGTAAAATTCTCATTCGATGGAAGACTTGAACCAAGGACCTCTCGTTTTGCAGCTGCTCACGCTACCACGGGACCACGGCGCTACTGAGCGCACGTTGTCCATGATGTTGCCTATGTGGCCCATGGACTACTCAGTTTGTATATTTTGCTTATTTTATTCATAGTTCCACAAAAATTCAAATGGCTCTGAGCACTATGGGACTCAACTGCTGAGGTCATTAGTCCCCTAGAACTTAGAACTAGTTAAACCTAACTAACCTAAGGGCATCACAAACATCCATGCCCGAGGCAGGATTCGAACCTGCGACCGTAGCGGTCTTGCGGTTCCAGACTGCAGCGCCTTTAACCGCACGGCCACTTCGGCCGGCCATAGTTCCACACAACTTCTTCCTGTTTTCTCGATTAATCTGTGTTCAGTTTTTCACGGCCTATGCACTGTGCGAACTTGTAACTAAATCTGAGGGGGGTGCGATGGGGAGGTTCCCTTGTAAGAGTGGGTCGCGACTAGCGCTACGCTCCGGCATGCCTCAGTGAGAGAGAACAAGTGGACGAGTAGCACGAAGCGACTGGCACTCATTCCGTATCTGAACGCCACAGTCAGTCTCCCAGTGAGCCAATACTCGCCCTTGCCCAAGGGCTGCCGCTCTGGCCAGATCCTCACTTAACGCTATCACCTAATGTAGCTTTTGACGCCCCAGGCCGCTGCAATATTCGTCCATTTAAAACAAACTGAATGCCCTCATTAACTTTAAAAACGAAAAGTAGTAATAAGCGAAGTGTACGTCAATAAACCAAGTTCCCCAGCAAAAGCTGAGAAATTATCAATTCGAACAGATGTGGTAATGGTAATGCCACATAGCGCTCTGTATGAAAATCACTGACTGTTCTGTGTGCAGCCTTTGGCTGCTTTGCATTGTTGGAAATTCGCTATTGTAGTGATGGGCAGTTGGATGTGAACAGCGCGTAGCGTTGCGCAGTTGGAGGTGAGCCGCCAGCAGTGGTGGATGTGGGGAGAGAGATGGCGGAGTTTTGAAAGCGGCTGATGTGGACGTGTGTCCATCAGAAAGAGTAAATTTGTAAGAGTGGATGTCATGAACTGCTATATATATTATGACTTTTGAACAATATTAAGCTGGCAGTAGTGGCGCTCGCTGTATTGCAGTAGTTCGAGTAACGAAGATTTTTGTGAGGTAAGTGATTCATGAAAGGTATAGGTTATTGTTAGTCAGGGCCATTCTTTTGTAGCGATTATTGAAAGTCAGATTGCGTTGCGCTAAAAGTATTGTGTGTCAGTTTAGTGTTGATAAGAATAAGTAATGAGCGAAATGTCTGAGTATGTTCAGTTTTGCTCAGCTGTTTGAAAATCAAATAAAAATGGTTCAAGTGGCTCTGAGCACTACGGGACTTGACATCTGTGGTCATCAGTCCCCTAGAACGTAGAACTACTTAAACCTAACCAACCTAAGGACATCAAACACACCCATGCCTAAGGCAGGATTCGAACCTGCGACCGTAGCGGTCACGTGGTTCCAGACTGAAGCGCCTAGAACCGCACGGCCACACTTGCTGGCGAAAGGTTTATCAGCACAGTAATTCATAAATTTTTCTAAGGAGCTGTTTCAGTGGTACCGGACAAATGAATTCAAAGATACTTGTATCATTCGATTTTATTTACGAAAGAGAGAAATCCCGGTTTGTTACAAATGGTTGAAACGGCTCTAAGCACTATGGGACTTAACATCTGAGGTCATCCGTCCCCTAGACTTAGAACTACCTAAACCTAACAAACCTAAGGATATCACACACATCCATGCTGGAGGCAGGATTCGAACCTGCGACCGTAGCAGCAGTGCGGTTCCGGACTGAAGTGCCGGATTGTTACAAGCTCACCTGAAAGATTTCATCTTCATGTAAGATATTTATGTAATGTTAAACTACATCATTTTTACTGTCAGATGACATCATTAAATTTATCTAAAAAATTCTTCATAACAATAAAAAACTTTTTCCATTTCCCTTTCCTCTGTGTCAGCCTTTAGGTGTCATAGACGATCGATTGATACCGTGTTTTCGTACAGCCTTTGACGCTTCATAGATGCCCTAGCTAGTATTTGTGGTAGTGTAGCTGCGTCTGACGAGTCAGCACTTTGACTAATGGGCATAAAATGTGAGCCGTGTTGGGTCGTCGGAAGGTCGCCCACCTACTACATGCCCTCTCTCTTGTCACCGGACTGAGATCGACTGGAGGGTTTCCGCTGACCTTGTCCCACTATCTGCAACATTATCTGCTGCGAAGCTGCACGACTGTCCGGTGATACTCGCCACCTGCAGACGCCGACGTGAGTTCTGTCACGACGGGTGGTTGTAATCGAAATGCAGCTACCGGCGCTGGGCCAGTGCTAATGCACAGCCGACTTACCCTGAAAAAAAAGTTCGTTTCCGCCACCAAGTGCAAATCTGGCACTGTGAATGCAAGGAAGACGTACAGAAATATTTCTGCATGTAATGGATTAGGAACAATACGTGGGCAGAAAAGGTCAAAGGAGTGAGAAAGGCATAATGTAGATTTTATTATGAACTGCCGCCGACACAAGTTATTCAATATGAGGCACTGAGGAGTGCCAAATTTGCGTCTGGCGGCCGAAACTAGAACAAATTTTTTTCCCAAAGTAAATCAGTTCCACAATAACGAAAGTTGCGTTGCCATACGACAGTTACAACCCACAATGGACCTCCGTGAGTAGCTGCACTTTAATTGTAATCACGCGGTGAGTTAATACAGATATTTTTTATGTCACTGTACAATCACGTTTTTCTCTTTTCACGTAACCCCTGACCACAAGGAGAATGTGGGATGCTTCTGCAGATGGGCTGCGCTGTCGAGTATTTGCCAGCGAGCTGCGACAGGGCGGGGGTTGTTCGTCAGTAAGAGCAACGATCACATCTTACCTCTGTCTTTCTCGAGAGACTTTTATGATTTTTCGGTAACTTAATGTCAGTGGAATTGGTTTTAGTCGTTTCCAGTTTATCAGATGAGCTTGTTCGCTTGTAATGTACAAAGCTTATAACATCAATAAATGTTTACTGAAGATCGAAAGCCAAAGATTAGAATACAGTAGAAACCCTCTCATACGCCCTCGGCTGGTCCTCGCTCGAGCCGAACTTGCCTCGACTCGTGCCGTTGTTGCGTACTGTATTGTTATTTACATGTAGTTGTTGCTTACAGGTAATTGTTATTATCAAAAATGGCTCTGAGCACTATGGGACTCAACTGCTGAGGGCATTAGTCCCCTACAACTTAGAACTAGTTAAACCTAACTAACCTAAGGACATCACAAACATCCATGCCCGAGGCAGGATTCGAACCTGCGACCGTAGCGGTCTTGCGGTTCCAGACTGCAGCGCCTTTAACCGCACGGCCACTTCGGCCGGCAATTGTTATTATCGCTTCTCCGTTTTAGTGCTCCCTCATCTCATCTGTCGCACTGTTCCTGTAGTTATCCATGTTTTTTTTGTACAGTGCTGCACTGTGAAGTTCTTACTGCTTACTATCTTTCGGTGGTTTTACGACATCGTTTTTCTTTGTTCGTTACAGACTGTATGTATTTCTTTTACTTTGTCTCTAATGTGCAGCTGTGTGTCTTCTTCAACATATCAGAAGTGGAACGTAAACACGTTACTCTTTCATTAAATTAAAAGTTAGCAGCGCTACGAAGACTGGACAAAAGGGAATCACTTCAGAAAATCGCCAAGGAACTCATTGTAGGCGTTTCAACGGTAAAAGATTGGAGAAGAAATCGGGCAGACACTGAAACACGTGCAGTGACGATAGACGGTGAAAACGCTGTTAAGAATCGCTAAACTTCGAAAAAGTCCAAACATGTACTGCTTCGCGACTCATTGTAGATGTAGTTACACTAAGGAAGAAGGAGAGTAACATCGATATCTGGGCTCATTATAAAAGAAAAGGCAATAGCTTTGGAGAAAAAGCTAGAAGCCGGAAGTAGGTTCGCAGTTACTGAAGGCTGGATTCATCGTTGGAACACCCCTTGAGGTTTTAGGTTTGTTTCAATTTCTGATGAAAAACTGTCTGCTGGTGCGGAAGCGGCTAAGGAGTTTTCTGTGAAGTTTGAAGAAACTGTGCAAGAAAATGGGCTTTTGCCTTGCCAAGTCTGTAATATAGATGAGACGGGCGTAACGTGTAAAAGGCTGTCAAACAAAAAGCGCCAATCGTTGCTTCTTGCAGCATCGCTCATAGTACACACAGGCTTCCCCTGTTCATTATTGGCCAATATGAGAAACCTCGGGGATTCGAAAACATTACTGAGTTACCTTTCTGCTGGTTTATTACATTTACAAAACTTGAGTTTTCGATGAGTTCGTTCCAACTGTTCAAAGGGATTTGAAACAAACAACAACAACAAAAAGTCGCTGTTCGTCCTGTGTTGCTTTCGAATAATGCACCATCACATCATCTGAGGAGGAGTTAGTGAAATAGGACATAAGAGCTATCTTCCTTCACTTATTCAACCAACGGATCAGTGAGTGATAAAATGCTTAAATAGGTGGTATCGCATCTAGTTTTGAATTTTAGAAAAGTCCAAAGAAATCGGTAACGTACTTGCACCTGTGAAATCCCTCAACGTCGAAGATGCTATCTATGCGACTGCTGAGTCGTGGGAAGAACTAAAACCTGTCATACTGCGAAAATCTTGGCGTAAGTTTTGGCCAGTAGTTATGTCCGAAAGTGACCAGATCGAAATCGAGCAAAACAACTGCAAACTCTACAACTGAAGTCCCTGCCAGTGGTGTGACACAGACATTGAAACCAGTGATGACAACCAGATTTTTGCCGCTGTTTTGGAAAAAAATGGTGAAGAAACTCTGAACGAGGACGTATGGTGATGATGATGAATCCCCTACCCGGATTTCACACACCGTAGACTTCAGTACATCGAGAACTCAGCCGTAACATTTATGGACATTTTGTGGCTCAAGAAATGGAGGAACACTGCAGCTAAGTCTGGAATTTAATATGATACACTAAGGTCTATAACTGACTTTCTTCCTAAGTAAGTTTTTACTGATGTATAGGCCATCTTCAATTCTTATGGTACTGTACATATGTACTGCATGTATAGTACAGAACACTATGTACATACTGTACAGTAATTCTGTTTTTCCATATGTAATAATAAAGCTTTGGTGCGGTTTATTGCAATGTTTTCACTACAGAGAACAAATAATGCACTTACATATAGCATTCAATTTTGAGTTCAGAGATTATTTATTTTAATGTAAATCCGTATTTTTCTGTACTTGCTGATAATTCGACCTTTTTGCGTTCTGCCCCATATCCTGCCCCAAAGGTGATGGATTGCAGAGGTTGTACTGTTCAGTGAAATTTATAGAGGAGACATTAATTAATTTTATCGGAAGAATATAATTTAATTTTCCTTATACGTTGGAGCCTGGAGGGGTGTGTGTGGGACAATGAGGTTCTTAAATTATTAATGCATATGAAGACAACATTAGGAGAGAAGTATCTGATTTGATATTTCTAAACAGTGTATGGAAGCACTGTGCCGCTCAGCGTCTATTAACTGAATGCTATTGACGATGGACATCATCACAGTCGCCATTGTTACTCTATGTTTCCTATTATCTTTTCCTTCACAACAGCACTGATGCGTCATGTGAGATGTCACAGTATCATTGCCAGTGAGGATACGTAAACACGGTGCTTAATTTACCCCCTGAAACGTCCCCTTAGAAAAATTAATGAATTACTGTGCTGATGAACCTCTTACATTATTTGATTTTCAAACAGCTGAGCAGAACTGAACGTACTCAGACATTTCGCTCTTTACCTATCCTGATCAACACTAAACTGACACACAATATTTTTAGCGCAACGCAGTCTGACTTTCAATTATCCCTACAAAAGAATGGCCCTGACTAACATTAACAAATCACTTACCTCACAAAAATCTTCGTTACTAGAACTACTGCAATACAGCGAGCTCCACTACTGCCAGCTGAATAAAAGATTCTAACTACTGAAGGCACTAACTACTGATAGGCATAGTTAGCAATTGAAAGATTTTGATAGAGAACAAACAATGTATTTACCTTAATAGTGTTCAAAAGTCATAATATATATATAGCAGTTCATGGCAATTTACTGTTTCTGATGGACACACGTCCAGATCATCCACTCTCAAAACTCCGCCATTTCTCTCCCCACATCTGCCACTACTGGTGGCTCACCTCCAACTGCGCAACGCTATGCGCTGTTAACAGCCAACTGCCAAACACTACAATAGCATATACTCCAACAATGCAAACCAACCACAGCCTTCACACAGCACAGTCAGTGATTTTCATATAGAGCGCTACGTGGCGTTACCAACATAAAAACCTAAAGAGCCTATTTACATAGTCCCCATGTTCCCCACAAAAAAT
The DNA here is from genome assembly GCF_021461395.2 of Schistocerca americana. Lineage (NCBI taxonomy): Eukaryota > Metazoa > Arthropoda > Insecta > Orthoptera > Acrididae > Schistocerca > Schistocerca americana. The sequence continues at coordinate 195,185,846 of NC_060127.1, forward strand.
TTAAAAAATTGTTTTTGGCAGTGGCCAATACAGATTTGAAAAAGTTTTTCATAATTACAATAACAAAGATATCAAATGCACACACTTATTGATACAATGTCAAAAGCTAAAATTTTCTCACAGTCCATAAAGACAGTCCTGATCGTTCATCACAGTAAAATCGCAATGTTTTTCTCAAAGTCTGAGCAGTAAAAGAAAATGCACACAGAAGTAGTGGATTTCCATGCAGTCTTGAAGAAGTAATGTTGTCCTTCCAACAGAAAGACAATGCTGACTCTTGACATGCAGACAGGCAATGGGCCACAACAGAGCAAACCCACAGCAGAGTCAGTCGAAGTTGAAGAATATTGGTAGGTAGGTCATCACAGAGCAGACCCACTGTAGTCCCGTTAGAGATTACAGTATTGGTGGGCCACCAGAGGTGCAGACCCACTGTAGTCCTTGTAGAGACGGCCAGCAGCCATCTGTTGCGACTGTGCAGGTGCACAATCACCATCGAAGAGTCTTGCGGAGAATATAGCAAGTCCATAAACCACCACTTATGCACTCACAAAGCTTTTGGAATTGTCTGTAGAACCAGCAATGCTGTTAATCAGCCCCTTGCTGAATTATTAACACACGTCCAAACACTAACAGTCCTTTTTTTTCACATATTGTGCATATACTATGACCAACAGAAATGTGTGCAGTGAAATGAATGTTTACAAGTTACTTAATTTGATGAACTGGTGTCAATTACAATATTATAACATGAGAATACCATAACAAAGGTACAAAGTACATCATTAAACAACATAACAATACAAATAACGTTTGTAGTAATACAGGCTTTACAAAAGAATAGAAATAAACATACACATCAGTGTTACAGGAATTATGACATAAGCAAATAAATAAAATAATGAGAATAGTTTTAGAAACATTAATTTCACACATGAGCATTAAAACAGAACAGAATAAATAATGTCTAAACAGCTTTACAAAGTAAACAACATATTATTAATGCAAATTATATTTGAGGATAACAGTATTCCTCATTGTAGTGAATGTAGGTTAGTATTAGAAAAATTCTACAACATAAACCTTATTAGGTAAGACACATAAAGACAGGAAAAACACAAATACACATAGTGGAATAACACAAAAGAAAAGGACAGGGTTCGTTTTCAGTGTAACATTTGGTACTGCAGTCCAACCTAAAACTTCATTCCATAGATCTTTCCTCTCATTTCAACATTTGCAAAAAAAAAAAAAAAAAAAAAAAAAAAAAAAAAAATCCTATCTAACCCTGTTGTCCCTAAACACTACTGTTCTGTTCGTAACCTCTTTCAAAATAAATATTTCTCATTGTACAACACTCATTTTTGTCCAAATCTTCTTCATATAACTTCTCAATGCATTCTTTCGCTATTCTTCATAGTTAGTTTCTTATATAGTCTACCCCCTCTGAAGCTAACTTAAATCTACTGAGCTCAGATATATATTCTAAGGGACAAGCAGCACACAACAAATTAACACAAACAGCAACGACAAAAAATACAAATTGGCAAAGCAATCAGCAGTAAATCTAAATTAGCAAAGCAATTGCAATATTACAACTAATATAAAGCACTATACAGCAAACAAGAAAAATAAATTAGTAGTAAAACTGGCTTAACAGATAATACAAAGTGAAATTCAGTAGCATTATGCCTGGCAAACAGCAGCAGCAAATACTGTAACTTATATCTAAACATGACAAAGCTCAAGAAGAAAAAATAGTACACTAAAGACAACAATGCAGATAAGGGAAATCTCTATTCACATCTTAATGTCTATGTAATTTAAGTGGTGCACCACAATTTATTCTCAAAAAAAAAAAAAAAATACCAAGTACTTGAAAAGAAAATTATGTATGTAGTTACTGTTATTAGTCCTCTCTTATTGTTCTTTCCTTTCCAAGAAGAATGTGGATCATAAAATTATTATTTATTAGATCTGTTGACAGAAAGTGTTCACATTAGCAAATGCATTTAATTTTATTTTATAAAACCAATGCTGCAACACAGCTGGATACCAGATATCAAATGAAATAAGCAACTATGTAAAGCAAAGCATAACAATATCATTCAATATTCATGTGGCATTTCATAAGTCAGTAGAAGTTCTCTCAACTCTCGTAGAAAGACACTTGTCATAATCAGGTGTGCAGATCTAAGAATATTTCCCATCAATTCACAAGCAATTCAGTAGCACAATATAATCATATGTTTCCAAGGAATGAGCGTGTCGTATTTGGGATACTTTCTACAAAGGAATGTCAGTAGCGTGGTTAATGGTCTCTTTTTTCTCCACCTAATGGCTTTTTCTCCAGGCGTCTGACACAGCTGGCCGCTCAAGACGCATTACGTCAAGGTCACTTCGCTCTCTTACCGAAATATTTACGACAGCAGTTTGCACTACAGTGACAGTCTCAATAAAAAAATTCAAAGGTCGAGAATTTGCGTTACAAATGTGTAGAAACAAAAACCAATAAACATAACAGTGTCTAAAGAAATTTCATCTTCATTGTGATACATTCACGCATTTACACACATTTCATAATTCTTAAAGTACGATTCTTGGTTCCCAACATCCTTTTCCAGAAATCAGAGTCCCTAACCACTACTCATTATTCCTTACCTTATTACTCATATACATATTCATAGACACTTCTTCAATATTTCATCATAATAAATACATAGAATAATCAAATTCCTCATATAGCATTAGCTTATTGATCATAAACATACCTCAACAGCATAATACACATAGCCACCCTAATGATAACATCATAAAAACTCCGCCAAATCTCAAAAACGTCGTAGCTTTCTGCAATAATTTCAAAACCTAAAAAAAATTCTCTGCTCATTTCCATAGTGTCATCTACCTCAAACCTCAAACGTACTTTAAAATCATGATCCCATACCAAACACATCATTCAAAGCTCTCATAGTATCACAATGGTTCCAAAAAAATGTGAACAGCTCACACAGCTCACACAGTACAGACAAAATCGTGAAGTTATCCAACTGTGTAATTACGTAGACATCTTGTAACAACAACAATATAATAATTTTTTCTTTTGATTTTCGATAAATTAGTGTAAGCAATGTTCTGATTTCATTTCTTTTTTTTTTCTTTTCATGTCATTATGTTGAAGAAACTGTAAACAATTTTCGATATGAATATTAATGTTTATGTCAAATTGCAAGCAATATTATAACAAAATGGAAATGTAAGAAATGTTGAAACTGTTGTAAGATGTTAAAGTTGTAATTGTGTGCCTGGTCCATACGTAGGCAATGTATTAGGATATGTAGAATGCAAAACCTCGGGTGAATACCCTGTCTGTAGGGGAATGGTAAAAGGTGGATGGCAGGCGAGTGCGGGAAAATGCACATGGGCGCGGCACGGCATAACGGGCTCAACAGTAGTAGTCGGAGTTGGGCATCGGTCTGAGAAACACGTTCTGGATGGAGGAGGCTCTCCTGGAAGACGTAGTTTCATTGAGCCTCGGATGTGCCGTTTCTGACGACTATACAGCATGGCAAAATTCCATAGGCACTAAATGGAAAAATATTGCGACGCTGTGAAGAAGTAAAGTGCCGATACATCAAGAGCCATAGCTGTGATTGTATGTGTGTTCTGCGCCTCGCCATCTCGTCGCCCGCCAACCGCCACATCGATACGAACAGGTTGAAACTATTAGTACTGTATTCATGTGGACCAGTGTTACGTTTGTTCCTTACTGTTCAATAACAACTTAACTTTTACCAGAACAGTCCTATCATTTAATTACCCTAATCACTAACCTAGACAGGGACCTTTCTACATGTTGTGCAATCCGAGTGTCCCGGGATGAAGATTTAAAGTTTATGTTAATAATAATTACCTGCAGACCTATCTATGTTAGAATGATGTTTAAAGAACTTTGTTGTTAATGAATCAATAAGTAAAGAACAAAGGTCTGACAAAGTTGGAAGATAATGTTGAAATTGGTTTAGTAATGAAGTTTAGTTAATCTGAGACAAAAATAATGATAGTTAAATGAGCAAGAAATAAGACAAAAAGAGTAGTAACTCATATATTGGAAATCTTGAGTGCTTAACTATTTCGATAATCAAAAATTTCAGTACAGTGATCATAACAGTTTCAGGGTCCCCCCCCCCTTTTTCTTTTCTATTCATTTAAATTCTGAAGTGTACTGAACTGATTTGACCAGCAAAGCTAAAGTCAATATAAAACCAAAATTTATTAGTGTTTTACCTTTTTCAAAATTGACATTGTATGTACAGAACCACTTGTATGAATATCAAGAGCTCAGATGGCAACCCGGTTCCAAGCAAAGAAGGGAAGGCAGAAAGGTGGAAGGAGTATATAGAGGGTTTATACAAGGGCGATGTACTTGAGGACAATATTATGGAAATGGAAGAGGATGTAGATGAAGACGAAATGGGAGATAAGATACTGCGTGAAGAGTTTGACAGAGCACTGAAAGACCTGAGTCGAAACAAGGCCCCAGGAATAGACAACATTCCATTAGAACTACTGATGGCCTTGGGAGAGCCAGTCATGACAAAACTCTACCATCTGGTGAGCAAGATGTATGAGACAGGCGAAATACCCTCAGACTTCAAGAAGAATATAATAATTCCAATCCCAAAGAAAGCAGGTGTTGACAGATGTGAAAATTACCGAACAATCAGTTTAATAAGCCACAGCTGCAAAATACTAACGCGAATTCTTTACAGGCGAATGGAAAAACTGATAGAAGCGGACCTTGGGGAAGACCAGTTTGGATTCCGTAGAAATGTTGGAATACGTGAGGCAATACTAACCTTACGACTTATCTTAGAAGAAAGATTAAGAAAAGGCAAACCTACGTTTCTAGCATTTGTAGACTTAGAGAAAGCTTTTGACAATGTTAACTGGAATACTCTCTTTCAAATTCTGAAAGTGGCAGGGATAAAATACAGGGAGCGAAAGGGTATTTACAATTTGTACAGAAACCAGATGACAGTTATAAGAGTCGAGGGGCATGAAAGGGAAGCAGTGATTGGGAAGGGAGTGAGAAAGGGTTGTAGCCTATCCCCGATGTTATTCAATCTGTATATTGAGCAAGCAGTAAAGGAAACAAAAGAAAAATTCGGAGTAGGTATTAAAATACATGGAGAAGAAGTAAAAACATTGAGGTTCGCCGATGACATTGTAATTCTGTCAGAGACAGCAAAGGACTTGGAAGAGCAGTTGAACGCAATGGACAGTGTCTTGAAAGGGGGATATAATATGAACACCAACAGAAGCAAAACAAGGATAATGGAATGTAGTCAAAGTAAATTGGGTGATGCTGAGGGAATTAGATTAGGAAATGAGACACTTAAAGTAGTAAAGGAATTTTGCTACTTAGGGAGTAAAATAACTGATGATGGTCGAAGTAGAGAGGATGGAAAATGTAGACTGGCAATGGCAAGGAAATCGTTTCTGAAGAAGAGAAATTTGTTAACATCGAGTATAGATTTAAGTGTCAGGAAGTCGTTTCTGAAAACATTTGTATGGAGTGTAGCCATGTATGGAAGTGAAACATGGACGATAACTAGTTTGGACAAGAAGAGAATAGAAGCTTTCGAAATGTGGTGCTACAGAAGAATGCTGAAGATAAGGTGGGTAGATCACGTAACTAATGAGGAGGTATTGAATAGGATTGGGGGAAGAGAAGTTTGTGGCGCAACTTGACTAGAAGAAGGGTTCGGTTGGTAGGACATGTTTTGAGGCATCAAGGGATCACAAGTTTAGCATTGGAGGGCAGCGTCGAGGGTAAAAATCGTAGAGGGAGACCAAGAGATGAATACACTAAGCAGATTCAGAAGGATGTAGGTCGCAGTAGGCACTGGGAGATGAAGAACCTTGCACAGGATAGAGTAGCATGGAGAGCTCCATCAAACCAGTCTCAGGACTGAAGACCACAACAACAACAACATGTACATTTCGAAAGTACTATTTCTAGGGTAACCTATGCCCGATTTTAATCAGATCAGTAGACAGTACGAAGTTTGTAGTAAACATTATAGTGTATTGTTGTGTATTTATGGCTTGTTCATATTAGTACAGAAAGTGAAATTATTAGTTCAGTAGATTTTCGGGTTCTAAAATTTACCATATTATGCAGTGTCATTACGTTTTGTTTTGTATGAACGTACATCAACTTGTACTGGGAAGAAACTCAGTTAGTGCCTAATTAGGCTGGCGACCGTATTATTAACAATTTGGTAGCGTCTGCTGTGTTGTTTCTTGTCCGTCCTAACGTGTAGTTGCACTTCAGACTTGCTTGACGTATCATTGTTGTTACTGAGTGGGTGAAAGTCTGATTTTTCCTCCATTCAGGTACACGCGGTCAACATATATACCAAAATCCTTTTTTAATAAGGTGAAGCCCATCAACTTACCATAGTACAGGCTTTAAAGAGTATCGTGTGCATTAGTGCAGTGTTACAATCTGTCACTGATGTAGTAAAAAAATGTTTGTTTCACTTTTAAATAATCACATAGCTGTGTAATTCTGTGTTAGAGAAATATGGTACCGATGTGTAAAGTTGTATAAGCAAATACCATATTAGCTAGGGCTCCTTGTGCTTGCCAAACACATGGTACACAAAGTAAGCGTGTATCCCCTGAGAATTAATGTAATTATACCCTCAGGTGTTACAGATTACAGCAATGGAATGAAATGTATCACGGAAAACTTTCTTTGTATCTTTGTAATTCAATAATCTTTAAAAATAAATGTTTTAAGTACAAAATTAATCACCAAATGTGTGTCCTGTAACGCTAAATGTGCGTCTTGCTGTAGGATAATTCTGTGGAAGTGTCGTAGTTATCGTCCTCTGTAAGCAAAGTTCTGCTGAAGTCAATGTATTCACCTCATCATAAACAAAAGTGAAATGCTTTGCGTATAGATATCGTAGTTATTACGCTTATTGCCGTGATGAAGAAAGTACTGTACTGTAACGTGTTGTTGTGCTACGGAAAAGGGTGTCTCATTGTAGGTATACCACAAAAGTTACTACTAAAACATGTTTTACTTCCAAGAATAATACAGAAAAACTGTGCAGATATAAAATAGATACACCGCAAAAGCAAGAATGTAAAATGTCACTCATTAGTAGCGTCGTGATATAATCGTGCAGCTGTCACATAAACTAACCACCCTATCATCTGGTATCTCTCAGAAACTACTTTAAATCCAGAATGTATTTTCAAGTAAACCAAAATGTTGCATTAAAATCTCATTAGCAATATATCTTCTAAGTATGTAAGCCTTATAGTCGTTACGTTATCATGCAACTAACAAGCAAGATTGTGCACACAATAATACTGTACGTCTGTTCACTATAACAGTGCATTTGTAATTACTTGTCTAAATAAGTTCCCTAGGTTCTAGACCGGATAGTTAACTTCAAAACATTGTTGCAAGTTAACAGTTTCTTAAGTCAGACAAAGCGCACTAGTAACGTGAAGTGAAAAATTATATATCAAAGACTAAGCTAAAAAGCAGATTAACTCTCAATAAACGGTTTTACATGTGAAATGTGGTGCAATCCATTAGTCTTCATAGTACTCAGAGTTTCAACTTGAACGCAATTATCATGCGGTAAACGTCGGTAAAGAATACTGGAATTTTTCTCAAGGTTAGCGTCTATGTTATTTTTCTCTGAGCCAGCCGGCGCACGTGGCTGCCTGCGGTGTGAGTCATTGTCTGTCTCTTTGTTGGCGCACGTCGTTATTAGGATTAGGAGACCTAACTTCTACAAATTCACCTTGACAAGAAGGCCCTGCCCTGTTTGAATCTCGCCAGTTCTGATGAAATTCAGGTCTGTAGTTATGATTATAACGTCTGTCGCCATGATGGTAATTTCTGTAAATAATTTCTTGTCGGTCAGGTGGTGGAGAACTTCTCCCTCAGTCGTAACTGCGCGGAGGACCGTTGTGTCTGAAGTTATTCTGTCTCCCTTGATAATAATTGTTTTGGTTCCCATATTACCTGTTTCTATGGTTGTCTCTGTCACATTCATTACTGTGGAAATGCAATCTTTCTCTGTAAGTATTACTACTTTGCCAACAGTTGTCATATGGGTGGTGTCTGTTTTGGTCACGCTTTACGTTGTAAGAATAGCCTTGTCGTGTCCAGTTATTATTTCGGTCATCGCGGAATTGTGACGGATGTGACCTGTAATTGTTGTGTTCCCGTTTTCGAGTCCCGCAATTGTCAGTGTCAATTTCCAATTCTTGTAACAGTCCCTGAAAAGCTTCAATGTCGTCTTTGTAACGTCCTGCCAAAATAATATGTCATAATGTTCAGGCAATTTGATTAAGGAAATGCGGATGAATTCTGAGGGGCTGAAAGGGTTTGACAGGTACTGATTCTTGTGCAACATGTCTTCAAAATATTTGACAAGACTGGAAAATTCAGATTGTTCGAAATGTTTCATCATTGTGATGCTATGTTTTACTCGGTCTTGTGTAGCTTGAGACCAATATGCTGACAGGAAGGCAAGATAAAATTCTCCTTCACTGTGACAATCGTGAATGACCGATCGCATTCTTACAGCTGGTTCATTCTCTAAGTAGCTACACATAAATTCTAATCCGTACTCTAATGACCAGTTGGGAGGAAAACAATGAGAGAATTGATGAAGCCACGCTTGTGGATGAATGTCGTTGCCGAAAAGGTTGAATTTACGTGTAGTAATAAACAGCTTGTAGTCAAAATCATCATGTCGGCGAGTCGCATGTCGGTCATTGTTACGTCGTTTCGGCGGTTCCATCTCAAAATTCGGTGTACCTTGCCAATTTCTTTCATAATTTCCGAAGTGACCTGTCTTATTATTTTGTGGCTGTTCTGTATTTCTATGTCCCTCTTCCGGTATTGGAGCGCGAGTGTCCTCTAAAATATGTAATTCTCGTATTACCTGTGTCAACTGATTTGTACTTCCCGGATTTCTCTTTGGTGTTGCGTATTAATTTGATTCTGATTTTGTTTGAATTTCCTAATTTGTTCGTACTCTTCTGTGTCATTAAAGACTACCGGTCTTGTGTCATTCAGATTATCATCTACCTTCGTAGATAAATTATTTAGCTGACCCGAAAGTTCGACTACTTTCTCTGATAATGAACTAATTTCCTCCATGTGTCTTTCTGAACCAATTTTCAGAGTATCTACTGTGTCCTTTAAGTTTTCCTGAGTTTTTGCAAGTAGCGTAACCGAATCGGTAGATGCAACTGAGTCAATTTTAGCCCACAAGGTTTCGTGATTTTCATGAACAATAGTTTGCAGTTCTTTTATGGCTGCTTCATGATTCTGTAACGCATTTTCATGCCGCGAAAAAATAGGTTGCAGATGCTCACAAATTTGTGTTTTTACGTCATTACAGACTTTTTGACATGTCGATTCGATGTTATGTAACTCAGTAGTTATATCTTCATGTGTTTGTTCAAGCGTGGTGTCTAACTTTTGAAGATTTTGTTCCATTGTGTCTAACTTTGAAGATTTTGTCCCATTTGTTGTATTAATTGTAATAACAATGCACTGGTGTCTGAAACATGCTCCTCAGTGCTTTTCGGCAGTGAATTTACACCGGCAACATTCACATTATGATAAGCAGAAAATGTGTCTTGACTTATTTGAGAAAACGGTGAGGACCCAAAACCTGAATCTACAGTATTTGCGAGATTGTGTCCTGTCATTTCGGTTTCCTGAGGCGAGCTGTTGCCGACCGATCGATCGATAATGCTTCCCTGTTCACTAATTGTTTCACTGTCTATACCATTATTTGCAGCCCGCTCCATTTCCCTATGCACAATTACCAAATTACTGCTTTGAACAATCGTTAATTCATTACACGGTGGCGCTAACACACTGCTTTCGTCTTCACTGTCATTTCTCAGTTTACTTTGGAGCCTAGTATTACGTTTTTCACACGCCATTATTGTCACAGTATTTCACACGATTGCACAGAAAAGCACAATTTGAAGAGCAAAATAAGGAAACACATTAACATAGCATTGAAAATAATATCTCGTTAATTGCAAGCGCAGCTGCGAAATACTTGGCGCAAATCTACATGCGTGCCACAACTGTTTTACTGTAATTACGCGCTAGCAAAAAACAATAGCTACACTAATTACAGAAACTACAAGAAAAAATCAGAAGATTCCTGTGCGATATCCTCGGCGAAGGGTCGACATATGAAACGGCTGAAGGCAGTGGCATGTCTGCTGTGTGAAGAAGGTAGAGAAGAGGGGAGAGGACAGAACCTTGGGACACACCGGCAGAGGGGTGGAAGGTGTAGGAACCCCTGCTATGGATGGTGACATAGGAAGGACGGTGAGAAAGGAAGGAGGCGATCAGACGGACGTAGTTAACAGGAAGGGCGACGGTTTGGAGGTTGAAGAGGAGACTGGAATGCCATACACGGTTGTAGGCATGCTCAAGGTCGAGAGAGAGGTAGATGGCAGAGTGACGGGAATTTAACTGTTCAGAGAGGAGGTGAGTGAGGTGAAGGAGAAGGTCATTGGAAGAGAAGGATGGCCGAAAGCCACATTGGGTAGATGGAAGGAGGCGGTGCTGGTGGAGGTGCTGGAGGATGCGTAGGGTGAGGATGGATTCCAGGACCTTGCTGAAGACCGAGGTAAGGCTGATGGGACAGTAGGAGGAGACAGCGAATGGCGGTTTGTCGGGTTTAAGGCACATCAGGATCTGGGAGGTTTTCCACAGGTCGGGGTAGAATCTGGTGGACAAGGCCACATTATACAGTCTGACCAGGGTGGAGAGGAGAGAGGCGGGAGCTTTTCAGAGGTGATGGTAGGTAACACAGTTGTGACCAGGAGCAGTGGTGCGTTTCGTGCGTAGTGTAGCAATGATATCTTGAGTGGTGATTGGGATGTTGAATGCATGTTGTCCAAGTACTGGAAGCCAGGAGCGAGTGGAGGGGCAGAGGTATCAGTTCGATAGTTCGATCATGGACATCAGGGAAGAGGGAGTAATCGAACTGGAGATCGTCAGGGGTGGTAATAAAGGTATCGGAAAGGTAGGAAGCAAAATGGTTGGCCTTACTAAGGTTATCAGAAAAGGGGTGGTCACCATGAAGGAGAGGGTAGTAGGGGGGGGGGGTTGGACCTGGAAAGGGAGAGGAAGGCTGACCAGTACTTAGATGAGTTAATAGGCAGGGTAGCATTAAGGCGGGAGCATGTCTGTCGTGAGTTCCGGCGTTTCTTTGTCGCGAGCAAGTTTTGTATGTGTCGTTAGAGTTGCCGGTTGTGTTGTATTGTGTCCCGGTCCTGTGTGTGAAGAATAGCACGGTACAGACGGCGGAATTCATGAAGGAGGAGGATGTACTGTGGGGATAAGGTGGGGAGGTGTGGGTGGAAGGTGACGGTAGGGATGTGTGACTCCAAGGCCTCAGACAAGGTCTGCTGGAGAGAGGAGGCGGCATGGGTGTCATCAGGTTGGTGGTAGGTGAGGAGGTGGCTATCGATCCAGGTAGTGAGGGTATCCTGGTAGGCATCCCAGTTGGCGCAGGAATAGTCATGTACATGTTTCAGGGGAGGGTCGATGCGAGGGTCTGGGGGTGGGGGGGGGGGGGGACGACCGTCTGATTTGGTGAGGAGGGCAGGGAGATGGTCACTGCCTATGGGGTCGAGAACGTCCACCATGATGCGCCCTAGGAGGTTGGGTGAGGGCAGGACAACATCGGGAGTGGTACTGGATTCGGGGCAGGTGTGTTGGGGAATGGGAAGGAGGTCACCTTGGAGGGTAGTGAGGAACTGATGCCACCGTCATAGCTGGCGGCGGAACTACTACGGATATTGAGGTCGGCAGCAGTCACGTAGGAGGAGAAGGTACAATTGATATGGGAGAAATGGGAAAGGAAGTCGAAGGGAATAGGGGCAGAGGGGTGGACGTAGATGGTAGCGCAGGTAACGATAAGGCTGGGAAGAAGAGACTGAGGATCAGGTGTTCCTTGGGGTCGGGAAGGAGGGGTTGGATCCGAACAGGGATCTGGCAGTGGTGGCCAATGGCTACCCCACGATGTGCTATCGGTAGGGGATTATCGGAGTGGTGAAGCAGGTAGGGCGATGTGTGTACGGTATGTTGGGGCTGGAGAAAAGTTTCGTTCGGGAGGAAGGCATCCATGTGGTGGGTCGTGAGGGTATGCACGAGGAGGTTCTTGTTAATGGAGAGCAGATGTTGTTAAACAAGATACGTTGCTGTCGCCCCGTAATGGGAACTTAGAAGAGAGTGTCGAGTCAGAAGAAGGTGAAGTGGGCGCCGATACCAAAACACAGTGCTCTCTTTATACGACGATTCTTTCCCTTAATTCCATCTGAATATCCTCTACACTGTTGTAACAGAGTTAGCATGGAAAGGTTTACGTCTAGGTTTTTTCTGCACACTTTTCGAGAGTGGAACGGTAGACAAATAGTGTGAAGTTGGTTCTACGAACCCTCCGACAAGTACTTGTAAATTGCGAAGTGGTGCAGTTCAATCACGTTGATGCGACCAGCAGCTACGTTCGACTGCAATGTGCAGACGGCAGGTGGCAGCACTAGCAGTGGAAGGTATATAAAGCGTGTCGGGAGAATGCGGGCATCATTGCAATCGTTATTGTAATGCAGAAACGGAGCGGTTTATCTGACGTCTGAAAGGGCACAATCAATGGCTTTTGGCGAAGGATGGAAGCAAATCCGAAACGTCTAAGTTTGGAAACTGTCCGTGTGCTGCCGTGGTAACAGTTTACCGCGCATGGCGAAATGGCACTGCCGAAAACTGGCATCGGGGCAACTGTCGTGCACCACTCGCAGGGTTGCGCAGATGAGCGCAGTCTCGTAGGTGTGCGACAGATGAACCGAGGGCTACCGACGGCCGTTCTGCGAACGTTGCTGCGTGAGGGGCGTTCTCAGCAGGCGCCTGGTACACGCACCGGTGCCGACTGCTCTCCGTCGCCGAGGAAGACCGGAATTTGTACCCGAATACTACAACTGGACGTCCGCCGACAGGTGGCCTCTTCAGATGAATCACGTTTTATGCTTCACGGGACAGACGGACGTTGGCGCGTACGATCCTGCAACAATCGTCATAAGGGTGCAGGCCGGAGCAGGGATCGTTGGGCTGGGAAATATTTCACGGCATTCTCTGCGTGATCTCGTCATTCTAGAAAGCAAAATGGACCAACACAAATATGGATCTATTCTTGGGAACAATCTCTACGCCTACATGCAGTTTGCTGTTCCTCAGCACTATGGCATCTACCAGCAGGGCAATGCAACGTGCCACACAGCTCGCAGTGTGCGTGCGTGTACCGAAGAGCACCAGGATGAGTTTACCGTACTCCCCTGGTCACCAGACTCCCCGGATTTGAACCCAATCGAGAACCTGTGGGACCACCTCGATCAGGCTGTCCGCACCGTGGATCCTCAGCTGAGACATCCAGCACAGCTGAGCACGGCACTGGGGTCGGCTCGGCTCGACATCCCTGTCGGTGACTTCCAGAAGCTCACCGAAACTCTTCCTGCACGTCTCGCAGCGGTGTGTCCGGCAGAAGGTAGTCATTCAGGCATCTGACAGGTGGTCACATTACTGTGACTGTAAAATGTGGCCATGTGGTACAAGCTACGTGTCTCTCTGGCAGGGGCTGCGCCACGTCTGTCGGTTGGGGTCCATGGCTCTGACAGCCCGAACGAGGTGGTTCAGCAGATTTTCAGCTGGGTTTAAATCCCGGCAGTTCGGTGACCAGGGTAGTACGGCAAAGTCATCCTGGTGCTCTTCGAACAACACACATGCAGGGTGACCGTTATTGAACTATATGACATTAAATCGTCGTAATTTGCGGACGGTTTGCGATAGGACGTTCACACTGCACGGTTGGGAATTAGTATGCACCGTATGGTTCGGTTTAGCGACAAAGCATGGGTTCGTCAATAAGCAAAATTGGCGGATTCACGGGACTGATAATACACATTTCACGAAGTCTCTTCACCCTCAATGGGTGACTGTATGGTGTGCAATGTTCAGTCACAGAATAATCGGTCCGCTATTCCTCGATGGCACGGTGACTACCGAATGGTACGTGGACGTTTTGGAAGATGATTTCATCCTCATTATCCAAAGTGATCCTGATTTCCACAAGACGTGGTTCATGCAAGACGGAGATCGACCCCATCGAAGCAGGAGAGTGTTTCATGTCCTGGAGGAGTACTTTGGGGACCGCACTCCGTCTTTGGTCTACCCAGAGGCCACTGGCATAGCCCTCGATTGCCCGCCATATTTTGCGGATCTGAACAAATGCGACTGCGTTTTCTGGGGGCTATCTTTAAAGACAAGCTGTACGGCAATAGCCCGAAAACCGTAGCTAAGCTGAAAACAGCCATTTAGTATGTCATCGACAGCATCGTTGTTCCGACGCTTCAGGGGGTCATGCAGAATTTCGCTATTCGTCTGCCCCCTCGTCATCGCCAATGATGGCAGGCGTATCGAACATGTCATAACGTACATCCAAATATTTGTAGTGACGTTCACATGTTGAATGAAGTGTGTGCACGCCGTAGTTTGTAACGAATTTACGTTAGTTGAATAATCGTTCAAAAAATGGCTCTGAGCACTATGGGACTTAACTTCTAAGGTCATCAGTCCCCTAGGACTTAGACCTACTTAAACCTAACTAACCTAAGGACATCACACACATCCATGCCCGAGGCAGGATTCGAACCTGCGACCGTAGCGGCCACGCGGTTCCAGACTGTAGCGCCTTTAACCGCTTGGCCACACCGGCCGGCTTGAATAATCGTCTCAGTGCAGACTGTCAGCTGTGTGACAAGTTCGATTGTCCTGCTGGTAGCTGCCATCGCCACTGCAAGAAACAAACTGCATGCAGGGGTGGACGTGGTGCCCGAGGGTAGATGCGTTCTTGTGTTGATCCATTGTGCTTTCCAGAATGACGAAATCATCCAGGGATTGTCCTCCAGCTCCGTCCTTTGCGACGATTGTTGCAGGGTGTTCGCTTTCAGACGTTTCGCACCGTACACGCCAACGACCACCTATTCGACGGTGCACAAACCGCGATTAATCTGGAAAGGTCACGAGTCGCGACTCAGTGGACTCGCAGTTGCCATACTGACCTGCAAATTGCAGCTGTGGCTGCAGATGAACAGCCGTCAGCACCGGTGCACCAACCAGGAGCCTGCTGCAGGGGCCTAGACATAGCGATGTTCGCTGAGGACACGCCGTTGGTAGCCCCTCGGTTCGTCTGGACGTCACAGCAGTTCGGCCCTGTCGTGTATGACGTGTGAGGACAGTTGCCTCGGCACTTGTTTCCGGTAGCGCCACTTTGACATCCACGGTATACTTTAAGCACGGAGGCATACGAACAGTTTTATACACACTTAGCCTCATCGGAAATGCTTCCAGCATTGGTCCGGAAGCTAATGACTGCGCCCCTCTGGACGTCAGATAAATCGCTCCGTTTTCGCATTACGACGACGACTGCTGTGTCTTCCACGACCCATAACACTCTGTATACCCTCCACCGGTAGCACAGCGTCTGGGGCGCTGCAGTCACGGACTGTGCGGCTGGTCCCGGAGGAGGTTCGGGTCCTTCCTCGGGCATGGGTGTGTGTGTTTGTCCTTAGGTTAATTTAGGTTAAGTAGTGTGTAAGCTTAGGGACTGATGACCTTAGCAGTTAAGTCCCATAAGATTTCACACACATTTGAACATCTTTTGGTAGCACAGCCACGTGGCTTCTGTGAGTGGTCAGTGCAGAGTGCCGTCGAACATCGCAGTCAGTACGTGAACAGTGCAAAAGACACTGACGGCGTTCTTAGATTTTACTTTCAAACTAATTCTCAGTGTTTTCTGAGCGGGTATTCATGAGCTATTAGGTATTCCCTTAGCGAGTCTGCTAGTTCTGGTCGTTTCTTTCTACCAACGGTAAAATTAGCTTGTGATTATTCATGCTGCACTCTTTTGCAGACGAGCTTCAGATTTCAAGTTCAAATGGTTCAAATGGCTCTGAGCACTATGGGACTCAACTGCTGAGGTCATTAGTCCCCTAGAACTCAGAACTAGTTAAACCTAACTAACCTAAGGACATCACAGACATCCATGCCCGAGGCAGGATTCGAACCTGCGACCGTAGCGGTCTTGCGGTTCCAGACTGCAGCGCCTTTAACCGCACGGCCACTTCGGCCGGCAGATTTCAAGTAATCTAACAGTGAGTGAAGCCTGACATATGCCTTACCTTCACCAAGTTGCTGTGATGTTTCCTAGACGTACCGCTGCAGTTCCTTCAGGTGGCTACACAGCACGGTCAGAAACAGAGAAGCTCGTAATTTTTAGCCTTTGGCTCAGATTCGATCCTTACTATCGTCTCGCATGCAGTTTTTGTATTGGGCTCTTTCAGTTTTAGGAAATCAAACGAAGAACATGTTTGGCGACTTGTATCTCACACAGTTATTTCTCAGCACAATGTACCGCGTAACGCCCTCTTCAGACTGTTTGTGACCACCGTGTACGGTAAGAGTGATTTCAGTTGTGAGTCTTCGTTCGTGCAAACAATAACAGTAACTGCTGGAAGCTTCGAGTGACACGTAGCTTTAAGTTTCTATTGCTTAAGGGCTAATTTCTATTACTGACACGGGAGTAACAGGTTATCAGGATGTGAGTGAACACTGTTTCGTGTACTCGTTGCTGTGATCTGCGTTTCCTCTCATCTGGTCTGGAGGTCGCACTACCACTTAATTTCCGACACATAAGCGTGATTTTGCATTCCGAACTTTTTGTCACTGTTCACCATGTTTCTCCTTCTTCTTTGTGGTGCACTTTTATTCTTTTTGCCCCTCGATATAGCCACTTGTTCGAACACTGTGCTTTTAACAACATAAATATTGTGACTTCAGGATGTGTTTCCTCCTCTTTGTGGGTGACACTTGTTTACGCATAATACTTTCCTCGGAGCTGCAACTGACACTATTGCACACGTTATTGGTAATGTAATGTGAATTAGCGATTCAGGACACAGTCGTATTACCGGTTGTCTCGGCCGCCGGCGCCAGCGCTGGAGTTGCCTGCTGCTGTGGCTGCAGCAAAGAGTGTAACAGCCACGGAGCGGTCAGTGGCAGAGTGGCACGCGCAGTGGCGCCGGGCTGGCCGTGCGGCCCTGGCTCAGCTTCCTCCTGACTATTCGTATTTTTCTCCACAGTCGCAAATTGGACTCCTTTGGTTTACAAGTCGTCTCTTACAAGTGAAGTAAAAACAAATATGAACATAAAAGGTTGGTGTGCAAAGTGTTACACTTGTTGGACTTCTTCAGTTATTAATTAAACTACAGTCGTGTAATCTTTGTTATGCCTGTTGATGGTTTTACGAATACGTCAGTGGGCATAATTTATCTTAATGCTGAATTTTTATTTCCTTTATGTTCTTGATTTCCTGCTTTAGAAAGAATGCATTTTTAATTTTTAATTTGTTTTTACTGGTCTATTCTATAAAATCTTGGTCCCTTTTCTTCAGTAAAATATATCACCTCCAGTGGGTTATTTGAATAAAGAGGGCAGTGTGATGCCTGTGCCATGTACTAAGTCTTGCTGTTTCATATTGTAAACTGGAAGCTTAGTTTAGAATTTGTTCGTTAGCTCCTACGCTCTTCTGTATTGATGGCATGTTGAGTTGTAATGTGTGCCTTTATTACACGAGACTTTATTACACAAGACTTTAATATCTGGTGTACGCTATCCGTCGTAATTTTAATGTACGCTGCTCGATGTGACTTACGCCTACCTTATGTAATACAGTTTGGGAGAGCCAATCCTGACAAAACTCTACCATCTGGTGAGGAAGATGTATGAGACAGGCGAAATACCATCGGACTTCAAGAAGAATATAATAATTCCAATCCCAAAGAAAGCATGTGCTGACAGATGTGAAAATTACCGAACTATCAGTTTAATAAGTCACGCATGCAAAATACTAACGCGAATTCTGTACAGAAGAATGGAAAAACTGGTAGAAGCCGACCTCGGGGAAGTTCAGTCTGCATTCCGTAGAAATATTGGGACACGTGAGCCAATACTGACCCTACGACGTATCTTAGAAGCTATATTAAGGAAAGCCAAACCTACGTTTCTACCATTTGTAGACTTGGAGAAAGCTTTTGACAATGTTGACTGGAATACTCTCTTTCAAATTCTGAAGGAGGCAGGGCTAAAATACAGGGAGCGAAAGGGTATTTACAATTTGTACAGAAACCAGATGACAGTTATAAGAGTCGAGGGGCATGAAAGGGAAGCAGTGGTTGGGAAGGGAGTGAGAAAGGGTTGTAGCCTATCCCCGATGTTATTCAATCTGTATATTGAGCAAGCAGTGAAGGAAACAAAAGAAAAATTCGGAGTAGGTATTAAAATCCATGGAGAAGAAATAAAAACTTTACGGTTCGCCGATGACATTGTAATTCCGTCAGAGACAGCAAAGGACCTGGAAGAGCAGTTGAACGGAATGGACAGTGTCTTGAAAGGAGGGTATAAGTTGAACATGAACAAAAGCAAAACGAGGATAATGGAATGTAGTCGAATTAAGTCGGGTGATGCTGAGGGAATTAGATTAGGAAATGAGACACCTAAGTAGTAAAGGAGTTTTGCTATTTGGGGAGCAAAATAACTGATGACGGCCGAAGTAGAGAGGATATCAAATGTAGAGTGGCAATGGCAAAGAAAGCGTTTCTGAAGAAGAGAAATTTGTTAACATCGAGTATAGATTTAAGTGTCAGGAAGTCATTTCTGAAAGTATTTGTATGGAGCGTAGGCATGTATGGAAGTGAAACATGGACGATAACTAGTTTGGACAAGAAGAGAATAGAAGCTTCCGAAATGTGGTGCTACAGAAGAATGCTGAAGATTAGATGGGTAGATCATATAACTAATGAGGAGGTGCTGAATAGGATTTGGGAGAAGAGAAGTTTGTGGCGCAACTTGACTAGAAGAAGGGATTGGTTGGTAGGACATGTTCTGAGGCATCAAGGGATCACAAATTTAGCAGTGGAGGGCAGCGTGGAGGGTAAAAATCGAAGAGGGAAACCATGAGATGAATAGACTAAACAGATTCAGAAGGATGTAGGTTGCAGTAGGTACTGGGAGATGAAGAAGCTTGCACAGGATAGAGTAGCATGGAGAGCTGCATCAAACCAGTCTCAGGACTGAAGACCGCAACAACAACATGTAATACGGTTTTCATTCTGATTTTATATCTCGTGTTATTTTAGTACTGAAGATAGTAACAAGTGACTGAAATCGATTTGTGATAATAGATGACTTCAGATTGTTACTACCGCGGCTGCCGTTGAGTACACGGCTTCCAATGGAATCCAACCGCTATAATATTTTGTTGACACGGAGAAATGATCGCCGCTATAAAAGAAGACGAATCAGAGTTCGCACGGGAAGATTTAAATCTTCACTCTTCTCGAGCGCTGTTAGAGAGTGGAACGGTGTGCTGGCCCCGCGCATTAGTCGGTGACAACAGCCCAGTGTAGACGGAGGACAGGCGGCCTGCCGTGTGTTTCAGGGCGAGCCTCGGTGGATCGGTGGCAGGGCGAAGGTGACCAGGAGGCGGGTGGCGGCTGCACGTGGCCAGGCAGATGGTCGGCGAGGGGCGGGCGGGGGCGGCGGTCCGGTCCCAAGCAGCGGGTGGCGCTCTCAGCTGTGGCGGGCCTCCGGCTGCGACGGACGGAGAACGTAGTGGTGGGTGTGACCCTGTTGTGCAGGCGAGTGCGCCCGGCTTGACCAAATTAAGCTAGCCAAAGGGCACAGTCTTCAACTACAGTAAGGCCACCGTAGATCATACCGTATTAAAGCTGGAAAATTTTATTTCATCGTATAATGTTAATCTCTCCTTGTTGCTGGTAGTCGATGTTTTCTTGTTGCCATTTATTGTGGCCACCGGAACGTACTCTGTTGCTGATTTCGCTTTCTAGTTGATTAATTACATCCTTAGCGTCAGTTAAGGCTTTTGGTTGGATATACACTCCTGGAAATTGAAAAAAGAACACCGTGAATTCATTGTCCCAGGAAGGGGAAACTTTATTGACACATTCCTGGGGTCAGATACATCACATGATCACACTGACAGAACCACAGGCACATAGACACAGGCAACAGAGCATGCACAATGTCGGCACTAGTACAGTGTATATCCACCTTTCGCAGCAATGCAGGCTGCTATTCTCCCATGGAGACGATCGTAGAGATGCTGGATGTAGTCCTGTGGAACGGCTTGCCATGCCATTTCCACCTGGCGCCTCAGTTGGACCAGCGTTCGTGCTGGACGTGCAGACCGCGTGAGACGACGCTTCATCCAGTCCCAAACATGCTCAATGGGGGACAGATCCGGAGATCTTGCTGGCCAGGGTAGTTGACTTACACCTTCTAGAGCAGGTTGGGTGGCACGGGATACATGCGGACGTGCATTGTCCTGTTGGAACAGCAAGTTCCCTTGCCGGTCTAGGAATGGTAGAACGATGGGTTCGATGACGGTTTGGATGTACCGTGCACTATTCAGTGTCCCCTCGACGATCACCAGTGGTGTACGGCCAGTGTAGGAGATCGCTCCCCACACCATGATGCCGGGTGTTGGCCCTGTGTGCCTCGGTCGTATGCAGTCCTGATTGTGGCGCTCACCTGCACGGCGCCAAACACGCATACGACCATCATTGGCACCAAGGCAGAAGCGACTCTCATCGCTGAAGACGACACGTCTCCATTCGTCCCTCCATTCACGCCTGTCGCGACACCACTGGAGGCGGGCTGCACGATGTTGGGGCGTGAGCGGAAGACGGCCTAACGGTGTGCGGGACCGTAGCCCAGCTTCATGGAGACGGTTGCGAATGGTCCTCGCCGATACCCCAGGAGCAACAGTGTCCCTAATTTGCTGGGAAGTGGCGGTGCGGTCCCCTACGGCACTGCGTAGGATCCTACGGTCTTGGCGTGCATCCGTGCGTCGCTGCGGTCCGGTCCCAGGTCGACGGGCACGTGCACCTTCCGCCGACCACTGGCGACAACATCGATGTACTGTGGAGACCTCACGCCCCACGTGTTGAGCAATTCGGCGGTACGTCCACCCGGCCTCCCGCATGCCCACTATACGCCCTCGCTCAAAGTCCGTCAACTGCACATACGGTTCACGTCCACGCTGTCGCGGCATGCTACCAGTGTTAAAGACTGCGATGCCACGGCAAACTGGCTGACACTGACGGCGGCGGTGCACAAATGCTGCGCAGCTAGCGCCATTCGACGGCCAACACCGCGGTTCCTGGTGTGTCCGCTGTGCCGTGCGTGTGATCATTGCTTGTACAGCCCTCTCGCAGTGTCCGGAGCAAGTATGGTGGGTCTGACACACCGGTGTCAATGTGTTCTTTTTTCCATTTCCAGGAGTGTATTTTAGTTTTTGATATTCTGAGCTAAGACTGGTTTTTGGGCATCTCCTTGTTCTTGTTTTACAGTTGTGTTATTATTTCGAGTGTAACACGAGGGGGTGCTAAAAAGTAACGCCCTCTAGCTTTGTATGTGGAAGTTCTCGTAGTTTTTTAAACAAAACAAAATTTATTAGCGTCCTGCACTCGTGCACATATTTATGTCTCAACCTAGAGATCACGGCCACGAACACATTGCCCACAACGAGAGACCAGTTCGTTTAACTTGACGGAGCCACAACGCCACCTCTGTTTGTCGCGCTGCCCCACCACCAAAGTCGGCAGACTGGCCGAGGCGGACCCAGGGCCTCGCACTGGTGCAGGTTTCGCAGCGCTCCCGTGTCGTCTGCCATTGTCTGCTGAAAGAAGGGCCCCACGTAGCGTCCCGGTGTACCCCGTCGGCTGTCCTCCCCTCCGGCCTTCGTCATACACGCTGAGGTTTAGCACTAGCGTGCCCTTCATTACGAGCACGGACAACCCACCGTCGCGCACAACCGTACACAGCTTTCACAATGCTGTGGATTTCAACTGGAGGCCTGTTTTCTGCGGTCAGAAACTCGATTACAGCACGCTATTTCTCACCCACCCACACAGTTACTTTATACAGCTCGATGATACGCTGCAAAATTTGGAGCCTTCCACAGGCAGAGGGCTACAACTTGCGTCAGGGAAGCAAGAAAGTCGACAGAATAACGTAAATGGCAAGAAATACCTCAACCGATATTGAGAACAGAATAAAAAATTCGGCGGCATTACTTTTCATCACGTCTTCGTACTTCTGGCCATCGTATTGTAGAAGTTAGCGAGGTACAAAGGGGCAAGCTATTTTATCGTGCCTTTTATTGTGTTAGATATTAAATTCTTGCTAAGCTGAGCGCTGATTTCCTCTTTTGCGTCCGTTTTTTGTACGGGTTTGCAGTTGTTGGGATTAGTTAATAAATATATTTAAATGTTGTTCAGGATTTACGCCCGCAAAAGCCACTTTTCTACTGTCAACGTTTCCTGCGTCACGATATATAATGAAGGGACAGTGAAATGTAACAGAGACAGATGCAGACAAAACGTAAGTAAACTCTTTATTATTTAAAAAGTAGCTGCTACAGCTGTTAATACATTTATCCGACTGCGATACAGGACGGCCATGGAAACATGTCAGCGCTTACCTACGGAACCATTCAGGCGTGCGCCTCTTCGTCCGAAGCAAATCGACGACCACGAATGCTCTTCCTTAGGAGCTCCAAAAACATGGAAATCGCATTGGGAGGTATTGCAGTTTTGTGGGGAATGTGTAAGGACGAAACTTCTGCAGCCTAGTCTATACAGCCTTGTTGGGCTGGCTTTATCCTCCAAGTGCAACTGAACGATGCTGTCCGTCTAGGCCCCTGGGCGTCTGGACTCGATGGAGCGTTTCAGTGTCTGCAGAGTGTCCCACGTACCGACGCGCGTCAACTGTGGCGCCGTGTTCCACAGCGGGCCCTCGCAGTCAAAGGAGGTGGCGCGCCTCTCGTTTGGAGTATGCTGAAGAAGTTGCGCTGGAAAGTCGCGATCTTTCCCCCTACGATTTCCAATTTTAGATGCGTGTTAAATGAAAGAAGGTATCTGTGTCATTGAAACACTGAATGGGCACTTTTGTGGTTATAAATCTGAGTACAAAATAATTGTTTTCTTTATTCTGCTTTCGTTGGATTATAAACATCTAAATACCACTTATAATTGCACATTCTATATGTACTTGTTTACATGTTTCATTATCCCGATACTTTACAATAAACGTTGTCTGGAAACAGACACAGCCTTGTCAGAATGTTTCACATTCGCACCATAAATTCTTTTCCACTTGGTACTAGAGTTTTATCGTCAGATACGGAGAACAGTATAATCAGGTACTCTTGACCACATACCCTGCATATTCCACAACGCGCCATTTTTTTCACCGGTAATCACTCTGGGAATTCCCAGACAAATTCGGGATGACAGATGATTTGTCCTGGACAGAGCACCGCTTAAATTCCTCGCCTGGTTACACATTTCGTAAACCCAAAATTCTTTCATCGACTAGATGAGACACTTTAATGGTCCAGTATTCTCATATTTCCAGAAATGATCTTGTTTTCCAGTACGGAGCCGGATGGGATGTCGATCCTGTCCCCGTGGTTGGCGATGATTATCACAGTGCCCTGCAACACACACAGAGTCGTCCATCAGGCGGGTAACTGTTTCACAGAGAGGACACAGATCCACATAGCTAGAAAAGAATTGCAGGTAGCTTAAGATTAATGCAACAGATACTCATGTATATGATGGGTGTGTTGTCAGCTTTTTACCAACCAAGTGTTTTACTATAATAAACTAATATGATACCGGGATATTGCTGTTATCACACACGGAACACGCGAGTAACGTCCTAGCTACCTGCTAATTAGCACGCTACCCATTCCCGCGTAATAGTGTGGCATAAATGAATCGCACGGAGAATATGCACAATAAGGCCGAGGCAGGTTTTGATTCTTGTCAGTGAACGTAACAGAATAACTGCGTCACGCGCCATTTTGTCACTAACAAGAAGACCACACGCTAATCCGATTTTTACAATTTTTCCCATTTTTGGTACGTGAAGTTCGGAACTCAAATATCAGCCCCCCCACAGCAGTTTTATCGACAGACAGTGTGGCTGCCAGCTAGGTGGCTTACTTTCATTTTCCATCCGATGAAAATTTTTTTTTTTTTACTAAGCTGAAGGTTCAGCGAGCATTTACATGAATCGTAAAATACCTAAAGATGGAAGAAAAACCGGCAGCGCTCGAACTGGCAGCGGGCTCCTCGTTTCGGTCATCGCTTTTTCTCCTTTTTCTCTCATTCAGTTCGAATAACTTAGTCATTTAAATATAAAATTCATCAAATATGTGGTTATTAACAAGCCTATAATTTTCTCTTTTATGGAAAATTTGCATCTTATTTCAAACTACATGCAGCGAACTCAATAGCCAGTTATCATTGCAATCATAATTTGTTAAGTACTGATTTTTTAAAAATAAAAGACTAGTTTCGCGCCCGCTGCTTTGCTCGCATAGACTGCATGCTCTGCACAGATTTTTTGTTTTTGTCTAATCGAATTTTTTTTTTGTCCACAAACTGCAACACCTTTTAAACCTTTCACGCTAATTAACGGCATAAAAACATTGTGTTTCTGGTTGTACTTCCGATGAAAAAGCGATTCTGGTAGCCGGAGTCCATGATTTTTGTTAATCATGACTTTTACGTTCTTATGGTGATATTTCCATAGAAACTTTCCTCCCCTAGCGCATGTTTCTATGCATCTAACCGAGAAGCGAAATACAAATTTTCGTAGAATTAGCTTCAATTTTTTTTAATGTATCAAAATATTTTCTTTTTTCATTACTTATTTTACCCCCTTAGAGGTTGAACTTCCAAAAACAGTGAAACATGTATTCGTCTGATTCTAACAGAGGAGCCAAATACAAATTGTCATAGATTTAGGTTTAAAAATGCTTTAGTAGTTCTTTAATAATGAGTTAATTTAAAAAAACTTTCACCCACTATTTTATTCCTTTAGTGGTTGAATTTCCAAAAATGCTGAAACGGATACATTTTTTAAATTTCTCAATAAGAAACCAAATATCAGTATTCGTAGTTCTAGCTTCAAAATTATTTTAATAGCGACGTGCTTTCAAAAAACCCAGTGTTCGTAGTTTAGCTGCAAAATTGTCTTAACAGCCACATGTATTCAAAAAGCCTATTGTCCGCCGTTTCATTCGTAACAGGATTAATTTCCAAAAATGTCGAAATACGTATTTTTATTATTTCCTATCGAGAAAAAAAATACCATTTTTCGTGGTCCTAGCTTCAAAATTGCCTTAACAGAGACATATTTTCCCAACGTCTTTCATCCGATGTTTCACTCCCTTAGGAACGGAATACTGAAAAATCCCTTCTTTAATGACGCCTAAAGTATAAGGTGGACATCCTATCGAAATTTCAAGTTTCTATCGCTGTTGTTTTGGTCTCGACTATGATGAGTCAGTGAGTCAGACAGTCCGGACATTGCCTTTTATTGTTTAAACTAAAAAAACCATACAAATATATTTTTAATCTTCGTGTTTTACAGCTCACGGCACTGGTCGTAGAACACGTAGCTTGGTTTAAAAATTTATCACAGCTGGAAATCCAACCGTATCAACCCACAGGGCAGGCGAGCATTTTGCCCAAGAGGAACATGGCCTCTCAACCGAGTGAGTTTTGCTTTTGCCTATTAAACACACTTGGAAGATTTCAAAGTCGATTTTCTCGAGAACTAATGAGAGTTGAATCGAACTACTATGGGGGACTGAGTACAGAACTTGACATGTCTTAAATATGTATGTTTTATCGTGATCCCCATTTTGCGTCGCATTCAGCTGGTGACTAAACGCGTCTGCTCTTTTCATCCACTCAGACGCAGTGCCACAGCGATATACTTGGGACATAAAAAGTGAGAGGTGCGCATGCGCAGACATGTGACAGCAGACAACAGGTGGGCCGAAATCAGGGTTTCCAGCATTTTCTATGACGGCCTAGCTGCTGTTCATTAATAAGGGTCAATTACGCGTCAGTCTTATTAAAAAATTCGATCCACCACGAAAGATTTATCCCAGTGGGACAAAAATCGGTAGATCTACACTACTGGCCATTAAAATTGCTACACCACGAAGATGACGTGCTACAGACGCGAAATTTAACCGACAGGAAGAAGATGCTGTGATATGCAAATGATTAGCTTTTCAGAGCATTCACACAAGGTTGTCGCCAGTGGCGACACCTACAACGTCCTGACACGAGGAAAGTTTCCAACCGATTTCTCATATACAAACAGCAGTTGACCGGCGTTGCCTGGTGAAACGTTGTTGCGATGCCTCGTGTAAGGAGGAGAAATGCGTACCATCACATTTCCGACTTTGATAAAGCTCGGACTGTAGCCTATCGCGATTGCGATTCATCGTATCGCGACATTGCTGCTCCCGTTGGACGAGATCCAATGACTGTTAGCAGAATATGGAATCGGTGGGTTCAGGAGGGTAATATGGAAGGCCACGCTGGATCCCAGCGGCCTCGTATCACTAGCAGTCGAGATGACAGGCATCTTATCCGCATGGCTGTAACGGATCGTGCAGACACGTCTCGATCCCTGAGTCAACAGATGGGGACGTTGCAAGACAACAACCATCTGCACGAACAGTTCGACGACGTTTGCAGCAGCATGGACTATCAGCTCGGTGACCATGGCTGCGGTTACCCTTGACGCTGCATCACAGGAGCGCCTGCGATAGTGTACTCAACTACGAACCTGGGTGCACGAATGGCAAAAGTCATTTTTTCGGATGAATCCAGGTTCTGTCTACAGCATCATGATGGTCGCATCCATGTTTGGCGACATCGCGGTGAACGCACATTGGAAGCGTGTATTGGTCGTCGCCATACTGGCGTATCACCCGGCGGCATGGTATGGGGTGCCATTGGCTATACGTCTCGGTCACCTCTTGTTCGCATTGACGGCACTTTGAACAGTGGACGTTACATTTCAGATGTGTTACGACCCGTGGCTCTACCCTTCATTCGATCCCTGGGAAACCCTACATTTCAGCCAGATAATGCACGACCGCATGTTGCAAGTCCTGTACGGGCCTTTCTGGATACAGAAAATGTTCGACTGCTGCCCTGGCCAGCACATTCTCCAGATCTCTCAGCAACTGAAAACGTCTGGTCAATGGTGGCCGAGCAACTGGCTCGTCACAATACGCCATTCACTACTTTTGATGAACTGTGGTATCGTGTTGAAGCTGCATGGGGAGCTGTACCTGTACACGTCATCCAAGCTCTGTTTCATTCAATGCCCAGGCGTATCAAGGCAGTTATTACGGCCAGAGGTGGTTGTTCTGGGTACTGATTTCTCCCCAAATTGCGTGAAAATGTAAGCACATGTGAGTTCTAGTGTAATATATTTGTCCAATGAATACCCGTTTATCATCTGCATTTCTTCTTGGTGTAGCAATTTTAATGGCCAGTAGTGTACATGTACAGAGAAACAAATGATTACAGTTTATGATAAAGAGCTTCACAAATTAAGCAAGTCATTTACAAGTTGGAGCACCTCTGACCTTTACGCAAGCAGCTATTCGGGTCGGCACTGATCCACCTGAGGGATGTCGTGGCACATTTTGTCCAATTGGCGGGTTAGACCGTCCAAATCCGGAGCCGGCTGGAGGGCCCTACCCGTAACGATACGAACGTTCTCAGTCGGGGAGATACGCGGCGACCTTACCGGCCGAGGTGTCGGCCGTCTCACAAGTACGAAGACGAGCAGTGAAAACTGTCGTCGAGTGTGGGCGCGAATTGTCTCGCTGAAATAAAGCCCAGGATGGTTCGGCAAGAAAAGCAGCAAAGCAGGACGTAGAGGGGCGTCGACGTACTGCTGCGCTATAAGGGCAATGGAAGGGGTTGTGCGGTGAAGGTAAGCCGCGACCCAGACCACCGCTGCCCGCTGCCGGGCCGTTCGGTGGCCGACAGTATGGCGGCTTCTGCAGACACGCCTTGAATCTCGCTGACTTGTCTTCAGTGGTGAGTTCCACTCCGAGTGCAGCCGCCACGAGCAGCGAAGGCGCGTGTGCAGGCGTCCCGGACGGCGGTGGGCGTCGCCCGCCAGACGACGCAGCAGCCGGCAGCGGTGGTCCGGGGTGCCGTTCATCTGCACAGTACGAGCCTTCGGTTGTCGCCCGCGGGCACGCTCGCAGCACACCGTTACGTCGATGACACTCTACATCAGGTTTTCTTACCCTTCACGGCGAGCCATTGTAACCTTACATTTCAGCAAGATAATGCCCCCCTGCACACGGCGAGAGCTTGTACCGTTTGTCTTCGTGCCTGCGAAACCCTACCTCGGCCACCGGGTCTCTCCCTAGCTGAGAACTTTTGGAGCACTGTGAGTAGGGCCGTCCAACGAGATGGTGACTCTGACGATCTAGCCCGCCAACTGGCCGGAATCTGGCACTATATCCCTCACGAGGACATTCCACAACTCTATTAATCAGTGCCTGTGCATAAGGGCCAGAGGTGTTCCAGCTCGTCACTGACTTGCTCAGTTTGCCAAGCTCTCTCACTTGAATAAAACATCCAGTAGTTGTGACAGTGTAGTCACATGTTTCAGTGTACATATACGCCACGTCTACCAATGTCGGTCCCATTCGGGTAATTCCTTCGTGGTGTGTCGTTTTTTTGTCTTAGAGTCTATTTTCCGAGCCGGTTTTATTCTCCCCAAGCTGTACTTCAGAACCGCAACTATGGCTTCACGTGGTTCTTAACCAGACAGTTGTAAAGTACTACAGCCTACGGTACTAATTACAACTACGTTAATTTTAACATCAAAATTACCATGTCTAAGAGGTGACTTAAGGTTAAAATAATAAAGAGAAAATATACAGGGTGTAACGAAAGGGCACGGTCAAACCTTCACGAAGTATAACAAAATGTGTTATACTAAAATCGGTCGGGAAACGCTTTATTTCCGTCTTAGAGATTATTTTGTACTTGCCTTCATAATCACATTAATCACGGGAAAAACACAGAAAGAGATCGTACCAGCATTGCATCAAATGCTTTCCTACATGAAATACCCTCTTGGATACGTTTGGTTAGAACATACAGTAAGTTGTAATTCTTAGGTTCATCTCCAATGCCTGTTGTTTCAATTGAAGGAAGGTAATGTTGACACGCATCTGTTTTCATTTCACGTGCGGACATGCAATGAACTTCTTTGCTCTAGTAGCACCTAGCACATAGCACCAACAGCTTAGCGTCAATCGCGGATTCAGTTCGTCGTTCGGTGCGACGGAAGTGTACTCAAATGCGGAGCTGACAGACGCCCGTCTGCTGAACGAAACGGCGGATGGCGATGACCGTGGCATCCGGTGTTTGTATCGCGGGCGATTACCAGAGGGGCAGGAGGGCGTGTGATGAAACTGAGGGTCGCCTCGGGCAGTTTGGGGTGCTGAAGCCTTCTACTCGAAACTGGGGGACTTGTAGATGTACGAGGACACCTCAGCTGGATGGGGAAACTTCTTGGAGCATTCGAGGACAGCCCTAGTGATGGCGTGGGACAATCAGATGAAACGAGCAACGTTCAGCACGTCAGTAGAGGGTGCTACATAAAAACCACGTACTACGTGTGTAGGCGCTATCAGCAGCTGATTTTTCTGCACTGGTACACGTCTGATAATGATTCATTCGACAATGTACAGTTGTTCTTTTCAAAGTACCCAAAAAAAAAAAAAAAAAAAAACAAAGCGTTTCCGGACATATGTCCATACAGTATATTTTCTTCCTCTGTGTGTGGGAAGTATTTCCCGAACATTGGCCGTACCTGCTCCGCACGCCAGTCGGAAAGGAGAGGGCACAGGGGGGCTGTGAAGAGGACGCCAGCCAGTGGCAGGCAGACCGACCCTCTGCAGGGCCTCTGCTATGCAGACGACAATCTGCTCAGCATACATTAGCATAATCAATAATAAAGCGCAGGAATTTGGTCAGTTTCTTTCCAGGAACTCCCCGACAGAACATGAATGATCCACGAAGAAGTTCTTCAATAGAGACTTAAAGTGCGAGGATTATTGCTAAGATTTTATACTTCTCGTGGCAGCCTGTTGGAACTGGATGCAGCAGGATACTGGACGTTATTCTGCACAAGACTCAAGGAGGTGTGATCCAAATACAGATTCGATTTCTGCCCGGTATTAACCGCTTCAAAGTTGCTAGTTCTTCGGAATAAGGCCATACCATTAATAAAAAAAAGATATATATACTAAGATGTCCGAAAGAACAGATACCATCGGTGACCATGCAGCTCGTTAGAATGAAATTACTGTGAAATTACAACCCTTAGCTGCTTACAGACGTTGACATACGTCAACGGGGACAGATGAAAATGTGTGCTCCGACCGGGACTCGAACCCGGGATCTCCTGCTTACACGGCAGACGCTATATCCACCTGAGTCACCGAGGACACAGAGGACAGATGTATGTCAACGCCTGTTAGCAGCTAATGGTGTTCATTTCATTGTAATTTCATTCTAACGAGCTGCTTGGTCACCGATGGTACCTGTTCTTTCGGACATGCCAGAAAGAACAGATACCATCTTAGTATATGTATATAGCTAAGGCTCACCGGCCACTTGACCATCTTCTTCTTCTGTGCGAATGCACAAACAGTGCCCGAACCCTTACGGGAATCGGCAACGCGCCGCGAGTAATGAGTATAATGGGCGGGGGCACTGCGAATGTAGTTCGGGACAATACGTTGAGAATGTGGGTCTCGCGGAAGGCGTGCAGTCGCGCTATCCTCTGTGTCCTCGGTGGCTCAGGTGGACAGAGCGTCTGCCATGCAAGCAGGAGATCCCGGGTTCGAGTCCCAGTCGGGGCACACATTTCATCTGGCGTATGTCAACGCCTGTAAGCAGCTAACGGTGTTCATTTCACTGTAAAAAAAAAAAAAAAGATAATTATATAAAGAGAGGTCAGTGTTCGAATTATCACAGTCAAGAAAGCGGATCGAAAGGAGATTCGCAAACGTACAGCATATAGTACCCGCACTGTCCCTTTCGTGGCCGAAAATACATTTTGTTTGGGGGAAGAATTAATCCATAATACTGTATAAATCCATGCGTCATAAGCGAATGAAAGTAGCAAAGTAGAGTGATTTTGTTGTTCGACTAGTGACTTACTAAAATGACTGTTACAGTGGTAAATATAGCAGCATACAGTTTTTGAGCAAGATCCTGTACGTGGGCTTTCCATGGCAGCCACCACCTGGGAGAGTTGGTATGTTCAGACTCGCTAATCATACGCCAGTTCTGTGTAATCGAAATCTCAGTTTTAGATGAATTATGTCTCAGAAACTGTAAAAACTGAGTCTTATTGTGATTCAGCATGAATTTACTTTCTTCAAGCCACGAAGTTATGTCTTGGACTGCAGTATTTGAGACATTAGCCATGTCCCACGTAGTATCCTTCACTACCAAGCTTATGTCATGAGCTGACTACTGAGGCATCCTTCACCCCCCCCCCCCCCCCTTCTTCCCCTGTTAACTCCGCTCCAAACGGTCGCCACCTCCTACTCTTTCTCTTTACTGTGCAGAATGATGTTTTACTGTCTGTTCTTAAAGTATGAGAGGAACCAGTTGTGAGCTGCATCTCTTATTCGACAATGGTCCAACTTTTGCTGTAATATTTTCTGATTAGCGTTTTCAGTTGTTGAAGCACGTCTAAAACAAGCTTTACATTTGACAGCGAACTAAAGCGATCAGTTACCCTTATGGCTATAGATACAAAATTTTAGAAAGCACTCTATTAATGAAGCGTCAACAGCAATCGGTATAAAACGTTAAAATCCAATGAAACATTCTCGATCACAACAGAGGTTTATTTTGGTTGGCAGCCGGCTTCGATATATAATTTAGACCATCTTGTGGCCGTACTTCCAGCAGGCGGCGGTGTGCGGAGCGACACGCGTAACAGCTCGGACACGGAGCTCACGGCCGGAGGGCGGTCTAAAGTAGACAGCGAACCCGGTTGCCGACCTAAATAATCTTCTGTTGTGCTCGAGAATGTTTCACAGAATTTCAATCTTTTGTATACAGCCTTTTCAATAATTTTGTGAAGAACCAATAGCATAGAATTACGTCTAAAATCGTCTACACTCCCCTTTTCTTCTTTTTTGTATAGCGGTTTGACTAATGAGTAACTTAATAGGCTAGGTAAATGAGCATTCCTAAAGGAAAAATTACAACTGTGGCTATGTACAGAGCTAACGTATGCGGCACGTTGCTTTAGTACCCTGCTAGACACTCCATCATATCCACGAGCATCCTCGGTCTTCCGAGATTTAGTCACTGACTCAATTCCCCCCTTGCTTGTGTAACGCAGGCGCCACTGTGCACTACCGTCGGTGTACTTTTGTAGTCGCCAGCAGGTCCTGGCGGTGCGACATCATCCAGGCAGGTGCGATTCAGAATACGTACGTCAGTCACGGAATGTTGGCGCACGGATACTAGTGCAGTTGCTCCGCGGCGATACAGTCTACCCACGATTTCTCTCCTTTCCTTTCAGGAAGCTCAGCATTGTCGTACGTGAGCTCTAAATATGGTAACCATCCCCTTTCAATTTTTGGTTATGTTCTGAAGCTACGTTTCAGTTCTCTTGGTGTATGTAACAGGTACATATGTCACAACTGAATGCTGATAACGCTGCCATACTCTACCTTGAGCGATACGCCTCTTCCGAACGTTACGTCGCCAGACACTGTCAAGTGGTCCAACTCGATGAGGTCCGGTATGGTGGCGAACCTTGAGAGGAACTCTTTCACCTGAAACAGCGAAGGGAGTGTCAGATGAGATATACCACTGAAATGTGGCTAGTGAAACAGTCTATGAAATGCAAGCGACTTGAACTATGGCCAAAATTTCTAATTATTTCATTATTCTAAATATTCCGTTATTCTACAGTACTTATTATTTTCGCACTGCAGGGGAGTGTGCACCGCTTTCAGACTTCCTGGCAGATTAACACTGTGTGTCAGACTGGGATCTCTGCCTATCACAGGCAAGTACTCCAATGACTGAGCTGTCCAAGGACAGTCAAGACTCATCTTCACAGGTTCAGTTCTGCCAGTACCCCTTCCCCTACCTTCCAAACTTGACAGATGTTCTTCTGAATACTTTGTTGGACTAATACTCCTAGAAGAAAGGACTCATAAGCGATCTTTAAATGTGCCAAAAAGTTACAAATAATCGAACACTCAGCTGCGGAGTGGAAATTCATTTTGTAAACAATCCTCTAGACTGTAGCTAAGTCATGTCTCCCAAATGCCCTTCTTTCCGGAAGTACTACTCCGACAAGGTACGTAGCAGAACTTCTGTGAAGTCTGGAAGGCAGGAGATGTACTTTCGAAAGAGAGACTGTGAAGGTGAGTCACGAGTTGTGCTAGAATATCTCACTCACAGCGTTGTCGCATAAAAGACAAAGGTCCCAGGTTTAAGTTCACATATGCACACATATCTGATCTGCCAGGAAGTTACAAATCCGTGCACACGCCACTGGCGAGTGAAAATATACCGTAGAAAAAAATTCGCCAGGCTGTGGCTAAACCATGTCTCCACAATATACTTTCTTCAAAAAATGCTCATTCCGCAGAGTATGCAGGAGAACTACTACGAAGTTTAGAAGACAGAAGATGAACCTATATTAAAACTCTGCACTTGACCACAAGTAATTATTTAATTTATTTCATCTTCACGCTTTTTAACAGTACGCCATTTTCAAAGGAGCGAAATCCTGTTGACACAAACTAATCGAATTACGCATAACAGTTTGCAGTAGCGCCTGATGGCTGGCTGTGACTCGGAGGGTTGTCGAAAGGTTGTCTATTCCGCCGACACGTAGAGATCGGTGGACGACTGTGTCCGCACAGACACATTTCAGAAGTGCCCCACGTAGCTGCGTGGGTGGCACTGAGTGTGAGAGGGGGATTTAGAGGGGCCCTCTGCCGGTTTATTCACGTGGTTAAGTGTTTTACCAGCTGAACGTGTCAATAGCGTAGCCCCAACCCTTTCTCCCTCCTCTCCTTGCATACGCCACTGGAGGGCGCGAAAAAGCAACGATAAAAAGCATGAATATCCTTTTCTGCTTCGGATTGCGTTCACATTGGTCGAATGGTTCTGACTGGTTTCTAGAGGTTTCACCCTGTACACTAGAGCAAAACTTGGAGTCACTCTACATTCTAAAGAGGTATCTAACCCCAATCACGTTCATTGCGCTTGCAGCTCCATGATGTCCTTCGGGAGGGTTGAATCGTCTGGGAGGTGTCAGCAATGTCAAAAGTTGTCAAGAACATCGCACTGCGAACTGTCGTATTCGATCGCAAAATGTGTGAATGTCCAAAGGAAAGGGATGACTGCATTCATGCGCTTTTAGACACCTCTTGAGATCTTTTTGTGTCAGTTGTAAAGAGCAGTGTGTCCGATATGCTTTCCTCCGCCACCCATAAGAAAGTCACTTGATTTCGACGTAGGGGGTCCCGGTTCTGAACTCCGTCGCACATGCTCCAAGGAATGGGTCACATGCGGGTAACGCAAGGTATGACGCCCTTTTCATGCTGTGACACTTGCACGGTGCCACTGGACATAATTTTGGGGAAATTTGGTGCTAATGTGACACCATTAGACCACCTTACACCTCGCGTGAACTTCTGACCTCTGGCCTTTTTGTGTACGTGTCAATATATAAGAAACTATCTGCCTCGATTGCGGTAATGGGCCGGCCGGAGTGGCCGAGCGGTTAAAGGCGCTACAGTCTGGAACCGCACGACCACTACGGTCGCAGGTTCGAATCCTGCCTCGGGCATGGATGTGTGTGATGTCCTTAGGTTAGTTAGGTTTAAGTAGTTCTAAGTTCTAGGGGACTTATGACCACAGCAGTTGAGTCCCATAGTGCTCAGAGCCATTTGAACCATTTTTTTGCGGTAATGGAACCAACAGTCACCTAGGTTTCAGTCCAAATAATTGAGCCTTCTTTAGAAGATATACCTGAATTTATAATTTGTCTAAAAGGGCATGATCTAGAAATAAAACTAAAACAGCCTGAACAGGCGTAGTCACATAAGTACTAAGTCTACACCAAGACCTAAGCTCTGGTGTGCGCCTCGTCTCCATGGACGCCGTGCGGTGGGACTCGGGAGCTCACGTGAAACTAAGTGGGCAATTAGAGATTCAGGTATAGGTTCTAAAGAAGGCTCAATTATTTGGGCTGAAACCTAGGCGAAGGTTGGTTTCATTACCGCAATCGAGGCTGATAGTTTCATATATATTAGATTATCACGATTTCTGACTGTGCTGCAATGTTGAAAGTACAAAAATACATGTCAGTACCTTGCTCTACGAAGCGTCGCTGACCCCGAGTATTACGTCGCAGCGCGCCACGCTTCTGCAACTTTACAGAGGAAGTTTGTCGGCATTTTCGAGCTAAATTTCTAACATATGGGTCGCAGTGGAAGGAAATGAAGGGGTTTCAAAGAAGCGGCCCTTTAATTTCTTTGGGCAGTATACAATGTGATTCAGCTGCCCCTATTACTGGGTTGTGGGCAGCCCACAATGCCTTCAAATATTGTCTCGTTCGTTACGCGCAAACTATTAATTCTACATTAATTTAATGTAATTAAATTTTATACTGGGAGACGTTTTCACCAGAGAACACAGTTTTCGAATTATTCAAGAAAGACGCGTTTGACTGTCTTTTTTTCTACATTTCTCTCGAATTATTCGAAAACTATAGCCTCCAGCGAAACGCATCCCAATACAAAATTTAACTACATTAAATTTCCTGTAAAAGTCCTGTTCATTTTTTTCTGTAGGACGAGTAGTTTGCGTGTAGTGAGCGAGAGAATATGAAAATCTCGCAGATGGTATTTGAAGGCGTAGTAGGTTGCATAAAACCCAGCGGTAGGGGCACCTGAATCACGCTGTGTGTTATTATACACTACATTACCTGCTCTCCAGACCATGTAAGTAGACAAGGCAGCACATGAAAGCTGTCTGTACTGCTTGCGCCGAAGCAGAGAGAACACAAAGATCCTTTGATGCTTCGCTAAGAGACTGACAACCAGAGGAACACAAGCAAGCAATTGTGAATGGAAAGCTAACACGACCGAAAGCAGTCTGTTCGTTTTGCTTGTTTCCTCGTGTCGGCTCTGGCATAAACCAAGTTTTATAAGGTCAGCCCCACGAAGGAAATCGCCGTAAGGTTAGGGAGAGGCTGCACCGCCGGCTGAACGCCGCACGTACCTTTCCGAAGTGCTTGTCGCCCAGCTTGATCAGCGGCGTGGTGGGGAACATGCGCTGCAGGCTCATCACCAGCGAGCCGCTGCTCAGCGAGTACAGGTTGCTCATCACCAGCAGCAGGTCGGACGTCTTCTTCACCGGCAGGAACCGGCTCCGAGGGACGTTGATGCCTGCAACGTCCACCACAACGACAGTCACCAGCTGCGTGCGAGGGAGGTGCACACCGGGACGTCACAAACAGTTATCAAAATACGAGGGCAGTTCAATAAGTAATGCAACACATTTTTTTTCTCGGCCAATTTTGGTTGAAAAAAACCGGAAATTTCTGGTGGAATATTTTCAAACATTCCCGCTTCGTCTCGTATAGTTTCATTGACTTCCGACAGGTGGCAGCGCTGTACGGAGCTGTTAAAATGGCGTCTGTAACGGATGTGCGTTGCAAACAACGGGCAGTGATCGAGTTTCTTTTGGCGGAAAACCAGGGCATCTCAGATATTCATAGGCGCTTGCAGAATGTCTACGGTGATCTGGCAGTGGACAAAAGCACGGTGAGTCGTTGGGCAAAGCGTGTGTCATCATCGCCGCAAGGTCAAGCAAGACTGTCTGATCTCCCGCGTGCGGGCCGGCCGTGCACAGCTGTGACTCCTGCAATGGCGGAGCGTGCGATCACACTCGTTCGAGATGATCGACGGATCACCATCAAACAACTCAGAGCTCTACTTGACATCTGTGTTGGTAGTGCTGTCACAATTGTTCACCAGTTGGGATATTCAAAGGTTTGTTCCCGCTGGGTCCATCGTTGTCTAACCGAACACCATAAAGAGCAAAGGAGAACCATCTGTGCGGAATTGCTTGCTCGTCATGTGGCTGAGGGTGACAATTTCTTGTCAAAGATTGTTACAGGCGATGAAACATGGGTTCATCACTTCGAACCTGAAACAAAACGGCAATCAATGGAGTGGCGCCACACCCACTCCCCTACCAAGAAAAAGTTTAAAGCCATACCCTCAGCCGGTAAAGTCATGGTTACAGTCTTCTGGGACGCTGAAGGGGTTATTCTGTTCGATGTCCTTCCCCATGGTCAAACGATCAACTCTGAAGTGTATTGTGCTACTCTTCAGAAATTGAAGAAACGACTTCAGCGTGTTCGTAGGCACAAAAATCTGAACGAACTTCTCCTTCTTCATGACAACGCAAGACCTCAAACAAGTCTTCACACCCAAGAGGAGCTCACAAAACTTCAGTGGACTGTTCTTCCTCATGCACCCTACAGCCTCGATCTCGCACCGTCGGATTTCCATATGTTTGGCCCAATGAAGGACGCAATCCGTGGGAGGCACTACGCGGATGATCAAGAAGTTATTGATGCAGTACGACGTTGGCTCCGACATCGATCAGTGGAATGGTACCGTGGAGGCATACAGGCCCTCATTTCAAGGTGGCGTAAGGCCGTAGCATTGAATGGAGATTACGTTGAAAAATAGTGTTGTGTAGCTAAAAGATTGGGGAATAACCTGGTGTATTTCAATGCTGAATAAAACAACCCCTGTTTCAGAAAAAAATGTGTTGCATTACTTATTGAACTGCCCTCGTAACAGTATTGAGGCAAAAAAAAAAAAAATGGCTCTGAGCACTATGGGACTTAACGTCTTACGTCATCAGTCCCCTAGAACTTAGAACTACTTAAACCTAAATAACCTAAGGACATCACACCCATCAATGCCCGAGGCAGGATTCGAACCTGCGACCGTAACAGCAGCGCGGTTCCGGACTGCAGCGCCTAGAACCGCACGGCCACCGCGGCCGGCCAGTACCGAGACAGCATCCTAAATACACTGGTGTACAAAATTAAAGCTATCTCCCCGTCCTGTGTCTACTTCACGATATAGTCATACAAACTGTCAATAGATATCCGTAGGATCGTATTCTGCGCGGAAGATGGACTCCGTCAATGGGCAACCGTGCTAACGATGACGTCAGGGTACCTGTCAAACAGGGTAGTGTTTGCCAGGCAGCCCCACATCGATAATAGTTGTGTACACTGTGAGAGGCGGTGCAGTACGGCCCAGAGAAGATTCCTAACAGACTCTCTGTGGTGCAGAGCCATAGGAAGAAAGGAAGCACGGCAGGCGCAAACTGATGGGGCCCGGCGGCTTAATGTGAATCGTTCTGTTGTTTCTCGGATGTGGCGACAGTTTATAGAGACCGAAACCGTATTCCAAAGACCAGGGCAGGGCCGACCACGTGTGACTTCAAAAGAGAGGATCGTTGTTTGGGTATAATGACAAGAGAGTACCGCCACGGCATGTGCCATGTGAGCTCGCGACATGTACTGCACGTGTTATATCGAGGCAGACAGTGTGCAGAAGGGTTCGGAAGGGTTCCTACAATAACTGTTGGAGGTGTGCCGTACGTCTACCTGAGTGGCGTCGTCGCGGAAGGGCACATCTAAAGTGGAGTCATCAAAAACCCACCTCGACGGTCGAACAGTGGGCCAATGTCGCTTTCACAGATGAGTCCCCATTTAGTCTGTGGAGTGATTGTCGATGGAGTCGCATCTGCAGGGAACGTAGAACACGATTTGTGGGCCCAGAAACTGTGGAAAGAGACAGAGATCGAGGAGGATCCCTGATGGTAAGGGCAGGGATTATACTGACCAATCGAAGCATTCTTCATGAAACTGTACAGGTGAATCGACAAGGTTCAGCTGCTGTTAGGTATCGTTACGAGAGGTTGGGACCTCATCTGCGGTTGTTGCCAGGTGCTGCGTGCCTAGACGTCGTATTGATTGACGGTAATGCTCGATCTCATAGAGCACAGGTGGTTCATGTTGTCTTGGAAACGGAAGATACTGCACGCACTACGTGGCCTGCTCGCTCTCCCGATTTGAATGCCATAGAGCATGTCTGGGATGCACTAGGGGCGCGGGTTGCACCACGTCAGCATCCACGTGACCAGTTTCCAAGGCCTGGGAGCAGCGCTGCTGGAAGAGTGGGCGCCAGTGCCTCAACACGAGACTGGCGAGGTCATTCGCAGCAGGCCCCGTCGCCGTGAGGCCTGTGTTGCTGCTAGAGGCGCTCACACCCATAATGAGCACACTAACCAGTTGTCGAAATACGTGTACTAATCCGTCAAGTTGGAAGAAACGAAGGACATTTTTATCTACCGTTATGCATCTTGCAGTTGCTTGCGTTCTGTATTCTGTACAGTGTTTCTACTTTACTATCGCTTGTTTATACTGTTTTGTCGCAAAATAAAGGCAACCACGCAAATTTTCCTTTTCTTTCTTTAATTTTGGACACAAGTGTATAAGTGGGATAGTCATAAAGTTTTAATCATCACTCAGACAAAATGAAGTTGGGTAATTCTTTGGTTTGTTTCTTTGCGGGGATGTTTCTGCAGTTGTGCTACACACTGAAATAGCACAATACCAGAGTTTGATTACCTCCGTCGGTGGCCAATATTGATAGCAGCTTGGAGGCGCTACAGCATGTGACAGACAAACACCATCAGACGTCTAAGAGGCGTGTCATATGGGTCCGGCTGCTCACAGCACCAGGGTTACACAAGCAGCTGTGAGTGACTCTTGTGTAGTACGCCGTATGAGTTACTGTGAGCGGCGTTCAATAGGTAATGCAACATTTTTTTTTCTGAAAGCAGGTTGGTTTTACTCAGGATTCTAATACACCAATTATTCCCCACCCTTTTAGCTACAAAACCCTAGTCTTCAACACAATCACCTTTGACTGCGATGCCCTTACGCTACCACTCTACTGGTGAATATCGGAGTCAATGTCTCGCTGCAGCAATAACCTCCTGTCACCCACGTACTGTTTCCTGTGGAGTGCGTCGTTTATCGGGTCAGACAGATGAAACTCGGAAGGTGCGAGGTCCGGCCTTTTGGCCTGGATAAGGAAGCACTTGTCAGGTGTACAGACTTTTGTATGGCCTTGCATTATCGTGGAGAAGGAAAAGTTCGTTTGTATTTTTCTGTCTAAAAACACGCAGAACTCATTTCTTCAATTTTGTGAGGGCAGGAAAACACACTTCGGAAGTGATTGTTGCATCATATGGGAGGACGTCAAGGACAATGACCCCTCCAGAGTTCCGGGAGACCGCTACTGTGACTTTACCGGCTGAGGATGTGGCCTTGAAGGGGAGATGGTGTGGCGCCGCTCCGTGGATTGCCCTTTCGTTTCCGGTTCGAAGTTATGAACCCGTGTTTCATTTCCTCTGACGACGTTCGGCAAAACATTGTCCCGATCAGACACATAACGCACACGCAGTTCTGCACAGGTGGTCCATAGTTGTTGTTTACGGTCTCGTGTTAGGCAGCGAGGAAACCAGCGGGCACACACCTCTGAGCCCCGCAGCTGCTGCCTGCCTCTTTAGCTGAGTGCTCGGCGCGTCTGGCTGCCGTGCAGCTGGCCCGGGTTCGATTCCCGAGTGTGTCGGAGATTTTGCCTGCTCGGGAACTAGGTGTTGTGTAGGCCGTTCATCATTTCGTTATCATCGACTCGCAAGTCGCCCAGTGTGGTACCGAACGCAAGGACTTGCAGCTCAGCGGCCGAACCTTTCCAGATGGGGACTCCTGGCTATTAATGCCGTGCGACCAGCTCATTTCAACCCAATTGGGGGACGAGTGTATCAGCACTACCAACAGAGACGTCCTGTTGAGCAGCGAGGTATCTGATTTCCATCCGTCGATCATGTCGAATGAGACTGTCCACACGTTCCAACACTGTAGGAGCCACAGCTGTGTGTTACCAGCCGGCA
Source organism: Schistocerca americana (assembly GCF_021461395.2). Classification (NCBI taxonomy): domain Eukaryota; kingdom Metazoa; phylum Arthropoda; class Insecta; order Orthoptera; family Acrididae; genus Schistocerca; species Schistocerca americana. The sequence goes on from NC_060127.1 coordinate 195,227,027, forward strand.
AGTGGGAGATTGGAATTGTTTGCGTGACCTGTTGCGATGATGACACATGCCTCGCCAACGACTCGCTGTGCTTTTGTTCACTCGCATGGTTCCGCAGACATTCTGAAAGTGTCTATGAACATCTGCGATGCTCTGGTTTTCCGCCAAAAGCAATGACAGCTCTCTGCTTGAAACGCACCTCCAAGGAGGCTGGAGTAGGAACATTCGACGATCTGCCACACCAAATCCCGCGTTGCTCAACAGAAACTGGCAGAGAAAAGAACGTGTTGCCTTACTTATTGAACTCCTCTCGTACAAATTACGTCTAGTTTCTACGATACTGGCCATTAAAATTGCTACACCAAGAACAAATGCCGATGATAAACGGGTATTCATTGGACAAATATATTACACTAGAACTCACATGTGATTACATTTTCATGCAGTTTGGTAGCATAGATCCTGAGAAATCAGTACCCAGAACAACCACCTCTGGCCGTAATAACGGCCTTGATGCGCCTGGGCATTGAGTCAAACAGAGCTTGGATGGCGTGTACAGGTACAGCTCCCCACGCAGCTTCAACACGATACCACAGTTCATCAAGAGTAGTGACTGGCGTATTGTGACGAGCCAGTTGCTCGGCCACCATTGACCAGACATTTTCAATTGGTGAGAGATCTGGAGAATGTGCTGGCCAGCGCACCAGTCGAACATTTTCTGCATCCAGAAAGGTCCGTACAGGAGCTGCAACATGCGGTCGTGCATTATCCTGCTGAAATGTAGGGTTTCGTAGGGTTCGAATGAAGGGTAGAGCCACGGGTCGTAACACATCTGAAATGTAACGTCCACTGTTCAAAGTGCCGTCAATGCGAACAAGAGGTGACCGAAACGTATAGCCAATGGCACCCCATACCATCACGCCGGGTTATACATCAGTATGGCGGTGACGAATACACGCTTCCAATGTGCGTACACCATCGCAGGCGCTCCTGTCTGTGATGCAGCGTCAAGGGTAACCGCAGCCATGGTCTCCGAGCTGATAGTCCATGCTGCTGCAAACGTCGTCGAACTGTTCGTGCAGATGGTTATTCTGTTGCAAACATCCCCATCTGTTGACTCAGGGATCGAGACGTGTCTGCACGATCTGTTACAGCCATGCGGATAAGATGCCTGTCATCTCGACTGCTAGTGATACGAGACCGTTGGGATCCGGCACGGCGTTCCGTATTACCCTCCTGAACCCTACGATTCCATATTCTGCTAACAGTCATTGGATCTCGACCAATGCGAGCAGCAATGTCGCGTTAAGGTAAACCGCAATGGCGATAGGCTACAATCCGATCTATATCAAAGTCGGAAACGTGATGGTACGCATTTCTCCTCCTTACACGAGGCATCACAACAACGTTTCACCAGGCAACGCCGGTCAACTGCTGTTTGTGTATGAGAAATCGGTTGGAAACTTTCTTCATGTCAGCACGTTGTAGGTGTCGCCACCGGCGCCAAACTTGTGTGAATGCTCTGAAAAGCTAATCATTTGCATATCACAGCATCTTCTTCCTGTCGATTAAATTTCGCTTCTGTAGCACGTCATCTTCGTGGTGTAGCAATTTTAATGGCCAGTAGTGTATTTGAATACTAACCCTGCTTTGGACATTGACTTCCTGGTTACCTTTATCGGTGTTTGTTCAGTGTTCAGCCCATCAAAACCTTGGCTTTCTTTACGGATTACGTGTTTGAATCGAGAATGGATATGAAATGTGGGATGCTCCCATAGGAACCAAAACAAAATGGCGCGGTTTACTGATAAAGTCTTCATTTTTTTCAAAATGATATATTGAAGTGGACCCGGATGGCCAGCGAAGACAACGAGGTGTGACGGTCTGGGGCGGCATTTCTCGCACACGGCGAGATTTTCCAAGTCTTGTCTTCGTGCTGGCCAAACCCTCCATTAGCCAGCAAGGTCGCCGGATCCGTCCCCAGTTGAGAACGTTTGGAGCATTGTGGGCAGGGCGCTCCAACCAGCTTGGGATCCTGACGACACAACTCACCATTTGGACGGAGTCTGGCACGATGTTCCCTAGGAGGTCATCCAACGACTCTGTCAATCAATGGCAAACCGAGCAACTGCTTGCATAAGGGCTAGAAGTGGACCAACGCATTATGAACCTGGTCAATTTGTGAAGCTTCTTTTCTTGAGTAATAAAACCATTTTTTTCTGAAATTGTAATCTTTGTTTGTCTGTACATGTACGTCACATCCATCAGTTTCCTTCCCATTCAGATAATTCCTTCGTGGTGTGTCGCTTTTCGTTGCCTTACTGTATACTACGTTTTAATGTAGTTGGGACCTTAGGAATTAAGAATCTTCCTCCCTGGTCTTTGTTTAATGAATATTTCGGTGTGCTCCACACCTCCACAAATGTTAACACAAGGACAATGTTCTCGAAAGATACCCCATTCATTTTATTTGCATTGAAAGCTGTGGAGAAGGGCCTGCCTTAAATAGTGATTACAAATATATTAGGTAAGAATTTCCTCCATACAGATCGCTGTGGAAGTTCGAGACCCGAATCAGTGGTGATGGAGTAATCGAAATAATTTCTGCTACCACACAAGCTCGCGGTTTTTCAGATTATTAGATAGCGTAGGGCACAGAAGGCAAAACCATTTGCATTCCACAGATTGTATCTATGACAGACAATTTATCTTCATATACAGTCAGTAGACATGTGTGGTCTACAGTGAGAATTCTAGTTTCAGGTTTGTCTTGGTTAAGTCTGCTTAAGCCTAGCTTTTATTCCGTTATACTTTACTTAAGGTCTTGCCACTCTGAAACTTCAATGATCTCAGTCAGACATCGTTTACGTAAATGTGGGCCAGATTTAATATAAAGGGGTAACATTTCAGAGCATAAAATCCGTCATGGTCTCTCATGAATTATTATGTTAAAGTTGAAAAGAGACCAGGCTTTCAAGCTTTACTTGGAAGTGACTGGCTTTAGCTGTAAGCCAAGTAATTAATGCTAGATCATTAGGAAACTGAATTAATTTTATTCACTTAAATGTACCGTATATTCCTCAGGATCATTGTAAAATTATCGTGATATGAAAAGATACATTGAACAAGCTAGCAAATGAGGCCATAGAAAAATTTAGAAAGAGAACTGAACTTTATTTATATAAATGTGGTTCATTTTCCTAGGACTATTCTAAAATGATCACGATTATGGAAAGGTAAATTGAACAAGTAGAAAATGAGACCAAAGAGAAATTTGGAAAGAGAAATGAAGTTCACGGACAACAAAGAAAAACTTTGAAATTTTCTGATGATATTATAATTCAGTCAGAGACTACCAACTGTCTGGGAGTACAGCTGAAAACGGGGTGGATATTGTCTTCAGATGTGGTTATAAGATTAAGATCAACAAAAGTAAAACATGTGTATTCAAACGTAGTCGAATTAAATGAGGAAAAGATGAGGAAATTAGGTAAGAAAATGACACACAGTAACCAGAAGTTGGGGTTTACTATTTCAGGACCAAATCCGAATATCTCATTAGAGAAGAATTAAGGACGATAAAATTCATACTTACAACAGCAAGAACACATGTTCATAAGAAATAGGAATATTTTAACATCTAAAATAGATTAAAGTTTTAGGAAGACTTCTCTAAAAGTATTTGTCTCGAGTGCAGCCTCGCACGGATCTGAGACAAAGACGATAAACGGTACAGGCAAAAAGAGCTTTTGAAATGCGGTGCAGCAGAAGGATGTTGAAAAAAAATAGATGGGTTGGTCGAATAACTAATGAGTCGGTGCTAAATCGAATCTATAGGAAAAGAAATTTGTGGTGCAAGTTGACAAAAAGAAGGGTTCAGTTCATAGGACACATCTTAAGACATCACAGACTAATTAATTTGATGATGGAGAGAAGTGTGGAGGTTAAATATTGTAGAGAGAGGCTAAGATCTGACTGCGATAAACAGTTTCAGTGGATGCAATTTTTGTAATTACATCTTCTGTGAATGGACGAATGGGGCTGCGGCTGGTAGACGACTTGCAGAAAACAGGTACCCAACGGCCGTAAATTAATGGAATACTTTTATTACGCATAAGCAGATTATTGCACAAATTTACGGCTGTTGGTTTCTGTTTCCTGCGAGTCAGTGGGTGTGGGTTGCAGGAGTTGTGCGACGATGAAGAGGCCTGCAGAGTATAGACTAGCGTGAAGTGCAGCATCAAACCAGGCTTCGGACGGGAAATCGCAATAATATTTTCTTTATTATATTCAGAATTTGCATCGATTACTCTGGTAAAATAAGTCAACAAACATCTTGAATGTTGAGCCGTGGTAAAAATTGCTGTTTTGAACAGCGCGCCGCAGCGCGTAGTGTGAAGCAGTCGCCCTCCGTTTCTGGCGGTGGCGTCGCTGTGGCAATCGCAGCTTTGGTGTCGCCCTCTGGTGGGAAAGGGGAAGGGCTGCCTGTTCACGTGCATTTAAGGGGCGCTATGAGCCCGCCAGGGGGTCAGTCTGAGTGTGTGCAGTCTGGCTGAGTCTGGTCAGTTGGTCAGCCGGGTCAGTGTGGGGCAGTCAGTGTCTGTCTGTCGTCCGGAGTGCTAGTATGTGTTAGGCCGCCAGTCTGCACGAGTTTGTTCGGGCAATGGGCATTGGCGGTTGGACCGATCGGTTGGTCGGTCGCGCACTGAGGCACAAGATGACTTATCCGCCTGGAGCGTCGGCCCACGTGAGGTCACCACGTCAGTCCAGTGGACCGCGCCGTATAGCGGGGCGTAGTGGCTTCCCGGCCGACACGAGAGCAACAGGAGTCAACACACGACATCGGGCTGGCCGGTGCGAGATGCGACGCCGGGAGACGGGAGATGGGCGCGCCTTCCTGCGTCCGTTGAAGCGGCTGGCAGCGGACGGTTCGGGAGAGCGTTTTGGGGGTGCTGCGCCAGGTCTTCGCCAGACATCGCAGTTATTAGAAGTTAAGTGATTCGTGATATGTTGTTTCATTTACTTGTTGAATTCTACTTATTTCCTTGATCAGTCTCTCGTCCCCAGCTTACTCGTCTGTCTCCCGTTCGCATTTGTTAGGCAGTTGGTGTCTGTCTGTCTGTCGGTGTGTCATACGTTAGTAGCTGCCTCTGTCATGTTTGTCGGATTCGGTGTTAACGAATTTATTGCTTGAAGTGTAAAGGCCGAATTCCTGAAATATGCTTTTATGTTGCCTATCATCTTGAGAGGCGGTACATGTGTAATGTAGAGCATGTTTGTATATTTTATGGAAGACTGCATTTCATGGTTTTTTTAATTTAAATGGTCATTTTAGTATATGAAGTTGCCACCCTTCCACCGTAAGAGTTTTTCTTTTAAAAACAAATTGCGCCTTCGGTGGCAAGTTAATTTTTTTAATGTTAGTGTTTTGTACCATTTACATCCCTCCTATGGGGTGCATAGTTTATGTGCTTGTGTGAGTTGTTAAAAATTTTAGTTTAAGATAATGTCGTGTGTTGCAGATTTGCACCAGTGTAGTCTTTCAGAGGTGTCAAAAGGGAGCGGCAAGGTTCTCAGCCCCAAAAGCTCATACTGTCAAAATTCGTTATTTCTGCCTCTGAATAAATTGTAACTTGATGTTGAGAGGGTGCTTTCTGATTATAATTTTTAAATCTTTTTAAAAAAAGGATTTTTAGGCATAAAATTTCCATTTGTTGAAAGAAATTTTATCTGTTTTCACCAGTTACCCACTGGCAACTACTTCCACGCTCACATAGTGTGATTAACTGTGGTAATGTTCTTGATGAATCGCTAGTAAATAAAGTAAATTTTTAACAAAAGGTTTTGAAAGTAAATTCACAGTTCAAATGTATATGGCATACTTAGTCGTAATTCACCGGTATGCAGGTATGGGCCTATTAAGGGAAGAGGAAGTGAAAGTACAGAACCCTGAGGGACACTGCACACTATGTGCTTCAGCAAAACGCCAGTTTATGTCAGTGAAAGTGTAAATCGGCTTTTTGCTTCTGGCTCAATAAGCGAGTAAACAGACTGTCTGTCTTTCACCTGTGCGCGAAATGTGTAACTGGAGTTCTGTATTCTGCTGCAAGCGTCGCCCACCTGACAGAAGGGAGTTTACGAAGTCGTAACAAGACACAGTGCAGTAGTTCCTGAGTAAAGATTAGTGGTCGCGAGATCCTGCTACGGAATGCGCTCTGTACTCACCCAGACCACCATCAAAGCACTTCATGGCGGCCCCCACGGCCGTCTCCAGCTGCACAACGTTCAGCCCTCCGTCCAGCGACTTGTTGTTCACGATTATTTCCATCTTGAGCGTCTGCTCGTCCAGGACACGTTCGATGGCTGCGTGCATAAGTAAAAGACAGCGTTAGCGGGGAAATAAATGTTACTAGCAGAAAAGTAATACGCTGGAAGGAACTGTAAGAGGTATGAAACTGATATTACGTACACGTGAGTCTGAATTGATTTAACCTTTTCATATAAAAAGCTTTGAGGACTTTCAAAGGACAACCATCTGAAATGAACTGCAACCTATGTTCACAGTAATTTGTGCGTGTATTCCAATCTCTGTCTTCTTCTACAGTTTTTACCGTCTACAACTTCCTCGTAACGTCAAAGTCATTCCTTGACGTCTTAAAAGGTATCCAATCATTCTGTCCCATCTTTTGTCAGTGTATTCCAGATATCCCTCCTCCTCATTCCTGACCTTATCAGTCCACCTAATTTTCAATATTATTCTGTAACAGCACATCCCAAATACTTCGATTCTCTTCTGTTCCATTTTTCCCACAGTCCATGTGTGACTGCAATACAATGCTGTGCTCCAAACTTTCCCAAATTAAGGTCTACGTTTGATAATGTTATTCTTCTCTTGGCCAAGAATGCCCTTTTTGCCAGTGCTAGACTGCTTTTTGTATCCTCTTGGTTCCATCGATCATGGGTTGTTTTGCTGCCTATGTCTACTTCGTGATCACTAAGCCTGATGTTAAGTTTCTCGTTGTTTCCATTTCCGCTACTTGCCTTTACTTTCGTCTTTTTTCGATTTACTCTCAATCCATATTCTGTACTCATTAGACTGTTCGTTCAATTCAGCAGATCATGTAATCCTTCTTTACTTTCACTTAGGATAGCAATGTCATCAGAGACTCTTATCATTGATATCCTTTCACCCTAACTTTCAATTCCAGTCTTGAGCCTCTCTTTTATTTCCGTCATTGCTTCTTCGATGAATAGACTGAACAGAGGGCGAAAGACTACGTCCCTGTCTTACACCCTTTTTAATCCGAGCATTTCCTTCTTGGTCTTGTAGTCTTACTGTTCCCTCTTGGTTGTTGTACGTATAGCATATTGCCCATCTTTACCTATAGCTTACCCCTATTTTTATGAGAATTTCGAACATCTTGCACCATTTTATACTGCCTAATGTTTTTCCAGCTTTAAAAATGCCTTGTATGTGTGTTGATTTTTTTTAGTCTTGCTTCTATTATCAAGCGCAAACTCAGAACGTCCCTCTGGTGCCTTTACCTTTTCTGAAGCCAAACTGGTCATCTAATACATCCTTAATTTACTTTTCCATTCTCCCGTATGTTATTCTTGTCAGTAACTTGGATGCATGAGCTGTTAAGCTGATTGTGCGATAATTCTCGCACTTGTCAGCTCTTGCTGTCTTCGGAATTGTGTGGATGATGTTTTTTCGAAAGTCAGATGGTATGTCGCTAGACTCGTACATTCAACACACCAACGTGAATAGTCATTTTGTTGCCACTTCCCCAATAATTTTACAAGTTTCGATGGTATGTTATCTATCCCTTCTGCCTTATTTGATCTTCAGTCGTGCAAAGCTGTTTTAAGTTCCGATTCTAATACTGCATCCTCTATCTCTTCTATGACGTCATCGGACAAGTTCTCCCCCTCATACAGGCCATCTTTGTAGTCTGTCCACCTTTCCACTCCTTCCGCTGCATTTAACTGTGGAATTCCCCTTACACTCTTATTGATACCACCCTTGCTCTCAACCTCATCGAAGGTCGTTGAGCCGTGCTTTGGCTCGTGTTTGTGCCGTTGGCAGGTTGGCGTCGTGTATTCGGATTGTGACCTCTCATTTTGTTAGTCCGTTCACTGGCGCCACTACGTTTGCTCGCTTTGTCTGTCCGTGAGTGGCAGCAGCGGCGTTTATCGATAGCGAGTACTGTGGTACTATCTCTGGAGCGACCTCGAGTATATCGGGGTCGTCGTGTGTGGGAGTTCAGTTCAGTCGGGACGGAGCAGCAGTGAGGTCCGACAGCGCCAGCACTCGCCGACGGAGCTGGCGACACACGTGCACTGCCCGATGGAAGGACGTGGTCGCGAGAGTGCACGACCACGTCGAGGTCCGGATTCAGCGAGTTTAACTTGAATGGATCGTTATATTCGAGTAGTGCAACTTTCACTTTGTGTGTGTGTCCGTCGAAGTGACCTCATGCCATCAAGCTGTCAGTTGGCGGTTTTATTCTCCGACGTTTCCCTTGCCTGGCTTGATTGGCAACCACCGATGGTTGGTCGTTCGGTCGGTCGTCTCAGTGGACGACGTGTGTCTGATCTTTCCACCGTTTCTGTGTTCTTAGCGTTCATGTCTACTTCCAATTCGTCTTGTTGCTGTATAGTGACTGTTTTACCATTGTCTGAGTTGTTTGTGGAATTGTCTTTTGCGGTTCCGTGTGCATCTAATCAGTTTTTGAATAGGCAATTTGGTCTTAACCCTGTTTGCATACTAGGATTTGGTGGAGCCAATTTGTGTAATTAAATACTTGCCATTTGACGATGATAACTGTTATTCTATCGTGCTTTTGGCTGTCTCATCGTAGGTGGATTTTGCGAGTGTGTTGGTCGGCGTTTAAGCTGTCCCTAGTTTGAGTTGCCATCCCGTTATGTGAGCATAGCTCTTGGCTGCCTGTCTCACAGCTTACGCAGCTGTAGGCACTTTTCTCAGGTCGATCCTTGGAGCACTGTCAGTGGATCACTCCCTTCTTATTCGGTCTGATTGTGTCGAATGTTTAAAAATAATGTTTTGTTTAAATTATTCCTATTGCTCGTGGCCTTCAGCCGACAAATAATTTGAATTCTTTCTTAATAAGGCCTTCAGCCGTCAGTGTAGCTTGTGCTAGTCAATTTCCTTTAAATGATTGTTTTTAAAAATTATTTCCTTAAATAGTGTATGTGTTTACTGTAGAACCAACTCTAACTGATTAGCCCCGTCCACACCTTTTCCTGCTTTCCCAAAGTTCCACGTTTCAGTTGTTTTGACTATTGTGTGCTAGGCCAGTCCGCACTACCATTTCGATTTCTTCACATTTTTACTGCAGCCTTTTCTTCTTAGCTTCTCCGCTCTTTCCGTTTATTTCCTAACTGTTTTGTATTTCTGTATTCCTGAACTTTCCTGAACACTTTTGTACTTCCGTCGATTAACTGAAGTATTTCTTCTGTTACCCATGGTTTCTTCGCAGTTACATTCCTTGTAACTATGTTTTGCTTTCCAACTTCGGCGATTGTCCTTTCAGGATATGTCCATTCCTCTTTAGCTTAGCTGCCTGTTGCGCTATTCATTATTGCGGTATCTATATCCTCAGAGAAGTTTAAGTGTATCTCTTCATTACACTGTACTTTCGTATCCCAGTTCTTTCGAACTTTTTTTTTCCTGACTAGTCTCTTAAACTTCATCCTACTCTTCGTCACTGCTAAATTGTGATCTGAGTCTATATCTGAAGTTGGGTACGCCATATCTGATTTCAGAGTTACTGCCTGATCATGTTGTAATATAACTAGAATCTTCCCGTATCTCCCGACCTTTCCCAAGTATACCTTTTCCTCTTGTGATTCTGGAGCAAAGTATTCAGTGTTAGCATCTGAAATCTATTGCAGAACTCAATTAGTCTTCTCCACTCTCATTTCTAGTTCGAAGCCCGTATTGTTCCATAAAACTTCGTTCTATTTCTTCCCCCCCAACCGCCTTCCTATCCCCAATGAGTGTTAGATTTTCATCGCCCTTTTCGATTCCTCATATACTTTCTCCAACTCTTAATCTCCTGTCTGCAACATCGGCATGTATTCCTGAACTATCGCTGCCAGTGTTGGTTTACTGTCGATTCTAATAAGAACAACCTTATCACTGAACTGCTCACAGTAACTCACTTTCTGCTCTAACTTCCTATCCATAACAATCCTACTCCCGTCATAAGATTTTCTGCTGCTGTTGGTATTGCGATGTACTCATTGAACAGAAATCGTTATCTTCCTTCCGTTTCACTTCACTCACACCCGCTATATCTAGACTGAGTCTTAGCATTTCCCGTCGCAGATTTTCTTGCTTTCCTATCACTTTCAAACTTCTGACATTCCACGCCCCGACTCCTAGAACGTTACTCTTTGGTTGGTTATTCACTCTTTCTCTCATGGTCACCCCCACTTGGCAGACCCCTTCCGAAAATCGGAATGAGGGACTAGTCGGGAATATTTTGTCAGTGGAGAGACATGATGACACTTTTTCAATTACAAGCCGCCTGTCTATGGACACACGTTATGTGTGTCTAACGCAGGGGTTCACATTGCGTTCTGCGTCCTCATTCCGTTGATCATTGGTGGTTCTTCCTTCTTTTAGGGGCCGCTTCCCACCTCAAGGGCAAAAGAGTGCCCTGTTCCTCCGTCCGCCCCTCCTCCCTCATTTACAAGACCGTTGGCAGAACGGAAGTCTTCGGCTGCCGTTGCCGATAATTTTTATTCAAAATTTAAGCAGTGGTGAGATGCCAAACCGGGACCCATAACGTTCTGGTTACTCCTTGATCTCGGAAACACTATGAAGCACCTTTATCACAAGTTAATGAATTGTTAAGAGAAACAAAGTAATCGTGACTTTTTCTAAGGCGGATTTATATTCCTTATAAAAACTGCAAGACTCGTGCAGCAACTTACCGTCGAGCTTGACCCACAGGTTGTTGGTGTTGAAGTACTTGAACGTCTTGACCGACTTGAAGTCCTCCACGTGCTCCTTGGGCACCTGGGCGATCTCAAGCAGGCGCAGCTTGTCCTCGTAGTGGATGAGCGTCCCACCCTACATCGAAAGGTGCACACAGTGCAAATGAGAAGTCAACAGGGATATGCACGTCTGTTTCATTGGTAGGGAAAAGGCGCTTGGACCATCCCCTTGAAGACCTGAAGATGCTTTGGTGTAAAATGTAAGGGCACTAAGCGAGCGAGGTGGCGCAGTGGTTACAACACTGGACTCGCGTTCGGAACGACGACGGTTCAAACCCGCACCCGGCCATCCTGATTTATGTTTTCCGTGATTTCTCTAAATCGCTTAAGGCAAATGCAGGGAAGATTACTTCGAAAGGGCATGGCCACTTTCTTTCTCCATTCTTCCCTAATCCAGGTTGTCGCTCATGCTCCCTCGTTGTCGACGGGACCTTTAACACCAATCTCCTCCTCCTCCTGCAGTGACTTATCAAGGAAATTTTGCGCGCATCGGTTGCTTGCCACTTGCTCCGTCCCACTGCGTTCCCTTACTGCCCACGGCGCCAAGTAGCGTACAGTGGAGTGACAACCGGGGCCCGCCTATTCGAAATATATTGAAGACGAGGCAGCAGAAGGCGCCAGGTGGACACTTCGCCCAAAATTAATTTTGAAACCTTGTTCGAAAACGCATTATTCTGCGCGAAAAATAGTAGCCAATATGAGTACGTAACATGTCAGCCTAACAGATATACATGCATTGTATGTTATTTCAACAATATTTTCGACATCTATACACATGCCTCAACATAAAAAATGAATAAACCTAAGCGACTGAAGAATTATTATGAAATGAAATTAATGATTTTCCAAGGGTGCACTCCTGCAAATGTACTTCACTTTAACAATGCTAGCTTTAAAACCCAAAGTAAATAACGAGCAAGACCGATGTTAATAAATAACTCTGCGCAATTCTTTAGGGACACGCTAATTCGTTTCATTCTTTTACGCTGAATTTGCGAATCGCAACGTAAAGGTGTGCAAAGGAAAGAGGTGGTGGTGGTGGTGGTTAGTGTTTAACGTCCCGTCGACAACGAGGTCATTAGAGACGGAGCGCAAGCTCGGGTTAGGGAAGGATTGGGAAGCAAATCGGCCGTGCCCTTTCAAAGGAACCATCCCGGCATTTGCCTGAAACGATTTAGAGAAATCACGGAAAACCTAAATCAGGATGGCTGGAGACGGGATTAAAGGAAAGAGGATCTCTGGCGCCAGCTGCAGCTTAGAAACCGCGCTCTTTGACACAACGGAGTATGTAACAATGTGAGAAACAGTAATTGACAAGCAGCTCGTCGTTGGCCACTCAGCTGTGCAGTACTTGGCGCTAGGGCACTAGGCGGATGCAGAGGGGCGGAGCGAGTGGCGGACATCCGTGGCGCGCCCAAGTTCAAAAGCTGTACTTCAGAATTAGGGCCAAAATTTTTACGCGGGATTGACTACTGAGGCCGATATCTGCTTAAAATATGAGATCAAGTCGATGATGTGTCCTTGAAACAGACTGGAGAAATTTTTGTCAAAAATGCACTTCACCTGAAAGAAGTCACTTTGGAAAAATAAATTTACTCTCAAATTACACAATTAAATTTACTTAAAACATTTTTTTTCATATGAAATGATAATTAAATGGACACCCTAGCTGCAAACAGGCATTGATGTACTTCATTGGGGACATGTTGAAAATGTGTGCCCCGACCGGAACTCGAACCCGGGATCTCCTGCTTACATGGCAGACGCTCTATCCATCTGAGCCACCGCAGGCACAGAGGATAGTGCGACTGCAGGGACTTATCCCTTGCACGCTCCTCGTGAGATCCACATTCCCAACATGTCCACACCACTACATTCGTAGTGCGCCTAATAGATGTTTGCCCATCATACTCATTACTCGTGGCAGATTAATCTACCAAGCCCCGTACGAGTTCGGGGATAGCGTGTGCGTTAGCACAAGAAGGTCAATGGCGGGGAAGCCATATTTTAACTATATATGACGGTAGTATCTGTTCCCGAAAGAACGGTTACCGTGGATGACCATGCAGCTTTGCTAGAAATGAAATGATAATTAAATGGACACCCTAGCTGCAAACAACTACCGTCATATATTTTTTTCATAACTACAATTAATTTTTTGCCCGAAACGTTAGCAAAGGAAAGATTGCTGCATAGAGTGAGGGACAGAGAGAGGTGAGGAAAAGGGCTTTAAATGATATGAGACATTAAAGGTGGACGAAGTTAGCAGCTTATTAAGCGGAATAAAGAAACTCAGGGCAGGAGAAAGTGGGCGGGGGCAGGGGGGGAGAGGGGGTTTGCCTAGTCTACACCTCACGTAAGACGGATGTACAAGAAAGAGAAGAATGCAAGGAAAGAAACGCAGACTGATATATTTTGGTAGTTCTGCTCTGAAGCTTTACTGTGCGGCGATCAGGCGCTCTCACCTTGACGTCCGCCTTCGTCTTGTCGGTGACCTCCATCACGAACTCCGGCGTCTTGTCCGTAGGGTGCAGCAGCAGGTTGAGGATGTTCAGGTCCACCGTCGCTCCCAGGTTGTCGATGTTCGAAATGAAGCAATACTCTCGCCCCTGAAGCACAATTAATGCTGCCATTACTGAAGTACGGAATGTATGAACTCAAATAACGTGACGACACCACTTTCCTTGCGGTCCATCGCAATGACCCACAACATCATCTCCATTTCACCGAACTGCAACAGTTTCGTAGCATCACTTTTTCATGACAGTTTACACGAATACAATAACAAATTTAGACATTCCCAAGGATAGACCATACAGTGAACCTAGGATGAACATGTGTCCACTATAAAATTGACGTGACGTATTTATTCAACATTTTTGTTAACGTCATACAAGATGAAACATACATAAATATTTGAAATTTCACCTTGGAGCAAATAAATACGGAGACAGCCAGTTTAGTGTCAGGTGCTGTGGTTGCGATGAAAAATGGCGTGAGGGAGGATACCGGAGTGGAAAGCCAGCAGCCAGGCCTGGTGACGGTTTGAAGAGGCGCAGCAGCCCTTAGTGAAGGAATGGGTGGAATGCGACACGTCGAATGGAGGCCAGCGATTAGTTTGGCGTTTCTGTCTTACCTACGTGCGTACGGTAAACACGGAGCCGTGAACTACGGCTACGTTATTGCCAAATGCGGCGAAACAGGACCAACGGGTGTTATTCTCTTCTTGACTGCCGAAGGACAAAAACAGGTAGCCATCCACCGGAGAATGAAACACGTATATGGCGCACCACGACTATCGACAACCACCGTTGTGGAACGCTGCTACAAGCTTATGCTGTAGCGCACGTCCCGTGTCGGTAGTCGTGTCACGCAGAAGTTCTACCAACTCAATTTGGAGACAAACGTGCAACCCCTCCCCCCACCCCTCCCCTCCCTTCCCACCCCCCCGTATAGTCCTGATCTCTCCCCATCGCACAATAATGACTTTTGTCCTTTGAGAAAGGCCTTGAACGGTCAACTATTCCTGTCGGACGACGATGTGCAGCGGCAGTGACAGACATCTTCAGGCAGCACGACACAGCGTTTTACCAAATGGCTATCTTCAACCTGATACATTGCTGGGATGGTTGCCTCATTGTTCTTGGACATTTCACATGACTGCCGTACCTATTATTGACAGTGCTCCATCGAATTGAAACTTTTTCCTCGCCCCTTACACAATGAAGAGCCAAACAAACTGGTACACCTGCCTGATATCGTGTAGAGTCTCCGCGAGCACGCAGAAGTGCCACAACACGACGTGGCGTGGACTTGACCAACATCTGAAGTAGTACTGGAGGGAAATGACACCATGAATCCTTCAGGACTGTCCATAAATCCGTAAGAGTACGAGGGGGTGGAGATCTCTTCTCAACAGAATGTTGCAAAGCATCCCAGATATGCTCAATAATGTTCATATCTGGGGAGTTTGGTGGCCACCGGAAGTGTTTAAACTCAGAATGTTCCTGAAGTCACTCTATAGCAATTCCAGACGTGTGGAGTGTTGCATTGTCCTGCTGGAATTGCTCGTCAGAATACACAACGGACATAAATGGATATAGCTGATCAGACAGGATGCTTACGTATCTGTCACCCTGCCAGAGTGGTATCTAGACGTATCAGGGGTCCCATATCACTCCAACTGCACATGCCCCACACCATTACAGAGCCGCCACCAGATTGAACAATGTCCTGCTGGCACACAGGGTCCATGGATTCATGAGGTTGTCTCCATACCCATACACGTCCATCCGCTCGACATAGTTTGAAACGAGACCGTACTGACCAGGCAACATGTTTCCAGTCATCAACAGTCCGATGGCGGTGTTGACAGGCACAGGCGAGGCGTATAGCTTTGTGTCATGCAGTCATCAAGGGCACACGAGTGGGCTTTCAGCTCAAAAAGCCCATACCGATGATGTTTCGTTGAATGTTTCGCACGCTGACACTTGTTGATAGCCCAGCACTGAAATCTGCAACAATTTGCGGAAGGGTTGCAATTCCGTCATGATGAACGATTGTCTTCAATCGTCGTTGGTCCCATCCTTCCAGGATCTTTTTCCGACCGCAGTGATCTCAGAGATTTGATATTTTACCTGATACCTGATATTCTCGGTACACTCGTGAAATGGTCATACGGGAAAAATCCCCACTTCATCGGTACCTCGTAGAAACTGTCCCATTGCTCGACTATATTACCACATTCAAATATGATAACCTATCGGTAACTGATCTAACAGCTGCGCCAGACACTTGTCTTACATAGGCGTTACCGACTTCAGCGTCGTTTCTGCCTGTTTACGGATGCTATACCAGTTTCTTTGGCGCTTAAGTGTAACTATAAGATATAAATATTACTCTTGAAAAGGAAGTCAATAGTATACGAGGTCTTCCATAAATTTTGTGACAAACGTTGAGAGATTGTAGGGAGTGTCTCGAGGAACAAATCGAGAATAGGAACCCTTGTCCGCAAACGTCATCCGATGACGCTACAGAGCGTTGAAGTTATAGGCGCTGGCTCCTGCCAGTAGGCAACCCTTCGTCAGCAAACGTGACTTTGTACGCTGACGGGCCGAAGGAAGGACGTCTCGCAGTGTTGTTTATTGTTTTGTGATCGCCACTGATTGCCACGGTCGCCAGTGGAGAAGATGGAGCTGGCTGCTGCGCAGACAGGCCTCGTATCCTATGAACGTGATGCACTGTTGCCTCGGTGGATGATCGCTTCGGACATTGGTTTCCATCCACTGAATATTTCTCTCCTGGGACCGTCTAAAATCTGTAATGGTTTTCGGCGTACAGGAGAAAAATAAACTGCAGATGCAAACTAGGGTCGATAACCCTCACCCACCAAGACAGTAGAGCATTATATTCATAGGAAGCAAGGTCTGTCTACACAGCTGCTACCTGCATCTTTTCCACTGGCGTTCGTGGTAGTCAGTTGCCATCACATTCATAGGAGCCAAGGCCTGCCTACGCAGCACATAGCAGTGCCTGCACAAGTCGCACACCGATGCTGATGGAGGTAAGAACCGCTGTGTTTACCGTCCTTTATATTCGTGGTCAATCAGTATATCTCATGTTCGTTACCTCTGGTGGCTTCTCACATTCTGCTAGTTAGGACTCTCTAAGCTCTAGACGATCTTTATTTCTTGTGCAACTGTTTTGCCCTTTGTTGCTGGTATTCCCCACAGCGGAACTGCTATCTGACGAATAGTGCAGAAGTGTGGATTGATGTCGTCCCCTGTTGTAAAAAGTATACCTCGCATTTAAATGCGTTTCTAAAAATTCAATACATAGTTATTCTATTAATTACTGCTGGTCTTTCACTTGCTTGTGGTCTTCCGACCGTTCCTTATCTTATCACTAGCAGCTGCTTTAGCGTCGTCATCTGATGCTGCCAAAAGGAGCACGAGATGTGCAGACAAGATTTATGTTATCTGCTGATAGGGAACTCGTATGAGATAGCATGTAATTAAACTCCCTTTCATGACAGACTTACTTTTATTTGGCATAATCGCCGCAATTTAATTAACACATTTATAACATAATTGGACTAGTCTATGCTTGGAATGTGAGCCGTGGGTGTATGTATGTTTGATTAAATATGTCTTTTGTTTACTAAAATAAGAGTTACTCGGTATAATTTGTAACATGTCGTGTATCAGAGGCAGTCTGATCATGTCCGAACGCAAAAAAAGGAAACCAAAAACAAATGATGAACTTCATCTCAAAAAATTCACCTTCTGCCGTAACCTGCGATGCCTTTCCAACCACCTTGCAAAAACACAAACACCATTGTATTATTCCGCTCACAATTCACAAAGCTCAAACCTACCCTAACGCAGCGCTCAAGTACTTCGGCGTAACTCTCGAAGTAAAACTAACCTGGTAACCTTGACTACTGACCACCGAAAAAACCGTCCACAATTCACTGAAACTACGAACTAGCATAACTTCAAATTCTGCGACTATCATCGGCACACACAAAATCTCTTTCCACAACATTATTACCTGTGCCAACGGACAATGCACTTCCGCTCCTACCGACCGTAAGATAGAAGTGAAAAATTCTTCTAGTAGCGTCAAAGAGCAGAATACACGAAACAGTCTACAGAAGACTGGAACGAAATCATATTGTGTATTAGATATCCTCTGAAACACAAAGAACATACCGACGTTTCGACCGTCTTTAAGGCGGTCATCTGCAGGGCGACTAACTGCTGGTTTCTTGTGAAGGTCTTTTGGTGGCATCACAGATTGATACCACCCTCAACGACGTCTCACAGTTAGGAACGGAAGTGCACGGTTCCAATGGACGCTGACAGCAGTCTCGTGGGGACCTTGCGCACCCAATGATACACGCCCGACGCGCGACGCCTTCACCAGTTCCACCTACCGGCGATGTTTGCTGCTGCACGCCGGCTGCAGCTTCACAGCTCAGCCACGGTCTTCGACAGTCTTCTTTACTCTTAGTCAGCTTTCGACTGTTCGCTCACGCAGGAGCCTCCCACTGGCGCGACGCTCTCTGTGGTAGGTGGACTACTTTGCTGTTCGTGCTTTCTTCGCAACGCTTGAAGTAAAGTACACATTAAGTAAAACTTATGTTTACTGTATTTACGTGTTTGCTAATCATTTCCTCTCGTGTCTAGCTTCCCATCAACCACAGCTGTTGCATTACTCTATAGCCCACTTCTCTTTAGCGGTATCTACAAAGTAGTACAAAACACTTCTCCTATATACTGCCTTATTTCTGTTGTCAAGTGGCCACCGACGTCACATTCTGGTATGCCTTGGCCTGTTCATAGTAAAGATTGCTGTTGATGGCTGGCGGTACGGTAGTGTACCGCCTACGTCCCTGTGACGGGTAACTGGTAGGCAACAGCTTGTACTAAGGGGTAACGTTTCCCTACAGTGAGACGTCGGTGCTGCACGGTGGTTCTCTTGTGGCTGCTTGTTTATACTCTTGGCCCTGGGTCACGTGGACCTGCTGGTTGGCGAACACGTGCTACCAACCCGGCTCGGATCGCTGGCAGCCATGCCATACGTAGCCTGTAGCCATCTTCCCTGTTCACGCTGCTGGAACGTTTAATTATTTCGTAGCCCACTTTTCTCCACAGTTGTATCCACGGCTACCGAGCTAGCACAGTGATTTCTCTCAAGTTCAGCCGCGTGTCAGCCGATGTTTGGGTGCAGCTGATTTGCTGTGTTGGCCCTGACGGGTCTGACTCACGTACGCTAAACAGTTTTGCGGTTTCGCCACCACGGACTTGGCCGCACTCTGGTCGAAATTGGTAAACGCCTTGAGAGCAGAGAGCATCTACAGAAAGCTTCGTGGGCCTCAACACATTAGCATCCCTGTATCACAGGACTACGTATGACTGTAGCAGCACAGGAAATCGGCAGTAGCCAAACACCGTCAGGGATGCTGCCGAACCAGCAGTTTTCCATAAGTGCGTGAGCCTGCTCAACGTCTTTGGATGCAGCGGTAGTGTAACTCCATCTTTTGCAAGTGGAATGGGACTGCGACTGCTCGAAGACTGGAAGAAAATGGATGCCAACAGCCATAATTTTATTTAAGAATGTTTCGTTAGAGGTATGAAAGGTCAACGAGCACCTAGAGGAAATCTACAGAAACCAGTTGGATATTATGGTCTCTGTAATAGCTGTGTGTTTAGGGGCCTAAAGACGATGCCAATGAGCCTCCGAAACTGGCAGCTAAATAATATTATTAAATAAAATTATGGCTGTTGGTATCTATTTTCTTCAATTTAAACAAGAGACGCCACCGGAATGATTGAAGACCCTAACAGTACGAACGGGGAGGGTGGCTACAAGCTGCCGAAGGCTTGTCTGCCGGTGATCCAAGTCTGTGGCGCCGCTTGTGTTGGCCAGCCAGCAGCTCCACGAGACACGGGTTGGGCAGCGTGAGAGCAAACGAGCACAGGACGGTGTCGACGTCCTGCGACAGGAAACCACTGATCTGGCTACGAGCTGGTGGCAGCCTACTGCTTAGCAACACAGGCGACTGCGTGCCCTGCAGCCATCCAAAACTTTACTACGAATTGGCCGATAACGTTCAGAAAACTGACTCGGTCGTCACCCGGCAACCTAACTAAGGTGGTATGTATAAGTCAGAGGATCAGTCTAGTCGCCCTGAAGAGGACCGCTACAAACATGTTTTAAGAACGAAAACATGTCCCAAAACATAGTCCAAACATATTTGTTATCCGCGCTATTACTATTTATCACAAACCTCGAGTTTCACGTCACAAACTAGCCAGTACAGACATACTCGCATAACGTTTTCGTGTGCGTGTGTCGCATTAATACAGTCGAGTAGTGCACAAGATTATGTCCATTAGTAGTCGTCTCTATGACGTTTTTAGCATTTCACAATGACGCGGTGTAATAACCGACAGAAGTATGTGAAATGTATTCGCAGTTGCGAATACAAACAACCGTCAGCTTGTAGTGCCCCCAGAATTTTACGAAACTCTGGAGACACTTGTGTTCCAGCCGTTTCGAACACGTGTTACTTTAAAGCAGGGCGTAAGGATGAGCATGGGATACTGCACCCATTTATTGTTTGTGCTGGCGAAACTGGAAGAGACATAGTTCGTCGGCGCTGGCAAATGTTCAGCGCGACCTGCCAAGAATAAACGCATCCGGCCCGGCTGCAAAGAGTAACGTAGCTTTGTATTGTTGAAAAACAAATGGTGTGACTCGAGATAGTGACTGTTTTAGTAGACGTTGAACTGGATAGCCAGCCACGATAAAAGCTTATGTACTAATTGTGTTCAAAAGTGTGTAATTAACTGGTCTTGGGTGCCCGGTAATGTGTGGGTTTACGTCATAAAGTTTAGTTGTTTTTTTGTACAAAGTGGAAATAAATATGTTCTGGTGCATTGAATGATATTCCACGAGTAGCGTATTTTTAAATAAGAAGAGAGTGAGAGAGCGAGAGAGTGAAAATCTCCCCTTCCTAGCAGTGAAATCTTCGGAGAAGCGTCCGGTGCTAGCAGAAGACATCGGCGCTGCACGAAAGCAGAACCAGCATTCTTCAACAAGTGAGTCCATGAAAACGCTGTATAGAGACAGCTTAACATTAGACCGGCCCACCGCAACAAGCATAGGGGAAGGAAGACAGTGAAAAGTAGCGTGCGTATCCGAAGGCACGTTGCACCGTCCTTGTTATCATAGGCTCTGCAGTGGTGTATTTATCTGGCGATACCAGGCGGCGACTTACTAAAAGATCCTGCCGTGTGTACGAGTGACACAGGCTGTGACGCAGGAACGGAGTTGACGTATTTCCCTTATACAGCTGTGGTTGCTTCTATTCGCAACTGAAAAAAGCATTTTGCGTATTTCAGAACGGCTGTAGTCGCTGCAATGCCTGGATACGCATGCCTTGGAAGCGTAAATACTTGGTTTACAGAAAATATTGGATGTATTAGTTACGTGGAGATCAAGAAGGGTAGCAGAAGGAAAGGAAAGACTGAAGACAGCATCAAACCAGTCAAAGGACTGATGTTAATAAAAAGAATTATTACGTCTCGACTTCGGACGAAGTGCGACCGTCCGCGCGTTTGTAATCGTCTGTCCCAGTAGAAGGATTTGCAGCTTGTTACTCTGACCTTAGAAACTAATCATAAATAGGTGGAGTCATAAAGAACGTGCTGCTGGAGTTAAACAGTAGCCCACTTCAGACGTGGACTAAGCGCTGTACAAGCCAAACTGGCATACAATAGAAAATTTAACGTTTGTACTGCACCATAAAAACACGTCACAGAAAGCTGCGTGTAGCAGCTCCACGGCATTGGTAATGTTGCCAACAGACTCAGCTGTGAACGCCCACAATCCTTGCGGGACGGTGCGAATATCGACAACGCCAACACATCAGTGACTTGGTGGTCTGTCCTAAGAACTTGGCACACCCAAATCCTCGTTATACAGAATTTTAACAGCTGACTTGCGCACATTTATCCCTAAAAATTGAGATTTGCCAACAAATATTGTTTACTGACTTGTCAAAAAGAATGCAGTTTGTAAATGAATTTCTCTTATCCTCAGAACAACCCAATTTCCGCAAGAAATTCATTTTGACGTCAGTGGCTTTATCAATAAACAGAACTGCCGTATTTGGGTCGCAGAACAGCTAGAAATTATCGACAGAAAGCCCCTCCACGAGCAACGTGTTACAGTGTGGTGTGCGGTAATGTCGTACCGTGTGTTTGCCCCGTTTCTTTTTGAAAATACAGAAGAACGACTGCCACTGTCCGTGCTCCACGTTAAAAAGTTGTCTGAGACAATGATTGGCTGTGGGAACCAATTAACTGTGGCTTCGGGAAGACTGCACTTCCTGCTTGCTCCACCACGGCACTTGTTTAACAGATGTTTCCTGGTCGGCTCATTCTCATAACAGAAACACTACTTGCCTGCCGAGATAGCCGAATCTCTCGACCCATAATTTTTTCTTCTGGATTTCCCTAAAGACTAGTGTCTACAGCGATAAATCGCGGGCACCCGCTATCCTCGAAGACAGCACTAACATGGTAC
Organism: Schistocerca americana; assembly: GCF_021461395.2. Taxonomy (NCBI): domain Eukaryota; kingdom Metazoa; phylum Arthropoda; class Insecta; order Orthoptera; family Acrididae; genus Schistocerca; species Schistocerca americana. The sequence goes on from NC_060127.1 coordinate 195,249,131, forward strand.
CCAGCGAACTTTGATAAGAACTGCCCTCTGCCAGCCACTTAAATGTGATTTTCAGAGTAGAACTGTTGCAGATGGTCATGCAACGTGCTGTGCTAAGGATTCGTTACTTTCAAAACCTGAGTAGTGGACATACGCATGATTTTGTCCTTCATAAATAAACCCATGACTGTGTGTTGTAAATAACTGTGGACAAGGCGGTTGTAACAGGATTATTAAACGAATTATGTGTTGAAACTTTCCTGGGAGATAAAAACTGCGTGCGGACGGGGATGTGAAGCTGGGACCTTTGCCTTTCGCGGGCAAGTGCTGTACCAGAAGCTACCCAAGCACGAGTCACGATTCGATCTCACAGCTTTACGTGGAGAATACGACGGTCGTTCAGTAAGCGATGCAACACATTTTTCGTCGGCCAGTTTCGCTCGGAAGAATGAGAAATTTGTTTCGGGACGCCGTGGGCTACTCCTGTGTCAGCCTCTATATTTTCATGAAGCTCCGACGTATGGCGGCGCTATACGTAGCCATCAAAACGGCGTCTGTAGCGGGGGTGCGTTCCAAGCAGAGAGCCGTCACTGGGTTTCTTTTTGCTGGAAACCATACCGCTCGCCGTATGCCTAAGGAGACCTGGCAGTGAACAAAAGCACGGTGAGTCTTACGGCGAGTCGACTCTCATGATCACAACGAGGTCGTCGCACACAGCGCTGGCTCCTGCAATGTTGGAACGTGCGGACGCCATCATTCGAGGTCATCGGCAGACCACAGACACCTCGCCGTTCAATTGCCCGTCTCCGTTCGCAGTGCTGCGCTTCCGAGAGAAGCACCAAAAACTTCATTGGACTGTTCTTCCTCATCCACCCTACAGCCCGGATCTCGCACGTTCCGACCCCCATCTCTTTGGCTATGTTAACGATGCACTCCGCGGGAAGCAGTACGTGGGTGACGCGGAGCTTACTGACGCAGCAAGAAGTTGGCTCCAACGTCGACCAGTGGAGTGTTGCTGTGTGGGAATAAAGGCTCCTCCAGTAAGGTTGAGTAAGGCCGTCGCTTTGAACGGAGATTATGTTGAAAAATGCGGTTTTATGGCCAAAAAGTGTGGGGCTGTATTGGAATCCCGAATGAAACCAACTTTCTTTCGGAAGAAAGTGTTGTACTACTTACTGAACGCCGCTCGTACAGGGTGTTTCAAAAATGACCGGTATATTTGAAACGGCAATAAAAACTAAACGAGCAGCGATAGAAATACACCGTTTGTTGCAATATGCTTGGGACAACAGTACATTTTCAGGCGGACAAACTTTCGAAATTACAGTAGTTACAATTTTCAACAACAGATGGCGCTGCAAGTGATGTGAAAGATATAGAAGACAACGCAGTCTGTGGGTGCGCCATTCTGTACGTCGTCTTTCTGCTGTAAGCGTGTGCTGTTCACAACGTGCAAGTGTCCTGTGGACAACATGGTTTATTCCTTAGAACAGAGGATTTTTCTGGTGTTGGAATTCCACCTCCTAGAACACAGTGTTGTTGCAACAAGACGAAGTTTTCAACGGAGGTTTAATGTAACCAAAGGACCGAAAAGCGATACAATAAAGGATCTGTTTGAAAAATTTCAACGGACTGGGAACGTGACGGATGAACGTGCTGGAAAGGTAGGGCGACCGCGTACGGAAACCACAGAGGGCAACGCGCAGCTAGTGCAGCAGGTGATCCAACAGCAGCCTCGGGTTTCCGTTCGCCGTGTTGCAGCTGCGGTCCAAATGACGCCAACGTCCACGTATCGTCTCATGCGCCAGAGTTTACACCTCTATCCATACAAAATTCAAACGCGGCAACCCCTCAGCGCCGCTACCATTGCTGCACGAGAGACATTTGCTAACGATATAGTGCACAGGATTGATGACGGCGATATGCATGTGGGCAGCATTTGGTTTACTGACGAAGCTTATTTTTACCTGGACGGCTTCGTCATAAACAGAACTGGCGCATATGGGGAACCGAAAAGCCCGATGTTGCAGTCCCATCGTCCCTGCATCCTCAAAAAGTACTGGTCTGGGCCGCCATTTCTTCCAAAGGAATCATTGGCCCATTTTTCAGATCCGAAACGATTACTGCATCACGCTATCTGGACATTCTTCGTGAATTTGTGGCGGTACAAACTGCCTTAGACGACACTGCGAACACCTCGTGGTTTATGCAAGATGGTGCCCGGCCACATCGCACGGCCGACGTCTTTAATTTCCTGAATGAATATTTCGATGATCGTGTGATTGCTTTGGGCTATCCGAAACATACAGGAGGCGGCGTGGATTGGCCTCCCTATTCGCCAGACATGAACCCCTGTGACTTCTTTCTGTGGGGACACTTGAAAGACCAGGTGTACCGCCAGAATCCAGAAACAATTGAACAGCTGAAGCAGTACATCTCATCTGCATGTGAAGCCATTCCGCCAGACACGTTGTCAAAGGTATCGGGTAATTTCATTCAGAGACTACGCCATATTATTGCTACGCATGGTGGATATGTGGAAAATATCGTACTATAGTTTTTGCCAGACCGCAGCGCCATCTGTTGTTGACAATTGTAACTACTGTAGTTTCGAAAGTTTGTCTGCCTGAAAATGTACTGTTGTCCCAAGCATATTGTAACAAACGGTGTATTTCTATCGCTGCTCGTTTAGTTTTTATTACCGTTTCAAATATACCGGTTATTTTTGAAACACCCTGTATATGTCGTGAGTTGGGTAGCTCAAATAGTAGAGAACTTGCCGACTTGTCCTACCTTCGCGTCCCACACAGAGTTTTATTCTGCCATAAAAGTCGGAGATGAGCACACAGTCAGCTGTAGTGTGAGAATTCACTATGCGATTTGTGTTGTTGAAATGCTTAAATTATATTTGGGACAGACAGAATAGCGAATGGAGCACAGTACCTGGTCGATGAATTTCCGCAGGAGACCAGAACTCTGGAAGCTTTCGTAGAAGTCTCCGTGACCGGGCGGGTACCACCTGCAACGGAGGAAACGCAGTGAGTATAGCGGGCAACAGCTGGTCCCACACGGCGAGCGGGCAGAGGCGAGTGGCGGAGCTTACGCGTCGATGTCGGCGTCCACGTCGCACGTCTTGGCGATGGGCAGCAGCGACTCGCGGTTGACGCGCGGGTAGCAGCTCTGGTTGAACGTGTGGATCTCGACCTGCAGCCCCCGGTACTTGCGGATCACCTTCTGCGTGTCCTCGTCCGTGTTGAACGAGTCCATCAGCACCAGCGGCACGTTCGCCTTGTACCTCTTGTTGAGGTGCTGCGAAGACAAGAGGCCACTCTCAGCTCGTGCCCAGCAAATTAAAAAAAAAAAAAAAAAGTTAGTGTACCAACAATGTAAAAAATTGGCCAGGTGGGAGTAGAACTCGCGCACTGTGGGTTTCGTAAAAACTTAATTATTTATGCAGGGTGATTTTTTTCACCTTGTCCAAACTCTAGGGGTTGATCGATGACAAGATACGGAACAACAAAAGTCTAACGAACTTATGTCCGGAAATGCATGGTTTCCATGCTACAGACCATTTATTCGATCAATTGATAGAGCAATTTAGAGAAGCATACAGAATTTGTATTTATGCCAAATGGTGTAAGATGTGCTCATCGATACTACGATTTTAGGCAGGGTAGATACAGACCACTGTGGTACAATTATTAGAGCCTCACTAGTAATCACACAGTCCTTCTCAGACACACAGCCGTAGGCCATCCTAGAAAGTGGCCTCACGTCCAGTGAAGTCTCCAACTCAGGGTACCAAAAAATATAGGCTTGTTCGCAAGTTGCACAAAGAGAGAGAGAGGTGGCAGTGCAAATGTCAGTATGATTATTGTTTACGTTTTAGATGGCAGTCGTTGGCTAGACTCTATTACGTTTTGGACATTTCAGGATGGCGAACAACTTGCGTACCGCTTTGGGATACACAAGAAGAGACTATGAAATTGCTACCAGTAGTGTACAACAAACCCAAGGTGGCCAACATTACACAGCTGTTGCTTCGCCGGAGCATCGGAATGGTGACGGCGCTTCACAATCTGCGTTTGACGACGGATGGGAGGTGCCGTTGTCGCGCTTGCTAGCGCACATACTCGGAGTTCCAGGACCATCCGCTGCTAGTGACCACTCATTGGGGGCCTCATTAGAAAGTGAATCGGGCCCACCTAGTATTCCGCAGTTACAGTGTGTGCTGAAAACGGTCTCCATGTGCCTCAAAGCATGCGTGGACGCACGGGTTGAGATCCGGTGAACGAGCAGGCCGTGCAACTGGACCTCCTCATACGATCCATCGACCAGGAAAGACACGACTGAGACGCGTCCGGACGTTAAAGGCGAAGTGGGCTGGAGCACCGTCATGTAGCAGCCACATCACCTTTCGAATCATCAATGGCACTTCTTCCAGCAGGAGTGGAAAAGTCACCCGCCAGAAACGCCGATGGTTCCGGCCTGTTAGGCGACTGGTCCCAAAATACGGCCGCTAATTACCCGGCCCACACATTCCGGCTGCACCGAGGCTGATGATTCGCTGTCACCACACCGTGGGGGTTCTGCATGGTATCCCACAGACGACTGTTATGGATATTGGAGGTACCACTCCGTGTAAAGCTGGTCTCGCCTGTGAGTAAGATGCAAGTCACAAATCCCGGAATCGTGGTTGCCTGGTGAAGAAACCAGTGACGAAACTGCTGCCACTGTGGAAAGTCTGTCGCTAGTAAGCCCTCCACCCACTGTAAGAGATACGGGTAGTAACCATTGCCTTCGAGAATGCTTCAAACGGTTCGTATGGCTTACCCTGTACTGGCGGGCCAGCTGGCTGGTACTGACACGGCGGTCACCTTCCACAGTGTTAATCACATTTTCCTCCAGAGTCTGCTGTCCGAACACTTCGGGTACGTCCTTCATGATTTCCTGCTTCCTGAAACGACCCTGTCTCAGACAAACGGCGAAACACTGTTGCAAACACTGAATACTGCGGTCGCTGTCGGCGGGGATAGGTAGGTCTCCTGATACAACCTTGCTGCCCACGCCCGTTGCCGTCTGTAAGGTAAACACCATATCGGCAACCCCTCGATTCGAATGTGGGACCATTGTGTACAACGCTGAATCACATGCACTGCAAGGTGAGTCAGCAAGAGAAGTGGATTGGACACAACATTACCAATTTCTATGGCAGGAGAGGGCGCTACGGCACGATGTATCAGGAACAGTACCACCCTCTACGAGGAAACCACGCATAACTGTGGCCGCATGGTACAGCACATATTAGACCGCAGTTTCTGTAACAACGTATGATTCAATAAATGGTCTCCAGCATGGAAACCATGCATTTCCGGACACGCGTCCATTACACCTCTCATCGATCAATCCCTAGAGTTTGTACAAATGGTTCAAATGGCTCTGAGCACTATGGGACTCAACATCTGAGGTCACCAGTCCCGTAGAACTTAGAACTACTTAAATCTAAGGACATAACACACATCCATGCCCGAGGCAGGATTCGAACCTGCGACCGTAGCAGTCGCGCGGTTCCGCACTGAAGCGCCTAGAACCGAGAGTTTGTACACGGTGGAAAAACATCACCCAGTATTTCATCCATCCCGGCAGCCGAGACTCTCGACGATTTTTACCTGTTATCGACTCTGGTAACGGCAAGACATCGATCCCGGGAATTCCTCGACTTCCGACAATGTTTTGATTTCAAATTTGAAGTCAAATAACAAATGACGAAAGAAATATTTTTTTCGTGCGATATAATTACACATTAACAATTATCTGATTTTTTTATTGCACTTCTACTGCGAAGCCTTGCTTCTTGCCAAATTGTAGGCCACGGGAAGTACCCTACAGGTTTTGATGAGTGAGTGACATAAACAGCTGTATCCTTTCACTGCAATGGTTTAGAAGCTTACATTTATTACATGGCCAAGGGACTATAGACTTTAGTATGTTACATAAATTTAAGAATGACATGTCAAAAATGGTTCAAATGGCTCTGAGCACTATGGGAGTTAACATCTTGGGTAATCGGTCCCCTATAACTTAGAACTACTTAAACCTAACTAACCTAAGGACATCACACACATCCATGCCCGAGGCAGGATTCGAACCTGCGACCGTAGCAGCAGCGCGGTTCCAGACTGAAGCGCCTAGAACCGCTCGGCCACTCCGGCAGGCCCACGAAGAACAATGAGTGGGTAAGACATGTATATCATGAAGGCACTGAGAGGAAAGGAGAAATTGAGGTGTGCTAATTCGTACTGCAATGTAAGAGAATATGTACCAGGAAGTGTCAGAGAGCTATGTTTGTTTTCCGTGTGATTCGTTGGCCAAAATAAGAAGTACTATGTAACTCGAATGTGTGCGTCTTCTGTGGACGCTAAACATTTTGGTAGAATGGAAAGTTTTTTCTTAGTCCTAGACATTCGTGTAATGTATATGACAGGAAATTTTCTGTGGTGGAACGGGTAACTAGAAGAGCTGATAGCGTGTGTATGGTGAAATAACACGCTATGTGATCAAAAATATTCCCGACACCTGGCTGAAAATGACTTGCGAGTTCCTGGCGCCCTCCATCAGTAATGCTGGAATTCAATATGGTGATGGCCCACTCTCAGCCTTGATGACAGCTTCCACTCTCGCAAGCATGTTCAATCAGGTGCTGGAAGCTTTCTTGGGGAATGGCAGCCCAGTCTTCACGGTGTGTGCTGCATTGAGGAGAGGTATCGATATCGGTCGGTGAGGCCTGGCACGAAGTCGGCGTTCCAAAACATCCCGAAGGTGTTCTGTAGGATTCAGATCAGGACTCTGTGCAGGCCAGTCCATTACACGGATGCTATTGTCATGTAACCACTCCGTTACAGGCCGTGCATTATGAAAACGTGCTCAATCGTGTTGAAAGATGCAGTCGCCATCCCCGAATTGCTCTTCAACAGTGGGAAGCAAGAAGGTGCTTAAAACATCAATGTAGGCCTGTGTTGTGATAGTGCTACGGAAAACAACAAGGGCTGAAAGCCCCCTCCATGGCAGACACTACCACTCCATAACACCATCAACTCCGAATCTTACTGTTGGCACTACACGCGCTAGGAGATGACGTTCATCGGCCATTCGTCGTACCCACACCCTGCCATCGGATCGCCACATTGTGTACCGTCATTCTTCACTCCAGACAACGTTCTTCCACTGCTCAATCGACCAATGTTTACGCTCCTTACCAAGCGAGGCGTGGTTTGACATTTCCCGGCGTGATGTGCGGCTTATGAGCAACCGCTCGACCATGAAGTCCACGTTTTCTCACCTCTCGCCTAACTGTCATAGTACTTGCAGTGGATCCTGATACAGCTCGGAACTCCTGTGTGATGGTCTGGATAGATGTCTGCCTATTACACATTACGACCCTTTTCAACTGTCGGCGGTCTCTGTCAGTCAACAGACGACGTCGGCGTGTACGTTTTTGTGCTGTTCGTGTACCTTCACGTTTCCGCTTCACTATCACATTGGAAACAGTGGACCTAGGGATGTTTAGGAGTGTGGAAATCTCGCGTACAGACGTATGACACAAGTGACGCCCAATCACCTGACCACGTTCGAAGTCTGTGAGTTCCGCGAAACGACCCATTCTGATCTCTCACGATGTATAACGACTACTGAGGTCGCAGATATGGAGTACCTGGCAGTAGGTGGCAGCACAATGCACCTAATATGAAAAACGTATTTTTTGGCGGTGTCCGGAATGTTTTGATCACATAGTGTATTACGAAATGATTGCAAGTGCTTTCAGAACTTGCAAGTTCACCATAATGCTAAAAGAAATTGAAGATATGTAAAAGTTCTCTAGGTGATAGCCAACATGCTATAGGAACGGGTCGAACGAATCACAAGGCAGACATGTTCCAAAACGCCAGAAGGTCTAGTTCCATACATGTTGCTTTATGCATTCTGAACATAGTAAATTACATTTAGGTGTTGTGGCTTTTGGAGACATAGGAGGATTACAGAGTACATTCGACCTTGTATTTCAGGAAGTGTCTGTCGTTCCTCATTTTAAAAAGTCTTACACTGGACCGGTGGCTAATTGCAGGAACAAAATGCACGACATTCAACGTTTACCTGATTATATTCCGCACGAATTTAGGTATTACTCTGACGTATTTGACAAAATGGCCTATACGTAACACTGCTGCTGCTGACAAGGGAACCTCCCCATCGCACCCCCCTCAGATTTAGTTATAAGTTGGCACAGTGGATAGGCCTTGAAAAACTGAACACAGATCAATCGAGAAAACAGAAAGAAGTTGTGTGGAACTATGAAAAAATATGCAAAATATACAAACTGAGTAGTCCATGCACAAGATAGGTAACATCAAGAATATTGTAAACTCAGTAGCGCCGTGGTCCTGTGGTTAGCGTGAGCAGCTACTGAACGGGAGGTCCTTGGTTCAAGTCTTCCTTCAAGTGAAAAGTTTACTATCTTTATTTTCGCAAAGTTATGATCTGTCCGTTCGTTGATTGACGACTCTGTTCACTGCAATAAGTTTAGTGTCTGTGTTTTGCGACCGCACCACAAACCGTGCGATTAGTAGATTAAAGGACGTGCCTCTAAAATGGGAACCGAAAACATTTGATCGCAAGGTCATAGGTCAACCGATTACTCCACAGCAAAACACGTCTGATATATTCTATACGACACTGGTGACGGCATGTGCGTCACATGACAGGAATATGTTGTCGACCCATCTAACTTGTACATGTGGCGAATGGGTAAAAAGATTATTCTACCTTGCCCGATTTAGGTTTTCTTGTGGATGTGATAAACACTCCCAAAAAAGTGATGAAAACATAAGAGTTTGTCACATAAACTGAAAATAAAAAATTAAACTTTCACTCGAGGGAAGACTTGAACCACGGACCTCTCATTCCGCAGCTACTCACGCTAACCACAGGACCACGGTGCTACTGAGCTCAGACTAGTCTTGATGTTGCCTATCTTGCACATCGACTACTCAGTTTGTATATTTTGCTTATTTTTCATAGTTCCACACAACTTCTTCCTGTTTTCTCGATTGATCTGTGTTTAGTTTTTCAAGGCCTATCCACTGTGCCAACTTATAACTAAATCCTAGGGGGGTACGATGGGGAGGTTCCCTTGTGAGGAAGATCAATGAAACAATTTTTTATGTACTTTGATTGGCGTTACAATACTGTGAAAATGTATGAGTACACGAAAACAGTTTAAAACAGTACTAAAAACATAACTATGTGTATGAATTACTTCCTTAGGAAAAGAACCTTTTTCCAAGATTTTGGATTTTTTCTTCAAAGGGATTGCAAAACTTAACAACTGATTAATGGAAAAATATCCATTTCATTCCGTTCTTTAACCACTGTACATTCCATATACTCACACAATCAATCACAGAAGCTTTTCCTTAGTTATTGAAAACTTTTGGTGTGAGGTCCTTCCAAAAATGACTGTATCAGCGGTGTGACCGATATTAATGTATGGCGCTGAAACACGAAGCTCAGCAAGAAAGAAGATGGAGTACAGAATTTTGATCTTCGAAAACAAGAAAAATCTTTGGATCAGTCGGTGACAGAAAATGGAATTTCGAAAAGGAAAAACACAGAAATCCAGACACCGTGATAAAGGGCAGAGCAACTGAATGGATGGAAGAAAGGATGGTGAAGCCTACCACAAGTGAGTAGACCTCTCAGGTGACAGAATACGACTGGATGGATGGAGTGAAGAAAGACGTGGAGACCCTGGGAGCCCACGAGGACACGTAGTGTGCGACTCACCTCTATCTGCTGGACGGTGAGGTCCAGGAAGGTGAGGTCGTTTCGGACGGCGATGACGGACTTGGGCCCCCTGCAGCCCATGGAGGTGCCCAGGCCTCCGTTCAGCTTCACCACCACCAGCTTGCCCAGCATCTCGTGGATCACGTCAGCAGACGGCTGCGACAGCGTGCTGTAGTCCCGTACCTGCAATGCGCCACATTTTATTGGCATCAGGGAACTCCGAGATCTAGTATCCCCCCAACTGAGATGTAAATAGACATGGAGCAGACGCTGGGACAGGCAAGGAATGTTGGCTGCGCCCTTTTGAGAGGAACTTCTTCCACTATCAATAAATTTAGATTTAACTGTGAAGTTCCTACTAAGGCAAATGGCAAATTGTGTGATGGAGATGGGGTGAGGGGGGCGTGCTTTATAGTACGTTACTTCTTGTGGGGAGATTGTCGGGGGAGGGCGACGAGTACTTACAGCGTCCTGCGGCAGCTTCTGGATCTTCTCCCAGTCTATGGAGGGTCCGTCCTCGCTGAGGAAACGCTCGAACAGTTTCTCGAAGCCATCGAACTGCTTGCGGAAGCTGGAGCGCCGCGCCTCTGGAGCCGTTTCCAGCAGCCTCTCCAGCTCGCTCTGGAAGTGGACTAGCGCGTCCTTCTTGGTCATCTCCTTGAACTCCTGGGAGCCCGACGGCACCCTCTGGTGGCCGCGAACCTGCGCGAATAAAAAGAAAAGTAAACAAACGTCACAACACTTGCAATCGTATCGGCACGGATACCGGGTGTCAGTAACCAGCTCAGATCTCTCTTGAGTGTGACTAATTATACTTTGAAAAGGCCTGTTACGTGCACAGGTATGCGGTGGTTCAAAAAGAAAGAACAGATTTCAGTTATTTATTACAGACAAAGTATAAAAGACGGAAACACACTGCGCATGTTACTGGATAGAGGAAGGTTCAAAGTTTCATGTTCGACAGACACTATACCATAGATTCAACTTGAGCACCGCGCATTACTCGAGAAATGTAAACGGGACTCCATTTCATTCCACATAAGAATCAACAGGTCCCTGTTTGTAATATCTGAAGAAATACGAGTACTTCAAGCCAAGACATTATTTAAATATTCATTTTGAATTGATCGGTTTCAGAAATACGTTGCTGTCATTTTCGTATCTGCAAGTTATGCATAAGAATGCTGATGTTAGACTAAAATAAATTACACATATACACTGAGGCGAGAAAAGTCATGGGTTGAGTCCTAATATCGTGCCGGACATCCACTGCAGCAACTCGATGGAGCACGCACTCAACAGGTCGCTGGAAGTCCTCTGCAGAGATACCGAGCCATGCTGCTTCTGTGGCCGTCCACAGTTGCAAAAGTGTTGACATGGCGCATCGGTCTTTTGGAACACCGATGGCCTCCAGTTAGCCGAACATAAGCATTGTCAGTCAGTGAGCATGTCGGTTGGACCAGAAGAGCCAGTCCATTCCATGTGAACGCAGCCCACAGCCTTATGGAGCCACCTACTGCTTGCACAGTGCCCTGTTGACAGTTTGGGTCCGTGGCCTCGTGGAGGCTGCGCTACATTGGATCAGGCCACGGTTCTTCTGCAGTCCGGGTCCAGTCGACAGGGTCACGAGCCCAGGGCAGGCGCTGCAGGCAGAGTCGTCTGTCAGGGCGAAGGCACTCGAATCGGTCCTCTGCTGCCATAGCCGACTAACGCCACAGATTTCGCCACTCTGTCCTAACGGATTCGTTCGCCGTACGGCCCACATTGACTTCTGCAGTTATTTCACACAGTGTTGCTTGTCTGTCAGCACTGACAACTCTATGCAGACGGCCTTGCTCTCGGTCGCCAAGTACAAGGTATCGGCTACTGCGTTGCCCGTGGTGAGAGGTAATGCCCGAAGTGTGGTATTCCTGGCACACTCTTGACACTGTGGATCTCGGAATATGGGATTCCCTGAGGCCTTGCCTGTCAATTCCCATCGTGCGGCCATGATCGCGTCGGATGAATGACCTCAGAGTGCAAACGACAGCTTCGCCAATGCCTTTTACACGTTGTGTACTTACTGTAGCCGGGAGATGATTTAATCACAGATCCGAAGATGGCAATAGAGAATTGCTGAAAACCGTAATATCTACGAATCTTGGCAGTTGAAAATCTCTTCAGCGTTCATAATACTACAGATCGGCCCCCCTGCTGACGATGAGGCTGTGGTATCTTTCCATTTCGCATCCCCACAAATTCTTACACCCACATGTACGTGCGAATAGAGCGAGTGCGATTGTGAGTCACTGGTAGTGTAGTCATAAAATACTACGTATTCTTTTACAAGGAAGACATTGAAAAGTTTCCATCTCGGCTATTGCTTATACGTATTTACTTTAGTGAAACTCGGACAATTGCCCATTTTCAGACTTACAGGCCATTTTCATGTGCTCTTGATGCCAAAATGTGGTAATACTAGCTGATTACTTAAGAGTGTTCTCAGAACTCTTTTACTCGCTGTTAAATAATCGTATAACATTACATGTTTGCACCAAAGGTATACGGAAATGGTGTGCAAGCCGGAAACTGGCAGTCGTACGAGTTTCAATAAAGCCACAGCCGAGGTGGGAACATTGCAGCTTCTTTCAACTAATACAGGGTGGACATTAATAAAACCGACAAGCTGCAGTGAGGCATAGCTGACTGGAAATGCAGGAAAACAGGTCCTACGAGCACGAGTCCGGAAATGCGTCGCCGCCACGGTAGATGGCGCTGACGAATGAAAGTTCCTCTGACCACGTGGCGTGTGCTCATTGCGTGCGGTAGCAAAAAAAGTACCCCCGCAGACACTAACCACATTACACATTTCAAGCCCTTTCTGGGAGTTTTATTGTCATAGGTCATTTCTGTGGTGTCACCGCCAGACACTACACTTGCTAGGTGGCCGCGGTCCGTTAGTATACGTCGGACCCGCGTGTCGCCACTGTCAGTGATAGCAGACCGAGCGCCACCACACGGCAGGTCTAGAGAGACTTACTAGCACTCGCCCCTGTTGGACAGCCGACTTTGCAAGGAAAGGTTCACTGACAAATACGCTCTCTTTTGCCGAGACGATAATTAGTATAGCCTTCAGCTACATTTGCTACGACCTAGCAAGGCGCCATAGCTTTAATAATTAATAGTGTGAAGCATGTATCATCAAGAGCGATGTTCTACAATTATGGATTAAAGTTAAGTGTTCCAGAAGCTACGTACTTTTCTTTATAGCATTCATTACGTATCCTGTTTCAGACCTCACGCCAGCCTGCGTGAGTTTAAGCACGTGCCTTTCGGCTTCCTCTCATTGTGTCTAGGCTGTCTTGTCTAGACACAACACTTTCAGAAAGACGAACGTGCAGGGACTGTGCGTACGCCAGATTTGGAGGACCGGGTTCTGCAGTATATTGAAGACGAATCCTGGTACAAGCTACAGGCAGGTGCGCCGCCGACACGGCGCAAGCCAAAGTACGATCATGTGTATCCCGCGTGACACACGCTGCTACCTCTATCACGTGCAACGAGTGCAAGGATTATCAGCAGCGGATTTGCCTCTACAAGAGGGATGTTGTAGATGGTTTTTGCTCCAGACCATCACAATTATGAGATTTATGTCATCATTCCTCTTTACCCAACTGGCATCATCAATCTGCATAATCGTCAGCTGTGGGCTACAGACAATCCTCCGTGTCGGCAAGGGCACGTGGCAACGACGTACTTGCGCCGGTGGTTTTCCGCAACGCCTTTGCGGAGGAAATTCCTGGAATCCCGTGGTGGCCACTTTGAACATCTGTTGTGATATGGGCGCGACGCAGCTCTGTACAGTTTCTGCGTCACGAAACACCACCCCACTTCCGTACTACAGCTCGCCGACACCTCAACATCATCTTCCCCGGACGATGGATAGGGCGCGGAAGCCCTGCTATATCACCGGGCTTAAACTGTCTGGATTTTTACCTCTGAGGCATTTAAAATGTGTTGTGCGGACCCTTCAACAGCGTATTCACTACACCCAGTGTTGCCAATTTAGCGACTTTGTCGCTAGAAATGGCGACTTTTGCCTTCGCCTTAGCGACAAAAAAAACTTTTTAGCGACAAAAATTATTTGGCGACTTATCTGGCGACTTTTGGAGCACTGACGACTTTTGAAGTACAAATCAAAACTATTTTGGGCCAGTATTTTCATTAACAAAACTAAGATTTTAACTATAGAATGGGTACTACACTGACTTTGTTCTTAGCAGATCATGTAGTATTGTTCAGCATTTAGTAAACCTGAATGTGGGAATTGTCTACAGAGTAAGTAAACCTTGACTATAGAACAATTCGTTATTCATTATCCACTAGCCTCTTATCGTCGACAGCATATCGATCTATAATTCTTCAACTTTTCAACTCCCTTTATTTTTCGAATTGACAAAAAACATACGTAATATTAAGTATAATAAAATACATTTCTATCAAAACCTCTAATTTTTCGAAATGTTAACTAGCAGTCAAATTATTACCACATGGGCAGTGGTAACGCAAGAACAATTCGGTGGGAGTAACTCAGACATTATTACTTTTTAAACAATGAACAATAGGACTGATATCGAGTTACCGAGTGAGTAGATTGTTTCATGACCTCTAGTTTGCCTGAGTTTTAATGTATTTTCAGTGATTATAAATTGGTGAAACTTGTGTTGTGGTGGCTTACATAATGGATTTGCCGCAGAAGAAGAAGCAGTACGCTCAAAAATATCGGGATGTGTGGGAAGCAGAACCTGAATTCAATGGGTGACTGAAACCAATCGTTGGAGACTTATCCAAGGCAAGATGTCAAGTATGTGCAACAGAGTTTTATGCTAAATTGAATGATATTAGAAAGCATACGAAAACTATTAAGCATAAACAAAAAATTGATTTAAAAAAAAAACACAAACCACCTTACCTGTGAAAATTGTTCCGAAAACTACAGTTAGAATAGCAAGCAGAGCGGAAGGCGCCCATTCTTTATTTATTGCTGAACATTGTTCTATTTTAGCTGTAGATAATTAAGGAATACTGTGCAAGAAGGTGTTTTCCAGTGATGAGGGCGCTAAAAACATGCAATTACATGGTACAAAGTGCACTAACATTATAACTGAAGTTTTGGCTCCATATTTTACACAATCATTGGTTGAAAATATAGGTAACCAAAAATACAGTGTACTAATAGATGAATCCACAGATGTAACAATATCCAAAATGCTAGGTATCGTTATACGGTACCATAGCGTAAACAACCAAACCATTAGATCAGCATTTCTCAAACTCGCTGTAGTAAAAACTGCAGATGCAAGAAATCTGGCTGCTGTTCTTGTGAATTCTTTGAAGGATCTCAACCGTCCATACGCTAATATGGTAAGAATTGGCACAGATAATGATTCTGCAATGGTTGGAATAAACAATGTGCTTTTCGAACAACTCAAGAGAGAATATGGTTTGAAGCATTTGCTATTGATCCGTTGCATTTGTCACTCTCTTCAGATTGCAGTTTCGCACACCTCAGTGAATACCATACCTAGAAACATAGAGTTTATTGTACGGGAAACCTGCAATTCGTTCTCCATTTCACCCAAAAGACAGGACAGGATAAAAAGGTTTATGAGACAATAAATTGTGGAAAACAGTCACTAAAAATTTTGAAGGTCTGTGCAACACGTCGGCTTTCAATTGAACCAGCAATACGAAGAATTCTGGAGCAGTGGGCAGAACTAAAGCTACATTTTTCACTTGCCATGGTTCAAGACAATTGTTACACTGCCGATCTTTTGTACAAGATGTATTGTGAGGACTCAAATCATCTTTACATGTTTTACCTTAAATATGCTTTAAAAGACGTACAAATAGCAATAAAAGCTTTTGAAGGAGAAGACAATGACCCAACTAAATTACTAGATACACTTGTATTTGTCATGCAGTCACTCGGACAAAACATAGTTTTTCCAACTGTTGATTTGTTGACAACACCAGTTCCAAGCGAATGTATGTACGCAAATCCGAACCTTGGCTTTATGTTTGAACAGAAATTGTCTGAGTCAAGTTTGTCTGAAGAAAATAAAGTTTATTTGAAGAAGAGATGCATTCAGTTTAGTCTGAGACTCGTAAAAGAAATTCAACTGCCAAGTAACGTTACGACCTTGAAAAAAATGTCAATTCTGAATGTCGAAGAAACACTAAAAGTGAATAAAAATAATGCTGTAGCGGATGTAGCCAAAGAATTGGGTTTTAGTGACGATTTCATAGACGGTATGCTGCAAGAATGGCATAATATCAACTTCATTAGGTGGAATAACGCCACTGTTTGATTTTGGAGTGAGGTTTTGCAGTATAAAAATGCTGCAGGGGAGAATCCTTTTTCTTTGATTTCACAGCTAGCAATGACTGTTCTATGCCTACAGCATTCAAATGCAGAAGTAGAAAGAATATTCAGTTCTATGAACATTATAAAAACCAAACATCGTAACAAATTATCGTTAAAGACAATGAATGCCTTGATCATATTGAGAGACCAGCTGAAGAAACAAAATAAAGATTGTGCATCTTTTGACATACCGTCACACGTATTGGAGCTTATTGGAACGAACAAAAGTTTCTCTTTTGCGACAAAACCAGTCGAACTGCAACATCATCTTCTGGCGACGTTCAACCCTCTACATCAATTACAGTTCTGTCAGAGCATGAAACAGAAGAGTTATTCGGTCTTCTGAGTGACGATGATGAAAAGCTCACATACCGGTATATATATATTTTGTAACCTAATTTGAGTTCTTGCTTTCTTTTGTTACAAATATAGTTGTATATTTCTAGTACATTTGACACTGTGATTGAAACAACAATTTATGTGTTGTGTCAATTATGATAACATGTTTAATTAAACGTTAGCGTATTTTATATGTATGTTGTTGCAAGCGATGCGTCATTTAATTAAGACAACATAGCAATTACGTATGAGACAATTGTTATTAATATTTTATTCCCCCCCCTCCCCCCCCCCCCCCCAACTGGCTTATTGCACCATTCACAGCACTAAATTTTCAGTACACCCCTAGTAAAATCAGTTTTAGCGACTTTCTAGCGACTTTTGATATTGAATCTAGCGACTCGGGTTTTTTAGAGTTGGCAACACTGACTACACCTGAGACTCCGGAACGTCCGAAAGAGTGCACGCGTGCACTGCACCCCACGGAGGCAGCTTTGAACTTGTGTTGTGACGTTGATGCTGTGCAGCCCCGTACTGTGTTCCGGGACGATTTGTTGTCGTTGCACGCGCACCTTCCACTTCCGGACGCGTGCTCGTAGCACCTTTTCTCCTCAATTTCCAGTCAGGAATCCGTCCCTACGGTTTGGCGGTTTTATACCTGTTCACCCTGCACGAGGCTGTGTTTTCCTACACGTCCGCAATCTTCAGTGAAGATGCACAATATCGTTCGACCTCCGCGTAGGTGGCTTTGGGGATGAGTGTGGGTGGGCCAGGCAGCGCGCCGAGGTGGTCCGTGTCCTGACGGCGCAGTGCCGAGCGAGCAGCAGACCCGGGGTTCGACTCCTAGCCCGCCCCACGTCTTCACTCGTCGCAGCCGAATCCGCATTAAAGTCACGATGCAGCTAATATCATCAGTTCTTTCCCCTCCCCTTTCTCTCCCTTCCACCTTCAATTTATGTAATAACTAATACATTTTAACTGACGATGTTTCTGTCACACATTCGTTGGCTACAACTAATTTACAGGACCCATATTCGTAGCGTCGTATTTCGTCGTCGGCTGTTACGAATTCTTCAGGTTTCGCGATAAATGTGAAGAGCCGGTGGCAATGTACTCGCTTTCTGCTTTCCAGAGAGTGCAATCTTTGTCAGCTCACGCTTATAAAACATACACAGATACGTTTCCATTGACGAACATACAGAGAAAAATAGAGTTCTTTTCTATGCGCTAGGACTTAATTGCTTGTGAAAAAGTTTCATATTTTATTAAATAAATACACTTATACAAACACCTCATTACTTTCGAAATCCATATTATTTATGTGGAAAAAAAACTCCGAAAATAGTGTTTTCTCGAAATTTTAAAGCAGGGCCAAATAACCAACGAAAACGCGAGAAACGGCTGGAAGGTACAAATAGATTGGATCAGGATCTAAAAAAGGAATGACTTGCAGTCGTCTGCCACCTGAAATAGCTTTACCTACGTACTCGTACTTTAATAATTGGAAAAGAAACAGACGCTGCAAAACAACAATTACGCGCAAGGGCTTAAATCATGGAAAATTTCCAACCAAACTGTTCTCAATCCAGTTGAAGAAAATTCCGGTATCCGATTTGTGCTATGAAGGAGGAGACATGACCCATTTACTACTCTAGCGGACCAGTTACTGTACACAAATAAAAATTTTTATCCGACCTTGCTTAAGGGGCTCCGGAACGCCCTATACTTGCAATGTTAAAATAACGCTTATAAATTACATCTTTCCTCACAAAGTATTTGAGGTAGGAAGTTGAACTTTTTACAGATTATTTATTGGAATATGGGCTACAACTTAACACAGGGATTTTACAAAATTTTAGTTCAGTTATTAAAGATGATTTTTTTTTTCAATTGTAATGAAAATTCACAACATTTTTTTGCAATTTTTTATTTATATATTCAAAAATATACAGTTTTTTGGAAAAAGGCTGTGTTAAATTATGCAGAAGGTACTGTGTAACATTTACTGAAAGTTTGAAACAAATATGTTTGGAAGATCCTTAGAAAACATGTAATTAGTATGAGAAAATAAAAGTTTTGGGAATCGAGCGACAGAGATTGGATTAACTTTTTAGTGCATTCCAGGTCCATAGGACGGATTATCTTCATCCTCTGCAAACTCCTCCTCCAGCTTCCTCTTGTTCATCCTCCTGTTTACTCTTGCTTGTATTTCTAGACTCTTTAGAGCCCTGTCTGCAGCCCGAAGGCGTTCCTTGTCTAAAGCAAGCATCGCTCGTTGTTGTGTTCGTAGATTTTGCTACCATTTTCTTCAGTTGCAGTTACTGCAACACTGTTCCAAAAGGTGGTCATGTATGAACACTTATCACATTTCAGTTGTATTTCACTAGCAAGTCCTATGTGCTTTATTATGGAGAGTTCCAGACCAACCTCACTACAATGAATACATCTTACACAGTTTGAAAAAATTCCTTTGAGAACCGACATATCAAATATTTCATTCACATCCGATTCGCCCATAAAACATTCATAGTTTTCACTCATTGAACCAAGCTTCTTCTGTGAAGTATTTTCTTTCCCACTTTGACTGCTATGGGCAGGTGTACTTGAGAGGTTAGGTTCACTCACTTGGTTATCGTCTTTATTGTTTACAGTAATAACACATACCTTTGGCTTTCCAACATTTCTCCTTTTCTTAAAAGCCTTCAGAGGATTTCTAATAACTTTACTTTTACTCACTATTATACTTCAACAAAACAGAGACTCAAGAAACAGAATTAATTACGAATATTTTCGAGATAACGACAGAGTAAATAAACATGAAACAATCGACAATCACACCAGCGATATATATTGAACCATCAGAGGTTAGCCACAACACATACTTTATCTCACATCACTAAAATGTACCTGATGAACACGGACGTTAATAATAACACCATTTGACAGCAGTTTAACAGCGCCACAGTGGGTCACGCCCATGTAGAACACATTTCAAAAAAAATTTAAAAATAGTTGTAGTCTTCGGAATTGAATAAATTACATATCTATTAAAAGGTAATAGTCTGCAGATTCAGAAAACTCAAAAAAGTAAAAATTGAACTTTTCATGATTTTGAGCCTTTCCGGAGCCCCTTAAGGTGGAGGTTCGCCTTTCCACATCGGCTGCAATCTTGGTGTCCACCTGACAGTGGAGTCTTAATTAATTTGTCGTTAAACCACGTAAATATAAGATCTCGAGATACTGCTCACATAAAGTGTAGATATTTAGTGTGATGCAATGCTTTCTTTACCCTTTCTTAAACTAATGACACTGTTACTTTACGTGTTGTTTCTAATGGTGTCAAGTTTTAATCAGTTAGCCTTATTTTCATTTTTTGGAAATGATCATTAGCGAAATGTATAGTAAAATATCCAGTGAGCATGAGGCTTTGTGCATACGATGATTGGTTGTATGAACAATGTGCCAATGAAGAAAAGCAGTTAAAAACTTCGTACAGAACCATAACAAATATTATCTATTTAAGAATGGAACGGCTGACAGACGCCTATCTGCGGGAAGGCAAAACTAGGTTTCTAGCATTTATAGGTTTAGAAAATGTGTTTGACGACGTCAACTGAAACATACTCTTATGAAATCTGAAGTTATCAGCGATAAGATGCAGGGAGCGAAAGGTTATCTGCAAGTTGTACAGAAACCGGACTTCAGTCATTAACAGTCGAACTGCACGAAAAGGAAGCAGTAGTTGAGAAGGGAGCGAGACAGGGTTGTAGTTTGCACCCCTTGGTATCAATCTGTACACGAAGCAGGTAGTAAAGGAAACAAAGAACAAAGAACAAAATTGGGAATGGAAAGTTCAGGAACAAGAAATAAAAATTTTGAGATTTGCCGAAGACGTTGAAATTCTGTCAAAGACAGCAAAGGACTTGAAATATCAGTTGAGTTTTATGGACAGTATCTAGAAAAGAGTTTGTATGATGAACTCAACGAAAAGTAAATCAAGGATAATAGAGTGTAGGCAACACTAAGTGAATTGGCGACGAAACGAGGTGTTGAAATTAGTGCATCGACTATACTATTTTTGCAGCAAAATAATGGACGATCGCCCAAGTGTTGAGAAAATAAACGTACCAACTGATACGCAAAAAAACACTTCCTGAAAAGAATAATGTTTTAAGACAAGTATAAATTTTAGCGTTGAGAAGTATTTTCTGAGAGTATTTGACTGCAGTATATACAAGTGAATAGTCGACAATAAACAGTACAGAGAAAAAAAGGGAAAAAAAGCTTAATCAGTGGAATGCTACAGAATAACTTTTGAAAATCAGATCATTTCATACATGTACGAGGAGAGGTCAATAAGTACGGGAACACATTTTCTTCTCGGTCAGTGTCGGTTCACAAAGTGCAGAGATCGTGGAATATTCGCGCTTTGCCTCTATAGTTTCATAAAGATCCGATAGGTGGTAGCGCTACACGTAGCCTTCAAATTGGCGTCTGTAACGCAGGTGCGTTCCAACCACAGAGATGTCATTGAGATTATTTTGGTGAACAACCAGCGTATCGCAGCAATTTATGAGCGCTTACAGAATGTCTACGGAGATGTGGTAGTGAACAAAAGCACGGTTAGTCGTTGGGCGAGGCGTGTGTCACTGCCGCAAGCTCGCAGAAACCTGTTGCATTTCCCGCGTGCCGATCGGTCGCACGTCGCACACGGCTGTGACTCCTGGAACGTACGGACACTCTCACTCGAGGTGAGCGGCGGATGGCAGTCAGACACAGACAGGGGTACTCAGAGGTGTGTGGCCGCCGGCTTCCTCGCCGCCCAGCAGAAGACCATCAAGAGCAACGAAGAACCGCCTGTGCGGAAGTGCTTGCGCGTTACGAGGCTAATATCGTGAAAAGTTGTTGTCGAATATCGTCACGGGCGATGAAGCGTGGATCTATCACTTCGAACTGGAAACGGAAGGAGCGGCGCCACACCACCTCTCGTGCGAAGAAAAAGTTCAAAGCCGCATCTTCAGCCGGTAAAATCCTGGCGAATTTCTTCTGGGGCTCTGAAGGGGGTACTCTGCTTGATGGCCTCCCCGACGGTGCAACGGTCTACTCTAAAGTCTGTTGTGCTGCCATCAGGGAATTGAAGAAACGACTTCAGCGTGTTCCGAGCAAACGAACTTCTCCTTGTCCGTGAAAAAAAAAAAATGGTTCAAATGGCTCTGAGCACTATGGGACTCAACTGCTGAGGTCATTAGTCCCCTAGGACTTAGAACTAGTTAAACCTAACTAACCTAAGGACATCACACACATCGATGCCCGAGGCAGGATTCGAACCTGCGACCGTAGCGGTCTCGCGGTTCCAAGAGGTCGTGAACCGTGTCGCAAACATCTTTGGCATCAACTGACTAAAAGAAGCGGGAGGTCGGTATGACAGATCCTGAGATTCGTGGAACCGATTTTTGGTAGTGTAGGGAAGAGTTAAGGGTAAAAAATTGTACAGGAATGGCGAGGTTCAAGGTTCGACTACGACTACAGTAAGCAGTTCCAAATGGACATAGGTTGAAGTATTTATGCAGAAGGGAAGAGGCTTGCACAGGTTATTTGAGTGTGAGGAGCTGCTTAAAACCAATCTTGTGAATTACAACACAGATGATGATAACCACATACAACTAACAGTTGGGGTCTTTGCAGTTAAAGCGACTCTAGAACACAACAGAGCGCAGAAGTCACTATGCTGCTCAGAGAGCCCGAAAAAAAAATGTATATGTGGAGGTCCAATTTTTAAGAAGGGGGAAACACTTCCGGGAAAAGACTTAAATCACGTTGAGCCGTGGTAAAAAAAAAAAAAAAAAAAAAAAAAATGTTGTTTGAAGAGCGCGCCGCAGCGCGTTGTGTTAAGCAGTCGCCCTCCGTTTCTGGCGGTGGCGCCGCTGTGGCAATCGCAGCTTTGGTGTCTCCATCTGGTGGGAAAGGGGAAAGGTAGCCTGTTCACGTGCATAAAAAGGGCGCTATCAGCTCAGCAGTCGGCCCGTCGGAATGAGGCTGGGTCAGTCTCTCGTCACCAGTTGCTGGTCTGTCTCTCGTTCGCATTTGTGCGGGAGTTAGTGTCTGTCTGTCGTCGGAGTGCGAGTATGTCTGTCGTTTGGATCCGAGAAACATGACAGAGGCAGCTATTAACGTATGGCAGATTGACAGGGGGATTACTGAACAGCCCGAACCGCAGATTGCTCTAACCCTCCCCAACTCCACAAGGCAAAAACGGACCACCCAATTCACAGCCAGAAAATGAGAGCCTTGCCTCTCCGCCAGTAAGAGAACTCAGCTAGTGGTCGCCCGGTCCTGCATCTGAGTCTGCGCGTTAGGCCGCCTGTCTGCTCGAGTTGCTCGGGCAACGGTCATTGGTGGTTGGATCGGTCGGTAGGTCGGTCGCGCACTGAGACACGAGATGACTAGTCCGCCTTGAGCGTCGGCGCATGTGAGGTCCCCACGTGAGTCCAGCGGGCCGCGCCGTATAGCGAGGGGTAGTGGCTTCGCGGTCGACACGAGAGCAACAGGAGTCAAACCACGACATCGGTCTGGCCGGGGCGAGCTGCGACGCCGTGAGACGGGAGATCGTCGCGCCTTCCTGCGTCCGTTGAAGCGGCTGGCAGCGGACGATTCGGGAGAGCGTTGGGGGTGCTGCGCCAGGTCTTCGCCAGAAATCGCAGTTTATTAGAAGTTAAGTGATTGGAGATATGTGGTTTCATTTACTTGTTAAATTCTACTTGTTTTCTTGGTGAGGTCACCAGTCGCTTTGGTTTGGGGTTGTCCCACCATTCTTCTCCGTTTGCCCACCCGCCGGAAGGTGGTTATTTGTGAATTGGGTGGTCCGTTTTTCCCTTGTGGAGTTGGGGAGGGTTAGAGCAATCTGCGGTTCGGGTTGTTCAGTAATCCCCCTGTCAATCTGCCATACGTTAACAGCTGCCTCTGTCATGTTTGTCGGATTCGGTGTTAACGAATTTATAGAATTAAGGTGTAAAGGCCGAATTCCTGAAATGTTTTTATCTTGCCTATTATCTTGCGAGGCGGTATATGTGTATTGTAGAGCATGTTGGTACATTTTATGTAAGTCTGAATTTCATGGGTTTTATTTAAATAGTCATTTTTATAAAGTGGCCACCCTTCCACCGTAAGAGTCCTTTTAAAAACAAATTGAACTTTCGGTGGCAAATAATTTCTTAGTGTGAGTGTTTGTACCATTTCCATCGCTCTTAACGGGGTGTATAGTTAATGTGTTTGTGTGAGTTGTTAAAATTTTTAGTTTAAAGTAATCTAGTGTGTTGCAAATTTGCACCAGTGTAGTCTTTCAGAGGTTGTTGTGAGAGGTCGTGACTACGGCCGTGTTGAAAGGGAGCGGCAAGCTTCTCAGCCCGAAGGCTCCTACTGTCAATACTGTTCTTTCTGCCTCTAAATAAAACTGTAACTTGATTTTTCGAGGGTGCTTTTCTGCTTAGAAATTTTAAATCTGTTTTTAGAAAGGCTTTTATGAATAAAATTCCCATTTTTTAAAGATAATTTCATTTTCATCAGTTACTCCCTGGGAACTACTTCCACGCTCACCTAGTGTGATTAAATGTGTTAATGTTCTTGATGAATCGCTAGTAAATAAAGTAAATTCTTCAAGAAAAGATTTTGAAAATAAATTCACGGTTCACACGTAGGTACGACGCTGCGAAGAACAATTTGCCTTTCGTTCCATACATTTTGATCGTCAGCAAACAAAACGTCCTTTCCGTGTCCCTCGGCTTTCAAAAGGCATTCCAGCGTACGGAATAGTGGACCAATTTTGAGAATGGGTTGAAAATTTCTTCGAACACAGCATTTCATTCTTAACGGAGATAATAATAGAAGTAGCTCGAGGCATACCCCAAACGAGTGTTACAGAAGCACCACTTTTAAAAATGTTCATGTCATGACTATGTGATAACGTCCAAGTTTCGCGAAGCTTCTCGATGGATGATGCTGCTGCAACGCTGGGAAACCGTAGTCGATCTGAAAATCTTGCCGAGTGTGTTTCAACAGCAGAGAAAGCAACACGTGACATAACAGACGGTACTGTATGATCACACGATTACAGAACAGTCACTGGAAGCACTCACAGACATTAAATACCTTGCAGTTTGCGTGCGGAGCGATTTCAAGTCGAACGACAACGTAAAAATAACTGCAGACTCCAGACAGATTCACTGGAACCATTTTCAGGGAGTTTACTTCGCGCACAAAGGAGGTGGCTTACAACACTTGAGTGTTGCTCGTCCATCTGGGATCCGTTGAGGTAGGACTGAAAGAAGAAATGGAAAAGAACCCAAGAAGAGCAAATTCATGTAGTTAACGGGATGCTCACCCACCTCTGGCGCCAGAATCTGCGAGAGAGACGTTCTGCATCACGACGTGGCTTGCTGTTAAGATTCCGAGAGCGTACGTACGTAGAACGATGAATGAATACAATGCCTGGCCGCAAAAACACCGTGAAGATAAAATCAGAGAGATTCCGGCGCTGACAGACACTTACTAAGAATCGTTCTTCCCGCGTACCATTCGCGACTGGAACGAGAAAGAGTGGAAGCGAAGTGATACACAAAATACCCTCCGCCACACATCGTAAAGTGGTTTTGCAGCGTAAAGGTATATGTGTATATATCTGACAACTGTACGGTTTTAGGTTGCTGTTTGGAATGTAAAAGATCTCTTGTTAAATTACATTCTTTTTTCCATGTACGTTTGTTTTTAACTGGCCGTGGAGGTACGAGGCCGTGAACGCCTCCTTATCTGTACGATGCTGTTATCACATACTTCTCCGAGGGCGATAAGTTAGCCTCGTTTGTGTGTGCGTGTGCGTGTGTGTGTGTGTGTGTGTGTGTGTGTGTGTGTGTCTGTATGTGTGTGTATGTGTGTGTGTGTGTGTGTGTGTGTGTGTGTGTGTGTGTGCGCGCGTGCGGGCGCGAACGCTTACACCTCTTACAGTATATCACGTGTTGCTTTCTCTGCTGTTGAAATACACTCGGCAAGATTTTGAGATCGACTACCGATTGACTTGTAAGTCGTCTGCGAGGTATTTTTTTTTTTGTATTTTTCACGATTTGAAATTTCTTGTTAAGAGTGTAAAATGCATTTGTAGCCAGAATGTAGTCTTAAAAAATAGTAGTAGGTGGAGATTGTACGCTGTATCAGTGGTCACATGCGATGGCCCCTCGTCGGCAGTTGAATTATTTCGTCTCTTCTCTTGAAGAAGCCTCGCCGCAGTGTTAAGAGCGACGTGCAGCCCTGTCGGAGTCGCCTAGCGCGCGGACCGGAGACAGTTTCCAGCGCCACACCAAGTAGACCGTAGTTCTGTTACGCAGAGACTTCCCCTAAGCGCACATACTGTAGCTCACGTGACGGCCGCTACGGCTGTCTTGGCCGGACCCCGTCGCATGGAAGCAGAACCCAATGAAATTAACTTCTCACTTACAACTACAGATTCGGTACGCAGACAGAATTGCGAGCTTTACTGATGATAATCTCAGACTGGCTGGATCATTAGTTAAAAACTCACAAAGCTTAATCGATCTTTTTTTTCCATTTAGATTAATTTTCTCCAGCTAACGAGTACCACCGACGGATTGTCTAGATGGAGGACGATCAAATGGAAGGGGCGAAGTAATCTGTTCGTTCTCCATTTAATTACCAAATATGCAGCAACCAGTTTTGCCACCGGTTGCTGCATATTTGGTCATTTTATGGTTTACGGTCGCTGCACGACTTGGGAACCACATGGAGCCCATCATTCATACGTTCTCCATACAGAAAATACACAATATGGCGAATTTTCCTTAGAAATTCCTCACCACTCATTGCTCGTTCCCGAGCATTAGCGCCCCAACAGGTGTCCCAAGACCAGCGTCAAAGGTAGGAGCTGCCCCGCCGGGCCGAGGCTACAGGAAACGGTTCCACGGCCACCCCACCCCGTCTGTCTCGCTGCGGGGAACTGTTTGTTGGCGGTGCGGCGTCCGAAGCTACAGACAGGACGCCGATCCCCTCCCCGTCCTCGTTCCGTTGCTGATCTCGGCATCACAGGTACCTACCAGGATTGTGGCAGTTGCCATTTTGGGGACGCAAGCGTTGTCTACTACCGCTCCGGCAGCAGCACTGGGTTATGGCCGTCCGGTTTCTCGTTAGAAAACTCGCGGCTGTTACGGTGATTCCTTTCCAGAGATCGCGCCGTTTTCATCGCGAGAATTCAGTGCGGCGACTACACTGACTGGCACACAACCCTTAATATCTTGATTCGTTTCAGTTAAATATTCTTCGTCCTCTCTATGTACTGCACCTATTCTCGTTTAGGTTTCTGTTGTGGTTTCTGTGCTTTTTTTGTCTCATTCCTTATCCTGTAGCAAGACGGCGTTTCGCTAAGCTATCCAGAATAGTGGATGCTTTCTATAAAACACTGCGACAGGCTGCCTCGCATTTGTGTGTCTTCCTGCAATGTGTACATATGTATAACGGACGTCAGTCCTAAGAGTCGCCAGCCGCAATTTCTCTGGTGTTTTGGAATTTACTTGCAGTGTTGTGTTTTTCCCAATGTGTAACTTGAGTCAGGCTAAACAAATACCGTTCATCACGTCTTCTATGCGACGCCTAGTGTCGACTCAAAGCGTCGGTTTGCCGGCCGTTGTGGCCGAGCGGTTCTAGGCGCTTCAGTGTGGAACCGCGCGACCACTGCGGTAGCAGGTTCGAATCCTGCCTCGGGCATGGATGTGTGTGATGTCCTTAGGTCAGTTAGGTTTAAGTAGTTCTCAGTTCTAGGGGACTGATGACCTCAGTTGTTAAGTCCCATAGTGCTCAGAGCCATCTGAAAGCGTCGGTTTGTTTCCTTTTAAAATCCAAATTATTTTTAAACTGAAATTTTAGGTCTCCATTTGATGAAGCGGTCCGAAATTAGTGCAACATCCGACTTAGTGATATGTATTAACGGCGACAGCAAAACAAGAAGAATAAACTAGAGCTTTGGTGGGGGGAAAATTTGCCAGTGCCAGTATTTGGGCGTCAAGGGGGGCAGATGTGGTGGCGTAAGGTTCCTGACCACCAGACTTTGCGCCAGTGTCGTGGTTTCAGAACCAAACCTCTCTGCAGTGGGCCACGTTACACTGCTGGTGGCGATCTGTCCGTCGGACGGGGACGTTCAGCTTAGCGGCCCCCTTCGCGCTCTTCCAGAGGAGTCGGCTTTCACACTCTCTCTTCTCTCATCATCATCATCATCATCATCATCCAGCTTACACTCCACACACACACACACACACACACACACACACACACACACACACACACACACACACACACAAATACATACATGCAGTATTGAAAATATTGTAATGAGGCATGTAAATAAAAAAGAAATAAACCGAGATCTGCCGCAGCGAGTGGGCAGCGCTTGTGTGCGGCTGCTAGACGGCCGTGCTCTCGCTGCCGGAGCACACCGGTTATTCTCCGTGTTTTGCTGTCCCTGTCACTACACATCGCTAAGCCGAATATCGCACTGTACTAATGTGGGTAGTGATTGTTTAGGGTGACTCCAGTTACAGACGGATAAACAAAATTGCACGTATCTATCGATCTTCGTACCTGTAAATTTTACGCTGCCATACAGTTGAGACTTCAAAAAGTAGCATAAATGAGGTATATTTTACAGTATTTATGGAGAGGGACGGAAGTGGAATTTTTCTCGTGTTTATGCAATACGTATAGCAAAAACAAGCCAGCAAATGTAAAAATCTTTAATGAGTGAAGAAAGAAGCAGGAACAATGAAAATTGTACGATAATGTCGGACAAAGTCCGGTATAATAAGTGAGATGAAATGTTGAGCATGGTTAAAACTTACTTCAAGTACTGTATGGTATAATAGTCATAAATGACACCACTTCCTTCCAGTTGCTGAATGACATAAATTAATCAACAAAATAAAGATGAAAAGACTGTATTCTGTACATAAATTACACAAAGACCTACACTATCTCGTATGTTTCTCTTTAAAATGTTGTACAAATGTGCTGTACCATACCAAACACATTGAAAATATCCAACACGCCTAACAACAAAAAAATCAAACTTGTGCATTTTCAAGCTAGCCAGTCATGTGTCAGGTGTGGAATAATCTACAATTTCTTCTTCACTTCTTGAGGCGTAGACTGCAGGATTGTTGTCTACCTGGGCCAAGTCCTCTATTTCGAAAGTTGACAATGATGGACAAAGTTCTTGGACTAATTCCGCCAGAGGAATGTCATCTGCATCTTCACCATCACCTGTTGCTGAAACGTGTCGCCTTCACTGTGGGATGGTGAAGGAGGCTCTCTAAATACTGCATGTTTGAAGCAATTGGCAATTATCTTTTGAGTGACACTTTCCCATGCTTCCGATACTACTAAAATTGCATGAAGAACATTAAAACTGTTTCTTTACCTCATTCCATTTTTCGCAACATGTTCATCACGTGAAGTCTCCTGTACTGCATTTTCGGAGATTTTACAACCCACTGGTCCGTATGTTGTTGAATAAGAGTGTCGTTTGGAGGTAAAACACAGGATTTATCCGCTGCAGATTCTCGACTACTGCATGAGCCGGGGAATCATCGACGAGGATAATGGTTTGTCTTTTATTCCAGCTGAGAGTCCCAGATCGGCAACCACTTTTCAGAAATGTCAGGTCATCCAGGATCTTGCATTGTTTTCATAAATGACAGGTACAGAGTGAGACTTTTTAATAAGTTAGGTTTTCTTGATTTTCGATCAGAAAAAGCTTTTCTTCGCATGATCGTGTCATAACTATTTGCAGAAACCATAACTGTGATTCTTATCTTAGACATTTTTCCACCTAGTACCGTTCACCCTTAAATTTCAATGTTTTATCTGGAGTCATGTTGTAAAACAAGGCATCATCTGGTTTGTAGCCCTCAGAGAAAACGGGCCACTTCTTAAGTCAGCCACTCGTCTGTCACACCATCAGGTGTACACCACAATTTTCCCGGTGATAATGTCGAGGCGAGGTCGGAAACGTATCCAAGATGAATAAAAACTGTAACTTCGGATTTTTAAACAGACGCGCAAATTCACTGACTTTCGTTTGAATAATAGGTCTATTGATCGGCACATTGTTCTATCTTTGCCGCATGAACCATGTAAGTAATACTTCTTCAAGTCCTTTGTGCTCAGATGATCTCACCCGCTTGGTTTTTGACGAACTTTATTCGAAAAGAGGCTACGTTTTCTCTCTGTACTTCCAAATTGTAGAAATCGTTGAGTAACAGACACTCACTACCTTTGCGATGGTGCCTACTGATTCCCCGTTTTCTAATCGCCCCCGTTATGTGTGACTTTTTTTCAGTATTACATCTTTCCTCTTTATTGTGACGCCTTTAAAGCGGTGCATTGACTGTTTAACACACAAACCGATTTGAAACGAAAGATCTACAGAAAACAGGAGTTTACATTGTTGTTAATAATCCCCAAATGCGTAACAAACAAAAATGAACATTGGATGCTATAACCGATGTATACTTCAAAAATATAACAAAAAATACGTCGTTTTAAACGATACTCGCAACAAGAGATGTGGTACTAAGCGATTTTTTCTAATATAGCGCTTACATAGGATTTAGTCAGGACCGATATATATATATACCGGGTGATTCATGAAGAAATGCAAATATTTTAATATGTTGTTCTACAAGTAAAACTAAAGAAAAATTTCATATAAACATAGGTACGCAAATGTTTAGTTACGGAATTACTGCTAATAAAAGATTATGCCTGAAAATTAGCAACTTCGCTAATATGAAGCCATCGCAAAACTGTACGAGGTTAAAGTAAAGCACGACTTTTATTTATTTTGTGGTTGTTCGTCTGGTAAATGTAATAAAACATGTGACAGACGTGTATTTGCAGTAGTTTTCCAGTACATCCAGAAAGCAAAGATTATTATACAACTGAATTTGTTTACTTTCTATTAAGAAAGTAGAAACGTTTATGACATTGTTGGCAACCGTTAGTGAGTTGTTTCAGTCGTTTCCTAACCTTGAAACGAGTTCGTTTTCTGTATTTTTCTGTGAAAGAACACAATAAAATCGTGTATATAAGTGAAACCACATAGTAACTGTTGCAGTTTGTAGATTATTTATGAAATAGGGATGCCTTTCAAATTTACGACATAGGAATATGCCGATATGGTGTTTATTTATGGCAAATGTCATAGTAATGCTACGGCCGGCTACAGCTAACGAATATCGCGTACGTTATCCAACTCAGAGGATTCCGAATGCACGAACCATTAGTGGAGTATTTCGAATGTTACGGGAGACGGGTTATCTACCTAGCGTTCATAATCAGTACGGTCGCTCGTTACGTGTAGACGATGATGAGGATATTATGGATGCTGTTCAACGTAGCCCGGCTACCAGCACACGACGTATCTCTCAACGACTAGGCATTTCACAGTCTAAAGTACGGCGTGCACTGAAGTACAGTAACCTGTATCCTTACCATTAACAACTACATCCGAGTGACCCTGCCCTTCGCTTAGAGTTGTGCAACTGGTTAAATACTAATCGGCAGTTACACAAATACATTTTATTTACTGACGAGGCACGGTTTACTCGAGATGATATTAACAATTTACATAACGAGCACATGTGCTCTGAAGCAAACCCACATGCAATAGTCCAACGCAATTCCCAGCAGCGATTTTGCACAAATGTGTGGTGTGGTGTAATCTATACACACTTTATTGAACCATTCATTTTCCCAGGACGTCTAACTGGCAAGACGAACTTACAATTCCTTCAAGAAGAAATGCCCCGCTTGCTCGAAGATGTTCCACTTGCTACGCGAATGCAAATGTATTTTCAACAAGACAGCGCACCTGCACATTTCACCAACACATTTAAATGAACATTTTCTCAATAAATGGATTGGTCATGGTGGTTGGTTGGTTGGTTGGTTTGGGGAAGGAGACCAGACAGCGAGGTCATCGGTCTCATCGGATTAGGGAAGGACGGGGAAGGAAGTCGGCCGTGCCCTTTGAAAGGAACCATCCCGGCATTTGCCTGGAGCGATTTAGGGAAATCACGGAAAACCTAAATCAGGATGGCCGGACGCGGGATTGAACCGTCGTCCTCCCGATTGGTCATGGTGCTACACGTCTGTGGCCACCCAGATCGCCCGATTTAACACCAATGGATATTTGTGTATGGGGATGGATGAAAGACATAGTTTACGAGGACAAAGTCAATATACGTGAGGCATTGCTTGCTCGGATTATGAATGCAATAGACGAAATTAAGAACAACCCTGTGAAACTGAAACGAGCAACAAAATCTGTTCATACACGTACAGCTAAATGCATTGAACCCGGAGGAGACATTTTGGAACATTTATTTTGAATGTATTGTGAAACTGTACGCGCACTGTACAACGTCCTTAACACCGAGTTTTGTTTTTAACGGTTTAACATGAATTCACGTGTGCTATGATATTCATAAAAGCAGATTATCTGACACATTCATACAGTTTCAGTTAATGTTATTATCATCAATTTTCCAAAATTAAATTCTCTACAGCTTCTGTTGAAAACTTTGTGCAATTGTCTGGAAAATTAAAAGACAAATTGGCCCAAATAGTTAATAAATTAAAAATTTTACGAAATTACTTCTTTACTTCTCTGGATGTTCTGGAAAACTATTGCAGATACATGTCTGGGACATGTTTTATTAGGTTCACAAGACCAATACCAACAAAATAAATGGAAATCGTGCTTTACTTTAACCTCGAACAGTTTTGCGATGGCTTCATATTAGCGAAGTTGCGCAGGCAAAATCTTTTATTAGCCGTAACTCCGTAACTAAACATTTGCGGACCTGTGTTTGTATGAAATTTTTTAATTGGTTTTACTTGTACAATAACATATTAAAATACAAGCATATCTTCGTGAATTACCATATACATAAAAAAACGCAATTGATATCCATTTGACCTATGGCAGCGCCATCTAGCGGGCCAACCATAGCGCCATCTGGTTTCCCCCTCAAGCAAGACAAGTTTCGTTCTTTGTATTTTTTTTTTCGTTTGACGCTTATTTCGTGAGATATGTGGCCCGGTCAAGGCCGGCGAACATGCGGACCAATGCACCTGTCACGAAATATGCTATTCAGTACCGCTTCAACCGCACGCGAGCTATGTGCCGGACATCCATCATGTTGAAGTACGTCGCCATTCTGTCATGCAGTGAAACATCTTGTAGTAACATCGGTAGAACATTACGTAGGAAATCAGCGTATGTTGCACCATTTAGATTGCCATCGATAAAATGGGGGCCAATTATCCTTCCTCACCATACATTAACCTCCCAAGGTCGCTGATGTTCCACTTGTCGCAGCCATCGTAGATTTTCCATTGCCCAATAGTGCATATTATGCCGGTTTACGTTACCGCTGTTGGTGTATGACGCTTCGTCGCTGAATAGAGCGCGTGCAAAAAATCTGTCATCGTCCCGTAATTTCTCTTGTGTCCAGTGCCAGAACTATACACGACGTTCAAAGTCGTCGCCATACAATTCTTGGTGCATAGAAATATGGTACAGGTGCAATCGATGTTGATGTAGCATTCTCAACACCGACGTTTTTGAGATTCCCGATTCTCGCGCAATTTGTCTGCTAAAACACCTACTTGGGCATCATCATTTGTTGCAGGTCGTGGTTGACGTTTCACATGTGGTTGAACATTTCTTGTTTCCTTAAATAACGTAACCATCCGGCGAACGGTCCGGACACTTGGATGATGTCCAGGATACCGAGCAGCATACATAGCACACGCCCTTTGGACATTTTGATCACAATAGCCATACATCAACACGATATCGACCCTTTACACAATTGGCAAACGGTCCATTTTAACACGGGTAATGTATCACGAAGCAAATACCGTCCGCGCTGGCGGAATTTTGCGTGATACCACGTACTTATACATCTGTGACTATTACAGCGCCATCTATTACAGAGCGAAAAAAGTGGTTTAACTAAAACATTCATATTTCTTTACATACTACACGAATATGTAATAAAAAATGGGGGTTCCTATTAAAAAAAAACACACAGTTGTTATCCGTTTGACCTATGGCAGCGCCATCTAGCGGGCCAACCATAGCGCCATCTGGTTTCTCCCTTCAAGCTAGACGAGTTTCATTCTTTGTAGTTTTTTCGTTTGATGCTTATTTCGTGGTGAGTGGTGAGATATTTGGTCCGGTCACTATCAATGGACCACCTTGGGGAGGGTAATTCATTATGATATGCATGTATTTTAATATGTTATTGTAGAAGTAAAACTAAAGAAAAATTGCATATATATATATATATATATATATATATATATATATATATATATATATATAAGCACTTGGCTGGGTGACAGTCCGGTCTGCCGAGAGCTGTTGGCAAGTGGGGTGCACTAAGCCCTGGTGAGGCAAATTGAGGAGGTACTTGATTGAGAAGTGGCGGCTCCGGTCATGACAACTGACAACGGCCGGGAGAGCGGCGTGCTGACCACATGTCCCTTCATATCCGCGACGAATGACGCCTGTGAGCTTGTGATGACACGGCGGTCGGCCGGTACCGCTGAGACTTCAAGGCCTGTTCGGACTGAGCTATATATATATATATATATATATATATATATATATATATATATATATATATATATGTGTGTGTGTGTGTGTCTGTGAACTCAAATTAAAATATTTTACTCGCTATCATTGTTTCCCTCTGTCCTTGTTTCTTTAAATTACTTGCTTAGACGATGAGACACATGTCAAGTGAGCAACTCTCTAGCAGATTTAACAGCTGACTGCTACTACCTGTCTGACAGGAAGACTGATAGTGATTTCTCCAATTTCATTCATATCACTCACATTCTACCGATCAGTAGATACAGTTCGACAGAAACTAAATCCGTGACACAATACAGTAACTATTAGCACGTGTATGTCAGAAAATTCGTAGCGTTGTCTACTTAATAACTTCCCAGGGAAGAACGTGACCTAGGACGCTCAGAAGCGCTTAGAATACATAAATAGCTCGTCCCTAAGGCAGTGCTATTGAGCCAAATGCACGCAGAACGAAATGTTGTCTTTTAGCGCCATTCGATAGCGATATATTATACCTGCGCTAACAATTGGAATGTAGATTAAAGTTTTATGATTGAGGATGTTACACTCAAAGACTGCTGTGTGAGAAATCACAAGTTGCACGATCGTCATTTCATCGTCAAACTTCACTCTGCATAAAACAATCAACTTTCTGCACCGAAGTACAACCCCATGTTGTGCTACGAGTGGCAAAAGGCAAGGTATGACACTGATATACCAAAAGAAAATACCATCGTTTCAAAATGTAATTAATGCGACGTTTGATATTGGACTATTTGAATGGAGAAATGATGATGCATATGAAAACGTGGCTTCAGTCAGATATGCAAAAAAAAAAGGAAGCGGTTCAAATGGCTCTGAGCTCTATGGGACTTAACTACTTAAACCTAACTAACCTAAGGACGTCACACACACCCATGCCCGACGCAGGATTCGGCAGGATTCGATCCTGCGACCGTAGCTGTCGCGCCGTTCCAGACAGAAGCGCCTAGAACCGCTCGGCCACTCCGGCCGGCTCAGATGTGCAAATTACTCTGTTCCGCTCTGTTTTAACCGCTGCACTGAAATGCCAGACCTGCACTTTGAACGCAGAATACTGCGGAGAAGCGTAACTGTTTTAATCATGAGGAAGTACAGCAATAAGACATGACAATAAAATATGCGTGAATTTGGTCCTCTCTTAGACCTGACACAGGTGACCATGGAAACGGCTTTTACGGTAGGGCGCTCACTTTTGCATGCAATTGGCTCATACCACAGTTCTTGTGATGAGCGATGTATATTCTGATAACATTTCCGTGCGATTCTGAGAGTTCAGCGTCACGCAATTCCCTTGTTGGCGGACGGTAGCTGTTCAGAATCTCACGTTCTATCTTATGGCGATGATATGTCAGCTGAAAAACGCCCGCAAAAGCGTACGGGCTGATTACACCTGCGAACAAATCTACCTTCTACTCGCCTTTCCTAATGCTCGCTTCTCGCTTCTCGTTATTACGCCTACGTACTCATGATGTGTAATGTTGTAAGTGGAAGTTGGGCGACTTCCGATCTCGAGTAAAGATGATGGCAGCTAAAGACGTAAATTTCGTCTCTTTTACTGGAATGTCTCTCTCTCTCCCAGCCGACACCTGCTCGAGCGGAAAGCGCTTGCCTCTTGCTTTGACACCACGTCGCTCACAAATTTGAGATTAACCGTTACTTGCTGTTTCTCACTTCCTCCATTGGGCGTCGTTACTAATCCGCGTTTGTAAGAAGTGAGTCCAACACAGATAAAAAGTTGACGGTTTGTAGTGACAGTAGTACTTGTCATAATTGTTCAAAAGAAAGAACGAAGGAGGGTTACTTTTCGACATCCCGTCGACAGCGAAGTCATTAGAGGCTGAGCGAAAACTCGGATCTTGGTAGTGGTGGTAAATTCCTGTGGGACCAAACTGCTGAGATCATCG
Organism: Schistocerca americana; assembly: GCF_021461395.2. Lineage (NCBI taxonomy): Eukaryota > Metazoa > Arthropoda > Insecta > Orthoptera > Acrididae > Schistocerca > Schistocerca americana. The sequence continues at coordinate 195,285,339 of NC_060127.1, forward strand.
GTTCCTAGGCTTACACACTACTTAATCTAACTTAACGTAACTTACGCTAAGGACAAGACACTCATCCATGCCCGAGGGAGGACTCGAACCTTCGAGGGGGAGCCGCGCGAACCGTGTCAAGGCGCCCTAGACCACGCAGTGGAACGATTTTGGGAAATGACGGAAAACGTAAATCTCAATGGGTTTCTGGGTTCAATTGGCTGTACTTTTGACATAAATACGAAAAACCAAACTCAAGCCTTATACATTCCTTGTCACTTAACACCACCAGACGTAACTATGACTTGCTGCTCCTCTGTCCGGATACTGTCTGCTTCCTCCCCGACTCCCTTCACAGATATTCATGCGGGCTCTCGTTGGGAATATGAAGGACACTTACACTGTAGTCACCAGAGTGACGCGGTCGCTCCAGCCGATCGTAACTGCGGAGGTGTCGCCGGTTCAGGATTTTGTGGACGAACTGACCTCCCGATTATGTCCCATAAATGTTCGATGGGATTCGCGTTGGGCGATCTGGCTGGTCAAACCATTCCGTCGAATTGTCCAGATTGTTCTTCAAACCAGTCGCAAAGAACTGTAGAAATGGCATGATGCATTGTCATCCATAAAAATTCCATCGTTGTTTGTGAACGTGAATGGCTGTAAATGGTCCCCAAGTAGCCGAACACAGCCATTTCCAGTTAGTCGCACCAGAGCACGCAGACCAATCCGTGCAAACGCAGCCCGCGCGATTGTGCAGCCACCACCAGCTTGCACAGTGTCTTGCTGACAACATGGGTCCTTGCCTTCGAGTGGTCTGCGTCACACTCGAACCCTACCGACTGAACTCGAACTCATGTGAACATCACGTTTTTCGAGTCGCCCAGGTTTCAACCGATAGTCCGTAGCCCATGGCCCACTAACGACAAATTTCGCCGGATACGTTAGTAGTACGACTAACATTGGTTTCTGCGGTTATTTCACGTAGAGTCGCTTGCCTGCTAGCCCTGACAACTCTACGCAAACGCCGCTGCTCTCTATCGTTAAGTGAAGGCCGTCGGCAGCTACGTTGTCCGTGGTGAGAGGTAACGCCTGAAATGTGGTATTCTCGGCAGACTCCAGGCACTGTGCATTGTGAAATATTGAATTCCCTAACGATTTCCGAAATGGAATGTCCCATGCGTCTAGCTCCAACTACCATTTCGCGTTCGAAGTTTGTTAATTTACGTCTTGCGGCCATAATCACGTAGGGAACATTTTCACACGAATCACCTGCCCTTTTTACACCTTGTGTACGCGATACCACCCCCATCTGTATGTGTGCACATAGCTGTCCAATGACTACTGTCACCTCAGTGCGTATTTACCCACGCATGTGTTTCTTTAAATTAGTTCAAAATTTTGAGACGTAAGACCGTGCCAGTTTCCCTGTGTAGAATACTCAGTGACGTACTTCAGGTCGGGATAGCAATATCCACAACAGACTGGAAAACGCTACGACATTGTGTTTACACAAGTCCAGCCTCCAGTACATCATGTTCAGTGACAATTTTTGAAGGTTAATTATGTCTTCAATGTTTCACATGTAGCACTCATATCCGTAAGATTAAAAAAAGCCTACAGAGTAGGAAACTAAATACATAGATAGAAAGAGTCCTTGTATTGAGCAATGGTAAATGACCAAATCAAAAAAGGTAAAAACTCACTGGTCATGTTAGAGCAGACACAGAATAGCCATGACAAACGATTTCAGACTATTAGTCGACCACAAGCCGGTCAGAACGAGCCCTGCCGTCTTAACGACCAGACAACTTGCTCTTCAAGCTTTTATTACTTCCACACTGAATACGACAGTAAAGAAAAGGGGTATGGTTTTCGTTTATTGACATGTCGCCGTACGTTTGCCATAACGGCCATTGGAGACCAAGTACAATGACACCGTGATTGGGTAGTATACACAAACACTACAACATAAATAAAAGACGAACGAAAAACAAACGGAGACACTTGTCAACACTATATACATGAAACACACACAACCAACACACAGTCAAAGAGAGAAAGCGAAATGTTTGGTTGGAATGTGTTCGAAAACGCTGAAAGTCGGACAAATAACTTCAGAGCAGCACATGTGGAATAATTAAAGCCTAAAATCGTAAGTAGAACCAAACAGTAATTTAATCTTATGAAAGTAGCGCTGCGAAAATTTGTTTCTCACCTAACAAGAGAATAACAGAAAACTCTAATACAGCAGCTTATCTGGAATCATTATATAATGTAACTATTATGCACATGCGACACGCTTATGGCAGAGAACAAACAGCCTTTCATTTAGTTGCATAAACGGTCCACATCTCCAAGAAAAACATTTTTGTTGTTTGTTGATGATTTACTGCGTATTCCCATTTTCAAAATAAGAAAAAATTCAAAGACATGGTAAGGAACACCCACAAATACGAGTATAAATACAGTTCTCAGGTGTTACACGACGTTTGGCAGGTGGTATGAAGGATGCTTACAGTTCTGTTCCTTACTAACTTTGTTCTCGCATACTTAGGATACTACCTCCTTGTTATTGCGCCCTATTGCGCAGTCTGTCCACATTTAAAGTACGCCGCGACACAGGCTTATAAAGACCACCTACACGTGTTTGTTTTTGTTGGCAGAGGACGGATAATCAGATTATAGCTTGTAAAAAGCGTGAATGGGTTAGGTAATGTTTCGCAGTCGGAGCTGCGCCACCTACATAACTTTTTGAATGTTCGCACAGAACGTCGTTCAGATTCCTCCGTCCGCCTCTGACAACCGGACAAACGAGAGGCTACTTTACGTAATCTGCACTCGTTCGTGTCAAGGCCCCTCGATAGTGGACACAACATCGCAACAAGGCCTCCTTACGTCACTCTGCTATCTGCCTATTCGCGCTATACAAGTTACGCCGTCACGTAGCGAGCGACCCGGCGATGGTTAAGCGTGCGCGTTTGTCCCAGACCGAAACGCCATACATGTACTTCAAAACAAGTTCAGGGCTCTGTATTTCTGTATGTAATATTAGAAAGCGTTTTGTTTCTTTCATGTATTGTAATTTATTGTAATTTCATTCCCTCTGTGACAGGGGTATACAAACTGTCAAAAAAAAAAGCCGACTAACTTTAGGGAAAGGTTATTTACACGAAAACAAGAAAAAATATCTGTTACACAAGGGCTCTAAAATACATACCTTAAGAGATACGAAGACTTGTTCATCTTCGATACTATGAAACACATCGCTTCTACTGCAAGCTGGTTGCTTTTAGTATTTCGGGCGGAGGTTCAAATGGTTCAGATGGCTCTGAGCACTATGCGACTTAACATCTGAGGTCATCAGTCCCCTAGAACTTAGAACTAGTTAAACCTAAGTAACCTACGGACATCACACACATCCATGCCCGAGGCAGGATTCGAACCTGCGACCGTAGCGGTCGCGCGGTTCCAGACTGAAGCGCCTAGAACCGCCCGGCCACACCGGCCGGCGGGAGGAGGTAGTGCGGTGTTTCGTGTATGTTGTGTGTGGTGGCTTGACCTAATCAGAGAAGACTGCGTGGGTGGCGGTTCTGTCAGTTTGATGCGGCTTAGGTTACCTTTCTCTGCTCTCCTTTTTGTTTTGCTCTCGCGGTCTGGCTACTCCGTGAGCGAATTGATTCTCCAGGGTGCTGCCGTAAGAGAGTCTCTCACTATTACCAGCTGTTAAATGATGAACACGTCCTCACGATAATCTTCTGTGTTGTTTCAGCTATGTACGTTAACTGTGAAGACAGATCCAATTATCAATGACGCATAACTTCATATACATCATTCAATACGTCTGATCACACGTAATATCTATGATTTACAGCGTTCATTTGTCTCGAGCGTCTTTACTGTAATATGTTTTCTCTGAGGTGTTCGCGACGCCGTCAAGGGTCGTCAGCGAGGCATAAACGTCCGCTTGCGGCAAGTGCTGCCGCGGTCTGCCCCTGCCGTGTTACGCCACTGCACAGTACATTTTTCATACGACGTACAATGTTTATAAAAGACACATCTTTCGCCAGAATGAGCATCTCCAGTGGAACATAGATCATATCACGAATAACACTCGTTACACAACAGTAGTATGAATCAAAACAAGGGAAAAACGTCTAGTACACACGGGCTCTAAAACGCGTACCTTAAGAGCTATGAAGACTTCTTTGGTAGAAGAGATGTGTTTCTCAATAGGAAAGGTGAAAAAGTGATCATAGCTCTTAAAGTATGCATTTTGGACCCCATGTTTACTAGACAATTTGCAAATACCTCGCAGTAGAAGAGATCTGTTTCATAATATCGCAGCCCATATTTACTACACATTTTTTAACTTATTTCTGTGTAAGGAACTTGTCCCTAAAATTTGTCGATATTTTCTTGGGATATCATGTACACACGGTGTCTTATTTACCTCGAGCACCCCAAATAAATTTTTGTCCAGGAGCAAAATAAGAAAATCTGTGAAGCAAATGCTGTTCAGGAGGCCATTATCAGCATAGCTGCCTTTTTGCGACTATGTTCGTTGTCAGGATGTGATTTTTAAAAAATTGTACCGTATATATTTTTTATTCGGTAATCGACTTCTTCTCCTCAAAACCTGTTCCAAAATGTATCATAGTGAACCATTTACGTAAACATGACGCTATTAAACACCTAACAGGGAACTGACTTTAACTTTCCTCTTCTAATACAAGGTGTAGGTATCCGCAGAAACGTAGTTCGTCGACTTGCTGGAGCTGACAGTAAAAAAATAGAAACGCAAGGAAAATGAAAACTTACATTCTTCACATACGAGTAGAATTTGTACTTTCTCTTCGTCAGGGTACTTGACACTCACACAGATCTTCAACTGAAAACAGTTGACTGAATGATCGGTGTGGCTTTTCCTTGTGTTTCACTTTGTTTGCTGTCAGCTGCAGCAAGCTGACGAGTTACGTTACCTCGGCTATTTGCGCTGTGCACCAGTGCGGGAAAGTCAAACTCTGTTATGTGTTGGCAGATTAAAACTGTGTGCCGGATCGAGACTCGAAGTCTGGACCTTTGCAAGTACTCTACCGTTTGAGAGAGCACTTGCCCGCGAAAGGCAAAGGTCCCGAGTTCGAGTCTCGGTCCGGCACACAATTTTAATCTGCCGGGAAGTTTCATATCATCGCACACTCCACTGCTGAGTAAAAATCTGATTCTGTTTTGTGCTACGTTTTTAATGACGTGTAGTTTACGTGACTGATACACGGTGATACTTTTCTGAACAGGTCTTGAGGAGAGCAAGTGGATTATCGAATAAAAAATACATGGTGCTGTTTAAAAAATTCGTACTGCTGCTCACAAGCTTGTAACGAACAAACTCACGGGGAAGGCAGTCATACTGGTTAATGTTCCCTGATACCTAAACAAGATTTTCTTGACGTACTTGTATTTTGCTTCAGGACAACCAGTCATTTAGAATGGGCAACACCCTGTGTCTCGCACTTAAGCCGAAACCATTTTAACACATAAAGGTAGGATTTTAACGGAGGTACGTTTCTGCAAAAACTGTGATATATCTGAAAGGCAGCCTACGCCGCGCGGGATTAGCCGAGCGGTCAGGGGCGCTGCAGTCATGGACTGTGCGGCTGGTCCCGGCGGAGGTTCGAGTCCTCTCTCGGGCGTGGGTTTGTCCTTAGGATAATTTAGGTTAAGTAGTGTGTAAGCTTGGGGACTGATGACCTTAGCAATTAAGTCCCATAAGATTTCATACACATTTGAACATTTGAAAGGGAGCCTACGATAACAACAGCGTACCGGGGACCGCCAAATTGGAACATTAAATGTCCAGAATGATAATTATTGCATTATATGCAGCGCAGAACTAAAGAGCCCGTATCTGGTCGGAGGACGAGCAAAGCAATATTTTGAGACACATCTTGAGCACGAAGAAACAAGGCGGAGTCTGTGTACAGTGAGTTGACCAAAGTCACGGGGTGGCGATGTGCGCGTATACAGATGGCGGCAGTATCACGTACACAGGGTACGAAAGAGCAGCGCGTCGGTGGAATTGTCCTTTGTACTCAGGTAATTCATGTGAACAGGTTTCGACGCGATTATGGTCTCACGGCTGGAATTAATAGTGTTTAACTCCATTTCGGAAATCGTTAGGCAATCCAATATGCGGAGATCCACATTATCAAGAGTATGCCGACAATGGCAAATTTCAGGCACCATCTCTCACTAAGGACAACGCAGTGGCCGACTCCCTCCACTTAATGACAGGCAGCAGCAGCGTTTGCGTAGAGTTGCCAGTGCTAAAAGCGAAGCAACACTGCAGGAATCAATGTGGGACGTATGACGAATGTATCCCTTACGACAGTGCGGCGAAATGTGGCGTTAATGGGCTGTGGCAGCCTTTGCTGACAGCACGACATCACCTGCAGCGCCTCTGCTGGGCTCCTGACCGTATCGGTTGGACCCTAGACGACTGGAAAAGAACGAGCTGGTGAGACGAGTCCCGATGTCGTGATGGTAGGGCTCGAGAATGGCGCAGACCCCACGAAGCCGCGGACCCAGTTTGGGGATGAGGCCCTGTGCGACTTGGTGGTAGCTCCATAATGGTGTGGGCTGTTTCTATATGCAATGAGCAGGGTCCTAGTTATATTCGGCTACTTGGAGACATCTGCAGCCACTGATGGACTTAAAGTTCCCAAACATCGACGCAATTTTTATGGCTGGCAGTAAGCCGTGTCAGTAGGCCACAACTATTCGAAACTGATTTGAAGAACATTCTGTACAGTTGTAGCCAATGATTTCACCACCAAGGTCGCCCGAAATTAATCGTGTCGAACATTTGGACATCATCGAGAGTTCAGTTCGAGCACAAAATCCTGCACCGGCAGTGCTGCAGAGGCAGCACGGCTGAGTACTTGTGCAGGGCAGGGCAGGGCACTCCCAGCAGCACAGCACGTCGAGTCGCTGCACTGCGCCGGGCGACAGGAGCTCCGGCACGGTATGGGGGGGCGTCGCGGGACTCTCGTCACCTCAGTGTACACACGTCCAGGCAGGACTTACTGTGGAAGAAATTTCAAACGCTATACGGAAGAGATCTGACATGGGCTATGGTTCTGCAGCAAATCACTGACCTCACTAACTTCAGCAGCAGTCCCTGTCTGCAGATAGTGTCATAAGCCATAGTTGGATCAACAAGTACCACGGATGTTTTCAAGCCTTCTTGCAAGCCTGCTTCAGTGAAAGTTCTGAGATCAAGTCTTCAGTCATACAGCTTTTATTGAGGCAATTATCCCAGACACAGAAAACTGTCTCTGTCTCCAAACGGTATCGTAAGGTACAGTTGAATCGAGAAATACTATGGATGTTTTGGAATATTTTTGAAAGTCTTCTCCAAAAAAAGTTTGCTCTCATAACTCTGTCTCTTCTCTGCAAAACGGTAACGCGACCTGTAACGGGATAGAAAAACACTACAGATCTTTCCAGATGTTTTTTCAACGCCTCCTTCAACAAAAGTTTTGAGACTCATGTCTGACCTCACCATTCTCACTGAAGCAGGCTTTCAAGAAGATCTGAAAACATTAGTAGTATTTCTTGATTCAACTGCTGCTTACGACAAGAACTGTTTCTAAAGTTACTCGTACCCTCTAGAAATATAGGTCAGTTCCTGAACAACATCTTCATTGCTTGATATTTCCAAGCTATCGTTCCTAAGGAAATCAATAACCAAGGAACTTCAACGAATCCACTCCCAGAACTCTGTACTAACGTCCATTACTTTAAACCAATATATTGCTTTCACTCTTCACGGTCACGTATTAAATTCGCTCACACAGATGACCTACTCACTAGTAACCAAGACACGAAAATGAAAGGACATTGGCGTTTCAGTGTTGCGGCAGTACTATCGTAGTAGCAAACACGAGCCAAGAACATAACGTTCGTGCATGCGTATCAATAACAGACAGGCTTACTGTCAACAGCAGATCTATATTTGATTGAAGTCTTATGGAACACATAATCCATACAAAACCGAACCCATTGTGTTTGGGTGTCACACTTGACAAACCCTTTACCTATAGGGCTCAATTGGCAAATGCTACACCGAAAGTTCGCACCAGGAATAATGTCCTCCAAAAGGTCTGCGTTATCATAAGAGCATCAGCAGCCGCTCTCCATTGGGGCTGGTGTGTAATTCAGCAGTGCATTGTGCTCCTGTATAGCTAAAAAGATACCATGCCAACAAGCTATAGACAGAGGATCTTAACTTGATTGCATATTTCGAGATTTTGAGAAGTGGTCTGACAACCTTCTACAAACCGTATCTAATAAAATTGTGGATCAATGGAGTATCGTCTCAGTTGCGCGACTGGGTTTTCGTGATTTGCTGTCAGAGAAGTCATAGTTCATCGTGCCTGATGGGAAGCCCTCTACTGCAACTGAAGTTTTAGTTGGGGATCCCCAATGAAACGTTAAGGGCCCACTGTTTTCTGTAATCTATATAAACGATTTAGGAGAATCAGCAGCCACGTTAGTTTGTTTCCAGATTATTCTACCATTTACCGTCTTTTCATCAGAAGATTGAAACGAATTACAAAATGACTTAGACAAGATATCTTTACAGTGTGAAACGTGGCAGCTGATCCTAAACAATAAAAAATGTGTGGTCGGCTAAACGCCAAATGATACAAAGTTAAAGGCTGTCGAGTCAGCTAAATACCTAGAGATTACAGTTATGAACAACTTAAACTGGATCCATCATTTATAATACCTTGTAGAGAATGCGAATTAAAGACTGAGTTAGAGCCAGCCCGGCTACCCGTGCCGTCTGACGCGCCGCTTCCCGAGCGGGAAGGCGTGCCGGTCCCCGGCACGAATCCTCCCGGCGGATTAGTGTCGAGGTCCTGTGGATGGTTTTTAAGGCTGCCTTCCATCTACCTCGACGATGCGGGCTGGTTCCCCTTATTCCGCCTCAGTTACACTATGTCGGCGATTGCTGCGCAAACGTCGTCTCTACGTAGGCGTACACCGTAAGTTACTGTACCTCGCAAACATTTGGGATTACACTCGTCTCGTATGAGACGTCCACGGGGGGGGGCAAACCGCACAATAACCCTGGCTTCGGTGTGGGGCGGTGGTGGGGTGGTTGGGCTGCTCTGGCCTGTTGTGGGGTTGTGAACCACTGAGGCCTACGGCGAGACGAAGCCTCTCCATCGTTTCTAGGTTCCCGATTTAATACACAATACAATATACACACAAGATTGAATATTATTGGCAGAATACTTAGGGGATGCTACAAATATGTAAAAGAAACTGCCTACACTAAACTTATTAGTCTTCTGGAGTTTTGCTGTGCGGTATGGGATCCGTATCACATATGACTAACGGAGGACATTGAAAAAATTAAAAAAAAGGAACGTCATTTCCTGTAATCACAAAATAGGTATATGATAAGGCAGTTGGGATGGTACTCAATGAAATAAAGAAGTTATTCGTTGCGACGAGATCTTTGTTACTGAATGTCAATAACCAAATTTCTCCTCCAATTGCAAAAAAGATTTTGTTGAGCACCACAAAACTGGGGAGAAATGATCATCGTAATAAATTGACCATTGTAATAAGATGTGTGAAACCAGAGCTCGCAGCCGCGCGGGATTAGCCGAGGCGCTGCAGTCTTGGACTGTGCGGCTGGTCCCGGCGGAGGTTCGAGTCCTCCCTCGGGCATAGGTGTGTGTGTGTTTGTCCTTAGGATAATTTAGTGTAGTGTGTAAGCTTAGGGACCGATGACCTTAGCAGTCAAGTCCCATAAGATTTCACACACATTTGAACATTTTCAGAGCTCGCAGTGGAAGACTTGCGTGCTCCTTTTTTTCCCACATGCTGCCCGAGAGCGGAACGCTTCTACGCATTTTCTGACAAACGCGTAAGTGTGAACTGCTGATTAATAGTGTAGACACGCGCGTAGAAGCTCGACAGCCAACTCGGTGTGTGCCGTCAGGGGCCGAGTACAGGCTACGCCACTCTACTGGCGCACAACTTCAGGCCGCGCCTCTCCACCCGGCCTCAGCTTTACAATCCCGAGTTTCCCTTCTGCTATGTCTGACACACTGAAATCCAGACAGCCGGCAATAAAAACTGCTGCGGAACTTGTTGATGAACGATTTAATATACTTTAAGTCGGTGGCACCCCCACAGTTCGTAAATATTTGAAGAACGCCATAATTTTCCGCCAAGAGTTGCTGATAAAATTTCTTTATTGAACAACTAGTTTCGATGAACAGATCATCAGTTTCCTGTACACCGACATCCAGTGGAGTCAGCGTGAATCACACGCTTCTTGGAGCCACGGTGTCAGTCATGAGTTCTGCACACTGAGCAACAGGCCGCGTGAAGGCCGCGTTTGTTGCTATAAGATTTCATTTGTGGATCAACAGACGTGAAATAACGTTAATTTACAGTCTCGAATCTGTAGTTGTGATTTCTTCGGAGGGAACTAACAAAGAGAAAATGGCGATGTTGTCTATGATGTACTGCTGTAACTTTGCGATATTGTACCTGTATAATTTAAGAAACCTGTTTGTATAGTGAGCTTTAAAAATGCGTTTAGCATTATTAGTAAAAAAAAAAATGGTTCAAATGGCTCTGAGCACTATGGGACTTAACATCTGTGGTCATGAGTCCCCTAGAACTTAGAACTACTTAAACCTAACTAACCTAAGGACATCACACACATCCATGCCCGAGGCAGAATTCGAACCTGCGACCGTAGCAGTCGCGCGGCTCCGGACTGAGCGCCTACAACCACGAGACCACCGCGGCCGGCCATTATTAGTCCGAGATAACGTTAAAGAAGGATGTGGTGAAATTTTTTAATGCGTTTGTTATCATGAGTTATACATTAAACAATTTTTTTTCACGGTATGGCCACAGAAAGGTGTTATTGAAAGTGGAGCATTTACCTATAACACTATATCTCAATGGGGACCACGGATTAAGTGAATGTGCACGCATATGAAATGTATCTAAGTCAACAGTTCAAGGGCATACTGAAAAGAAAAATGCAAATGGGTATTTAAAATTTTTGGGCGCTGTGAAGTGTTCCTGCCGCCCGCAGTGGCCGCGCGGCCGGAGGCGCCATGTCACGGCCCCTCCCCCCGCAAGTTCGAGTCCTCCCTCGTGTCTGTGTGTGTGTGTATGTGTGTTGTTCTCAGCATAAGTTTAAGTACTGTGTAAGTCTAGGCACCGATTACGTCAGCCGTTTGGTCCCTTATGAATTCACACACATTTGAACAAAGTGTTCCTGAACGGAGCTGAAACGAATCGGAAGATCATATATGTGAAGAGATGATGTTCGGTGACAAGTAGCTTATACAAAGCCATTCTTTGTATCAGATACCAATAACAACGTCCTGCAGTTGAGGATGGACTTGCTTAAACGATTTTGTATGTATGTAAACAAAAACGTAAATGTTCGTTTGTTCAAAATCTTGAGTTTCAGGAAGATCTTCATTGATTGCTTTGAAACGTTGACACAACGTTGCATTCAAATACGCGGGTCACGGGCTGTTTTTTTTTATATCTTCTGGAGCACCATTACCAAAAGTCTCGAATTGTTCTTGACAGATTTAGTTAACAATAGACTACTTGTACAGAATCTTAATTTATAAAATAAAATCCAGGACTGAAAGGAGGGGTTGAGGGGGGGGGGGCAGAAGGAGATGGAGTGGGGAGCAGGAGAAGATGGAGAGAGACAGAGGAGGAAGGGGGGATGGACGAAGGGAGAGGGGGAGGGACGTGCAGAGGGCAGGAGGAGGTCACAGCGTGTGTCCAGTTTCCACACGTATTAGATACGCGAGCTCCCTGAGTTCTCTCTTTTCAGTTTAACCAGACTGAGCCAGAGCAAGACGTGGCCAGGTAGAGCTAGTGAAGAAATTTTACTTATTTCATCGTAAGGGTAGGGGCCCCCGTCGGGCAGGCCGTTCGCCGGGTGCCGGTCTTTTAATTTGACGTCACTTCGGCGACCTGCAGTTGATGAGGATGATGGGATGACACAACACCCAGTCCCAGGGCGGAGAAAATTCCGCGACCCAGCAGGGAATCGAACCCGGGCCCAGACGATTGACAATCCGTCACGCTGACCATTCAGCTACCGGGGGCGTAAGAGTGACAAAATAAAATCTCGGTACTGTGTTCGAGTGGATCAAGAGCCTCGATTGGACGTCGGGCACTGCGAGAATTAATAATAAAGCAGTGAAAGGGACTGCACAAACCCCTCTCCTTTCTGGTCCTTGTGTATTTGCACATTGTAAGTCGTCTGTTAGTGTATTTCATACACGTGCTGATGGACTCGGTAATGGGTGGAATACTGTCAGTGAGATGCGATGTTTATTCTCCCAAACTGAAGGGGAGTAGAGGGTGGGCAGGAACACGGGAGAGAAGGAAATTAGGACGCATATACAGTTCCTATACACTTTAGAAACGTCTGCTATCTCTTTTGTTCCTTTATCGTGTAACCAGACTCAGTCACTGCAAGACGTGTCCGAGTGGAGACAGCCACAAATAAAATCTAAAAAGTGGTACAGGTTAGGCAACTCTCCCCTAGGTGAGGGGCAGTGTTAACTGGCGTAAGCGTGGTTGCTGGGGCAGACTAATCTTTTCGTCCGGTACGTTTATTTAGGGGGAACACACACACACAAACACACACACACGAAGTAATGGCGCATTCCAAAGCGACGCCAAAGACCAAATCTGGACGCCAACCTGCGACCTCCAGTTTACGACGCAGAGACGTTATTCCGAGAGCCCGATGACCACCGATCGTTCTCTCTCTCCCTCGCAGACGCCACGCCACAGCGGTGACTCGGCTTCGCGCTGCGCGTTGCGGCCCCGCGACTCACCCTGTTCAGCAAGTAGTCCATGGCTGCTGCGGCTCCTCGGCTGGCGACTGCCGGCGCGCGCCCGCGGCGGCCGCTTATATGTCTGGGCGACGTCACGCGGCCGCCACGGCGCGCTAATCCTCCGCCATCTGCCGGCAGATCCCGCGCTGCCCTCCGCTATCAGCGCGGCCGAAGGTCGGCCGCGGCGGCGGCGCGGCCCGCCTCACGCAGTTACCACTCGTCGGCTGGACCGCGGTCCGCCGGCGCTCCACGCGCGCCGCTATCTGGGCGGCGTGATGCTGGCTGGCGCGTCGCCGCCGCCCGCAGGTCCCCCCAGTCGCGTGGTCCAGGTCTCGAGGCTTCAAATAAGGCCTTCTGTACGGCTCCCTAACTCCATCCCCAGAACTTCCTTGTCTGTCTGCCTGTCTGTCCGACTGTTCACGACCCTTCCTCTTGCGAACGGCTAGACGTAACGTATTGTCATCTAACAAGGGAACCTCCCCATCGCACCCCCCTCAGATTTAGTCATAAGTTGGCACAGTGGATAGGCCTTGAAAAACTGAACACAGATGAGTCGAGAAAACAGGAAGAAGTTGTGTGGAACTATGAAAAAGATAAGCAAAATATACAAACTGAATAGTCCATGTGTAAGATAGGCAACATAAAGAAAAGAGAACGAAGAAGCGCCGTGGTCTCAGGCTTAGCGTGCGAAACTGCGGAATGAAAGGTCCTTGGTTCAAGCCCTGGAGCGAAAATTTTAATTTTTTATTTTCAGTTTATGTGACAAAGTCTTACGTTTTCATCACTTTTTTGGGAGTGATTATCACATCGACAAGAAAACCTAAATCGGGCAAGGTAGAAGAATCCTTTTACCCATCCGCCAAGTGTACAAGTTAGGTGGGTCGACAACATATTCCTGTCATGTGACGCACATGCCGTCACCAGTGTCGTATAGAATATATCAGACGTGTTTTCCTGTGGAGGAATCGGTTGACCTATGACCTTGCGATCAAATGTTTTCGGTTCCCATTTTAGAGGCACGTCCTTTCGTCTACTAATCGCACGGTTTTGTGGTGCGGTCGCAAACCACAGACACTAAACTTATTACAGTGAACAGAGACGTCAATGAACGATCGGACAGATCATAACGTTGCGAAAATAAAATTTTTACTCCAGGGAAGACTTGAACCAAGGACCCAACGTTCCGCAGCTGCTTACGCTAACCACGGGACCACGGCGCTCGTGTACTCACACTATCCTTGATTTTGCCTATCTTGCGCATGGACTACTCAGTTTGTACATTTTGATTATTTTTTTCATAGTTCCACACTAGTTCTTCCTGTTTTCTCGATTGATCTGTGTTCAGTTTTTCAAGGCCTATCCACTATGCCAACTTATAACTAAATCTGAGGGGGGTGCGATGGGGAGGTTCCCTTGTAAGTCACATATTAACGTCTGCGGTCCCTCGTTGATGTAAAAAAGTGAAGCAAAGTCAATAGAATGAAAAGATATGGACGTTTACGCTGAGGTGACAAAAGTGCTAAGACAGCTCCTAATATCTTGTCGGACCGCCTCTTGCCCGGCGTAGAACGCCAACTCGATGTAGCACGGGCTCGGCAAGTTGTCGGAAGCGCGCTGCAGAAATGCTCAGCTCTGCTGCCTCTATAGTCGCCCGTAACTGCGGGAGTGTTGCCGGTGCAGGGTCTCGTGCACCTACTGACCTCTCCATTACGTCCCCTAAATATTCGATGTGATTCACGTCCGGCTATCTGGGTGGTCAAATCATTCGTTCGATTTGTCCGGAATGTTCTCGAAACCATCAGGGAACGATTGTGGCCCGCTGACGTGGCACTTTGTCATAAAATTCCCATCGTTTTTTGCGAACACCGAGTCAATGGATGAATGCAAATGGTCTCCAAGTAGCCGAACATAACCACTTCCAGTCAATGATCCGCTCAGTTGACCGTAGGACGCAGTCCCACAGCCCCCACCATTACCGAGACGCCACCAACTCGCACAGTGCATTATTCACAACTTAGGACCACGGCCTTGTCGGTCTGTGCCACACTCGAACCCTGCCATCAGCTCTTACCAACTGAAACCGGTACTCATCTGACCGGGTAACGTCCAGCGTGCAAACGATGTGGTCTCCAGCCCAGGAGGTGTCGTGCTGTCAGCAAAGGCACACGAGTCGGCCGTCTCCTGCCGTAGCCTATTAACACCATTTTCGCCGCACTGTTCTGGCGGATGCGTCAGTCGTAGGTTTCACATCAGTTTCTGCGGTTACTCCGCGCAGTGCTGCTCGTCTGTCAGCAGACACCGCTGCTCCCGGCGGCTGCTCGACGGCTGTCGGGCGCTGCTTTGTCAGTGGTGGGAGGCAGGGCTCGAAATGTCGCATTCTCACAAGGGAACCTGCCCATCGTACCCCCCTCAGATTTAGTTATAAGTTGGCACAGTGGATAGGCCTTGAAAAACTGAACACAGATCAATCGAGAAAACACGAAGAAGTTGTGTGCAACTACGAAAAAATAAGCAAAATATACAAACTCAGTAGTCCATGTGCAAGATAGGCAATATCAAGGATAATTTGAGCTCAGAAGCGCCGTGGTCCCGCGGTTAGCGTGAGCAGCTGCGGGCCGAGAAGTCCTTGGTTCAAATCTTCCCTCCAGTGAAAACTTTAATTTCTTTTTTTCAGTTTATGTGACAAACTCTTATGTTTTCAACACTTTTTTTGGGAGTGATTATCACATCGACAAGAACACCGAAATCGGGTAAGGTAGAAGACTCTTTTTACCCATTCGCCAAGTGTGCAAGTTAGGTGGGTCGACAACATATTCCTGTCATGTGACGCACACGCCGTCACCAGTGTCGTATAGAATATATCAAACGTGTTTTCCTGTGGAGGAATCGATTTTCCTATGACCCTGCAATCAAATGTTTTCGGTTCCCATTGGAGAGGCACGTCCTTTCGTCTACTAATCGCACGGTTTTGTGGTGCGGTCGCAAAACACACACACTAAACTTCTTACGGTGAACAGAGTCGTCAATGAACGAACGGACAGATCATAACTTTGCGAAAATAAAGATAGTAAACTTTTCACTGGAGGGGAGACTTGAACCAAGGACCTCTCGATCCGCAGCTGCTCATGCTAACCACAGGACCACGGCGCTCCTGAGCTCCAATAACCTTGATGTTGCCTATCTTGCGCATGGACTACTCAGTTTGTATATTTTGCTTATTTTTTCATAGTTCCACACAACTTCTTCCTGTTTTCTCGATTGATCTTTCAGATTTCCAAGGCGTATCCAGTGTGCCAACTTATATCTAAATCTGAGGGGGGTGCGATGGGGAGGTTCCCTTCTCAGCACACTGTCCACACTGCCCATACCGGGATACTGCACTCCGTAACGACTTCCGAAATGGAGTGCCCCATGCGTCTAGTTTCAATTACCATTCCGCGTTGGACGTCCGTTAATCGCCGTCATGCAGTGTCAACCGCGTCCAGAACCTTCTCCCACGAATGACCTGACGACAAGTGATTGCTCAGCCACTGCACCGCCCTTTGGTAGCTTGTGTGCGTGGTACTACCAGAATCAGTATATGTGCATATGCGTATCCCACGACTTTAGTACGTCACGTACTTTGCTCTCGTCAAATCTCACCAGAACCTACAGGATAATTCCCGTTTACCTGGAACCGTGAAATTTGGCAAGAAGCGAGGTTTCACGCTATAACGAAACGATAAAATCTGAAAATTGTGAATTTTTTATTAAATCACACGAAATAAAATCTTCCCTGCCGTTTCTATCTGTGTATCTGTCCGTCCCTAAGTTAACCCCACCTTTCCTGGGAACGGGTAGACGCATCGCTTTGAAATCTACGTCACATACCGAGGTCTACAGTCACCTGGCGGTGACATCTAAGTCAGTATAACCGAAAGATACGGCCATTTAAGTCACATATTTCGATACTGCCGGCCGCGGTGGTCTAGCGGTTCTAGGCGCTCAGTCCGGAACCACGCAACTGCTACGGTCGCAGGTTCGAATCTTGCCTCGGGCATGGATGTGTGTGATGTCCTTAGGTTAGTTAGGTTTAAGTAGTTCCAAGTTCTAGGGGACTGATGACCGCAGATGTTAAGTCCCATAGTGCTCCGAGCCATTTTGAGCCATTTCGATACTAACAAACTCTTCATTTGTGTGTCCACAGTGTCCGTAGTTGCTTTATAATCCTTGAGGCCATTTTTGGTCTGTCGCTGAAACTACAAAAATGCGTCATTTTTTCATCAGACGCGTTTCTCACACCACACTTTTATGCACACCACTGCATCTAAAAATTGGACGAAAATTATTGGCGCCAAAAACAGAAAAACTTCGATGTGCTAGCATACCGCATTTCCCGACGTAAGCGATAAATCAGCCGAAAAATCACCACCACTGATTATGCTTTACCTCAATGAAACGAAACGCCTCTGACGAAAAAATCACGCATTTTTTTAGTTGCAACGACAGACCAAAAATACCCTCAAGAACTAATAAACTCACTCGTTAAATCCTATAGGCACTTACGATTGACGTAGAAATCACGAAATTGGGCAAGAAGAAAAGTTTCACAGTACAAGTGAAGGAGACAAATCGGAGACTTGTTACCTTATAATTACATCACACGAGAACAATTATTTCTGTTGTTATTTGTTATCCGACATCAAACTTGAAACTAGAACATTGTCGCAATTCTCGCAATCGCTGGGACTGATGTCTCGCCAGTACCAGTGTCGATAACAGGCAAACATCGTCGAGGTGCTCGGATCCCCGACCGGACGGAACCCGTGTATACGTGATTAAGGTAGTTCAAAACCCTAAGTGCACCAGCCCTATTCGCACTCGGCCAGTTTCCTTACATACGGTGTGTCTCCAAAAAAAGAGACTCTTTTTATCACTGTAGCACTAACATTTATTAAAACACGGAAAAATTTCAAAATTCAGAATGATGTCAACAAATTCAGAAACCATCCATTTATCGAAAGTGTTCAAATTGTTGGCCACTGTGAGCCACACGCAGCTGATAACGCACTCGGTATTTTGGCGTATTCGTTTTCAATGACTGCTTTCATCTCATTGACTGTAGCTGGTCCTGTGCTGTAACCACATGTCCTCATAGACAAAAACTCCACAAGGGTGAAGTCTGGTGAGCGTGGAGGGTGCTCTGCATCGCCTAACGATCTGACTGGCACGCGTTCGTCAAGTTAGGCCCTTAAGTCGCCATCGGAGTTGGGAGGTGCTCCGGACGCAACGTAACCGTATTCACCTGTGCTAATATGCCTCCAGTTCTACGCTTCCTGCAAATCTGGCTGAAAAGTGATTCTCGAAAGTAGGCTATTTCAAATGATGCCTTTACCACGTTTGTGGTTGAAACACTGTAACTGCACTTTGATGTCGAGTCGCTTACAGTTTATGGTCAGATCGAGTCTCGTTTATTATTCTTTATAAACAGCTAAGAATATACTACATCTCTTATAATATGATTGTTCCAGAGCATTAACCTTTTACAGAAGTGGCACCAAAGTTGATGTGTGGCAAACATACCAAGTGCAGAAGTATCAAACCGGAATTTGGTTGCAATAATTACACGTCTATAGTTTGAAACTCATTTTATCCAAAATAATCTCCATTGTTATTTATATATATATATCTCCCACCTCTCCGGCAGGCTATGAATGCCACGCCAAAAAAACACTTTTTTTTTTTTCAAGCGAATCACTCTGCGAGCCATTTTCGTACATTTTCATACGAACTGAAGCGTTGTTCAGCGACAGCGCGTCCCAGTGATGCAAATAGATGATAATCGGACGGAGCCACCTCTGGAGAATAAGCCGCACGCCCTAGTATTTCCCAACTGAACGCCTCGACCGCTCCTCTGACCCATTTTGCTGTGTGAGACGGAGCGTTGTCGTGGAGCAATGTGACTTCGTCTCGCCTTTTTCATACTCCGTTCGATTTTCACGTAACACTCGGTTTAAATCGATCATTTGCTGTTAATACCAATCATTGTTAACGGTTTCATCTGGTTTTAGCAGCTCGTAATATATGACACCCTTCAGATGCCACCAAATCACAAAGTATTGACTTCTTCCCAAAGCGATTTTGTCTTCCAGTCGATGTCGAAGGTCTGCCTGGATTCAACCATGATTTACGACGCTTAGGATTCTCAAAATATATCCATTTTGCATTACCTGTCACTATTCGATGGAGAAACGAGTTTCTTTTGAATCTGGCGAGCATTTCACATGCAGTCTTCCGATTTGCTTGCTGTCTTCTTTCCCATAGCTTTCAACGGAAGTGAAACAGCTTTCTGCGTCACAGTCAATTGTTCCGCGAGTTCCAGCTGAGTCTGAGTATCGTCTTCACCACATAAGGCCGGCAATTTGTAGTCTTCGAACTTACTCAGTGGTTTCCCGCACACGTCGTTTCTCATGTCGAAGTCACCACTTCTGAATTTTTTGAACGACTCGAAACACTGTGTTTTCCCAACAGCATTTCACCGAAAGCTTCGACAAGCGTTCGATGCGATTCAGCAGCAGTTTCCTCCAAATGACAACAGAAAACCACTGCTGTCCGCAAATCGTAGTTCGTATGCTAGAAACTCGACATGTTTACGGGTTTGAAGCAGATACCGATGTGTGGAACTTGGGTTGCTGTGTGTTGGCATTCGTCGTCAGCCGTTACAGGAAGCAGATGGCGCTGCAGACGCGGTCTCACGGGCTCTGTACTAACGGCCAGCACCATCTACAGGCAACTTCCGGTTTCATACTCCTACACTTGGTATAACTAACAAAGGCACTGATTCAACTTCTCAAGTCACTGTCCTTGCAAGTAGACAGTCACATCATAACAAACACGCTGTGCACAGCAAGTATAATTTGGAAACAACGCAGTTCACAGTCCAGTTCTGTTGCCACAGTGCAGGGAACTGAAGTCTGGCAAAAACCATAATAATAATCACACTTTCAATCTCCAATTAATCACTCAGAATAGTCGTTAAATTACGGAACGATCTCCAGAATGCGAAATTTAGATGAATCTCGGCACGTTTTACAACTTGTAATTTGGATTAACACGTCTGCATACATTTTTCAGTAATTTTGGGCACAGAAATTACTCGCATCAAAACCTTCCATAGACGACTTCCTACAGCTTCCAAGGAACCTCTTTTATAAGATCGCAATTATAAAACTAAAGTTAGCTTCTGTTGTTTGCTGTATTTCATTAAGCTACAATTAAAAATCCATATTTCTGAGTACATTAACAGTACAGGGAGATTCGTTTTAAAAAGGACTATAAGATACAACAATAAATTCTATTGAATTATTCCTACTAGTTTGCCTCAATATAGGATTTTATTCCAGTAACAATGTTTTAGTTATGAATTCTAATTACTCTGGAATTAACCGGCCGGTATGACCGAGCAGTTCTAGGCGCTACAGTCTGGAACCGCGCGACCACTACGGTCGCAGGTTCGGATCCTGCCTCGGACATGGATGTGTGTAATGTCCTTAGGTTATTTAGGTTTAAGTAGTTCTAAGTTCTAGGGGACTGATGACCTCAGAAGTTAAGTACCATAGTGCTCAGAGCCATTTGTACCATTTTCTTACTCTGGAATTAAATGAATGCAAAAGATGCTAACATATGTTCAATATTAGCTGTGTAAATGCTACAGTCCTTTTCTTGATTTTTTTTATCTACTTTATCTTATGAGTATGTTTACATAAGAATGATGAGAAGGATGTTTTGTATTACTTGTATTTGTAATTAGCACAGTTTTTAGGTAACCTAGTCACACTAATGGATTCTAGTGAACCAAAGAATGTAATAAATAACAGACATAATTTGCATAAGCCCTGAATCAATATTCGAAATCTTTAATTGCTGTGTACATTCCGTGTAAATGATCGTATTGACGATATCTTCATGAAAAAAAAAGAAATAAAAAATAAAAATTCGGAGGATGTGAACAAAAACACAAGAGGATAATGGGACAACATTCATCTTTATCTCAATTTTTATTATAATACTATTTAATAATTTCATAGGATTATTTTCTTTACATCTTTACTAGAACAAGACATTCAGCATTAACATTTGCAATCGCCCTACCTATATGATTAAGATTCATATTATTTGGATGAATTAATCATACTAATCATATATTTACACATCTTGTTTCACAAGGAACACCACCTGCATTAATATCATTCATAGTATTAACTGAAACAATTAGAAATGTCATTCGACCTGGTACACTAGCAGTACGACTAGCAGCAAATATAATTGCAGGACATTTACTGTTAACCTTACTAGGAAATACAGGAACATCTATAGCAATAAACCTAATCTCACTACTAATTATTGGACAAATACTTCTATTAATTCTAGAATCAGCAGTGGCAATAATTCAAGCTTATGTTTTCTCAATTCTAAGAACTTTATATTCTAGAGAAGTATACTAACCTATGTTAACAATTCACTCAAATCACCCATTCCACTTAGTAGACTATAGACCTTGACCACTAACAGGAGCAATTAGAGCAATAGTTCTACTATCAGGATTAGCAAAATGATTCCACCTATTCAACATCAACTTATTTATAATTGGATTCGGAATTACCTTACTAACTATAATTGAATGATGACGAGATGTAGTTCAAGAAGGAACATATCAAGAACTACATACAGGGTTTGTATCATTTGGATTATGATGAGGAATAATCCTATTTATTGCATCAGAAGTATTATTCTTCGTTTCTTTCTTCTGAGCCTTCTTCAGAAGAAGACTAGCACCAACAATTGAACTAGGAATATTATGAAGCCCAATAGGAATTCAACCTTTTAATCCTATACAAATTCCATTACTTAATATAGCTATTCTTTTAGCCTCAGGAGTAACCATAACATGAGCACATCATAGTTTAATAGAATCTAACCATACTCAAGCATTACAAGGACTATTTTTACAGTATTATTAGGACTATATTTCACAATACTTCAAGCGTACGAATATTGAGAAGCACCTTTTACTATTGCAGATGCAGTTTATGGATCAACATTCTTTGTTGCAACAGGGTTCCATGTTCTCCACGTAATTATTGGAACAATCTTCTTCACAACATGTCTACTTCAACACTGAATAAATCAATTCTCGCCAAGACACCACTTTGGATTTGAAGCAGCAGCATGATACTGGCACTTCATAGACATAGTATGATTATTCTTATACATCTCTATTTATTGATGAGGTAGATAATTGTTTTTCTAGTATAAATAGTACATGTGACTTCCAATCAGAAAGCTTGATATAAATCAAGAAAAACAATCCTAATTCTATCTACAAGAGTTTTTATTAGATTTATTATTCCAATAATTCTTATAATCCTTGCAACAACGTTATCAAAGAAATTAATCAATGATTGAGAAGAAAGATCCCCGTTTGAATGTGGTTTTGATCCAAAAAGATCAGCATGAAGACCATTCTCCCTACGATTTTTCCTAATTGCAGTAATTTTTTTAATTTTTGACGTAGAAATTGCACCAATTCTTCCAATTGTAATTATTTTCAAAACCTCAGACATTATAATCTGAACATTATCAACAATATTTTTTATTCTAGTCCTATTAGGAGGACTATACCATGAATGAAATCAAGGAGCCTTACAATGATCAGAATAACATTTGGGTTGCATTCAAAAAGTATTGATATAATCAATCAACCGTAAATGGAATAAGAAGCGAAATATTGCAGTCAGTTTCGACCTGGAAGATTGGTAAATAAAATACCCTTATTCTCATTAATTGAAGCCAAAAAGAGGCATATTACTGTTAATAATATAATTGAACTATAAAGTTCCAATTAAGGAAATGTAAAGCCAATATGAATGCTGCTAACTTTTTATATTAGCAGTTAAACTCCGTTAACATTTCTAAAATGTATATAGTTTAAATAAAACATTACATTTTCACTGTAAAAATACTATATCTATATTTACAAATACCTTAAAGTAAAAATACTTCCTTAACATCTTCAGTGTCATGCTCTAATTATAAGCTATTTAAGTAAACGAAAAATAATATCACTAAAATAAATATTCAAAAAATAAAAGTTAAAAGATAAATCTTAAAATTACAATCATATCAACCCTAAATATATCTAATTAAATAAATAAAAAGTCTATATAAACCTTGACCACCAAATAATTCACCTCAACCACAATCAAATGATTTAGACGAATAATAACCTAGCTTTAAAGGAATATATCTAACAAATTTAGTTCAAAGAAAAGGTGTGAACCATATAGTACCAGCAAATCTAACAAATGAAAGCATACTTAAAGAAAATAAGTCATGAGAAAAATCAAACTTAGAAATAAGGTAACCCAAATAAGCACCTAAAACAACTACTGTAATAGTTAAAAACTTTAAATAATAAGGCAAAGCAATCACATGAGGAATAGGAAAAATTAACCAAGACAAAAGACTACCACCAAAAACAGCAACAAACAATAAACCAATTATACCAAACGAAATATATTAACCCTTATCATCAAACGAAAATCTAGAATAAAAATTATTATCCCCAGATATTGAATAATTAGATAAACGAAAAGAATAAGAAGCAGTTAAACCAGTAGAAAAAAATAAAGAAAAAAATTAAACAATTAATTCATCTTAAACAAACCATTTCAAGAATTAAGTCCTTTGAATAAAAACCTGTCAAAAAAGGTATACCACAGAAAGACAAATTAGAAACATTAAAACAAACAGAAGTTAAAGGTATAAAATCAACAATTGAGCCCATAAAACGAATATCCTGAGAATCCTTTAAATTATGAATTATTGAACCTACACACATAAATAATAACGCCTTAAATAAATGATGAGCTAATAAATGAAAAAAATGCAAGTTTTGGATAACCTATAGCCAAAATTCTTATTATTAAACCAAGTTGTCTTAAAGTAGAAAGAGCAATAATCTTCTTCAAATCAAATTCAATATTAGCCCCCAATCCAGACATAAATATAGTTATACAACCAATCAAAAGTAAAAATCGACCACAATTATAAGTATCTAATATTGGTCTGAAACGAATTAATAAATAAACTCCAGCAGTAACAAGAGTAGAAGAATAAACCAAAGCAGAAACAGGAGTAGGGGTAGCCATAGCTGCAGGAAGTCAAGAAGATAAGGGAATTTGAGCTCTCTTAGTCATAGCTGCCAAAACAATTAATATAGTAATAAGCTTTATTTCAAAAGAGTTAGAAATAAAATCATAATAATAAATATAATTCCAACCACCAAAATTTAATATTCAAGCAATAGAAATTAAAATAGCATAATCACCAATACGATTAGAAAGTGCAGTTAGTATGCCAGCACTATAAGATTTCACATTTTGGTAATAAATAACTAAACAATAAGAAACCAAACCTAAACCATCTCAGACTAACAAAATTCTAATCAAATTAGGATTAAGAATTAAAAACCCTATAGAAAGAATAAATATTAGAACAATAATAATAAAACGATTTATATTCTTTTCACCTGATATATAAACCTCTCTATAATAAATAACCAAAGAAGAAATATATATAACGAAAGATATAAAAATAAGAGACATTCAATCCAAGAATAAAGTTATAACAAACATAGAACCATTTAAATTAAAAAGTTCCCACTCAACAAAAACTCTATAATCAATTATTAGTTCTAGAAAAGAATAAAGAAAAAACTCAAAGAACAAATAGAAAATAAATTCACAGCCTAAGATGAAAAACTTCATATCATTGATTCCACAAAACAATATTTTTAATTAAAATACTTAAGCAAATTAAACAAAGAAATATTCACCCTTTAAACAAAGAATATTTAAAGGCAATCAATATAAAAGTAAAAGATGATATTCACGAAAATAACCAAGAGAACAAGTATAAACCCCAGAATAATAATTACCATGCTGAGAATAAGGATATATATATAAAGTAGAAACAGCTCTAAAAAAAGATAAAAAAATTAAAGCAAAAAATCTAAAAGAAGATCAAGACATAATTCTATTTAGTAATCAAAGTTCACCTCCCAAATTTAATGAGGGAGGAGCAGCTATATTTGAGGATCTCAAAAGGAATCACCACAAAATTAAATTAATTATACCCTTGTTAATTAACAATCTTCGTCTACCTAAGTGTTCATAAATAATATTAGATAAACAAAACAATCCAGAAGAACATAAACCATGACCAACCATTAAGGAAAGAGAACCTATACAACCTCACCAATTTATAGTTATCAATCCACCAATAACCGTTCTTATATGAGCAACAGAAGAATATGCAATTAAAGACTTTAAATCAACCTGACGAAAACAAATAAATCTAACAGTAACCCCACCAGACAAACCTAAAGATAATCAAAAATAATTAAACTTTAAACCCAAATAAGAAATAACCTTTGTAACACGAAAAATACCATAACCACCTAACTTCAATAAAACACCAGCAATAATTATTCTACCTGAAATAGGGGCCTCTACATGAGCCTTAGGAAGCTATAAATGAACCAAAAATATTGGCATCTTAACTAAAAAAGCCAAAATTATAAACACATAAAATATAAAATAATAAGAAGCAAAATCAACCAGTAATGGAAAATATAAAGTGTTAGAAAAATCATAAGCCTTAAATAAAGCCAGTAATAAAGGCAATGTAGCAATCAAAGTATAAAAAATTAAATAAACACCAGCCTGTAAACGTTCAGGTTGATAACCCCAACCCAAAATCAAAAGTAAAGTAGGAACCAATCTAGCCTAAAAAAAATATAAAAAGAAAGAAGACTTAATCTAGCAAATGAACAATAAAGCATAATCATTAAAATTAAAACCATAAAGATAAAAAAATTAGAATGATAAGAACTTAAGTAAACTGAACCTCTAGCAGTAATTATTAAAGAACAAATTCAAAAACTCAACAAAATCAAACTAAAAGAAAAATGATCAATACCAAAATAATATCTAATTATATTCAAAACTGCATATGAATAAACACAGATCATAAAAACAAAACTCGACAGAAACATTAAAGAATGAACCAACCATCAACAATTATTCAGCAAACAAAGAGGGATAAAAAAATAGTTATAAATAAATACTTTAACATATAGATAGTCCAAAAGAATTACAAAAATCATTACCATGAGAACGAATTATTGAAACTAAAATAGAAAGGCCTAAAGCACCTTCACAAACAGAAAAAACTAAAAAAATAACAGGATAGAAATAATCATAATCAAACTCAATAAGAAAAACAAAGAAAGAACAATACACTCTAATCTCAGAAGAACCATCAATAAATGTTTACGTTTAGAAGAGAAAACATAAACACCAGCAAAATAAACCAACAAAGAAGTAAAAATAGAGAATAAAAACATTAGTTTTAACAGTTGAAAAAAAACGCTGGTCTTGTAAACCGGAATTAAGTCTAGCCCCCACTTTAAAACTTCAGAGGTGGAAAAGCTTCCATCATTGGTCCCCAAAACCGATATTTTAAATAAACTAACCCCTGAAAGGATAAAAATAATAATTATATTACTATCAAATGTAACGAATATTAATTTTATTAAATTAAGACACCCAATATCAATAATGCTTTTCATTATCCTACAAACTTTTTTAGTTGGATTAATAACAGGAACAATAATGGAAAGATATTGATTATCATATATTTTATTTTTAACGTTTCTTGGTGGTATATTAGTTCTATTTATTTATATTACAAGAATTGCATCAAAGGAAATATTTCAATCTCAATCAATTACCATAATTATTACCTTAAAAATATAAGTATTTATTATATCAACATTAATTATCCTAGATATAACAATATTTATAGACTTTTTCAAAAACACTGAAAATATAAATATTGATAATTCAATTAATTATCAAGAAATAACAATATCTTTAGAAAAATTATATAATAGACCAACATTTATTATTACAATAATAATAATAATTTATTTATTTTTAGTACCATTAGCAGTAGTAAAAATCACTAATATTAACCAGGGGCCTATTCGTAAAATAAGATAATTTGCTAATGAATAAACCCTTACAATTAAAACATCCTTTAATTAAAATTATTAATAACTCTTTAGTTATGCACCAACAAATATTTCATTTTGATGAAATTTTGGGTCCCTCCTAGGGTTATGCTTGGTAATTCAAATCGTAACTGGACTATTTTTAGCTATACATTATACATCAAATATTGAAATAGAATTTAGTAGTGTAGTACACATCTGTCAACACGTAAATAATGGTTGAATTATTCGAACTTTACATGCAAATGGAGCATCTATATTTTTTATTTGTATTTATTTGCATGTAGGACGAGGAATTTACTATGGATCTTATATATACATACACACCTGAATAATTGGTACAGTAATTCTATTCTTAGTTATAGCAACTGCATTTATAGGATATGTTTTACCTTGAGGTCAAATATCATTTTGAGGTGCAACGGTAATAACTAATTTATTATCAGCAATTCCATGTTTAGGAACAGATTTAGTTCAGTGGGTATGAGGGGGATTTGCCGTTGGTAACGCAACATTAAATCGATTTTTCACATTCCATTTTTTATTACCATTTATTATTCCAGCTATAGCTGCAATTCACTTATTCTTTCTTCACCAAACAGGGTCTAATAACCCCCTAGGACTAAACAGAGATAGTGAAAAAATTCCATTTCACCCATACTTTACTTTCAAGGATTCTATTACATTCGTATTAATAACATCATTATTAATTATGTTATGCTTAATTAATCCTTACCTCCTAGGAGATACAGATAATTTCGTACCTGCTAATCCATTAGTAACACCGGTTCATATTCAACCAGAATAATATTTCTTATTTGCAAATGCAATTCTACGATCAATTCCTAATAAGTTAGGAGGTGTTATTGCATTATTCTTATCAATTACAATCTTAATAATTTTACCATTTTATAATAAAACACTGTTCCGAGGTATCCAATTCTATCCTATTAATCAGATTTTATTCTGAATCATACTAGTTGTTGTATGCTTATTAACATGAATCGGTGAACGATCTGTTGAAGAACCTTACATTATAACAGGGCAAATTTTAACAATTATCTACTTTACATACTTTTTAATTAATGTCCATGTTGCAAACGCATGAGATAAGCTAATTAAAAAATGATAGTTTAGGAAAAGCATATGTTTTGAAAACATAAAACTGGAAGTTTAACTCTTCTATTAACTTTTCTTAAAAAATTTTA
Source organism: Schistocerca americana (assembly GCF_021461395.2). Lineage (NCBI taxonomy): Eukaryota > Metazoa > Arthropoda > Insecta > Orthoptera > Acrididae > Schistocerca > Schistocerca americana. The sequence goes on from NC_060127.1 coordinate 195,313,559, forward strand.
CTAAATAAATGAGATAAATAAAAGCTTTAAACCAAGAAACAAAAATAAAAAAATTTAAAGATAAAAGTAAAAAACTTTTTCAAGCTAAGTATATTAGCTTATCATAATGGAACCGTGGTAATGTACCCCGAACTCAAATAAAGCAAAAGGATATAATAGCAAGCTTAATAAAAAATATAAAAGAATAAAAATCACCTCCTAAAAAATTAAAGCTAATAATATTCTTATAAAAACAATTCTAGTATACTCAGCTAAAAATATTAAAGTAAAAGCACCTGCACCATATTCAATATTAAAACCTGAAACTAATTCAGAGTCACCTTCGGCAAAGTCAAAAGAACCTAATAAGGAATAGTTTGAATTAGAAGATCAACCAGCAATCATAACGGTATAAACACCTAATCTAGTGCAACATAAAAAAACAAAAACCCACAAGAAAAAGAACATATATAAGTTAAGTAAGGGAAAGTTACTCAAACAGCCATAGAAATTATTAAATTAAAAACAGGAGAAAAATAATAAAGTAAATAATTAGATATAATAGGAATTGGCTGCTCCTTACAAATCAACTTAATAGCATCACTAAAGGCTTGTGGAATTCCTACAAATCCTACCTTATTTGGACCCTTATGAATCTGAATATAACCTAAAACCTTACACTCCAATAAAGTTAGAAAAGCAACACTAATTAAAACACAACTAACTAATAAAAGAAAATTTAAAATAAACATAAATAAATCATAAAGTATCAGTACTGTTTGTAGAAAAAATCTATATAAATGAATTCTAAATTCAACACATTAATCTCTCAAAATTGTAAATTAATTAATATAAAATAATATAATATGGTCCTTTCGTGCTAATATGGATTAATAGTCTTAGGATAGAAACCGACCTGGCTCACGCCGGTCTGAACTCAGATCATGTAAGAATTTAAAGGTCGAACAGACCTAATTACTGGGCTCCTGCACCCAAAATTTTTCTTAATCCAACATCGAGGTCGCAATCTGCTTTGTCGATATGAGCTCTCAAAAACAATTACGCTGTTATCCCTAAGGTAACTTAATCTTATGATCATAAATTATGGATCAAAACAACAAACATAAATCAATGATATAATAATGAAGAGTTTATTTATTCTTTATGTCACCCCAACAAAACATCATCATTAAATATAGAAAGACAAACAAAAAACTTTATAAAAGTAAAATGTTAAGCTCTATAGGGTCTTCTCGTCCTAAAGAAGAATTTAAGCCTTTTGACTCAAAAGTTAAATTCAAAAATTTATTAAGAGACAGTTGATTTCTCGTCAAGCCATTCATTCCAGCCACTAATTAAGAGACTAATGATTATGCTACCTTTGCACGGTCAAAATACTGCGGCTCTTTAAAAATTGGCTCAGTGAGCAGGCCAGACCTCAATGTATTTTCAAGAGGACACGTTTTTGATAAACAGGCGGAACTCAATTTTGCCTAGTTCCTTATAATAAGTTTACAAGGTAAAAATTTTATACAAATAAATATACTAATTCTATCATTATTACAAAAAGTCAAAAATTAAATTAATAATCTTAATAAAAAACCTTAAATACTTATAAAATCAAAATAAAAAATAATGAACTAAAACGTAATCTTAAAGGTAGCTGGTTTAAAGCTTACTATTATATTTTTATAAAACAAATTATAGGTTATTAACTTCAAAGCTTATCCCTTAAAGAATAAATAAGTTAATATTTATACTTAAAAAATGAAATAAAAACAATTAACTTCAAAAAGCTAATTTTTTTTTTAAGAAACTAGATATCTTAGGAAACGATTAACATCTCATTTCTATAAATAATTGAATAATAATTATGATAAATTAACTATAAATTATTTATAAATCAACCCAAATCGAGACAAGTAAGATAAATACTAAAATTTTGATAAACCCTGATACAAAAGGTACAATAAATAAAATCTACTTTAAAAAATTTAAAATTATATTTCATAATACACTTACATTACCAATAAACTATAATTTAAAAAATCAATTCTATAAAATGTACTAAGACAAAATTCAACAAAATTATTTATATTAAATAATTAAATAAACAAAAAATAAATATAATAAAATAAATAACCAAGATATCCTGATTTGCACAGAAAAATTTTCAGTGTAAGTGAAACACTTTACTAATAAGTTATATCTTGAACCTCTTCCTAGATACACTTTCCAGTACATCTACTATGTTACGACTTATCTCATCTAAATTGAAGCTACCTTAAGATAATAAAAATAGAATAATCAATAATGAGAGCGAAGGGCGATGTGTACACACCTCAGAGCCAATATCAGTTAAATTAAATAAATTAAATTACTATCAAATCCACATTCATTATCAGTATTTAACCATCAAATCCATCATAAACAAAAATCTATTGTAACCCACCTCCTCTTAACTATAAGCTGCACCTTGACCTGAAATATTTTATAATTATAAATCTTGAGAATTATAACTCTAAAAAGATTCTCTGATAATGGAGATATACACTCCTGGAAATGGAAAAAAGAACACATTGACACCGGTGTGTCAGACCCACCATACTTGCTCCAGACACTGCGAGAGGGCTGTACAAGCAATGATCACACGCACGGCACAGCGGACACACCAGGAACCGCGGTGTTGGCCGTCGACTGGCGCTAGCTGCGCAGCATTTGTGCACCGCCGCCGTCAGTGTCAGCCAGTTTGCCGTGGCATACGGAGCTCCATCGCAGTCTTTAACACTGGTAGCATGCCGCGACAGCGTGGACGTGAACCGTATGTGCAGTTGACGGGCTTTGAGCGAGGGCGTATGGTGGGCATGCGGGAGGCCGGGTGGACGTACCGCCGAATTGCTCAACACGTGGGGCGTGAGGTCTCCACAGTACATCGATGTTGTCGCCAGTGGTCGGCAGAAGGTGCACGTGCCCGTCGACCTGGGACCGGACCGCAGCGACGCACGGATGCACGCCAAGACCGTAGGATCCTACGCAGTGCCGTAGGGGACCGCACCGCCACTTCCTAGCAAATTAGGGACACTGTTGCTCCTGGGGTATCGGCGAGGACCATTCGCAACCGTCTCCATGTAGCTGGGCTACGGTCCCACACACCGTTAGGCCGTCTTCCGCTCACGCCCCAACATCGTGCAGCCCGCCTCCAGTGGTGTCGCGACAGGCGTGAATGGAGGGACGAATGGAGACGTGTCGTCTTCAGCGATGAGAGTCGCTTCTGCCTTGGTGCCAATGATGGTCGTATGCGTGTTTGGCGCCGTGCAGGTGAGCGCCACAATCAGGACTGCATACGACCGAGGCACACAGGGCCAACACCCGGCATCATGGTGTGGGGAGCGATCTCCTACACTGGCCGTACACCACTGGTGATCGTCGAGTGGACACTGAATAGTGCACGGTACATCCAAACCGTCATCGAACCCATCGTTCTACCATTCCTAGACCGGCAAGGGAACTTGCTGTTCCAACAGGACAATGCACGTCCGCATGTATCCCGTGCCACCCAACGTGCTCTAGAAGGTGTAAGTCAACTACCCTGGCCAGCAAGATCTCCGGATCTGTCCCCCATTGAGCATGTTTGGGACTGGATGAAGCGTCGTCTCACGCGGTCTGCACGTCCAGCACGAACGCTGGTCCAACTGAGGCGCCAGGTGGAAATGGCATGGCAAGCCGTTCCACAGGACTACATCCAGCATCTCTACGATCGTCTCCATGGGAGAATAGCAGCCTGCATTGCTGCGAAAGGTGGATATACACTGTACTAGTGCCGACATTGTGCATGCTCTGTTGCCTGTGTCTATGTGCCTGTGGTTCTGTCAGTGTGATCATGTGATGTATCTGACCCCAGGAATGTGTCAATAAAGTTTCCCCTTCCTGGGACAATGAATTCACGGTGTTCTTATTTCAATTTCCAGGAGTGTACAAACAAATAAATTAAGTAGAGTAAATCGTGTATTATCAATCACGGGGTAGGTTCCTCTGAATGGAATGAGATACCGCCAAATTCTTTGGGTTTAAAGACCTTAACTAATAGTACCTGGTAAATATAATTAACATTTAAAATAATAGGGTATCTAGTTTATTATATAAATTTCACAGATTCATAAAAAGAGCTACAAATCAATTTTAACATTTCACCTTACAAATTTATATTTTAACCCTAAAAATATAAACAACTGTTTTAACCAATAATATTCACTTGTATCAAACGTGAAACCATGACTGCTGGCATGAATTATGCCGATACTAAATCAATTGCTAAATCCATAATCACTTGATATTTAAATCAAATTACTGCAAAAAGAACATTGAGTTTAACAAAACTTACATATAATACAAGGTCCGGCAGAAAAACCTCCCCTTTAGGGAAAGCTAATAAAAACAAAACCAAATAAGGTAGAACAATTTTATTTATACTAAATAAAAGTACATATTATGCCATTTTAGAAAATACTCTTATGGTCATACTTTTTAAATAAAACATCCCTTAAATGGCTTCCTGCACTGTCGACACACTGTTTGAGTCTTTCCCTGAAGTTATTCATTACTCTTTGAGTCATTTCAGGTGGAATAGCTTCAACCTCTTGTGTAATTGCTTCTTTCAGGGCTCGTAAAGATTGTGGACGTTGTTCATAAACTTTTGCTTTTAAATAGCCCCAAAGAAAGAAATCACAGGGCGTTAAGTCCGGCGATCGTGGGGGCCAGCCAATGTCTCCACGCAACGAGATCACATGTCCAGGAAACATTTCCTTCACCAATGCCAGTGACTGCCGCGCTGTGTGGGCTGTAGCACCATCTTCCTGGAACCACACGTTCTCTATTTCACCAAAAAGCTCCCTTAGTTGCGGTTGGAGAAAGTCGCGGAGCATGGCACAATAGCGTTCACTGTTGACGGTTAAATTCCTGTCATTTTCTTCGACAAAGTAAGGACCGATCACTCCGGAATTGTAAACAGCACACCATACTGTTACTTTAGGGCTATGAAGTGGTCGTTGATGAAGTTCTTGGGGATTGTGTTCACACCAGTACCTGCAATTTTGGCTGTTCACTGTTCCGGCAAGGTGAAAGTGTGCTTCATCAGAAAAAATCACAATATCGTTGGGACGAATGTTCCGAAGAAGGTCTTGGCACAAACTTACACGGACACCACAGTCTCGTTCACTCAGTTCCTGCGTAGTTACAATTTTGTAAGGATGCATTTTAAGATCTCGATGCAAGATTCTTCTCACACTTCGATCAGATATCCGTAATGCTGCCACATGCTTTTTAGCGGATCGTCGAGGAGATTATTGAACTGAAGCTCTAACTGCATCAACATTTCCGGGGCCTGTTGCAGTCCGTGGTCGTCCAGGTGGTTTCCTTTTTAATGCGGAACCTGTCTCACGAAAGTTAGCAACCCAAGAATAAATTGTTTTCTTATCGGGAACAGGGTCCCGTAGTCCGAGCGCAAAGCGAACGCGAAAAGCACGTTGAGTATTAATAGGTGATTCGCCATTTTGAATAAAATCTTCCACTACGAAGACACGATGTTCACCAGACCACGCCATGGCGTACACTGAAAACGGCACATAGGCAGCTACTTAACGACGCACCCCCCACCACTCTGCTCCTTCTACTGTCCGCTGCACGTTACTTTGTAATCGGGGAGTTTTTTATGCCGGACCCTGTACAAAGAAAAAGTGAATAAACAAGCAAGAATAAAACTTTTAAGAACAAAAAATAAGAAATTTAAAAATTTATAAAATTAAGAAAAAATAAAAGATTCAAATATTTAAAGAAAATACCACATGGTTTGTTACACATTCCGCTGGGAAAAATTATTCCCCACCCCGAAACATCTCTTCGATGTGTGGCATGACATATTCCTATAGTTAGTTCAGCTAATTTTCACCAGTCATTGCATGCTCAGAAACGAAAGGTCCAGTCTAACCAATTACTGATAACCCACACCACATGTAACTCCCGGTAGGTTAACATGTGTTCCACTGTAAGGTGACGATTCTCAGGTGCCAAGTAAGTGCAGTTGTGACGATTAATTGAATCATTTAACGTGTATGTGGCCTCATCACTCAAAACAACGTTTTGCTTGATAGCACTCACAAATTTCATCTCACTGGGAAAGAGGAGTAATCTGGGAGCCTTTGTGACAATGCCCCACAGTTGTCCCAGCAGCTCTCTAGGCGGCAACGGCACTGGAAGGTTTCAGATACATTGTTGTTATTGTTGTGGTCTGTAGTCCTCAGACTGGTTTGATGCAGCTCTCCATGCTACTCTATCCTGTGCAAGCTGCTTCATCTCCCACTACCTACTGCAGCCTACATCATTCTGAATCTGCTTAGTGTATTCATCTCTTGGTCTCCCTCTACGCTTTTTACCCTCCACGCTACCCTCCAGTACTAAATTGGTTATCCCTTGATGCCTCAAAACATGTCCTACCAACCGATCCCTTCTTCTACTCAAGTTGTGCCACAAATTCCTCTTCTCCCCAATTCTATTCAATACCTTCTCATTATTCATGTGATCTACCCATCTAATCTTCAGCATTCTTGTGTAGCACCACATTTCAAAAGCTTCTATTTTCTTCTTGTCTAAACTATTTATCGTCCATGTTTCACTTCCATACATGGCTACACTTCATACAAATACTTTCAGAAACGACTTCCTTACACTTAAATCAATACTCGATGTTAACAAATTTCTCTTCTTCAGAACCGATTTCCTTGCCATTGCCAGTCTACATTTTATATCTTCTCTACTTCGACCATCATCAGTTATTTTACACCCCAAATAGCAAAAGTCCTTTACTACTTTAAGTGTCTCATTTCCTAATCTAATTTCCTCAGCATCACCCGACTTAATTCGACTACATTCCATTATCCTCGTTTTGCTTTTGTTAATGTTCCTCTTATACCCTCATTTCAAGACACTGTCCATTCCGTTAAACTGTTCTTCCAAGTCCTTTACTGTCTCTGACAGAATTACAATGTTATCGGCGAACCTCAAAGTTTCTATTTCTTCTCCATGGATTTTAATACCTACCCCGAACTTTTCTTTTGTTTCCTTCACTGCTTGCTCAATATACAGATTGAATAACATCGGGGAGAGGCTACAACCATGTCTCACTCTCTCCCCGACCACTGCTTCCCTTTCATGTCCCTCGACTCTAATAACTGCCATCTGCTTTCTGAACAAATTGTGAACAGCCTTTCGCTTCCTGTATGCTACCCGTGCGAATTTGAAAGAGAGTATTCGAGTCAACATTGTCAAAAGCTTTCTCTAAGTCTACAAATGCTATAAACGCAAGTTTGCCTTGCCTTAATCATTCTTCTAAGATAAGTGGTAGGGTGAGTATTGCCTCACGTGTTCCAACATTTCTACGGAATCCAAACTGTTCTTCCCCGAGTTTGGCGTCTACCAGTTTTTCCATTCGTCTGTAAAGAATTCGTGTTAGTATTTTGCAGCTGTGGCTTATTAAACTGATAGTTCGGTAATTTTCACATCTGTCAACACCTGCTTGCTTTGGGATTTGAATTATTATATTCTTATTGAAGTCTGAGGGTATTTCGCCTGTCTCATACGTCTTGCTCACCAGATGGTAGAGTTTTGTCAGGACTTGCTCCCCCAAGGCTGTCAGTAGTTCTAATGGAATGTTGACTACTCCCGGGGCCTTGTTTCGACTTAGGTCTTTCAGTGCTCTGTCAAACTCTTCACGCAGTATCATATCTCCCATTTCATCTTCATCTACATCCTCTTCCATTTCCATAATATTGTCCTCAAGTGCATCGCCCTTGTATAGACCTTCTATATACTCCTTCCACTTTCTTCTTTCCCTTATTTGCTTAGAACTGGATTTCCATCTGAGCTCTTTATATTCATGCAAGTGCTTCTCTTTCCTCCAAAGGTCTCTTTAATTTTCCTGTAGGCAGTATCTATCTTACCCATCGTGAGATCCTTACATTTGTCCTCTAGTCATCCCTGCTTAGCCATTTTGCACTTCCTGTCGGTCTCATTATTGAGACGTTTGTATTCCGTTTTGCCTGCTTCACCTACTGCATTTTTGTATTTTCTCTTTTCATCAGTTAAATTCAGTATCTCTTCTGTTACCCACCTACTTGATCCTCTGCTGCCTTCACTATTTCATTCCTCAAAGCTACCCATTCTTCTTCTACTGTATTTCTTTCCCCCATTCCTGTCAATCGTTCCCTTATGCTCTCCCTGAAACTCTGTACAACCTCTGGTTCTTTCAGTTTATCCAGGTCCCATCTCCTTAAATTTCCACCTTTTTGCAGTTTCTCCAGTTTTAATCTACAGTTCATAACCAATAATTGCGGTCAGAGTCCACATCTGCCCCTGGAAATGTCTTACAATTTAAAACCTGGTTCCTAAATGTCTGTCTTACCATTATATAATCTATCTGAAACCTTCCAGTATCACCAGGGTTCTTCCATGTATACAACCTTCTTTCATGATTCTTGATTAATTTATGCTCTGTGCAAAATTCTACCAGGCGGCGTCCTCTTTCATTTCTTAGCCCTAATCCATTTTCACCTACTACGTTTCCTTCTCTTCCTTTTCTTACTGTCGAATTCCAGTCACCCATGACTATTAAATTTCGTCTCCCCTCACTACCTGAATAATTTCTTTTATCTCATCATACATTTCATCAACTTCATCATCTGCAGAGCTAGTTGGTATCTAAACTTGTACTACTGTAGTAGGCGTGGGCTATGTGTCTATCTTGGCCACAATAATGCGTTCACTATGCTGTTTGTAGTAGCTTAACCGCACTCCTATTTTTTTATTTATTATTAAACCTACGCCTGCATTACCCCTATTTGATTTTGTATTTATAACCCTGTGTTCGCCTGACCAAAAGTCTTGTTCCTCCTGCCACCGAACTTCACTGATTCCCACTATATCTAACCTTAACTTACCCATTTCCCTTTTTAAATTTCCTAACCTACCTGCCCGATTAAGGGATCTGACATTCCACGCTCCGATCTGTAGAACGCCAGTTTTCTTTCTCCTGATAACGACGTCCTCCTTGGTAGTCCCCACCCGGAGATCCGAATGGGGGACTATTTTACCTCCGGAATATTTTACCCAAGAGGACGCCATCATCATTTAACCATACAGTAAAGCTGCATGCCCTCGGGAAAAATTACGGCTTTCAGCCGTTTACAGCAAGGCCGTTTTGGTTAGTGTTACAAGGCCAGATCAGTCAACCATCCATTCTGTTGCCCCTGCGACTACTGAAAAGGCTGCTGCCCCTCTTGAGGAATCACACGTTTGTCTGGCCTCTCAAGAGATACCCCTCCATTGGGGTTGCACCTACAGTACAGCTATCTGTGTCGTTCAGGCATGCAAGCTCCCCCTCAACGGCAAGGTCCATGGTTTAAGGGGGGGGGGGGGGGTCAGATACATTATATAATGGTAAGACAGAGATTTAGGTACCAGGTTTTAAGTCGTAAGACATGTCCAGGGGCATATGTGGACTGTGACCACAATCTATTGGTTAGGTTATGTTAGGTTAGGTTATGAGCTGTAGATTAAGACTGAAGAAACTGCAAAAACGTGGGAATTTACGGAGATGGGTAGTTTCGAGAGGTGAAATAGTGAAGGCAGCAGAGGATCAAGTAGGTAAAAAGACGAAGGTAGGTAGAAATACTTGAGTAACAGAAGAGTTATTGAATTTAATAGATGAAAGGAGAAAATATAAAAATGCAGTAAATGAAGCAGCAAAAAGGAATACAAACGTCTCAAAAATGAGATAGGCAGAAAGTGCAAAATGGCTAAGAAGGGATGGCTAGAGGACTAATGTAAGGATGTAGAGGTCTATATCACTAGGGGGAAGATAGATACTGCCTACAAGAAAATTAAAGAGACCTTTGGAGAAAAGAGAACCACTTGTATGAATAGCAAGAGCTCAGATGGTAAACCAGTTCTAAGCATAGAAGGGAAAGCAGAAAGGTGGAAGGAGTATATAGAGAGCCTATACAAGAGCGATGTACTTGAGGACAGTATAATGGAAATGGAAGAGGACGTAGAGGAAGATGAAATGGGAATATGATACTGCGTGAAGAGTTTGACAGAGCGCTGAAAGACCTAAGTCGAAACAAAGTCCCGGGATTAGACAACATTCCATTAGAACTACGGACAGCCTTGGGAAAGCAAGTCCTGACAAAACTCTATCATCTGGTGAGCAAGCTGTATCAGACAGGCGAAATACCCTCAGACTTTAAAAAGAATATAATAATTCCAATCCCAAAGAGAGCAAGTGTCGACAGGTGTGGAAATTACCGAACTATCATTTTAATAAGTCACGGCTGCAAAATAAGGAAAGGCACACTTACGTTTCTAGCATTTGTAGACTTAGAGAAAGCTCTCCTACAAATTCTGAAGGTGGCAGGAGTCAAATACAGGGAGCGAAAGGCTATTTACAATTTGTACAGAAACCAGATGTCGGTTAAACGAGTCGAAAGGCATTAAAGAGAAGCAGTGGTCGGGAAGGGAGTGAGACAGGGTTTTAGCCTATCCCCAGTGTTGTTCGCTCTGTATATTGAGCAAGCAGTAAAGGAAACAAAAGAAAAGAAATATAGAGTAGAAATTAAAATCCATGGAGAAGGAAGAAAAACTTTGAGGCTTGCCACCAACATTGTAATTCTTTCAGAGACAGCAAAGGACTTGGAAGAGCAGTTGAATGGAATGGCCAGTGTCTTGAAAGGAGAATATACGATGAATATCAGCAAAAGCAAAATGAGGATAATGGAATGAAGTCAAATTAAATCAGGTGATGCTGAGCGAATTAGACTAGGAAGTGATACACTTAAAGTAGTAAATGAGATCTGCTATTTGGAAAGCAAAATAACTGATGAGGGTTGAAGCAGAAAGGACGTAAAATATAGACTGGCAATGGCAAGGAATGCGTTTCTAAAGAAGAGAAATTTGTTAACATCGAGTGTAGATTTAAGTGTCAGGAAGTCGTTTCTGAAAGTATTTGTATGGAGTGTAGCCATGTATGGAAGTGAAACATGGGCGATAAATAATTTAGACAAGAAGAGAATATAAGCTTTTGAAATGTAGTGCTACAGCAGAATGCTGAAGATTAGATGGGTAGATCACGTAACTAATGAGGAGGTACTGAATAGAATTGGGGAGATGATGAATTTGTGGCGTAACTTGACTAGATGAAGGGATCGTTGGTAGGATACATTCTGAGGCATTAAGGAATCACCAATTTAGTACTAGAGGGAAGGATGGAGGGTAAAAATCATGGAGAGTGGCCAAGAGATGACTACGCTAAGCAGATTCAGAAGAATGAAAGTTGCAGTAGTTACTCAGAGGTGAAGGGGGTTGCACAGGATAGAGTAGCATGGAGAGCTGCATCAAACCAGTCTCTGGACTGAAGACCACAACAACAACAACATGAGTAGAATGTTTATGTACATGTAAATAGTTTCCACTATAAAGCTCATTTGTAGATTTTTAAATACTGTACAAGTCAAATAATTTCATTCGTAAAGATGCTGCATTTCGAAGTGGATATAAAGCTGTTATAATTATATATAGATATATACATAGGTCCCGAATTCGAGTCTCGGTCTGGCACACGGTTTTAATTTGCCAGGAAGTTTCATACATAGATATAATTTACAAAACTAATATTTGTGTATCTGTCTAATGTGGCTGTGAAGCATTTGTTTATTTAAGAAAAAAATGAACTTTTAAAACTTCTGATAAAGCTGTTCCTGCTACACAGCATTTGTTCATTAGTGTGTATTCAGAATATTTTTCTTTGCGCAACATTACTTCAAATTGTGCTAGTAATACAGTTTTTTACCATGTTTTTTATGTGTGGAGTACACTTTGGTTAATGTGGTTGTCACTTACTCTGTGTCCATTAAGGTGTACGCAGTTAGATATTATGGATTTGTGATGCAGTTTAAAAGCATGCAACGTGTATCCAAAGCATGTAATGTGTATGGGAAGTTCTCCTTGTTTTGTCAATGTAAAATACAGGGCAACTGTTGGATTGTTATTTATATATTCTACTGCATTCCGTTAGTGGGGTATTTGTGTTTTCTGTGTGAGATAAGCGGTCGCCATGTTTGTTGTCTGTGGAGAGGGTATTTTAATACTGCTGTTTCCGAATAACTTGGAAGTTTTTTGTGATTCTATGCCTAAATAGACAATGCTCGTGAAGATAAGTGCTGTGTTAGTTGTTATTCCTCTATTGCTTCCATTAGTGTGGTTGGCCTAAATTTTGTTGCATAGTTCGTCAACTGGGTTGTCTGAATAAACATTACTTATTGCAATTGCTTTCACCGTATCAGTTTCTTGTGTTAATGTTTTGGGCTTCAAAGGTCATGTTTGTGCACTCTCCAGTGTGGATCTAAATACAGCATCCTTGTGTTTAGGCGCCTCAGTCCGGAACCACGCTGCTGCTACGGTCGCAGCTTTGAATCCGGCCTCGGGCATGGATGTGTGTGATGTTGTTAGGTTAGTTAGGTTTAAGTATTTATAAGTTCTAGGGGACTGATGACCTCAGATGTTAAGTCCCATAGTGCACAGGGCCATTTGAACCTTGTGTTTGTTTGGATGATGTGATGATTTTGATGAAAACATGCAGAATGAACAAACAGAGTTTAGCAGCCACGGTTCTGTCAGCAATTTTAAAAGGTCATTTTTTCCCGAATAAACAAGTGCTTAGCACTGAAACCATATGATTATATATAGCCACATTTGACATATTAGCAAATCTTTAATTCATGAATGATATCATTGTATAATCAATAATTTAACAGTTAATAATCAATAATTTAACAGCCAGTTTAACAGCGTGAACTCTGATTAGACAATGTTTAGGAAGGATAGGACTGATGCTATAGAAGGTGGTGTGTTTGTTGCAGTTAAAAGCTGTTTAAACATAAATGAGATCGATACTATGTCGGACTGTGAAATAGTCTGGATAAAGCTGTCAATCAGGCAAGGATTGACCATTGTATTAGGATGTTTTTATAGACCACCAGCATCCGCAACAAACGTCGCAAAACGTTTCAGGGAAAGTCTTGAGTACATAGGGAGATAGGAAGAAAATATCCAAATTATCCATTAGTTATAGGTGGAGACTTTAATCTAGCATCCATTGACTGAAGCCGGCCGTAGTGGCCGTGCGGTTCTAGGCGCTACAGTCTGGAGCCGAGCGACCGCTACGGTCGCAGCTTCGAATCCTGCTTCGGGCATGGGTGTGTGTGATGTTCTTAGGTTAGTTAGGTTTAAGTATTTGTAAGTTCTAGGCGACTGATGACCTCAGAAGTTAAGTCGCATAGTGCTCAGAGCCATTTGAACCATTTGACTGAGACAATTACACGTTTATCACAGGGAGCAGAAGCAAAGATTCGTGTGAAATTATTCTAGGAACCCTCTCAACGTACAACCTTGACCAATTGGTTAGAAAACCAACTCGAGATGGGAACGTACTAGACATCTTGGCGACAAACAGACCTGATCTTTTTGAGGAAGTTAATCTAAAGAAGGCATTAGCGACCATAATGTCGTTGTGGCTTCTATGTCAGTGGAATTTGCAAAAAAAAAAAAAAAAAAAAAAAAGAAAAGAAAATTCACCGCGGGAGGCAAAGATATTGAGCATCTTTGGTCGGAATTTAAAGGTATTGTTCACCACGTGCTAGGAAGTATGTGCCTAGCAAAAGGGGAGGGAAAGGATCCAACTTGGTACAACAAACATATTAGGAAGTTGCTGAGAAAGCAGAAAATTTTGCACTGTCGTTTTAAACGTAGTCACTGCCCCGCTGACAAACAGAAATTATGCGAAATGAAAGCAGCTACCAGAAGGACGATGAGAGACTCTTTTAACGTATTTGAAAGCAATACTGTATCTTCAGATTCTAAAAATAACCCGAAAAATTTTTGTTCGTACGTAAAATCTATGAACGCTACAAATAATTCAATACCTTCTCTTGCTGACAGTACGTGTAATGTAACCGATGATGATAAACAGAAGGCCGAAATTCTAAACCTAGGTTTCAAAAACTTGTGTATGATAGAGGACTGCTGCACCATTCCCCCTTTCAATTATCGAACAAACGAAAGGATGGCTGACATAGTGTTTAGTGTATCTGGGATTGTAAAACAGTTAAGATCCTTAGACACCAGAAAGGCATCTGGCCCAGACGGTATCCCCGTAAGATTTTATGTTGACTATGCTACAAATACAGCACCATTGTTATCCGTCATCTATCAGAGATCACCGGAACGGCGGAAAGTTCCACGGGACTAGAAGAAGGCCCAGGTCATAGCAATCTATAAAAAGGGAAGAAAATCGAATGCACGTAATTACCGGCCATTTTCACTGACATCGATTTGTTGTAGAATCATGGATCATATTTTGTGTTCAGACATCATGACCTTTCTAGACTCAAGCTCACCAGCAGAAACCAGCACGGTTTTAGGAAACCGGTCATGCGAGACACAACTGGCCCTCTTTGTGCATGATATACAACAGTCTCTAGATACCGGCTCCCAGGTTGATGTCATATTTCGCGACTTTCGAAAGGCGTTCGACTCACTTCCGCACTGTCGCTTGCTACAAAAAGTGCGCGCTTACGGTCTATCCAATGAGATATGCGGTTGGACAGAAAGTTTTCTAACAGACAGAGAGCAGTATGTCGTCCTGAACGGGGTAACTTCAGCAGAAACAAGAGTAACTTCAGGTGTGCCCCAGGGCAGCGTAATAGGACCTCTGCTTTTTACGATTTACATAAACGATCCGGTTGGTGGTATTGACAGCGCCCTTAGACTGTTTGCCGATGATGCTGTAGTCTACAGGAAAGTAGTATCACACGGAAGTTGTGAACAAATCAATGAGGATTTGCAGAAAATAAATGTGTGGTGTAATGACTGGCAGTTACCTCTCAATATTAGTAAGTGTAATCTACTGCATATAACAAGGCGAAAATCCCCATTAATGTATGAGTACAAAACAAATGATCAGTCTTTGGAAGCGGTAACATCAGTCAAGTATCTGGGTGTGACTATTCGAAATGATCTCAAATCGAATGATCAGATTACACAAGTAACGGGTAAGGCGAACTCTAGATTGCGGTTTATTGGTAGAATCCTGAAGCGATGCGGTTCTTCAACAAAGGAAACAGCTTAAAATACGTTAGTTCGTCCAGTTGTATTGTATCTGTATGGGACTCTAACCAGTTGGGTCTGATTCAAGAGATTGAGAAGGTCCAAAGAAGAGCGGCAAGATCCGTGACTGGTACATTTAGCCATCGCGAGAGCGTTACAGATCTCATAGAAAGTTTGAAGTGGACACACTTGCAGATAGATGACGCGCCAAACAGAAGGGGCTGCTCTCTAAATTCCGAAATCCAATCTTCACCGAGGATGTAGAGCATATATAATTACCACCAACTTTAAAATCGCGTAATGATCATCATTCAAAGATAAGGGAAATAAGAGCTCTTACTGAGGCGTTCAGACAGTCGTTTTTCCCTCGCGCGATCCGCGAGTGGAACAGAGGGGGGTGGGGAATATGACTATGGCACGAATTGTCCCCTCCGCCACACGCCGCTTGGTGGCTAGCGGAGTATATATGTAGATGTAGCTCTGTATCTTCTTTGAAATAATAACAACTGTGTTTGTAGAAATGCAGCATCTTGACATTTGAAAATCTTCGGCTTGTTTTCACTCGTGTTCACAAAGATGCTGTATATTGGACAGTGTATATATGTACGCAAACAAAAATGTCTGTTCATATTGTACTTCAAAACAATGTATCCACTACTGTAAACAGAAAGTTCTTTACTGACTTGTCTTAGTATTGTAAGCTGATTTTTACATTGCGTCTGTCTGTAATATACGAATGCAATCTTACCAGGACCAGAATTAACCTAAATTTGGAGAAACGAAATCAATGTAGACTGTAAAGGAATCTGTAAATGAGGCCCCAAGGCCCAAAATACGTCGTATATTGAAATAAAATCACAATTGTGACTCAGGGCTGTTGTTCTTCATTTTACGAAAGTAATATAGTCGCAGAAGGACACCGGACACCAATGGAAATATTAAAATGGCAATGTTCACTCACCATTATCAGTACTTTACTTACCGCTACAATTGTAATCAAAGTTGTGCAGACTGTGGCCATGTGAGCGCATAAACGAGTGAGTGCGAGTTCCTTTGCCCGTCGTTTCAGGCTACGTTCGAGATGTCAGTCTTTCTGTAGTTATTGAAGGTAAACACAGAACCTTTATGGGACCATTTAGTTGTGCGTCTGTCAGTCGGTCTGTTGAGACCGTTTTTTTTATCAGGAGCACGTAGATGTATAAAGTTGAAATTTATGTTAAGTACTAAGGGCTACGGTGCACTGGCCGTGTAAAGCAGCCGCGTGGTCTGAGGCGCCATGCCACTGTTCGCGGGGCTCCCCCCTCGGGCATGGGTGTGTGTGTTGTCCTTAGCGTTAAGTTAGTTTAACTTAGATTATGTAGGGACCGATGACCTCAGCAGTTTGGTCCCATAGCAACTTACCACCTACCTACAGTGTAGAACAGCTAAGCTTCTAACTCAATGAGATCAAAAGATACGGCCATTTATGTCACAAAATTTGATAGTCGCAAACTCACTGATAAAAAACATATAAGAGGCATTCAAATGCAACCCGGTCACTAGTGTAAAGTAACGGTAACGGTTTTATTAAGTCAAAAATGTGGTTATACACAATACACATACTCAAAAATAGTCACCAGAACTGTTGGCACATTTATCCCACTGCGACACTAGCCGGTTGATTCCATCCTCGAAGAAGCCAGTAGGCTACTGTCGGATCCAGGCCTGGACCCACTCGCACACTTCGTCGTCCGTTGCGAATCGATGTCCGCGAATAGCTTGTTTTAGAGGTACGAACACATGGAAGTCACACTTTGAGAGGTCGGGACTGTATGTCGGATGTTCCAACGTTTCCCACCGAAACTGCTGCAGTGTCGTTCATTGCTGCAAGTTCCAATGTCGATGCATTATGGTGTGGGCGGTGCCCACGTTAATACCAAGAAACCGGTGGATCTCGTCCGCGGTTGTATCTGCGGGTGTCCGAGACTAAAGTATTCACTTCCGCAACCATTTCCGGCCAGACGACACGATGAGTCTGCCCAATGATTCGCGACCCTCGAGGAACCGTTTGCGCCACTCCAGAACACTCGAACGTCTCAGGCTGTACCCACAGTACGCAGCCTTCATCCGTCGATACATTTCGAGGCCTCCAACTCTCTCCGCCGCCAAAAATCGGATCACTCCTCGTTGTTCTCGCTTACTCCCCTGCATGCTCGGTAGTGGGCGACAACTTGTGTGACTTCGGCGTGAAACCACACTGGCGCTATGCAACATCAAACGGTGCACACGCGTCAGTCCCTCCACCAATAGATGGCGACACCATACCCGCAGTTACGTGGTGCCGCCTTACGTGTAAGGCGAAGGTAGACGCGCTGACCAGGTCTCATTTGAATGAAACTCGTAGATGAACTGTATATGCGCATAATTAAGTTTGTACGGAAGCCTCAGAGCGGGACTACTAATCGTACTTGTGCGGTTTTCTCCTCGGTCGGGCTTCCCTCTCCTTTCTGTCTTGCCTTTCTGAGCATTCCGTTGTCTGACCGCACGATCTGGACTCACGAACCGTGTGCGATTTCTTGTCGATAGCAGGGGCGACCAGCAGGTGAATCTGCACCATTTCCTAACTGCAGTGCTCTCTGAAGGACGCCGGGCCGCGACTTCTGGCAGCTGACAAACACCGTCCTCCTCGTCTTCGTCTTCTTCTTTTTCTTCTTCATATTCTTTGCCCTTTCCAGTTTCATCCGCGCGGTCGGCACAGTTATATGGAATGAGACAAGGTAAAGTGCTCCACCGAAAGTCGATAATATTGTGCAATATTTTCTTATGTGCAATAGTATGAAACATGTATGGGTGAGATTGAGAGGTTATGTAATAATATTGAAAAGGTTGGAAATACACTGTAAGAAACAAAGAGTCAATGCACCACCAACGAATTATCCGAATGGGACGGAAATCCGCAGATCTGATGTACATGTACAGAGAAACAAATGAATACAACTTCATCAAAAATTGGACGATTTATTCAAGAGAAAGTGCTTCACAAACTGAGCAAATCAATAACGCACTGATCCACCTTTCGCAGTTACGCGAGCAGTTATTCGGTTTGGCGTTAATCGACAGAGCTGTTGCATGTCCTCCTCAAGGATATAGTGCGAAATTCTGTCCAACTGGCGCGTTAGATCGTCAAAAACCCGAGCTGGTTAGCACACAATGGTGCAAACGCTCTCAGCTGGGGAGAGGTCTGGCGAAATTACCGCCCAAGTTAGGGTTAAGCAAGCACGAGGACAAGCGGTGGAAACTTTGGCTGCGTGCAGGCGGGAATTACGTTGCTGGAAAGTAGGTCCGGGATGGCTTTCCACGAGGAGCAATAAGACGGGATCTAGAATATACTCGGCGTGTCACTGTCCTGTAACGGTGCCGCGGATGACAACCGAAGGGGTCCTGCTATGAAAAGCAGTGCCGCCCCAGACCGTGAGTGGTTATCGGCCTGTATGGCGGGCGTCACTCACGCCGGTACCCCACCGCTGTCGAGGCATCTCCAGAGACAACTTGGCTGGTCATCGCAGCTCATCTGGAAGTGCGGCTCGGCACTGAAGACAACTCTACTCCAGTCAGTGAGAATGCAGGTCCGCGACGTGTCTGGAGGCGCTCCCTGAATTGTTGGGGTACCAACCTGTCTCTCGCTCGCCTTACGACCTGCCAGCCAGGAATGATGCTATAGAGTGCTATTTCGTTTTAGAGTAAGATCCCTTCGGTTGTCACCCTGCACCAAAGTGCTGCTATGAAAACAGTGATGTCGAAAATTAGGTGGCCTGATAAGATATGGAGCGACGACGTCCTCCGCAGAATTGGCGCAGAAAGGAGGAAAAGGAGGAGGCTGACGAGATAAAGTGACAGGTTGATAGGGCACGTGTTGCAACACCATACAATAACCTCCGTGATAGGAGGGGGACCTGTAGAGGGTAAAAAGGGTAGCGGAGACCAGAGGTTGGAATACATCCAACAAACAATTCAAGATGCACGGCGCTGCGCAAGTGCTACCCTGAGCTGAAGGAGAAGAGTTTCGTCACGTACTAATTTATGACACGGGCAGCCAAGGCCGTTCAATTTCAATATGCGAGAATTCCGTGGCGGGACGCATCATGCCAGAAGGCTGATGATTTGGAGAACATGTAAAAATCTAAATGTCTTCACTAGAATTTGGGTGGAACTCACAAACTCCATGACTTCGGGCATCAATCCTCACCTCTATTGGTCGTGATGCTAACAGCGGGCCTTCAAAACCGCAGTTGCGCGACAAGGCGTGGCTTTTGCTAGGTAGTGAAATCGTTCTTGAGAGGTACTTCTCCACGCATCGTCCATTCTTTTTCTTGTGAATTCAGTGCTGGGTTCATCGAACGAACACGAATATCGACATCGTCCTCATAAATGTTCGAACGGATTATGTTCGGGTTATATGTGATTGAAGCCGTAGGTGTGAATTCAGTGGAGTGTTCACAAAGCCAAACGTCACAACAAAGCGACACGACATGCCTCCTTGTCCCATTGAAACATGAAATCTCCGTCAGAGGAGAGAGGAATGTGGGTGGTCTGCAAAAGTCCACGCAACCTACAGGGTGTTTCAAAAATGACCGGTATATTTGAAACGGCAATAAAAACTAAACGAGCGGCGATAGAAATACACCGTTTGTTGCAATATGCTTGGGACAACAGTACATTTTCAGGCAGACAAACTTTCGAAATTACAGTAGTTACAATTGTCAACAACAGATGGCGCTGCGGTCTGGCAAAAACTATAGTACGATATTTTCCACATATCCACCATGCGTAGCAATAATATGGCGTAGTCTCTGAATGAAATTACCCGAAACCTTTAACAACGTGTCTGGCGGAATGGCTTCACATGCAGATGAGATGTACTGCTTCAGCTGTTCAATTGTTTCTGGATTCTGGCGGTACACCTGGTCTTTCAAGTGTCCCCACAGAAAGAAGTCACAGGGGGTCATGTCTGGCGAATAGGGAGGCCAATCCACGCCGCCTCCTGTATGTTTCGGATAGCCCAAAGCAATCACACGATCATCGAAATATTCATTCAGGAAATTAAAGACGTCGGCCGTGCGATGTGGCTGGGCACCATCTTGCATAAACCACGAGGTGTTCGCAGTGTCGTCTAAGGCAGTTTGTACCGCCACAAATTCACGAAGAATGTCCAGATAGCGTGATGCAGTAATCGTTTCGGATCTGAAAAATGGGCCAATGATTCCTTTGGTAGAAATGGCGGCCCAGACCAGTACTTTTTGAGGATGCAGGGACGATGGGACTGCAACATGGGGCTTTTCGGTTCCCCATATGCGCCAGTTCTGTTTATTGACGAAGCCGTCCAGATAAAAATAAGCTTCGTCAGTAAACCAAATGCTGCCCACATGCATATCGCCGTCATCAATCCTGTGCACTATATCGTTAGCGAAGGTCTCTCGTGCAGCAATGGTAGCGGCGCTAAGGGGTTGCCGCGTTTGAATTTTGTACGGATAGAGGTGTAAACTCTGGCGCATGAGACGATACGTGGACGTTGGCGTCATTTGGACCGCAGCTGCAACACGGCGAACGGAAACCCGAGGCCGCTGTCGGATCACCTGCTGCACTTGCTGTGCGTTGCCGTCTGTGGTTGCCGTACGCGGTCGCCCTACCTTCCCAGCACGTTCATCCGTCACGTTCCCAGTCCGTTGAAATTTTTCAAACAGATCCTTTATTGTATCGCTTTTCGGTCCTTTGGTTACATTAAACCTCCGTTGAAAACTTCGTCTTGTTGCAACAACACTGTGTTCTAGGCGGTGGAATTCCAACACCAGAAAAATCCTCTGTTCTAAGGAATAAACCATGTTGTCTACAGCACACTTGCACGTTATGAACAGCACACGCTTACAGCAGAAAGACGACGTACAGAATAGCCCACCCACAGACTGCGTTTTCTTCTACATCTTTCACATCACTTGCAGCGCCATCTGTTGTTGAAAATTGTAACTACTGTAATTTCGAAAGTTTGTCTGCCTGAAAATGTACTGTTGTCCCAAGCATATTGCCACAAACGGTGTATTTCTACCGCTGCTCGTTTAGTTTTTATTGCCGTTTCAAATATACCGGTCATTTTTGAAACACCCTGTATGTAGTTGCAGTTAGTCCCTGCAGCCGTACGATGGGGCCCTGCAGTAAGTCTGTGAACACAGTCGAGCCACCTCTTCCCTGAACACAGCCTTGGTGGCACGCACCGTCCACAGCTTCACGGAGCATACGGCGCACTGCCACGCAACCATCAGTTCCATACAAGCGAAACAAGGCTTCATCGGACTGTGCTCCCCGCCGGCCCTGTTCCACCGTCCAGTGACTACGTCGTCGGTCCCACGCGAGTCGCTGAGCCCAGCGTCGAAGTGCCAGCATAGAGAGACGACTCGTCGTCGGCCGTTGCGATGCGCTTCTCTCTGTACGTTCCTCACAGAAGTGGGTTTCCGGCGCCTCACATTCAGATCATACTCAATGTGACTGCTACTTCATGATATACCAGTTGTTTCAAAATGACTATACGGGTTTTAACATACGTACCATTAATTGCATTCGGTGCATCAGATGAAAGAGCAACCCAAACAGTTTTGTTTATATTCCTTTGCACATGCACAAGCAGGGCTTCCTGGTCCTCCGTTAGAAAGTGCTGGCAGCACAGATGACAACTAGTGGTGTATGAAAATTTGTGTGGGACCGGAAGTCCAACCTGGATCTCCCGCTTATTGCAAGCGATCGCCTTAACCACTTCGGCTCGGGATGTGGACAGTGTGACTTGGGGAAGTGTGGGCGGGTCTGGGAGCGGTGCACAGGCATCCTAAGCCGTTAAGGCGAGCGCTCGCGATAAGCGGCACAGGTTCCCTTACGACATTAACAGATAGTATGTCTGCACCTAACAAAGGTGACGCGTTGATATTCACAGCCAAATAATTTATTTCGGTTTGTTTCGGATGGCTATTAATCCTCATTAATGTGTGTTCATCTACAAATACAAATAAAAATTAAGAAACAAGACTAAAGCAGTTTTTGCAACAATTCCTCCAGCAGGCACACTGGTCAAGGTTTGGGAAGAACACGACTGCCGTCTCAGCTGAGCCGTGTGACGAACGGTGCTCACACTAAACCATCGTAATATATATATATATATATATATATATATATATATATATATATATATATATATTTGAGTTGATCTTTTGTATGATGTACACAAATCAAAAAACGTTTTGCATCACCCCGGTCCCGAGACTTCTGAAACTTGTACAAAAAATGGGAATAGAGATCAACATAAACATCATTTCCGCCCTTTTTATTGCTCATGAAAACCACACATTCCATGTTGTACCACCATACAGCGGGACCTTCAGAGGTGGTGGTCCAGATTGCTGTACACACCGGTACCTCTAATACGCAGTAGCACCTCCTCTTGCATTGATGCATGCCTGTATTCGTCGTGGCATATTACCCACAAGTTCATCAAGGCACTGTTGGTCCAGATTGTCCCACTTCTCAACGGCGATTCGGGGTAGATCGGTGGGTTACGTCGTCCATAAACAGTCCTTTTCAATCTGTCCCAGGCATGTTCGATAGGGTTCATGTCTGGAGAACATGCTGGCCACTCCAGTCGAGCGATGTCGTTATCCTGAAGGAAGTCATTCACAAGATGTGCATGATGCGGCCCAAATTGTCGTCCATGAAGACGAATGCCTCGCCAATATACTGCCGATATGGTTGCACTATCGGTCGGAGGACGGCATTTACGTATCGTACAGCCGTTATGGCGCCTTGCATGACCACCAGCCACGTACGTCGGCCCCACATAAAGCCGCCCGAAACAGCAGGGAACCTCCACCTTGCTACACTCGCTGGACACTGTGTCTAAGGCGTTCAGCCTGACCAGGTTGCCTCCAAACGCGTCAACGCATATGCGACACTCATCGGTGAAAAGAACGTGATGCCAATCCTGAGCGGTCCATTCGGCATGTTGTTGGGCCCGTCTGTACGGCCCTGCATGGTGTCCTGGTTGCAAAGATGGACCTCGCCATGAAGTTGTGCTTCATGCAGCCTATTGCGCACAGTTTGAGTCGTAACACGACGTCCTGTGGCTGCACGAAAACCAATATTCAACATGGTGGCGTTGCTGTCACGGTTCCTCCGAGCCATAATCCGTAAGTAGCGGTCATCCACCGCAGTAGTAGCCATTCTGCGGCGTGAACCAGGCATGCCATCGATAGTTCTTTTCCCTCTGTATCTCCTCCATGTCTGAACGACATCCCTTCGGTTCACTCCGACACGCCTTCCCTTGTTGAGTACCCTTTCTGGCACAAAGTAACAATGCGGATGTGTTCGAACCGCGATATTGACCGCCTAGGCATGGTTGAACTACAGACAACACGAGCAGTGTACCTCCTTCCCGGTGGAATGACTCGAACTGATCGGCTCTCTGACCTCCTAGGTCTAATAGGCGTTGCTCATGCATGGTTGTTTACATCTTTGGGTTGGTTTAGTGACATCTCTGAACAGTCAAAGGGACTGTGTCTATGACACAATATCCACAATCAACATCTATCTTCAGGCGTTCTGGGAACAGGGGTGATGTAAAGCTTTTTTTATGTGTGTATTATTCATGTTCGTTGGTTGAATGTAATAAATTCTGAAAGGCCTTAAAAACCCGTATATTCATTTTGAAACAAGCGGTGCTTGCACTTTATTTACGTAAAGTGATTTTGCTAAATGATGACAAGCTGCAGGAAACAATTCGTGAGAGGATAATGCGCTAAAAAATCAAATGAGCATTTGGCTTGAAAAGCTCTTCAAGGGAGGTACACCCACTTGAAGATGGGAATAAAAAGTCTTCGGCAGTGCAGGTTTGAGTAATTGAAAGCACTCATTGGAACATACCAGGCAATTGTGAATATCCTGTCTGTACTAGTGTTTTAACTCCATACGCATGCTTCCTCTGGAGACACTGCCTCCTCTGCTGGATGACCTACCCTTGGTGGTACTAACGGTAACATGGGTGCTACATGATAATGTTCTAAATCACTTCCGTATTTCGTAATGGGGACATCATATCACCTACCGCAGATGATGAACTGGACGAGGTTGTCCAGGCACATGGCCTCACTAATCGGTGGACCCCCAGGCCTTAGACTTCTTCCTGTGGTGACACCAGAAATCAATTGTCTATGTGGAGTCCATCTCTGAGGAGCAGACACTGTTGCCAGTGATACCATTCAGTTGCAGGTTGTCACATTTTCTTATGTGTGCTTCAATCGCTGCTGCATCATGTTCACACATGCTTAGACGCCCGTGAGGGTCACTTCGAACACTGTGTCCAATGATGACCTCATCACCTCACGCATGGTGATTTCCCAATTTACTTTGAATCCATGGAGTTACCCGTAACAGCAAAACATACTGAGTTGTTTATTTCATAGATTACATCACTTTGATTCGAAGTTGTGTTAACGGAATACACCTTCCCAGCAGCTTAGATAAAACCAGTAGCTGAGTGATGTGGGAGAAGGAGCAGTGGCTTTTTTCAATGTATCTGTTTCCACTATTTTCAGTCTTGTGTGTATGTACATATACATGATTATAGGATGAATATCTTAGACAAAAAGAAAATGACGCACCAGGGAGGAATTATCGGAATGGGTTGGAAATCGGAAGATGTGTTGTAAATGATTAGAATTTCAGAAAAATTGAATGATTCGTTCAACAGAAAGAGCTCCACAAATTGGACAAGTCAATATAGCGTTGCTGCACCTCTAGCCCTTATTGCAAGCAGTTACTCGGCTTTGCACTGACTGATAGGGTTGTTGGAAGGCCTCCTGAGGAATACCGCCACACTCTGTCCAAAGAGTGCGTTAGGTGGTCAGAATCCCGAGATGGTTGGAAAGCGCTGCCCATAATGCTACAGACGTTATCAATTATGGAGAAATCCGGCGACCTTGCTGGCCGAGGTACAGTTTGGCAAGCACGAAGATAAACACTAGAAACTCAGGTCATGTGCAAGCGCGCGTTATGTTGCTGAGAAGTAAGCTCAGGCTGGCTTGCCATGGAGGGCAACAAAATGGGCAATCGATGTGTTCGATGTACCACTGTGCTGTAAGGGTGAAGACTGCCGTGGATGACAACCAAAGACGACCTGCTGTGACAGGGAATAGCACCGCAGACCATCACTCCTGGTTGTCGGGCTGCACGGAGGGCGACAGACGGGTTGGGATCCCAGCGCTGTCCGTGGCATCTCCAGCTGCGTGTTGGCTGGTCTTCGAGTGTCGATTCGAATCGAGACTCGTCACTGAAGGCAAACCTGCAGAGAGATTCCAGAGTTGACGTTGGACAGCGATGGGATACAGGCATCACTGTCGCCCACCACACGGCCCACCAGCCAGGAATGATGGGCTGAGGTTCCATTTCATTTCATAGCGGGATAAAAATTATCGTAGTTCGAGTTACACCATGTTGGCGGGCCACTTATCTGGAGCTTATACTATGGTTCGTCTCAATGTCCTGTAGAACCCAGTCCTCAAAATCTGGTGTATGCACAGTCCCCTGCTTCCCTGCACGTTTATCTGAAAGGACCCACGATCACACAAAAACCCAAATAGGGGTTGAAATCTTGCGTGACGTAGTTGGTGTCTGTGAGGATGCTTGTTTTGGTATAGCCATGCTGCCATTCGACCACTTTATGTACTAGGCCATACACAAACACCATCTCGGCTTCTTCCCGACATGAGTATCAGACCATTCTGTGACTTACAGTTTGCTGCGTCAATCACACAGCCTGCAACACACAAGGAACACACGTCATGTGGTCAGAATAACTATCAACTGTTATTCATTAGTGCCATCTGCTGTGGGAAACTTGCACTACTGGACACGTGTTCATAGGATCTCTTGCCCTTCATTTCCAGTCAGGAATGTGTCCCTGCAGCTTGTCGGTTTTATTAATGTACACCCTGTATATATGGGGTGCAAAGTTTACTACACAGAGCTGCCACTTCTGTCAGTAACAACGCCTCCAATGACAGCTCGGTACTGAGTGGAACTGAGCCTGGATGAGAGCTTCTGGTATGTCCTACTTCATCGCTATGGCAGAGTTTCTCTCAGCATCCCGTGGTCAGAAGTTTTCTGTGGGTGATAGACCTAGAGAATATTCTGGACAGGTCAACAGTCGAACACCCCTGCGTGTAAGTTGGCAAAGACAGCATGGCCCACATGTGGTCTGGTGTTAACTTGTTGAAATATTAAGTCACAAAGACCTCGAATATAGAGCACAGCCACTGACCTTAACATGCCAAAAATGTAATGTCTGCTGTCGGAATAGTGGCTATGTGAACGACAGGTCGTTGTGTTGTGTATTGAATGGCACCCCGTACCATCACACCAGTTGCTGGCCCCATATGATGGCAACGAATGCAACCTGGCAATCTTGGCTCCCGCTGGAGACTCCACGTACGCGTGTCTCATGATTTGGAACACAGGACCGCGGCTCACCTCAAAAGCGACGTGGCGCCAGTCCCGTTGTCTGGTGCTGCCGCTGGGTGCACCAGTGTCGGTGGCCCTCCCTCTGAGTGCAGCCACTAGTGTGGCCACCGTGATGACAGTTTGTGGCGCTGCATACGTCATCACAACCTCCATCTGAATACTTGCCTTGCTGAAAACAAGCCCATTCCCGGACTAATGACACGTGACGTGGATATACAATGTTGCACGGCTGACCAAACAATATCTCTCTTCTCTCAGGTGCTAGCCCCGTAGGGCGGCTCGGTTTCTACGTGGATGTATGATCCTCTTGAAGCTATCTATTCCACATTCCATCTACATCTACATCTGCACGGATACTCTGCAAATCACATTTAAGTGCCTGGCAGAGGGTTCATCGAACCACCTTCAGAATTCACTATTATTCCAATCTAGTATAGCGCGCGGAAAGAACGAACACCTATATCTTTCCGTACGAGCTCTGATTTCCCTTATTTTATTGTGGTGATTGTTTCTCCCTATGTAGCTCTGTGTCAATAGAATATTTTCGCATGCGGAGGAGAAACTTGGTGATTGGAATTTCGTGAGAACATTCCCTCGCAACGAAAAACTCCTTTCTTTTAATGATGTCCAGCCCAAATCCTGTATCATTTCAGTAACACTCTCACCCATATTTCGCGCTAATCAAAACATGCTGCCCTTCTTTGAACTTTTTCGATGTACTCCGTCACTGCTATCTGGTAAGGATCCCACGCCACCCAGCGGCATTCTAAAAGAGGACAGAGAAGCGTAGTGTAAGCAATCTCCTTAGTAGATCTGTTACATTTTCTAAGTGCCCAGCCAATAAAACGCAGTCTTTGTGTAGCCTTCCCAACAACACATTCTATGTGTTCCTTCCAGTTTAAACAAAAAAACTAAACTTCACCCGACCAGGCCATGAAAGCTCAACGGAACTGACCGGCCGCCGTGTCGTCCTCAGGCCATAGGCGTCACTGCATACGGATATGGAGGGGCATGTGGTCAGTACAGCGCTCTCCCGGCCGCCTGTCAGTTTCCGAGACCGGAGCCGCCACTTCTCAGTCAAGCAGCTCCTCAGTTTGCCTCACAAGGGCTGAGTGCACCCCGCTTGCGAACAACGCTCAGCAGACCGGATGGTCGCCCATGTTCCTTCCAATTTAAGTTGTTCGCAATTGTAATTCTAAGTATCTAGTTGAATTTACGTCCTTTATATTTGACCGGTTTATCGTGTACCCGAAGTTTAACGGATTCCTTTCAGGTCTCATATCGATGACCTCACACTTTTCGTTATTTAGGGTCAACTGTCACTTTTCGCACCATTCACATATCTTTTCTAAATCGTTTTGCAATTTGTTTGGATCTTCTGATGACTTTATTAGTCGATAAACGACAGTGTCATCTGCAAACAACCTAAGATGGCTGTTCAGATTGCCTCGAAAATCGTTTATATAGATAAGGAACAAAAGACGGCCTATAACACTACCTTGGGGAACGCCAGAAATCACTTCTGTTTTACGCGATGACTTTCCGTCAATTACTACGAACTGTGACCTCTCTGAAAGGAAGTCGCAAATGCAGTCACATACCTGAGACGATATTCAATAAGCACGGAATTTTACTATATGCCGCTTGTGTGGTACAGTGTCAGAAGCCTTCTGGAAATCCTGAAATACGGAATTGATCTGCAATCCCTTGTCAATAGCACTCAACACTTCGTGCGAATAAAGAGCTAGTTGTGTGTCACAAGCACGATGTTTTCTTAAACCCATGTTGACTGTGTGTCAATAGAACGTTTTCTTCGAGGTAATTCATAACGTTCGAACACAATATATCTTCCAGAATCCTGCTGCATATCGACGTTAATGATATGGGCGTGTAATTAAGTGGATTACTCGTACTACCTTTCTTGAATATTGGTGTGACCCGTGCAACTTTACAGTCCTTGGGTACGGATCTTCCGTTGAGCGAACGTTTGTATATGATTGTGAAGTATGGACCTAATGCATCAGCATACTCTGAAAGGAACCAAATTGGTATACAGTCTGCACCAGAAGACTTGCTTCTATTAAGTGATTTAAGTTGCTTCACTACTCCGATGATATTTCCTTCTACGTTACTAATGTTTGCAGCTGTTCTTGATTCTAATTCTGGAATATTTACTTCGTCTTTCTTTTTTGAAGGCATTTCGGCAGGCTGTGTTTAATAACTCCGCTTTGGCAGCATTGTCTTCGATAGTATCTCCATTGCTATCGTGCAGAGGATGCATTGATTGTTTCTTGCCGCTGACATACTTCACATATGACCAGAATCTCTTTGGATTTTCTGCCGGGTTTAGAGACAAAGATTCGTTGTGGAAACTGTTATAAGCATCTCGCATTGAAGTCCACGCTAATTTTCGAACTTCTGTAAAAGATCGCCAATCTTGGGGATTTTGCGTCTGTTTAAATTTGGCATGTTTGTTTCTTTGTTTCTGCAACAGTGTTCTGACCCGTCTTGTGTACCAAGGAGGATCAGCTCCATTGCTTGTTAATTTATTTGGTATAAATCTCTCAATTGCTGCCGATACTATCTCAAGCCACATCTGGTCTAGACTTATTAATTTGGGAGGAGTTGAGATTGTCTCTCAGGAAGGCGTCAAGTGAATTTTTGTCTGCTTTTTTGAATAGATATATTTTTCGTTTATCTTTGTAGGATTTGGGGTTACAATATTCAATCTCGCTACGACAACCGTGTGTTCACTAATCACTATACCCGTTTTGATGCTCGTTATTACCTCAGGATTATTTGTTGCTAAGAGGTCAAGTGTGTTTTCACAACCGTTCACTATTCGCATGGGCTCATGAACTAACTGCTCGAAATAATTTTCAGAGAATGCGTTTCGCACAATTTCGGATGTTATTTTATACGTACCTCCGGAATTAAACATGTATTATTGCCAACATATCGAGAGTAAATTAAAGTCACCATCCCGGTGAAGATATCGAGGGTAAATTAGTCACCACCCAGATGAAGATATCGAGGGTAAATTAAAGTCACCACCCAGATGAAGATATCGAGGGTAAATTAAAGTCACCACCCAGATGAAGATATCGAGGGTAAATTAAAGTCACCACCCAGATGAAGATATCGAGGGTAGATTAAAGTCACCAGCCAGATGAAGATATCGAGGGTAGATTAGAGTCACCACCCAGATGAAGATATCGAGGGTAAATTAAAGTCACCACCCAGATGAAGATATCGAGGGTAGATTAAAGTCACCACCCAGATGAAGATATCGAGGGTAAATTAAAGTCACCACCCAGATGAAGATATCGAGGGTAGATTAAAGTCACCACCCAGATGAAGATATCGAGGGTAAATTAAAGTCACCACCCAGATGAAGATATCGAGGGTAGATTAAAGTCACCACCCAGATGAAGATATCGAGGGTAAATTAAAGTCACCACCCAGATGAAGATATCGAGGATAGATTAAAGTCACCACCCAGATGAAGATATCGAGGGTAAATTAAAGTCACCACCCAGATGAAGATATTGAGGGTAGATTAAAGTCAACACCCAGATGAAGATATCGAGGGTAAATTAAAGTCACCACCCAGATGAAGATATCGAGGGTAAATTAAAGTCACCGCCCAGATGAAGATATCGAGGGTAGATTAAAGTGACCACCCCGGTGAAGTACTCCGGTATCCCCGTTCTGCGCAGGCCCTCCTTGCGCAGCTCGTGGCTTCGGCCACTCGGACCTCGTGACCACCTCTTGTCGCGACGCTACCGCCAATCCCCAAACTTGGTCCCTACTTTTCTCGGGCCAACGAACCCGTACATACAAGGGCAAGAAAAGACCTTCTAAGGATACAACCCACAGATACTAACTCTTCCTCATAGGTATTGGCAATGGGGCACCAAGAGGGATAGTCCATACTACTCTTGAGCTAGTGGCGCCAGACAGAACAGTCTACTAACTTAATGGCGCCACGGCTCAAATTGTATATTTTACATGTAAGAGGCAAATACATTGCTCTACTCACCAATGACAAACAATATTTAAGAAATGAAAAAGTGTTGAAGGTATAAAATGTAGTAAACAAAGTGAGCATGTTATCTGATTTTGTTATGGCACACGTGATCTTGCGACACTTCATACGTAATTCCGTGAAAATTTTCTTTGTCATTGTTAATGTTCAGTTAATGCAGTTTTCATATATTTTAAGCATCGGTGTCACTGCTACTAACATTTACACAAATATAACACGTAAACGCAGTATCATCAGGTAAATCGATGGACTGACAACTTCCATACAACCATCACAAACAAAAACAACGCTCAATCCAACCACTTTAATTCTTCCCAGAGCTCTCTTTACAAGGTGTGCAGATGTTGTCATTTCTTTTGCTATTTGACTTCTGTTTTTACTTACACGTTGATTTGACTGTGCTGCAATGAATAGTGGAATATTCAGTTAACGTTCAAGCCAAGTCCTGTTTCCTGCATTTGTACTGGGAAATTAACTAACTTAACGTCCAGTCTACCCAGTTTGCTGATTCTGAAAATTTCCGTTGACAAATTTGCAGTGTATCCTTTGTCAAAGAGTGTCTTCTGTTTGGTAAGACTGACATAATCGCCAATTTTAAGTTTCGAAGGGCTGTGGATCGATCATTTTGATTTTATTATACACCTTCGCTGGCTGCATTTTAATTGTCCTGTGTTTGGTGTGAGTATATTGCTTTACGAATCCTTGTACAGTATTAATCAATTTGTAATAGCCCTGAGCAGTAAATTTTCTGAACATAGGACTCTTGAGAGTTCTGCTGAAACGTTCGACTACGGAAGCTTCCATATTTGAAAAAGTGGACTAATGATTGATTCTGAGATGTTGCATTAACTTTTGAAACTAGTATTGTAAAATTATTTCCCAAGATCAGTTTGTAAAAAGTGTACTGGAACCCGCCTGCTTCCTGTGTAACTTTTTTAAAGCGCGTTTGCAACTGCAACACCGCAACTGGAATAAACATCAACCACTGTTGAAAGGTGGCTACACTGAGTCACAGCGCCAGAGATTGCGCCAAAGAGTATTATTCTGCCGCCTCCACTGGGGCAGTAGTAGTTCAGAGAATGTCGAGAACAGTAGTAGTTCAGAGGTTGCCGTGGGCAGTGCTTGTTGAGAGGATGTCGAGAGCAGTACTAGTTGAGAGCATGTCGTGTGCAGTTGTTCTTCTGCTGGCCGAGAGAGTTGATGCTGTTCGGTTGGTGTAATGTACATATGATCACAGTGTATTTTTCGTCAATATATATGGAGGTAACAAATAATTTTTTATTTCAAATTTCCTAAATAATTATGCGTCTTGCTCACAGGTTCAGTCAACAAAGCGTCTGGCTCTTGTTCGTGTATTAGACTTGTAATTCTGATTTCTATGTGCAATTACAGTATTTCTGGTTTTTCAATTAGTTCATTGTAAATGGTGCTTAAAATTTCTTGTCGTATTGAGGAAGAACCGTGCCAGATACATCTACATTGAACCACACTACCACACACAGAACAGTTACACATGTGCTTTGTTGTTTCGTAGCTTTTATAGTTGCAGGGGACTTAATTAATCAATTGTGTTAACGGAAATTTCCTTTCATTCTTTATTGTTATTTTATGCAGTCAGATTGCGTACTAATACTACTCAGGGCCACTAAAATTATTTTTATTGTATTTTAATTAAGCCCTCATGCACTGTTAATAAATATTTATAAGCAGAATTCCATTTCGAATATGCAGTCATGTGAATTAAGTGTGCTTGATGGAGGTTGCCAAATCCTTTAGTGATAACTGCCCACCTAGAATACATTCAACGGGCAGGACGATGATGCTCATCAGCCATCGCAGCTTGCATCTCTCTTCAACTTGATGCTTATTGAAAACATCTGCACAAGCTTAGTTCAACGCCGTTGGCTACTCAACAAAAGGGGACCGCTACTATTAGTAACAACGTCTCTACTCAGGTAATAGGGGAAATGTAATTAATGATGGACGACAAAATGAAAGAATCACAAAGGCAATTACAAACTGTTCGGGAGGAAAACAAAGAAATATGAGAGGAAAACAAAGAAATTCAGGAGAAAATCAAAACTAAATTGAACACGTTAACATTTACTGTCAATAATTTGCGATCCGAACTTACTGAGATGTTCGATGAAGAACATGATCAGCTCAGAGAGGGATGTAAAGTCAAACGCGAAGAAATCGAAACGGAAACCCAAGAATTTCGGACCCACGTTGAAAAAAAAAATGAAAGCAAATAACTGAACTGCTTAGTAAAGCTCTTGCGAAAACACAGCAGCAAAATGATGAGATCATTAAAATCAATAATATAAGCAAAAAGGACAAAAATCGATGAGTATAATGGTTAACGACGTAAGGATCTAGTGCAACGAATTGAACAATGAAGTAGACAAAATTCGTAACATAACTACTGGCAGTGACGAAAAGTCAGTCGCATTTAGTAAAGAGAATTTGTGTAACGAAATTAATGCTGTGAGTTCGGAACTTACAGAAGTTACGACTTCAAATCACAAATTTTACTGAAATATCTACTACTAGTGACAGAAGACTATTAGTGCTCCAAAGCAATAAGGGCAAACAATATGAAAATTGTTCAAACTTCGGGCTTGCAGCCGGTCGTCGTTCAATGCTTCGCACGATATTTCAACTGGGCGCCTGCCAGTCATCTTCAGGTGAGCCGTCGTAGATGTCTGCGACGGCTCACCTGAAGATGACTGGCAGGCGCCCAGTTGAAATATCGTGCGAAGCATTGAACGACGACCGGCTGGAAGCCCGAAATATGTTTGAACAGTCAATTCGCCGGGAAAATTTTAAAATTCACAATACGAAAATTGTCAAGAAAAAAATTCGGAATATGAAAACGTGCTTATTTTTCGTAAGTCCAGTTAAAGTGCCACCTCCAGCATGTGATCAGATCAGAAGAAACGCCGATTCCAAGAACTGTCCCACTGAAGATGCATTAAAGTAAAATGCAAGACACGTCTAAAGGAAATAAAATACGCTGCAGCAAGAAAAGACAGTTTTTGTTTATAAAACGAATATCTCTTCGCAATGTTCGCCCGAAAACTCGTTGAAACGGATCTGCGTTCACTGACAACAGAAATTCCTGTCAATTTTAGAGCTTCGTAGGCACGTTGAACAATCCGCGTTGATATACCAACAAATCTATCTTCTATGATACTGTATCTGTACATTCAGCAAATAGTATAGGCAAAAAAGGAGACATTTGAAAAGGGCATTAAACTTCAAAGAGAAGAAATGAAAACTTTTGAGTTAGCAAGATTAGCATTTCTCAAAACACAAAAAAAATGCGTACATCGAATATGGCTTAAAGTGCTACGAATTAATTTCACAGTTCAGACAAGGAGAGAATATTTGAACAATAGCGTTACAGAAAGAAGGTTATATACGTGGAAGAGACCTGGAGACACTGGAAGGTTTCAGATTGATTATATAATGGTAAGACAGAGATTTCGGAACCAGGTTTTAATTTGTAAGGCATTTCCAGGGACAGATGTGGACTCTGAACACATTTTATTGGTTATGAACTGCAGATTAAAAGCGAAGAAACTGCAAAATGGCTGGAATTTAAGGAGGTAGGACCTGTATAAACTAAAAGAGCCAGTACAGAGTTTCAGAGGGAGCATTAGGGAACGGCTGACAAGAGCAGTAGAAGAAGAATGGGTGGCTTTGAGAGACGAAATAGTGAAGGCAACGGAGGACCAAGTACGTAGAAAGATGAGGGCTAGTAGAAGTACATGGCTAACACAAGAGATATTGAATTTAATCGATGAAAGGAGAAAATATAAAAAAAATACAATAAATGAGGCAGGTGAAAGGGAATACAAACGTCTAAATGAGATCGACAGGAAATGCAAAATGACTAAGCAGGAATGGCTAGAGGAGAAATGTAACGATGTAGAGGCGTATATTACTAGTGGTAAGATAGATGCTGCATAAAGGAAACTGAAAGAGGCCTTCAGAATAAGGAGAAGCACTTGTATGAATATCAAGAGCGCAGATGGAAAACCAGTCCTAAGCAAGGAAGGGTAAGCAGAAAGGTGGAAGGAGTATATAGTGTGTACAACGGTGGTGTACTTGAAGGCAATATTATGGAAATGGAAGAGGACGTAGATTAAGATGAAATGGGAGATATGATACTGCGTGAGGAATTTGACAGAGCACTAAAAGACCTAAGTGGAGACAGGGTCCCGGGAGTAGACAACATTCCGATAGAACTACCGATAGCCTTGGGTGAGCCAGCCATGACAAAACTCTTCCATCTGGTGGGCAAGACGTATGAGACAGGCAAAATACCTTCAGACTTCAAGAAGAATATAATAATTCCAATCCCAAAGAAAGCAAGCGTTGACAGCATTCAAATATTACTTTATGCAAACTTTAACTTCTTGTACACACGCAGAGAAAACTGTAATTGTAAACATTGTGTGTGTGTGTGTGTGTGTGTGTGTGTGTGTGTGTATGTGTGTATGTGTCCTTTAAAGCTTTAAAGACCATTAAAGAAACAAATCAAAGTATATTTGATCACTAAGCAAACTGTATTTGTAAACATTGTGCGGGCCGGGGTGGCCGAGCGGTTCTAGGCGCTACAGTCTGGAACCGCGCGACCGCTCCAGTCGCAGGCTCGAATTCTGCCTCGAGCATGGGTGTGTGTAATGTCCTTACATTCGTTAGGTTTAAGTAGTTATAAGTGTGTGTGTGTGTGTGTGTGTGTGTGTGTGTGTGTACGTAACCGACTCACCTGGACGGCTGCACCGACGTTGCGCAACGGCCAGAGGGCGATGACTCATATGTGTACGGTGACGTAGCGTACGCGTAATCTTTGCGTTGTAAGTAGGCTGTTCAAGTTTTTGTATTGGTAACGCCACGTAGCGCTCTGTATGAAAATCACTGGCTGTGCTGTGTGCAGTCTGTGGCTGGCTAGCATTGTTGTTGGCCATTGTAGCGTTGTGCAGTTGGAGGTGAGCCGCCAGCAGTGGTGGATGTGGGGAGAGAAATGGCGGAGTTTTGAAATTTGTAAGACTGGATGTCATGAACTGCTATGTATATAATGGCTTTTGAATACTATTAAGGTAAATACATTGTTTGTTGTCTATCAAAATCTTTCATTTGCTAACTATGCCTATCAGTAGTTAGTGCCTTCAGTAGTTTGAATCTTTTATTTAGCTGGCGGTAGTGGCGCTCGCTGTATTGCAGTAGTTCGAGTAACGAAGCACAGATTAGAATTTATGTGTGGCTATTTAGAGAATGAACCTGCTGTAAGAATGCGATTTGTCATTCACGATTGCCACATTGAAGGAGAATTTTATCATGCCTTCCTCTCAGCGTATTGGTCTCAAGCTATACAAGACTGAGTAAAACGTAGCATCGTAATGATGAAACATTTCGAACAACCTGAATTTTCCAGTCTTGTGAAATATTTTGAAGACATGTTGCACAAGAATCAGTACCTATCAAACCCACACAGCCCCTCAGAACTCATCCGCATTTGCTTAATCAAACTACCTGAACATTTACGACATATTATTTTGGCAGGACGTTGCAAAGATGACATTGAAGCTTTTCAGGGGCTGTTACAAGAATTGAATATTGACACTGTCGATCACGGAACGTGGAAACAGGAACACAACAATTACAGGTCACATCCGTCACAATTCCGCGATGAGAGAAATAATTAACTGGACACGACAAGGCTATTCTCACAACACAAATCGTGACCAAAACAGACACCACCTGTATGACAACTGTTGGCAGAGTAGTAATAATTACAGGGAAAGATCACCTCTCCACAGTAGTGACTATCACAGAGACAATCAGAGAAACAGACAATATGGGAACCAAAATAATTATTATCAAGGGAGACAGAATAACTTTAGACGCAATGGTCGAGCGCCCAATTGCGATTCAGGGAGAAATTCTCCCCCACGTGA
This sequence comes from Schistocerca americana, assembly GCF_021461395.2. Lineage (NCBI taxonomy): Eukaryota > Metazoa > Arthropoda > Insecta > Orthoptera > Acrididae > Schistocerca > Schistocerca americana. The sequence continues at coordinate 195,350,288 of NC_060127.1, forward strand.
CAGACAAGAAAGAAACTATGGAATCTACCGACATGACGACAGACGATATGATCGTAACGACAGACCTGAATTGCATCAGAACTGGTGGGATTTAAACAGGGCAGGGCCCTCTCGACAAGGTGAATTTGTAGAAGTTAGGTCTCCAAATCCCAACAACGACGCGCGCCAACAAAGAGACGATAGGCAATGACTCATACCGCTGGCAGCTACAAAACGGACTTCTGAAACTGACGACGCAGCTGCCGTAGCTAGTAATTACGTAAAAATGGAAGACATTAGGGACATCTTACTCCAGGAACACGACGTAAAACATAACAACATTGCATATCCTGTGATTCACATTACAGTAAATGACGTAAAATTTACGGCAGTACTTGACTCTGGCAGTCTCATTTCAGTAATTAGTGAAACAGCCTTTAGCAAATGCAACAAATCGAACAATTGCCCCACACTTCCGTTATGTAAGATTAAATTACAAGGTGCAATCGTTGGAAAAAGTGTAGATGTACGCCAACAAACAAACTTAGAATTCTTTTGTGATAGCCACTGCTTCTCTATGAACTTTCTTATTGTTCAATTATTGTCGACGGAAATTATATTGGGAGTAGACTTTTTTAATGAATACAAAGCAATCTTAAACTTTCATGATGCTGAAATAAATTTAGAGAAAGAAGGTAAGTCAATAGCTTTGAAATTTGAAGATTGGCTCTCAAACCATGACAAAGAAATTAATCGGCTTTACCTCCTGTTAGACAACAGTTCGGAATTTTCGACGGAACTTGACACTAACAATCACTCTGCAAGTACTGACAGGAATGATATCGACGGCGCATTTGATAGTAATGAGTTAATTCAGAATAAAATTCAAACAATTGAGAATTGTAATGCCACTGATAGGCAAGACCTTTTTGAGATTTTACAAGCACATTCCACAGTTTTTACTTACAAAACAGGAACAATCAAGGGATTTCAGTACCAATTTCGTGTTCGTGAGCATACTAAATTTTGTGTTAGACCATACGTAATTCCAGCGCATTATAGGGACCGTGTTAGAACAGAAGTACAATCTGTGCTTGATGAGGGCACTATTGAGCCTGCAGTAAGCTCATACAACAATCCATTACATGTTGTTGAGAAGAAAAATGGATCGATCAGACTTGTCTTGGATTCGAGACAAATCAATACTATCATCATTCCTGAAACAGACAGGCCGCAAACGTTAGAAGAACTTCTTCAAAATTTTAATGGTGTAAAAGTGTTATCTTCTATTGATCTCAGATCCAGCTTTTATCAGATCGAACTTCATCCAGAATGTAGAAAATACACAGCTTTCCTTTGTTTCGGCGATTGTTATCAGTTTCGGAAACTTCCTTTTGGTTTGAACATTTCTTCGGCAGCATTCATTCACGGGCTAAATTCCATATTACCTGAGTTCTTAAAACGTCACATCACCTTATATGTGGACGATATTCTGATAGCAGAAGCCTCATGGGAACAACACAATCGCATCCTCAACAGCGTGTTACATATTTTTGCCGAATCTGAAATTACAGTTAACTTGGAAAAGTCTGAATTCGGTAGGACAAAGGTGAAGTTTTTGGGACATATTATTTCTTCTGAAGGCATTCAGCCGGATCCTGAAAAGTCAGAAGCAATCAGAGCCATTCTCGTTCCATCCAAAAAAAAACAAGTCCGCAGTTTTCTAGGTCTCGTAAATTTTTACCGTCGTTTTCTGAATATGCAAATTCTAGTTACACCAAAAATTTATTCTCTCACTGGAAAAAATACTATTTGGAACTGGGACGAACAAGCACAGTTGGAATTCAATTCTTTCAAAGAATCGCTACTTAACGCGCCAATACTAGCTCATCGGGATCTGCCACAAGATTTCTTCCTTAGCACGGATTCTTCTAAAGTCGGTCTTGGTGCCCATTTATTTCCAGAAGCCACAGAAAATGACACTACTGTTCAGAAAACCATTGCTTTTGCTAGCCAAGTGCTAACAAAATCTGAAAAAAATTATTCCATTACTGAATTAGAAGCTTTAGCTATCGTTTGGGCATTTAACAAATTCCGTTTCTTTCTTTGAGGTAAGCACGTAAAAGTATACAGTGATCATCGTGCATTACAATTTCTTATGCCTTCAAAATTAAATCATGACAGGTTAAAACGTTGGGCATTGTTTCTGCAAGAATTCCACTTCAAAATAGTCTACATTCCCGGCAAGGAGAACATTGTTGCGGACGCACTGTCACGCGCACCGGCTGAGCTTGAGAAAAGTAACACAGAAGGCAACCTCGAGAAAAATTTCAGTATTCTTTACATTCAGAAAGTCACCTTTGAAAACTTCATCTCCACATCCTTAAAGGCCATTGCTCATGAACAAGATAAAGATCCGATTTGGAAAGACATCAGAAGCAAATGGCATGAAAAGACACACACACACAGATTCGGCATTGTTATCTGGTTAGAAACAACATACTGTTCAAACGCTGCACTGTTGATGACAAGCTATGGGTACTTTGCATTCCTGAAGATTCTGTTAATAAGCTCATTTGGTACATTCATTTCAGCTATGCACATTTTGGCCCACGAAAATGTTATCATATTCTTCGGACGACTTGTTATTTTAACAATATGGAAAAGAGAATTCGAAGAGTCTTGTCTATTTGTAAACTTTGTCAAAAGGCGAAACCATCTACTATCTCACATCGTGCTCCGTTGTTTCCTATCATTCCTTCTAAATTAAAAGAATTTGCTGCTGTTGATCTCTTGGGACCCCTTGTCAGAACATCGAATGGATTTTTGTACGTTCTAGTCGCTGTTGAACTTACTTCAAAATTTGTTTCTTTCACTCCATTACGTAAAGCCACTGGACGGTCTGTATCAAACGCCTTTGTAAAAAATTTCTTACGTGAAGTTGGCCACGTTGTTAAAGCCATTTCAGATAACGGACCGCAATTCAGATCTGCTGTTTGGTCACGCATGCTTCGGAATCATAAAATCAAACCTGTTTTTATTTCATTGTACTCACCACATTGTAACCCCTCCGAACGGATTATGAAAGAAATCAATAAGCTTTGCAGACTTTATTGTCACAGAAAGCATCAGCATTGGGACAGATATTTCAAAACATGCTGAATGAAATGCCTCATGACTCCACTGCTTTACCACCTACTCTTGTACTGAAGAATGAAGAACCACCAAATAGAATCAGAGAGCTTGTACCTTTCCCGAATACACGTAAACTTCGACACAAAGACATAATTGATATGGCTATTAACAATATAAAATCTGCAGCAGACAAAAGGAGAAAACTACACGGTAAAGCAAATGCAAAGAAATTATATATTGGTCAGAAAGTTCTCATTAAAGCTCATTCATTGTCACATAAGAAGAAACATTTGAGTCACAAATTCTTTCTAGTTTACAATGGACCTTACAGAATCCGACGTATACCACATGATAATTGCGTTGAAGTTGAAACTCTGCGTACTAGGAAGAGTAAAGGTTTACACCACATTTCACATGTAAAACCGTTTATTGAAAGATAATCTGCTTTTTAACTTTGTCTTTGCCATATAACTTTTCACTTTACATTACTAGTATGCTTTGTCAGACTTACAATCTGTCAACATGCAACAATGTTTGAAGTTAAATATCCAGTCAAGAACCAAGAGAACTTATTTAAACAGAAATTACGAATGCATTGTTATAGTGAACAGACGACACAGTGTTGTTATTTGTACATTCTTGCTTGTTAGTTGCACGATTACATAACAACTATAAGGCTCACATCCTTAGAACATTTACCAGTACTGCTAATGAGATTTTAATGCAACATTTTGGTTTACTTGAAAATACATTCTGGATTTAAAGTACTTTCTGTGAGATACCAGATGACACAGTGGATAGTTTATGTGACAGCTACACGATTTTATCACGACACTACTAATGAGTGACAATTTACAATATTGCTTTTGCTGTGTTTCTGTTTTATATCTGCACAGTTTTTCTGAATTATTCTGGAAAGTAAAACATGTTTTAGTAGTAACTTTTGTGGTATAGCTATAATGAGACAGCCTTTTCCATAGCACAACAATACGTTACAGCACAGTACTTTCTTCATCACGGCAATAAGCGTAATAACTAAGATATCTATATGCAAAGCATTGCACTTTTGTTTATCATGAGGTAAGTACATTGACTTCTGCAGAACTTAGCTTTTGGAGGACGATAACTACGACACTTCCACAGAGATTATCTTACAACAAGACACACAGTTTAGCGCTACAGTACACGTATTTGAGTGATTAATTTTGTACTTAAAACATTTATTTTTAAAGATATTTGAAGTACAATGATACAAAGGTTTTCCGTGATACATTTCATTCCATAGCTGTAATCTTTAACACCTGAGGGTATAATTACATTAATCCTCAGGGGGGTACACGCTTACTTTGTGTACCATGTGTGTGGCAAGCACAAGGAGCCCAAGCTAATATGGTATTTGCTTATACAACTTTACACATCGGTACCATATTTCTCCAACACAAAATACACAGCTACCTGATTATTTAACAGAGAATCAAACATTTTTTTTACGACATCAGTGACATGTTTACGCAATTGCACAGTTCGATAACTTCACACTTATGAAATTGTATTTTGTCTGTACTTTGTGAAATGTTCATATTTTTTCAGAACCATTGTGATGCTATGAGAGCTTTGAATGATGTATTTGGTATGGGATCATGATTTTCAAAGTACGTTTGAGGTAGATGACACTTTTGACATGAGCAGAGAATTTTTTTTAGGTTTTGAAATTATTGGAGGAAGCTACGATGTTTTTGAGATTTGGCTGAGTTTTTATGATATTATTACGATGACAATGTGTATTATAGTGTTGAGGTATGTTTATGATGAATAAGCTGATGCTATATGAGGAATTTGATTATGCTATGTATTTATTATGATGAAATATTGAAGAAGTGTCGACGAATATGTATATGTGTAATAAGGTAAGGAATAATGAGTAGTGGTTAGGGACTCTGATTTGTGAAAAAGGATGTTGGAAACCAATAATCGTACTTTAAGAGTTATGAAATTTGTGTAAATGCGTGAATGTATCAGAATGCCGCCGAAATTATTTGGACACTGTTATATTCATAGGATTTTGTTTCCACAGATTTGTAACGCAAATATTTCGACCTGTGAAATTTTATTTGTATCAAACTGTCATTGTAGCGGAAACTGATGTCGTAAATATTTCGGTAGGAAGGTAGGTCACTGTAAGCACCCAGCTGCACGACAGTCGCCTGGAAAAAAGCCATTAATGTGTGCCTTTCAGAGGCTCATTACTTTGAAAGATACTTACATCTGCACACCTGATTATGACAAGCGTCTTTCTACGAGAGTTGAGAGAATTTCTACTAACTTATGAAATGCCACATGACTATTGAATGATATTTTTATGCTTTACTTTGTACATAGTTGCTTATTTCATTTGATATCTGGTTTCCAGCTTTGTTACAGTATTGGTATTATAAAATAAAATTAAATGCATTTGCTAAT